>NC_137541.1:15844266-18740487 GCF_963082525.1 Nesoenas mayeri
ACTCTAAAGTATTCAAATCTGAAGATGACACTAAAGTAGTGAAAACTAGCAAGTGCTTCTTTGATTTAAATCAAAAGTGTTAAAACACCATAAACTAATCTAGAAAAAAGAGTATTTCAGTGAAATATATATTCTTGCTAAAGTATGAAAGATGGAAAACAAGAAATAAGATCCAGGACCTTGCCCAGATAGTAGTGCTGCAAGAGTCACCCATGCCTTTGGTAGTAATAATACAAGTAGCTCAAGAACACAACAATATCACCTTCTTAAAAGTTCAGCAAAAAAGTGAAAAAGGGAGCCCAATGCAGCCATTCCTAGTGTCTGAATATCTCGATCATGTACAAATGCATTTGCACAACTGGAAAATGCTGCCACAGGATAATAAAGAGCATGTATTGTTTAAGATCCTTGACATTCAACACTGCCCTATGACGGATTTAAGACTAATAGCACCAATCTTGCCATAAAACTGCAAGTCGTATTTCTACTACTAAGCACTGAGGTCAGAGGACCCTGAAATGAAAGAAATTATGGAACTTCTTGATGATGATGTCTGCAAAAATGGTCAATTATTCACATACTTTACCCTCCAATCCCTTGGGGATAATAAAGAAGAGCTATTGTTAGAGATCCTCAACATGAGATTAAATGCTGGTCTATGAAAGGTTTCAGATTAATTTCACTGATTTGCCATAACAGTGCAAGATGTTCTACATAAGCTTAGGGAACCCTAAGCTGAGATAAACTGAGCAACTTCTTGATAATCACCTCCAGACAACTGGGTTAATTATGCAAATACTTCATCCATCACTTTTCTCAGGCGCTAAATAGTCTTATCAAGAACAATCATGCATCTACATCTAGTTAATAATTTTGTAAAGTGAAAAAAAAATGCTACACTTGTCCCAGAGATGACAACTTAGACGAAAGGTTCAGTATCAAAAAGAATGCAAAACAAAACAAATTCTACTCGGTAAGTTAAAATATGAAAATTCAAAATGCCCACAAATATGCTCAAAGAGACAACAGTATAAAGATGTTACACTGAAATTAATTGAGACATTTTTGTTTAGATTGTACTGATAAAAACTTCATCCTGTGTATATAAATCCAGCATTTGAACATTTTGCAGAAGCAGAATTTATGTTGTTGGTTTTTTTCTTCTTTATTCCATGAGGTTGTAATTAGAAAAACTCTTCGTTTCGGGGGGAGAAGTGTATTTAAAAAAAAACGAAAAACCTCAGGCAAAATTTAACATTCATTTTGACAAAACATAGTTATTAAGCTTCACGTATTTTTTGCTTTCTCTAACATGATCAAGAAACTTCACTACATGATAACCAGAGCAATTTCAGTGAATTATCAGTGAATTTAACTCTCTCCAGACCCATGTGGGGCAGGAAAATAAACTTGCCCACATCTTAAATAAGATAAACTGGGTGACAAACATCACATAATTCATCCAAAACCTTTCTCAAACAAAATAGTCAGACACCTATTAATCATCCCAGGAGACAAATAAGGAAAAATTTTACTAACTGTGGTCAAAGATACAGAATGTTTCCATAATACACAAAAGGTGCAAACCCAAGGAAATCTGAGTTCTACTCTCATCTCCACATCATGTCTTGTTTGACCTAAATGGATATTTTATATATTAATTAATCTTTAATGATACCACAGTCCTCTCCATTATCCTAACTAATTAGTAAAGTCTGTATCGATAAAGTCAAAAGTAAGAGCAAAAGTTCCTAAGCCAATTCATATATATGAGTACATATATGTGAGAATCCATCCATCTTACACACATCTGTTGTTAAAGCAGTGAACTCAGCTCAGAACTAGGGCTTCCTCTGCAGAGGAGTAGGGATGGAGGAGATGAAAATGCACCTCTTTTCTGCACACATGTGACCTGGCTCCTAATGCTACCAGCCTTGTAATTACCTGATGGAACTAAGTTGGGGCATCGCCAGCTGTAAGAAGAAAAGTCCCACACTAAGAATGACAATATGTAGCAGAAAGTGTTTCCGGCATGAGCGAAATTGCAGAGAAAATCTTTTTCTTTGCAAGTATAGCAACCACAACACTGTGTCTGGCAAAATTGTTCTGCCTGGAATTGACCTATGGTAAATGTAACAAATTTCTCTTTTTTCAAGTGATTTCTTATTATTCATCTCTTCTTTACACAATATAATGCTGTTCAATAAAGAGGTGAAGTGGTGTCAAGAGCCAATCTAGATCCCTCTGTCAAGGGTTCATCCTGTGAGCAAAAGAAATGCTTGGGATGCTTCAGGTGCTTGCAAGCTGGATATATACCTCTTTTTTTCTTTTTCAAAGCAGAAAACAGTGCTGTCTCTTCTCTTAGAATGGTGGCTTTAATAAAGTTCTAGACCTATCTCTTTCAAAGCAGCCTCTCCTGCTTTCTGTACTATCATCTGCCATTAACCTGCTTCCAGCACCAAGGAAAGCTACCAAGGAGTTTGGGACTAAGCACTAAGGACGGGGTCTGAATCCATTTTCTTGATACTGTTCTGTGGGTCACAGAAGAGCACCAATCTGTGCACTGTTCACTAGGAGTGCGCCACAAAGCATACATGACAATAAACAACCTGCCCATAGCCACTGGTACCCCTGCTTGATCAGGTTTGGTATTATTTGTATTACTTTTGTCAATAAGAGCAAAGAGGGCTTACCCTTTCTAAAAGGATTAGGAAGACAAGCGTGGCTGGCAGCTCTGTGAAAGCCTGTTAAGCCTAGACATGCTACCAGACACCTCTAGTTTACACCCAGACAGCAGCTCTAAAGATACTACCAGGAATATCAGTGGAGGACTTTACTTCTGAAGCAGTCAATGCTAATGCCACACGTCTAAAGGAAGAGGGAAAGAGATTTCTTTTTTCTGAGAAACACACAAATGCTACAGTGATGGACATGCAATAAAAATGTGCATTACAATGCTGAGAAAAAGACAATGTATCTGCTTTCACATGCTGCTGCTGGTGGTTATTGAAGAATCTGGGATCAGCTCATTAGCATGTTGACTTATACATCATTAAATAAATAATCAAAATAACAAAAACTGTTTCTTACCTAAACAAAGGAGATAAATCAAAATGTTGAAAGGGGCACTTTAAACTTTTTAGCTCTGTTCTTTTTGTCAGAGTAACTTCTAGCAGCACCTCTGAAAAATGAAGCTGAATTCTAGAGAAGACATTCACCAAATTCTAAAGACTTGTGCTTAAGAGGAGATACTTATAGGCTGTTTGCTGTTGGGGTTTTTTTGTTGTTTATTTGGGTTTTTGTTAACTATTTCCACTCCCTGCTTCTCTTCCACGTGGACACTGAAGTCCTCCTAAATGGAGACATAAGACTAACTTTCTTCTTAAGGCATTGCTGAAAAGTGCTAGATGAAATATAGAAATAAGCTCGCTGTTATGTAGGCAACTAATCTCATGTATTACTTACACAGTAGATCAAAACAAAGGTGAGAACTACAATTGCAATTGCAAATATGAATATCAAATAACTGAAGAACCACCTGGACAAGCACAGATGCACTATTCTCAAAGGTACAGAGCTGGCTACCAGAAGAGATGCTACCCCATCTGAGGAATTCTGTGGTACAAAACACAGAGGAAAAGATGAAGATCCCAGGCCCTCCTGAGGGAAACCTCAGGGCTTGGAAAGTATAAAAATAAATCAGCTTGTCAATACAACACACAGCTACAATAATAAGAACAAAAGACACACTATCTGCTAGTCATATTTCAAATTCTAGATTCCTCGAGCAATGCAAGCATGCATGTTTTCCAAAGCACACTGTTTTTTCAACATTAAATTTGCGAATCATCTCCAACAACAAACCTGTGAAGCGTAGGCCAACACCTCCTCATGGAAACATCCCCACTTCTGATATGACTAAGCACTAATAATGTTCTTCCAAACAATCTTCCATTAGCTGGAAACAGGCCCCTGGCTAAAGCACAACAGGCACATACTGTAATAATCTCTTGATTACCTGCATACAGCCTGGAACATCTAATAAATCTGTCTACTTTTCAAGTGGAGTGGGATTGATTTCCCCAAGGTTTCTTTGTCAGTTCCGTTTTAGTGCTTAATATGAAGAGAAAATTATTAGAGAAGGTCAAATCTGACATGAAAAACTAGAAGGAGTACAAACTGATGAAGACTTTTGCTACATTTAAAATAAATGTCCACTTGTTTTTTCTTAGGCCCTATCTTTCTTCAGTCTTTATTTAACATCACATATGCTTCATAGCTTGTAACAAGCCCAATCACACACTGGCAACATGCTCAAATAACCAAGTGTTTCAACATTTGAACAGCAATCAAGTAAAAAACGAGCTATTTTTTCTACCATTTTGTTATCAGTAAAGAGCCAAAGGTATTTACCACAATCATGACTTCTTATTGCAGAAAATCTCTTGAAATGAGAGGTCTAAGTAAAAGTTTGAGACATATTGATAATTTTAATCCTCAATTATCTAACCAAGCCAATTTAATAAAGAGATTTTCCATTCTACTTTCATGTCAACCTTCAATGAATGTTATACTGACTTACTGGTAAGTTTAACCACTGGTAACAAAGAGCATAAAATTGTCTTGTGCTAATCCCCCTTGTTCCCTAATTTAACATCCAAATTTGATAGGAACTTGTACCAGATTTCTCCTCATGCTGTAGAAATGGAGATTTAAAATTCTATTTTTTTTAAAAGGATACTAAAAAGTATAGACAAGAGAGAATGAATTTTTAAAAGGCAAGATGACAGCACTAATGATGCTACAAATAGTTAAATAATAGACATAGCCAGGTCATTAAAAATGTAGATAATTACATTTAGTATGGATGAATGTAATTATGCATATTCGTTTTGGTATTCCCTACAGTGAATGTTTACCTCAAAGTTTAAAACGCCCTTTAAAATTTTAATGGGAAATCTTTCAAATCTTTTTAATATATTACTGTACAGCTAAAATGTAGAAATTTTCTTACAGTTTTAAGAAACCGCATTTTTCAGATTTATCTAAAAAGCTTGGCAGTATTGGCAATGTAGTATACTGTGCTTGATGCAAAGTCCTATCAATCATCAAGCTTTTATCAGAGTGTTTAAACTCTTCATACCAGCACCTACTTTCTTCTAAATTTCAGGATCAGATCCTGCAAACTTTTATCCTTGCAAATACTGTACAAGTTCGGTTTTGTCAATTTCTCTGGATAATCTCATGTGTGAGAATTTCTCAAGTAAGAATTTTTCGTGTTTCATCTCCATTAGACAATGCTACACAAAACAAAGGAAATCAAGCCCAGAGCACTTTGACACTTGAGCCTTGAAAGGAAATAAAGAAGGAAGTGTATTTTACCTGAGTCTCCACACCTTGCTCAAGTAACCTTTTAGCCTGATTTTCCACCTCAAGCCGAGCTCTTGCAATAAAAAGCAGGTCATTTTCAATTACTTCTATTCCAGACAGGTCTATCCCTTGAGAAAGGTAATCTACAAAGCAACAAAACACTGATAAGCACAGAATAATGGAACATTTTAAACACGCTAAAATATTTTAGAAGTTACAGTTATTTCCAAGGGACATTTTTCCATACAACACTTGACAATACAGTACGTCAAAGTGACGTATTATACAAGAAAAAACTCAAAATCAAAAGATTGCTATTCAAGAAAATCTGGCTATTGAATACATTGAATTCACTGGACTGCACTTCTCTAGACCCAAACGCTGCCAAAGAGGTGCACAGTGTGAGGTTTAGGAACTCCAGAATCTCAGTCACAGGGCAGGAAGGGGCAACAAGTCATCTCCTTGTCCCAAAGGACTGACCAGACAATTAAACTTCTCTAACCTCTAATCTTTGAATAAGCAAAATTTACTCCAAGATCTGAAATTCCAGGTGTATTATGCATTAATAGATTTACATTATACTCCATATATTTAAACTGCACTTCTAAACATTTGGGATCAAACACAGAAGAATGGCAAGAAAACAAAACAATTTTTTTTTTTTTTTTCATTTTTGACCACAGAAACATCACAAAATTTATTATAATCAGGGAAACCACCATCAGAAGGGTATCTACAGATTACTGGGCTGGACTGGAGAACGCAGCTAGAAAAGTTATTCAAACTCAAACTTTTGTCACTAGCTACATAGATTTGGCCAAATCACTTCATCTTTCACTAATAGTCATCTAGTAATAAGAGCAGTCCAGCACGTAGAAAACCCAACATTTCATCTCCCTTTATCAAAGGAGATGTGAATATGTGTCGTCCTTTCTCCCAGACAAAATTAGTTTCTTTTAAAGGGGCCAACATTATAAAGTTTACTCTTCGGATAATTTAGGCTTTTCACAAGAGACAATTTTAGATTTAAGACACAACCCAGGGAGTAAAAATGAGGTTTTCGCCCTCCCTGAGGTCCCTGACATCTAAGTTCTCTCCCGTTGGCTCTTTGCCCAATCTTGGTCTCCTAACCTGACCTGTTAGTGAAAGAAGGGCTGGAGGATGCCTCTTACCAGGTATTTTCAATTTGTTAGTAACACTCACTTGGAATGCAAGAACAGTATATTCAGCTTCCTACAGCTTACATTTGGCTAGAACTCAAATAATTCAAATATTATGCAATTACACCCGTAACTATGGCACATTTTTGCAAATCAAACCAACTATGGCCACTGCTCTGAAATCCATATTACTGGAATTTGAAAGCACAACCTGAGAATATCTAATGCTTTAGGCTCTTCCAAGAACAGATACACCTCTCCACTTAAAACTCTGAATTACAACATAAATTAGGTGGGAACTGGACGATCAAATTTTTAAAACGAACACTTCTGAACATGTCTGGGTGCCTTAGATTAGATCCACAGAGAAATGAAAAGGCAGCCTAGGAAGGTACCCAGCGAACCTGAGGAACATTCAAAGTTAAAATATTCTTCTTTTTTTCCATTCCTTTTTTATCTTTCTAGATTTAAGCCTTCCCAATTCCCCATCTCAATGTAGCCTAGACCTTTACACTACTGCTTATCTCCAAGATAACACAGGACCACTCACTTACACATTTTTCAGGATTCTGCGCAATCAGGCAGGTCTTCCACTGCTGCTTTTGAAACAACCAATAAAACTAACAAAATAATGACCAGGGCATTTCACCTGGTGTCAGACACTTCCACCATCAGACAACATTCCACTATTTCTAAATAGCCCACTACAACTTCCTAATGAAGTTATCTTCCTTTTATGTCCTCCCAGTAAGTTCATTAAGGCATGGACTTAAATTCCACCTAAGCTAACTGAACTTCTAAATCTTTGACAAATAACCTTTCACTTTAGCAGCCTAGTATTTTTGTTTATTCACAAAAAAACTAATCTAAGCCTCAGATTAATTTTAGCAACCACATGTTCACAACTGAACACAATATTCCAAGTGAGTCACTTCACAGCTATGCAGAGAAGATCATCCCTGTACCTGCATACAAAAACCACCACATAAGAAAACAAAACAAAAAGTTTGGAGAAGTACTACATAAAGCTTCGTCAGGCGTAAAGGAAATCAGCTCTCTTAACAGTACAGTATGTCTAATAGGTTTTAGTCTACTAAGAACAGGCCTGCAAATGCTTTTGGCCATATGTGTTTGTTTAAAAATGGATTAGAGAAGTCAGAGGGCAGCCAAGCAGCAGGACAGCACGTCCCCCTACTGCCAGGGGCTGCAGCGGCCCCACTTACCCATCACCTCCTCGCACCTTTACACTGCGACCCAGCTGCATATCTACAAGGGGCCTTGCATATGAACCGATTAAAGCTAATATTAAACTCCCACCAGCTTCAATGAGCAAGTATGTTGAATATGAAGACAAGTCTTCTGACCCCTTCCTCTCAGCTGTACAGGAAAAAAAAAGCGCAAAGAACTACTCACAGAATAAGCCTACTGCCACAATAAATGCTTTCAAATTCTTGGCAACATGTGGTTTAAAAACTTGCAAATATAACCAAAGATCTACATACTCCACAAATACAAGATCTGCTACGGGGTTCATTTATATCATTAAATCATATTCCGCAACCGCAGGCTGCTTAAACAAAATAAAATTAAAATATGGTTCTGATCTCCTAAACACACAGAAAAATTTGTGGAAGAGAACTAAAAAAGAGACTGCTTCTCCCTGCTGTACCTTATCTCAAAATCGAAATTAAGCCATTTTAAATGCTAAAAATCTAATCCTTCTGATGGTTTTAAGAAAGGAACAGAAAGGCCACGCTGCTTCAGCTTATCCAAATACCTCCATCTGCGCCTCAGACTGGCAGCCACCTCCTGCTAAACTGCCAAAATGTGCAGCTTCGCTCCAAATTTCCTGCAATCCTAGCAAAATACTTTGAGACAATGCATTTCAGCAGGACTTCCAAACAGAGGGCCTTTCTGTGGGTCCAGTGGCTAGACATGCTGCTACAGATGCTCTGAGTTGCTATTCTAACCTGTAGGGAAGCCCCAGCAATCGTATTGTACTGTAGTGAAAGCAAAAGCAGTTTTCCTAGGAACAGCAGGTCTGCAGCAGAAACACCTGCAAGTGTTTTCCTGCCATTCCTATGTGAGAGCAGAAGCTGCAACACAGGCAGGAAATGTGCCTTTGGATAGTTTTTGTCATCTAAACAGACAACATAATGTTAGGAATCTCTGCAGTTGCGTATTCTCAGGAGCGATGCTGCCATCGCGGACAGCACAACGACACCCAGCAGAAGGGCAGCTGACACAGGGGCGGTCAGACCATGGCCAGAGCCACGGTGCATCGCAAATATTGCAGGGGAATATTTTAGCTAGTAAAGAAACCGCGCCACATGAAATACAACAATTTTACTACCAGTTATTAACCCAGGGACCAGCAAATGTAGGATTTTGCCTCAGGCTCCTGTGCAATCATTATTCTGTTTCTTGCTGTGCGCAGTCAGTCGATAAGACCATAGTCACGATCAGAGGTGAGGGTGACACGGGCCATAAGCTACTCGTGTCTTCTTCTCAGGAATTAAGCAGACACAGTAGTTCATCTCCCAGATAGCACAGACTCTGGGGACTGGGGCCCAGTTTAAAACTTGCCAGCTTTCCTTCTGCTTTAACCTTACTACGCTAACCATAAGAGATTTAGTGAGTATAGTATTTATAACTGACAGCTCTATCTCAGCAGATTTCAAAAGCACAAATATAACATTTTATTAACTTTGAGAAGACGTGTGCTTTAAATTAATTAGGACCTAAATATCCTGTACCACCACACGGCAGGGCTGGATGCAGCCAGGATGGGCATCTCCCTCACCAGCATGGGACACTGGTCAGTTCTGCTCAGTGGAGCCCAGGAGGAAATTAGGGGAGGGAGATACAGTCCTACAGCCATCCCTCCACCTCCCGTCCCTCTGATAATTCTACCTCTTTATATAGGTTCATAAACATAAAAGACAATCTGTAACTCTCCCATAAGGTGTTGGTATTGCTTCCCTTCTAACTATCACACCTTATTAAGTTTGGAAAGCACAGCTGGAAATGACTTTTTAAGGACTTCAAATACAGACTGCCTGCTGAATCCTCTTCCCGAACAAAAATACTATATGTCAAGGCAGAATAGAGTGAGCTCCAGGAATCAGTGACATTTATAATCTACCTCAGCCTAACAAAGGGTGTGAACTTTATATTTCTTAAACAAAAAAAGATTTTGGTCATTAAAATTCCAAATTTTCTTGATTTACTAAACCTGAACAGTTCTTCTAATCCACTGGCTGAGATGCTACTTAAAAATGCAGTTTTTAAACCAACATTTCCCAGATAGTTAAGTAAAAGAAGTTTACTAGACAAGAGATAAATCCAATATGCATGTGGTACATTAGACAGATAAAAAATACTCTGAGCAAAACAATTAGTATTTCTTAATATAAGTGGCTCAACAACGTAGAATCTTTCTACTACATTATTTCATTTTTTGACCTCAAATATTGCTCTATAATAATATATAATGAAGATAGGATAAAATCTGAATTGAAACTTTCTGTAGGTACTAAAACATGTTTTGGAAAAAAGATAACTATGAAGTTAGCATTCCTATGAGCTTTTTAAAAGCTGTATTATGCTCTTTATTTAGGCTGAGTTGATTTTGAGCTTCTGCTAGAAACTAGGGAAACAACAGAAGTCTACTGAGGACAATCAGGTGCACCAACAAAGAGGAAACCAGGTCAGTAATAAACCAGCGTGATTAGACTGCATCACTCAAGAGGCTACTTGAGCCAAAAGATAAATCCTTCTGTGCTCTGAGAAGTAACCTCAGTGACATTAATAAAGAAGAGGAAAGAAGGAAATCAGAAGAGTTAAAGTGAATTCCCCAGGGGCAAGCACCTCAGATCAGCACCACCCCTCCCAATGCATAAGTAGCAAGAATCCAATGATAAATGAAGAGGTGTTTCATTTGGGGGGAGGGGATTAAATGAAATTAAGCCAAACCTGAAATTCTAAATTAAAAGATAAAAACAAAATCATAGGTTTTTGTTTGCCAGCTTGATGAAGGTTTGTGGCTTTTTTCTTTCGCATGCGTCATTTGTTTCATTTTGCTTCTGCAGTCTTAGTTATAGAAAAACGTTGGTGATATTTGTACTCTAAGGCTGTTCTTTTTCCATAATGAAGAAAAATTACAATTTTGGAAGAAACTAATAATTTAAATTCTAAAAAGTCAACAGGTCCAAATGATACTCAAGAATTCTGCTGAGATTTAAGTATGCAGAAGATGAGAGGCTACCAAAACGTGATTAAGAAATACTGCAGAAGATTGCTACAGCGCAAACATTACAATGCACGCAGCACAGCATTTGTACTGAAAATTTCTCTAGAGGTAATTTAAGCATCAGAACAAATGGGTTGAAAGTGCCCATCAGAAATAGCATATTAAAAATAAAGAATGTCAAGATGGAGTAAAACCACAATGTCATTATTACTTTAAGCTGATCTGAGCACAGGCTGCCCTGAACAGATTTCCAGCTTTGTGCCCCTAACCTGCTGCCCCATTCTTTCGCTCCACCCCAGCCTCCAAGTTTCAGCACTCGTAAGAGTTTTTCTGTTGAGTTAGTTCTCACGTCAAGCCATTCTCTCCTCTGACTCAGGGTGCAGACGGACGAGCACGGGGAGAGGGCAGGAACCCACGTGCAGGACACAAGTTCCCCTCTCCACAGAAGCTCACGGGTGCATTGGTAGAAGATGCTCATGAATCTGCTATTCGCAGTATTTATTTCTGTTACACAAAATTAGAAGGGACTAGACAGATATTGTAAAACCACATAAAATCTTTCCTACGAGGGAGAAGCATTCAGTAATGACAATCAATTTCAGTTTTGAAAGGGGTTATTAAACCCTTAGTCTTTGGTCCTCCAGCAGTGCCTAGATACAAGCACAAAACAAACAAAATGAGTGGATTGATTTGTTAGAACTGCTGAGGACCTATTTGAATTTTTTTTCCATCTGCTTCTAAGAAACCTCAAAGTAATTTACTAATTCAAATGGGCCACAAATCTAATCTAGCATGGAAACTCCCACAGTCCTAATGGGAATGTTAGTTATGGCACTAGCTACTGAAAAGGAAGGAGATCCTGTTTGCCCCAACAACACCGGATGTTAATGCGCCTGAATATGTCAATTTGTTTATTTTTATCAATGCAGGTAATATGAAATGAAAACCAGTCTTAGAAAAGAGCCTGAGATTCCAATACCTCAGCAGAAACCCAATGCTCACCCTTCAGTGAAAGCAACCTAACATTTGATATTACATCTTTTTTCTCTAAGTGGAATAGGCAAACACCCTGAACTTAAAGAACAATAGTCTGGTTCTTAGAGTCACTCAAATTTTTCTTGCAATTGATGCACAGAGCAGATGGAGAACGGCAAGAGCAGACACATTTATAGGTCTTTAGACTGGAAGCTACTGGCTCCAAAAAGAACCTTTCTCCATGCTCTTCTTTAATCAGACTAATTCTCCGCATAGGCTGAAATCACTGCCCCACAGTCTGCATCAGTCACCAAAGCACTTGCTGAAGAAAGGATTATATTAAGCCTTTAAATCAAGTCAAAGAGATTCTACTACAGTTACTATGAAACAATATCTTACAGCCATCTTATGCAACATGAGCTCTTCAGTAAAATATGCTTATTCCTATAAAAACTGCATAGATTATGGTGCTTTTTAAAGTGTTCAAAATAAGAATGTCATTGCTCTATACCACATGCTGTATGCAATATGCAATACATTTTAGATATGCTTTACAAAGTGATTAATTTTTAAAATTTTAAATGATAAATTTTTAAAATTTTCTGCAGATATCAAGAATTCTTTCACAAAGAGGAATACATTTTTATTTTACTAAGATACCAGTTACTTACAAAACTCCTGCAACTTTTCCTTCCTTTTTCTACAGGACAAGATTCTTTCCAACTTTTCTTTTGCTCAGTGAAACAAATGAGAATAAAATCTCTGTCACTAAAACACCATTAAGTTCCTATGAAAACTGATCTTTATTTAGCAAATTTCTACAATCTTAAAAACTAACTGCTTGTATGCATAATATATAAGGTTTCATTTTTCAGCTGTTTGAGCAACATTAATCGAGGTGCAACTGTCCTGCTGGAGCCAGAAGCCGAGTGGGGCCCATGGCGCTGTATTTCAGTTTGCTGGCTCGGACAGCGTGTTAACGTGCTCCTGCTGGCTGAGTCCAGAAAAGGAAATAGGATGTGTTACACAACCAGGTATATAATAGCTTCTTATAGATGTCCCTAGTGAAAGGGGACATTAAAAATAAAAACAAAGCAAAACACTTCTCAGTTTTTTATACCAATCACATGCCAAGACTGGTTTAGTTTTAGAAAAATGAGGTCAACAGTACCAAAACCAAACTGGTGGATAGCACATGATTCGAAGAGAGCAAAACTTGAACCACTCATTCAAATACAGATAATTATCTTGTACTGTAAAACAGACCTATCATCTATATTGTACTATCATAGAATCACGGAATGGTTTGAGTCCGAAGGGGCCTTTAAAGATCA
The DNA here is from genome assembly GCF_963082525.1 of Nesoenas mayeri. Lineage (NCBI taxonomy): Eukaryota > Metazoa > Chordata > Aves > Columbiformes > Columbidae > Nesoenas > Nesoenas mayeri. Next base: position 15,857,358 of record NC_137541.1, read on the forward strand.
TCTAGTCCAATAGACAGGGGCATCTTTCACTGTATCATGTTGCTCAAATCCCTGTCCGACCTGACCTTGAACACTTCCAATGACGAGGCATTATCTTATCTGATTAAAGCTTTACTGCAGAAGAAAATTGAGAATTCAACACTTTAATTTTAGAGATCACATAGGTATGAAAGAATTGAACTTTTTCTAGCATGTTAAAACAAAGGGGAAAATTTTAGGCCTACAGTCAGGTTGGAATAAGAAGGAATGAGTTGTCATCCTGCACTTGGATTCAGCTGTATTTCCTCCAAATTACTGCAGCTGAGTTTTTTAAGGAATATGGTTCGTGGTAAAACATTTAATAGTGCTTTAATTATCATCTATGATCAATCCTATCTACAGAAGAAACTTGCTGTTTCTCTCCAGACTGCATGCATAAAACTCAAAAAACACACCCAAAGTTGATATGAATACTGGAGGAGTAGTGAGGAAGACTGACTAGCTATTTTTAATATTATATTAAAGCTGCATTTAAGTTGTCTTGACGGAAGAGTTAATTCCTACTGCTCTCTGGGCTGGAAATCAGATGCCAGGCAGGATCTGGAATTGATGGAAATGAGTTTGATATCTATTTTTACCATCATCACTGACTTAACAATGAGCACCATATTTTAGAGACATTCCTGTGAAAATGCCATGATTCAGAAAATAGCTTGACACGCCAAGACAAACACTACTTAGGTCTAATCACAAGTTATACCACACGACTCCCACATTCACTTAGGCCTAAAGCAGGAGTTGCTGAACTCCTTTAAGGTTCCCCCACCCACACACCATTAGATCTCCCCCAGGCCTCCCCCTCACCCTTGAGCACAGACTCACAACCTCACTTAACCAAGACCCACTAAAGCTGCTCTGTGCTGTTTTCCCCACTGTCTCCTCAGCTGCCTGGCCTGACAGGCTCAAAGGGGAGCTGATATTGTTTAATATCACTGTTAACAATCTGGGTGATGGGACAAAATTAACCGTCTGTGAGCTTGCGGGTGACAGCAATTTGAGGGAGGTGCTCAGTACGCGGGAGGGCAGGGCTGCCACGCTGGAGAACCTCAGTGACCTTGAGAAATGGACAGACAGAAACATCATAAAGTTCAACAAAAGCAAATTAAGGCCTGTTCACCTGGGATGGCACGACCCTGTGCACCCCAGCAGGTCAGGTGCTCCTCCGCTGGAGAGCAGCTTTGCAGAAACCGAGCCAGTTGAACGTAAACCAGAAGTATGTACTTGCGGCAGAGGCATCCTACCATCTACTGGACCAGGTGTAGCAAGGGTATAGACAGTGGGTTGAAAGAAGCGATTATTCTTATTATTTGGCACTTGAAAGGACACTGTACTCCATACCACCCAGTACAAGAAAGACACTGACAAACTGGATTGAGTCCAACAGGGAACCACCAAGACAGGGGATTGAAGCCCACGAGTAAGAGGAGAGGCTGAAATAACCAAGTCTGTTAACCTAGAAGAGAGACGATTAAGAAGAAATCTAACTGCTGCCTTCTGCTGCCTAACAGGTGGTCAGGAGAAAACAGAGCCAGATCTTTCTCAGAGGTGCACATGGGCAGGACAGGAGGCCAGACACACAACCTACAGCACAGGAAATTCTGATTAGACATCTGGGGAGAATACCATATTTATGGTACCATACACCTTACCCATGGAGGATGTTTACCTGTCCCTTCCAATCCCTAACATTCTGTGATTCTGTGAATGCACACATTAGTTTTGAATATAATTTAAATTGGCAAAGTGTGAAACATTAAGATCTGGAACTCTAAAAATCAGCCTGAGCTTAAGCTTTCCCTCAAATTAAGCTGATTTGAGAACGTTCCTTAAGACCTCTCAAAACATTTTTAGTAACTAAAACTGCATTTTTCCTAAATTCTCTGTGATAACAGACTCCCAAAGAACTGTAACATTCATATCACTCCTCGTCTGCATTTGGATGGATCTGAAACAAACTCCATCCTAAATATCGCATTTGAGCTATGGCCTAGAAATCAGAAAATATTCAAAAGAAAATTTCTTACACTGATACCTATAAATTACAAGTACAGCAGGTCCATAACATGGAGTAAAAGTTACAATCATGAAAACAAAAACAATATCTATATCATTCATAAAGGCTACATTTAATTCTTATAATTAAGATTGTCCATTGAAAATAAACAGAAAATAAAAAACCCTTCACCATAATAAAGTAATTGAAGTTTAATTTAGACACTGCACAGACAAGGAACTGCTCTTCAGATGTACATGGACTTTCAAAATAATATTTATTGTGCCAATAAAGCAATAATACCTTCACAAATCAATACCCCTCGTGGGCTTTTTTTGGAGCTAAGTAAAAATAAAAGAACGTTGCAGTAAAAATCTAGTTGTCCTATTTCTGTTTTGAACAGACTTCATAGCATCACAGATGCGAAGCAATGTGTACAGCATATGTGAAAAAGACAGAAACAGAAAGGAGGACAGAAAGGTATAATACGGAATAGAAGAGAGATGAAGGTCAGGTGGGGGATTACGAATGAAACAAACTTATGGGTTGAAAGCTATGAGAATGATAGCATGCTCAAATATAAGATACAGAAAAATATGAAGGGATGTAACTTGTGAAAGGATAAAAATACAAATCAGTTCATACAGTTTGGTCTTATCAATCTATAAGAGTAATTTAATGCCACCATCTGCATTCCACCTGGGCAGCTTCCTCCCACCCCCACCCAAGCCCATAGCACTGCACCGCCTGCTCGTTACCGATGCCAACCGCGTTTCTGCTCAAATTGCAGTAGAGCGTCCAAAACTGGGAAACAAAGGGGTGAACAGAGCTTGTTTTTAATAAATTTCAAGCAGACATTCATCAGGATTTTTGCTGTCAGGAAAATGTTTCTTAAAACCTCAACAGGTGAACAACAAGCAGTCTTCCTTGAAATGGAGCATCAGATCAGTATCAAAATGAAGCAGGATGAAAAGACATGTACTCTCATATCTGCAAGAGATAATTGCATTGAAAATATATTGCAACTGCATCATAAACCCATGTAAAGGAATTATGCCTTTCCAACTATATTACTGGAGCGGCTGAGGAAATCCCTCTCTTTCCTGAACAAACATGAGGACTCATCTAAACAAAGGTATATGACTTCAGCTCTATCTTATTTACCTAAGTTTGCATCACAATTAAAGCCATGAGAGCAAGCATAATATGAGTAGATGGATGTAAAAGATAACCTACATTTACATGTTGGCCTGAAAATACCAGTATTTTTGGCAGCTTTAGTATTATGAACATGCTATCATTCAATAGCTAGGTAGAATCTCCCAATATAGAACATTATGTAAAGGTACAATGATTCAGTTTCCATCAGTACCATGCCATGTTGCAACAGAGCCATGCAATGATAAAAGAAAATGAAGGAAAATGGATGATGTGTTTCAAAAAATCTTAGTCAAAAATAACTGATTTCCAACATCCCACTGGCTGCTGAGATGGCAAAGATGGCTGAGTCCTCGCTGAATCAGTGCCCTCAAAGGGGGGCAGAAGAGATGTTAGTTCATTTGTGTGTTAATCACCTAATTCTTTAATACTTTTCCATCTAGATAAAGGTATATATGGACAGTCACAGACTTAAGGTGTACAAGTCTACAATTACCTTACTGAGTTAGTCATCAAAAGCTGCACTTCATTTTTTTCATTTTGGTGAGATATATCCTACATTTTTTTGAGTTTTTATCGTACTTGTAAATGTCAGGAGGTATTTTAAGATCAGTAGTGCTAGAGGGCTGCAAAATCAAATTTATAAAAAAAAAAATCATGCTATTAGCTTGGCCCCTGGATAAGGAGGAATACTACTTTTCTCTTTACTACATATATAAGCTGCAAAGATTTCTTTCATATTCCTCTCTCCTTCTGGGTCTCTCCTGCCTCTTTTCAACACCCACTGTTCACCTCTTTCATACTCACACCTTCGGGAAAATATTTCTGCAAAAGCTGAACTGCATTTTCTTTAGTATCAGCTATGTTAACTCCCTCAGTACTTTAGAATATACATAATTTGTATCTTTAATAAATGCATATTTAATTCCTCCCACCTCTACCCTGGCATACCATCAATAACTTCCTGCAATTAGCTGCAGATTTACTTGATTTTTTCATCTTTAGAGTCAACAGATGTTGCATAGGCTATAAATCACACAGGTTTTATGTACCTCAAATACATTGTGGAAGAGCAAACTGAACTTTGTATTATCCAGAGTGCTTCTGTAGACAACTTGAACATAACTGCAAATTTTAAAATATCATCTAATATGTCTTATCTCTAACCGAACAGCCTTTTTAAAATAAAGAGATCAGCCTATGGCAGAAATCTGCTCAGTCTGCCAGAATTCTCACCAATTCTTCTAGCAATAATAAAACTTAGCAACAGTACTAAAAAGATGGGCAAGAAAAGAATGTTGTTTGAAAGCCCCACTGAATGTAAGTGTTCAGATTCCAAGTACTTGCATTTAAATTTACCTTCCACAGGTGCCTGCCTTTCAACTTCCCAATAGAAATATAAAATATCTAACCATGACACAAAGACTGACAGCAGTTACCTCTGATGATGCTTTAATACCTTCTATCTTGTACAATTTGGATAGTGAAATTGAAAAAATAAAACAGCTTTAATACTTTCCTCCCCCTCGCCCAGATTTGTTGCAATTTGGTAAAAAATTACGTAGCTACAAATAAGTAAAATACAAGTCTCACCCTTATCACTTGCTATAATGTTTAGCTGTTCCTGCAGTAACAAGAACTCCAGGAAGCTGAGGGAAATGCCACATCCATCCCAACCCACCCTGTAGCGTCCGCTGGAGTCTCCAGACCCACCAGGTGACAAACCTGAGCCGTCGCTCGCCCCCAGACACCATCAAAAGGGCCTGTAAAGGGCAAACCTGCTCGGCTGCTCCCCAAAGATGAGGCAACAGGGGACAACCCCAACTCCTGCCTCGGGTCTGCCTCCCGACAGCTGCGGCACCACAGCTACCTCCTCAACGACATGAAAGACTAGTACGATTTATCTTTACTAGTCTGGGATCTCTCATGCATACTGGCCATAATTTTTTCCAAGAAAAACATATTCATATTGTTAAAATTAGGAAGTACACACATGAAGGTTGAAAATTACCATGAATTAAGATTTCACATAAAAAGGGACTTGTCTTCTTAATATGATTAAACATCAATGTAAACAGAAACCATAGTTTTCTTCTGTTATTTTGAAACAGGCAAAAAGGAAGAGCTAAGTCTTCTCAAATGTGGTACTGATGACAAGTTTGAGTTCTACTATCATTAATGCCATACAGAGACAAAATTAAAAATTAATGTCTTTGGTAGCAGAGTTCAAAATAATGAGCTAAATGCTAAAAATATCAAGAACATTTTTTTTTTTGAAGACTCAATATCCAAGGAAGCAAACACGTTCAAGCAAGTCTTTCAGTTGTTAAAGACACAAATTGTTAACAGATGGGTGATAACATTTGATTTAGAAAATAATTGTTATTAAATAAATAATGCTGATATTGTCTTTGTAGAATTACATAATTATCTATGAGCCAATTATTACTACCTACATCTGTCAGCCAATTATATCTAATAATTGACACAAAAAGTTGAACAGACAAAAAAAATTGCTGCTTTAAGGATAAAAGATGTTTAGCAATTTAATACTTAAAAATAAAACTGAGAAAACATACAATCATATAACTACACAATGAGTCTGTATCACAATTTTTACTACTCTTCCTCTAATTCTAAACAATATTTAGCCTGACAGCAGATTTTTCTCAAGTCTCACAAAGCATAATTTGTGAAATTCACTGCTGATAGTTATGAATTATTTCAAGATCAGGAAAGAAACAGATTCCTCTCTAAAACGAACCTTACCCTTGTTTAAATTAAACACTTCCTTCAGTGGGGAAAAAACTTAAAATAAAAATTAATTTAAAAATTCAGGGGAAAAACAATTTATCAATAGTATGTACTGAACTTTCTTATAGGAACCCAATCCCAATTGTTACACTGCACCACATTTTTCCAACATCCAGAAAGTGTATTTTGCCAAGAAAAGATAAAAATCAAGAAGTAAAAATAACTATTTATCTTAAGCAGAAAATTAAGTAAAGATTATCAATGATCTTCAAAATTATCGGTATTAATAGACTTATGACCACTTATCAGTTGAATACTGGAAACCAAGCAGCAGTAGCACAGAGTCTGGACTGGAAACATGACAACATCTGCAATTCTAATATGTAAAACTCATTTCTGTCAAATATATGTTGCTGTGAGATCCCTGCAGCATAAAATCTCTAGAACTGGGTAAAACAATCGCCAGCAGATCCTAAGAGACGAGCTCCTGGACTAGCTGTAGTCTCAGATATTGCCTTCCATGACTTGATTTGCCCTCAGGACGGCCAAGCTCATCTTCCAAGCTGGAGTACTGAGCCCCAAGCACACACAACTTGGAAAGAAGAAGCTCTACAGAGTCATAATTTATGGTTTAGCAATATTATGAGCAACAGTACTGCTACCTTTGATAATCCTGAATTTCTGTTTCTTTTCTGTTAACGATAAAATCACTCCTTGAACCCATGGAAACGTTTAGCAATCACTGCTTTCCATGACAACTGAAATGCACGTTGCATGGAGCAGCAACTTTATGTTGTGAACCTGCCACCCGACAGTTTAATTCAACACCTTTTAGTGCCTGTACTGGAAAAGAGAGACTGTAACGTCTCTTTACTTTTCCCACGGCATTCATGATTTTATATAACTCCATCCTATTTCACCCTCAGTCATTTTAAACTAATTTACAGGGGGGGGGGGGGGTGGTGGCCACTGTGGTTGACCTGTCCACCCTCACCCTACTACAGGAGCATTGGCCATGCACTTCTGCATTGGATAATCTTGAGGGCAGCAAGTTAAGTCACAGATTAATCACATGCTATGTAACTACTTCTCTGACGTGAGAATCTCAACAGAGAGTGAGGACAGCTGGCAGGCACACTCACTAACCACAGCAGTGCCAGCGCAGCACTGAGCCCGACCCTGACCCCTCCGGGCTCCCACAGACTCGTTGTACCATGCAAGGAATGAAGTCGCAATTCCTACCAGCTGAGGAAAACAACAAAATATTTGTGAATATCCTTTCAAATAAAACTCTTGATTCACTTAATCGATTTTATTATGTTCTTTGCCATTTTATTTGCAAACTAAGTATGTGAAAGGGTACTCTTTTTTTAAAAAAAGATATACATTGCAACATGAACATTTGTAGAAATATAGGAACTCATAAGTACTTTGGGTATAGTTTAAAATTCCTTTCTGTGTGTTGGAACTTGAAAAAAAAGAAACAAAAAAAAAAAGAAGGTTAAAAAAACAAGTCAGAAATGGCCAGACAGGGAAATGTTAAAAGTTCTAAATTCGGAAGTATGTAACACAGAAATACAGATGAAGCCTCTCAGTTGTGTGGCTCAACATGGCCAGAAAGTAAAGAGCAATAATAGCTGCTCGAGGATACCAAGTCCCCCAACCCAACTTTCAATAAAGCAGCCAGAGCCACCAGTAACTGGTCAGTCTCGATATGAAGGTCTGCCTGATTTCCCAGGGGAAGCAGCTACACTGAGTAACTACTCACTCTGCACAATGCCCTTTGGAAAAGGAAGAAAGATTCGCAATTTGGTTTTGAAGACACTGGTGTACTTACTACACATAGCACTGGATTGCTGAAATGGTGAGAAAGTGGCAAACAGGAGGGCCTTAAGTTCCAACTACTCCCGAGGCACCAGCAAGACAGTGCTACACCGAGGCTCAACACTGGTCAACCATTCTTGGTTCAAAAGTGTTTCAGTGCTTGAGAGCCTGAAATACTGACAAGCGCCAGCTCCCGAACATCGTACATGAACACAGCTGTCCTGGTACTTGCATGGCAGCGGAGTTCTGCACCAGCGCGGCCCGGAGGCTGCGGCAGAGTGGGGAGGCAGGTGACAGCCGCTGCAGATGGAGACAGTCGAGGAACACAGTGTTCTGGCTGCAGCTTACAGCAAGAGTCTTCCCACTGTGCAAGCTCTATTACATTACTACTTTATATGTCTTGCTGTTTTCTGATCCAATTAAGGTCATTGTAAGTAATTAAAAAGGCAGGATTAGCTGACTGCTTTTCAGGAGACATTACACAGATCACATTTGTAAATAAAATGGCATATTAGGACCGACTGAAGTAGAGGAACCTGGCAGAGGCAGCCACGGATCAGCGGCGCTTGGTCCTGCCCATGACGGCCACCACAGCCACCAGTGGGCTCCTGCGATGGCCCTGATGGACCTCAGCTCCTTCCATCACTGAGAACAAGCACTGAAGAGAAAATAAGGCTCTAGGACAAGGGACTACTTGAGTACAAATATAAAAAATTAATATTTAACAGAGTTTCTCTTTCTTCTACACAAAAGAACTAAGAATGAAAACTGCAACCTCTGCAAGGCACTGGCTTTTAATTTTTTAATCCATGTTTGCATGCTGTTACAAATGAGAATTCAAAACTAAAAGCATTGTTTTATAAGATATTTTAATAACTGTTTGGAAGCAGCTATTGCTTCCTAATTAAAAACAAATATTTTACTTTTGTCATATTATGCTATGAAATAATTTGAAGGGGAAAAAACAAGTAAGGCCTATCCAGTTTCAAAGTACACATCTCTTCTGATTTCTGTTTTGCTATAGTTTTAGATTTGTCATGAATTGGCCAAAAAACAGATTTCAAAATGTCAAACCTTCCCAGAAAGCAACAATTTCACGTTTCATTTAACTCCTCCTAAGACTTATTTTCATCCACAAAGTTAATTATGCTTGGTCTGACTTTGGGAAGCAGCATTAGGGATCAAGGCAAATTGCTGGAGTAAGGGAAAGCAGACAGGTCTTCAAAGGCATTCTAGGTAAGACAGAGCACTCCTTAGGAGCATCAGGCTTCAATAATAAAATTTTGTATTTGATAGCAGGAAATGGGAAAATAACTTCATTGTCTTATTTAGAGAATGTCAGGTTTCCATCTTCTCATATACGATTTATTGGCTAGACATGAGGAAGAACTGTTTTTCAATGAGGGTGGTAAAACACTGGAACATGTTGCCCTGAGGTGGTAGATGTCCCATCTCTGGGGACATCCCAGGCCAGGCTGGAGGGGGCTCTGAGCAACCTGATGTGGTTGAAGATGTCCCTGCTCATTGCAGGGGGTTGGACTGGATGAGCTTTGAAGGTCCCTTCCAACCCAAACCATTCTATGGTCCTATGAACCACAACAAGTAGTGGCTTGTTAAGAAAAAAAAAAAAGGCATGGATGGGCATATATTTACAAATCAACCCTCAAAATTCATACACCACAACGGAAGGCAGAAAAGTTTTGTATGAAGCCTGTTGCAGAGGTAAAATGGGCTGAAAAAAATTCCAATTTTAGAAATACAACGAGATGAAAAAAGTGAAATTGACTATCAAAGGCCTTATAGCAACTGAGAGATGGGCATTTGTCTGGGCTCACTGAGGGAATGACATTAATAAAATGCACAAATATTTCTGAGAGGAGAAAAAAAAAAAACCCAGAATAATAAACAAACATTCCTCAGTCTGATAAAGCAGAACATTTGAGAATACTTAGTATAGTCACGCTTCATGTCTTTGTGGACCCACATTTTGAGTGTCTAGGGACTGTTTGCAGGTATGTTCTTCATTATACCTGTACTCTCCAAGTAACCCTTCGAGCTGCTGAGAGTCTCAGCGTCCCTCACAATCTGGCCCAAGCAAAGCCAGAAAATCTGGTGTATGGTCAGGAAAGAGGAAGCAGAAGATGGCAAGATGGAGACAGGCACCTAACCACTGCTTCTTTCCCTGGAAAATGACAGAGAAGGCAAACAGCAGCAGCAAGTGTCAAGAGCTCAAAAAATGAGTCAGCCCTCAAAAAACCACGGCATAGTTCTAACTTGTTTTAAAACAACATTGAGATGTATATTTTACTTGGTTTCTCTGTTTCTAGACTTCTAGCGAACCCTGGCTTTGCATTCCCAAGGTTTTCAGAAGTCCTGAGAACTAAATGGGATCTTTAAAGTTCAGACTCTCCAACATTATCTTGACAGTAGCATCTGAAAATCTGGAAATAGATATATATTACAAGTAGCATGAGATTTTCAGTCCTACATTGCCACAAGCTAGCAACGTACTCGCGGAGGCATAGTACTGCCTTTCCCTTTCCCAGAGAGCGTGTAGCAGCTGGGCCAGATCTTCAAAGCAATTTTCTGAAAGAGGGGCACAGTGTGAGAAGTCTGGGCCTGATAACAAAGGAAGCTGTAGTAGCCCCACTTGCAGGCGATATGCCTTATGGAGAAAGGTTAAGAAGCCGTTTTTCAGCTGCACTTCTCTCACTGCCTCCTCCTGAAAGTGATCCCCCTTTGCTGGCTCCTCAAGCAAAGGCTTGAGAGGAATCAGACGGTTCACCAGTGAGAACGGCATGGAGAGCCTGCAGGCAGAGCTGAGAGAGAAAGCATCTTAACGGTAAAAAAACTGCAGGCCAGAGATTTTTCTTATGTAAGGGAAAACATACTGGAGACACGGCAAGGGCTTGAGAATTACTGGACACTGGAAGAACAAGAAGTCACAGGATTCTGCCACCGCTTTTCACAGTGTGGACACGAAAAAAGATCCCAAAAAATTACATACACGTTTCAGCAGGATTACAGAAAATCACAAATCCAAAAAAAAAGTCCAAATCTCTCTTGTTAGATGGATTTTGCTTTGCAAATGTGTTTAGAAATTGATAACTACCTGACTCATCTCCACCACAGAAGAGTTATTTCATGGTGTATTATTAGTCACCTGTTATCAGCAGTGTCCTTTGAACCCATTTTGAGACTACAGAGCACAACATAAATCTGCCACAGCTTTCTGGCACCTGCTGCCAAGTACTTGCTCATACTCTGAAAAATTATGCAGACTATTAACCTTACATAAATTTTAAGAAGCTGGATCTTCCCAAGGAACACGCAGAGGGCAGACCTTCGCAGTTCGTAATAGCTGTGATCAGGACCAAAACAGATAAGGAAGAACCATTAAAAACCTCCACCTGAATTCAGGCACAGCATTGCTGTGCAATTGCTGGAGAGGAAAATGAACTGAAATAAAGTCTGTGAAAAACAAAGTGTGTTGTGACACCTTAATAACTGTACGAAATGTCTCTTGGAAGGACAGCCATAAACCTTATGACTCTCTGTCTCATAATATCTGAGCACTTACAGGAAAGTGAAAGCACAGCTCATTTTGGATTCAGAAATAAATTTAGCAGACAATCCTAAATATTTTCAGTATGAAACAGCATACCAACCCTGAGAAAGATTTTCTTTATCTTCAGCACAAGGTTCCTAGAAGATTTAAAAGTAGTTATCAGAAAATTTATACTGAGTCAAATATTAATGTAAATATTTCTAAGAACTCTTAGCTTCTAGTTTCAATTTAATTATTTTATAGACTTGCTTAATATGTTATTGCTTAATATACTTAAAATGTTTTGACTAGTTCAGTCAATGTTGAACAAAGAAAAAAAGAGTGCAGATGACTTAAGAAAACTGTTCTTCATTTGGGAACAGTTTTCCAACACACGCTGAAAGGTTTTCTGCCCATCTGTTAAACCAGCCCCATCAAATTGTTTTGAGGACAAAAAAGGGGGATAGAAAAAAATACAGTTCTCATTATGACTCATGCAGTATTTTTCACTAGCTTTGCTTACTAAGTGTAACACAGTTGATTCTATGTTCTATTCTTTACTAAAAGAGTTCTATTAAATCCAGCTCTAGATTACAAACTTCTCCCAGTGCAGTATCATGTTAATGAAGTAAAAGGTCCACAGTATTTTTATACTAGTAAAAAGTGTAGAAAAGTGCTTTTGCTGATGTAGTTTATCCCACGTCACTCAGGACTAAACAGTCTGCACTGGCAAAAACACATTTGCACCACTACACGTATGCTGGAAGAATTCTCTGGAAGAGCCACACCAGCAAAACCTTTCTAGTGCAGATGAGAGCAAAGCTACCCGGGCACCTCCGCACTGCGAGAGCACAACAGCGGAGCACGCACCATCTATTTTGATTTCCAGCTAGTCCCCGGAGCACGCACCGCCAGGCAGACAGCAAGCTGAGAATTAAGAATGATGCTGCCACACGGCAGCGCATGGGCTGCTGCTCAGCAAAAGTCTGTTCTAAGCAAACCCATCTTCAGCACTGCTCACACTGCAATCAAATTGTTCTGCTGTGAATTAGTACTTCCCCGGTTTTCAGAGTAAAAAAAAAAACAACCAAAAAAACCACATTTAAATGAAATATAACAAAACAAACTAATGGACAATACCCGACATTTTGAAGTAGAGACACTGAATCTGTGCAAGTTCCTCAAATAGGGCAGATCGTTTAACCTGAGACACTTGGCTACAGACAGTTACCTGGTTTTGTAGATGAGCTATTTTTATCTTAATGGCAGCTAATAGTACAGACATCCAGTAAATGACCCCGGTATGTTAAAAACAATGTCACAGCAAATGAAAATAATTCAAACTACCCCATTTAATGATTGTACAGGTCTCATAAAATGAAAGCACATTAAATAAGCAGAAAAGATCAATACGACCAAGAGGCACCCGCATATTGATCAAGGAACAAAATAGAAGAGAACTATGCCTGATGCTTTGCCCTAATTCGCTGCTGCTGCTCACGCAGCAGAATTCATCCCCATGAGTCCCTTACACCCCAACCCTGCAACTATACAAACTGCCACTCTTTCTCATTCTTCTCCCATCCTGTGAATTTTTAAAATAGCATTAATACTTATATGAGACATACTACACTTCTACTGTTTTATGAAATTAAGATGTAATTATAAATTCAAAAAAGTAACAATAGGTGCTCGGTGGATGGATGAAGAATGGAATCATAAGTCAGCTTCTGACAGACAGGGGATATTTTGTGCTGAAATAAAAGCTAATGAAGAATTACATAAGAGTTTAAAAAATACATTACAAGGAAAATTACAATAAAAATTAGAGGTGTTAAAAACAAAACAAAAGTTATTTAACATACTATGCACACAAAAGACTTCCAGCTCAAAGATGGAAATGGTTGGAAGGCTTAAGAAGTCTTCAGAACTTAAGATGGAAAAAATTCTACGAAAGAAGACAAAGATGAAACCATTCTTTTTCAAGCCAAAGCTGCTCTGCCATTGATTCTATCTTATTAGTTACTAAGGGTTTGATTGGTTTTAGAATTTACTTGATTTTTTCCTTAAAGTTATTAAAAGGCCTACAGAACTCAATAGTGTTAATAAGTTTAAGCTTTATCAGACTTGTAATCTTACATTAAAAAAAAAAAAGATAGTTTATTACCTTTTATTAAACTCTTTCCACTTGTAGTTGCAGAAATTAAGTGACAAAGGGTGGTAAAAGGATCCTGCAAGCTTTGTTAGCAAAACAGCTGTGTTCAATGCTTGTCTCAGAGTCTATGCAAAATTCATTACTTAATTTTCTCATTCCCATTTAGAAAAAGTATTTAAAACCATAACATAAACCACAGCAATCTCAATCCACAACACACAGGTTACCCCATACCTATGTGCGATGTTAAAAGAATGCTATGACAATAAAGATAAAGCAAAAATTAATTGGCAAAAATTATTTTCAGGAGTATTGATTAGAATTATGATTGCCTCTTTTACTTGTTATGTCCCACATCATTAGTCAGAAACTATTCTGTCAAAGGCAAATGCTAAACTGACCCAGGTTATGAGTCATTGCATTTACCCCTCCTGAGTCGTGCCATAAGGTCAGCTTTCTCCCGCTCCACTGGAATTTACCGAGTGTTCAGAGACCTCTAAGGGAGAAGGGAAGCAGTAATGATTCAGACACTCACTTGTATGTTATATGACCATACTACAGATTTTAAGAAAGGGAAGATACTGAGATCTGGCACCAGACCCAGGTATCTTGTGATGCAGTTTCACATCGATTTGTGCTAACTATCTGAACTTGTGGCTCCCTCCCTCCCTCCCTCCCCATCTCTCAGCCACATTGTCTCCTCCCCTCCTCCGCATCCGCACAACGGTCCTGCTGAACGGGACCCCAAGGGCCAGCAGCCAGGTCAGAGCCTTGGGCCAGTCCCTTGGGTCAGAGCCTTGGGTCAGCTGGACTAGATGATCTCCAGAGGTCCCTTCCAACCCCAACCATTCTGTGATTCTGTCAGCCCCTTGGGTCAGTCCCTCACTCCTCCGGACTTACGTGCACCAGCACCTACACAAGGAACAAGTACTCGTGCATGGCAGAGATGCAAGGAGAAAAATAATCACAGGAGAACAATGTATATCAGTTAACCAGACACAGAAGCCAATCTTTAATCCACTGTGTTTGTGAAGCTCCACAATAAAGCAATAATTTACAGAACCCTGTAAAGTTTTGGTTCATACTGGCATCAACTTTCTACCATCTTATTCAGCAATTACTATATTTGCTCTATTTATTCTACTATATTTATTTCCATTTACTCAGTAACTAATTAACACATGCACAGAACATATAAATAAGCGAATACATAAATTAGTACTGGCAAAATCACTCAAAAATTTCAAAGCTGAAATGCAAATTCTGAAGAGAATGGAGTTGAGCAAAGTAACCAACTTAAGAAGACAAAGGGGCTGAGAGAGCTGGGTCACTTTAACTTGGAGAAGAGGAGACTGAGGAGTGACCTTATTAATGTTTATAAATATGTAAAGGGTGAGTGTCACGAGAATGGAGCCAGGCTCTTCTTGGTGACAACCAATGATAGGACAAGGGGCAATGGGCACAAACTGGAACACAGGAGGTTCCACTTAAATATGAGAAGAAACAACTTCTCAGTGAGGGTGACAGAGCACTGGAAAAGGCTGCTCAGGTAGGTTGTGGAGTCTCCTTCTCTGGAGACATTCAAACCTGCCTGGACACATTCCTGTGTAACCTCATCTGGGTGTTCCTGCTCCGGCAGGGGGATTGGACTGGATGATCTTTTGAGGTCCCTTCCAATCCCTGACATTCTGTGGTTCTGTGATTACTTGGTATTGAAACAAATACCTTCAGTAAATTCCATGTGGAAAAAGTAAAGAAGCTTTTTGAGGGCAATTAGACAAATCCAGATTATTCACATAATACTTACAATCAGTCTTTTTCAAGTGTTCAAACACTGCCCTTCACAAAAGTAGCTTAAGTGGCTCCCCAGTATATTCATAGTAATTTATATATCTAATTCATCTATTTTCTCATGTTTTGGGAAAAGGAGAAGGCTAATGCTATACAGTCTTACAGGCCAGTGAAGAGCAGAAGTCCGTGAGCGCTGGAGCATTCCCAGTGTGCGGAGCGACGATGCAGGGCTGGCTCTGCGGCGGGCAAGCCCCGTTCTCACCAGTCTGTCCCAGTCCCACACTGGGCTCTGTGGATGGACTCACCCTGGTGGGCTTGAAGGTTATTAAACGATTCACATGCACAGGTCTCATCAGGGTTAGGCCTCCTATGTATGTCTAACTGCTCCTAAGAAACTATTGAATACATGTATATTGATCCAAAGTATTGATTCAGTACATATTAACACGCTAGTCGAAGAGTAAAAACGAAATCCAGCACCGCCCCCTTCCCCAGCAACTTGTTGGGTTATTTTTAAATTTTACATGCATAGCTTTATTTCAAACTCAGGTTTCTCCGAGCAGATAAAACCCTTTACTAATCAGTAAGGGCTATGTTTGGTAAATGTGAACGTTACAGACAAGTATTCTGGCAAAATAATCTTCTTAAATTATATAAAAATATATCATTCAACAAAGAGGATTCCCTTCCCTGCTCTAATTACATGTAACCAACACAGGTGACATCTTTTTCACTCCGGTATTTTATTATGGGGGTGGGAGGGAAGAGAGAGAGAGAGACTGCTACAGAGACTGGATTGGGAGTAACACTTCTGGCTGTGAGGGCAAGTGGAAAGGCAAGAGCACAACAAATATGAGGATGCAGCAGAAAGGATGATGACCAGGTAAACAGCAAGCACCATCACCGAGAAACTGAACGAAAAGTTCAAAAATTACAGTACATGCTAATTATGGGATAATTTTAATGAACTTGCAAAGACAGTATTTCAGACTAATTTAACCCAGGAAAACGACATGTAATCTCTCTGAAATAAAATAAGCTATACAGATGGAAGTCTAGTACTGTGGGTTTTACCTCTGGGAGTTGCAGCCTGCAAGATTCTATTCTTTCATTACAAATCTGTTGTGTGGGGGGCGGAGGAGGAGTAACTGTGTTACAAGGATAAAAAGAATAGCACAATTGTTGTAAGAACATCTAGTTTTCTCTATGTATTTCTATCCATCACAATCCATCTCCAACTTCACATCTATTTTTCCTCACTACCTTGCCCTATACTGTGTCAGTAAAGAATATTTTAATGCTGCAGGGAAGCACTCTGTAAAGAGAAGCCCCCAAACAGGACATCACAAATTCATTAGCAATGGTCATTAAACAGTTTTCGTTTTAAGAGAATACAGAAAAACAAAGCAAGCTGATCAAGCTCCGTCAGAAGGACTGGCAGGAATAGCAGCTGCGCTCCAGCTCAGATTGGACTCGTGTTGGCAGAGCTGTGAAATAAAGCCTGCAACATATTGTGCCTTTATCAATCCTGCTTCCCCAATAAAAGACATCCAAGGAATTTAATGCTTATGTTTTGCCTTTCATGGGCTACTTTACTTAGGAGGGTTTGTATATAGCTAAATTTATACAAGTCCAAGTTGCATTTATTTAGATATGCCGCTCCTTCCAACGGTGCCATCCAACACATACACTAATATAGCCTCATTCATCTGAGCATCTCAAAGTGCTTCATAAACACCAATTCAGCAGATGCCATGAATCTCAGAAACATCCCTGCTTGAAAATTTTCTGCTATCTGACTTTGTTACAATCACATGCTTTATTATAAAGTAGAAAAGGTCAGTTCAAGGGGAAAAGTCTAATTTAAGCTATACATTTAACAGCATTTTGTATGTATAATTTTTTTTTCACAATTATGCAAGAGTCAAGTTCCTCCCTTGCCAAGAAAAAAGCCCTAAAAATTAAATATAAAGACTCCTTTTTCTTACAAGTCAAATTAAGTAAATTTGTATGAGATGTCTACCAAAAACCTAAAATTCAGACAAATACAGAGATATATGTTAAGACATAGATGTGAAAAAATCCATTTTCTTTTCAAATAAATGTGAAAGTGAGCACTTGGGATCATATTATATAGAAATTTATGAACAGTTGTACATTGGTTAAATAAAAATATTATTGCCTTATTTCACCGACCCTCTCATTTTTGGGCATAGAACACAAAAGAGGAAAGAGAAAACTAAATAAAGGACAGTAGGAAGATATTGAAGTACACAAATATGGTATTGTTCTTTGTGTTCCCGTATAGAAAGTACAAAAGTAGGTCACTTGTTATGTATTAGAACACAGTGACATAAACCAGCTTCTTCTCTTTAGACTACCTTGAGGGGGGGAATCTTTTTGACTACAAGATTACATAATACGTGGTGCAACTACCTCAACCTGCTTTAAATAAGTAACACTTGAGAATTTGTGAATCTGATGAGCCAAAACTTTCACAGCTCAGACTTTCAGGTCTGAAACTGGGGCTAGAAACAGAAGCTCAAGCCTGGAAACTTCAGGAGTTCAATGACTTGTTATTTTCTGAGCAAGAATTCAGAGAACTTCCCTAGGAATGGGATCACTGCACTCGTGTCTTCTCAAGTGGGATCATTTATCCAGGGAAACTGAGCAGCACAACTATTCTCCTTCTACATGTATGTATATCAGTCTATTTTTCCATCTGCTATCTTTCTGCATCAACCTCATAACCCTGATTTCTGTGCTGCTATAGCACAGTAGACAATTACTTTATAAATAAAGCTTCAGATCAAAAAGACATATGAAGAAAGTCTCATTCACCACCATTCACGGGGGGGTGAAAGGGCTGCAGCATAACATTCCAAGACAGAACTGCCTTTTCTTTGTGCTCTGCTTGTATCTATGCAAGCTGCCAATTTATTTAATCCATCCACAAATGAAGGGAAGAAGGATTTGTCCAAGTAGAAATACAGTTATAATAAACACAAAGTAGAAACTGTAAGATATCTTTGCCTATTGAACTCCCTTCGAGACTAAAAATAAACTTCTCCAGACTTAAAAATGCTCTAATTGGTTCCAAATCCAGCCTGATATGTTCAGCCTGAGAACCAGATCAATCTACACAAAACTCAATGCATAACTATTGTAACTGGAATGGAAGTGTGGTGCAGCAGTGTAACAGAAACT
The DNA here is from genome assembly GCF_963082525.1 of Nesoenas mayeri. Classification (NCBI taxonomy): domain Eukaryota; kingdom Metazoa; phylum Chordata; class Aves; order Columbiformes; family Columbidae; genus Nesoenas; species Nesoenas mayeri. Next base: position 15,875,826 of record NC_137541.1, read on the forward strand.
TTAAATACATATACAGAAAACCCTACCATCCATAGATCTGATTTATTCAAAGGTTTTACACTCACCAATATGAGAACTATCTGTAATACTTAGCATTTTACTAGAAAGCTGACATTGTGCTTAAGATTTCACCACAGATAGATGTGTTTGCTTTGGTACTATATCTATAGTACCAAAGTACAAGTAGCTATTTTGTATATCACAATGGCAGAATTATAATTTCATCTCTTATATTACCATGCTAAACGATGAAAGCATCAGCTTAAGGCAGACAGCAGAGAATTCATTCTAATAATTATGGGTGTTAGTGCAACAATTCACATTTTTTGATGCCTCAAAGATCATATCTAGATTAGGAGAGTGTGACTTCAACACCATTTCTTCGCTCATGCCTATTTGAACATGAGATCAAGTAATAAAAGTCTAAAAAGAACTAGAGAAAAATATAATTTGTTCAGTTAATTTTAAACCAATGCACAACTACACAGAATGATTTACACTCAGAGGTTTTCCTCTTCAAGTGTGAATAAAGTGGCCTTCTGTAGGAAAACATAAAGGACAGTCTACAAATCAAACAAGTTCATATTTCATAAATAATGAAAGATAAATTTTCTGTGAGTTTCATGCATTGGTAATTTTTTCAAATCATTGCAATTGGTGCAATTGGCTTCGAGTAATGGAAATTTCCTCCTTGCTGCTATTTTTGCCATTCCAAAGGTGAGGGGCAGACTTGTATATTTCATTATTATTACGGGAGAATTACTTAAGACTACTTATAGGATATTCCATTAAAAATCTTGTCTTGGATTTGCAGTATTTGAGTCTATCCAAAATCTAGTTTTCACAGTAATTATTCCTCGAGTCTTTAAAGCTATCAATATTTACACAGCCATTCATGCTCATCTTCTAAACAGTTAAGGAAAGGAAAGCACCACATTCAGATGCAACTGCTACAGTGCTTTCTCGTGATATTTAAAAAATCGTATTGATGCATGAAGCCTGAAAGTGAAATCCTTTCCCCTACTGCTTTTCATTCATCATGCAAGGTTGTAGTTTGTGAAATTGCTCAAAAATTACAGACTATATTTCTTCGATTACTTTTAGTAGATGGCACTTGCCTACAGTTCCTCTTCAGATCTCACAGCATTTTTGGCTACTGTTTTAAGCATTATTATAAAGGGAAGTTCAACACTGAGTAACTTATCCAGGTAACAAGTTTACATTTAAACCAAAGTTAAAACCCAAGTCCTGTGAACAGCATTATAACAGAAGCATAATTCTTTTTCTCTTAACTCAAACTGCCGTGGGATTTTGTCCAATGCTTCCTCCATTCCCAGCCCATTAATTAATTTTTCCCTGAGTTTTTTTTTCTTTTGACTTACTTCTGCCCATGAGTACAACCAACTTCACTGGAGAGTTATGAAGTCTTCCAAAGTGAGGGAAGGTGAAGAAAAGAACTTCCTTACACCTTCAACTACATATCTCTATTTTTTTAAGAGGTGGTTTGATTGCACAAATGAAAATCTCATATCATGAGAGCCCCTCTTTATTTGAAATTAATTTTTCAGATTAAAAATGTAAGAGAAAACATGAAAACATACTATCCTTTCATTTGTACAAAAATCTAAATTTCAGCAGGGATTGATCCTAGTACTGTAAATAGATCTGTGTTTGTCTTTGCTCCTTCCCAACCCCCACACATATCATGATCCTTCTTCTGATATATTTAAGCAGAAGTAATGCCAAAAGAAAAACTTTGTTAATTGGAAATTGGAATTGGGGAGGGGAGGAATAAACTCTATTGTGAAATAAAATCAGGGTCAAAATGTCCATTCAAACCATGGCTTGAACTGATTTTTCCATTGCCATTGCAGCAGACCCATCCTTGGTGAAAAGCTCGTTTTGGAAAGCCTCTGGGCTGAGGGCACATTATGTCAAATTCAGCATTCTTGGTATCTTTTTGGAAGTAAGATGCCACTTTGGAGAAAGCATGATTGGGTATTTTAGCAAACTGTAGAAGGGAAGTGGGTTTTGGTTCTTTTTTCTGGTTCATTACATTAAGTTGGGTAATGGTAGACATTTATCAGCCAGCAAGAACTGTGAAAATGAAAATGAGCAGAGCTGTGATGCAGCTCCGTGCTGTCCATCTCCTGCACACGGACCAGAACTATTAAGGGGTTCAGCTTTTCACCCCCCTCCAGCACCAGCTAGAACAGCCCGTTTGCCTGTGCCTTCTGCTGCACTCATGGGTGCTCAGCCCTTCCCCCAGTTCAGACAGGGGCTCTCTTGACCTCAAAACTGCTCTACTATCCTCCTCCCACATGCGACACCTCTGCAGAGACTGCATCTGGCGATAAGGTCCTTAAAGAAACATTTACATTAGAGTTCACCAATTTAAAAAGTGTCAGCACCAAAAATTCTACCATTCCCAAAACCTGCTGAAGAATCCAAAATGATCAGCATCTATTCCAAAATGCTATGAGCAGAATTACTTGCAGATGTTTTAATTCTTTGAATGGAATAGTCTTTTCTTTGTTAATATTTGGTTGACAGTAGGATACCTACCTTCTTGTCTGAGCTTGCTTTTTCTTTCTCTAAATATATAATGAAATTTCCCTTAATGAAATCATACTGCAGTGTTAAACACATAAGTCACCAGAAAACAATTTTCATGAGCAAAAGATTTATTCATTGATTCTTGGATGCTGGAAGACCAGGATCAAGACTTCCACAAATCAATTAGAAGCATGAAACAAACAGTTTACTGTTTGTAATTATTTGTAATGTCAACTCTGACAGAAAAATCTGAAGGACGTATGCTAATTCCTGTTAAGTGGGCACTTAAGAGATGTAATAAAGCAATCAAAGCAAGACAATTCACTGCTGTCATAGAACAACTTTGGAACTCTGTTCCAAAGTGTGCAAAGACATTAAAGCTTTTGTCACAATTAAAGACCATAAGAGGAAAAAAACTGTTAGACATCAATTTCTCAGGCTACAGTTGCTACAAAGGCCACAGCATCAGACCAACTGATTAAATGACATCTGTTTCTACAGAAACAATTATAGCGTTTCTGTTGCCAGAAAGAGTGCCATTCACACCACTTCTAGAGAATTAAAGTCAATTTTACAACTAAGATTGAGTTCTTTACATGCAGTCATACAAAATACAAATATGGTCTACGTATCATAGTTATAGGAGTTATAGCATAACTCCTTTGTCCGCACTGTTCAGCCAAGCAGGATGGGCTGAGGGTGAGCACTGCCTGTCAGTGGCAGCAACGACATGAGTTTTAACCAAGTTGAGCAAGCACGGATTTCTTCAAGAGCAACCCAGAGCGCCTGGTTCCAGCTGTGCCAGCACCCGAGTCCTCATGCTGGGCCAAGGGTCTGGGGCAGTGCTGAGAGGACCTCGGGAGCTGGACACAGTCCGCACTTGCAGCAGCCCTATGTTTACCAGAAAAATTGAAGAGCAAAGAGCTGGGTACTGCAATTAAAACTATTTGGATACTACTTTGTCCTCCCAGAAGCAGCGTAACAGGATTTCCTCATTAAAAGTTCAAATATCAAATACCAAAGCAAATAACTAACTTACTAACTCTGTAGGAAACCAAGAGCCAGCAGGCAGAAGAAAAAAAGAAATAGATTTTTCTGTCCAGAGGGTAAAGTAATAGCTGCGCCGCTGCTCTCCTGAGCCTCAAAGAACAGGGTGGCCCAACCTGCGACCTGCTCACAGCGTCAGGCTGCTTTGATATCCAGCAAGCACTTGCTAGATAATAGCAATCAATGGAGATTACAAGCTGTACATTAATCTGGGAATGTGGAATATTTGCCAAAAGAGAAACCAGCATCTTGCATTATTTTGCAGGTGCTAGAATTTTTTAAAAATCATAAATAAAAGCCCAGGCTATAAAATTCAGATAAATTCAGATTTATTTCTAACTACTACTATTATTCCACCATGTCAGTAACCAATAATACTATCCCAGAGTAGAATACTGCTGCCAATTTTACAAGCAAGCAATAAAAATAGTTTTTTGCCAGAATTAAAACTGCATTTCTTTCCATTTATTTATTCATCCGACAGATGCATTTGCCAAGATGCTGCACAAGAACAGAATATTAAATTTTATCAGCTGGATGTGTTTCTAAAAAGAATCTAAAAAATTTAAAAGATTAGTGATTTGGTGAATTTGTTCAGCATCTATGACTTGCAGCTCTCAGCGATCTTAAAACATACTTTGAAAACATAGATGCTTTCAGGCAAGAGCAGAAAGAGAAAACAAACTTTGCATCGTAATCACAGATTTAAACAAAGATTTAAAATTACAGATTAGCGATTTTATGTGGACTCTCTACAGTCCACAGTTCCCTCTGCAGCTGCTGGTCTACGAAATTTTTGGGATCGATCCCATTTCCATTCTCATTTCTTTGTGTTGCGGATGTGCAAATCTACTCAGGGCTATTCTGTGCCCAGCTGATGACAGGATGCTAACCGGCAGATTGCCATACGTGGCAGCCGTACCCAAAGGAATCCTATTGTGGCACTAAAGTGAAGAGGTAGTGATATTGCTGAAAAGCTTTTTAAAAAAAACCCAAAACTTAAAGTAATGGTTACAAGTCAAGCTCTTAGCAGCTTGCTACTAAAGCAACCATGAAATTCAACATTCAGCATCCTCTGTCTACTTATAGCAAAAGATCATTAAGAAAACGAGCAAAGCCTTATTTATAATTCTGAAGAGCAGCTCAGTCACCCTTGCAGCAATTCTCACAACTTCCCTGTCCTCGCATCTGACTTCTTCAGTTCTCATCAAAAATTAATCCTACCAGCTCCACATCTGGCCCATCCTAAATAGACATATCTTTTCTTCTTTCTGCCATGTCACACTTGCACATAGATAATACGTTATACTGGGAAGGATAAGAGAAGGAGAAATGCACCAAAACATGAGGCACCTAATATATAAGCATAAAGTTTTCCAGCATGGCACAATCCAAAGTAGCATACATAAAACACTTTATCCAGTTTGTTCTATTCATAATATTGATTTGTAGAACTGTTAGATCCTATATGATTATGGGTTTTGTTTAGCAAATATCTTCACACTTAATTTAACCTCCTTGCAAACGTTAGAAGCAACAGCTCCTGGATGTCAAAATCCAAATGAAATGTTCTCCAAATGTGGTTCTACATTTTTGTCCTGTGCTTAATAATCTTCTGTGCATGCCGCAAGGCCTGTTTCCTTAGAGATGGGGGGGTTGTTTAATTTTGAAAAGCTGGACAATGAAGTAGAGAGTTCTATAGTGTTTCATCAATATATTTTTTAAATCTCATTAATTATTTGCACGTTCTTTGGGTTTGTTTTGCTTCCTCCCTTCCAATGCCGTTGAGGCCTTAAAGCAATCCAGACAGAAGTCAGGTTAGTGCAAGAAATAATTTATATTCTGGCTTTGCCAATACATGACTTTACAAAAAAAAAATCAATGTCCTGAGAGAAAGATTTAGATACATTAACTATTTTTCCGCTCAAACTTCAATTTGCTTATTATTACTCCAAAGCATAGCCTTGGCTTAACTTTCTTTGTCAAGTCTAGTTAGACATAAAAAAAAAAAAATCTGTGCTTAAAGACCTGAAAAGAGAATAAATGTGGAAAATTTATACACTCCCTGCATTTTTTTAAAAGAGAAATTAGTCTTGTATTATAGAGACTGGACAGATTCATTAAATACAGATGGACCTTCCAGATCCACCTTAGGCTTCTAGCATGTAGCCAAATTGTTTTCCTGCAGAACAGAATGATGCGAAGAGAAACTACGAAGCAGATCCAAGATGTGCAGGTATTGTGGTCACAGACATTGCACAGGCAGCTAAAATCCTTAGCTGAAGTGTTAACCCCCATTATCTCTAACTCTCCATGTAAAATTGTGCTAGATTAAGAGTACTGAATACAAAGTAAAGTTTCTGTGATTAATATCAACCCTTATTGCTCCAAAGCACACAGTAATAGCTGCTTTGCCTACAGGCTTCAAGATTACTGAGAGCGGTTTTTTATACTCTCACAAAATGTATTAAGTACTTGCTATTATCATAGGCTGTAATATTCATCAAGGTCTGCATTTAACTGACATCCAAAGAGCCATACAGTCCTTACATATAGATGTACCGAAACACCCCTAGAAAATTCTCCTTGAGGTACTCTACCCTAGACCAAGGTACGTATTGTGATAATCCTGGCTTAAAGATTTTTGGAGTGGGAGTGTTAAACAGGGTATTATCACGAACTCAATAAACAGGTAGATGACTAGAATTTTTTGATGGTAGTGAACAAAATAAGTTTCTGAAGAATAAATGAAAAATCTGTAGGGGAAAAAAAAATGTTACCCTGGGGGAGAACAGGAAGATCTGGCTGAGTTTTTCTTTCTCGTGTGAGAGCAGGACAGTAGGTATCACAACGTAAAACAACTTTAAAGTAAAACATTTCCAAACTAACCAGTGGCAGGCTCAAAGGAGTAACCACTTTCAAAGGGCAAGCTCTCCCTTCCATTCTTTTCTCACACGAAAACTAATTTGCTTGATTAGTAAGAGAAATAATGTTCTCCACATTCAGTTGTCTCTCAGGGGAAGCCATTTCTCACTGGGCACTGTATCTACTGTGGAAAGAACAAGGGCTAGAAAAGACCTTTATTGTATCAGAACTGCAATTTCTCCTTTAGAAAGCCAGCGTGGTAACAGGCAGAGTCAGTAAGTAATAACTCACGCGGTTTTCCGGTTGATGGGTTGTAGCAGTTGCTATGTCTTCCACATTTCCTCCAGGAGCTCCTAACCGTAGGTATCAATTTGCAGACTTGCCAGCCTACCCAGTAATATTGAAGCTTCTCACTTTGAAAGGTACTGGAAATAATGCAAATAACATTTTTCCTCTTTTCCACTCCAAATACACTTTACAGCTCCTATTGCTACAACTCATTCCACCTATACGTTTTAATTTCTTAAGTAAATCATCAGTGAAGTCTGCTGAAGAATATGGCAAGTTTTTTCTCCATAAACACCTATTTGCTTATCATTCATTGGTGTAACAAAAATGTCTCCACCAACCACTTTCATTTTCTTGAGATTTTATTAGTAAAATAAAACCTAGGCTTCAAGCTAATGACTGTAAAGCCACTTCCAGGCATCGACACATACAAAGCAAATCAGTATTCTCTTCCTCAGACATCCCACTGACGCTTGCTCTCAGCCTTCCCCAAAAAACAGCAAATGAAAGCATTTTTCTAACAAGCTCTGGTTTGCTTTAGTACTACAATAAGTGATTTCAAAGACAGCAATTATGTAGTGAGGTTAAAAATACTTTAGGAGACAGAAAAAACCTCAAACTATGGTTTAGGCAAAAAATCCATGACATTTGAAAGCTTCATAGATAAAATTAGTTCTTCATATGTATGCATTTTAAACACAGTTTAGATACTTATTTTGGACTCTAGAACTAGAGTATGTATGTTTTTAAAACAAAAAATGAGCAAGTATTCAATAATCAATAATCCCAAAGAATAAACTATATTACAGATACAAATGATGGAAACCAGCACACACAAACAACAGAGGAGGGAAGAAAGAAAATAAACTGAATATGACACCAACACAAATATGAATTTAAATTAACATACACATCAATCATATTCTTTTTAGCAGAGGAAATGGTGAATCCAGCACACTGGACTGGCTTAGTTCAGTTTCCTTACTATTATGCATTTATCATTATAGCTTATTACTTTTAAACTTCTCTCACAGATCTTTTTATGGCACTACATAAAGAGATCTTCTATCAGTTTCCTTAAACAACCTCGTAAAAATAATTACTCAAGGGCTAAGGTGGCAAAGAGAGGATGAAAGAGTACTTTACCACTAAAAAAAAAAAACCAGACAAGAAAACACATGGTACTTCATTTAATTTTTCAGATTCTGGTAACTTAATGTGAGGAATATCACCACTATCAGACTGATGTGAATGTCTTCTTATGTTTGAACTGAACACGGGGGCCTGACAGATGGTTTTAACTACTTAGAGCAGTCGTTAACAACTCAGGAGTGAATCTAACTACTGCCCATAGACTTTATGTTATTGTCTGAAGAAGGCAAAATATGCTCCTGTCACCGTAGCTATATGGAAATATGCAGAGTTACTGTGTATGGTCACTGAACTTTGATTCTAAAGGCAGTAAGCCTGCTGGATCCTTTTCACACACTTTATATAGCGCTTCCAAACCAAATGAGCCAAGGGGGTAACTGAATAATAGAATCAAAGAGTGGTTTGGGCTGGAAGGGACCGTCAAAGCTCATCTAGTCCAACCCCCTGCAATGAGCAGGGACATGTTCAACCAGATCAGGTTGCTCAGAGCCCCGTCCAGCCTGGCCTGGGATGTCTCCAGAGATGGGGCACCTACCATGTCTCTGGGCAACCTGGGCCACTGTTTCACCACCCTCATTATAAAATATTTCTTCCTCTTGTCTAGCCTGAATCTCCCCTCTTTTAGTTTAAAACCATCACCCCTTGTCCTACTGCAAGAGGCCCGGCTAAAAATCTCTGTCCCCATCTTTCTCATAGGCCCCTTTTAAGTACTGAAAGGCCACAATAAGGTCTCCCTGGTGCCTCCTCTTCCCCTGGCTGAACAACCCCAACTCTCTCAGTCTGTCCCCACAGCTGTTCCAGCCCTCTGATCATTTTTGTGGCCTCTTCCAAATGAGGCTTCAATGTATAAACTCAACCCTTACACTGTGAGCGATCTTAACAAAACAAAAAGGACACAGTTTATGTTGCGATATCTATTCACTTTGTGTTTGCTCTTTACTCACAGGGCAATTAAGATCATAAGACTTTTGTTTCTTAATTTCAAGTAGAAGAATACTCACTACCAGGCACAGCACATGAATTCCTTGTTCTAATCAAGAAAAACTCATGTTGCCTTCCTGTTTTTTAAAATGACTAGAAATAAAGTCTCTCCAAGGTCTCTGTTGAATCAACAACTCTAAAGGAAATCTTCCTGGTTTCTTGTTTTGTTTAACATTCACAATTCGACTGCATCGGGAGGTTGCACGGGGGTAGCCGGTGCAGCTCCTGCTGCTGCCCATCCCGTGTACTCTGCCAGACACAGTGCCCACAGCGCCGAGTATACAGAACCAGATCCTGACGTTTAAACGCTACACGTTAAGTTCAGCCGCCTGTGAATCCAATTCAGTGTTCTAAGCCAGCCAGAAAGCTAACTAAACATTTCTGTCGGTGTCGCTCTGCTGTGTACCCAGCACAGCACCATCACGAGCAAGGCCCTGGAGATGCCAGGCGACGCAGCAACCCCAGCAGCAGGGAAGAGCACTGAAAACTTCTTCCAACATCCAAAATATTTTGATGACAGCAAGGTAAGCAACCACCTGGGGCTTGAAAACACGAGGTACTATTTCCTCATTCTACAGCCACACAGTGCCAGCACTCCAGCTCCAGCAGCCTTCAACCACTGCGCTGAACTGCTTCCCAAGTCACAGAATCAATGTTCTTGCAGGCACTTCCACAAGCTAGAACAATGCAAGCAGGTGGCTTTTTTCTCTTTATGTTTGAAAAAAACCAGAAGATATGATGTCAGAACTCCAAACGCCTTTCCATAATAATGAAAACCCTCACTGAAATCCAGTAGCAATTGCCATCTTACTTCTAAGGATACTTTATAAAAGCAGGAACCTCTCAAATTCTCAGAGTACTCAAAGTACAACATTAATGAAGGAAAAACTAAATTCACAGGAATATTGCAATTTGTATAGAAAAATAAAAACTTCATCTTGAAATTTACAGTGACTATTTAAAATTTTACCAATAACTGCTACAAGATAGAGCATCATTCATCATGAATGCTTATACTAGAGGACAAACCACTTCCATGCAGAAAAGCTTCAGTCAGACTGATGTTATTCAAATTGCTATTAAATTTAGCAGTCATACTTCCTTCCTGAAGATAACTGATATTCCTTTTTTTCTTTACTAAAATGCTTAATTAATTGTGCAATAATGCACCGGGATCATGATTTAACTACATCACTAAACCAAATTTACTGTTATAATATGAAAAGGACACCTTCTCTGTATATGAGTGATATTCAGTACTGATTCTGTAATTCTTCTTTGACATCACCTCAATGAGCAAAACTACAAGATTTCAGTATTAATTGTATTAATTGCTAAAGGGCATTCCATAACTTACACATTTCCTCATGAGTACAGGAACTTCCAGTGCTGAAAAGGTCAACAGTTGAACATGGAATACTACTGAACAAATAACCCATGACTTACAATTACACAAAACCAAATGAATCTTATAAGACAATTCTTATTTCATAACATAAGTAGGTAATTTTTCCATACCTAAGCTGCTATGCTTAAGTTAACTCTGCACCTTGAAAATTAATATAGATATATATATTAATATATTGAATATATCTAAAAATAGAAAATATATCTAATATTATAATGTATCATATATATGGTTTATATGCAATATGTTTTGTATCTATTTAAAAATACTTGTCTTTGTGTTACTTCCAAAGGTGTAAATCTTTGCAAATAAAAGAGGAAGGAAGCACAATGAAATTATATGTAATTAAGCTGGAAAATCCAATTTGTTTTAAATCTATGAAGGTAATTCTGCAATGGAGAAACTGAGATCAACAACATCCCATGGGTGGAAATGTTTCCTAGGAAGGGAAAAATGGAAGTTAGAACCAAAATGAAAAAAAAGCCAAACGCGCACACACAAAACCAACCTAAACAAGTCATTATAAAAATAACAAAGAAAGCTGTATGGCAATCAACAGTCACGGAGAAAAGAAAATAAACATTAGGGATTGGACAAGGAATAGAAAAGTAATTTTGTGGATGTCAGTCTTTACTACAGGAAAGGAATAGCGGTCTTAGAATCATTCTCAGTAGATTAAAGAAATGAGAATAAAGTACTTGTGTCAAAAGAAAGGAAAGATTGCATTACCATCAGAGTCAGAATTGTACTTACAAATTCTAGTAGAGTTTTTGACATTTATTCAGCATATGACTCTTAAACAATAATAAAACCCTTTACAACCAGACTTATGTACTGGACAGGAGTCAGAGTCACACCTTTTCAACATAAAAGCATGCTGCAACATTATCCAGGCCAGCAAGCCATAACATTAGTAGCAGGTACAACAGAACAACTTGACAAATCCAACATAACAAGGGCACATCAGTTCAACACCCACACGCAAACTGCTATTATCCACTGTTTATTTTTCCTTGATATTATAAAAGTGACCAGATTTTCAACTACATTCTACCAAAGTTCTTTGCAACTGTTTCTTGAGCAAACTAAGATGCAATGAGGTAAAAATCACATTTTAGATAGAACAGTTACAAACAAACTACACAGAAGAGCTACACTAGAATGGGGAATCCCACTGACCAGGGGTGGTGAGTGCAAGGTACAGGAGGACCCATTCAGCTGGAATTGTGCAGGTGCACCTCGTAAATAAGAACAACCCCAGGGCAAGATGGCCAAAATCACACAATGTTCATTTTCAAAAGTGACTTAACCTCTAAAGAGATTATGTGTCACTGAAAAATTTGTATGTGTTAGGAGCCCAAGTCTCTTGCAAATGTGAGAACAGATGACATTTCTAGACCCAGAAGTACTAAAATTCTAACTAGCCACTAAACGAGCAGCAAGATTCAGACTAGGAAACAAGATGTGCAGCCCAAAGAAAGAAACAGAAAGTGCTGCTGAAGCACTCAGGGGAGATAACTGTAGAAACTGAAAGAAGAATAATTCAGAGAACAAGGGAAGTAAGCAGACACAGTTTCCTAACTGTACCAATAAAGATCTTCATGAACGTGTCTATTCCATGACACCTGGATGTTAAGACAGTCTGTGACAGGTTTATGTAAAGTTAAACCCTAAAGCACATTAAAAGAATGTTAAAGCTCCAAAATCAAGGACTCTGACAGAAAACACCAGAACTGAGTACTTCATTTGACCCTGCTAGACCTTGTGAGCCTAAGGAGCCTTCATAACCAAGCAAGTTGTTTTAAAAAACCGCGGGGTAAGAAGCTGCATTCCAGATGATCTTAAAAACTCACCGGTGGAGTTTAGACCTCCAGACCTGCAGAAGACCTACCGCTGTTTCAGAATGCAATAACAGTCAACACTAGGACATTACCTTCTGTGTGTAGAAAGTAAGAGAGTGGATAAAAGACAGAGGAAGACCAAGAAACACTAAAACATCCAAATTTTTGGACTTCCTGCTCTCAGCAAAACAGAAAACATATTCTAACAGACAGTTATGACTCCTGAATTAAATTTAAAAGTACCACAGGGGCGTATGCTATGGCAGTTGCAGTTCTCTCTGCCCTGCGCACCCGTGTCTGTTTACACGCACCTGGCTCTGTTCTGTTCTGCTCCGCTCTGCTTCAGGCTCCTGGCTCTCTGCATTCATTTTCTCCCCACATCAGACCCAGGAGCATCAACCCTTCACAGTTCTATTCCCAGTCACATTCTGGGTCTCCCTCTACCCTCGTGTTCCCATTCTCAGTCCCAAGACCCTTCATCACCAATCTCCTGGTTTAAGACACCTGCTGTTCCCTGAGATTTCTACCCTCTAATTACCCTCCCACCCCAACTTTTCGCTCCCCTAAAACCCAAAATATCAAATTCCTTCTCTTCCATTCTGTGCTATACAGAAACAGGTATGAGAACAGCATATTTTTCTGCCTCTTTTGCCCACTCTTCCCCGTCTACCCTTTGAGGATGATGTCATCTGTTCACACCATCTCACCGAGCAGCTGCACAGCCATGGCTTGTGAGCATGTCTATCCATCCACCTACTCCTCCTTGCCTCCATATGGTACTGCTGCGTCTCCTCATTCTCTCTCCAGAAAACTTAAGCTTGGTATGTTCACAACTCAGCTCTTTATCATTCTCCTCAGACAGTTTTTGCAGATGAAGCTTCTGCCATTATCACCTCCTGTAATACAGGGAGTCTTTTGTGACCCCTGTGCCCGTGACTGAACCACATATCCCTGCTACATCCAAAATCCCGCTACAATCTTTCTCCGTGTATACATCTTTTTCTTTCTAACAGTACAGCTCATCCAATAGCTCCATCTTTGTTCAGGCACACACTGAAGAATTATAAAAGGAGATGAAGATTCATCTGTTTAAATTTAGACAGGCTTCCCTACTTATCCTAAGTCATACTGAAAGTGAAGCAAGTAAATCTCTTTAATATATTAGTATTTATGCTTTCATTTCAGGAATCCTCTTTATCACGTCACCCTTAAGAGCTCTGCTGGTATCACTGGTTTCAAGCTCTTGCGAGGCAGACGACACAGAAACGGCTCAAAGAACTCGGCGTAGCCAGCTGGTACCTACCGAGTCTGTGATCTGTGCTCAAAGTTTCTGCAACCTTTATCTAGGTATTTTCTAAATGTAAGAGAGTGCGGAATAGGAAGCATGCTAGACGGATATGTAGCCATTTTAAAAAATAAAGTATTAATAAAGAAAGTTACCTAAAGATAAATAATATATTGGAAGGCTGTCTGAGAGAAAAAGAGAAGAAATTCAAACATCTGAGTTACAAAATCACATTTTATCATTGCATTAACAACTTAAAAACAGAGGACCTCATCAAAATTTGACAAAAGCTGCCATCTTAATAGAGTTGCTTATATAAGATCCATGCTTTAACATTTAGTACTTTATCAAACTTTAAAAATATATAAATCTTTAAAATTAAGGAAAGGAAAAAAAAAAGCCCTAAACCCCACACTTACTTGAGACTAAAAACTACCAGCAGAGCATTTTATACTCAGGTATTCTCAAATTACTTGCTTGAGCAAAACAATTTAAAAAAAATATTTGGGATTGCATACTGAATTTGCAAGGTTTATTTTAGCATAAGTACTAATTAAAACAGATATTGTGTTACACTTCTCCTATTCCTCATGATGCGGTTGTGAGCATTGTTTATACTGATAGAACAGATTGGGAAAAATAAGTTACCAAAAAAGAAAAGTGAAAATAAAGACACCTCCTGCCCCCTGCGAAGTGAAGGTCAAGAGGATCACGCAATATGTCCTTACAAAATGCTGGGAAGTCTCTAGCAAAATTCATGTGGAACATACAAGATTTGTTTTTAGAAGTTAACATTTCAACAAAATTATCAACCTGCACTACTATACATACATTGTACGTGGTAACAGATCCTAAAAAATCACTCTTTTCTTATTCATGAATTAAAATTAATTATTGGCCCATTTTGAGGGTCTGAATAATCTTTGTGAAGCCTAATAGAAATTTTCCTTACATACATGCAGGTACCAACTTGTCCTGAGTATAATTTATTCAAGTCAAGAGTTAAATGTTCACTTGCATATAAATCTATCAGGTGAAATTCAGCATGGCTCCAAGAGGCAGTTTTATGTCAGAGATGTTCTTAGAATAACAAAAAAAAGGCACAAATGGAAAGCAGGCAAATTCAAATATAGATTGTTGGAAGCTTTTTAAGTGATAAACGTTTAATCCCATTTTTTTCAGTGTCATGTGGTTTCCAGTGTACACAAAGTAAAGAGTGAAAAGGTAAAAATAAAACTGCCATCCCCTTAATATATTCCAGAATTCATTTGTAAATTTAGTCCCTTTATAAAAGAATCCTTATATAAATCGGGGAGCGGCGGGGGGAGCATCGCTCCCATATCTGAAGCACAATTTAAGCCCAGCATCGCTGACCAATCACAATTAGTGAACGCACTGCATCTCTCTGCAGTGAGGAGCAGCCACAAGGTAGGCTGGCATTCTGCACAAGCTGCCCCTCGCAGGCTCTCGCTCAGAAGCGCTGCTTTTCTTTTTCAGAAAGCCTGAATCCCAGTGGTGTCTCTGGAGACAAGAAGCCTTCAGTATGTTAAATTACTTTCATTATGTATTTTCAGATGCTTATTGATTCTACCGTAGGAAGAGCGGGAGACTGCAGCAGCCTGTAAAGCAGAACTAAAGCAGTGTATACATTAGCAGTATGCTGAAACAATGGCACAGTACAGGCACAAATTCTCATTAAGGTCCTTTTTTGAAGATATGCTTATTACCCTCTTTCCCTTCTACTCTGCTAACAAGTGAACAAAATGAATCCCTTCAACCTGGAACTGCTTCACCTGCATCGAGAATTTATCAAATCTTTAGTGGAGGTAAGATCTGTTCCTTATTATGGTATGCAGAATAAGCAACATTTAGCAAAAATATGAGAAAAAAGGGAAGAGATCAGATGCCATTTACATTAAGCGCTAGTATCTTGTTATGTTTGAGACCAGGAAATATTCAAATGCTATTTCCCCCATTAAAAACACAGTGGTAGAAAAATGTTATTTTGTATGAAAGACTTGTAGAATATTAAGAACCTGTTCTGTTCATGCAACGTAAAGACAGTACAGTTTTGGCTAATACAGTATGGGGGGAAAATACAAAATGCAACTGGGAATACGATTTCCTCCCTTGGCAGTATTTTCAAATATTGGCAGCTGAATATGTTACAGATTTATTCAGTTACTCTTTGAAGGATCAGATAGTCTATAATTGGTGTATACTTATTGCTTTATGAAGGCTGGCTAATACGACTAATCTCTGCTCAAGAAATCCTCCTTTTTTGTTTGACTGTTTTTTTTTTTTAAAAAAAAACTTATTTCTTTCATTACCATGTACATTTCAGCCATTTATTAAAAACACAGATTTGCTAAACATTGATTTCAAGAATGGAAATTGTAACAGTGTGCAAATTAAACAAAAGCATATTTCCTATAAAGCTCATTGACTCTGTTTAATTTCTCATTAGAAGAGAGTTGTATGTATAAACTACCTGCTCACAGGAGCTATAAAACTACATTTTCTAGCTCTGGTCACAGACACTCTACGTCCAACAGTTATTGGTTCTAGTCAGGGTTTTTGTAACCTGCACTATTTGCAGAACAGGAAACCTGCCCAAAACACTAAATTCATGTAAGCTGCCAGAAGAATGACGTGATTTTAGTAGCAAATAGTGAACACACTAACTGATTTTCTGTGTAATCTATAAGATCTAATTTTAGAGATGTTTTATTCATTAAATAAGTGATATTAGAAAATATATTCTTGCATTATTTTATTTGGAAATTATAAGCCCTACTTTTAACCTTTTTTTTCCTCCCCTTCACAAGGGCATGCAGCAACTAATTCAGTTTTACAACTGACAATACGAAGAATGCAGTTGACCGGGTATCTTTCTAGCTGTATGACCTACAAGCAGCAGGATGCATCACTAAAATGTATTCTTAAGACATAAAGGAATTAGAAACAAAACATGGAAAACACTTGTATCACCATTTACGTGCACGACACTCCAGCAATATACATGGAAGACTAACACATCTGCTCAGATTTTCATTAGAAGAAGAGTGCAATGATTGATTCTTAAAATGGTGAGCATTTCTTAAAGAGGGATTTATAATTTAAAACCAGAATTGTGGAAACTACTGATGCATGAAGAAACAATGAAATATGAATTCCCAAAAGGAGCATATGCATACTTCACCAGCAAGCTGAATAAGGGTCTAACCAGGCTTTTTCTATACTACTTATTAAATAACTTATTTGTCATAATGACTAATGGATATTTTTCTCTCCATTTTATGGTCTGTTATGTATTCTCCTTAAATGAAAATAAACCAAATTAGGTAACTCATGGTTACTCTCAAAGCACATGAACTGGATTTTATGCTGTATAGCAACTTCTTTGACTAAGCCATCACTCAAAAGTAATGAGCAGGAATATTACAGAAAGAAATACGCAACCATAAACTGAAGGATGTCTACATGCACTCTGAACACAGAGATCAGAATTCATTTCTTTTAAGACCTGGAAAATAAAAACAGGCTTCTACAAAATGCAACAGGGGAGAGAAATTAACATCTCTTAAAAGAAGGTTTATTTGTTATTGCTGGCTCAAAACTCAGAACAGACACGCAGAATATGCACTGCTCTGAACAAGTATCTCAGGTAATTAAGACGTCCCCGTGTTTAATCAATTTTTGCTGCTGAACTGCTGGAACAAAACAAAAAAAAAGAAAATCAAAACAACCTGCAAGGAACAAAATAAGAGCCCAGCTACCGCTTGGTTTCCAGGTTACAGTGCATGTCAATATCTGTCAGTGACACCGCGTTTCAGCCCATGTCACGCTGCTGCGATGCTCTGAGGGGCCGCTGAGCCTGAGGGACCAGGTAGGTCAGCGCTGCCCCGGCTGCTCCGGGTAAACCGGCTCCCTGCCCTCCCTCGCCTGCGTTCATTTAACTGCAACCTGACCAGTGTGACAAGGAGGGGATGTTTAGCCTGTCCATAAGACCGAGCATATCTGAGGCTTCCTGTTTTCACAAAAATTCAGTTATCATAATGTTAGAGACAAGCTTGTCATTTGTTTTAGCAGATCTGTGTTTGATTTCCTCCTGGCTTTTGCTAATGCATTTATCCAGTAGTGCATTTGGAATGGTTTCTTGAAATCCAGTCACAGCCAGGACAGCAACCACAGAGGGAATCGCATTCCTGAGGGTTAATACAAACCTCACAGAGGTTGCCTAAATTAGAAATTAAACAAAGCTTTTGAAATATTTCTTGTTTCATTTCACACATGAGACTAATACGTTCTAATTTACATCTTTTGTATTTAAGAGGCACATGTGAAATAACTGTTGAAGCATACCAAGAATTTTCATCCTACAATTTGCAATTAATAGTATTGTGCAACTGAGGCTTTCCAGAACTGCAGATGAAATCCATTTGCATATTGTATCCCAAGTGTGCTTAACTCATACTTCCATTTAAAAAGAGCTCATTTTTGTTCACCTTAGTGCTATCTATTTTTAATGTATTCAGAATGAAACAAAGGTCCGCATTTGAATTTATTTTCATGCCAAGTACGTCCCCTCTTAAATTTAAAGGTCATAATAAGAAATTGAATAATCTCTATTTATCCAGTTCATTACAAACTCAAGAGCTGCCTGACAAAATAAATAATACATACATCAGGTATTACATGCAGATGCTACATTTACAACCTATTGGTATGTGTAAAACAAAGCAGAAGAGCCACAAATATTAAAAAAAACCACCTAGATGTAATAAATGCTACTTTTTATGAACCTCACTTATTCCTAAACCAGACATGCTATTTATATAAATCTGTTGGATTTAACTGCAGTGTGTATGGAAAAAAAAAAATCCCTGAGACTATATTGGTTTTAAATATTATTTTCTAAAATTATTCCCTTAAATCTATTCTGGAATAAAACTAAATACTCTTCTATTTCATGGAGGCACTGATTTATTGAATAAATTGAATATTCAAATCAGAAAAAGGAAATGTAGTATCACAAATTTGATTCCCCCAAAGCCACATAAGTTTCGCACTTGAAATTATATATACTTCTATAAAATTGTTGTAGTGGCTTCATACATGTAGATGCACACAAGATAAAAGTGAACAGAAGTCTTCAAGCTCCATAAAAATCTGCTGAATTCCAGACCTTCAAGTTTCAGCCCACAACACTGTTGCAAACTCTTCGTAAGAAAGAGGCTGCTAAATGGCCATAAATAATTTAAATGTTCTTTTAGTGATACATAAGCAACAGTGCTCCATGTTCCTATCACTTTCAAGAGCCTTTTTAAAATGATCTTGAGTACTAATTTGTTAATACTTAACAACATTCTTCTATAAATGACCCTCAATGCAATACAAAGGCAATGCAGGAGTATAGTTTATTCAACAAATGGGCCCTTTGTAAAAACCACATCACTATAAATAAAGCCTTGTCTCCCTAAGTGGAAGCTTTTCACTTTTTTTTTTTTTAAACAAATCCTGCTTTCCTTTAAAAAGGAAAGACCTTATTCTAGATCCTCAGGCTTTTGAGTCCATGCCAACTAAAGGTCTAAACATACAGTAAATCAAGAGTTCAATAAGAATAGATGCTTTTCCTCCCTCATCCTTCCCCAGCATTTAGCTACAATAAGTGTTAAAAAAAAAGAAATCAAATAGTTTCATATTTTATTTCACCTTTCAGGAGAAAAAACAGCTGCAACAAAAGAATGTGTTTCTCCCCCATTCTGGACGTCAACATGCAGTCTGAATCTAACATCACCGTCCGAGATGCCATTGACGACATCGACGCCAACATGTACCAACCACTGTCATACCCATTAAGCTTTCAAGTTTCTCTCACTGGATTTTTGATGCTAGAAATCGTTTTGGGACTTGGCAGCAACCTCACCGTGCTGGTACTTTACTGTATGAAATCCAACTTAATCAATTCTGTCAGTAACATAATTACAATGAACCTTCATGTACTTGATGTAATAATTTGTGTGGGATGTATTCCTCTAACTATAGTTATCCTTCTGCTTTCACTGGAGAGTAACACGGCTCTCATCTGCTGCTTCCACGAGGCTTGCGTCTCTTTTGCAAGCGTCTCAACCGCAATCAATGTCTTTGCTATCACTCTGGACCGATACGACATCTCCGTAAAACCCGCCAACCGAATCCTGACCATGGGAAGGGCTGTGATACTAATGACATCAATATGGATCATTTCACTTTTCTCTTTCCTGATTCCTTTCATTGAAGTCAATTTTTTCAGTCTTCAAAGCGCAAGCACTTGGGAAAATAAGACGCTTTTGTGTGTGAGTACAGACGAGTACCACACCGAGCTAGGAATGTACTACCACCTTCTCGTTCAGATTCCAATCTTTTTCTTCACAGTTATAGTAATGCTAATTACCTACACCAAAATACTCCAGGCTCTAAATATTCGGATTGGCACCAGATTTACAACGGGGCAAAAGAAGAAAGCGAGAAAGAAAAAAACTATTTCTTTGACCACTCAGCATGAGACTACGGACGTGTCCCACAGCAGTGGAGGAAGAAACGTCGTCTTTGGCGTAAGGACTTCTGTGTCTGTCATCATCGCCCTACGCAGAGCTGTAAAACGGCACCGGGAGCGGCGAGAACGGCAAAAGAGAGTCTTCAGAATGTCCCTCTTGATTATCTCAACGTTCCTTCTCTGCTGGACACCCATCTCTGTTTTAAACACCACCATCTTATGTTTGGGCCCAAGTGACCTTTTGGTAAAGTTGCGATTATGTTTTCTAGTAATGGCATACGGAACAACTATATTTCACCCTCTACTTTATGCATTCACGAGGCAAAAGTTTCAGAAAGTTCTGAAAAGTAAGATGAAAAAGCGAGTTGTTTCAATAGTGGAAGCAGATCCCCTGCCAAATAACGCTGTAATACACAACTCATGGATAGAGCCTAAAAGGAACAAAAAGATCACCTTTGGAGACCACGAAGTAAGGCAGAAATGTTTAGTACCTCAGGTTGTCACTGACTAGATTTCAGTACTCACCAAAACTCATCAAGCAGAATATTTGAACAAATTGTAAAAACCTACTGCCAAATAAGAAAAACTTTTTTTAACTATTGGCGAGACTGTACATTTTCAATATATATGTTAAATAGAGTAGGTCTTGTATATTCAATTTCTTCATTATGTAAGATATATGTTGCATGGCCGTTTGTTAGCGTAACACCATGTGTATATTTGTCAAAAATATTCAAGTCCTCTTTTTTAGAAAATAAATAGCCTTAAAGAAGTGCAAACTTTTAAAAATATTTGTATGGTTCGGTTTCTCTGTAGGTATGAAAGAATTTTTAAACAAAAATTCCACTTGGGAATACTTTTCTAAAGCACAAATACAACATTTTGCATGAGATGGTAATTTTAAATTTAATTCATAAACAGTATTGATCGGAGATATTCTGAATGCTATACAGCTACAACTTCGACACATTTTGACCTCATATTTAGATAGCTACTTATTTCAAATTTCTCCAGCATGCAATTACCATGCATGTGTAGACAAAGCCATTTACATGATATCCTTCAAGTAATGGTTCAGAATCAGTTAATTTTGATGGGGGGAAAAAAATCACGTTGGTCCAAAAATTGACAGTACTTAAAAATAAAAAATAAAAAGGTCTTGCATGTACAATCTTAGATCCTTAGTTTCTACACAGAAAATACATAAATTTGAATAATGACACAGGAGATGTTGAGAGGGTAAGGGGGAAAGACAGGCTAAATTAAGGCAAAAACCACAGAGACAAGAAAGTTATTGGCCTCGATGCTAAAAGACCAGCAACACATAAAGCCATTCTGGTGCAAAGGCTCAGATCTTCACACTGAAGGGGCAGAGAAACAGCCAGACCTCTAGTGTGACACGAGAGCCTTTTATACAGAGATTTTTCATTCATACCAGATACCTACACAGACAGAGCTGTCAAGTGCCACAGCTAAAGTAAAAGATTGTTTTCTTGCCCTCAATAACTCTCGTATTATTTTGACTTCACTTCTTAAGCAATGACATTCAGTTCCAGCCATGCGACTGCTTTGTCACCAGCTGATCACCAAGACGGCGAGTTACCCTATTGCTGTATGTCCTGGACAACCATGCTACATCATCATGCTATACCCTCTTTTTCTATTTCATCTCATACCTGTCAAGAAGAATTAAGAAGCCACCATCATCCATAGCACTGTATGCAAGAATTAAGATATTAATCTGAACAAAAGTTTTAGTGGTTTGCACTATCCCATGCTTAAAAATTCATAATTTCAATGAACAGTGGCTACATTCATTGATTTAGTTGCCAATTATGGGGCAGAGGGGAGGGAAACAAAACAAAAAACGATAACTAAAAGGCTAATTCTCAATAAGTATTGGCTGCTATTAGAAAAAAAAAAAAGGAATATGAGAGCTACTTTGACTAAAGTATTTCATAAAAAATAAGGATTTCTAAAGCACTTTTCTGAAGTTTAATATTAAAAAATGTAAGTTTAAGAGAGGAAAAAAGATTTTCCATCACAACATTAAATTATTAATCATATGTGTATTTCTAAAACTGCTTTTGTGGTTAAAAATAAACAGTAGTATTTGTAATGTAGTTTACTTAGGCTCATGCATTAGCTTACCAGAACAGAAGATCAAAAAAATAATACTAGAGCTCCATATTCCACAAAGACCAGCCACTAAAAATCATAAAAATTCTACCTAGAGGTTTTATTATCTTACCAATAATAATTTCTTAACTAGAATTACTGTGTAGCATATATTTAAACATTATTCCACTGCCTTTCTTCTATAAGCCAGCCCAACCACGTCTGCAGTCAACTGAAGCCACTGACAGTGCTCGTTTCATCCAGGCTGTCCCTGTCTCCTACAAGAACTGAAATCCTTCCTCTTATTCGAGAGGTTGCAGGGAGAAGTAATCTTAATGGTTTTATGCAAGAAGCTCTTTTTCTAAATCCCATATGCTCTGAATTTATCACTGCAAAAACATTATTTCAGGAATAAGCTCTTCTGAAAAGAAATGTGCCCAAAAAACCTAAGCAGGAGCTACTATTTTTTCTTTTTTGTAAGACTTTTTCCTTTCTCTGCGCAGCTATCCTCTGTATTCTGAACACTAGAAGGAGGAAAAAGTGGAATCTCTAGACTTAATGGCATAATATGATTTAACTGATTTCTTATCTTGCAATAAAGCATTCTTAAATAAATTCTAAATGCTATTCATTTATTTTAAAATAATTTTCAAAATAAGAAATTATAATGACCAACACATGAATAAGCTTATCCATGTCCTTATCTGAAATAAGCATTAAGGGAAGCTTTCAGACTTGAGAGGTTTCTGACAACATGACTTGACTTTTCAAAAAGAAATAAGTCCTCAAGTACTACATGTTTAGTGTTAAAAGATTATTCATTAGATTCAATGAAGCAGTACTTCACAACAAAGAGAAAATACAGCCTAGGAATTAGTCAGAGAGATTAAGTCAGGTTTTAAAGGGTATGTTGATCGCAGACAT
Source organism: Nesoenas mayeri (assembly GCF_963082525.1). Classification (NCBI taxonomy): domain Eukaryota; kingdom Metazoa; phylum Chordata; class Aves; order Columbiformes; family Columbidae; genus Nesoenas; species Nesoenas mayeri. Next base: position 15,898,829 of record NC_137541.1, read on the forward strand.
TGATTGCTTTTAAGAATCTAAGCAAGTTCATTTTCACATTTAATATTCATCTTTCATCAAATGAAGGGGAAAAAAAAAAAGAGGATATACACCATGTTGGAGTACACTTGAGGTCTGCAGAAGAAAATTCCACATAGAGTAGGGAGCAATACAAGTAAGGATATGTGCAATCCTATATATATTGCAAAACAGAATCATACATGATCTGTACCACAAAGACAACACAGATTTAACACAAACAAGATGAAATAAAGAGTAACTAGTGTAGAAATACTGTATATTCTACAGATAGAGAAGAGGATTTGAGGAGGGATATGAAGGTGTGCCGTGGGTGCTTGACAGACAGACTAAAACAGAACGCAAAAATAGGCATCATCACTGGAGAAAAAAGGGCAAATACATGCCACAGTATTGTACAATAAGAAGCCCACTACATTCTTAAAAATGATCTCAGCACAGTGAGTCATTAGTTCAATTACATTTCACACCGCTCAGCCTAAGGCAAGCAGAATTGTACAGGACTCACAAAATATCAATTCCCGCAAATACGTTTCAGAAACACAAGCAACCAGCACCATTTTCCACATGTTTTCTCTCCTTAAAGTGTCAGCTGTTATCTGAATGTGTTCTCCACTGCATCTCCAAATGCATCTCCACTCAATTTTACATTGTAAAATGAGGTTAGCCCACACTAAAAAATACAAAAAAGCTCAGTATAGTGCCAGTATCTATTAGAATTTTTAGGAAACACATCTTAACACACTAGTACATCACAAACCAGTGAAAAAGAAATGTGACTACATCACAAATATCTAGTTCCAAGTTGGCAACAACGGATAACAAGGCACTACTACACAGTCAGAAGTTCTGTCTGCTTCACTAGTGCCAGGGGAATAGGAATCACTTCAATGATTTCTCAGTGTATTAGATTTAAAATGCTGTATCTGGGTACATATCAGATCAATACACCTCTCTGCCTTCATTGTTACATAAATACACACATGTACATAATACATAATTATTATACATCCACACACACCAAAAGTAGAGTTCAACATTAACATCTATTTCATACTTATATCCATTAGCATATATTTTATATTTACATGGAGGGGCTTTTGATAATAATAGCTCTGAACTGGGCAGACAGGCACTATGCCCCACCACACATAGACTTGAATGCCTTCTCTTCTCGACCACCACCTTTTTCTCTCTTTAAATGAAATAATACATTCAAGAAGATACATAGTTTACCTGGGCACAAGGAAGAATTTTTCTGCTCTCTTAACTGCTATGTGTATCATATTGCAATGCACACAATGGTCCTTTTTCAAAACACTATGTGCTAGTCATCAGATTTCTTTGATAGCTGAATATGTTACACTTAAGTTTGTTCTCTCTGAAAAAAAAGCTGTTTAGTTACCAATTGCAGTAAAACTCCCTTCAAAGGAGAGAATACAGCATTCTTTAGCAAAGTTTTGATGTAGTATTAAAAAAATATAGAATAAACTAACTTAACCTTCCTTCTCCCATTGTTCATATCACTAAGGATAATCAGCTTCTGTCTTAACAACCTTCCAGCTTTATGACAGCCAAATTCCACTTCACACATTCTGCTGTAATATCACTGAATTTATTTGTCTTACACCAAGTGGAGAGAAGAATGATTCTGTAATTACCTTCTCCTTTTCCTACTTCATAGAACACTCGAGCAATTCAAAGAGGAAAGTTAAACACAGGGTTTGGGATTTGTTATACTGAGGGGGATTCTGGAGAAGAAAAAAAAGGAAAATCCAAATGGACTCATACCCACAGAGTGCCAGGGAAGAAGGATGTGAGGTAGGTGGAGAGCAGAGGTCAAGAGGAAAAGAGGTGAAGGTGGAAGGAGGGACCACAGAAAGGTGGAGGGCAACACATACCCGCCAGGGAAAGAATCCTAATAAACAAAAGTACAAGAAGAACTTATCTTTGAATCACCAAGTGTGATATGTGGTTTTATCAAAATTGCTGGGAGGAGAGGGGAACATGGCATGAACAGCAACTCCAGAAAAGGCTTTTGATTTAACACATCACACACAGGATAACAGAAAAACCAAGAGAGTGCTTTATTCTATCTAATCCATCTAAGCCTATCCCTTTTTCTAGAGACAACCTATACATTTTACCAAGTACAAAGTACATATAGAGTACATGCATTCCAAACACAGACCTGAAAAGAAAATGCTATTAGATGTCTGTGCCAGTGATAAATTTTAAAAAGTTATATTGAATTTTCTCTGAAATTAGTATTGGTCAGATATCTTCAGTTTGTCTTGATGCTCTGAGTGTGTTTCACTACCACAGTATGTTTTCAATTACTGCTTCTTTATCTCAATTTAATTATTTTTGTAGAGCATTGAATTGAAGGAGAAATATCATTAGACATCTTTATGTTATTTGCTAAAATTAAACTTCAGTGATTACTATAAATTGAGTCAGGATGGAAGAAATATCTTCCTGTGTCTTTATTTTATAGACTTCTGTAACAGCTGTTTTCCTATTTAACAAAGAAATTCTCACACTATGAAATGAAATTCGGTTAAAATGAAAAAAACAGAAGATTTACAGTGAAAGTTTTGTGGTAGGTACGTAACCTGAAATTACTAAAATTTGATTTACTTTCTATAGCTTGAATTAATTATATCCTTCGGATATGCGCATTTCTACATGCTCGTTCGGATTCCTGAGGCAAGCAGGCAGGCAGGCTGACGGCACCGAGCTGTTGGCAAACAGCGCGTCCTTGTTTCCTTTCCAGGCTGGGTTTCTGGAAATACGCTTTTGGTTTCTGTTACCCTGCTGTGATCTCTAACTTCCTATCCTATCTTGCAACAGCTTAACTTGATACCATATCTGATAAACAAATCAATGTCACTGCTGAAACAACATTATTGCTGTAAAATCTGTCACTCTGGCTATGTCAGACTGTTATTAACAGAGCAATATTAGCACAGCTTTACTTTCAACTGTACTAGGATCTCTCACAATCTGTTGTGAGATTTTACTTCAAAATAAACTCAGTTTAAACTCAACTAGTAGGGCGAGAAAGCACAATAACTGATGACAAGCTATTGCTACTCTGTACCGTGGTTTTCTTCCAAACCTCATTTCAAGATATTTTTCATAAACCCCTGTCACAAATAAACAGAGAAGGAAGAAGTAGAAAAAAAGGACAAGCTTCCCACATTGGTCAGTTATTACAAATAACAGTGACACTTTGTGCACCAGGTTGCATTTGCCACTGCACTGAAAACATGCATAAGGAAAAAGAAAACGGGAAAGGAACACTATTTGCAATGTATGTATCATCGCAAAACAAGAGGTGAATGGGAGCACTGCTGTTGTACAACACTTTAACAATAATGAAAAAGCTCTAATGCCTGGTGAGACCTATCAATGAATGAGAACAAACAAAACAAAATTCCTGAAAGGAATTTGTGGGCAAAGAGAAGGTTTTAACACAGTTTTGTGGCTCAATAACGACAGCAGCAGCTTCTACAGTGCTGTTAGTAAGTAAAGTTTCATAAGAATTTTTCTTTCAGATACAGCACTTTCTAGGAGTATATTTGCATGCAACTAAAGAAGTGTTACTCAAATTATAAATTCATCTTCTGAAAGGATACCAAGCAAATATCAAATCGTAAGAAATTTCCAAATTGAGTGAATCACTTCATTTCCTTTTTTTAATCTGGAATAAAACTTTACGTTTAATAATTTTGACCATATGACGATATATGCCCATAAATATAAAATGGAGCTATACAGGTCATCTGCAGTCGCATTAAAGATGGATAAAGCACCAAAAAAGTGCACATGAAAACAACCTGAAGACATCTTTAAAAAATAAATGTATTCAGAAGCTTCTGACAAATCTTTCCTCGGTTGTACAGCTTACAATGACAATTCCAGAAGCAGTTTAAATAGAGTGGAATAAAAGTGGGGAAACTTTTAAATCAGTCACTGAGACTTTGTGATGCCCCAATTTTGTTTCAGTCAAAAATCTCAAGTTTCTCCTACATCTTTAGTTTTCAAGTTAGTTCAGCTAAAAATTGGGTGTGGGTGGGGGGAGGGTGGCATAGAAATCTTTGGAATTGTAGACAATCTGCCACAGAAACAGAATGTTCTCAAAATAATAGGATGTTCCTTCTTTTAATGAGGATAGGTCTTCACATCTTTCCCCGAAATTACATGAAAAGACATATGAGAGCACGCTGTTCTTCAGCTGAAGAGGGTCCTACCTTTAAGACAACAAAGCCAGTAATCAGATTTGGTGCCTGCGAGCAATGGAAGGTTGGAACCTGAATAGTAAACAAAAAACCTGGACTACTTGACTTTTCAAACCATAACTGAGTCCATAAAAAGAGAAAAAACTACTCCTATGAAAACAGTCTATTTTTAAAGCTGTTTCCTGTGTTCAAGAATTAAATCTTACTCTCACTACTCATTACTTTGTATTACATACAGTAAAACCTCCACTGATCTTTAAGGCGAGGCAGAATTGACAGTTACAGGAATACTGGCTCCCATCCAGGACTTCAACAGAGATTAGACTTCAGTCTTCTTTTCATAGCTATTTGCTTAGATTTTTTTAACCTGAACTGGCTCACACTTTAATTAGAAACGAACAGGGTAAAATCGGTTATTACATTTATGATTTGAACAACCAGTATTTACTTGAGGAATTACAACAAAATTGTGGACACAATCTCATTTTTCAATTATTTTATACTTCTGAATTTGCCAGGCATCACTTTCCAGTCCTTAGCTCTTGTCATTTTTTTCTCTGCTAATCAAAGAGCCCTTCTGCGACCCTTTATTTTCTCCCCATGAATGCATCTCTACAGTTTTAATCTTCAAGAAAAAGAGCCCGTTTAATCTCCTACTGTGACGTGTATAATTGTATTTATTCACAGGTAACCACAAAACTATGTTTTTATCTGTACAGCACAATTCCCTATACCAATTGCTGAAGTACGGATTTGCCTGACACAGCTGTATGAATGCTAAAACAGAAACAACCTTGGTAAAGCAATCCCAGCATGGATGCAGTCCTGTTCCAACACTTGACAGAGGTTTACTACCATATTTTCATATTTGTAAAAACAGAAATCATACTTTTTTCTCTTTTTTAAAAATTGAAAAAGCATGTTCTGTGCACGTATTGAACTTGGAAGGTGCTCTGCACATTCAGAGCTGCTTCTTCTCCAGTAGTCTGCCTTAACCTGAGACATACGCCCATAGAAAACTACCACCACTTTATTTACCTCTCTTCCAGCTCCTCCAGCAACAAAATTATCCACCAAGAACGTAGAGCAACTGTGAGGTGAGAAGATGGCTTATTTAAATACTTACTTAGGAGAACAATATCTTAAGGGAGATTTAAGTCATCTAAATTGCAGATTATGCACATAAGATAAATCTATAATGCATCTACACAATTTTTTTGATCAACTAAGTAATCAAAACACACAAATTTGTTTGACAACACATATTTTCCATAAAAATGTAATTGACTATCATTAATTCAGCTTTACAGCCCTGAATTCTTATTTAAAATGAATTAAACTTCTCTACCACTTTTCTATAGCAGCTTTGTGTCTGACTTTGATTTCCACAGAAATACCCTGTTGCTCTTTCTGAACGTTGGAGCACCACAAGTTGGACTTTTCCCCTCCCCATTCTATAAGGAGTTACAAACAAAAGACTCTGGGAAGTTAGTACATGTGTGTAACATCCTCTTTATTTATTGCTGGATTACAAGGTGTCCTTACTTTATGGAAAAACAAACTACCTCACCTCCAAAAATAAAGCAAGAGCATTTACTGAAAAATCCTCCTATTTTAAATCATTATTAACAATCTGGAAACCTGCATATTAATAAGATTACTCTATGACGTGTCCTTCTGGTTCTTGCCAGCCATGGATTTTTCTGCAATATTTTAAATTTATCGTATCAATACACTTGTAATTCATTCAGTAGTGTTTACGCATTGTTTTTCAATTATACTAGTTGCCTTTGCATTGTCATTACATTAGAACAGGCCTTAGCCAGGACTACCCTCTTTCTTGACTGCCAAAAAGCCAGTATTTCAGACTCTAATGTAGTCTTCTCAGTGAGTTGTCAACTTTCAAGTTTGTCCAAACTACTCTTTCAAAAATGAAATATTAAGCACTGGGTCTATTCTCAGTTGCATCACAACTTGCCGCTCTCGCAACAAATGGCTTCCAAATCCAGTAAATTTATTTATTGTAAGAGAATCCAGAATAATGCTTCTCCTTGTTGATAATTCCTGTGTTAGAAATAGGTGATTTTTTACTACTTCCCATAGAGGACAAATAGTCTAGGCTCCCAACACCATCCTTCCATGCATCTCAGAAATATCCTCAGACAGCAATGCTACCACTTTTCTGGTTTAATTCGGTGGGTTGTGAAAGTAACTTCTTTTGGATTTTGTTACCTGTCTCTCTGATCTATGCACATTTACAGATATTTCTACTGTAACCTCTCATTCTGTTACCCCCAAATGAATTTTCCAGACAGGATTTGCTATCACCATTACTTGATCTTCTAGTGAGCATTCTAATCAAATGCTCACTTGTCTTCCTCGGTGATCACAAGTTACCTGTCCATTTCACCCACTTCTGTTCTCTCTCTTCTCTCTGACCATTTCTGAATCCGATTGCTCAAAAGAGAAGGAGAAAAAAACAACTCTGTTTTATCAGACATTTAACACCAAAGTATTATTTCTGAACTAACCATGTTCTTCTTCAGTACACCCACCAGGTTATGCACTAATAAATGCTTCAGTCCCAGGAGAAAGAAAAAGATTGATATTACTAACTGCTTCTCTAAGTTATTTCCTTGACCACTAATCAACTGATTTCACCATTGGCCATAGGAAAACAAAAGGAAGCACACAAGTACATGTCCTCACAGGTACCACAGCCAGCTTCCCTAGAGAAAACAGCTGTGACATCTCTCCACACCTTCCCATGGCGAAGTGATTATCTAGTGACCTCAATCCAGTGAGTCTGATCACCTCTGAGATCAGGACTCTGGCTCTGGGAGCACCAGCGTGCAGCTTACTATTGAATTTCCAAGTGTGTAAATGCTCAGGCAATGAAGAAAACAGAGAAGGTTCTAAATGCCAGTTCTACCAGAGCTTCAGTCAGTGCATATGCAGACCTGCCCAAAACATCAAATTGTCATTTCTTGCAGAACCTCCACACAGAGCAGAACACACAACCAGAGCTGTGCTCTTTCATATGTATCATTCTAGCTGTAAATGGTGTCAAATGCTACAGAACTGAATTTTTCGATACCAGTTGTTAGTCTCACTGAATTGTTTCTAATAGGTACTGAGTCCTGTCTCTCAACCGTTTTCTTGAGCTTTCATAGCTATCGAAACACAGTGAGAATGCGCGAGCACTCCATTTAGAGGTGACATCTCCCTGCTTTGCTGATATCCCTGTATTCACTTATTTCAAACTGTGTAATCCAACTTGTCTTTATCTCCATGAACACACAGACACCTATGTGCAGATACCTTTTTCTTTGTTTATACACCATGTAAAATACACTACAAATTATTTTCAAACTCTGGCCAGCTACTCTTACTCTCTACAGTGTATTGATAATTTACAAAATGCAAAAAGATCATCTTTCAGAGATTTACAGCTAACCTACGTCTCTCTTCTCTCTCAGCCAAAAGTCATTATCTTAAACTCTTTTTGCATCTTTGGTGTGCACCATTTTTTTTTTAACTAATACAACTTTTCAAGTCAGTGCACAGAAAGTTACTGGATTCAAAGGCAGACAGAGCTTGCAGGTATCTTTGGGTCTTGATAACTTTTGTATGTCACCTGGAAGCAAAACCCACAGCTTTTATTTCTAATTTTAATTATGTAGTTTTATTTTTAAAAGTATGACTACCCAGTAACATCATACTTAGTCTCCAAACTCAAATATGCCCTAAGATCTGTACTAGTTACACAATTATGACTGTTTCAATGTAATTAAAAATTGGGAAAAAAAATAAAAAAACAAACAAACAAGCCACCTCTGACATTGTATTTTTCCTGTATTTGGCTGAACATAAGCATTCACAACCACAAGAGTATGTATGTTACTGGTTCTTCCAAATCCTTGAGTATCTCCCCTCCCATGACACACCCTAGCCAATAACCACAAAAATACTTACTGTTCAAATGCTTAAAATGATCAAGGGTAAAGCAAAAACAAAGTCCAAACACCCTTACTAGCTGGGATACATCCTTCTGGTGGAGAGCATGTATTCCTTAACAAGACAGAAACAGGTTTGCTATAATTCCCCTCTGCTCTACAGAGATACTTTGAGAAGAAAACAGAAGGGGAATTTTGTTATTAGAGAAACAGAATGAAGTATAGTTTTCAGATTTCAGAACCACACATTTAAATTCATTAATTGCAAAACAAAGAAACAAAATCTGGAAAAAACCTACCTTACAACACATGGCCTTTACATTTAAGCTCATTAATGAGAAAAGACAGGACAGAGTAATTACCAAGACCTTCTTTCACAACTGCCCTATTCTACCACTCTTTCTGCTTTTCATTTCTAACCAGTTCCTCTTCCAAAATTCCCAGGCCCCTCTGTTTCAGCCTTACCCAGCCCAGGTGGGACTCCAAAGCCCTGGCTCTCAAAGCCCCAGACCGCCTGACACATTACCAAAGCAGACAGGGCAAACACTACTTGTGCCTCGTGCACAGGACAGTACACAAGACAGTTCAAATGCACAGTAACTTATCAGCTGCATGACTGGCACAGCTGCTCTGCTGTCCTGACAATAATTCCTCTCCTAGCAGAAAACACGTTCTGGTAGTCTATCCCACGCCCCCTCCCCTTCCTCAGTTCTTGGGCACTATCATTTCTTGCCCACTGGAGTCATCTGAACTGTTAAAAGCAAATAAATCAAGAGCTGTCAGGCCCCAGATTTTGCTCTGTACCTGCTGAAGCCTAACTTAATGTAATATTGGCCTATAACCAAATCTTCCATACCTTAGATCATAATAATAATAACTGATATTAATAATGAAATAGTAGCAATCAGGTTCAGAGTAACAGATGACACAGAGGCTGAAAGAGCAAAGCTTTCCAGAAATGTAAGGAACAAAAGGTGTGGACACTTGCAACTGGGAGCCAGAAAGAGCAAAGGACAGAAAATAGTCCTTGATGAGACTGAAATCTGGATAAAAACTGTTAGAAATACTCCACGTGCTACAGCAAAGGCAACTTGAACACACTGTAACTTCTGACACAGCCTTGCTAATGGGACAGCAATAACATACCTCTCAGGAACAGGTTAACACCTCAAGATAGAAAACAGAGTACTAAATCCATTTTTAAATACGCAATATAGAGACCTCTGGCAAGGTCTATATCAAATGCTCAATAATACAGCAAAATCAAATACTTTGAGTAGTTATAGCTAAAAGATTAGGCTCATCAAAACCAGAAATCAACTTAATGCTAACATGAAAAAATAGTTTCATAATTTGAAACATATTTATGGTCACTTAAAGGAAATTAGGCATCGAGGAAACCCACCATTACAATTATACATGGATTCATTTTTTAGAGCTGTCTGCATAAAGAAAAATAAATTTCAAGAGATCAGAACAGTTAGAACTTTGGAAACAGTGACACAGCAATGAAACTACAATGAAGCTACATTAACAGAAAGCAGACTTTTAAAAACCTGAGGAAATGTAAATTCAAGCCCTAATAATTTAAAGGTTATGTTGAAAAACAAAATTCCAACAGGATTTTTATTTCTCTTGTACCCAATCAAATTTAGTCTTTTCTCTCATGCACCTGTAATTATTTAGTGTCTTCTATTGAAAATGGTTAAAAAAAGAATGCATGACAGAGAGTAAGTAAAACATACCAACTATCTACATAAAATGTTTGGTCTAACATAAGGTTTCCAAGCTACGAATCCTAATCACAGCAAAATGCAATTCAACGGTAAAATCTGTATGTTCTGTCTGCCTTGTTCAATAGAGGATAAAGAGGTCTTATGCTATTAGCCTCTTAGTAACGATAAATTGTATTACGTTTTGCAAGTCATTTTGTTACAGGCACATTAATTCAGTATCTTATAGTGAGTAGTTCAAATTAATGAACTTGTTATATACTATCAAGATTTTTCTTTCTTTATTTCAAAAGCCAACAAGAAATAAATTAATACCCACAGAAGCTTCTTAACTCTGCATAAACGGTCAAGGTGGCATAAAATAACATGGCCCAGAACAAGATTGTTGTTTGCATAATTGAAACAGAGAAAGAAATAAGCAGGTGGTACAGCAACTACACAAGAGCACAAGGACCAGCTTCTACACTCATTACACAAAATACTCGGTTGTACATCATAATTCATGAAATAACGCAACTCAGCAGAAGCCTGAGTACCTCTTCCTTTCACATTAATTCACAATAAATCAAGTAGTGACTTTGGAAACATGAAGCCAGGAGCAATATTAAGAAAATAACAAGATCATCTTAGTAACCAAGAGGAATTTGTGTTAGCGCTAACTATCCATAGCTTGCACAGCACTCCTTTCCTTGAACGGGCAGACCAACTAATAAAACCAGAATCTTTATAAACACAGTAAATTGAGGCAGTAAACATTTTGCATCAGTTTTAATTTGGAAAAATTAAGCTTTTATACAAAAATGAGTTCCCAGCTTCCAAACAGTTCAAGACTCTGTTTTAAATTTACAAATATTAAGGCTTTTAAATTATTTGTCTGTCTGCTTGCACCTTCCCACCAGAGAGGTTTTTTTTGGCCTGGGATACTACAAATAAAACTTTGCAAAACAACTTTTTGCAAAATCTTCCATCTTACGGTAACAGAGCTTCAGCAGGGAAAAAAAACAACACACGTACACAAACACTCAACTGAAAGGAAAAACATGAAACTGCTGAACATGGAGATGACACTCAACTACAGAAAGGCACAGGGTATTTTAGCCCAATTTCAGTGCAGGTCTGGCAGTGCTACTGGTAACGCCACCAGGGACAAGAAAAATGTTTTAGCAAGGTATTTGCACTTACTGTGGATGCAGATTGTACCACCTGAAGCAGTGACATTCAGAAACAATGCAGATGGCTCTGAGCCAGTAATACAATTCAGTCATTCTCAGCAGGACTAATTACCCCAGGCAAAGCATCATGCTAGCATGGCCGTGTAATTTCTTTTAATCAAATCAGTTCACTTACCCCTACAGACATATGCTCTATGATTTTGGAGGATACCAGGTCTTGCACAAAGCAGTAAATTGTAATGCATCCAATTCCTTAAGCAAAAGCACCATGAAAGCAACTTTTCCATCCAGATTCAAGTGTGTTGATTCTTATGAGAAACTCCACACGGCAATATTAATATCCAGCAAATCTGTCTGCACTGTGTACTAACAGTGAAAGACCTCACTGACATGACAGTAACCAAGTCCTTCCTCACTTTAATTGCAGTCAACACCAGATCTGGCTTGGCAATCATACACTCTAAATTTTTCCTTGGAATAGAGGAAAAAAAAAAGGCACTAATTTCATCACTGAATATGATAGAAGAAGAAGGCAGCAGTGACAGATAACTACCATAGTACCTGTGGCAGCTGCCATAAAACAAATAAGTATGAACGCTTACTACTAAATTTAATCATTTCAGTTTTCAACAAATTAGAACTGTTGTTTCCTGAACACTGACTGGCAATTATTAGCCTTTTGATAAACAAAAAACAATATTCATCATTGTTCCCAAATACTAAAAACTTACAGGAGTAAATTAATATATATTTATTATATTTCTTAAAAACACTTGGGTCACTGAGAAACAGAGAGCTTCCCTTCCTTCCTGGCAAAGGAAAAGAAATTAGATACATGACATCTACATTCACAATAGTCAGCACCACCTTCCTTTTCCTGCTCACTGCATTCTCCTGCAGAATATTGACATAATAGTTTTTGAGGGTCAATTTATGCAGCACTCCAGTAACATGATGAACTGTGTGAAGTTAACTTGAATGTCAGTCACAACCAGAAGCGAAGTAATTGTGTCAGAGGGGTGAGCTGAAGGTCTTTGAGGAGATTTATCTATTTCATCTAAAGGAGTGATAAGAACAGGCTGAACTAAAGTGATGGCAGAAATTTTCCAGTCACATTATCCTAATACTCCAAGAGGTATCTGGGCACAGCGCCCAACAAACCAACTTGTGGGAAGAAAATTTTATATCAAGCAGATCAATTAAGAAAAAAAAAAAAAACAAAAACCATACCATATCACACCAAAATAAAATAAAATAAAAAAAAAACAAACAAAAATCACACCACCATCACACACCAAAACTTCTCTATAACACATTTTCTATTTACAGAGCTGCAGGTGGAAGCATCTCAGAGAGAAACAAAGGACTGGCACCAGGTCAGCTTACTCAGCCCTCCTCCTTCAAGGCAAAACCACCTGTATCTCAACTATTCCTGATACGTGTTTTGTCTAAACTGCTTTTAAAAAAGCTTCAAATACTGACTTCGCAGCTCCTCTGAAACTACCATTACTGGCAGAAACCTCTCCCAACATTTTAGATATTTTTTTTTCCCCCTCATTTCAGGCCCATTACTTACTGTTTCAATCACAGTGGATATGGAGCCATTAGTCCTCATTTGAAAAACTTTTACTTAGCTAAAGAATGTTACTCTGCCTCTCAGACTCCTCTTCTCCAAACCAAAGAACCAGACACTTTCAATTCCCCCACTCACCCTGCCACCATGACTGCTGTAATTAGGACTTTCTCCAATTAATCTACCTCTGCCTTGAATGAAGTGCCTCTGAAGGGACTTGATACTCCAGCACGAATAAAAGGTTTGTTTCAAGTGCCTTGCCCACAACACCCTTATAAAGATCAGTACAAATTTCATTGCCAACAATATCATGCTGCTACAACACAAATGAACAAGTGGCTTGAACTCAATTTGTGAGGAGCTCTCAAGCCTCTCTGCAGAACTGTTATCCATACAGTCATTTCTCCTCTTCCTGCTGGTAACTACGATTATTTATTGCTGGGACTTTGCACTTGTCTGAAAGACAAATGAAACCAGTTCAGCTAAGACGTACCTCCAATTTGCTCAGAATATTCTTCATTCTAACCCTGTTTCCCAACATACTTTCCATTCTTCTCTGCTTGATTATTACTTGTAAATTTAATAAGGATATACCATATTACATCACTCAAAACATTAATGAAAACATTAGCCAGTTGCAGCATACATTTTAACGAAACCCCACTTGATATATTGCACAGCAACAGTGAACAGCTGATGATGAACTTTGGGGTACAGCTTTTTCAAAACTTCTGCATTCATTACACAACATTTTCATCAGGATTATTTGCTGATCCTGCTAGTGTGACATGGTGTCAAGAGCCCTATTTAAATCAAACTACAAGACAGTCATTGATCTCTCTAGTCCTAGGACGTATTATGCTGCCAAGAAAACACAGTTGGTTAAACAGGATTCATTCTTGATAAATCTATGTGGCCTACTATTTAATAGCACTTTTATATTCTAGACTCTTACAAATTTTTAGTTTGAGTTGTCTAAATAAAATAGGAGCCAATGACTTCTATTTTCAATAAAGCAAGCTCTCTGGTCTCCTGGAATCTCATCTCTTCCCCCCAGGAGTCCCCAAAGATGACCACTAAGAACAATGAGATTACTCTAAAAGGCAGCTGAGATACAATAGGATCAATATACATATTGTTTATATTTGTATTTATAAATATTTATAGACATACACATATAGACATGCACACAAAGGAACACGCTCTCCTTTCCACAGAATAGGTCCCTGTTTTAACAGAACAGAGAAAAAGAAGAAAAAAAATAGTCTTCTTAGATATATAATATTTGGACAGATCTTGCTCTATTTAATGTCATAAGCATTTTCAAAGACAGGGAAACCACAGACCAAATGACATTACTACAACACAGAACTACAAGAACAAAATGTAAAAAGAAACAGTGAATTTTCACAAAGAAATTTAATTCTCTCCTTCTATAAAGCATTATTTTGTATTAGTGTATGACACAAACTGGATGATGAGCTGCAATACTATAGATAACTCCAGTCTTTACAACAGTGTTCCCTTTCAGTGGAAACTCCAGGGTATTACATACAGTAGGAATACTAGAAAAGCACACTGCAACAGAGAAACCTCAGCACTGGATGAGACAAGGTCCCACCAACGCAATCCCCATAAAAACAGGTAGATGAGGTCATTTCCCTCCTCTCATTTCCTCCAGTTTTGACCTCTAACAAAGATATCAGCTATACCCAGGCTTTTTCTTGTTTAAATTACATCATGATTCATCTTGTTTACCCTAGAAAGGTCCTACATCCAATTTTTTCTAGCCTCCACAAGAGAATTTTCAGGCCCAAGACCATTGTCACCTTTGTGCAGATGTCCCTCGTTCTGGAGTGCACTTTAGAAGACAGTGCTACCACCACCTACATTACCTCAGCTACAAAGAGGCCATCTAGGCACAGCCAAATAACTTCTTTCAAATTATATTTACCCAGTGTCATGCAGATCTGAACTAATTGCAGTTTGCTCCATCCAAGCTACACTTCTCTACAAGGATGATCAAAACTGAGCTTTATTTCTTCAAATTTCCCTTAAGGCTTCTATGGTCAAATTAAGCCTAAATAACTGTAAGGTAAAAAAACTGTGTAGGCTTTGCTCCCTCTTTATAAAGAACACAATACATACATGGGGCTTTCTCCATTTTAGCTAGAGTTCTGTAACCAACAATATTTTGTCTTTTTTCTATAATTATTTAGCTTCAAAGTAAGGTCATAGTCCTATCTCACCTCATTCTCTCTTATCAAAAGTTACACGACAGGCATTATTGTGCTGGAGAAACTTCCACATTGAAGACACCCAAAACCATGTTTCAACAGACCCCTTCCACTTCATTTTATGGTTGCACAGCTTAGTCACAGACTAACTCTGAGTTTGCAAAAGAGTAAAATTATGGCTGCTGCAAGAACCTGCCCAGAAGTATTATATGCTCACAAGGTCATTCAAGCAAATAAATTCATTTGCTGTGAAATAAATTATAATACAATCATATATAGAGACTAAGAGTATATTATAATTAAAAGAACTCTAGGCATTTATATGAATAATGATGACATCAGCTATAGTTATTTATGAAGCAAAAGAGATAAATCCTTTGTCCAGAGCCAGCCCTGAAACTGACAGATGGAATTAACAACCTGCCCACAGCCAAGCCAGCCATTTACTGCACAACCAAGAGATTTTCACCTTCATCTGACCAGTCACTGGCCACTGTCGCCGACTGTCATTTCTGCACACCCATAGAGAATATAGCAGATTTTTTAATACCTGCAGAATTTCTCCTGTGAAAGGGAACTGTATACAATGTACCATTTTCTTGTCACATTCTGTTGTTTAAACTTGCTTAGCAATGTTTTTCACTTTATAAAATATTTGTATTAAAATATCACCAAGGAGCATAGTCAGGGCATGTAATTCACTGCATTAGACACTGTGTGACATTTGAATATGCCATTTGTTTTACCTGTACAAACACTGACTTGGATTGTGTAGTATGAAGAATCACCACTAGAGAAGCAACTAATAGCTTATTCAACAGACTGTCACGACTCTGTTTCTACTTTGGTAGAGAACCCAAACAAGTGTGTTAGGAGGTTGTCCTGATTTCACCTGGGACAGAGTTAATTTTCTTCCTTGTAGCTGGCATAGTGTTGTGTTCTGGATTTAGAATGAGAATAATGTTGATAGCAGGGTTGTTTTAGTAACAGCTGAGCAGTGCTCACAAAGGGTCAAGGACTCTTCTCCTCCTCACACCACCCACCAGCAAGTGGGCTGGGAGTGCACAAGAAGTTGGGAGGGGACACAGCTGGGACAGCTGACTCCAGTGACCCCAGGGATACTCCACACCATATTTTGTCATGATCAGTATATAAATTATGGGGAGAGCTGGCCAGGGGGTTGCTGCTAGGGGACAGGCTAGTCATCAGATGGTGAGCAATTCCATTGTGCATCACTTATTCTGTATATTCTTTTATCATTATTATTATTATTTTCCTTCCCTTTTCTGTCCTATTAACCTATCTTTATCTCAATCCACAAGGTTTACATTTTTCTTCTGATTCGATCCCTCATCCCACTGGCAGGAAGAGTGAACAAATGGCTATGTGGTATTCAGCTGCCTGCCTGATTAAACCACAACAGAGGTGGAGGAGCTGCAGAAGAAAGTTTGGGGTTTTATATATATATACATATATATGCACACACACACACATTAATCACATTTAATCTCTAAAAATTACATAGGGAATTGTTTCTTCTTACTGCGCCAAAGTGGGAAGTTAACTTCAAAGAATGTAAAAGTCCAACACGGAGGAATTTTACATCTACTTTAATTTTAAGTAGTGAAAATATTACCAAATGCTTTCATACTAAAGTTCCTATCATCATCCGCTGAAGCTGGAGATCTGCAGGCTACTAGCAACTTAACGAAGTGTCCAATAAAAAAAATACTTCGCAATAAAAGCTACTGTTTTTTGTAGTTCCTCTGACTGACCCAAGTTTCTATATAATTCCAAGATTTTCTATTTTTTTATATCTTTTCCCATCACTGTAAAATGAACTTCAAGGCACAACTAAGTAAAAGCTGTAAGTGAACTAATATAGATCTGCAGAGGAAGTACACATTGGATACATATACCCAAATGGGCATACACACATTTGTGTCCCCCAAACATACACACAGAGAATAACAGCAGATAAAAATAAATGGCCAGTTATACCAAGATTCTACTGATAATAACCTGTAAGCAATAAAAGGTATATTATACCATAAAAAGTGCAAAGCTTTCACAGTAATAACACAGTGCTGCTGATTTCAACAGAGCAGAAATTACATTGGACCATACGCACAACAGAAAGGTAACAAACAATGGTAAGAATTTTTCCCTGAATGAGAGACAAAAGGGATATTCAAAAATATCTGGCTAAACTCACAAACTAATATTAATACTGGCCATGATCCCCAATCCAAAAGCAAGCCTCCATGACACAGA
Source organism: Nesoenas mayeri (assembly GCF_963082525.1). Classification (NCBI taxonomy): domain Eukaryota; kingdom Metazoa; phylum Chordata; class Aves; order Columbiformes; family Columbidae; genus Nesoenas; species Nesoenas mayeri. The sequence goes on from NC_137541.1 coordinate 15,916,036, forward strand.
GCCCCCTATCCAACACCAGGCTTTCACACTACTCAGGTCTACCACCTATATACTACCATCAGAAGCTGTAGTACTTCCCAAGTTCTCCCAAAGCTTTTGCATCTCACCACTGAATAACCAATGCCCAGTGTCTTCTTCCCACGCCTTCCACCCTTCCAACACCATCACATTTCCCAGCTTTCTGAAATCCAGCGTTTCCTCAACCTCACCCCAAGTCACCACAGCTTCACTGCTCTCCTGCCCCATGCTGCTGTCACCACCACCCCCCAAGTCTTGCACACATCCCAATGTTTTCCAAGGCCAGAAGTGCAAAACACTGCTGGCCTATGCACACCCCAAAATCCAGGCTCCCTGTAACATGTACCCCTGCTCCTGACTCCTGCTGCGGGACCCTGAGCTGTGTTAACTCCAGCCGCTGTACAGCTTCCTCCTCTCCGAACAGAGCCACCCATACCCAGTAACCCACCACACCAGCCACTCCTCAGTGGGGTGTTCCCACCCCTTGGGTGCTGGGTGCCATGGCCAGCTGAAGGCAACGAGAATTTGCATCAGGTGGGCAGCAGAGGATAGCACAAAGAACAGAAAGCCAAAACATGTAGGAAGAATGAAGATGGAGAGGTAAGAGAGAAGAAAGGAAGACACCAGAGAAAGAAAAGGAGAGAGAGATGACAGTAGACAAGGTATTTTACCTGGTCATAAACCATCCAGAATTAAGGATTAATTAAAGATTAAATTAAGGACCACAAGCCTTGGCTCTCCCCTATGGTCTACAGAATGAAATTCAAAACTGCTTCCTAAGGGTACATGCTTCCCTTCATCTTTAACAATAACAATGACTGAGACTTCTCTAAGCTTCAGGAAAAGACCAAGTATTTGCAAACAGGAAGACAGGTTGAGAGAGCTGGGGTTGTTCAGCCTGGAGAAGGCTCGGGGGAGACCTTATAGCACCTTCCAGTGCCTAAAGGGAACCTACAAGAAATCTGGAGAGGGACTTTTTGCAAGGCATGTAGTGATAGGACAAGGGGTACTGATGTTAAACTGAAAGAGAGTAGATCTGGATTAGCTATAAGGAAGAAACTCTTCCCCATGAGGTGGTGGGGCACTGGAACAGAGTGCCCAGAGAAGCTGTGGATGCCCCACCTCTGGCAGTGTTCAATGTCAGGCTCGACGGGGCTTTGAGCAACCTGGTCTAGTGGAAGGTGTCCCTGCCCATGGCAGGCGGGTTGGACTAGATGAGCTTTAAAGGTCCCTTCCAACCCAAACCATTCTACAATTCAAAAGACCATCACACTTTAACAAAGAAAAGTGCAAGCTCTTTTTTTTTTTTCTAATGGTGAAAGGAATGGAATAAAGAGAGGAAGGAGAATAATAAAAGGCATTTTTTTTAAAAGAAATAAATCCTAAAAACTACACAAGATCAACATCTCAGATTTTGCCATTAAGTTGTACTAATTATTTGAACAGGATCTAGCATTCAGATTAATCCCACAAGACTTGTAATTCAGACAGTTAAAAGACAGTATTACTTTATATATTCTGAAGATGTGAAGGGAGACCAAAATGGAAAGAAAATAAAAAACTAGAAAAAAATAGAAAATTAGAAAAAATATTATATCTTAGAATGCTACAATTGATGCTTAAGTACTCCAGTCAAACTGATATACTAAATAAATATATAAATTTTCCATTTGCAACACAGCATCTGCTAATTATAAGACTAGGTCATTGTCTAATAATTTTTTTATTATATGCTATAAAAAGAGCAGTGACAAATATGGACAATAAACATCAGGATGATTCTGAATGTTTGATAGTTCAGCCCTCCCACAACCTATTTTTGGAAGCTTAAATTTGAATACCATTAAATCAAAGGAGAAACAGCTGGCAACACCATATTCAACACCAAGGGCTGATCTCCAAGCTGGAGGAGGCTCCTCCCTGCGTCCTGCAGCATACTCTGGAAGTACCCGAGCTAGCTAAAGAACGAAAAACAATCTAACAATCTAACATGAGCCACATGAGAACTATTTCATCATCACTCTTCCTAGAAGCCAATAAAATACTGGATAAATTAGTCACTACTGCAGCAGAATGCTTCCAGTGTCTTGATCAGGTCAGGTACCTGTATATCACATCACATATGGCTTTCATAAAGGTCACACGGCCAATAATTTTCTTTTAGAATATAAACTGTAATTCAAACTATGCCTTATTGTAGTGCAATTTCTTCCAAAAGCTCAATATATATTTGCTGCCTCTGAAAGCGTTTTATACAAACACAAACCAATAAGAAATTAATTTCATCACAAAAAAAAAAAAAATGTTGCCCAAAATAACATGTTCTTACCATAGAATTTTCTTGTTATTAAATACCCTTATCTAGAGAAGTCATATGAAAAAATTGAAAATACTCATGAGTTCTGTATACGCCATTTCTCAGTTCAGACTGCAAGAACCACAGTAAAAAGTTTTGGGAGTTTCTTTGTTTTTCAAGCCAAACACTAGTGTGAGCCACAGGAATGCAAGCTAAAAATGCCTCTAAAAGGAACTAAGAAGGACTCACCAAGTTCATTGAGACTCTGGGCAGCTTTTGTTATCTCTCTGCTTCCTCCTTGCAGTTGTCCTTGAAGCCTCTTACTGAGATACAAGATGCGTATTATCCTCCGCAGCAAGTCACAGGCAGCCTGCAGAGAAATCACAGCATTAGGGGATATTATCGGTACATTATGATCACATAATATTAGGCCTCAAATATGGAAATATTTTAACCAAAAAAGGAAATATGAATGTGAATAAAACCAATGAACTTTAGAAATATCTTTTTTTCAGGACTTTTAAACATGATTTTATGCAATATAGACCAATAATTTCTAAAGCTGGTAATTCCACTCTCAGAGCTACTGAGATTTTGTTGTCATCACTATTAAAAAAAAGGAAACTCGAAACCCTATGAGAGAGACATGTTCTATTTCTAACTAGAAATGAGCTTTATTTGATACTGTGCATCTCTCCTCAGCACTCCCCCCCTCTGTAAGCTTTAGTAAAATTAAGAAGTTGGCCTTGCCAATCAAATATTGATCCAAAATAAGCAAAATGGCAGCACACACTTCAGAGGACAATAAAACTTAAAGGCTAAATTGTTGTCACAGATATGGACTATTACAGCAGAAATACATGTAAAAACTCATCCTCAGCAAAACTTTCATAAGGCCAGTCATCTTCATTCAGCCAACTGTTAGTTCACACTCTTTCACAGGTTTATTGAAAAACACAGCATTCTTGGCTAAAAATTAAAAAGGATACATTTGTGTGTATTTTTGTTAGCAACAATGTAGAATAAAGGCATTGCTGACATCTAAATCAAACGTAATAGTGTATTCATTTTTCACTCAACTAAGATCTTGAAAGAGGTTTTCTCCTCCTACATAGTAAATAATTGAGACAGAGAAACAGTAGGAGTCACATCAAGTGTAGAGTTCCTCTAGGGTTGAATTGGGTCACTGGTGTTAGAAGGTACAGGCTATAGGAGCAACAACATTCTGGAGTGGATAAGATCTAAACTAGAATTCAGAAATGCGACTCAGGAGAAGTTAAAAAAGTATGTGGATTTCAGTACAGTCAATATTCAGTGGACTGCACAACTCGTCAGTCTCTTCCCTGTGCCAGCACAAAACAATCAAATCACAAACATTTATAGTTTAATTTTATTAAAGATCTAGACAGAACAAAAAGGAAAAATCAGAAGAAGCTCCACTGAGGAAAATCACCAAAAGCACGCTTACTCTCGCCGCCTTTGGCTCTGTATCACACAGTCTGCAGTGCAAGTTTCCTAAGTATTCTAAGACAATTTAACCACATGATTTCTATTACCATTAGGGAGAACCAAGTGGGGCTTATCCTACTTTGAGAGATTAACGTATTAGTTTTTATTAATTCATTCGTTTAATTAGAAAAATCTTGATCCACATATCACTTTCATCCTGAAGAAATTTAGTTCACCGATATGAATCAAAAATAGCTTTTTATATAGTGCACTCTGCTTCGCCAGATAAGAGGGCATAGTATTACTACTTTGTGTTCAAATGTAATTACTCTCTCATCCAACTGTGTAGTTTTTCCCAGGAATTCAACTTCAGTTATCTTCTGGCCTTATTTTACTTTATATGCCAAAGATCATTTATTTTCCTTATCTCCTATCCCAAGAAACAATCTTTTAAAAGGCCTATCAAACTCAATAAGAGACGGGAAAAGGTATATTTAGACACACGAGTGAACTTCTGGCCCAATGAATTAGGAGGAGAAAAATCCAAAGACACTGAAGATACACTGAACTTCACAGTGAGCGCTACTGCATTGCGTCCTTGACAAAGATTCTCTTTCACCCAAGTATTTCCAGGTACATGAGTTACTTGACTTAATAAAACTCTTAGTCACTGTAAAAGAATGTAATATATGAGGCCCGTGTAATGGAAACAAAAATGTTTTTCTAATATTGGAGTTGTTCACAGACACTAGATCCTCTAATCTGCCTACCTGCATAACAGAAGTCTGAATTAATTCTGGAAACATTGCTTTCCTGAGGTGGTACAGTATGCTTTTCTAAAAGAGAGGCTTTTATCCAAGAAGGAATGAATTCCACTGTTCAAGCAAGAATTAATCTGGAAGAGGCCAATAGCTTGAGCTAGTCCCAGTGGTTTTAGTAAAATTAAAAATAAACCCCAATTTTTATGGATATTACATGCTAGGTATCTCCCGAAATTTAAAGCAACATATCAACACTAACAGATATTATTTCTACAATTCAAGAAATCAAAAAGCCTCTCACTTTGAATCTCAAATTAATTTTAAGAAATTCTTGAAAGAGGACTTAATTATAAGGACAGGACCACTTGAAAATGTGCTGGTGCATAGCTCAAACATGCAATTGCATATATCTGCTAAATCATAATGTAATTGAATGTACATGTAACAGAAGCCTGAGGAAAGATGAGACAGTCCACTATCTTCAAACTACAGTTATGGTAGCACCAGGATGAAATCTGCTACTAGTGAACATTTTAAAGAGAGAATAAGTTTAAAATACAGAATTATTCTTTTTTTTAAAAAAGGTTTTTAAAATTTTGATATTGTAAGGATTTTTAAACACCGAGATATCCAATTAACAGAGCATGTAGAAACACTTGTTTAAACAGAGCTGCACAGAAAATAACCCTCTGAAGGACAAACAGGTAGACTCTGTCTACCTATTTCAGCTGTTAAATATTCCCATTTAGCTTGTGATCTACTATGGGAAGACTCAGGAGAGGACAGCATGATTTAAAGTAGGAAGTAAGCTTTGTGAGTCTGTTGCTCCCTTGGGATGTCATGAAGCTCTCAGAGCAGAATGAGACATAATATACACAAGCACACAGCAGAGATTTAGAATTCAGGACTAGATTTGAAGTTTGACAATGAATCTGCAGTGAGAATGTTTATGAAAAAGCCAGACTATATTAAAAACAATTAAGGATGGCAAAATCCAGCTTTATGGAAGCCAAATATTCCTTCAGTTTGTGAGCAGTCCCACAGCAATCAATGGAGAAGCACTGAAATAATACCATCACAAGTACAAGAGGCCCTTAAACACCACAGTGGTCAGCAAAACATACCTGCCAACCCTACAGATTTTGACAGCATTTTGAGCAATTTCATGTCATAAGCCCTGCCACCATCAGGAAATGAACTGTTTGCTGTGCTGTTGCCCTTCCTTCCTGAACAAACAAGTCAGCCAGGTAAAGAGACACCAGAGCAGATCCTCTCGGAAAGGCAGGAGGACTGAGATTTCAAAGGCCTGTTGACTCAGCTCACCATAAGACCAGCTCCATTTCATAATTCAGAGGTCCTGACCCTCAATTTGTCCCAGCAGCGTAGTGCAACATAGAGCACTCATTATGTATCTGCCAAAGCAAGAAGGGACAGCAGCTCTCATGCCAAGGATGGACTCTCACTGGCAGAGAAGCTGGAATCATCATTCCTCTTTCTACATTGAGGCAAGTGGATGTGGATGCTAGGAAGTGTAGCTTAGCAGGCTCCCCTTGCCCTGCACATCTTTTTTCTGACTTAGAGCTAAGAAAAGCCAAATATTACTAATTCCCTGGCATGGGCTGAGTAATGCTGACCCTGGATGCATGCTGCTTTCACACCACAGGAAAATCCATGTAACCCTGCTATAGCAAAGAGGAAGCAAAGAGCATCCAATAAACATTTTCTAAGTTCAGGGACTCATTCTTCTCAGACATCCTTCTGCAGCTTGTTTTTGAATAAGCCAGGACAGAAATTATCTTCATCTTTAGCTCCAAATTCCCATAACCCTTTCCACAGCTGCAACATACACCAGCAAACAAAAAAAAAGAACCGCACCTAACCTGCCACATGTAAGTCACAAAAGTTCTGTCCAGTGGCATAAACAGTAACAGCTGGAGTTGAAAAGGAGAAGCAGCTGGACAAAGTGTCTGAACAGTGTTAAGAGCCTCCTGCTGAACTTCACTGCTACTGGAAGTAATGCAGAAAATAGAAGTTCAGCCAAGAGACTACTGCAGCTGCTCCAGCGGCCCCCAGACTGGAAACTGCACAACAGTTTGCAGGTTCATTTACTCTGCTGTACGACAGCAGTCACCTGCAGATGGCAATCAGCTGGAGTGTATACCCACAGCTCGAATGTCAGCTACTGAAAGAGAAATTCCTAGCTCTGCAAAGCCAAGGTAAATTTGTGAAGACAACAGTTCAAACAATAATTCATTAAACACTTGTGGATTTGGAGTTGTGCTGCTTTTCAAACCATAAACTGAATAGAAAGCAGCTACATGACTGAAGATGTATGGAATAGTTTTCAACTAACAGAAAATTAAAAATGGAAGTGGTTCACACTTATCTCACCATCACTATGATAAGTTCTCTCCCACTGCTATCCTCTAACAGAAATTCACATTCTCCTGTAGTCTCCACTTATAGTCAAAAGTCAGGGACAAGTATGTACCTGAGCTTATAAAACTCCAGAACAACAACTGGCACTGTAAATTGCATCCTGACTGTTTTTAAAGATTTAACTCCCAAATTTTTTATTAAGCAGCAGTCAAGCATGCATTTACCTAGAGCAGAAACGCCCCTTCTACACAATGCTACCATAACATTAAATACCCAAATTACACAAATAATAATGAGAATCTAATTAATCTGTACTCAGATAACCGTTCCCTCTTCCCTCCATCTCTACAAAAACTCAAGTAAAGGTCAGTTTCCTACTTTGCAATAAAAAGCACTTCACAAAAGCTCATGAAGAGACACACAAATACTGATTTTCACTGAGAAATACGAACAACGAACTACCCGCTACTGGAGTATGAAAATTCCACCCACGTCTGACAATTGGGAAACAACACACATTCAAAAAGATTTTTTTAAAATACGTTTTTAATACAACTTACTTGAAGTTTTGCTAGCTGAGCTGTGCGAGACACTATTTTGTTGTAGGGGTCAACAATTTTGACTCTAATTCTAAAAGTAAAAAGATAAATTTATTTATAGCAGTATTAATAACATCATAGAACAATTAAGAATTTATACTTTCTAATCATATAATGAATGGCATACCTATCAACAGTACTTTGTAGAGCACCAATCCTAGTCTGCATCATTTGAAGGACACCTGCAAAATAAAGAGATTTTTTACATGGAACACTTGTAAATTATAGGAAGAACTATTCTTCAAGTCATAGTAACTACTGTGGACTACTTTAGCATATAAAAAATGTTTCCCCCCTTGCAACAAAGCATTCAAACAGATTGAAAGGAGTAAAGCACAACATATTTGGAAATAAACTGAGCCTGTAGTAGGTCACTTAGAATGCTATGGAAAATTTATTGGTAAAGAACACAAACCTACAGAAGAAACATCACTCTGAAATTCATTAGATGTTAACTTTCAAACATATTGCCTTAAATATTGTATGATGATCAGGACTGCTGTTCAAAGGCATATAACCTGCTACAAACACCTGAACATGATATACAAAAATGGCACAAACTATTTAACACTATTTAACATAGTGACTAGACAGTTCAGAGAAACCAATAAAGAGGACTGAGAAGACAATAAATTCTATTTTAAAGTTTTCTTCCTGTGCATAAACATCTTTAGCAAAAATTAAGGTATCAATGTCATCATGAGGTCATCTAATTTAGATTACAAACAGAGCAAAGTACCCTAATCATGTTTGTTCCAGATTAGTTTGGCAAATCAGCACAAAGAAAGCCTACAAGCATGTTTGTTCTTTTCTTGTTAAATTGCAAACGAAGTAGTCAAGGGTAGCAGTCATTTTTGCAATATGGAATCAGCCTGCTGAGAATTTCATTAAGTTATGGATACACAGGCCTATGAAATTATTTTTGTCCCAGTTATTGTTAGGATTGTACTACATTTTTGTAAAGCCCTGTTTACAAGTATGTCATTATTAAATTGGATAAAACTACCAATACAGTAAGATGGAAGGTAAACATAACTACTGCTAATAGTTTTATTCAGCTTGTCCTGTTGTGGGACTGTATCTCACATATTTTGTATAATTATGCCAACTTCCATCTTCTCCATATTTCAGAATGATTAGCTTGGCTTAGTGACAGACTCAAGAGTTCTCTAACATTTATACATGGAATTGTAGACATCCAATTCTCACATATCAGAGGACGAAGATAAGAGATACAGTGAAAAGTTGGCAAAATAGGCTGAATTTTCTACTCTACATTGCAATAATGAGGGAGGGCCCATCACATGACATTGCTCCATCTATGACTGACACTGTTGTAGAGCATACAGCAGGCCTCTGGCCAGAAGGCAGAATTAGGATGGGTGAAAAGGCAATCCAACCCTTCCATCTGCTGCGTAAGATACAGGATGATGCTATTTAGCCTATCTTGAGCTAGCAGGTAGCTCAAGATATCTACTGAGCTGCCTACGGACGGAAGAGAGTCTGTATACCATATCAGTGTACCATTAAAATAAAGTCCACAGACCTAAAAAAGAAAGGACTCAACAAGTTGGGTATATTGACTTTAAATATTTAATGAGATTCACTTTCGCACATCCAAATGATTGTGCATACTGTGAATTAGTTCCATCATCTTCACTTACTTTCTCGATAAACGTATCAAGAGACGTGTTTCTAACTTCACAATTAAAGTTTCTATTAACATCCATTTTTTCTTTTTCTTATGAATGTTGACTCAGTATTTATTCTACAGTAACCATATAACACACGTAGCACAAGCAGGGCAAAGATAAGCAAGTTTTGCAAAACTTAAACCATCATCTTTGTGTGCATAGACTATCTCAATGCAGTTAAGAGTATGTTTTAATGCCTCTTCGGTTAAGATTTGCAAACTGTGGAACACATGCTTATGCAACATGAACAAACTTGGTACTTACAACAACGGATATTAATGTTCCAACAAAATCAAGATTATTTAGAAAAATACCTTTAAAGGCTTAAAAGACCTGATTGCTAAAGTTGCTCAGAACTGATTATCAAAATACATTTCCCTATGAGTTAGTTACTCCAGAGAAGGAGCAGCCAAATCTTCTCCCTGGAGCTCCATCTACTGACATCAAGAAAAAAGATGCCACATGTTACTCCTCAGAAGTAAGATCCACAGCCTTAAGATTAGGGGCCAAAGTTGGCAGTGAATGACATTCCCTAAACAAATATTAAAAGTGCTTCCTCCACTATAAGAAGTAGCAAGCACAATATAACAGTACCTACCTTCCAGGGATTCAATTCCAGTTGCTTGGGCCAACAGGTCTTCATGTCTTGCAACAACCTTAAAAAAAAACAGAATAGAGAAATCAACACAGAAAAATGGGGAGGTTTGCCCAAAAGGACTAATAATATTATCATATTCCTACATTAGGCATTAGGTAGGCACAGGAAAAAGCAAGCAAACCTTAAAGATTACAGGGTTTTCAGAACACGTTTTAATTCACAAAAGCAGCAAGCTCAGAATGAAGAGGGTCAGTAACTGCAACATAGCTGACATCTTAATTAAAGCCAGCAGAGCAATCACATTTCAACACACCATGTATAATAATAATTGTAAATGTAAGCTTAATAATCACAGAGTAATAATGTATGTTCACGTTTTACATATTTTCTATTTATGACATTTAGAAGCTAGTTCCCAAAGAATTTACCAATTGGGGCAGGGGGAGAGAGGAAGGTTTTCAAACCACAAACTTCGCAAGTGTTTTCATTGCAAGGTCCACTGTGGATGCACAGTGTTTCTATAGATTTTACCAAAAAGCCTCCTACTATCCAAACTCAAAAGCTTTCCTGAAGGTGTGGAGGTGTGCTAACAAAAGTTGTATTTGCCCAACTAAAGGTAAGCCTAGGCTACTCTCCAGCACAGAATGAAAAGGTGTAACTTAAATCACTCCCTGTCTTCTCACAATTGTCATCCCAACACACAGGCCAGTGCTTCTGACAGCTGACATGATTATTTGAAGAGTCAGGGAAGATGCTTACAAGGAAGGGCAGAACCTCCATGTACCCAGAGGTCAACTGCCAAAACTGAAAACGAAGCAATACATGGCTTCTGGGTAGGAGTATTAAGGGTAGGCTTGACTTAGCCAAGTATCAGATTCATTACAAGCTTTGCTGCAAGTTGTGCCTTTAGTTTCAGAAGCAACAAGATCATAAGATAACTAAGCTTTTGACTAGTTTATATCAATCACCCCAGAATAACAAGTATGCTTTAAACTTACTTGTAAATGAAGCTCTTTATCCAACTGACTAATACCTTGGGCAAGTTTTGCTAGTTGCTCAGCTATCACAGCCTGATGGATGGACTGGGAAGTGTAAGCTTTCACATCAAAATCTTCTCTGAAGAAGTCAGCATAACATTCTGAAAAAGATTAAGACTTTATCTTCATGCTTCAAAACAGTTAAATAACATTTATGGACCTAAAGCATACAGTTCTGTGACCTGCTGTTTCTCCAAATATAAAAGTATATATTCGCTACATCTCATAATTCAATGAAACACCGATTTGAGAAGAGACCACAATCAAGTTTGGAGATTATGACTGGGGGGCTGGGGAGGGTTGTAAATGGTGAAAAAGACACATGTTCCTTTATTCCCGACATCCTTTTCTTGAGTAGAATACATTAAAAAGCATTGACACCTACTTCTTCAAACTTTACAGTGTAACCAGGGTGAGGCTGTTGAGGTTGTAGCCGTTCTCAGACATGCACTTCTCACCTTCAGACTGCGGAGGATCGAAGCGGCATGAGACACCACTCCAGGAAATAATGCCGGACGCTCATAACGGTATTGGTTTAAAAACACTAAATTAAGGAGCGATACTGCAGCGATGACTCTGGATCAAGCAAGACCCGGGTTTCCGGACGGCACACACCGGTGTCACCAAGCACCCTCGTCTCTCAGAGCACTTTTTGTCCCCGCCAGGGACCGCGCTGTGACAGTCCCTGTGCCGCACCGGGGGCTCCGGCCCGCGCGGGGTCGCTCGGCAGCAGCCCCGGCCCCCCCGCCGCCGAAACTTTCCGTCACTTCACAGCGCGGGGGTTCCCCGCCATCCTCGCCCCGTCCCGAGCACCGCGGCCTCTCCTCCGGCTCTGCCCGCCCGGCCCAACACCGCCCTCAGGCAGGACCCTCCGTCTCCTCGGGGACGGCACCCCCGACACGGTCCCGCCGGCGGGAGCGCACCCAGGCGCTGCCTCCCCCCGCTGCCGCCGCCAAGCCAGCCCCGCGCGGCCCCCCCGCCGCCACCGGCCGCGCCTCACCGTCCGCCAGCAGCTCAGCGAGGGCCGGGGCCGGGGCCGCGCCGCCGCCCGCCGCCTCCTCCATGCTGGCAGGTGCCGGGGACGCGCGTCACTCCCGGGCGGCGGCGCGCGGCGATGATGGCGAAGGTGCGCGACGGAACGGGGCCGCCCCGCGAGCGGGCGGGCGGGCGGCAGCGGCAGCGCGCGTGGTGAGCGCGGGGCTGGGCCTGGCGGGGCAGCGCGGGCGGCGCGGGGCTGGGCCTGGCGGAGCAGCGCGGGCGGCGCGGGCGGCGGCGCCCGGAAAGCTCCGGCAAACGAGAGCGAGCGCACGCCGGGGTGGTCGGGCCGCAGCCCCCGCCGTGCGGGAGAGGCGGAGGGAGCTGGGCCTGTAGCGGGAGGACGGGAGGCAGCGGACCTGGACTAGCGCAGCGGCGGTTCTCGCCGGACATGGGGAAGAACTTTCTCCCTGAGGCCCGCGGGCCAGGGCTGGGCAGGGGCTGCCCGGAGCGCCTGGTCCAGACTCAGGGCCGGGACCTGCCTGGCGGCCCGAGCGGTCCGTGCTGAGAGAAATTAAACACACCGGCGGTACCGCGGGTGTCACCAGGTACAGCGGTACAGCGGGTGTCACCAGGTACAGCGGTACCGCGGGTGTCACCAGGTACAGCGGTACAGCGGTACCGCGGGTGTCACCAGGTACAGCGGTACAGCGGGTGTCACCAGGTACAGCGGTACAGCGGGTGTCACCAGGTACAGCGGTACAGCGGGGCACTTCTGGTGGCAACAGGCGTGTTCTGACACTGCAAGGGAGGGACAAACTTTTTAGCAGGGCTTGTTACGACAAGACGGGGGTAATGGTGTTGAAGAAGAGAGGTTCAGACTAGAAATGGAAGGAATTTTTTACAATGAGGGTGTTGAAATACTGGCCCAGGTTGCCCAGAGAGGTGGTGGATGCCCCATCCCTGAAGACATCCCAGGCCAGGCTGGACGGGGCTCTGAGGAACCTGATCTAGTTGAAGATGTCCCTGCTCATTGAAGGGGGGTTGGACTAGGTGACCTCTGAAGGTCACTTCACCTTCTTGCAGGATGCTTTACCGAAAGGCAAGTCCAGTTTAAGCTCTAATGCTTTGCTGTGTGGCCCATGAGAAACAGCTGAATTCCTTATACTGCAAACACTGTTTGTTTTTCCAGATGCTGAAAGGATTGTCAATTATACATGATTGGCGACATCGTAGAAACTGAACAATGCCAAGTAAAGGATCCCATGGATTTGTTTCATTCTGGGCAAGTTGTAAAAATATGTGCCCCTATGGTCCGCTATTCAAAGTAAGTAACTGTCAACTATGTCAGGTTTTTTTGTCTGAGGAAGTTTATCTTGACTGGAAAAAGAAAGATTATTACCTTTTTCAGTTATTTGAAACAGAGATAGATGTGGGACATGTTTTATCTTATTATTATAATTGGACATCCCCACAGTACTGCATATCAGAACAGCTTTTTAGAATAGCTAATCAGAAAAAAATTCTTTACTATCTACCTCTTAATTTTCATATGTCTGCAGGTTGGCTTTCAGAACCTTGGTTAGGAAGTACAGTTGTGATTTGTGTTACACACCAATGATAGTGGCAGCTGATTTTGTGAGATCTGCAAAAGCCAGAGACAGCGAATTCACAACAAACAAAGGTATTTTTTTAATAAATCATTGCCTTGTCAGAATGTTTTATGTGGTGATAAGCCAAATTGGCCAAGCGAATGAAGTCTGTCACACGACTTGACATCCATTAACAATTTTGATATACGATCTGATGGATTGTAAAACAATAGAAATATTCTAAGTGACAGTAAGCACACCCAAGTGATAGTGTGTTAAATGAAATAGCGGAAAATCTTATCTCCACATGAAATCGGGGCCTCCAAACTGATTTAGATGTGTGGTGGTTTGATCACACATAGCTGGCCAGTAGCTATGCACCCACACAGCTGCTCACTTGTTCCTCTTCCATGCCCCCCAGCAGCACAGGGGGAGAATAGGAATCACAGAATAACAGAATGTTAGGCGTTGCAAGGGACCTCAAAAGATCATCTGGTCCAGTCCCCCTGCCGGAGCAGGAACACCCAGATGAGGTTACACAGGAATGTGTCTGGGCAGGTTTTGAATGTCTCCAGAGAAGGAAACTCCACAACCCCCCTCTACAAACTCCACAAACTCCACAACTCCACAACACAATTTCTGTGTCCCAGCCCCCTTTCTTCATCCCTTGCTGCTCCAGTTTTATTGCTGAACTTGATGTTGTGCAGTGTGCAATATTCTCTGGGCCAGTTGGGGTCAGCTGTCCCAGCCGTGTCCACTTCCAGTTTTTTGCCTACCTCTGTCTGTTTGCTGGGGATGGGGAGACAGAGTGAGAAAAGGTTTTGTCACTGTGCAAGTACTGTGTAGCAATAGCCAAAGCACTGGTGCATTATCAACACTGGTTTTGTCACAAAATCAAAAACACAGCACCATACAGGTTGCTATAAATATACTTCAAATACAGTTTAAAATTAACTCCATCCCAGCCAGAGCCAGTACAGGATGGTAGGAAGATTCTTTTCCCAGCAATTGCTGTTTCTTGTGTCTTTCAGAAACGAAAAGTTAACTCATCAGAAAAAACTTTCTGGTCTCTAACAAAACTAAGGGGTTGCTAAAGATGAAAAGATTAATAGACCAGACATTGATACAGTGGAATCAAGGACTGATAAAAGAAGCAGTTTCAAATTAGCTGGAGTAGAAAAGTGGGAGGGGTTGTTGGTGGACTCCTTGAGATTTTGAGAGGGTGATAAAAAGGAGCAAGAAGAGACCAGGAGGTTCACAGAATCACAGAATGTTAGGGATTGGAAGGGACCTCAGAAGATAATCTGGTCCAATCCCCCTGCTGGAGCAGGAACACTTACACAGTGAGGTTACACAGGAATGTGTCCAGGCGGGTTTTGAATGTCTCCAGAGGAGGAGACTCCACAACCCCCCTGGGCAGCCTGTTCCAGTGTCTGTCACCTTCACTGAGAATAAGTTTCTTCTCAAATTTAAGTGGAACCTCTTGTGTTCCAGTTTGAACCCATTACCCCTTGTCGTACCGTTGGTTGTCACCAAGAAGAGCCTGGCTCCATCCCCCTGACACTCACCCTCTATATATTTGTAAACATTAATAAGGTCACCTCTCAGTCTCCAAAGGTTGAAGGCTGAAGCATGGCCGGGGTTGATGAGGAGAAGCAAGGCTTCGGGCATGGTACAGAAACATAACCAAAACACATACAAAAGGAAGGAGTATAAGGAGTTGTACAGAGCTCTGGCTGTAAAGCAAAAGATGAAAGTGATGTGACAATAATGGTACAGATCTGCTGGCCTGAAGTGGCTGCAGAAGAAAAGTGTAACAAGGAACACACAAGCATAGGCCACAACCGCAGGAATGAAGAGAGCGCTGCTAACGTGCTAATAAGATCAGCATGCAGAATCTGTGAAATGTGATTATTTAATCTATTCAGACCACTGAATTGGTGGTTTCATAAGTGTATATATAATAGCAGGGGAAGTACATATTGTTATTTTGGCACTGGCTGTTTACTGTTGTGCATTATTCAAATAGAGTAGAGCAATTCCAGAGAGAAGTCACATTGGGAAACACAGGTAGACTCTCTTATTAGTAGAATACAACTTTTAAAAGCATGAATAATTCTTTATGTGTAAAAATAAATAAGAACATAAGTAACAATATGTATGGCTCAAAGCTCCACAGAGCCACTAGTTTTCCCCCTTTGAATTTACTTATATTTCCAATCCACTCAACAGCCTGTGGCAATGAAGTTCCACACTTTGGATATGTAGTGTATTCTGGGGGGGTGCAGGGGCAGGGAAAGAGGAAATTCTCCTTTATGCTGTAGCTTTGCTGCCTGATAACAAGGGGTGCAAAATGAAATGTTCTAGTGTTTCAAACATCTTATCGCTATTCACTTCTTTCATGCTGGCCTTAATTCTATAGGCCTCTAAAACATTCTGCCTCAGACAGCTTTGTCAAGATTATAGTATTTATATTGTTAACTTTTATGATTTTAACAAGTAGCTCCACAACAGGTTGTGAAATTTTACTGTGTTTTTCTGTTTAACTTCCTGGCTGTTTGGGATTTTGTATTCTTATTACTGAAGTAGGTTTGGAATCTACAATTGCAATTTCTGTTTTCCATTTTCTTCAGCATTGATGTTTCTTTGTTGCATATTTCTCAAGCAGAGGTAGCTGTTCTTTGTGGCTGCTGCTAAAAAATTAATATGGCTAGACTTGGTATTTTTATTACCTAATCCTCAACCAAAAAAATGGGAGTGTGGGGTTATTCCATAATATTAGGTGTAACAATATAAATCTCTTTCAGCTGGAGCTCTGTATTAAATAGATGCTGTTTTGAAAATATGCAAGGAGTTGTTTTTTGCTTGCTGGATTTTTAGGTAACTTCTAGAAGTGTTTCAGCTTGATTGAGAGGGTACTGCTGCCCTTTCTGACTTAAGCTGCACTACTTCAAGAACTACTTCTTTTTCACTAAAACAGAAAAATCTTCAGAAGCACTTGTGGTCTTTTCAGTACTAGAAGTGCACTTGCTTCGTGCACTTGCTTTATACATTTGCTGGATCATCTCTTTCCATCAGGGCTCAGATATCCCGCTTTCTCTTGACTGCAGCAATTGTTTATACGGTAAGTGAGTGCTAAGACCGTTTGAGATATTTTTAGATGCCTTTAATGTAATGCAGTAGCTGTAAAAGAGGAGAGCGTGTTCCAAATGACCATCTGGCTCTCTGCAGGGGCTTAGTAAACCACAAGTAGTTCAGCAGACCCAAGTTGAGGAGCACTGACACTTTGGTTTCCCACTTGAGACAAAGCTGCTAAAGCTGCCTGGGTCCGTGTGTTCTCATTCCAGCTCTGCATATCACACTGTGGATAAAAAGCAGCCATGTTGGCACAGGAGGGGGAAAAGATGGACGGGGATAAGGAAGGGCAAAGCCTTTGGGGTTTTTAGCTCCTTTCTGAAGGATTGGTTCTGTAAACAGTGTACTGGTTTCAGCTGGGGTAGGGTTAATTTTCTTCCTAGTAGCCGGTATAGTGCTGTGTTCTGGATTTAGTATGAGAAGAATCTTGATAATACACTGATGTTTTGGTTGTTGCCAAGCAATGTTTATACCAAGTTGTCACATCCCGCCATCCGGTATGAGGGGAAAAGTGACTCAGGTTTGTGGGTCCCCCCTCATTTGGAAAACAGTACACACAGTACTTAAGGTCCACAAACAAAAGGCTTTTATTTTGCACCTTGGCCCAAATGGTATTTGATTTGATGACAGAAGGATTTACGTTATTGTAGATTTAATTGGTAAACATAAAAATTTTGCGGCATATGCAGGGTTGTAAATCTTATGTTACTATGTTACTTATAGAAGGGAAAGCAAAAAAGGTAGAAGTATCGGAAAGAAAGAAAAGAGAGATTTCACCATCCATATGGCTCTGCTTTATGTGTGATGGAGTTCACAGTCTTGGGTCCAGCAACATGTGGCGTCCTCTGGTGTCTTGTTCAGTTCATGTGGTGAGACTGATGGGCAGAGTGGTCCTCAGGATGGTGGGTGGGCGCCACCAGTGCTTGTACAAGGTAGGCCTTTATAGCCCTCTGGGTTGCCTGCTTGGGTAACTTCTGGTCTTTTCTGGAGATGTTGTTGTGAAAGAGAGAAAAGTCTGGGGGGAAGGGGTGATTGTGAAAGATTGACAAGTCTCCAGCCATGTTGAAGGGTCTCAGCTTTTCCCTTTGTGCCACGCTGGGCGTACCAGAAGGTGGAGCTATGTGCCCTCCGGCACATGTCCCCCACCTCCTGTACTGACCAGCCAGACTGGTCTGTGGCTTGTCTTTGATATGTAAATCACAATTCACCTAATTTACCTTATACTGAATATATCATCTCCTGTGGCGGGATGAACTGGTTTTGCCACAATGTTTCAGCCATTATCCTTATCAGTACATGACACAAGCCAAGCACTTTTCATTTAGAAAGCTGCAGGTGCACAAGAAGCTGGGAGGGGGCACAGGCAGGACAACTGACCTAAACTGGCCAAAGGGATACTCCATACCATAAGATGCCATGCTCAGTATATATTTGGAGGGAAGAAGAAGGAAAGGCAAGACGTTCAGAGTGATGACGTTTGTCTTCCCAAGTAACCATTACATGTAATGGAGCCCTGCTGTCTTGGAGATGGCTGAACACCTGCCTGCCCATGGGAAGCAGTAAATGAATTCTTAGTTTTGCTTTGCTTGCGTCTGTGGCTTTACCTGTTAAACTGTCTTTATGTCAACCCACAAGTTTTCTCACTTTTCTGATTCTCTCCCGCATCCCATGGCGTGAGGAGTGAGCGGGCGGCTGTGTGGTGCTGAGTTGCTGGCTCAGGTTACACCACAACAGCAAGTTTCCCACCTGGCAAGACAGACAGCTGTCTCAGCGCAGCAAAGACGCAGTGTTCAGACAAGAAGGGACAGGCTAGAAGGGGAAGCACAATGGCTGCTGAAAAATAAGGAATACTTAGTTTCATATATCATCTTTGTGAAAGATAAGCATCTAACCAGTTTCAATCAGAAAAAGTATAAGTTGAGCCAGCAGCAGCCATCTAGGCCACGTGTTTGTCTGAATTCCCACCTATCTCAATAGACATACTCATTTAGTAACCACTGGTCAGCTACCTCTATTTATTTGTAATCTGGGGCTCATAGGATCACAAAAAAAGGAAGGACCTCTGTAGGTCATGTTATCCAGTGTCCATGCTCAAGCGGGGTCATCTAGAGCCAGTTGCCCAGGAGCGTCGCCAGGCAGCTTTTCAATATATGAAAACATTAAACATTTAGAATTTCTTCTTTTTATTTTGTTTGTTTGGTTTGGGTTTTTTAATCTCTAAATATCTTTTCTTTGGAGTAGGTGATCGTCCATTGATTGTTCAGTTTGCTGCTAAAGAAGCACAGGTTTTGTGTGATGCTGCCCGTATCGTCTGTCCTTTTGCAGATGGAATAGACCTGAACTGTGGCTGTCCTCAAAGGTAAAGTTTTGAAAAAGCTGGATAAATATGATGAAATCATTTGAGAATGAAGAATGCTGGTCTTCATTTTCATAGTAACTTCTGTCTTAACTTAAAAATAGACTTTGACAGAGAAACAGCTTTTTAACCTGTCAGGAATGTCTCTGTGGCAAGGCACTGTTCTGAATGTTCTGAGATGCCTGTCACCATGGTGAGACTGGGAAAACCAGATGTATTTGCCAGCTTGCCTTTTTTCACTTCTGAGATATTGAGTGTTGGCTCAGAAGGAAAATGTCCATCCCTTCTCAACAGCTGTTAAATATGCATTACCAAAAAGAGCTTGCTGCAAATAATTTGGAGAGTGTTTTCAGAAATGATGTGGCAATTCCCAAAATAACGAGGCAAATCCCTGATGTCTCAGACTTCTGCAAATGAGGGATAGTCTCTAAAATATAATTATACAGATTATATTATTCTGGAAGTGCTGAAAATAATTTCTTCCATCTTTTATTAGGTTTATAAGTACAGTGACTTAGTGATCTACTTTTCACTTAAATTGATTAAGATTTTGTCTTAATAGTGAAACAAAGTAGTAATGCATAAACGAAGATTCTTGTGAACTCATTCAGTTGAGAACTATTTCTTACATGCTTGTCAGGCAGTCTTTTTCTAAGTGAAGACCTCAAAGATAAATGTAGGAAAGCAAAAGAAAATACTTAATTTGTCTATTCTAATTAGGTTGTCTTGACTTAAAATTATAATATTAAAATTATAGTATTTGAGAAAACTTTTCTGGAGAGATCTCAGACTTCAGAATGGAAATTTGTATTTTTTTCTAAGCTAACTACAGTTAAGTATGCCACACTGTAAGTTCCTTTTAGGCAAAAAATATATGCTGACTTTTGAATCCTTTGTTTCCTGTGTGTGCTGGTTTCAAAATAACCTAACTTCGTGCACTTAATCTGCCTTTATTAGAAAAAAATATTTAAGAAAAAAACTGCTGCTGCTAAAGCGAAGCGAAGATTATTCCTGCCAATCAAAATAAAGTCTTTTGCAGTTGAGGGAAAACAGAATATTACTGAAATAATATCCTTACTTGCACTCCAAAAATCTTCCTTTTCAATCCAAAGTAATTTTCTGTTTAGAAGAAATCCATGATCCAATGGAAAAGGAAACATCAAACTATTTTATATATGATCTAAACCATCATTGATTAAATGCTAATTTATCTTGTGACTCCATTTTGTGGACAGAAAATTGAACTGGAAGAGATTAGTAACTTGTCCAAAGTTCTAACAGCACAATGGAGACTGAATGGGGATCTAAAAGCTGGTGTCAAACAGCCAGTACTATCTCTGTTTACTCAGCCACACATTCTAAAGGTCCTAAGGAAAGAAACTGATCTATTTGACTGAAATAGGTTTGCATTTTTTCAAATGTAGAGAACAAATGTTCTTTTTGTTTTAAAGATGGGCAATGTCAGAAGGTTATGGTGCTTGCTTAATAAATAAACCAGAGCTCATTCGAGATATGGTGAGACATGTACGGAATCAGATTGACAACCCTGGATTTTCAGTATCTATTAAAATAAGGTAGGTCTAACTTAAGTGCTTCTTACTACTTCGTGGTACATGGAAGAATCCTTTTAACTTTTTTTTTTTAAAGAAACATATTAGTGTAATAGTTACACTATATTTTAATATATCAAATTCTATTATTACACATTATAATTATTTTCTTACATGTGAAGACTGCTGAGATTTTTTGACCCCAGATGGTGGAAGAATATCTGGGGCAAGCAATCCCAGGCTTAGATAGTAGAACCAGCACAGCCTTTGATGGCTTACCTGGATAACCTACTGGATGCTGGAGTTTTCTTGCAATCCAAACAACATGAAAGCACAAGCTAAAAGATCTAGGGTTCCATACAAGAAAAGCAATGCATGATCTGTACTGTCACAAGGATTTACTTTGTGAGCTGTTGGAGGCCACAGTTGCCGTTGGCTATAAAAGGAAGAGTAACAAAACTAGGAACTGGTCCTCACAGCTGCTGTAAGGAATACATCCTGCTTCCCTTCATCACTTCCGAAACTTCTGTAAACCACTTCACCAGCTATTTATCCATACATCCCCTGTGGCTTTTGCATATCTGTCAGTTAAATTTCAACTGAGTTTGCAGTCCTTCAGGAAAGGGAAACTAGTATAAATCGGATTTTTTTTCACAAAATACGCAAAAATAATGAAGTTTATTTTATAGAATCTTTTGGGCACCCTTTGCTTAATGTCTATAAATTTTACCATGTGTATTTCAGAGATGCAATTTAATTAGGAAGTGCTAAATTAAATAGTGGTTTCAATACATTACACTCATATGTCTTTATTAAACAAAAAAAACCTCTATATCTTCCAACAGTAGTATTTTCTTTATTTATACTGTTATACAAACCTGTGGTAACTCCTCCTTAGGGATGGGGCTTTTTGTACAGTTCAGGTAACTTACTATCTAATGTTTTCATTCCTTGGAATTTTAGGATCCATGAGGACTTAAAAAGAACAGTTGACCTTTGTCAAAAAGCCGAAGCAACTGGTGTGTCATGGATTACAGTACATGGGAGAAGTGTACAAGAAAGACATCAGCCTGTACATTATGATGCAATTAAAATAATTAAACAAAGCATGTCCATACCTGTTGTGGCTAATGGAGACATTAAAACTTTAAAAGATGCTGAAAATGTTCATCATTTGACAGGAGCAGATGGTAAGATTATACATATTCTATTTTCTAAGTAAACTTACAAATCAGATTTCAACGTATTTATTTTGGCTGTAAGTAGGACATGATTTGAGTGCTTTTTGCTCTTTGAGGAGACAAATGAAAGAGGATATTTTAGATGACTTTGGATTCTCATAAACAGAATCACTTGTAATCATCAGAGCACTAGAGCACTGTTATTCAAAGCCACAAATAATGATTTCCAAGGCAAATTACAAAAGCTCTTTGTTTAATTATGCTGTCTCATCACTCAGTAGTGGAGTTCAGTTCACTTCAAATATTCATTCCATCTCTTTATGGAGCTGATCATCTTTTAAAGAACTGTAAACTTCCACTTAGAAATCTCTACTTCCTGCACACGGAGCAGATTTCTTACAGCTAGAATATGCCGGAAAAAGGAAATATTTCTAAGCCAAATCCTTAACAGTTAAGATGGTTAGCTTCAAGGACATGGTGAGTGTTTGCACTCTCATATCTGTATGTATTTATGTCATCATACACTTCACTGGTAGAATTTTGGCGTAAAGGATTGCCCTGAAGTTATTTAGGCAGAATAGATTCCTGCAACTGTCTATGGTTTCAAGACAATATGAAAATTCAGTAAATGTTTTGAAGGGGTGATCTGTATCTATAAACTTTGGATCTCACAGCTAGAGAATAACAGGACAGAGAACAGTAGCTAGTGTTACATGGAAACGTTCATGTGGCAGGTCTCTTTTGACACTATTGATATTTAATGGCAGCAATAAAAACTAGTTGAAGAGGAGACTAAATGTGATAGATTATGTGTTGACAGTGCAGGAAAACAGAATCTCTTAATCACAGAAAAATTACAATAGAATTTCTATGGGTTTGTCTGACAATTTGGAATTATAGTTGTAAATACACTTCAGAAAGATTTACTGCAGATCAAGAACCCTGAGATTTATATAATTGAGACATTGAGCTCTTACTGGAGGAAGGATTCTATGTCAGTGAATCAGCTGAGTTGCACTAAAAATAACTAAATTTAGCATACTACTACCCTTGTGTCTTTCCATCATAATTGTATGTTAAAAAGGCAGGCTTGTGTGTGTGTAGCAAATAAAAACAAAATAGTATTGAATTGTGGTTTCAGAAGTAGGGAAGAAAAGCTTCTGTGTCCTGCGTTTCATTTCAAAATTTCTGGCAGGATATGTCATCAAGTGGAATGCGTTGACAGGTATTGTAGTACTCTGAAGTTTGGATCATTTCTCTGATACAGCTATAATGATCATCCCTGTTGTTCTCCCATTGCTTGTCTGTAAGCTTTGGGTGGTTGTCTACAGGAAGATCTAATGTAAAATTTAAACTATAATGTAACTTACTTTCATTTCCAATTTGAAGGTATAATGGTGGCTCGAGGACTCTTAGCAAATCCGGCAATGTTTGCAGGATACGAAGAGACACCTTTGGAGTGCATCCAGGACTGGGTTGACATTGCTCTTGAGCATGGAACTCCTTTTACATGTTTTCACCACCACTTGATGTACATGATGGAACGCATAACTTCAAAACAAGAGAAAAAAGTTTTTAATGCTTTATCAAGTACCTCAGCAGTACTAGATTATCTGAACAACCATTATGGCGTGTGATAACTGAAAGTATTTTAGTTCTATGTAAACTTGTATTTTGCAATTGTCAACACATTGTTGAAGTTTTAATTGGGTTCCTACTTATAAGTCATACTCATATATTGCATATTTTCAACACAGCATAACATTCTGATCAGGATAATACTTTAGTATTTTTATGTCAGCATTTTTCACTCCAGAAAATATTCCAGATTGCACAAATGTTGTGTTCTATTTAAAATGCACTGCTACACAGAGGATTATTGTAAGATTCCAGTAATTTTTTTTCACCGGACAATTGCTCACAGCAATGTGTTGGCAAAACTAGGGCCTTTCTTATGTGAAACCTCCCAAATTCAGAACAACTACTCATAAATAACACCAAGAATTTGAGACCAAAAGAATATGAAGGGAGCAATTATAGGCATTTTTGCCTTAACTGACATAAGCTGTACCTTTGAGTACATTTTTCAGGTTTAAAGACTGCGAGGCCTTGTGGCCCAGCATAGTATCCTCTTTAAAATTAAATGTTTCTTTTGCAGTTTTAAACTTTCTAAACTTGCTTACGACTCAGAAAAATTCCACACTTCATATAGTGAAAGAAGCCTAGAACAGATAAATGACAGAAAGAAGGAAAGAGTAAAATGAAGAGGTAGTTTAAAGTAAGTACAAACAACTGAATCTAAATTAAAAGACTTGAAAGTTCAACCTAACTAAATTCAGGTTTGTTTATCTACTGTATAATAATTATATAAAAGACTAAATCCCTGTCATATACCAAAACAGAACTTTATAGGTCAAAGAAAAGCTAACAGATTCTCTCAGTGGGGCTCTTACAGTCCTTTCTGCCTGCTGGCATGTTGCTTATCAAAGCATGACAGCCACTTGGCTTAGAATCTTTGTATAGGAGGGAAATCGTGAAAATTAGAACAAGATAATAGCATTACAGACCAGCTGCATTTGTTCTGCAAGGGAAATTTCACAAATCTGTGCAGTACAATTATTTGTAATCAAATAGTTTGTTTTCTTTAAATGTTTACACATAAATTCATACCAGAAATTGCTTAGTTTTCTGACTCTGATACTTCTGTGAATATACAAGTAAATAGTTCTAAATTTTCTAAATAAATTACTTGGTTTTGTATGCAACTGTAATTTTTTTTATTACACTATAAACTGTAACAACCTGGGGGAGGGATGGTTGCTTTTGATGGTACTCCCCAAATCTTCTAATCATTCAACTACCTACATTCTCACAATTCTTTTAATGCAATGGCGTAAAAGACTTGATGATTTTTTTATAGCTAATATCTTCCAATTTAGGCACATGAACAAAAGTTTGAAAGATACAACCATCAAGTCCAGGTGACTATTTAAGACACTGAAGTTATGTAGCTCTTCTGATGTGGTCACCTTCCTGATGTGTTAACAAATGGAAAACTACAGACATGCTTTGCTGTCCTAGGCTAATTGACACAATCTCTACAGCCTTTTTTGGTGTGGTTGGTTCTCCATTCCTTCGTTCTTCTGGATTGTAATGTTTTCTTCACACTGGATGAGCACAATTATGTATGGCATTTCAGGTAAAACCCCAGCAATGTCTTCTAATACTTTGCTTTTCCTCAGCTAATATTCATCATGTAATTTATGAACTCCCAGTTTTACAGCAAAAGTTCTTATTTCCCAGCTGCATGACATTGTGTTTTGTACTGCTGAATTTCCAGTCTCAAGTTCATCCAACTATAGTGCAATGCTCAGTTCTCCTCAGTTCTGGAAATGCCTACAGCCCTCTGCATCAAAACTGAAAAGTAAAACTATACAACTGGGTTGTAGAAGAAAGGGATTCTTGAAAGTATTAACCAAGCCCTGTATTAGCATTTTCTTAAGATTTTTATTATTTGGCAAGCAACCGTTACTTGCTGTGAAGTGTCTCATTGGCCACAAGCAGCAGAACAGAAAAAGTTATTTATTATAATCAAATAACATAAATGTAAAGTGTTTGGATTTGGCTTTTATTTTGTGTGTAATAGCGGGGAAACTGAATTTTTGAGGACTTTAAATACCTTGACCTATTTAGGAACTGAATACTTGGTGATTTTGATGGCAACAGTTGTTGTGCCTGTGTGAGATCAATCAGAGATTTCTGCCTGAAGTATAAGACCTAGGTTGCTGTTAATATCACTCGTAATTAAGGAGTGCTTGATCTGGCCAATTATGCATCATAAAAGTCAACAGAAGTTGATCATCCTTTTTTGAGAGTTAAATTAATTGTATGTCTTCTTCCTTTGTGGATTTTGTATGCATCTGAACACTCTTCACTGTGTTGACATAGAATAAACTGCAAAATTGGAGTCTTAAAGCCACACTCTTAACAGCCATACTGTTCAAATATACATAAATTGCTAAAGATGGGAGCTAGTTATTTAGCTTCAACTGTTGTTTTACAGTGTAATCATATATCTCATTATAAGCCATTTGAATCGCACAGAATCACAGAATGCACTGGGTTGGAAAAGACCTCAGAGATCATAAAGTCCAACCCTTGGTCCTACTCCAGTCCATTTACCAGATCATGGCACTAAGTGCCATGTCCAATCTCAGTTTAAAAACCTCCAGGGACGGTAAGTCCACCACCTCCCTGGGCAGCCATTCCAATGCCTGACCACTCTCTCTGTGAATAATTTCTTTCTAATATCCAGCCTAAATTTCCCCTGGCAGAGTTGAAGCCCATGCCCCCTTGTCCTATTGCTGACTGCCTGGGAGAAGAGACCAATCCCCACCTGGCTAGAACTTCCCTTCAGGTAGTTATAGAGAGTGATGAGGTCACCTCTAAGCCTCCTCTTCTCCAGGCTAAACAAGCCCAGCTCCCTCAGCCTCTCCCCATAGGTCTTGTGTTCAAGTCCCTTCACCAGTCGTGTTGCTCTTCTCTGGACCCGCTCCAGCACTTCAATGTCTTTCCTGAACTGACCACAATACTCCAGGTGTGGCCTCACCAATGCAGAGTACAGGGGAAGGATCACTTCTGTTGTCCTGCTGACCACCCTATTTTTGATACAGTGCCATATTTTCATAATACCTGTACTTTCTTGCAACTTCTACCCTGCTGCACTAAAGTAATCCCATCTCCCTCACGCAGCCTGCACAATCCCATTTTCCCCATTCCCTACCATTGTTTCTTAGGTCTCTTCTCTGTCTCAGGTTGATAGTTGGGCAAAGCGTGTGATTAAGAGATAGCTGTCACACAAGCTGAACTAGAATGGAACAAGTTTGAACTTTCTATTTGCCTTTTGTTCAGCAGAGAATTAATCATATTTCTGTCCTCTAACCAGCTTCTAATACACAGGCATTTCATATTTCTGCTTGTGAATATTTTGTCACCTTACTGGTGGGAAAGTATTCATTTTGACTGTAAATTTTAAGGTTCTTGAGTATTTTTCCTAAAGCAGCCAGCTATTATTTATATTGCATAGCGTCATATTTATAGCGCTGTGGTTCACTGTAAGATATGCAGGCTTAGAGCGACAACCCAGACTTGTACAACTTCAGTTAGAAGAACATCTTCCAGGAGTGGCAGGGTGCTCAGCAGAAGGGAGGTCTGACAGACCTTTGCAGGAGGCTTCTCTCTGACCCTCAGGTTGCGTTCCAGGTTGGTGTGGAACACGCGGCAGCCGCAGGGGCAGCGCACAGCAGTCCCCACAGAGAGAATCAGTCTGAGATCTTACGATGCTCCCGAAGTGAAAAAGCAGAATCAGAATCTCTGGCAACAACGATGTGCAAATACAGCCCCGTCATTGTGCAGCTAGGAAGAGGTAAGTGAGCAGCTCAGAAATGGAAACTGCTCTGGAAGTAAAGTCTTTAATAACATTTTAACAGCTTTGATAAAGTATAATGGCTGTAGGCCAATAGCTAAAATGCAATTACTGGGACATACTAAGAGGTTATGTTTTGTCTATGCTTCTGATTAAATATGTTTATGAAAACATGTGAGAAATACTTCTGAAAACCCAGGCTGTTTGCACTGTGTAGATTGGATTGAAATGGCTGGTTGTGTCACTCTCCAATGTTTGCTATGCATAAACAATTATTTGGGATGTAACCTTTCATCCAGACATTGCTTGGCAGCAACCAGGAAAATGTTAACACACTGGCTCCATCCCCAGGCCACAGACCTGGGAAATTTTAACTGTAAACAATTTCAGACTGTGAGCAGCTGCAAACAACTCTGCTCAAAACTGCTTATACAAGAATTTCCTACCCAGTTTCAGTTCGGATGGATTAGAGTAACAAAAGCTACTATTCACAGCATTTAATCTGTCTCAATTTGATGGAAATTAATTGGGACTGAATTCCCAAAAGCAGGCACCTGTGTCAAGAGGGCTGGTGATGCCCAGCTAGACCAGGTAACCTCTTCCACTAGCAGCACCTCATGATGTTAGCGGTGCAGGCAAGTTGAGAAACCGTTGAGTGGACCCTGGCCTGAGCTCACTGAACAGGGTGCAGGAAACTCCTGAATGTGACATGAAGCTGCTGGTTTTGACATACAACAGCGTGAGAAGGTGGCAAAAGCCACAGCTAGCACTGGAATGGATGGCTGGATTTCACGGGTAGTTAAGAGGGAGTTACGTCAAAAACAAGTGAACTAGGCAGATAACTGGAGAGCAGTCTGGGGGAGTCCTTTCAGGACTAGAAACTTGCAGGGGCAGGAGTGCCCGATAACCATATCAGTACCTCGGTAATACCACACAGGGCCAAGGCTGTCCAAGTAACGGCACCAGAAATACTGGATGTGGGTACAGATACAGCAAAACTGGGAACAATGTGGAAAAGGGATTATGGTTATGCAGGGGCAAATAAGAAGAGTTGCAAGGGTGACGAAAGAGACCATCAAGAAATGGCAAAATGGGTACCAAGGTATGGAAATAATGTGCTCGGAGCCTCGTTATGCTGATTAAAAGCACCACACGGGACAGCAGGATGGAACAAGATTTTCTGGAGGAATATTGTTTTATTCATGAGGTCCAAACAGAACTGTTTAACAGTGTTTGAGACTGTTGTTTGGTTGTTATTTGTGGTGTCTTTATGAATAATGGCCCTATTTTCATTGAGAAAACACAATATTTTAACTAAACTTCAAAAACTAATCAGCATGCCACAGAGTCGAAGCCCTCGATTGAATAAGCTCGAGTCATGGAGCAGTGGGATAATCACTGCAAGATCCTGCAGCAAAATGCTTACAATAATGCCTTAAACTTGAAAAATACACTAATTTCAACCTTTCTCCACGTCTAGATCCCTGCACTTTCCTACAGAGTTGTAGCGTCTCAGTAAATTCCCGCCTACCGTCACACTCTACTCTCCAGCTGCCCCACACAAACCCCTCGGCAGCCGCCACTGCAGAGCCCAGGACGCCGGGGCGGCAGCCAAGGGTGGGCTCTGAGGAGCGGGCAGGACGGCGGGGAGCCTGCAGCTCCCCCGGGTGAAACCAGAGGCGACTCTCCCGCCAAGCCCGTTCGCCCCTCGGCGGCCATGCCACTCAGCCCCGGCCCACGCCCTGCGGGCGGGGCAGGGCTGGCCCCCGCCTGCACGTCCGGCCCGCGGCGTGCTCGCCCCTCAGCACCAGCGAGAGGGACCGGCTCGCTCGCTTCCAGCCGCGGCCCGCTCGGGTGAGGCCCCGCTCCCCGCCCCTTCGGGAGCGGCTTGCCGTCATCAGGCTCAGCCGGGCGACGAGGAGGTTGCGAAAGCCGAGTGGCTGTGAGGGGGGTCGGTAGGGGCCCGGCGCGGCCCAGGCTGTGCAGGGGGTGTGGGGGTGGCGGGCCGCGCTTGGGGGGCGGGGGGAGCATGCGACCCGGGCGGTGTTGCGCTCTCCTCACGGGGTGCCGCCAGCGGGCCCCGCGCTGCCCGCCCAGCCGGGCGGTGGTGAGGGACCCGGGCCAGAGCAAACGCTCTGCCCCCGGGGCCGCTTCGGGAGGGGAAGTCAGTACAGAGGGACACCGCCATCCCCCCCTAGTTGCGGTTAAATTGCTTAGAAATACTTCCCTTCGAAAGCCGGCGGGGAGCCGGGGCCCGCGGGAGCTGCCGCGGCCGGGCCTGAGCTGCGCTCTCCTCCGCAGGTGTGCGGGACCATGACTTTCCAGTGGACCGCAGCGGCCACCTTCCTGTACGGGGAGATCGGAGTGCTGCTGGTGCTCTGCCTGCCGTTCATCTCCCCGCTGAGGTAGGACTCCAGCCCGCTGCCCAACCCCGGCTCCGGCGTCTTGTTTCACATTTTTCTTTTTGTAAACACCAAGTTCTGCTGCGTCTTAAACTCGCAGTGAGCTAAGGAGGAGGAGTGCTGGTCGGGACTCGGGCACCAGGAGTTTCTAGAACCGTGAGGCTCTTGGAGAGAGCTTTATGTCAGCTTTCCACACGCTGCTGTTTGAGCCGGGAGGGGCAGGGGCCCTTATTGCTTCGCCTCCAAGCGGGACGTTGTCTTCTCTTGGGGGTTTTGGGGTAGGCAGAACACCGGAGAGCATCTGCCTTCCCATGACATGAGCTCAGTTGGAAAAGCGAGGGTCCTGCAGCCTTTTCATTAGTTGTTATGTTGAGGAGGAGCAGCAGCTTTACAATGTCTTGGTGTGCACTAGGCATTGTGGGTGCTGAGCAGATAAGAGATATCTGATATTCGGAGTTAACAGCACACAGGATGTGTAAGGGCTGTAAGAAATTTGTATTTGTTTGTTTAAAACCCTCACAAGGCCTCTGTAAACTTATATGTAGATTTTTTGAAATAATAATACTTCTTGAAAACAAACATTAATAAAAATAATTCATTACTGTAAAATAAATGCCCTTAGTAAGGGAAATGAACAAAATGTGTTATATGCAAAGGCCTGGCTTTCAGCATTATCTTGTTTCCTGTAAGTGAGTAAGCTTCCTCAAATTTGGTAATGTTATTTTTATTCTTGCACAGGAAGAAAGCTAATTTCTCTAAAAGAATCAAGAGAAAAAGTTGTGATTTCATTATTTCCTTCCAGAATATCAGTAATTTGTAAAATAAATAAATAAATAAAAGATATGATGAAACCTTAAAGCTTTTCAAAAAAAATTGCTGCTCAGTGTTGTCTAAAAACTGTTACGATTGATTTCCTGCATCTTTAGATATATTTGGAATAAAGAATGCAGCTTTTACTGTAATATCTTTAGAACCAAATCCTAAAAGTCTGCTGTGTGAAGAGTCAGAATTTAACTACTTAAACCTGTGGGAGAGTCTTGGAAATGGTTGGATTCTTCACAGCTGATATCAATGATTAGTAATGTTGCCTCAGCTTCAGAAGTTGAAACTGATCTAAAATCTATTTTAGTCTTTTATTTTTACAAGCTGGCTCGTTGGGAGTTCAGCATTTCAACATAGATCATTGAGTTCTCATAATTTTTCTTGTTTTCTAATCAAAAGTGCATCTGTATGTAAGAAGGGAGAAGTATTATGGGAGCTATAATTATCAGATTAATAATGGCTTATGTGAAGTAACTTGCTGCAAGAATTTCTGCATGCTGATGGCACATACACAGTACACTGGGAGTGCTGAAAGAGGTTTCACTTACAACATAGGATGTGAAGCCAGGCTTTGTGGCTGAAAAGCAAATTCGTCACCTTGAGTCTTACCAAAATTTATTCAAACTTTAAGCACAATGCTTTTAATTACATACAAAGGATAGATTTTTGCCTTTGGTTTGTAGCATTTGGCTATTCCTTTGGACAGTGGTTTCTGAAAGACTGAAATAGCTTTATCCTTCAATTGTCTTGTTAACAAAACTGTCCCAGGAATCTTGTGCTCTGAAGAATTTGGATTATACTAAAATATTTAGATGAGGTTTGTGGACATACAGTGCTACAATATTTTAATTCTTGTTGGTGAATAACCAAAAGGAGGTGATGCTACAGTCTAATTTAAATTAGGTTCATAGTAGCTTGGAAACTGCTTTGTTAAAGGGCAAATTTGAACAGTCTTCAAAAAATGTAAGTACGCTTAGCAAAAGGGAATTCTACCTGATATAATCAGATGGTGACTGTCATGTCTGTTACATCCCTACTGACATGACTTGGTATTACTTCATTTTTGCAGCAGCGCTGATTCTAACCTGCAGAAAGGACAAGTAGCTGTTCTGTTGTTGTCTCTTGTGGGTTTCAGTTCATCTGAGCACATCAGGTGTTCTTAATTTCTGCTGCAAGTGTGAATTCTTGCAGAGCCCTCCATGCACTAATATTGAATAGGCAACTGATTGTTTAAACAAAAAAAAGTGGTCTTCAGCACCACTGGGCCTCTGAAGTTGCTTCCTTAGCCAACAAATTTATGGACTTGGAAGAAGTTTTAACACGTGACAAAATATAAACATAAGTTTCATCCTTTTGTTGTCATTTGCAATTTAGAATGTAATAACAATCCTTGTACTTTATGCAGACTCATCAACATAAAAGATGAGCCTTCTGAAGAAGGCGGATGGAGTCAATCCTAATTTGTGAAGGGTTTTTATTTTACTTGGCAACAAGGAGTATAAGTGGATATAAATAAAAATAATGGAATGTGTTTTTACAGTCTTTACCCCATCCCTGACTTTATCGTAGTCAGGACTGAACACAAAATAATGTTAGCTAAAGTAAAAGCTAGAAGAAAACACATCTGGAGAGTACCTGCTATCATGAGAGAAGTTTTCAAGTTGAACCAGCTGTCTTTGCCTGTATTGACAAGAAACAAGAGAGATAAGCAAGTTGGATTATTGGAAAAGTTATATATACCCAAGTTACATTGCAATTAAAGCAGCTGTTTAGAGACCTTATGTAAGTCTCCTATCAATAACAAGGCTCTCTTCTGTGAGGTTATTATGCTTTTCTTTTAGTGTTTAATTATTTTTGAATAACACAATGCTATTTTACAGATGGCAGAAGGTTTTTATGATTCCTCTATGGAGCAAAATGGCAGTTTTGTGGAACAAGATGTTTCTTACAATAATAGTTTTGCTGATCGTCTTGTTTATTGGTAAGTGTTAAATAATTTCTCAACAAATGGAGAGAAGAAACCCAGTATGTGGTATTTGGGGCAGTAGATTAATGGAAAGAATTCAAGCCTAATGTAAATCGGCTAATTTGTTTATAAGTTCTACAATAGAATGGAAGAGGTGAAGACTTAAACTGCATCTGCATTGGGAATCCACATGCAGTAATGATGTAATAGAGAATGAGGAGACAAAACGGAGCTTGGCCGAGGCTGCTGTTTGGTTTCACTTTCTCACACAAGTGAACAGACTTTAAATGTTTGATACCGGAATGGGGCTGAGCTGCTCAATATGCAGCAGATGGCACTCTTTCTCTTGGTTGCTGTTGAAATAGAAGACCAGAAGAATGTGTCGAAACACTGGGCTATTTGAGTACTTTTGCTCAGCACAGATACAAACCAGCTGTTGGCCACATTTGTTATGAATAGATCCAAAGGTGTATCAAGTGGGAGTAAAGCTTCAGTGAAACTGGAGCTTAAATGGCAACCATATGCCTGATTGACTTAATTTAATGTCTCTCCTGACTCCTTTGTGTGGTAAGCATCTCCCATATTTCAGGGATGGAAATAGTTCTCCTTCATGAATAGAAGTGTTTCCAGAGTCTTACAGTGAAAATGTTATTTAATTCCAAACTACTTTAAATACAAATAAAAATTGCTTGGTTTTACTGGCTGCTGAGAGAAACATACAGATACGCTGCATGTATAACAAAGTCACACTAGACTGCAATATGATATTTCTGATATAAAAAGGTACTGGAAATGCAAATTAACTTTTTAAAAATTATCTTTAGTATTATCCTTAGAAGTAGGTCCTTCAGTAAATGGCTTAAGATTGAGAACTGATGGATTTCATTTACTCTTCTTGAACTCCTATCAAAAACTTGGACCAAAGCTTGCTTTTGAGTTGGTGATGGTCATTGATTTTGCAGAAAGACAGATCTGGGCTAAAGTAAAACAGTGATGAGATGCTTGCCACATAGTGTAAGATGACAGGTTACTGCAGGACTAGAATCTTCCTATAGCACAGGGATACAGACTTCTGTCTGGTCTTAGTCTTTGTTGCATTGTTTGGAGTTTCACTTCAAATATTTTTTTTTTCCTTCTAAATAAAAGAGACAGTCATAAGTGATGATATTCACATGTGCTTTTCTTTGGAGTTGATTTTGTCTGGTTAGATAAATGCAGCAGCAAATTAATAACACATAGCCAAAATATTCTGCAAGAACTGATCATGTGTCATGAAATGTGTATTTTTATTGATGTGCTGGAGGAGGTTTTAAGTGTTGTATTTGCCTTAAGTATGTATGATGACCTTAAGTTTACAGATTATAATATGAACTCTTTAACTGGGTTAGGATTTGGGTTTATGTGGATCCAAGTCCTGATTAATTATTTTGTACTTTGAAAAGTGTTGGCAGTGTATTGGCCCTTCTGCAGAACTATTGAGAGTATATGGTGGATGAAAGGAAGCTGAAAGATGGATGAAAGGCAAATGAAAGAAAGCTGAGGTTCTGTTTATGTTTGATGCTGCTACTAGAGTTTCCTTATTTTAATGGATGTTATAGAAATAATTTTCTCCCTTTGTGACTCAAGCATAAAGTAGACACTTCTGTCATTGCTAAAATACATGCTTATCGAACAAATTCCATTGAGGCAAATACTTCAGAAGGCATTTCTTTTTTCCTTCCTGTTCTTCTCACTGTTTGTCCACTGACTGGATTTTGATTCACTTGTCAGCAGTGACATTTTGACATCTTCCGTAGAGTCTCTGGTAACATTTGTAGAATGTGTTGCTTTGATGTGATCCCCGGTGGCTGGGTGCAAATGTTGGAAATGACTGTTAAGCATGTTCTGAGTAATAGTTTGGCGTATCTCTGGAAATGTGCTATTGCTTCAGTGATTTATCAAGACCTATGTTTGAATCGTATGGATAACAGAAGTGATGTCGCTGTCCTACACCTGTTCGTGGAGCAGAAATTCTGAATACCTATTTCTGTTATTATATCTGGTTTATCATACCTGCATACCCAAAGATGTGAACATGCTTGTTTCCTTTGCAGATGCTGTTAGAGAAGTTAGGAAGTACTCAGCTATTCATGTGATGGAAAAGGCTGTAAATGTCAATGCCAATGCCTTTGATCATATTCAGATGAAACTCTTCCGATCGCAAAGAAACCTCTATATCTCAGGTTTTTCCTTATTTCTTTGGCTGTAAGTATAACTTTTTAAAAAAAATTCTATATAGTATGTTTCTTACAGGAACTATCTCACAAGGTAATGCAACTGTAAAAAAGAATAGAAGGACAATTTCACGAGATGAAAGAATTAAGTGTGAACAGATTAGCTAGGAGTCAAGTAAGACCAGGGAAAATAATATCTTACAAATGTTTGAAGGTTGGAAGAATACATGACCAACATGTGGAAATAAACATTTTGAATGTTTGAGAAAACGTGTCTTTTGCAGGAGAATTTTCTTCAGGGAATACTCATTTCCTTCCTTAAACTTGTGCCCTATGTTTTGTTTGTTTTGAACATGGAAAACTGGAATAAAAAAATCCTTCAAAAACTAAATTACTGATAAAATTTTATGTTGCAAGCTGGTATTAATTGCATCCTGCTGTGTTAAGCAACAAAGCTTGAATCTGACTTGAAGCAATTCATCTAAAGCTCGAAGTTAGGAACTGCAGGAAAATGTTCTGGCTTCTGAGAAAGTTTCAGATATTACTTCAGGTCAAGCACTTTGTGGCAACTGGCTTACTATGATATTATGATCTTAAGTGCGGTATCCCTTTCAGGATGTTTAAACATAGCTAATAAAACAGGGTAGGGTAAAGGACAGTTCTATACTGCCCAGCAGTAGAAGCCAAGACTACCAGTGAATCTTCACAGTAACCACACATCATCTCAGTTGGGCAAGGCGCACGTGAACTAATTGGACACAGATAATGTGAATGAGTGGAAACACACATGTTGGTCAGACAATTTTATATCTGGAAAAACATTGGGCAAGGAATGCTGGCCTTCTTCTGAATTCCTTCAGTGAACTGCTTGACGTTGCCTAGATAGGCAGGAGAGGTGTGTAGTCAGAGGTTTCAGACAAATTTCTTCCCCTTAGAGTGACGTATCACCATTTTAGCTGATGATTGATGAGTATTCTACATAAAGAAGCATCAAGGAAAAATTAATACAAAACTTGAGCAGGAAAACCTTAGAAAAAATGAAGGTGGCTAGAGCCCTGCACAATAGTGATAGGAATACTTTATGTTCTTTGTCTTCCTTCAGAAAGGTTAAGTAAATATGCAGAAATGCATTTGTGATCTCTGCTTCAAGAGAGAAAAAGCTGGATTGTGTCTTACGCTAGACTTGAAAGCTGGTCTCCCAGGATCCTACTCCCACTCAGCTTTTAAGGAAGAGGACTTGTCAGGTGGACCTAATAGATTTTATTGTGCATAAAAGTTCTGCTCTTGAAGAGGTTTGCTTAAGGCCTTTTTTGGACTACTGGCCTTTCACCAAGATTTAGAAGAAATCCGTGTTCCTTCAGTAGTGGTTAGATCAAAGGGCTTTTTGTAGTAGAGCACGTTTTCCTCCTTCTCTGATAAGACATGCCTGTTTAATGGATAAGCAAAAGTGCTCCTTCAGTTGCCTTAACTTGGCTGGGTAACAGTAGTATCAGTGTAGGATGAGACCATATGTAGGCACAAATGGGTATTTGGATGCCCCTAGTTCCTTCTTTGGGTCAGTTTTGGTTCATTTTAGCACATGAGCCAATAGGAGAATTCCAGAAGAATGGTAGATGGAGAGTCCTGAAATGGAGGAGACTGGAAGCTTGTCAGTTCTGGCAACACAACAAAAGCTCTTCTCCATCTGCAGTTCAGCAATTGCAGAACACTGGGTACAGGTGAGGAAAATGACCACTCAGTGGAGGCGTTGGGTCCAGCTGAGCATTCACGCACTAGCTGTCTGCACAGAAAAGGGGAGGGTTGTAGCTACCAGAGGCTGTTCCCTGGGTAGGACAGAGGCATTCATCTGCTAATTTGATCATGTCTTGGGAGATGTGGAGAGCCTGACAAGGCTTGTCTGGCCCTCTGTTACCCCATGCTGAACTAGA
This sequence comes from Nesoenas mayeri, assembly GCF_963082525.1. Classification (NCBI taxonomy): domain Eukaryota; kingdom Metazoa; phylum Chordata; class Aves; order Columbiformes; family Columbidae; genus Nesoenas; species Nesoenas mayeri. Next base: position 15,952,412 of record NC_137541.1, read on the forward strand.
GAGGGATGAGAAGAGCTGAAAATGAAAGGAACGCTAAGGAAAATATGGGCCCACTGCTCAGTGGGGCAGGGACCGAATGATTAAGGATTTGGAAAACAATGAGACAGTGTCTTATTACCAACCTTGCATGGTTTCTTAGCGTTAAAGACTGCTGTTTGGCCTCCCAATTCTCTGAGCCTGCTAGGAGAGTTTATGTTATGAAAATGTTAACGTTACCCACAGTAGCGGAAGGTGCTGCTAGGGAGTGCTTAAACAGATTTGGCTTATGCAGGTCCGTGACATCCTAGGATGGGATGCACCCTTGTGTGCAAAGGGAGTTGGCCAATGTCATTGCAAGGCCCTACTCTGTCATGTTTGAAAGATCATGATGATGAAGGGAGAGGATCCTGGTGACTACAAAAAGGCAAACATTACACCTATCTTCAGGAAGGACAAAAAGCAGGATGTAGGGAACTAGAGACTAAGCATCCTTGCCTCAGTCTCTGGAAAGGTTATAGAGCAAATCTTACTCAAAGCCATTTCCATGGACATGAAGGATACAAGGACTTGGACCAGCCAGTGCAGGTTTACTGAGGAAAAGTGATGCTTCATCATCCCTATTGCCTTCTGCCATGAGATGACTGACTGTGTGGATGAAGGGCAGAGCAGTGGATGTTTTGTGCCTTTAGCGAGGCCTGTGATGTAGTCTCTTGTGGTATCCCATTAGCGTAACTGTAGAGGGATGTGGGCTGGAGAAGTGGAGACAGAAGTGGGTCGAAAATTCCCTGGGACTTTGGGCTCAGAGGATGATAGTAATGCAGATTCCAGCTGGTGCCCCTCAGGGACTGGTACAGGGCTCAATAATGTTGAATGTCCTTATTAACAACCTGGGCGATGGGATTGAATGTGCTTTCAGCAAGTTTGCAGGCAGTACCAAATGGAGGTGGTTGATACCTTGGAGGGCAGGGCTGCTGTTCAGAGGGAGATAGACGGGTTGGAGAAATGTGCTGCCAGAAATCTCATTAAGTTCAACAAAGGCAAATGCAAATTCCAACATCTTGTAGGATAACCCTGCACACCATCCAGGCTGAGGGCTGGCTGACTGAGTAGAAAACAGTTTTGCAGAAAAGGACCTGGGGATCTTGGTAGACAGTCAGTAAAGTATTGAGCCATAATAGCAAGAGTGTAGCCAGCAGATCAACAGAAGTGGTTATTCCTTTCTTATGTGGCACATGTGGTACTGCAGCTGCAGGACGATGTCCAGTTTTGACTCCCCAGAATACTAAAGTACTTCAATGGGGCGCCAAGAAGGTTGGGAGCTGAAACAGACCTGTGAGGAGGGGATAAGGGAGCTTGGCTTCAGCCAGGGAAAAAAAAAAGACACCGAAGCGGGGGATCCTGTTGCTTTCTACAGCTATCTAGTGGTTGGATGTAGAGAAGACAAAGCCAGCTTTTCTCAGGAAGAACAGGAATGACAGAGGCAATAGGCCAGGAACCTGAAAGATTGTAGAATCTCCATTGTTAGAGACAGTGCGAACTCAGCTCGACAAGCCTCTGTGCAATCTGCTTTACCTGTTCCTGCTTTGGGCAGGGGCTGGGACATGATGACCCCTGGAAGCCCCTACATGATTCTACAGAATCATGTAGATTCAATGTTTTACTGACTGCTGCATCCATAGGTTAATAAGCAACATTCAGACATGCTAACCCTTGGAAAAGTAGTGACATGGGGACCTTAACTTTTTTACTAAAACCAAAAAAGTAAGAAAATGAGCTTTCAATGAAAAGGTGGTGAGGAGGGCTTACCTTGAAAACCAAAAGTTCTATTAATGCACTTTAAGTTATGAAAAAGGCAGTTACTTGTGTTTTCAAATTTATTATGAAGAGCAGCTGCATAGTTGTATTACAGGAATTAATTTAATGCAGTGTTGCTTTGGCCTTTCATTGATTCAGCAACATACTGCTTTGGAAGACTCCAACATGAATAATGAAAGTAGAGTCACACAAGGAGGTAATCACTAGATCAAATTAAGGGAGGCGTTTTCAAGCTTAGATTTGAGGTGCCATATGAGTGCTGACATTTATGCAGGTTCTGATTTATATGGTATTGACAGAGCACTTTGAAGATTAATATATTCACATTGCTGATTTTGTTCTTGTAAGGCCTTTTATAAAGTTGTGTTGGTTTGGTTCTTTTTGTGTGCATTGTACTCATTGCCATAACATATTCCTTGGCTGTTGTATTCAGAGATGCATCCTATTTAAAACACAAGGTCATGTAAGTGTATTCAGGCTTTAAGCAAGCAGGTCTCTGACCCTGTAACGGCTGTGGGGTTTTGGGAGGAGGGGGGTTCTGTATCAGGTAAAAATCTGATTTTTGATGAATGAAAATATTTTCCGTGTCTTAACTAATGTTTGTCATCGATGGGCCTGGATGTTTCCTTTCCAGTGTTTAAACATTCCTCTTGTGGTTTTGTTTTCACATACAATGCAGAGAGAGAAAAGGGGTTGTTTCGGTTTGTGTGTTTTCATTTTGTTTGTTTTAAATTTGTGTTGTGAATTACTCTGCTGTTCACTGTGTTTCTTCACCAGTGTATTGAGGCGTACTGTTACCCTTCTTACTCAGCTGGCAAAAGGAATGGCATCTCATGCAGCTCTGGAAACGCAAGTAAATGATGCTACTGAAGCAGCCAAAAAATACATGTCTGAGAATGAAAGGCTGCAAGAGGTATCTTTGAACTTTTTTAGTTATTTTCATATACAGCAAGTAGTTAGTACAAAGTACTCTGGAGTGGTTTACTACTGAATAGTGTTCTTTTTTTTTTCTGGTGGAAAAAGGAAGAACAATGTTCTTACAATATGTAATTCAGAATTCTGAATACAAATTTCAGTAGCACTTTATTAGCAAAGGAGACTAAAGTAATCCAAATAAATAAAGTTCTATCTTCCCAGTACTAATTTCATGCCAGTAGTAATATATTCTTAAAATATCTCTTTTAGTTTAGTCATAGCAAGAGGGAGACACTAATTTTATTCTTTTTATCCTAAAGAGTTGGCTTTTTAGGTCAGATCTATAGCAGCCCAGTACAGAAAAGCCTACAGTATAGCTGTTCTCATGCTGGCTGTTTCTTCTGTACAGGATTTGCTCCGGTCCTGAAATGTCTTTTCTAACTTGCGAAATCAGTCTTTTCTATTTTGTATTCTTGCATCTATTTTTATGGTGGGTCAGCCAGTTTCCTAATACCTTCCTTTCTCAGTAAAGCACTGCTGTAGTATTAATAAAAATACTACAAAAAATTTCCTACTTAAAAGAACTGCCAATGGATCAAAGATGTGTTATTGTTGTGAGAAGAATGGAGAAAATTAAGTTATCATTTCTCTGTTGTGGTTCAATATGCAGTTGTAAGCAGGGAGGGAAGACAACAAAGATAATGAAGATAAATGTATGAAATCTTTCCTCATAATTGGTTAGTTTGACTTCTGTTGGAAGAGATTGGACCATAAGCTTCAGTCTGGCACATTGCCAAAACAAAACTCACAGCAGGTGTGTACAGATTTTCTTTCAGTTTGTCTGGAGCAGTGTCTATGGTTACCAGCACTGTAATTTTTTGGTAATACATCTTCAAAGAGAACAGACTCTGGACAAAAAATACTGTAAAGGACACCAGAAATCCAGTTGTTTGAGAGGTGTCTTAAAACAAGGATCACTAGAGTGCGTATTAGGTATTTCCCAAGTACGAAATTATTCCAAAGTTTTGGGATTTGATATGTTGGAAAAATGATCCAGAGTCCCTTCCTCAGTCCTTTCCTGTCTCTTTACTGCATACTGGTATTACGTTTTTTTCTTCTCTCTGTCTTGTTGGGATTTGGCCAAAAGTCCTCTTTTTATTCTGCTTTCACATTCTCTTAGCAACACATTCTCTTAGCTGCTTGTAAGCAAAAGCCAGAAACTGGAAACGGCATTGCTGTCTGTTCCTGTTTGTGTTTGATTGCACAGTTTGCAAAAACTGTGGTAGCTCCAAGTACAGCCAGCACGCGGTGGCTGGATCTCCATTGTGCTGGAGAGGCAACGTGTGCAGAATTGGTTTATTTTCACTTTATAGAGGTGATATGACTTAATTTCCTCTGTGGCTTGGGCCCTGCATTTCTGTTCATTCACAAGCTGCTTTCTTCCCCATCGGAGAGAGGCAAGAGCAATTGCACACAGGGCAATAGCTGTGCATATAAATACTGTAAATTTACTCCAGTGTGTTAGGTCTGTGCTGTCTCTTGTTCAGTGGTTCCATGGAGCACAGGACTTCAGATAAAAATGGAAAGAAATAACTACTTTTGTATTAATAGAAAGAGGTGAACACAAAGTAAAGGAGGCAATGCATGGCCAGTTTTGTGACAAAGTGGCTATAGTTTTGTTACCAGCAGTCAAATATAATCTCTGCTCTTTGGTTAAATTGTTTCTGGAAAATTTTCTTCGGCTCTTTTATTTGGATTGTTTTCCAGTGTTTATAGCCAGTTCTTATTATTCTTCCTAGAGTAGTCTTTCCCCTCTGTTCCCACCAGTGCCCAGTAAGCTCTGACATCACAAGTTTTTCTAATACTGTTCATCTCAGTTGTTCAGCTTTTCTTTTTCCCATTAAACATTTGACTTCTTTTGCCATTTTCATGACCAAGATGATGCTTGGTTGTATAACAGAGGCTGTATGAGTAAAGGGTCTAATTATGAGGTCTAACCTGTAACATTAAATACTAAGCCATCAATACTAATTGCCTTAATTATAAGAGTGTGCATTAAGTATAGTAGTGCCAACAATCTTAGAGTACAAGGAGTATACTGCTCTTGTGTCTGGTACTTACAGGGCTCTTACTGAAACCTTTCCTAGTTTATTTTCTTAATTTCAGTGGAAGTCAAATCTGAGTATTGAGGTATTCTGAAGATTGAAGAAGTAGCTGCAAACCTACAAGGAGGGATTTGTGATATATTACATGACTTGAATCAGAATAACTTACTAGAACTATTTGCACATAAATATGTCAGTGTTCTGTCACTTGCAATCCTGGCAGTCTTCTGGTAAAGCCATTTATAACCTCACACAAATTGTGGGCTTGATACAGAGATACAAAGTACTCTTACGTGGGAGGTAATGCCATACTATTACAAGTATACCATTACTAAACACTGAGGGGTTTTGATTTTGTTTTTTTCCTGGAATGAGTATCTGTCAGTGTCATGTCAGCATTTGAGAAAACGTGTCACCTTGAAAGATCAAGGCTGACATTCTCTGGTGGTTTGGTGTCAATGTCAGACAAATTTAAACAAAATTAATTGTAGCAACTGTGTTTTTTAATAGGCCTTGAGTGAAAAAGGAAGTGATAAAAAGTCATCGGAAGTAACTGATGAGAAGTTGAAGAAGGAGGTTGAACATTTGAAAGCAGAACTACAGAAGACCTCAAATGGTAGGTGTTGGTTAGGACTTCTTTGCAGTTAAGACTTCATCAGAACACTTGGATTGGGGCTTTTTCACATTTGACTAGGAACTGGAAAAACATGCTGTTGCCATTCCCATATTTTAGTAAATGTTTTCATTATAGAAACATGTATGGTGTAATCTGAACAAATTGATTACATTTTAATTATTAACAAATTGAACTATCTATTTAAGTGGTGTTGGCTCATCTTCATCAATGACATAACCAAGATACGGAACCAATTGCAGGTTACTTATAGGCCTCAGACTGATCTTTCATGTCATATATATCAGCCACTCTCTCTGTATAAAATGGGGTGGTTTTTTATAAGGTAGGGTATTGGTCAGCTAGCAGGAAAGGCCTTGGCTACTGTTCTAAATTTATATATCTCCTGCAGCAGAGGCGTTGGCATTTATTATTGTAATCTTTCTTTTTTTGGTCTACAGGGAAACATGCCTTGCAGTTTGTAACATAATACTTCTCCTAGCAGCTTCCGTGTTTAGGTTGTCAAAACTGCTTTCCTGGCAACCCAGATTAAGATAGAAGCAGATTTTACCTGTTTGGTTCTGTCTTGCTGGGATCTATCAAGGTGTGTGATGCTTATGAACACACACTCATCTGAAATTAGTGTTTTTAAGATAACACGGCTTGTGACCTTGCAAGCATTAATCAGATGTTCGGAATGTAACAAAATACAGATTCTCGTGGTACCAGATAGCACGTTGTCATCAAAACATAGTCCTGCTTTCATATTGCATGTCACTGCTACAAAGCTCTATAAATAACAACAAATGTTTCATAAATCATTTCTCATTGTGCACTGGGAACACAAACAAGAACTGTATAACAGCTGTTTTCAGCTGGACTAGAGGCAACAAGAGTCTTTAAATAGCAGGTCTCATTAGTTCACATTCCCAGGCACGTTTGATTCTGGGTTTTCCCTCTCCTGCTGTTTTCTTAAAGAAAATGGGGAAAACTGCCTTTGAAGTGACAGGATCAATGAAAAACTTAAATGCATAGGTTTTATTTAAACTAACTGGTGGTATGTAACACTAATATAATGTAAGCTTTTCAGTCAGGAATGCCAGAGAAAGCTAAGGAATAAATAGTTTTACCTCATGCTGTGTCAGCTGCATTCTCCCTGTGAGCTGTTGTCCATCCAAAAGATGTATAAATTAAGGCATGCTTGAGTCTTTTGTTAGGGGGAGAGGGGCGTTTTAAGGAATAAATAGGAAAATATTTACAACCCTTCCCTTAATGCTATCCCCCTCATTGCCAAAACATGGTTACCTTAATTACCATCGTCAGCTAGACGGTCTATCTTACTTTTTTTAAATTTTCTTATACATTATTTTGAGCAAACTGATAGCCAAAAAGCTTAAAGTACTTGATAATAAACACATCTGTAGACACAGCTTTCTGTGGAGTGTTAGAGATTTAGTGTGAACTGAATTTACTTTCTTTTTCTTTTGAAACTTTTGCAACTGAGCAGGCGAATGTCGAGTTTCATGCTCACTAGGTGTCAGCTATGCATTATACAAAATCAAAATTGAGATTGAAACACTTCTTTTAACTCTTTTTAACAGTTTGTTGCGTGCCACTGAGCTCATGTGACCAAAGTAATCTTTCTGTTGTGTCCACAAAGTCCAATTAATGAAATTTTGGGGGGAGGGGAAGGAGTGAGGAGTGTGGAGGATGTTACCTAGTAATGAAACAAGGCAAAACTCATATAAAAAGGAAAACTTTACTGGTTTGGGTTTTGGAGGTTTTCTTCTTGTTTGTTTTTTAGCTGTAGTATCAGTATAAGTCATAAATTTGAATTTTGTTCTTCTTTGGTTGGGGTTTTGGCTTAATTTACTGCTTGGATTAAAATAAACAAGTCTAATCTTTTTCACAAAGCAGTTTCAAATATCCATTGCTCTGGTCTGAACATTTGTTTAGCTACTTATGCATAGTGATAGGGTGATACGTTACCTTATATTAGGCCATGTGCTGAAAGGTGAGTTACTTCAATAGAGTGGCACCCAGGAGGATTCCTAAATATGTCTGCTTCGCATGTAAGTAATGCAGTTTAGTATCAGATTAGTGCTGTGACTTCAGGGGTGATCCACGTTTTCTCTAAGTTTTTGATCCAGTATTAACTTCTGGCAAAGAAAATACTGTATGTCTCCTCTTTCTAAAATTCTGACTGAAATTATAGTGTAGACCATGATTATTGCAGACTGACAGGAGACTCATCACTAGTTCTTCAGCTTTCTACCTTTTACAGGAATTGCAGTCTACCTTATTTGTTTGCCCACTTAACTGTAAGTGAAAACCTAAGTGAAAAAGACATTTTGCCACTTAGTATGCTCTGGGCAGGTGAGGAGGAAGAATGAAAATACAAGATGGATTGAGTAGTGAAATTACAAAAGTCTGAGGAATGGTTGGAAATGAGTGACAAAGATTTCAGCCACATTTTTCTTTTCAGACTTGACTTTCCTATCCCCCTTGCTGCCCTTTTTCACTTTATTATGGAAGTGAAGGAAAGGGGGCTAGTTCTTCACAAGTTTATTGCACATCCACATACTGGGGGCTTTATAGGCACCCAGCAGTGGGGCTAGCATTTCCAGAGCCTAAATCCATTTTTAGCATACCTGGACATGTAATAACATGACTGTTTAGAAACCTTCTGAGATGATATTTTATTGATACACTTGTATATTATGAAAAAGTCTTGCTGATACCTAGAAATAAATACACATACTCCTAGGAGCACCCAGTGTAGATGTGAGAATGTTTCTCCTGCTACACATTGGATGTATTTCTAACAAAATATTAATTCAGATAATTATCGAGTCTCAGTATGGCTGCCAGTCTCAGACCTAAAGGAATTTTCTGGGGAAAGAAGATGCGCCATGTTATTGTTTCACTTTGATAGTTTTTAAAATTATCCGAAAAGCTACAATAGAGCAAACTATCTGCAACTGGACATGAGGTCAGAGTCTTGGAGAAGTTTCACAGAGCAGCTGTCCTTACAGTGGTTCTTAGGGTGGGGGCAGGAATGGGACTTTTGGACTTTCTTTTCTTGCTCACAGATTCTATGTTACGGAAATGCTGATGTGTGAAATGTCCATTTGTTATTATGGGACCCTTTGGGCAGGAAGGAGACTTTTGCAGTACTGTTCTGTTTCGCTTTCTTCCTCGGATCATTTTTTTGGTGACACTGTCATAGTGTATAATAAAGGCTACAGCTTTATTTACACAACAGAAATTTATACAGAACAGCTAGTATTGATCAAGTCTTGCATCAGAACACACTGATGGCAGAATTCTGTCCAGCTCGTCAACCCCTCGCTCTCCTAACAACATTTCATGGCAAATGACAAGCACCTAAAGCTTCTGCCTGCATCTGATGGAGCATGACGGACATCGCAGTTCCCAGCACCGGTGCACAGTTACTGACCTGTGACTTTATTGCATCTTTGAGCTGAGTCTGTAGCGCCACATTGAGACAAAACCCAAAGACCATTTCTTTGTCTCTGCCATTAGGATTTTACTTTGCGAAGAAATGACTTGCCATAGCCATTTAGGTGCTTTTGAACTTTAGTTCAACTTTTTCTGAAAGGACTCTATAGTCTATTTATATTGTTGTCATAGGCATACAGTAGGACAGGAAGAAATGCTGATGAAACTTCTGTGCATCCTTTAATGAGATTTGTTTTGTGTACAGAATGTGTCACAAGAGTGCTTTTTGTTTCATGGTTGCATAGTGTTGTAGGAGACCGTAAGAGAGGAACAATTCATGTGGGGAGCTGGTTTGGAAATAGCTTTTAATTGTTGACTGTTCTAGAAAGAATGCGTGTACAGATGTAGAACTCTCACTTGAGTGCTAAGAGTATTAAGGAAGACGTAAACAATACAGACACTGGGATACGTTTCATATAATAAAACTGTTGCTTCTAGGGAGAGTTCAGCTCGGCTTTTGTGTGGTGAGGCAGGCTAGGGCCAGGTATGAAAATTAGATCTATATTGAGTTCCACTGAAGCACTTCAGTTTTTAGAAACAAACAGTTGAACAAAACAAACAACAACAACAAACCTTTCAGCTTTCTTTTGTGAGCTGGGAATAGGAGATACAAGTTAAGAGTTGGCCACAGTCTTGTGTTAGTTAGGCAATGGGAGAGGGAGGTTTAAAAACAAAGTCCATCTTAACCTTACTTTTTAACTGCGAGATCATAACCTTGGTGTGAGCCATTGCATAATGTCATATGCCACAAGAGCTGATACTCATATTTGTTGACTTGAAGGGATGGCACTGCATACAGCAAGCATGGTTTTGTTACATAAAGCCCTTTGTGCCATTTGAAGGATGCTGTAACATGCTGTAACAAAATTTAGTTTGAGGTTGTGAGAGGTACTTGGAGCAAATTTTTGTTGGGGTTTGTTGGGGTTTTTTGGCCCTGCCTTCTCTTTTTAAGCTTCTTCTGACCATTACACCTTAAGAAGAGAATTCAGAATTGGTATGGAATTACTTGACTGGAGTTGTGTTCCAAGCTTTATAGCGTATTTGTTGGCAAACCTCTTGTCCCGTCAGTGCCTAAATTCTTAAATGTGAATAGCTCTTTCTCAACTTGAAGACTCTTGAAAGAGAAAGATCTTTCTTAGTCTTAAACTAGTCCAAATCATTTGGGTTTTAGACTTGTATTGTGAGCAATGCTAATTTAAGTTCCAGATCGTTTCCTTAGTAGCAGGCACTGTAACTCAAGTGCTTTAGTCAGATCAGGACTAGCAGTTGTGCTGGGAAATGCTCAAAGAATCATTGGTTGCTTTTGTTGCAGTTTGGTTTTGTTTTACTGTTCAGTTCTCCATCCAATGCAAGATAATATAAATGCTACAGCTGCTGGGCTGTGGTAACCTCATCAGAGCAATTTTATTCCTCATCCTTCTTCAACTTAAGAGGAATCTGAAGTAAACTGTCTTTCCTGGAACAGGATACAAAGAATGTGGTAAGGGAAGGACAAGTTCTCTACACGTCATGTATGACTGGGAGTCTATCAACTAATGTAACGTGTACAATCTGGAAGAAGTAGAAGAATAAATTTTCCATGTCTTCTGTTGATACACTGCCCTAGGAATATTTTTGTTTTTCTTTGAAGAGAAAGAATGAAAAAGGATAGCCCACCTGTCCCAGTACTGAAGCTGGATTCCAATTTGGGGACTTACTGACTATACCTCTCGTTAGTTGCAATAACGCAGAAGCAGGATTCTCGCCTCTGCCTGCTCATGCATTTACTTGGTAGGAACAATCAGCTGTTGGGTTTTACTTGCTGCCTGTCCAGATGTCCTGTCTCCTGGAAAGTAACAGGCCAGATGGAAGCCAGAAATAATTACTGGCTGTATTGTGCACACAAAAGATCTCCTGTTTTTTGCTGGATCACTGTTCATATGATATGATCCATATGACAAACAATATACCTGTACAATCAACCCGGCTGCACTGCGGTGTTCTTGCAATGGCAAAGTAGTTGAGCAGTGATGTGTGGATGGTCTCTGTGTACAAGAAGGCATGCAGAGAAGTTGGCACTCTAGGGAATTCACATTGTCAAAGATATTATGCCTTTTTTTTTTAATTGTGTGACCTCAATGGGAATGAGTCTGGGTTTGTTTGGGTGGTGTAGCTTTTGGGTTGTTTTTTGGTTTTGGGGTTTTTTTAAGTTGGTTTTTTTTTTGTCCTTAGCCAAAACAGGCGGAAAGGACAATCTGTTCTTCGCTTTTTCTTCTTCTAGGGTTAGGTGAGGTTTTCCTGTCACACATCTGTTTTGGTCAAAACATTGTAACAATGCAGCAGCTTGTTTGCTTTCTTGCTTTGCAGATACTTTTAGATATTTCGATCATGTTTTAAAGATACAGTAGTTTTTAGTTGCAACTAAAGTACTGTGCTGCTACTTGTAAACAGCTAAATAGTATCAGTAACATTAAGTTACAACTTCTGCAGAAATTAGATATTGTTAGTTTTTACTGTAATTATGTGCAAGAATGTTTAAACAAAGGCTAAATCTAGCTTTCTAATTAGCAGATTTTTGAAGAGGCTCAGTGACATATGCATGTGGTTTTTGCATACAACTTAAAATACAGAAGCTTATCAAATTGTCACAAGTGGAGTGATTTTGGAGTTATTTCCAAAGTTTACTCTTGAATGTTTTAAACAATAGGAAGATCAGAGAAGAGAGTAAGTGCAATGGATTTTATTGTCAGTTGCGTGGAAATCTTTGTTATTCCAAATACCAAAACCTTTAGAAAACATTTTTTGCACTGATGCTGTCAAGAGTACATTAAAGGATGAAGAATTTAAGAGTATGGAAATGAAAGGATGTAAAGAGGTGGGATGAATTTTTGACCATGTTGGAATCAGTGGGCATAAGTGAAATTAACTTCAGTATACCAGAATTTCAGATTAGGTAAAAGTCCTGTTATTGGAAAATCACTTGCAGACTTTTAAAATGAGAATGATCTTGAATCTGTACATACAAATTAATTAAAAATTGTAGAAAAGCTGGGGTGGAGTCTTCCTTTTTGCTTGTAGAAGAGTGGTCAAATCTCTTGTGTCCTGATGCTTCAGGAACCTTGTGCTTGAGGAGAACCACGGTTCAGAGCAGAGTGCTTGCAGCTGGGTGCTTAACAAAAAAAGACATCCAGCCCCTGATCTTTTGAGAACAGAGGTGCTTACATAGGTGCTGCAATTCTTAGAGGTCCCTGGGAAAGAACAGCCTGTGTCAGGCAGCTCGCAGTCAAAGGATAGATCCACATTTTTGGAACAAGGAAAATTGTAAATGTTTATTTTTTTTTTGTTTGTACTATTGAGATTTGTTTCTTAAATATGGCTATGTGAGGCAGCCTTATAGGTTGTTAACAATGTTTCTCTCTTTTAGCATGAATAAATGAAGTTTTAGGGTATGCTTGTGCTACTACACCAGAAAAAATAGATTAAGGTACCTGAGATATCTATAGCAGAGGAATATAAAAATGTGTAAATGACCTTACTTGGATACTTACATGACAGTTTAGGAGTAATGGCATTGTGAAACTTTATGCTGATTTGCCCTGCATTCCAAATTAGCCCCTACAGAATCCTGGGCAGCTTTGTAGTGCAGAATAGACATGCTCTTCATTTATTGCTGTTGAGATTGCAAGTAGAGTAATAATTACTTCTTGTGTTAGAAACCTGTTCAGAGTTGTCTGTCTTATCACTACTATTTCTGCCTTCTCACCCATAATGTGATGCTTCTAATGAATTAAATCATGCATAGTAAAATACATAATAGGGTGAAAAGCAGGAGAATCTGTCCTCCTATAATAATATATTATCTCTCTATTTTCCCTCCACATTTTATGGACTGCCTCAGTTGGTTTGCTAAAATCTTGCCGAGTGCTTGAGTTCCCTCTTTGTTTTGAGAAGGCTGACAGTTCTGGGTTTGGGTTGCAGAGTTTTGTTTTTTCTAGCAGTGTCTTCTGCAATGTGACAGAACACTGTAGTCATCAGTAACTTGTCACCTTTGTCAACAGTTTACTGATCTTGCCCTTACCTTTCTTACAGCCCCTTCCTGTTCCTTGTGCTGCTATTTCTGAACACGAGGCATTCTCTTTCCCCTCCCTGTCCTGCACATCTCTTTGTGTCCATCTGTGATGCTCAGGTTTAAATTTAAAGGGTTTGGTTTTTAGAGGAAGGGCTGTCTAGTGCAGTGGAGCCCTAATACATAACTAGGGCTCTGAGGAACTGCAGGAATACAAGTAATGATTAAAACACTATTTCTGATATTTTACAGCTCTCCATAAGGCAAATAATGAAGTGATTGCGGTTAAAAAGCAGTCTGAAGGCCTAAAAAGAGAATATGATTGTCTGATGAAGGAATATGAACGGCTTCAGGTAGGTGGTTCTGGATTGCTGTATGAGCACAATCTTCAGAAATTGTACCAGCAAAATTCTGCTTGCTGGGTATTTATTATGCAAGAGAATTCACCAAAATCTTTTACAGCATAAAGTTACAATGGGCAGCACTCCTTAAACTTATTAAAAATAGTAGAATTTTTTCTTTTCAAGGACTGGGCAGCAAAGCTATTAGGATTTTCTTTTTTGCACTTCAGGAGACAAAGCTCAGGTCATCGTTAGACTCTATTTTGCTGTCACTTGGGAGATGGTTTTGCATGTGATGATCAAACTGGAATCTTGTAAGAAAATGATAGGAGTAGTGTGTGTGGTATATACATCATTTGTAAGAGTAATTTTGTTTGCTCTTTAAACATGGTTTTGCAACACTGGATTATAAATGTTGCAATACTGTTGATGCGCAAGAGAAAAAAAGAAACCAACAACAAACAGCCTAGACTAAAAACAGACTACTATAAAAATTCAAACTGAAGTACAAAAATTTTTTAAAAAGCAAACAAAAGCTGAATTAGCGATTTGATTTGGTTTGAATATGCATATGGCTATAATACGTATAATATATACAGTAATTATTTCTGGTAGAACTGGGAGCCTTGCCTGTTCTTTAAGTTGTCTGACAGGTGTTTGTATATTCCATGCCTAACATCTGTGTCAGAATTCAACAAAATTCAATAAAAATGAAAGTTAACCTGTCTTGGGAGAAAATATATGATTGATATGAAAACTATGGTGACCTGCCTTTCAAGAAGAGCTGTTTGCTGGTCATGTATTAATAAAATAAAAAAGGACAAATTTGAGCTGGTTATATTTTTCCTATACCCTGTGAAGTCACTGAGTGCTTCCCAGCCTCACTTTATGCTCTCACAGAGATTGCTCAACTGATCTCTGTGTTTGAATTAAGACCACCATGCATGTCCTGTCTTTGTTGTGCTTTCCTGTGTAATGACCCATGGTAGTCCTGCAGCATTTCTAACAGTCTTGTGGTCTAGAACACACATCCTTACAGTTTTCTGTGTTTGTCTCTGAATGGAAAGAACAGAAGGTACTGAGCACACAGTAGGTGCTGCTCCAAAGGATAAATCAGCTCATATCAGGAAATGTTTTCTGATGAGTTTGCTGCACAGTTCTGCTGTGCCATGAGCAGGGAGCAGCAGGGGGGTGCCTGGCTGCTACTGTACTGGCATCAGAAATGCAAATGTTATGTGGGGTGGGATTGATGGGACTGTAACTTCGAAGGGTGCAACTGCAAGGGGGCAAAATGTGGCATCTGGAGTCAACAGTTTCTAATATTACCAAACATAAAATATTTTTAATCTCTTTTCTTTTTCAGAAGAGTTTAAATGAAGCGGAAAACAAGAAAGAAATGTAGGTGCATCTAAGACTGGTGGCATTGGTATGATTGCTTCAATGTGAAAAGTCTTGTGCTGTTTAGTTACCTGAAGCAGATCTGAAACAAAACTTGATTTTTCTGAAAAATGGTCACTGTTCAGATTCCTCTGATGTATCTTGGTTGCCAAAATATTCTGTGTGGCAAATAAAAAATTAAGTGGCTTACCCAGTTTACCATGGAGTTTGTCACTGCTCTTGTGAGGAGAAACTTGAAAATCGTTCAGTTCCATCTGGAGCAACTTGACTGTTCTCCAAGCTTTTGCCTTCTGGAAGGGGTAACAAATCATGCACCATTTGCTTGTAGCACTTCAGTTAGGTTGTATATTATGCTATATCACAAAAACACAATTACCTGAACCTCCTTTGCAACATCTGTTTGGAGTCTTCAGAAATTCGGGTACTGGTGAGTTGAAGAAGGCTGAAAGCTTTTCATCAGCCATTCCACTTCAGTGGAAAATTGAATGACAATCAATCAAAAAAAGATAAAGAAGAAAGACTATTTCTGAATCCATTTTACTAGCTTGTGCCTTTCACTTGGCCACATGGATGAGTGTATATTAACAACATTTTGCATGCCTCTGGATTATTTTTCTTTATTGGTTTATTTCAATTTTCATAACCGAAGTGTGGGATCGGTTGATATTAACATGCTGTATTTTTTTACATTGTTGACATGTTTACTCTGTATGTGCCACCTAACTTCTTTTGCCTTGCTAAGTAAAAATTCTTTTAAAATGTAGATAGTTGGGTTTGTTTTGTTTTGTTTTCATGGATACGATACCTCAAATAAACGTGCACTGTTTTGCATAAGCCCTTTCTGGCATTCAGAAAGTTGGTTTGAGTTTCTTTTCTGTTGGTTCCAGTGGATATTTGAAAGTTGGATATGTTCGCTGTATTAAAGGAGTTGCTTAATTTCATGAGTTTCTGGGTTTATTCATGTAAATCTCTCCCAATATGCTGTCTCATCTGAGTTAATAGGCATATACACAGGGTACAAAATACACTTCTAACTTGGTGATGTTTAACTTCTCCTGGAAATACAGCTTTCTTCATAGGGATAGTTTTGATTTATCCAGAAACAGAATTTGTTTAGCTTAGAATTTAAACATGATATATCAAGTACTATAAAGCATATTAACATAGCATAGTAAATAAGAATGCCTATGTTTTTAAAAAAGACTTCATCCTTGCTGAAGTAGTACAGAATGTGTTCTTGGAGATTCTGCGGCACTGGAGATTCACTTATTCATATCAAAACTTTCAGGAAAAGCTACGTACTTTAATACCCATATACACACAGGTTTTGTGATGTAGTTGAATGGTTGAATGCTGCTTTTTCTTTCTCCCTACCTCCCTTCTGAAATATTTAAGTTTATGGCAGAGTATTAACTACAATCTGATGTAAAGACTGTGGTTGGAAGCCTTAGAGCAGGGGTGATGTGGCCCCTGCTGAAAATGAGTTTGACGCCCCCGCCTTAGAGGTATAACAGTAACTGCTGGTTTGAATAACAGAACTAAAAAAATCACCTTTTTTTTTTTTTCTTATTTTAAGACCCAGAGCAAAAGCAAATATGAATTAGTATTTACTGTTGTTATCTATTCATTAAATTTCAAGCATTTCTTCCTATAATGCAAGTAAATAACTATGTAGATAAATTAGCAACTTAGAATGAAAGACATCATGCGCTGGGCTCTTCATCCCTAAAAAATTATCTTAAAAAAATAACATAGGATGAAAAATGGATACTTGTGACTGCACTCATAGTATCAACAATTCTCCTTACGAAGGAAGTCTGACCGCTTCACAGTGACACTTGCTGTGGAGCATGACTGAAGTGTGCAGGAGCGCATCGTGGGATGTCCTGCTCCCCCAGAAGCTGGAATCATGCCTGATATTTTTAAACATATGATGTTCATTCAAGATGATGTATTTGCATGCTGTGCTGTGTAACTGCATCAGTCACCTCAGCCTGGCAGTGTCTTGCAGGTTGCGTGGAAGATGGGGATCCACTGGGTGAGAGATTGAGGAGACAACAGCTTCAAACAAAACATGCTGCAGATCAGGCTACAGAGGATGTTTCCTTAATTAAAAATTAGAGATTGCATAAAACTTGCAGATTTCCTACTTTGACTCCAGTCATTTCTTCTGTCATGTCTGTTATTTGTATCACTTACCAGATGTCCCTGTCATGGTAGAACGTGGCCATCAGCATTTTTCTGGTTGTCTGTTGTGGAGGGTCACACACATTTGACTCAGTTGCATTATCACTTGCTCAGCTCTTTGGAGTCCCAGATTTGTCTACGAAAAAATAATCTTTGTTACTCAGACTGAAAATACTTTGCAATATCTGATTTGTAGAACTGTGTTCTTGGAAAGAACATAGGGGTTTTTCATAAAATTAGAGGTCTAGTATATCTGGAAATTCCAGTAAATGGCAAGCCTTTCAGAATATTTTGCATTCGTATCGTTCCACAATACTTTATACTTGTTCAGAATCTGCAGGAATCTGGGTTTATCAACTTCAAGTACAGTTTTCTCATTACTAATGCTTTAAGTTATGGTTGATATACAGGGAAAGAGTGAATCAGAATTTTATGTTTTTAACTCCTGATCTTTCAGGCTGTTTGGTCAGATTTTGGTTATATTTGCCTTGATTTGTAGGAGAGAGCTGAAGAAGTAGTTAAATCTCCACTCATACTGATGGAATCAAAATTACTTTTGATACCCATGTTTGACAGTTGATTTAATTCTAGTTATGTCTCCAGAAGTAAGAATTTAGAGCTCTTCATATAACGTCAAAGTAATTTTCTGGTTGTTTTGGAGCTTTTTTCCCTGTTTACATAAGTAGGAATGTGAATTTTCAATTCTTTAGTGGAGAAGCATAGGAGAGAGAATTAATTCTAAAAATATTTGCTCAGGTTTAACCAATAGTTTTCAAATACAATGGTATGTGTTTTCATGTTTTTTTCATAAAGTCCATTTTCTGCTTTCCCTGCTTGTTCTCAAGAGTGAAGGCTCTGGTTTTCACTCAGCATTGAGAATAATATTTAAGTTTGTTTTTCCAATTGTGAAGTTATTGTGGAAGTATTGCTTGATTGCCTCCATTTCCAAGTGTTTATTGAAATACTGAATTTCCTTTGTAAGCTCTTTGGGACAGAAACCCTCATTTTGCGTTGCCTTTGGACAGTGCTTATCCCTGTGGCAACTGTAGTATGGGTCCCAATACAACCTGATATGAATCATTTTACAAAGTTAAGTTGGCAAATGAGATCTCAGTTATGTCTTTCCAGTACCCTGGGCTGAATGTTGCTGTGTATGTTAATTGTATAAGGTCTAAAAACATAGTTCTGGAACTGAGCATCCCTGATTCAGGAAATGTGGAATATTTTATTTTCTGTGATAAAACATAAAACTTGTGTTTGGCTCTTGAGGCAATGTTCAAATAGAGATGGGTGTTGCAAGGTGTATTTGTGAGGAAAACAACAGAGTCCCTCTAGTTTTGTGTCCATCACCCTGAAATACAATTGTGGTCCACAACAAATTCCTGTTATTATCTGCAAGTCTGCCCTAAAATGTTGCCATTCCACCTCTGGCTTCGGGAGAGCTGAGTGGGGAGGGAGAGGCTGCATCCCTGCAGAGCAGCGCTACACATGCTGGAGGAGTCCCTTCCCAACTCTGCCGAGGTCATCTCAGTCTGCATCAACACAGCCACGTCTGGGATGTTCCAATTCCCAAACACACTTGAGTGCGTCAGCGTTTAGCGAGTGGGAGCTTACCCCTAGTGCCGAGGGGGAGTTAGATCCTAGCGCTAGCATGTCCATTGAAAGTGAGGAGATGCCAAAGCCCACTCCTAGGAAAAATGAAAATGAGAAGTATCTCCCAAAACTCATTTGTCTGGAAATTGGATACCAATTGCAGCTGTGATAAAAGTATCTCTGCAAGACCTGCAGTTTAAGCTGTGACTCTGTAAGTCGTAGCTTAAATTCTTTCCTTTATTCTGAGATCACACTGTGTAGTCGATTGGGTTTTTACTCTTCTCTTTGAAGACATAGCCAGAAGAGGCAGTAGTTTCAGTGATAATTGTGTTTGGTGAGGTAGCTTAATAGTTGGTCCCCTAGAAAGTGAGATGATGTTTTACATCCTACTGAGCCTGAGTTTTAAGCCCATATTCCTGTGACAATGGACGAAGAAACTAACTTGGCTGGGAAGGTGTTAAACTACTCCTTTCATTTTGATTTTAAGGTGCAGAATAGAGGCAATGTGAGAGGAAGGGAGAGACTGTTATTTTTGGCCAGTAGGGACAAAATCTTAGGCTTTGATTCTTCTCCAGACATGACTTAGGCATTTAGAGTTAAGCCCTTGGGAACAGAGCATGCAGTGATATTTTATGCAGGGACTTGGAAACAGGTTGTGTGTCCATCCTGCGTTGTTTATCTCCTACCAAGTACAAAATGAACATGATCTGGGTAACAAATAATAAGGTGAACAAAAGGATTTAGAAGACTGATGTAGGTTTCAAGCTAACAAAACAAGAACAGCAACACAAAGCCTGCCTTCTAGCTCGAAGGGTTTGTTTTCCAGGGGAAGGGAATGCTACATGGGGCAGCATCCTGAATGGGGTCAGCAACATCGCAGGTTAGAAACTTATTGCTTCTGATTTCACACAAGTCTGTGTATAGGATCAATTCGGAGCCAGGGTTTGCATTCTTTATCCTCTTCCTCAAATAATTTTCAAATACTAGTAAGTGTATTGTGTTACACTAATGGAGCTTTTTTCTTGAAACCTTTTATCCTAAAACATGTCTACTTCTGTCCTGTCAATATGCATGGTCCTACAGAGTTCTCATCTGTACATCATCTGCTGATGATCCTACACCATCTCATCACCTGAGATGCTGAACCTTGGAGTTCCATTCAGGCAGATGCAGGCTGCAGGAAAGGAACTTGCAAGGAGTGTGAGTTACGGCCAGTGCAGATTATTCCGATGGTAGTCTTCTTGTGTTAATTGCCATTTTCAGTATGACCTTTTTTCTTCTTGATATCACCTGGTTTTCTTCTTAACTCCTACTTACATGAATAATAAGATTATCATAGTTTTGTGGGTATTCTAGAAGAAAATAATATGTAATACACATCCAGTCCTAAGAAGTGAGTTTGTTTTAAGTGTAGGATGTCTATGTTTGGTTCCTGCAAATGTTTTTGCTGTTATTCTTTGTTTTAATGATTAATCTAGAAGCCGTTATTCTTTTTAGAGTAGTTTCACTTTCTTTGTGTTAATTTTAGAACCTAAGATGCTACCACAACAGCTTTGCAAAGTTAGATTTCAAAACTGCTTTTCGTGCTACTCCATTTTTATCAGAAGTGGATTCTAACTCAATAGATTACTCAGTTTTGATGCCAGCTCAGTTTTCTGTATGTACTTTAGCATATGTCTAAGTTAATTAAGCTACTCTTCTGTTTTTCAATATTAATTTCATTTCCCTGTAATAGTAAGCTTTCCCACTCTGGAGTCATGTTTACATAAGCGCATTTTCCTTAAAACACAAAGTTGTACCACTAGATATAAACTCTCCACTTTTACTCCCTCCAGTGCCATGTTCACAAGCCTCTACAAACTTTGTCCTCGGTTGAGGAAGCCGTCTGTTTCCCTGCCTGCTGTAACACTGCTCAGATCACAGCATTTCAGCAGTGTACGCGGACATTTCTCACAGTACAGCAGCAGGGGAAGCCCGTTGTAGAGTTCGGAAGCCTGAACTGTGTTACACTATGAAATGTACTTTCACCAAGTAGCTTCTTTCCAGTTTAGCAATGCTGGCTTCAACATACCTGAAGTTAGAACAATACTAAAACACCTTGAAACTAAGGCCATTGAGAATATCCATGCCTGAGTAGTTCATTCAACAAGTATTTCACTTGATGCAGCACCCTCAGCACTTCTGGTGTTAGTTGAAACATTGGCACTGATTGTGATTTCCAAACAGAAAGGAGGATGAGGAGGACACACTTTGCTCCTGCAAGATCCTCGCTAGGTTGTCCTGCATGTGTAACATGGAAGAGCTGCAACGTAGCCATGCAGGGTTGACTTTTTCAGCCCCAGTCTTACCTCTAATCCTAAATTACAACAGGGCTGCCAAGAAGCTCATTCCCTCCGACCCAGCCTGAACAAACTAGAAGCTGCAACTCATCTTCTGTCATTTCAGGTGTGACACAAAGAGCCTGTGGGCTCCAAACCACTTCTTCCCGCCAACACAGCTGGTTGAGCACAGGGACGGTACAGAGACCAGATGCAGTTTATTTGGCGTTTGTGTTTCTGTGTGAAGCCAGTTCCCAAAGCTGGGATCATGGGATGCAGACGGGCTTTGGAGACCGGGAAGAGGTCTCCATGTGGGCCAAGCAGTGCGTGGTGGCCAGGCCTGTCTTGTGCCCTCAGGCTTGTCTCCACAGCGAGCACGTCCGCAGGCTGTGCTGGGCAGATGGCTCCTCGGGGCGGCTGCTGAAGGGGGACGGGACCATCCACCTGCCGCGGGGCCAGTGTGCGTGCGGAGAGCCCCGCTCCGCGCTCCTTCCCAGAACAACGCCCCTCAGCCCGCGCTGTCCGGTCGGCCATTCCCGGCTGTGGAATGCAGCCTCCGGCCCCGAGGGGACGGGAGGGGACGGGGCGGGGGATGGCGGCCGCCGCGGGGCTGGGAGGGTCGCTCCGGGGAGCGCCAGCCCGGGGCAGGGCTTGCGAGGGGGCCACCGGGGCCGGAGGGCGGACGGAGGCGTCGCCCGGGCCAGCCCGGAGCCGGGTCTGTCTGTTTCCCCGTAAATAAAGCTGCCGGCCGTATAAATGCCGCTGCGGCGGGGCCGGGTCGCCCTGCCCCACGCCGGAGAGCGGGCGCAGGTAGAGCCGTCGGCGGCCCCGGTGGAGCCGCAGCTTCAGGACGCGGACAGCGCTGCGCCGCGGGCCGGGCCGCGCCCTGCCCTGCCCTGCCCTGCCCTGCCCGAGGGGAGGCGGCCAGGGCCGGCGGTGCGGGCCGGGCCGCCAGGGGGTGCCGGGCCGCCAGGGGGTGCCGCGGGCGCTGCTCCCTGCCCTCCGCCTCAGGCGGGGCCATGGCAGCGGGCGAGCGGCCGGACGAGCCGCTGGCGGAGCTCAGCCACTACGTGGTGGCGCGGCCCATCTACAGCGAGGCGGGCTTCCAGGAGGAGAACGAGCGGCGGCCGCCGCCGCCCCCCACGCTCCGCGAGCGGGCGCAGGCGGCCTGCAGGTGCGTGGCGGCGCCCGGGGCTGTGCGGGGCGCGGGGGCGGCGCGGAGAGCAGGGGCGCTGAGGAGAGCAGGGGCGCTGAGGAGAGCAGGGGCGGCGAGGAGAGCAGGGGCGGCGAGGAGAGCAGGGGCGGCGAGGAGAGCAGGGGCGGCGAGGAGAGCAGGGGCGGCGGGCGCCGGGGGACGCGCTGCCCGGGCGCCGGTGAACTCCACCCGCCGAGGGATGAAGTGGCCCGCGCAGCGCCGGTCTGTCCATAGATCGGTCTTTGCGTCCCTTCACATCGAAGCGAGTGGACGCAGTCGCCCACAAGGCGCTTCTTTCAGCAGACGGCACTTTTGTCACCAGCACCTGCCCCATCCCCGTCTGGAAGACGCGACCGTGCCAACCTCTGCCTGTCCAAATGTGCACTGGCCCAGCTCCTGTCAGCTGCGGCTTGGCGAGGGCTTTCCAGTTGCTGCCCCGCGGGGTACGTTTACCACTTTTTTCCTCGCAGATGTTCAAGAAAAAGGGCCTTTCAGATCACCAAATCCTTCCTGCCCATCCTGGAGTGGCTGCCCAACTACCGGGTGAAAGAGTGGCTGATCAGCGACATCATCTCGGGGGTCAGCACTGGACTTGTCGCCACCTTGCAAGGTAAAGCCGGGCACGTCGGCTCTCGGGAGGTTTCTGTGAGGGAGCCAGCCGAACACAGGGATGTTATGCAGGTGGAATTACAGATCTGAGACTTGTTATTTAATACTAGATATTAGGTATTATTTTTCGATAAATAATTGATGGATTTAATGTATTCTTTTTTTTCTCTCTGCTTATCTAGAAGATTTAAATTTCCTTTGATGAGCTATAAAGATATATTTAACTTTTTTTTTAAAGCCTTTTACTCAAACAATATTAATTTATATATTTAAAATTGTAAATACATTGCAATAGCTCAGAAACGTAATGTGGACATATTTCTCTTTCTTGGTTATCTAAGCCTATAGCTCTCCTGCAGCTGCCTACAAAAATCTAGTTATTGCCACAAAGTAATTCAAACTTGATATCTACCCTCCTTTAAAATTTGCCCCATGAGATTGTTCATGTATCTGCAGAAAACAACCTGAAGGAGATGGTGGAGCATCCACATTTTAAAAAATTATAAACTTGATAGATACTTACAGTACATGGCTTGCAATATTGTTCTCCTTATTTCCTTATTTCATGTATTAGGAAAGCATTCAGTAGACAAACAAATAGAAAAGTGACAGAAATAAGCAGAAAATTATTAAAATAAGCTAGTTAAGGAAGACTTAAAGGGCAGAACCTTCTGCCTGAGGCAGCTGCTAAGGTCCTCTTTCAAAGACAAGATGAGCTGTAACCCTGAATGCAATCCAGCACATTCATTTCTTTCATCTCAATAGCATTCTCACACTATTTTCAGAATTTTTCAGGGCTGGGGGAGATTAGCTGCGTCAACCCCACATTTTCTCTCAATGAAAATTAAGTGTTTGCACAAGGGGACAATGGCACACACGCGGAACGAAGAAAGCAGTTTATGCATTCCTAATTAGGCACAAGTATTCCCCACTGTCTGTTCCCTTGGAGGTGCTAGGGAGGCTCAGACTGGCCGAAAAAAAAAGCATTACAAACTTCTGCCCCAGGCAGAGAGCGGTCTGAGGAATAACAAAGTGATTTCTTACTGTAACCCCCTCCTTTTTTTTTCTTTTTTACCTGATTTTCTCACAATTAGATTCCACTTGTAAAGTTGGTTTCTGAAATCACAGAATCACAGAATGTCAGGGACTGGAAGGGACCTCGGAAGATCATCCAGTCCAATCCCCCTGCCGGAGCAGGAACACCCAGATGAGGTTACACAGGAAGGTGTCCAGATGGGTTTTGAATGTCTCCAGAGTAGGAGACTCCACAACCCCCCTGGGCAGCCTGTTCCAGTGTCTGTCACCCTCACTGTGAAGTTGTTTCTTCTCACATTTAAGTGGAACCTTTTATGTTCCAGTTTGTACCCATTACCCCTTGCCCTACCATTTGTTGCCACCGAGAAGAGCGTGGCCCCATCCTCATGACACTCACCCTTCATATATTTATAAACATTAATGAGGTCACCCCTCAGTCTCCTCTTCTCCAGGCTAAAGAGCCCCAGCTCCCTCAGCCTTTCCTCATAAGGGAGAGGCTCCACTCCCTTCACCATCTTTGTTGCCCTGCACTCGACTCTCTCCAGCAGTTCCCTGTCCTTGTTTGGTCTCCCACCTATGTATTAAAACAAAGATAAAACAACGACATTAGTTCAAATCTAAATCTAGCTGTAATTTTTAAAAAATCTGAAATTTTAAATCATGTGATGCGGGGAAAATTGACCAAAAAGTTTGCCAAAAAAGAGGTTTCTGGGATCTCGAAGTCCCTGCAGTCCCTAATTCCCAGCAACTGTGTGTGTTGCTTGCAGCCCTCCCACCAGTCACAGCGCTATGACCAGGACTTCAATCGTTTTGAGCTCTGAAAGGTTTCTGTGGTATCTTTGAAGATCAATACTACAGAATACTACCCCCTGCAGTGGGAGCTAACTGGGTTATGACACTGAGGGCTTTTGTTTGTTTGTTTCTTTGTTGGATTTGATGGCTTGAACAGGTATACAACGGAAGATGATGTTAAGAATCGAAACTCAAATTTGTGTGATTTATTTTTGAGTTTTAAGTTTATAAGCTGGTACTGAAAAAAAAAAAAAAGCCTGCTTTTTCAGAGGGCTGAACATAACTGAAGGGTATTTGTACTTCAGTAATTCAGAGTCTGCTTGACATTTCTGTCTGTGACTGGAACACTTCACATATCCCTCTTTTCTCTCAAGGGGTGGACTGGTCACTCTTCCCCCACTTAAACTTTTTTCACCCTATGTTTTGTGCTACCTGTAGACATATAGGAACATCTCTCTGGACTTACTCATCCAGCTCCCATTGTGGGATATGCAATAATTTACAGTCATTGATATTTACATATGCGCCCGCAACTGATTTATAGACAAAACACATACTAAATTGTATCTGGTCAAATGGAGTAAATCTGTCTGAAAATCCACTCTAGACAAGAGAGTGGTTTACCAAGAGATTTTAAATCCGACATTTTGATGATCTGTCATTTCAGGTTTGGCATATGCTTTGCTGGTTGCAGTGCCTGTTGGATATGGTCTCTATTCTGCTTTTTTCCCCATCCTGACATACTTTTTCCTGGGAACATCAAGGCACATCTCAGTTGGTAACTGCATACGTTCAAGTTACAGTGAATGATATAATACAAAGTGTTAATTCTTACTGTAAACATTTGTGTTTCATACAAAATAGCTACTTTCTGAACCAAACTGGTTTTGCTGAATATTAATATTCATGGGTTTGGGGGACTTCATGCTTATTTCTTCTCTGTACAGGTAGTTGTGCACAACAGCTAACTTCAGTTGTGCACACGCATGCTTTTTGCTCGCATTTATGCTGAAGTTTAAATCTTGTCTTTGGCTACACTCTTTGCAAGAAATTACTAGATCAAGGCCTCAGTAGGCAGTATGAGCAGACGTTTTGTCTATCAGCTAAAGCTCAAGATGGCTAAAACAGAACTCTTAGTCTTCTCTACAAGCCTTCCTTGCTGCATCCTTTTTTGATCACTGTGGATAATATCATCTTCTTGCCTGTCACGGAGACCCAGAACCTGTGTGTCCACTCCAGCCTCGCTCTAGGTCCTCACATCAAGGCTATGGGTAAACCTTGTTGTTTCTTTCTGAATACTTTCTTTAAAATATGGGGTTTATCTCCTGTCAGTTCTCACATTTAAAATTCATGTTACAGCTTGATCGCTGAAGTTTCTTTTTCTTAATTCTAACAAAATACAGTCTGTCTTTGTTCATATTTAGTAAGAATAGATTGTTTTCCCTTCCCAAAGCTTTTGCATGATATTAAGCTTTTTCATCAGCTTTCTCCTCTGCTGCACTGGATACTTCTGTATGTTCCCTCCACTTTGTTAGCGTCTTCTTACCCTACCTATCAGCTCATATTTGCTATCCAGGTCTGAGCTGTCATCTCTACTCATGTTGACATTCGTACTTTGTAGATTATCAAACACTCCTTTTCATGCTTTCTCTAATACTCTTACTCATTAAATGTCCTCTAAGGTATCTGTAAAATTAACTTATCCTTCTTTAAGACATTTAAGAACATTTTCCTTTTCTGCATAATTTTAGGAAATAACCGCAACAAAGGTGATTACTTTTAGATTGTGTGTTGCTGACACGATGACCACTGACTCTCTCTGTATTTTGCCCAAAGTATAGTTTCAGTCATCTTTAGCCAATGTAGTACCACACTGCTGCCAAAAGATGTGGTCCTACCCCCTGGTGCACGCTCCTGCCACCACCATGGTGGTGGGATTCCTTACTGTGCAGCTATATGGTAATCTGGATCAGCTGAAAACTGTGACCAAAAAAACAACCAAACCCCACCCCCCAAAAAAAACCCAAAATAAGACCCCACAAACAAACAAAAAACCCACAAAACCCCAAAAACCACCACAACAGCAAAAAAACCCCACGCCGCCCTCCCTGGCCCTCAACCAACCAAAAACAACACACAAACCAAACCAAAATCCCACAAATGAAATTCAAATAAATGTTGCTTTCAGCTAGATCAGTGATGTGTTTTGTCTAGTTTTGGTACTGTGGTACTGATACAAGGGAGATGGTTGGAACATGTTGCCCCTTTTGGCCTTGGTACAGCCCTAAACTGGCAAAGCAGAAAACTGCACCTGCACGTACAATGTAAGTTATTTATGGAAGGAATTGTGTCTTTGTGTCATGTTTGCAGTGCCTGTGGCTCCTGGCCCCCTAACACTCTAATACTTATGTACCCCAGTTAAAATATTAAATGGATTTTTTGATTTAGAGTTTGCTTGTCTTGTCTGATAAATGCTCCTTTTCAATGTGTATTAAACTGCAGTGTGTTCTGTTTGTCATTACAGGTCCGTTCCCTGTAGTCAGTTTGATGGTGGGATCTGTTGTACTGAGCATGGCCCCTGATGATAATTTTCTCATAGATGGCAGTAATGCTACAGGGACTAATGGTACTGAGGCACTGATAGACACTGCAGCCAGAGATGCACAGAGAGTGCTGATTGCTAGTACTCTCACATTTCTGGTTGGAATTTTACAGGTAAAATAGTTGGCTTGAAGACACGAAGTTGATGTTGCTTTGATTATAATGGGAGAACATAACAGCATGGAAATGCCTACTAGGGCAGTAAGACAATTTCCTGTAGCAAAACACAAAAATGAAGGAAAGTAATCTCAAACTCTGAAGATCTTTTGGGGGATTATTCTTCTTATCCTGTGCAGAGTCTGTGGCAGCATGACTGGGAGCACAGACAGCTGAAGAATAGCCCTGTGATTGCAGACCAGGAGACATGCACAAAACCAAGTGCTAATGGTGCATATCCTGGAGCATCCTGTCACATATTTCATCAGGTCTCCTTTATTCCCTTGGATGGCATGATCTTAAGCTGCACTAGGCTGCAACGGGGGAAGATGGTCCTAAGACTCTGTATCAACAAAGAGAAAAGAACAAAGCATAAGAAATCACCAAATAAAATTGTACTTCTTGTTGTTTAGCAAGCTGTTATTCTTCATGACTTTTCCAGGTTGTATTTGGAGTTCTTCAGATTGGTTTCATTGTGAGGTACCTTGCAGATCCACTAGTTGGGGGATTCACAACTGCAGCTGCTTTTCAAGTGTTTGTGTCACAACTGAAAATAGTCCTAAAT
Organism: Nesoenas mayeri; assembly: GCF_963082525.1. Taxonomy (NCBI): domain Eukaryota; kingdom Metazoa; phylum Chordata; class Aves; order Columbiformes; family Columbidae; genus Nesoenas; species Nesoenas mayeri. The sequence goes on from NC_137541.1 coordinate 15,980,196, forward strand.
GTTTCAACTAAAAACTATAATGGTGTCCTTTCCATAATATATGTAAGTATGCCCTTCTCATCTGCTTTTGTTTTATGCGATATTTTTTATATAATTGTTTATCTTCTGCTTCCATTTCTTACAGGAATGGTTCATATATATATAGTGGTAAGCATAGGGCATTCATTTAGTTCTCACTCTCACAAAGAACTGCAGCAGTCCTTTTACAGCTGTGGAGCTCTAAGTAGCTGCTTTCCTGGTTCCCCAGATGCTGAAAGTCTAATTGCCATATTCAATTTCAGGCAGAGCAGTTTTTCATATAAAATTTAAACATAATTATCCAGCAAAACAGTTCTTCTTCTCTAGGTTGTCTCTTCTGGAGACTACTTTCCATCCTGCCCCATGTTTTTTGTCTTATTGTGAAGGATGTTTCATAATTTCTTAATGCTGTCAGGTTATCTCCCAAAGCTGACCGATCCCAAGCCTCTTTACTCTTAAACCAGCAGGTTATTCTGGTAAAGGGCATCATTCTCCGTTCCACACTGTAGCCATTCTTGTGAATACCTAAAGAAGGATGTGGATTCCCACCCTGCCTCCAGGTACCTACTAGTTAGCTAAGGTGAGGCTACATGTTGCTGTCACAACTCCATTTGTTGATCTTAGACAAAATGATCAAATGGAGAAATGTCTTGACTGCATTACAGAAATACTGACTTCCTACAGGTCTCATATTATGGAATAGTCTCCTTCCCCAGGAAAATTATTGAGAGTTTTGTCACTGACTTCAGCAAGAAACTATTCAGGTTCATAGTGTTTTAGATCTTACGTAGCACTTCACATTGGAAAAACAGATTTCTAAAAGATGCTGTTCTAGACAAAAAAATGTATTTACAGATTTTACACACTAGTTCAGGCAACCAGGCTAGTGAAAATACATTAGACATCTAAATTAGCAAAAATAGGATGAATGTAACTACAAACAGTAAAGAAAATTTTAGAAAAAAAAATCTGGTGAACTCTTTGGGAAAAAAAAAAGGTATTATGAGCCTTTTCAGAATTAATGAAAACTCTTTACTTCAGAATGCGGAAAATTAAATGAGACAAATTGCTATGTAATAGACCTTAGAGCAGACCTGGTAGGTCATTAATGCAGCAGGTTTTTCTATCTCTATTTTTTATGTTTATTGAAGGGTGATACATTTAGTAGAAGGTATTTTTGAAAAGGAATTACAAGGTTCTTCCAGCTCCTGCAAGCCTGAGTGGAATGCTGACGTTTTAGGTTTAAGCTCAAAGCTTCTGTGTCCGTACAGGTGAGCCAAGTCAACGTGTTTGCAGATGTGTGTAGAGCAAAGAAATTGTGATTTCTGGTCTGCTCAACCAGTGACTTGCTGTGTCAGCTTCAGCAAGTTTTGGACTTGCTTCAGGAGTGGTGTTCAACAAACTGCAACACTAAGCATCCAACAGGAGCAGAATCCACCCCCCCGCCCCGAGTTAGGACGTTACTGTTACCCTGTGGAGCGGGGTGGTGTGAGAGATGGTCAATGAGCCCGGGGTCTGGTGTGAGCAGAATGATGGGCAAGGAATGCCTTCAGTCACCCGGAGAAAGGTGTCTTGTTCAGACTTTCAGGAAGGCTGCTGCTTTAGCTTAGAAACCAGAGCTGATTCAGCACTTAGATATTTTATTTCAAAACCAGAGTCTTTTCAGAATGGTACTAGTGCTGCTGCAACCCTCCCCTTGCCTTTAAACCGACGAGTTGGTATGTGGGAGCTAACCAGAATGCAAGGAGTCTCTTTCTAACCTCTTTTCTACACTAGATCGTTTTGTTAAAGCTGCTTCACTATGTATGGAATAATTAGATTTTCTTGGAGACAAGAGACAAGTGAGAATTATCATGATGCCTAGGAGGACAGAGGAGTATTTGGAGCTGTTCTGTAATCATCCCTTCATGTTTTCTCTGTACACTTGTTTGCAATAAACAATAAGGCAAGGGTAGAGAAGGGAGCTGCCTATTGCAGCTGTGAGCCCTCCAGCTGAGGAGAGGACTGACCTCTGCTGGGAGGGTTAATGTACCATAAGGTGAGCTTTAGTGACAGCTTTTCTTAAGTGTAGGATTCTCCACAGCCTGGCAGAACCCATGTGTTCATACTCATTCTCTGGAAATAGGAAAGTGTAATCTACAGACCACATGTACTGGGCCTATAGTGAACCAGAGTCTTGCTAGCTGGCTTTTGAACAGAAAAATGAGGTTGTCTCTTGCTATTCAGACAAAGTGGAACAGCTATAGATCTTCCGTTCTTTGCTCCAATAACAGGTAGAGGTAATACACAGGTAGGGGTTTATCTCTTCTTACTTAGTATTGATTTCCTAAAAATCAGGAAGCAGAAGTCCCCTATGTGGACAATTATTGCAGTTAGGCTTTTTCAGTTAAATTCACCATTAAATGCACAGATTCTGTAGCACCTTGACAGTACATTATTGTCATGCGCCTCCAGGCCTGGACAAGGAAGTAACTCAGCCTCCTCCAAAACCCCATGCGTCTGGATCTTCTCATGAGTATTTTCACATCCTTCAAGTCATCATAGGCATGTTTCATGTTGTAATTTTTATTTTTCAGACTCTTATTGAAACATTTCAAAGAATTGGTACCACCAACGTTGCAGATCTTATTGCTGGACTCATCACTATTGTTGTCTGCATGGTAGTTAAAGAGATAAATGATCGATTCAAACACAAGATACGTATACCTATACCAATAGAAGTTATTGTGGTAAGCAACAGAGCATAACAAAAAACTGATAATAGTTAAAATAGATGGGGCTAGCTACAGGAAGACAAGAATGCTTTTTTAGTATTAAAACTGTTGTTTTGTTTATTACAGACAATAATAGCCACTGGCATTTCATATGCTGCTGACTTGGAAGGCAAATACAATGCAGGCATTGTTAAAAGCATTCCAAGAGGGTGAGTGCTTTTGTTTTCTGGGAAATAGGTATTTTTTGGCTAAAAATGACAGTGGTAAGTGAAAAAACATAAAAGAGATATTGAGAGCTGTAACCTGAGTTTAGAAGTTAGAGCTGGAGATTTCCTGAGTTTTACTTCTCTGTAACTCTAAGTTTTACTTACTGTGTCCACTATGCCACCTAAATGTGTTGCCTAGATTTCCATCATCTGTAAAACGGGCATAGGAATGTCATTCTTATTCATGAAGTTCAACTAAGAATTAATTGCTTCATGCTCTTAAAGTAAATATATGACTATGGAAAATCTAAAAAAAAAATAATTAATTTTTAATAATGAAATTCTGCATAGACTTAATTCTTGTGGACCTGAGTTATCCCACTGTGGTTCATATTCATGCCACTACTGTTATCCCAATCAATCTTGTCACTTCCACGGTCGCAGGAGGAAGGATGTTCGGGATTACACTGGCAGACACTTTCACTTGGAAGATTCAGAGCACTTCACAGTAGTAACCTTCACATTCCATTTGGTATTCAGGCCTTGATTAATTAAAATTTGTGGAAACACAGTAGGGGATTAAATGTTTTTGAGATCTTCTGAAGATGTATGTTAACAATAGTATGAAGTGTCATTAACATATTTATGTAATTCGTCATAATATTCAATACATCCTTTATTCAATGCTCCAAAAAATGTACTTTTTCACTTTGCTATCATAAGGCCAAATCTCAGTCATGCTGAGAACAATGGGAGCTTTGTTGCTGACTAATAGCATCAGGATTTGGGCTATGGTGAGCTAGATAAGCGTGTTCCGTATGTCAATGGGCTGTTTCCACCTTTTTATTAACTGGAAACATTACACTTCATATTATAAGCAACCTGTATACCTCGACCTCAAACTCCTTGACAGTTCTAGAAAGAACAGAATTTGACCCAAGTTGATAACATGAATATATTTTCTAAATGCTAGATTTTTGCCTCCTGAACCTCCAGATGTCAGCCTGTTTTCCCAGATGATAGCATCCTCCTTTTCCATTGCTATTGTTGCTTATGCAATTGCTGTATCCGTGGGGAAAGTATATGCAACCAAGTATGACTATGCTATTGATGGAAACCAGGTATGTACAGCTGAAATAATTTAGAAACATCGTGAATGTAAGTTCTGTTTTATGTTGACTTATGCAGCCAAATGAAAGAAACATTCATACACCTATTTCAGACTAAAGTTGAAGTTTGACAGGAAAAATTATTTCAACTATTGAAAAAAAAAAAGGCTGAAAAGTCCATATATTACCTGAAAAATTTACCACATAGAGATGTGCTCTGTCTTCAGTATGGGCTTTTCATACTAGTTAATTCCTTTTGTATTGCTTTAGTGACTGCAGTAGCCCTGAGAAGGAAATTAAAGCTAAGCACTTATAGGGGAATTGTCTGGTGATGTCGAGTTGATGTGGCCAGCTTTAGCAACTTGCTTTCCATTTCTACTTGTGAGGCATATTTGGAGGTGTGTTGCTGGGGACCCAGGGGGAAGGCAATGTCAGGCTAAGCAGCTGCTCCAGACAGCTTTATTTAGGCTTAGTCTACATGCAGGATTTGTATCAGCTGAACTTTTCAGTTAAGGCATGATTTTATTCCTACAGAATAAATTATTGTACTTCCCAGCATGATACCAGTTACACCAATACAAATATACTTGCAGCTGTATAGCTATGTCCTGCAGCTTCACAAAAGTGAGTGCCTACCAGCATATCAACATACTTGAATAACTGTCTGCACCAAATGGCTGAACTGTGTTAACCATTGGTGTCTGAAGGCACAGAGCTAGAATGTTCCATGAGTGGAACATGGACAAGCTCTGAGAGGATTCCTGCTGCTGTTCGGTGCCCTCTCCAAGGCTTCTGTGGCTTCCCCATGGGTGTGGGAGAAAAATGCCGGAAAGCTTCCTTGTCCTGCATCTATGCTGATTTTGAATGTCATCCTTTGAACACATGAGAAAATACACTTACTACAATAAATAGATAAGCTGAGGACTTTGTTTAATGAGTCCTTTATTTTAGTATTAATGTGTTACATAAAGTTTGATTTTGGAAACACTATTTTGCAGTATGTAACAAAGCTATACTTCTGAACATGCTGATCACTTTACAGTACTCAAAGTTCATATCTGGTAACACTTTGACTTAAAGTTGCCTAACACGCATTGACTTTCAATATAATAAATCTGAATAAATAATACATATTCTTGGAAGTGCTGTTTAATGCCATTCTTTTGTTGAATATGCTGTTCTGCCAGCACTGATATGCTTCAAAGATACTGATTAAATATTGTAGTAGTAGAATTACTGTCTATAAAAGCAAAGTGCCTTCCTTTCAATACTATGCTATGAATTTTACACATAGCAAAGGTTAAATGCAGCCATGAATGATGGGCACATAGTGTACTTGAACTGGAGAAGTTAAAACACCATCATAAAAGCAGGTAGTAAAATAATTTTGAAGAACCTAAGAACACCAGGAACTATTCCTGCAGTATTTTCTTGCAGAGCACAGCAGTTACACAGGAATAGACATGAATCATCTAGGTCTATTCTGTTAAAGAAAATTAATTTAAAATCCTATTCTTGTAGTTGGAGCTTAGTGAAAAGCTTACAGGAAATTCCATTTTGGAGAAAAGACAGGAGGGAGTAAAAATAAGATCTCAAATGATATTTTAAAAAATTTGCAGTGAGTGAAAAGCCCTTGTGACTGTGTCAGCTTGGTGAAAACAATGTTTCTGTCAATTATATGGGGTTGCAAGCAGCTCCCAAATGCCTAATTTCCCAGCAGAGGAATGGCCCAGATCCCAGGACATAAAGCTCCCAGAGTCCTTGTCACTTGAGCAGAACAAGCAGCATCAGTAGGCGCCAGCATCTGTGACCCTGGGGCAAATCTATGAGAACGCTGCCTGGGACTCAGCGTGAGTTCATTGGGATGTTGAGAGTGAAAAAAAATCTGGCTCAACAAACTAGAAGTTTTCAGTGAAACTGTGTTTTATTGCGAAGTTCCTGATTAGTTCTACTAATCATACAATGCTTTGCATTAATTAGAGGCTTGTCTAAACTCAGACTGTTGTACTGATTCAAATTTGTTTAGCTGATGATACTTGGGAGTTAAATTTATACTAGTTCCATTTGTTGATGCAGTTATACCAGTGTAATTGTTAGAAATGTTAGGTTTGATAACATTGATGGAAATAAGCTTTAAATGTCTTTATACTAAGATGAGTATGCCCATGTTAGGGCGAGTATTCCAGCTTCATTGTATTGATTTCCAAACACAAGTAGTCACACTGGCACAAGAGGAACTTTTGTAGACATTTACCAGCTACTAGTAATTCCTAATCTTCTCAATATTATTGTGCTACCTACTTTATAAACTACTGCAGAAGCTATTGTCATTCTCCATTGCAAAACTGTCTTCAGGCATCTGTGTTTACAGTATTATTCAATTATCTTTCAGGAATTCCTTGCCTTCGGGATCAGCAATATTTTTTCAGGTGCCTTTTCTTGTTTTGTTGCAACTACTGCTCTTTCACGGACAGCCGTCCAAGAAAGTACTGGTGGGAAGACTCAGGTAATGACCTCCCCTTACTAGTAGTGTGCATGAGTAAATTTAATCTTATATAGGGCACAGCTCTCACAATGGGATGAAAATAGCCCCAAAACGATTGCATTGCTGGCACATGGAAAGCCACAGGCACCTTAGCTGGCAGCTTGTGCTCTGGCAGGGAATCGTTTCTGTAGCTCTGCCAGAAGAGGGCAATCAGGTTTTATATAGCATGAGTTACACCAGGGGTCAGAAATCCTTCAAACCTAATTCCCCAGAATTTCATTCCCAGTTCAGGGACTGAGTTTGTCACAGCAGGAATTCAGGATGAGGCACGAAATGCTCTCACAGCTGCCAATGAAGCTCCCATGTGCTGGCCTGAGCAGCCCCACCATATGCCATTCATCATCTTTCTCATGTTGAGTGTGCTGCTCTGTTTTACAGCACTACAGCTTTACACCTTTTAATAGTGGAAAACTTCAGGTTATCCAGCAGCCCCTTTTCTGGCCAACACACAGACTTTGCTTTCATCTGTTTATGCAGCGTAACCCTACCAAGAGCTACTACCTTGCGTGCAGTAGTTTACGCTACCCGCTTAATTGAATTCCCTCTGTGCTAGCTGAAGTGTGTAATGATTGCCCACGTACGCCTAAGCACAACAGCATTTTGGCAGGTCTCTTTGTTCCTAAAGAAATGTGATGTGCAACTACTTGTACATTTTTCTTTGTAATCCTAGAAACATAAGACAGAGTCTTAATAAGTTCATTTCCTATAAACACTCTGTTCTTTGCAGGTTGCTGGTATCATCTCAGCTGGGATTGTTTTGATCGCGATTGTGGCCCTGGGGAAATTGCTAGAGCCCTTACAAAAGGTACCGTGCTTGTCCTCTGCAGCACAGCCACCCGCAGCAATGCCATCTGAATGCTCAGCTTTCACGGGCAGGATTAATAGTCCTGTTTAAACTATGGTGACTGACACCAGACGAGGCTCTGGTTTATGGTGTATAATGTTAAGCAGTATCTTAATATGCATTTTTGCTTCTGAATAACATGTTTTCATCATTATTCTTCCCAGTCTGTGTTGGCAGCTGTAGTCATTGCTAACTTGAAAGGGATGTTCATGCAAGTGTTTGATGTTCCCCGTCTGTGGAGACAGAATAAAGTGGATGCTGTAAGTAACCTAATTTTTTGTTTTCTACTGAATGTTTTTTTTTCCTGTTTTTCTTTTTGCCTTTTAATGCCATCCAAGTTTCTCTTAACTACCATATAAACAGAATTTTGTAGAGTTGATGTCGGAAAATTTTTATGTGCGTCCCTAAAATGCAAGTGTCCTGAGGTCAGTTAAAAATTCCCCATTTCAGAGTTTTCCTTGCTCATTTTCTTTATTTTGTCTATCCCACAGTAAGGGTGCCAGTCGGGGCATTCCTGTGCAGTGATTGCATAGCAATTACCATAGTTTACAGCAATCTTGTTGCGATGGCTTGAAAATCAGAATAAAGATAGCCTGTTGCCACCTTTACCATTCTGCTTTTATCTTTTGCACAGTTTAAATGGGCCAGAAAATCTAACCTTTTCTTAATTCACGCACATACATTGATGTTGTTACCACATTAGCATTTGCCTGAATAATTTCAGGTAGTCCTCAAAAAATGTGTTTTCTTGTTCTAGCAAGATTAATCCAAACTAGAATGTGGATTCATTTGTCATGCTAATGGATATATGAACAGACTTAAGAACCACTATAATCATATGTCAGGGTACTTGCTTACATCTCCCACTGTGTTTTTTTGGGAAAAGATTGCATGGAAAGTATTTTCTCCATGCAGTCCTTACTATGCACAGATTTTACAGTGTGTGTCATTGGGCAGAACTTACCTTAGGTAGATCTGAAACTTTCTAGTCAATCATTTACTAGTCCTCTTTACAGGTAAAAATCTTCAGTGACAGGTGTGAGCACTCAGCTTTTTGTGTGATTTGGTCCACTGGGTGTTCTGCCTGGGCAGTGATGTAGAGAGGAGCTGAGGAGCCCACTTCAACTGTTCTGCCTGAATATTCAGTGGAGACTTTAGAGTGCCATCAACCTGTTAATACAAAATACCTCTCTGGAACAGTTCTGATTCTTAGATTCTTAGAGGAGCCTCGTTCCCTCTCTGTATGTCTGTAGGTGGAGCATCTTACAGTATTTTACATCCTGGGAAAATAAATGATTTCCAAATTCTAAAGAAAGATTAACAAAGACTGCTGCCATCAGAAATAAGAAAATGCAATGGTTAACTGCATCCCCTTTGCTTTCACTAAATTAACTTGATCCTTGAAAAATGTTGTTAAAAAACTTATTTCCTAAAAAGGTAACTATGATTAAGAAGATAGTGATTGGTAGAAGTATTTTGGAGGAAGGCTTTTGTATGGAAGTCAGCTAATTGCCAGTGTGCTATGACCATCTCCAAAGTTAAATTCTTCTGCTACTCGTAGTGTCTGGTCCAGTGGTTCTTTAGCATGACCCCAAGTTGTATTTTATAATTAAAAGACTTTACACTTGTTATTTCCTCTCCAGATGATCTGGGTTTTCACATGTGTAGCATCAATCATTCTGGGACTTGATTTGGGATTACTTGCTGGCCTTTTGTTTGGATTGCTGACGGTTGTGCTGAGAATTCAGTTGTAAGTAACACGGGACTAGAAATAATTGTTAGTGTTATACCATGAAAAAGGAAGGCAATATGCTGAAAAGCAAGATGATCTGTGGCGGAAAATCTGCTTGGGTTTACAAAAACTTTGAAATGGATAAAATCTATTATTTAGAACAAAACATTGTTTGTGTGCTATCATTTAATTACATTGATAAAATACAAGCTGCATTATTTTATCACTATTTATTCTATATCGTGTTGGGTACTCTGGTGGTACTTCACTGTATGTTATTTATGCACTCACACAGCTGAGTTCTGGAAAGGGACAGGAACATTGCAGATCAAATGTAAAAAGATGTATGAATGGCTTCTGTAATTAATTGATCATTACAGTGACTCTTAGCAGGTAATACTACTATGGTATGTTACACATGCTGGTAACTTTTTCACTTACTGCTTATACAAGACTGAGTGTACGCCAGTGAAAGAAGAGGAAGAGAACACATGAGAATAAGACAAAATTTTGTGCTTGTGGCTGATTTGTTGCTGCTCCATGAACAAATGGTAGTGGAATTGTGAGAAAAGATGGCTTTGCAGAGTCTTCTTTGGCCATCTTGTTACTTCTCATTGATTTCTTTTTCCTCTGAAAATCCAACGTAATTCCTTTCCTTCAGCCGGGAGGCGAGAGAATACAGTCACTAACAATGCCAAAGGATACCTGCACTGTCAGCAGATGCCTCAAAATAAAGCTTTGCAAAAGTTCCTACAGAATAGTAGATTATAAAAATGAAATTTGAAGAGCCTCAAAAAACATTTCCAAATTCAACTCAGTTTTGTGAAATCAAAATATAAAAGGGAGGTGAGGCTTTACAAACTTACAAATAATTTGCTTCAATTGTTAAAGATATATCTGGAGACTGCAAAATATTTTGGTTTTGGTATTGACTGAAATCAAAATTTAAAGGGTTGGACAAAAAGTTTTAAGTAACCTGAAAAGAGTGTAAATGTATTGTTTCAGTTGAGTCGAAATGAAAAACATTAATTTTTTGGAGTCATTTTTTTTTTCTCATTCAAACCAAACTAACCTGCTCTTAAAACATTTTTCTGGTTTGGGAAACAAATGCAACAAGTTATTCATTCAGTTCTACATAAAAATGGTGCAAGCAATTTTGGCTGAGACCAAAATACCTTCTCTTTGAAAAGCATCATTCGCTACATCAGAAAAAGACCCTTGCACAGTGACACAGAACAAAGATACAACGCTTTTCCAGTGAGACCATTAGTTTGGCCCAAGACAGCAGACTACAGGAGTCTGTGACAGTTTGCATGCAGCAATCCTTTACATTCTGTGAATACCTAAATATCATGTTTACCTTCACTGTCTTTTGTTTCTGTTAGTCCTTCATGGGGTGGCTTTGGAAACATTCCTGGCACAGACATCTACAAGAAAGTCAAGGACTACAAAAATGTAAGTAATTGCTGAGTTGTTTCCCAGTCTACAAGCCATTGTAAGACAAAGTTGTGCCTTGCGTATTGTGGACAACTTGAATTTGGAAGTGGAGTGCTCAAAAATAAGAAGTTTCAGCATTAAATTCTTCATCTGGATCAAGATGGGTGATCCATATTGCATGCTTGGGCTCTAAGCTCCTAAAAACTGAATCACCAATTCTCCACAAAGACACACCATTTTTTGTGCATTAGATGTGTAGCTGAACTGTTGAAGTAGTTAAACTGCTTCTCATTAGCCAAAATATGCTTGCTGCTGCTTAACCTTATATTTTTGGCAACAGGTTATAGAACCAGAAGGTGTGAAGATTCTCAGGTTTTCAAGTCCAATTTTTTATGCTAACATCGATGGACTGAAAAGCAGCCTCAAATCCACAGTAAGTGATAGGTGACAGCTTTGGATGCTTCTTAATTGTCTTTGAGATTTCCTCAAAATTACATCTAGCTAAAATTAAATCATTTTGATCCTTTTTCTGTAGGTGGGGTTTGATGCAGTCAGGGTATATAACAAGAGGCTCAAAGCACTGAGGAAGATACAAAAGTTAATCAAGAAGGGGAAATTAAAAGCTACTAAGGTAAATTGATTTTTTTCTTTCTGTTCTTTCCCAAGGGATTACTGCTACAGCTTATTACTTTACCTTTAATTACGAGTTCCTCTGTACTCATCTCTAAAATAAAGATGGAAAAGTGTGAGTTATTACTATAAGTCTAGGACCTGCGGGAGACTTAGCAGAGCACTACACCTATTGCAAGAGACCCCACATATTCAGGCAGCTGTGACAGTCATAGTGTTAACAGGAATGGAAGCAAGAGATTCCCTGATCCTACCTCTACACCTCACCACCTCACATTGTCTCTGTGCAGAAGTGCTGACTCTTTCACGCGTTCATACTCTTACTATCCAGCTTCCTATGCACACACTTCAGCCCCTCAATGTCTTTCTTGTAGTGAAGGGCCCAAAACTGAACACAGGATTCGAGGTGGGGCCTCACCAGCGCTGAGTACAGGGAGATGATACTGCCCTGGTCCTGCTGGCCACAGTATTGCTGACACAAGGAAGGGAGTAACCAGCCTGGCACCCAGGAGTCTCGGGGCTGCTAGGGAGGGGAAGAAGAAATCTGTTTGGTTTGTCTACTTGATCCACAGGACCTTCAAGGCCTGAGAATGAGGGGAAAGGGAACAAATATGTGACCTGCTTGGTCACAGAGAATGGCTGCTTGCCTTTTGTCATTAGTTATACTAACGATGTCACCAGGTGTTGGGAGCAGGGGGTACAGGTCACAGGTATCAGTCTCATTCATTCCTGAAACAGAAGTTATCATAAGGAAGTATTTCCTGTAACTCCAAAACTTTCTCCATGATTAAATGATATATTTAATATATAATCCGCACATTAGAATGGCATCATCAGTGAGCCTGGTATTAATAATGAAGCTTTCACGACTGATGAGGAACCTGAAGACAATGAAGATCTTCAAGTTCCCACCAAAGAAGTAGAGATCCAAGTGGACTGGAATTCAGAACTCCCAGTCAAAGTAAACATCCCCAAGGTGCCCATCCACAGTCTCATTTTTGATTTTGGAGCAGTAACCTTCTTGGATGTTGTAGCTGTGAGATCAATAAAAACGGTAAGGGCATTTTTTTCTGGTGTTCCATGAAAATGAAACTAGTCAGTAGTATGTAAACCAAGAGCTGTCAGCTGAAGTTAATTTCTGAGTTTTTAAAAGTCAGCTGTTGAAAAATACCTTCAAAACTTATACAGCAAGAGGTAGAATATTGGTGTATGCATATTTTATGTGGGGAAAAAATTAAAAATGCATTAAAAGAACACTATGAACGTTACATAGTCAAGTACTCTAAAATTAGAACTGCAAAATGTGGTCACCTTGTATGCATATGTTATGAAATATTTGGCTATATATTTTCTTTCCACATGCCTCCTGCTTTAATTTGGGCACAGGATAATGCTCACTCAACACAGAGGTAGTAAAAATTTTGTCTTCCATCACTTTTGAGGCTTTAACCACCGTATTTATGTATTAATTCCATATTATTTACATTATGAAGGAAGAACAATTCATTTCTTTAGAGGGTTTTCTGTGGCTAACATCAGAGCACATCATCAATATTCATTAATTCATCCTCAAACATCATACTACTTAATAAGGAGCTAATATCCCTAGTTTAGTGAGAGGGAAATGAGGTGAAGAGTATTTCCATTATTTTTTGGTGCCCAGCTACAAAGACTGTTCAGTCTTTAGTCTTTTATGGTACTTTTTGTGTTCAGATTTCTGCTTTCATTAACTTTATTTCGGAGCTGGGACTGCTTAGCCTATCTATAAATCAGATCTTAGATTACGAAGACTCTAGTTTATCAATGAACAGAAGAGTATGGAATTGTCAATCACCTCTGGAAATACTATTCTAAAAGACTTGCCTGTCACCAGGGAGCCAGGGGTAGAATCCAGCCTTCCCCCTTTTAACTAACTGAAATATAAGAATGCTGGATGCCTCACCTCAGCCTTCTGACTGCTTTTGCTTCAGTTCTGGCTTCTGAGACAAAAGAGATACGGGGTCCATAGACATAACTCTTTCCATATGCAGCTTTTTCATCCAAGAGCAGGTCCATCTGCTGCACTGCATGAGGGAAAAATCCGTGTAAAAAAAATTGCATGTGCCAGTGAAAGAATGTATCATATCACACATACATGGGGGGAAATAAAGCTTGCTCAGGGCCACGTGGTTCTCACTTGAAGAGATATGGTTATTCATGTTATGAGAACAGAATGAGAACCTTGTGTGTATACAATTACATAGCTGAAGACAGGCCACTTCAACAACCAGGTACCTATATACTGAATCTTTATGTATAGCAGTTCCTTATTTATGATAAATAAATAAAACATTTGGAATGAAGACACTCAGAAACAAATGAAGTGTGTGTGTGCCTATACATTACATATATAGACATATATACATATATGTATTTTCTCCTTATAGACTTTATTTATTTATGTCCTTGTTGCAAACTTTTATTTTTTTAGATAATTAGAGAGTTTGAGAGAATTGATGTGAGAGTATACTTTGCTTCATATCAAGGTAAACATCCAAATATTTCTAATACCACTCATGCAAAGAATAAAATGAAGCTGAAAAGGGATCTCTAGATGTGTCTGTGGGAGCATTTGTTCTAATAAAATTGTGAATTATCACACTGATAAACATGGTGAGCTGCGGTGGGACACAAAGAATGGTGGGGTTCAAAGGAAATATGGAAAGTAAAAGTCAAGACAAAGTTATGATTGATTGATTGATTTGGCTGTACGTTTGATTTTTTTATAGTTGTAACCATGTATTTTGACATTTATTTCTTAAATTTCTTCAAATTGTATTAACCTGTTAGGACTTTCTTTTATTCAGACAACCTTATATCTCAACTGGAACGGAGTGCCTTCTTTGATGATACTGTCAGAAAAGACATGTTCTTCCTGACTGTCCATGATGCTGTGCTCTACATAAGGAAGCGAATGACATACAGTGACAAGCAGGATCCTATATTTGAGAAGGTAAGGATATCCAGTAGTACCTTTCCCTTCCTTCTATCATCTAGCATTCATTCTTGGAATTTCCATTACGGCATGGCATGTTTGGAAACTAGACCTAACAGAGCCGTAGTACAAAAAAGTGAGAGTCTAGTAAATTGGGCAGCTTCTGTAGTACACAAATATTTTGCTAGGTCAAAGGAAGGGTCTGTCGACCCCAGGATCTTACCAGTGAAAAGAACACAAGAAACGGAACGCACAGAGAACACTTTATCCTAAGACACATTTTCTAGTTTCTGACAACTGACAGGTTAAGAGCTTTTTCAGCTGGAGGGTGCATTTGGACCATTATATTTAATTGTCACAGATGGAGTTTTCGTCAATGTGTCTGTCATACAGCTTCTGGAACCCTTTTATGTATTTTAGCTTGACACTATCCTGTGGAGATGGGTTCTGTAATTTTTTAATGTGTTATATGACAAATATTTCCCCTTTGTTTCAAGCCTGCTGGATTTCAGGATTGCTAGTAGCAATGAATAACCATTCCCGGCTCCTTTTCCCAACACTATTAGTAATTTCATGTATCTCTGGTCAAAGCTGCAAAGTCCCATCCTACTTGGTGTGAGTGTGTATGGAAGCTTTTCCACACTGGTGTTCATTCCCACTGCTCTTCTCTGCATTTCCTAGTTGTATTCTTTGTTTTTTGAGATAACCAGCACACTCTGTAGCATATAAAGATGTGGGCCCACATTAGGAAAATGGCTTTATAATGGTCTCCTGTCTTTTCACCACAATTCCTTCCCTAGCAATCACTATTACAGTATTATGAATAAATAGTAATTAAAACTAATATTACTGATAACCTTATTTTTTTATAATTTTTGCATACTGCTGTCTTACAGTAGAGATTAACATTTTGACAAAGCTATACAGCAGTTTAGAGATAGATTCTGCTTTAATTATTTTTACAAAGCCATAACTAGTCATATGAGGAGAGGTAGGACCAAAAGCTTTTCAGCATTTAAGTTCCTCTCAGCTGAACTAAATCAACAGCTTTGTCAAGGAGCAGTAAACAACAGACTCCTGTAAGCTGTGGAAGCTGTCTTAAGGTATTTCAGAGTAATAAATCAGTTTCAATTATACAGACAACATGTAACTCATCATGTTTCTTAATTTCCTTCTGCCAAGATTTCACTCATGCAGGAGTCTAAAGAACCCATAGAATTCACAGAAACAAGCCGGCCTGATGATCAACTGGATGTTCAGGAAGAGGTACGCACTTTGGAAATGAATGTGTCTCTTACGCAATACTGCTGGCTCTATTCCTTTGCCTGTAGCATTAAGTCATGGGGTGAAAGTATGGCGGATCAACTGAGCCCTCAACAGTTTCTTCTCTATGAATAAATACACTCCCTGGGTACCTGAATGTCAGTGCTTAGTGGAGGAAGTTTTTCTTGAGATATAGTAGATGATATGTGCACAAGCACCTCCTGATTTCTGTCTCCTTAGGGCCACTTTTGCCTTACACAGGCTTATAAACAGATCTAAACATGAGTTAGGTGCCTGGAAGAAGACTTCGTAAGGCTTGAGGCACCTGAGTCCAAAATTATGGTCAACTTCGCCCCTTCATTCCTCCTTTTTAACACAGCAGACACATACTTGCACAATCCCAATATTTTAGAGGAGTCTGCAGTAGCAGTATACTGAACATAACTAACACGCAGCAGTACAAGTCCATTAAAGCAATGCCATGATATTTTGCGTTTACAGAATACTGCCAGAAAATAAAGTAGCACTCACTGCTAAAATAATGGG
Source organism: Nesoenas mayeri (assembly GCF_963082525.1). Classification (NCBI taxonomy): domain Eukaryota; kingdom Metazoa; phylum Chordata; class Aves; order Columbiformes; family Columbidae; genus Nesoenas; species Nesoenas mayeri. Next base: position 15,996,214 of record NC_137541.1, read on the forward strand.
GCAGCAAACATTTATTCAGAAATTGGGAGATTAGGCTAAATGCCCTTTTATAGTCTGAGACGGATTAAACTACTGATATATCAACAACTTGGAAGTTTTATAACACTCCATGTAGGTAAAGGCACAATTATTATGTTTCCCTCCTATTGTGGTACTAGTCAGAACTCTGTTCTTAATTCCTGAGCAAATGCCTGTCAAACTTCATCAGGGCTTGGTCAGTACCTGACACTTGGTACTCCTGATTCACCCCCTCTTTTTTTGGTTGGCATGAATATTGCAAGATACCCAAATATTATTCTTTATAACTAAAATGGGGAGATGCACTTTCCACTCCTCTGTACATCACAGTGCAGAAAGGAATGAAGGATTAAAAAAGCTAGAAAAACACCATAATCTGTAACAGAGTGTTTGGGAATGGCAAGACAAGAAGACTTGAATTCTCATTTCTATTCACAGGATTGCTTATATATTTATATAATTGTCATTAAGTAAGAGAAGAAGCGAGACACAAAAGTACCAAGCCAAGGTCAAAGAGTATTTTGAAAGATTTCTGTCCTCCACTTTTATAGCCACATTTTGAAGGTGAACACTGGTAACCTTCAGACCTGCAGGTTCCGACTGAATTATCCAGTGCACAAGTCAGAGGGCAGCTACCTCAGAACAGTTACTTGTTCTGTACTCTTGTTGTGTGTACTCAGAACTAACCACGGCCTATTTCTCTCTGCCTTTTGAAAACCATCTCACTAGGCTATGCGCAGACTTGCTTCGTGAGGACAGACTGTTGGAACTGTCTTACCTGTGGACTCACAGCAATATTTATGCACCTGTACTATATAAGCATTTTCTGCAATGAAACCAATCTTTGCACTTGAAGAAAACCCTGATTGTTTGTCTGAATGATACAGATCTCTAGAAATCTCCACATTTTAGCTAACATTATCCTGGAAATATTCTGGACCTTGATTCTGCAAGCACTTTCTGATATGTTATATTGATTAAAAAAAAAAAAAATCAGAAGACTATTACAAAAGACATACTCGGTTTTGGGACTAGTGAGTCAGAAGGTGCATTACAGCATTTCATCAGTGTGTACGGGATGAAAAGCTGCTTTGTGGTCTGCCCAGGAGAGTTGAAGAGACCAAAATCTTTGGATGGCAAGCCTTTTGTTCTGTATTTGTACAATGCCTAGCAAGAGAGCAGGAGTTCTAGCTGGCCAAGGCTTTGCAATTGTAGAACATTACTGTGAGCATATGGGCTGACAAGGCTTGAATAATGTATAATTGTGATTGTTTTTTTTTCCAAGCAATTCCTTAAATTGCTGCAGGTTGTTAGATAACTCAAACAGGTGACAGGTGAAACAGTCACATGAACAGAAAATGGCACTGAACTCCTATAAAACTTTAAATAGGAAAAGTTTCAATAGAAAAGACCTTTGAGTATGGGCTCATTAGTTCTGTACTAATCCCATTGTAGCAAATCATGCACTACTATTAACGATCATCCCTACAGTGAAGTATACACAGAAGATTACTTTGGCTAGGTTACATGTCCTTGATCAAGAGGCAGATTGTGACATAGATAGATTAAGGAAAACCTTAATCCCCAAGTACTTAATGGAATCTGTAGAACAGGCTGCTACTGAGTGCAAGTAAGAAATTCAGAATGCAACCTAGTATAGAGGTTTTTCTTTTTAATTAAATGGAATATAGAACGTTTTTTAGTTTAATAGTTATATTTTTATATAGCATATTTTTCTTTTAATATTCTACATCAAACTGCTGCTGTTCTTTTACATTTGACAGTCCATGATGCACAAGTGCAATAATTTACAAAACATAAATAATTTGACCTGCAAAACTTTAATCCTTACTTTAGGACTATATAAAAGAGATACGCAGGAAAGCAATGTTCTTACTTTTCATGAAGAAGAAATGTGTTTTGATGGAAAACAAACTGCTACCTTAAATTTTTTAGCACTACATTATTTTTTTTAATGGAAAAAACCCTGAATGGTGAGGGAACAGATAATAACAAAAGTGTGAGAAGTGTCCCAGTATAAAACCCCTTTAAGTTCCACAATGTCAGCTAATTAGCTTCAGTACGTTCACATACTTAAGTCTCCTTCTTTGATTTCATTGGAGAAATGTTCCTATATCACACTGCACAGCAATTTTTTTTCTGCAAGTAATGTTACTGGAAAATCTCAGGTGAAAAGCTAAGCACTAAATAAATTATTCTGTCCTAAGGACCTGAATGAACTCCATCAAAATCAGTGAAAAAAATCTTATAACTTTCTGTCACCTGGACAGTACATTACACAGTAGGTAACACCACCAGACTGGCATCTTCATGCTCTAATTAAGGCAAAAACTTCAGCCTTTGTGACAGTCAGTGAAGTTTCCCATTTCAAATGCAATACAAATAGACATATGCCGTTGGGATGTGGGACTGACATCTCCACAAGCTGCGAATTAGGCCCATGTTTAATTGGCAAATCAGGCCGAACCGCACCACCTCAGACAAAAGCAGTAATTTCTATTTACACTAAGGCTTGGGCTCAGGCTGGGCTTTGACAATCTGGGCTTTTAGCACTACCTCTCCTCGTTCTCCCCGCTTCCCTTCACCAGCCTGACACAGGAGGCTGGTGCTTCTGCCCAATTCCTGACAAAACTTCCCTGTCAGGCCATGGCCCCAACTTCCATTAACCCACATCTCAGGCACAGCTGCCAGCGCACACAGCACACAGGACAAAGCCAGTGACACATTTCTCAGAAGCTCTATTGCTTTCCTAAAGTGCACCTGCATTTTATGTAAAAAGGAAAATATTCTACCTGGGACTGACAAGTGAGTTTTCAGCTGAATTTTATGCAAGGCACATACTATGAAAAAGATAGTATTAAAAAATTATAGCAGTGGATTTATTTTCCTCAAGAGGACATCTGCACTGTGAAGTTTGAGTATGCATTCTTACCTGACAGAAATGTGGGCTGCTTTTATTTTTTGAACCTTCTCCAGTTCTTGTCCATACAGGTATTTACAAAAAGCAATTAAATATCCAACAGTCTTCCAGTTTTCTTTTCAAATATGACATTTCAGATGGAACTAATTGTGATAAAGTATGATGCAATGCAGTTATTATTGGCCTGCATATTTCTTCAACACGTGGTGGTATTTGTTCTTAATTCAACGGGCACAAAATACTCAGCTTTTCCTGAAAATAGCATTGCACACAAAGCCTACAGTTCCACAGAGATAACATGCAGACAGCAAATGCTTTCTCAGTGGGTCAGGGCATGTGCTTCTTAATTTTCTTTCTATGGTGTATCCATCAAAATGAAGGTACCAAAATTTTTCAATGAAGCTAGAATTCCCTACAATTTTGTACTAATTCAAACATCCATAAGTAATGCATCTAGGTGTGCTTATCTTTTTCCAGTAGAATGAAGAAGCGATATTTTTGTATGTATTTTGAGTATTACTATTCTGTCTTTGCATGTCAGGTATTAAATTTGGAGAGATATTTAAAGTTTTTTTAAAAGCTGCATTTTAAAAGTAATCATACCCATTAACTATAAAATAAAGTTGTGCATACTGAAGACACGCTCCATGTATCTGCATGATTTTTTTTTTTTAAACTCTTAGAGAATTCTTGTTACGGGGAAATAAAACATTATGGAGGGATTGGTGGCAGGTTTCCCTTGGGTTGGTCTTTTGAGGAACTACAAAGGAAACCTGTTCTCTCTGCCTTGTGGGGTATGGCAAGGCACATTAGGCTTAAATGGCAGCTTTAAATGGTAAGGCTATAAAGATAATGAGAGATATTACAGGGACACAAGATCCCAGTCCCAAGGACTTCAGAGGGACAGTCACCAATGGCAAATGTGTGGAGCAGAGCTGTCCCTGCGTTTGGATTGTGGCAGGGCTGCTTGAGGCCACTTTGTACCCTATAACGTACAATTCCAATTGTATTTATACTCCTTTCTTTAGTCCTGTAAGGACAGCATCCCACTGAATTACAGAGCATTTACAAAACGCAGAGTTTATGGACATTACATAAAGTGGTTTCTAGAGGCTGTGAAGCTTTGGGGTGCCCTGGCGGCCCCTCGTTCCATGAAGCCATCGGCATTCCCGCGGCCCCGAAGTTCAGCAACCTGCCGTTTCCAAGGCAAACCCGTAGTCTGACCAGCAGCAGCTCAGACAGCGCGATGTGGTCTCACGTTTGTCCGCTTTTTTGGGAACTCACACCACATGAGGCACCCTCTCCCTGGGTGCGCAGCAGGGCTCTCGCGGCTCCCAGCAGCAGGGGCCCTCTCAGTGTCCTCCGTCTCCAAGAAGCCTCAAGGTCCTTTCCTACAACGGCTCCTACTTCAACTGCGGCTCTCAGCCCCTTCGTGCCTGGCACCGCCTCCGCCCCCAAGGCGACAGCGCGCCCGGATTCCGCCTGGAGCGGCTGGAAGCGGCTCCGAGGGAACAGCCCCGAGGGGCGCACAGCACCCCCGCACAGCACCCCCGCACAGCACTCCCGCACAGCACCCCTGCCCCGCCGCCATTGCCGCTCCCGCCCAGCGCGCATGCGCGGTGCCTGCGGCACTACAACCCCCAGGGGGCAGCGGTCCGCCAGCCGCCGTCCCGGCAGGCACTGCGGCACCGCCGCGCCTTCCTCCCCGGCCTGGCCGCAGAGCCTGTCGGGACCGAGGGTCCCGTTGCGAGGCGGCGGCGCCGCCCGGCCGAGCTGGCCCGTGGGTCCGACCGTCCCCGCGCTGTCCCGCGGCCGCTCCGCAGGGGCGCAGCGAGCGCGGTGCCATAAACACTTCCCCACAGCGCACTTTGTCACGTCTCCCCCGCCTGCCACCAGTCACTTCCGCTTCCGGCCGCACCCTTCCGCTCCCACAGTGCCCCGCGCCGAATCATGGACCACAATGGTGAGGAGGGGAGAGGCCGGGAGACCCATTTACACGCGTCCCCACCCGGGCTCGCTCCGCGCTACCGGGCGGCGAGAGGCCGCGCGCGGGGCCGCCGGGTGCGGGGCGGCGCCAGGGTAGCGGCAGGATGCGGCCCAGCGCCCGGTAACGCCAGCGGGGCCCGGGTTCGCCGCGGTTCCCCGCGCGGCGGGGCCTGGTCGCTCCCGTCAGCGCCGGGCTCGCGATCGACCCCTTCCCCCCCCCCGCCGCGCGCCCGCCAAAGTTCGCGCCCGGCGGCCCCGCCCCTTTTCCCCCGCGCGGCGGTTCGGCCCTGCCCCCACCCGGCGGGGCCGCTCGGCGGCGGGAGGGCCCAGCGCCGGCCCGGCCGGGCTGCGGAGCGGGGTGGACACGGCGGGAGGGCCCAGCGCCGGCCCGGCCGGGCTGCGCAGCGGGGTTGACACGGCGGGAGGGCCCAGCGCCGGCAGAGCGGGGTTGACGCAGCGTCAGGCGCGGCCGCTGCCGGCGGGGCTGCGCGCTCCCGGCCTGGCTCAGCAGCGCGGTGCGTGCGGAGCGCACCGGCCCGCAGCAGGTGGATGCGGCCTGGAGCATCCCGGGGGCGTTTCCCCAGCCCGGGGCCGGTACCGTGTTGTGTGGTTGGGTCGGTGGGCTCTGGAGAGGAAATTTTCTCACGTTCCTGGATTTGGCTTCGTAGCTTTGACGCTTCGCTGGTCAGCGCGCTGATGTAGTCCCAGAAACAGATGAGTGGACGTGGGTTTTTAGCTAGGTTGGGGGGAATTTTTTTCTTCCCCATAGCAAATATTGCATTATAAACTGGTATGAATAAGATCTAGTATTTGAGCAGTATTATTAAATTAAAAACAAACAAACATGAAATGCAAAAGAAACTGAAGTTGATGAAGGTGACAGTTCAGGAGGATGTATCACCTCTAATTAAAGCTTCTCTAAGTAGTCATAATAAATTTGGTATGTTTTAAATGTTTTTTTCTAGACTTCATCGTGATAGCCCTGCTTACACAGAGTGGAATTTATTATCCTTCTGTGAAACATGAATGATTAGTAAACTTCCTAGTTTGGATTAGTTGAGTAGCTGACTTATGTAACTATTCCTAGCTTGTGAAGCTATGTGGAAGAAAAGCATCAGAACATAATTGTTTTCTATTGGCAGTTCAGTGGACTAAATAATAAACATATTTTTGTTGTTGTTTGGGTTGTATATTGTTGTTTTTCCAATTTGTTTTAGTCATCCCTATTTGCAAATGGATTGAGATCTTGCAGAGACTTTTTTCTGGTCTATGGTGTTGTGTTTTTGTGTATGCTGGTAGAAAACAGAATTTCCCAGCGTGGGGAAAACAGACAGCTTTAGTTTTATTATATTGGGTGTTCTAGTCCCAGCAGTCTCCGAGAAGCCTGGTGTCCAATGTTTGCTGGGCCATCTGCTTAGCCAACAGGACAGCTTAAACAAAAGCAACAAATGAACAAAAGTAAAACCAGGCTTTTTTGGTTTTGCCTTTTTACATATTACCTTTTGCAGTGAAAGGCGTCAGCCACAGTGCCAAGAGGAATAAATACATTTGATCTATCACAGGAAATTGAGGGCTCTTGATTTTGAGGTGAAGTGAGTGTCAGGGCACAGTCCCAACTTGAAGCTTTGTCGGAATTCCTAGTTTTGGTGGCTTGTGACACACCCCTTCGGGGATGAGCACATCCCGCTTTGACATGCCTGTCAGAATGGCAATTTCAATTAAAATGAAAGTGAGCTGGGTAGATTCATGAAGGATAATACTATTTTGGTATGAAGACTTGCTGGAAATGTAGGGAGTTGTACCCCTTCATGGGTGTTGCTTGTTGCAGTGTCCCCTCCAGGCTGTCTATTGGAGCCTGCGTCTGCTGAGGCTTGTGTCAGGCTATTTATTGCTTCATTTGCCCTGTTGCTTGATTTAACTCTGGTCATAGAGAATTCTGTATGTAATGTGGAACAGTAATTTTCTGTTTAGCAAGGATACTGCTACATACTCTTATGTTGTCAAGGTTGTACAAAGTAGGATTCATGCTGTGAGACGAGCTATACAGTTAATTTTTTTTTCTGTTGCGTAGAAATGACAGACTAGCTAACTTTTTACAGTAGCTTTGGTTTTAGGACTAGATTTGATTTCTAGATTGGATTGTATGTGAATTCTAGATTACAGAATTCTAGAAAGAATTGTATGTGAATATATTTATTTTCTAGTCATTAAACTTTGATATGTCATAAGAGTCTTAAACAAACTTCAAAAACATTTTTCTTGAAACTCTTCTGTTAATATTTAGTCTCTTTAGAAACTATTAGATAACTGAAAAAATACATAAACCTTTTTTTTTTCTTTCATAGACAATGATTTGCAAGGAACAAATAGTTCAGGATCATTGGGTGGTCTTGATGTTCGTAGAAGAATCCCTATAAAGCTTATCTCAAAACAGACAAATAAAGCCAAACCAGCACCTCGAACTCCAAGAAATATGAACAGGATGCCTTCAAAGACACAAGCTGGTGATGAAGGTAAATTAATATAAATACTAGGCTGGTGGCAGCATTGTTCAAGACTTTATTCAGCCTTAGAAACATAAGGGTCAAAGGTTCTGCCCAAGTGCAAAACAAGTTTTAAATTTCCAAGTACTGCCACACGTTAAGGATTAAATGATGCGCATTCCCAAAGCAAACTGTCTCACTGTGCCTTTCTGTAGGATGGGCTCAGCAGATTAGAAGACCTGTTGCATCTCTTGATGATTCCAATATAGAATGACACATAATCTTAATAGGAGCCAGTGTCAATTAGGAAAGTGTTGTTGTTGGCTCGTGTCTTTCTTCTCTTTCTTTTTTTCCACAGAAGAATTTGATTATAATGAAGAGGAGCGATATGAATGTAAAGGAGGTGAAATGTTTGGCAATCAAAGGAGATTTCCTGGACCCATCTTTTGGGACTATAAGGTAAAGTCATGGATGGGAAGTTGTGAATCTTCGTGAATCTTAGCAAACTGTAGGTAGTCCTGGGAGATACCTTCTTAGATAAAGTGCTCCCTTTACTTTTGACTGAAAATACGTTCTCTGCTTTCTTGGGTTTGTGATGTTGTTTCCTTCTCAACTAATTCAGAAATAATGGGCATGTTGTTGATAATAGAAATGAGAAGCTTTAGTGATGTTGGATTTTTTTCTCTCTCACCGTGTTCTCTATCCTATCAGATAAACTTGCTGGGGGAAAAGGATGATACACCCGTCCATTTCTGTGATAAGTGTGGATTACCCATCAAAATGTATGGACGCATGGTGAGTGGAAGATGCAGCAGTGATTTCCCTTTAGGTACAATTAGGCTTTACTATGTCTCTGTGAGGCCACTAGAGGTTACTGATTTCAGCAGGCCTCTGAATAAACACCAGAAGAATATCAGGATGGAAACAGCGGCCTTTCCTGCTGGAGTGTTTTTGTTCCATCTGTCGTGCTGATTTCTCTTTACCCCCTGATTCAATAAACTGAGCTTGAAAATGTTAAACAAAAAGTCAAAACACCATCACCAACACAAAAACCTTCAAGTCTAGTGGCTTTTGACCTTATATAACTTAGCTTTTAAATTAAAGGCTTTATCCCAATTAGAGACTTGCAATGAAGTTAGAAAACACTTTTGGCTTTTATGTCCCTTTAAAATTAGTGTAACAAAATCCCTGAGATTAATTTAGATTTAGACGTGTGATGTAACAGGCTTCAGGCTTGGACTTAAAGACAGTTAATGCTTTTAAAACTTTACTTCCTTGCCAGCAAGACAAGTGTAATTAGATTGCATATACAGCTTCTGTGAATGTTCGGTGTTGATATTACTGCAAGACTTAAACTTTTGCCTGTACGTTTTTGCCAGCTCTTATAAAACCAAACAAACCTACTCCCAAAAACCCAAACTCAACGCAAACTATTTTATAAAGTTTCTATGCGAACATGCTGTAAACTGCTAACTGCCACTGCCTGTTCACCTCATACGTCACTTCTGTTATTAGAAATTATGTGCTGGAGGGAGGGTCTGTATTCTGCAAAATGACATAGGCACTTATATATCATGTCTTAACAGAGTCATGTTTTGTCTCTAGATACCTTGCAAGCATGTTTTCTGCTATGACTGTGCTATACTACATGAGAAAAAGGGAGACAAGATGTGTCCAGGGTAAGTTATCTCAAGATTTATTATTAAAGGAAATGTAGGAAAGTAACTTCAATATCTTATTTCAGATAGTGCATTAACATGGTTCTTATTCATGTACATTTAGCAGAGGCAGTAGAGTATTCTATACTACACACTTTATTGTAGTTTCATCTCCTGTATTTGGGGATTATAAGATATGAGCGTTTACTTTGTTGTTTAAGTATTTGTGTAGCTAACCTGTTACTGCTCCAGTTTGAAAAGGAATAAATGACAGAGTGACTTTTGTTAAGGCTTTAAGTGCAGAAGAGAGGGAGAATTATGCTATTTATAAATTTCCACCTCAAAATTTTTATGGTATTTCATAGTTGTGTTTGGAGACTTAAAAACTAGATAAGCTTCAAACTCAATGAGTTGTTTGTTTAATTGCCACAGTGGAGAAAAATTCTCAGTTTGAATTTGAGTAATTACGTTAAACTGGTTGATTTTTGGGGAAAAAAAAAAGGCAGATTGAGCTCTCTATGATGACAATAAACCAGTATAACCAATATTCTCTCCTGATGTAGCTGTAATGAACCTGTGCAGCGAATTGAGCAGTGTGTCCGAGGGTCTCTCTTCATGTGTAGCATTGTTCAAGGATGCAAGAGAACTTACCTGTCACAGAGGGACCTACAAGCTCACATCAACCACCGTCATATGAGAGCTGGAAAGCCTGTTACTCGTCCTCCCATTGAACCTGTGCATCCTCCCATTGCCCCACCACCTGCCGAAATTCCTGAGCGCTTCATAATGCCACCTGAGAAACATCATATGACCCACATTCCGCCAAAGCAGCACATCATGATGCCACCACCTCCTTTACAGCATGTGCCACACGAGCATTATAACCAGCCACATGAAGACATTCGCGCTCCTCCTGCAGAGATGGCAATGGCTCCCCCGCCTCCTCGCCCCGTCAGTCAGGACACCTTCCGCATTTCAACAAGAAAACACAGCAACTTAATAACTGTCCCTATTCAGGATGACTCGAATTCGGGTGCTCGAGAACCACCTCCACCAGCCCCTGCACCTGCTCATCATCATCCTGAGTACCAGGGTCAACCGGTGGTATCGCACCCTCACCATATAATGCCTCCACAGCAACATTATGCACCGCCCCCCCCCCCACCTCCACCGATCAGCCATCCGCTGCAGCACCCTCCCCAGGCAGCAGGTACTCCTCACATGGTATACAGCCAAGCTCCTCCGCCACCAATGACCTCTGCTCCTCCTCCAATAACCCCACCACCTGGACATATCATTGCCCAGATGCCACCATATATGAATCATCCTCCTCCAGGACCTCCCCCTCCTCAGCACGGAGGCCCCCCAGTAAATGTCAATGCGCCCCCTCCCCACCACTATAATCCCAACTCTTTGCCACAGTTCAGTGAAGATCAAGGAACTCTTAGTCCCCCTTTCACACAGCCTGGGGGGATGAGCCCAGGGATCTGGCCAGCTCCGAGGGGGCCACCTCCACCCCCACGAATGCAGGGGCCTCCTGCCCAGGCCCCGCTTCCCGGACCACACCACCCTGACCAAGCCAGATACAGACCCTATTACCAATGATATGAGCAGTTACATGCATAGAGAGTGCTATGAAGAGGATACAACTATATACAACAGCCTTTTAATTAAGTGTTTGGGGGTTATTTTGTTGTGGTTTTTTTTAAGATACTGTCATTTTGACTGTAAGACATTTTTGGGTTCGAATCTTAAATGATTTTTAAGCCTTGGCGCTAGGACTCTGACTTCAGATAGTCTGTAGTGCTAAAATAAGTGGCTTAGTAGACCACGGTTGCATTTTAACAGAACTTCTGTCTGTAGTGTGGCTAAATTGTCCTAAGATGAACACTTGTAACATTATTTACTGGAGAAAATGAACACGTGTTGTACCATTCTGAATATTGTTTTTGTTAAATCCAGTGTTTAGTTTCACTTGTGATACATTTTTGTTAACCTGTGTACAATAATTAAATTGAAACATGGTTGTAAAAGTGGTGAGTTTTTATATTAAGTTAACACAGGCATATTTGTGGGACACCATTTCGGCACCAATACTTTCCAAATGAGCAGTGTAATGAAATATTAAGGGAACTTTAATATTTCTCCTACTGACAGTTACCATTACTTATAATGAATTCAGGCTATGGTGAATTAATGGCACTAGAAATGGAACATGCAGAATACTGCATTTCAGCTTTTTCTTTATTTTCTTCTTTAAAGTTATGCAGCCGGATAAATTAACAAGGAGTACAGCTTTGGGGGTGTCATGGAACCACATAATCATGTATTGTGGGTTTCAGTGGGGGGGTTTTGTTTGGGTTTTTGGGATTGGGTTTTTGGGTTGGTTGGTTTGTTTCAAAGCTAGTTTTGGTTCAGAAGGCTCTGTTGATGTGTGCACTGCTCACTGGAGTTGAATTCAAGCTATTGTGCTTGCCTGTGGCTATTTTTGGGTGGAAGTGGTTGTGAACTGGCTTGCCCTGTCTATGAGAAGCAGATTATTTTAGGTAGGGAAGTGGTGTTTGCCTCTGTCACTTCATGTAATATGCTGGGTAGGAGAACTTCCCATACGGAGAACCTGGAAGAAGTAGTCTGAAATCCCATATGTAGATACAAAGAAATAAAAAGCTTATCTGTGTTGGTTTTGTGATACAGATTTACAGATACAGATTTAATTGAACAGACAACAGTTAGGTGTTTTGTTTTGGTTGGATTTTGCTTTTTGTTTTTTTAAGTAGCGATATAAATGGGCGCTGAGGTCTGTTTCGGTCCAAAATTCATGTTTTACAAGCATACCTCTAAAGAGAAATATAATACAAAATGCGAATGTTCTTTTTTAGTGCAGCTGGTAGCAGAACAGGACAGTGTCAGTACCGTCTGTCGTTTGGAGTGCTTGTCTTTGCATTTCTGATCAATGTTGGTGCTGAACCATTTTTTTTTTTTCAAAATTCCGCATTAGTGGTGCTTGTAGATGAAGAAATCTTGTGGGGTTTTCTTGAAGGTTGGTAATTTCCCACTGTTCTCAATCCAAACCATCTTAACGCCTCAGTTTTACTATTTATTTTGTAAACCTTCTTGGCTGCCTCATATGTTCAATATATGAAAGAGCTTTGGCAGTGCAACATTTCAAATTTTGTCATTTTAAGTATAAACGGTATTGTTTTTTAAATTACCAGAGCAAGGGCTCTTAAGATTTACTCTCTGTCCTTGACCACTGTTGATTTCCTTGTGGCCACAGGCAAACCTTTTAGAATACTTTTCAGATAAATACTTTCTTAGCGATGTGCAGATAAATTCTGACATGCTGGCCATTTGTATAGCACAGAATTTGCATAAGTGCCAACCGCTCAAAAGTCTGCTTAGCTGTAACCTGCTTCTTTCTAAGACAGGCTGCTTTGTGTTGTTTTCTCTGAAAAATAAGTCATTTTAAGCACAACACACTGGCAAAGTAAAAGAGGCTGATTGTGATGGCGTGCTATGGTACAGGGTTGATTGAAAATGTACTGTTTTGGTGTGTATGAAGGGGAGAATTACTCTGCCAGTGTTATTTCAGTAACTGACAATAAACACAAAGAACTTTACAGGACCCACTTTTGTCCCTGTCAAATTGCTTGGTAGGAGGAAGGTTAGGCACCTTTAGGTTACTGGTAGGAAATTGTGTATCTGATTAATGTTCTTTGGCTCTGCAAAGCCAAACTTAGGTGAGACATACCTGTTGTAAACAGACTTCCTGATGGTTCTTGGTACCATTTGGATTAGGCTGAGAAGGTAACACATGCGAGTTTACCACGTGTCCGGCTTTTCTGCAGGAAGATGCATCAGCCTCACCCGTGCACTCTTGGTTTGGAAAATAAGACATTCTGAAATCAGCTATTGCCCATCAATTGCAGGTGATGAGGAAACAAGGCAGCTCTATCATACTTGTTTTTAGAAGTAAGGCAGGTTGTGTACTTCTATGTTACACAGTCTGTTGTGAAACAGATAAAGGGTTCAAAATTAATAATTCTGGGTCCACTGCTGTTCTTGAAGTTATTGATAAAGTGCTTTTCCATAAATGCAGAGGTAGTTGAATTGATTAAGGGAAAGCAGCAGCCTTTGGTCTGTCAAAAAGCACAAAATGGAAATGTATGTCACTGCAGAGCATGTGTGACGATTTTTTGCTGGTAATATTTGAGGCAAAGGTGACGTGTGTCTTATGGACCATGACATATTACACTAAAAATCAGTGGGATCCCTTGGATTGTTTCATCACCATGGACCAAAAGTCTGTGTGATAGAGGACTTACTTGGATTGGGTCAAATTCCTGTGCCCTGCCTGTACAGGAACACCTACATCAGTTTGTTTATTTATTAAGTTTTAAGTATACCTATGAACCTAAGGTACTGTTGATACTTTCATATTTACAAAGTTTATAAATATCTGCATTGGTAGAAGCCTTGTGCTAACAGTCTTGTCAATTTGTTTATGTGGGTTTGGGCATATTTTTTTGTTTGTTTTGTTTAATTGATTTGTTTTGTTTTGTTTTTTGGTTTTTTTTCAAAATACCTGATCATTTCAGTGGGACGTTCAGAAATGCCATATATTGTATTTAATGGTATTATTGATGGTCTTAGAAGTGTTGAGATATATTGGCAAATTCTTTGGATTTCTACTTATGTCTTCTTGTAAAGACAAACATTTGAATTGAATTATGTTTATTTTGAATAAACATCCCTGTCTGTGGCAGTGATCTCCCTGCTGAGGCATTGCTGAGCAGGTCTCGAGTTTCAAAGAGAACTCTGGTGACATTTACATTTGTCAGCCATTGGAGGTTCTTCTAATAATGTCATGTAAGGGAATGAAAAGAGGTTTGATAATGGTTTGTGTCCACCATGGAATGAATGAAAGGACGTCAGCAGATGGCCTGAAATCATCTGGGGTTTAGATCCTTGTCTCCTTATGCTTTAACTTCAATTCCATTGATAACTCCACTTAAAGGGTTGCCTACAGCCATGCATACTTTACAACAAGCAGGCTAATTACCTGACATGTACTTCACATTTGATGTTTTTTTAATAAATGCTATTAACATAAAGATTGGATACCTACATGTGTTAAATCATATTCTTCATGAATTAAAAAAAAAAAAAAGTGAATTATTTTTTAAAAACCTACTCCAAAAGAATCAGAAAACCTTACTGAATGGAGTTTCCATTTCTTTTCATTTACTGCTCTCAAAGGAGTGTCTAATTCTGTTTGTAAAAAAATTAAATGGAAATAACTCATATTCATGCCGTGTTAAAGTTTACAGACGTAACACAGGAGAAAAACTGTCTCCTGTGTTATGTGAAGTCAAGTGTTCTCAACAGCACATCTGTGGGGGTGTGTTGCCTGTGGACTGAATTTGAACATGTTTTCTGCTCTATGAAACTTGTGTCTGGTTTTGTGCTGTTTCTCTCCGCATGCACAGGGTCACATCAGAAGGTCCTGCGGAGCCTGGGAGGCTGGAGGAGCGCAGCACATTGCAGTTGCACCATAATAGTGAATGTATGGGAAATAAGTTTGAACTTCTGTTTGTAGATACGGCACTACAGGGTTCAGTGCAGCAGAGAAATGTGCATGGTTCATTTTCATCCTGACTACATTTCTAAAGGAAATGTCAGAATTATACAACTTGTGCTTCCCCTGTTTTCTATTTTATGGTCTTAAAAGCAATTATTAGCAATTGTTAAATCATCTCTATATAGTAATGTGCCTTCACAACTGCGGGGTTCTTCACTGTGTTCGGGTATGTTATATTCATAGTGACGGTTCATACTGACCAGTTTGTAAACTGAACTAGTTGCATTTGTTTGGGCCATGGGAGTGAGAATAATGAAGTTTGAAACTACTTTTAGCCTTAGCCATAAAACAGAGTGACATTAGAAACTTTTAATACTCTGAATTGTATCTCTTTGTTGGCTAAATATGCGACATGAATTTTAAGTTGGGATTATTTAAAAAATGTTTTTGATTCAGTTCATGAGTACAGGAGATTAAAAGATTTAAAAAAAAGCAGCATACATCCAGAAAGGTGTGGGGGGAATAGCAGCAGGACCTGGTGAATTAGCTCAGTCATCTTTAAACTTTTATCATTCATTTTGATAATAGTAGAATGCAAGTGATTATTGAGTCTTAGTAGGGCTGATGGTAACACACTTCTTCTGTTAATAGAAAGAGCGATAATGTACGCAAGCAGGCAGGAATGTTGCCATTTTTATGTAGTAATGTTGCACAAAAGAACTTCAGCTGAACTGCTTAAAAACAAACAAACAAAAACCACACACACAAAAAACCAAACCAAAGCAAAAAACCACCACCAAATTGAGTAATTTTAAATAGATGTGAATATGTGTCGGCTGACAAGAGTTTTCTTCATATTCGTTTGTGAAAGCAAATGCTTGAACACAGCTCCAAGATAATTTATGGTGAATTAATTCCTGCACTGAACAAAATGACACAAGTACCAGTGAGAATTCCCATACTTGTTCTTTGCCATCTCTGGGTCAGGTAAACTTTTCAGGCACTTTATTTGGAAGCAGGAGGGAGCGGATGTTTTTTTAAGAGTGAGAAAAGAAAGTTGCCTACATTCAACACAGGGATGACTAATAGGAAAATCTAAGTGACATTTCTTTCCAGTAAAGAAGTACCTAAAGATAGTTTTTTTTCTTAATAGGAACTTGGGTTTAAATTCAAAAAATATGAGTGTGCAGCTTATAATGCTCTCTCCGTTGGGCCCAAACCTTGAATAACTTAATAATTTTGAATTTTTTGCCTCTCTATTTTACACAAGCAATCTCTTCTCCACTGCAAAGTGAAAACTGGGCAGCTGTGCAATTGGGTTGTGCAGACTAGAGGTTCAGCATTGACTCTTCTTGAGTTGGAGTCCCTTGCGCATCTATTCAAGAGAGCTGGGCAGTTCAGCCTCCCGCAGCAGCTCCTGCAGAGCTGAGTCTGGGGCCAGCGGTCTGTCAGGGTTGTGAGCTGCCTCCTCGGTGCTACATTGACAAATGCGGCAAGCAATGCAGAGTTAACAAAATCAGTATTTAATAGTTCACTGTAAAAGTATCCTCTCCTGTGCACTTTATATCAGCCCAAGCCAAGTCAATGAATCATGTTCGGATCTGAAAATGCTGCGACCATCTTCATGTTTTACAGCAGATACGTTTGTCACTGCGTGCACCAGCTGAAAACAAGTTCAATAACTCTGTGTACGAGGTATCTTACAAACCATAAGGTAAACTTTATACAAGTTATATACAAGCTGAAGATAAAATATCACTCCCAACTATTAATTTGTGTTATAAGTTACAAGTTTTCAAATATTTACATATTCTCTAGAAACTGTACAGGTTGTCTACAAACTGTCAGAATAATATAGATACATGTGCAAGTGTATGCAAATAGGGTTACGCTTGCTTCTTCAACTCTGTGAGTAGGCTGTCAACAAAGTAGGAAATAAGAAAATCCGTGTGATTTTAGCCTCCAGGCATGTACATAAATATATTTCTATATATACAGAGACATAAAAAGACTAACAAGCCCATTCCAATACTTGGAACATAACCATATGTAGTAATCCTGTTCAAGGTATTTAAAATTATCCTCTGTCTTCACGCTCATCACTGTGTCTGGATTCATCTTCTGAAAGTGACTCTGTGTTGCTGGAGGATATTATGTTTAGAAAATAAATTCTAAAATTTTGTTTCTGTTGGAATCTGTAGGAAATAAAAGGAAATAAATGTCACCCTCCCTAAGGAATAGTCAGGGTGGGTGCCCTCTGGTGAGTGATGTGTAAGAATTTGCTCCTCTGAAGCATTTGGGTGTGAAGACCCTGGTCTGACATTTTTTCCTTAGGCGTTTGCTGTGTGTTGATCGTGGCCCTTCTCTTCAAGTCTGTGACAAAAGGCTGTACTTGTCCCTTTCTTATCCCTGTCTGCAGACTCCCCTTCTGCCCCAGACATTCAGATAAATGGGACTAATGCTGATATCTCTGCCACATGGGCATTCTACTAGTGAGCTCATCATGGGGAAAATGTGGTGGACAGATGAGGACACCCTCTTGTCCTGTAAGGCTCTGCCTTAAGTCAAATCCCATCCCACCAGCTGTCTGGATGCTGACAGCTGGGCTGATATAAGAGCTTGGGGATGAAGATGCTTTTGTTATCTGACCTTGCAGGTCCCATGAGCAGCTTCTGGGGCTGCATTCCCTATGGCTGGAGTGCTGCTACTTGGGACAGGAGGCTTACCGTGCACTCCCGGCTGCGCAGCCCATTGCTGGTGATGATGATATAGTCATTGCTGTTACTCTTCTCCTGCAATGAACACAAGAAGTTGTGGGTTAGGAAATTGATTGCTTCTTTTTTTTTTTCCTTTTTCACTCTGAAGGAGGCCTTGCTTTTTAAATCTCTGAAATGTGCCAGGGAAGTTGATCTGGGAGGAAAGATGCTCTCACTTGTCAGCCCTTTATGACCCCTGCCAGGGAAGTGCAGAAGAGCTGGGCCAGTTCAGCTAAGTGGGATCAGTTTCCAGGTGAGCAGCATTCTGGGGTAGGTACTCTTAAACAGATTTAACATAAACGAGATCCTTTCTTGCTCTTGACTTAAGAACACTCCCAGAAAGGCTGACACCACGTATGGCTGTACTGATTTATCTGGAATACTTCAGCAGTCCTTCTGAAGGTGGACAGGCCTGGGAAGCTCACGTGCAAGCAGCATCAAGTCTGCCTTGCAAGAGCTGCTGCAGAGTCTGCAGCAGTCCCTGCCGGCCGGGTGGCCACAGAGGGTGCCCATGGATGGGCCAGGACTCCATCCCTGCTCTCTGCTCTTTCCAAGGAGGTGGCTTCAAGTGAAGTCCATGGCCAGGCCAGTTTCCAGTGGGAATTATTCACTCCTTTTGCTAGAGGTTTGCCAGGCACCTGGATCAGGGGCCACTTTTATTCTCCAAATTGATTGGAGACCAGCTGAGTTTTAATCCTTAACTTTTTAAATAGAGACATGCTAGAGAGGTCACAGCTAGCTATATAGAGCATGCTGGGGTACCTGTGGGTGATATAAGGCAGCACAGTAGTGAAAGATGGAAACCGTAGTGTTACCTTAGTGAGCTTTAATTTGGGGGAGCTGGCTATGTCCTTCTTCAGCAAAATGTGTAAAACTGCATCATGAATGGTGAGGAAGAACATGGATGGCTTAATCTCCTCATCAAAAAATGCACATCTCTCCAGTTTGTCCAGGAAACCCTCTGTGGGGGAACAAAATCAAAGCACAAAGTGACCTGTGGGCCTTGAAAAATGAAGAAATAGCGTCTCCACTGAGTGAACACAGGAACTTCTGGTATACAGCACTGTTTTATTTATTAGAGCAGGTGGGTTTCTCTTCACTGATGTGGAGTGAATGGGATATAAACACCCATCAGTACTGCCCTGCTTGATGCCAAGCAGAATGGAACTTGAGCTCAATTTCTTGTTTAATGGCTAAGCCAGGCTGAGTGACAGCGTGTCTTGCAGCCCAGGGCTGTACAGCACAGTGGTGGCCATAGGCAAAGCAAGCTGTTGTGTGTGGTCCTAGCCTGCTGGGGACAACATGGGCAAGATGACGCCTCTGCTCAGCTGCATCTGTTGGTCACCAAAGGCTGGAAGGTAAAGCTGGGGTGAGCCCCCCCAAGCCGTGCTTGGTGGTGGACAGGCAAGGCAGCGGGACAAGGCATCTGAGGTGATGCTGGTGGAAAAACAGGTACTCACCATGTGCCCCTGCAATGTAAATGTCGATGTTGATCCGGACAAATTCTTTCAAAGTCTGTTAAACCAGAAACAGGCACTATTTAGATACTGTTATTTTTGCTGATAACAGCTATTGTGGTGATTAGCCACAGCAAGTGTACAAACAGCCTCAAGATTTTGATTCTATTTTGAATGATGGCAAACAGCTCTAAACTCAAACTCTGCTGCACCTTGGAGCAGGGTGATCTCTTCATGTGGCAGCAGATTGGGTCGACTGATCTTTTCGAAAAGGGGCAGTATTAAATACATTTAGCCCATTTATCTTTCATAAATCATATGGTTTAATTGTACCTACTTAACACATGATGAAACTAAGACTCCAAAAGCTTCTGTGGAGATTTTTAGAACCAGGGATTCAAGCAGAACTGCAGTTCCCACTGTATATGGTAGGTGTTTAGTACCTATGGAAATAGATTTACACACTACGTGGATCTAGCTAGGTAACTTTAGCTATTGCTGTTTGAAAATGTTGTTCTTATTGCTTTGCTCAAGGTTATTCAGAGAAGCAAAAGCAGGAGCAGAACTGAAACTTTAATGTTCCAAATCCCAGCCTGATGTTTAAAGCCATATTTCATATAAACATTTCTGTAAAGCTTCCCAAAATATTACCAGGTGAATAAAGGTTGCCACAGCCAACATTCAAATTCCAAAAAAATTTAGATTGATTACTTAATCTGTTTCCCAAACTTTTTCTATGCAAAATGTACATTAAATTTCACATAAACTCAAAGGTTGCCACTGTCTTTCCAGTTCATATAGAAATGCCTTTAAGAAGAAGGCTAGACTCAGAGAATAGAATCGGTTTGGGCTGGAAGGGACCTTTAAAGAAAGATCCTTTAGTCCAACCCCCTGGGCAGGGACATCCTCCGTCAGAACAGGTTACTCAAAGCTTCGTCCAACTTGACTTTGAACACTTCAGGGATGGGGCATCCACAACTTCTCTGGGCAGCCTGTTGCAGTGCCCCACCACCCTCATTGTAAAAAAAAACTTGCTTGTATCTAATCTGAGTCTACCCTCTTTTAGTTTAAAATTATTGTCCCTTCTCCTGTCACTACAGGCCCTGGTAAAAAACCTGTCCCTGTCTTTTTTATAGGCTCCCTTTAACTACTGAAAGGCCACAACAAAATCTCCCTGGAGCCTTCTCTTTTCCAGGCAGAACAAACCCAACTCTCTCAGCCTGTCCTCACAGCAGAGCTGTTCCAGCCCTCTGATTACCTTGGTGTCCCTCCTCTGGCCCCTCTCCAACAGGTCCATGTCTGTCCTGTACTGAAGGCTCCAGAGCTGGACACAGGACTCCAGCTGGGGTCTCACCAGAGCAGAGCAGAGGGGCAGAATCACCTCCCTGACCTGCTGGCCACGCTCCTGTTGATGCAGCCCACAGTATGATTTGCCTTTTGGGCTGCAAACACTTATTGCCCGGTCATGTCCACCTTTTCATCAACCACTATCTCCACGCCCTTCTCCACAGGGCTGCTCTCAATCCCTTAATTTCCCAGCCTGTATTGCTGCTGGGGGTTGCCCTGACCCAGGTGCAGGACCTTGCACTTGGTCTTGTTGAACTTCATAAGGTTCACATGGGCCCACTCATCAGGTCTATCAAAATCCCTCTGGGTGCCATCCCTTCCCTCAAGAGTATCCTTCAAGTATAACTATGTCCCTATGCTTTTCTTTCATACTATCACTGTCTGTCCTGTGAATTCGAATTACCTTTTGGAGGACTCTCATGGCAGAAAAATCGAGGAAGGACACTGATGAGAAATCCAGAATGATGCTGTGGATGTTGACCCGTGGCACAGTGATGCCGAGGGGGAGGTCAGCACCCCAGTTGATCTGTATTGGCAAGTCTGCCACGTTGGTGGGCTGGTCCAGCTCTTCTATGCTGTTGTTGTCCAATTCATCATCTGACTCGTGGATATGGTTAGCTGTGCAAATCAAGCCTTTCTGTGTTGTCAGAGAAAAAAATCATAATTAATATATCTTTTAAAGACCCAGCCTGGGTAGTAGTGTATCTCACACAAGGGCAAAAGTGATGACAACACAAAGCAGATGTATCCATGAGATGGAGCAAGACCCACCTGTGCTTTACACTAGGAAAAGTTACGCCTATCCTGCAGTTGGAGGAAATTGGAAATGTTGGCTTTCCTCTCATCAATCATTTAATCATGATCAGCAGAACCAGTTAGTGATGGCTTTTTATTGTTCCCTGAAGTCAATGGTCAGATACGTTTTTCACTCAGTAGTTTTGGAAAGGTCAACAAAAAGCACGTGGGATTTGGGCTGAGAGAAAAGCAGCTTTATCCTGTCATTAACACAGTATGAACATCGCATCTGTGGGATCTAATCCTGCCATCTGAGGGCAGGGGGCACACACAAGCTCTTACTGTGAGAGCCATTTAAAATCTTATTTTTGAATCATGTTTATGTTGTGAAGTGGCAAGTTGGGGAGCAGCATATCTCATTAGGACAGGAGACTGTGAAGCAGTTCTCTGCCACTTCAAGCCAGGGAGAGGGTGGCTTAACCACCCCTGGGTGCAACTGCCTTACTTACGGGTGTCACGTGCAGCTCCCCTTTCTTCAGCATCTTTCTGATCTTCCTTAAAGCTTTATTGCGTTTCCTCAGGACTCTCAGTGGGTTGAAGCCAACCTGCAGAAACAACACTTTGAATAATTAAAAAAAACCCCACACACCCAGTGACACCGGGGGAAGGACACAGCATCTCATGCAGCTTTTCTTTATAGTCACGATGAGCATGGTTTGCACTCGATATTGCCTGCCACTTTTCACCAATTCAAACAAGGGCCTTTTTTCTTGGTTGGAAAGATGTCTACAGGTACGACTGCAAACAGGCAGGCCCATCCGTGCCAGCTTTAGGACATGTTGCACGGACAGCTACAAGGCAGTGACGATGTTGTAGCAGAGGCCAGTAAATCACAGACAGAATCACAGAATCGACTGGGTTGGAAAAGACCTCAGAGATCATAAAGTCCAACCCTTGGTCCAACTCTAGTCCGTTTACTAGATCATGGCACTAAGTGCCATGTCCAACCTCGCTTTAAAAACCTCCAGGGACGGCGAGTCCACCGCCTCCCTGGGCAGCCATTCCAATGCCTGACCACTCTCTCTGTAAAGAATTTCTTTCTAATATCCAGCCTAAATTTCCCCTGGCAGAGTTGAAGCCCATGCCCCCTTGTCCTATTGCTGACTGCCTGGGAGAAGAGACCAATCCCCACCTGGCTAGAACTTCCCTTCAGGTAGTTATAGAGAGTGATGGGGTCACCTCTAAGCCTCCTCTTCTCCAGACTAAACAACCCCAGCTCCCTCAGCCTCTCCCCATAGGTCTTATGTTCAAGTCCCTTCACCAGTCGTGTTGCTCTTCTCTGGACCCGCTCCAGCACTTCAATGTCTTTCCTGAACTGAGGGGCCCAGAACTGAACACAATACTCCAGGTGTGGCCTCACCAATGCAGAGTACAGGGGAAGGGTCACTTCCCTTGTCCTGCTGACCACACTATTTTTGATATAGGACAGGATACCATTGGCCTTCTTGGCCACCTGGGCACACTGATGGCTCATGTTGAGCTTCCTGTCAATTAGTACCCCCAGGTCCCTTTCTGTCTGACTGCTCTCCAGCCACTCTGCGCCCAGCCTGTAGCGCTGCAGGGGGTTGTTGTGACCAAAGTGCAGCACCCGGCACTTGGCCTTATTGAACTTCATCCCATTGGCATCAGCCCATTTTTCCAGTCTATCCAGATCCCTCTGCAGAGCCCTCCTGCCTTCCAGCAGGTTGACACTCCCTCCCAACTTGGTGTCATCAGCAAATTTGCTGATGATGGTCTCAATCCCCTCATCTAAATCATCAATAAAGATGTTAAACAGGACTGGACCCAACACTGGCCCCTGGGGAACACCACTAGTGACTGGCCGCCAGCTAGATGCAGCCCCATTCACCAGCAGGCTGGTATAGTGTTGCCTAGCCCAGAGCTTGTCCTTCTTGTCTTCACTATGAGGTGGCCACCCAGGGGTCCGAGGTCAGAGAGCTCACAGGTTGTCTCTGCCCTGTACCACCTGACTGCAGTGTGGGTCCTCTACACATCATTTTGTTTTCTTGAAGGAGAAAACCAAAGTCGTTCATGCTAATTGCATATGTCTCTTGAACCTCTTAGCTGGTTTTAGCAAAATTAGACAGCAGGCAAATTAGTCCAATAAAGGCTGCAAAAATACGAAATTCCTGCAGGTGGTCTGCCTCATCTATCTAGTGGGTGGAGGAGAGACGTGTTAGAAATGCCTGTATTTGTAAAGAGAGTGGTGTGAGCACTTGCACTCCTAGAAAAAAAATGCCTTCAGACTCTTCTGAGGTGAAAGCCAAGCACGTGGAGACCCAAACATGCCAGATCTCCTGGTTCTTCAGTCCCTCATGTGAACAACAATCTGCTCATTAACAATGTTCATGGCAGACATTGCTTATTGATTCTCCCCTAAAAGGAGCAGGAAAGGGAAGTTATGGGTGCAAATTTGGTTCAGTTTGGGTTTGGTTGGCCTTTCTGGTGTCGTGAGGGCCAAGGGGTCCTGGGTCTCCATGCTGGTTGTGGAAAGACCAGCTGCCTTCTCTCAGTTTGTCATGGAATAGATTAAGACCTCTTTGATAGCATGATTTCTTTCTGCTTTTCTTCTGACTGTTGTGATTATGTTCCTTGGGGCAAGATGAGTAAACTAGCATTTACTGGTGCAAAGGATATAAATGCTCATAAAATAAAATAATCTCCATTTATATTATTTATGTTTATACAACTTTCTTATAAAAGACCATTGTTATAGTAGAAGTTCTACATGAGACAAGCTGTTCTCTTTCTCAGAGGTGTGTAGATACTTGTGGGATTACAGTAGTGGCAACAATATTTGAATAATTCATTAAAAGCTCATCTTTGAACTGTGGACTGACTGCATATATAGTAACTATTGGAAAATTGTATTCACCTTAATGTATCATGCGATTCATATGTTCAGAACGACAGCCTTAGACACTTACAGCAGTGATAAGTTTCTCTCTGAAGAATTCAATGTTGGCGAAGAAGATCGGAGATGCACATCTGAAAATCTTCACTCCCTCTGGCTCATAGATCTGTACAATGAAGGAAAAGTGTCAGTTGTGATATCTGCTATGGAAACACAAATGCAGTAGATAGAAAAAGAAACAAGATACTTCTTACATCAGTGTAATCCTTCCTGTTTCTGTAGACGTTACTTCTCCCAACATTAGCCAAAACGGTGCAGCTTGGGCTGTGAACAAACACACACGATCATTTGCGCCCTGTACTGAAACCTGGCAGAAGGGAAGGATCAGAGAAAGCTACATCAGCTGTGGTGGTAGACTGAAGTGGGAACCCACATCCAGGGGTTCACGCCTGTAAGTGACTTTTCCATACATGGTTTCTGGACAGACCAAGGCATGGGTCTGTTGGCCTTCTCTGCACAGGGGGAGTTAATTTATAGCGGGAGGCCCTGACATATATTATTGTGTCAAACAAGTACTCACATCTGAGAGCGGATCACCACGGTCAGCAGCTGGAATGCCACGGCAGCTGCTAGTCCAATATCCAGACCAAGAAAAATGGCAGCTAAGAAAGTCACCACCCATATAACCTGTAACAAGGAGGTGGATTGCAGTGGTTACGAACGTGCCGAAGACCTGGGTCATGAGCTCAGGGCGGGAAGCAGCAACAGATCTCAGAGCTTGTCCAGCCTTTGGTGAGGGGTTTTGTGTTTCCTAGCTTTTGTTCTTGTAAAACAGGGCCAGACTCACTGACTAGCACCACAGAGCGTTTCTAGGGATAACAATTTGTAGAAAATAAAGGCTTAGAATAACAGGAGTGTGGATCTTCTATAGGTGATTCACTAAATGCTCAATAAAAACCCAGCAGAAAGGCACGGTTACAAGTAAACCAGGATCCTGGGAAAGCTGAGAGTTGTAAATGTGCTCTGAGTATCAAAACAGGCAAACATAGGTGCTGTGAATGTACTTGACTGATGAGCACAAATGTTTAGAGCATTTTTCACCACAGATCTCAAAGCATTTTCACATGGTAAATAACTATTTGGAAGCTGGGAGAACTGAGGCCTGGAACCATTTGGGAACACAAAGAATTGGCCAAAGAGGAAGCCAAGAGCCTACTTTTTCTGAGTATTAGTCCTGCCCTCCAGCCATGAACTTTACTATTCGGACTAAATCTTTCAAGACATGGTCTCCCACAGAGGGGTTCTTATCAATGCTTATACATATCTCAAGGGTGGGTGTCAAGAGGATGGGACCAGACTCCTTTCAGTGGTGCCCAACGACAGGATGAGGGGAAATGGGCACAGACTGAAGCACAGGAGGTTCCATCTGAACATGGGGAGAAACTTCTTTACTTTGAGGCTGCCAGAGCCCTGGAACAGGCTGCACAGAGAGGTTGTGGAGTCTCCTTCTCTGGAGACATTCAAACCCGCCTGGACTCATTCCCGTGCGATCTGCTCTGGGTGAACCTGCTTTAGCAGGTGGGTTGGACTAGTTGATCTCCAGAGGTCCCGTCCAACCCCAACCATTCTGTTATTCTGTAACATGCCATGTGAGTGTGAGAAAGTGTCCCTGAATGTGTAAGTATTTAGATGTTTTCTGTAACTTCTTTCTATATTTGACTTTACATGAGTTGTATTTTAATAGATTTTTGATGACATGGATGAAAACTAACATTGCCAAAGCAGGTCGGACAAAATGGAAAACATGAGCAAGGGATAAAAGAGTAAAAAAGGCATGCCACAATTGTACTTCCCATTAGTGAAGTAAGGCAAGAATAAAGATAGCCTGTAAGCAAATTTTCATCATAGATTTATTTCCCAGAGTGTTGTAGGACTGAACTTACACAGTCGTATTTGTCCTTTCTCCACAGCACGCCTACTTCCTTGAACTGCATGAGCATTCCTTTCAAGTTGCCAAGAGCCAAAGATGCAAGGACTGACTGTGAAAAAGACCAAAATACATGCTGAATTTTAAAGCAAGCAAAGCAAATGTTGAACACTAAGGCTTAGAAGATCATATAAATAGGGCCAAAGTGCAGCTGTAAGACCAGGCACCTCCTTGCACTGTGTCACTGGAGTGCGAGGCAGGATGCCCCGTGCATTGCACTGGAACCTCCCTAGCCATGGTTAAGAGCAGGTGCCTGACCTGAGGCTGCAAATCCCACTTACTTTTGGCACCTAAAAACTGGTGCTGTGATGTTTTGTGTTTGGGCACTTGCATTCCCTTTGAGGGACCAAATGCAGTGGTCCTCTCTGTCATGATCTTGGAAGAAGAACCAAGCTTTGCAAAACCCTGTTTGGCTCCCACCAAAGCCTATGAACACTCTCAGTGATTCCTGGAGCAGCCCGGTCTTTGGCAAGTGGAGGAAGCGCGAGGTGAAATTCACGAATACCTTCTGTAATGGCTCCAGGAGAAACCCAATGGCCAAGATCACAATCAAGACGATGACAGCTGAGATAACACCAGCAATCTGCATGAGAGAACAATTCCACCATGAATAAGTGCCCACAGGCATTATGGTCAGCGAGGGAAAAAGAGAGCTTTCTTGCATTAAACACCTCCATGATGTGTTGTCTTTTATACCTGTGTTTTGCCTCCTGTGCTCTCCTGCACACCTGATCTCGACAGGGCTGTGCTGGAGGCAAATCCTTTGAATGATCCACCAACTATATTACCCAGCCCAAAAGCAATTAGTTCCTGAAATAAAAACAAAAGGGGTTGTTCTTAAAAGCTAGTTCATGTCAGTTATTCACAAGGCAAAGCGTTCCTAAAAATACTTATTTCCTGTTGACGAATGCCATGTATTGACTTCTGCATTATTCACCTACCTGGTTGCCATCTAGTGGGTAGTCATGCTTGATGGAATACACTTTAGCTACAGAGAAGGCTACTGCAAACCCAACAATTGCGATGGAAATAGCGTCACCAATACACTTTTGGAGGACACCTACATCAGGTGCAACAGGCGATTGAAACCTGAAAGACAAAAACTCTACTCATTAAGGACATGCCTAGAGGAGACAAGTTGTCAAGCAAGCGAGCAAGGCAGTGGTCCAGCTCATACTGAGCATTTTGGAGAGATCTGACACAGAATTGCGGCTCTGAATCCTGTAAAACTTTGCAGAATCCTTGGTCGGAACACGGACTCTGTTTATCTACACTCAGCTCAATTTGTATCTCAGCAGGTTTTCATTTACTTGGCCAGGACCAGTGACAGCTTATTTTGTCTGAGGTGCATGCACAGTTCTGCTTTCTAGTTATACATGGATGTAAGGTCTGACCCAGTGCTTGGCCCCTTGCACAGTCAGTTTGCACATGAAGAATTTCACTTCATTGCAACAAAAAAAATATCCCTGTGTGCTGCATTGAAGCACTTCAGACAGCTAGATGAATATTTACCAAGTCAGGTAATACTGTCCAGTCTCTCAGGCTGCTAGATGCTTTAGCTTCAACATTTCTTGCTTTTGATCAGGGGCTTTTGCAGATCCAAGGGACAATTCCTCTCTGGTCTTTTACCTTTTTTCCCCCCTTTTCTTTTTTCAGTGAACTGAAATCTGAAGAATGGAGACTCCTGAGCAGAAATAGCTGTTCCTCTGCAAGCTTCATTCACTAACAACCCCAGGGCTACAAGAGGCAATCAAGACTGTCCCAGTGGGTAAATGGCTGTCCTAGTAAATGTCTTCCTCTCTCTTTTTAACTTAATGTGTGCCTATTAATTCTTTATGCCATAATTCTGGCACAGCTGGATATAGTCTCCATTTGGATATCCACTCAATATATCCATATATACCCTCTATATGGATATATCTCTCTGTATGGATATACTCCTGAAGAGCGGCTGTCGAGGCCTCCTGAGGACAATGGTGCCTGGGGAGATGCTGGTGGCAGGGGAGCAGGCAGGAGAACTGTGTGATGTTGTGGTGGGTTCCCAGGGCTTGTGGTGGCTGCTGAACCACGCGTGTACTTCGAGGGAGATGGAGGGGTTCAGGAGTGAGTAGTTCAGTAAAAGGGACAAACATCAACCTCCTGCTCAACAGCTGTCTTGGCAAATGAAGCGAGCAGTTGCTTCATGTCTAGGGAGTAACTTTTATCTATTGAAAGTGCCCTCATATTGTTGAGAGCAAAATGTTTCTTTACCTGCTGAAAGAAGATGAAGCAGATTATTTTAAACAAAAACCAGAGCTGAACCGATTTAGCACTGACAAAATGGAGAGAGCTTTTGCTTAACTGGTGAATTTTAAGTAAATTACTTACCCTTCTTCTAGCTTTCCAACAACAGCTACATTAAATTTCTCTTCAAATTTAAGAAAATGGGAAAGCAGTGCTGCTAAAACCGTCTGAAATATAATAAAACCCACGTTAATTAGGCACATTCTCCCACATGCCCTCCAGTCTCATCACTAGAGACAGAATTATGGCCCAAGTCTGCACATCCCTTTGCTGTTCAGCTGTCATTCATGAATGACCTTACAGGTAAGGGTTCACATTCACAAATCACATGGAGAATATATAAGAATATCTCACTAGCAACAGAGAACATCCCACCCAGGTGTTTTCTAACCAAGTACTGTGCTAGCCCTGGGGGAAAGCAAGCACCACCTGCGTCTATAACAACATCTTCCATGGCTTTAGGAGCTCACTGCTCACACGAGGCTTCCCTCACCCCACTGCCACTTGGAGGGGCAAAACCATCTGTTGCTGGAGGGCAAAACTGTGTAGTGCTTGGCCATGGATGGCCAAGACTTCAGTGGCTGCTTGCAGGGTTGGTGCAGAGGGGCTTCAGCTGTGCGACCGCAGCCAGCTGGTCTCAGACCCAATTTTGTCCAAGAAAGAAAATACTATTTTATAACATTTTACTCAGTTCAGTTAAGAACAGCTAAGTAGAACTAAAACACCTTGTGGTAGCTCATGAATGCTGTCAATTTTTCCTTACAAGTAAAATGACAACCCATCATTTAATACAGAACAGGAGAAGAAAATGTTAAAAGGCTGCTTCCTATATCACCACAGTGATGGAGCAATTGCAAAATCAAAGAGAAGGGACCATTACCACCAGGAGTTCGATCGGGATGGGGGTTGGTAACTTTGCTTTGTATCGATCATTCATTTCTTTCACCACGAACACAATAAACAAGACAACAAGGGATGTGACCAGGTCAGCAATGTTTGTTTTTGTGATTTGGCTGAAAACACTCTTCAGAGTCTGCAAAACCAGGAAAAAAAAAAAAGTAGTGCTTTAGAAATAGTAGTGTTGTGTCACAATAGCACTATCCTTTCCAGAAAGGCCTGTATCTGAATTGCTCTGAGGGTTTTGGCGGTTGGGATTTATTCCCTGTGGCACGACGTGGTTTGTCAGCCCCGATGAATGTGCATGTGCATCATCCAAATAACAAAAAAACTCACAAAAAGCCCCCTCCGCTGGCTCTTGCCCCTCTCCTTCTGTCCTTCCCCAGAGGCAGGGCCAGAGCAACAGGCACGTGTACGATAGGAAATAAGAGCAATGGAATTACTGAGCAGGTGCCCCTCTCTGCTTCTTCTTCCTGCCCTTCTCCTTCCACCTTTTTCACCCAACAGCCCTCATGGACTCATATCCAAATTAAATATATATCATATCAGTGCAGTAAAAAGGAATAACTAAATGCTTGAGGCAAAGTTGAGTGCTTCATTAAAGTATGCCAGCACACAATAGAAAATATTATCTAATTAGCCCAACGGGTTGTAACTTGGTGTTTTTTAATAAATTTAAAGATTGGTCATATACTAATAACACATCTTTTATGTTTTTCTCTTGTGTTTCATCCTGCTTGGCTGTTTTTATGCCCAGTTCTGTTATTACTGCCTTGTGATATACAGTCAGATATGCATCACAGGTTTCAATAGCATTATCAAATAATGAACACTTAGCACTTACATAGACAATGCCAAGTGGTTCATTAAATCCAGGGACAGGCAACTGAAGCATGAATTTCAGCTGAGATACCACAACATGGATAGCTGCAGCAGTTGTGAAACCGCTGATTAATGATTGTGATAGATAAATAACGAAGAATCCAAACTGGAAAATTCCCAGAAGCAACTGAAATGCAAAATGACCATACGTCAGTGTGATTTATTCATGCTTTTAAGCAATCACTGCAACAAAAAGAACTGTATTTAATGGGAATAAAGATTTTAACCTAATCCCACATATCCAGGGATTAAGGAAAACACTGTCACCAGAATTGCAATAAAAGTTCATTTAGCAACAGAGCACAAGACTAGTAAAATCGCTAGAGCAGTTAAAACTTATTATTTTTATTTTATAGCTAAAATAAACCTCCTTAGTCTTAGAGTTTTCAGTACCCATATTTTCACAGAGTACCAGTGTTTCATGAAACACAGACTTATAAATATGTTAGGAAGGAAAGAACTGCAGGAATTCTATGTTAAGAAGGAAGGAGAAATTGCTTTGTTTTTAAAAGGCAAATCCAAATACTTTACTATTATGAGATAAAGCTTTTACTCGCGCTGCTGTGACTGCATCATTCACGTTACTCTCACAACTACATTTTCCTACCCAGCAGATTGGCTTTTGCTGTAGGTTAGTGGGCTGTGTGGGCTGTAGGCTCAGCTCTGGGCAAACCCAGGGATTTCAGAGCATGAGTCAGTGCCTGGTCACTGGAGCGTGGCCGGTGTCTCCTAATCAGTGAGCCAAGGTCAGTTGTATGGGAAGGGGAAAAGAATTACTTTGGTGACTGTACCAGCAGATAACAAAAGGGAACGCCAATCCCCCATTCATCTGTTAATATACACACATGCAGATACATGTGAACACACACACCTATGTTTACCAACCTGGAAAACCCCAGAAAGGAAGGTTACAGATGCAGCCACCATCACCCTCTCTTCATCTATTGCTGAGGTATTCGTGGAAGTGCCGTTTCCAGCAATGTCATCGGGGACCAGCCTGACAACAGCTCCTCCCACCATCAGGCTCAGGACAGGGAAGGGACCTGAGCACCACAAGGCATTTGTTAGAGACCCCAAGTGCCACCATGTCCTTCTTTACCAGTGAGGAGGGTGGTTGGTGTGCCTGAACATACCCACTGAGATATGTCTGGATGTGCCAAAGATAAAATAGACCAGGACAGGGAAAAATGCTGCATAGAGTCCATATCCGGGGGGGATGTTCACCAGCAAAGCATAGGCAAGACCTGTGAAGACAGAGGCCCAGGGAAGGTGACATGTGTATCATATGGTGAAGCCAGCAGTCCCATTGTGCCTGGCACAGCTGGTGGTGCCAGAGCACACATTTCACGGAGGTACCTTGCAGGACAGCCACGAGCCCCGTGTTGATGCCAGAGACAATGTCACTCAGGATCCACTCCCTGAAGCGGTACGCTGGCAGCCACGAGGTGATGGGAAACAAACCCAAGGCAATTTTTTTGACCCTTCGTGGAGAGCAGCTGTAAAGACACAAGAGGACAGAGGCCTGTAGGTGAACAGATCAGCTGGGCCACAGCCTGTCTTTGGTGTGGAAATGAAGGGGGAAGGATTCAGGTTCAGGCTGCCAGGGTTCAAAAGCTCACCCAGACACAGTGCTGATCAACCTACTCTGCCAGCTGGGCTTCAAGGAGGACCTGGTGGCCTCCAGAGGTCTCTTCCAACCAAAGTTTTCATAGAATCATAGAATGGTTTGGGTTGGGACTGTTAAAGGTCATCTAGTCCAACCCCCCTGCAATGAATGGGGACGTCTTTAACCAGATCGTGTTGCTCCAAGCCTCGTCCAACCTGACCTTCAGTGTCTCCAGGGATGGGGCATCGACCACCTCTCTGGGCAACCTGGGCCAGTGTTTTACCATCCTCATTGTAAAAAATTTCTTCCTTCTATATAATCTGAACCTACCCACTTTTAGTTTAAAACCATTACCCCTTGCCCTATTGCAACAGGCCCTGCTAAAAAGTCTGTCTCATCTTTTTTATAAGCCCCCTTTAAGTACTGAAAGGCTGGAATAAGGTCTCCCCAAAGTCTGTGCTGCCAAGTGCCCAGGGAAAGAGAAGCTGCCTGGGCTACAACTGTAGGAAGACTCTTAAGGGTAACAGCAGCTAAAATCCTTTAGAAAAATCTGACATTATATTTGTTTAATGAGTTTTTGTTTGCTTTGTTGGAGTCTGAGATGGAATTTGTCAGGATGGGGTTCATGCTGTCAGAGAATGGCAGTTCAGGCTGTTCTTAGCTCCATATTAAAAAAAAAAAAAAAAAATCTTACCGAAAATATAGTTTCAGGTGATCCCAAAAGTTTTTATGGTATCTGTGCAATTTCTCATGCTCTTCGTTGAATAAATTCTCCGAGTACACAGGTCTGGCTACAACATAGTGGTTGCCCACAGGTTCAACCATTTCTCCTGAAATGCCAGGCGAGGATGGCAACTTGTGTGTATTCCCTGGCTTTAGCTGCTTAAAAAACCTGAAATGAAGAATGTGGTTAGATCTTATGTACCGCGGGGTGGGTATTTGTAGCATAGATGAGTGAACTCCAAACTGAGCGTTACCACCTTTGAAGATCAAAAGAGAGATGGTTGAGACACCCTCTTGGCTTTGCCAAGGTGATCTCCTGCCATCCTCCTCCCACTGCAGGGCAGTGTTTCGCTGGAGCATGAAGTATTTCTTTCTAAACATGCAGCCAAAAGGTGGACAAGATGTATTTTGAGTTAATTTATCTCCAAGTCAGCTGTCTACAAACAAAGTCTGCCTCCCTCAAGGGAGACTAAATTCTTAAAGAACAAACAAGTGGATCACAAGCGGTTTCTCTTTGTGGCAACACTAGGAGGGCTGGGAGCTCCTTGAAACCCACCGACATGGGGGGAAAGGCAGAGCCAGGGCTGTACTCAGCCCTTCTCTCTTGCACTTGGAGACGGGGCTCAATCTTTTGGCTTGGGTCTGTGTGACGAGGAGGTTAGGCTTGGTACCGAAAAAGCACGTTTTTGCTGCTTGTTATTTGTAAGATTTCTTTCTATGGGTTGTCTGGACAGCTTCTCTTCTGTTTCATACTCACAAACAGTTGTTGCAATGTCTGACCTAAATATTGTTTTCTGCCTTGTCCCAACCCACATTTGCACATTTGTACTGAAGAGAAACTATCCTCGGTCATTCCAGAAATGACTCTTAAAGTCCACATTACACATGAGAAGACTCAAGATTCTTTTCAGTCTGTACCACTGGGTATTTTGCAGCAATTAATTGATGGCATCACTGTTATGTTTCTCTTTATGTGCTGTTATGTTTCTCTCTATGCCTCACATTCTTCCCACATTATTTTCACCTAAATAAATGTACTAGCTAAAAAAAATTCTCTCTGTTGCAGCCACCATCAAATATTTAATACAGGACTAGTACTAGACAGGAGTCATGGAACTTGCTTCTGGTGGCCACGGTTGGACTAGATGATCATTGCAGGATCCTTTCAACTGGAACTAATCTATTCTATCCCGTTCTATTTTCTTTTGACTCAGAGACAAAGATGTATTGCAGGAAGCAAGAAGTCTTGTGACACTGATAATAGAGCATTTTTCTTAGAATCATAGAATCATAAAATGTCCTGAGTTGGAAGGGGCCCACAAGGATCACCGAGTCCAACTCCTGTCCCTGCACATGACAACCCCACGGTTCACACCATGTGTCTTAGGGCGTTGTCCAGTCTTGAACACTGTCAGGCCTGGGGCCGTGACACCTCCCTGGGGAGCCTGTTCCAGTGCTCCAGCACTGAATTCTTCATTTTCTCTCGCCTAGGTGTTCTTTGGCATTTTGCTGCTTGTCTCACAACAGATGCCTGACCAACACTAGCTCCTTTCCTGGGCATTTCTAATTCAAACTCAACATATGGTGATATCACAGGACAGATTTTCAAGTGGCACAAAGAAGTTTGCATAGTTATGAAGAGAGGGAAAGCTTTTTATCTATGACAATTTTGGCATTAAAATGTAAATCTCATTCTGAAACTTTACTACAGCTCAGGGCCCATTATTGACCTATTTCAAGTGATTTTGTTTTAGTTTCTTCCTAGTTCATTCTGGAGAGATTCATGGATGGGTAGAAGTACAAATAGTGTCAGACGAACCTCTTAGATATGGTGGGTTTTTTTATTAATACACTAATTTTCCACAAAGGATTTACTATTTTGGCAGTGGGTTAAACATTTTTACTCTGTGTTTTAACATTAAAAAATGGTATTTGTAGTAATTTCCAAAAACTGCAGGGTAGTTATTTTAACAGACTAATACTCAAAATCTAAGCTCATTCAAGACCCTGATCCAAGGTCAGTCAAAATCATACTGCAATTGTATAATTGTACACTACTGTCCCTGGATCAGAGCTCCGAACCTGAGGCTGATGAAATTTCAGTGAAATAAATGGTTAATTTAGTTCTTTCTCTGAAAAATCTCGATGTACTTAGATTTGCAGGGTTAAGTTTACTCTACCAAAGAGTTTTAGAATTGCTCTGTTTCCTAATCAGCCTATCAGTCTTTCAGACTTCACATTGCCAAGAGGAATATTGCTGAAAGTCCTGTTGAATCGGTTTGTTCATTACACTGTAGATGTACTATTTGTACCCTTTGAAATATTCATAAGGCACAAAAAATAAAATAAGTGCATGGGCTACTCTTTCATTTCAGATTTTCTCCAGTGCTGCAGCTGCTGTAGCTTTTCAGAGTACTTCAGTTGTCACTCCTGCCCCTTGCCCAGCCTTTACTCCTTCTGCAGGCCAAATTTAATGCCCCAGTCTCAGGGAACCTACACTGTGGCCCTTTACAACCCTCTGAATCGACTCTGGTTTGCTAGTGCTGGGCTTGTTGAAGGTGCAAGTATTTTGTGTGTGCTTTTTCCTTCCTGAGAGGAGCCCCAGTTTACTGACTCTCCTCCTGATTTGTGTCAGTGACTTAGAGCTGCAGAAGGAGCCCTGGAGCCTCACCCCGAGGGGCTCATTGAGCTGAACCATGTGAGCATGAGTCTGCTCTAAAGACTATAGTGCCATGTGGTATTACTTAAGCTAAGTTTAACCAAGCCAGCCTGAGCACCTCAAGTGCAGTGTAAAGTGCCTTAAACGTGTTTTCTGACAGGTAAATGAGACCACATGGTACAGCACACTGCAGACCACACTTGCAGCCAGATGACCACTGCTGCAAGTCACTTGCTAGTTGAGCTCTTCTCATTTAGTTCCCTCTTCCACATCCTCTATTGGCAGCTATCAATCAGCTACCATGACTTCAGTCGGAACTGATTTCCTCTTGCTCACTCTTGTTTTCTTCCCATACATGTTTAGAAATATGGATGTCCTCTGCATAGGGACATTTTTTTCAGCTGTCAGCACCATTAATTATTTTTGGAGTTTTACAGAATATTGTGGTGAGTGCCCGCATAGTGGAGGCCAACATCACCTGCAAATCCCCTAAAAGAGAGGTCTGTACTCCAGAAACCCATGCTGCTTTTCCAGAATGCTCCCATCATTCAGTCCTTGGACTCCTTGTTGGACACAACCAATTAGCACAATTCTTCAGATGACTTCTATAGTATGTCCATCCACACATGGAAAACAGAAACAGAGGCCAAGCTTACACCACACAGCTATTGAGTGGTAGTAACTTTTACTCACTATTGACCAAGACTAGATCTGAACTGAAACCCCAGAGATAACATTCTGATTCAGGTTTATTCCACATAGCCTCTGATCCTGTTGTCATGGACAGCAATTAATAGCATCACCATCTTCCACATGTAAAACACTCCAACTCTGCTGCTAATACTAATGCATATTTTGACGTGTGTCATTTTGTTGAGGGGATATTTTTTTCCCTTTGTTAAGTTATGCTAAATATTGACCAAGTAGGACACAAAAATCTGGTAACTTCAACCGAATAATTAAATAATAATTAAATATTCACACGTTTCATCCCACAAACATTTGAAAAATACAAACAAATTCCACAAGGGAAACTTTTACATTTTACAAGAAACACAACATATGAGTAGAAGCATTTCATTTATAACCATTACTTCACACATTCCACATCCAGACTGAAAAAGTCAAAATTGTACCTGATGTGTCTTCCAGGAAGCTCTTCAAAAGAAGCCACACCAAGATTTTAGGAAAAGAAATATATCCTTTAAATTGTTGGAGGCAGTGCAGGTATCTTGTGCTGTTCTTCATTTCAGAACCTCCCTAAATAGTGGCAGCACTTTAATAGCTAACTTCAGTTAACTTTTACAAGAAAAGGAAGATTTCACTGTGGCCTTGACCATTGAGACTATCCTCAGGAGGGATGATAAGAGTAATTTCTTAAAGTTCTCTGTGATATTGCTTAACTTTGTTTGGCGATCAGTTTGTGATTGGTCTGCAGAGACTAATATGGGAAAACAGAGATGAATAAGAAGGACTGTCTGTTGCAATCCTGTGCTGTACATCTGCCAGGTTTCTGTCGAGCATGGTGGGAAGTGGTGTGTCACACTTCATTTCTGAAGGAGCAGAAGCCAGTGGTAGGGGAGGTGGGGCTGCTGGGTGTGCCAGCTCTGGACAACAATTTGACACAGTCTCCCACAGCATCCTCACAGCTAAACTGAGGGAGTGCGGTCTGGATGATCGGGTAGTGAGATGGACTGTGAACTGGCTGAAGTAAAGAAGTCAGAGAGTCGTGGTCAATGGGGGGGAGTCCAGTTGGAGGCCTGTATCTAGTGGAGTCCCTCAAGGGTCAGCACTGGGGCCGGTATTATTCAATATATTCATCAATGATTTGGATGAGGAAATAGAGTGTACTATCAGCAAGTTTGCTGATGACACCAAGCTGGGAGGAGTGGCTGTGCTGCTATCCAGAGAGACCTGGACAGGCTGGAGAGTTGGGCGGGGAAAAATTTAATGAAATATAATAAGGGCAAGTGTAGAGTCTTGCATCTGGGTAGGAACAACCCCAGTTTCTAGTATAAGTTGGGCAATGACCTATTAGAGAGCAGCGTAGCAGAAAGGGACCCGGGGGTCCTGGTGGACAGCAGGATGACCATGAGCCAACACTGTGCCCTTGTGGCCAGGAAGGCCAATGGCATCCTGGGATATATTAGAAGGGGGGTGGTCAGTATGTTCAGAGAGGTTCTCCTGCCCCTCTACTCTGCCCTGGTGAGACCACACCTGGAATGTTGTGTCCAGTTCTGGGCCCCTCAGTTCCAGAAGGACAGGGAACTGCTGGAGAGAGTCCAGCACAGGGCAACAAAGATGATTAAGGGAGTGGAGCATCTCCCTTATGAGGAAAGGCTGAGGGAGCTGGGTCTCAAGCTTGGAGGAGACTGAGGGGTGACCTCATTAATGTTTACAGATATATAAAGGGTGAGTGTCAGGAGGATGGAGCCAGGCTCTTCTCGATGACAACCAGCAGTAGGACAAGGGGTAATGGGTGCAAACTGAAACACAAGAGGTTCCACTTAAATTTGAGAAAAAACTTCTTCGTGGTGAGGGTGACAGACACTGGAACAGGCTGCCCAGGGGGGTTGTGGAGTCTCCTTCTCTGGAGACATTCAAAACCCACCTGGACACCTTCCTGTGTAACCTCATCTGGGTGTTCCTGCTCCAGCAGGGGGATTGGAGTGAATGATCTTTCAAGGTCCCTTCCAATCCCTGACATTCTGTGATTCTGTGATTCTGTGAACGTGTGCCCTTGTGAACCTTCCTCCAAAGCACCTTGAAGGAACCCTAAGTTATCCTTCTAGAAGCAATTCCTAAGTGCTCAGATCATTGCTAAAAATAGCATTTGCAGGGATTTCTGAAGGCCACCTGTGATTTGGTGGAGCTGACAGCTGTGACATCCAGTTACAGACACTGGAAAGGTGCAGAAAATCTGTGCAGCCGAGTGTTGGGGCACAAACATGGTGTAGGCAGGTTGGACTGTGCTGCAGGATCCTGCTCCCCTCCACTGCCTGTAGAGGAACTGAGGGAAATCATCCTCCCTAGGCCAAAGTGAGCCTTTGTAAACATTTCCCCAGGATACCTAAAACCACCTAAGGAGATAGCTCAAATAGTATTTTGATGCCTCAGGCTGCAGATTCAGCTGCAGATGTCTGTGTTCAGGTATTCTGTGTTCAGGAGAGCAGTGAACCTTCAGTGCTGAGGACACCACAGCATCAAAGTTTCCTGATGAAAACTGTCTTAACAACCCTTTCCATAGGTCACACTGCCAAGAACACCTAGAAACTCTTCAGCTGTTGATACTATGGTATCGGGAAGGCTGTGGAGTGTCTGACTCCTTAGGGCACTCCTACCGTCTGGAATCCAGAGCTTACCTTAGCCTTTGGGGGTTGGAAATCACAGACCCTGCCCCTGAATAAAGTTTTCTCCAGCTGGAGAAAGGACACGGCATGGAGGGAGGGCAACCTGTGTACTCCAGAGGGACAGTCACAGGCATGGGTCTAGGAGAAGAGGCAGGAGGACCCTGAGGTTCTGCTCTCAGATGACTTGCTCATATTTCAGTCAATGATTAGACCAAGAAAAAATGAAGTAAGCAGGACCTCAACATCCTTTCCCACAAGGTGAGAGTTCTATTAGACCATTCAATCAGGATGTCCTTCTTGTGTTTTAACCCATGGCTCTGAATTCCCTGAGAGTCTTTATGGACCTCAGGTGCTTTTGAAAGCTGTAGTTACACTTCTAAGACTATAAGCTCCCCTAGTCAGTAAAGATACCAGGTCACTTCCTAAACTGTTAAGAATACCTCCTCTGTGACAGCAAACCCCTGTTTTTGGTAACTGTTGTTAGGCTTAAGAGATTTGCTGCAGTTTGGAAAACTGACACAGAAATTACTTTTACCATTAAAATAACAAACATTTTAAAAGATATAGAACATATGAAACCATAAAACAGACAGCTTTTGGCCTCCCTGCTCAAAGTGCAGGCATGGTGCAGTCATAGCAGCATTTTAAAACCCCTTTGAGGTCTTGAATATATTCTTAATTCTTTGTATTCAGGATACGTCATGAGAAGTTGCAATGTAAAACAGTAGGACAGCTTTTCTAGGACTAGGTTTAAATGCAGGAGACACCTTGGCTTTAAAAAAGTGAGTAGAGTCTTGTCTTTGGCTTGATCACATCCACCTGTAAGTGCTCTACTCTTGGATTATTTATGCTAATTTGCTGAAGCAATGAGGTGCTACATGGAGTGATGAAGGCAATAAACACTTTGGCCCTTCTGTTTGAAGCAGCAGTGTTAAAAACATCATTTTCTCCTGATGGTGCAGAGGAGGTTTGCTATATCAAGGTCGTACAAGGTTGCCTCTGTCCCACACTGTGGGTTCAGCTGTGCAAACCCCTGATGTCTTTACACTGGGTGCTTAAACACCAGTAAAACTCCATAAGCAGTTGGGAAGGCATGGCCTTTTCTGCCAAAGCAGAGCAGAGGAGGAAGCAAAGAAAATTTCTCCTTGCTCTGTCTCTCAGAAAGCCCCAGAAATGCAGAGAGTTCAGTGCCGCAAATAAGTCACAGTCTGATCCTTTGACAAGTCTCAAGTACCCTCAGCTTCCTCTTGTTTTCGTGGGGGCTGAAAACCACTCACAGCTTGTAAAGGCCACTTGGTGAGCTGAGCTCTGAAGGCTTCGTGTGTGCTGCCTCCTGCCTCGGCCGGGATGGGGAGTGAGGAACAAGTGACTGGAGGGAAATAAAGCAGTTACAAATTGTCTGAGCAGCTTACAACTGCAGAAAGAAGCTATTTTTCAGAGAGAAAGAAGAAAACAGTTCTGCCAGAGATGCGTTTTACTTGTTTTGTTAAGAGATCCATGTCTTTCTTTAGTGTTAAATAAACACCAGTATCGATACTGGGAGATTAGCTGCTTGAGAATGCAGATAACAGCATTAGCCTGTGAAGATTTCTAGTGTTTCCCAATGTTTTCCTTCACCACGTACAAAGCTTCTGTTCTCATGTGTATCTTTCTGGCCATGACCTGTCTTCTGCTGCCCAGTTGGTCACCCTGCTGCCCGGTTCTGCCCAAAATATTGCTCACAATACCATCTGCTGTGATGCTTCTAGTGTAAAACATCATAAATTCAAGTTCTTCCAACCTTTTCAAATATGGCAAACTTGGGAAGCTCAGTGCATAAACACGTGCATTTTGCTCAGCAGTAAGTGCGGTAGTCAGTTTGGGCATGCACCACTGGCCGGTGCCACATCCTCGCTCCTGTTTTGGAGGAAGGGCAGCGGCCGCAGCCTGTGGATGGCATCCTTGCGAAGATTTTAAGGCCCTGCTGAGGACCTCCAAGAAAGAAAAACAAAAAGAAAACTGGATGGCCCTGAATGGATAGAAAGCAGAGTTGTCACTTGTACTCACAGACTGGGAATACTATGCCAGAAAGAAACATTGTGTCATTTCACTTCCAGCTTCTTACACTCTCTAGTCTCTTGTTTTTTTTACAGCAAGTTTCTTTTTCCAGTACCCTGAGGCACAAATCAAATCAGCCGTGATACTGGGTCAAATTCAGTGGCGATGCATAAAATAGGGGTGAGGATGAGTAAGTTTAGTTAAGAAGTAAGTGTCATGCAGCCAGTGTAAGATTGGGAAGGGCAGTG
Source organism: Nesoenas mayeri (assembly GCF_963082525.1). Lineage (NCBI taxonomy): Eukaryota > Metazoa > Chordata > Aves > Columbiformes > Columbidae > Nesoenas > Nesoenas mayeri. The sequence continues at coordinate 16,036,762 of NC_137541.1, forward strand.
ACATTGGGCAGGAAGAGAAGGTCAGTTCCACCAGCAGTGATTTTTCCAGATTGCTCAGATTTACCAATAGTTGCAGAAAAAGAGGGTCTGAATTTTGCTTAATGACTGAGGAAGAGAGAACCCTCTGCCAGGGTATGGGTCAGTGAAGGTTATCGCTCCTTTGTATAAAGCACACAATGAACAGGAACACCCAGTGCAGCATATTGTGCAGAGGAGCTGAAAATTTCCAATTGGGTTGGTCCTATATCCACACCCCTCTCATTTTTTATTCTCATTTCTTTTATTACACTTATGTATTTTAATTCCCTTTTATTATGGACCTGAGTCTCTGAAAGCCAGCAATCTTGGCCTGGGTGATGGGTGCTTATATGATGGCATTACACCATAAAGAGCACAAACACAAAAGCCTGCACATTGCCTTTCACAGTAGGGCCAGTTTTGTTGTCTTCCTCTGCCAACATTAGAAATTAAGCTTAATTCTTCAAGACAAAGTGTCATATTTAACTCAATGCTAATGTTATTTTCTCTCTTATGAACTTTCCGTATTTTGCTTAAGACATAAGTAGTTTCTTTGTTTTTATTTGAAGTCCTCTCTCTCTTTTGATTTTGTCAAGCAAATTAATTTCTTAAGAGAGCTCTCACATCAGAGACATCCAACCAGATTAGACTTGTTGATTCAGCATTTAACTGTATTTTTATACTGTGGCTGAATATAGCAACACATTATTTGAGACTCAACCAGGCTGGAAATCACAGCAATGATGCATGATCACAGAGCCCTGCAGAGCTTCTCCTGCTGGTGATGCGTGAGTCAGAGAATCTGCAGCGTCACAGCCCGATGTGCTCTGTCCTTTGGTACAGATACTGCTATATGCACATGGAGTTACGTTTAACACACAGAGCAATGAGTGTTCAGCTATCTGAGAATAAAGCAGAGGCGCAGATAACCTTGCTTGTGCAGTGCTGGGGTGGGAGGCTCCCTACATTCCTCCAGGCTAAAGGAGAAGCATTGCAGGGCATCCTGTCCACCTCATGCTTGCATACAGCAACTGTGGCTATCCCTTCTCTAGGTACATCACACCACAGCCCTTTCCTGTGAAACTGTGCAGGGCTGTTGTGTGAATACCATGGTGGTGTGGTGCCAGCCGTGGGAAAAACTGTGGAGTCCCCACTGCATCTCCTTAGAGGTCTTTCCCTCCTGGCAAGCAGGAACAGATGGTAGAGGGAGGAATAGTTTATTCCTCTCTTGGTGGAAGTTGGTCAACTCGAGCCCAGGAGCTGTTGGATGGGGCCTGACACTTGTGTCTGTTTTCCCACCTCTCAGCACTGCTGGACCATTTTTCCATGACTCCATCACCAGGCCATGACTGTGGTCTGGTTTGTGTCTCTCCAGAGGTCAGCCGAGATAATGACTCTTGAAGGCCACAACAGCTGTCAGCTGAATTTCCTTTCTTAAGCCCAAAACGTTTACATTAAATAGGAGCAAAATCAAACTGACATGGAAGCAAAACCAAAACTAAACAGTAATTATAAATGGCCAAAAGGCTGCCTGGCAGAATATTTCAAGCAGCTTTTCCAAACTAGTGCCAGCACCCTATTTCCCAGACAAGCCCTGGACACTCTTCCAAATTTCCTCTTAAAAGTTCAGCTGAACACACTTTTAGTTGCTTATCCATTTTGAAACACCCTTAAGGGTACTGTTAAAAATAACCTAAATAAATAAATATGCAGCAGATATTTCTGTGTAGCTGTTGGAACATTTGAATGTATTCAAACATTAAGTCAGAGCCATCTCCCTGTAATCACGTATGTTTGTGCTCTAGGTCTGCCTGTGTAGTGTATCTTTGCAGATAGCAGTGCAATAAAATACTCCCCTATCTCCAGATACTTTAGACTGTGCCATTTCTTAAACAGTGTGAATAATGCCTGAGGTTTCCCTCAGGTAACAGCTACATGGAAAAATGTATTTCCCAATATTTTATCAGATCTCTTATCAGTTCTTTGGTTCCTATCAGTTTCAGCCTGGTTTGCAAGAATGTGCAAAATGAAATGATCTGACGTTTTGCTCATGGAACAACATTGCTGTGCTCATCTAGCGGGGGGGTTCACCCAGCAGCAGGCTCCACGGCTCGGCACGTCTGACGTTTACGCTCCCCCACACCTTCTCCAAGTGTTTGTTCCAGAACTATTTGGCTTTATAATCCTTTGAAATCATAGCTGGATTTGGGAATTTTAAACCTGAACTCACTTTTATTACCAGCCTGCTCTTCTACTGGGGTTGCACAAACCAGATAGTCATGGGACATGGAATATTTTATGGCGGGATAGTTTCAGATCATTTAAACAGCCTGATTTTATTGAATATTTTGTTAATTTTTAAAAGAAGAATTTTCAGTTTCTGTATTGCAATGAGATGTCACTGAAAAGCTTTTTTAAAATTTTTTCAATTTACTGTTGACATACTTAACTTTTTCCATTTGTGGGCTGATAAACATTTCCATACAGCACATAAACATTGCCATCTAGCACAGAAAACCCATTTTCCTTACTTGTGTTGGAGAGAACCTGAGAAGTAAAGCAGTGGGTTCAAAGATCAGTAGTTTAGATTAATTTTTTAGATTAGTGCAAGAAAACTTTCTCTTCTTTAGAGTTTGCTACTTTGTATCATACAGAGATCACATAATTTAAAACATTAAAACATATTAAACACTAAATACAATATTACTTTTTTTTTTTTAAAAAAAACAATTATCATAAATATGAGTAGGACAAATTAAAGGACAAATTGAAAAGCTGAGTTGAGTTAGTTGTAAGCCAAAGTTACACATAATTTTTTTTCATCCCTCTCATTCCTAATCTACAAATGAGATTTTTCTCACATTGTTTAATCACCTCTCAATACATTCTGTTGCATTCATACCCCTGAATATCTTTCCTATCTGCTTGTTCGCAGACCAACACAGAGAAATGATAAAATATCTTTATGTAGATCAGCAAGTGGCTTGACCTGGTCCACTGTCTGCTCAGGAAAAGGGAGGAGTAGGAAAGTGGTAATTCCAGATTATTTGATAATCCCAATGGTAGCATTTCTTATTAGCACTACTGAATTGAGAAGGTTTACAAGAATAGCAGCTGAGAGATCCAGCAAATATAACCCCAGCCATAAATGGAACATTTGGATTAAATTTCGTTTGTCTCTTGGTGAAACACAGAGCAGGTAGCCATGTCTGCATTCCTGACCTCACAGTCCCGGACCTACCTGTGCCGGCACTCCTGGGCTCATCCACAGCATCTCTGAGTCCTATTTTTTTTTCCTTCCCCTGCATGATACTTGTGGCTGATATTATGGCCTCTGCTTGTACAAGGAGAAGCCTTGCAGTTCACATGGTTTGTTGTGACTTTCCTACAGCCTATGGTTTCCTCCTTTTTTAATTTTTTTTTTGTCTGTTTTCATCACTCTTAGAAAAGGCTTATGTGCTCCCTGTACCAAACCTGATGGTAAAGTTTGGCCATGCAAGGCTGTAATCAGGCCCATAGTTGTCTTTGGATCCCAAACTGGCCACTATTGCAATTCCCATCTGCAGCGTTATTGATGAAAAGAGTTGTACTTCCTCCAGCTGGAATAGAAATATGCAAAGCCATGTGTGCCAGCAATTTTGCAGCCAGCAAAGCAGAAACAGCAATGGGAAAACCCTTCAGTCCAGAGTGGTGGCACCTTCTTCTGCAGCAGCTTCTGGGGAAGGGACCCTGGGCACAGCACCTGCTGATGAAGCTGGTGTTCCCCTTCGCTCCTTGCCAGACCACTTCAGCTTGTAATCATGCCAGACTAGCAATCTAAAAACATCACAATCTAATCGGTTTAGGATAAAGGCCACCTTGGAAAAAGATAGTCGCCCCAGGAAATGAGCTTCTTTCTCAACAGCTGGCATCATTCCCACTGAGTCATTGGTGGGGCTCGAAGAGCTGAGCTGCTGGAGTGAAATGAAAAAGTATTTTGCGTGAAACTAAAGAGGGAATCTCCCCCACACTGAGCTTCATGCAAAAGCACCCAAAGATAAGGCAGTAAGGAACTGGACTGCCTGAAGGGCAGCTTGGGGCTGGAAAATAGGATTGTAATCTCAGACACAAGTCAGTTAAAAACAAACAATTTGAGGACTGGTGAATGACAGGGGAGAGAGGAGCTGCCCGTATTTACCGTCCAGTTGTCAAAGTCTGTGAAACAGGGAATTTAGAGTGAACAAAAGGAGGTTAAAATAAGAGCAGGATTTCCAGCAGGGCTCTCCCCTGAAGGGTGAGGAGGCAAATGCTCCTTGGGATGGGGCCAACAGTACCTGGGAGCCTCTGCAAACACAACTGGGTGGTTGTCTGGGCTGGGCAAAGGGAGATGGGAAAAATGGAGTCAGCTGGGTAGAAACCTGCAACTAGAGCTCTGGGGAGATGATCTTCCAAAGGAAGGTCAGAAAATTAATCAGGCCTTATCAGACTCTCCTTCATATCTCCAGAGTGTCTTCTCTCTCATTTCTCAAGATGTTTGCACAAAAAAATGATCCCACAGATGGTGCGCTTGGAGTGAGTATGTTTGTAAAATCCAGTGTGGGTCTCAATGGAAATTAAAAGCTTGATCTTTGTAATGCCATAAAACCACATGTTTCTGGGTCTTAAAGTTCAGTCCTGAAACTATACTAGAAAGTGCCACATGGTCTGAGGAAACTCCTCACTTGTGTCATATCCCTTATTCTTTTCAGCCATATCCCTTACAATGGCATTAATAATAACTAACTTTTTACATTCAATTATTATGAGTACAGTAGTAGCTTTTTAAATGACAGTGACTTCCATGAAAAATGCATCCAAATATCTGTATTCTTTTTATTAGCTGCATTTATGAACGAAAGTTAGTTACATTTTACCTACTGGCTCTACTTGTATGATGTGATATTTTCCAAGGTCTTTTTTATTTATGACTCAGGATGGGCCTAAAATAAAAACATGGTATCTAAGTACATCTGATAAATATGAGTTGCTTGTAGTTTAATGTCACTATCAGTACAAGCCCTGATTAAACATCCTCTGTCCTGTGATGTGCCCATGGAAAAACAACCACACAATCATGTGTGTATTCCTTCATTTTGTTAAATCATTCTGTTTTTCTAGCCAGTGTAGCCCTTTATTTCTGGAACTATCTACTCAGGGCCCGATTTAAACAACACTGGGGAGTCTGATTGCAGATATGGTGCAGTGCTGTTGTTCCCATTGGTCCCAGGTCCTAATTAGCAATCACAATAAATAATGATATACATAAAGTTTTGTGTGACTTGTGATGTCCTAAAGAGTGCTGAGTTGCTGCAGTTTGGATTAAGGAGGCTGCATTGCCCAGAGCAGGCTAGGCCCTGCCAGGCTCCCTATGTGGGAAAAGAGACCTTCTGCTGTCAGTGGTGGCAAGTCCAAAAACCTTTCTGCCTCATCTTTTGTAAAGTGAGGCTTTTCCAAAAGCATATCCACCTCCACAAGAACCCTTCTGCCTTTCCGTCAAACTTTAAGATGTTCCTGAAGTTTCTAAGATTACTTTCTTCCTCCTGAAGCTATGTCTCCTTTACTCTCAAGCAGCTGGATTTTATTTGACCTTAAAACAACTGATTAAAACACAACTCTCTGTAGCAAGACATAACAAAAATTGATCTAAATTATCTGGGTGAAGCAAAAGGAGAAAGTCGGGACACTTTTAGGAAAGCACAGGTAGAAATGCTGAGCTGCGGACAGGTGAGACAGCAGAAGTAACTGGGAAACCCAGCTTGCTGGGGAAGTCGATATGAGGTGAGTAAATACAAAATTAAACTAAGAAGGGTCTTGGGCCTTGTGGTCCTGAAGGGTTTTCTGTGCCTAAGGTCTGGAATGTGTGTGGGAGGTGGGTGCAGAGCCCCAACACAGCATCAGCCCCTGCATGGTCCTGTGACACCTTGATGTGCATGAAAGGCATGGGGATGCAGGGACAGGGTGGTCTGACCAGTTTTCTTGTACTCCCAGCTGAGGTCTTCTCCTTGCACAGAGGGCTGCTCGCATGCTCTCTGCCATGGGTGACCCTCCTGCGGGGCCCCTTTGGAAGGCTCAGGAATCAGCCCACCAGTGAGAAGGAGCAGGGAGATGTTTCCACCATCCTGCTCCCAGCCCTTCCCCTCCTCCTGTCCACCCACAGGTGAGCAGAAACAGCTGAGCACTCATTCTAGGCTGAAAAGAGACCATTCTGGGCTTGATTTAGCCATATGAGGTAAAAAAGATCATTTCTTAAACACAACAGATCATGTCTTCTCTTGCCAACTGCCTACATGCTGGAAAATGAAACTTTATTGCATATACATGAAGCAATTGAAAACTTCTTCCAAACTGGCACAACCCAATTGCAGAACTGTGCTCAGCCTTGACTGCCTCGTGCACTGCAGAGCATTTTGTTAATATTTAAGCTCAGTCTTTTGACTCTTACCCCAGAAGCCCAGAAGGGTTTGTGGTTTAAGCAGGGTTGTGTAAGCAGGACAGACCTGGTGGGTCTGAGCTGCTGAGTGGCACAGGTGGCATGTGTTCCTGCAGACCAGGAGTTACAGAGTGCGTGGGCTGGATGCCACAGCAGATAGTTGGGCTTGTCTTGGAGAACTGCAAGCAGTATTTCTGGTGTAGCTATCACACGTGACAGCTGACCTGCACAGTGTCCTAGGAAAGTGAAGAGTCATGCTAGGAAGGAGTCCTGTTGTGCAAACAGGAGCCCAGCACACGCTGGACCATTGCTGTAACCTCTCTGCCTCCTCCCCGTGATTTAGGGAGCAGTGGGAATAGTGTGGAGGACGAGAGACACAGCATTGTATGTGGTTGTGGAACACAGTTTGGGCTGTCCTAGGACCGCACGTGCCTCATGCTCATGGAAGGCAAGAAAAACTTGATAGTTGTAGCATTTTGAAGGCAGGGCGGAGAGGATGAAAGAGTATCATGTCTGCGGCAGAGAAACAAGGTGCCAGCAAAATGTGTAGAAGGAATAAAAGTCATGTGCAGAGTAATGGGTGTCTCCTTAAGGTACCAACAAATTAGTCTCTGAATCTCCAGGAGAAAAGAGTGAAGATGAATATCCCAGGCATCCTGCTCATAACTGATACAGCTTTGAAAACCTGATTTATGTTTTTTTAAGATTCAATATGTAAAGCTCTCACCACACTTTCTAGACTTCTACCTGTCTATGTCTCCCAGTGCCACTTGATTAGCACTTGAGAATCGATTGAAAATACAATTCTTACTCAAGCATAATTTATTAACATAAACCTATGTTGATAACCTTTACACTCTGCCTGAAGAGAAAGTATTTGTAAATATGCCTCTTATTAAATCACTCCAATTTTTTTGAAGATAATAGTTCAATTAGAGCAACAGTACCTTGATTAGAAGAACAATTAATGCATGATTCAAGTGTCATTTTTATCAGTATTGTCTCATGTTACAGTTAAACATTACCTGAGATATCTCACCATCAATTTATTAATGATAAAATAGCACTTGTCATTTTTAGGACCTTCTACTCAAGATTCTTGAATTGCTTTATGACTAATAGTGTGACTTTACAACAGCATTCAGCAGTAGATAAATATATTGTATATTTGCTTTACTTAAAGAAGATTAAGACATTTAAAAATACCTTGGTGCCATATTAAAGGACGTTTTATTGATTGATAGGTATTTTGGAAACTTCCTTTGCAAGGACATCTCATGTGACAGCCAAGACAGTCCAGTGAAGCTCTTGTTAGAAGCAGATATTAGCTCATAGCAATCAATAGTCTTAATTGTTCTGAAATTAAAATAGCCTTGACAGAAGGAAGACTTCTGAGAGCCTGACTAAGCTTTGAATTATTTCAATAGGAAAAGATTTACCATCCTCACATTCTCTCTTACTCGTGCTTCAAGGCAGTGGCAGGTCCTTGAGACTGTTCTAGGTCTTAAGATCCCTGGGCTGAAAACCCCTGCCCTAGAAATCTGCTCCCTCCTTCAGGGAGGGAAGCAGGCTGTGGAAAGCAGAACAAGGATTTTGCTGTTAGAGCTATTGCTTTCATGTCACAATCAGAGTGGAGCTGGATTACTGATGTGGTTTTTGAACCAGCTCAAAATCACCGCCGTGTCTCAGGAGTCTGCACTGATTTGCTCCATGACTGACTGGCTTGAACAGGGCAGGCAGCCATGTCCTTGTGTGGGTTGTTGTGCCTCAACTATGTGACCTGGGTGTTCAGATCTTATTGTTTGTGTGCTGCCATCCATGAGGATGTGTTACCAAATGTCTTCCTTAATTGTTTCCCAACAATGTCTCTTTAATCCATTTTAGTTATTGATTGGGCCACCAGCAAGAATTCCTGAATTGCAATAACTGAGGTTGAGGTTAAGGTTGTTTGGGAGGTCTGTGAGGGGCATTGCAGGTATGTGACATTAGTCTGTTAGACATTAATATGACTGTGCTCCACAAATATGTTAAAAATGCGGCTTTGCAAAAGGCGCACTTACCTCTGTGCAAAGGATGCTGAGTTGGAGTTCCTGATCTCCCTAGCTCTCAATATTAGAAAAAATGTCAGTGAAACTAGATTCAAAACCCATAAAGGAAATCCTTTTTCTCTAAGTGCCCAGCTCAAGGTGAAATTCCTGCCATATAGTATCATTTGGTCCAGTAGTACACCAGGAATTTAGCAAGCGAATATTGACTGTCCCCCTTTGCAGGTGCAGTACTTCGTGCTGAGCTGCAGGACTTTGTAATAAACTCTCATGAATAGAATCTGCTTCAGGATTAATTCTGGGATGGTTTCAGTCCAAATGGTTCAGGCATTTCTAAGAATATGACTTAGGGAGACTGCATTCCTTTTACCCATGAAATGTCCACCTCCGCCCACTGTCACTCCAGCTTATCCTCCTTGCTCCATGTAGTGGGCCTCAAGGCTGCAGACTTGCTGAGAGGGGACCAAAACAAGCCAGCTATTTGATCTTCTGATTTCTTGCTATCACTTTTTAGAGAAGCCCAGAAATACACACTAATTAAAGAAAACTATTAAGATGGACAAGTAAAGGATTCCAGATTAGGACGTGGTGGAATTCAAGTTGCTTATGTGCATCTATATTGGATATAGACATGAACTTCAGGATCCCACAGGATCCTGAAGGCTGTGCCCCACAGGACCCTTGCCTCTTGCAGATCAAAGGAAGTCTTTGCTGGAGGTGGACAGGATACCTCATGGAAGAAGGCTCATGTGAGTGCCCATACCTGAGCTTGTCACACTCAGACGTCTTATGAAAAGACGGGCACTTCCAGGGTGTGATCAGCTCATCTTCCTATGGTGGCTGTCTACACGAGGTCATCTGAATTCTGTCATGTGAGTACCTGTCACTCCTACCAACTGTAGAGGCACCCCACAGGAGTCTCCCAGATGCAGGTGTTTAAACTCCAGTGATTTGACTCCTATCCTTGGTGCGTAATGGAAGGTGTCACTAAATGGAGGTTGGACAAAGCTGGAGGGCTTCAGGAACACAAGATGAATTTCCAACATCTGTCTGCTTTGGGTCATGACAGAGCAGTGTAGATTCTGGCCGGGTGGAATAAGACAACTTCTGTATTTGTTTGCTGAGTTGACAGTGCCCTGCTGGATCAACATTGGATCTAAGGGGCCATGGGTGCTAACGGGGAGGTTCTGCTCTCCTCTCCAGCACCCTGACACCTCTGTTGTGCGTTGCTGCTGTGTTGTCTGCTCTGCAGCAAAGGTGCTACCATGCAGCTTGACTGAAGAACAGATAGAAGAGGAACAGTAAGGAGAAGAGGGGAAAGATGAGTGCAAACGTGTCAACTACTGGTGAAGACAGACACTATGAGTCTGCTCTGCAATTTTCCAAGTAAACCTGCCAGATGTCCCCTTGGCATGGTCAGATCACAGGTTTACAGCATAAATCAGGGTGGAGGAGTGTCCTGGTTTTGTTAAAAACAAATTTCTCTTTTAGAGATTTTGCCTGTCAGCTAAAGCCTTCACATTAGCTGCATTTTCCTGGAGAACCAAGTACATGTTTTGGTAAACATAGCAATGGAATGCGAGGTTATTAGTAAGGACAGATTCACATCTCAAGAGAGGGGCAATGAGAAACAGGTGACCAAGAAACTGACCAACAGAGTATAACATCCCATTCACGTGAATACTTCATACAAAAGTGGGAGATCATGAGGATCTTGTCCCTTTTGCTTATGGCTGACACTAGGAGAGGACCTTGCTGCAAACTGAGGCCTAGTGACAGACTGAATCCAGCTCCGGGTGGCTGCAGAGTCCAATCCAGGACTTCGGGTGCCGGCTCTGCAGTTGCTGAAACTTTCAGGATTGGTTTTGTATATTTTGTATTATTTTCTCTATTCTTATCAGTAGCATTAGTAAAACATTTTAAATTTTTCCAACCCTCTTCTCTCTGTCCTTCTTTCCCTCCTGATCGCCTGTGCTTAGTGGGAAACGGGGAGAGAGAGTTAACAATACATCTGCCAGGGTTTTATTGTCACCCTGCAATCAAAACCCTTGACAAGGAACAATGGCAAAGCAAAAGCTTTGAAGTGAATCTCTACTACTAGACTTTCCCCAACAGCAGGCTTTGTGGTGGCCACATGACGCACAGCCCACAGTCCAAATCCTTACCCAGCCCCATATCTTTTGGAGTTTTCAAGTTCCCCCAGCTCTCTCTGGAGGGGGTGAAGTTATTTTAGAATGAGGCAGAACAATAATACCTGAATCATGGGCATGTGGAATCTGGAGTTGAGCTACAGCATAGTCACTGTAAATATAGTTCTAAATGCACAGAGAAGTCAGTCACCTCAAATGGCTGCTTCAAGAGAGAAATGGATGTAGTAATATCTCTGGTGAGCCATGAAAACAAACTGACAGAGAAAACAGATGGATTTTAACTGATGTTACTGAATCAATGTCTTAATATGCCCAAGTTAATTAGGGCATTAGAAGGAGTGAAAATATCCGAAATAAAGATTCCTTAGTCCTATGGAAGAGGCAGATCTGGATTCCTCACAGGTGATGATAATGTACTTTAGGCTACTGCTTGGTGACTTTGGGACATTGGAGCATCTAATGACCCATCAGTGCAGTGGGGACAAATCTGCCCAGCAGTTGGCACAGGAGCATTAACTTTCTGGGTGCTTCTTTTGTATTCTACTTGAAATCAGCCTTAAAGATCCACAGATGTTCTTTTCCCAAAGAAGTTCAGTCTTGCAGAGCTTATCAAGGCACTTCTATCACCTTGAAGCTGTGTTTAGGAGTATGGTTGCATTTCACTCCCACTGACGTAGACATTCCTGAACTTGCTGAAATTGGTTAATTTAGATGCTGATAACAGAAAACACTATAGTTTGACTTGCACCTAGTTGCATATAAACTTCTCCATATCCTCTTTTCTGCTCTACAGCAGCTGGATTCTTGTGTCCAATATTTTTTGTACTTTTTTTTTCATCTTATTGGCTCCCTGGCTCACTTCTGACTATGCTTAGCCTTCCTCCAGCACTGAAATTTTCCTGCAAGTGCATGAACCTGGATGCAAGGAGACTTCCCCTACTGAAGAAGTCACAGGGATGGCACAGAAGGTCCGTTTGGGCTCCTGTACATCTGGGAGTGTCAGCAGTAGAAACACATTTGTGCTAGTGTCCAGTTCAGGGTTAGGAAAAGTGACTGAATTTAAGCACATTAAGTCCTTTCCAGGACACAAGTTGAAGTGAAAGACACAAAGCACAACATGTTGGGCTGCAGTGGGGCAAAGGAAGCTGCCAGAAGGGAGTGCAGCCCTGCTGTAGGGAGGCAGGTGCGATACCAAACTGCGGTACCCCAAGCTGTGGTACCCCAAACTGCACTGCCAGGGCCTTCCCCTGCTGTAGGGCTGGCACCTGCCTCCTCCTCACTCCTGCCATCCCAGCACTGGCTGCTCTCATGCACTGAAAGCCAGAGACCCTAAACAGAGGGAAAACCAAACTTTTCAGACAGGTCCTAGCCCATCTCCATGTTAATGTGTTAATGACAATGAGATCTTGTGGTAAGATGTAGAATGGAAGAGAAAGTGAAGTTCATGTTTTTGGGTTCAATGTTTATTAAGGCTCACTGAGCAGGAATACTAATTAACATTAGCTATCTACTAAACCTCTACAGGTAGCTCTGCAGCCATTTTAGAAGAATTATATGATTATTGCTTCTCTTTCCTTTTGTGGCATCAGTTTGGGTAATCCATGAGGATTACCTTCTCTGCTATGTGTGCACTTTTCAAAAGTGGAGGTTGTGAACTAATACATGATTTTGAGACTCTCTCTGAATTTTCTCTTCTCCTTCACTGTGATTTCCAAACTTTCTGCCATAGATTTATTTTATTTGAGCACCTGCAGCCACTTCCTGCAGTTTCAGTGGAAGCATCTACATCAGTGTGTTGATTCAGAACACTTCCGTAGCAAATCTTTTGATCATCTCACATTCTTCTGCTTTGGGTCACGTGGTGGAGCAGCCTCAAACTGCATGAACCAGATTCCTGGGCACTGGATTCAATGGGAAAATGTGCTCCAGGGGCACATCCAGGAGCAGCCGCAAAGGGGAGTTCAACAGAGCCAGGCTACAGCTCATCCAAAAGAAAGAAAAACACTGAAATGGGGATTTAAGGTCCTCAGCACCAACCACTTTGCCACAAATCCACTCCTGTTTGTAGGTATGTTGTCATTTAAACCCGGCCAGCAGCTCAGACCTACACAGCTGCTTGCTTACTCCTCCATCCAGTGGGGTGAGGGAGATAATCAGAAGGGTAAAAATTTGAGAACCTGTGTGTTGAGACAGACAGTTTAATAGGTAAAGCAAAAATCATGCACACAAGCAAAGCAAAACAAGGCATTCATTCACTACTTCTCATGGGCAGGCAGGTGTTCAGCCATCTCCAGGACAGCAGGGCTCCATCACATGTAACAGCTACTTGGAAAGACAAATGCTGTCACTCCGAATGTCCCTCTTTTCTCCTTCTCCCCCCAGCTTTTATTGCTGAGCCCAACATCATATAGTATGGAATATCCTTTTAGTGAATTGAGGTCAGCTGTCCCAACTGTGTCCCCTCACAATTCCTTGTGCACCCCCAGCCTACTCACTAGCAGGGCAGTAAGAAAGAGTAGGAAAAGCCTTGATGCTGTGCAAGCACTGCTCAGCAACAACTAAAACATCTCTGTGTTATCAGCACTGTTTCCAGCAGAAATCCAAAACATAGCACCATACGTGCTACTGTGAAGAAATTTAACTCTGTTCCAGTCAAAACCAGTACAATGTACTACATGTTAATCTAAAGGTAGCTCTTGCCTCTGTGCTTATTCACTTTGTAATGCAAGTCATGCTGATTTTATTAATTTTAACCTTCATTTTTTTCTGCATGCTTATTTTTCTCTCCTTTTCTTTATGTTTATGTATAAGTAGTTTCAGGCAACACTTGACTTGGCATTGTCTTACTACCTGCAAAATTATATTTCTTCATTGCTGAAACACCAGCCCCTAGTGTGAAGTTGAGTTGTATATCATTCTACATTGTCTAAGTGTTATATGACCTTTTTTTTTCTCTATTCTGTACCCTAACTATAAACAAAAAAAGTATATTAAAAGTTTTTGCTTATAGAATTTTGCTTGCAGATTGCAGGTAAAGGCTCCCGGGTTGTCTGGACTTGGTGAAATTCACACTGGACTACTCAAGGAGTCAGAGACGCAACCTGTGACTATCTTCTGACACCTGGAGAAGGATGGGATGGTGTAGGACTCTTGATGAGTACAAAAGGATTTACTTTAACTGAAGGAGATAGGAGAACCAAAGAAATCTGAGACTGCTTCAATGTTTTTATAGAAGTTTTAGCACCTTGAACACAATAAAGAGATAAGCAATGATGAACAGACAGTTTTCAAGAACAAATTGTATCAAACTGATACAATACTTTGATAGAGCAACCAGCCCAAGGTAGAGTTAAAGTAGATGTGAAACTTTCTAACGATAATGATACTAGAAGTGAGGAATAGGTAGCCAATAGCATTGTAAAATCTCTGTGGAGCTCCTAACAGGCAGGTTTAGGTAGCCACAGGGGTGGCCAGTCAGGTGCCGAGAACAAGGACACAGGACTCATGCTCCAGCTTCCTCTGTCACCATGTCACCATGCATCAGGCAGCCAAAATTGGATGAAGACCTTTAGATGTAGTTCCACAAGCACCTCTTGATCTGCTGGCTACACCTTTGCTCACACAGCCCAAGCTGTCGCCCTTTGCTGCCAGGGCACACTGCCGGCTCATGGTCAGCTTGGTGTCCACCAGGACCACCAGGCCCTTTTCTCCAGAGCTGCTTTCTTGCCAGCTGGAGCTCAGCCTACACTGTCACACAGAGTTAGTGCTCCCCAGGTGCATGACTTTGTCATAATGTACTATATTAACAGACTGACACACGATATCATGAGCAAACAGTATTGTTAATATAACTAAACTATATCAATTACAGTTATTAAAGGGCAAACTGCAGGTTAGCACGGTGTGTGCACCTTGATTTTCATGGTGTCAGTTGATCTGCTCTGCTAGATCAGGACATTCTTCTGTCCATGTACTGCACAGTGCTCACAACGTTAACACCAGAGTAATCTCAGATGCAGGAAATACAAAGTTTATCACTTTTATCACTGAGAAAGATCCAAGCTGCATGATAACATTGTGCTCCAGGGAGAACTTTGACTTTCATAAAGCCAAGATGATCTAACAATGGAAATTTATTACTTTGAGGATTTTCTATCTGAACACTGAAAATGACCCTGACTCCTGGTGCAAAATTTCCTGTTAACCACAAAATCCCTTTGCTCAGGGGATTTAAAGGCCAGATCCTGGATTAAGAGAGCAGGGTATGAGAACACCCATCCCCTGAGTAGAATTTTGACATCTCCTTGATGTAATCCATATCTCTTGAAGGGCACCTGTGAGTTAATTGCCTTGTTTTGTTTTCTTTTCTTTTAATTACCTTGTTTGCCAGAGCTTTTGGAATCAAAGAAAATTAAATGCTGCATAGTCACTGCATTTTAAATGGCCTTGTTTGGGGATAAAAGCAAGATTTTAGTTAACGTGAAAACTTGTGTGGAAACTTTCCACCTCAGTTTAGATTTACGTGTTTTCCAACAACAATAAAGCAAATTAAAATTAGAGGTGCTTAAAAAAACGCAAAATATCTTTAGTTTTGGGTTTGACTTTTATTAAAAACCTGAAACTTAAACTGGAAGCTTAAAGCAAATGGAAGTGCTGGGGTTTTTTGTTTGTTGGTTGGTTTGGTTTTGATTTTTGTTTGTTTTTTTTGGGGGGGTTGTGTGTGTGTTTGTTGTTGTGTTTTGGGGTGGGGTTTTTTGGTGGTTTTTTTTGGTGTGTGGTTTGTTTGTTTGTTTGTGGGTTTTTTAAAGTGAAGATTAACTGGCACATTATGAACAGCTCTGGTATGAATGTTTATTAAGAAGTTTAAATGGGCAATGACAAATTGAGCACAGCAAAAGGAAAACATCCCTAATACGTAATCCATCCTAATTCGCATTGCAGAGACTCTGAATTGTGGGCACTGCATAATTTTATCCTTGGTGCATGCATATAAGATAGACGGACAGGGTGTCCTTGATACTTTTTTTCAAAGACACCTGCTGACCACCCAGGGAATTTAGGTTCTTGCTTCAGGAGGATGCCTTCACTAGGTGCCTAGCATTTAAATGCAAAGAAGAATCACTCCCTCAGGTGAGGCAGCTGCATTGCACCTGACTCACAAGCCAGAGGCAGTGTGCTGGGTATTTAACCACAGTATGTGACGAGGCCTTAGGCATATCATGGTTACCACTTAAACCAAGGTTCTTTTCTGTGATCACCATGTGGTGTGAGAGATCCCAAATGAGTGCTGCTGGTAGACTCACCTCTGGTGCCCTTTCTAGCGTCCAGAACTCCTGTCTAACTTTGGCTTGAAAATGCAGCACTTCAGCCTCCCTGACCTCCTGCTTGCCCACATGGGCTCCTTCAGAAGTCCAGCTAGCAGAGGAATGTACTGATTGCTTAACTCTTCCGCAAGCATTTGGGAGCCACAGATCACTGTAAAATACCTGCAGAACAGAGTACATACCAGGAGTCCTGATATGGTCTCAAGACAGTTGTCCTGCCTCTTCAATGAATCTGAGGCGTGCTGCTGTTCTGCATCTGGCCCTCTCCCACTTGCTTTCCTCCTTGCTTATCCCATATTGCCCACATATTGGTGCAGAACCTCAAACAGAGGTCATGGACTTGCTGTAGCTTTCTCTCCACTTCTCTACTCATCTTACTTTAATGTCTGAGTGATGGGAAACTTTCCTAAACAGAGCACTAAGCTGAGCAGTCCGGAAAGCAGTACAGTACCCTGCTTCGGACAAGGATGCAGAACAACATGCCACCCATGTCTCTTTCTTGGATGTACCTTACCCTACCACGATGCTCACTCTCACTAAAGAGAGGAGTTTAGCAAAAGCATTTACCAAACATAAGAGGAATCATCTGAAAATTTGTTTTGTAATATATGGCTTTGCAAGGTACAAGACACTGATGGCCACCATCCAGTCCTTGGACCCAGTGTGATAGGTCTTTCAGTTCTGTTTTCCTGAGTCAGAGCCAGTGTAATAGTCTGTCTAGACTGATAATTTGATAATCTTGATGTGTACAAATAACGGTGTGCATAGGCATATGTCGAGGGTTAAGATTGTGGGGTGACAATAAAACCCTGGCAGATGTATTGTTAACCCCCTCTCCCCCCCACTTCCCCCTTTTTGCCCCTCCCTCTCCCTCCTTCCCACTCAGGACAGGCGATTGGGAGGGAAAGAAGGACAGAGAGAAGAGAGTTGGAAGAATTAAAAGTGTTTTACTAATGCTACTAATAAGAATAGAGAAAATAATACAAAATATACAAAACCAATCTTGAAAGTTTCAGCAACTGCAGAGCCGGCACCCAAAGTCCTGAACTGGACTCTGCAGCCAACCGGAGCTGGATTCAGTCTGTCACTAGGCCTCAGTTCACAGGGATGACTGGCAAGGTCCTCTCCTAATGTCGGCCATAAGCAGAAGGGAAAAAGCAAAGGCAAAAGGGACGTGATCTCCCACTTTTATATGAAGTATTCACGTGAATGGAATGTTATACACAGTTGGTCAGTTTCTTGGTCACCGGTTTCTCATTGCCCCTCTCGCGAGATGTCCATCCATGCTTATCAATAAGTTTGCATTCTATTGCTAGGTTTACCAAAACATGTGTCTGGTTCTCCAGGAAAATGTGGTTAATATGAAGGCTTGTTTTTAACAAAACCAGGGCAGCATATGTGTAAAAATATCATTTGCCATGCAAGAAAACGTTCAGTGTTTCAAAGAAATACAATGTTTTAGGTTTTACATGTACTTCTTTCAAAAACATTCTTGCAGACCTCCCTGTTAGTACATGAAGTCATGTTGCCCTCTGTTGACTCCAGTATGTGCCTGCAGCTTTCCTCTAGCTCCAAGTCAGAGCTCACTCTTGTTCTCAGGGCAGCGCACCGGAAAACTTCATGTTACCTTTTATTTTCCTGACACAGAATCACAGAACATTTGAGGTTGGAAGGGACCTCTGGAGGTCATTTGGTCCAACCTCCTGCTCAAGCAGAGTCACCTAGAAACAGTTGCCCAGGACTGTGTCCGGATGGCTTTTGAGTATCTACAAGGATGAAGACCCCGCAACCTCCCTGGGCAACCTGTGACAGTGCTCCGTCACCCTCACAGTGAAATAGTGTTTCTTGATGATCAGAGGGAACCTCCTGTGTTTCAGTTTGTGCCTGTGGCCTCTGGTCCTGTCACTGGGCACCACTGAGTATAGTCTGGCTCCAGCTTCTCTGCACCCCCCCTTCAGGTATTTACGTACATTGATGAGATCCCTCTGAGGCTTCTCCAGGATGAACAGTCCCAACTCTCTCAGCCTTTCCTCACAGGAGAGATGCTGCAGTGCCTTCATCACTTTTGTGGCACTTTGTTGGATTTTCTCCAGATATTGATGTCTCTCTTCTGCCAGGGAGCCCAGAACTGGACTCAGCACTCCAGCTGTGGCCTCCCGAGTGCTGAGCAGAGGGGAGGGATCATCTTCCTCTGCCTGCCGGCAACACCCCTCCACGCAGCCTGGGATCCTGGAGGCCAGCTCTGCTGCAGGGGGATATTTCATGTATGCCAATGAATGCAATAAAAAGCAGGAGTGTACCCAGGTACAGTAAGCTCAGCATTCAGGGAAGGAGTGCCGCAACCAAAGAAGGGTGAGGTAGAGTCACGCCAGGAGCAATAGAACAAAAAACACTTGGGTGATCCTAGTTTACAACTACCACAGTCCTAAAGGCAATCCACTGGGGTTTTGATCTTTGTGGTCTTTATTACCCTGAGATGTAAAACCTCAGGAAAATATTTTAACAACATTCAAATTCCAGCAAAGTCCCCCGGAAGCTTCAGAAAGGCACTCCCAGCCACCATGACCCCAAGTGACACACTGTTAATGGACAAGGCTGTTCCCCCATCCACCAAGACAGCTTTGATACTTTCTGCATTCCTCCAGGTCCCTTACAACCCTCTTGCTCCTCCTGGGTCCTGAAGCAATGGCCACACAACCCCCCTTCCCTTCAGTGTCTCCAGTAATCATCAACATCTCTAGTTTGAGAAAACTTCACGGTGTAGCACAGACCCGTATCTGAGCTTTCCAGCTGGGACATGGGGAGTGCAAAGAGATGCTGCATCTCTGCAGGCTTTCTGGCAGCTCTGCTGGGGCCTTGGCTTCCCCCTCAGAGAGGGATGGGGATGGGCAGCCATTTGCTCTGCCCTGTCCTGTTGTTGCACTTGCTACCCTGACGTTGCTCTCTTGGCAAGATATGACATCCCCAAAGCTTGTCCTTCAGAGCCTTGAGTCATTTCTTGTTGCAGAAGATGGTCTTACTCATTGCCAGCAATAAAAACATGCTCATGGCATTCAGATCTATGTCTGAAAAAATTTCATTTCCCCAGAAATTCTCACATGTTTTCTGTGCTGAGAGAAGGGGGCTGGTACCCTGCTGCACACCAGGGCTGGGAGAACACGGAGAATTAAAACGTGCTGATGGCGTACTTTCAGTTAGCTACAACAGAAGGATTTTTACTTTGCATTCTTTTTGGTCTGCTCTTTAGCAATGGTGGGAGGAAACGATGGGGCCATGATACTTTTGCTGCAAGCACTGGGGATGCTTGGATGCTAAGCCTAAGATTTAGGGATTTAAATATAAAAATATCAGGCACATCCAGTCTTTAGTGTTGCTGGAGGTGCAAGAGGAGAAATTGTTATGTAGAAAGATAGAAGAAGAATTCTGCCCACTGAATACGGCCTTTCATTTTGAACCCAGGTGCATTCACACAGTGTTTTTCGATGCCAACGCCTTCATTAGCTAATGCACTTTTGACAGATCTGACTATATTTTTTTAGTGGGTGAATTGCTCTTCTCCCAGGTGGTTCCTTTAACTAATTTAAGTCTGCTCTAATCAAAAGCATGGCATCTATTAATATTATGCCTCTCTTTTAAGGAATCTCTAAAATCTGTCCTTAATTATAGGCTTCTCTGTATGGGAAACAGCAGAACACTGCCACCTCATGGAAATCTTGATTTTATAGAAGAAATTAGTAAGTCTAAAAAACTTGAGAGCTCTTTTTCACAGAAAACACTTTCATTTTTGGGCAAGATGGGCAAGAAATATTATGAGCTATGCTGCATATTATTTACCTAAAGCCATGTTTAGATGTTTTTAACATAAATTAAACATGGTATTGCACATGTTCTACAATAGGTGGAATTCAGTATAGAAGGAAAATGATCTTGCCTTGCTGCCACTCCCGCACAGGTAAGGAAGGATTTACGTTTCAAATACTGATGTGCTGAAGAGCAAATAACAGAGAACTGAGGGGCGTGCCTGGAAGAATGTAAATACCATGAAATTAAGCTGTGTTAATTATAAAAATGTCTTGATATTCTAGTTCAATTTTTCCTGATCAAATAAATTGAAATCAGTTATTCCTAATTACTTGCAATTCTTTCAAAAATGAAATATCTTAGCTTATATATTTTTGAGTATTTTAAAAATAGAATATATGTACATTTCACTGTCATTTAGGAGAAAGAAGTTTCATTCTGAAAAATGAAATATTTTTCCTTTCTCTGGTGATTCCCGAATTTTAGGTTCATTCATTAGATGTGGGTCTCTGGCTGCTCTGTTTGGCCTGAGCATTCATTTTGGTGCCAGGTAAGGCTATGACCGGCTGTGCAGATCAAGTGAAATAAATTGTATTGCCACCTGTTACTCCCCCAGAATTGTTATTATCTGCCAAGAAAGACTAAATCTTTGCAACTTCTAAACAATAAATAACATGTTCTGCTTGAGCCATTATCTAGCAAGACCTTGGTGTAACAAATTTGGATGAGTTATGATACCCTTCTTCTTAGTAGTAACTAAATCAGTATCAGTCATTTTATATGTTTTGGTAAAGTACACTGTTATTCCCCCAGAAATGTTAAATCCAGAAGAGTCCATAGGGTTTACCTAATAGAACCTTTTGGGTGAAAAGCCATGTGACTTCTGTTAGCATATATTGAACCACAGTTATCTTGGAAGTCATCAGTTAAGCAAATTTATAAGGTCTTGCCTAACAACTGAAGCAGCTCTGATTCTACCTTTGCTCACAACTAAAACTTGCAATGACAGTTTATTTTATTTTATTTTATTTTATTTTATTTTATTTTATTTTATTTTATTTTATTTTATTTGCAAACAGATTGCTGTAAACTACCAGCAAGTTTGCAATGCCTTTATAGTTGCTATAAATTTACTTCTGCACCCTTGTGGCCAGGAAGGCCAATGGCATCCTGGGCTGTATTAGAAGGGAGGTGGTTAGTAGGTCCAGAGAAGTTCTTCTTCCCCTCTACTCTGCCCTGGTGAGACCACATCTGGAATATTGTATTCAGTTCTGGGCCCCTCAGCTCCAGAAGGACAGGGAACTGCTGGAGAGAGTCCAGTGCAGGGCAACGAAGATAATGAAGGGAGTGGAGCATCTCCCTTATGAGGAAAGGCTGAGGGAGCTGGGGCTCTTTAGCCTGGAGAAGAGGAGACTGAGGGGTGACCTCATTAATGTTTACAGGTATATAAACGGTGAGTGTCAGGAGGATGGAGCCAGGCTCTTCTCGGTGACAACCGATGATAGGACAAGGGGCAATGGGTGCAAACTGAAACACAAGAGGTTCCACTTAAATATGAGAAGAAACTTCTTCATGGTGAGGGTGACAGACACTGGCCCAGGCTGCCCAGGGGGGTTGTGGAGTCTCCTTCTCTGGAGACATTAAAAACCCACCTGGACACCTTCCTGTGTAACCTCATCTGGGTGTTCCTGCTCCGGCAGGGGGATTGGACCAGATGATCTTTTGAGGTCCTTTCCAATCCCTGACATTCTGTGATCCTCTAACAGATGGGTAACTTGTCCATGGTCTGAATGCTCTGCATCTTGTGGCGATGGATTTTGCTATCAACAAATGGCATGTCAACAAGTAAAAGCCAATGGCAGCGTGCTCACACTGCTACCAGACGCTTGGGAGAAGGAAACCCTGTAGGAGTCACTTGTGTACAGCTGGGACAGGTGAGTTACTGTTTGCCTGTGGCCTCGGTCAGCTACAGCAGTGTCAGTGCCACCTGCCGCTTTAAGAGCCTCATCTGCATGTCCCCGCCCCGGCCCCCTCAGGCCCCGCCCCCGCGCCCCGCCCTCAGCGCTGCACCGGGCGGCCGCCGCCGCCAGGGGGCCCCGTCGCGCGGCGGTGCCGGCTCCTCCCGCCGCCCCGCCCCACCGCGCCTGCGCGTATGCGGAGTCCTTGCGGCGGCGGTGAGGGCGCGGGCCGCGGACATGCAGCGCTGGGGACGCGTCTCCTGCGCGCTCACTCGGGTACGGCGCCGGCAGGGACGGCACTGCCGCGGGGCGGGCGGGGAGCTGAGGCGCGCCGCGCTTGGGAGTTCGGGCCTGGGGCTCTCCACACGCCCCCCTCCGCCGGGAGCGAGCATGAGGGCGGGCGGAGCCGGAGCAGGCGCCCTAGGGCGGCCGCGGGCCTTGGCTGCGGCTCCCGCCCTTCTCCGCCGTCGCTTCCGTCGCACGGAACGGGAGCCGCTCCTGGCCCGGCGCTGCCTCGGCCCGGCTGCGGTGACCCGGGCCCGCGGGGCGGCCGGGCCGCAGGCGGGCGGTGCGTGGGCTCGGAGCCTGGTCCCTGCTGCCGGTAGTCTGGGCTGTCGGTCCTCCCGAGAGCCGAGGCGGCGTGTCCCGGCCCGCGGCGGCTGCGGGCGGAGGGAGCGGGGGCGGAGACCCGTGTGGCCGTGGAGGCCGGGGCTGTCAGGGCCCTTCCCGCCTTCGGACAGCACCGGCGGCTTCAGAAGCTTTCAGGAACGTCCTGTGCTCCAGTTACGGGGTGATCAGTGCTGGTAGTAACTGTGCTGTCCCATTACAATAACAAAAATCTTGTCCTCCAGAACCACCTCTGAAATGTGGCCTGTCGACGAGAAGCAGCCAAAGGGCATGGTTATGGAACAAGAAGACTCTTCATAAGCCCCTGTGGCTGTGTAATTTATGTCATCAAATTGTCTGAGGCCCCGTGTGTAGGGTTGAAAGTTTGTGTGGTTAGAGGCAGCCTGAGGCGAGGCTGATATACACACAGGTGTAGCCATCAGCCAGGCTGCAGAGCGGCTTCCACCTCTTGTTCCAGCCACTGCCCTCTGTGCTTAAATTGTGTTGTTCCTGTCTTGGTTAACTGTTGACTCCAACCGTTCATCTGTGTGTGGCCAAGTGTTTATTTTTCTTCAAGGGTAGACATAAACTTTTAAAACTAAGGGTTTTTTTCCCTTTCTAGAGGAGCCATTTTGATCGAATTCATCATGGTCCCCAGGGAATTTGTGCAGTGCCACAAAGGACCTATGCAGATCAAGGTAATTAATTGTGAAGAGTTTCTTTGAAAAAAAAAAAAACCTAACCACCCCCCACCCCCCCAAAAAAAAAGCTACAAAAAGCCAACAGTGCTTCAAACTTAGACTAAATCTTCCAGGTGACAGTGGAATCCATGTCAGCATGGAGATTTAGATGAAAAATAGTGGCTTGTTTGCCTTGATGTCGAGCTAAAGCTATAAATAGAAGTTGAACTTTAAATAACATACAAACAGTGATGGTAATTGATATTCCAAAGGATATAGTGGTTACAAGATATGAACTATTTTCTCCTTTACAAACTACTGATTTTATGACATTCAGTGAGCATTTATCTTTTGCATTAAATATCAATAGAAGCTTTGTTGAAAAAATGTTTTAATAAGCTATCCAGACATCTTTGGTTAAGTTCTTAAAAGATTTATAAGAAGAGTGATTGGTCAGACAGAATTGAATTTCTTCATTTCATTTTACATCGTTTGCCCTGTAGAATTTAAGACTGGCTGTTTTTATTGCACAATGAATACCTCCACGCAACCTTTCCCTTTGTCCAAAAAGTTATTTTCAGATGTGAGATGTAATTTACTTATCTAATTTCAGTTTATTAAGTTGCATTAATGTTAATGGCTATTTTGCTTTCAAAATGTATTTTCAAACACTGATTATTTCAGAAACGCTAATCTGGTATTCCTGTAGTAAAATTTTAGTTGCTGAAACAAAAATAACTCAAATATTCTGTGTTCTAGTTGATGCCGATGTCACAGTTATTGGCTCTGGTCCTGGAGGCTATGTTGCTGCTATCAAAGCAGCTCAGCTTGGATTTAAGGTGAGACCTTGCTCAGGTGACAGAGTATTCATCCAGATGAACTTGAAAGGTGTTTGTGTGATATTGAAAAACTGAAGTTGTTCTGTCGTGTCCCCGGCCACCAGATGCTATTGACCTGTCGGTAATCTTTACCTTGCTTACCCAGATTATTGAGACGTGGAAATGGAGATGTGAAGGTTTACTGTCTGTAGCCCTGCTGCTGACCAAGCTGCCCAGGACAGCTTGCTTTTGGCTGGAAGTGGTAACTGTGGTGGGCTTGTACTCTTGTGGAAGATAAAGTGAAAAAGGATGCTAGGGAGGAATTTTTCTCCAAAGAAAGAAAAGGGGTGGGGGAGTGGGTTGGGGAAAGAGACAGTGGCAAAAAGTCCGCTGAAAAACTGTCCTGAAGAACAGACTGAGGGAATTCAAAAGTGGAAAAAATAGTGTTGAACCGATGTTTTTGAATGTGAGTAGAGGAATTCCATTGCCGTGTGAGAATTTTAGAGGCAAAAATAAGAATATAGAAATATTATGGTATCTAATTTACATTTATTTATGTTTGTCTCTGTTCTGTCTTTAAATGCCTTTTGAAAGAGGCAAATTTTATGTGTACTAATGATGCGTCCTTTAGTTGAGTATATGAGAGTTATATGTGTGTAATGTATTTCAGATTTTCTAAACTTACGAAAATACGGAGTGTGACTTTTGCAGGATGTTTTTCCTTCACTCTTTGATATGAGACCAACTTAATCTCTTGGCATTGTGTTATTCTTATGTTGAAATCTGAGAAGATGGTGCTATCAGTCTTGAGCATATTCCTGCTGGCTAGTATGTCTCAGTGCTTCTGAGTTGCGGCACTTGGACTTCAAGACAAAAACGAGTTGATCAGACCACCTGATAAGGACAGGAACTCCTGGTGATGAATGGATTTCCAGTGAAACACTAGAACAGGGACCCAGAGAGTGTGTAGTCTTCACCCTTGGATATTTTCAGAGCTTGGCTGTGCAAGGCTCTAAGCCACATCTTTGACATTGACTGTGTTTGGAGCAGGAGGTTTGACTAGGTGCCCCCAGAGGAGCTCCCTTCAACCTAAGCTTTTATGTAATTCTGAGTGTTGTCTCTCATGGGTCATTAGTCCCACAACTGGGTTTCTTGGGTATCTTTCAGACTTCTAATGTCTACCTGTACCAAAATATAAATGTTTGAAATTCCATTAAGAAGTTTTACATCTGCCTGTGACCTAGTGCAGATAATCGAGTTGTCTTTATCCACTTTTTTTTTCTTCATAAATAGTCTTGCTTTTAGATGTGTGTTGTTACTGAGCTATTAGTGCCTGAGAAGAAAGGTGCTCAGTGCTACAGTTTTTAATTGAGACTGAGGCCTTCTGCCATGTACGTTTGTCATCACGTACATCACGTGCTGAAAACAGGAGGAAAGGTAGATAGCATGTCTCAATGTGTTTCTGTGATTTGATATGGTGAATCTTGCTCTTCATGTTACCACCATCTGTATTTTAGCACAAAAGCAGGAATTTAAAAGAAATTATGAAAGACTTTCACCGGGGTAGTCACTTCTGTCAGCAGGTTGCAGCTCTTAGAGTGTAAACCGAAGAACTATTATTTTGAACATGTATGCACTTTGCAAAGAAGGAGATGCCAATTCTTTTGCTTCTATATAAAAGGTTTACAATACTCTTTCACCCTCCCAGTGATCTGGTTTTGAAATTTTGTCAGTTGTTTGTGTGGTGTTTTTGTTTGTTTTTGCACAGTTTGATATTGGCAAGTTGATCACAAGGAAGTGAAATATTTTTCTGTCCTTGTTGATATTGACCTGTTTTTTGCTTGATGTTGCTTTACTTGATTTTTATCCTTTATTTCTAGATAATTGGCACAACCTTATAACAAAGGGTCTTGCAGGATAGTGTGTTTAGAGACGGAAATGTCATTTGTGGTTTAGGGGTTTTATTTTCTTTAAAGAATAGATTCCCTCATGTGATTTTTAACATATATTAGTTCATTTGTGTGTTGTTTGTTTGTGATTACTTGTTTTTAGGAATCTTTTGCATTATTTACATTTTTTGCAGGTGTTTTTGGGTGTGGTTTTTTTTTTTTTAATTTGTAAGGGTAGCATCCTTCACAGAACTGAATGTTGTATTTGAGGCAACTTAGTGGATTTTTGAAGAAGAACAACAGCATTTGAACTTTTATGAAAGTATCAATAGCGCAGTGGGGAGTGTGGCACTCTTCTGGTAGAGAATTTTGTTGCAAAGAGCCATTTTGTGTTTTTTAACTTAAGAAAAAAAATATGAGGGAGGGGAAATCTGAGATACAAAATAAATCTAGGAATGAAATTAATTTCATACTTTTAGAGGAAGAGTTATTGGATAAATGCCTGGTCTTTGTCATGAATTCTAATTCATCAGGTACTCTGTAATAAAATTGTGGCATACTATTGCTAAAAAGTTCTTTTTCCCCCCTTTTTCCTCAGACTGTCTGTGTGGAAAAAAATCAAACCTTAGGTGGAACCTGTTTGAATGTTGGATGTATTCCATCCAAGGTAAGTGTACATAGTTTGTTGTAACTTTATTAAAACAACAGATATTACATGTATCACTTCCTAAACATCTCCTTAATCTTTTTCCAAGATTGACGTACTTTCTTTAAAAATTGCAATTGCAATCCAAATGAGCTAAGGATCCAAACAAATAACAGGGTTAAAATTTTATTTGCTCAACATAAATGTTTTGTTTGCCAACTCCGTTTTGTGGGCTTTCTCAAAAGAAAGAGAGGAAGAAAATGAAAACCAGACATGCATACAGATTTATCTTGGCACTCTGAGCTGTTGAGTCTGTGTTGTGACCAATAACTGACTACAGTGTTCAGTGTTTCAGGGGGTGGTACTATGTGAAGTTTTTGATCACCTTACATCAGTTTGTGCAAAATAAACCTTTAGATTTGTCCAAGGTGATGCTCTTGCGTTAAAAGATGCTAACTGTGTCACTAGGGGGGACTGTGTCACTAGAGAAGCACCTCTGATCAGTCATGAACTCTGCTTTTGGCTGGATGCCATGCTCTGAAGAGGGCTGTCTCTCTCCATTGACTATAGACAAAAACCTAGTTGATTAGCTCTTGAAGTATTAGTCTAGGCTAAAATGGTATCCTCACTAGCCCCAAAAGATGACCTGTAGAGTGGGGCAGTGTGGAAGAGTGCAGGTGGGGAGAGAAAAGGAAGAGTGCAAGGTGTGCACTGCAGGAGAAAGGAGAGGTAAGAAGCAATTCAGAAGAACCTAGTATTTGATATTGTCTGTCCAGTTTTAAGTAATGTCAGAACTAAGGCCTTGTAAAAACAGTGCTATTGCTGGAGAGCTTTATTAGTCTGATCTGGTCTATCTAGCTGGGTGCTAATGAGTCTACCTCATTAGCACCCAGCAGTTGAAGGAAGACACTGGTGATGACAGGTTTGTAATGCTGTAGTAAAAGACATAATTTTCTTACCAGGATCCCTGCTAACTACATTTCTGTTTCCAATCTGTTTGCTCAGAGAGGTTCCATTAGGGTGGTAGGAGAAAATGCAGCATAAGTAGAAAGTTTTTAAAAAGATATATTATTTTTCTTAAACATTGTATTAATAGTTCTAATGAAGTTCAGAATCTCTTAATATACTGAGGAAAAACTCACTAATAAAGTATTGATCAACACAGTGTTACTTTGACATCTGGGAACTTTGCTAGGATCTATTTAACTAACTTTTTTTTCTTGAGTCCTTTTTTTTTTAATCCTTTGAAGTTCTTAAGAAAATATCTCTTAACCCATGGCTAAACTTGGATGCTATCCAGAATATTTTTGAGTGACAATAAGTTTCTTGAGAAGTGGATACTTAGGCTGAGGCAAAAATGAACTATTCAAAAACTCCTTTCCAAAAAGCCACCCAAAAGAATACATTTGGCATGGAATTTTTTCTTTTATTTTAATTGCTGAATTCAAATAAATTCAGCAATGTGAAGACACAGTGGCTGTGTCTTCAACCATATTGGAGGTTACAGACTCAGGGTTGTGACAGGATGCGCAGTGGTCAAATGGAATTATCTTATTGTGACAGTATTAATTTTACTCAAGTGTGTGTATATAAGGCAGTTATCTCAAAATGTGCTTTGAATGTTTTACTGTACCTGCTTTCAGTCTGTGCAGACTTGGACTGATGTCCTTGAAAAGATACTGATCATTTCATGTTTGGGATGGCTATAGTGAAAGACATCATTTTTCTTACCAAGATCTCTCCCTCACTATATTGCTATTTCTAATCAAAATACAGGTTTCTGCATTTCAAGCCACTGATTTATAAACATTATAAAAACTATTCAAACTTTAATTTTTGATTTTGAATGTCCAGTGACCTGAGCTAGCTCTAAACCATCTGTAACTTTAGCACAATGCCTCAACTGCTAAATCGAACTCACATATGTCTACATAGGCTAAAATAGGGATTTCAGTATAGATTTTCCTCGTCCAGTTTTTCTGTATCCTTTTTTTCACAAGTAACCTCTTGTCTAGGGTAATAAGGAAATTCTCCCATGAGTCAGTCAAAATCATCTTTCTTTCCTCTCCTTAAAGTCTGTTCTTGTTTTTTTTTCATCCTTGTGGAGTTGTGTCCAATGTGAAATGAGCAAAAAGGATAGGTGTGAATTTAACTGTTTTCTACTTTTATGTTAAATACATAACTTTATAAAACACTTTTGTAAGAAATGTGGTGTACAATTTCTGTGTTTGAAATCCACCTTTTAAAATACATATGTCAGACTTCTTTATAATGAGAATGTTTTGCAAATACTATCAGGGGTTTTTTTCTGATAATATAAAGAATAATTAATTCAATTACAAAAGTATGTCCCAGTTCACATTTTTCTGTGTGTATTTTAGGCCTTGCTGAACAACTCACATCTGTATCACTTGGCCCATGGGAAAGATTTCGCTAGTAGAGGAATCGAAAGTGAGTGTGAAGAGCTACGTGTCGTGCCCGTTGGCATAAATGGTTTCCATCAACAAGCAAGTTTAATCATTCAAATCTGACTACTATAGTTTTCTGGTCAGAAAACTTTTTAGGCTTAAAATAATGTCCTTTATCTGTCTGTTGGAGGGTTGGGGACATGTGTCTGTTCCTTGAACCCTGAATATATAAGTTATATTTTAAAAGTTCTGTACTATTTTTTAATATAAGAGTTGTTGAATGTAACCTTGAGCATTTAGTAGGGCCATTCAATACATCTTACTATGTCAGAGCTGTTAATTGTGTTTAGGTTAGCTCTTTTAAATAAAAACACTGCAATACTTATAGGAGGTCTTTTGTAACCTTAGTTTCAGGAATCCGTTTGAATCTAGAGAAGATGATGGAACAGAAGAGTGGTGCAGTGAAGGCCTTAACAGGTGGAATTGCTCATTTATTTAAACAAAACAAGGTTAGTTTGGATTATATACTGAGGTATATCCATGTTTTTTTCTGATCTGAATTTCTTGCTTATGTTTTTGTATTCTAGCCACATAAATTGGGGTGACTGACTCAGCAAGGGCAGAATTGTAACGCTTCTCTTGTAGGAAGTTTTTTAAATGAACCGTTCCTTCATTCTCAATCTACTTAAAAGAATAGTATACAATTACTCTCTGATTTGTACCAGATGGTGATAAAAAGGTGTGTGTTAGCAGCTTCTCCAAAGCTTTAGTGAGTTTCAGATTAAATGTAGCATAATTTATGTAAGTAATTTGAATCTGAATTTACTGTGTTCTGATTACTAAAGGTTGTACATGTATCTGGATTTGGAAAAATAACTGGCAAAAACCAAGTCACTGCAACCGCAGATAATGGCAGCACACAAGTTATCAACACAAAGAACATACTTATAGCCACAGGCTCAGAAGTTGCTCCCTTCCCTGGAATTACTGTACGTATTTGAAATCCTCATGGTGCTTTTTTTCCATGTGTTATATCCACGTAATTTAATGTGTAATACTTTTTTGCATGATTGCACTTCACCCTCTTTGTACTTCATATGTCATGTATAAAAGAGATTGTAAACATCCCTTTGTGGCTTTCTTTGTTACTAGATTGATGAAGATAATATTGTGTCATCCACTGGTGCGCTCTCACTGAAAAAAGTTCCTGAAAAGATGGTTGTCATTGGTGCAGGAGTCATTGGTGTGGAACTGGTGAGAGGATGTTTAAACCACTTGGACTTTAATTTATAAAGGAACAGGGTGTTATTTTTTTGTGTGGTATTTGATTGTGTTGCTGTGATGTTTGGTTGAGCGAAAAAACATGGGACAGTTGGACTTGTTTTATTCTACACTGTAACATTTGTAAAAAGTGATCAGTTTGCTGTTGTCTTGCTTTTGAAAAATTTACAGTCTGTGGTAAATGTTAAAGAAATCTGAAGTTTGCTCTTCAAAATCTCTTTTTACCTATATTGTTGTGACTACAGGGTTCAGTTTGGCAGCGCCTTGGTGCAGATGTGACAGCTGTTGAGTTCATGGGCCATGTTGGTGGAATGGGAATTGACATGGAGATCTCTAAAAACTTCCAGCGTATTCTTCAGAAACAGGGACTTAAGTTTAAACTGAACACCAAAGTTACTGGTGCTACCAAGAAACCAGATGGAAAAATTGATGTAGCGTAAGTGTTTAACATAAAACTAACGGAATGCCATATATATTTTTCCTCCCAATCCATTAAGCCTATTTAAAAATACATTCTGGTACATTTTTTTTTAAGCAGTTCATTGACTTGAGTTGCTGTGCTAGTATAAATCCAGTGTTGTAATAGTGAGATCAGTAACAAATACAGAACTCTAAATCATTATTTTCATGGAAGATCTTTGCTTCTGGTATAATTAACATAAATATAATTGTCCATACTGTCATTTTCAAGCCATTAATTTTTGGCTGCTTACTGGAAGGGTTATTTTGTCCGTACCTTCTCTTGTCTCAAAGTAAGCATGGCAGATTTTATTGCTTTTGAGCAGAAATAAATGAAACTATCCTAGTGTGTCTTTTAATTGCCACACTCAAACCCTTTGAATACGTGTGGATGAACAGCTAACATAAAAAGATGTAAAGCAAACTTGTTTTTAAGAAAGTCCATATGTATACATTACTTCTGTTATTTTTCTTGTCAATCTCTATTCAGAAACTGTAGTTTTGAGTTTTAAGAAAATTATGTTACTTAACAAAAGTAAGCTTAAATGTTTTTTCACTGAAATTTTAGTATGGTGACTTGTATTTGCTGTGTTGCCATACCTCGGGATAATCTGTCCTCCACCATTGTAAAGCTCCTGCATTTGGGCTTCTTTTTATACCATGCTGATGCTGGCTGGATCTCTCATGTAGTCTGTTTCTGCATTTATTTAGAGTTTCATTTGGGTTCAGGAGTACGCTTTTGAAACACACTTCCTACTCATCCCTGCTTACCATGCTTTGGTTCTTGTGCTCCTGGAGCACGTGACGCACACTTGTTCTGGGTGCAATTAAACACAAAGATGCACTTGAGGGATGCACCAGGGCAGCTTCTAACAGGTGTTTGGTTCTCGGACCAGAAGCAAGCTTGGTCAGGATACATGACCATACCCAACCCAAAATATAGGTAGTTTGGATGTCAAGTACTCAACACCAATTACTTTACTGTACCGATTTATCCTATCAGGTCATGCTACTTGCTAGTGGATGTATACCCTGAATTTCTGTGTCTGAGAGTTGTTAACAAATGTAGTTAAGAGGTATTGTCCCTTCGTCCCTCTTCTCCTCAGCTCCTGCAAGGCAGAAGCGTGGGGCAGGCTGAATACGAGTGTTTTGGATGCCAGATCCAGACAGGAGGTCACCATCTGGATCATATGAGTTACTAGTTAGAGAAATACAATGCTGAAAGTTTACAGCTTTGCATTTTTGCTACTTGTTTTCCTACAGTGTTGAAGCTGCTGCTGGTGGCAAAGCAGAAGTAATAACGTGTGATGTGCTCCTAGTTTGCATTGGCCGACGTCCTTTCACAAAAAATCTAGGTCTTGAGGAACTTGGAATTGAACTTGATAAGAGGGGAAGAATCCCAGTCAATAACAGATTCCAAACCAAAATTCCCAAGTAAGTAAGACTAACTTTTTTTTTATTTAAGCAGAACACTTATTTTTTAAAGTTTAGCCTACTAAAACACTCTTTGTTTGTTTGTTTTTAAATGCAGAACAGAGTTTTCTTAAAACAAAGATTTCTGTTTATTTCAGGAGCTAAAGAGTTTTAGTTAACCTTTGAAGTTTTGTAATTTAAAAGTCACTGTGTATGTTTCATACCGCTCACACTTCTTGAAGTGTGGTCATTCTGTGGAAACTGCTCTTTTAAACTTCATATTTCTTTTGAAATTTAGTATTTTAATCTGTTTTGATTAGAATTTTCAGTAACATGTTTCAAACTGACTATTATATAAGGTAGCTTACATGTGCTAGGATATTTTTAAACAGCGTCTCATTCTGTTTCATTGATCTGATAGCATCTATGCTATTGGTGATGTAGTTGCTGGACCTATGCTGGCCCACAAAGCTGAGGATGAAGGCATTATTTGTGTAGAAGGGATGGCTGGGGGAGCGGTTCACATTGACTATAACTGCGTACCCTCTGTGATATACACCCACCCTGAAGTGGCCTGGGTCGGCAAATCAGAAGAACAGCTGAAAGAAGAGGTACTGTTCGTTTTCTTCTTGGGCAAAACTGTTTTCCCGTCTTGGGTGTCGTTTCACTGCTTAGTAGTTTAGCTACTTTTTCCAGGAGAATTTCTGCATCTGAATTTATTGCTTAGGGGGTGTTTGATTGAATGATTCTCCTCTGCACACCGCTCTCCCAAGGATCACAGTTCTCTTAATGACTTTTATTCTGTGAAGTTAATATTGTTAATTTGTTAATTAATCTTTTTTTTTAATACCATCTTATACCCCTTTTGGTGGTTGTTCTTATGCATTGCTCTGTGTGTCTTATTTTTGTATTGTGCTGTTCTTGTACTTACCAAATGGTATGTATGGTTATGTTGTTCTTGTTGGTCATTAACTCAGTAACATGTATCTGTTCTGTAGGGTGTAGAATACAAAGTTGGGAAATTTCCATTTGCTGCAAACAGTAGAGCAAAGACAAATGCTGACACAGATGGCATGGTGAAGATACTTAGTCAAAAATCAACAGACAAGATGCTGGGTGCTCACATCTTAGGCGCCGTAAGTATTGTAAACTGTGCTGCTGTCTTGGCCTTGTAAAGGTCTTTTATTTAGTGTTGCACAGTTGCAAAATAGTTGTCAAGTTAGGAGAAGTGGTGCTTGTAAAAAGAAGGAAGATTTGAGTCCACCATAGGCAGTTTTATTTACTGTTCTCCAGCTCTGCCCTCCTTCCCACTTTTCTGTTACTTTGGTGTTAGACCCAGCATTTTTTTCCCCCTAGAACTGCAAGGGTTAATTGTTTTCTCTGCTCAGTAATTTATTTTTTGTTGTAATGAATACTGCCAAATACTTGGAAGTCGAGGGAGCTGAGAAGACTGTGGCTTTTTCATCGCAGTTTTCTTTTTTCCCCTCTCTGAACTTCAGAATTCAGCAAAGCTGGTAACCTTACACTGCAGTCACCAAATCTGGAGTCAGCAACTTACGGAACTTTGATTACAAAACCTTTGTAAAGATGAGAGATCAGAAAACTTTATTTGGGAAAAGTATAATTTTCTGATGTCTCACACATTACAAAGTTAAACTGTGATCTCTCTCTGTTTTCTTTCTTAGCTTTAAATATTTTTTTTCCTAGAAAACACTTCTATTCATTTTTTTTATACAGCTTTCATTAAGAGCAACACTAAAACTGCTCTTCATTTTCATGGAAAGGAATTCCTATGAATCAATATATCATCAACACTAGTGGATAGGCTTTTTCTTTCTGAATTAGATTCTTATAATTTCCCATAGGAATACATACTAAAATATTATGCTAGTTATTTTCTCTTACAATACCAGTCATTTAAAAATCAGCATGCCTTAAAGGAAGCACAACTTTGGTTTATTGGTGTTTACTTCATTGGAAAATGGCTGGGAGAAAAATCTTAAGATTGTGGATCTGAATGCTAAAAATGTAACGAGATATCACTGGTTTTGACTTCTCAAGTAAATGTTCTCTGAGCAAATACACATAAATACAACAAATAAAAATAAAGATGCAGATGTAGTAACATGCTTTTGCTTTTCTAATTACCTGACTTTCCAGGAGGGCATTGAATTTTGAGGAGGTTTCAGCAGTGCTAATATACACTGTATTAAGAGCTTTCAGAGTGCAGGTACTATCTGACCAGTATCTTGTAGTGGAAAAATGCTGAGATTTTGCGCAACTCTCAATAATGAGAGAACAAATACTCTTATTAAGAAATATGTTTAGATTTATGGTAGGCTTGAGCACAGTCACCAGATTGATTAAGTACTTATGACTTAGAAAACATTTGAAGTGCTAGTTATAATACAACTTTTCTTTTCTAGCAGAAGGTGCTTATTTACAAGCTGTTAGTGATTCAAGAGAACCTGGACAGCTGCATAAAGATTTGTGCTAATTACAAATACCATTAAATTACAGGGTGCTGGTGAAATGGTTAATGAAGCTGCACTTGCTATGGAATATGGAGCATCATGTGAAGACATAGCCAGAGTTTGCCATGCCCATCCAGTAAGTTTTTTCTAAACACTGTTGAACACCAGGATTACACAGACATGTTGTAATTACCTGTAACTATTAATGACTTGTACCTTTTTGTGTTTGCTCTGTACAGACGGTGTCAGAAGCCTTCAGGGAAGCAAACCTAGCAGCATCTTTTGGCAAAGCTATCAACTTCTAAAGTGAAAGTGCAGATCTTCGTATGTGTACAGTACATCTCTGTAAACAGACTGGGGGCCCTTATGGAAGGCTGAGTCTGAGGATTTTAGGACTGAATTAAGTGAATCTCTTCATTTTAAACATCAAATATTTAAACAAGTAGAGTTTGGAACAAGTGGAATTATCCAGTCTTGTGAATTAAATACTTATAATTACATGTTTATTTACATTATGAATGTTGCAGAAAAACAGCCTGACAGAGATTGTTCTCTTTTTCAAAACCAAACATTTTGCTGCTGCATGGGATTATCAGGTATGCTGGTCAAAGCTCTGAGGAAATGTCCAGCATACCTGGTGTTTTCTTATTTGAAGTAGTGATAGACTAAACCAGTTGAATGCTGGCACTTAAAATGCCGCTGGCACTTAAAATGCCACTGTCACTTCCGCACAAAAAAATGTGTTTCCTTCCAAAAGGATTAACTTTAGTATTTAAACTACTTCTTACATACAAGTACCAAAAGTTGCTTTGACCTAGTAGTATTAGGATGTTGGGAGAAGAGGGCCTTGTATAGATCGATTAAAACTATATTGACTTTTTAAAGAGAAAATTACTCTGTGTGTGATTCTCCGCACTCGTGTTTTCATATTGAAAACTCATTGGGAAGAATTGAGTGCTGATAGAGAAATTAAAGATGGAAGAAAAATTAATTTTACTGCTACTTAATCTTCTTTGTTTTGAAGGGTTCCACTTGAAACGCTAAAACTGGGTAGCGAAGCAGCACTTGCTGTGAAGTGCTGTGCCATGAGGGTTACTCTGCACCTTCCACACGTAAGGGCTGCAGCGTCAGCTCTCCACACTATTAAGACATACTTCCTTCTCTTGTTCTTCTGTTTTCTATTTTGTGCTCTCTTTCTGTCTCTTCTGTAGCAAGAGAGCTTAATAAATATTTAACATGGCTGGAGTGTTGTCTTGGGTTTTGTTTGCTCATCATCCTTGTTATTCCTTTTCATGTCTAGTTTGTCAAATATGTGAAGTAACTCACAAACAAATGGCATCTGTGGAAGATCCCTAATGTGCATGTGAAATGTGCCCAATTCCAGTAGCTCATTTTAAGTTTTGTTTTGCAGGGTACCATTTCTTCTTTTTATTAGGCTACTCTGCCTTGAAGGAAACCTTAATATCTGCTGATCTTGCATGTCCTTTTTTCATTTTGCAATTGGAATAGTAGATAAGAAATGTGCATTCAGAAAATGGTACAGAAGCTACTTGGTTTTGTGTGGTTAGAGATGGTCATACCCTTCTGCCTTTCTCTAGAGCATCTTATTCAAGTATTGATCCATTATCCATACTGAGTGATGGAAATATATGCCAACATTACCATTTTATTAGGATATCAGTTAATCAACAACCACCATTATATTGTTCTTAATTTTTTTAACTCCTGTTTTAAATGTAGATGGAGTTCAACCATGACAGCTCATTAAGCTTATCACCAGGATATGAGATAATCCGACTCATGGATCTGCTGGGTTAAGTGAATTAACGTGGGTCTGCTTTCAGGTGTTAGTAGGAAGTTTCTAAAGGGAAAGCAAAG
Organism: Nesoenas mayeri; assembly: GCF_963082525.1. NCBI lineage: Eukaryota > Metazoa > Chordata > Aves > Columbiformes > Columbidae > Nesoenas > Nesoenas mayeri. Next base: position 16,073,058 of record NC_137541.1, read on the forward strand.
GTGAAACAATAGTCAGGGAAAGAAAACTTGATTCTTTTGATAGATCTTGGCATTTCTGAATCACTTCTACGCACTGAAGGTAAATGCTATTAAGTGTTAAGCTTGTGCTTCACAAGTTCTTTGTAGAAGCTCTGCTCTTTCAGGAACAGCTTTATGTCCGTTGCCTCCACCTGCCTCAGTACTTGTGGGAGTCTGACTGCAGTTCAGCCTTGAGATCCATCAGTTACAAATTCTAATACCTCATTTTGTACATGTTAAATGAAGTTATAAAGACTGGGAAACTTTCATCAAGAATACTGCTAAAACTATACTGGAGATTATAGTTTCTCAAACACTTGAAAATAAAATTCAAGGTCTTAAAATTGTTACTGTACTGTTACTTCTCTTGCTGTCATTTCCTGTTCTAGTTTAGTGTACAAAGAGTGTTTGTGAAGTTAAGATGAGCTACTGAGCCACCTGTCAATGATGTGATGGTAGTTAAGTCTGAATGTTGCAAAGCTTGCAAATAGTATTTTTAACAGCTGCCAAAGTATACTGGCAGTGAAATGGTGTGTGATGCTGGTGTGGTAACCAGTTCCTGTGATTTGTTTATTTGTTTGCTGCAGCATTTGTATCCTATGGGCCTTAGAGGTAGTTACTTATTTAAACATACTGCTCTTCAGTTTGCTTAGGTGGCGATATGTTCTGCCATAGTTGTCCTGACTTAGTCAAGGTTAGGTGAGGTGCAGATGTATTCCTCAGGTCAGAGTTAGCAGTCAGGATGTATAAATGCACATTGCAGTTTTGAATGCTGATTTGTGCAGCTGATGGATGTTGCAAATCGATTTGTGCAGTGCTGTACAATTGTCTGAATTTGCACTGTTCTACACATAATTTGATCTTAACTATGGTGAACTGGATGTTACTCTTGCACTTTGAAAAAGGTCTTGTTTGTGTTTGTTAAGTGCAGGCTATTCTCAGAGAGCTGTCTGTGTACAGCTCCTTACCTGATTTACATTCAGTTGCTGGTGAACTTCTGTAGTTCCTTTTTCAGAGAGGTTTGATCCTCCAAGCTTGGCTTGTCACATAAAATCAGTGCTTGAAATGTAAACCATGGTCACCTTTTTCAGTGCTGACCTCTGTTTCTACTTCATCTATCAAGTGTTTCATAATCAGTGACATGAAAACAGTGTTAAGCCTAAACTGATACCATGCAGAGGGTAAATAATCCTTTTTGAGCCCTGTGGCATAAATGCTAGCTAACCACACAAGGATGGTATTTCTTCATTCCCTTGTAATTTTGTTCTGAGCAACCATCCTGTATTTCATAGTAATTGGAGCCCTTATTTAGAATTATGTAGTTGAAGCCAAGATTTTATTAGATCTCTAACCAGTTTAAAAACAAGACTTGCTAAAGGATTAACTGATGGTCCATTTCAGCTACTGAAAACAGGAAGGAACTTAATGAGTCATGCTAGGTACATACATTGATACAAAAGTACTGTTTATTTTCAACATCAAAAAGTTACTTTTCTTTGGTTCTGTGACTTGAAAGTCAATATAAAACTTGTTCACTTTATCAAGTCTTAGTGTAATGTCAAAAAGAACTAGTGTAATACTTGTAAAACCCATCCGGAACACAAGCATCTCCTTCTCCCATTTATAAGCAAGTGCTATAAACAGCAACCTTCTGGCTGATTGTCTGTAAGAGGGAGCGAACTGTCTCTTCCAGCTCCACCAACTGCTTGGCTTTGTCTTCCAGAACTTTCTGGTTGTTTTCATATGTATTTTCCAAGTCTGTCAGCAAATGAAAGGGAAAAACAGCGTAATTAGGGGTGGTTTGATGCAGTAAAATGTAAATCATTATTGTAACAGATAAACTACTACTCAAATTTATTTTTATTGTGGAGGAGAATCCGATTAGGAAAAAAAAAAGCTGCAATGGCACCTTTTTGTTTCCTTAACACTGGGACGTAAAATAACAAAGAAGTTTATGTAAGTGGAAATCCATGATGGTAACAACTGTCATTCTCTGTTGTACGGTGGCTTTAAAAACAGTGAAATGTTTTGGCTTGTTATGGTTAAGACCATTTGGTGAGTTGTAACTGTGCAGGAGCAGCTGAGGGGAAGGAGACCCTGGACTGGACAAACCAGAAGGAAAACTTCACTCTCTCCCTGGTGGCTGTGGGCAGATTGGCCCCTCCTGTTCCAGTCAACTTTATCTGGCAAGGGGAAATGTTAAATTAATCTGTAAACGGGGACTGACATATCCTGATTTCATTTAACAGCTTTCTAGGGTGGGGGAGCACTGTTTGAGGATAGGGATCCTGCTTGAAGGGGTGAGTCTTTGTCCTAAGTGTGGTAGCTGTGTTCCCTCCTTGAGGTGGTTCTGGGAGCAGCGATAAGTGCCACACCAGAAGTTTGTGTCTCATTGTACACTTCAGCTTTTTCATGGTAATCTTTGATTCTTATGTGTCCATAAGAATAAGGAAAGCAGATCAAACCTCGGTAACAAAGAATTAACTTCCTTTTTTTTCCCCCTACTACTGATGAGTAGCAACAGCATGACATGGTGTCATATTCCAAGATGACAAGTTAGCTCCTCAGAACAGCCTTACCTTTCAGTAGCTGGAGTTTGCTGTTTGCTTGAGCCAACAAAGCTTTAGCTTCATCTTGCAACATGCTGGCTTTCCTCCTAGCATCTGCTGACTCTTCTGTCTTCTTGGCAATGAGATCTTCCACTGTTTTATACTTGTCATTCAACTCGCTGTTGAGGACCTGTTGTTCCGGATTGAAGCACAAGATGGAGCTCATTCAAAAGGGAACGAATGCATTGGGAGTTTGCATTTCCTCCCTCTGTCCTTACTGACCTGGGTGTAAAGGGAAGTCTGCAGACTGTTAGCTCAGTTAACAAAAACAGAAACAGCGTTGGGCTATTTCCTACTTAATATCCAAGACTGTAAGAGTTGGGGTGAAGACTCATCAGTTGCCCTTGTGCAGATCTGTGGCTGGTTTATGGCTTTAATACCAATACTTGGCAAGGATTTCTGGGATTCAGTTACACAATTCTGTCACTAATGGAAGCCATGGCTCCTAGTGCAGCTGGAAAGCTGCATATGGTTCAGTGCTTGCATACAGGGAGGAATACCCTTGTTATACCCATTCAGTAGTGAGAAAAGCTGCTGAGTTTGTGTAGGTGAAGGTGCTGGAGAAGTCATGAGGTTGGGTTCTCAGCTGTGCTTTTCTCTGAGAGGTTAAAATTAAGTCCTGTGACCCAGCTGAATTCAAGCAATAAGTAAGTGAACAAGCTGCAGCAATGCTGCAAGTCTCTTGTGTTTACTTGACAGCCACCTGAAATAGTACTTAGTGTTAAGAAATAATTGATTTGATGGATAATACATCTTTCCTGGCAGAAAACGCCTCTCCGGAGACTGGTGGGCTAACTCGAGACAACAGATTGGAGCAATGAAACTTCCTTTGGCAGATCTGTCAATTGTTTTGTTAATGAGCATTCTTTTGGTGTTACGAAGGTGTATAGCAGACATTGGGAGCAACGCCATGTGGTCGCAGGGCAACGTTTGCATCTCTGATATTTAGAAATTATGTGTTTTTATGTCAAGCTAATGATTTTTGTAATTTGATTCTGTATATGCCAAATTGCAGGTTGTTTGTCCTGAACTTGCCATTGTTGTAGAACCATAAATACTCTGCACAGGGGAAAAAAGAATTACCAGTTAACCTGTGGCAGATAGTGAAGCTGAGGGACAGAAACAAAGCTGTGAAAGGCTGACAGCAGGACAGCATGACAGGTTTCCTGCAGCTATTTTAGAACCTGGAAACTTCCCAGTACTACTTTGTATCTGGTAACAAAGTAAGTAAAAAGCAGTTCATCTTCAGTACCTGCGTTAAGTGCTTGTGGTTTTTTGTGTGTTTTGTTTTGGTTTTGTGTCCCCGATACCTGATGAATAAATGAAATCACAAGTATTCACTAGTGTTACTTTGGCCAAACCTGGGTGAGTGTTTTGTTGGCTTTCCCTTAGCATCTTTCTTGAGCTTCTCACCTTTTTAACTTCTTCAGCATTTTGTTTTGCAGTAGCAATTGTTTCTTCTATACTGTCCACGTTCTCTGAATTTGTAGCAGCCTTTTGCTTAAGGTCTTCAACACTCCTCTCTAGCTCAGACAGACGTAAGGTAGCATTGTTCAGTGTTTCTTCAGATGCTGCATTTTCCGATTCAATCTAAGAAAGAGGGACAACAGTTACGTTTACAAAAGACACTGACTGTAATAGTAAGCTCTCTGGATAAGCCCTGATCAACTAATTGGTTTGTGTCCACAGGTCTGATGTGAAAGCCAGTGTTTTAGCTTTGTTACAAATGGCAAATTGCAGTCAGAATGAATGAGCCCACTGCTTGAAGATGGGGTATGTATGGAGCTGCCAAAGTGTTAAGGAACATAGTTAAAAATACCTGATTGTATTACACAGGCAAGGATTGTCTAATCCACAAGCAAAACTGAAGTTTGACATTTGACCCCATCATTTAATAACAGACTGGTGAAGCTGCCTATCTTCTAAGCTGGCCAAGCTCCATGGGTATAGATAGCATGATGCTCTTGTGAGGGCTATGAGAACAAGTCTGAAAATACATAATCTGACAAGACTACAGTAATTACTACCTTAATCCAGCATTTGTTTATTTTAGTCTCATGCCGCAGTGGTGCGTGACACAGAGCAGAGCTGTGCCAAGACACTACCAGTGTGGTGACAGGTACAACTTTCCGGGGATCCCAGCAGAACTGCTGCGTGAGAGGGCTACAATCCTGCTCCTTCAGCTTCACTGGTGCAGGACAGGAGGTGAGAAAATTAAGAGTGAATGGTCCCCTAGCATCTGTCATGCCAACTCAAAAGTTTATGTGAAGGCAAGACTGGTTTAGATTCATTTTAAGTGCAGTCTTTGCTTTGCACCACCCAAGAGCTTTCCCTAGACAGGCTTACATCAGTTTCTAAATAGCAAACTTGGTGCTCTTTCTATATCTAAGAAATACTTATAAAGAACTCACAGAGGTCAGAAGGTCTTGAGTTCCTTTAATATCTTCATCAGCCTGTTTGATGGCTTTTTCAGCTGCATTTTGAGCTTTTTCAGCTTCTTCCAGTGCTGCTTTCACCATGTCTGCAGTGACTTTAACATCTGTTGCACCTTTGCTGTGGAGCAAAACTATGTTAATGCTAAAAATGCTTTTACTTGGAACTAGATAAAAACCTAGTCATACACTGCAAAGGGCCAATTTTACCCCTTAGTGAAGGAATGAGAATCTGCATTGGAACAAGTTAAACTCTGCATTTTCTGATCTAATGAGATGGAAGTCTCGTTCAAGCTACTGGTGATGGAAAACAGCTAATACAGACCAGGGTTGCACACCTTGCTTTTTTAGCCTCCTCCAGTAGCATTTCAGCTCTGGCAATGTCTCCAGCGCTCTGCTGCAGAATGACCTCAACATCAGAAAGGCTTTCTACCCGCTCACGAATATCTTCTGTCAGGGCTTGCAGCTGCTGGGGAGTGCTGGGCATCTCCATGTTCAGCACTTCATTAGCCACGGCCTCGATGCTATCCAGGTCAGCGCTGTCTTCTAGTAGATGGACACAAATGATAAAGATGTAAAGTAAAAGCTTCCCCCATCAAGTCTCAGTACTTAAATTCTTGTCCAACTGCTGCCTTAAGAAGGAAAGTCACGGGGCAAACCTCCTCCCCAGACTTACAGAAAATCAAGGTGTTTCCATAGGGTGAAGCTCCCCTCTCGGGAGAGGCCCTGCAGGCGCGTAGGCCCTGCTGGCATGGCTCTCTTGGAAGCCATTTGAAGATCCCGGTGATTAGCTACACCACGCTGGGGCCGTGGAGGGAGACCTGAAGCCAACAGCTGCACATAAATGTATTTGTGCTAACAGTGTGCTCAGCCTTGTGCAAATAGGGGAGGGATGGGTTTGCCATGCTGCTGCTCGCCAGCGAACAAGGCCCTCATTTAACCTCTCCTGCTTTCTTACAGAGAGATAAACTCCGTTTCTGACTTCCCTCCCCTTTAATAATACTTAGTCTTTATAGTCAGAACTTAGGAACACACTCGGCAAACTACAGCAGTACAACAGCCTCAGCTGAAACAAACACAAGAATGTGCTACGGTTTGCTCTCACTCTCCTATTGTCTTGGTTTTCTCTTGGTTCCAGATTTCATCATGCACACTAAGTCTGGCTGGAAGCAGGGGAATGACACACAACTATTGCATTATCCCTTAGAAGATGATTCAGAGCTAAAGATAGTTTTCACAAACCCAGAATTAAAATGTAATTTAAATGTAAGGTTTTTACGCATTAGGAAGTCTCTGATCTGTTTAATAAGAGCTCTCAGATCTTCATTGCTTCTGTCCACTTGTTCTTTTGTAGCATTGGTTTTGAGCAAAACTTCTTGTGCGTTTTGTTTTGCCTCATCGGCTCTCTGTTTTGCCTCAGAAACCTAAAGAGGAAAAATAGAAGGCTTGATTGCATATTTGCTTATGATTTAAGGCCTGGTTTAAAACAAAAATTCGGTTGGAGTCAGAGGTAATAGTAATGAGAAATGGTTTTTCTCATAAAACTCAGCGAACACTTCTAAGAGCTGGCCATGATCCATACCAGCAATGCTAGTTTAAACAACTCAGGCTAATGTTTAGAGCTTCACTCTAGCATGCTCCTTTCTGAGGATCTTTACAAGCATGATGAAATTACACAACTGAAAAGAAGTATTTTGAAATAAGCCAGGCACATACTTTGTCAATTAGTGTCTAAAATTGTATTACAACTAAAAGATTTTTTTTGTTTGTTTTTTAATATCTAACAATTGATTTGGCACATTACCATTCTGGAGAGTTGCTCCACTTCTGCTAATGCACTGAGGATGTCTCTGTCAAAATCCATGGCTTTCTGCCAGGCATTGTGAGCTACGGTCACCAGCCCATCGCAGCCAGGTCCTCCGCACTTCTTCTTTCCATCGTCTGTCCGACAGTTCAAACCGCCACACTCGGACTCGGCACAAGAGGCTCCTTGGGGGGTGCCACATGTCTGCAGAGACACATTTGACAAAGGGAAACAATCACAGCTTTATTTCCATGGCTGAGCCACAAGGGAATGGAGTCGGACACTGCTCTACCATGACAGAAACACAGTGTGTTCCCCATGTGTGTGTGTGTGTGTGTGTGTGTGTGACTAAATGAGCTGCAAACGGGAGGTGGTTTCTGCTGCAGGTCTGTACCATCACAACTTTAATTTTCTTCTGCCCCCCCCACACCTTCCTGCCTGTAACTTGGTTACAGATATGAAACACCCTGATGGTGAAGTAGCTGGAGGTTATGAGGGAAGCCCTGCCTCGCTTTCTTCATCTACTTTTCCTGTACATCATCTCTCACTGAAAACCTGCCCTTAAGCCTTGGTTCAAGCTGGAAGCTACTCCTGCCTGTGTGGCTTTTGTTTGAAATCAGTCTTCACTACTGCTGGAGGAAAAACTGGCCATTCCAATCAGCTATTTCATACAGAAGAACACGTTTGGTGCAGAGTAGTATCTTTTCCTTTGCACTAATGGCCTAGAAATGGAATATGAGCTGAACTGCTCCAAGTAAGTTGAACAGGAAACTTTTCTTCATCTCCCTTAAAAAGCTGTCCCATTCCCTTCCACCAAATGTTTGCTCTGATTTCATCTTTCCAGAACATTTCCCAGTTTGTGAATTGTTGTCAAGGATGTGTTCCCATATAAAATTTCAGGGTAGACTTTTTTTTAAAAGCAAAATTATTTTAATCAGCAACATTGTACTGAGAATTGTCCACTTGGTCAAGTCTTTGGACAATGAAATCACTCAGGAGTTGTTTCAGTCAGAAAGAAAATTGGAAAATTGCTCATTCCTGTGAGGTTCTTTTCCCTTTCCACCCCACCCCTTTTGCCAAATGATAGTCACTAACCACTTACTTTGCAGCCAAAAAAACACTGTGGGAAAACCTGGGGGCTGTGCCAAGTTAGCAGCAGCTGCCTCCTGTGAAGTGTAAATGAGTCCCTCTTACCTGCTTGGCATGCAACCCGCGGTAACTAGAAAGCAAGATTGTTTTGTGTGTGTCCCGTGATTACACCTCCAAGCAATTCAGTGTTTATGGCCCTGATAAACATCTACCCAGGATCTTCAGTCCTCAGGAACAGTGGGGCAGGAATGCAGGGGAAGGGAAGCTAAACAAAAAGATGCCTCTGTCTTCCCTGCTGAGAACAGAGGAGGGCTGGGAGAGTCGGGAGGGATGACTGCAGTTGTAAAGGACAGGACGGGACAATTCAGCGTGTGAAGAACTCATCCTCCAGCACAGGCCTGGGCTGCCCAGGGGAGTTAATGAGCAGCCCCCGGCCGCTGGCCCTGTGCCGGGTTGCTCTCTGAAAGCAGCTGCCCGACTTCAAAGCGAAACCCAGGGAACACCCAGCCTCTCCCAAGAAAAAGCCACCCTCCATGGTATTTACAGATGGGCAGGCAGCTTCAACAGAGAAAATGCCCTTTTGACTCCAGCTCCCTGTACATTCTGCTTTGTCTCAAGCAGAAGGACGGGAGTATGGTGTGCGGAGGCCAGCGCGAGCAGAAGCAGTGCCCGGCGGGGTGCTGCAGCCATAGCCTGTACCCCACACATAACCTGTATCCCACACATAGCCTGTACCCCACACATAGCCTGTACCCATGGAACTGCAAAAAAGGAGAGAAGAGCCTGGAGAAAACAAGCACATGGACTGAAGACAGGCCTAAGAGGACGGATCTCAGCCCAACAGACTCACTACAGTTTTTTGGCCCATGGGAGATCTATCCACAGCAAAGAGCTTTGGGTTAGAGCTGCGGGGAGGAAAAGTCAGGTGCTCTCTGAGGGCTAGGGAAAGGTAGGAGGGAGCTCAATGTGAAATGCTGGTGCCTGAAAGCCAGTAGGTCTGACAGCCCACTGATCAAACAGCCCTGGTCTAGCCCATGAAATACCCCATCAGTCAAGAAATGTGCACTTTTCACAAACAAACTGCATCTCACACTGTCGAGCTCCAAACAGTTCCTCCCTGCCAGCACCTCTTAGCAAACCCCACTTTATTTTTGCTACAGGTTTTATAATACCAGCGATTCTCAGCCGCGTACCTTCTCAGCCACTTCGGAGAGGTCCAGGCTCTGCAGCTTGCCGGCCAGTTCATCCAGAAGGCGGGACTGCTCCTCTTGTTTAGCCCTGAAGTGGGCCTCCCTCTCGCTGATTAAGTCCTCCACTTCTTGCCGCGTTTGTGCTGACAGCTCCACAGCGCTGTTGGGGTACACAGTGGAGGCATTGACCATCTCCTCTGCCTCCAGGGACATCTGGAAATACTTGGTGATACTGTCCAAGGCCCCTGTAGAAATCAGATGGAGCTGCTCAGAAATCTGTTAAAGTAACGCTAAGTCCTTTATATTACAGAGGCTGGCAGGTGCCACATGAGGGTTAGCGATATGAATATCAAGTTAAAGCAAACACTAGCTTCTGCAGCTGTATTCAGCGCCATTGCAAAGATGACAGAATTTGGCCTCTTGTGGAAAAAAAAAGGTTCCTTTCTTCCTTGGTTGACAGTGCATCAAGTTTGCTAGATTTTAAAGTTAAGCCTTTCTGTGACCCCGGTGATTGAATTCTGCTTGCCCTGAGGGCATAAGGAGATCTATAGGGCAACACTGTTTTCTAAGGATTAATTTATCCCACCCGTTCTTCTTGCTTGCCCTGGGATGTCTGGCTTATGGAGTCACTGCTTGGAAACTGGTCAGAGCTTTCCCAAGAAACAACTGCTTGATGAAAGATGCTGATTTATGGAACTGTTAGTTTTGGACAACTCCGGGAGAGGCCCTGAGCGGGTGTGAGGGACCCTGTTTGGGGGGCACAATCTGCAGAACGCCACAAGCTCTGGACTCCTCCGTTCTACATCCTCCTTGTTTTACTCTGCAGAATCCCACTTTTGCTGAGAACAATCTCAGGACATCTTAAAAAAAAAAATAATAATTCCTTTGTTTCAAGTTGGAATTAAGTCAGCTTTCAAGATTTCCAAAAAATCTGTTAGCATTCTTCTTTCTCCAGCAAATTTGGGTTCTTGGTCCCTTTCAAGGTGCCAATGGGCATGCAAAGCTTGGGTGGCTCAGAAGAACTCAGCCCTTACAGTGTGCTCTTAGCCACCAAGACCCAGGTAGTTTTTCCAACCAGAAACAGCAATTTAACAGACTGGGGAGAGCAAGGGAAATGTCCAGGTGTATTTTGGATTCTGCTGCCCTTTCAGGTTTTGTGTCTTATCTAAAATGTATTAATAAAGAGCTTTTGAAACAACCCTGTGCCTCAAGAACTTCAGCTGGCTTTGCAATGTGCAGAGGGAGAGAGAAAGGGTGAGGGGGGCAGAACAAAATTCCTGCTTGCATCAGCAACCCTGCTCATGCACAGAAAGAAGCTGCCCTCCTAGGAACTGTGCTTTATTATAAGTTAGAAGATTAACCTGGTGTTTAAAATCATGCACTAATTAAATCCTTGGCTATCCCAGTGCTTTCTCCCCCTCCCTGTGACGCTTACCCCGAACATCAGAGATCTTGATGAACTCTAGCTGTTCTGCAAGCTCTTTCACGACACGGTCTAGGCTTTTGGCATCTGTCTCCAGCGCGCTCAGGTCAGTGTCTGTGCTGTTGCTCTTCACTGCTAAGGCTGACAGGTTTTCTTCTATGTTGGCTATCTTAACTGTAACATCTGCCGTCAGCTTTCTGTAAAACAGAGGCACAGGACAGGGGGAGAAGGAAGGGTTGTAAGCCTCGGTGCTTCACTTCACAGTGGTGGTCAGAGCGGTGTCGAACTTCTCCCACAGCAGGACCTGTCCTCCCTCGGTGGAGCTATGATATGTAACAACACGCCTACCTAAACACTGGTTTGTTTCCTTTATCATACAAAACTGCTTTTTAATCTACAGCACGTTTATAAACTCAAAGCACCAAATTGCTCAGAAAACAGCTGCTTTGTGTAAGATTAACTGGAGGCAGATTCCAGAGGACTGGTGTAATGCTCTTGTGTCATGGCAACTGCATAGGTCAGGGTTGACTACTATGATCCATACATAATTTGCTTCCCATCCCACACAGCTACAAATGCAGTTTTGATTACCACGAGCTCATGGGACAGATCTGAACTGCAGGAAGTGGGGCTGGGGGAAGCCTTAGTTTTAACACAACGGATTCTTTTAACTCATCTGTAAAGATGCCTCCTCGTCAGCCATTTCTCTAGGTCTATTAAGGAAAATCTCCTGCCCTCAGCATTCAGCATGGCCTCAGTGAGCCACAGAGCGGGCTTCAGCTCGTGGGATAACCCTAAAAGGCGAAGCAAGTGTATGTTACACATCAGCGCTGCTGCGGAACGCAAGCAGGCATAGGAAGCTATTCCCATCCACGGTGATCCCACTGATCCCCGTGTTTCCGCATTCTGAAAGAATCAGGCAGTATTTAAGCTCTGTGAGCAATTTACAGCTCTCAATGGCCCAACAGCTTGCTGTTTTCCAGGAGTCCTTCAAAGCCCAGTACTACTTCTATACAGTCAGAGGGGAGCAAAACCAGATAAATATATATATATATATATATATAGTTAGGGAAAAGCAGCCCCTGCACTGCTCTGACCTCCCTCAGCACACACAGATCCCAGATCCAGCAGCAACTCCCAGCTTTCCAGCTAGAGAGGGGGAGCTGCAGGGCACAAGCGTATCCCTAATTGAGACATTTGTGCTTTAATCCTCACCCCTTGGCTTTGTGCAGTCCCCTTTACAATGCCCAAACAAGCTCAAGCAGTTGCACACACAGCTAGAAAGCATCTGTAATCCTACTTGGTGTTAAACTGCCCCATCTGCAAAAGCACAAACTACCATCTTTTGTATGCTTAGCCCTGAAACAAAATAGAAGGCTCCTACTTTGAGAAAAATGGAAACAATCTTTGTTATGAAGCTGGTTCTTTCCCCCACACAGAGTTCAGAAAGGATCCCAAGTTTCCAACTCATCGGTTACACACGGAAATCCAGGAATTTAATCTCTCCCCTCCTCATTCTCTCACATAATAGCAGTGTTTGTCCTTTGCCCCGGGGGAGCGCAAGGCAAGCGTGAGAGGCTCTGCAGTAATTAGCTGCCTGGTGTGCAGTGGGAGCAGGACAACCCCTGCCCAGAGAACGGCAGCCGTGCTGCTCCTGCCTTCCCCCGCTGGCATGCGGCTGGCGGGACGGATGCTCAGCGCTGTGCTGAGCACGGTGAGGTGCTCCAACAGCACGGGAGCCCCAGTGCACCTCACCCAGCCAGGGTCACTCCAGTAAATCCCAGCTCGCTGGCTCTCCCACTCCCTCCCACACTAGACTTATCCACGCAACTGCAACTGTACTCACTCCGCTTCCTCAAAGAGATTCCCAATGTTCTTCAGGGGCTCAGCAGCTGGATTTTGAGCAATGATGGTTTTAATTTCACCAAGCTTCTCCTCCAGGGTGCTGAGCGTCTGCTGGTACGGGCCAGTGACTCCAGTGACTTTGAGGGCATTAGCCCTATCCAGGAACTGCTGCGTCCTGTTAGCCAGCTCGCTGACGATCACATCCCAGAGGGCGAAGCACTGGTGGCACGGCACGCAGTCAGGGAAGAAGCCCGAGTAGCCCCGGGAGCACCTGTCGCAGCGCGGCCCTTCCACCCCTTCATTGCAGATGCACTGTCCGGTGGCACGGTCACACTGCGGGGTCTGGATGCCACGAGGGTTGCAGTCACAAGCTGGAAGGAGAAAAAGGCATGCGTGAAGGCTACGGTGAGGGAAATGATGTTGACATTGGCAGGGAGAAAAAAACATCAACCAGTTTTAATGGAGTAGCGATGTATCAAAGCGTGCCACGTCTGGATTATAATCAGCTAATTACAGATGTGTCTGCTCGGCTATGGGGGAACCAGAGCTCAGTGTGGAAGGGGAGAGAGACAAGGCAATAACTCTAGCAGAGACCAGGATTTGCACATCTCAGAAACAACCACAATAATGGCGAAAGGATGGACACTTCTTGCAACGTCTGGATGTCAGTTGGATTGCAACTGAAGACACAGATGCCAGTTTCACTCCTACAATGAAGAGTAAGTAGGGTAAGGCTTTCCAGATGGGAAAAGAAACAACAGGCAGACACATAGCAGAGGGGTTTAAGAGCAAAACATGAGTGAAATAGAAAAAGTGAACAAGGAACAACCATGGGCTGTCTCCTCCAGCATAGGAGTAGGGATCAACTGAGGAACCCAGCAGATCAAAAACCAACCATACTCCCATGCACCTCCCCAAAACAGCACAATAAAAGGCCATAGTTGATTCCACAGCACTTAGTTTAGTGGTGGAGCTCCCTACAGCAAAACACACCTTCCTGAAATGGACTTTCTTATTTTTGTAACTGTGACCACCTTCTTATCCTTATATGCCAGTATGGTAAGACCCAGGGACTTCAGGTGGTTGCCAAATTTGGGCAACCAGGTTTGGCCAACATGTTTTTTGAATAAGCTTTCAGAATAAAGATGCACCTCTTCAGCACTAACCTACCACGAAGAGAAGTTACTCAATTAACTTACTGATACACGGTTAGTTGTAGAAGCACAGACACACACTTTGTATGCAATCAGGCTATCAGAAGAAGTGCTTCTATGCAGCTGAGCTGTCACTTGACCTCTCCTCCTCCTTAATTACACAGCCACCAGCAGCAGCACAGGAAACTACCAACCCGCAAAGCTTTTAATAAAGGGATGATAGCAAAGAACAGAAAGAGGGACCTTGAAAATCGGCAGGTCATCTACCTACCATTGTGGCAAAGTACAGCCAAAGCAGGTCAAGCACACATTCCTTGACTAGGAAAAGAACCTCCATACCTGATAAAAGCCTTCACTTACACATCCATTTACCAGGCATCCTTGAAAGAGGTTAATGGCTCAAAAAGGTCCATAAATCAATTCACACACCACAAGCACATGCCCCCTTGAAAAAAGGGCAAAACACAAAGCCGTTTTCAAGATTGCACATTGTTTGCTTCAATGGCAAAACACAGTGGTGGTCTTCAGTTCAAAAATTACACAAAGAGCCTCAGCAGAACAAATCGCTCCTCAACAAAACGACTTTCTTGTACAATGTGAATATGAGAGGCAAGAGACAAAAATAACTTCTGCTGCCTGCACAATTGAGCAAAATGGTCCTTTGTTCTTCGAATTATACCCTGACACAAGAGATTGTTTTTACTTTACATCGAAAGTGCTTAAGTAGTCAGCTCACCATGGAATATGTTCCCTGCAGGCAAACTGTCAGAGTTCCTGTTTGAAGGAGGTCAGTTAACCCTTCTGTCAACTAATAAGGCCCTCGGTATAATGATGAATTGTTCAAATTCCTCTGCATAGAAAGAGGCTAAACAGCATGTGGTTTTTCTCAAAGATCCCAAGATTTGATCAAGTTACATGAATACCTTCTGCTGGCAAATCAGATCACTATATTTACTTGAGGATTTAAAAAGCTTAAAGCGAAAAAAAAACCACAACATGTTGGTAATTCTACTCCTGAATACCTACATGTTCAGGAAAGCCAGACAACACGGCTTTAGTAGCACTTACATGGTAATGTGGATTCCAAAATCTGTGGTGCCAGAAAATGCTGGGGAAGGGGAGAGGAGAATTTAAGTACTGACTTGTTTGCAAAGTGAAAACCCAAACTCCACAGCTGCCTGTTGGGAGATGATAAAGAGCAAAGGGCTAAATAATTCTTAATACAGCACAACAATTGGAAGAACCGTATTTTTAGAATTCAACAAAACTTCTAAACTGAGCTCTGTGGGACCCACAAGAAAATTGTACAAGGCAGCCCAAAACATTACTGGTTTGTTCTTTTGTTTTCCAGCGGAGGATTCTCTATCAAGGACAGAAGCAGGCAATGCTGGCTCTGCATTACTTCTGTAGCATGAATAAAACATATATAAAATGGCTTTCAAAAGGGCTGGCTTCACACTTGCTCTTTCTTTTCTTCATGATCTTCCAAAGTCATTGACTGTGCACAGGACCACACCAGCTTTCAACCCACAAGGTAAAACTGAAGATAATTTTACCTCTCTTTTTAGGTAAAATCACATAGTGTAAAGGAAAACAAGAAAAAGCCTCCCTCAGAACTGGAGTAAGAAGATTCCAGTCGATTTTATTTTCTTTCCATTTTGAAAGTTTCAGAGGCATTTCTACATGTTGGTGGTATGGTCTTTCTAGCTACAGCCCTTGGACAACTCCTTACTGTGGCACGTTCCGAAACATTTTTTAAATTCTCACAAAAGCATCTCTGCTCCCCTTACAGCTCACATCCTCTGAGCAAACCTTTCATCTCACAAATGACACGTGCATGCCAGTGCTCGGTTACACGCGATCTCCTTTTTTAGAGTCTAGATGACCTTAGCCAAGCACTTCAGCCACAGGTGAAACCATTTCTGTTCCTTGCTGGAGTCAGTCCCCAAGCGCTTCTATGAGATGCTGGGTCCAAATTTCCGACAAGGCATTAATAACCAAATTTGTCCAGCCAAAAACCCACAGAAAATGCTCTTCTGCCCTCCGAGGCCATCTGGAACAGGACTTCTCCATTAAAGGCCCTGGAGATGGTGGGAGTCCTCTACCCCGTGCCCTGGCCACCACCAACAGGATATTTCACACCCTAGAACGGAGCCCATCCAAAGCCCTTGCAGAGAGCATCTTCCCTATACAGGATGGTGGGAATCAAACCCTCAACTGACTTCAGCTGTGGTAACTGAGGTAAGCAAGCCTAAGACAAGATCATATAAAGGCTTCTAGATAGTGAAGAGCACCCTGAACACCATGCGCCACCAGGCAAATAGCCCAGTGCACAGGTGTCACTTCTTTGCCTCATGCAATGCCTTGTTACCAAGCACCCATTGGCTTTGGTCTCTGTGAGATTTCAAGGCACAACTTTTTCCTAAAGAGACAAAAGCACAGAGACAGTGGCAGGACCTGTGTGAAAGCAAAGGAGGACCTCCTAGTTGGCATGGAGTGGAAAAGGCTGGCACAGGATTGGCGGATGGAAGAATAACCATGTGCCAAGTTACACACCTATCATTTATGACAGTGGGTGCACACCCACCAAAAGGATTCATGTGACATTTGATAATCATCGCTAATGAACTGGGATGTGAACACATGAGATGCCTTGATTCCCATCACCTGCCAGAAAACAGTGAACACCGTGCCAGAATAACCAGCATGCCTGGCCAAAGCACCCCAGCATCACATCTAGCCGCAGCAGAGTTCTGGCACTTCTACCACCTCCTTGTTAATGTCCAGCTACTCCTATGGCCACCATGTGAGCTGACTCCTGTGCGGTCCCGTACTAGCGATGCTCTCTATTACAGCAGTTTGGCTTCTGAGGTACTCAAACAGGCTAACACAAACATGACCCTCAAAGTATAGCTTGGCTCTGGAGATTTTGGCTCTACCCAGCACACGCGTAAGTCTGAGGTAACACCTGAGCAGCTATACCACATCTAATTTTAGCATATGCATGGTTTATCTAATTTTCCCTAAGGAAAAGAAGCATGCAGGCAGACCTAGGGATGCAGAAGTGTTTCAGATATTACCCAGTAGCTGGCAATGGCTTTATACTCCATCTAACATGCTATCTGTGGAATAAGACATAAAAGTCCTGTAAGCTCTTTCTAAATGCCCTACCTATGTTTATGTGATTAGCAATTGGGAACAGTGGTTCATTTTGCGCTGTAAAACCACACAGATACTGAGTTTACTGCAAGGTATTTAGATGCCTTAAGCAGTTTGGGTTGGAAATGGCCTTCAAGACAAATGGCTGATTATTCTCCCTTCATCCAGAGGGGTGGATGAAGGCCAGGGTGAGGGGCTGCAGGCTAACACAGACTGGGCTGCTTGCTTTGAAGATCAGCTAGAAAGGGATCAAATGTGTCCCTGGGTAAGCAGGGCAGGACACTGCAGTTCCTCCCACAGAAAATATACTGGATGAAAAGAAGTTTTTTGAAACCATTGGTCAAAGATCTGAGGGTTTTCAAAGGAGCATTTACTAAGTTAAACAATAGGTTTCTGTTTCAACATGTCATTTTGGAACTGGGTGTATTGTTTTCTTTAATTGAGTGTTTAACTCAATGAGACATTCTGTGGCATACTCCAACTTCAGTGAAATCACATTTTTGACAGGAAAATCTTCTAGCCAAATTCTTCAGTCAGGATCTGCTCATTAGCAGCTTACAACTACAAAAGATTGGAGCTGCATCTGTCCACAAACCCATGTGCATACATGTCCACACACAGAGTATCCATGAGTGATTTTTTATACCACCTTGATCAATACATTTTGCTTTCAGTAATGTTTTTTTCCTGATATTAAAAGATTAGAGTAACACTCACACATTTATTGAATGTAGTCTTGTAGGAACTAGAGGGAAGAAATCCCAAAGCAGTAAATTACTAGCTCAAGTGGTTTGCTTCAAGCTTACAAAGATCTATGAACCACTTTATCTTTCACTTACTCTGACAGCAATGCTACCTTTCCCTCTGATTTTAAATATTTACAGCTCACTTCCATTTAAGCTACTGTAATTAATTACGTGCATATTTGCATATCACTTAATTTAAACTAAGGTGTGCCAGAGCAGTTGATAATACAGCCAAGATGATAAAATGGAAGGGCTGTACAGAGATCAGTCTCAGTATCTGATGCCTTGTTGCAGGAGGCTAGGAACAAGTGAGTGTCATACACCATCCTACACAGAACAGAAATCATTTTTGCAGAAATATTTTCTTTACTGCTTGAGACTGAGGACAGACAGCATCAAATGTTTAACTCCTCCGCAGCAAAAAAACCAAAGGGTTTGTTCAAACATGATTTCCTGGCATCATTTCCCAGTGGTAGTGAGGCACTATGATGATAAAACCATTCAGCAATTTGTAAGGTTGAAAGTTTTGCAGAGCTAGCAAATTTCTTCTGAATAATTAGCTATTGATTTAAATTACCCTGTAAGCATATTGCTAGCTCCTCCGCGCTATCATTTTCAGTAGGAGTGTTAAGATAAGATCCCAGCCTACAATTACTAGAGTTATGCTGCATTTTAACATGCTAGTAGACCTTGCCAAAAGGGCAATTTTCCTCAAACAATCAATATTTTAAGACCACAAGTCAATTGAAATTATGAAATGCAAAGTGAAAATTATATTTCCCTTAGTGTAGGATGTCTGACTTCCTTTAGACACTTTGAAGGAAAAGAAACATCTGCTAATCCTTCTCTCTGCACTATAAACACCTCATATAAAACAGCCTACATGACTAGTATAAGATCCAGGTGTTGAATTAAGATTACAAAGCCTATTCTTAAACGGCAATGGAGTAATTTTCAGTGAACAGATGTTTTGGCACCAGCTACGTAACGAAGACTAAAAACTGAGAAAAACAACTTTCTGCCAATGTATGCAATGAGTATTTGATAAAAACATGGCTTTTTGTCATCTTAGTTCAATTAAGTTCTGTTTCTAACAATAGGGCTTGGCAGTCAAGGCCAACACAGAAAAATATTGACAAAGCTATGCTTCTTGTAAAGGAGACAGCAATACAACCTAACTTGCAATCTCATACAGTGTCTTTCTATTAACTGCTCTCTGTTCTGTTTTGTTCAATTAAAACAGTCATGACAGTAAAATTGTCATCTTCATATTACATGAAACATAAACTTCAACTGTATGCTGTGCAGGGTACTGTTTGAGCTGCCTCTGCAGCCACACCGTATCTCAGAGGCTTCCCGGGAGCAGGAGCCTCCTGGCAGAAACGTGCTCCGCGGGCTGAGGTCGGTGCAGGGCTCAGCATGCCGGGTCCTGCACTGTGCTTGCCAGGCTTTGGAAAAGCTCCAGCAGAAATGCCTGGGAGACTCGGAGTTTGATGAAAATTGTAATCCTGCTATTTACTACCTTAGCAAGGATTATGCACACACACATGTTCGCATGCGGGCTCGTGTAGAGCTGCGTGTAGCTCGTAGCTGAAGCAATGGCCAGAGAGTCCTGCCAAGGGGCTGCTGCTGCTGTCCCCGAGCACACAACTCTCACTGCACAGCTCCTGCTCGCTGTAACCCTCGTGGGGACACACACCAGGCCAAAAGAGAGGCACTGGGCTTTTCCCCATCCTCTGTGCCTCTCCTGTGCTTGTTCCAGGCGTTACGTTACATAAAACGAGTAACTGTTTTGCTTTTTTGAAGCATGGGGTAAGCAGTCTCCAAAGAAACAGTCCTATAGACTGGCTGCAGTGTCTAATCCCCAACAGACACCTGTGGCTGGTGGGACGGTACCCAGTACTGAGGGGTCGAGACGCTGCCCAAAGGTAGGCACCCATCTTAGCTTGTCCCAGAGGTCTGGTTCCAGTGTGATCACTGGGCACATGTGGAGAGGACACATCAGATGACACTTTCTCTCCACTGCAGGGAGCACAGACTGCAAATCAAAGCACCCAGAAGGGGTGCAAAAACCTGCCTCCCCCAGCTTCTGCTTCATTGTCTCCCATCTTACCAAGATTCCCACGAAGCAGGTCACAGGCAGCAGCTGGCAGCTGTCACTGCTCGGTGCTGCTACTGGGAACCCAAGGGGGACTGTGGCCCCTGGCCTGTCCTGGGTGGGCCATTTTGTACATCTCCACATAGCTGTGTCCAGAGGCTATTTCCAGGCACTTGTGTTCACAGGAGTTCACTTTTTTTAACTATTTAAAACATTTGTAAAGGGTGTAACAGCAGTGTGGGCAGTACAGTCCTCATTTCTCAGCAGGAGCTTGTGTCTCCTGGTGCCAACAGCCTGAAGATCTCTTGTGAAGACACGACACATTTCTGTCCCTTGATTGAGGCACCCTGCGATTTCCAACCTTGGGCAGGAGCCACTTGCCCCAGCTAGTGGAGTATCCATCCCTAGAGTCATTGAGACTGATGTCCACACGTCTGCATCAGCTCGGTGCCCGCAGTGAGAACCATCCATCCATATTCACATGGTTCAGAGCTCTTTCATCATTCCACATCCAGATCAGTTTGTTTTTTCTTCCCAAAAGCAGCACAGAACGTGGCCACTTTGGCTGCTCAGGCCAGCACAAGTATGTCACTGAGGGCAGGTGGCAAATGCTACAGCCACGGGTCTGTGTCCCCCACTGCAGCTGAAGCTGATGTCTTTGTGACAAATCCTCTTCTCAGTTCCAGCTTCACCTTGGCCACAGGCCATATTTAAGTTATTTTCCAGGGACGTTGCTGTGCAGCTCCTTAAACGGAACATTTTCCCAGTTTGCTTGCACACTGCTTGCTGCCGAGAGCTGCTCCCTGACCATGAGGCTGCTGCACGGCTGTCAGCCTGAACATCACCCCTGAGCTCATGGGACCACGTGAAGGCTTAGAAACTGCTTCTCCCCATGCCGAGGAAGGATGGGAGACAGGGCGGCAGCACCGTGGGGCTAGATGCGCTCCATGAGCGAGCCCATGCCTGGAGCCCATCCAGGGCATTGCACCCCAGGCTGCTCTGGCTCAGCCCCGGGCAGCAGCTCTCCCCACCTGCCACAGAGACCTCCCATTGGATGCAATCCTGAAGGAATACCTGCATCTTCACCCAAGCAAGTCTCGTGTGTCACTTGGAGGCAGAAGGGGCAGTGGGTTGGAAAGAGAGCATAGAGTTTGCATGGTGTAAACAGGTTCTGAAGAATATATCCTCTCTTTACTTCAGAGATGTTAAAAAGCAGGTTTTCACGTGCTCAAAAGGCAGCACAAACTCCGTGAGAGGCCAGAAATACTGCTACATGGCAAAATCCTGCTGATAAGGTATGCAGATGGGCTCCATCAATAAACCCTGATGGAGACAGCTGATACCAAGAGACAATCCCTGCCCCAGAGCCGGCAGGGTCAGCGCCCCTCACCATGCCAGAACACACACAGCCTTCCCGAGAAACCCAATATGTACTCAGGAACCGGGACAATTCCCCAGTCCTTTCATCTGCTGCATTAACCAAGTAGCTGTGACCTGCCTATCTGGTTAGATAATGGGCTCTAAGGTATCTCTATTGTAAGGGATTTATTAAAGACCACAGCAAGCACATTCCTCCCTGCAGGAAAAAAATACCTTAATCTACTGCAAACCCTCCTGGCAAAGGCTCCTATTTGAACAGATCAGAGATACAAGTTTGTTCTGGTCTGGACAGTGTTTGAAGTTTCTTTTCCAGCTAATGAACAGACTTGTTTATAATGAAAGGACAGAGAGAATCCAGTTTTCTAAACAAGAGACTTCATGGCGCTCTGTTTTGCGGCACGTAGCTATGACTAACCCACTGCATGATCTCTGCTTGCTCCTTTATTCTCATCTGAAGTACAAGGAAAGTCTCCTACTAAATCAAAAACATTATTTCTTCAGCCCCAACCTCCCTAACAAGACAGAAGAGGAGACAGGAGTCTTCCACTACATACAAACAAAGGGCAAAAGAAATTAATCTCCAGACCAATTCTCCAACCCAAACACTTGGGCTACATTTTCTTGCCACACTGGCTTACCTGGCAGCACTGCACTCTAAAGGTTAAAGAAGAGTTGGTTACTACACAGGACAACTGTTCCTAAATACGGGTTCAACAGAAATAAACCAGTCAACCATCAGGTTGGGCTCCTGCTGTGCCTCCTTTTCCTGGAGGCACCAAAACCCCAGAGACAGACCCCACTGCACCTTCCTCCCTCATTTCCAAGGCTCATGCGGGTCCTGGAGGGGGTTCACACCAGAGGGGCTGCTCCTAGCAGTGGTGTCCCAGTGCACTGGGAGGTGACAGTGTGCCTGGCCACTGTCCAACAGGCCATTTCCAAAAGGAGCAGGTAGGGTGCACCAAAGCGGGTGCAGGACTCACCTTGGCACTCCACGCTTGGGTCACCCCAGAAGAGCTCCTGGCACTCCCGGCAGGTCCGGCCTCCAAAGCCCGGCATGCAGTGGCACTGCCCTGTGAACTGCGGAAGAATAACAGGAGACATGACCAGCTGGCACCGGAGCAGAGGCCGAGCCACCGCAGGGTGTCCCGAGCCCCCTCACCTCGTTGCAGGCAGGTCCCAGGGAGCGCGCAGGGTCGCAGCCACACTGCTCGCAGCCGGAGCCGCTGGCCAGGCGCCACGTGTTGGGGGCACAGCGGTCACAGGTCTGCCCCACCACGTTGGGGAGGCAGCGGCACTGCCCCGTGGCCGCCTCGCACTGGCAGTTCTCCGAGTCTTCGCAGTCCTCCCGGACAGTGCCCAGGTAGTTGCAGACACACTCTGTGGGAAAGAGCGTGGTGCCTCCATGTTAGCCTGCCCTCTCGTTACCAAACTGCCCATTGCATTTAGTTTATTCTCTGAGTCCCCAGAGGTGTGGGTAGATACCGGCATGTCCCAATCCCCATGGCCAGGCCTGGCTGACTCAACGCTGAATGACACCCCAGCACCGCACAGGAGCCCTCCTCATGTCCCAGGCTGGCCTCCTCTATGGCTTCTGCCCCAGCACAGAGAAGGCAGCAGGAGCCCCTCGTTCCAGCAGCCCAGTCTTCCTCCTCCTCTTCTTTCCTTCCCCCGTACATAACCAAAGCCCAAGCCTGCCTGGCTCCAGTCAGCTGGCTATGGTGATGGATCTGTTGGAGCGGCCGATAGCATGCCCAGCACAGCAGGGCTCTGCTCGCCTGCCCAGCGACCCTCTGCCCTGCCAGGCTGTGTCCAGCACTGAGGGAAAGGAGGGTCTGCCTGCCCACCACCTGGGTCGGCTCACTGGGCAGGACTCAGTCCCACTGCCCAGCCACATCTGCAGGAATGCTGGTGTTAACAAAACCCAAACCCTCACCCTGCCACCGGCCATCTCTGGAGAAGAGGGAAACAAAGACTGCTAACAAGAGGGCAAGAGACCCTCCTCCTACAAAAGCCTCCTCCTTTCAGCACATGTAAATGCTGTCCCTGCTCTCCCTGACAAATGTAAAGGACTCCTGTCCTGGCCAGGAGCCTCACTGAGCAGCAGGGCAGCCACACACAACTCCAGCTGGAGGTAATTAGGTTTCCCTTCCACCCCAAGTGCTCCCAGGTAAATTCAAAAGAGCTCAGGCAGCCGCTGCCACCCCATGACATGGCTGGCAGGGGGGACACGGCCACGTCTCCCCACTCACTTCTGCAGTCCTGCTGCAGGGCACTCCCATAGTAGCCCTGTCTGCAGAGGTGGCAGTTTTCCCCCTCTGTGTGATACAGACACTTCACGCATGTTCCCGTCTTCTTGTCGCAGGCCTCCGGGTCAGTGGTGTCAATGTTGTTGTTGCACTGGCACGGCTGGCAGGCGCCGCCAACCTCGTCGGGGCTCCCAAAGAAGCCAGACGCACATTCATCACATCGACTGCCTGTTTGAACAAACAGACACGGTGGGAATTACCATCATGGCTTGCTAGCGAGCAGCCCCATAAATGGCAAGACTGAGGCAAGACAATAAAGGTCATTAACGGAAGGGTGTTAATTGGATCATGCTCAAAGCAACAGAGGCAGTGCCTGGTGAGACTGCAGCAGCTTGGTGCAGGATGGATGGTACTGTCTTATGCACCAAGGCACGGTGCCAGCACTGCCAGCACGCTCATCGACTCGGCTCCCCTGCTCTCCTGTCCACCTCTGCTGATCACCAGTCACCCCTCGCCACACTGCCAGGGAAGAGGTTCACAGTGGTGCCGGCATCACCTGCACAAACCACCCTGCTCCAGCACCTTCCAAGAGCTGCCAAACCCCAGCAGCAACACACTGCTACTGGTGCCATGGTCACATGCAACAAGCCATACGAACATACCCCTTCCCACCGGGCGCTTCAACCCAACCAGCCCCCCTCTATATACCCATGACATACCTATGTATCCCACACTGCAGACACACACAACTTGCAGTGTGACCGGATCCTGGTAACAGCCGCTGGAAAATTGGCGTCCGCTCTCGGGGCCGTCAGGGCAAGGGCAGGGGCGGCAGTGGTCGCCCGATCCCAGGACGGGGTCTCCGTAGTAGCCAGCCTGGCACCTGCACAACGGGGTACACAGCATGTAGGGGCCTGCAGGCAAATGGACTGAAGCCTTGCCAATAACGACACTTAGGTTTTCAAACACCACAAAGAACGAAAGGGCAGAAACATCTTTACAGCTCTCCTGTGCCACTCATGCTCTGAGCAGCCACACAGGCAAATTTGTCTGGCTTATGCCAGCATAAGAGCAGGAGACCAACGTCTGATGTCTTTCAGCAGAGAAAGCCTCTCTGAAGCCCCAGGGTACCACAGCGTGCTCTCTGGCATCTGGGCAGGCACTGCTGGGAGGTTTGAGGCCATGGGCTGGGAAGATGGGGTCCCTGCTCCCATCCTCCTCCGGGACCACCAGCGCTGCTCTGGTTCCCAGGGTGCAGGGATTTATCCTCTAAATTCACACCCACCCGAGCACCAGCGGCAGAGGGGAACAGCTGTGTGCCCACCCTGCTGGGGGAAGGAGAGTGGCCAGGGAGGGGACACAGGTGCAGTACCTCTCGCAGTTGTGCCCCGCCGTGTGGTCGCGGCAGCTCAGGCACTCCCCAGTGTAGGGGCTGCAGTCGTCGGCGTGGCCATTGCAGTGGCAGGGCTGGCAGCTGGGGAAGCCCCAGAAGCCCGGCAGGCAGCGGTCACACTGCCGCCCGTACACCCCGGGGAAGCAGTGGCACTGGCCCGTCTCCGCATCACAGAAGGTGTTGTAAGAGCCTCGGACATGGCACTCGCACGCTGCAAGGAAAGGGAGACAGGGGCTGTGTTTCCACGGCAAGCCCTAAACGCAGGGCCCTGATGGCCACACAGCTCAGAGCCAAGGTTTGAACGTACATCGGCATCCGCTCGGCCCGAACCCAAAGGTGCCAGGGGCGCATCTGTCGCACTGTCTTCCGACGACATTGGGACGACATTGGCACTGTCCTCCGCTGGGGTCACACACCGAACTCAGGGAGCCCTGGGGGTCGCACTGGCATGCTGTGCAGAGAAAAGCATTGGGGGGAATGAGTACCACAGCACAGGTGTTACTCACGCCTGCCTCATCCCACGCACACGCCTTCCCCGTGCACACCGCTCTGCCTGCAAGCAGCCTCCAGGTGCAGTTTGCCCCACAAGTAGGTGGTTACGTACATAATGCGGTCTCGTGTAACAGAGCCGAAATGCTGAATATGATGTTCTTGCAGACATCAGTCATGGGGGTTTTCACAACACTCCTGCTGTTTTCCAGACACCGGTATCTTTGGAAAGTTTCCCAAGCGCTGTTCGTGACCACGTCTTCGCCTGACCCTCCCACTGTGAATATGTCCAGTGATTTGCAGTATGGCATGAGAACGAGCTACAAAACAATTTTACAATGACAAAATGTCACTATTTATAAACAGCCTCCACCAAAATTATTAACATTCACAATTATCCTACTTCCCATTACTCTTTATTAGCCAAAAAACAAACTGCCAGACAGAATTTGGAAGGGAAATGACAGGAAATCTGTAGTTTTTGGTGTAGTTCTGGTATGTACCAAATTCTTACCAAATCTGCAAAATTCTATTAATTCAAAAAAAAAAAGGTAGACATTCATTACATACATGGCACACATTAACCTTTCCAAAGAAAAAACTGTGAAAGTTAAGGTCTGCAGAACTAGCTGTGAAACTAAAATACAGCAAAAGCCTCTTAGGAGAGAAAGAAGTTGCATACTTTGCGGCTGAAGAAACCCAGCTGCTTTACACTGTTCATTTAAAATCTCGCTTCAGCTGTAAGCAACGATATTGTAAAACATTACTTTGGATTTACATAGATGCATCCCAGAGGAGATGCAAACTTCCAAGCATTCAAATACACTTTTCCCCCAGAGCAACCCCAAAACAATTTCTACTCACGGAGTCAATAAGCGTGTACGGGCTCTCTGTCTCTGTATCCACCGAGGAGTACTGGGACAGTTCCAGGCGGATGGTGTAATTCAGCCCCTTCTCAAAGCAGACAGGTCGCGGGAGAACAACATATCTGCATTAGGAACAGGAAGCAATTCTTAATTCAAATGTCCAGCAACATAAAGTGTTTCAGGTGGCCCTATAAAGCAACTGAGATAACAGAAAGTAGCCAAGACCAGGAAGAACAAAAGCTATGATGTGAAGGAGGTGGTTTGGAGGTTTGTTCGAGTCGGAGCCGGAAAAGCTTATCGGCCAGTGAAGAGTCACATCGATGTTCACTCGCAGGCTGTGCAAACACCTCCCCCTCTCTTTAATCAGTGAAAAAACCAAATCAGACAATGAGGATAAGTTAAAAGCTTTGAGTCTACAGACATAATACTAAATCTGTTTTTATAACCCACTGAAAAACAAATTTAATTACTCTTCCAACTGAAAACATGACATTTCTGTTTTGTTTTGTTTCCTCCTTTTGGCCTGCCCAGTTATACTGACCTGGAGCCGGGTGACAGCGAGACAACCTGATTGTCATCATCAGGAACTGTGTTGCCACACCGGCTACCCGTGGGAATCTTGCCTGGGCGCGAGACGCTGATCACAGCTTTTTCCCACTGATCCGGCAGCTAGGGGGGAAAAAAGGCTGATCAGCATCAAGCAATGGCTGTAAGCGTCTGGGACCATCCAGAGCTCGGCTCAGAAGAGCCTGCGCACAGACAGCATGTTCACTGCACTTTGGGGAGGGAAGGGAGGCAGTTTCGGCATCAATAGGGCATCTACTGGCTGCGGGTCTGCGCTCAGACAGGACAAGGAATGTGCCCCTGGGCATCCTCCAGCCTCTCTCCATCGCAAAAAACATGGCTAGGTGCAGGTGGTCAGCACTGAGCATCTGCAGCACGGCACCAGCAGCAGTTCGGCAACCTCCTCTCCACCCACCTCTGGTTCCCACATCTGAGCATTTCACTGCAGTTGATTGCTACCTTGTTCTAAGTACCTGGGGAATTTTCTTCTTTCCCTCCACCCTGTGAATTATCCACAGCCAAAAACAATCGCTTGCAAACTCTTGGCTGCAGGCATTCACCATCCAAGACTGAAAATCTGTCTCCTAAGGCATGTAGCATTGTTTCCACCCACCAGAAGCCCATCTGGCTGATGCCCAATTTATACTCTCATCTATCCTGACGGGACTTGTCACTTTTTAATTTGCTCATTAAACAGGTGCTGAAACAATCCAACAATACACGAAACTGTAAAGCAAATAATACTAGTGATAATCAAAACCTTCCTTTCCTTCATGCATCTCAGACACTCAACTGAGCTTCCGTCCTTGTCTTTGAGTCCTGATGACTCCCACAAGCACTGGGCTCCTGTCAGTCGTGCATAGGACATACAGCCCCTGCCAGGAAGCAGCAATGCCCCTACTCACAGACCTACCTGTGGCTCATAGCGGACCAGAATCTCGTACTCCATGGAGTAGGGGATGTTGTTGATGTAGAACTCCAGGTACGCCCCCTCAGGGACCCTCACAAATCCTATGCCCGTCCATGATGGTGTGCGGTCCGGTGTGTACTGGCGCTCTATTATGTTTACTCCCTACAGGAACAGGGAACAGAGATTTTAATACCAATACACTAAATTTGCAAGCCCTCTGACGATGGATCACTTCTGGACCGCAGCATCCATTGTCTGCATCCCAGAGAACACGAATTCTCTTTTAAACCCATGGAAATGCACACCATTGCCCTTCTGCTTAACCATATGCAAAAAGCAAGAAAGATAAAACAACATTGCACAACTCTTCATCCATTTTTCTGTTGTAATGGGGAATTAAATTTAAAAACTTGCTCTGAGTAACTAATCCACCAGCTATGACATCTTGTTCACTGTAAGGACTTTCACGCCATACTTGTAGCAGTAGGATTTACTGCAGTGGTACATAACTGCTCTATTAACCGCCCAAGCTGAGTGCTAATTACTTCCTGACTACACCACGCTGCTCCAAACCAAACTACTGCTCCTAGTAACATCTGAAAAGCGGATCGTGGCCATAATAACTCAGGTGTCACTAAATAACAGAGATGCTAATCATCAATAGATATTTAATAGCAAAATAAATACATGTTCACTCCTTTCAGTCTGAGATGCCAAGTTTGTATCTGCTACTCTTTATATAAATCAAAAAAAGAGGAAAAAGGCAACAGAAAATGGAAACATGTTGTGTTCAAAGTTCCCATTTCAAATATATCTGCATCCATGAATAGTTCTCTGCACAGAACAACATCCTGTGCATTCCTACGGAAGTTGCTTCAGAAGAAAGGGATAAAATGTAAGGAAATGACTATACGTATACATATCGCTTCAGGATGTCCCCTCATGCATTCTCACACTCTTTGAAGAGAGTCTGTCTATAAGTTATTACCCTTTGACTTTGCACAAAGGGTCAGAGCTCCCCAGAAAGGACGGCAGGCAGGACTTGAGCAGGGGTGTGCAGCTGAGGGGAGCACAGGGGCTTGGCATCGCCTGAAAATTCCTGCAACTCTGGGCCGCTTCATTTTGGCTTGTGCTGGGCCTCTACCTGGGAATTCAGAGCTTTGTTCTGCCACCAGACTTGTGAGAAAGCTTTTCAATATCGGCATTTTTTAAAGCGGTTTGTTTTGAAGGTTTCAAAAGGCAAACCTGTGGCACATCCCCTCGCTCTGCTTGGCAAGGTGGGTTTTCACGCCAAGCCCCCCCATCGCTGAGCCCCAGCGAGGCCTTGGGTACCACCTCTCCAGCCAGGCAGACACAAAGGCACCAAAACCCCCGTGCCAGCTCACACACCCTCTGCTGCGGTCCAACCTCTGCCCTGCGCTGCCTTCCCTCTCCCCAGTTGTCTAACAGCAAAAATCTGCTGCCCGGGCTGAAACTGCAGAGTGGCTGCATTTTGACTAAAAAAAACAAATTAGGACCAAGTGCCCCAATTACAAGCAGACAGGGATCTGCTGCTATAGAGAAACCATTATCTCATCTCTCCGACTCCTTGCTGGAGGCAAAAATAATTGATGTAATCACCTAGCTGCTGTTAATGAATTAAAAGCAAGGCTGTAGGGTGGTGAATGGAAAAAGTCAGAGACCCTGATGTACCATGCCAGTGGGCTAAACAAGTTAGAGGGAACCTCACTTACAAAAGCAGCTTTCTGCACAACCAACCATGGTTTTAGTCATTATTAAAAGAAATGCTGCTGATGTACAGAAACTCTAAAAGCTGTGGCATTGTGCTTAAATGAGCGCTTTGTTCCCTCTCAGTTTCAGTGGCACCAAAGAGCCAGTGTCAGTGTCCCATTGCTCTTGAGATAAGAGGGGAACAAGTGGGTGCAGTGGGCATGTATGTAGAGGGGTACAGAGAGGGACACAGACAGGAAAAAAACTGTGCAGTCATGACCAAAGAAACAGGTTTAAAAAGAAAAATGGCAGTTTCCGCCCCTAAATTACTAAATTATTTATCAATACGAAGATTGAAGGGTTTTCTGATACAATTCAGTTTTGTGTTTTCCACACATTAATTGCAAAACACTTAGGGTATAAAGCTGATTCTTCCAAGAACTGAATGGTGAAACAACCTTCCCACAGCTGTCCAGACACGCCAGCCCACTGGAACTGCTACTCACGGGACCCAAGCTGGCTTCCTCCGCCTCGTAGATGTAATGATCGAGCGAAATGAAGTAATAGCCAGGCTCCACCTGGTTGCACTGACGTCCAAACATGTGGGGCCGGCATTCGCATTGGCCAGTTTCACTCGAGCAGCTAAAATGGAAGAGCAATGAGTTTACAACACCTCTTGGCTACACCGAGACAGTGCTAGAGCCACATCTCGCTTTGGCGTTTAAAGTGACTCAGGAGGAGGAGCGGTTCCGGACACGGCTGCACCGAGACACCAGATGTTCTCGGGCTCTGCAGCCAGACCACCTGCACTGCTAACATGGCAGCACAGTGCTCGCTGCAGTCTAAGCTCAACCCAGGTATTCTTCTCCCAAACAACTGCTAGGCTCAGGCTGGGATCAAGCACAGCCAGGGACCATTGCCAGAGGTGCTTTGCCTGCGCCTTCCTCTGTCTGGATGGCAGAGGATCTCACGCTATGGATGCAGGAGGTTCCCTGGGGCCCCACAGCAGTCCTGGGAGAGCTTCACTTGCTACCACAGACACAGCCAAGAGGCATGTCTGTCCTGCAAGCTGAGGGCAGCCTTCGGCTACAGGCTCATGGGCCATGCAAGCAGCCTATCTGTACAGGCTCAGGTACTGCAAGAACATGCATGACCCTGCATGCCCCAGGACGTCAAGGTGCTATCGTATGCTGCAAAGCGCGTCCTGAGAGATCACCCCACCAGCAGCTACACATAGGGAAAAACCATACCCAGCTGCTTTAAAGTGGGATAGACACAGCCAACGCTGGGGAATGGAGGTCTGTCCAGGGTGACATACAGCAGTTCCACTTCATGAAGAGCCATTCTCTTTTCTCAATACAACTCTATCCCCAAACTGCCTTTTGATGGTTTTATTGTTCTCAGAGAGTCCACCCTGCATTATTAAGAACCCTTGGGCAGAATGTATTTCTGCATGGGCCTGGTTACACTTTTACATAGGAAGGTTTTTTGGTCCACCAAAAGATGTCCCTTCCTTTAAATTTGAGTTGAATTTAGAAACATTTTCTTAAGTCAACCCCCCCTCTTTTCCATGGAAAATCTCCAGCTTTTTCAGGCTCATGTCCCAAGTGCAATTTTTAATTGAAACCATTTTTGAAGTTGCCGAGATTCACTTAAATGCTCACTTTGAGATGCCAGAAGTGCCCCAGTTGCCCCAGAAAGGGAGCTGGGAAGTTTCCCCTCCAGGGACAGCAAGGACTCCACCACCTGGGTTACAGAGCAGGGATGAATTTTGGGCAAGGTGCGGCTGCCCCAGGTGCTGCATCCCACACCCTGAACAGCAGCCAGGAGGCTGCAGTTTGGCAGCTGAGGAGAGGAGCCCTGGGGAGGATGATGCTCCACTTCCCAGCTGATGCTAGAGATGGAAGTCGGGAGCTGAGCCGGGCTTCGCAGCTCTCCTGCAGCCAGAGGAAAGCGCAGCTGCTCCCTGCCCACACCAGGACACTGCACATCCCCTCCCTGCCTGATTTTGCAATCGCTGGGCTCAGCACATGGGAAACAGGCTGCAAAGCCTTGCTGAGCCACGGCCAAGCCAGACCCCAGTCCCCTGGCAGCGGCTGCACCGGGGGAGCTGTTAAAAGCTGTGCGGCGTAACCGATCCGCACGCAGTGAGCCAGCACGGAAGAATAAATAATCCCTAATGACCATGCAGCTGTCTGCCGAGGGGTAATAATTCACTTGGGAGTGGAAGGGAGAGACAGCCCACGGGACATTCCCACAGTGATCCCTGACACTGATGAGTTGTCCACGGGCTGTGACGACCTGCAGGACTCACACTGGGACCAGTCCCAAAATCCCCTGGTCTGGTCCTGTGGGCTCCAGTGGGAAACAGGTTGTTCACGCCCTTGGGAAACTTGTGTGGCTTCAGACAAAAGCAGGACTTTTCAAAGGGTTTGTGGAGGGAAGAAAAAAAATAGAGTAAAGGAACGTGCTGTTATTGGAAAGCCTTGGGTCGGGCACACACCTAATGGACAGAAAACTGCTCTGGTTGGAAGAGCACTCTGGCTACTCAGCACCCCTCTGACCAGGAATTTAAGTCAGGACTTTCCATGCTCTTATTGATGGATGTATCTTCAAAACCTATGCTTTCCTCTGAAAACTCTCTAGCTCCCCAATAGGCAGTTCCTGGCCCACACCCCTCCCCACGCAGCACCTCTGGGGCAATACAGTAGTAATCGTGCAGCTGGCGCTCTTTCCCCAGCACTGGTGGACAGACCGACAGACTGGCCAAAGGGACAGTTTGTGAGGAAATCAAAAGCCAGCCTGACAGCCTGTGTTATGGCCTGATTTCTGCTTTGATCCTGTGACAGCAAAGCTTTGACATGATCCATAGCCCAGGTTACAGCCAGGGCAGAGCTCAAGCCATGGCTGGCTCCTGCCCTGGCTGACCAAAGGAAGAGCTGCCCTAAAAACAGTTTTACATGTTCATCTGCACTGGTGGCACTAATGGAGGCTGCTCAGCATGGAAAAGACAAGCATGCCTCTGTCACCCCTTGCTGCAATCAGGACTTGCCACTTTCTGCACACCAGAGCAGAAAGACAGTCCCAAACACCCCCCTCCAGCCCTGGATCTTGTGGTTGCAAATGAAGCAAAACTTGAAGGGGTGAATGATTACAAGAGAGCAACCAGGCTGAGACCCACTTGTTGTTCAGTGCTCCTCCCAGGTCGCAGTCGCACGGCCGACATCCATCCATGTCATTGCTCAGGCCCCAGTGCTCAGGCTGCAAGAGGAAACATCAACGGTGCTGTAACCTAGAGCCAGTTTAACCCCATCTATCCCAAAGGCTCAGTCCAAAATACTCAGCATAAGCTACCCCTGACTGCCCTCCAACATTACTCCCACAACCACCAGCACAACTGCCCCATCTGGTCTACTCCACTTTGCTGACCATTTCAAGGGCTTGAGAAAAAAACCACATCTTTCTGCCTAGCTTTGAAAACAAGATTCAGGAAGACTCAAGCTCAGAGACCTTACTCCTGCTGCACCATTTGCACCAGTCTGGGCTCCTGACCCATGAAGGGCTTGGAAAATCACACCGCAGCAGAGACCCATGCATGGGGTGGTGGGGCTTTGTATGGGGCACTGCCCTTGCAGGACTGCTACTCTGCAACTTGCTTGTTGAACAGGGAGACAGACTTGTTTAGTTTTTCTATGCAGTTCACTGTTAGATAAGATAGCCTGTCAGTGTTTATACAAACACATCCAGTTGTCTGACAGTGTGTTTCTATAACACTCCAGCACACATAAACACTATATGGAAATGTATTTGTATAAAATAATCCCTGCCTAAAATAATGGCCTGTATAGAAAACAATATTTTTGGTAACACTACTTCTCTGACCATTGTGTCTTTCACCACAGTAAGGGCTTCAGAAGAACTGCCTCAGATCCTTTTCACAGTTACCATAATGGGTATCCTAACATCTCACTCCATACCATCCTGGGAATTAATCTTTGGATGCTCTTGTGTGCCCTGATGTGCCTTCCAGGGTGCTTCACGGCCTCTGACATGTCTACTTCAGCCCGAACGCCAGGTGCCTGCTCATGGGCAGAGACGGCGGCCGGCACCTCGCTCCATGCTTTCCACACACCAGCCTCCCTCACACCAGCATCTGCTAATTTATTTTATGGTAAAGTACTTACCAGGCAGCGATCGCACTGCCTTCCTGTCACCAGGCGCTTACAATAGCAGTTTCCTGTCTCTGAATCACAAGGATTCCCCCCGGGATGAGTACCCAGAGGATTACACGCACAAGCTAGATTGGGAAATACAAATAGGCAGGTCAAAACACAGGACTGGAGTTACATTTTAGACAGTATCAAACTTAAATATTTACATTAAGGCTTCCCCTAAATTCCCCAGGACAGAGATTAATTGCACACTTTGCCCACCACCCATCACAGTAAAACTTCCCTGGTTTCGAGCCTTATCATTAAAAACAAATAAGGACGATTCTGCTATTTCCACTGAAACCACCTCACAAACCAAATTCTTGCACCTCTAGCAGCTCCTCAGAGAACTTTTGATCACACATAAAGGAACATATGTTTTTACTCACACTGACAACCCGCTGGGTCATCGGCACTCAGGCCATAGAAACCTTCTTTGCAGAGGTCACAACGCTCCCCTTCCACAAATAGTTTACAACGGCATTGTCCGGCAATGAGGCCAGTGGAGAAATCAGTGTAGCGATCGCAGATACCACCATTTTGGGAGCCAGCTGGGTCACAGTTGCAAGCTAAGAAGGAAGCATTGCATGTGTTTTATTAACTGCTATAAAAGAAGAAGCCAAGTCTCACACTGAATTATTTAAACTCAGTTGCTGTGTAGAGACTGTATCACTCCCACAAATATTAGACATGACACGGGTTGAACACATAATGACCAGATTAATTTCCAGATTCTTGAAGAGAAAACAAAACCCAGCCAGGCTCGCCCATGACCTCCAAGACAACCACCTTCTCCCAAGGAGAGACACTGAGTCAACCATGTGCCCTCGTGGCCAAGAAGGCCAATGGTATCCTAGGGTGCATTAGGAAAAGTGCGACCAGCAAGTCGAGGGAGGTTCTCCTCCCCCTTTACTCTGCCCTGGTGAGGCCGCATCTGGAGTTCTGTGTCCAGTTCTGCGCTCCCCCATTTAAGAAGGACAAGGAACTACTGGAAGGAGTCCAGTGGTGGGCTACAAAGATAATCAGGGATCTGGAGTATCTTTCTTATGAGAAGAGACTGACAGAGTTGGGTCTGTTCAGCCTGGAGAAGAGAAGGCTGAGAGGGGATCTTATCAATGCTTATAAATATCTCAAGGGTGGGTGCCAAGAGGATGGACCAGGCTCCTTTCAGTGGTGCCCAACGATAGGATGAGGGGCAACGGGCACAGACTGAAGCACAGGAGGTTCCATCTGAACATGAGGAGAAACTTCTTTACTTTGAGGGTGCCAGAGCCCTGGAACAGGCTGCACAGAGAGGTTGTGGAGTCTCCTTCCCTGGAGACATTCAAACCCACCTGGACACATTCCTGTGTGATCTGCCCTGGTGAACCTACTTTAGCACATGGATTGGACTAGATAATCTCCAGAGGTCCCTTCTGACCCCAACCATTCTGTGATTCTGTGATCTTTGCTTGGGAACACAGCACTGGCCAAAAGAAGATGGGGTAAATCCTAAATTCCCCAGGGAAAGGCCTGGGGGACCACAGCTGGAATCACCACCGCCATTCCCAGCCCAAGGAGCGGGGCTGCACTTACGCTCACAGACATCAGGGTCCCGCAGATCTCTCTCTGGGTGCTGGAAGTAGAAGGGCTTGCACTGCTCGCAGTTGCGTCCTATGGTGTTGTGCTGGCAATCGTCACACACTCCCCCACTGGTGTTCCCTGTCGTCATGTACACAGCCATGTCAAAGTGGCACTGGCTGGAGTGGCCGTTGCAGTTGCACTCTGTGACAAAGACAGAAAGCAAAATAAGAGTCTGGTCCCAGGGGAGATGCAAGTCTTCAGAAAAGACAAACCAAAGTCAGCCAAAGAACAGGCAGGACTCTATAGATTGTCACAAGTTCCCAAGTAGCAGCACGTCATGCTCACACCAGACTCCAGATCTGTGTTTTACTCAAACTCACTTTTGCATGCATTACTATTGCGGCCTTCAGCGGGTCGCCAGGGTAAGTCATGGTAGAAATCCAAACACTGTTCACAGTTCAACCCTTTGGTATTATGTCTGCACATGCAGTGCCCATGGACCTGTCATCCAAAAACAAAGCAAAACAAAAAAAAAAAAAAAGAGAAAAGTAGTTAGTTATAAAAGAGGAAGGGAAAACAAACAAACAAACGTGCTCTAATTAATGCGAAATATAGCTAGTACATAATCAATATACTTTTGGAGACTTTAATGCACATAACTGCACGGAGAATACATAGAGGGCCACTTGAGTGTCCTTAACCTGTCAAGGTAAGAATGTCCTCCTACAAATTTGGGGTTGTTTTACTGGAACTAATGCCTGAATAAACGCTTTCAGGCATGAACAAGGGGAGCACAGTTCCAGCTCAATAATCACTAAAGCCTCTTGGACTTAAAAGTCAGCTGTTTATTAGCTGTTAATTAGCTATTAACATGCATCTAGTTATATCTACATGTCACTAGCCAAGCGACTTCTTTCCAGCCCTGCCTTTGTTCTCAAAGCAAAGATAACAGATTGTTTGGATGGGTTTTATCCACCAGCCCCAGACTTTGCTCCAGCATGCACAGAGCAAGTGCTGAGCAGACCAACACTGACTGTGTGACAGCGCTGCCTTAGACACTGCAACCTCGATTTTAAAGGCAAAGCCAATCGTGCTGCTGCTTGGACGGAAAGCACAGGGCACTGGAGCGTACCCGCTCATCGGCATCCTGCGGCACCAGGGGCAACCATCACAACCTCCCTGTGTGCCTCCACATTTTCATCCAGTTAATAACTCACTCATTAACAGGGGACCTATTACTGCTTGTCAGGCAAAAATCATGGGGGAAACCAGAACCCATAAGGGATGGTGCAGCGGTGTGCAGCGCAGGCAGCAGGATTCTCCTTCGGAGCCTGCTGTTAGCTAGGGTTACAGCCTCCACTTCTCAGCGGACAACCACCCCTACAAATGTAGGTCATGTTTCATTCACTAAGGTGTTTCATCCTTTGGTGCCTCTATTCACTTAACTTTTAGGGCAACCTAAACCACACACCCATCTCTGGCTCAATACGGTTACACTCCCTTTCTGCATTCCTGCCTTTTAATTTCGTCAGCCCTTTAACATAATTAGAAAAGGAATGCTAAAACACTTTTCACCCAATCTAAGCTCTCTGTGCTTGACTAGTGCCAATAATGACAGATATGTTTGCTGAGGAGAACTAGTTCTAATGGTTTTCCTTTTTGAAAATTAATGGTGGCGAGTAAGGGGGGCACACTGCCATTTTAAATTTGTGTTTATCACAATCCAGAGGCACAGACAGGAACAGCTTTAGGCAGAAAAGTGCAAATATTTACCATTCCTTCCACTTCTTCATTAAAGCCATCCACTGGTGCACACTCGCTGGCGTGTCCGTAGCAGAAACAGTTCCCGCGAACCACCATGTCGTAGATGGCGTAGTAGTACTTCTCTCTGATCTCCATCCTCGAGTCCAAGAGATTATCCCCCAGCGTGTGCAGCTTGACAAATTTGACTCTCAGATTTGTGATCTTTAAGAGGTCTGCAGGGGACACGTAAAAAAAAAACAACAAACACCGTTTTGGAATTATTTACCAGATATTGTATTGAATGGGAGGAAGCCAGGAGCGACTTCCAAAGCACACTTCCTATGGGCAGATTAGATCATATTTGATTTCAGCACTTACATACTACACATCGCTTCACACTCCCAAACTTTTTT
The DNA here is from genome assembly GCF_963082525.1 of Nesoenas mayeri. NCBI lineage: Eukaryota > Metazoa > Chordata > Aves > Columbiformes > Columbidae > Nesoenas > Nesoenas mayeri. The sequence goes on from NC_137541.1 coordinate 16,110,113, forward strand.
CTTTTTAAATGCATTATTTTACTACAGGTTGATCGCTGTATAAGTTAGTTTAAGCTTAATTAAAAATATAACTCTATTTTATTGTAGGCATAGACAGGCACAAAGACAAATATTAAAGGCGCATGCAATAGTACCAACAAGGAAACACTGGTTCCTTGGGGGTTTAAAAAGTAAGAAGGGCAGAAACCTGATATTAAGGAACTGCTGACAAGCAGACCAGGAGCTTTAATAGTTTTGAGCTTTTTGGAAAAAATCTTAGCTGGAAACAAGACACAAATATATTCTTCTTTCTTATATGGCCAACTTTCCTAGCAAACGTAATCAGTTACATTTTCCTGAAAGAAGCAACATCCCATCACTGATCAAACAAAAAGAAGTTCTCAAGGGATAATCCTCAGGAAGACAATTTGCAGTGATTAATTCAATCCACATGTTCACTTTGATATTATGAATCCTGTGTAATTTCTTACAGCCTTGAAACTAGGCTTGAGAAAGCACTCCAAGCCCACGAAAGCAGAGTTTGTCCTTTAAAACAGTGGTTAAAAAAACATTCAACTCAAATAGTAACTAGCAGACACTCTTCTACTTCAGATCATTTTCTCCTGCTCCAGTTAGTTTTATGCTAAAGGACGCAAGCTGAAGCTGAGAATGAATATTAAATTGGAAGTCAAGTTTAAGGCCAAACACTGTTTCCTACTCGGGCCAAATGCCTCACAAGGTTTCTGTTTGAGCCACACTCAGCAGCAGATCTCTCTACCTTTGCATTCCTGGATTGTCATGACTGTACACGAATGCTGCAGTCATTTGTGTTTTACGACTGCAACTGTGTGGTCCAGCCACTCAGTGCTATCAAGGCCAACTGTTCTGAAATCACGACTCAGATGTTCTAAAAAATAAAACACAACCCCCTTGATTTTAGCTAGAAATTCAAAATGATCTAAGTACCTCTGTAGTTCTGTTTCTTTGCTTTCTGAATGCTGTACAGTTACAGGATCACATTCCAACGTTTCTCTTGTCAACTGGATATATTTGGGGGAGAGGGGGTCTTTAATGAAACTACATCCCTTATCAATTAAGAAAAGGACCAACTACAATGATGTGTGTAAGAGCAATCACTTGAGTTGACAACAGCAATCGTTATTTCCCAGCACGTCACTATCTGAGTCAGGACAAGAAGCCATAAAACAAACACATTCATAACACTTCAAAACTGTTATCAAGGCTAAAGTATGGTTTTATTTGTGGCTTACTGGTTTTGGGAGAGCAAATAAGTACAGAAATGCTTTCAAATGAGCCTGGAAGGTACTTTCAAATGAGCCTGCATACGTACTTTGAATCCTTGGACTGTATGGATCTTCAATTCGAAAAGCAGGATCTAAAACACGATATATTACCTGGAGGAAAAATGGTACAACAACAGATTCATCTTTAAAAATAAGATAATCTAAATCTGTATGGAAAAATTCTACACAATAAACATATTGGCAAAAAAACCCCTCTGACCTCTCCCTCTGTTGAAGGTTCAATGTCAGAGTATCGCGAATCACAAATGATATCATCCACTTTCTTCATGGGTCCAGTCGAAATCCCAGGAAATGAGCTCTCACAGTCATATGCAAAATACCTATATACTTGCCACGTTTTTCCAAAATCAGATGATCTTTCTATCAACATTGCAGCAGGACGGAATGTCTAATAGTAAGAAAATGAAAATAGATTTTATTTGGGTAATTATTACTTGCATTTACATTAAGTGTGAACAATCCACATATCTGGATTTGATTCTCTCTCCCTGCACTGACTATTTCAAATAAATTGAAAGATTGGAAATATTTTTTTGGCCAATATCCTACTTTCTCCTCAGAGGTAGATCTTTGAAATAACACAAATCAAACCACAGACTAAACATCTTCAAAAAGACGGCACTCAGGGGCCAAGCGCTTAAACATGCTTACAATAAATAGGCAAACATATGCTTTTTGGATTCCAAATCCTTTCTCAAACCTGGGAGGTCCAGCTTCAACCGCTCTTGCTGCACGCGCGTCCCCCGGTCCCAGGGACCCTCTTCCAGCTGCCCTTGCCCAGACTCCATCAGGCTGCATTCACTTCATCCAAACCACCGTCCTTACCTACGCGCACTCACCTCCAGAACAACTAGCTAATGAGATTTTTAAAAGATTTTTAATCCTTCTGACCTAAAAATCTCACACTGCAATTTACGCACTGCGTTTCAAAAAGCAGATATTAACTTCAGATCTGGTTTGCACCTACCAAGAAACACCAACAGCCTCTTCATTAGTTTCCTGTATTCAGAGGAGGCCCACCAAGAGCAAAGCACAAAAGGGTTCAGTCACAGCTGGAAAGAAATTTTCTTTCAGCTTCCTGGCTGAAAATATCACCCAACTTACAAACTGGTATCTCACCCAACAAAAAATGTAGCAACCCAGCGGTAAGGCAGCTCAAGTGTTTACCACACAAAGTCAACACATCATCATTAAAGCTATCTTCCCTCTGCAGTCTTCCTCCTCACAGCAGACCAAGCCACAATGGCCACAGCACCTGCATGGGGTCAGGGATCTCTCGGGAGCCCCTTGCTGCTGAGGAACAGCAGAGAGGATCACATTCCACCTCAGGCATCACCTTGGGGCGGGCAGAGAAACCCAAGCCAGCACCACAGGCAAGAGGAAGCAGCTCTTCTAGAATCACAGAATCATTTAGGCTGGAAAAGATCTAACACTGCCAAACCCACTGCTAAACTATGTCCCTAAGCACCACATCTACATGTCTTTTGAACACCTTCAGGGATGGTGACTCAACCACTTCCCTGGGCAGCCTGTTCCAAGGCCTGACAACCCTTTCAAGGAAGAAATTCTTCCTAATATCCAATTTAAATGTCCTCTGGTGCAATTCCAGGCCATCTCCTCTTGTCTTATTGCTTGTTACCTGGAAAAAAGAGACCAACCCCCTCCAAGCTACACCCTCCTTTCAGGTAGTTGTAGACAGCGATAAGGTCTCCCCTCAGCCTCCTGTTCTCCAGGCTGAACAGCCCCAGTTCCCTCAACCACTCCTTATGGGACTTGTGCTTCAGACACTTCACCAGCTTCATTGCTCTTCTTTGAACGTACAAAAGCTGACAGTTAGAAATTAAGAGATTAATTTGTCTACATGTAAAGAACAGGAATTTAGCCCTTCAGTAACTGCAGCCCCTGAAACCTCAGCTGAATGTTCCCACTAGTGCTCGCCTGCGATTTAGGGTGTACGGAACATAATCTGCCATTCCAAGACATCTGTTTGTAAAGAAACAAAGACACTTTGTATACAGATGTTCCTTCTTCCTTAAGACCTTTCTATTTGCCAAATGAAAACAGATACCATGGCCAAGTTTGGGGTTTTTTTTTAAGAAGAAAAATCCTTGCTAATATATGATTTAGTTATCTTCTAGAACACAACCACCACAGAGAGAGAGACAAGCAACACAAACCCCAGCTTTGGTGTAGCTCCTTCAGCAGCCCCACTGGAATTCAAACACAACTCACACCACAAGTCACAACTCAGCCTTCCTGTGCTACTTCAGCGGGAGCTAATGCTTAACAGCTCTAAAAAATCAGGCAAAACAGCTCAGACAAATACCAAATATCAAACAGACAAGAAGGACTAAGAGACCTCTCATTTCCTTGTGGTTTGAGGTTTGGCGTAAGGCTGTGGCTTTCTTACCTTGAAGGTCATAATGAGATGAGTGAAATGAAACTCAGCCTCCAGGTTCAGCTGGATAGTCACATTTTCCAGACCTGCAGGGGCAGAGAAAAGTCGTGCAGCAAAAGAGGACACCCATGAGCTTCTACAGCAAAATTTTACCAAAGCTCTTTGCTTCAGTGGTGCAGAGACTCTTTGTCACTTATCAAAAAGTGACAAGTTAGGGCATTAATGGGGTATGGAGGAGACACCAAGGACATGCTGAAGACTATCACACATGGGATTCCCGTGCGTTATCTGCACCCAACATGTTACACCCAAAGCACGAGCCAGCCCTGCCTTAATTTCAGACGGTGTAACACAGCTGGCAGCACTAGCTGTGGGGTGAGGAAGGGGACTGCTCTGGGATGGGTTCTGTAACACAGCTGGCAGCACTAGCTGTGGGGTGAGGAAGGGGACTGCTCTGGGATGGGTTCTGTAACACAGCTGGCAGCACTAGCTGTGGGGTGAGGAAGGGGACTGCTCTGGGATGGGTTCTGTAACACAGCTGGCAGCACTAGCTGTGGGGTGAGGAAGGGGACTGCTCTGGGATGGGTTCTGTAACACAGCTGGCAGCACTAGCTGTGGGGTGAGGAGGGGGACTGCTCTGGGATGGGTTCTGGCACCAAAACACCGGTGGCCGATATGAGGGAGGATGCTGAGCCCAGACCCGCATGGTGACCCCACGCTGTCCTCACACCCTGCAGCCCACCTGGCAGCAACAGAGGCACGAGTGTCTGCAGCCCTAACACCTCAAAACTCCCCAATGGCTGGTGGGGGTGGTTTCCCACCTTTCTTCACTCGCTCTGTCCATCCGGACATAGGAACAGTTCCTTTACAACCTGGTTTGAAATACCCCTACAGAAACTCTTACAGCCATCCTTTGCAGCCGTGAGAGCTAGGAAACCAGTCACAGGTAAAAGGTTTTGCAAACACTGCTGTGTGACTACCTACGGTCAAGGACTACACAGAAAGGAAGAAAAGTAGTTACAAATATTATTTTCTCATGTGAAAAGACCTCTCAAAACAGCTGGATACTAAGTATAATGTAGTAAGAAATTTCGGAAAAAAAAAGAAAGATTTATGGAGAAGAGAAAGGGTAAAAAATGAAAACAATGAACCAATAAAGTGCTGAAATTTTTGACCATCTGCAATTTTATGTGGAGTGTGCAGCAACGGGCCCTTCTGCTGTATGCCTGAATAAGAGAAAACTTGAATCGGATAAAAAGAATCATTTGTTTTTTATTGTTGAAGGACATTTTCATGACCTTATGAGCCAAGAACTTTTCTGTGTGAATGCTGCCAAGCCTGTTGCAAAAAACATGAATTATTTGGAACACTAGAAGGGAGACGCTGGAGACGAGCAGTTTGCTAGGCTGATCTAAATGGCTAAAAAGGATTTAGTGAAAATCTTTCTTTATTGGGCAGCAGCAATGTCACAAATATTACCATTTTATTTTAATATACAGTAAAACATCTACTGTTAATGCATTTGCAGAAGCCCCATCCCGTCCAGCTGGCTTTACAGCTTGAGGGCAGGACTGCTGTCTGAGAAACTTCGATGCCTTGTTTTGTGCATGAAGGCATGCCAAAAGCATAACCATAAAAGCAGAAGGGCAGAGGAAGGACTCCAAAAAAAAAAAAAGCCATCAAATTAACATGCAATATTTTTTTTTTTTAACTAGCTGGTTTGCTTCCAATGTTCATTTTACTGTCTGGCACATGGATACAGGAATTCAGGGAGCCCAGGAGGGGGAAGGCAGTTTGCAGGGTCAGAGATACCCCTGGCCTTGCTCTCCCGGGGCAGGAGAGGGGAGCAGCAGGGCTGCGGGCAGGACGGCAGCCCCGGCTCTGCGCCCAAACCTCCTCCCAGCTCCTCCACCCAGCCCGGCAGCCGGGGAAGCCCCGGGTGCTCCCTTGGCAGGTGCCCCGCAGGGCTGACTCCTGGAAGGCTGCTCGGCTCCCACTGCCCAGACAGGAGGGACAGCTGGAGTCAGTGTGGGAAACTTCTCTCTTCAGGAAAGGATTCTTGCAAAGTGGTGGGACGGCTCTTTCTGACACTCCCTGAGGGCTGATGAGGCTTAGTTATGGATTAAGGATCGCTCCAGGGCACACAAAAGCAGCCAGTTTTACTCAGCCCTCCTCGAACAGCAAGATCCTTCACTCAGCAGTAACCACCAGGCCTGAGATAACAGCAAACCCGCAGGTACCCTTAAACAAAAGGAGGGAAAGCAGCTCCCAGCCCTGGATAGGGCTCCCAGACAAAGCCCCTACCATTTTCCGACTGCCACCAGAGCTTCAGGCGATTTGGATCAAAGGTGGTGACCACATTTTCAATGCGATGACTGTCAGGATTGAGAGTATCGTGGAAGGGATCCTCGGAGTCACATATGAAACATTTTTTGTCCTCCTGAAACAACAAAATCATCAGCATTACTGATTTTATCCGTGGGGCAATAGTTGTTTCCTGCAGATAAGAGTATTTTCCATCCATATCACATTCCACTCATTTTGCCTGCAGGAGTCATCAAAGGTTTTTTTTTTTGTTGAAATTATAAGTGTGTTTACCTTTACGAATTAATGCAAATTGTCAAATGGAAAATATGCCAGGAATTTCATAAACTTTATTTTTAGGAGAAGTATGATCTCTGTTGAAATTGTAGTACCAGGAAATCTCTTCCAGCGCATGTATTCTCCAACAGAAGTCAGAACCAAAGGCATCATCTACAGAAAATCGCTGAGTTGCTCCTGTACAAATGCAAAACTGCCTCTTCAACAGCTTGCATGAAATAACACTGGCTTTTGGGAGTTAACCTGGAAATGTACATTCTCTGCATTAGGGATACCTCCAGTGAGGCTCAGTACATATCAAGCGGCCATGAGTGGTTTAGTGACCAAGACCTTTCAGTGGGGAGTTAACTTTACTCTGAATCCAGCTTGTCAAACTCCTACTTAAGCCTTGCATCTTCAACTGTGTTTGCAATCCCAGCTATGCACATAAAGACAGTTTGCACACACTACAAGGTGTGCCCATAAAAAAAACGGTTGGGTGCAAGTCTGGCATGTGCTGCTTGGGAAAGCTGGATGCTTCTTCACCAGGAGGACAAAAAAACCATCATGACTATTACCATGAATAACACTATTTCTTACATTGTCCTGATGACTTAAACCACCACTTTCCAATTTTGCAAGGTAGGTTGCAACCAAAAGAGAGGGTTCCTGCCCAAGCCAACTTGTGAGGGAGCCCCAGCACACCAGCAGCTCATCACTGTCAAAGCTATACAGGCATCATTTCTCCAGTGGCTTTATGCAGACAAATGTGGTGCTTTATCAGCCAAGAATGTGAGGTCTGGCAGGTCTCTGCCCCACACGCTTTCCATTTCACCAATTTTGGCTTCGGCAGCACCCCCCAAGCCTGGCACTTCGCCCCCACAAACTCCTCCAGCAGAGAGCACAGCAAGTTCAGGGTCCCAGGGAAGATGTCCCCTCCTGCCTGCTCCAGGCTCTTCTCGCCAGGGCCACAGCCCCTGCCTCGTGGAACAACTTGTTCCTTCTCCCACCAAAACTGAACCCTAGAAAGCCCAATCCTGCAAAGCACTCAGCACGGCCAAGTCCCATGTTATAAAGAGGATACTTGGCATCTTCCTGAGATTTCTTCAATACCATCTTATGGTTCAGAAGTAACTGGAGACATCCTAAATGCTGAACTGGGGCTGTGAGATCAGAAATAAGGGCACGTGAACTTCTGAAGTGATGCTTTTTACTATGGCACTTCAGCATTTTCTGAGACAAGAAAATGTAACAAAGTTCCTTTGTTATTTTGTACCAGCAAAGAAGCTAATGTCATCAAAGACAATCCTGACATATTACAAAAATGTTCCAGCAAAGCTAAACCCCATGTTAAATCAAGTATTAACTCCACTGGACAGAGTAGTACAGTAAAACTAAAGGCAGGGGGAAAGATTTGGTAACTTCAGGGCAAGAATGGGCCAAGTGCTGTAGCCCCTCAGGCAGGGCTCCTCCTGCTTTCCCTGGGTTTCCTTCCAAGCGCCAGAATCTGGCCCTATTGTCTCCACAGTAAATTCGGCCGGAGATTATCCCCTTACTTTCGGTTCAACAGAGTTCCACTTATAACTGATATTTTATTTTTCCCCACCATCTCTTCTATCCCAGAGATTTTAAGTCTGATGAGCTGCTTCTGGCTCAAGTAGGAAAGCGCTCTGTTTTCCACCAGATGTGCAGGACAACCTTATTTGCATCCTTTCACTTGGAGACCATATAAATATAATTACATTACAGGAACAGTGGCCAAAAATCTACCCGGGTCCTACAGATCACTCTCAATCAGGAAGCTGTCTAGACGGCTCTGGCTAAGTCTGAAAATAAAGCATAATTGCACTTAACTGCGGCACATTCCTCTTTATAACCTCGCTGAAGAAAAGAGGGTCGGGTGCCGACAGCAGAGAGGGGTTCTCTGGACCCGCGTTGTTCTCACGGGGCGTGGGGTCCCGCACCGGGGTCACGACTCTGCCCCGCGGGAGCCCGCTGCCGCACCTCCCTCCCTCCCTCCCGCAGGCAGCGGCTCAGCCCCCGCACAGCCCCGCCGCTACCCGTGCGCCCCCAACGCCGCCAGACCCGGGACGCGATGCCCAGACCCGCCAGCGGGGACCGAGCCCCGCGGCCGAGCGGGGCGCCCCGGGGTGCTGCCCCCACGTCGAGGCGCTCACCTGGAGGTGGCTGACGATGCAGTAGGGCTCGGGCTGGCGGAGGCCGCAGGTGGAGGAGGCGGAGAGGCGGGCGGCGCGCCCGATGAGCAAGTCGCCGGTGGCGGGGTAGCAGCTGCCCTCGGCGCAGCCGTAGCTGTACTCGGGCTCTTGCGCCGCCGCGGACCACAGCGCTGCGCGCCCGCGGAGGGAGGAAGAGAGGGATGAGAGAGGTATGAGAGAGGGATGAGAAAGAAAAGCGGGAGCGCGGCCAGGCTGGAGCCCCGAGCCGCCCCGGCGGGCGTTGCAGGGGTTCGCCCAGCCCGCCGTGCCCCGACGGCGGCGGGAGCGGGGCGGGAGTTACCGAGGCAGCAGCAGAGGTAGAGCTGGAGGCGGCCCATGGCGGGCGGCGAGCACCGGCGGGACAGGACGGGACGGAATAGGACGGGGCTCCCGCTCCACGCTGCCGCCGAAAGCTGTTGCGCCGGCTGCTCCACGCAGGCGCCGCAACTCCCCGCGGCTCTCGGGGAGCGGCTCCGCACCGCCGGGCGCCCCCCGGCCCGGCCCTCCCCTCCTCCTCCGCCCGCCACCCCCGCGGGGCTGGGCCGGGCCGCCCCACGCGGCCCCTCCCGCCCCGGTCCCCCGCCCCCGGGGCTGCCCTGCCCCGCCGCAGCGCCAGGCTCGGGGGAGGCAGCCCAGGAGCGGCTGCTGTCGAGGAAGGCAGGGCAGCCCACGCGGGGCGAGAGGCTGGGGGAGAGCGGCCTGGCAGCGGGCCGGGGAGGGGGAACGACTGCCCTGCAGGAACCAGGGAGTCCCGAAGGGGAGCAGGGGCACTGTAGTCCCCGTCACCCCAGGTTGTGCCCCTCTCCCCCGCACCCCCCCCGCTGACCCAGTTTTGGGAGGGGTCTCTGGGAAGGGTGCACCAACCAGGGGGATCACCGATTGGGCAACCCCTCTCCCTGCCCCTGTCTGTGGGGAAACAATGGAGGAATGCAGGTTTTGACCCAGTCCTGATGTCTGCCGAGACAGCAGCGGCCCGGGGGTGCTGGCGGGGCCGGGGACAGGGCATGCCTGTGTGCCAAGGCCCGTGACCCAGCAGAGGGTCGGGGGTTCGGCAGCCGCCACGTGTGACGCTTGACGGTCTCAAATCGCCTGGTGCGCTGGTGCTAACACATGGGCTCAGGAGTGCGGTTCCTGGGGCCGCGGCAGCCGCGGCTGGGGCTGGCCATGGCCATGGCCCTGGTGCGGGCACAGGAGCCCGCTGAGCCCGGTCCAGCCGCGCCGGCCTGGTTCTCGTTAACCGGGAGCACGCGGTGCCGCTGCTGGGGCGGCTGTGAGGGGCAAACAGCCCTTAACTCGGGTTCCCTGGGCTCCACCGGGGGACACAGGGCTTTTGGCAGCTGGCTGAAAAGTCGCCTCGGCACCCAGGGGAAAGGTTTACAGGCAAATAAGCAGCAGGGAGCGGGTATGAAGGATGGAAGCGTTTGAACAGCACAGCCCTGGCTGCATGCAGGCTGGGACAGATGCCTGGGTTTATACGTCCAAGTTTTGCTTGGGCACGTGCAACACGTAAACTCATGTGTAAATCTTTACCAGGTACAGGTGTCCCTCAAGAACACTTTGCCCTCGCTCTTTGTGGTGCCGGAGTAGAAACACGCTGCAGTGCGTCCGTCCCAGCAAACCCTGCCGAGGTAGGTAAATATGTTCATTCTCATTTTACAGATGGATAAGCAGAAACAGAGAGATACCAAGTGACTTGCCCTAAAGGTTAAACACCAGGTCTGAAACATAACCCAGGACTCCCGACTGAAGAACTTGTGCGGCTGTTTCATTAAAGATATCCAGGAAATTAAACCATTCTAAGCTAATAGGGCGGGTATTGTAATTCTAAACCGCTTTGGCAACGTGGTCTTCTAAATTCACAAAACTAATTCAGTTTCACAATCCTATCACGTAATTCACAGCACGGCTTTGTTTTTAAGCTTCAATACAACAAACATTTTTGTTCCAGTAACAGAAAATGTTTTCTTCTGCTGCACTTAGAAACTCCTTTGGTCCAAGGCAGACAGGCAGCGGCATTCTGCAGCATCACTCCGTGTGCAAGTGTGCAAGGACAGAGTGTTTCATTGCCGCTGGACTTTTTTCTGTTCCATAGTTCTGCAATTTCTATTGAAGTCTTCTCCATTTTTTTCGTTGGTTTGGTTGTTTTTTTTATGTGGGGGAGACTTTTTTGTTTGCTTGTGGGTGGTTTGTTTGTTTGTTTTTTCCTATTTTGTAGCCTTGTAGAAATCAATCCTCCCTTAGAGCTACAAAGGGCTGAAGCTGCCCTCTGGACCTCCCTGCCGCTGTGGTCAGGCTCCTTTGTGCCTTGCTGCAGACAGGGTGACAACACACTGCATTCCAGCCTGGGGGTGACCTTGCTGCATGGCATCAGGGATTGAGTCACAGCGGTGACCACACACCCGTGTGGGGAGCACAGCCATGAACCGGGGTGGCCACTGTCACCTGTAACCATGGTCACCCTTCAGAGGTGGCTGGAACCTGGGTGAGACCCCCAGCATTCACCATGCGGGGAAATAGATGCAATGAACTTGTTTCTGTCCGTCCCTCTCTCCAGTGCTCATGAGCAATAGCTAGAGTATTTTGATTGATTCTTCAAATAATAAAAATTCAGTTCTGTGTCATGTCCTGTCCCTGTGGTTGGTGAAGTGGCTTTACAGTCTTAGGGTATCTGTGCTGGGTTGGAAGTCTTCTTGAAGAACCCAAGTTCAGAATTTGACCTCAGTGGGACCCACCTGATCACCCACTTTCTTACGACATTGCAGTGGTTGAATGCCTAGCAAATACAGCTGATGAGATCATTTGATCATTGATTAAATATATCTTTGATTATACGTGATTTTGGTTAAATGTTTGCATTTTGATTATTTTCATTGAAGTCAAAATGCTCTACAGCAAGATAGTGATTTCAATAATGTTTTCAATAAACACTTTTCTGAAGCCATTTCCACAAGAAGGAGAGCTGGGGGAACAAAAAAAATACGTATTTTTGATCAAGATACAGCATTTTCTCACACATTAACTTTGCAAAAACACTAGAGGTTTTTTCCACCACTTCCAATGGCGAATGCTGCACAGTTGTAAACCTCGGAAGCTGTCACAGAATGGGTTTGGTGTCCTGCAGCCCCTGGTCCTGCCGGGTCTGCTTGCTTTGTGTGTCTGAGCATTCCTGGAGGAAGGCAGGGCAGGTCGGACTCCACGCTGACTTTCTTCTTCCTGTTTCCGCTTTTCTTCCAGTGATTTCTGTTTCCCCTCATGGATACATCTCCCCTTCAGGCCAGAGACACAACTGCTGTGTGTTCCGACTTATTCTTTGTTGAAAGCCATATGGCAGCTCTTGCAGCCAACGGTCCATTTTAGGAGGAAATTATTTTTCAGCTTTCTGCTTGTGAATTCTGAGTTTTAGAGCCATGAATGAAATAATTTTGGTTTATATGGGAATTTCTTTCCAAGAGCTCCAGTTTGCCTGTTTCAGGTGCAGTGCAGGTACATCAGGGCCACATTGAAACCTGCAGGAAACCCTTGATTACCTGGAGACCTGCATGTGAGCAGTTTGGTGAGCTGTGTGCTCCGAATAAAACAGAGATACTCAAGCTCAGTATGGCAAAGTCAATCTAAATATATTCTGATTATAGTCTAGTAACTTCTACATAAGCCTCACACCTCACAGATGATTTTTTAAAGTGTTAAAATTCAGAAAAAATCTAAACCATGAATTATGTGCATACCTGCATTCAGGTGTCTTTGTTAAATTATATTGAAGTTATAATTTGATTCCTTTCATTTTCATAATATATGCTATTATATGAGTAATGCATGTTGGACATGGCCCTGGAGCACAGCTGGTTTGAGTTAGAGGAAAATCTCTGAAATCTCATCCATGCCAGCAATTCCCACCCAAGCCCCCAGCACATACAAGTGCTAATTTAGCTCTCCTAAACACAGAATGATAACTAGGGAGGGTTTATCTCCAAGGGATGGAAACAATGCTTGCTTTTAGATAAGGATTGTTTATGTGTGCTCCTCACATGAGGATGGGTAGTTGCTCCTGCAGGGCCTTCCTCCTTTTCCAGATGCAGTCTGGGCTGGACCTGAGCACTCTGCAGCAGCTCTGGGCTTCTCACCCCAGCTGGATGAAGCCCATGAGGGATGCTTGCCGTGGGACAGTCCAGCTGGGAATTACATGACTGGTTTTAACTGAGGAAAAGCCATCTTTAGTCTGTTCAGCATCCTGCAGGAAAATATGTATACCAAGGGTGGGATTTTGAAACCGAAGTGTTGCTCCCTTTGGTCTTTTTAAACCCTAGCGCTTCTGTAGCATTTGCTTAGCCCCAGTCTCCTTTTTTATAGTAAGAAAAGGAATTATAAGCTAAAATTTAGGTCAAATCCTGTGTTCTTTATGGTCACAAGAAACTGCTGAGTGAACCCTGACTTCTGCTTGTAGGAAAAAAAAATGGATAAACTGTTTTTCAACATTTGTGGCCCTTTAGACTCACAGCTTAAACCTAAAAACTGGAGTTATCCTCCCGTTCTTTGGATTAATGAAAAACATAGGAAATCCCTTATAAGCATATGAAAAAAAGGTATTGCAGGAGGGACATTGAGAAATGATCCTTAACAACAATTTGATGATTTGGAGGTTGTGTTTGGCATTAAGTGTGCACTGCCATCCAGTGGGCACCGGGGAATTCGCTCCCTGTCACCCACCTCCAATGGCCCAGTGCTGCACGCAAGTACTGCACATCCCTCAGGTTTTCAGTTAACATAAGGGGAACACCACAGGGTCAGGGGTTCCTGGTGACCCTCCTGCTCTGTCCCAGCGAGGAGATGGGGATGGAGGTGTGACAGTACCCTGGGGATGCTGCCCGTTGTCAGCAGAGATGGCTACAGAAGCCCACAGCCCTTCCTCTGCATCGCCCCATCCTGGTCGGTGCAGCCCCATGCGGGGTCGTGGCACAGCCACAGGTTATTGTGGGGCTCAGCAGAAGACACAGAGTGTTGGGGGTCTCTGAGGCAGTTACATCTCTGAGCAATCCTCCTTTTGCATTTCCAGCCCTCTGCAAGGAGAAGCCCTGGCCTGTGGGCAGGAGTGTATTTTAGAGCTCCCTCAAAAACTGCATCCTGATTATCAGCAGGTTTATTAAAAGGTATTTTCTTATTCCATATAAACTCAACTGGCCAAAAATCCTAAGAGAAAGTTACGTTATTTACTGTGCCAAAACACTATATGCACCTTCAGAGGAATTTACAGACACAGCCACTCGTGCTGGGAAGGGAGGTGGTAAGCCTGAAGACTTCAGTTGCACTTTACCTGATGGTCTGTTCAGACCCTAACTTTTGCATGTTGCATACTTGCTTTCCTGCTCAGTGATTTCATTTTTAATGGCTATTACTTGTTCTTCTAGTTGTCTCAGTTGCTCTGCCTTGTCTTGTTTGGTTTGATTCAGGTCCCGAAGCTTCTTCTCCAAATCTGGAAGAGTAGAGACATGCAATGATGCTCATATTTGTTGTGTAAGTAAAACCCAGGGATTAACAGTGTGTCTTTTCCCAGCAGTTTCAGAAGCAATAAGCCCATTTCAAATGAGGAATGTTATGTATGCAACTGGAGGGAAAAGTCTGCCTTCTAGATTGTGAGAGAAACGTGACAGAAATTAATTTCTCAGCATGTGCTTTTGTCCATCAGCTAGTATGGGGCAGGCCATGGAGCTCTTAAAGGAGTTGCCTTAATTGGAAACACTCAAAGGAACAGCGTGTCCACCGATGTGTGTAAAGCCTGGACAATTCGGGCGTAATGGGCTTAGATCTCCCTCATTTACAGGACTCTTTCTGCTGGTCGCTGTGAAGCTACACCAATGTAAATATACTGGTAATGAGTCAAAACTCAATTCACTACCTGTTTCCAATGCACTTATCCTCTGGGCATTTGGAGTGACTGGGATGCTTTAATACTGCTCTTCAAGGTGTCTGCTTCAAGTGTTCATTCAGATCCTGTCCTGAAGAATTCACTCTCAGGATGGAGTTTCTGCTTCTGTTTTGCTGATATTACACAGTATTTTTGGATGTCAAGCCTGGAAGGATCCTACACCCAAGGATTCCCAGTGGAAATTGCCAGACCTTCACTACAAGCAAAATTTGGTCCCTGATGTGCAATTACATTACTGTTCTGTTTTGCTGACCCTCTAAACCCATCCAAGAGGCTGTGTGAGGAGTGGTGCCACGGCAGCCACCGTCTCTGCCACCCACAACCCCTCTGCCTCCCGTCCACAGCCCCACAGGCCCAGGGCACATTGGCTTTAACTGCACTGCGGTGCCTGTGGGTGGTGGCACCAGAGTGTGGACGGGTGTTTCTCTGCGTGTTCCAGCAAGCCAGTATTTGCCCCTGGTTTGGTCTGCTATTGCTCAGAGATAATGTCTGAAGGGAAACAACTGATGAAAAACAGCTGCCCTGCAGCTCTCTGCATCACAAGCCGTTAGTCAGGTAATGTAAGAAAAAACAGGGTGCAGAGGAAAGATTCACGGTCCA
Source organism: Nesoenas mayeri (assembly GCF_963082525.1). Lineage (NCBI taxonomy): Eukaryota > Metazoa > Chordata > Aves > Columbiformes > Columbidae > Nesoenas > Nesoenas mayeri. The sequence continues at coordinate 16,125,131 of NC_137541.1, forward strand.
AATGCCCAGACCAAGTGTATAAATGAAAGCTCTCAGGTATATCTGCAACCATGTTTTATGCAGATTTTGTACTTGTCCTGTTTTTAAACTGTCAGAAGCAAATCACCACAAGTCCCTGTGTGGACACTTCTTAAACTCTGCTTATAGCAAACAATTTATGTCAGAAAAAGCACATAGGCCAAATAAATTTAACTGGGTTTAAACTGTTCAGGTAGCTTCAAGTAGGGATTTTCACCAGTTAAATTGTTTTAAACCTGATTTCAGGTGAACTTAATGTCTGTGGGCAAGGACTTCAATTCAGAAATGTCATGATTTTCACTGCTAGTTATGGAAGTGAGAACATCACCTGTTATCCTTTTAATTTTTCTTTCAGTCTCTTCAGCCAGTTTTTCTGCTGCTTCTTTCAGCTGCTTCACTTTTTCTAGTGTTACTTTTGGAGGTACCCGGGCTTTTAGCTTTTCTTGAAGAATGGTGTACTTTCTTTTAATGTCAGCAAATTCCTGTAACAAAAAGCCATTACTTAGTTTAAGAGAATCTCATAATTAATCTGGCTTGAATAGCTTATTTGAATCAAGCTTTAAGTCTTCCGTTCTCTTAAATCTTTAAAAAAAATATCTGTGAGTATACATTGAACAATGCTTTGCAAAAACTGATAAAAATGAATTAAACTGCCAGTGGAGCAATGTAAAATGTCAAGGGAGGGTGAGGATGTAAAGAAAATATGGTTTAAGATTTCTAAAGCTTATGCTGTTTTTACTTCTTTTGATAGGGCTTTTCTGTACATTTCATTTTCACTATGAGGCTTAATTCAAACATAATGAATTACCTGTAGCATCATTATTTTTTAAATTTTATTTTCTTACATTTTTGGCTGTAGTAATATTTACTGGCTAACTCCATTCCATGCCAATTTAGATTGCTGTTGAGGCTGCAGTTTAGATTTATACCAGGTTTCTTATAACCTGGAAGCTTGGTCATGCTCCCAGGTTGTGCTGTGGGTGCCTGGTTCTCCTTGCACTTTAGCAAATTTCTAGCAGCAATGCATTCTCAAAAATTTGAGCTACTGAAAAGCACTTGGCAACAAAAACTCCAAGTAACTCCCACAGCAACTTTCTCTGAAGGAGAATGGCATGGGATGAATGGCCAGGCTGCTTCCATCATGCACATATTTTAATATCTGGTTTTGTGATTTTTCTGTTGTGTTTACTGGTGCCCATGGTGACTACGAGTCTTATACACAGTGTAAGGAAAAATGTCACGGAGTAGCCAAAGAAATGTGTATGTTTTCTTTCATTCAAGCAAACAGAAATGTTATTTGCCAGAAGCCTTAAAATAAAAAAAGAAATTATTCTTAACATGTGGCATTTTACACTGCATGGAAAATGTTAACACAGTTTTGAGGAGAGGAGGGCATCACAATTACACTTCTGAATCAAAAATACTATAAAACATTGACAAAGTATTTTTCCCCTTAATACACAGCAGAAAGGCTTACATTATCAATATTCTGGGCTTGTTTGTGTGCTGCTTCTGCCCCTGCTCTTGCCTTCATAGCTTGATTCTTGTTCATCAGCATTTTTGCCTGCAATGTGGCAATTTCCTCTTCCATCTCAGACTGCTTTGCTGACAAGTCATTTAGTTCATCATTTGTCTTGTTCACTTTGTTCTCAGCCTAAAACAGAGCAATCGAATGCTGTGGTTTCTTATGCAATATCTGTCCAGCTTGCAGTGCATGATAATGAAGGAGGTTTATGTAAACTAATTAAGAAGAGGAGACCCTTAAACATTATGGAATCAATGTAATATCTGTGCCACATTCTGGTTTTATTTATGTAAATTTACATTAAGAAAATATTAAGATTTTAAAGTATCCTTTTCTAAAATGTATGTAGTAAATAAATTAAAAGATTTACAGTGAGATACCTGTGAGATTTGTGTTCTGATGGCCCGTATCTCTTCATTTAACTCGATTAAGGTGTTTTTGGAGCGTCCTTGGGACTTCACAACATTTTTTAGTTTATTATTAATTTCATCCACAGGCAGAAGAGCTTTAGCTGCTTTGCTAAAATGGAAAAATGGAAGCATGTGTAGTATCATGGTGTGGAGAGCAAAGAAATAACATATTTCAAATGCACCCATGTTCACATGCAGGAATGTTCCCAAGTCAAACAACAACTGTCAGAATTGTGGTTCCTAAGTTGGCAAAGCAAAACCTCAGTAAGGGAGGTTGTGTGGGAGCACATGTGCTGCTGGATTAAAGGTGAGGCTGGATGCTGCCAGCTGGTGCACAGGTAGTAAGGACAGCTCACTTATGGGCAAACATATTTTCTGTCTCTGTTTTTTAAACCTCAGAGTGAACTGTAGGTAATGATCTATAGGTCCAACATGGACACACATAGCTACCTTCTCAGTGTCATCCTCAGCAAGTTTGCAGATGACACCAAGCTGAGTGGTGCAGCTGACACATGTGAGGGATGGGATGCCATCCGGAGGGACCTGGACAAGCTCAGGAAGTGGGCTCACATGAACCTCATGAGGCTCAACAAGGACAAGCGTGAGGTCCTGCACCTGGGTTGAGGCAACCCCCAGTATCAATACAGACTGGGTGATGAAGGGATTGAGAGCAGCCCTGTGGAGAAGGACTTGGGGCTACTGGTAGATGAGAGATTGGACATGACCCAGCAATGTGCTCCTGCAGCCCAGAAAGCCAATTGTGTCCTGGGCTGCATCAACAGGAGCATGGCCAGCAGGTCAAGGGAGGTGATTCTGCCGCTCTGCTCTGGTGAGACCCCACCTGCAGTGCTGAGTCCAGCTCTGGAGCCCTCAGTACAGGGAAGACATGGACCTGTTGGAGAGGGACCAGAGGAGGGACACCAAGGTAATCAGAGGGCTGGAACAGCTCTGCTGTGAGGACAGGCTGAGAGAGTTGGGTTTGTTCTGCCTGGAAAAGAGAATGCTCCAGGGAGACCTTATTGTCGCCTTTCAGTACTTAAAAAGGGCCTATAAGAGAGATGGGGACAGACTTTTTAGCAGGGCCTGTTGTGACAGGACAAGGAGTAATGGTTTTACACTGAAGGAAGGGAGACTCAGACTAGACATGAGGAAATTTTTTACAATGAACTGGTGAAACACTGGCCCAGGTTGCCCAGAGAGGTGGTAGATGCCCCATCCCTGGAGACATCCAAGGCCAGGCTGGACGGGGCTCTGAGCAACCTGATTTAGTTGAAGATGTCCCTGCTCATTGCAGGGGGTTGGACTAGATGACCTTTGAAGGTCCCTTCCAACCCAAACCATTCTATGATTCTCCTCTTTGACTCAGCAGGCAGAGAAGCCACAAGCTGGTGGGAGCTGCCGCCTTGCAGCAGGTCAGCTCCTGCAGCCCAAGTGGTCGTGGCTGGTCCCTGCTGGGGAGACCCTGTGGAAATGCCAAGCTGAAATCCGCTGCTGTCTGAGCTTTCCCTCCGATGCTCCTGCCTGGGGTATGGAGCAGTCCTGCCGTGCACTGCGCCACCCCAGCTCAAGACATCACATCAGTACGAGAGTACCCTACTCACTCAGCTTCTTGTGCCTCCACCAGCAGTGTCTGAGCTTCCTCCCTTTTTCTGTTTCTCTTACTTGCATTCATTTTGTACTTCTCACAGGGCTTCATAATGCTCCTGATTTTGTCAAGCATGACCGTGAGCTCTCGTGAAGTCAGGGGAAGGTTTATTTGCAGAATGTAATTTGCCACCTTCTCTGTGTCTTCTGGAGGTGCGCTCTCATCTGCAACAGAAACAGAGCTGAGAGTATCCCGAAGCGGCTCCTTCCTCCTAGTGAAATGTAAATGATCATTATGGCTGCCTACTCTTTGAGTTATGTGGGAGAATAAAGCTGACAGGCACAGCAAGGGGGTAAGTGAATTATCTCCAACATTTTGTAATTTAATATTATGCTTCCAGGTACTGCTGTTAGTGTTGTCAGGACTGGCTAAATGAGGATTTGAACCCACTTTGAACTGGGTTATTAAAATTCTGATGTAGAACTGAGCCTGTGGAAGGTTTTAAATCGGTGCATGGCACAGCTAGATGTGTCAGAGCCCATTTCTCTGTCAGCCGCCAGATCAAAGAGGTGCTGGAGAGACTGGGGTGTGAATGGAGCTTTCCAAGCCGGCTGGTGGGTGTAATCCCTTCCCTGGAGCTGCCACAACATTGAGAGTGGGTCCTTCACTGGCTAATGAGAAAGGCTAAGCTACAGAGGGAACTTGGGTCAGACTCAGATGGGATGGGAATTTAAAGTAGAAAAAACATATTTTGACAACTCCCCTTACAAATGATCTCGTCCTCATTCTTTGCTAAGAGGCAGAGGCACACAGAACTAGAGTAGCCAATGCCTTGTGAAGTCTCAGCATCACTTCTGTTTTCTGCTTAGTTCCCTGTATAGACAAGACCTCGGGTGATAAAACAGTTGAAACATATTATGCTAGTGCCCCAAAGTAACTCACCAATAATTAAATAGAAGACAGTTACTGTGCGAACAGTTGTGTGTTCCTGAAAGCTATTTTCTGTAGAAGTATATTAATCTAAAACTACCATTCACGTCATTATAGAGTACAGCAGATTTAATGTAACTGTACACATCTCAGATGTTACAGTTCTTAAACTTCAATTTACAATACAAAAATTCACAAAAAAATGCTTTTGTAATTGTTAGTAAATGCCAAAGGTGGAATTTACAATTGCTATCAAATAAAAATCTGAAAATCTTAAGGACTAAGATGGACTTTTCTTCCAATTCAATCAAATAACTTAAATATTCACCGACAAAACAGGTCCTCTGTCCTCTGTCCTTACTGCCGTTTGGATGTAGAGGTATGAATGCCGAAGGACTGCCAACATTAAATCCTTAGAAACTATGAGATCAGCTGCATTCAAGAGATTAAAAGAATCCTACCACATTTGAACTCCTTTGATGTGCATCTGGTAAAAAAACCGTAGAGTCTGTTTCTTACGGCATTTTTCTGCAATTGCGAGGGTGGAAAAAGTTTTAGGGTATGTATGATTGTTTTGTTACTTTTTATGAGAGCTGTGAAGTTCTACCAGAATCCTTTGATTCCTCGAGTTACAGCTTTACGGAGATGACAGAGCAATATGTGTCCTAATTCCCACGCTCCCTGCAGAGAGCCTCTATTTAGGGGCCTGGAAGAAGGGGGTGGAATAACAATTTGAGGATGTATTGGACAGGCCCGAACATTATATATGATATGAAACTGTGGTAGTAGTCCTTTATTCAGATACACTAGGAACTGATAGAATTACTTGCATTATTCAAATTAAGCAAATTAATAAAAGCTGGAAAATCAGAATATAATAGATCTATTGGAAAATTAATACCAGGTACTGTCACCTGGGAGAAAGAAGCACTAAAAAAAGAGATTGAAAAAGATTGCACAGATGAGGAGGTAGATGAGAAATTTGATGCGTATACAGATAGATAATTTTATGGCCATCTATTATGCTATATTTTATTGGAATGTATATTAAAAATGAGTCAGAAAGAGCTTTGCACATTTACCTAACAAGAAGTCTTTCACTTTTCGGACGAACTCCTTAGTGATCTCTTGGTCAACTTCAATTTGATTCTTAGCCCTCTCCAGTTGCCCTTTAAATTGTGAGCCTTTTAACTTGCTCTCTTCTGCCGTTTTCCTGATGCTTTTGACCTGGAAGTATTATTAGAAATAGTGCCATTTTCTGGAAGTTATCTATCATTGCTTGGCAAGTTGAGCTCTGACACAAAAATGAGTTTGATCCAAGCCTCAGCTGGAATCACTTAATATGGCTTTGAAAAGTAGTAGGAGACCCCTTTGGGGAACTCCAAAAGTTGCTACATCATGGCCTTCATCTGGCCTCAGAAAAAGCCTAAATCAAGCATCTTTTTTCTCTTCACAACCACTGCTAAACCACAGGCCCTTCTGTTTCTGAAAGAAGGTGCTGACTGTTACTTTCTGTTGCAGTATTGCAGCACGCCAGTGATCAGGTTCAGTACAGAAAAATGCATGTAATTTCATTTTCCCTTTCATACTGGAATTGCTGTTAAAAATACACTTAAGAGGACACAAATAAGAAAGGCAGAGTTTAAGGCTTGTCTTTAGAAGTTACATTTTGCTGTTACATTAGTATTCTTGATCATTTAAATGAGAGTTTTAGATTAATCATCACATTCCAACAGTATTTTAGTTTCTTTGGGCTATGCTTTGCCTTAAGGAAATGCACAGGTACAGCTGCTTTGTGGTTTGTGGAGGGAAGAGATTTGCTGTTTCCCCATGAAATCAGGAAAACAGTGATTTTTTTTTTACTGCTGGAGCATCTCAAAATACTTGGCACATATTACCACAGAGCTGCCTGAAGCTGATGAGTGCTAAAGACAGGGTCCAAGCAGCACCAAAGGCAACGTCCCTGCAGCCTGGCGCTCCTCACCTCAGTGTGGGATGCCTTTTGCTGCAGCCTCTCTGTGTCCTGGGGCCCAGGCATGTGCCCAACTGCTCATTTCTAAACCCATTTGCTGGGATGCAGAGTGTATTTTAAAAGGAGGAAATGGATGCCCAGGCACCCTCCAGGGACAGGACAAAGCCAGAGCAGAACGATATTTCTATTGGAAAATGTGTTTTGCCTGTAACTGTAACAGGCATCATCTTTGATTGTTAATGAGAACAAACTGTCTTTAGTGGTGTTTTGGGATTTATCAGGTTTTTTTTTTTCTTGGCACATTGGCCACACTTTGTGATATTTTCACGGCTGCTGTGCAGTACAGCAAACTACTTGATGCCCTTCTAAACATCACTGGGGGCAAAAAAAGCTTTGTCTTGAAATTACTTGCAAAAACTATTTAATGGCAAATGTAAGAGTAATAAGATGTGTAATTTGACCTTAATGCTATGCACAGCAGCAATCCCATTGCAATAAGCATGGGCCATACTCTGGCTGCTAACTAATGGCACCATTTGAATCTTTCCCAAATAAAAATATAGACAATATTAGCTTGATGCCACCAAATTCCATAGGCACAGGGCATCATGACTCATGAGACGTTGGCAGTTGTGAGGAAGAGGAAAGCATAGCTAGGGCCACAGTCGCTCAGTGGGACTGGCACCTAATACTCCCAGTACTGAACAATGGTAGGTCTATGGTGTTGGGACAGAGCCCATCACTAGGTCACTACTTTGACCAAGGAGCAAGTGAGTTTTTTTAGATTTGAGACCTCCCAAATGTCATCCTCCATCCATTTCACCGAACAAATGTAGGTTTGATATACAGTACCTGACTCTCAGGTCCCTGTAGCTGAGTAGTCAAGTTATTTAGCAACACAGCGGTCTCCTCAGCTTTCCTGAAGGCATCAGTGGACAGTGGAAGAGCTCCACTGCAGTTTGGGCCACCGCACTGCCTGAGTCCATGCCTGTCCTGGCACAAAGCCCCCCCACAGGCTGCTGTGACACAGGGCTGGTCTCCTGGCACACCACAGATCTGCAATAAGGAAGATGCTTATGTCAGGACTCCTCTGGGCACCTGAGACACTCCTGAGGGAAGGAAGATGTTTGACATCATATGAACAGTGAACACAGGATGGCATTTTCCCAAAGAGAGAGTGGTCTGGTCTCTCCAACGATGGGTATCACTGCCAGTTATGGGTCCCCCTTCCCCAACTTGAAGGATGCAGTGGCAGCCCATGGCTCCAAGCCTGCCCTTGCAGGAGCTGTTTGTTTGGCTCCACGTGTTGCACTAAGACCCTAGCTTCACGCCTTTATGGCAAAAGGGCTGAAACTGTCCCCTGGCCACATCCAGCCCATGGGTTAGTGGCTTGTTCTAAAAGATCCAGATCACCTCTCACAAAACATGGTACCATGTCTAGCCCTCCGTATATTTTGACACAGATGTTGAGACTAAAGGCCTAGATGGATGATCTCTTGCAGATCTGGCAGTGTTGGCTGAAGGTGCTTACAGACACTAATTGCTGCCCTGCAGAAGGACAGAAATCCCTTCCCCTCCCATGGGGATGCGAAGGTTGTTTGAGCATTCCCCATCCATTCCAGGGCAAAGATGCTCTGCTTAGTTTAAGTCACTGCTGGAGGAGGTTTGGGTTAATCTTTCTGAATATACACTGGAGTCCTCTTGAGACTAGAGAGTGCTTACACAGTTCCCTGCACTGGGCCTGCCCTGGGAGCAACGGCTTCCAGAAGGCTGGTAGGAACCACAGCTGAGAAGTGCAGCTGTTTCTGACATGACTGCAAGTCTGTGCCAGGGACGCGTTGTTTTCCAGATTTAAAAATGCATGTAAGCACCCTTTAAAAACAAAAACTACTAACAGCACCAAAAAAAGAGACTTTTGTTTAGCTCCCATTCAAAATTCATAGTGCCTACCTTTTCGTTCAAGTTTTGGATGTTGGGGCTCTTGATGCTCTTGAGCTGCTCCAGCACATGGCTTGCTTTCAGAGCCTGACGTCCCAACATAGCGAATGCGTTGTTCCTGGTGTACTCTGAGTATCTCACAACAGGGATTGTCCCACTAGTCTTCTGCTCTGCCAGCAATGATACTTCAAAGTGTTTCCTAATGTTGCTCATGGCCTCTATAGCAACAGAAATAGGGTTTAGTACTGAGTGCATTTTGATTGCATTTAATTCTTACTTCAATTCTGGACAAATGGTGAGTGACAGGTGATTCAGTTTGGTGTCACTGGTGTTTGATTTGGGACACCAGGGAGGGACAGGAGCTGCCATTTCCTCAGTCAAGCTTTTTAGTCCTTTACTCAGCCAGTTGCCAAACAGCAATAGTTACTGATCCCCATAAAACCTGCTAAAGTAGATGCACGCACAGTGATCCCATGTCATTCCTCAGAGACCAATGTGTATGAGAAGCCAATGGAAGGTTAAAAAGTAGAAGGATCCCATTAATGACACAAACGGCTACTGACCTGCATTAATCAGTAGCACACGCATTGCTGCATTGATTTGATAAAGCTCCTGTCATTTATGCCGTTTTGAAGTTTATGCAGGAGAATTGTTTCTGCCGGTTGTAAGACCTATGAAATGACCATCTCTCTGCGTGCGAGTCAGGAAAGCATTTGTCCTGTCTCTGTTCAGCATAGCACCCAAAAGTTAAACGGTCTGCTGAACTGAGGCCAAAATTTAGATTACAAATGGGAATTTATGAGTTTTCTTTGGCTCTGGAAAATCCAATTTCAGGGTTGATGTATTTAAAAAAAAAGCATTTCCATGATAAGCTTGTAGGCCAGGCAAAAATTACTTTACAGCAAGTCTTTCTCGTTTGCTTAGTGTAAGCTTTCCCTTAAGCAGATTCAAAAGGGTTGGAGAATATTACATTTTTTGCAGATTCATAGCCTAAGGAAAGGATTCTGGCCTTTTGCAAAACACATAATTTAAAGCTGCTGCTGTTGAGGCTTCTCATATCTCCAGAGAACCCAAAGTTTTCCTCAAATCTCCAGGCAGAAGTATGTGCAATGAGCCAGAACTGATGTGTCTGCAGTGAAAAAGCATTAGAGATCACTGATTAACATCCCTCTTTGTGCTGGTAACCGACTCACTGGCTTAAGTCAATGACAAGGCACTCGTCAAGTCCTGCCGGCTTTGAATCAGGTACTAAAGCCCTTGACCTTGCTTTGATTAAAGCTGAACAGTGTTTAGTTATCGTGTGGAAGCAGGGCTATTTATTTTATCTTGTAACTCTGGGAAACAACATACAGTTTAAAGTTAGCTCCTCATACAAAATACCTGGCAAGAGGCTGCTGTAACTCTATATATAAGCCAGAGACTGTTTTCTGTGCAACAATTCTATCACAGCAATATTTTACAGTGGTTTAGCTCTCCATTAAGTGGCCCAAATGCATTTTCCATGCTTGGTTTCTGATAGAGCCATAAAGCTTCCAAGTTCCTTTGCATTAAACACAGTGTCTTTGCACAGGCTTGATATACAGCCTAGGAAGCCATACTCACTGCATTACCATACCACGGTGGCTGCAAAGCTAGGGGCCAAGGCTGGAAAGCCGTAATTTAATGAGATCTCATAAACTGCAAACATTCTTTTAAGGACACTTGTATCTTGTTTTTTTACAGCGATTGAAATTCATCATTAGATATTGACATTTCCAGGTCAGCTGGCTGAGTTTATGCCTGTGAGGAAGTCTCTGAGTCCTGAATTCTTGTTCACTTGATCTTCTGCAAAGAGAGGTAGGTAGGAGCCTATTCCCAAAATGTCTTTAGAGCACCAGTGCCAAATGTGCCCCAGATGGGGTACATGGCACATACTGCTCTACCCCATCTGCTTGGGCCAGCAAAAAAGAAAGAAAGAAGCAGACAGAGCCATACCGAGGATGTGCTGCTGGTCGTGATATGCAGATGGGGTGAGGGAGCCAGGCTTTCTCCTGGATATCAGAGAGGCTGGTTTTCTTGAGGGAAATGTTATTTCTGTGCTGTTAGATGCCTGGTAGCAAGACCAATGAATGGCCCTGACAAAAAATTTAGTTTAAATTCAAGGTCTTCTCCTCCCCACACCCCCGTGTGCTTTTTATAGGGCTTTTTATCTGTCTCTTGAGGCTGAAAGATGAAGTGGGTTTGGAACGTGACCAGACAGCACCACGGATGCTTCAGCTGTATGTCCAGTGACCTCCCTGGGATTTATTGTTTTTTTGCCTTCCTGGCTTTCTCAGAGTCTGTACAAGACTCAGTAGAATTAGGAAGCGGAGCCTGGGAGAGCTGTGATGGCTGCTCATGTGGGGACCTCAGTGGAAGAGCTGGCCCCGGGGAACTGCCAAGTACAATAGGGCAGGGGAACCCTAAATCTTAATTAATCCCTCTTTCCCTCTCTTCCCGTCCCTCAGCTTTGTATTCTGTTGACTTTTCCTTCTTTTTTTTTGTTCTTGTCTAGGCCAGGAAACCCAAACGAAACACAGAGGAACTGTAAATGGGAACACATTGCGTGTACCTTGTGTCTTCTGTGGTGCGCACATTATCTTCTGGGGGTTCGTATGTTGGCAGCAATCTCTTTGGGGAGTATACTGCTGACAGTCTCCTGCTGCTGTGGGTGATCTAGCATCTGTTTGAGATTCCTGACTGATATGTCCCCATCTTTCTCCAGAAACCAGTCTGTGACATTGTCATTACTGCTATTAGCAGTTGATGGAGACTATACTTAGCTCAAGCACAGATGGTGTAATTCTTTCAAAAATTCCAAGGAACTCATTCTGACTTCACATTTTTTGGTGATGGAGAGCTAGTTCCTTACCACATAAAGTCATGTATTTTCCCATGGGAACACTACAAAGTTGCACTATGACTCTCTGCTTTAATTAAACAAACCGTTGCTGTACAACATTCTTTAAATATATTGCTAAGAGCAAGAGGAGCCAGAAGTGGGGAAAATAATCCTTTGCTGTTCTACTGTCTGATCTGCAAGTCTATACTGTGAAACGAGGTGTCTTTTAAATCCTGATGTAAACGTCAGGATTCAGGAGACTTCTGAGTGACATGACCCTGGCACATGCATCTGAAATTTAAGATGCTAGAAATCATGGCATTTTAAGACAAAAGGGAGCTTGGAAACTCAGTATAAAATGTTGTTAGTATTTACATGTTTGCGCTACTCTAGGAAGCTAAAATCTAGGGATCTTTGAAATGTTGTACGGTTCGATGGTGAGAAAAGCATTCTGAAATTTCATGGAAAACTTGACCTATTTCAGTTAATGGCAGCCTTACCTTGGAGGTTCAAGTAATGAAAACTTTGGTGCAGACGTATTTTCTGCTGTAGAAGTTCATACACTACGTCAGCTTCTTCCCCAATGTCTTCTATGTTCTTGTTAAGGTCAGGAAACTCATACAGCGGACTGTGAAGTGGACCCATTTGTGCAACTTTTTGTCTGAAAGGGAAATGGCAGTTATGCAGAAGTCAGACTGGGTTGTTCCTAAACTAGAACTGAGATATACAATATTTTAGAGGACTAGAGAAATTTCTAAATGATCAGAAACATTTACTTGTAATGGCTTATTTAGAAAAACTTTAGAATGAACTGGAAAATTCCAGCATTTAAGTATATGCCTGTGAGGGACAGATAACATATATAAGGATTATTTTGTTCACAAATCTATTGAAAACAGTGGTTTAGTAGGGTGCTGATGAGAAGCAGGACTTGGTGTGCAGAGGTGAGTGGTGCAGCCCTTGGGAAGCCTGTCTTGGGAAGACAGCTTTGTCAGACAAGGGATTTCTTCAGGAGCAGCCGAGCCCTTACTGAATGTAGCCCTGAAAATCCCTGATGTCCGAGAGAGTCTCCAGTGAAAGAACAGGATGTCTCAAAATTCTTTCAATTTCAGAAATGGCATCTTGAAAGGCTTTGAAGCGCATGTCACAGCTGGGCCTCCGTCCTCCTTTAACTTCGAGATTTGCAGCAAACCTCATTAACACCTGAACAGTCTGAGTGAGGGCAGTAATTTCAGTGTCCCACTGATCAAAACAAAGATGACATCGATGGCAAGAGGGAAAGTCTTTCTCAAAGCCACGGCCACACTTGTCACAGAACCGTCCGGTGACGCCAGCACGGCACTTACAGGCGCCGGTGGCTTTGTCACACATGGGCTGGCTGGTTCCCTGCGGGTTACACTCGCATGCTGCAAGAAAGGGACAGTGAGTTACATCCAGTTGTTCCTTTTTTATGGGATTAACACAGGCAAAAGGTACAATCGTGCATTTCAAGACAATAAAAGCAAATGCAAAAAGAAAAATCATGCATTTTGAGACAACAAAACAAACTGGTGCTTGAGTTAGAGGCACATGGACTGCCTGGCTAATGGCTCTTCTTCATCTCTAACTTCCGTAGCCCCATCATAATCATAGAAGGAACAATATAGATAAACAATATAAACACTTTTATCTATCTCATAGACAAAAATGAAAGCCTTCTTCTCTAGATATATGTCCCATCTCCCCTACGAATATAAAAGGTAAATGCTTCTTTTGAGGCAGTTTCTAATCCAGTTGTCCCCACTTAGTAATACTTACAAATGCAATGTGTCTGTGAATTGCCAAAATAATTTTCTTCACATTCATCACAACATCTTCCACTGTAACCTGGCTTACATGGACACTGGCCTGTAAGCTGTAAAGACAATTAAGGATTAAATAACTTCCTGAAGAGTCATATGGCTGGATATACACTATTTACTGAGTTTCTTTTTCTCGCTGTGACTTATGTTATATAGCTATATGGGCACTGCAGTGACACTGCTTGCACATGATCTTTGAACACCACAGTTAACAGAGTATTGGCCCACACTTGCCATCTTCCTCCTGAAGGCTGTGAAAATAAAATCGGCTTTGAGAGGCAGCTTTACTTTACTAATACGAAAGATTTTTTATGTTCCAGTCTACAGATGCTCTTTGACAACTCACCCTCTATGATCTGAGAGAGGATTCTTTTCCTTTACAAAACAGATTACTTTTTTTTTTCCCTCGAGCAAAGTACTCATCTTAACATTTCAACTTTTAACTATATGATATATTAACTGTAACTGAAAACCTTGAGGGTACATTATGGACACTGCCCTAGAAAATTTATTTTGGAATTCAGCTCTTAAATTAAACTGCAGGGAATTACAGATCTGATAACTGGTACAGCTCAGAAAAGCAGTAGTAGTTCTTTAAGAGCTACATTTTATAGGAAAAATAATAAATCCACTATATAGTCTGCAACAAACAGAAAACATATTGAAAGGAAAATGTGAAAACACATCAGCAAGAGCTTGGGACAAGCTCCTGGTCCTCTGAAGTCAGCAGCAAAATTGCTGTTGACTCCATGGGACCACAATTTCACCTCTCTATTCTGAAATGTTGGGGTTTTTTTCCTACATTCTAGCCCTAAAAAGTGCACGGGAATTAAAGATGAGAAAAGGTACTCTAGTGGTCTGATAGATGAGGCATGATTAATGTAATGCCCACAGCTGCTACTTTATGAAAATATACACTTAAAAAAGTACTCATAAGACTCTTGGGTCCAAGCCTGAACTTCCTTCTTCCCTATACGTACACTTGCGAGGCAGTTTTTTTCCTATGTGACATTTTCTTAAAACGTATTTCTAAGGCCCATTTGACAAAGAAATACACAGGCAAAGAGAAGTCGCTTATAAGCAGAGCCACATTATCAGAACAGTACATCTGAGATAATGACTCAAAGTGTGATTGCATCAACTGCAAACTTCTGAAGACTTCTTGCTTTCAGGGAGCACAACAGAAAACTCTCCTCATTTATAGGAGGGTCGCCATTGTGCCATGCCAAAACACTGCCACCCCAGTTCCCAGAAAGCAGAGTGATTTTCTTGCCTGGTTGCACTGGTTGCTTTGGGAGTTTTTTGGATCACAGTCACAGATCTGACATCCTTTTCCACTAGCCAGGTCCCAGTAGCCAGGGGCACACTGGTCACACGTTGCGCCCACCACGTTGGGCAGGCACGGGCAAGCCCCGCTGGCTGGGTCACACAGACAGGCTGCGTCCCCCCCTGGGCACATCGCAGGGTGAACACCCGCTACATTGCACGTGCACCCTGGAAAAAGAAGGGCAGTTACTGCAGCAGATGATAATATGGACAGCTGACGGACAATCAGAGCTGTATAGAAAGCCCATGCTGTATGTTTACTTCTCGCACGCTTGAATACATTTTTAATCTCATACAGTTTACTTATCTTTCTGTTGTAGCTTATATATGGCTTTGAGCAAACTTACCAGGAACTTTCAGTACTTTTAATACAGGCACAAAAAATGAAACATAGATAATTCTGAATCTTATTAGAATGAAATGTTAAATATTTTGGACAAGGAGAAGCTGGTTTACAGTAGGAAATACCCAGCATGAGAAACTGCAGTAAACCAAGTACGATAAGAAGCCTTCCTTGTGAGGAGCCAAAAGTTAGTGCTCAACCATTTCTAATGGACATCATCTAAAAATGAATGAGGAATGGGCTTGAACTGTATTTTAGAGATTCCCAGAAAGAAAGTTTATTGAAAATACCTATGTTTTTCCGGCCTGCAGAAATCAGACTCTCAACCAGGCACATTGTGAAAACAGTCTTTGAGAAACATTGGGAAGAAATTTATGCCTTGCATCTTCTTACACTCCGGCTTTTCTGTTAAAACTGGGGAGCTATTGACTGTGTCCTCATGGAATCTGTTAAATTGCCTGAACAGTCTCATTCTAGCTGCTTAATGAGCACAACTGGTAAGGCAGGGAGCTCAGCAAGGGATCATCCGGTTAACTAAGTATTGCCAGGTTGGCATCAGCCAGCAACGTGGATAAACAATTACCTTTGATTCCTTTACTTTTGATTCCTTCCTGAATGGGCTGAATGCACATTTATTTTCCTAACATTTTCATTTCACAAAGGAGTATTTCCTAGGACTGATATTCAGTATGACATTTAGTGAGACTTGGATTACAAAGAGTTTAATAGATGCCATATTAACAGTTATTTGTATCACTGAATAGAAATGTATTTGGTATTCTCATATTTTACTCCATTCATCTGCTTTAATTTTACTGTCTATCCAACATCTAAACTCTCTCTATATCCTAATCTCTTTAAAGCT
Organism: Nesoenas mayeri; assembly: GCF_963082525.1. Lineage (NCBI taxonomy): Eukaryota > Metazoa > Chordata > Aves > Columbiformes > Columbidae > Nesoenas > Nesoenas mayeri. Next base: position 16,140,744 of record NC_137541.1, read on the forward strand.
TTTCTTGGTGGAAATACACAATTGCAGTGCTGTTGCTTACTTACTTTGACAGTCTTGATTGAGGGCTGAGCCAAAATACCCTGGTTTGCAGAACTGGCAGTTTGTTCCATGGGTGTTGTGTAAACACTTGGTGCATTCCCCGGTGACCTTGTTACAGGACTCTGGATCTGTCACATCAATGTTGTTATTGCAGGGACACGGTGCACAGCCATGCCCAGGGCTGCCTGGGTTCTTGTAGAACCCACTAGGACACTCGTCACACCGATCGCCTGTGAGAGAGGAAGGTAAAAACTTCTGCTGGCTGATGGGAATACAAGTGAAACATAATTCTCAGTGTTAAAAGATTCAGACTGTCTGTTCAAATGCACACTTCCAATGGAAAATATCCAACTGTATGGGACTGTTGCCCTTTAATCCTATAATCAGATAAATTACATCTCCTACACTGAAATCTGATTGAAATGCACTCTCCTTATCCCAAGTCAAAGGAAGTCCTTTCAGTAGGAATAAATAGGTACAACACCTCAGACAATACCTCCAAGTATCTTTTTTCCAGCAAAGTCCTTTCAATGGCAGGGTAGTCAGGGTTGCCCATATTTGCAGGACATTCCCTGTGGAGCTTTCACCCCAACAATGTCATGGGAAGATGTGAGGTGCCCTTTCCCACAGCAACCCGGAGCCCATCAGAACTGTCCTCCATTCCATAACCCAGAGGAGGATCCTCAGGAGGCCAGACAAGCTCTGGGACGCTCTGTCCTTGCTTGCTGGCATAGCAATTACTTCTGCACACTATCCAAACACCCACCCTGACTGGGTGCCACTTCTCTGCACCTCAGAAACCTTTCTGGACAGACTGGTGTTGCTGGCACCTCATCCACTGGTTCCTCAACCAAGGACTCTGCTCCTCCACTGTGGTCCCCAGGACCAGAGCCTTTCACAGTTTCTGAGGAAGTGGGCCTGATGCCATAGAGGTGACAAAGAGCCTTTCCAGGAAGGAGCAGGAGGAAGGAAGTCCAGAATTGAGGATTATGGTGTTTTGTGAGGACAGAAGTCCCCTGAATAAGTACCAACAAGGATCAGTTTGGCCCTACAGCAATTACTCAAGCAAAACTGCTCTTGACTTATAAAGGAACCTGGCTTAAGTAATGATGACATAATTGGTTTAGTTATTGGCAGTGTTTCCCGTTAGGGTTTGCTTCTATCACTGGAGATGTTTCTAATGCCCAGGGAAAGGGAAATATCTCCAGTTTCGCTTGCAGAAATTCAAGCTAAGTCAATGGGATCTTATGAAGCAAGACAAAAGTCTGCTGCAAAAATATCTGCATTTGAGACAGCTGAGAATGGAAACCTCATTTCTAAATTGACCATTTAAATGGTGAAACAGTTGCTTTTGGGCATAATGTCAAAGCAAGATTCTTCTATATGAGCTCTGATTATGAAATCTTATCAGCTCCTGTTGTCCCCCCATTCTTTCTGAGTTAGGCTTCCAACGCTGCTTTTTTGGAGGTAATGAGCAACTGCAGTTCTCCTCTCCTCTCTTCTCCCCACCAGGTTAACACAGTGTCCCTGGAAAGGAAGTCTGCAGAGAGTGCCATCAGATTAATTATCTGTATCTATATAGGTGAATCCCTTTCTCAAACACTAATTGCACAATTCCCACTCTTCTCAGTCTGGACTTTCTCACCTCATTTCAGTAAATTTGGATGTTAATTTTTCTTATCTATTTTATTACAATTATCTTACTTTTCATTTCTGAACAGAGGATGGCTGGAAGATGGTCATTTTTCCCTCTTACATTCATTTTAATAGAATCAAAACCACTCCTTATTTTGCTTTGTACCTGAATATCCCTTGAGACAATTGCAGACTAGTTGTGCAGACTGGGAGTCTTGGTAACAGGAATGTGCAAAATACCTATTGCTTGTAGGTGCCCCTGGGCACATGCATGGGCGGCAGGCTTCTCCCTTCAGAGGGTTTCCATAATAGCCATCCACACACCTGTCAAAGCAGTCAACACAAAGCAGCAGGGCTTGTCAAGTGCTCCTTTCAGTCTTCCGCAGGTGAATCAAATTATGTGCATGTATAATTAATTTAACATTCCAGGTCATTGTAATGCTCTCCCCATTAATTGGTACAGATATGTCCAGCTTCAAAGGTGTTCTAAAATGGAAAATCTGAGCTGTACGCCCAAAATCTGGAGCAAAAAGAAAAAAACCTTGTGGTTTCTTTTCAAGGAGTATTTCTGAAGACCTTCATTTACCCTGGAACAATTTAATCTAAATGATAATATACACGTATGACACATCACAGATGCTCTGCATAGACAGTTAAAAGATACCAGGTAAAAACTGTGTATGTTCACCTATCACCACAGTTCCACAAAGAGTGGCTGGTGTGACATTAGAAAGTCCTAGCATGAGCAAAAAAGCAACAATTCATTCAGAGCACCCAGAGAATATTGCATATTTTAGATGCAGCATATGTATTGAAATCAGTGCTCTGACATGTTCTGCAAACCCGGGGTGCTGACTGTGTCGAGGTGGTGGTGTCTGTGCTGTTACCCACACAGACAGGGGGCTCTGGAGGTTCCCTGGGGGCTCAGCCACCTCCACCACCCTGCCCGCCACCACCTCCACATCCTGGCCCCCCACAGCCTCGCAGCTGCGGCAACACAGCGGCTTCTGAAACATTGTCAGTCTTTGATCTGCTTCACTATGGCAAATGGGAACTCAATTCTCTGTGTGTATACAAGCCTGGCTAAAAGCCTTGGATCTTCGATTATCCTCGCCTTGGGGTCTGGAGCTCCTGCAGAGGCGCAGGGCAACAATTAGTTCAGTCCCTCATTTTTAATCTATTTGCCAAATACAAGCACAATAGGCAAAGGCTGTATTGTCCAAAAGCACTGCAAGAGAAGCTAGCTCAATAGGTGTCATGGGGAAATCCTCTTAAAAGGGAATGACAAGCTACAATTCAGACAAACTAAACTAAACAGCTAATGAGTTTAACTCTGATGTCTGTGTTGAATTCCGATACTGATGCCGGTGTATGGAATAAAAAAGATGAGCGTTTTGAAAGGAGCTGGAACATGTGGGAGAAATAATTTGCTGGTCATATGGAAATAATATGAACCAGCAAACAGGGCATGTTTATTTAAGCTCCTCAGAGATAATTGCAAGTACTAAAATGAGTTTTCTGCATGAGATTAGCCTCTTGGCAACTGAAAAGCTGGCAGGAGTCAGCGTGTCTCATATGCAGCGCTTTGCACATGTCTCCAAGCACATGGGGCCGGGGTGCCCATCTCTCAAATGCCGCCTTGCAGGGAGCACACTACGATGCCGTGTGTGTGCCATGCCTGCAGTCCTCCCATAGGCATTACACACACCTTTCCACTCACATTTGCCGAACAAATAGTTACCTGCCAGTAGGCAGTGAGGCCTACTTTAATGTTGGGTTTGAGTATGTGTTTCCAGTTAAGGTCATTGATGCGTTCATGGAGATGCAGGTGGGTCTTCAGCTACTCATGTTTCAGAGTGTACTGGTGTTTGGGTGTGCTTTGCAGTGCTGCCTATCACCCTACCTTTCACAGCGGCTTCCAGCTGTAAACCCTCGGCAGTTCAGGCATGCTCCAGTCACTGGGTCGCAAAGCTCTGTGTAGCCGTTACATGGGCAAGGGCGGCAGTGGGGAAATCCAAAATAGCCAGCCAGACATCGGCTGCAGCGCTGGCCATCCACCTCCCACCGGCAGGAGCACTGCCCCGTCACCTGGTCGCACAGTGTACTCAGCGAGCCTTGAGGGTGGCACTCGCATGCTGGAAAACACCAAAAGCAAAGCTGCGTCCTGAACGTGTTGTCACCAACCCTGCTCATTGCTGATGCTGCTCAAAAGCAGTGTGAGCAGCGGGGATGGAAAATTCATTATTTGTGGAAATTTTTTTTATATTGCTTCACACATAATAATGGATTCAAAGCCCTAAAAAGTTGAGGTATGCATGAAGAGCCAGATACTGGTACTGGTGCTGGCTGCCAAATACTCACCATAGCAGCCGTGGAAGCCGAAGCCGTAGCTGCCTGCAGAGCAGGTGTCGCAGCAGCGTCCCACGACGTTGGCTTTGCACTGACACTGGCCCCCCAGTTTACTGCAGCTGGCGCTCAGCGACCCTTGAGGATTGCACTTACATGCTGCCAAGGGGAAAGAAAATCAAAATGGGTTTGGTTGTAAAAGAGTGTGACTGCTGTCGTAAACTTGCAGGTTTTACACCTAAAAATAGGAAGGAAAGAGTTTGATTATTCTCATCAGGGTTTCACTAACCATGGCTTAGATTATTTGATGATGTAGCATTGACAGTGATGGTGTACCAGGCAGCAGCACAAGTCTTGGTGTCGGAGCTAACACATTCAGGACACTGCCTTCGGCACATATTTGGGATAGGAGAGAAGAGAGGGTAGCAAAATGTAGATCCAAATGGAGATATCCTGTAGTCTAGAAGGGTTTGATCTATGTCTAACTGCAGCACTGGGCATAACCTGCAAGCAGTCCTTAGACAGCCGGCACCTGTGAATTGTTTGCTGCTTTCTGGACACCTTGGACTAACTTGTTCAGTGCAGCTGGTCTGCTAACTCACAGAGGATGTTTGTCCGGGATGCTCAGATGTCAGCGCTAGAAAGCCAGAGTGCCACATTTCATTGGGAGAATCCCATCACTATGGGAATTGGGCTAATGGGGAGTCAGCACAGCCCAAGCTTAAATGAGGAGTGTCTGTGGCTGCATAGCCATGACCACATCACGTGATGTGTGGAGTGATGCATCAGTCCTTGTAATGATAGCTCAAACCCAGCAGATGCTGCCAGGTCCATTGGACACAAAGCTCCCTGAAAGGAGCTGGCCACCAAAGTTTTCCAGAAAGGCCCTTCCTGTTATTTGAAGTGCAGAGAATCCCCATTTCTCTGGGCCCAACAAGAGGGAAGTCTCTTGAGCCATCAAGTCCATCTGCCTTTTCTGTGGTGGGTCTAGGAGAATGCCTGGGGCTTCAAACTCCAACCACCACTGCCCTCTTCCTGGATACCACCAAGGTTTTCTTGGTGAATCTTTTCCAGAACATCAGCTTCAATGCCACCATGCACTACCAGGGCATCCATCTGGCTTGCAGCATCCAGGGAGAGGGCTTAAAAACACCTCTGTCATTTTACAGCAACCGGAAAAGTACAAAAGTTACTGCTTGGGCCACCTGTGTCTGATTGAAATGCTCCTCAGAAACCACACAAACACTACCATAGTCCCTGTCATGATGCTCCATTAAGCTCATCAGGTGTGATAGTCTCCAAGAGCCATGCCACCAAAATTGTTTGCAGTGCACTCAGGGTTCAGCAGGATGTATCCTGCACATCCATACATACCATGTGCTGATCAGCCTCACTTACCTACACCACCATGGGCTGAGAGTCAACATAACTACAAACTGAAGGGAAAACCAGTAACTGTCCAAAAGAGCTGCCTGTGCAGGTTGCTCCTTACCGACGGCACCGTTGTGAATACGGGCTGACATGCTCACTATGAGCCGTGCGCACGCTTCGGGCAGGACATGAGGTCCAACTTCTGATGCAATTTCAATACAGTGATACTTATGGTACTCGTCTAAATCCTTTTCACTGCATAAGTTCTCCACAGAGCTGATTCTGGGAATAAGTCCAAGCTTTGGCATTAAGAGGGAAAAGAAAATATTTTTGCTTAGATATACTGAAAACCAGAATTTCCCACATTCTCTAACTGTGCTCCACAGTGCAAAGACAGCGGCCTGGAGCACCGCATTTCCAAATCTGCCATTGTGCTGCTCAGTCATCTGAGTTCACATTTATTCTGAAGGTCCAGACATTCCTTGAGTTATTAAAATAAAAGAGACTGTGTATAGAAAAAGTCAGATTATAATAAGACCTCAGATACATGCTCAGAGCTGGTTTTGCTTCTAGGAGGTGCTGCGCTGATGACTCCAAAAGCAGTATCTGGCCAAAATTTTTACTTGTATTACCAAGACAGAAAAAAATCTGCCCAAGGTTCTATATCCAAGTATGGACAGCCCTTATCAGGCCCAGTTCTACAGAAGCAATTAGAGGAATGGGCTTAAAAATATTTTTCTCAAGAGAAGGACCCAAAACTAACACCCAGTTCCTGACTTGGTGGAAACTTGGGCGATGTCTGGACCTGATACTCAGGAAAGTACAGAACTAATTTTACTTTTCTAATGTCATCTTTAAATATATCCATGGGTTTTCAATTAGATTCAGACAAATTATAGAGATTTTTTAAAAACCTAAGAGATTAAGAACCACATGAATTTATATCCCTAACCACAGCATCTTGTCAGCATATGTGGAGTGAGCTCATAATAAATGAGCAACAGATAGAGGTACGTACTCTGACTATTAACACATGCAACAAGTATGACTTAATGAGCTTTTAAGGTATTACTCCATGAAAATGAAAACAGATCAGTTCTGTCTTTCTGTACAACAACATGCAAACACAGCATCAACGAAGGTAAGCAGGAGCATGCTTCCCTAAATTTCCATTAAAACACACTACAAATTATTTTAAAATATTTTGAGTAAGTCTGTATAGAAAAAAAAAATCACACTGGTATAAATACATTCTCAAAGGAATTGTGACAGAGCTACTCACTGAGTCAATCAAGATGAACGATTTCACCTTTGGGTCAGAGGCAGAGGGCTGAGAAAAATACACATCCACAGAATATTCTGTTCCTGGCTCCAGGCAGACGGGGGTTTGCAGAAGTGCAATCCTGTTTAGCAGAAATAAAGCACATTTATAGCCAGGAGTGGAGACAAGGCAAGTTTACTGGATGCTGTGAGCACTCCTTCCCCACCATGTCCCGAGCACACCCCGCTGCTACTGCTGCTGCTGTGGGGAGCACCCCCAGCCCTGCTGCTCCCAGGCTTTGGGAAAGCTGCATAACTTCTGCCTGGATGGTTCACCAAGCACAATTTAAAACTGGTGAGATTAAGCTGAAAATGGCAGGTTTTCCAACTTCAAACAAAGGAGTTTGCAACTCACTGTTCCTATTTGTCCTTTCCTATCCCTGTTTGATCAAGACTTCTGTCACATCCTCTTTGCTCCTCTCTAGTCCTTTACGTAGGTCCAAGCTGAAAAGTTGGTTTTGAAAACAGGCTAGAAAAGTGACTTTAAGTCAGTAATTCCTTTCTATACTGAAAAAGTTACAGCTGGATCTTTGCCAAAGCAACGACTAGCCCCAGCAGAATCTCAGGCTGCTCTCCTGGCTTGGGCAAACCTTTGCCAGGCTGACAACTGAAGCATCACGCTCTTCCTTAAGAGCCTATGTGGTATTGCGGTGCAACAGCAACAGGAAAGGGCACACATGTGTTTCTAATATTCCCACTTTCCCACACATTTATTGCTCTGCAGCGCTTCAGGAAAAGATCTGTACACAGAAAATCTACAGGCCAAAAGACAGGAATAGTCAGACCTCTTTGCAGCTGAGAGAGGCAACAAATGTGGTTCCTGTGAAAGGCTCTTGTTTTTGCAGCGTTGACTTGACAAAATACCAGCGGGCTGGATGGCAACACTTGCTATCCAGTCTTCCAAGGACTATAAACAAAGGACAAAAATTATGGTCATTTTTCACATCTGAAAAAAACACTTTGCCAGCATTAACAAAAGCCATCTGAATGACTGCACACTGCAGCGACAGAACAGATTTTCTCTTTGTTCTTCACAGAACTTTAAAAAAAAGTTATTTGTGAAAAATGCATTGTATAATATTTGCAATGGATAATTGAAGAGCAGAGACAGAAATGGGACCTCAGCTGGTGCAAATGGAAACAGCTCTGTTAAAGTCATTGGAGTTGTTTCCTTTCTTAGCACAGTGTTGTCCCAGAGATATCCTTCATTATCTGTCTCCTCTTGCATCTAAGAAGGAATAGCAAACACAAAAGACTTAGTAACAAATGTCTTTAAAATTCAACTGTTTAATCTAATCCTTAGAGGGAAAAAGCTACATCAAACCAACCCACTGCAAAATTGTTCTCATGTTCTAAGACACTGAGAGTTTTGTTTGCCTCGGAATGGCAGCAAGAGAACAGAACACATTAGGCAGAAGGAGGATCTCGAGCAGTGGGATTGTCCCAGGGAGCTGGAAAAGCAAAAGAGCAAGTACAAATACTGGTACCGATAAAACACTTGCCTGTGTTTTTACAGACATGGGTGCGGACTTGGGTTTAATGAGATTTGGGTTAACAGATTTCCCTAGACATGTCTTCATCATTGAGAAATTTTGTCCAGGCAAAAAATAAGATTTTGAATATTTTCCTACAATTTTCACACATCTCAGAGCCCAGCTGGAGCTACTGAGAAGCTGGATGTCTGCAAAAGCCCTGGATAAAAATCTACTCAGTTCACTCCTGTCTGTACACATTCTTCTACCCAGAAAATCCCAGATATAAATACAGAACACCCATCTAAAAGAAGCTGCATTTTTCATGTCTGATTTGCGAACAGAAGTCCAGTCCAAGCAAAGGTACCCAAAGAGGGCCCCAGAAGGTGAAGTCTTGACCAACGCTTAGAAAATATATGTGATGCTGATTTTTCACATATGAGTGGAGTTAAGGGGATCAACAGAGGGCAGGCTACTGTGTTGATAAAGATTAAAAAGCAAACAATTTTAAATTTAAATATAAAGAGTGCGACAAGTTGCTCTGTCCTATTATTGACAAAATAGACCCTGCATCTGTCACAACATCACAAGACACACAAGACATCACAAGTACCTCAGGCTCATAACGAATCGTGATATCAAAGTCCATAGCAAAGGGAATGTTGTTGATGGCAAATCTGAGCCCAGCTCCTCTGGGAACGCGTGCGAAGCCGAGTCCTGTCCATGTGACTGACCGACCGGTGCTGGGCTGCCTGAAAACCACCGACACAGCCGAGTCCTGTCCAAGCTGTGCTGCTCCCTGCAAGGGCATATTGACATTTTCAACAGCATGCAGAGTCAAGTTACAAAAAAACCCCAACCCTCAGAAAAATAAAGGAAGCATTTTTGCCATATAATTTACTTATTTCAGCCAGCCTCATTTTCTGAACAAGCATGTGATTGACACTCTAAGAACTCTCCCATATGTAGGATGTTGAGGGTCACATATAGAGAAAAGCTTCTTCTAGCTTTGCAACAACAGCAACAAGAAGGACTAGAACATTCCAGCCATCTCTGCCTCCGTTTCATCTCACACTGCAAACCTTAAACAGCTTAATTTCATACATGGCTGGACTTTTTACTATAAGTTCAATAAATAAATACCAATACTTAAAATAACAAAGCTGACAGCATTTAAATGGAATAGGTACCACATTAACATCTAGGTACACTTAAAAGTTGGAAACGTCTTGAAAGCAAAACAAAAAAAAGGATTTTAGCTTTCATGGGGGCTCCCTCCTAAACAATTCTCTGAACCTGAGCCTACAATGGCACTGGACATAGCAGAGCAAACCTGTCGATATGAATTATAAAATGTCCAGCCCAACTGCATACAGAAAAATTTATTTAATTTGTGTCAGGATTGTAACATCTAGGCTTGTGAATCCCAAATGCTCAGCCATTTCCTTGCCCTCCATTGCAAAATAAAATTTTAGCATTTGGTGTAATCTTAAGTAACTATTGAAGTATAATACCTATTTACCTGTTCCAGTCCAGATTTTCTTACACTTCGTTTCTTGCTCCTGTTTAACACAATCTTTCCATTTTCAATCATGAACTCATAGCCTTGCTTCTGGAAGTAGATGTCACACCTGGGAAGAGTGCTTGGTTTAACCTATGAAATAAAAGTAATGAGAGAGGGGACAGCACCGTCTCAGCAATGTTGAAGGGTAGGTAAGCAGCTAAATGAAAATCTACATTTTTAAAATAAATTCTATTCTCTACTGGGTGAAACTGTAAACTATGGCCCAGCAGCTGCTGGAAACCCTTTTCCCTTACTCTCTTACAATTAACTTGCACTTCCTCTTAAGCTATGTCCCAGACATCTGTTTTCCATTTAATTATTGGACCGTAAGATGATTACTTGTTGTGATTATAGCTAAATATTTGAGGATGTGACCTGCAAATAAACATTTTTTTATTATTCCTTCTCTATAGCTTCTGGGCAGCACATTGGAGAAGACACATTGGTAAAAATGTAGGCAGCAGAAGGAATGCATTCCAGACTTGCACTCTGCATAGGGAACAACGACCCCCATTTTGAGAAAAAACAAAACAAAACCCAACAAACTATTTTTTCTAAAAACACTACAGATGGGTTCCAAATTCTTGAGGAAATGGGGCTACAATCAGTGCCATTATATAAGGCAGCAAGAATGAGTCTATCAGAGCAGAGAGGAATTTGACTCTTCCCTCATCAGAGATTCCCAGAAATATCAGTTTGTGATAGCTGTTGGCAACTCAAACACTTTCCTCTAACTTAAATAATTAAATTAATTTCTCTAATTGATACTAGACCAGCCCACACTTGAGGAGCAGTAAGGACAGCTCTGCAGGTCACACCATGCTTCAGCAACTGTCCCCCACAGTTAGGGGACAGTCATGTCTGTGAAGAACAGGCTGGACTGAGGACAGGCAAGGGCCTTGCTCTGTATCTCCTGAAGAGCCGCTCCAGCTGCTCCCCAAGCAAGGGCTTCTCTCCTCATCCTTGGCTCCTGGGCCAGCATTGCATGGATCCCCAACCAGCACACCACCTAAAAAGCCAACTACATACCAAGGGTGCAGAGCCAGAAAGGGGCTTTGCATGCTCAGCTTCGTAAATATAATAATCCAGGGGTAAAAAGAAGTAGCCAGGGGCTGGCTCGTTACACTGACGGCTCACGATGTTGGGAAGACACTTGCACTGACCATCTTTTGGTGAACACCTGGGGTAAGAGTGGGTAAAGAGAGGACGTCAGAGGGCAGCAGGGCTGGGCCCTCATGGCATGTGAGCAGCTCAGCTCCACCCTTGTTTCAGCTTCACTTCGTTTCTTCCGTTGCTGGATTGCCTCCCCTACTAAACTTCTTCCTACCACCCACCTCTTCTGTTTCCTCCTGCCGATGCTGGATTTATTCAATGCCACCGTTTCATTGCTTAGGAGGTGTGATATGCTTTGTCTTTCTCTGTCCATTCCATATCTGAAGCAAAAATCCCTTTGTTTTCTGAGCATCCATTATTATCTATTCCTGTATCCATTTCTTGTATCTGTTCCTGTATCTATTACTGTATGTATCACTATTCTTAAGTTTTTATCACCTATAATTTTAGAGGCAGGACATGTGATCAGAAGGACCTTCAATTTGATGTGATATGGTAATTTTCATATAGTAACACTCTTATTTAACATGTCAGATGATTATTAGCTTCGGTTTACCTGCTCACAAGGAGCTGCTCTATGGCATTAGACTATGTGGTCCTATATCTGAAGTTTAACAGCAGTAGTGAAGATCCCTGCCCAACAAACTCTTGAAGGAACCCAACTGAAACCAAGCTTGTTTCTGAAATTATATATTTTGCATAGGAGCCAGTGCAACAGAAAAAAAAAAAATCTATCTTTTAAAGTAGATGTACAATGCTAAGTTAAAAATGTAATCTCTAATTTACTTGTAATTTCTATTACTATTAGGGCGTTTGGTTCCCTCAGACCATGCAGTTTATATTTTAAACAAATCTTGACTCAGGCTGATTCAAAGTTGGCTTCAAATGAAAAAAAAAATCCATTTTAAAATCACACATAAATTTCCAAGATCCCAACATGTTTGTATGTGATGAAATTACACCTACAGTCCATTTTCCCATTTGTACTGAGACTCTATTAACCTAATTAGAAAGTGTAGCCTAAGAATTTATAAAATTAAAACCAAGAAAAACTTGAAGAACACTAACTTACAAGTTATTCTGGGATCCACCAATGTCACAGTCACATGGAGAACAGCCATGCAAGCTGTTGCCAAGACCCCAGTATCCTACCTGAGATAAAAAGAAAGTAAAAGATTTTTTTTACAGCAAATATTTAAAGCACAACAGAACTCATTCCCGTGGATGAATGATGCTCCAGAGCACTCTTGGGCTGCCTGCCTGTACTCGGCCATGGGAGATTGCTTCTCTTACCAGATAGCATGGGTGCTCAGCCACTGCAAGAATAGCCACATATTTACCCATTTGTGCAAGCAACTTGCTCTGGAAATAGCAAAGATGGTCTGAGAACATGGTTTTGCATTTCCTTTGTTTCCTGTGAGCACTCCTCCTAGTGCAATTTGATTGCATAAATATTTGCAAGCAGTAAAAAAGAACCAGATGTGTCCACACAAATGGGAACATACAGCTGTAAAATTCTTTTGAATTTTCACTAATTGTTTACTTTTCTAGCAATGAAAAGATGGGAGATGGGAGAGGGGACTTCTAAAACCACATGCAGAAGTACTAAAAAAACCTGAGTACGTACAAGGCATTTTTCACAGCGTTGCCCTGTGGCAAACCGCTGGCAGAGACACTCTCCGGTGGCTGGATCGCAGATGGAGAAAGGCAGACTGCCGGCGGGATCGCAGTTACAGGCTGCGGGGAAAGGAATGCATGGTTACCTCTGCGTGGCAGCAGCAGGACTGGCGTTGGCTTTAGATGTGGCATCAGTGTGATGGGCAGTCTTTCTCCTCCGGACAGATGCCCTGCAGATGGACATGGCCTGGCATCCTGCAGCCCTCAGACTGCCCCCGCAATGGGGACTCTCTTGGCGGGGAGCAGGGGCACTGGTGGAAGGCCGGTGTGGTGGTTTGCCATGTGCTGATCTGCACTGCGCAGCCCCTGCACGCTGCTGAGTACCATGTGGTGGGTGTAACGTGCTCACAAACCCACCGTGTGCCTGGGTAGGGGCAGGATGGGTTTTCTAGTGAGCCTCGCTCAGAGGAACAGCTGTCTGGAAGCTCTCATGGCAAATCAGCAGCTCTTGCCATCTTGATGCTGGACCATGCAGTGCAGAGTCCACATATCCTAACAGTGATTCCTGGGATTCCCTCTGTGGCTTTTTGTTCACTCTTGTGCAGATTTTGATTCTAAAAATATTTTCAGGTGTTTCAATCTCCCTTTTCAATTAAATTGTATATCTAACAATGCTTCTATTAACAACAGTACGATCCATTATTATATACTAGGTATTCTGCAAGTGATTTTGCATCTTTTCCATCTCAGATGCTCCACCAGGTACATTAAATTACATTGACATTAAATTATAGTAGGCAACTGGGTATATTGTGAAGCAGGTAGTATCTGTGCATGTGTGTGCATCTGTGCATTTGGCTGCCTCCATCTCTTTAAAGTGCTTTAGAAAGAACAAAAGAGGTGGTTTACATACGCTGGCAGCCCAGAGGGTCACTGCCACTCAGCCCGTAGTAGTTCGCCCTGCACTTGTCACAGCGCACACCCTCCACGTTCTCTTTGCAAGGGCATCGGCCCGCGACTGTTCCCAGAGCAGGATCTGTGCGGCTCTCACACATGCCATTGTGCAATGTACCTTCTGGGTCACAGTTGCAGGCTAGAGGCATGGCCAAGGAGACATGCAAAAAAAGCATATTTAGATATAAGCATGACAACACAATTACAGAGTTGAAAGCAGGCACAAATACAAGATTCTTGTAAATATTAGAGATGTTTATCCATGCTTGCTGTATTGGGTGCTTTACAGCTAAGAAATATTATGAGGATGTTTCCAAGATCTACTTTTTCTCTGGAGGAGAGTTACAGCCTTCACTTTAGTAGAAATATACCCTTTGATTTGGGTAGAAATAGGCATTACTCACCCACTCCCCACCCTCTCTGGAGTACCTGGGGATGGGAGTGCACTATAACTATAAAGTATAGCTTTCGGAGATGCTCTCATGAAAGCTGTAGGGTTGCAGAGGTATGAGCCACCTCCCCAGAGCTGGTCTGAATTGGCCACAGCTGAATTATTTACTGGAAGCAATGGATTCAGCAGGGGACACTGCCTTCATGACACACCCCATTTTTTCCCAAGGCGCTAGCCATTTCTCACAGCAGAGATAACATCTACCACACTGCTTCCTGGGGTAACCTCCCCTTGGCTCTTTAAGGACTTGTGATGCCAACCAGTTACTACAATTAAATTATGCTCAGAGCATTTTTCCCATCTTCTGTTAATACCAAATTTAGCTACTCTTTCAGAAGAAGGGCTTTCATGCCTGTAAGCTCATTTTTCTTATATATGGCAGGTATCTAGCAAAAGTTATTGCTCCTCCCATAATTTTGCACCTCTCCTGTAATCCCTGACTATCACAGAAGCAACAGCACTATTACTATTACTATTTATATTGATGCTGGTCAAGAAAGATGATAGACCTGCAGGATTTCACAGCTCAGTTTAGCAATGAGTTTGAATATGCGGCCCTGGTTCAAGGATGCTACTCAGTAAGGTAGTTTGGATGTTATAGGTTTGGTAACATATTTACAACCCTATGAACATTTAAGCATGAGGGTGCCATAGGGCTCAGAGTAAAGAGAGCCAGAACCACCCCATTTTGAGTCATTCTTGCAAAAGCTAAAGAAGCAAAGCTTACGGAGGCATGCATGAGGGTCCGAGATGACTTTGAGCGGATCCTGGTAAAAGAAATGTTGACACTGGTCACAGTGTTGCCCCATGGTGTTGTCCTGGCAGTCCTCACAAACGCCACCGCTGACCCCACCGCTGGTCTGGTACACGGCCATGTCAAAGTGGCATCTGCCAGAGTGGCCATTGCAGTTACACCCTGAAAACAAAGCAAACAGTGGGATATTTCACGATTCCTGTTACCATGGTCTTGCCACCATCGCTGTCCACTGTTATCAGGAGGTTACTTGTCACTCATATGACTTCAGTGCTCCAGCAAGATTGTATCTTCCCAGGTCTTGTGCTTTACAGCCGAAGGGAAACAATGCAGATTCAGGACAGAACTGGGGCCTACAACTGGGCCCTACAACCGGGAACATACCTATGATGGTAAGGGTGCCTGACACGCAGTGGGGAACACTGCTCCACTGAGAGATCTGGCTGAATATTTCTTACAGATCTTAATAATTTATTATCATATATCCTACATTACTCGTTATTGTGGAAATAAATAATTTAGCCTTGTCTAAATTATTCTTTCACAATAAAGACCCTATGCAAACCAACAAATGATTTTTTTTTTTGCAACTAATAGCTGCTTTTTCCTCTATTGTTTTTTTTCTCTTTATGAAAAATAAGAAAATGAAACAGCTTTCCTTCTTGTAGGGCAACACAGCACTGATGGATAGAGAAATCCATTTAGTTTTCTAGGTGAGGTGTGGAAAAGTCTCCTTCCCAGAAACCTAGCCACTTGGTTACACGTTGCACGGGGATTGTGCTACACCCACCCACCAGCTTTTGAAAAGGAAAATACGTTTGAGTTACGTTTGCAAGCGTTATCTTGTGCCCCTTCAGCTGGTCTCCATGGAACATCGTTGTAGAAATCTTTACATCTTTCACAGGACAAACCTTCAGTGTTATGGTGGCAGATACATCTTCCATGAACCTGCAATGCAGTGAGAACAGAGAGGAGGTGAGCTGACATGAGGAGAGAAGATAATCTGTTAGAGGTCAGCCAGTAAGATCAGGAAAATTCAAAGCTCTTTGGCTCCCTCAGCTGACATAATTCTCCATTGTTTGAGTAAAAGGTCTGGAGAATACTTGCAAACTTTAACCAAATAGCTTTAAAGCCACTGAGCAACGTTTAGAAAAAAAATACTTTTAGAGATATTAAAAGAGACTTTAACTTTTAAAATTCTGTATCTCTCTCCCTACATGTCTCTATATTGAGACACATATTTTCCAGGACAAAAAAACTTCATTCCCAGAGGGAAAGAAATCACGATCATGTTCCTGAAGTTTTATTGATCCATTTTTCATGGTTTAGCTTTGCACTATCAGCTGTTCTTTGTGCCATAGCCTCCTCTCCTGCCACAGAGCCTCCGGGCCCAGCTGGAGTGTGGAATGCACCCAACCAGTGGCCATTCAAGTCTGAACATACCACAGGCTACTTACTGCATTACCTTTGCACCATTACAGCTCTGGTATTTTGCTGCTATTTTCAACATGTCTTGTCCCAGTTGCTTTTGAAACACTATCCTGGTGCCAACAAAGAGACAGCTTCTGAGCTAATCAGCCCAGACTTTTAAAGGAAGAAAATGTATTGAAACATTTCACAACTCGGAGGTCCAAATGGTCAATCCAATGGTCATCAGAGAAATTCCTTCCTCTCCCTCCCTCCCTCCACCTCTTCCTTCCCCCAAAATAGCAGGTGAGGACTGCCCTTGTTGGGGACAGCGTTAAAGACGCACCATCCCAGACTGATGGAAAACATCTCCCCGCAGATTCTGCACAGGAGCACACTGGCTGGCGTGGCCATTGCAAAAGCAGCTGCCCCGTACAACCATCTCATAGACAGCATAGTAGTACTTCTCGAGGGGATCACTGTGCCTTCTTCCAAGCAGAGCATCCCCAAGGGTGTGGAGTTTTGTAAAATTGATCCTTAGGTTTGTCAATGTAATGAGCTCTGGAAGGAAAGAAGAGAAATCAAGAACCCAAATTCACTCAAAGATGAACAGTATGAAATCTTCAGCTTGGATCAGTCATCCAATAATTCCCTCACATGGAAGAAATAGTGGAAATGATCTGGTATTGGCCAAGACCAGTACCCATAAAGTGCCAGGGCACAGTCCACTCCTGGCACACAGCTGCGTAAGTGTTAGCACCCTCCTTCTTGACTTTCCTAGTCAATGTCTTCATGGGTTCATGCACAGCTCTGGGACTGCTCCCAAAAGGCACTCTGGATTGGGCCACCCCATGTCAGAAGGAATGATAGCTCAGTTACATGCATGAGCTCTGCAGAGCTGTGTCGTTTGTCCTCACGGCTAGAGAACAAGATTGGCCAATTTTATTTATTAATACAGATATCTCCCTATGATTTTTTTTGTACCCAGTTTTCAACATCTTTGACTTACATCAGCTGAGTTTTTCACCCTTCCAGTGTACAAAACAAGCAACACAAGCAAAGTGTCTCTCAAGAAACCTATACTGTTCATACCTTGGATATGTGGCACATATGGATTTTCTATTTCAAAGTTGGGATCCAAAGCTTTTAAAACAACCTGCAAAACAAATTAATATAGCTCTATAAATCATTGAAGCTATTATTTCTGGATATAGATAAAGACTGTTACCCGAGACCCATTAGTTGACTGATCCCATAAAAGAAAAAACACAAGGCTGTGGCCCTGCTTCAGCAAGTGCTGAAGTGTTTTATGAGTTCATATGGATGTGAAACTGAGGGTAAAGTGCAGTGCTTGTCTTTCACTCTTACTTCAATAAGGCAAATAGCACTTCAGGTCTCAGAACCTGTATAAGTGGATCTGATGGATATAGACAAGAGACCCTTCACTCCAGAGAAATAGCCACTCATGATCTGAACTCATACAAACACAGACGCTTGGCAATACCTCGCCTTCAGTGGAGGGCTCGATGTCTGAATATCTTGAATCACAAATGATGTCTCCCACACTTTTTGCTGGACCAGAAGGGATGTTGGGAAAAGAAGCTGCGCAGTCCTGTGCAAAGTATCTAAATGCTTTCCAGGTCTGACCAAAGTCAGTGGAGCGCTCAACCAGCATCGCTGCAGGTCGAAATGTCTGCAAGAAACATTATTTCAAGAATTCCTTAACTAGGTGTTGATAAGACATCTCAGGGATTGTTCTGCTAAGATTCCTGTTTGGGGGATGCTGACAGCTGTCAATCAAAATCCTGTGTTTAGGAGCTTGTGGGGTCCATGCAGGGCTACTGTGATGGCTACATGATTCTCTGACAAAACCAGACTCCTCATCCGAACCCTCTCAGCAAAAAGGAAGGGTAACCTTCCACATAAAGATTACTTTCTAAGTAAGGACATTTACCATAACAATATAGGAATTTTGTAGAAAAGGAATTTGTAACCATCTGGATCATAAAGCATATGTGTAAGAAGACTGAATTAAATGGGAAAGAGCAACCTCAGTTCCGAAATGTCCTGAATTTTTAGAGCTTAGTTTTTCAATTTTTTTTTTCAAGTTTAATTCTCACACTTATAGAAAATAGGACTAGAAGGCCCATGAATAGGAAACTATTCAGTCTATCTTCCTCCCCTAAGGCAGGATCAGCTATAACTTAACCATACTTGACAGGTGTTTATCTAACCTGTTCTTACAAACCTCTAAAGATGGAGCTTTCACTGCCTATCTAAGCAATTTATTCCCGTGGTTAAGTACTCAGTGTGTAACATTACATAAAAGCTCTGGTAAAAGAGGTACCTTAAAAGTCAGGATAAGATGGCTGAACTGGAATAAAGTTTCTAGGTCCAATCTAATGCTGACGTGGTTAACACCTGAAAAGAGAATGAAAATTAAGAGCACAATGTGCACATTGGAGGGGTTGCTGAGACAGCTTTCCTGTGGGGAATTTAAAGATGTATTTTCCAGCACAGCAGCAAGCTCTTTAGGGCATCCCCTATGCACAAACCCGGTGTGTGGCTGCATCACTTTCCAGGGGCAATGCGATGTGCTGCCTTTCTGGCACTAGCACTGGCAATGCCCCTTGTCACTGAGAATGCAAGAGATGGGTAAAGGTCCTGTTCAGACCATTCGGACTGTAAGTGATGATGATGGTGTGGTTATGGGTTTACATCTTCCTGTATCCAGTCAGATTTTTCTTAAATCCATGCAAATAGTTTGCTTATTTCTAAGACAAAAATGAAACACATCAAAAATATGGTGTTTTCTTCATACTAAAAAGATCTGTTAAACCCTTTTATACTGCCAGACCTGAAATCTGTAATGAACAGAGCTATCACACCAGGCATCTTTCAGAATTGCAACAAGTATCGAGAAAACTCCACAGTTCATACATTCTCTGTAAAGAGATGCAGGAGCTCAGCTGATATCCCTGTCGTTCACATCTGCATGCAGCACCCCAGAGCTCCTGCTGCCCAGGCTGTGCATGAGACCTCATCCCAGTAGAAAGATGGGGAGAGTAAGAAGAGACCCTCACAGCTGGCCACAGTTTCATTGACACTGGTGTACAAAACTGGTGACAGTTTCTTGCTAAAGTCCATGAAAAAACAAGGTTTATGAATTCTAGTTGGATACTCCAAATAGGGGTAGCATATTATCTTAAGTTTTATATGCCTTCATTTCCAACCAGTCAAATATTTTTTACATATTCCCTATATGTCAACTAAGGTAGAGTAGATGCTATTCCTCCTATCACACCTTCATAGAGAAGCTGTAAGGATATATAAATCGATATCAGTGAAGAACTACTACAGAGAAGCTTGTGACAAAATTAACATGTGGCAATAAGGGTGTTAATAGGCAGGTAATAAGGGCTTCATTTAATTATTTCCTAAAGTACTCATGCTTTACAATGCAAGCACTATTTTTTTTTAATGGATGATTGTGTTTTACACACTCTGTCATACACATCTGTAGGCAAATGTACTTTTTGCCATATATCACATTTCCCTGAAAAGCAGACACCTTGTGAAAAATATATGGCCACCATGGATAACACAGCACTGTCACAGGTCCTCTGGCCAGCTCTTGGAGCTACTGTGCTTAAATTTTTTTCTGTAGAAAACCAGAATTTTTCAAATCTTATATTGTTACACACAAATAGGTTTAAATCACTTAGTGTTACTGAATCAAAGAATAATGCAGTTTTGTCTCATCTCTCATAAAACCAATGTGATGAATCACAATTACACAAATAAATCTCACCATAACATTTTGCGGTAACATTTTCTGAAAGAAACTCACCGTTTTCTGACTGCCACCACTTTTTTTTCCTATCAGGCTCAAAAGTTGTGATAACATTTTCAACCATGTGACTGTTGTGCTGTGTATAGGGATTATATGGGTATCTGGAATCACAGAGAAAGCACTTCTGTTCATCCTAGAAAACAAAACGATCAGGATAAAAGATGAATTTATTCTCTTCCCTAAAGATCCAGATGTACATATATTTATGACATTGCAAGTTTGGAGGCTGTCATGTTGCTTTGGATGCCTGTGCTTTTAATAACTCATGCTTTCATATAAAAGGGACAATACCAATAAAATCATTAGAGGGACAAACCATGCTTATAGCAAATGTTGGCCTCAGTTTGCCCCAGGTACTCTATAGACGATACACTTTTTTGGTTGTGGAAAAGGGATCTCAGCAAGACCAAAGAAATAAGTTTTTCAAGGTGTTGATTCTGGATTTAGCTGCCAGAGGGTTTGTTCTGCATTTTTTTTAAAGTTGAGCTTTTATTTGTGTCTCTTAAAAGCTGTAGAAACTTTCAGTCAGAGGTGGCAGTGAGGAAGTAGAGGGGATACAAGGGAGGATCGATCTTTCAAGATCTGAAGAAGCCTTGAAGAGGAACATTCACTAAATCATTTATAGACTTTTTTTCCTCTCTCTTTTGCACATTTTCAAGCAGCTCAGAGACCCAGCCAGGAGCAGCAGACAGGTGGAATGGAAGGCAAGGCTGGATCCAGGTATGATGTCAGGTGGTGGTCAGTGCCTTTTTGTAGGTGTACGAAAACCAGAAAAGTTTAAAAACAATGCAAAGTAGGAAAATTGGGATGTCAATAAGATGAAAGGGTCTTGTATGAAAATGTGACAAACGGAAGATGAAGGTGGCAATGATTAGCCAATATTTCAATACTGAGTGAGAGGCTTTTGTCTGCACAAGGGCTTTGGAAGCAAGGGCAAGGAGCTCCTATTTAAGGTGATGAGATTGAGCGGGAGATGTAAGGAGAGGTGACAAGGTCAACATGCGGGGCTGGGAGATGACCTATGCTGAGCCATGCGGACGAGCCCAAGCAGGATGCGACTGCAGCCCGCAGAGCCTTGGGGCAGCGAACGGTGGTGGCTGTGCTACACAGAAGGTTTCTACAAGATTTGGGCAGAGCCTGAGGGTGAGGATGCAGGGATAGGCCAAAGCAGAAGGTGATGCCAAGCTGTGTGCCTGGCTGGCAGGGAGAAGGGGGATGACACAGCACCCCAGAGGGAGCTGAAGGAGGTGGGACAGATTCGGTGCCCTCGGCTGGGAGCTGGCAGGAATGCTGCAGAAAACAAAAAGTGGAAGTCAGCAGCAGGATCTGGGCTGGAAAAGACACAGAAGGGGACAGGCAGAGAGGCACCCTGCCAGGCATGCTCAGGATATACAGAGAAGTATTAGGAATGGTTTAGACATCTTTATATTATGAAATCACCTTGGAATAATTCACACCTAAATAAACAAAGTTATATAGATTTACAGGTATGGTATAATTTATGTGCTTTAAACATTATGAGAAACAGATATTACATTCAGTCATTCTATACCACATTTGACAAATGTACGGATGTGCAATGTAGAAGACATGACAGAAATACAAAAAAATCAAAAATACAAAAAATTCAGCTGATTTCACAAAGCTCTGGTAAGAAGAACTTTGGTTATCAAAGCATTTGTCAGGACTGTGCACACCCACTCTCTGATTTATATAGGTATATACAATATGATACTCAGTCAACTTATGTTTAAGGTTACTCCATGAAAACCTTTTTGTGCCCCAAAGAGGAGGAATATACATGTCCACGCAAGGCAAGTCTGGAAGATGCCAGTGTGCAGCTTTACGCTCTCCTCAATACTGAGTCCTCTTTCCTTTTAAAACATGCATAATTAGTAAATTCAATCATAGGGCTAAAAAACATTTGACTTACATTTAGAAACAATAAGACACATTAAAGACTGAAAATGATTTGCAGTGCTTCTTTGCAAATAATTAGAGTTTGACTGCTTTGTGTTTGAAATCTGAATTTTCAATAAGACATCCCAGCTGAGTCCTGGCTCTTGGCAACTTGCCACATTGTTTAACAAACTTTCACAGGTAAGGTTTGCTCCAGTCATCACGCCTGACATAGGTAATCGGGAGGGGAGTTGGGGGAGGAAGCATTTGGCTTTGCAAGATTCAAAGCTTCCTGGCCTGCCTTCAGCAAAGCATTCAAGAATGTGCTGGTGAGAAGTTGAATGGGACTCTCTGATATACCTTAGGTGACATGTACTCTTAAGGGGAGCTGGTACAGCAGATCACATTTCCAGAGCCTAAGCCTCTGTCTCTCAAGCTCTGCAAAGCAGCAGAATTTGTAGCTCTCATCCTTTTCAGGAGACAGTCGCCAGGGGTCAAGGTATGTTGAAGCAGCATTAAATCACAGGGATTATTGCAGAACAGCTGTTCCTTTTCATGAGCCTGTATTTACATAATTCAAAGGATAAGTACAGGCAAGTGAAAATATTAATTTTTTATTGCTCTTTGATCTCCTCTTAAAAAGATTAAAAAAAAAAGGCAGTCATGCAGTTGAGGGCCAGAAAGACGATACCTCTGGGATGGCTCTTTGTGCTTGTCTACCAAGCAGTGCCCAGACTCTGAGCATAGCCAGCAAGTTAGTGCCCAGGATCCACTTGTTCAAACAACATGGGGAAATCCAGCAAAGGGTGAAAAGTGGCTCACAGGCTCTTTTGGAAGAGGTAAGAGGTATTTACATTTTGCAGAAAACCATAGTTGGAATGAATAACTTGGAGCAGTACTTGGTGCCACCTCAGTGTGGCAGAACTTTGCACTCTGTAAATGTGTCACAGTGTTTTGCCACATTATCATAAACTGTAATCACTTTCAAACATTTACAAATTAAGCTGGTTTTTATTAACTTCCTCTTCAGCCTACAGCTGGTATTTAGTGAAAATATTTCTATTAGCAACAATTTATTAGCTCAGTGGGGGAAAGTCCTCCAGGACACACGAGAAGGGTATTCCCACTCCTGCCTGCCCTTGGCTCCTGCACACCTGCTGGTCCCCCATGGCCTCATCACTGTGGACAGGGAGCGAGACGGATCCCTCTAATCACCCATGTTTTGGATCTGCCCGCCTACACGGCCAAGGACTGGACTGCACCATTAGGTTTTTCCCCGGCTGGAGATGGCTTTCTGCTTTTATCAATGTTGGTCTCATTTCAGATCAAAAATGTGAGGACATGGTGTGAATCACTTAACAGGCTGCCTCAGGTCTCAACACTGTATGGGACATCTCCAGCAAAGGCTCAGTGCCTACAGCCTGCAGGACCACATTCCTCCTGCTAAGTGCTCACACAGTGGAGCTGTGGTCTTCACCTCTGAGGCATGAGTGGGAAAAGGACCTGCAGAGCAAAGATCCATCAGAAATCCATGTGCTCATTTGCATCTCATGGATGTTTCTCCCTCTTGAGAAGCTATACATCACTGTGGAGCTGTTTGCTGCCAAACTCTCCATATGAGCTGCAATAAGGCACAGCCTTCCACCAAATTTACACCACACTGTCTGGTGTTTTTTCAGAAAACTTCAGTAGAAATGTCCTAGTCTGGACGATTTCCTTTTACAGATGAGAATATTGTTAGTAGGCAGAGTTCAGTTTATTGAAAAAGAAAGAGCAAACCAACCTCTAGGTAGCCTATAATGCAGTACTTCTGAGGGCCGTTCATTCCACAGGTTGACGAGGCTGTTAATTGCTTGCTGCGACCCAGGAGAAGGTCCCCAATGGCTGGGTGGCAGGACCCAGCATCACAATCATCCTGTGCATGCTGGAGTCTTACCAGCGCTGAGCGCAAAGGAAGATCAGAGAAACTAAATTGTTTCGTATACCCAGCAGTATTCTCCAGAGAAAATCAGTTACATCCTAATGTCATAAAGTATCCTTTGCCTGTGCTCCTTTTGTCCTTAATAATATCTTTTAATGGAATATTTAAGAGCTTTGGTAATGAACACACCTGCTGCAAAATTATTATTTAAAATATAGCTAATATATCACAATTCTATGCTAAAACTTAAATCTCAGCACATTATTGCGCAGCAAACCAATCTGCTATGAGCAATAATTTATTATGCTTCCTACCCTGGCACAATCATAGCCAGCCCTCCTGCAGCAGAATCACAGGCATTTCAGTTGACTATGTAAGCAGAGCCAGATTTGGTTTAGTTCTGATGATTTCTGATGATTTACAAGTGATAACAGGGAAACTGAGACTAGGATTGATGTCCGGGATACTTCAGATTTTCTGATGATTTGCAATGGACCTCCTAGTCCAGTCTCAGAACCCTCCATTGAGATCCCATGGCATGGTCATTAATAATTAAACAGGATAATTCTGACTTCTCTAAGTAACTGCAGGATCTTTTGGTTTATTTTGCCTGAAACAACTTTAAATATTTTTCCTACTATGTTAAGACTTCCCTTACAGGGCCTGTCCTTTTAAACAAGTTCTGTCCTGAAACTCTGAACAGGAATGGGTACCTTGGAGGCTTTATCAGTTCACCTCTACTTGGCTTAACTTGTTATAAAATGTGCAGTTAAAAAAAACCCACAACAATAAATACATGAAGATCCCATGGAACACTAGAAGCAGTAATGCAATTACAGCAGTAAATATACAGTATTTTACAGCCAGGTTTCAGTCTATGGCTCAGGCTATACTTCAGATGATGAGTGAAGCTTGACTCTTTAAGTATACAGCCATGCACATGTTTGGTTAGCCTGTCCTTTTTTTATCCAGATCCATGATATTAACTGTCAGGAGATAATGACTGTTCCTTTCAGGATCTGACTCTGACTCAATTACAACAATTACTCAATTAACTTTTCTTTGTATTTAAACATTTCACGTCACTCATAGCTCCGTGGCAGGAGAGTAAGTAGTAAGGACACACTGTCCTGTGTGTCTCGATAGCACACACAAAAGAAGCACTCTAACAAAACCTTGGAAAGATATGTAAATCACATGGTAATATTTCAAATTGGCCCGAACGACTGTAACATCTGTACTTACTGAGGTGTAACAGGATGGCCAGCCCCAGCCTCATGCCTCCCCATGAAACTCAAACCGGTGCCGCTGCAAGAGAAGAACTGGTGGGTCACCCGGTGCTTGGCCTCACCAAGGCAGCCCCTGCACATCGCCTTATCCAAAGCTAGACTTCAGTGAAGCGACAGAGCCATAACAAAAATATAACACTTAAAAGGATACCTTGCTTTGATTTTGTTTTATTAATAATTTCTCCTTACAATTTTCAGTACTGAAATCAGGATTAAAGGAGAGATACACCTCACCAGTGCTTTCAGAGAAGACTGTAAAAACATATTCACACTTAGTTTAAAGTAAAAACAAAATTCTATCTAGAAAAATATTGTGAGATTTGGATATAAGCTATTTAATCCTTACTAAATTCAGCAGGGCTGTTTGCAGAGATCTAACTCCTTCTCTGGAGGCTCATGTTTCTTGCATTGACTTAAAACAAAGACCAAGGTCCTAAAGAAGATGCCACTGAGAAATGCCTGAAGTTGGGTTCTGTGAATTTTGGCAGAGACAAGATTATAACCACATCTTCTAAGTGCTGTGAGGAAAACACGTAATGTCAGTATCAGTGCAAAAGACTCATACAGGGAAACCTCAGCGTGAACCCAAGAGAGGTTCATTTTGGCATTTACTTCAAACCCTTCCTCTTCCTACTCACCTGGAGGAAAATAAGACTTGCCAACACAAAACCACTGTTGGAAAAACAGAAGGCAGACATGGGTAAAAAAGACAACCCAGCATGCTGACACCAGCTAGAGTTCACAAACAGCAGCCTGCCCCCCATCTTTGTGCCTTCCACCTCTTTCTCCACCTGCAGGCACCAGCGGGTCCAGTGCACCCTGATGCAGCTCCACTGCCAGGGCATCCCCATTGAGCGTACAAAAAGTGCCACTTCCCGGCTCTGTTCTTGTTCCTCACCTTCATCCAGCCATCACTGTGCTGAATGAGCTACAGTGAGCTGGGGAACAAAGCAAAGGCACTCCAAGTATTTCAGATGTTATGGTAAGAGTAATCTTGGAAGTTATACGTCCCAGTCTCTACCCTAACACTACAACGTTTAACACCAGTGACGCTCTTTAAAGATTACTCACTTTAAAAGGGAAGCAAGGACTGGCAAAACCTCAACATGCTTTAGTTTCATGCTTAGCAGAAAAATTAAACACCGAAGAGGTCTTACCTGGGTTTCAGACAGCCAAGTGTTTCAGCTGGAAATGAGCAGAGCTGACTGAGGGAAGCAAGCAAAGGCATACCCGCACGCTTCAGCTGGAGAAGATAGTATGTCCCCCCAGGCACTGAGGTGTAGGTGAGAATGAGACCCAGCCTACAACCTGCCAAAGGCTTGATTTGTGAATGCTTCCTGCCAGGGCTTCTGGCATCAGCAAATCTGTGCAGTGAAAGAAAATTGTGACAGGTTAAATTAACAGCAGAAAAAGTTCATGCAACTGAAAAGAGAAGGCTGGGATTCTTAAAGTACTGGCAAACAACTGTTCAGTTGGTCCAGTTTGCAATCAAACATTGAAGTCTTTACAGGTATTTAACATCAGAAGTCTAGTGGCACTGGTTTATTTGAACATAGGCTAGAAAGGACAACTCCTCACAGCAGGTGTGCAAACGGTCTGGCAGGGCTTATTTAGGGTTTTGAGGTGACTGTGAACATCTCCACCTGAAAGCTGTGATTGCACCCATGTGACATTTTGAGCCAGCTTCAAATTAACTCAAGCTCTGGATCACTGCCGTGAGCACCAGGTTTTTTTTCAATTTCAAGCTAAAGACAACATGGCAAACAGAGTTCCAGCTTTGCACTTTAGCTCCAGCTCTGCCTGGAACCACTCTGAGCCACAGGCCCAGGGCAGGGGCTGTGCAGGGCACCTCACGGTCATGGGGAGCATGGTGACGGAGCAGCTCCACAACGGAGTTCACCAGCTCATGCACATCACTGGCCACTGCTGTCTGATGTTTTTGTTGAAACCTGTGATGCTTTGATTCCAGTTTTCAGAATGACAGGCTGTCTTGAATGGACTTTTTTAGTTGTGATATATTTGTTATCAGTTCTCCTCTGACTGATTGTAAGGATTAATTAATGATTGTGTCTGGAAAGTATCAGCACATCCTCAAATACAAGGTTTTCTAAATGTATTAAATATATATATTCACTGCTTTTCATTTGGTAGCTCCTGTTGTTTCAGAGAAAAAAAAAAAAAACAACACAAAAAATCCCCCCCAAACCACAAAACTCCCCAAATCCACAAAACAAAATAAATACATGCTCTTTAATCTTATTGCAGTGTGTAGGTACTAAGTATCCTCTGTCATTACTATGATTGTTCACTCTACCAGAAATAACTCATATACTTACATTTTTGGAAATCATCTTCCCCAAGTGCACGTGGAAATCACTTGTGGGAGACTTTTTTCAGGCTAATTTAATCTGCATCTGGTTTGTATTCATGTATGATTAATTACTGTACAGATGGTTTATATTTAATGGGTTTCAATATTAAGAAATAAAAGACTAAATGATATATTAATATATTAATTTTACTTTTTATGTATAAGCAGTATGTCAAGCGCTCTCTGAAAGAGTGATATATAACTGAAGAAGGTATTATTATTATGATGCACTAAATTACAGAATGGTTGACATTTTATTAGCATATTTGGTAGTGAATTCAGATTTTGTTACAGAGAAGTTATGTGAGAAGTAAATATCAAGGAAGATTTATTTGCAGAATATAGTCAGTCCTGTGTTTTGATTTATGTAGGACCCCAAACAAGAAGGAGGTTTTAAACTGCTTGAGGCAGGGATTAAGAAACTTCTTTCTTTCTTCTTTAATCTCTGCACTGGTAAAGGATCTGGATTTATAATGCATCACTCATCCCATGCTGGCTGGAGGGCAGATAACATTGGTGCATGGTTTTTCAAGTCATCACAGGTCCTACAGTTGTCATTTCTTAGGCCCAAGGCATATCCGTAATACAAAGGAGAGGAATTGCTCACACTTCAGCATATATTCCCTTCTCAGACACCAGCCAACAGCGAGGGAAGGCGGCCGGAGTGGAGGCACCAGCCCTGCTTCAGAGCCTGGCCCTGGGTGCTGCCTGACAAGCAGCTGGCACCAGCCTGTACAGATCTGCACTTTCCTCCAAGGGACATTCTGAATAAAAATGTCTCTTTGGGTACATGGATTCTTTCCGCTGTAATTAAAACGTGAAAAACACCAGAAAAAAAAAATAAATCTGGTTTTCTTTAAAGTTTCAATATGAAATAAAATTATTTAAGCCTGGGATTATTCTCAGCATGTGAAAAATAAGTATTTAATCTAAACAAATCACCTGGACTTCCTTTAGAGTAAATGGAGAAAGACAGGAACCCCTCTGGGTCCATCCTACCACCTTCTTTAGATATATACCTTAAAGGCATAAATCCTCTTTCGGAGGTATATATCTGCCGCTTTCCTTTGGTCATACACAGCCCAGTTCCCTATATTAGGACAGGTGCCAGTATTTTAGGCAGCTAAAATGTACTGAGATGAATCCCATGCATAAAGAACTGGCCAAAATAATAAATTAAATCTTGCTACATTTGTGTCTCTCCTCTTTTGCTTCTGCTCTAATTTCCTCAAGTGTATCTGTATTTCCTCAAGTATAAGATACTTATGCTTAACGTGCAATTTCTCAAAGGCAAAGTCTGTGCATTTCTTGGTTTTCTACACATTGGGAGAATGGAACACTGAATAATAAAACCAGAACGAAGTATAAGCTTACAATAAAATAAGAGAAGTATTTGATTTGACAGATCTGATCACGAGACAGCTAAGGACAGCAGAAGAATACGCTGTGTAACTCAGGGCAGGTGTGGAGGGAGGCCACCATGTCCCATGGCCTCTTCACCTCCGCATCCCACTGGCCAGCTGCTACTCCATACCTTGCATCCTGGAGCAAACAGCTACTTCAAAAATAGCATTTAACAATTGCTTAAAAGAGCTTTTCCACATTCCAGAACAATGTAAAGTCTATAATTCATGAGAAGCTCCTTCATTTTCTAACAGCCACAGCACCTCATGGTCCCCTTCACCTTCTGTGTGCAAGTCAGGTGTTTGAAGTCTTTGTTTTTTTCCACCACAAACAAGAAATGCAATTTTAACTTGAATATTATCTCCCTGGCAGGCACAGCATTGCTGATAGTAGTCATCAACACTTAAGACAAAAAAGACAGAGCGAATGATGAACTGTACTGTGATTTTCAAAACACTATTCAAGATAGATATAGTCAAGACACAATATTTAATGTTATTTCCTAAGGTCCTGACATTTCCAAGCTGGCAGTACAACTGGCAGGATGAGAAGTTCGTCACATTCCTTGTGGCGATCTTATCTTAGTTTACTCAGAATGGGTGACTTCATGCAGAACAACTGGACAAGGTTGTTTCTACAAACCTTTTCACATCACTAAACAAAAGTGCTTGATATTTTTCACTTTTCATTGCTCTACTGGCCTATTAATCAGAAGTAATTATTCTCCCTAAGTACAAGAGAAAAATAGATTATTGCACATGAAAACACAGCAGAGGGGACTAGAAAGAAAAGGGGAAAAAAAAAGGGAATATGCTCAGGCAGAAACAACTGAAGATACATAGGAGGAAAATGAAGCAAGAGTTTTTCCAACCTGCACAAGGTGTTGCAGCCTGGTCTCTAAGGCTGCCTCTGGCCCCTCTTCCTCTCCTTCCCTCAAATACCACCCCTCCTTTGGCATGCCCAGCTCTTTTCTTGCACATAGTGAGATTTCCATAGCTGTTGGCTCTGCTATAGGTTTTGAGACACCAACAAAGACCCAGATGGAAGAAGTTCTTCACCCTGTGGTATTTGTTCCTACAAGTTGTTGTCACCCGCAGTTGCCCTGGGGCATTCTGCTGTGTCCCTCTTGACCTTCCACCGGGGAACACAAGAAAAGTACACCAAGGAAAGCAGATTCACCCTGTCAAGCACACTCTCTGGGTTGCTGGCTTTTTCAGCTCCATTAAGTCCACACACAAGTTTCCTCCATCATTATGAGGAGAAACTTGCATTTTGAGGCTTTAACAGAAGTGCTGTAGTATATATATGTAAACCCCACAACTGTAGGAATTAACCATGCATGTTTCTTTTCTAAAACAGGGTCTCCACTAAAAAATGGCTATTTTTAAAGACAACTTAACCATTTTTAAGTAATTTGTTCAATTAGTTTCTTCAACGAAACAAAAACTGCAGAGTACACACAACACAGGCCAGATGGTATGGTCCTTCCAACTCTGCCAACAGATTGACTTGAGCAGCACGAATAGCAGTTGTTGAATTAGATTTACCTATACGCTTTCAAAGAGTCAGTCATACTTTGTTCTAAAATATCAATCTATATTTTAGCAAACAACAGACCAAAGAAATTCCTTAGTAAACCAAGGATTAAAATTCTATTATAACTTTAAAGTGCAATTTGTATGAGGCCAATACACACAAGAGCTAGGATGGTGGCAATGGTGTTTCACATAACAGCCACTATCCTGCAACATAAAATAATGAAGCTTCTCAGTGGAAAGCTTTTTCTAGCAGTATCTGTTAATAGGGCATAACAGTGCTCTTATTCTGCTAATGGTCTCTGTACTGTTGAAAGTGCTAACAAAAGATTGTCCCATTTTTATTCACCCATATTTGTGGCAATGTTCTGTTTTAAATCCCTATTATTAGATTTTTCATACCTGTCAGCCTAAATTATCTTAAGTGTTTTTCTCTAGGTTAAAGGAAATTCTTCTATAAAGGTTAAACTGATGTTGTTTAGAAATTACCCTCGGCTCAGAAAATCTCTCTGGTCCCTGAAGAACCTTTGAGGCCAACTGGCTTAGAAACATTTTGTTACCAGTGCAGAAACCTTCCATGCTGTAGTCTGTTTGGGAATTAAGGTGTATTTTTGGTTTTGTTTTGTTTTTGGGGGGTGTAATAAACAAAATTGTGTCCACTGGAGAACAGCAGCAGCAAGAACATCCACTGCAGAGCCACCAAAGCCTGGTGGTCAGAGAGCTCGCATGGGAGCCACCGGCTTCTGTCCTCCAGTCAGAAGCATGAAGTGAAACTGTCAGGGGGAGCATCTGAACTACTTGTTTCTGAAACAGAAGTCTGCCCTCATAGTTTCTCCTTATTTTTTATGAGAACCGAAAAATTAAATATTTTGGTTTAGATTGACCTGGAATAAAACAATTTTAATTCATTTTGGTTAGCAAACCTGAGATGGACTGAAAACCACTTTTCTTTCTCATTACTTCATTGGTTGGAGGAAATGTTTTCTTTCTACATAATTGGAAAACAAAAGTAGTGTAAAAGCACTAGAAATCTGATGAAGTATATTCAGACTGAAAGGAATAAAGCTGGACAGCGAGTGTGCTTCAGGAAGCTGTGGAAAGGTCTCCATGGGTATAATAACTGGGAGATTTGACGTTTTCTACCTGTGATCACCAATGCGTGGGATACATACGGTGTCCGGCTGAGACCACAACAGCGCTCTCTCACACGGCCCCTCTCCCATGGTCACCCGGGAGGTCCCTGGTTGCAGAAGACAAACATGGGAGAGTGAACAGACATTAGATGAACCAGAGCTCAATCAAAGGACTCAACAGCAACCCTTGCCTAGCTTGGCAATATAAACAGCTAAACTGACAGTTTGGAGATTCTTAGTTTTCAGTCCCAAGTGAAATTCAATACAAAGGCTTCTGGGGAGTATTTAAATCTATCAAAATAGGCATTAATTACCTAAAAGTATGACAGAATGATGGCTGGCTGGCTATCAGCTGTTTAATTTTACCTGTGTCTATTCTGTAACAGGACAGATCTTGATCTTCCCAGGATCAAGAATATTCTTTCCCTCAAGTATTTAATTATACCAGATGGGAGAAAGTAGAAAAATTAATGTCTCCCTTCACTTTCCTGATCTCCCCTTGTCATTTGGAAGGGAAGTGTTGTCATCAGCAGGCAGGAGCAACTGGGCACAATGGAAACCCAGCCAAGTACAGAAAATGCCAGCAGCAAACCTGGAGAGAAGGAAATACCTCTTGCTTTCAAATGCTATGACTGAGGCAGCTCCTTCTTGGCAGAAGGCATCAGGAAGAAATATTTCCCTCACTGACCATCTGTGCAGAGCACATTTCAACAGCAATTGGTTTGTTTGTACGTTGCCCATCCTTTCTCACAAGCCAGTTTGTGACCATCACCCTGAGCTCCCTGCAGCAGAGTTAAGGCAGTAGGTGTCTGTGAGCACCAAGCCCAGCGGCATTTCAGACTCTCTGCTGTATCTTGACGGGTATGTAGCCTGCAACAGAAAACAGGGTAGAAAAGGACCAGAGTTTTGGGGAAGCCCAGGTCATTTTGAAGTTGGTGATTGAGAGGGAGGAGAAGCAACTGATCTAGTCAATCTGGCAGGGAAAAGACTTAATGCTTTGAGAAAGTCCACAGGTCTCACAGGGACACAGACTGGCCAAGGAAGATGTGGAGAGAGCTGGGCTGGGGACTACAGAGATGCTGGAAGCTGTAGCTGGAAGCTGCGGCTTAATCAGATGGACATGACAGAAGTGCTGTGCACTAGAGTTGGGAAAAAAGTACTGTCACCCAGGAGCAGAGGCTGAAGAAAACAAGGCTTACCAGGGCTGCAGGGTCTCCACTCACTGCATGGGCAGGTCTATGCAGGAACACAACATCTTTTAGAAC
This sequence comes from Nesoenas mayeri, assembly GCF_963082525.1. Lineage (NCBI taxonomy): Eukaryota > Metazoa > Chordata > Aves > Columbiformes > Columbidae > Nesoenas > Nesoenas mayeri. The sequence goes on from NC_137541.1 coordinate 16,173,457, forward strand.
AGCTGGGATGCAATGGACCTACTGCACATCTTGTGGTGCTCGCGTAGGAGTATCTGGTCCCCTTCAGATTGCCTTGCAGACATGTCCTAAAAATTAATTGGAACCCTGGTGATTGCCAGATTACACTTAGACTAGATAAACCCTAATTAACAGCTGTTATCTTTGCTAGGTTCAGCTCTCACCAATCATATTAAATTTTCCAGGGAAACCAACAGGCATGGTTAAAAAAAACAAAACAAAACAGACCACAAAAAACACCAAAACAGGGAGTTAACATTCTTTATTATAAAAATCAAAATAATATTCTTGTAAAGCAAAACCTTCCTAGCAATTTGCCAAGATTTTCTTACAACCTGCTGGGCCTGGCAGAACATCAAGGGACAATTTTCAAGAAAACTCTAAAGATTTATTTATTTCAGAGCCCAAACAACCAAATATGCATACTTACCTGCAAAGATTTTGCAATAAATTTGGGTAACCCTGTTTTTATCAACTTAGATGTGTGCTACTAGTATATAGGTAACACCACAAGGATCACAACAACTTGAAAAGTTTTCATAAAATATTAGTAAGACTATGTCAAACTTATTATTTTTTAATATCCTAGCATCAAACAGCTCTCATATGGCTTATCCAGACCTCTTCCAAACCTTGTTTTTTATGCAATTAACAAATAGCAATGCCTTTTAACTCTATCAAAGGCAAATCATTCACATCACTCCACTATTCCAGCCAACACTGTTCTCAACTAGGCAGACCTGCAGAAGCCCAAATCCTTCATACCATTCAGGTTTTTAAGACCAGTGATTCTTTTCAAGACCAAGCTTCATACTGGGACACAGCAAACTTGTAGCAAAGGACTAAAAAAAAAAGATTATTAATACAACTGCAAATAAACATTGAGAAACCTATTTATTAATGGTCTTGCGATTTTTTTCACAAACCAAAGAATGGTAAACAGGATACTAAAATCAAAGAAATACTGAACGTCACAAAGTACACTAAGGTGTCTTTGTTTCCTGACAGTTGTTGGCCTTGTCCTGAGCATTTAGACAATTCAAGAAGCCAGTATGTGAAAGGATTAGTGTTTTTATGTAACTTAATCAATTATCAGAATATTTCTGTTTTGCAATAATGATCTAATTACTAAAAATAGCCAAGTGGTGATAGATCAGGATTTATTACTAACCTGACATTTGTAATCTAGACAGGAACTCAGCTGAGCGACTGATGTTCCCCTCCTCCCCACACCATACAATCTATCAACAACATATAGCAAATCTCTGCTGAATTAAAGACACAGCTTCGAATTAGTTATCTGTCTACACCAAACAATTTAAATTCTTGGGGGGGAAAAAAACCACCACAACAACAAAAACCCCCACAACAAACCAAGATTACACTGTAGCATTTTTAACTGCAGCACTTCACTCAGTACAGTTCTTATTCCAGCTCCCCTGTGAGTGAAGTTTGAGCCTCATTAAGCAGCTGTTCTAAATTGCATTTTAAATGTTATCTATGTTACATATTTTCAAAAGAAGAATTAGAACTGATATCTCTTAAACAATTCATAGCGGTAAATAATTTGGGATCCTCTATTAAAACAGTGGTCATTTTGTAAAACAGTGTTGTTCCATTTACACAATGAATTAACAGAAAATAGGATTGTTTCAGATAGCTTAAGTAGCTTTAACATATTTTTCCTTTTGGTGAACTGGACTGTTCTGCCTTTTGAGACTCTGAAAAAGAAGTTGTCAAGAAAACCAGAAGCGGGACTGAGTTGGAAAAACTATGTAGAAGATTAGTGATCTTTCATTTATTTAAACCAGCTACTGATGCACCAAGAAAATGGAAGACTGCAAATAAATACCACCACAATGATGACAGCCACTTGCATTACTGCATTGCCACTCCTGCCCACAGAGGGACGGTAACACTGCCCAGGTTTTGGGCAAGTAACCAGCGCCTCTGGACACAGGAGTTGCCACCGTAGTGACCGGCAGGGTGAGCTGATGGTGGGACTGCAAGCTCCTGCTCCTTGGCTGGCGGCTGCCTCTGATGAGGCCTCACCAGCCTGCACCTCCACCCTCACTGGCAGGGTGTCCCTTCACTGGACAGACAGACGTACATGTGGCGATCTGTAACTCCACAAACCGGTTTCAAGCATTAGCTGAAGTGGGGGCCGTACAAACGCCGAAATCTCCCTGCGATCTAACAGCTCCACGGCCGAAGAGGCGGGCGCCGGGCACAGCCGCCCTGAGGTAACGCGGCGGGACCGGCGGCCGGGCGGCAGCGCGCAGGGCCCCGCTCCGAGAGGGCCCGCGGTTCACCCAGCGCCTCCCTGCACGGCACAAGACGGACTCTGGCAACCGACAGCGCGACTCCGGACAGGGCATGGCGGCGGCCGGCTCCCCCCAGCGCCCGGCGAGGGCCAGGCAGGCAGGAGCGCCCCTTCCCGCCACCTTGTCTCGCCCGTTCCTGCGAGCGTGGTTCTTCCTGATTGGCCGAGGGCACGTCCCGCCGCCATGGCCGCTCTGGGGCGCCCGGCAGCGGCGCGGAGTCCGACCCCCTGACAGCCGACCCTCATCTCCCCACACCGGCGTCCCTCCCCGCCCTCATTGCCCCCTAACGGCTACAGCCGCCACCACCACTCACCCTCCAAATCTCCCAATCCCTCCAGGCCCCCTCCCCGGACTAATTTTCTTCCCCTCCACCCCCTTTCCAGCCACTCCCACCCCCTTATTTTCATATTCGCTGTTCTGCACCTGAGTCTCCTCCTCCTCTTTCCTAAATGCCACCTCGATGCCTCCACGTTCTGGTAAAGCGGCTGCTCGCTGCCCTTCGCCCCGGCCTCGCCTTACCCCCCGCGCTGCCCCTCTCCCCTCCCTCTGCCCCGGGCCCTCCCGGTCACCCCCGCTGCCCTCCCGGTCACCCCCGCTGCCCTCCCGGTCACCCCCGCTGCCCTCCCGGTCACCCCCGCTGCCCGCCCGGTCACCCCGCTGCCCGCCCGCTTCTCTCGCCCTTTCTCGGGAACAGCTTCATGGCGCCTTTCGAGCCGTCGCGAAGCACCTGTGCAGGCGGCTGTAGAGCAGCAGACGGGGCTCGGGTTTGGTCCCGAGGTGCTCTAGCCGGGTTTCTAGTCTTGTCTTATGTACCTTGCATACGGCTTCCAGCACGGTAACGCCGAGGTGTGTTGGAGCGCAGGTGGGAGATCTCCGCATGTTTACATCTGCTCCTCTTGTTTGGTCTTCCTACTATCTTTGGTATCAATGTGTTCCACAGCCTAATATTACTGGGATTATTTTTTTTTCTGTCCTGCTTCATTTGTGGTTTGCTAAGTGTATGGATATGAGACATCTTACGTGACTTCCCTTCTTTGCAGACACCAAGGGACATCATAAATCACCAGCATTAAAAAGTGCTGGGCTTTTTGGCAGGGCAGCTGTATTTTTACATAGATGACTGCACTTAATTCTCAGGGTGCTTTGGGATCTTGTTAAACACCGTAGTCAAACGAATGTGTATGAAGCAGCAGCTGGGGAATAGCCCCTTGGCCTGCCTGCCTGGCTTGCAGTTTATAGCTGGATTTCTTCATTTCTTCCCCTTTCCCTTTTTTTTCAGAGTTTTTTTGTTTTTTTGTTTTTTTTTTTTTTCCCTGCTCCATTCAGGCTCTCAAAGGTAATTTGGCAGGTGTTCATAGGCTACCACCACTGAGGTGTGATCAGGAGAGTAGAAAACGAGCATGTAGGGACGTAAGGACAGGAGCACAGTTTGAAACAGAATAGTCTGGTACTTGATGGATGCAGAATGACCACTGTTCTGTCACTTCAGTGCAGTCAAACATATAATGGCAGTGTAATGCACAGTGTTGTCACTATATAATTTTCTCTTTTTCTTACATTCTGAAAAATGTATACTGCATTTGCCCTCAAAATCCTGTGGAGACATCTGTAGTTAAAAATATGACTGTAATGCTGCAAAGCTGCAAGTGGTTTTGTCCCATGCCACTTCTCCTCCATAAGAGGCATCTCAAGGCGGCGTCGAGCACTAATGCCAAAACGGTTTTTGTCTGTGAGCAGATTGGACTGCTTTAGTTCATAGCCTGTGAGAACATCTGCTGAGCATCTCTGAAGCACAGCTAATAACCAGATATGTCGGTTGCTCTTTTCAGGCCTCAGTGCTGAGAGCATTTCAAGGGAAAAGAAGGCTTAGGCAGCGAAATCCCTGGCTGCTGAATTATAGCCTACAACCACTGGCATGTCAATATAACAGCTTTAAGTGCTATAGCTAAAGCTGTCTGCTGTTTCTGAGATGAGGGGAAAAATGTACAGATAAATGTATTTTCTGCCTGGTTATTTATCTCTTGTAGGATCATTCTCCCACTCTCTTCTTTCTGACTCTCCAATCCAATTGTTATTCTAGTTACCAAAATGATCAAAACAGACAGATCAGAATTCAGTGAGAACATTGGTGTATTGCTGTATCTTCCTTCCTTCCTTGAAACCCACTATCTGCCTGTCCCTAAAAAGCAAAAAAAAAAATTACTACTTGAATCTGTTTGTACTACTTTGTTTTTAGGTTCCTTTAATTCTCAAGTGCTGTAGATTCCAAAACAAAGTTGTGTTACTCAAATTGGCATGCTACTTGAGACTACTTGGATCTACTTTTTCCTCTAAGCCATTAAAAAGAGCAAATCTGTATTAATGCTGTGGAACTCATCACTTTCTGTGTTTCTGGTGTGTGGGTTTTAACTGCTTGCCTCATTATAAAAAATGGAGTCTTCAGTCTCTCTCCTTTCTGATCTATGAATCTAAGTGTTTGGTATAATGCTTTTATATTTAAAAAATCTTAGGTGGAGCACTTTTCTTTGAATAATTTTGATGTCACCACTTCTCAAAAGATATTGGAGAGCTCCTTTTTTGGCTATAGGTAGATGTCTGGGTTGGGTCAGCCAGCTGTGGACTTGGGGGCGCAGTGGCAGTACCATGATGTAACCCCGTTGTAAGTCTGTTTTGATAGCAGGGCAGTTGTAAAGAGTACAGGGAACCACCAACACAGAGGAGAATGAATTGCTGCAATCTTAAAGAAAAATCTGGAGATAGACTAACAATGTTCTTATTAAGGGGTGAGGTGTTTGGTGAGAGGTGGTGCCTTTTTATTAGCTCCACAGGGAAAAGAACAGATATTTTGGGTATAAATAGCCCTTTTTTTTTCACTCTGGTACTTAAGACTGTCTTGTGAGCTTAAAATCTGTTTTACCCCACTATTACAGCCCACTGTCTTAAAGCCTTTCCCCTCATAGTTAACCCGAAAGAAGATAACTGCCTCTTCTCAAACATTGTCTGCTTTTATATCCATGGCGTCTAAAACAGTATTACCACTGCAAGCCAGGTTATAGTTATTTTCCAATATGGTTTTGGAGACACTTGATATACGTAATTTTAAACCATCACTCAGTAACTCGCAGCTCCACAAATTCTTCACGATATCCGCTTTCCCTGTTCGGAGCAGCATGTTCCTTCTGTTCGGATGTTGCTGTGCGGGTGGCTCTGGACGCCGGCGCTGCAGGAAGCCCCGCACACCTGAAGGCTCCGCCGCGGGGCGGTGCGGGGAGCGGAGCTGCGGCCCGTGTTTCGCGGCTCCGGGGATCGGCTGTTCCCGGCTCTGAGGGGCCGCCGCCGCTCCTTCCGAGCCGTGCGCGCGGGGAACAACGTCCATTTATTCCCACACACACGTATTTTTGCTGATTCCCCCCGGCCGCCGCGGGGGCGGGCGCCGCGTGCCCGTGAGCGGCGAGCATGCGCGCAGGCGGGGCGGGCGGGGCGCCGCCGCCGCTCCCGTCGGCCTGTGCCTCCCGCCGGGCGTCGGCGGCGGAGCCAGCCCGCCGCGGGCCACGCGCGCTGCCATGGTCAGCGCGGCGAGCGCCGAGCAGAGCGTTGCGGCTGCTTCCTCGTTTCCGGACTCGCCCGCGGCGCTGGGTAACGGCGAGAGAAGCGAGAGGTAGGGAAGGGCGGGGGTGAGGTGGTCGGTGCGGCCTGTCCTGTCCCGCGGCTGCCCGGTGCCCGGCTGCGGGCCTGCGCCCGCCTCAGCGCGGCGGTGGCCGGGAGCGCCCGCGGCCCGCACCGGCATGTGGGCTCCGAGCTGGCGGCCGCCTCCCGGGCCTCCCTCAGCATGGGCGGCTGGGTGCGAGGCCCCGGGAGGGGGTTCGGGGGTGGGTCGGCTCCGAGGTGTGGAAGTGGATGTCCAGGCGCGCACCGATAGCGGCTTCGCTTCCACGTTGTCTGAGTGAGAGAGAAGCGCCCGAGCCCCTCAGGTGGGTCTGGGTTGAAGTCGCTTTGCGTGGGTGCTCTGGTCTCAAGTAGCGTTTGTGCTGTACTTTTTCCTTTTCTTACCTTGTAGTAGTATATATATATTTTTTTTTTTTAAAAAAAAACCCGTAATCGATGTTTGGATTCATAACATGTTATTTTCGTAGCAATGCATTCCAAATTTTATACTTGGTTTTTCTGAGGTAGGTGTGTTGAGATGGGCAGGAGGGAATATACCAGATGTCTGTCTCACTTTGTAATGGAAAGTGAGTCTGTGTATTTGGGATCAAAGAAACAAGTGAAGAAATGGGATGCTCCTAGCTAGGTTACAGAAATCTGTGCACTCACCGATGCAGAATGATTTAGAAAGTTTCTTGATAAAGTACTCAAATGCTCTGAGTTTACCTGGTACCTCTTTGAGGTGTGCTGCTCCACACGTGATAGTGGAGAAAACACAGGGAAAACAACGAGTTGCTAAGCTGACCTCAGTGCTGTCCGTGTAACACAGCAGGCAGCCCTGTTTGCTCTGTGATAATGAATGTTATGGCTCCAGTCATTGTGTCCAAGCAGCTGCGCCATATCTGTGCTCCTAAGTTTTGCACCTTCTTAAGGTACTCTGAGTGGAGTTGAGATGATTCTTTAAAACACAGTTATGTAGTGTAGTAAGGACACAACCTTGGTTCCCTGATTTTTTTTTTTTAAATGCTATATAACCGAACTTCTGTTAAGCACCTGTGTTCTCTGCCTGCTTTAACTGTGGTTCCTTTGGATCCTCTACAACACACAGTATCATTTAGTTGGTCTCTGCAAACTGACTTGACTGATGCTCTCAACAAGATTGTGATTCTGCACATGTGAACTTATATTTCCAATAAAACATATTCCTTGGTTACTGCACAGTACGAAGCCTGCTCAGCACCAGGGAGCGGCAGAGCAGGGAGTAGCTCTCAGGTAATTTCACTAGGCCACACTGGAGGCTTGATGTGCTCTTGAAATGGGGGAGATGAGTTAACAGACTTTTTTTGTACAAGACAATGATGAGGAGGATTCACATGTTGGCAGTGTAGGTTAGTTTGCCTGCCTTGGTGTCTTTAAATAGGGGGTGATAATATGACATAGTCTCAGAATACAGTAAATGCACAGTAGTTTTTGTAGCTTCAGAAATTCTGGGCAAAGTGCAGCGTTTCCTCAGAAGGAAGACAGCAGTGCCAGCTTGTTAAAACACACAGTATATTGGCAGGACTGTGTTATGAGCATATTTGCATGATTTGGAAACAGTTTAAGACAGTAGTTCCTGGGCAGGCTGCTTCTCTCGGCATCCTAGTACTTAGTGTATTGACAGCTCCAAGCAGAGCAAAGATCGTGTCATGGACAAAAAGCATTCTGAACGATGGAGCTAGGATTTGATACTCAATTTGCTTTGGGGGGCATTTTTATAGAGGAAAAAAATGCTAATTTTATTATTACTTGAAAATTCTATAGCTGTAAAAACACAAAATGCATTTTTTTTTTTCCTTTAGTATATAGTGTGTTCCCACATTGGCTCAATATGGGAGCCCTGAGAAGTTAGATGTCCTCCCGAGTTTATGCAGCCTATTAGATATTCTCTGCTAGGTCAGTGACTTCATGCATTGTCAGGTTTGTTTAGCAAGCTTACTTTAGAACTCAGATTGTTGCTTTTGTTTTTGTGTTTGTTTTTTTTTTTTTTTAATTTTAAAATTGAATATATTCAATACCAATAACAATTTAATTGACAAAGAAATTAATCGTAGTAATTAAATGGTGAATGTGCTGGATGTGGCTGCAGTGTAAGCAGCAGTGTGCAGGCCAATTTGAAGTTTTCTTGAAGCAAGAGTGACCATTCATATTTCCTGGGTTTTAATTGTCTTATTAATGCTTTATAGTTAATAGCCAGTGAATTTGAGCAATGTTGCTTCTGTCTTTTAATCACAATCATTTATTCTCAAATCAGAGAGAATATATGAAGGAGGAGGTGGAGGAGTGTGCTGAAGATGAGGCGACTGAATCGGAAGAAGACCTTGACTTTGATGAAAGAATTGGATGCTTTTCCAAAGGTTCCTGAAAGCTACGTGGAGACTTCAGCGACCGGAGGCACAGGTAGGCCTTATTAAGATGCTGACATGATTGATGTTGGCTGTTAGCTCAGTCTAGCATGCTCCGGGAGTAGAAGCTTCCATAGGAGGAGGACAGGCATCTGTGTTCATTTGAAACTACCCAAAATTGGTTTCTTGATTTCTTTTGTGGACTGACAGAGCTCCTCTGCTTAAAGACAAGGCATAGTATCTTATCCAAATAGATGAATCACAAGGGAGATTTTTGTGTAAAACTGGTGAGACTCAAACCAATGTAAAGGTTTGAGGTAAAAACTTCTAGCCAGTTACCACTGGAAGTTCACTGTACCAAGGCCATATTAAAATATTCCAATTTGTTGTCTCATTAACCCTTTTCTCATGTCAGGTTTCTGAGTGATGCTGTGTCAGCATGAGCTGAAATTCAGGTTTTGTTTCATAAAAGAGGAAAAACATTCTCTAGTGGTGTCTAAGAGCTGGCTAAGTTAAACAACAGGATGAAGAGCAGCTCTCTAAAGCTTTTTGTCTTAAAGGTATAGTTGATTTTAGGAGTAAGGAAAGCCCTTTGAAGAGCTGAACACTTTACTCCAGGGCATGTGCTTGTATTGTCCTTATTAGTCACTTGAGCTTCTTTCAAAAAACTGGAGCTGTAAGAAGTACCTTTTCTGTATATATCTGAACAGAAAATTGTGCCTGTAAGTTGGGTTGGGTTACAGTCTGATCTGGAAATGGTGGCTTTGTCTGTTGGACTTGTTTGCAGTTCGATGGGAAACTGCTAGCTGTTAGTTTAAAATGGAGGACAAAAATCTCTTGTGTGATTGTCTGAAACTCAGTTGAATAAAAAGTACAAGAAGCAATTGCAATCTGCAGATAAGCCTTTGAAGTCATTACACCACTTGTAGTGTAAAAGTAAATATCACAAGGATCTGTATTACTTTGCTACGTTTCCTGAATAGCACTGTTAATAATTAAAGGATTATTGTACATAAAATAATCTCTAAGAGCTGGTTAAATAACTCTTTGTTAAAGTTAGTCTCTGTTCCTGAGAAAGCGAGTCGTTTTTATGTTGTAATTCACAGAAAAACAATAAATGCTTAAAAATTCCATTTTTTGCATTATAGCATCAGAGAACTTCACTTTGGTGAAGGGATGCCTTAAGGATTTCTCAACACCAGAAGTTACTTTAGCATTCTTTAGTTTATCTGAGTAACCTTATAAATGACAGTATAGGATTGTCTTATTCCATGCTGTTATAAAATTTGAATGTAGTATTCCTGTCGCATTCAGGATTCAAGTGCCAGGCTTACATACTGGTGTGATAGGGATGCCAAACATAGCAAGACTATTCTCAGACTTGCAGTGCCTTAAAACCCATTGCAGAAGAAGTACTGGTGTCTTGAAAGGGCTGAGACTCCAGCTGGGGGCTGGGAGAGCCTTTAGAAAAGAGGATCTGTCTTCGGAAATTCTGCAGACTTTATTTTCCTGTTCAGATCCACAAATACTTTTGCTCAGAATTACCCAGAAAGCAGCTATGGCTCTATTTGTTTCCTCATGTTGGGAAAGACAGTGTGGCTCCAGCTTTCCTCCTGCAGTAGGATAGACGGTGCTCCAGCTTTCCTGGGCTGAGTCTGGCCTGCTGGGCTCCAAAAGGAAATGGATAGCCAGCATAATTAGCTGACTAGTGCATCTGCTTTCACAGTGTGCATTGCCGTGAAGGTTTTCATATGTCTGATGGCTACACGGCTTCAGCAGAAAGCTAGGACTTGAAATGTTGCTGATCAATGAGCAGTCAGTGCTGCAGCCAGTGGCTTCTTTTCTGGATCCTGTAGGACCATCCCTTCATGTCCCTACTGCAGACCACTGTGTAGTCAGTCGAAGTTCATCGACAACAGGCTTGTTTTTTCTCAAGCTGCCCTTCACAGAATCTGTAGAAATACTCCTCAGAATGCAGATATAAAACACATACCGCTAATAAGCTTTACAAACCACTACTGTGCTCCATAACTGAAGTTTCTTTTCAGCTTAACGGAAGTCATGATTTAATAAAAGGGGTGTAGCAGGCACTTCTGTGCATCTGTTACTACATTTCTGGCTATGTGCAGCAGGATAATATTCCCTTTGCATTGTACGAAGTTGCGAGTGTGATGAATAGGCTTCTTTGGAGATAAGTGAGGCACATATCCTGTTAAAATACACCATTTAGTTTTCTTCCTAAAAATAATTTCATATCAGTTCATCACTTATTTAGTTGTTGGTAGAATGGATAGCTATGTGTTGCTTATCTCCAGAGGGAGAATAGTTTGAAATATTGAAGTGTAAGTCCTGACTGTACATCTAACTGCAAGTAATATAATAAGGACACCTTTTGCTAACTGGACAACACATATAATGCATATTATTTCTCTTGTCTGCTAGCTTCTTGGCACTAAAACTACATATTAAAAAAAGCATTATAAAAACTTAGGTTGTAGGCAAGTGGAGACTTGAAGGGACTTAAAGGTGTACCTTCTCCTAATTTCACTCTTGAATTTAGGATTGAATTTGCCTAGACCATCCCTGACAGTGATTTGTGGGCACTTTGTTTTATGTGCAGAGGAGGATCTATCCTGTTAAATCTTCCATAAAGGGATTTCACAGTCTCCCCATCATTCTAGGATTTGACCGTACTTAATGTAAAAAGTTCTTTCTTGATGCAAAGGTCCGACTTGTTCTTTTCCCCTTTTATGTAAAAACAAATACTGTAGATATGAAGATATTTCTCTAAGAGCAGCTTCTGGATTTATAAATCTGATATACCAGTATTTTACTGGTAGTGCTTAGATTCTGGAATGTTAGAATTTTGTTCTGCTTGTGTTTCTGACTAATATTTCTCACAATCTAAACTTCTTTTTTCTTTTGATCACTCAGTTTCCCTGATAGCATTTACGACGATAGCTTTCCTGACTATAATGGAGTTCACGGTGTATCGGGACACATGGATGAAATATGAATATGAAGTAGACAAGGATTTTACTAGGTATTTTTTTATTAATTATAATTCCTTTTAAAATTTAAGTTGTCTGCATTTCAGGAAAAAATACATTTGAAATGTTCATGTGACTTGGAAGCAATTTATGGTGGAAATTAAAAATTAAATACTAAAGGGACTTGATTTTTCTTCTGTTGATTGATTTGGACTTTTTATTTTCTGGAATCTACAAATAAGAGAAATTGAGATTTCTGCAATGAAGAAGTCTAAACAGTGTAGATTTGTTGGTGGAGTCCCTTGAGGAATTATTTGTTGGTAATTCTGAGGACGTTGTTATACGTAACACCACATCAGCTTTGTAAACCCACCAACTTCACATGATGCTTACTCTAGTTCACACAGTTAGTGTATCGCCATTACACTTTGTGCTGCTGGAGGTGAACCTTAAGCACTCAGAACTTCGACTGCGTTATCTAGAGATTGCTGCTGATCTTGTCTTCAGTTATGGCTTTCGAGATCAGCTGAAGATGCATTTGCTGTTGGTTTCATGTGCTTGTCTGGACTGCTCTCCTTTCTTCCTGATGTGGTCAGGCACCTGTGAGTCCTTGTGAAGTTAATGGAGAGTTTGTGCACTGAACACCTTTAAATATCATGTGTCTGAAACTGAAATAATTTTAAAAGCTGTTTGACTAGTTGCTGTGGTAACAAGCTAAAATATGTATATTAATTGGATGTCTTGAACAGCAGAAATACCAAAGGTTTCTGTAGTAAAAAACCCCAACAACAAAAAAACCCCCACAAACCAACAAGAAATTTAAGGGAGATGCATCAAAAACTCGATTTAGATTAAATCCATTCAGACAGATGGGAGTTTCACATTCAGGTCATTGCTAAAGTAGGTTCTTTCCCTAGTGAAGCTATTGCATGGGAAGGATAGTCTAGAGGTTAAGAGACTATTATGGGGCTTGGGAGACATAATGCTGTACGTTTTCCAGTTTGATTGTGGGTTTATCAGTCAGCCTGCAGTTCTGTGACAACTTAAACCGATGGCTATTGGTATCACTGTAACTGCTTTTCTCCAGTCTGCTGACCGTGTCTGATCCCACGTTGAGCCAAGTGTTGAATCCCACACTGGTGTGATTTGTTTGTGGTCTGCTAAGTTCCCAGAAGATTCCTGGGGATTTATTCATTATAGTTTAAATGACTTTTGTGAAACTAACGTGAAAACAAGTATGAAATGCCCAGAATATTGGGGAATGCCCTACAAACAGACTTTTGGTGTGTTGGAGTGTTTTCGGATTTTCCCCCCCTCCCTGCTTCTCAATGGGAAGAACTGCGTTTCACCTCCCCTCATTATAGAAACATTCAAGGTAAAGATCTTAACATACAAGGCATTTAGCTATTATAATATAGGAGCATTTTTGAGAAAATAACTTATTTCCAGAAGCATTGCTAGCAAAACCAACTATCTTTTTGACATTGCAGCGTTTTCTAGGGAGTGGTTTTAGCAGCCTCCCAGCCTGATCCTGAATGTCACTGTCCTGAGGAATTCTGATTAGGATTGGAAATACAGTATCCCGTCTTAAGGACGAAACAGGAAGAAAGCGATCAAATATTTACTCAGGTTTAGATTTGTAACTCCTGCATAGCCCTGATGCATTGCATTCTGTGGAATTTATTGCACTGTTGTTGTTGTGTGGAAAAAAAAAAAAAGTAAAATATTGAAAACATTGTACTTAGTGACAAACTCTTGGGCCAGTAGTATTTCAAAAAAAATATTAGGATTTTCATGGTAAACTTCAACACGGAAATCTGATGGTTTTATCTCTTAAGTTACGAGTGGTCGTCAGTGCTTTCATAACTAAAAGTCCGCATTCGTTTGCAAAAATTTTAAACAGCCTAAATTTATATTTATTGGTGTAAATGTTATTTGACTGTGTTTCTGCAAGTAGTCGGAGAAGTTTAGTAGTATACCTCTTGATAGTTGTCCTCCATATCACTTATATAGCTATTTCCCTTTTTTTTTTTTTCCAGTAAGTTAAGAATCAATATAGATATTACGGTTGCCATGAGGTGTCAATGTAAGTATTCCATCAATTAAAGTTTTGAAACACTTTAAAGGCTCTTCAGAATATGCATTTGTTTGTATTGTAGTTGGATATTGTTCAAAATATTCTAATATTCTAACAGTGAATTTTTTTCCGATCTTGATGGTATGTAGTGATCTTCATGGCATATGACTCACTGAAAGAATTGGTAGGAGATGTAAAGAAAAATATTTATGCCATCTTGTTCACATCTTGCAGAACTTTGCTTTGTCTGTCAGGACAAAAAAAGGATCTGTTGTTGCAGTCTCTCTCTAGCTGCAGTAATCTAAAAGCTCACGATGAGATACAACTCAGCAGCAGGAATTTATCACAACTTTTATTTATTTATGAACTTGGCAAATATTAACCTAGTCTATTGTTTAACAATACTAGAACCCTCAGGTAATTTCATCCTCCCAATGCACATATGTATGCCTTGCCTTTTAAAGGCAATGCTGACTGTTCTTTTCAACCACTATTTGTGGTTTTGGTCATCCTGGACTAAGAAGGAGAAACAATACTGCTACCAGGAATGTAAGCAAGTCTTAAGACTCACTTTTCCGGCTAGATTCAATCTTGCATTAATTTTATGGTACTAATGTACCATACAGTTTGTGTTTGTCTCACAAGTATTAATTTGTAAGTCATCACTTCTTACTCTTAACATTTATTTTAATATTTTTCAATTATTTTCCAGTTAAAATAAAAATTTTTAAAATCTGATTAAAAAAAAATGAGAAATAAACAAAACTTTATCCTCTGTTTTGCCTAGTCTTGGTTTGGTTTCAGTGCTTATGAGATCCTAGAAAGTTTGTGTATGTGGTTCATGCAAGACCTCTGAAGGTGCTACATCAGTGAGACAATACTGCAAATTTGAAATGTTTGTTTCTGGTCACTGTGTATCAGTTGATTATACTCTGATATTATGTCTATGATTCTGTGATAGGTTGAAAAGTAGGATTCTGTGGTTTCCCCCTACCTCCCAGTTATCTGCTTCTTGCCAGAGTTGTTTTTCTTTTGGTTTGGACTTTATTAACAATTAACAGTAACTTACACTGAAAGTTTAGTGCTGTACTGTGAAATTTCATTTCAACTTGAACTTTTTTTTGTTTTTTTATGATAATCTGTAAGACTCTTAATATTTTTCTCCCTGTTAAAAATAGATGTGGGGGCTGATGTTCTGGATTTAGCAGAAACAATGGTTGCCTCTGCAGATGCGCTGATCTATGAACCAGTAAGTTGATACTTAGCTTTTTATTTAAAAAGGAAGTGGGTCTTTACTTGGTGCATAGCACTGCTGGGCTGGCTTGCTTGCTTGTATTTTTTTGCCCACAATTGGGCTCCTTGAGTAATGTCTGCATTGGTTACCCCAGGAATCTGTTAGGAAAAAAGGGTAGCATTGGGATTTCTAGTGATTTCTACAATTATTTTTACATGTGCAAACTCTAGGGGTAAATGCTAACAGAATTTGATATGGAAGGAAAACCATTGGCGTTCTCGTCAAAGGAGAATTTATGTAACTGCTTTTTAACTAGAAGAAGACTACGATTCTAAAAAGGGGTAGAAAGTCACCATTATATCCTTATAATATGGAATGGCATTAAAGATTGTAAATTGGGTTAGTATCCTTTTAATTTCTGTATTGTGAACTGAAGCCTCTGGAACTGTGTAAGCCTATGCTCTTAAGGTGGTTCTGCTTGCACAACAGAGTAAGCTTTGGGGTAATTATGCTGTATGAAAGTAATCTATTATTTTGTCACTGTTTAATTGCAGGGCGACAATAAACTGTGGCAAATGCTTTGTTAACCCCCTCACTCCCCTCTCCTCACTAAGGAAAGGCAAAGAGAGAGAGGACTTGCAAGTTGGAAGAAATGTTTTACTAATACTACTAATAAAATAGAGAAAATAATACAAAATATGCACAACCAATCTTGAATTTCCCGGCAAAGCTCAGAACTGCTCCAGCAGCTGCAGGGCAGGCACCCGGAAGTCCTCGGTTGGACTCTGCAGCAAACTGGAACTGGATTCAGAGATGCAGGGTCTGTCAGTAGGCTTCAGATCGCAGGCAGACAGACATGGTCCTCTCTAGATGTCAGCTCTAGTTGAAGAGAACGAGACCCTTGTGATCTCCCACCTTATATGATGTACGACGTGGATGGGGTGGAATACTTAGTTGGTCAGTTTTAGTCACCTGTTCAGTTCGCTTCTCCTTGCCCCTTTCACTTACGGGACATGCGTTCTTATCAGCGACCTTGCATTCCATTGCTATGTCTACTAAAACATGTATTCAACTTCAGAAAAGTGCAATTACTTAGAAGAATTTAGCTGAAAGGAAAATTCACTACAAGAGAAGCTGGTCTTGTTTTTAACAAAACCGGGACACATTTACAGAAAACCTATTGGAGAATGTACCTTCCTGCTGGAATTATTGCATTCTCTAATAACTGAACCGTATTCCAACTAACTACAGTTTTGTCCAAATTCCTACTCGTGCATGAGCAAGAGGAGATGGCTCAATGGAAGGATGGGCTCGGGAAGGGGAAGGAGCTTGGTTTTGTTTGCTCCTTGGGACACTTCCCCTGTTTGTCAAGACAGTCGTCTCTGTGCTGCTGTAGCTGCTGCATGATAGCAGTTGCCCTAGTGATTATAATCTTAGAAAGAGGAAAATTCCCATACTTGATCCCTTTTGGCCATGGCTCTGGGTAGGTTTAAGCATTAATTGCAATTGAATTTACTGTCTGGAGTACATCAGCATTAACAGTACATAGATTTGAATTCAGTGCACAGCTGTTACTGGTGATACTAAAGAAGTGCTTAGTGTGGGATAACCCTAGAAATAAACAGTCTGCACCTGCACCCTTGTCTTTCACAGCTTGCTCCTCTGCTTGTTTAATTGCTGTTTGCATCAAAACCATGCATGTCAGTTAGATCACTTAGAATTAAATTGCTACTCACTGCTGCTTTTAGCCCATGTTAGTCAAAGGCTAGAAGGGCAGAAGCTGCTTACTGAAGTTACAAGAGCTTTCGGAAAATATGCTGAAGTTATAAATGGAAACAAGTGAATAATTCTAGGGGGAAAGGGACAGAAATTTCCATACTTGAACACTAAATGTATTATTGAAAGTGCAAAGTCCTTTCATAAACTCCAGTACGTGGTACCACCTATGTTGGGTGGGGAAAAATTTAATGAAATATAACAAGGGCAAGTGTAGAGTATTGTATCTGGGCAGGAACAACCACAGGTTCCAGTAAAAGTTGGGGAATGACCTGTTACAGAGCAGTGTAGGGGAAAGGGACCTGGGGGTCCTGGTGGACAGCAGGATGACCATGAGCCAGCACTGTGCCCTTGTGGCCGGGAAGGCCAATGGCATCCTGGGGTGGATTAGAAGGGGGGTGGTCAGTAGGTCAGAGAGGTTCTCCTCCTCCTCTACTCTGCCCCGATGAGACCACACCTGGAATATTGTGTCCAGTTCTGGGCCCCTCAGTTCCAGAAGGACAGGGAACTGCTGGAGAGAGTCCAGCACAGGGCAACAAAGATGCTGAAGGAAGTGGAGCATCTCCCGTGTGAGGAAAGGCTGAGGGAGCTGGGGCTCTTTGGCTTGGAGAAGAGGAGACCAAGGGGTAACCCTGTTAATGTTTATAAATATGTAAAGGATGCGTGTCAGGAGGATGGAGCCAGGCTTTTCTCGGTGACAAACAATGATAGATCAAGGGACAATGGGTACAAACTGGAACACAGGAGGTTCCACTTAAATATGAGAAGAAACTTCTTCATGGTGAGGGTGACAGAGCCTGGAACAGGCTGCCCGGGGGGGTTGTGGAGTCTCCTTCTCTGGAGACATTCAAAACCCGCCTGGACACATTCCTGTGTCCTCATCTGGGTGTTCCTGCTCCGGCAGGGGGATTGGACCGGATGATCTTTTGAGGTCCCTTCCAATTCCTAACAGTCTGTGATTCTGTGAGGTGGATTGTAACTCCACACCTCTTCCCGTACCCCAGTTCTCTTCTGGGTTTCATGAATGGGACTTCAGTGCTTCCTGCATATTTTGTTACATGTGTGATTTTTGTTTCAGGTAGTATTTGAACTCAGCCCACAACAAAAAGAATGGCAAAGGTAAGGCACTGAGATAACACGCCTATGTTTTGTATTATTTGTACTGAAAGTGACTTTGAGGTACACCAATCATGTGACAGAACTATGTCTTGGGTCTAACAGTTCCTGTTTGTAATTTATGAGTGCCAACCTGTGAAAAGATATTAATTTACTTTGCTTTCTCATTATATGAGAAATGGAAAAAAAATTGAGTAATGGGGAAAAAAATTTGGCTTTGGACTTATTTGTGGAACTGGGTCATGCAGTTGCAACCCAACATGTATGGGGTCATTCAACTTACGTTTCTGAACAAATGCATGGTAGCACAAGTTTTAATTGCAGGTTCAGACACGTAGCACAGCTTGGTATCTAAATGGCACAGCTTGATAGCTAAATAACCAGTAGTAACAAATTGGCATGTTATTGGGACAGCAAGTGAGTTTGAGTCTTTCATATAACTGAATTGACACACTGTTTATCACTTAAATTGGAATAACTTGGTTATGTATGTGATTGCTATACTGCTAGTCTTGTAATAGATCCTGAAGCTTATTTGGGAGTCTGGCTAGTTTTCATATTTTGGTAACACACTGCTGTGAACACCAAAGCTTTAAGCTCTGCATAAAATATGATTCTCAAAGTTTATTGTAACACTTTAGTACTGACATGAACCTCGCTAACTTCTTGATTTATAACCCGCAGCTGAAACTGATAATTAATTGTGAAGTTTTGTTTTGTTTTACTGTTACATGCTTTCACATTTGACTCTGTAATCTTTAGGATGCTGCACGTAATTCAGAGTAGACTGCAAGAAGAACACTCTCTTCAAGATGTGATATTCAAAAGTGCTTTTAAAAGTGCTTCTACAGCACTGCCACCACGGTAAGAAAAATTTGGCTATTGGTGGTGGTGTTCCACTCTCCCCCGCCCTATTTAATTAGGCTTCACATTTTATTGTGGTTATGATGGTTTTTTTTCCGGAAGATAAGATTGTAAGGGAAGAAGACCTTACTGCTTTTTATTCCATTTTAAAATGAAAGCTGAGTTTCCTTTCCCCTTACAAGCAAACAAACAAAACTCCCATACAAGCAAACCATAAATGAAACAAAGCAAACACCAAAAATACTGTATGCACTTTTCATGTTGTAATCTCCCTGTTTGAGGACAGAATACATCTTTTTTCCTAAGGCAGAGCTCAGGAAGGTTCACGAAATCTTTTCTCTCATTTTATTGATATATTCAGATTCACTAAGTCCTTCTGTGCCCCTATGATCCTTGTTAGTGCAGTATTTGAGATGGTATTTATGCTTGAGATATGTTTAAAATATTTTCATATCTAAGGAACAGATTTGGAAATATGTTCCAAGTTGTGGACATCCCAAAAAGTGTTGGAAGAGGAAGGTTTCATAAAAAATAAATGTTGAAAGCTGTTCTTGCTACAGTGTTCATTGTAGCGTTAAACCTTTCCCAACAAACCATTTTGGGTACAAATGATTGGAAAAAAAAATCCCCAGGGCAGCAAGTTACACTTAGTCTTATGTTTCTGTTCACATGTTCAGGTATCGTAAGTTAGCTTTGTAGGACAGATCTCTGAATATAAGTACAAGAGAAAGCTTATTGTTTTCATCAGACTGACCTTTATTAGATTCCTTCCCTTCTACCACCCCTGCTACAATTCCAGAAGAATATGATAAGGAGCGGTAGATGATAATGACATATCTTTATGCTAGGAAAAGGAAATATAACTGTGCTGCTGTTATTTCTGTTAGTGAATATTCTCAAGTACTATTTATGTTGTTTTTGTTTCAAACAGGGAAGATAATTCATTACAGTCTCCAGATGCATGCAGAATTCATGGTCATCTCTATGTCAATAAAGTGGCAGGGAACTTTCACATAACTGTGGGCAAGTATGTTCTGTTCAATTCCTGAAAATAAAAAAGAATTGACTTCTACATTATATATAGTGCATGCATGTATATGTGTGTGTCTGCTTTTACAATTTTGAATTAATCACTGGGTTTTATTAACCTTCCCATACACATGTTTGGTACTCTTTTCCATGTGGTATCTTTTCTTGCACAGTTAAAAACAAATTTATTCAGAAGTTATTAAAGCAATGTGGTGCAGTACAGCGTTGCATGCAATGTAGTAGTTATGAATTCTAGCATCTTGCAGGATGAAAACTCTTGAAAATAGTGTATGACATAGAGTGGATTGCTTGTACTTGCCTCCAGTCTCTGGGCCTGTCCAAACTTCTCCTTTCTGTTGGTACGCAGTTCGCTAATGTGGATGCAGCGTAGATATGTGCCGTTTCGGTGCTGAAGTAACATAGGTGCAGAACCGTAGTTAGGGAGCTAAATGCCAGTTCACCTTGCTTTGGAGAGAGACTTTCTGATATGCTTCAGCAATGGTATGAGCTTATATACACTGCACACAAACTTGTGTTCACTTTTCTCTGTGCCTCCAGCTCTGCTGTCCTCACTTGTCTTCCTGCCATCTCTGTCACCTGAGATCTTAGCATGCAATCTGTACTCTCTAATTTACCCACGTGTCATTCCAGCTGCTGTCTTCTTGTGGATATTTCTCCAAATGTCACTTTTGTCTGGTCCCGTACCACCTCTCTGATATGCCCCTGGATGTCCAACTTCTTAAGCGGTTTTCAGAGCTGATCGTTTCAGCCTTTCACCTGTAGTGCCATCACTTCTCTCTTCCTGTCTCTAGTTCTGCAACCCTGAATAATCTTTTGCTTTCCTTTGCTTCCTTTTGCTCATCATTACATTTGTGTTTCTGCTAAGTTGCTTGATCTTCTTGTAGGTTTGTTGGGTTTTTTTTTTGTTGGCTTTTCTAACTGGCTGCCTTTGTACCTTTTTGCCTGGTTATTTATTGTAGTCCTATCTTGACTGATCTCATTATCTTTCTCCGCCTTCTGTTTGTCAAAAACTTACATGCATTTGGTAATGATTTAACTTAAGCTAAGCAGGGAAGGGTTCCTGCATTGTTGGCTGGACAGGTGAGGATGAAGTGTGGCTGAGAGGCTGTTTTACTTTCCAGACAGAATTTCACTTTTTTCTCCCCTTCTCGCTGTTAGCAGTGTGTGCCTTGGCCTTCCCTTGCAGCATCCAGACCTGAAGTTATCTTAATTAGTCAGGGAGCAAATACAGAGCGTAATTAACTTTCTTAGTCATAGAGCAAGTATGGTAAAGTTTCCATTGGTCACATGAGCAGTTCTGCAGCTTTTCATGTGTTAGGCCTTGGTGGCTCTTCTGGGAGCCTGGGAATTTGATGTGGTTTTGACATTTCTAAAATTTTGAGACAGTAATTTTGTGTGAGAGGGTTTCCATGAGTCTTATATTCCTGTACCTCGTAATTCAGGCTGTCTGTACTTGGTAGTAATAAAAATTTCATATTTTTAAATATAGATACAACTTATATTTGTAAAACATACATATTATAGATATTTAAACATTTATATGTTATACAAATGTACATATTTTTTATATACATATATATATATAAAAGTATTTATTGAAATAGAGGGGGAAAGGTATTTTTTTCTACATAGTCCTGTTTAGGAAAGCTGTATCTTTTGTGTGGATTCATCAAACAGATTTTTCATAAAACGTATCTTGCTTTCTTTAGGGCCATACCACACCCTCGAGGCCATGCACACTTGGCAGCCCTTGTAAGCCATGAGTGTAAGTTCTTTTTGTCACCTCCATTCGAACAAGTATCTTTTTGTCCCGACTGCTGCCTCCTAATTCATACGTTAACATAGGTTGCTGGTGTAAAGATGTTCTAGCGAGGCAATTGCATTGTAGACGAAAGTGAAGAATATTCTTTGCAATGTTATGACTCAGTAGTGACTTACTTTTATATGTTGAACACTATTAATATTATCTTTAGGTTGCTTCTACTGTAATGATAACATAGGAGTCTCAAACGTGTTTTAACACAGATACCGTATGAAATTCCCATATTT
This sequence comes from Nesoenas mayeri, assembly GCF_963082525.1. Lineage (NCBI taxonomy): Eukaryota > Metazoa > Chordata > Aves > Columbiformes > Columbidae > Nesoenas > Nesoenas mayeri. The sequence continues at coordinate 16,194,984 of NC_137541.1, forward strand.
CACTCCAAACTACCCATTTCCTGCAATGTCTGTTTTTCTAAGGTTACAAATTTCTGACCTTTGTCCTTAGAAACTTCATTTTTAGGTTATGAGTCTAGGTATTAGATGTGTGTTCCTGCCATACTTAATGTGAGGCAAGGGTGACTTTCTGTGAAAAATGAACTTGGTGTTGGTTAAACCTCCAAATGTCTGCACATGAATTTATGTCAACACAAGTGTATAGTATTACAGAGCTTTAATATCTTTGCAAAATCAGGCAGGGCAGTAACTTGGTAGTTGCTTCATGTTTCCTCTTTACATTTCATTTATGAAATTTTAGTCTTCTAGATACCATTACATACAAGAACCTGGATAGAAGAATAACTTCAGTATTTGGTCAACTGGGAACTTTCTGTCATTAAATTCCAACTTTATTCAGATCCAGAGCTGATTCAGATAGAGTTATAATTTGTTTTAGAAGTTCATTAATAGAGAAATGTAATTATTTGTTAAATATTTTGGATTTGAGTTTGGTTTGAAACATGTAGTAGACATATTGATGTAATCACAGGTACAAATCCAGTGAAATGCACAAGTATTTGAAATATTCTAACTATATATGTTTACCAATGTGAGAAATGAGTGCATCTTTTTCTCTGACAAGAGTGCAGAATCTAGTAGTTTAAAAAAGACCTTGTTTAATTCCTCTGTATTGTCTTTCAGCCTATAACTTCTCTCATAGAATAGATCATTTGTCATTTGGAGAGCTTATTCCAGGAATCATTAATCCTTTGGATGGAACAGAAAAAATAGCATCAGATCGTAAGTGTTGTGTGTTTAAAAAAAAGCATATTGTTTTCTATATTTTTTCCAATAATTACATTTAAATTATTATCATATTTCATGTATGTTGTGATTTACAAATAACAGGTCCTGCTGAATTTGGTAGCGAGCAGTGCACTGTTCAGTTACCTACATATCATCTTAAATGGATGATTTTAGTATCAATATTGCTGTACTTTGTTTCGCTGAAGTTCATTTGCAGTGTCTTCTGGATTTGTGTTACGTTGAAATTACAGTATGTCTGAGCATGTTGCAAAGAATTTTGCAGCAGTATGATACAGTGGAGATTGATACATCTGGTTGTTTTCATAATGGGGGAAAATAAGCCTGATTTGGTTTTGAAAAAAAACCACAACAGCATCAGGAGTCTTGGATTCTCTTCCTGTATTTGGTTTGTCAATTCCACAGTGTCTTTTTTGAGGCTACTGCAGGCAGGGTTTGTGTATCGCTTTGTTTCATCATGTATAAATAAAGGAGCGTAGTAACCTGCCTCACAGATCTGCCCTCGCCTCGTCCTCTGACATGCGTTCCCCAGAGCGATCCCCAGAACCTTCTGAAGCTGCTCAGACAAATTGCTTCAGTCTATTAGCGTTTGTTCTCTTGGGGAAATTGCACCAAGACAGGACGATCATAAATGTGTAAGCATGTTGGCTGCTGTAGATGAATTCTCTAGAAGTCTGTCTAATCAAGAGAAAAACTATTATGCATTTAGAAGGGCTTCCAGCATTGTGTAGACAATTCAACAGCTAAAATCTAGTCAAGCCACTGTCAAGATGTACGTATCATGCAAAATGTGACTCTGTGAAACTTGCCCAGTTCTGGTGTCCTGGAATGTCTGTGCATTTCATTTGAAACCTGACGTGGCCTGACCTTAACAAATGTTGATATCACATGGGTAAGGTGTAAATTCCTCTGAGTACAGATGTGACATAGGCCTTGCCCGCGGAAACTAATTTTGTTCGTGCTGATTGTGCTGAAGTAGCCTTGGCAGTCCTGGGTCTCCTTGAAGAATGTCCTTAGTGTAAATGGCTTAGCTGATTAACTGTTTTAAATATTATTTGTTTGATTTATTTATGAGTGTCTCAGATGATCCTTGGCTCTGTACTTAATTCAACAGTGAGATTTATTTTCTTCTAGACAACCAGATGTTCCAATATTTTATCACAGTTGTGCCAACCAAGCTACATACGTATAAAATTTCAGCAGAAACGCATCAGTTTTCAGTGACAGAAAGGGTAAGTAGAAGAGAAAACCATGCAGAGGAAACAGTGATTGTTCTTTACAAAAACTCAACTGTGAAAATGGAGACTTAGTTGTACTGTGGTTTTGAAAGCTCCTGTGGTGTGAAGAGACTTGTGCAGAATGTTCTAGTGCACTGGATTTATCTGTAAATAATGTAATAGTGATGTTAAAATGCTTGGTGACACATGCCAACTTCTCGCATTACTGTTTTGCAACCACAAATCTGGAATCTGGTACTATAATTAATGATAGATATCCAGTCATTTCTACTTCACTGGATGCTAGTAGTGGTGGTTGTGGAGGAAATCCTGTAAGTTTTAGTTCTGTAATCTTGAGTGTAGCTTTACAAATAGTTAATCCACCTTTAGTTTCTTATCCTTGTAGGAAGCAAACAAAAAACCACAGCTCATTTGAATGCCATGAACTTGGTCGTGGAGCGTTAGAAATGGAAACAAAGGTAGTTTGTATGAAAAATTAACCACACAAAGTGTGTTTGTCTCTCAGCTGTCTTATTTAACCTTTGTTGAACCAGCTACTTTAATTATTCTCCAAGCTAGAGGGCTTTTGCTTCTGGGCTTGGAGAGGCTTTTAATTCTGAACCTATAAAGTAGTTATTGCAGCATAGTACATGGGCAAAACATAAAGTACTCATTTTAAAGACTGCTGTAAATAAGAAAAAGACCTTATGTATACCAGTTACATGTCTCATTTCCAGACACTGAACTCTGTTTTGATCTTCGATTCAAAAGCCAAATAAAAAAATCCTTGCCAAAATTTTAATTAAAAATTACAGATAAAGTGAGCGTTAAGAAGGAAGCCTTGAGATGAAAGGAAATTCAGTGATTAGGATGGTACTTCACTGTAATACAGTTTGTGATGTTCTCCAAGGAGAAAAATCTTTTATTTCCTCACAATTCCATGCTGTACTTCTGAAAAATATGAAGCTGAGGGAAATAGGGTGGTGATGACATCTTGGAATTCACCGTGGGACATGCAGACCACTGAAGGGAAAGGTTTGCTCTAAAACTCTTGAAATAAAGAGAGGAACGTAGAGGAATTTCATAATGCAATATACTCCCACCTCCTGCTGGTCTAGCAATCCACTTCACGTTTCCTCGGCACAATCTCTGCGACAGCTAAGGCGCTCCTTAAACTTCTGGACATCAGTCAATTGCTACTCTTACTCCTTATTGCATTTTTTCATCTTGAATTAGATTTTTCTCTCCTTCTGCTATAAAGATAGTTTCTGTGAATTAACTGTGCCGTCTTGGGTCTTTAATTTTTGTGGGGATGTGTGTTATTTATGGAAGTTGCAACACAGCCACAGATTGCTTAGGAGAAAAGCTTGTGAATAGCGGAGGTAAAGTGGCATTACATGGTTGCTTGCACTGTCAGTAGGTAGCCCTGTTACCTGTCAAGCTTGTTTGCGTTTATCTTTGGAAATCAGGTACCCCTAGCAGGTGAACTGGGAAAGGCTATTAAGACCAGTTAACACTGAACAACTTAATGCATTTGTTTTGTAAGGGTAGGCACATATGCAGACCTGGAAAAAGGTGGTCAGCTGGCCATGGCTAAAACTTGAGTACAGTGAGGTTTAGTTGCCCCCGGTGAAGAGACGGGGAAGCAGAGTTTGAAAGGTGTGGGCAGAAACATCTCGGCTAGTGTTTATGTTTGAGATGCTGTGTTTATCTGTGCTAAAGGGATTTAATCTGTTCAAGGCTTCACTGATATCTGAGATGTATGATACAGGGTTGTTATTTTCAGCAACCTTTAGCAACCAACAATTAAATCATCTGGAGCAGCAGAAGCTGGAAGCAGACCAAAATGGTCTGTGGAAAAAGAATTATGTATCTTTTGAGGGTGGAGTTTTGGGCATTCTATTTAACTTTGTATTATTTTTTCACCATTTGACCTCAAAAGACCACTGAGGCTTAGGGAACAATAGAGGAAAAACAAAATTCTATTTTGTCCTGGGGCAATGGCAAGGTTCTGTTCAGCTACCTGCGGGCTTCTCTTCCTTCTTAGTGTGCCCAGCCATCCATCTTCTCATGCTGAATGTTGTCATGCTCTTGAAACAGAGAAGGCATTCTGTACTTTGTTTTTAAAAACCATTGCAAAGTTTCTGTGACCTGGTATCATAACTGATACTTGATTTTGACATCCTTTTTACTTTGGTTTGGTATCAAAAGCAGCAATGTTTTATGTCAGCATTAGCTGACTGGAGAAGTCGCCTAGTCTGTATTTGCCAAAGTGGTAGTCTGTTTTTGATTTTGTACTGTATTCTGTACATTTTTTGAGCAGAAACCATTAAATCTACAGGTGAAATGGAGCTGTGATATATTGCTTTTCTATTCAGTCTTGCTTGTCTGTCTTCTCTACTCTTATTAGCCTAGACATGTCTGTGTTTATCTTCAGTAAATTAGGTTCTTTTCTGCTGCCCTTGTATATTTTCAGCCAGACTTACCTGGCAGTACATTTATCAGCACCTTTCACTAACAACAATGGTAGCAAACTTCTGAAAGAAACTTAAGATTGTGTTGAGGGTTTTTTTTTTAATCCTGAAACCTTTTTTAAAAAGTAGATATTTACAGCAGCCACACTCTACTCTTTGGAGTCTTTTGGTTTAAGAATTTGGGCAATGAGAAGAAACTATAGAAGTTCTTGGACTAAAACTAGGGAGTCTGATGTGTTTAGAGCAGTCAGGGCAAGTTAGTCATTATTTTTATCTAGGCATATTTCTTGCTTTGTGACTGTTTGAAATGACCTGACTGTCAAAAATTGTGAAAAGAGGCTTGGCTGGCTTTCTGTTTTCGGGTCTCAGAATTTTTGAAACTTAGGAATGTGAATTCCCCCCCCATCACCGTAATGGATTATGGCATATGTGTAAGTATGCACTGAGCAAAAAAACTAGCTTCGATCTGATTTAACTTGGGCTTCTGAAGTTCAGTCATGGTAAACTCTAGTTTAAGGTCTCCCCTGGTATTTTTAAGAACCAGCAATTAAATCCTTTGTGGCATGTGAATCTGGAGATATGCTCCAAGGCAGAAGGAGGATGAAGCTTAATGAGTCTTAGATGCAGTATGTAGATTTATATACGCCCTCTGGGCAAACTGCCCCAGCTAAAGTTGTTCAGCAAAGGACTCATCCTGATTTAAGTGACTAATAGTAGTGCATAAAATAGGAAGAGCTGGGGCGCTGTATTATACCAGTGCCCTCATTTGATTTCACAGGCTAGACCAAGACTGTCACACTTGTCCTCACAGGTACCAAAACCAACCCAGTTATTAACATCATTGTTTAAAACACCCGGTCAGCAAATCTTGAGAGGATAGTACTGAAGCATGATAGTGACCATTGAGATGCAGCACAGAAGACCAGTGACCAGGACAATAGGTTATTTCATGATGTTTGACTTTAGAAGGTACTGGCCAAAGTTGTCTTGATGTTCCCTGGTCTTCTGTTGATTCCCAGCTCTGATTAAGTAGCTCTTTGTCATCATTCCTATTTAGATTGTTTCCTTGTGACTAACAAGAAGTGACTAACTTGTGTTTCTGTTTTTCAGGAAAGAGTAATTAACCATGCAGCTGGCAGCCATGGGGTGTCAGGAATATTCATGAAATACGACATCAGCTCACTTATGGTGACGGTGACCGAAGAACACATGCCTTTTTGGCAGTTCTTAGTGAGGCTCTGTGGCATTATTGGGGGAATTTTTTCAACGACAGGTAACTATCAATTCTTAACTCCTATTAGATTTTTTTTTTTTGTCACAGTCATTATGTTATGGATAAATTACAGGGGAGTTCTGAAGCTCTAGCAGGTTTAAGACAAAGCACTCATTTGTGTGGACTGAAACATGCAGTGAAAGCTACTATTTTTTGGTGTCCCAGTTTGGCATTTCTGCTGTTCTGAGGGCCTGTTGTTGTTTCCTTTTGGTAGCTATAGCATAATTTATTTACTTCTGGAAGAGCAAGAACATGGATATATAGATAAATACATACATACATACACACACTGACTTCTAATATTCTATGTATTTTCTATAGTTGGGATCCAGTGCTAAATCAGTGCCGAAAATTGAGATAAGAATTCCGTCTGAAGTAATGGGGAGGATTTTCCTTGTGCAACTTGGCAATGTACTGCAGGATTTGCTCCTTCAAATAAAACAGTTGAAAAGGCAGGATTCACTTACTAGTCAAGACATAATAGGATATTTTGATTAGAAGATATTTCTTCTCTTGACTTTCATTTGAAGGGGGAATAGTAAAGGGACCTTGAACTAAGAGCTCTCTTTCAAAGTAGGTATTTCTGTCCCGCAGAATGTATTTTCACTTAGGAAAGCTGGGCAGAGGAAATTACATTTGCTTGGATAGCTTGGGTTTTGCCTTTACTGATGTTTTTCACAATGTTAGAATTTCCCCTGCCCTTGATGGTTCCTTTTTTATGTTAATTTCTCAGTGTTCTACACACCCGTTCACTGCACTGTATCCTGTTTAAGTATTGTGTGGAGTTTTGTTGTAATACTTGCATAAGTACTACAGTTTTACTACTACAATTTAAATCTCGTTTGACACTGCAGGAATTTTACATGGCTTTGGAAGATTTGTAGCAGAAGTTATTTTTTGCCGTTTCAGACTGGGCTCTCACAGATCCACATCGGTAAGAAAAGCTTTCTCCAAGTATTAAATGAGTGGTACAGCTTCCCGAGGATGGATGAGCAGGATGACTTTGGGACTGAGTCCCAGCAGAATTTAAGATGCTGTCAATAAACCCTCCCATTGACATGCATATGAGCAGAGATTTAACAGCTTTTAAAATTAGGTGGAAACTTGAACATGTAAGGAAGCAAGCTGTTCTCTAAGAAGCTGAATTACTGAAACTGTGTCTCTTAAAGATGTCTCTGCTACATTCCCTCCATCGTTTTTGCTGTATTATTTTCACATTGCTACAAAGATGACATGTTTTCCCAGGCCTCCTCAGTCTCCCTCACATATTCTTCTTCTGCATGGCCTGCTGGCAGCGCTGGGTTTGCAGGGGTTCCCTGTTGCTCCTCATCAGCCCGCTGGCTGCTGCCAAGCAGTGTGAAAGAGCTGAACAGTCTTTGCCTTTCCCTTCATTGGGCATCAATAGACTTGCTCCTCTAGCAACTGCTTGATTTTATTTTACTTTTATTTCTGCCATTTAAGCCTCTAGGTAGCCTTTGAGATTTCTGCCTTTCTCTCAAATTTGGTTGAAGTTTGCCAGCTGGCAAGGTCATGTGAGTGGGGAGAGAGTTGGAAAGGGAAGCAGGTTTGTATGGTTTTTGTTTGGGACAGCAGGCAGAAGGCATACAAGAAATGCAGAAGAATAAAGAAATATATGTTGGGGGGAAGATTCTGTTTCTGGACAAGCCATTAATAACGCTTTGGTTTTGTTTGACTAGGTCCCACTTCCTGATGGCCACACAAGCAACCACTTACCTCTAATTACAGACAATAATACGCATTAGACTCCTGAAAAAACTTTCTTCCTGCTGGACACAGAAGACATTTTTATACTAAAGAAGACATTGTGCAATATGCTGAGACAGTGCTGATGGGCAGCAAAATACGAAGCCTTTACAAAAACAAACCTGAACAAGGCCCCAGAAAACAACAACAAAACAATTTGTGTACTTTTTTTGTCTTTCTGTGTGCACATGGAGTCACAGGGAGTTGTGAGACCAGTGAGGTGGACCATCTGCTGGAGATTAAAGAGGCGTTGCTGCCAATACAGTATTCATGATCAAGCTGAATGTCATTGTGATGACTGACACCGACCTCTGGAACATCTTGGTGACCTTGGCTCTGTGCCCAGGAAGGGTCTGAGGAGAGCAGAGCACACGTGGGACGTGTGGAAGGGCTGGGCAGCAGGTGAAGGGCAGTACCAGAGTAGGTTTGGGGTTTCTAGTTCTTTTGTGATGGTGGGGCTGGGGGCTAAGATGCTATTCTTACAGCTGGGGAGCGATCCCAGAAAATCCTGAAGAAGAGGGAGACGAGAGAGAACTCAGGGAGTAACGTGCAGCCCAAGCCATAACTTTGGTCATCGCCGCTGCCTTTCCGTAGTCCCACCGTTCCTTGCTGGAAGAAACATGATGCGGAGCAGGGGAGAACCTCTGTGTTTCCACACAGCAGTGAGAATCCCTTCTGGTGTGGATGTGGAAGTGCCCAAGGATGCTGAGAATGGGCTCCAGTGCGCACAGTCTTTTTGAGCTGGAATAATAACTTGCCTTTTGAACAAGGCACTTGACTGTAGTTTTGGTAATAAGGCAAGACTCCCTAGCAAAAGATCAGGAAATCTCTTTGTACTCCTTGGTAAAGAAATTGCTTTGATGCAACCTTTGTTGTACCCCTGCTGCTAGTATGCAAGCCATGGTCTGTAAATCCCGAGATGGGGAGGAGAAAGAGCAAGAAGCTGCCTTGTTTGGCTCAGCAAAAACTGCAGAAATATGGAATTCAGTGCGTGCAGCCTGGGCAGGGAATGATGGAGTTGGTAGTAGGTGACTTCAGGGAATCTGAATCATTTTGCTGCAGACAGATAATGAGAAGGGATCTGCAGAATTAATCCTTATTGTTCATGAAGGTTTTTGTAAAAGAAATGAAGAGAGCAATATCAGTTTTCTATTGTAAATATGCTACTAAGAATGAATGCTACTAATGCAGATGGTGCTTTGAGAAGTAAAACATCCTCTTACACCTGTGCTTAAACAGTTGTCCCACCAGGGTAAAAAATTAATAATATGATTCCTTCTCAGCAAAACTGATTTAATAATATATTAGGAGATGATGCTGACCCTGGCCTCACTCACCATGGAATGAATATTATAATTGACAGGACTAACTATGGAAAAATAAAAATCTCTGTGGCATTGTCAGATTTTGCTGACTTCTGTTGATGGACTTCAGAGGACACTTGGGTCTTGGTGATGAGCACAGTGTAAATAATATAGCTGAATTGCTATGCAAAGCAAAGGGCTTCCTAAACTGAGAAATTATATGAAATAGTAAACAAAGTGTGGGAAATGAGGCAAGAATTTTGTTCAGCTGTTGAGAAAGACAGAAGTTGAAGGAAGCCAGGTCCTTGGGGTTAACAGCCAGGTTTGGGGTGTTCTCTTTTGTGGGTTTTTGAACGCTAATTAAAACTCAAGCAGCTTTGAGAAACTCTTGTCCTTGGTAAGTAAGAAAATCAAAAGCTGTAAATTTTTGGTTCCCATTTCTCTTTGGCGTTTCCCTCTGAGGTTTCTTCCCTACTCCTGCTCGGACTGATTCTGCTTTGGGCTTTCTCCTGACACTTGTTTCTTATCTGCCTGGAACAGACTGTACTGGTGGGAGATACTGATCTCAGTTGACTTTCTGTACCAGAACTTCAATGTTATTTTCTATTCTCATATAAAAGAGCCAAGTGGCTTGGTGTGTCTTAAATCCTGCGTGGTGTGTTCATGTTGTCTGTCTAGAGCAAAGCTTGTGTGATGGCTGCTTGCTAATGGGAAAAAAAATTGGGGTTGACTTCCAGCTGTGAGATGCTGCCTTGGGGAGTGGATCCAGGCTGAGCTGCAGGTGTGTTGCTGTGCTGGTTGGTTGGTACAGCTGTTTTTATTGTGGTTTTTCTTGTTGTTTTGCTGTTTTTACCATGCTGGTTGGTTGGTACAGCGCGTACCACTGCAGCCTTGTACCACCTGTATTTACCTTGAGCAGCGTGTGCAAGGCTGTTCCAGAGAAGAAAGTTTGTTATTGCAGTGATAGTTTTTTGGTCATGTTTATTTGTGTTGTGGACAGAAGGCAAGAGTGTGGTACAGAATAATGAAAGGAGTGGGTGCGCTCGCACAGGGTGCAAGTTGTGTCAGCAGGGGCCCCGTCGCCTCGACTCCCTGTGGGAACTGGAGTGCTGTGCCCAGACGTGGCTGTCCCCATGTCCCTTGAGCTGCATCCCGTGTCACGGAAAGCCAGCGCAACCAAGAGAGGTGGGGATGGGGTGGCAGCGGGTAATTACCCAAGTAATCTTAGTTCTAGGGTTCAGGAGGAAACACTGGTCTGGGTTTTTAGCAGAACAGAGCACCTTTGGCCCAGTCACCTGTGAGCCAGAATTTGCTGTAAAATCTCCAAGTTAAGATGACACGCTTCACTTCTGTGGTTCTGGGTGTATTTTGCAAAATATTTCTAATTAGGGAGAGAAAAAGGCGAGGATGGAGGCAGTCCCGAACCCTCTGGAGTTCCGTCAGGGCGCTTGCTTGCTCTGTGGTGCTGCGGAGGGGACGAGGTGTCCGTGCAGGGGAGGCCTGTTCTGTGGGGGCTGCAGCAGCCGAGCAGCGTGAAACTGCAGGTGTGCTCACACCACAGCTGGGAGAGAGTTGTGGGTCAGGGGGAATTGATCACGAGTTGACATAAGGAGTTAATTGATGTAACTGATAATACTGCTGTCTCCTATCTCAGTGATGTGCTGTGGCGGCTGCAGGGGAACTGTCCGTGAGAGTCGGGCTGTGATGGATCCTGCTGTACGCTGTGGCTCCTGTCTTTGTGCTGCCTGTTGCTCCATCGTTCTCACCACCTCCTCTGCTGTGGGTATTGGTGCCTGGCGCAGGACACACCAAGAGAAGAGAGTGAAATGGGTGTGCGAATGGAAATTTCCATACTTCAGGCTTTCATTCTTCCCCCCCTGACTTTTCTAGCAGATGTTTGGGGCTCTTTCTGGCAGGAAAGTGAGGAAGAAAGGCCTGTGTTTCGGAAGCAGGAGCGGGGCTGGGTTAAGCAATGTAGCAGACTTTTCTTTAAAAAAGCCAAACCAAGCCTTTCCCTGAAACTCTCATCGTAGAGATAGGTAATTTGAGTTTGAAAGAAGATTCATCTCTCTCCATCCCCAAAGCAGCGCGGTGGGACTGGTGCTGTGGGGCAGTGCCCAGCCTTTCCATGTGGCTGCCGCCTCTGCCCTGGGTGCGTGTTGGTGCCCATGGGGTGCCCACGGTGGGACGGGGACACGCTGTGCCGGTGGAGTCGGTCCTGCCCACGACTGGGCAAGGACTCTCCCTCCCTGGCCTCGCTCTGCCCGAGATCCTCTTAAGCTTTTCAGGGACTGATGTGACAAACTGAGCCCTAAGCAGTCGGCACAGTTGCTTAGGAACGGTCAGAGGCAGGATGTATATCTGGTGTAAATGCAGCTGTGATTAACTGTACAGACAAAGCCAGGGCCGGGGGGCAGTGGTTGCCTCGTCATTTTGGTGTTGAGTTCTGCGTGAGCAGCTCCAGCACTGAGGACGTCTCGTACAATGTGTTCCTGGTGCCACCTGAAGCAGGAGGGGTGTGATTGCCCTGGTCACATCCCCGGTGGCACTGATGATACTCAGACTCCCTGCTCTGTTTCTTCAGAGGTAACCAAGCACCGCAGCTTGTTTTTTTAATTATTATTTTCTGGGAAGATGAGCAATGAGAACAGCTTGTTTGGGGATACTTGCAAAGACCCCCATCTGTTTTTAAAAGGCACCCCAGAAGGTGGGGTTGTTGGAGGATGCATCTGTTATACACATCACTTGGATTGCTGCTTAGTTGCAAAGTTACTTCTTGTAAAGATACTTTTTTTTTCCTACCAACACTCAGTTAATGCGAATCACGTCCAGTATTTGGCCTTGTCAGTGATCTGGTGTTCAGAGAAAGTATTCTTGCCTGCATATATATTTAACATACAGTAAATGCTTCAAGAAGCCTTAAGGGACTCTGCCTCCGATGCCCGGACAAAGGTTTGGCGTTGTAGGTCTGTCCTGCGCTGGGCTGCATTTCAGCTGGTTTGGTTAAAATGGTATGAAGTGTTTCATCTTTTCCTTCTGCCATGGCTTGGTGTGCTTCCCAAAGCATTCCTGGTTGCTGCTGGCCCAGGATCAAGGCAGTGTCACTTTTTCCTGTCTTCCAGAAGAGTTTTCTGAGAGTTGGTCCATAAATTCCTTAAAGCAGAGACCTTGAGGCTGGATGGTGCAGTGTGCTTTCTCGGGGGGCAGAGCCAAAGGCACGCTCTACGAACATGAGCTTCTCCCTGGCATTGACATAGTGGAATTCAAGCAAAATCTCATGGTGTCTTGTTTGTTTCCTTTCATTTTGTGCATATGAATAGAAACATTCAGAGTCGCGAGACCAGCAGCTGGAGGTGCAGAAGGCAGCTGGCCAGACCAGGCTGGGCTCAGGAGGACCCTGGTGTGCTGTGTGCGCGAGAGGCGGCTGCAAACAGGTGCCGGGCGGGCTCGGGGTGAGCAGAGCTGGGCCGGGCTGCTGTGCCCATATCTGCAGCACCGCGGGCTGGAGGTGTCGCAGCGTGCCCCTCTGCGCGAGGGCACTGCACCCCCTGCTGTTCCTGGGGAGCCCCACGGGTGGGCTGGCCCCATGGGCAGCCTGCAGCCTCCACGCAGGACCCTCACCATGGGCAAAGCAAGTGGCTGCGTGTTGCTGGGCTGTGGGAAGACGCTGTCCCGTGGCACGAGGGTCTGCAAGAGCTGCTGCTGAGCCGCGGAGCTCCTGCCTTCGTCCTGCGGCTCCTCCCCGGCAGAGAGCGGTGCGTCCTCTGAAACCAGGACACTGGAATTTCTGTCTTTCAGCAGTGATGGGGCAACTGAGCAGCCACCCAATTCTGTGCTTTGCTCTCCTTATGTCTTGGACACACCTGTGTGGAAGGGGAATGGTGCTGGTCAAAACTCACATGGCCAAAGTCCAAAGGGCTTTTAAACTAAAAAGCAAAGTTCATCCAGAATAAAACCTTTTGGCTGGATAAAAATAGGTAGGTGAGGTGGAGCAGAACTAAAAATGATTCCCTTGTCTCCAGGCAAGCTGGTGTTTCTCTGATGTCCCTCAGGAAAGGACTGTCCCTGCTCCTCTCCAGGGCCAAGGCCACTGACATCCTCTCAGCAGGAGCCTTCCCCTGCGCCCCTCTGTGCACCCCCTGCGTCCATCCGTGCACTCCCTGCGCCCCTCTGTGCCCCCTCTGCCGTGGGCTCCTCGCAGGGAGAGTTGCACCAGGGAGTGATGTCTTGGAGCTGCCCAGCCTGGGCACCCATGTGCAGGGAGCTTGTGGGACGGGGCTGCATGGCTCTTCTTGCAATGGCAGGTACTGAATATTGATTTTTTTAAAATTATTATTATTTTTATTCCCCCCCCCCTCCAGCAATGTGGATTTCAGACACTTCCATCAGCACTCATTGCTCTGCACCTGCTGCTTCTGACCCCTGCAGAGCCCAGGTGTTTCTTTCCCTTTCTGGATTCAGCTGCAATAGCTGTAAAACCAGGGAACTGATTTTTGTTGCTTTCCCATAATTACAAATAACAAGGTGGGAGCATGTTTTGCCATGAGATTTTCCCATTTTCCAGTCGCAGAGTGCTCAGCACACATTACTCTTTTGGAGGAGAGAAAAAATTGGAGGGGAGGTGAGTTTTGACAGATGGATAATACCTGAAAATTACCATTTTCTGAAGCTTAATGACCTGGCTGATAGTTATTAGAAGCCAGTATGGATGACAGTGGCATTTAAGCGAGCACCGCTGCCGCGCAGGGCCGGGCAGCCCTGGCCTGGGCTCCCGCCCGTAGGGGCTGCTGTTGCTCTGCAGTGGCCGGGAGCGCGGGCCCCAGCGGGAGCGTCTCTTTAAAGTTTAGAAATTAGCTTTTCAAATGTTTGAACTTCGGAGTAAAGGAAATCCGTGAAACCTTTACTTGTGTGCATGCGATTTAACAGCAGCCTTTGAGTTCTGCCTCAGGCTGGCAGCATCAGGCTGATGGAAGGAGCCTGTGGAGGCCGGCGGAGGGGTGGAATATCGGCCTTGCTGTGGCCGGAGTGGAGGGGCTTCTGGGCTGCCAGCAGCTCCCAGAGCGCCTGGCTGGGCTGGAGAAGGGGTTGGCCCCATTGCATGGATGGTTCCCTGCAGAAGGAGGCCTGGGGTCAGTCTGAGCCCTGGTGGCTTGTCCCGAAGTCGGAGGTGGCCTCCCTCAGTCCTGGGAGATGAACCACGGGTGCAAACAGAGCACTGGGGTTAGCACACGCTTAGTTGAGCCCCAGCGCATCAGCCCAACTGTTGTTGCTTTGCCCACCCGTGGATGCAGCCCAGCAGAGCGCTGTCAGAGCAGTGGCTTCACAACGACAGAATTCACAGGAGTTTTATATAGGCGTTCATCAGGAAATGCTGATGAGAATGTAATCACTAGTGCATAAAACTGGCTTCCCCGTACATCTGCAGAGGGTTCAGTGGCATTTTCCTGGCTGGTGTGCACAGACGTGCTGCACAAGGGGCTCGTGGGCAGGAGGAGCTCATGTCCCAGCACGGTGCACCTCTCTGGGAGGAAGGTGTCAGGGGGACAGATGCTGCCACAAGAACCTGTTTTTGGCTTCCCAGTGTCTTGCCAGCCCCCAGAAACCCCATTGCACCAGGGAGGGCGACTGGGCTTGACATCCCTGAGCCTTCCATGGCCTTTACTGAGGAAAACTGAGCAGGTTTTTCCTCCTTTCAGGCTGCTGTGGACCTGGTCAGTGAGCAGGAGCGAGGGAGGGGAGCCGAGCGGCGCTGGGGGTGACCATGGGGGAGCTGCCACTGTGTCTGCCGGCAGCTTTGCCGCTGCAAACCAGCCCAGCCTCTGCTCTTCCAAGGGTGAGCAGCTCTGCAAGGAGCTCTGCAGCTTTAGAAAATACATATATCTACATATATATATATATACGTTTAATATGACCTCTAATGGTAACAGTGCGAAGCTGAGGTACCTGAGCCTCAGCTTTAGCTCAGTTGGTTTAGAATCCAAATCGCAGAGCCCAGGAGTCTGGGGGATGGCTGTGGGGGCAGATGGTTCTTGCTGCCTCAAGGAGAACAGATGTTTTCAAGGCAACTGCTGAGATGTCAAGCCAAGAGAAAACAGAACTGAGCATCAGCGATCTAAAGTTGATATATTTACAGTGCGATGAGCTGGGTGCTTCCATTGCCGCTCTATGATTTTCTCTCTGCAACACAAAGGCTTGTTGTGCAGCGCCGTGTCCTCCTGCTCGATGGTCCTGGGCTCTGTGGGAGCAGAAAGCGTGGAGCAGGGGAAGAGGTGGCAACTGGAGGCGTGTGACCCTGTGAGCTGTGTCACTGCGCTCCTGTCACCGTGTCAGGCTGATCCAGGGGCTGCAGGGGGGCCCAAGGCCTCTCCTTTCCTTCTGTGACTAGTTCTGGGTTGTCCTTCCCTTGAGAAGGGATTTAAAATGGGAGCTTGTCACAAACTGTTTGTGACCCTTCTGCAGCAGTGTCCTGTAAAGGACATTTTGCTGGGCAGCCCCTGCTGCCACCCGCCTGCTCCCTCCTGCCCCGCTGCCCCACAGAAGGGACAGTCGGGGCGCTGTGCAGTCACGTTTTCTGCCCAGGGACAGCCCGTGGGGTCCCTCACGGCTCAGTGTGGGACGGGAAAAACGTGGCGAAAGGCAGAGAAATAAATGGTGCAGAAAACACGAAACACTGGAATGGCTACGAAAGATTTTAATTTATTTCACCTTTTCTATCTACTTTAACTTTTCAGGTCACTGGCGGTAATGGGCAGTGCTGGAAATGAAGTAAATATTTACATAGCCGGAGACACAGCATTGACTTTTAAGTCTCTTCTCACTAATTAGTGACAGCATTTATAGGCACTGATGGCTTAACAAACCCCACGGTATTCACCTGCCGCCTTCTCAGGCAGCAAGAAAATCAAAGCAGTGCAGAAGAAAAGGAAAAAAGAAAAGGCCTTAATTTTTACTTTCATTTTGGTTTTAGCAGAGTTGGATTATGGTAGTTTTAAAAAAATAACTGGGTTCTTTTGTTGTTGACTTACTGGTGTATTGTTATTTAAAGTAACTTTAAAAATAATGCCGGTTTACTCTTCAGCCCAAACACCCCGTGTCGAGGGCAGGAACCAGGCAGCGCCAGCTCACTGCAGGGAAGAAGTTTTTCACAATTTGGTCATTGGAATGTTGTTGCTTTATTGAACAGGGCCTGGTGAAGCAGGGAGGCCGCCCAGGTGTCTGTGCTGCACCCGCACAGCCGGCACACACCGTGAAGAACGTTCTGAGAGGTGAACACGGGAATCGTCACTTTTGTTTGCCTCTCAATTTCTGCTTAACTAGGTTTCCCATTGCTAATCCAACAATAATACATCTTGTAGGATTTTTCCCCCTTTAATTGATTTCAAAATACAGCGATGCAATGATTGTCAGCTCTCATGTGATGATGCAACTCTGTATTTATAAACTAATAAAATTGTTCTAAAGATGCATGCCTACCTAAAACTTGGAAAAGTGTACAACATGGTTCACTGCTCAGCCGATACATATAATTTTTATTTATACTTGCTCAAAGGCCTTGAACGAGTTTTCTATAAGAGAATGTGCAGGTGAGTAGTCCTGAGGTGAGTTCGGAATACAGAAGAAGAACTAATTCAGACAAAAAACCTGAGAAGCTGCTAGTTCTGATCAGAAAATCTGGTTTGCTTAAGACAGGTAATGAGAGCTGTTTTCAGATTTTTTTAATGAATGACTTGGAGGCCATAAAATGAGAAGAGGAATTGTTCATGTATCTTTTCTACTTGAAAGACTGATAGAAAAATATGAATGTCATTGTCTTTTCCTCATTCACTGAACCTCATCCTTTTCCCTTACTCCTTCCTCATGTCTCTGGTATCGAGGAGCTCATCACCAAATGCGTTACTTGTCTTACTCCCTCCAGGTAGATGGGTTTGGTTATTAAAAGCGGCAGTAATGACAAATGCCCAGGTTTGGGGATCAGCTCACACTCAGGAGGCCTGGTTCTCTTTCCTCCATTATATGTCCCGGTTTCACCCCAAAGTGGTACATAGAGAAGTAATAGGATTCTAAGGGACACACTGAATCGTGGCCAAACCATACTGCTTGTTTCCTATGAGCAAACAGGCCCAAGTAACAGTCATCCTTCTGTCTGCAGGTGCTGGGTGTTATCCTACATACACCTGGTAGGGCTTATACTCTTATGTTAGCGTGTCAAACTCATTTTTACCGCGGGCTGCATCAGCCTCACAGTTGTCTCCAAAGGGCTGGATCTAATTTTAGGACTGTATCAATGTAGGAGTCGTTGCTCTTGTCTCTTGTTCTTTGCAATCCCTGTCATACGTACCACCGAGGCCGGATCCAGCCTACAGTACAGTCAGCACAGCCGCAGAACTGGGCTCCTGCGTCAGCCTGAGGTAAGGGACAAAGCTCCACAAAACTGCACACAGAAGCTCCTCCTTGCAAATTCAGTGAGGAGAAAGCAGACTATGTTATTAACAAAGTACAGTTTTAATAAAAAGGTTTAAGGCTTGCATCTCAAATTGACTTATAAATAAACATAATCACAATACATATATTCTATTTTTTTTTAAAAAGTATTCATAATAATATATATTTTCTGAGTTATAAAATCCCATATAAATAGCAAATTATTCTCAGTATGCAGAATACAAGAATACATAAAAACTGGGGTGCATATCTGAAGGGAATCCAGAGCGCACACACAATAAATGGCAGAAAATAGAACAATGCCACAGTTGGACACAATAAATGCTGTCGTCCTAGTATATAATTACTCCAAAACTGTAAAAATGGAACCGAGAACTTTTTTGTTGCTTAACCCTGTTCAGCTCCATAGAAATAAACTGAAGAATGGCTCTGGATACTCCATGCCTTGAGATTTCAGGAGCACCCTATGGATTCTTTTGGTATCAAATAAAGAAAACAATGTCTGTCTTCTGATGGACAGAAACAAGGCACACAGAGCAAGTCGGTGCAGGCTGTAAGATGCCGCTTGGACTTACAGCCAGAGAGCAGCAAAAGGCATCTCTTGAATGAAGACATGTGGCGACAAATTCTGGTAGTTACAGGCAAGAGGTGGCCAATTCTTAGTATTTCTCAAGGTTCCCCTGCTTATCCTCAAAATAGCAATATAAACTAAAACAAGTAGAAAATTTGCAGCTTATAAGTATGAAAATGAATGTTGTTGTTGGTTTTGGTTTTTTTAGATTGAGATATGGAAAGAAGCGAGTTGGACTAAGAGCGGGCAGCCTGGCTCCAGCAGCACGCTTCTTTCCCTGCGGTACACGTGTAGCAGCATTTGGAGCAGAGCTTTCCCCTGCCTTTCTTCCCTTCCAACCCAAACTATTCCATGGTTTGATGACTGTGATTCTCTCTTGGCTCTTCAACGTGATGTGCACAACAGCTAGATGCGAATGGTGATGTTCAGAACGGTGTGACTACGTCTCGTGGAACAAGGCGGATGCCGTACTGCAGGAGGGCACCAACCTGCAGGAGCCTAAATTCTGAATTCAGAGTTATTTTACTATTTTAGCACAACTTTTTTTTCCTGATCATAACAAAAAATGTCCATTATTCATGGAATAAAGCCTGTTCTGCTTGTTGTTTTCAAGGAGTAATGTAGTCATTATATGTTCCTTTAAACACTGCTATTATTTAAATAGTATGTTCTCTGTCACATACTCAGGGCCATGAGCTCTGACTTACTACTAAAACATGAGTCATTAGAGCAAACTCACACATGCAAACTGCAATAAATGCATAGAGGCTTAAATTTCATTCCTTATTACAGCGTCAGCTCAGTAGAGATAATGAAGCATATAGGAACCATTTTTAGTCTCCCGGCTTATTCCCAGTTTAACTGGGATCAAAAATTGGATGAACAATGTTATACTGAAGTTGAGCCATAGTTGGCGAGAGCGGAACGTCGCAAGTAAACAGATGCGGGATGCCACTTCAGATGCAGAAATTCTCAATAGTTTTCTGCCCTTTCAAATATTACAAATAATTGATCCTTCAATTTCCATGGTATCCTATGGATACTGGCTGCTTCTCTTGTGGCAATTTTCTTCATGCTTTTTGGTTAAAAACCCCAGCAACAAGAAGTTGTAAATATTGCACAGTATGTTAGGATGGAAGACTAGAAAAGAGAATGGCACTTGCAGGGTGACTTTTCAGTCCAAAGAAAAGCTCTTCATTTTTTCTGCTAATTCCTGTCTCATTTCTATATGTTTTTTCAGGTTTTGCACTTCATGTGGCAGGTTCATGTCCCACACTGACACGCAGGATTGTAATTCTGGAAAAAAAAAAACAACATTGAAAGCTGCAACAGAGAAGAATTATTGCACACTTAGAAGTGGTTTTGTTTATCTGCTTATGCTTTAATTACTTGTAAATCGCCTCAATGGAGCATGACGCTTAGGACCTGGAAGACAAGTTACATGACACATTGTGTGTGAGGTAATGCAGTTATGTGCTACAAGCTGTTTGTACCCGCACAACAATTCAGTTTCTAGTTCCTAAACTTAGAGTATACTATTTAAAAGCACTTGAAAAATCATTTATGGGGTCTGTGGACCATAAGCTACTGACCTGAGCTACAGTTAATGTTGGTACTGAGGTGCCTGCAGAAAATTTTGTCTCTGTTTTCCTGAGCAGACATACCCTAAATGCTTACAGACTCAAAACCTGTAAACTAAAAACAGAAACTGATTTCATAAAGCAGCTGGAAAAGGTAATTTCTTCAATCTCTCTTTATGCAAATGACTCTTTTTAAACAGAGAATTCACATTGCTTTTAGTGGAATAAGGATAACTGAGAACACTCTCATGAGCAGGGACTCACAAGCTCACAAGGTCTGTGGAGTCTCCGATTCCTCTCTGTATAGTTAATGGCACTGTTAAGTACAATAAAAAGGCTAAAAGGGCAATTGGTGTTCTTATGGTAACAATCAGGGAATATTAGAATATAAAAATCACTGCTGTAAGTTTGATTCTTATTTTATTCCAGTCAGCTCATCTACGCTCACCACTCTTAACTTTCTACTGGCATTGCCACATTTTTAGGGGTCACTGAAAGTGGGATGCAATAAAGGTAAAGAAGGGCATTGATCAGAGCATCAGCTGTAGCTGTTCTTAGAAAAACCCAAAGATGCGGATTATCTTCCTTTTCCAGCACCTGGCTACCCTAATTGTCAGGAAGCTTTTCCCGATGTCTGACCTAAATCTTGCTTGCTGTAGTAGAAACCGGTTAGTCCTTATCCTGCCCACAGGCAACTTGCAGGAGTCTTTATTCCCTTCCTCTTTATTTACATATGTGAAGCCTATTATCACATCCTCTCTAAGCTTTATTTATATTAACCAAAACTCAAATCCCCACAGCACTTCCTGACAGGTCGCATTTTTCTCCTCTGGACTGTTCCCATCAGCAACGTCCCACAAGGGAACACTCCTCCAGCAGAGGGGAAGAACCAGCTTGTGCCCTACAGACACCACTTTTTGGTGCATGTGAGAATGGTGTTTGCCTCTTTGGCAGCAACGTGACACAGCTGACCCGTGTTCAGCCTCTGATCAATCATAGCCCTTTTTTCTGTAGCACTGCTGTTTAAGCTGATCATCTTATACTGGTACAATGGCTCATTCCTAATTAAGTACAATGACTTGCATTTGTCCTTACTGAATTGTATCCTGTTTCCTTCCAGATCATTTGCTCTATATGTCAAGGTAATTTTGAATTCTAATCCTTTCCTCCAGTGTGCTTGTGGCTTTGTCTTAGCTGAGAATTGTCTGAAATCTGAAAAGCACATTCACTATTCCTTCATCCACATTATTAATGAAAATGTTGAGGATTCCTAGCCCAGCACAGACCCCTCTGGAAATCCATTTGATACATTTTCCTATTAGACAATTCCATTTACATTCCAAATATAGTTTTCTAGCAAATTATATTACATACTTTAAATAGTGGCTTCCTCTGATCCATGTTTGGAAGTTACTGTTAGTTTGTATGGAGCCCAGAAATTACATTAAATGATGATCATCAACTCTCCACTCTCAGCGGGTAGTCAAGCATAATAGTGTCTACTCCACTAATAATGTGAATTAATAAAAGGTGGTTCAGGTACCTTTGTGATATTTGTTGTCTTCGGTGTCACTTTTATAGCAATATCCCAAAACCAAGACTGCATTCTTGAGACTCCCTTTTTCAAAGAAATAAAATGTCGAATTTTAATGGGAACTTCGTAATTTAAAGACAGAAAGAGTAGATGACATCATGCCACTAAGAGGACAGAAAGCAGAGTTCAGTCAACTGGACCTTTTATTCAAAATCATTAACCATGACAAACCCAGACACGAAAACAATATAGTTCCCGTCTCCATTTAATGTAGGGGTTTATCAGGGTTCAAAGGCATGAGCACCAGACCAGCCGCCCAGGCTGTTGAACAAGCCCAAGTACAAAGCACCTGTTCTACAGCACAAGCAGAGGCAGCAGAGCCACAGGAAACAGATGTCACAGCAAAGGGACAGGCTGCAAATGGAGTCCCGGTGGAAAGCACAAACAGAAGGTGCCAGTAATCAGTTTGGTTATGGAAAAACACAACCAAATATGATACAAACTAATTACAAGCGTTCTGAAGTAAAGATGGCATGTATGTAGGAAAGGAGAGAAAGTAGAAACAGGGGATGGATCACAGGAAGGTGCCTGCTGAATAATGTGAAAAACGACCAGGAAGACAGGAGTGGCTGGATGACAGAGGGATGAAGTGAATGTGCTGGTGTTTCAATAACAACTTGTTGCTTATTCCCAACACAACATGTTTGTAAGTGTCTGGCAAGACAGACGCAAGCTGCCAGGTGTCCTCCTGCCACAGCCGCTCCCTGTCCTGCCGCAGCCCAAAGAGGGCAGCAAGTGGGGGACCATGGGCTGGCAGAGGACGCAGGACCAGCTCCCCGTGCCATGGATCAGGCCAGCGAAGGACCAGCCCTGTCTGCAGACACCCCAGCTCCAGACTGTGCCCCACACCTCTTCATACCTGATGTCTTACACACTCCCTAGGGAAAAGCTGAGAAGGGGGCAGTTTCGGGGGTTTATGTAGGCTGGATTATGGCTCACTGTGAAACCACAGTCTTGGAAGTCTGGTGTGACTACACCACAGCGTCTCCGCCACAACACGTTCCTTCTGAATCAGCAGACACTTCTATTGTGGGTTGCCCAGGACCCCTGCAAGGTAGAGGGAGATTTTTCCTGCCCTGGGGAGATGTGCAGTGTATTCTCCTCCGATACTGATGTAAATCTGTTTATGGTAGATGATGGCTCGTGGGAACCATAAGCATCTTCCATGCTCAGATTTTTCATCACTTTATTTTCTTCTATAACCAGTCCCATCCATACTCCTCACAAAGTGATTGGAACTTAAGTATAATGTTTCTTATTCAGACTGAGGTCCTTCCTCACTATATAGAAGTCTAAATTTTCACTTGCAAAATGAGATACAGATTTACATATAAATCATTCTGTATGATAAGTCTCATGTCTATTATATGTCAATATGTTAGGTGAAAGAATTAGAAAAAGCCATTATATTTCCATATTCATAGATGAACTACTGATAAAACTTATGTCTTAAAGTCTGTCAATCTCTTTTCCCCGAAATATTTACATCTGGTTGACATAATATATTTTACATCTTAAATGAAAATATTTAATACAAAAATGTTTCCCTCTATCTTCTCTCATTTCACACAAGCAATGCGTTACTGCTGAAGAATTGCTCAGCAGCCTCAGTGCCATTTGCACTGAATCTGTGAAAATCCAAGTAAAAATATTCTTTGAATTTAGGAAAAAACCCAACCCTGATATATTATTGCTGGGAAAAATGATCAAAAGAAAAACACCACTCATCAAACTGCATGTATCAATCTTACTTGCTATTCTTGAGATTTATGCAAATGCAGCTAAACTATTCCTACTGAAGTATTAGCTTTCCTACGCATAAAATTTTGATTTAAAATATTGTGGTGACTTGAAACAAAGAATATGAGACTCAATGTTTAAAAATCACACTATATTATTCTACACAATGTACTTTCCCTATCAATGCCAGTAAAAAGCGAGGCAAAATTTTGTTTTCATAGTAAGTATTCTTTACAAAATGCTAAAAGTGAAACGTCCATTTATAGTACTAATATGGTAGCTATCAGGACTAGAAGGACTGAAAATGCTGTGGTATTGAATCTGGACTGTATAGCTGGCACCAGCTGAGGACAGAACAGACTCTACAAACCTGCTCCCAGACAAAGGCAAGTTAGAGTAGCATGTAGCTTTTTTGACTCGTACAACGCTGTCAGCACTGTGAGCAAACTGCAGTCTATGGATGCTTCTGGTGTCAGAAAGGAATAAACAGCCCCCAAATTAAGCAGAAAACATCCACAGCCTGCAACAATCAAGTCTGCCAGCAGGATTACAGTGTGTTTCTGAGTCCACAACAACAGCTTCAGAGTCTGTTTTTGACAGCAATCATACTTTAGATCACACTGACAAGGGAACTCCGGAGTTTTTTTCAAGACGCAGTGGGAGGCAATGGGAACCCACACTTTGTACTACACAGTACTTTTTGAAGTCGTGTGTATTTTAAGTGTACACAGCACTGCAGTACAATGAACTCTGGAGTCCACTCATGGCCTTCAGTACTTTTGAGAGAGATGCAGGTGAGCGTACAGGGGAAGGAAGTTACAACAGCCAAGAAGTGCCCCATACTCAGCTATGCTCCTCTGGCTGTTTGTAATTAACACCGAAAACCCACAACTACTGTCTGCCTACAGCAGCTGGAAACAACTGGCCCTGGTGACAGGAACAGCTCATCTGCACAAGTCTGCACCCTGAGTCCAAACATGTGGTTCTGCTGGGACCTGCCTGTGACCCAAACCTAGAAGAACCATTCTTGAATAAGGATGGGAGAGGAAAGCAAGGCAATAGGCAATTAAGAAAAACTGATTAAAACCTAACAAGCTCCACAGAGAGAGAAGCCAGAAGCATAGAACTTAAGATGGAGAAAGAACATGGGCAGACACAGATCCAGACAAAGATGATGGGACAGAAGATGGTGAGAGCTGCGTTGAAGCACGGCACGTGGATGCAGTGAAGGTGACTGTGTCCATGTGCTGATCAGTGACCGGCCAGGACAGAGCTGTGGCTTTAGGAGGGCACAGGTGTGACAGCCTTCTGGAGTTCAGCTATCAGCACAGCGGCTGACACTCACTGAAGGTGACAGCAGCAGAACAGAATGCATGAACAAAACACAGAAAACACTAATCTGTTCTTGGAACAGCATGGCAAACAGGAGACAGCAATCCTGAACTTGGCACTGGTTTCAAAGTTCTTGTCACTCGATGGTTTTACTTACCTAGCTGAGCTGTTATCATGACTCTAATAGAATCACAAAAGTTGTCTATAACTCGTACAGGACGCCGTGTTGATAAATCAAGCAGCAAGATATGGCCTCCTCCTGTCCCTATCCACAGTGCCGTATTTTTCTGCAGGCAAATTGTCTTCACTCTTCCAGAATAAGCCAGTTTATGTTTTGATTCCTTAGTTAGTTTTTCTACTTTGTCCCTATAAGTATGGAGAGAATTTGTATTAAAATCTCATGGCACACTATTCCACAACTGCTAAAATGACTCTCTCAATAGCAGCCTTTTAAACAACCATTGATCAAGACAAGCTGCACAAATCTCATGCTTATCAGTTGATTGACTTGAAACAAACTACGATGAAAAACTACTGGACTTGTGAGACCCTGCTGGTCTCTTCAAAAGACCTTAAAATAAGAGGCAGGTATGTTTCTCTGCTCACTCCCAGTCTGCAGGAGAATAACCTCATTGCAAAGTGGGAGAAGAACACCTAGAGCTGCTCCAAACGTCAACAGGAAAATGGAATGGATGTGGCACATTAAGGGAGAAAAAAATTAAATGCAAATGAAAATCTGTGTCACTGTTAATGAAATTCTGATCTCATACTGAATCTGTGCACTGGAGAGAGAAGATATTCGGAGTATGCAGGAAGTAACCGGATGCAAAAGCATTAGTATCTCTTCTTTCTTGAGCAGTTAAATTAATCTTCTCCACATCATAGACAAATTGTGAAATATCATAAGGGTCTTAAAAAATTGAGATTCTGCATGGGATATTCTGAAGTTCTGGGCCAAAAGAGAGAGAAGGAATTGTACATTTGCCCAAAGAACTGGGCAAATCCCTTACCTCCAGGAGGTTAAGGTACTAGGCTAGAGAAGGCAATCTGATATCCAGCTTTCATCAGGCCATCAATCTGAAATAAAACACTTACTTAAGAAAACGTGCACAGTCAATTAGTTCAGAAAGTTTTTCTGTCTTCTTGTCCCAGATTTCCACAAAATGGCTGTTTTTCTTTGCCAAGTAGATAGATTTGTCTATTGCTATTGAAATAATGTTTGCATCACTGTAAGCATTATGACAGAACCTAGAAGAGAGAAGAACTCAAGTTAAATACACAGAAAATATACGGTAGAAAAACTTGACTATTATGGGGGGTTAACTTCCCTGTAACTCTTACACAATCATTCAGCCTTCACACCAAACTGGGCTAGGATATAACGGAAAGGGTTTGCTATAATCTTCCTACAGTTTGACATAAATTCTCACAGTAATGGAGTTGTGCTGATGATATCCCTGGAGGCACATTCATGCCCCAAAACCTATTAATAAATCTTTCCCATCTATCTGCTCAAATCACATATGCTCACAACTTGCTTTTTATTAACACATTATTTTCCAAAGAAAATTAATTTGCCAGAATAATGTTCTCTACTATCATAAAATCAAACACTGTGTTCCCTGCTCAGGAAAAATTCCCCTTAACTTCAGAGCCGGATTTGCCCATGCGAGAAGTATATCAAACACTCCAAAAACTTCAGTCTCTATTTTCTAATAATTAGCAGTCGGCAACCATACATGATTTAGGTCTATAGGGCAGAGACGTGCACACATATCATACTGACAAACATGTAAGAACAAATACTATGCTAAGTATGTGTGCATGATTCTAAATAAAGTAAAAAGGGTCTGGGCAAATGCAACTGGGGAAAAAACCTGATCTGTTGCATTTAGATATTTTTTAATAGATACTGACTTAATAAATCCTTTATATAGTAAAAATGTATATCCCTTGTTTAAAAGCATACCTTAAACATTACTTATTGATCTTATTTTAATGCACATTATGTTCCATCTGTATTACGGAAGGAAAAGAATGGAAACAAGAGAACTCAAAAGAACGAGCTCTAGAACAAGACACCACATCAAATACTGCCAGAAATCTTCAGTGAAAACAATGATAGAGCCAAGTAACATAATTTTAAAAATAAACTTACAGTTGACTTGTCTTTGTTTCAATGAGCTTTTGAATAGAGAAATCACTAGTCAGGGCAATGATGTTTGTTCCACAGCCTCCCCAGATTATATTTTTCTCAGATAAGTGTGAGGATTCATTTAAGCACATGAGTGGTGTGCTAACATTTCCTATAGTTAGTATCTTCAGAGGTGAAGCACCCTTACACTGCAAGAAAAAATATACTCTCCATCAGAAAGAAGGAGCATACAGACACTCAGAAACTCTTAAAAAGAGACCACACGGCCTGCCAAATTCAATTCACACAGCCAGATTTTCTGAACCATTACGGTATCTTACCAGAATGTTAGTGACTGAAAAGCACTATAGTCTCATTATAGATGTCCCACAGAAAACAGCCTGTGTGAGCGGGAAGGGGAGAGAGCTGGGACTGATACTTCTGCAACCTCAGCACAGCTCAATAACTGGACAGAATGTCACATCCATGTCTTACGAGATGTCTCACACTGGACTATCTTCTGGTTCTGCAATGCACTGCAAACGCATAATTGCTCTAAATTGCATATGGCCAGGAGCCAGCCCTCGGGAACCAGCTGATACAAACTGCCCCCAGCGTTTCTTTATCTGTTCTGTGAGCAGCACTCTGACCTACAGAAAATCTAAACAATCTTTTTGGAGATCTCCATTCTACTAAAATTTAGTGGGAACAAAATCAAAAAGTAGCTATAACAGCAAAAAAGGAGATTAAAACTGCTATATTCTTAACAAGAACTATTAATGTCACTCTCTAGTCAGTTTGCCAGGTCTTTTGAAGTCTTATAATGAGAAATAAACTCCCGCTCTTAACTCTATTGGTTTAAACAGACATTGTAAAACATGTGCATTTCCGCCAAGACTGCAGTAGGAAATTATTTTTAGTTTTAGAGAAGCAATTAAAAATAAGCTTCATGAAAGAAAGCTGCTATTGGCAGTTGCTTTACATATATTTTGTAGAATAGACAGCAAAAACAAGTCTACCTTTACTGCTCTGTCTTCAAAAACTGCCAGTTTGCCATCAGCTGTGCCTACCAAGAAGAAATTCTTCTGTTTGCTGAAATAAAATAAAATAATAAATTCTAGAAATGCCTTAATCAAGTAAGAAAAACTTAAATGAGGAGCCTCTGGTATTTCAAGAGTTTCACTGAACACTAACGGCAAATACAACCACCTGTGGTCAGGAATGAAGTCTCCAGTTACACTGGATGCAAAATTAAATCAATGTGCAGGCACAATAAGCAGTTGTCTGAACAAAACCGCATGAGTGTACAGAGGCCATCTTCTAAACATCTCTGTTTGGTCATACTTTCAAAATGTAACCCAAAATGTTTAAAATTCATTCGTACCTTTGCTTTGAAAGAGAATTACAGTATAAGCAAGTGATGGAATCTGACATTTTCTGCAGACGATGCCTTCTTGTTTCATCTTCTGTGTTAAGTGCCCACAGGGAACCGGACTGGGTTCCTGCTACAATCCAGTTTTCTTTATCAGTAGGAAGGGTTACTAAGGCCAAACTTAAAATTTTACTATCTGTGATATCCTGAGTCAGAAAAACAAACCAAAAAAGAAAAACAACATGGTTATGATTTCAGTAAGGGTAAATGTTAGTTAATTGCTGGTAATAAAAATGAAGTACAACCTTCTTGGACCCTGGACAGACCCAGGTCTTAATCTCCCCATTAAGAAATCTAATTCCCTAATAGCAGAAAACATCTTCAACTGTATCATCTGTCTTGGAAATTCTGGGAAGGACCCCTCAAACAGTAGACAGGAAAATCTCTAAGCTGAATGCTCTCTATTCATTAGCAAATGAATAGCTCTCTATTCACTAAGCAAATGGAACTACACTGCAATATATGTTCAGTGAAATTACTAGCAATAAAAGTACTGGTCTAATACTTGTTTCTCATTTTAGTTTTAGAAAAACATGCCATATAATTTACACAAAAAGCTACCAATTCAGATGTATCATGGTCAACAGATGGCAGATGGAAATATAACTTAAACAACTTTGATGGTGAGTCACAGTTCTGGCACACATGCTCATCTCAGCACATCTAACCTGGGTCAAGCCTTTCCCCTTTCCTGATGTCAAAAGACCAAGATGCACAAAAAGCAAATGAAAAGAGCTGGAGGGTATCACCCAAAGTGGCACAAGGAGGTGGCATCCATAGGAAGAGAGGAATTGTTAAGAGACCAGCTGCATGGTTAGGGAGGTAGTCATACAAAGGCTTGTGTAACTATTACTCCTTGTTCTTTCCTCCGTGCTAGAAATAGCTCCCATCTGAGGGGAAGAAAGGAACCTAGTAGTGGAAAGACAGCACTATGAGAAAGTTCAGGCTGGATGGCAGGAAGAAAAGAAGTGACTGTGTTTCTGCCTCATTTCATGGATACAATGATGACTCACTTATGAGCAAACTTTGTTCTCTCAAAGGTTAGCTTTCCAGAATTAATACCCTACTGTTAAAGCGCAATTAATCCTTCTGAAATACATCTGGGTGACAAAAAAATGGAAGAAATGGCAACTTTCCACGTACCTCACAGGTATGTCCATCTGTATTTAGGTTCACAAATGAAAGTTGTGCTTTTTCTGTGTTCCCATTGCCTATCCAGACTCCTGCCTTCTTGCAGCTTTGACTGGCAGCTACCATGCACTCTGCTGTGGACGTGCTGGGTATTGAAACGTACCTCATCAAACAGATAAGTTCTGCAGAATTCAGGATCTCGTAAACCTACACAGAAAGCCACAGCATGTACATGGTAATAACAATGGCTTGTACTGTGATAAATAAATAACAAGCAATGGATAACATTGTGAGAGATGTCAACTAAAACCCGGAAAATGGTATCACCTATAACAAAAATACAAATGAATAGACTAAGTCATACCTGGGAAGATGTTGGTCGTTCCTGAGGGTTTTCCTTCAAACACTTTTTAATTAAATTTTCAACTTCAGGCCATGGGGCACATCCATATTCTTTGACAGGATCTAAAATGTAAAATTAGATAACTTATTAACCAGCCTTTAACATAGCTCAGAAATGAGAGTTCTGAATAATTTTCTTCTTATTTAAAGAATTCATCTAAATTCTTACAGAGCTGCTCTAAGAAATATCATACTCTTAGGTAAAATGTCAGCATGAACAGCTTGGAATTGCTCATCTGCCATTAAATGCTAGAGCATGAAATGCCAGAGGTAGAGTCCTTTTCATTAAAAGCAGTTAAAGTGAATGGATTTTGCTTTAACATTTTTTTAATGTCCCTGTACTGGGACTGAATCACAGATATGTGACAGTTGTGTTTTGATTAATGCTGACCATTCAAGGGCACGTCATTTCAGTCTGTAGTCTTTTCAATTCCTGTGGACATTTATCTCCACATTTATTCTTCTGTGTTTGGTCAGAGTACGTGGAATACAGATGAATGTCCAATAAAATGTATAGCAATTTAGATAAACAACTCCATATAGTATTTATGAAATATGGAAGTTTAAATGCCCACTCAGTGCTTTGAATGTGTATCTTATGACTATAGGTGCTGAACTTTCTAAGAACAAATCACTCATGAATAATGGTGCCTGTGTTGCTTTTCCATTTAGTTCATCATAATCCACAGCAGGTATTCCAGTCCTACATTGACAGAGGTAACATTAATGATAAATACCTGCAAACGAAGAAATCCTGTTCAGCAAATGACAGGCACTGTTTACTTGTGAGCTCAGCCAGCCCCTTTTTTGGTGGAAATACATAAATGATGACCATGTGCACCAATGGGACTGTACTATCTCCAGAAATGAATACTTCTGATTATTTCATAGGGCTCACAATACAGAAAACAGCCAAATGGAGAGCTGCACTCAAGAGATACTTAGTCATCAGTTCTTGGGATGGCCTCTTTCGGGAGGGCGTTAAACAGCCTGAGCTATGAACTGAACTGTTCTCCTTCAGGAGCAGAAAATGCATGAACTGTCTGTCCCTCCTAACAGAGAAGCCATGCCACATGAAGTGGTACTGTTGCTGCCCTTTCCTAGACGGACTGACTTTTCAGTCTTAAAGAATGTTTCACAAGTATATCCGCTATTGCAGGGCAATAAATAAGAACGCCACACATTAAGCTTGTAATACTATAAAAATTCATCAGCTTTTTTTCCACAGAAGTTGCCAAATAGTGAATTCTACTGTCCAGCTGACTACAGCACATCCAGTCTGACAGTCCGTTTCATCTCCCTTCCAGCAGCCAACAACTACGTGTTCTAATACAGGCAGAATATGAAGAATGTTACATAGCTGCGCAGGGACCTCACACTCTTGACAAGTTAAAAGGGAATTCCTATTTAAAACCTTAAGGGGTAGCTGCCCTTTTAATGTGGTGGCACTTCTTTGTTTTTCAAGAAGATTTCACAGGGTTTTTTGAAGATTTTAAGATATACAGCTTCTCAGTAATGGAATTTTTAATGTAAAGTATCATGATCAAAGAACAGAAGTGGAACTGTGTTTTTCTTAGTGCATGATATGCATTATCGCAGCAATATGTAAGGGTCAGGTCCAGACACTGGTATTAGAAGGTACCTTCAGCAACATCAGTTCTTAGCTGGGTCTGGATAAAATCCCAAATATACAAAACCTCTGTTTCTTTATAAAGTGAACCAGCTGGATTCCTTGAAATTGCAATGAAATTATAACCAGTTTGATGTTGAACAGATGCCTATTTCTCACTATTTCAAGACCATGTGAAATTAGGAGAAGCTTCTAAAAATTGCTGTTATTTAGTCTCCTCCTCTGATCACTTATCACAAGATAAAACATGAGAGGTGTCATTTTTAGAGGAGACAACACAAATGGTCCGCTTTCATGTTAAAACTTAACCAAGGCATACCTGGTAACTTTCCTTGTATTGCTAATTCATCAAACTCATTTGGAAACTTCAAGCCTTCCATTATTCTACCTCCTCCTGTTAAAATGTCATAAAGCAGCAAGCCAAATGAATAAACATCAGCTTGCTGATTGTAAATAACATTTCCTCTGGCAACCTCCGGTGCTCGAAATCCTGCAAATAAACAATTCATTAATAGTTATGATTCATAGCACGATGAAGCCATCTTTGTCCTTTTAAGAGCAAACACTTACTGATAAAAATGTCACAGGAAGTAAACCAAAAATAGCATGTTATTTCTGGGCTGCCACTAGCCTGCATGTGGCAGACCTCCAAAAATATCAGCAATCAGTACAATGGAAAGGGACAGTACACAGTTACAGAGCTCCTGCACCACTACACATAAATTAACTCATTTATCAATGAATATTGAAAATGAAGGACAAGTCTGCAGACATTACTGAAGGCCTAGCATTTAACACTTGAAGTCATGCCCTCATGCACAATTTCCAAGACCTAAAGGCACTTTTCAAAGTTGTTGAATTGTTCAGTGCTTTAAAATAGATACTGATATGCTCTCTATAAAGTCACGAAACAGTGAAGGTATTTATAGTCTTTGAAAAAAATTGACTTATTTATGCATTACTGAAAATTAAAACAACAATTTTAGTAGTATAATTTCAATATTACAATAACCATACTGAAACAAGATAGAAAGAAATAATAATGAATGCATGTAATTTATTTTTTTTCCTTTTTAAACTTTTAGTACACTCCTTGATTCTTCTAAAAGGGGTTAAAACATGATTAGGAAGAAAGGCCAAGAGGTATAAATCTGGCATCACAACTTGTAATACAATTAGGACTACATTTTGTGATTTTGACTGGAGTATAAATTCGAGTTACTTCTTACACACTAAGTAAAAAACGTATTAGCTATTTTTTGACCTAACGCACTGTAAACCAAAGCATTTTTCCATACCTGGTGTACCTTCGGAGGTTTTTATTCCCATTCTGCAACAATACTGGGCAATGCCATAGTCAGCTATTTTTGCAATAACAGCTGAATTGGGATATAGGGTAAAGAGCAACACGTTGTGAGGCTTTAAATCACGGTAGATGATCATTGCTGAATGCAGGTACCTGTTAATCAAAAAGGTATTTATTGAAAGCATTCCTAATTCAGGGATGCATCTATACACACGCACAGAATGCATTATTCCCACAACAGTAAAATGTGCTTTCAAATGTTAAAAACTGTCAAATACCACCAATGTGACACCACCTTATGGGATACTGACTTCAGAACAGTTCTGAAATACTATTTACTGGCACATAAGCATTGCAGTATTCTAGTACCAAGTCTCATGTGAAGTGTCACTGGAAGTTGAAAACTGAATCTTAGAAGTTTAAGCTTCATTGGTCCCTGGGCTCCTTTGCAGGTTTTGTGGTCTTACAGTCACACTTCAATGGCTCCTGAAGACATTCATGGACTTTCAGAACTTTAAAAATGCACTATATTAATTTATTTGACATTTTAATAAGAAACCAACAGCCACATAGAAATTCTACCCAGAGCTTTTGCTATTTCTCTACTTATATGAGCACCACTTGTTAGCAGAAAAAAATAGGTAACCAAAGTTTGTGATATACATATCAGCTGAACAATCTTAAAAATACAAGCATTTTTCTAACCCAGGGAATATTCTGCTTGAGATACAAGAAAAGATAAGCTTTTTATTTGCAGTATATCCCACTTGCAGCTGTATTGCGTTTTTACAGCAACGGAGATGTTACATTTACCTTAAGCCATCAGCTACATGCAGAGCTATCCTGTGCTGAAGCGTTCGAGTTAAACTCGCGTTGTCTTGTTGGAGCAAACGATCGAGAGACCCTTTAAGGGCTAATTCCATCACCAGCATTCGGGGACGGATTGCAGCAGCCAGCAGAGACACTAAACTGGGGTGATGGAGGTGACAAAGCACTGCAAGCTCCTGTAAATTGTAAAATCAGATGACATACTGCAAATAGCATAACCTCTGCAGCTCAGAAGTCAACTCAGCAATGTTTTGGAGTGAAGACTTGCACTTCACTTAAGCATTTAAGCTCTTTACTAGGGTTGGTATTGCAAGAGCAGCACTACAGAAAAAAGGCAATATTTCTTACTTGTCTTAGGAGCCTGAGGGAAGTGTGTTTATTGAAAATCTTTACAGCAACCTCTTCTCCACCATAGGATGCACGGTACACAGACCCAAACCCACCATCACCTTTTCAACGATAAAATGGAAAAGAACATTAAAAACAGAGGTGCATCAACCATTTCTTAAAAATATAGCTGAAAGGGATCAGTTTTTAAATGTTTGGATCATCTGCTGTGTTAAGCTTCATGATCAGTAATCTAAACACATAAAGAACTGTCCTAGCATACAAGGTAATGGAAAATTCAAAACTCGATAGCCTCAGGAGAAATCTGTAAAATGTTTTCCATATGTTGCTGAACTGACTTCAATGTCTTTATTTACACAAGCTCTGTTAAAAAACCCCTACAAAACAATGCATACCCAAAAGAAATTCAGGAGCTTCATCAAATTCCAGTTCATCATGGTTCAACATAATATTTCTAGGCAAATCAGCCAATATCAAATCGGGAGCGATCTGAGCTATTGGAACGGTATGTCTTGGTTGATCTGGATTTACCAAAAGATCACCTAAGGAAAAACAAATGAGACAATGGAAAAAAAACCCCAGAGGTAGTCATTAATCAAAAAGCACAGAAAGGTACATGGATCTCTGTGAGTGCACATGATCAATGTACCTAAAATTAAATCCATGTGTGTGTATTTATATACAAGCACACACACGCATAAATACACGTACACACATATATATATGGAACGGAACACTAAGTTTAGCATTCAACTTAGCGTAACCTACATGTTTAAGTATTTTCCAGGTTCTGTATATGTGCCAATCAAATGTGATATAGCAACTGTTGCTAGGAAACACCACCAAACTAACCAAGGGATTTTCTGTCTATAAAAGGAAAGAACTCTAATAGTATGTAGAATGTCATCTGAATATTGCATTTTAAATTACTGTTCTACGTGGTCCAACCAAAAGATCTAGTATCAGTTTTACTCTGTGCTGGATTGAATTTCACAAATGAAATTGCGTTATCAGTATCATGACAAAATTAGTCTTTTCATTATTGCCATTTGTACATGACTATACAGAGTAGCTGCAATCTGTTCCATATTCTGTACCTATACAGATGGCTCCTACATAAAAAAGAAGAAATGGATTTTGATTTACACTGTAATTATTTATTGGAAAAATGAAACATTTTTAAATCAAGTGAAGTACCCAAACCTTATAAAAAGTGTGTTGTATAGTATTTATCTGATTACACGTTTACCTCTATGTCCCACAAATGGCATAAATATATACCTTCTTCAGCTTTTTTAAGTAAGTCATCGAGCAGTATTTTTTGGTGTTCTTCACCATCTTGAAAGCTGTACATAGCCCATTTCTTCAACAGGGTTTCCCCTTCACCACACACATCTATATCCAGCAAACCTGGAAACCATTCTTCCATAAGAGAATCTATGTGATCCACAACTTGCCCCAAAAGGATGCACCCTTTAAGAAACCAAAAGAGGGAAATTACAGCCTTAATCTGGCATTCTTGTAATTACAAAGCTAAACTCTACATTCCAAAGGCAAAAGCACAACAAACCAAAATGCCAAGCTGCAATAAAACCGGAGCAAAAATCAGGCTCAGGAATAATTAACCTTTTCTGCCAGAAGGTGCTGTAATTTTCAAAAAACTGTCTGGGTTGTTGTCAAATACTGCCGATTCCACTAGACAATAAGCTTCAGGAGACCAATTCAAGTAGATGCCTTGTCTCCAATACATTCTATTAGGACGAAGAGCTCGTGCTAGAAAACACAAAATTAGGTTAAAAATCTGATCTCCAATATGAATGTCATATTTTAAAATGTTCACAATAATTCATGGTACTTAAAATATTTAATTATTATTGCAATTTTACATCTACCCAAATAACAAACAAAAGAAAGGTTACAACTTTACAGACAGAACAGCTCCACAAAAGCTGAATATAGGTCAACTGGTGTTCAGTTCTACTTAATCAGATGGTAAGTCATGTAGCAGGTGATGCATGCAGGGATTACAGAAATGCTTAGGTACATTCAGGTTCTAACACAGAATATCTTAGGCAACATATGAAAAAAAGTCAGTGGTTTAAATTTTCCCCCTATTATACAGTCATGAAACAGCAAGATGTGCCTGGAATTCTGTGCTCAGAAGGAAACTGAATGCCAGGAGAGCAGGCAGTTACAAATCATACTTGTAGAGCATTAGCAATGCTTATTTCTCATACTTTCTTTGTCACCAGTGTTCACAAATCACACATTAAAAAAAGCAAAGAAGAATGAAGTTGCAAAGTTCAGCAGATAGATCTGATGTCAAAGCACGGAATTATTACAAAAAAATTAAAGACAGCCCCCTCCCCCGCCCATCTCATAAAAGCAAATTTTGTAGACTTTCATAAAGGGAGACTCAATGAACTGCAGCAAAGCAGTTTGTTTTCCTCTGTGAAAGACATATCCTTTCCTGTATTCGTTGTTGAAGCCAGCAGCAATATTGCATAAAAATAAGGATTTCCTCCATCTTTAGCATGTGAAGGAGAGAAACAGTCTGCTTACAACCTTCACTTTCTTTTGCACACTACTGTAAAGATCAAGCACTATCTGTTCCTGGATGTTTCTAAGTTATAAAAATGACTGCTGTGCTTTTTCTCACATTTGTGAAGGAGACAGAAATTAGGTAAAGCAAAACAACATTGGGCATTAGAGCTTTAGCATGCAGGTGATGGCATTCAAAGCAAACATGCTCACTATTGCATGTACCTCTTCCTGACAGCATGTAAGGTGATATTTCAAGCAACCTGTTGATCAGCCTGGACCAAAATCCCATAGGAAAGTATGGCATCTCATAAAGCCTGATGATAATTTCTGAATT
Source organism: Nesoenas mayeri (assembly GCF_963082525.1). Taxonomy (NCBI): domain Eukaryota; kingdom Metazoa; phylum Chordata; class Aves; order Columbiformes; family Columbidae; genus Nesoenas; species Nesoenas mayeri. The sequence continues at coordinate 16,231,189 of NC_137541.1, forward strand.
TTCACAGTGGGGAAGCTCTATAACAGGTCTGTGATCAGACAAACTGAAAGAATAAAGATATTAGACCATATTTAATAATGTACTTTATCCAAACTGACTGATGACATACATTATTTATTATGTAAAATGTATTCTTTATTAATGAATGAATGGTTCAAATGATCAGGGAACAGACAGTGTATTTGCTTATTCTGCTTGCTTGTGCTAAAGTCAAGTTCTGCTGTAATTTAAATCCAACAGAACCTCACTGACAATCATTAGATATTGAATGTAAATGTGAAAAAAACCTGAGACACACATAAGGCAGGTAACACATTCAGATAAAGTCTTTCTGTCCCAGGACTTTCAAGAACATAGAAACTCTAATCAATGCAAGCATGCAACATTTGCTCAATTAAGCAAAACAATCATTACAAAACACATTAGGGAAATCTCTTACAGGCAGAGAAACTGTTTTACCTGCTTCAGATAAAGCAAAGACATCACATTGAAATTCATAACACTTTTTTGTCACCACACTTAATAACTAGACTATGTGGAGGAGATACTGCCTCCAAGTAACTTGATGGGGGTTCTTGCTCCAAGCTTATAGGCTATAGACATTCATGGTTATCTTTTATATTGCAATAAATATCTGTAATGCTGGCACACCAGGATGTAAATCTAAATTATAATCTTCCTGCTGTAGTCTGAAAGCACAGTAAATGTAAAAGAAATATTATCCTCAAAAAGCATTTTATCACGTATAGATTCCATTTACCCTCCAAGTTAATGTGATGTAAGCTTTATCTGCTACAAGATCAGCTTAACATGTCTGTGAAAGCCTTTATTAAATGTAGTGTAGTAAGTATATATCATGCTTTCATATACCAAATTGCTTTGATGGTCAGTTAAACTAGTTAGCCTGATGGGAGGTTTTTATTTTGATCGATCTCTATGGCTCTCATTTGTGAGGTGAGCTCTTTTCTTACCTGCTTGGGATTAGTAGCTGGTCCTCTCCTAATGGCAAAGCAATCTGAAACTTCTCCAGAAGCTTAAAGTATTGTGACATGTAGATCTTAGGAAACTTGCTCTTCTTTAAAAGGAATTTTTCCACATCTGAACGCTTTACAATTCCCTTAGGATATTTAGAACAGCCTTCCACTTTCACGGTCAGAATCTTTCAAAAAAAGTAAAACAATTTCAGGTGTGCAGTCATGATGAGATTGCATTTTCCTGCAATATTTGGTAGCCTATCATTTAGGTGGAAAAATGGACTCAGATTCACAGTGAAACCAAACATTTCCATAATACTAGTCAGCAAGAAGACAGCAGTGAAAACATTTTGCCTGTCCAAGCCACTAATGTGCCACCATTCTCCAGTAGCATTCACTGCTCCAATTTGTATGGAAATTTATTTGTGAACATGTTCTCTGAAAGGAGCCTGTGTACAGTGATTTTTCATATCAGCACTTCATACAAGCATATTGATCTTGATCTTGATCTTCTAGGTCTTTTCTCACTCTTAACCCCACCAGCTTTAAAAGCTCAAACTTATATTTTTGCTATCCCATTTCCTGCACTGAATGAAAGGTAAAGTTTCAGAGGTTAGGAAATCTGAATATATATAGAAAATTTTGAGAGTGTTTCTAGATCAACATATCAATGATGGTTTCACTGAAGCAGTCGGTCTGCTGCTACTCTCCCATCCCAACATATGAATCCTTATCACTCACTTTCCTCTCCCATCAGTAACAAGCTTACCATGACCCTTCTTGCCCCATTCTTACTACTTTAAACCAAAGTTCCAGTTATCACCTCAAGCTATTGCACCATATTACACGATTACTCTGCATCCATGGAGTTTTTCTGTTCTACATGTATTCTTGTGTCCGGTGCAGTTTAAATTACACTGGACATTACAGTGTAAAAACATAGAACCACTGAGACAGACAGTTGTGTAGAAAGCAAAGGAAACAGAAAGAGTCAGTTAAACCAATCCGAGCCCTGAGATAATTCTAAATCATGAAACAGTAAAGAAAGAGTGAAGAAGAATCACTAGTAAGGTACAGTGGTTTGAGACAAGGTAAAAATTTCCATGAATTTAGATACAAAAAAGAAACAGAGTCTAACCTGTGCCATGATTTTACATAACCACTTAGGATCTACAAAATACAGATCTCTCAGCTGCAGGGCTGGGTCTTGAAAATGAAGGAGTACTCCTGTACAAAGAATATTTTAATTAGCAATACATTTCTCAAGCTCCACATTAAGCAAAATAAACACCCCACTCTAGGCTATTTTTCTCACATGACTTGACGTAAGCCACTTGAATAAAAAATTCAGCTATTGAATTTATGTCAATATCTCAGTAGAGTAGAATGCAATCAAGGTTTTTTCAGCTTTACCTTTATTTTCAGAAGTTTTACTAGAATTGAAATCTGATTTGGGTTTTTGCCAAGCATCTATGCCCTGTGTGGTTTACTATTTATCATATGAAGTGTGGTTTATTATTTATCATATGAAGTCTGTATGGCACTGAGATAAGCTGTTAACACATATTCACCTAACTGCCACTCTATTCAAGCTATTACAGCAATTGCACATTCCTTCAGAAAGTGTGCTAACTTGCAGGTCTGATGATTTCAAGGTCAGCTAAGATACATATATTGATACAGTAGTGATCCTTTATATCATGGAATTACTTTATGACATAACAACCTGGATTATCAAACTAATGTCATCCAAGCTTAAGCATTTCAGCTCAACACTTTGTGGCAACCCTGTACAAGATTTAAAAATGTGTACTGGTCTGTCTGCTGCAGACGTGCACCCAGGTGCTAGCAAACATACACCAAAGACAATATTTTACCTGATTCATTCAGAAAGTGAATGGCGTGAGGGAGTTCATTTTCATCGAGTTGTAACTGGCTTTCTTGTACCAGCTCCAGTAAGCGTTTCTGATCAATCACAGGAAATTCAACTGGGACGTTTTTACGTTCCAGCAAAATTCTCTTCTCCAGCTCCAAGTAGCTGTCAGGAATTAGCTGACCAACCACTGGCTGATCTCTGATCTGTATAATTAATAAACTTAAATGTAATAATTCATTTATGTGAAATGCAGACAGTAAAACTAAGATGTTAGGTGGGGATTTCCACTCAATAGTAGCAGCAAGAAGGAACGAGAATACTCCCTTATTGACTAACACGACTCCTGAAAGGTCAATGTAACTAATTATTATTTCATGATTATAATATGAAAATATTAATTATATAAATTAACAAATAAGAAAATATTTCCATATTACATGCACATAAAAATAAAAAATATGTCTTCTGAGAAATTCAAAGAGAAACTTTGATTTGAAGTAAAAAGAAAACATTCAGTGTATTAACAGATTATGTCATACATCTCAAGTTAACAAGAGACAATAGGTACATGATTAAAAAAACGATACCTCTTGTAATCTATAGTATCTCTAGACATGTATTTAGATAAACTGTGGGGAAAAGGGCCGTAGCTCAATTAAGAGTCTCCACTGCTGACAGTCAGTGGTCAAGAGGAGTGGAAGAAATAAATTTGGTCAGGTTAGTAACACTTAAGGGAAACACAGGCAGGTGCTTTGCCCCTGTTTCCTGAGCCTGAGTTCCTTCCTGGAAAAAATGACTTTCAGTATTATCTAGCACCTGGCCAGGTTTTTCATTCTCGGTGGGTGCTGAGCTAGTCATTTTTTTGAGGAAACAGTAAACAATTTTCCCAACATTTCCAAATTGGCCTCGTAGTTTGTAATCTTCCTCTCAAAGAAGTTAAACATCAATGCTCTGTGGCATTTTTATGTGTCAAAAATGTAATTAGTACCTTGTGTAATTTCAAAGAGTCAGAGCACTTTATGAGAATGGTGAACACTTGCCTAACTTCTAAGCAGGTACCTTGTAACACTCCTTTCACAAAGTGTCTACATTATTTATGGAAACTACCTCCTTTCCTTCAGGCTACCTTACCTTAAACATCAGTTTAAGTCACAAGAGATGTGGATGTTACAGGAAAAAAAATTAGGTACCTAAGAGTGAAATATTTTAAAAAAGCAGAACTTCTGAGTGTTGTAGAAGTACAGTGAGATATAGGGCTACATATATCTTCACAAACACCAGCTCGGTTCATGCCAACTGATGTATGAGAAGTGGAATCTATCCCTTCCACCTGAAACGCCCCACTCGGTGCCACTTAGCCCTGGTTAGCTGTTCCTTGGACTGTGGAATGAAGTTGGGCAGATCATGGATGTGGCTAAGCTGGTAGTTTCTGAGAGAGAAACAAGAGGTGTGCGTATTCTGTCTCTCATTTGTAACATACCAGCATGAGGCTGCTCATAAATACAGCATTTGCTCTGTAACACCTTCTGAGCAGTAATTCAGAAGAAATTTGGGATCTACTGTGATATATGAAGTTTTGCCATTGACTTCAGTAGTGCAGGACATCACCTTATCTCTTTGACATCTTATGACACTTTACATGATCAATATTGTAAAAATAAAAAAAATAAAATATGTATATTCTTTTGTCAATCACACTTAGAGCTTCATGCTGTGGCTAAGGAAACAGCAGGGAATAGGTGATAGGGATGACTTTGGAGACAACAGAACTACACGTACAGATGCTCTGATTTAGGAGGACCATTCAGTCCAAGGGGTTTTCTTTTCCTGCTTTAATTCACTGTCCTCTTTCTAGGAATAGTTTCACAGCATGTAAAATGAAACCAGTAAATGGAGAAGAAGTTTGCTGTCAGAAATCACAAAATCTTATTTCCTGGTCCCCTGAAATCTCACAATACTTACAATTGCAATTACATGTTGCCATCCAACCAAAACCAGGTATTGATCAGCTATCTTAAAATTAAAAAGATGGCCTATTTTTAATTACATATTCTATTTATAGCCCTAGTGCTTGAAAACAATGCGGAGATTTTTACTAAGTTGATTTTTTGGTAGAAAATGAAATGAAAACAAAACTAGTCATTTTAATTCATTATTTCGCTGTAACATTTTATAGAAGGCAAGATGAGTTTGCTATCACACTAAAAATGTATTTAATTATGTGTTTAATTAAATGTTTAAAAATGTATTTACTTAACTAAAACTAGGATGCTTTCCACATCATGAGCAGTACGTAGCTTACCTTGAAGTGAAGACTCTCCTTTATTATGATTTTCCGAAGCCTGATAATGGAATCGGATTCTTCCGTAGCATTCACAAAGTGGTAATCTTGAATTGCTGGGAAGCCTCGCTTATTCAGCAGCTCTCTAGTAATTTTAGTCATGCAGGACTTACGCTGCATTTCATCAGAAACATCTAAATGAGTGCCAACAAGAATGACGGGGGATGTTGAAGCTCGAGCCTGTTAGTAAGAACCACACAGTTGATGAACACAACTGTAAATGTTGATGTTATTGCTTCATATCCATATAAAATGTGATCAATTTAGTCAATCAATACAATGAAAAAAGCTACTTTTTTTCCCCTCCTAAAATACACCTCTTTCAAAGAAGTTTGAAATCTGAAATACTATTTCATGCCTTTATTAAATGTTTAAACTGCAATCCTTTATAATAGCCTTGACTGGATAAAGCAGTAAAAATGTATCAGCCTACAAATATGACACATTTTTTAACATACAGAGAGCAGTCTATTTCAAAATAGAAATATTAAAAACCCCAGGTATTTCTAAAAGGTAGCATTGTAGATCTGGATTTCATACTTTGCAGATTAAAAACATTGTCAGTAAAATACAGAGACAACATTTATTTTCATTAAAAGTGCCTAACAAAATGTAGAAGTAAAGCGTGTTCTGCTAGTCGTCATCAGAACAGTACAGCAATGAAAATCAGCAAGCACAGCACAGCAAAGAACACATCAGAAATGGCCTTCATCAACACTTAACTGACTGTAACTCTCAGTCCTGTATCACTGCTTAAGGTGAAAAGAGTGAAAAAGATAAGTTTAACAAACAGGATCAGTATGCAAGATCTTTGAGTAATTGTATTGTCCAGCCAAAGCTAACCACCATACAAAAGGAAAAGAGAAGTAATGCTCACTATGGGGTGGTTCCATCAAATAAAACATTTAATGCAAAAGAAAAACAAACAGGCACATTCTCAGACCAATTTCCCTATGATAGTCCTGGAATCATTCCTATTAACAATAGGATGCTAAGCATACACTTAACAGCATGATTTCGTACCTGCATCAGTTTTAAATGATTCAAATTCTGCTTTTCCCAGAATTTACAGTAGTGTAAAAAAATCCAAACAGGTTTAACTCATAATTCCTTTAATACTACCCCTTTCTTATTCTTAATGAGTCAATTCAAAATAGTGCAGAACATAGAAATGATTCTTTTGCACATCACTCTGTAACATTTTAAGTACAAAATGGTGCTGATTATGTCTTTGTATGTCTACATATATTTTCATATCCAGCATATGATGCGTTTCAGCTCTTGCTTCATCTTTTTTATTAATATTTGCTGGAGAGCTTATTTCCTCTTCCTGTCTCTAAAAAGATTCGTGGTTAATTTGCTGTTCACCAACAGTTCCCTGGGAAGTGGAATTCCATTCTGTACCTATGGCTTGGCTTACCTTGATGTTAAAAAGCCACGGCTTCATAGCATCCACCTCTGCTAGTCCTTTGCTGAGATCATAAACAGCAAGATATAAAGCTCTTTGGGTCATAAAATGGGGATGGGTACTGTAGAACTCTTCTTGTCCTAATGATAAAAAATGTCTACTGTTTAGTACTTCTCTCAATGAACATCTTCAGATCACAAAAAGGCAGTAGAACACTTATTCTCAGATCACTAATCCACAAATGCAATTAATGTTTACGGAAAACTATCTAAATTGTCAGGAAACCTGTAATAACTATGAATTTTAGGTAGGTACTCTGTGGTAACTCATTGACTGAACTGTAATGTTGAAATATGCACGCTGGTTTTAAATCAAGAAGCGTAAGATTTATCAACTGGGTAAATATGGTTGCTGCAAAGACAACCTGAAAGGTTACGATCCTTTTAAAACCCCAATACTGAATTTCTCCCTCACTCTTTCCTTCCCTTCCTTCCTTTTTCCATCCTTTTCTCCTATCCTTTCAGCAACTTCAAAATATGACTCTTTAGTTTACACAACTAAGTACTTAAAATCACAACCACAGCTGGACATTCAGCTTGAGTGCTGCCCTTCTGTGCATATCCATTTAAATTTATAGACTGTTTTTAAGTGATCACAGACCAATGCTTAAAAATGACTTTTCTACAGCCTAAAATATGCCTGAACTTTAAAAGTGCTTCTGGAGTCCAGAAGCCCAAAGTTCAAAGACTCCCCCTAAGTGCTTTGTTTTCTTTGACTTCAGGAAACAGTGACACTGTAGAGCGTAGAGAGACCCAGATTGTAAACGAGAGAGAAAGAATTGAGTGGAAGATGATTCTTCTGGTGATTATAAGCAGTTTCTTACTGTTCTGAAATGACAGTTCTAGAGTTCTATGGTTGAAATTAGTGGTCAGACCATGTTTGGTGATGAGAAATTCCTGAGGCTTTATATTAAATTTGAGGGATTAGCTGCCAGTTTACAGAATTCACTAATTTATAAGCAGTCACTTGACTTTTGGTATAAGTTTGCATGATTTTACTGTCCACAATTTGAAATTTCACAGGCTGACTGTAAGAATTGCATTAAGGTGCTAGAAAAGACAAAAGTAAAGAACAATAAGCTCTTGAAATACCTCCAAAATCCCACACATTTAATATAAGCTCTTTCTTCATTTTGCCCTTCCCTTGAATGATCCAGTCTTTTACATCAATGCCCACTGTAGCTTTTGGAGACCCCAATTCTGTTCGTTTGCATTTCATTAGTTGTTGTAGCAGGGTAGTTTTCCCACTGCCAGTGTTTCCAACAATCATGAGCTTCATTCTGTTATAAGGCACAGCCTTCTTCAGTCGTTGTTGAAGAAATCTGGCATAAAAAATTGTAGAACTCACAGAAGTGTATAATAAAGAAGAATACCAAAAGAACTCAAGACCAAGGAAAAATCTAAAACCATATCATTTTCTTCAAATTTTCAATATCTCTTGGATATTTCTGGGAATTTAACAGTCCATTGTAATTTCTGATTTGAAAGTTAAAGCTTAATTCAGAATGCGTCTCTTTTTTGTTTTGTAATTACCCAAAAATGTGCTTTGAGCAATGCACTTGGGAACACAAGAAACATATTAGAAATAATTGGTAAGCACCATCTATTGCATGGTTTATAGAAGGATCAAATTCAAGAAGTAATACTACTATAGTCTAAATCGCTATAATTTATTTTTTATATATTGATTTGATATGATATATGATACCTTCCATAGAGCAGCACACTGGATTTCATATGACAAACCAGCACGTTTTTTCAGAAGGACGTGTTGTTGTTTTTAATGCTTATTGCATATCCCAAAAAAGCAAAACAAGAATATTCAAGAACTACATGGCAACAAACCTGATAATGTCTCTGGCTTTGTATCCCACATGTTTGAAGTCTAAATTAAGATGGAGTCCTTCCAAAGGAAGGTCCCAGATTTTGGACAGTCTTCCCATTTCATCTGGAAAGAATCTCAAATCAGGATTGTGACTTACATCCAGAGAAGTCAAGTTCTCTAGGAAGCCAATCTGAGGAGGAATCTAAATAAAAGAACATTTAATGAGCAATTAAACATTAAAAAATGTATGAGCATGAATACATTAAATATTTATCAAAACTAGGTGTTATTTTTATCACTGCAGTTTAACCTTTTTTAATAAACGGGCCTAATATCCCGTACCAGTAGACAAAGGACCTCATAATGAATTAATTATACAAACTGATCATATGACACCTTCCAGACAGAAAAGTTTAAAAGAATATGGTGATTTTCATTCACAGGAAGTACTATTCACACTTACATTCCATTTTACTAATACAATTCACAATGATATGAGAGGTGACATGAAAATCAAATGAACATTGAAAAACTGCATTCAATTGAAAAGTAATTTAATTTTCTTTAGGTAGAATCTTACACTTTACCTCCTTTAACTTGTTGTGGGACAGGTGTAGCTTTTCTAGCCTAGACCATGCACAAGCCTTTTCACTCAAGTCCAAGACATCTATTTGATTATGATTAAATAACAGCTCCCTTAAGTTTAATGATTTCCAGTGCACTGGTCCCGGCAGGCTTATGATCTTGTTTTGGCTTAAATCTACTGATCGCAAACTACAAATATGAAAATAAAAAAATGAAGAAGTTAGCAAATGAAAACAATAAAACCGAGATTAACTAGAATTCTTTTAATATTTAATAAATAAACAAATGGATTAGATATAAGAACAGTTAGTTTTCTGACAGGAATGTAGATGGAAGAAGAAAGAGAACTACTTCTATGAGCAAAAGTAATTGAGATGATAGTGTAAGTTCATTACCTCAGAAAAAATGATAAGAATACACATATGATTGATGCAGTATAATATTCTTTCAGTATATTTGTCTGTGAAGGAAATTGCCTGGTCATGAAAATAAACATCCACACTGTACTGTGTGTATATGTTTCAGACAGTAAATTGAAGAGTCACTTTAAATAAGTGTACATATTGTGCTAATAGTCCACTTCCTCCTCCTTTCTACAATTTGCAGACATGCATGGCTCTGGTCAGTTTAGTAGCAGACACAGATAAATAAGCTTCAAACTCCTGTAGTGCAAAAATTCAGTCATTCAACTGTAACCTGTATAGTTACAGTTGTATTTATATCTGTAAATGTATATTATAGTAAATATACATTTAGACCCAGGTAACACAGAACAGAGTTTAGCTCAGGATTCAAATTACAGGTGAGTGTGGAACCATAGAGGACACTGTTACATGCAGTCTAACTTACCAGAAAAAGTGTATTTAAAAAGGCAAGTGCACTTTAACATAATACTAATATGCATTTTCATTTGCTTTTAAAATAAATTTCAAATTTAAAAAAAAGCAATGTGGAACTTCCTGGTATTATCAACTTTCTAGAACCCAAGATTCCACATATAAACTATGGATCCTCATGCAGTGATCTGAACTCTTTCTTGTTCCTAACCCGGACACTGACATTAGAGGGTACAGATACCTCGCTCTTTTATCAGACTGTTTCTATGGTACGTGCATAAATTATATAGTTCAACTATGTATGTATTTAAGAACTTAATAAAAAAGAACATTTCATTTCTGTAAGTCATCTATTGGGCAAATGCTGTTTAAGTTACTATGGAACATAAAGCATGAAAAAATCCATGCAACTCCTGATTGATTTGTCTGGGCTGGGAGATGTAGAAACTGAAAGCTGCAGCTTTTTCAACATATTCATTAAATTTGCTGCTGTGAATATAAATGTTAGCATGCTGAAACAGTGTAGTATAATGTTAATAATGACATGCTGTATGGAAACGTGATTTATCTAAGTTCACAAACCTGTGGATCTGCCCTCCCCATGGTGCCATCAGCACTAACATCTAATCACATCTACCAGTAACTGATTTGATCATCCCTTCCAAGCACTCCCTTCACAATCTGATTCTAGTGACCTGTTAAGGTCAGGAACTTCTATAAAAAAAAGCAGAAGTCTCATTTCCACATGAGCAATGCTTTGAAGGTATAGCAAAATTGATGTCACATGCATCTTTATCACAATTCCATCTAGAGGAAGTGTTATTCTCTGAGAATAAATATCTTGTGATGTTTGGGAAGTGAAAAGCTAATCTCAGTAGCCTTGTGCAGAAGTCTGCAGAACTTCTCAAAAAGGACAAATTGCCAGTATCTTTTAACTGTTGGTTTCAAGATAGTAACAAATTCATTCTGGTCTTCTCAGCGAGAACTGTCAGCTTCAGCAGTCAAGCAATGTGTTTTCAGTTACAATGATTTGAAGCTGAGCAACAGAATTTCTGAAAATAATGAAGAAAATGTGACTGATACAGTAGCTTTAGTTAAAAGCTACGAGGCTTTGGATTTACCCTGATAGAGACGATTTCCTGAAAATCAGTAAAACATGAAGAATTTTCTGCTTAACAGGAGTCTTGCCATAACATTTTCTTCAACAAGACCTTGAGATTAACTTCAAAAAATAAACAAATAACTTACTGTGGCAGAAGAAGAATTGCTTCTGGAATGTTAATAAAACAATTCTGGGATAATTTTAAGCTTGTTATGCTGGATGACAAGTCAGGTATTATTTCTAGAGCAGAAAAAGAGGTTAATCCTATTAGTTTTCAGAACTGTTTACATTATTTTTAAGACTGGAATTTTCTAAAATCAAAGATTGACCAAAAGGTCAGTCTATCATCTTCTATATACAGGCATTTGTATAAGCTACCAAAGGCATAATCTGAATATTTTATTTTATAGCTTATTTAAATCTAAAATCCCCAAATGAAGTAAGTTTAGAAGTGAGTTAATTGATTGGCTTTTATCACATTACATATTACTACATTTAATATCCTACTGGCATTAAACACTGAAATAATTTTACTTAACCTTTACTATATTGCCAGTATACATAACATTCCCATAATTCAACCAGTGAGTGCTGGGTCTTATGCATATAAAAATTACACTAACGGTGTATCTGTGTTTAATGCAGGTGTAAGGGCAACCTTCTGAAATACTGTGGCAATAATTTCAAAGTGGAAGACTTTACGTCTTGATGATAGAAATAAATTCTGACAATAACTTATGAACTCAAGCAGCATTACTCAAGTCTCGTTTATGTAATTGGAATTTTCCATAGGTAAATTAATTTTGAAACCTTTGCATAAAATATGCTAAGCCACTGAAACACACTCTGGACTCAATTTATTGCTTGAACACTGGGTTCTAGTGAAGGTGATGTGCCCTGTCGTACCTCAGATACCTGCACATGGCTTGGAGATAAAACATAGGAGCTATGCTTTTTCTGGACCAGAAGCTGAAAGCCAAGTGGGATACATCAGGGCATCTCAAATGACACTTGCGTTCAGGCAAGTGAATCAAACATTCTGTCTTATTCACAAGACAACACTGGATATATAGTGTGGTAGTATTTAGAATCATAGAATCATTTTGGTTAGAAAATACCTTTAAGATTACTGAGGCCAACTGTTAACCTAACACTGCCAAGTCCACCACTAACCATGTCCCTATGCACCGCATGTCTTTTAAACACCTTCAGGGATGGTGACTCAACCACTTCCCTGGGCAGCCTGTTCCAATGCCTGACAACCCTTTTGGTGAAGAAATCTCTTCTAATATTCAATCTAAATCTCCCCTGGCACAACTTGAGGCCACTTCCTCCTGTCCTGTTGCTTGTTACCTGGTAAAAGAGACCAACACTCTCCACACTCCAACCTCCTTTCAGGTAGTTGTAGACAGCGATAAGGTCTTCCCTCAGCCTCCTGTTCTCCAGGCTGAACAGCCCCAGTTCCCTCAGCTGCTCCTCATAACACTTGTGCTCCAGGCCCCTCACCAGCTTCAATGCACCTCGATGTCTTTTTTATAGTGAGAGGCCCAAAATTGAACGCAGTATTTGAGATGTGGCCTCACCAGTACAGGGGGACAATCACTGCCCTGGTCCTGCTGGCCACACTAGTGCTGATACAGGCCAGGATGTTTATTTGATATATATTTCAGTTTACTATTAAACCTGTATTAGTACCACATTTGCAAGCTAACTTTGAATGATTTCCTTTGTCTTGCACTTTCCCCAACAGTATGTACAATCTCAAGTACACTTAAGCATTTTCATAGCACCCACTACAATTGTAAAAACAAGGTGAGTTATGCTGAGTTAGATCAAATGTCCATCAAGCCCCAGTGGAAGTACAGTGCTTCAACACTGATCAAAAGCTGATGCTTAGGGAAGTGGATAAACAGGACAAGCATACATTTTTCTGTTCTCCCAAGACTCCAAATGCTGGTGAGTGAGGAATTTTGTGACTTGGAATGGCGTCTAGAAGGTGGATCCTATTTTCACAGATACTTACCAAGAGCATTCATCCTGGCGTTGAACTGCTCCAGTTTTGTACAGCCCATGAAAACATTCTCAGCAAGGGATGAAATATTGTTCTTACTAACGTTTAAAATTTTCAGTTCTTTCAAGCATATGGGTGAACACAAACATGAAATTTTGTTTCTGTGATAACGAGAAGGAAAAAAAATGTTTTATTCAGAAACTATTAGCTAAAAAGTGAAAGAGTAACCTGACAATGTTATCCTCACACTGGTTAACCAAAAATAAGACTTTTATCAGCAAAAACACTGGTACATGTGGCAACATGGAGTAACATCACTGATATTATGATTGTTTTAATTAATTTGGAGAACAAAAGTTAGAATGTACTACAAGGTATCATTTCCTGATTCGCTACTGCAGCCTAATCCCACACAAAGAGAACTGTCACATTTGTGAATAGTTCTGGTTACCAGAGATATACCAGAAGAGAATGAGACAAAGATCCTGAAAATACAGAGATAAAAGAACCATGCAACACTGCTTTGCAAGGGTAATATTGCTAATAAAGATCAAAATGAAGAGATGCAACAGGATTTTGAATTTAAAATATTGCTTTTGTAAATTTGATTCACATATTTACTACTGCTTGCTTTAGTTACCTATTTTGGTAACACATTCTGTGTGGACTGTGTATAAAAAGTCTTACCACCTTATTTGACATCAATTATGGGAGATGAATAAGACAGTATCTGAAGTTTGCAGAGCGATCGACAACAGCATTGTTAAAAATTCCCTTTAGGTCTGAATTATTTAGTTCACTAACACATATGATTAAAAAGTGCCGGTAAAAAACAAACAAACAAACCAAACATATTTTCTTTGCTTCTGTCATTTAAACCATATCCATACTAATAAATGCAATTCCATGAATCATACTTCCAAAAAACCTGTGGTGATTACAAAATACAGTGGAAACTGTATTCTGTATACAGAAAATCTAGTTGAGTATGTTAGACAACACAGACATCCTGTGGATGAATACTATGGCAGTAGAAAAATGCTGAACTACATTTTTAGTATGTTACTGAAGCTGCAAAGCTATTAGATTCTGTCAAGGCCCACAGATATGCTCATGTACTTTGTAATACAACACTGAAAATTGTAGCAATTTGCACATTTGGAAGATAATGTCAATGCTTTACTGCAGACTAAACAATCCTTTCCATGCTATAACAGTCATCGTTCTGGATAACAAGCGTATGATTTTCTGTTATGTCTGTTACACTGCAGTCTATTTACTAATGCTACTCACCCTTCGAGCAATAGCTGTTCCAGATTTTCAGCAACATTTGTAAGAAATTCAGGAATGCACACCAGCTGATTGTATGAGAGATTGAGTTGCTTTAGAGTTGGACATCTGAGGTATGAATCCAAAGCAAAGGAAGGTCCAATGTCATTTCGAGAGATATCAAGATTTGCAATACAATTCATTTTCAGTATGTAAGTCGGAAAAGAAGTAAATCGGTTACTGTGCAAATCCAAGTACATCAAGCATTTCAAGTTCTGAAAGAAAAGGATAATTAAAAAAAAAAAAAGTTAAATGAAAAGATGAATTTATAGGTTTTACACTGAGTTACATTTTATACAATTTATTAATTTACTTATATTTCTCTCATTAGGAAAAATACCAGAAAATATAAATCATACCAATGAACCCATAATATTTCTATTACAGAAGAAAATATAAAGTATTCTTCAAAGTTAATTAGCTCAGTTTCATAAAATTAAACAGATATGAATTGCCTGCAGTTCTCGCCTCCAGTTATTATGTTACTCAACATAGCATGTCCTCAAGCAGCTCCCTGCGGGAAATGACTTAAAACAGTTCCATGAAAATACTTTTATTTCTATCTTAACATAAATCCACTGAATGAAAATTGAGTGAATGTATGAAGCATGCAAAAACATACACCCATATTAGTAAGTAGAATTGTTATGGGTACATTGTTAGAGACAAACAATTTATTGTAACTGAACTCAACTTGTATTACGTAAAATTATACAGATTTACTTCACATAGTTGTTCTGGAATGTTTGTAAGAGCATTTTGGTGGAGCTCCAGTTTCTCAAGATGTTCCAGATGACTCGTTAAGCAGCTATTCTGGCTGATGGCATCAACGTTCTCTAACTCATTTGATGAAAGATCTAGTGATTTAATATATTCTTTCTCTGAGATCAATGAAGAAAGACTGTCTGATGGTCTTATATGTGGAGAAAATTTTGAGACGCCTTCTATTAAAACAAAAACATTGGAAAAATAGCATGATTTCATTTATCACATAATTAAAATAAAAGATAAATCAACTTGGGATCTAAAGATGCAGAGGCCAGTGAATGGTTTGATATTGGTTAATATCCAAATCCATGACAACTTCTATCAAGAGACAGAAATTTGTAAGACAGTAGGGAAGAGATGGTCATTTATGCGCTGCACAACAGAAGCAGCTTTTGAAAGGTCATAAGGACACTCATGGAATCTCCCTGCCTGTTTAATTCTACATAAATTATTTGTGAAGTTCAGCATAAAATTTCCCTGTATATACATTATTTGTATCCCACTTTAGTATTCCAAAATGTATCCTCTTCTTTGTAAACAATACATAATCTGACTAAAATCTTTGCATACTATGCTTTTGAAATCATTAAGGACAAAAAATCTGTTACATATGTTTAATGATATAGTTTACTTACTGGGGGATTCATCTGAAGGCAAGAATTTTCTTCTTTGTTTCATTAATGGTTCATAATCTGAGCCAGGTCCCTGGAAAATCCCAGAAAAGAACAAAAAACAGTTATGGATATATACAGATACCTGAAATTACCTGAATTCAGTACATTTCTTTTTATTGTGGTTTCTTTTTATCAGAACTTCCAGGGGTAACACAAAGAAACTGTACCTTTCAAATAAAAATAACAATAGGTCAAGTCTTTCTAAAACTTAGTGATCCATGCAATATGAAAGAACAGCAGATTTAAATGCAATGGAAGTAGTGCATTTTTTGGCAACCTACAATGACTTTCACTAAGATGGGGTGATGGGATGGAGCAGGATATTACAAAAAAGAACTTTCTCTAGGGAAGCCAATCTCTCCAGTTTCCCTTTACAGTCAATGGAAAGAGACGAGCTCCTTTCAAAGAACCTGACTTTGATCTGTCCTCTTATGTCTTCTTGTGGAATCGGTCTCTCTTCATTGATGGCAGCAGCACGCTGAAGTTTGGCTTCACTAAAGGGTAGGTAAATCTTTGTGAATAGGCCCACAGTTTCTGTGTCTGTATTTGAACATCAGACAAGAAATACAAGCAATTCACAAGAACTTTTTCTTGATCATAAATTTTTGCTGAAATAAACTCTCATCTCTACAGTGATCTGGAGCACAGTAATTGCACAGCAACAGAAGGAAATATTAAATGCCAACAGTGAGACAAGAGCCCATATGCTTACATGACCTTTCCTAACGCTTGATTATTAACAATTTTGCAGTAGGCAACACAGACGGACTTTAAGAAGCCTGGAATGAATAAAGATCTGACTTACCACAGAGTAGGAATGTCGTGGCAAAGTAGGAGAACCTCTTTGAAATGCCATTTCCCTATAAGAGTCAGGAACTGCAATGGAATTGGACTTCTTTTTTGTAAAAAGTGAACATTCACTTCCTAGTCCAAAACAATAACACAGGAGGACAAATAAGTAAGCAAATGTATTTAAAGATGAGGCTCGAAATTCAACTGTAATGTAGACGCTAACATACAAAGGAGAGACACATTTCAAAAGCATCAATATTGGCAGGATCTCACTGGTCAACTGTGTGTGCAATAGGCCAAGAATACTGTCAACATGTGTTAGAGTACATGGGCCATACTAACCTGACATACCCCAAATCTGACCTGCAGCTTGTTACATTGATGTTTTATGATTTAAAATTTCCAGCAGGTTAAGATTATTATACATGTTTTATAACACATCTCTGTGCTACTCCAGTGCAAATAACTTTTTAAAACAGAAAAAGTTTGTATTTTAATAGATAATTTTGCACTCCCACATTTATTGAGAATGAAACATCGATTGGCACTCTGGTTCTGGTGATTTAGGGTTATCTGGACCCATTCAGTGTTACTCTCCTCAAAGCTATTTTTAAAGCTTCTAAAATCACTCATTAGCAAAGCCTGTATTTTTTTAACATAATTTACATATGACTTAACAACTTTTCTATGTGGGATAACAAATAGTACCTATCAGTATTATATGCCTGTGCTACAGTCCTACAGAAATGAAAAATGGTACTGAATGATGTAAAGGAAAACAACAAAACAGAACCAGAAAAATTCCTTAGGATTCTCTGAATCCAAAATTTAAATTCTTCATCTGTGATGATTTTAAGTATCCAATAGTTCTAAAACAACAGTGGCACCTGAACAAACAAAAGGCATCTTGTAAATTAAGGCCACTTACTCTTAAGTTACTGATATTATAGACAGAAATGCTGTTTTTTATAAGTTAAAGACATTCAGATTTCCTAACATGGTTACCAAGAATGATGTTGGACTAAACACAGACTTGTCATTCACACTTTCTGATCAATTAGATATCTTTGGTATAGGGTTTGTTTCCCCTGCTTTATCTGTTAACAATATAGTTCTTGATATCAGACTTGGTTGTATGCACTTTATTAACAGAAACCCTGAGACCAGGGATTTTTAGATTGCAATACACCTGACTTCATGATGAGACAAACTGTGCTCCTGAAGAACTTGCTTCTTTCTATTGGCCATAAAGGCAGCATACCAGAGTAGCTCAGAAACAAGACCTCAAAACAGTCACTATCTAAATTTGGCTGGATGAACCCCACTCTTTCTCTCTACAAGAAACTGAATGCATGAAGAACTAATTTTAAATGGATAATTCAATAAAATGCTTTAAAGTCCTAAATTTGTAGATAAAGCACATACATATCATTAACTATTTTCCAATGTTACCACAAACAAAATTTTAGATAAAGGTATTTTTTTCATGGGAAGAGTTTTATCTCAAATACAAATAACTGATTTATGGCTATGGTCTAGCTTGGTACACTAGATTGGGATTATAAAAAGAAAAAAGAAAAGCAATTACCTTCACTATCAATGTCATCACTCAAAGGAAAAACACTGTCCACTAATGGGTCAGAAATGAAATTCCAATCATAGTTTTTATCCACTCCATCTTCAGAGGAGTTTAGATCCGAGGAGTTTTTTGATCTATCCTCTGAAATATTCTTCATCTGGAATTTAAGCACCATTCTTGCCAGTGCTGAACCTGCATCTGTATGTGTAAGAAACCAACAAGAGCATATTGTCCAAGAAATCCAAATAGCTTTAAAAAAATAACAGAAATAACTTGATTTATTTTCAAAGTTTAGCAATCTTTCTATAATCAGCTGAATGCTATGAAGAGATTTTCAACCGAAGGTCTTGATCTAAAACACTTACACTGTAGCATCAAGAGATATTAACACATTTCATATAGCAAATTCTATCTATACTCACTTTGTTTTCTTAATGGAGTAAGTTTGTCTGGGAACAAAGGAATGAGCCAGGAAGGTTCTAGTCTCCCAATACCGAATCCTCCAAGACATATGCTGCTGTTGGCAACATCCAGGCTAAGCTTCTTTAAGAGCAAGCTGATGATTTGGCTGTCTCCCCTCTTTATACTGATGGTTAAGGCACTCCGAACATCCTGCTCTCGAGCACCATTGGCTAACAGCAATTCCACCAATTTAGGATTATTTCCTTTCTCACAAACCTAACAGAAAAAAAAATTGAAAACTATATGTGAGGTACTCAGAGAACAGCTCAGACAGCATTAAGAGACTTGTCTCAAATTTGGATTCGTTGTATTTTTAAGAATTATGTCTTTTTCTCAATTACACAATTCCCTACCCCTCAGAGCATATGCGTGCTCCCATTTTCCTGAAGTTTTTTCCCAAAATATAACAAATGCTTGAGTTCTGTAATTGTAATTTCTGCCAGGAGTGCACACAATGAATGGTAATTTATGCAGTTTGGTTACTGCATGCAGTCTATGGCAACTCCATTGATTTATCTGTTCAGTCAAAAAAAGACACTTAAGGGTTATTTTGCAATGCCATTTAGGTATCAGATGAACAGGCAACAATGGTGAGACTCATCAAGCCTTGCCTAGTGCTAGGGAGTTCAGGTCCACTGGTTTCAGTCAGCTTTACTCCTTCCAGTCTCTCAGCCAGCATTGCTACATAAACCAGTGTTGATTGTGAGTACTACAAATATTTTTAAGAAATACTTCTAATTACTTCAATATTTCCACTGTGTTTCTCTAACATTGATTTGCCTACCGCAGACTCCATGGACAGATCCAAACTCAGCTGTGCTTTATCACCCAGCCAGCCCTGCCAGCAGAAGCGAACACTTCTAATTTGCTTCAGGCAGGACTGGTGGGGTTACCTCAGACGGTTTAAAACCTCGACACTGAAGTAAAATTAAGAAGTGTTCATACACACCATTTCTCAAAAAAAAAATTAAAAGCAATCACATTTAGCAAGAAGCACTTGTAAGCAGCTGGGAACAGTGTCTGTTGGCATGGCTGAATCCAGATGGGATGTTTGCCTATGGTCTTACTTAAAACACCAACATCTTTCAAAGAGTTGATTATTTGCATGTGGCCACAGTTTGCATGAAGTTCTTTGCAGCTAGTTTGACTGCAGACATTCCAAGATGTTATACTACTTTAGGTGTGCTAATAACAACTTAGAACTCTAACCAAAACTGTTAAATCAGCACAAAACCTGATTACTATATTAATCTTTAAGTACAACACAAAGTCAAAAAAGTCCACCATTCCAGGGCAGGCATTTTGGCCACAGACTTCTTCGCAGGTCTAGAAGCCAGTGGGACTAAGCGCACTGAAATCTGTCTATGGACAGTGCTGCTTGCTGGTCCATCTGTACTTCAGCCTCACAGAGCTTGGGAAGAGCTGAATTTGGACTGAGCCCTAATAGGCTTGAAGCCATCTATATCTGATTAGTTCAGAAAAAATGACTGGAAGTTTGCAAAGCTTGAGCTTAAGTCTTGTTCCTCAAAGATACTCCAAAGCTAAGGCTAAGTCAGAAATTGATTGAACCCAGGTTTCCAAGGGAACAATGTAAACCATCAGAAAGGATGGACTTCAAAGTCAACTTGCATCAGAACTGGCAGTGTGGGCACATTCTAGGTAACAGTGACCCTATGAGCTTCAATAAAGTGAAAGGTGTTCCAATGAGCCTGAAGTGACCATGAGCAGCAACAGTTAACACCACTCCTGTCACAGTCAGATTGCACAGGGTATTGCTGCTGTGTTCTTCCAAATATATGTGTACATGAAAATAGAAAGGAACACAAAAGCATACATTTTAAAGCAATAAAACTATATATATTTCCGTATATTACCTGATAGATCAAAGAGTTTGTCTTTGTCTTCTTATTTACATCAGCTCCCAGTATAAGTAAGCATTCAGCCATAATACTATTGTACTCAATACACGCTTTTTCCAGCATCATATTTTTCAAATCATCATTTTCAGCTATTTTAGCAAAACATCTACAACACAGGCTTTGAAACTAAATGGGAAGACAAACAATCAAAGTTAGGACAAAAAAAGCACCAAATTTTTTTGGCTGTGGAGCTGTCAAAAGAGAGAAGATACCTGTCGATCTCGCTGGTCAGTGAAACACATGGACATCTGGTAGAAAATGACTGTGTCAAATGATTCATGTATCAGCAGCTTTGCAAAACAAGGTGACAAACCAAGAATTGACAAGATTGCATGAAATCCCTAAGAACACAATAAGAAGATTGCAGTAAGTACAGTGTTGAAAAGTGTATCTTAAAACAGGCTGTGCAATGAAATAAAATTTCAGCCAAAAGATACATGCTTTATTTTTTTTTCTTGTTTTTAAACATGCAATAATACACAAATTGGACAAGATCAGGGGGGAAAGCAGAAACACCTGGTGCCTCTGTGTTTATATAGCTGTAGTTTTATGCTTGTTTGGCTGTTCCACTTAAATAGATATTAACTGACACTTTGAAAAGCCAAATTATGCACCATAATTTCTGACAACATCCTGCCTGGCAGTGACAAATGTACTCGTGATTTCCTGAAAATGCACAGAGGAAACGATCGCCTTCTAAGGATATGGGATGTAGATGCATCATGTGTCATTCTGTAATCCTTGAATTTGAAAATAATACCAAGGCTAAATGAAAAACTTAACAGTTGACTCTAAAAACTAAAAGAAATACAAAATTATGCCATGATTCTGCAAGTAAAGTTGATCTAGAAGGGTGAACTGGGTAAATTACAGACTCTTTGAGACTAAATCACTTTAAGTAACTTCCTTATTCTACCACATTATTTTGATTTCTTTCTACATTGGTTGCTCAGCTAAACTTGGAAGGGTTGCGGGAAAAACAGCATCAAAGAAGGGAGGCTGCACTTGTGACATTTCCATATGGATCTGGAACAGAAGTCCAGAATCTCTCACAGGAAGCTGATCTCACAGGAAAGCTCCATTCCACTAGAAAAACGAAACTGGCAACAAACAGGGAAAGTTTCCGAAGTAGAGGAAAGAGAACTTCCACACATGGATGACTCAATGTGTGTGTGCAGGCAGAATAAGAATTCTTCTTCCATACTCAGAAGTAGGTCCAAAGTTTGACACAGTAACATCCAGTAAGATCGTTCGTAAATACAGCATTCCTGCACTAAGCTTATTGCTGGTGACAGGGCTGGGAACCCAGTTATTTTTCAAACTTATTATTTTTCAAAAAAGGGCAATCGATACTATAATGACAACTACTTCTTCGAATGGTTATAGATTGCCTGAATGATGGACCATAACTGAGAAATTTGTTCTTGTTTGCAGGTCTCAGAAGTGTTAGATAAACACCTAAACCTACACTTACACATTGTGAATTGAAGATATGCCTCCAAGAAAACCATCTCTATGACAAATATTTTGGTTTAGTTTTAAAGGCTTATACTAATCTAGTAATTGCAATAAAATCAAAATGAACTAATTAAAATTAGGAATTATATTTCAAATATAACTACATTTAAATAGTTTTCTAAAGTTTTCCCTTTGGCTTTCACCTTTGTATATAGAAATAACACATACATGCATCTGGATTGCAGTGACCTCTTTAAATCGCCGCAGAGTAGAAACCAGAACCGTTGACAGGACATGCATGGTTGCAATACACAAACTCTTCCTTGTAATCAAAGAGCGTAGAAGACTCAAACCCAAACACTGTATGTCTAGAAGAAAAAAGAAAGATGGGTAATGTTGATTATTGCGACTTTCTGAGTGGAATAAACCCATGACCTAAGTCAAGTTATACTACCAATATTCCAGAAAGTTATTTGCATAAGTTATGCCAGGGCCAGGCACAACCACAAAGTGGATGAACCTGAGGACTGTGCAGTATTGCACCCTTTTCTTGCCAGGTCACCTGCATCACAGCCAGTACTAAAGCGTGTCATAGGTATGTTACAGCTTCTGTGGTTAATAAGCCTCTCCTACTACATCATCTGTATTCAACTAACGAAATACCTTCCCTACCTTGTTCGTCCGGATACATCTGCAGGGTGTGAAGCACAGTGTCAGTAGCTCCTTGCTGGGTTAAAATTTCTAGTGCACCAGTGCACTCAGCTACAGAAGCAAGTAGTTTGAATCCACACTTCTGAATGCTCGGATTTCCAATAAACTAATGGAGAAATGAGTATCAAATGAAATCAAGTTTGTTCTGCTTACAACGGCAACGGAGGATTTGCTTGTTCTTAAAGCTGTTATTTAAGAATAAGTGATTGTTGTTCTTAAAGTATGAGAAATTACAGCTGATGTGACAATAAATAAAAATAATCACAATTTCAGAAAGGTTCCCTTTTCAACCATCAGTTTCAGCTGCTCATGATCTCCCCAGATTTTCACCTTTGATTCTGAAAATATTCCTTAGCTAGTTTTGTAATGGAGAGTGGGATTTTTTTTCCTCAGGCTTTCAGTACAACCATTGATTGTGGTCATGTGAACTTTGTAAACCTTGTAGAGGTGGGATTCTTCTGAATGCCACAAAATTGTATCTTTCCTATCACTAGGATTTAAGGCTAATCTGCTGTGCAAAGTGCTCAGTGCTTCCTTTGTTTAAACTTCATCTGCTTCAGCCTTTCACTTTTCAGCTTCCCCGTCAAGGCACTTTGATCATTCTGTTCTCAAGTGGCTGGAAAAAGTTATAGAATTGAACAGTGAAAAGAATGCAGACAATTGAGAAACACTGCTCTGCTGAAAGAAAATGAGTATGTATCCATGAAGGCCACAGTAAAGAACCACTCAGTTCTCTGTGTAGTTGAGGTGTAGGTATAAGGACACTTTTTGTGTATAAACAAGTCCACTAAAAAATCAGAAATAAACTGAATGCTTGGAAAAAAAAAATAGCCTTGTTTTTAGAATTATCCTTTTGAGTTACAGTATAAAGGATCGTCAAATACACTCCACAACAGAAAGAAGCAGCCCCAAATTATAAATGAAACACAAGACTTAAGATTACTTCAATCAAATCAATAGGAAAATCAACGTGGAATTAATACTTACAAATGATTTATGATTGCAAGTGTAAAGTAGTGACAAAATTAATTAGAATAAAGTTTTAACTATACCCTGTTCAAAGCATTAAGCACCAACGAATGAGTCCCCTCCAGCAGACACTGGCTTTTAATAACTTTTACTGTAAGTGCAAAAGCAGCATCTCCCACATCTCTGGAAGAACCATTCGGGTCATTCTTTGTATCTGCAACAATGGAAAACAGCCTTTCTCAGAAGAACAGATTTAATATCCCCCCCAGTATTAACCCAATATTATGAACTTAATACAATAATCAAACTGAACACACAGGTTTTACCAGCTAAGTCAGAGGGCGTATTTCGTATCTCATGACATTTTCAGAATACTGTAGTTACAGAGACCGGAGTCCCTCCAGATTTACACTGTAGTGTGAGTACACTGCGTTTGAAATGACGATTTCACCATATGTTTGCTTGTTACTTACTGTGAAAATGCAAAATCATACCAAAGAATTTTGGCTAAGATATGCCGCAATATATCACTTTTTGAGCTTTGGGACTTCCTGGTGCTCCTGGTACCCACTTCAGAGTGTCTCTTCCTTTTGGAAGGAGACACTATAGAGAAGCTCTCAACCAGTTGCCCTTTCTTACTTGGCAGTACCTCATAGGCCAAAATTTACCCACAGATGATGTAAGTGAAAGGTGAATGCAAATAAAAGAACAGAGAAAGTCTTTCAGATTTGCTTTTCTTGTAGATATTGGCACTCGCAGTCAAGTGGCACTACAGAAAGTACCCAGAAATCCTTTAGAAGTCACTTCAAGCATTCATACTTGTTCCAGTCACTATTTTTCCCATGAAATACTTTTTATTCTCTAAGGAGCCTGCAAGTTCCAACATCCAGTTGGCGTTCTCTTTGTTTGATTATGCTTTAGAAGGGCATCACTTCCAGGACACTGGCAAAAAAAAATTGTCATGCCTACATGATAAAATACATATATCAATGTTAATTCTGCTGCTTATTGAAAAAAAACCCAAACAAACAAACAGAAAAGTATTAAGATTATAATTCAGAGAACAGAAGGAAACGGAAACCCTGCAATCAGTCTGCATATTAGTCAAGTTGCTAGTTTCAGAGTTATTTGTTTTGTAAATGTTCAACTACAGCTGCTGAGAGACACTTGCAAAACGTTCTGAAAAAAAATCAGTGCCCTGTGTCTGTACTCTCACACTTAATATCAGAGCAAAGAAACAGGATATACAGTAGTAAACTGATAACAGTTAAAACTTTCCCTAAATTCTATTAAAGGTATAGAACTAATGAGAAACCTATTTTTCCCGCCATAGCTTGTCTTTAAGGACTTTTTTTTTCAAAGGAATTTCTAAGCTGGTCAGTTTGTCTTCTTTTCTGTAGAAAATAATATATAATAGTATATTTAATATCTTCAAATCACTATTTTTTTTTTTGGTGTCAGACATCCGGTTTCTATGTTCCTTCCAAGACATACTATTAAAACAATCACATTTTGTGGTACAATAATGTTGATGTCATTATCACTGTTGGCTCTCACTTAAAGGATATCTATGATGAAAATACACAATCACAACAATAGCTCCACACTCATTCCCTGAATTTGTTAGATGTAATGGAGCTAACTCTTCACTGATAAAGTAGAGATGAAATCAGAGGGATAATTTTGGTCTGTTATATTCAATACCTCAAAAGTTTTCCTCCACCTTGTATGTTCTTAAAGAGTAACAGCTGCTCTCTGCTATGTCTCCAGTAAATCTTCTGAAGTCCCGTTAAAGGCTGTCTCATTACATAAAAAAGGCTAAACCCCAGCTATCTAATCCTATTTTCTGATTTGGTGTATGATGCTACATTGTTTATATTTTAGATGACTTACCAGGCATCATAAAGTGTAAAAGGACTCGAAGTGCTTCCAGTTGTACAGAGAGTGATTTTTCATGTTTCCTCATGGCTTTTACAACTTCTGATGCAGCTACTGTCATTGTATCCAGATGAGGAAAACTGAAAATATTGTTTATAATATAAATAAAAATAATGCATTTGTAAATTTTACATGCATTTCCTTCCTTAATTAACACAGTGTGATAACCTTTTAGAACACTGTAAATCTGGTTTGCGCTATGAAATATCAATCAATCTATGGCAGTTTTCTTCATCATAGCAAATATATTTTTTTCACACTAATTCCATGAATTCAGTCCATGTAACTAATTCCATTCTAGGCTACTGAGAGGTTCAATTCAGTCCAGAACAATGATCCACAGAGAGTACAATATTTCATTCAGGATGTATGGTGGATTCACGTATTTCACTTTGATTCCAGTCTAGATATGTGAAAAGACACATCTTCCTTCATTTAGTGCTCCACAACTGTCATAAAGTACTGATAAATTGACAGATACTTGTAGAATAAACAGAAAAGTATCAGTCATGTCATGTTCTAATCTTGAAGAAAAAAAAATCTCAATGTCATTAGCACTCCTAGAAATGACAGTAGCCAAAGATCACTACATTCACTTAGAATCACGTTCCCATCCTGTATACCAGTATTTATGAGTCACATGATTGATTTTCCAGTCATGTTTTAGACCATTTGCAAAAGCCAACACAAAAGTAATATTAACACAATGTTATTTAAATAATCAGAGTTAATATTGTGTGAAATATCTTAGCTTTCACTGGAACTCAGTGTGGCTAACAGGAGGGGAGACCACCTAGCGACAGTTTATTCAAACCTCACTGCTTGAGAACCACGAAGGGAAGAACCTGCAGCTCCCTACACACCCACCCAGGCATGTGGCTACATGGCTTAAAAAATTCAATGTCTTGAAGAGGGCTGTCAGTGAAACAGTCACCAATTTAAACATAATCACTTACAGCACTGAATCTCACCAACCTTCACTTTGGAAGTGGCCATGTATTTCTAAGTATATTACCTTCCTTCAAAAACATGATTCAGAATCCTGCAGGCACTTTCAGCTACTTCAGGACAATGTGGATGTTTCCTCATTATGTCCAAAACATTCATGTGCATTCCTTTAGCCAAAAGCATCTTCCTAATATTTACTACAACACAAAACAACAAGCATTCTATAAGTAAATCTCTCATCATGACTAGTTCTCAAAACCAACAGACCTGCTAACTTTTTCCCCCCCTTTTCAATATTTTTTCTCACCAAATACAATATTTATAGAAGTATAAATTAGAATGGGAAACAAGTTGAGCTGGAGGTGACTTCTATTTACATAGCTTAATCAAAAGCATCATAATTCCTGAATGCCTAATAAGTTTAAACATATCTGCTATTTGTACTTATATAAAGTTAACTTAAGGGAAGGAAAATGTACAGCTTTATTTTTTTTTTTTTACAATTGTTTAAACAAATTCTCCTCTTAACTGCATTCTGTGTTCATGTAGGAAAGCAAGAATTTAGAACTTTCAAAAAACCTTCTACCTCCCAAAATAATGCTTCAAAAATGAAATATTTGTTCACTCTATTTACTTTGTTAATTCATATTTTAAAAATACCCAAGCACATGTTGTACCTATAACTATAACCAATACAGATTAGAACACTATAAAAATATTCTACATTATCATAGTAACTAGCACCAATTCTTGTCTTTCCCAGTTCAGTATATCAATTTCAAATGGTTAATTGAAGCAATATTGCATTATGAGAGGGTTTTATCAAGCTTATTTCTGCCTAAAATTTCTGGTGTAAGCACATTCATTTAGGGGAAAAAAGAAGGGAAAAAAGACAAAATAAAAATTTGCTTTAGATTTCTAATAGGAATCAGAAGCCCACTTGGCAGTAACATGTTACCAAAGTACCTGGTATAATATATGATAACAGTATGCATACATTTATGAGATCTGTTTTTTTAATATAGATATATATTTATCTCATAAATAACTATAAAACCTTTTCATTACTAGGTTTTATGTACTTGGATGGCTCAGTAACCTAGTCATAAAACAATGCTTTCTCACCTAGAGAACAGGAATTATCTGCTAGTCTTTATCTTCCTATCTAGCCAGTGGTTTTCAATGGGCAGTCTACAAACCACTTGAGGTCCATAACCATTTCAAAGGGTTCTGGGAAAGATATCTAATAAAAGCAGGCCAACTGTCAGTAGGCTTAAATACTCTACACGTGGCTCCACATCTCCACTGAAAAATTTTGAGGGGGCCTGCAAACTGAAAAAAGTTAGGAAACCATGTTAGGGACACAGTCAGGACTAATACAATCTTGAAAACTGTTACACACATGCTTAAATTTCTACACGACTGGATTCACTGAAGTCAACAGGCCTGCTCAGATCCCCTGTGTTAAGCAAGAACATGGTATCCCTGTTCACATGATTTTCAACAAATGCTGCTCTTGATGAAATTCAAACATGTGATAAATGTTTAATCAAGTATACAAAGAAAACACACTCTTTTCATGTCCCATGCTTTAAAAAATAGCAATTGCAACACATAAACTGGCAATGAACTCTTTGCTTCCACATACTCTCTTTGACATGAGCCAACAATAGCTTTTTCAAAGCAAGGAATAAACTTCCTACTAAACACAACTGCATAATATTCTAATCACTCTGTTCATACAGCAGTACACTAAATATTCTTTAATATTAAAGCAAAAACTTTCTGCTGAATTAGAAAGAAAAGATAATTGAATGCCCTTACCACTTTGTTGTGACAAAATTGCCAAGGTACTAGCAGCTGCCTGAAACACTTCTTTTGAAGAGGAGTGCATCAGCATGGAGAGCATCACTGCCCTGTCTATTGGGAACCTTTCACAGAGAGACAAATGACCTTATTACAGCAGTTACTTCATAATTGTAGTTCAGTTTCCTAAAAAGTTATTAAGCAACATAATTAAATTTTCAGATTATTGCACTTGGCTTCTAATATGTTTCCAGAGCAACAGTTGACTGAAAGCCCTTTGCAAACTACGTATATTTAGCCTACTCTGAATATCACTGAATTCAGTTTGAACCATGCTTTCCAAGTGACTTGAGGTCCAGAAAGGGATATGAAACAGGCTTACTAAAATTTGAATGACTCTGAGAAATAGTTTAAGCAAAATGAAAGACTGTTTTATGCATGCCTGGATTCTCCCTGATGAGGCAGCACCCCCTCTACTATGCCCTTTCATCTGCGTTGTGGGAAAATGAGCGCTGCTTTACCATGCTACTTATGTAGTAGCTATCTTAATTGTCTCAATTTCCCCTACTCTTACATTATTTCATCCTCTCTATCCTTGTTGCAAGTAAAGAAGAAATTCCTTGAGAACTGTAAAAAATAGCCCCATTAGACAGTGTTCTGACTCTTTATTAAAACACTAGCAATTTTGCCAGAGTCAAGGTTAGTACACTTTTCAAGAAAGAAACTTTCCTGAGTGGTGTTGGTTACCACACATTTCATCGTGTTTTAGAAAACAAGAAAGAAAAATAAAAAATAATTGAAACATGAGACCCCAAATGCCCTAATAGTAGGCTTTCATTTTTTTCATTTCCAAAAATGCAGTTCAAGATATTAACACTGACTGATTATTTCCATCTCCAATCTTCTCATGAAGGTTGCGTTGATACAGAAACAGATTTTTCAAAGCCCAGCATGCAGCCTCCTAAATATAAACCAAGAGGAGACAAAAGGGTTAAGACAATATGCCTTGAGAATGTCAAAAACATACGCAAAATTTAGATAGTTCGACTGTTTTTCAGTTCATGACAAGGATACAAGGTGCTTTGTGTAGAAATACAACAAAGTGTGGACTGTCACATTCTTTATAGCAGGGATAGGTCTGAGTTACAAACATGTGCCATGATCTCATTTGATTTGCATTTTGACACCTATTTTAGGCCGAGATTAATTCTGCTCTTGATGGGCCTGTGTTTTGCTGCTGTATACAGAGGAGTTAAGTAAAGAAAATCTTTGGATAGCCAAAGTTTCAGGTAACAAGTCTCAACTACCCACATTTGATCCAAAAAAGTAACTGAAACCAGTGGAGGTGAATAAAGATAAGAAAGCTTAAGATTATTCTAAATCTAATCCAGTCCTTAAGGCCTTGTTTGCCTGAGGATGTACAGGAGAAAATGATGTTGCTAAACCTTTTATTTAATGCATAATGCAGTCTTTCCATACCCCTGTCATCCAGAAATTCTCACCAGCACATCTGTGTTTTTTCGGTGTAATTCTAATGCTCTGTAACACGCTTCCAACCAGCATAATTTTTCTTCCTCCTCCTCTTCTTTTCTTTCCTCTAAGTCGCGGTTTAAGAATATTGTTTCAGCTTGAAATAAAAAATATTCACAGTAAATTCTGATTGTGAAAACAAAACAATGATGTCTTAACCTTCCTGTAGTCATGAAGGTGGTCACACTGCCTATGGGAGCGTTAGCCTTTTCAGGGGACGGAGAAGTCTTTTAACATAAACTCTATGACACATTTGAAAAATGCCTTTAAGGTTATAAAGGGACTAAACCCCTTCATTATAGTGTAGTAAATTAGATACATGGTTACAGATCAGTCAATTCTCAGGCTCTGAAAAGATTGCACATCTTTTTTTTTGGTGTGTATTTACATACAGAATACAACAGATATAAAATGTAACTGATACATTTGCATGTAACCACTTATCACAGAACCATCTACACTCTGAAGCAGTGCCATTAAAAAACCAAAATGCAAACTGCAGTTGCTAAGAGAGAAATATCTGGTCCCAGAAAGTGCTACAGAACTTAAAGGAAATCACTTAATACCTGTGATTTTTCAGCATTTAAGGAAAAAAAAAAAAAGATATTAAAAAAAAAAGTATGTATGGTCATATTATATGTATATATATTATGACCATAATATTTGAAGCTTACTGGAGTTTATACTGATTTCTAATCTTTGATATTTTGGGGACTCTTAAACAGCATTTCTACTGGCTTTTGTATGGAACGATAATGCAAAAATTAAGAGGATCAGATATTTGTCTTTTTGCCACTAGCTAACTAACTTCTGTTTCAAAATAATAGCTAGAGTGTACTCAAGGAAAAGTTTACATTTTTTAATTGATTTCAGAACTCAAGCACAAGCATTGATTTGGTGCTGCTATCAACTGCCACAATGTAATGAGTACTGTCACACATGGCAAACACTGCATCAAAGAAGTGCTGTTATCTCTAGAGATTTTACCCTAATTAGGCATTATCCAATATTTGCCTATGGATAAACGGGTTGCTTTGATAAGATCTGCCAACATAATTTATCAGCTCTGAACACTGTGAGGATGTCGGGCACGTGGTTTGGACACAGCCAAGCCACAGTCAAACAACAAACTGTGAGCATGCAGGAAATCTAGGTCTGTCCAAGTGATCCTGCCTGAGGCTTTCAGCTTGGGGAAATGGAGTTCGAAACGATTACAGGAAATCACCAGTGCAAAAAAATGAAAAAGTGGACAGATAGATGATGTAATTTATTTATGCAATTAGAAAGGAATTTACTTACTCAGAAGAGCTAAACAACTGAGACCTGCAGCTTGTAACTTTGCATTTTCAGGATATGTTTTAACAGCCTTCACAATGACTTCTGGAACCTTATGTAATACAAGGATATTGAAAAAATTTCCTGAAAAAAAAAGAAGATATTAAATGAATATAAACACATACATAGAGTTTTATACACATTTAACATAAATTTCTCAGCACACAACACACAAACTTTGTCTGTAGCAAACACTGGATTTCTTATTATAGAGCATGACACAACAATGTTTTATTTGTGGAATAGAGAGGTCAAGGATAAAAAACAGTTGGGGTCTAGGTCCTTTGTGTTTTTTTACAAAAGACTGATGTTTAATGCAAAAAGAAGTACACATTGTCATCAAAATTAGAAAAATACAGTCAGTGTATCACTTGCAGACTTCCTGCCAGGAAGCAAATGAAGTCCCGGTCTTGAATTCCTGCAAGGTTTTGATTTATCCTGTCAAGAAAGTGGTGTAACTGTGTTTTGCACTCTGTTTTTGCTCTCCTCACTAAGTAGATCAAGGTTAGCATTATAAATACAGAACACATACATTCTGGAATAGCAGAAAGAATTACCTTTTGATGATAAATGTATTTAAAGCATAACTTTAATCATAGGCTGTACTGTATTTATATTAGAGGCTGGATATAAGGAATTCTGCAAAAAGCAAGCAAATGAAAAGAACTTTCCCATTTGTTGTAAAAACAAGTATAAGGCATAAAATAATTCAGCAACATTCTCTTTGTAAAATAGTTTGATAGCTATGGTTTCTCTATTGCTATCCAATTTTGTTTAATTCTTGATTAGTAAAAATGAGAATTACACTAGCAACATAAAAAGCCAAATTAAAATCTATCGGTGTTTCTCAAACCTTTCAGATAAGGTGTGAAAGATAATGTATGAAATCAAGAAGTCTCCCATATTTGAGCATTAAAAAATATAATTACAGCAGAAAAGCTAACCTAATTTCTTTCCCTTAGGTCTGGTCCAGAGCCCTATAGGTGCTGACTACCATCACCATCTAGACTTTTCTCTTGGAACTAAGTACCTCTCCCAAAGTTTTATAATTTGCTTTGATTAGACCAAGTTAACAGAATGCTAAAGAACAGACTGTAAGGCAAGTCCTTTCCAGATTCACCATTCTAAAACCCTGGCCTTAAAACCTATTACGAGTGAACTGGAAACAGCATTTTTTTTCTTACTCTGTAGTAGTGTGGTTCGTGTAAATACATTACTTACCACACATAAATTAATGACGTTAGGCTATGTAATGAGTAATTATGTTGGTTTGTGTCTGGCCAAACAGGTATCAGTCAGTTAAAATTCTGATGACAGTCAAATCTGGGACAGTCATTACCGGACTAGCAAGAACACATGATGGTGACTTTGGAAGGCACGAAATGCTGACTTTATGATTTCACTGCCAGCGAACATGTGAAGACAGTGTTCATCAGAATAACATGGGAAGCCACACTGGCTACATGGAAATCTTCCAGACTATTTCTAGGAGCACGTAGCAATTTCACATCTGTTTCCCTAACTGTGTGGTGCTGTGGACACCCCTTCCCACAACTCTCCTGAAGTGGCTTCTTAACAAGATGAAGGACATCTGTTATGCTGAAAGAAGAAATGACCTCATAGCTCCTTTACTGCCACTATTACTTGTTAGTCAGCACAAACGCATGACAAATGTGTGACTGAAACCAGGCTGGTCACGCTTAGGGCAAGATTAAGGCATGACAACAGAGCTGCTGTGTCCCCACAAGTGCTGGGCTTCCCTGCCTATCTTCAGCTAGCCTTGCACAGGAAACTGTTCAAGGGTAACGTCACCTCTTGCCAAAAAACTGTAAATACCACTTCAGTGGCCACCACATTTTCTTGAAATTTTTATTTGGCTTTGTGAAGGGGAATTGGAAGTTGCTCTGGATTGCACTCAAGTTTGATCTGTATTTTCTACAATATCTGCATGAAGAAGCAGAAACAGATGGTGAAAGAATGGGACTGACTTGATTAAGGGGAGTCATGCACAGGGTACCAACACCTGCAGTAGCTTCAGGCCACCACCTGCAAGAATTGGGAAGTCTAATTCAGAAGAAAGACCTTGGCTGATGAAGAACCTATCATGAAGTGTGAGCTCCTCAGGCAGCTATTTACAGTCTTTTTCTATGCAGCAGGGTGAAAATCGTATTTTCATTTGAACTTCCAATTACGTTGTCCTTGCAACAGCTCAGATCAGCTTATTATAGTGGCAAGAGAGAGCACAGAGCTGCTTAGAGGCACAATAAATCCCTTTTCAACATTGCCATCATTTCTCTTGATGTGTCACTAGCCCATGTTAGCCCAGATTACTGTTTCCCAAGGCAAGGGAGGTCCAGGAACCAGTGGTTCTTTCACTGCTGCAGCACAATGGGGCTCAGGACCGGCACCACAGCTGGGCAGGAATGCAGCACAGATCTCTAAAGGTAAATGCATTGCAAGGAGTTAAAACACAGCCTTGGAGAATACCTCTCAGGTAATCCTCTAGCACCAGTTGTTTCTTACACATTCTGCACTGCCACTTCATGGAAGAAATCTAGAAGAAATTTTCTCCCTTTCCATAGTAACTTTATATAGAATAGGATTTATTATTTCCCATTCTCATCTTGTGCTTCTCCCACTCTTTTGTCTCATTTTTTTGCCCCACTCTAGTATTTTATGGCAGCTTCTGTCATTGTCACTAATGTTTAACACAGGACACCATATTCACTGTGATCAGTGTTCCCTCAGTATGTTTACAACATTAGAGACACAGAACTATACACCTCTGAGGAGTAACTGGGATAGTAGTTCTCTCCTTACCTGTAACAGTTGCTGTCATTTAAGTCCAGCTCTTACAGAGTCAAAGCAAGCTGACTGTAAACAACTTGGGAACTTACCCACTGTGAGCTTATGCAACAAACAGCAGCTCACTTCCTGAACTGTTTCACTATTCGGGAAGCTTTGCATCATTTCCACTATAATGTTGTAGCAGCGAACATTTCCAGACATGAGCACTTCAACATTGCTGGCTAAAGAAAGAAAACAAAAATCGCTTCTTAAGAAAAAGCAAACAAACAAACAAACTTGTTCCACTTCAGACTTTATTTAAATAAATTTACTTAGAAAACTGAGCCTATGTTTCAGTTTTTGCCTTGCAACTTGAGAGCAAGGTAGCAATTTTTTGCTGATATTGTCATAGAAGACACTAACAACTACCAACACCTGGAAATAATTCATTAAGTTCAGAGTCTATATTAACATTCATGGATTTGTTCCATTCTGTAACAGGCCATGTAAAAGACACTTCCTCACAAACTATTTTTATGTAACATTTTTCTTAAAGCTGAACAAATTGTTTTATAAATATTAATTGAACCTTATAAATGGTGTTTATAACAATGACTGAGATCAGGCAAACATTTTGCAGTATTTCAGTAATATTGCCAGAGACATACAATTAAGAAACGATTTAGAAATGTTTTTAGCTAATAATGGAATTTAATTGATTTAATAACATTTTTCTAAGTGTTCCTTCCTTTTTAGGCAGAAGTTAGTAAGTTATTATTTTCTTTTATATTAGTTCTACCGTACACCTACTGTGTACTGAGGCTACAGTAATGTTCATCTAATGCTCCTGCAATATTTTGAAATTCATCGCAAATTCCATATTTCACAGAATGGCTGGTGCTGGAAGGCAGCTCTGGAGGTCACCTGGGCCAACCCCCTGCTCAAGCAGGACCAACTAGGCCTGGCTGCCCAGGACTATGGCCAGATGGCTTCTGAGTATCTCCAAGGCTGGAGATTCCACAGCCCCTCTGGGCAACGTGTGCCAGTGCTGGGCTACCCTCACCCTATTTACTGCTGCTTATGCAGGCCAGGTACAAAAACCAACGGGACACTCACATGAGCCAGTACAAAGACAGGATGCGTCCCCTCCTACTGAGGACAGAGCAATCCCACATGCAGTAATTTCAGACAAAATAGCATAATGGCAGTTAAAAAACAGCATACAAAAGCATCCTTGTAGTATGTCTATTCAGTGTATGAGACAGAATATGAACCCAAAAAATCTTTGACAAAATCCCTCCAAGGGCATTAGCATTATTCTGCTGAGGTCTATGAACTTTCTTACTCATTCTTTCAACAGCTTCGTTTTCCTGTTTAAAACGTAAAAGGCATATTAACAACTGTACTATTGAAAATAATTAGTTTTTTTTAAACTGTGGGATATCTTCACAATAATATATCTGAATATTAAATAATGATACTCTGTAAATCGAAAAAGCAAGCTCTGAGTGGGAAGCATTTCTGAAGCATTCTGTTTAATAGTGAAGGAAGGTACCTTTCACAATGCTTTAAGGTGACAGCAATTTATTAATGTCATTCTCAACTGAAAACACCTTTTTAAAGGTATGTTCCACAAAATCACATCACTTCACAGTAAGTTATCATTTCACAGGTGACAACTATAAACGTATTAAAACACTCAGAAGATTCTAAAATTGTTTACTAGAGAGAGAGAATAATTAATTGCATGTTTACTCTGCAAGAACCAAGCAATGGTACATTTGCAGGGAGCCACCATTTCCCACAACAAGTTGACAAAAGGAGATGGAATGGTCCTCATTTAATCTTCACCACCAAAACTTGGTCATCTAGGTTCTCACAAGTGATGAAGAGATCTGAGCACTCTGTATGGTGACTGGTCCCACCTGTAACAGATACTTCTCCCAGGGGTAGCTAAACTTCCCCTCAAAGTGCCTGTTTCTTCCCATCAAACACAGGAGAAGCCTGGATGGCTGCCTGTGACTATTAACACCATTTAGATGGTGAACCTGCTGTGACCCATCATGCTCCTATGAACTTTGGAGGACAGTCAGCAGCAAAGCATTTTCTTATTCCATTGAAGTAATGAGATTTAAAAGAGTTCTTGTACCACATTGCAATAAACTCTCACCCTTCAGTTTCTTATGACATGTAAGCTGGAATGAAGTCTACATCTGTATTAGTGAAAGAAGGCACAGTGAGGTACAAATCCTTGATGTAATTTGGAATAGACACTTGAACTTCATGGCATGAAGAGAGAAACATTTTACTACTAGATAAGCTAGAGTGTGGACTTAGAGTGGATGATTTTCTTCATGGTGGCCTTATAGGAATACATTTTCTTGCTGGTATTGTGGGATGTCACAGATCAAGAGTTTGAATGCTGGCAAAAGTAGCCTAGCTTTGCATGCTCATTTGCAAGCTATTTGTTTCTCTCACTATTTTCAATCTTTCATATCAGAAATCAGAGTGATAACCTCCAAATAAATATTAATACATAGTTCGGAGCAGGTCTTTGTCATGCCCTTCTCTTGTTATGCTTTGTACTATTTTAAAAAGCCCTTAAAATCTGGCATACTCTTCCTTAGAAAATGGCTGTAACTTCTGGGCTAGGGTAAAATTACTTCCGGCTAAAGGAATATTTAACTTTTTAAACATGAACTGGAAGAGCTGAGAAACAGAAATTAATTAGCTTGGAGCCTGATTAAATGTGGGATATTCTAGTCCTTGTTTTGGGGCACACAGGGGGTCAGCATCGTCCCCATAGAGCCAGACAAGATGGATGAGCAAGACTTTGTGAGGAATCACGTCTGCAGAAGTACAACATTCTGTACCTCACAGAAGGCCTGGGGAGCAGGACACTGCTCTATGCTTGCCAGAACGGCGATTACCAGCAGAAAACTGACAAGAGCTGACTCTGTATCAACAAGATCAAATTGCTGTCAACACACTGACACAAAACATGAAGCACATTTCTCAGGACCTGGTTTTGCACACGATAGGGACAGCTGTTGTAAGAAGACAAGACATAATGAAGGCATTTTCTTTCAGTCTTATTGTATAACACCGAAGGACACTGTAAGACTCCTACAACATGTGCCGTGCTACAAATGCTCCTCACTGACCAATCAGACAGGGGTGACAGGGCCCAGATACCTTTTCTCAGCCTTAGCCATTGGATTTGTGTGGGTGATCTTCCCATTGTGGAACAGCCTCTGCCAATGGTGTTCTTTATCTGCTACCTAAACTCTCTGAAGATTTATTTAGTCAATAAATATATCTTATTTGTCAAGCATTAGCAAAAGACATGGCAGGGTCTTGAAACTCTGACCTCTAAAACCATGATTAGCATCTTCATTATCACTTACTCCAAGCAGAAGAAAGTCTCTGTTCTTTATGAGACAGTTCAGCTTTATCAGAATGCCTCAATATGAACATTTCCCATGAAAAAATTACAAATCAGTATTTCCCAAAGAAAAACAGAGAAGTGATTCGTACGGCAACTCCCAAACAGTTCTCACTGATTTTTTACAATTACTGAAAGATTACCAAAAATTGAGGTGAGCTGATGCACACTATGGGAGATGAGGAATTGAAAAAACTTCCAATAATGCACTTACATGGACCAGCTAAAGAATGTAATGAATAAAGTGCTGGAAGAATCACCTCTTCTTTCGCTGGAAACTCTTTAAATACTTTCAGTATGATCATATGATCTTTGCTCTCAACAAATTCAGTCAGCTGCTCTTCTGGAACTAAATTAAAAAGCAAGAGAGATAAAGTATGTTTTGAGGAAATAGTTCATATCCTGGTACAACATGAGAAAGACAACTGTTTTTATAAAGTTTTCTTATATTTATTTTCTAAGTTTCACAGAAGTACTCTCCATCCCCGCAGTCTTCCATAGTTACAACTCCTTTTACTAAAACTGAGCTAGTTTTTTAGCTACTTTAAAGGTACTTTTTCTAGCCTACACTTTATGTAACTGAGTTCTGACTTCTAAATGCTGCCCTATGAACCAGTATTTTAAAAAAAGTCTTCTGGTCCTTTTCACTGAATGAACTTCAGGTATTCTTCACCAAGACAGTATGTAAGTCAAGGAAAGGCTAAACATACAATGAAAACAATTTGACGGAATGCTGTTTCACATACTCATGATTTTATTTCACTTCTCAGCAACTTTTTTTTCTTTTTAAATAATGGAGTTCTTTCTATAAAGACTACAGCCATGCTTTAATAATACCTTATCTTCATTGTAATAATGGCTTCAGGTTTTTCCATCCCTACCCCCTGTAATTCGTGCTGACATAACTGCGTAGCAGTGCAATGAACCAGATAAGGAAACAGATCCAGGTTGAGAAAGAACAACACATTTTGAATTTTGTAAGCAGAACCATTTTTTGAATCTGGTTCAAGTTAAGGCTAGGCAAACATTCACATTACAATAACTGAAAAAGTAGACAGGGGCAGCCTAGGAACTTGTTACATTAGCGGTGCCATCAAGAAGGGCTGCAGGTCTGTACCTGGAGCACTTTGCACATCTATAAAAATCAGGCTCTAACAAAAGCATGTACAGAATATCTAAGCAGCTCAGACCTTTCTGGGGACTGAGAGAAAAAAGAGCAGGACAAAACTATTCAGGGAGAATGGAAGAGGGGGAGGAACGCAGAAGATAATTCCAGGCACATGTGTGAGCAGAAATCTTAGAAAAAACAATATTAAATGGTGCCAGAAAGAAAAAATCTAAGAACTGGAGACTATCTTTGAAGCCAAGTATCATAGCAGACCTGGCAGGAGTGCTAAGACTTCTCGGTATTTATTTTAAAGCAAGAAACTCAATGCAAAGCAAGGCTGCTACAACAATGGGATTTCTGGCCATTACATACACCGTTCCTAAAATTTTTGCAGAAATTCAGTACACAGTGACTTAATCTCTTAGCAAAAACACAAGAATATCATACAGATACATACTCATCTTTCAGCATTATCAGGATCAAAAGCAGAATCACATATTTTTCTAAAGTGCAAACATTTTGCTTTATTTTAGAATTGCTACAAGTTTCTAAAATTTTCAAGTCTTTAAATAAACAACCCCATTTTTTGAGAATTAAAATCAAATACCACTACTTTGTGTTCCAGTGTTACTGGCTAACATTGAATCCCATCTTTCCAGTTAACTCTAGAATCAGAAATTAAGAGACCTTTTGATTTTTTTAAAATTTCATATTCATTGCTCTAATTTAGAAAATTTGTGATATTGCTTGAAAAACCTGTTTTGCGCTAATTCATTTGAAGAACAGATATAATACACAAAATGGAATTTGGAATGCAAGAATTTATTTATTGCAGTTACACAAACATTTGCAGTCCCCTCCCAACATACACATTTTTCTAAGATATACAAGATATAAATACCTTTCTCAAAAAGTTTGTGTAATGCTTTACATCCATGTTGCTGGATATCTTCGTTTTTAGGGAAGGTGAGCATGGCATTAAATACCAATGAAAACACATCCACCTCTTCCTCCAAGAGCAGGAAAGCAATTACATCTGAAGAGCAGAAGAGATTACATGTTGCACTGATTATTTTTTATTGAAGCACTATACTTAACCATTGAAATCCAATATTCTTTAACACTGTTCTTAAAATTTACCCTGATGGTTCAAACCCAAGTTTTTGTGTAACACACGAGGATGTTATCTCCTAAGGTAGTATTTTAAAATAGAACTGAGACATTCTAAAACATTCCTGCCACGACAGTTTTCCCTCTCTATACTCACTCCCACCTTGCACTACTTTACTAATTGTCTGACCTGTCAATGAGCCAGTTCAACGCACTAAACTGGCAGAAAAT
The DNA here is from genome assembly GCF_963082525.1 of Nesoenas mayeri. Lineage (NCBI taxonomy): Eukaryota > Metazoa > Chordata > Aves > Columbiformes > Columbidae > Nesoenas > Nesoenas mayeri. The sequence continues at coordinate 16,271,105 of NC_137541.1, forward strand.
TAACCCATCAAGACCAACCTTTTTTCAATCATAGCAAGCTGAAAAGTTGCCCTAAGAAGTAAGGTTGGTGGAAGAAAGAGGGTAGGACTATACTGCCTGACAAAAGGAAGAGGGAATTTGAAATGTACCAGTCAGCTACAGTGAACCATGAAATCAGATCATCTGTGTCATGTCAGTTCTCACTCTCTCAGCCATTCATTCAGCCTGAAACTGAACTAAAAAATAAATCTCACTGTTGCTCTTGTGACATCAAGAAAAATCTGAAAAAAATATTATTCTCTCCATACCACATGTAGGCAAAAAGATTCATATTCATGACATTTTTCAAGCTTACAGCAATAACAATAGAAATCATAATGCCTGTTCCAGTGTTTCAGCTGCAGCTGGGGTTTTTTTGGTGTGTTTTTGTTTGTTTGTTTGGTTTTTTTTAAGAGAAGATCTCTCTATATGGCATTCATACTGGCATTCATACAGACACATAGAAATAAAGAATACTAAGAGATTTTTCTGACAAGGTAAAACTTCCAATATTGTTCTGAAGTAAGGTAGCTGAAATGAGAGTTTAAGTTTGGTTAATCAACTGCTGAGAAAAGTAGCAGCCAGGAATAAACTGTTACAGAATATATAGTCAACAGCCTAGGATCCTTTATGATACCTCACAATTAAAAGAAAGCTGCTAGTTACTAAGAGCCAGATTTTGCTATTACTATTAATCACATAGTGTAACGCCTTATAATGAGACCCATACTACCCAACTTCATCAGATAAAAAGTTAGAGATCCAGTCTAAGCTAGCCCTTCAGACCTCTACAATCAAAAGGCAGAGGAAAACAGGTTCAAGAGGTAACTCATTTTATAAAACACAAATCAATACCATGAACCATCCCCTGAAAATGCCTGTCTCACTCTGCTGCCTACACTAGAAGCCTGAAGGGCTGGAATAGCTTTAACTACCTAAAATCAAGTCTAATCCTTAGTTTTTAAATAAGGCAGATTCCAAAGCCTGCTAACAACAATGGAAACATTCCTATTCTAACAATAGTTTGTGCTAATATTACATGCCAGCTTGAACAAAACTAGCAGAATCTCTCTCTTTACTTTCAACAGAAGATCAAGAATCTCAGAATCATGAGAAAAGCCCTCAGGACCTGGTAAGATTAGGTCTCTGCAGAGCACAATAACAGCAATGTCAGAAATTATTTACTGTTTTTGCAAGTACTAACCAGTACTAAAGGAAGCAAGTCAGAATGCCACCAAATGTATCCTTTGGTAAGAAAAAATACTTATTTTACTTAACTATTTGTGTCTCTGCCAACAAGAAGTTGGCAAAATTAATCAGTGATGTTCTTCACAACTTTGCAATTTGGAGCATCCTTTCTATCTGGGTAAAAAACGTGCAAACCAGTACTCTTTTTGTATACAAATACAAATGACAAGAGACTTTACGGAGTAAAACAGAGAGGAAAATCAGGCCTGACATGTACAGTCACATACTTTATACCACAGTTCTGTGTTTTAAAGGCTTAGACAAAGTAGGGAAGTAAAACACACAATACCTGACATGAGGAGTAGATTTAATGCTTTCAGTCCTATTACTGAGAGATTTATATTTCCTTTGTGGACTGTCAGCATTTTAAGAATCTGCCTAGAAATTTAAAAGAAAAAAATAATAGTTGTGGTTAAAGAAATATTAACACACACAAAATTTTATCAAACATGTACTTTGAAACCAAAAATAGTTACAGAAATTAGCAAAAGCTTAAAAAGCTCCAGATTCATTTTTTTAAAAAAGTTTTATTTCAGTTTATGGTTAGTAATGAAAGAATGTTGGCATTTAAACTATTTTCATACTTCACTAATTTCATGATGCCTAATTTATCAATTTACTTTAATTTTTAATTATATGTATATTAATTCTATCGGGGACAAATCTCATTCAGGATGGGGTTATTCTACAGAAAGCAGGGTTGTGGCGCACAGCAGACTGGATTTTTAGACAACTAAGATTAGGTGGGACAAATACTCTTCCTCTTGATTTCACTACTTTAAGCTTATGGATATAATTGATCACATCTGGAAAGAACACACAAACACAACCATCTAGGTAATACTGCATCTGTTTATTAAAAGAGAAGGTCTTGATAATCACAGAATTCCAGCATTGTTCAGATTGGCAAGGACCTCTGGAGGTCCCCTATTTCTACTGCCCTGCTCAAAGCAGGGTCAACTACAACTGATTGCTTAGGGCCATGTCCTGTCAAGTTCTGAACACCTCTAAGGCCTGAGACTTCACAGCCACTCTGGGCAACTTGTTCCAGAGTTTGATCAACCTCAAAACAGTTTTTTTTTTGTTGTGGGTTGTTTTTGTGGGTTTTTTTGTTTTGTTTTGTTTTTAAATGTTTAAGTGGAATTTCCTGTATTGCATTTTTAGCCCATTGCTTCTCGTCCCGTCACTGGGTGCCAGTGAGAAGAGCCTGGCTCAGTCTCCTTTACTTTCTCCATCAGGTATTTACATACACAGGCAAGATCCCTGCTTGTGTGAGGCTCCCATTCTGAAGGCTGAAGAAATCCACAAAAATTTTCAACCATACAGAAGCCGATGTAATAATTTATATAAATATATTTCATTGTATATATATGCTCCCAGGATAACCAAGCATTCCAGAATACTCTTTGCATTGAAAATACTTACTGGTGAACACCCAGTACTTCCCAGTCCTTCCCAACATCCTTAGGAGCTATGCTCTGTAGAGTACTTGGACAAATTTCTATTAGTTTACAAAGAAGTGACCAACCCATCTGTAAAACAAAAATACAGCTATTTTAGAACAGATATTCTGTCGAACTTCAATGTTATCTTCTAATACTCTTGCTGTTTGGAAGACAGATGTTCTGCAAGTTATCTAGCTAAATCAAGAAAGGAAAAGTAATTAACACAGGACAAGACATAAAACATAAAAAGTTAAAAGACATAGGTAAAGCAGATATGTTAATGATTGAGAATGCATGGCTTGTAGGAGTGTATTGGGCTCAATGTGCTTCAGCACTGCTTGAGAATAAAGGGCACATAGTTGAAAGAGATGCTGACAGAGAAAAAATATGACATAATCCACAGTATGTGATCATGGGCCAGGGAAGACCTCTGCACTGCTACAGGTAGTCAAGTGTTATTGTAAAGAATAGGTGTTTCCATAATAATTTGCCATTTAATTGTAAATTGTAAGGAGAAAGGATAGGTTGTTAAAGGTGTTCAATGTTTTAAATACAGATGAGATCCCTAAACAATATTACGGATTTCATATTCTCACCATCAATCCTCAATACTGTGTGGTTTCAAAATGTAACAAAGGCAGTGAAAGTTTTGATATCATAAGGAATGAATTAAAACCAATAAATTTGTTCTTAATAAATATCTGCTCTGCCTTGTGCAAATTATTCGACTTTCAAACATCTCTGAATAACGCCAAAACCGAATAATGTTCCTCTTTTGTCTTCCGTGTTGGAGAAATCTGCTCTCTTAAGAAAGCCTGTAGGCTGATATGATTGAATAGGCTTTAGTGAGGATGCAGTAAGCAAAATCTGTACAGAGGATTAACTGATGAGCAAGAAAATCCCACTATATTGAAATAGAGGAAGTGAAATGAGAAATGTCAAATGTCCCACTTAATGACATCATAACTGTTCTTGTAAAATTTAGAACCTGATGAAAATTAGCTCAATGAGTTTAGAAAATTCTCTTTTGTATTAAAACTGTTTCTGATGGAATTTATATTTCCATTAAACATTTTATTCGGATTGTTGTGACTCTAGGTATTGACAAATATTTGTAAGAACTGTGGATCCAGAGAAGACCAAAGGAAACATCTGACTTGCTGACACGTGGTCTGTTTCACAATATTAAAATCACAATCTGAGATAAAAGAGAGCTTATTGTCTCTTTACTATTACATAAGAAAAGGTCTTTTAAATAACAGAAATCCTAAAGGTTATAGGGAAAGAAAAAAAAAAAGTAAACACATTCTTACAAGCACTTAAATGGGTCCCTGTACACAGAAACAGTTGGTGGCAGCACTGAAAGGCCGTTATTTTTAAATCAGACCCTTTTCATTTTTAGCATGCAATGAATTTATTCATTCACCTCCTACGTGTGACAATAAAGCTCTGCTAACTGCTCTCCACTCAAGTGTAACATATTTTGCTCTAGAGTTTCTAAGCTGCTCCACTCAGTGCCAGTCAGTAACTGCACAAAGAAATTGCCATATTTACTTAAAGATGTCTATTTTCCTTCAAAGTACTATTAACTTTCCAGCACAGTACCTTCCTACTTCTAAAAAAGCTTGCAGGGTTTATACCTGTAGTCCAACTTGCACCAGTACTTGCAATATTGATCTATTAAACAAATTTACTCTGTACAAGCCAGTGGAATAGCAGCACAACATGATGCTTTGTAACCAGTTAAGGAGGGGTGAGAGAGAAAATCCTTACCCAGATATGTTTCTTGCTGTGCTTATTCTCTTACGTGAGTCAATTTTATTACAATGTCAAAAGCAAAAGAGGTTGATTAATCCATTTATTCAATTAAAATTCATTAATAGTGTATAGACATTGCACTGAAATCCGGGCTACATTACTTCACCACTGCCATAAAGTAAGAACTACGTATTCACAAAGACTGTAAATGTATTGCATTGAATGAAGCAGGAAGACAGAACTCTACTAACATATTGTAGATGTTTGTAAATATCATAACTGAATGGAGGAGCTGCCTACAACATTTTATGAGGAACAAGATTTGACTTTTGCACTGGCTATGAATTTCACACTTTAGTACAAATTAGTAATGCAAAGGAGCTCCAAAACTTCTAAGCTGAAACACTACATGACTGCAAATGTGGGCAGAGAAAAGATTAAAACTAATTTAAAAGTCTATATTAAATCAGAATGAGGCGTTTTTGACGTGCTTAAAATTAAAATTAAACAATCCCTATATTCCTTATGCACTTCTGAGATTCTTGTGTTGTCATTTCAGACCTACTTCTGGTGTAGTTGGATTGCATAGTTTTTACTTCCTAGCCTGAACTTCTGGGCAGTGGTTTTGTAAATTGTTATAAACATAGTATGCTTCAGCCTGAAAACAACTGCTGATTCTTCCTTCTGTATTTCTTAATGACCTGACAATTGAGTAGTAAAATAAGTTAAAACTTCGGACTCTGCACAAGCATTTAGTCTTCAAGGGAAACCTGAGATCACCGTTACTCCAGATTAATCACTACACAAGTACAATTTCATATTTTTATCTGAATTTTATGCTTTTGACCTCTAGCTAAGGTCTACTAGACAAAAAAGAATCCCTTAAAATATATTGTTATTTAAGAGGCATTTGCAATGTAAGTTATGCTTTGCCTTCTAGTTGAACTGAAAAAAGTAAAAGATGCCAAAAATATTGTAACCACACAAATTGGCTTAAGCGTAACATAGTCAGAAATTTAATATATGCCTGCCAGGAAGGAACTGTTTCTTATGGCAAGTCTGGTGGCTGTACCATAAGTTCAATATCAAATTGTTCAAGTACTACACCTGATCTAAACGGGCCACTGTTAAGTTACAGCAGTAACCAAGCAGAACCTCAAGTTGCAGAACCTCCTCTTAGCTAAAAGATCTTCCCCCCGCCTTAAAAAACGGGACTAGTACAACTCTCCTTCTAGGATAGCACTACATATGTATTACATAATTCTGCTTTACAGAAGTTTGTCTAACTGTGGCAAAATTTAATATCGACACGTCAAAAATATATTAGATAACGTTATTTGTACTGTAATTCAGAAGCCTGTGCCATACGGTGTTCGCTTTGTTTAATTTACATTTTATACATCGCCTTCTCCTGTCGTTTCAATGCAGATGCAACGAGGGTATCAGCAAAAAGCTGGAACGCTTGCCCCTTTAAACGCAGGCGGATACAGCGCCCTTTTACAGACCAACAGCACCTCATAAAGTGGCTCAAAACAGACCAAGTTAACAAGAAATAAACAAGCCGAGCGGTAACTTTACTGCGGGAAGGGACCGCGGCGCTCGGCTCATCCCGAGGGGCGAAGCCGGAGGGCGGGAAGGCGGCCCCGGCCCCCCCGGCCCCTGAGCGCCGCCCGTACCTGCTGCACGCCCGCCGCTCCCGGGTACAGGTCCACCACCAGCAGCAGGGGCACATGGACGTTCTTGCCGCTGAAGAGCCGGGGAGCTGTGTGGGACACAGACAGGCCGTGTTACCGACGGGCGGCGGGCGGGGCGGGCAGGGCAGGGCAGGGCGGCCGGGCCCGGCGCTTACCGCTCTGCCGGGCCGCCAGCTCCAGCAGGTCGCTCAGGGTCTGCACTAGTGTCTCCAGACGCTTCCTTTCCTGGACGTTTTGGAGCCGGACGACCAGCTTCCTCAGGGCTTGTTCGTCCCTCGCCGTCGCCTCTCCCTCCTCAGGGCCGGCGCTGGCCATGGCCGACCCGCTGGTCTCGGCGGCGGGCGCCTCACCCCATCCGCCGGCCACCGCGGGCCGCGGGGACAAGGGCTGAGCGGCGCGGGCCCACCCCGCCGCCGCGCTGCGTTGCGTTGCCACAGCCGCCCGCTGCGCTCGCAGTGCCGCCCGGCCGGCGTCACTCGGCCCTTTCCAGCTGCCCTCCCCGCGGCCTCCTGCCCCTCCCGCCGCGCCGCCCCGGGGCACGGCCACGGACCGGCCCCCGCAGGCGGGCGGTCCCCCGCGTCCACTAGGAGGCGCTCACGTCACTCGCATCAGGGCTCGGCCGTGGGGCCAGGCAGGCGGGCAGCGCTCCCCTTTCTGGTGATTGACAACAGAACTATCCAATAGACTCGCAGACCTGGAGCATAGGTTCCGCCCCGTCGTGCTTTTCTGTGCTATAAAAGGGTCTGAAGGTCGCGGTGAGGTAAGGGTGGATGAGGTGTCGGAGTAAAGAGGTGAGGAAGTGAAAGTAGATATATAGTTCCCTACTGGGTAGGGAAGGAGAGGGGAGGTGACTGTGGCTAATGTAAATACGTGTTGTGCAGCTCCCTGTGCAGGTGGGAGGTGCCTCCTCACCTCGTGTGGTGTTTGGGGCTGTCAGCCCTTCCCTGTGTGGTGGGTCTGTGAGGGGCTGTGCCCGTGGGGCTGTTGTGTGGCAGCTGGGGAGGAGGCTTGTGCTCTCTGCTCCTGAGAGCCTTGGCCTTGTGAACTCAGGTCTGTGGGTTTGTCTGAAAATAAATAAATAAATAAATCATTTGTACTTAGATTTCCTTCCAAGCCTTGTGGTGAGAGATTGCTGTTTGGAGATTAGAAGGTTCTCTCACTGTGTGCATGTGTTGCTTCATTTGTGGTTGATGCAATCTTCATGAGGTCTGGCAATAGTCCTGATGCCTCTGCTGCCCTTCCAAGATAGTGATGTGTGAGTAGGATACTAGTAATCACTTGTTTAAATAGTTCCTGATTAAAAAGGTAGCATCAGTATAATATGTTACATAAAAAACTTGCACATGCTTCTTAAATGTAGAAGAATTAAGGGAGTAAGCCCCTCAGCTGAACCGTATTATAGTGGGAGCATGTATTTACTTGAAGCTTTTGCGTAGATTGTAATGTTTGTTTGATGGAGATGCATAATGTTCGTTAAATAGATGACTTACAGGTCACTAATTTATTTATTTATATAAACTCCGAGAAATAGTGTATAGTAATGCCTCTGAAGCCACATGGTCCTGGGTAAACCGTCTCTGGTCTGTTGGTGTATTGGTCTTAAAGCTTGTATGTTGTTCTTGTCATCATTCAGTGTTTCATAGGTTTTTTTTGCACAAAGAAACTATTGTCTTGGTATCTCATGATAGCCTGTTAGCAAGGACTGCACTTGTTAAATGGTGAGCTAGTTTCTCCCTCTGAAGCACTGGAAGACAAATACAAATGTGAGATAGCTTTATGAAATAGTGACTCATAGTTTGAGATGTGTGGAATATGTTACATATAGACTAAAACAAGAATTAGTTGAATTAAATGGATTAGTTTCACTTGAAAGATATTTTCCCTTTCTGCAGAAGTACTAATTCAACCACAAAGCAAAACTTCAAAAATTATTTTCTAAATTCAAAGTATCATTGTTGGCTTCCTACAGTTTTGACAAGATTATTTTATCTTGCAAATGGTATGAATGTTTGCATTCATACAGTCTTTCAGCTTATATTAGTCATAAGCTTTCTCCAGTATCTGCAAAGCTGTAGCTATTACTATTACGATTTTGGCAAAAGACTTTAAAGGTCAGCCTTTGTAGTTTATACAGATTGGAAGTGCCAGCTGTAAGTTACAGCTAGTGATATCGATAAAGTTGCATTAATACAAATTTCAAATCCTCATCTTAAATTGAATTTGTGGCTGTTTTGTACCTTTAGCAGAGTTGCTGTACTGTGGCTCTGGACCTCCTTGCATTCTGGTTTGTATAAGAACACACAAGTACAAGTTACACATTAGAGTTTCAGTGAATATAAGTGTAAAAAAGTTGTGGATTTCTTTAAGGAAAATTGGGAACTAGACCTTTCTCCTGAAATATGTTGAGGTCTCTAACTGTGCTAGATGCAAACTGCTTGAGATGATGTTTTGCTGCTTTTAGAGCCTTTTCTGTGTTAGTTCTTTTCTGGTCAGCTCTGTCCCACGCAACCGTCAGCCGCTTAGCAAACTTAAGGCCAGGGTACTGGAGGATAGATAAGTGGGAAAGAGAAAGCAAAGATTAGAGCAAACTGTGACCTTGATTTATCCTTTAAAAGATTTATTTTCAGTCTCACAAGATATCTTGACTGCAATTTCTTCAGCATGTCCTAGTTAGGCATCAAGTGGTTTTGTTGTCACTCTACCTCCCTTGTTGCTCCTTAAATTTCAAATTACTTTTGCTTCTGGGTACTTATGTTCCCTTGAGGTTTCCTTTTCATGGTTTTTATGAAATCTGCCAGATTTATGTAGCAGCTGGTTCATTCTTGAGGCAGGGTTCTTTTCGTATAAAAGAGTTATTTCCCCTTCTTGTTTTTAATGAGATTGGTAGCTAACTAACTAGTTTGGACTGTTCTGTATTTATCCTCTTAGTCTCAGATGGGACTACTAATACTCATTAAGCACACATCTCTGGTGTGTGACCACCTAGACCAATAAAGAGACATGACATGCTAACATAGGAGAGACTAATAAATTGTTCTGTCTGGTAGAGTGTAAGAACAGATGTTTACCTCCAGCTTTTGCATTCCTATATCCCAACTGGAAAATTGTCTGACATCAATGATCCCTGAAGTTGACACTTGTTCAAATGAATTGGGCCTTTGCTGCTGCTTGGTTGTGTGTCGTGGTTGAAACGGACAAACGACATAGACCAAGTTCTTCCAGGATGAAAGTAGTAGATGCCATTTATTGCCACAAGTGCATTTTTATACAGTTTTACCAATTCATGTGTCTCTTCACTATTGGTTACAAGTTACAGCAATAACATCTCATTGGCTAATTTTGCTGTCATCAATGTTACTTTTACTCCCTTCTCTCTCACAGGTACATCCTTAACATCTCTGGATACTCCTTTACTCCCATCTTTCTCATGGGTAGGCCTTCATATCTTCAAGGCTAATTTCTGTTCCCATGCCCTCCGTCAGGGAATCCATGGACCCACCGTAGTCCCCCACAGTGGTGGCATTATTGATGAGACTCCTATTGTTTTAGGCCACCCTGCTTTTTCTTCTGTAGCTTACAAATACCTTGAGGTATCGTGGAGTTATGTGGAATATTAAACATAACTTGAAGACTGAGGTTTGGTTTGTGGAGAGAATAGAGCACAATGTGAATGTGGGTTTCACCTTGATCATTGTCACTTTAAAACACATACATGAGGAACTCTTTGTATTTATTTGTCACCTAATTTCAGTGGAAAAAGTTTTTCACATGGATGACAGGTGTCCCTGTGGAAGGTACAAGAGGCAGAGAAAGCAAATTATACCAATGTATTAGCTTAGGCAGTACTGTAAACAAAAAAAACCACAACATGATCAGTTGTACTAGGTTTGCATGGCAAAGTTTTGGTAGTGGGGGGATTACAGGGGTGGCTTCTGCGCGAAGCTCCTAGAAGCTTCCCCTGTATCTGACAGAGCCGATGCCAGCTGGCTCCAGTATGGACCTGCTGCTGGCTAAGGCCAAGCCATCAGCAATGGTGGTAGCACCTCTGGGTTAATGTATTTAAGAAGGGCAGGGTGGGGGCAGAACTGCTGGAGAAGAGCAGCTGAAGAGAGGAATGAGAATATGTGAGAGCAACAACTCTGCACCCACCAAGGCCAGTGAAGAAGGAGGGGAGAAGGTGCTCCAGGCTGTGGAGCAGAGATTCCCCTGCCGCCTGTGGTGAGGCTGCTGTCCCCCCACAGCCCATGGGGGTCCACAGTGAAGCAGATTTCCACCTGCAGCCTGTGGGGGCCCCATGCCAGAGCAGATGGATGCCCAAAGGAGGCTGTGACCCTGTGGGAAGCTCATGTTGGAGCAGGGTCCTGGGAGGACCTGTGGCCCTGTGGAGAGAGGAGCCTGGGCTGGAGCAGGTTTACTGATAGGTCTTTTGACCCTATAGGGGACCCATACTGGAGCAGTTCATGAAGAACTGCAGTCCATAGGAAGAACCCATGTTGAAGCTTGTGGGGGGCTGTCTATTGTGGGAGGGACCCCATGCTGGGACAGGGGAAGAATGTGGGGAGGAAGGAACAGCAGAGACAAGGTGTGATGAACTGACCACAATCTCCATTCCCTGCCCCTGCACTGCTTGGCAAGGGGGGAAGAGGTAGAGAAATTGTGATAAATGATGGGTACTTGCAGTCTTCTTGCCAGTTCCATCCTGTTGTATACAGCTATCATGCTGTCCATGTCACTTGTAGCAATTGTAGGTTCCTGAGTTAGACAGCTTGGGGCCTGGATTGATGTTTAATGTTGACGTTGGAGGGGATGCCAACTTCTGCTAAGTCTCCATAAGTCTGGGAGAGTTTATGAAAAGTCTTCTGCAGTGTGTTTAGTTAGACCAGAGGAGACTGGATAGAGCAAGGTGGCCCTGGTAAGCATCTATGTGATATAGTTTTGCTATGTTTTCCTAGGAAAATCGGGTGAAGATATTGATATCTATAGAAGAGATTAGGGATTGTAGACTGACTGGTCTTGTCTTGATGATTGGCAGAGAGGCTGTGTCTGGATGGCTTTCTTATCAAAGCTTCGGAAAAGTGGCAATGGGCTTTACCTCTGGTGTGCCTCTTTAATATTTTCCCTTCTGGTAGCTGACAGTGTTGCCAGGTCAAGTTCTCATGGGCAGCCATGCTCATACCACAGCCATGCTCAGCAAATCTGTCTTAGGCTGTGGGACTGCATTTCCCAGCTGGTGTGTTTGAACCTCACTGTTTCGACTCTGACTCACCCCAGCTTTTGTTGTAGCTGGTGACTTCCTCTACCTTTTGGGACTGATTGCCTCTGGCTCTGGGAGTCTGGGACTCTTTGGGGATGGGGTGTGATTAATCACATTGGTAGTGCATCTGATGAGAGCTTGTTCATGTGGAATTCAGGCATTTGCCAGGCGGTCTCCACTCTTCTTGGCAATTAATGGATGTTGCTGAAAGGCTAATCCAGAATTTGAAGGGGGGCCATGTAACAGTGTGCTTGATGTGCAGCTGGCCACTTGCTGGAATGAGTTTATACCACTGCAGATGTAATCCTTCTAAATATAACAGAAGAAACTGAGAAATAATTGTCTCCTCTTTATTGAATGGGTAATTTCCTGTAAGAAGCAAGTAGTCATTTCCCTATTCTTTTTGTAGCTATAGCCAGAACTGAAAAAATCAGTGAAGACTAGAGAGGTGGAGTTTTATTTTTTTGTGTGTGTGAGCTTGAATTTCATTTTTCTTGTCAAATGGGCTGTCACAGGCCAAATTGTAACTGTTCATGTTGGGGCCATACTCCTGGACTGCTAAAGTCTAAGATGTTACGTGTGTAACATGGGGAAGTACTACTCTGGTTTCTGTTTCTTCCTCATTCTGTGTGTTTGTGGCAGGAAAGAACTGACCCTGAGTGCTCAGCCACGAAGCCAGGCTCAAGAAGTGTCAGCCCACTTCTGGTAAGTCTTATTCCTCTGCAGGGCCTGGCCTGTGTTCCTCTGGCCCTGTTCTTAAGCCATGACTTCAACCTGAATGCCATACCAGGTCTCATCTGTACCTTCTGAGAGCTTGCTGCTGCACCTCCTCCTCAACCAGTGCAGCTTGTAACACTCAGCAGTGAAGCATTTCTGTCCCCTGTGTTGAACAGAGAAGCACACTTGTAAAGTAGCTGATTTTAGCCGTCCTTTTAATGTGTTTGTTTTGGTGGCCCCTCTCCTTGTTACTATACTTTCTCACTCTCTAGAGAGAAGACTGTGGGGAATGAGAGTACCAGGAACTATTATTTCTACTTGGTGTAACTTTTCTGCCACTGTGTGTGGTGGTGGTTGCAACTTCTTGACTTTGTCATGTAGCTTCCCAGAAGCTATGGGCCCGTGTAGGGAAAGTGTTGTGTAACCTCTACACTGTTGCTTTCCATTGCAGCCTGAGTAGTCAATACACCTCATTGCAACTGCCCAAAGACCTTGTGATTTCCTGGATCTTATATTTAATAGGTGTTGGTAGAAGCAACGATAGCAGCTGTGTATCCTGAGTCTTGAAAGATGGATTTGATAATTGAATGAATTTGACAGGCATCTTGCAGAAACCATAAATGGAGGGGTCAGTAGAGGGTATACCAGGAAACTATGACATCCACAGCAGGCTAAAAGAGATTTTCCTCACTAAGGCCATATAACCACTTCCCTAAAATGGGAATTGTCTCTTTTGCAGTTGTGTGGGCAAATGTATGGTGCCTGGCCATGGTGATGTGTTGGGAAGGTGTGGTGAGACATGAGTCAGTCCACGATCCCTTTGGAGGAATGGAGCAAACTGTAGTATGGCTGCACCTCTGACATGGTTGCATGCAAAGTGCTTGTTGGGACCGTGACCTGTGTGCATCATCTCACCCTCAGAGCTGCTTCCTTTCACAGGTGCCCCAAGTATAAACTCTGGGGAACTGATGCATACCTTGCAGTGACCTGGTAGAGATACCCAAGAAACTGGAGACTTTTGCAATCAGTCTTGAATCTACTAAGCAAAAACTTATATATTTTTCCAGATTGTAATAGTATTCACTGTTACCTGATTCTGAACATTGAATTATTATTTTCTTTGCGTAAGTTTCTGTAGATCAGTAGCTATCTGCCCAGTGACTCAAAAGAGCTCTGGTTCATTTTCTGGTCTCCTGTCACTTTTTCCTGTAGTGTGGCTTGTGATGTTGCCATGCAACAGTTCCTGCAGGACACTCTCCTATTTCTCTGCATGTGACCTATTTTCATTTGCTTAAGCACAGCCATTACTCTAGCCCTACACTGAAAGGCAAGATATATTATATGAATGAAATGGAAATAACAGCTTCACAATATTTTACTGGAGCTATAGGACTCATTGCCTTACAGTATGAATGTGTAGCAGAGTTAAAGGAGCACAGAATATTCTTCAGAATTGCAAGAGCTAATGTGGTTAAGCTTCTCTAGGAGTCTAAAGATTTGTGCTTTGTGGAACAAATGTTAAGTCAGATTTTCCTAAGCCTCAGTCAAAGCTTTTTGCTGTTTTCTCTGGAGAATTTCTTGTTTGCCACAAGCTATAACTCCAGATCAGCCAGTGTTCTGATTTGATATAACAATTTTCACAGCCTCATCATCCAATGTATAATTATTATTGTGGTGCTTTCTCAGAATTAGTGTAGTGTTATGCGTGAATGAAGGCAGCATTGAACCATATAGAAACGTTCCTAAGTGAATGTGATGATAGATTTGAGTCTCGTACAATTGAATTTTGTTTTAACCCCATGTAGTAGTTGATTGGGACTGGAATACAGAAAACAAGCAAAACATTCATCAGTGCTGCCTGCACATGAGAGTGTGAGGTGATAGTTGGCCAGTTTATTGGCTGTGGGAGGAGGGACTACAGATCATGGGACTGTCTGGTTTCTGTTCTGAACTGTGCTTCCTGCTCTCCTCAGATGTAGGAGCTGACAGGAGCAATGTGCCCTGCTCAGCATATTCATAAACATTAGCCTAATCTTAAAAATTAATAGAATTGTCCTTGACACTATTTTACTTTGACTTAGTATTTTCAGGAAAGATGTGTATTATCTTGGACCTTTGCCATCAGACCTAGAGGGAATGGATAGTGATAATAGTTCAGATGTTTTCCTGTTATATTCCTGTCTGGCAGCAGAGAGGTAGTGTAGACTAAACTGTCTGCATCAAGTAACCTGTATCCTTACAGTAGCTGCCTAGCTGGAAATCTTCACTAACCTGCCAATATAGTGCCTGGACCCTGACTGATATTTGGTCTAACACTTTGGACCCTGATTGATATTTGGTTTAACACTTTTGGTTCTGACTGTATCTATGCAAGTGGGAGTCTCAAGAAGTTTTAATCTTGATGATACTGTGTTTTACTTCCTTTTCTTCTACAGAGGATTGCCATGATGAGCTTCTCTTAAGCCTTCTGGACACTGTGCTGTTTTATTCCCAGCGAGCTCCCTCATTTCACCAAACAGAGCCTTACTGTCAATTCCATTCTTCCTTGACCTTTGGTATTCTTTCAGTTTTCCTTCTGTGAAGAGGCAGTAAATTTACCTGTGTGCAACATTTTTTGAGACCTGTAGCTGGGTTTGACTACTGAGAATGCCATGTTTTGTTTTTTTAGTCTTACTGGAGATTACCACTAGGTGTCTACTGAGCATTAGCTGTGTTAATATTCGTGTGGTGCAGCCCCAAAAATCTCAAATCTCATTTTGTCTAGAAGCGAAGATGTATAAGGACAGGATGCCAAAAAGCTATTGTCTGCATAGTACAAGTAGTTTCATTTCTTTTTGACTTCTGCTCTTTACAAATGTGGCTCAATAAGCTATTCTTTATTTTTTACTGATTGCATATGCTGTTCCCACATTATGATGGAAGATTTGATAGAATAAAGCCCTGACCAACCAGACCTACCTCAGAGCTGACCGCTTAAAACAGGTGCTTGAACTGGAGACTTGCAAGTATCCCTTCCAATCTGAATTATCCTGTGAGTTATGTTTTCCATTCTGTTCAGTGGCAGACCTTAGATGATAAGCTGTTGCTTTATCAAAGTTCAAGTCTTAATGAAATGTGCTGAGATTCCAGACATCTGTCAGCGTGGTTATGTTAGATGCCACTGAGAACTTCTGAATAGTTAATAGCATATTTAATCATGGACAGTTTTGCTTTTCTCATGAATAAATGATAGTAAAATCTCAGTGCACATGACTGTATGACTAGTGGCTGTGCAAAATTCCTAGTTAGATTGTCTTTCTGAAACCAGCTTGTGATGGCAAGACTTCGATCTCTTGTTTCATGCCATCTTGGAATACACAGAGCAGAACCTCTCCTGTGTCAGCTGTCAGCACAGGATGCTTTTGCCTTTGTCCAGACAGAACTGAGGGGCAGTGGGGGAGAAAGAGACTGTCACTCTGTTGCTAATCTTCATTCTAATATGATTGATTTTGTGAAATCTATAGGACAGACATCAAAGTAAAGACAACTGCTCATATTGGCATATTTTATTGAACAAGAACTGTCAGTATTGTGACCTGACTTCTTGTGACAGTTCAACAGTTACTTTTACTTCTGTTTAAATTTACATAACCTGATCTTGACCTTTCTTATACTACAACCTTCATAACAATTGTTAAAATATTTTTACTGAACTTTTTCTGATATTTTGTTGGTATTTTTCTATTTGTGACAGTTAATTCCTGCACATCTAACCAGACAATGTGGCATTGTGACTTCAGATGCTCTTTCACTGAGCTTAAATTTTATCTGTATGCAAAATGGACCTGGAAGCTGCTTCTTTTTGACCTTTGAGCTTTATACACTTACATCAGGCTTTAGCATTATTATTTCACTGCCAAGTCAATATTCAACAGTAATTAATCTCAGAATCACAGAAGAGCTAAGTTTGGCAGGGACTTTTGGAGACTGTTTACTCCAACTCCTGCTCAGAGCAGGGTTATTTAGTGCAGGTTGCTCAGGCCCACATCCAATTGAGTTTTGAATATCTCCATGGACTGAAGGCTTTCTGGGCAGCCTATGGCAGTGTTTGGCCACTCTCCTAGTAATTTTTTTTTGTGTGCTTAAATGGCATTTTCTCTCTTAGTTTGTACCACTGTTGTTCGTGCTGTCACTAGGCACCACTGAGCAGAGCCTTATTCTGTTGTCTTTACTGTTCCCTATGAGGAATTATCTATCATTGATAAGATTTGCCCTGAGCCTTCTCATCTTGAGGTTTTTCAACACAGTTCCTAATATGCATGCAAAAATACCTCTTTCTCCTTTCACAGCTTGTTCTAGTCTTACTCATTTTTAATGTAGTGATTATCCTTTCAGTTTGAATATTTAGATTTAAACATGAGGTATCTCTGTCCTCATTCCCCCTGAGCAGGAGAAGTAGGAGTTAATAAATGAATTCTAGGAGCAAATGGGATGTCAACAACTTTTGTAAACAGTATGATAATATATAGGGCTCTGAGCAGAAGCTACAAGTGCAATAGCCATGATATAGCCTTTGGTGTTATGTGCTAGGAAAGCCTCAAAATTTTGCCCTTTAGCAACTGAATAAAGTCTGCAAGGCATGTATTCCTTTGAACTGTCAGCTTTCCTTTCTACTTCTTCATACTCTCGTGCTTCCAGTACTGTGTGACAAAAATGTAATTTGGTATATACCATGCATCTCTGCATGCCTTCTGTCACAGAAAATGTAGCCCTGCCTTTCTTCTCTATTTCTGATCCCAGAGACGAAGAACTGCTGCTGGATTTTTGTCTAAAATCTGCTCATAGCAACTAGCACACTTCCAGCCTCTAAACCTGTGATGCTTTCCCACACAGACCTTGCACTGATGGTAGCAAAAAAAAAAATCCAGTTTTTTAATACACAGGGCCTTATGCCTTTAGGGCCATGTTTTCATGTGCCTGTGTTAACTGCACAGCCTTGCGACAGGCAGAACGAGCTATAATTCTATTGTGGATGTGACTATACCATATATAAACAATGCTCACAAGAGTTTATTGCCTCATATACGTTCCTGACATCTTGAATGCTGTAATAATGTTCATAATGGAAAAGGAGGAATCAGGACTTGGGTTATATAGTTTTTATTTGGCTTAAAAATCCCTCAGCCTTTTTTCTGCTCAGGAGGAGTATATGTGTATTAACATACCACATTATCAGATAAAGGGGCAGTCACGTAATATTGTCTTCCTGACCATCCCAATTTGTCAGATAGCAAATTTTTTCTGCTCAGCTTTTCTGCATCTATAAGATCCCCAGTGCCTCATCAGAAAAGCACTTTGAAGCTTTCCATTGGCAACTGGTTTTAAGCTGAGGCTTTCCTGCAGGCCCCTGCATCGTTTACATCACAACTGGCTAGCAGCAGCTCTGTCTGGTTCCAGTCTCAGACCTCCTTGATTCTGACTTGAACCTGTGGCTTGACTTCCTGGCTGGGCCTGGGACCTGCCTCATCGCTGTGGACTTGCTGGGTGATCTCTGGACAGTATCTGTCCAGATCCCTATCTCTGGGTGCAGTTCTGACACAGACCTGCCTTGCCCTTGCTGGGGACATCCCTGCTGCCTGCCTGGGCACTCAGCTGCCCTTGCAAAACAGCTGCCTCTTGCTGCTCCATGACAGCAGATCACCTGAAGGGCTGCAGGTCTGCAGAGATCATGACTGTTGGGTTTGGAGAGTTCTGTAATGCATGAGGACATGGAGGCTTTTATGCTCTGCATTTCTCTTCTTTATTACAGATCACCAAAGATCATAATTAGCAAGTACACTTAAAATTAATAAATTGGAATATAAACATCAAGCTTAGAAATTACTATCAGTAATCAATAATATAGCAACAATCAGTAGTGTGGCAGAAAATTATTTTAAGTAACAATCAATATAACAGCAACAATTGAATAGATATATACTATTACCAGTTACTACAAATATCACTAGTGAAGCAAACTTATCAACAATATACCAGCAGATATGTTAGATTACTTTATGTATAGATATGTGTAGTACCAAGTGCATTAAATAGATTTCAGAGGGGGACCTAACCATCCCAGAAGTGAATGGATGGACTGAGCAGACCTCTGAGGTGGGCCTGGAGAGAGACCAATAAAATAAATCTCACTGCAAAGCTGATCTGTGTCATGGAGTTTGGGGTCAGTCAGGTGTCTCTGGCAGTGGTCCAAGACCTCATAGGAGGTTTGTGTGGAGATTTCAGTCTCTTTAGGAAAATAAGAGTACGTGCAGCACTGGAAGTTCTCAAAAAAACCCTGTACTTTGTACTCCCAAAAAATTAAGTCTTCCTTGTATCATAGAGATATAAGAGGGTGTAGGACACTACTGCTTTGAGTAGCCAAAAGATGCTGTTAGTATTTATTTTTCATCTGTAACAGCTAATAGGTGATGGATTTTGTTCTTTCAGACCATTTTTTATTTTCCCAGACTGTTTCCACTTTTTCAGAAGATAAGTCACTGTTACAGTTTCTTGGGTTTTTTTCACTTATCAATGTTATCCCAGAATGTCTCTAGTTTCTATGTATCCAGCTGTCTACTTCAAAGAGACCAGCTGCAATTTTCAAGGAAGTTTCTGGTTCTTAGGCCTACTTCCCAGGCTTCACTGGCATTTCTCAGTATTTTATTTTATTCAGTCTTTTGTTTTGTGGTGTGTTGTGTTTTTTGTGTATGTATATGTGGTGAGGGTTTGTTTATTTGTTTGGGTGCGTTTTTTGTCTGTGTTGTGGTGTTTGTTTTTTTTCCTATCAGGCCACTTTTATGGTTACTCACATCACAGAATCAGGAGAGGGGCAGATCTAGAACTTCTTTTAGAGTCTGAGTGCAGAGTGGGTGTCAGGAGAAGGTTTAGGCTGCCAGAAGACCTCTCCCTTGAGACCTGCTTGGTCTAAATTGGGGCTGAAGTCTGAGGATGAGAGAAGGACTTTGGTCAGGAGCAAAGGAAAGCCTTGAGTGCCCCTTGGTGTGGGCTGAAGGGAGCTGCCAAGGGAAGCCTTGGGCTGCCAAAAGATCTCCTCCCAAGAACATTGTTTTTAAGCAATTGCTGGGATTCATGGCTCAATGTTCTGGCTGTGTCCATCCTTAGGCTTAGGAGAGAGGCAAACCCTAGAGCTTCTGTTGGGGTAGGGCTGCAAATGGGACTCCAGGGGAAGCAGCGGGCTACTAGAAGATACACCAGATATGTGCTCACTCCCTACCCCCTCCTCCCCTCAGAACTTTTTTTCTGGGTCTGAGGCTCATCCTGTTCCTACGATTAGGTTTAGAAGTGAAATCTAGCTTGGAGGTCCATGTTGATTTGGGTTGTAAAGGGGCCATTTCTCACTTCTGTCCTCAGTTTCTTCTGAGAGTCATTTTACTGTCTTGGGCCCTTTTTCCATCATGGCTACATTAATTATGTTTTGAATAAAATTTCCCACTACATGTTTGAATTCAGCTATCTTTGATGCCAGCCTTTTCAGAATGACTTTTGGCATCAGTTGTGTAGCAGTTCCCTCTCTTTTTTTTTTTTTTCATGTTCCCAGCTTTGGTGTTTACACTGATTTGGATGTTCTATGACACTTATAGAGTCAGAGATCAGGAAACACAGAGAACCTCTGGGTCGCGAAATGACTGTATGTTGCAGTGTGATACAAGCATATTTCAGAACTGAAGCTTCATCTTTTTGACAGGAGAGGGAGGCTGTGTGCAAGGGAAGACTGTAGGCTGTTTTTTCTGCATTGCTGGAAAGGTAGGTGTTCTTCTGCAACAGTTCTTTTGCTTGGATGATTGTTTCTTCTGTGGGTGTGTTGTATGTGTGTTGTGGGTTTTTTTTTTCCTAATTTTTCCTTTTCTTTCCTACTCTCCCACTACCTTATTTGCAGTGCTTTCCATCACTGGTGAGTCTGCAGAAGCTGTGTTAGGTATTGCCCTGGGACTCTGCTCTGCAAGCTCTTTTCTGACCAAGTGCGATGTCAGTCATGTCCATTTTTCCATGTTCAGTTTTGTCTTATCATACTCCCCCTAGAGAGGGGAATGAAAATTTAATTACAGGAGACTTCATAACCATCTCTTTTGTTTTTGAAGTCTGCTTTGAAAAGCCTATGCATATTTATTAATAAAGGCATAATACTCTGAATAAATATTTTTCCGTGTGGTACATCCCTGTTCTGTGTTCTAAGCCTGGTGACTGGAAAGGGGTGGTAGTAATTTGAATGACAGAAAGTGCCCAGACAGGGCCTGTTCAGAAGTGATATGACAGTTATTTGATTCTTCCCTGGACAAAATGCTGATAAATGGTCCATCTGCTTTTATCTCATAGCCAGCAGGGGCTCTGTGGTGTTACTGAATTCATTGTTCAGAAAGCAGTGGCAAGGCAGGTATTCTACCTTGACCTAAGAGATGGGCTTTTCAGCTTACATTTTAGGTGCCAGGGCTTTGAATTTTAAAAAGGTGGAGTACTGACCATGGGCCTGAGCTTGTTCTCTGCTCTCTGTACATTAGGGTGTATCATCTTCCACAGCCTCCAAATGTACCTTTGTGAAAGCAGGTGCCCTACGTGAGTTTCAAAAAGGTGCTAGGTATTGGGCATTGCTTTTCTGCAAATGTCATCAGGTGTGTTCCTTAAAGTCAGTTATATATGTATGCATATATTATATACGTATGTCTGAATATTGCCATGCTACAGTTAGATGATTAAAGTATAATGAAAGTGAGATTTTGTTTAAATAAATGTCTTAAATTGGGCTGACACCTAGTGGTGGGTATACTTACAATACAGTAATATACAGTCTCTGGATCCTTTGGTCCTGTGGACTGTTAAACTCAGGCTGCTTGAAACTCTGCTGTTCTCAGGAGAGGCCAGAGAAGACCTGGATTTGGTCAAAAGAAGGGCTGTTCCTGGTGCTCCTGCCCTCCACCTTTACTGAAATTCCTGTCTTCATCCTGCCTGCTTTTCCTTCTCATCACCCTTTGGAGTGCGCTGTTTTGCCACACACAGTGAGGTCTGTAAGTTAACAGGGCAGATAAGGTTACTGTAGTACTTCAGATATTTTTTCCTGCTGAATAGCTGATGATGCACTTTCCCTGTCTAAATTAGAAACTGAAGGAGATGTTCAGGCTGTTTTCTACCAGTATCCAGCTGATTAAAGAGCTTCTGTTGAAGAGGCAAAATTTTCACTTGATCAGATCTTTAAGGAAACCTGAACAATTAGTAAGTGGGACTTGTGTCTAGTTTCTAAGGAGGTGCAACATAAAGCCTAAATTCCTGGGCACTGACTTCAAGGTTATCTTAAAGAGTTCTGGGAGAAGGAGGGTTAAGGACCAGCTGATGCAGATGGAGCAGCTGGGGTTGTAGCACTTGAGGTCCTCATGACTAAGGATCAAACAACACTGAGTGCCTGAAAACAAGAGCCAGGAAGAATCAATGCTTTCAGAGTGGCCAAAATATATGGACCCTGGATATAATAGGAAATGCAGGCTGTTGGTTTGCTCAGTATGGTCTACTTCATGTTGGGTCCACTAGAAGGTGCTACCTCTCCTTATGCTACTTTTCTGTAGCTGATACCACCCAGATACGCTACAGCACATACAGAAATGGCTTTGTTTGCCAGCTGGAGGCCAGCACTCTGTCTGACCTGGGTAGCACTGCTCATCTTGGGATTATTTAATTTCTTATTTCATTTTTGTTTTCTTAATAACTGAAGCTAATACTATACAGCACCAGTGGGTTTACAGAGCCAGGTATGATGCATTTTGACTGTCTCTAGAGCTTTGTCTGTCTTTTCCAATTTAATTTTTATGGGTCTTTTTAATTGTACAATAATGTCTGTCTGTCATCAACTTTCATAAGGAGTACAAATACAGACAGAGATGCAAATGAGTGTAAATCCCTGAAGCAGAATTTAAGAATGTGACACCAAGGCAGGTCATAATCCAGCAACATAATTTTTCCCCTCTGTCTCTTCATTTCATACTGGTTTTAGTAAGGAAGAAGGTTCTTGGCTCTTATATAGGCAGTTATTCATGTGGGTTCACTATTTATGCTACATAGATTTTGGCAGTTAATATAAAAAAAGAGTCTGGTTTGCCAAGGATTATAAACGATAAACTATTCACTTTCTACAAATCTTTATAGGCTTAGTAGGATCTGATTTTTAGTTATTCCAGAGAATACGTTGTTTTCTAATACGTTTTTGCACTGGTTTAAAGTAAAAGGCATTTTCTTTACAAGAGCCTATTTAATTAGTTTAGATATAAAAATTGTTCTAAGAAGCACACTCCAGATTTGCAAGTGGCTGAAATGGTTGGCAATTAGACAGTCAGAGTTCCTGTGTTTCTCAAGTATTCTGGTGTTGTCTCGAGTAACTGACAGGTTATAGCTAAGCTATCATACAGCAGGTCTGAGCTTACCGCTGAAAGATTATAAAACTTCCCATTCTATTTACTGAGAGGACATCTCTCCCAATTAGTTGGTTATTTATTTATTGCCTTTTTCAAATTGGAAAAAAAAATCAATTGGCTAATGTTCTCAAAGTAAAAAACAACAACAACAAACCAAAAAAAAAACAAAAAAAAACCCCAAAAAACCAAACAAAAACAAACACCAAAAAAGCCAAGCTAGTAAAAAGAATACAAGTTGGCAATGCTCTTAATTAGCCAAGTAGTTTTGTTAAAATATTGATTCAAACTGGATTAGCCTTTGTCAGCAATGACAGTGGTAAGGCCTGTCATCTTCTGTCATCTTTATTTCCTTAGATAAGGTAGTAGCACTAGAGTCAACTTCTTTAATTTTCTTGTGAAACTGTGTATTTAAGTAATTCAAATTAGCCTGTTGTCACTGAAAGGGGCTACTAATCAATATTTTCTCTCTTGATCATTGGAGCAGCTTCAGTCCTGAGAAGTTTTACTGCCTGAATATTTGCAGAAATTACCTACCATATTAAATGCATTATTTATCTATCTTGGCAAGTTTAATCTAACAGTATGCTGCTAGGATCAAGCAATATTTAAATCTTGCTATTCAAATTTAATAATAATTCTTACTTTTGAAGCAAATAACAGGAGTGGAAGGCAATATTCTTCTGGTTTAACCCCAATCCGTAACTTTCAAAGCATAAATTAGCATCTGTCTTTTCTTCAAAGACAGATTTTGCATATTGTCTGTCCAGCTTAAGTTATTTTGTCAACTTCTGCCAAATGAACTTTTCTCTCTTTTCTAATTAGAAGCAAATTCTAAAATCTTTTACCTTGAATGCATCTTCTGTATGTTCCAGAAAGCAGCATGGAGGGGCATGAGGTATATGGTTAATCTTAGAAATTGAGTCACAAAACAGTGTGATAGTCCTTATCTACTGATAGCAAAAATTTGGGGTTGTTTTTGTCATTAGTGAATTAAATATATTCAAGGCGTGTGAAATCTGTCATATGTATCATATCTGTGCTGACTCCAAGGTGAGCTGATACTGCATATGCTGCAAAAGTTGCTGGAGAAAAATGAGGGCTGTGCTGCAACAAGTCCAGAAGACGCCAACTCTGCACACTGATTTGGATTAGACCAGAAATCTGTTGGTATGATGGGAGATCTTCCATTCTTTTTCCCCACTGCTGTTCTTGTCCCACAGAGAACTCTTCTTACTGTCCGAGACATCTCTGGATTGACGTTGGCAGGTTTGTTTCCTGTGGTCCTTCACCAGACTGCAGGAGGCACAAGTGGTACCTGCCCAAGGACAGGACTGGGGCCCGTGTGGCGAGAGGGTCACATCCTGGGGCAGCATCACTCCCCTCCCTCTTTCAGCCTGGTCAGGTGTCTGCCATCCCTGTCGCTGTTCTCAGTGGTGCTTGTCTTGGATCTTCCACAATATTGATACAAAAAATTTGTAATGGCACTGTCAAATACTGTGATAGAGCATTATTGACTGATCTGAAAAGCATTATGGTATGCAAACTTCCCAATGGTACACTTCCAGCCACTGTGCTTAACTGATTATAGTGTTGAAATTACATTGCAGTTAACAGAAAACTACTTAAATCACTTTAGTAAATGCATTGCTGTATAATGTGGTACCCAAAGTGCTGTCACTGATACTGACTGCATAAACATAGCGCACTTATGTAGTTCCTGTACTGCTTTTGGTGGTGCTATGGAACACTTTGTAGTCTATTTGCAATGGCTGATCTTATCTTAGCAGTAAGATAAAAACCATGAGCCACAAGAAAGTCAGTAAAATATCTCAGTTAATGTTCACTGCACGTGTGCCAAGTCCTCCATGTTTTTGCTTCTTTCCAAAAAAAGCTATATGTATTAATATCAAAGTGTTCACAAGAAAAAAAGAGCCTTTGGCACCAAGGATGCAGCACTGAATGCTTCCAGTAGCACAGCTGCTTGCTGTAATGTGCATTTATCTCGGTGTTATCAATACTGGCGGTGGTTGACTTTCTGGCAGGCTTCCTATCACCTCAGTGGGTGATGTTCCAGCTCTGGAAATGAAAAGGTACAGTTTTACTTTTTCTTTCACTCTGTTAACACGAGGACTGTGTACAAGGTCCTTATTGTTTTACTTGGTGTTGCCAGTGTAATTAAGCCTCTCAGAATTGATTTGGCATTCACTTCAGTTGCTGAATAACACTCTACATCATATCAGGGGCTGGTTATGTACAGTAGCAATGGGCCCGTCTGCTGACCCACAGCAGGAGCTGCCAGAACGGGAAATGTGCAGTGGGGTCTTGCAAGATTATAGGGAAGAAAATGTTTATTTGGAATGCATGTGTGGCCCTTGTGTAGCCAGGTCTTTAAAGGAGGGAAAAAAATAGCCAGATGTTTGCTATGGAAAAACATTAATTTAAATAAGCTTTGTCTCAGCTGAGTTCTTAAACAGAAAGGAAAATGAGGCGTTCATAGGGGTTGGTCATTGCCCTGTCTGCCTGAGCACTGTGGTGCCTCAGGAGTGAGTGTTCCCAAGCAAAGCTCAAGTCCTGCTCCACATGATATGTGGAGATGGCCAACAAAGAGGTGTGGAGACTGAAGAAGTTTGTCACTGTGGAAGCCGAGAGGTTTTGCATAGAGGAGAGGGATATGAACCTGACTGGGAGGATGGGATTCCATCCAAAGGGCAGGAGCATGGTCAAGTGAGAGCCTGAGCTGGAAGCCAAGTCACCCTTTCCTGTCCTGAGCTTTGGCAGTAGTAGAGACCTGGCCTTAGACCAGTGATCATGCACAGTCAAGTGCTGATGTGTGTTCCTGCAGCTTATCATAGCAGGGAAAGCCATCTGACCATCCTCTCTGTTTGATCACTTTTTACTTCTTCTGTGTGATGCTGGTATAGACTGCAGCACTGAGCTCCAGCATTCCCCTGTGATGCTTGCAGAGACAGGCTCTGCCCCAAAATAATGGGTAAGACCACTTTGTAGATCACCACTGTTTGCATAGCAGGATGGGATGAATGTATACAGGATGCCTTAGAGGATGGTGTCGAGATGTGTCTGAGCATGGGAAGCCTCAAGCCTGTTGGGAAAGGCATGTGGCAGACTGTGGTAAGGTCATGGGATATTAGCAAGGCCTTGTCCACACAACCTCTGCACAACAATCCCTGCTGGCATCTTAGCCCACTCAGTCTGAGGTTTCATTCTAGGCTGATTCCCTTGAATCACTGAGTTATTTAATATGTAGATGTAGTCTGGCTGCTACAGACTTGCTTCTTAGGGCTATTTTGTAACACAGACACAGCCTGTGCGGACTTTTTGCTGTTTCCTGTGTGAGAATGGTTTAATTGGCCGGTGATATGTACTGAGTCTTGCAATTGTATGCAAAGCTTCATTCACTGCTGCTTATTCAGAAAGTTTGTCACTATTCATGTGAGAATTTTGTGGATCTGACTCATTGTGAATGAGGCTGAGTGACAGAGTACTTTGCAGTTATTTTTCTTTTTCTGCCTCTAAAGAGTAGGAGGAAAGTGGAGGTTTCCTCCCCCCCTCCCACCCTGCCTCCCCAAAATAGCAAGCCTGATTTGATCTATTTTTCTCTCTTCCCCCCTTTTGATGTTATATATACATACATACATATATATATATTTTTTTCCTTTCTCTTTCCACTTATGCACAGAACTAGGCTGTAAAATCCATCTGTAGCCTGCCTGGCAAGTTTTGTTGAACGTGCTGGAATAATCAGCTGTTGCTTTTGATGCAGCCAGTGTCTTTAAACATCAGTGGTTGTGGAAGGCACATGTTGGTACAGAAGAATGCTGCAAGCTTTCTCTTGGATAGTCAGTCCATAGTCCCATGCAACACAGACTGTAACACCTAATTTCGCAGTCACAAGTACTGTTTAACTGTGTGTCAAGGTTTAAAGCAAGGCTACAATAAACTGTGGCAGATGCTATTAATCCCTCCTACCATAAAAGGTAACAGAAAGATAAGGAAGAGGAACTTTAAGTTAGAAAGAGTCTTGCAAGTTGCAGATGTTTTAAAGGCTTTACTAATGCTACTAATAAATAGAGGAAATGATACAAAATATACAAAACCGATCTTGAATGCCTGATATGGAGTTGGTGTCACTCCAGCGGTGGTGGAGCTGGGAGCTGGCTTGGCTCCCACAGCTGCAGGGCAGGCACCTGAAGTCATGGACAGGACTTCATAGCAAACCAGAAACTGGATTTCAGGGATGCAGGGCCTGAGGCCTGTGGATCGCAGGCAGACAGGCACGGTCCTCTCTAAATGCCGGCCATGGTCAAAGAGAGTCAAACTCTCATGATCTCCATCTTATATAGCATGTATGATGATTATGGGATGGAATACTCAGTTGGTCAGTTTTAGTCACCTGTTCTGTCCACCCCTCCTGTAAACACACCCCTCTGAATTATAGGATGTGTGGAATCTTATTAGTCTTCTTGGCTGTCATAGCAATAAATCTAAACGTGAGCTGCTTCAGCATTCTATTCGTCTTCTTATCAGCACTATCAGTGCTGAGGAAACAAAATATGCAAGCAAAAATTCAGAAAACTACAGTTACTTAGATGAACTTAGCTGAAAGGAAAAATTCACTAAAAGAGAACTGGTCTTGTTTTTAACAAAACCAGGACACTGTGTTATCTGAGCTGTTTTTGTCTGCCACGCAAGTATAAAAGAGCCTCATATGAAAGACTCATGGTCTTCTGTTACTATTTGAAGTGTGATGTTTTTCCCTGAAGAGTTTGTAGTTGACTATTTGAAACCATGCATTTAACACCTCTGGGTCCTTTCTTTTTCCATGGTAGAAAGTGAGATATGGCTCCTGCACATGTACTCTACAATAAGAATAAATTTATTTTTTAGCTTTTTGTAGCTAAAGTGGGACTTACTCTTCTTGAGGTGTGGCCTTAACCTTTTAATTAATACTGTCCCCACATATCTATTATCAAGCTAAAATTAGTCCGCATTTAGGTGCATGAGTCAGGGTATAGTGACAGGAGTGGATATTTGGGGACTGCAAGAGTATTCCAGAAGTTGCTGTGTTGTCAATGTTGGCAAGCAGTTGTACTTCCTGTAAGATAAGCCTTCATAGATACTCTCAGATAATACCTCATTTTTCCCTCACAGAGTAATTGAGTCCCAACAAAACTTTTCCAGTACTGGAGAGGATCCCATGAACAGCAGCCACATCACCATATTCCTCTCCTCTCACAGCAAAAATTTCTTTTCCCCAGTTAAGGCTCATCTGCAAAGTCCAAATTGCCAATATATCCATTCTAAACAAGGAAGTCAGTCCCAACCCAACAGTTGGATCATCTCATCCCTTAATTGTAGAGTATAAATTCAGGCTTTCAGTAATTATGTGCATTTCATTTCTGAACTCTCAGCATTCATGCACAGTAGGGCTCATGCCTTGGTCCATGTGCTTTTGGATTCTTTGGATTCTTTTGTTTTATGACAAAAAACTGGGACAAAATGAATATGAGCCAAGATTTTGAGCCTAGGTAATAACTAGAAATTGTTATTGTCAGAACTCTCGAAAGTATCAGTGAACCAAAAATAGTTGAAGTTTTATAAGCTATTAAAATATTTATATTTTAATACAAATATTTAAAAAAAAAAAGGCTTTTTTTACACTGACTTATTGTGTGTGTAGTGGCTGACAAACTTAAGTAAATCCTAATTTCCACTTAAGTTATATGCAAAGTTTCAGGATTGCTTCTCAATTTTGTGTAGTTTTATGCTAATCCTCTGAATTTGGGGGTAAGCGGCCAGGCAACTATTTCTTGGTCTGGTCTTGCTGAATGGCTTTGGTTATAAACTGTCAAATATATTGCGCTATCTTTAACTTAGTCTTTTTTGGTGGGAAGATTGCTTAGTTCATTTTCAGTCATGCAGCAAATCAAAGCCTTGTTTTGTGCAGCTTCTTGCAGTTGTATTTTGCTAATATTTTCCCACGAAGTAGTGGACAGAATGTAGTATGTCAGTGTATTTGCCATGACTAAGAAGTCTTCAAAGCTGAGAGTTAATTATAACGGTCACTAGCAGAAATTATTTCACTCCTGTTTTATTAGAAAAATATTTCTTCATCTGACTGTATTGCTTGCCCCACTGAAAGTTTAAAATCTTTGTATTACTATTATAGCTTTCCTTCTCTTCCTTTGACATTGGTTGGAAAT
Source organism: Nesoenas mayeri (assembly GCF_963082525.1). Lineage (NCBI taxonomy): Eukaryota > Metazoa > Chordata > Aves > Columbiformes > Columbidae > Nesoenas > Nesoenas mayeri. Next base: position 16,299,893 of record NC_137541.1, read on the forward strand.
GGCTGTAAGTCTTGTTCTTATTTCATCAACTACACTTTGATTTAGTTTCTTTATTGGTAAAAAAAAATGTGCTTTGAGCTATTTTGAAATGTGTGCACTGAAAGATTTTTTGAATCAACTAATTTTGGCATATCCTATTTTCTGTTTGGAGATTGTTCAAGGTTTTTGCTGTGCAATTAATCATATTTTGGCTTTGGATGGAGTCATAAAGGGAGACTGTGAAGCATTTTGTAACATAGCCAACTTCTCCAAAATACCTGCTACAGAGCTAGTTTAAATTAAGAAACTGTAACTAGCTATCCTTTTCACCGTTAGAGCGTAAATGGAATTTTTTAAAAAATTAAGTATATAGGACAGCATACTTGTAGTGGAAGAACACAGACTACAAGCAGATCCAGACCTGGATCATGGCACATGCAAATCTTGCCCATTTTTCTGTCAAAGTCTTCAGTAACTTCTTAAATTCAGCTTGATTTTTACAGCATTTATGACAGAAACTACACACAAACACTGTTGGATGAAATGTACTTCATTTCAGGTACATCATAATTCAAAACTAACTGCAGGCAGTGACTTGCTCTGACACTGGCCAAAGGATGACAGAAACACTGAAGTAATTGGGTTTGAATAGCAGGTCATGACTTTTACTTGTAATTGTATAGATATTTATAGTGATGTTGTTTGCACACATATCTGCACATCATGAGATGAACTGTGTCCAGCTGTGAATATGTGAGTTCTGACCTGTATCCCTGTGAACAGGGATTCAAAAATGATTCAGTCAGTTGGGGCCCACTTAGTTAAAAGGAAGGGGACTTTCTCTTGCAGGAGGGAGGAGTTCACTTCTTTGTCCCAAAGCTCAATGTTTTCAAAGGCCCGCCCAGATTTAGCTTGGAAAGAGCTGAAGGTTTGGTTGGTATCAGATCTGTTCTGAGGACAACTGTTAGACACTGCCACTAGGTAAGATATGTGCAGCGTAGCCTCATTTCCAGGTCTCTCTGTGCTTGGTCAGCCCATGACTGAATGCTGATTTTTATACTCTGGTCAAGAAGTGACCTTGTGATAGATCCACAGACCCATTGAGAGATCCAACCATATCAGTTGGATACAGAGGATATGGATTCTGCAGCAGTGAGATGTTCATTGTCTCATGAAGTCTTTCCTTGTTCAAGTCCTTCAGTATTTGTTCCCGTCCTAGAATCATAGAATGGTTTGGGTTGGAAGACACCTTTAAAGATCCTCTAGTCCACCTGCCCTGCTGTGGGCAGGGATATCATCCACTAAATCATGTTGCTCAATGCCACATCTGCCCTGAACTTGACACTTCCAGGAATGGGACAACCACAACTTTTCTGGGAAACTTCTTCCAGCAGCTCACCACCCTCACAGAAAAAGTATATGAAGATATATTTCTTATATCTAATCTAAATCTCCCCTCTTGTAGTTTAGAACTCTTGCCCTTTGTCCTGTCACTAGAGGCCCTGGTGAAAAAGTATCTTTGCGTCTTTCTTATGAGCCTCCTTTATATGCTGAAAGGCTGCAATAAGGTTTCCCTGAAGAGTTCTCCAGGCTACACAGGTGTCTCAGCCTGTCTTCATAGGAGAGGTGCTCCATCCCTTTGATCTTCTTGGTGTCCCTCCTCTGGACACACTCTAACAGGCACATGTCATTCTCATGTTGGGGGCTCTAGAGCTGGGCACAGTACTGCAGATGGGGTCTCACTAGAGTGGAGTAGAGGGGTGGAATTGCCTCCCTTGATCTGCTGGCCACTCTTCTTCTGATGCAGCTCAGGATATGATTTGCCTTCTGGGGTGCAAGTGCACATTGCTGAGTCATATCTAATTTTTTCATCCACCAGTATCCTCACCTCCCTCTCTGCAGAGCTGCTCTGAATTCATTCATCCCCAGCCTGTATCAATACTGGACTCAGGTGCAGGACCTCACACTTGTCTTTGTCAAACTTCATGAGGTTCACATGGAGCCACTCCTCAAGCCTGTCAAGGTCCCTCTGAGTGCCATCCCTTCCCTCGAGTGTATCAGCTGCACCACTCAGCTTTGTGTCATCTGCAGGTGTGCTGGGAGTGCACTCAATCCCACTGTCCATGTCCTTAATGAAGACATTGAACAGTACTGGTCCTGACACAGACACCTGAGGGACAGCACTTTTTCCTGATCTCCATTTGGGCATTGAGCTGTTGACTACAACTCTTTGCATGTGACCATCTCCTCAATTTGTTATCCATAGAAGACTCTACATCTTAAATTTACAGACAAGGATGTCAAGGCCTTACAGAAGTCAAGGTAGGTGTATAAGTTGCCTTTCTTCTGTGCAGTGATTCAGTCACTCCATCGTAAAAGGCTACCAGGCTAGTCAGGCACAATTTGCCCTTTGTGAAGCCAGAAATCTCAGAGAACAAATATGCCCCAACTTGTTAAGGTTAAATCAATGTATGATGGATCTCTGCTGCAAATGGAACTTGGTTAGCACAGCACCAGTTGTGTGCATAACTGGTGGGCTGAGAATCTAGGTTGTTCAAATCTATATATAAAGCATATACTTGCTAAATTCAGGCATAAACAAACAAACAAAAAGGCTCAGAATTCAAGCATAAGGTTTTACAAGGCTAGGGCTGCAAAAAGAGTTAATATTAATGATGACAGTAATTTGCCATTAACATTGTTTCTGTCACATTGCTTCTCTTTAGGAATTAAAAAAATCTGAAGTCTGCTTTTGATGGCAAAATTATGATTGTTCCTTTTTTATTTGTTAATTGAAAAATTCAGAGATGAGACTTAAATGTGCCTGTTAGCATATTCACATTATCCTTATTAGTGCAGAGAGGGCTAACAGAAAAGGTGATGCAATTCAGCCTCATTCATCAGCCTTGCTACGCTCCCCACAATAATCACAGTATTTAGCCTATTTATTGTTCAGTCTTGCACTATTTTTTCACTTCCTTTGTAAACATCAGAGGTGAACTTGAGGTTTTGCTTTAAGCATGGTTCTGTTTTGAGAACTTCCTTTTCTATTCCACTTGTACTAGACCTGAAATTGTTCATTAGGGCAAAAATGCCCAGTGTGCACATTACTTATAGATGTTGCTGAAAATAATCGGTTGTGAGTATTGCTTCCTGATATTGCCATAATGTGTTGAGCTATTTTTAGCAAATTGAAGTAATTGTATATTTGGAAGAGCTTCACGCATCATATATTTGCTGTCAGGTCTGCATTTCCTGCTGATGAATACATCTTTAAATAATATGCACTTGTTTTAGAGACAGTTACCGTGCAAATCTAGTGACTGCTGCTATTCTATGCTAACATGCTATTTTTCAGGCTTCAGTTGCTTTGGCAAACATTGAAATTATAAAACTGAAGATAGTCTGAAAATATAAGAAATATGGAAATTTGGAGCGGAGTATTTCCTGTGGAGTCAGGATAAGCAAATTTTGAGTAGTTGCCAAATTTTAAGCAAATCTAATACTGCTACAGACCAGAGTAGCCAGCATTTTTGTAAATGGCATCTGCCTGTGTGCTGTGGTGTAGTCAAGGAGGTTCTATGGGTGGCTTCCTAAAAATCTGGAGATTTTTTTGCCTTCTTGCTTATGAAAATAAGTGAATAATAAACAAAGATTCTTGGTCACTTGTTTTCTGTATCTGCTGATGAAAAGGACTATAATACAGGTTTTTTTTTCTGCATGTAGGATCAAAAATTCACTTGTCTTTGTATATTCACATTTTTTTGTACATGCAATGGAAAAAATTGAATATTGCAGCTGTAATTTTGTTTCCATGGTCCTGCACATCAACACCATGGCTATGACTTATCTCATGAAAGGTTAAAACAAACTCTGTGGATGCTACTTGTTCCTCTCTTTGCAGCTGCTGTTTCTGTCACAAGAGTCCTTTTCACTGCCTTCTGCAGAAATGTTGCACTTCCTGGGCTCATTCACAACTCTAAAGCCATCATGCTCCATTGTGAAGCTCAGTAGATGCAATTAACATCATCCTCTCTCAGCAACATCCTTCGCTTGTGCTCTTTTCTTTCTTGAACTGTTCATCACTAAATGGATATGTTACTGTATAAATCTGTGTTATATGGACATCTTGAACACTTTGTAATTGGTTCTCTCATTTCAAGAATATAGTAACACTGCAAATATTCTGTTTAATAGATTGTTCATTATACAGGAATCTTTCCACTCCTTGATCAGGAAATCAGCAATTTGCTGAATCTTCATCCAGGCTCCTCAGTCTCAAAGAGAGAACTGATCTTGGTTATGCATGTATAAAGCTGTGAATGGCACAAACTGCACAGGGAATTTCTTCAGTCCTCCCTCTGTGCAAGAATTAGTGGGTGTCAAAGCCACCTAGCCCATGGTAGGTTCAAAACAAATGCAAAGTATCATTAATTGTGATATGCTATGTAGCTGTGGAGCTGTTCATCACAGGACATTATGGATGCTAAAGATATACATGCATTCCAAAAATGACTGGACTAATTCATACAAGAAAAATGTCAGTGACTATTAAATACAAAGATTGATTTCTGGCTCAGGAAGTCCTTGAGATAGTAATTCCTGGAAGCATTGCTGAAGCTTGGACTGCTCAGATCAAACCTTGACTTCTGGCAGGTCTGTTCTTACTAATTTGTGTAGTGCTGTAATCTGACTCTTGGGGCTTTACTGTGCAAATGCTGGGGAGACATTTTTCCCAAAATATCTGAGCAACTGAGGAAATGGAAGGTATCATCACAATGAGAAATAATCCAAATGGCTCAGTGAGGCTGAGGGGGAAGCAATGTGGGAACTGATAAATAAGGTATCACAAAATAGTTGAGATCAGAAGGGACCTCTGGAGGTCATCTGGTCCACTCTCCCTGCTCAAGCAGGGCCACCTAGATCTGGTTGCCCAGGACCATGACTAGACTATTGCATGTGCCCAGGGAGGGAGATTCTACCACCACTCTGGGCAACATGTGCCAGTGCTCAGTCACCCTCACAGTGAAAAAGTGTTTCCTGATGTTCAAATTATGTCACACATTATGGTGCATGGCATTGTTCCTCCACAGCTGCAGGACTTCGCACTTCTAGTGGAACTTCATGCAGTTCCTGTCAGCCTGTTTCTCCAGCCTGTCAAGATCCCTCTGGGTTGCAGCACAACCCTCTGGCATATCAGCCACCCTTCCCACTTTTGTGTCATCTGCAAATTTGCTGAGGGTACACTCTGCCCTACTACATAGATCATTAATGAAGATGGTAAACAGGATTAGACCCAATATTGATCTCTGGGGTATGTTACTAGTTACTGGTTCCAGTTAGACATTGTGCCACTGATCACAACCCTCTGGGCCTGGCCATTCAGCCAGTTTTCAATCTACCTATTTGTCTGCTCATCCAGCCCATACTTCAAGAGCTTCTCTGTGAGGATCTTGTGAGACACTGCTGAAAGCCTTAGTAAAGCCTAGGTAGACTATATTCCACATGGGAATACAAATTCCCATGTCTACCAGGCTAGTCATTTCATCATAGAAGGTTATCACATTTGTCAAGCATAACTTGCCCCTGGTAAATCTATACTGACTCTTCCTCATTATTATCTTCTTGCATGTGCTAGGAAATGGTTTCCAGGATTAACTGCTCCGTCACCTTCCAATGGAGCAAGTTGAATCTGAATGGCCTGTAGTTCCTTGAGCCCTCCTTCTTGAAGATAGGAGTGACATTTCTTTTTCCTGTAGTCTTCAGGTGATTTTCCCAGTCACCACGGTTAGTCAAAAATTATAGAGAGCAGCCTTGGAATGACGTTGGCCAGATCCCTCAGCTTCATCATCCATCTCCAGGCAGAACTCCATGCACTCCAACTGCTCTGTCATGTAAAGGGCAACTCTCCTCCCTCGTCTTTCCAGCCTGTCCTTTCTAAAAAGCCTGTATCCCTCCATTGCAACAGTCCAGCCACAGGAGCCATCCCACCACATCTCTGTGATCCCAGTAAAATTGTAGCCCTGCAACTGCACACAGATCTATAACTCATCACATTTATTCACCCCATTGTGTGCGTTAGCAGAGAAGCACTTCAGTGAGGCACCTTAGCATGTTGACTTACTAAAGAGGATTTTTGGAATTTCTCTATGATGGTGCTTTGCAGGCATTTTCTTGCTTTACCTGCAAATGCCGGAGGTGGCCCCACTTAGGTCTCATATTGTTGATTTTGTGATCCATTCCCTCCATGTCACCCCACACCCTTTGCTTATTGACTTTGTCACTCCCCACTCTTGTACTCATCTGTAAGAGTGAGGAGATATTTGGAGCATAGCTGGTTAAACCTAAACCACCTTTTGGAACTAAAATGCCAATAATATCAACAATACCTATGCATTTGGGTAGGAGTGGGTGCAAAAGTGTATCAGTACAAAAGGTTGGTGTTTGTACTAGCAGTACAGAGGCTTCCATCTCTGACAAGCTGAAATGTATTTGTGCTTGAATTCAGAATGGGCATTTCAGCTCTCATGGGCTTTTTCTGATCCTTGCTTCCTGGAGAATCAGTTTTATTTATAGAAAACTTTCAAAGTTGCTCCAAGTGAGGCTAATTTCCTGCCTATGCAAGAATAGTATAAACAGTATGTGGTAGCTTTGTAGTTTGCTAATGGCTTCATGTGGACATGTTCTGCTTATTGTGCTTTCTCCAGAGCTAATAGCTGGTTAGGGATGACAGTCAGCTGAATGGATGCAATTCCTAATGCTTGTGCAAAACTAGAAACTTAGGGCTATCTCTGTTCAGTGATTATGTGGCTTTTGATGTCTTGACTAGTGACATCATTATATTACGATGGTAACTATGTGAGAATCTTGTTCCTGTGGACTTGTGGGTGTAAGGACAGTTTGACATCAAGCCTGTAAAGGACTGTCTCGGTTCATAAGCACATGAGGTTAGGTACAAAGCCAAGGCAGCTGTATGTGATTCAGGTAGATCTTGGACATAACTTTTAGGTCAGGCAGCAATGATCTATCCAGTCTCATGGAGGAGGTATTAATTTTATGCATGTTGAAGAGACAGATCCCAGAGGGGCTAAAGTCTTGGGCAGTGATGTTTGGGCACTGCCTTTTACTGAAGACAGTATTTTAAAAGGGTTCCTTTTTTCTGTCCTGCTTTCCTTGCACATACTGTATTCAACTGCATATCCCAGTCTCTACTTACATTTTGTTAACTCACTGAATTCTTCCTTTCCAACCTAGAAAATACAAGTATTAGTGTTAGCACGTAACAAATATTGTTATGAGGACTCCAAGACAAAATGGAAATAGCTAGCAGCTTGGTGACGTGACAGAGGGTGTCAGTCTGGAAAAATAGAAAGACATAGTAAGTAAATAGTCAAGCACTAGTTCAAAGTTATTGGACGTTTTTGTCTACTGTACAAAAGAAAAAGATGGTGTGAAGATATCCAGAATCCTAGCAAGACTGAACAGAATCTAATTAAATAACTTTTCAGCAAGTATGATTTGAAGGCTGTGGGAATTGGAGCTGCTGTGTGTAGGGTAGACTGATGGACGTTATCCAGTCAATGCTAAAATTCAGTAGCTACTTAATGCAGAATATAAAATGCTCCCACAACCTTCATTTTTTTTTCTTCCTGCAGATGTAACAGCAATCAATTAAAAGTTATGGTGTTACAGAAATTGAACTAAGTGATACATGAAATTGTTGATGAGAAGCCAAGGTGGAACACCTACAAGGCTGTGTTGACTATCAAGAAGCCTTTATGTTTTATGCTGCTCTTAAAGATATTTTAGGTCACTCATAGTCTTGTAGTACTCCTGTAAAACTGCCGTGGTGTTATATGATTTTAGACAGGTTTATGCTGCCATCTTTGTGCCATATTGCACACCAGATGTCAGGATAAAACTTGCTGTGATGATGCTGTGGAATCTAATAGGTTTTTAGGAGCTGAAAACATGATGATTGGGTCAACCATTACCTAAAATGAAAGTCTCGAAACAGCTCTGTCTTGTGAGTTGAAGTGGGAAACAAGCAACACTGAATCACAGTCTAGGTAGTGTAAGATTATTGCTAGTGCTTGAAAGTAAGTGACATATGACAAGTTGTACTGGTGCTGAGCAGTCCAAGTTGCAGTGGATAGGTGTGATAATAATGCTAAGGCTGCTGTTGAAGTCAAGAAACAGCATCAAAAAAGCCAGTAGTTCAGCAGGTAGAGCACCTGGTTGTTACTAAATACATGGGTAGTCAACACAGAAGACTCATACAAATGGGCTAGATTTGTATGCGGGAAGTGTGGTACTGCCAGCTGCAGCATGTTTGGTTTCAGAGGACAGTGCAATGACACTGTAGAAGGAAAGGTCGTTCTCTTCTGCTTGTCAACACACTTCAAGTGCAGCTCTGGACTTAGAGAGAGTATTAAAGAAAAAGCATTAACCTTTTTTCTAGGTTTTAATGCTAGAGTCCCTGTCTAAGCTCTTTAATCTCTGTTCCCTGCCAAAACCAAACTCAACACAGAAATCTGTTTGGACAGATGGAGGCGAAGACTGTCATTTTATAGTTTCATACTGTTGATATTCTGAGCGTTATCCTTTGACCTGCCTACAAACAGCTCACTTTATCTTTCCCATTCTTAAATTCCCCTGACTAAAATTCAGTTTCGTGTGACAGCTCTGAAACCATGAAGTGATTCTAATTCCTTTCCTCCAGCTGTTGCTCAGTGTCACAAGCATCCAATACATCTGAAATCTTTCCTTAGAGAAGTACCATTTCTCTGCTTCCTCAGCTCTACTGTGTGCTACCACAGGTGACAGTTCAGCTGACAAAATAACAATTTCTATCACCTATTGATGTGTCTTAGCCCCTTCCTGATCTCTGTGGTTGGCCATGTTCTTCCAGATGCTGCAAAACCAGATCTACAAATGTGAAATAAGTAGGCTGTAAGAATTGTGGAGTGGATCCACTGACTCTGAAGTGTGCAAAGAAGGGCTTACTTGCCTTAGAGGGCTAAGTCCTCCTGGAGTTAGATACTTTTTTTTCAGAACTATTGGAACAGTATAGCTTGGAATAGTGTCTGCTGAATGTAGTCAAGCTTGAATTTGTAGATGTTTGTCAAATTAACTACTTCAGGGACTTGTAGCAGAGGAGGAAGAGGATGTTGGCTTCATGCATGACAAGATGGCAGATTAACAGCTTTATTTTTTCTCTTCTGGGGGAAATGTTGAGCTTGATCAAAATGCTTAAGCTGAGTGGTAGCAGGAACCACCATCTCTCTACAGCCTTACCCAGACAAAGAAGAGGCAGATTAGAAAACAGAGATGACAGAGAATTGAGTGAAACATCCAAGTCACTCATGCACAAGAAGATTCCTTCTGTGTACTGAATGGAGATTCAGAAGCAAGGTAGTGGATGCTAAGATGAAGGTAGAATGCAAGAAAACTACATTGTTGTAGAAGAATGTTTATTAACCATCAGGGAAAGAAAATGTTTGTCTTGTACTTTGAATGAATACACAGAAAATTATGCAGCCATGGTGGGTGCTGATGTTGGCATTTCATTGCACTTGTAAGCTTCTCTTATACTCAGAACAGGATGGGATGTCTTAGAACCCATCTTCTGAGGTAGAGGTGATTTGATCTGTGATGCAAATTAAAAAAAGGGGTACTACAACAGCTGGAGATGAGATTCTTTTTCAGAATTAGAGTTATTAGCTGGGCTGCCCTCTTCAAGCTGCATGGGCAGATGTCACTGTTACTGACCTCTCTGCCAGCTGTTCTATTGAGAGTACCCTCTGAAGGTTATGAGACTTGAGCTATGTATAGATGGAGCAGTGCCCAGATGTGTGGCTCTCTTCCATGCAGCAGTGGTAGCAAACGTGCCTGTTTAAAGTAAAGCAGTCTTTTTACATTACATACAGTTTGAAACACTTTGTATATTTATTAAAATATTGTCACAGACTCAGATGAAGACACACCTAGGTTCCAGGTATACATAAGAGACTGAGTTTCAAAGATAATCCCAAGGTAAGAAAATGAATAATGCTGCTCAAAAGCCAAATGAAGAATGGAGGACTTGTGACTGAAGCAACTGAGATATAGGCACACACCACTGAGTCCCACCACTTGCCTTTCTTTAAGTGTTGTTTGCCTTTTAACCAAATATCAGAAGTGGTGCTGACTTCAGGTGTCATTCCTGGCTGGTGTTCTACTCAAGCACCAAAAGTTTGTGTGGGCTTCAGTTTACTGTTGGCCTTGTGCATTAATTTCTCAGCATAATCAAAATAATCTTATTGAGATCATGGATCACTGTGTGAACACTGAGATGATCCATGACTTTCTATCCTTTGTCACTTCAAGCTGCTCTCTGACAAAGTGACTACTGCCACTAGTGGAATGCCTCTAAGCGTTGAGTCTGCACAAGGTGTGACTTGTGTCACTCAGGCATCTGTTTCAGCTTTCTGATTTCAACTTGAGAATTATGAAGAGTGAGTGTCATGATCTGTAGTAACTAGAATGTTTCCAGACTTACCTGTGTCTGCCTTTTGTGTCCTACAAAGGCAGGAGCCATCCTTGAGGCATCTGTATCTGTGACAGGAGCAGAAAAGTGGTGCACAGAGTGCATGTGTTGTGCTAAGAAAGTGTGAAGGTAAGAAGACGATGCCTGAGATCACAGGATGGATACTGAGCACTGCAAGTGCAGTATGGACATGATAGAATAGATGTGGTCTGGATTGTGCTGTTTGGGCTGCAAGAGGGAAACTTCTCCCCAGGGGAGATGTTTGTGGCCATATGGATGTAACCTAAGGTGACTGTAATGCAGGGTTTGATATCAAACCACATACAGCTGAAATATGTACATCTAATGAGTTAAAGACATTATTAAAAGCCATGTATAAACAAAGTCCATTTTAAACCAGGTTTCTACAACATGTTGCCTTTTACCTCTGGTTAGCATAGTGTTCTTCCAAACCAAAAAAGTTTGTGTGTAATATATATACATCATTATATATCCACTCAGGCATGTGTTCCTAGCCTGGGAGGCCAACCCACCTATAGTCATTACTATTCTACTTCCGATGGGAACACAATGTAGGTGCATAGGATGAACAGTGTGAACAGATATAGTGATAGATAAATACAAAAAATATCTACAAAGAGAGACCACAGTAACAAGCAGCATTGATACAATTTGTTCTGTAGGAGGTCTTATTTCATCTCTAGTAATAAGCTTACATTTTGATGGTATGGATATACTTCATACTTCTTACGTAAAACCTACGTTAACAAATCGGGTAAACTGGGCCTACTTTAACAGCTATTAGGTGGTAATTAGTCTCTTTTGGGGAAAAATTAGAGCTCCTCCTAGTGCCTTTGGATTAATGCTGTAGAGGAGCTGTACCAATTACGCTCAAAACATCTTGCAATTTTCACAGAAATAAAAAGTAATTAACAGCTTGCCATAGTGTTCTCATTATCTAAGTTCAGGACTCTTTCAGGGCTAGGATTTTAATTGGAAAATGATTGTAAAGCTTTCCCTTAAGAACTATTCATTTTTTTCTTTTTATCTCTCTCTTACATAAACAGATTTTATAGTATTTGTTTGTGATCCCACTGCTGGGGAAAACAGTTACATCTTCGCTTTATTAGAATCAAACAAAGACAGCTAGGAGAGCTGCAAAAACCTGTATATTTTAATGATTTAACTGTTTAAAATTACCCATCAGCATGTTTGTTTATCTTATATTTTCAAAACAAGTGTATACTATTAAGGATACTAGCCAAGTACATCTAGATAGAGCCTAAGCTTCGTATGCCATTTAATCAAAATGAAAGCGAATTCTTCTAACCTACCTTATTTTATGTTAGTTATTCTTCCTGGACTCTTAATTTCTTGGTAAAGCAAAATTTTACTGAAGACTTACAAATGCTAAGTAATACTTTTGTAATAGCATAACATTAATATTTACCAAAATCTTTATAAACACAAATATATTCAAATTTTAGGTGACAAAGTTGAAGCATGATTGCCATGTTCAGTTGGGAAGTTCTACTTATTCCTTGTGGAACTAGGGGACAGGCCATCACTGACTTTGCTCATGTTAACATTGCTTTTGGTTTGATGCGAAGTCATGTTTTGGTGAAGTAACATTGTGGGTTTAAAGCTGGTGGAAATCTTGACATTTGTCAGCTGAACTATTCTTGAACTTGATAAAAAAATGGTCATTGCCTTAGGTGCTTTGGGTGACAGTGTGCTAGAACTATCCAACTTTGGGAAACTGGGATGTTTTGGCAATAGAAGTCGGCTGAAAGAAGAGAAAAAACGCAGAAAAGATTTAGTTTCTTGGAAGTGTTGACTATGGTTTTATCTCCTTGTAGGTGCAAATTGGGAATGTCCAGGTAATCAGATGTATCGCTCAAACATTTTCACTGTGAATTCATCATCCTGAGCCACACTTCTCTACTTTCCTGTGTTCTTGTGAGAGCAGTTTTAAAAAGCACACAATAATTTAATCCTTGAGATAGCAGAGGATCCAGGGCTCTTGACAAGCCAGTGAACTCATTCGGACAATAGCAGATCACACTAATGAGTGGGGCACCAGCCGCCAGGTGCTGCAGCACCTGGTGCTGGAGGTGTGCATGGGATGGAGATTGCCTCTCATCACATTTCAGCTCCCTATAAAATTAGTCTCACAGATCACTTGGATGGTTTGTGCACTGCAAGGACTGTGCTTATGGCACTGAAACAGGCAGCATGTTTTCAGAGCCTATTACCTTTCTTGTTGCTGAGGAAGCACTGCACCGACCTAGAAACATTTTAGGTTGCTATGATAAAACATTGCTTACCTAGGGGGATAAAGAATGGGAATTTGAGCCTTAACCTTTGAATGACATCTCTCTTTTTTCTGCTCCCCCCACTAAGAGTCATTGAGTCACTTACAGCCTTTGAAAGGAGCCCAAAGTTGCCCAGGATTACACAATCCTGGAAAAAAAAATGCAGTGAGAAGAAGCAGCGTCTACTTTGCAAGTTACTGCAGGGATAGCATCTTAAAAGTGTTTTTCTCTAAGATGTAAGGCCAGGTACATCAGAGTAGGATTCCTTTATTTGCTAAACTAACCTGTAATGAAACAACAGATTTATCACAAATAGAAGAGTTGACTGATAGGCAAGTGGTTTTGTTTCTTAAACTGACTTCACCAGGACAGTGAAGAAAACATAACAAAAGATTCTTCTTAATATTTTGATTTACAGTATCTTCAGCTGTCATTACTTTTTCTGAGGAGGAGTAAGAGGAAAATAGTTTGGGAAAATAGCTCTGCATTTTTTAGCTTTTGTTTAAAAAAAGAAGAAACTGAAAGCAGTTGTTCTTCTGAACTGTTGCACTTGTTGGTCAAGGATTGACGTGTGAATGATACTGATGAATGGGTTGAACCCCACTGAATACAGATAGCTGGGGACTCCCACCTAGACACACTTCCAAGGTGCATGTGGAGTGTTTCAGTGTTGGGAGCGTTAAAATAACACTAGTTCTGCCACCTGGCTGTACTGGGTGTTGCAGGATGTATTGTGAGCTTCCTCTGTACTGTCCCATCAGTGGAAGGAAGCTCTCAGTTTGTAACTGAAGCTCTTCAGTCTCATTCAATGAGCAGCAGACAGGTCAAGTCCTGGTACACATCTACACAATTTGTACCGACACAAAACTAAGAGAATTCCAGGTGATATTTAAGGAACCACAGATTAAAAATTGAATTTGCTTTTTGCCAACTGTGAGACTACCTGTTTGCCAAGCCTTATTTTGTCCTGTTAGGATTAAAAGGCAGATTTTAATGTGATGCAGAGAACAGAAAGTATACTGCCTGAGCAATGAGCTGAGGAAAGCATCTTTATCATTACCAATTGCACTATTTGCATAGAAGATATAGTTCCATTTGGGTGAGTAAACAGAGATATTTCTGAACTGACTTGGACATAACTTTTGTAAGATGGCATTTGGCTTGCAATAGTCTTTTCAGCTGCGATTGTTGATGCAGATATTTGAACCATATATCTCAGACACTGGATTTCTGTATCTGTTGAATCTGAAGCTGTCACCATTCTAAATATTGTTATAGCCTTTTTGTTTGAATTGCGGTTGAATTCTGACCATTTTAAAAGCAACCGCTTCCAAATAGATATAATTACAAGATTCCTAAATTGGGCTGCTTGAATTGTTCCTGTTTGCATTTTTTCAGGGCTTTTTCTGTTTCCTTGGAAGTTCAAGATTTCTGACTATTGCAACCTGAAATGTTTCCAGTGAATCTTTTCTCAGGTGTCACTTTTGATTAAGTAAATGGAAATAAATTAAAAAATTGACCTTGTGTTGTGAAAGATTCCAGTACTTGTGGACACATTACATATATTATGTTTAGAACGATGGATTAAGTATTAAAAGGAAAGCTATACTTTTCTATTTGAGGTGTTTTGCTATCAATTTAAGGTCTGGTTCAGGGATATTAAAAATATATGCATGGATGGATTTTTAGTTGCATACCATACAATAAGAAACTTGTTCTTTTGCAATGGGACTTGTTGGACAAGGAACAGCAAGGTGCTTATGATGCATTAACACAAAATATTCTGAAATACAGTATTTCTTTCAGATAATTTTTCTATTGCATTATTTAACTAATAGCATCTTGGATCCTATGTAACTACTATTCTTGTCAGATCAAATTCAAATCAGTAATAGTCACACTGATTTTTGGTTGTTGCTCTTAGGTTCAAGTGTTATCAACAAATTGTAAATCTGCTAAATGAATCATACTGCCAGAGCTTGGAGTGTGGCAGTTGTTATTCCTCAGATTTAGGTTAATTACACACAATTACTTTTGCTGATGTACAGGTTATCTTGAACAATCAAATTAGATATTCAGTATTCATATTGTCATCCACTTGTAGCAGACAGAAAGCTATCCATTTTATCATCTCATTTATTATTACAAAATATTTTTACTGGACTTGCAAGAGGAAATATCAAAAATGGATTGAAAGCATTGAAATTTAGGTTCTAGTTCATTCCTTCCTTTCTTCCTCCTGTTCCCTTTCCTACACAGACCGTTTCTGTTATATGTTTTGATAAGACTCGTACAGTTTTTCTCAAACCCCTGTGATTTACAGCCATGCAAGCATCTCTCTTGTGGTCTTTTCTTCCATCTTAACAGGCAGCATAGAGCCCTTATTTTCTTGGTGAATTGCATCTGTTCTGTAGTAGATGGGGAACTGGTAGGAAAATGGCTGGAGTAGTTATGAAGGTAAGAAAAAACCAAAACAGATGAGTTATTCTACTATGACTAGTATTTCATGTTCCGTATTATTTTCTTTTGGCTTTACATCGCTTTGTTGCTTTCAGTGTTCCTAAACCATTGCATTGAGAGGCACAAATTCACAAAACCAAGGTGTGACCTTATACCTGTCTCCATTAATGTGTAGCATAGACCTGGCTTTAGACCTGTCTCTATTAGTGTGCAGCATAACTTTTTCATATATTTTCTTTGCAACTTCTGCTGTCAAGCTTATTTCTTAATAGCGTTCTTTGGAGGCTTAAAATTCAAGTAATCTAAACCAACTGTCAGTGGCAGAAGAAAAGGTATTAAACAACAACAGGTGAAAATAGGAGAGCCATTTTACGCTAAATGTTACCCACATCAGTTGGTATACCAGAAGTGTGAAACCTGGTTCTGAATCATCTTGCAGTCTTGATTAGAAAATGATTTTTTTTTTCTTTTCCTCGTGTACTAATCTGTTCTGGAGTGAGATGGAAAAGACTTGTGCTACACACATAATTCCTATGCATTTAAACTAACTCAGGCTATGACTATGCGTTAAAAAGTAGGCAATGAAAAGATTCTGTTTTCTTTGGTTTGCCATTCTAACTTAAACTTCTGAAAAGCTTACTGCTAGCTTTTTAAAAAATGTTTTGCTTTCTTGCATGACCATTTATGCAGCTTTAAATCCTTAGTTCATGTCTGTTACTCTTAAATGCCATGTGGTTAAAATAGAGCCTTGAGTCTTTCTCAAAGCCAGTTCCTAATGTCTGACAAATACCATAGTAGTGCATAAATAGAAAATTATTAGATTAACAGAACATTAGTTCCAAGAAACCTTGTGAAAGATGATTTAGAAGCAAACTGTTTGTCACACTAAGCATTGTTCTGTCAGGACTTATGTCCACCTCTTGGTTCATACACTATGAAATTCTCCTAATGTTCTGTCCAGACAAGCCTGTTGTAGAATTAACCTTTGCTTCTGACACTGAGTTTAAATGGAAAACTAAACCAACATACTACTTTAGTAGATATCATGTTTAATCTCCATAGTTCCAAGTCACTCTGATAGTGACTAAACACACTTTCTTTCTGGACTGATCATTAACAGTCACTCCAAAGCTGGGTTTGCAGATGTGGCCACTGTAACAATAGTAGAAAACAACTTCTTCAGTAATAACTAACAGTATAGGCAACTTGGGTGGGCTTCCTGGGCAGTTTGAAATAAATAATAACATTGGATTAAGGATCTATGTTCTGTTTCTTTACATTTTATTTCAGAGATTAGCTTTCCTTTATTACCTTTTATAACACATGTGCTTTGAGATTTATAAAAACTAGTGTTTTGTAAACATTACCAGAGAGTGAAATATACATTCAATTCAATATAGAATGTATTTATAATGCATTATAATGTTTATAAACATATTTCTGTGACTCTAAATTAAGTTTAAAAGCCAGTCAAGTTTTTGGGCTCAAAGGAGATGCATCAGAGCATGAGCTGTCCTTATAAACTTGCAAATATTGTTGCATTAGGCTGAGCTAATCTCTGCTGAGGCAAATGAGCACCAGACTTGGAATACTTAAAAGTAGCTTCTGGCCATAGCCTGTGGTTCAGCCAGGGAGAAATCAAGGTGGGAGAGGGCTATGGAAAAGCATCATGACAGGATCAGATGGAAAGGAAAAGGCAGAATAGTTTCTGTAGTAGTTCGGACAGCCTACTTATTTGGGGTTGACAGGCCTTGGACCTGAAAAAGGAGAAACGACTACTAAAAATTAGGAGTCAGAGAAAGAAATTTAAAAGAACCAAAAATAAAACCAAAGCAAACCTTGCTGGATGATGAAAGGACTCATGGAAGAATGTAAGTTTCATCTTGTTTTTAAGTTAAGTCTTTGCTGAAGGCCCAAAAGGAGGTAGATTTGGTTGAAGGACCGTGTCAGCCATGCGCTTATGCTTAAACAAAAGAGGTCAAAGAGAAACTGATGCAGCAAACTGAGGTGGGGAGCTAGCAATGCCAGGTAGTATATTTGGGGTGATGTTGCTACAGAATATTTCACAGTGGGATTAACATATCTTTTATTACTGATTTTTTTTTCTTGAGCAGAGTAGGCAACCCTGGATGTCAGTTTAGTCTGTTTTTCTTGTTTTACAGATTAACTTCCTTCATGTAGTAATTTCAAAAACTGTTGAGTTCAGGAAAGCCACAAGCAACTATTTGAGGACTTGCTATTTGCCCTAATGCAGCATTTTATTGAGTACTAAAAAAACCAAAAAGTAGTGTTTTGCAAAACAACCCTGAATACAAGTGTGGTTGTCATACTGTGTACATCGCTGGTCCCTGGTTGGTAAGCAAGGTCGGTGTTGTAAGCATTGTGGTAGAGCTCACATTATACCCTGGAAGACATAAGACTACAGAAAGAGCCAAAGTGCACAGGGAAAAACTATATCTCTATTAATTAATGTACTTATTTTGTTATCTTTATCTGAAGCAATTAAAAGAAAATTGAAGCTGGGCCCAATTATCTGACTATACCACTGAGCATCATGCTTTATTCTGTTTCAAAGTATGACCACTTAGAGACTCATGCTTTAGTGCCCTCTCCAGCACCCTGCACAAGTCAAATACATAATTATCCCCCTAATCCTGCTCTTTGAGCTTGTAGCCCAGGCATTTCGGTAATTTTCTTTGTGGAGTCCCTGAAGAAGAGGGCTGCTAGGAGCGTATTCCTCTTCTACCAGTTATGAATATCTCAGTTTGTTACTCAAGGTCTGCACTAGCAAAGGCTTTGCCTGTTTAGTAGATGCTGCTGTAGGAATCAGTTGAAGTGTAGTGGAAATCTCATGGAAATCTCATTGGGTTTCCAAGAATCTGAGAAATGGCCTGTGGGGTCAGAGCAGTCTCTGCTGGTGGCAATCCAAAATGCTGCTTAGGAGAACACACAAATCTAGCTGCTTTCTGTCATCCGTTCCACTTGTACTCCTCGAATACCCACATTCATTGTGTGAGGGATGTTAGAGGGGAAAGTCTTGGTCTCCTTCAGTATCTTTTTATGGACATGTTGTCCATCAATTGGTACAATACCCACTTGAACCTTTTGCCTTCCTCTTATGGCAACAGATTCCATAAATTCACTACAACCCATGAAAAAAAAAAACAGTTTATACATTTTAAGCTGATCCCCTGCTATTTTCAGTGAGTTACCTATAGTTCTGTTTTTTGAAGGATTTGGTGGATAAGTTGCACATTTAACTTTTTCTCCCCCTTCATGATTTTGTAAGCTTTGCTTGCATGCTCCCTCAGCATTTTTAGTTCTCCTTGCAAGGCAGCTGATCTCTCTCTTTCATCATTCTAGTTGCCCTTCAGTGTTCCTTCCCTGTCTCTGCTCTTTCCTGGGCTGTGGAAAGTGGGGCTGCAAATAGCGCTTGAGATGAGAGCTCAGCAAGGTTTTGCACAGAGGCAGAACGGTGCCCTGTGTCTTGCTTTACTGCCCTTCTGGGTACAGAAGCCAAATGGCATCATTGGCTGCTCAGTGCTGCGATGTGCAGACCCATGTCCCAGCCATTTTCCTTTTGCATCTTCCTGATCTTGAAGCCATGTCTTGATTGTGATCCCCAGAGAGGCAATGAGCACAGGCCCCTGCAATGCCCTGGGGATGATTCTGACCCTGGTATGTGAATTCTTGCTCCTTTTGGAAAGCTGCAAATAGAGTTTCCTCCTCCTGCTAACCAGAGATTGACTGCCCTTCCCCCTGGGATGGTTAGCAGTGATCCCCCATGGGGTGTGTTAGCAGCAGAGCAGGGAAAGATGCCCCAGAATCCTGTTTGTGGTGGCTTTTGCCTGATGAGGACTCACACTGCTGAGTGGGGAGGGAAGTGTTTTTCTGGCAATAAAGATTTGACTATACATCAACTCCCACCACTTATTTTGATTTCCACATTTTCTTTCATGAAATGTTTAATTCCTTTGCATCGCAGGCTGTTTTCCACATTAGCAATTCACTTTAACACCAACTTCTTTTGAAAGTGTCAGATTTTGAGGAACAACTACTAAGGCTGAATTAGTTTAGATGACCAGAAACTGAAACCTAAAGATACTCAGTCATTTCTGTGAGAATTTAATTAACATTTATTCACAAATGGCTATAGATAGTTTATTTAGAAAAACATCTTACTCTCAGAGCCATATCACTGCAAAGCTGGAATATACTTCTTAGTGGGGCTGATAAGGAATCCCTGAGACTCTTTGTCCCAAATTGTCCACTATGTTCTTTCTCTCCCACTCCCTGCAATGGTCCAAGTCTGATCACGTTGGAAGCACAGAGGCGGATTCTGGGAATGGTCCTTTCTGACTGGGAAAACACGCTGTGTTATCAGCTATGCGGGGGCGCTTGTGCTGCTTTTTAGCAAGTGGTTATTTGAAAAGTTGTCGTTCATTTCATTGCAGGTACCACTGTTGTGGAATTTCAGCCTACATGAATGTGATGGGAAGAGGGGGTATGAATGCATCTTAAAATCCATTGATTTGTCCCAGTTTCCTTTGAGGATAGATGCTCAGAAGCTGTGCCTGTACCGGACCCCATGTAGTACCTCTGTGACAACGTGATTATTAGTATTTTTCATATCATTTCAGTTCTGTGTTTCTCAAGTGACGCTATAGCTCCTCTCAGTTTGGCAGGACTCTGTGTCTGCCAGGTGAAAGGTGTACTCTTGCCCATTGCTACCTACTAGCCAGGTTGTAGCTCATGATGCCAGGCTACAGCACACCTGGATGGGGTGACAGTAGTTCCTTCACGGAGCAGGCACACGAGGCTGTGCTGGCAGGGCAGTATGTACATTAGCATTCACTGGAACAATAACCCTTCTTTGCACAGACATTTCCAGCCCCGTATCAAACCCAGCCTTTGCTTTCACAAGATCCTTTGCACACAAATTTGCTCATTAATACGGCAAATGGCAGAAGACCAGACAGTACTGGGTCTTGGAAGACACACTGTGAAGGAGAAGCATGCAGGAGCATCCAGGCCCTGGGATGAAGATGCCTGGCTGATGTACTGCATGTGTCCTCATAAATGCTTCCATGGGACATTTGCCTGGAGGAGATAAAGCACTGGCTCCTGTAAGACCTTCATGGGCTGCCCTCACCAGCAAGTCTTCCTGCGTTTCCAGGTGGCTGGGACTTACGGCACAGGTACCTTGTTGCCTCTGTTTCTCTGGGTTCCCAGTGTTCAGAAGGTGAGGCAATTAGAAAGCAGTGTACTATTTTGGGGTGAAATGGGCAATCCATATCTTGTGTGGCATACTTAAGAGCAAGCAATCTTTGCAGAGTTTTCTTGTTGGTACTTTCTCCCTGGAAGAAAAACATTATGTTGAAAATGGGAGAAGAAACAAGGCTTTTCTTTTGTACCTGCTGTTTCTATTAGTGTTGGTCACTATTCACAAACTGCAGATGTGTTACTTGAGAGCCTGTTTTTCTTCCTGAGGCATTTTCGTAGCTATGTGATGTGGGCGGTGTTTGTTTTGTGAGCCCTGTGCAGATGGTGGAAATGTCTACAAAGGCACAAGGGAGCATCGGCATGCATGGTAGGTGTTGGGTCTACGCTTGAGGCTGACAAGGACTAATTGTCACTAGTAGCCGTCTTTGGGAAGCTGGGCAAGGTTAACAAATGTGTGAACTGTAAGTTCAGCAAAGTGCTGGCTCCAAATAACTGGAGAGAATGTAAACAAGACAGAGAGTGTTTCTCTGTGAAATCACCTTGTTTGAGATGTTTGATAAACCACGCTTGAAAGTAGTGAGTTAGAAATTACCTGCTATAAAAGGGATTGAACAACAGCAGAGCCCTATGATTTGAAATAGATTCTTTATCTTGTTTGCAAAAGCCAGATCTCCGTGCCTTCAGAACATGTTGTAAAATCTCCTTTAGGAGGTTAGGAAGAGGGTTTATGCACCGTGAAGGTGCTTTTGTTTGTATTCTGTGAGTAGAGTTCTCTGATGTCTGAGTGTTTATTACTGAGGAGTCTTTGCTGAAGTGCTGGCTGGACAGGAGGATAATCCCAGTGACTTCAGTGTAAATGCAATGCTTTGTATGTTCAAGCACTGAACGTTTTAAGCCATTTATTAAGGAATGCAGAGGAAGAGGAGTGAAGATGGGAAGACTGGTATCGCAATAGATTTAAGTTCTAAGGGCTGTTGCTGCCTTATCTTTAAGAAGCTGTCATAACTCTTCAGTTTATAACAGGGTTTTGATGTTCAGCAGGGGAGATGCACTGGGCTTCAGCAGTGCCTCTTCTGCGTCACACACAATTCTGATCAGCATTTGGGGAGCTATAAGCTGTTAATTGCTATTTCCACTCTCTTTCAGTCCTCATGATAATTTTAGCAACTGCACAGGAATGCTCCATTTCACACAAGTGCTCAACATGCCTTGTTCCCAGCCTACCAGCCGCAGCAGCTGTACTGAATGAGGCGAAGGAGAAGGATACTGTGTGGAAGAGGTCTTCTTTAAGGCAAACGGTAGAGGTTATAGGCATAGTATATCCTTTTTACCCCCAAAGCCAAGCCAAATTTAGAAATAGGTCCTGAGTCTGTGCCCTTGGGCGCTGTTCTGAGCTGCCTCACTCCAGGCTCCTGGAAGCAGCTGGAGCTCTATACTGAGCTGCTGGCTGGTTGTTAGCACAGCTATTAATAGTTTTGAAGGCTGTCAGTTGTGGTGGTAGAGGTTCAAGGCTTCAAATATTAGTGCTGATTCCTGGTAACAAAAATGTTGCCTTTGAACCCAATTGATTATTTTTTTACTCTTTTATTCAAAATAATTGTTTCAAATGATTAAGTGAAGCACACAAGAGACGGATTTACAGTCAGGTACCTCTTATTGGTCATGATGGTGTGATATTCAGTGTCATGAGCACATTGCTTTTTCAACAGGACATTCAAACTGCTGGATAGATGCTCCAGAATACCTATTTAGGGTATGTCTTAACTACTTTACTTCACAGTTAAATAATATTTTAAAAGTTTGTTATAACTACATACCAATCCACAACTTCTTGGGTATACTGACTCCCAGCATATTTTCAGTGCTTTAATTCCTATGTCACCTTGAGTCAGAAATGTAAGTGGTGGAGAAACATCTATACATGAAGAAATATATCCATGTGCATTGACTGAAAGCTGTGTCATTGCCCATGATTAAAGCCAGAAAAAAAAGTAAAAAGCTGTAAAATAAGTCTTCTAATATGAAATTTAAGAAATACAATCTCTTAAGCTTTGAAAGTGATTTATGTTGTATAAATGCTTAGATGTGGGAATGAGAAGTGACAAACATCTCAGTGTTTTAGACAAAAGCATAATAGCTTGTAGGTGAGGTTTCCAGCTGGCAGCTGCAATCTGATAGATGGGGATTTCCACAGGTGAGGTGAATTGGCTGGCAGGCCTTGAAAATGAGATCAGGCAGCTTTCTAAAGAAAATATTTTATTCCATCCTGTGTAAAAAGTCCTTTGACTGCTCTGTGCAAGGAAGCCTGGGAGAGTGGAGTTGTCTATCTGGCATTTGTCTGTGACTTCTGAAACTAAGGATGCTCAGTGTACCTACCACACCTGCACATGACGTGTGTTAACCATCCATGACTTGAAAGTCTCGGGGCTTTGCATTCCAAATTAATTATGTGTAAATAGCATTTCAGAATTCCATGGCATTTCTTTTAGCTAACTACTTCACCTGACACTTTTCATTCTTCATATGTTGCAATTTCCGATCAGCTTTAAAGTTTTTTCATTCACTAATATTCTATAAATTTCATTAGCTGGCATACGCTTAGTTAGTTTTCTTTTTAAAGTCAAAATCCCCATAAGGCATGGACAGATGTTAATATCAAAATAGCAGCTGTGGCACCACATTCTTCTACTGAACCAGGAAGAAATATGTTGTTGTTAAGGATTAGTAGTACTTTAGTATCAACATTATTAGACAGAAAGATATAACTCTTAACATTAATGTAACATTAAGAGTTAATTTAACATTAACTCTTACAGTCAAAACTTCATAACCACTTTTATTCAAATTGGTGTTGCTGTTTTCCAAGCTGTAGATGCAATGGATGGCAGCACACAGGATCTATAGCAGTTTCCATGTTCAAAACCTCTTATGAAACAGCTTCTAGAACTTAGCTGATAAAACTGCTGACACACTTTTGTATTTGTTTTAGTAGCCTGGAATGCTGGAGGATAATTAGGTTTATATTTGGCCTCTAGCATTTTGTTCAGGTAAAGCCGATCCCAGAAGAGATTGACTTACATTGAGACATAGTCTTGTTCAATAATAAAAAGTGGTAAATTTAAAACCACTGGTCAGAGGAACTTCAGTTATAGATTTTAGACCAACAGATGGGTTCAGGCACCAGATCATAACAGCAAGAATGCATTCAGGCCACCCCAGAGAACATAATTGGTACCTTCATCAGCTGACTTCAGTTAGAGAAAGCGTATCACGTGCTGCAATTAAAGGAATGTGCACTTCAATTACAAAAACTGTCTCCACTTTACTTGCTGCTTCCTCCTCTCTTGGTCCTGGCACTTTGAGTCTCATCTGAAGGATATTTCAGCAGTTCTTTTTACAGCTATATTTGGGAATATATGACAAATAGGGCATAAAACAGGCCAGTTACAGTTCTTTTTTTTCCATCTTGTTCTTGTTGTTGTCAGGCCCTTGAGCATGCTCCCCACTCCTGGGTTGTCTGCCTGTGCTCAAGGCTGGTGCTGACATGGTGCTTCTGTGTAATCCTGGTTTGGGTTAATTGTGTTCAGGTGAGTTGTGTGAGAAAGCTGTGAGAACCAGCTCCTTCACTCTGGAGCTGCATTTCAGCTTAGAGCTCTGCCCTTGTGTGTGCCTGAGCTATGTTGCAGCCATGTCCAGGTATCCTGCATCTGACCTCTTGGCATCACCTTGGATCAGCATCATTATTATAAACTTGTCTGGCCACCAGTGACTCTTGGCTGCCCTGGTTACTGCCTTGCTGGACCTGATCCTGACCTGTTGACTTGATTTTCCTATTTAACCTTGGATCTGCCTTATTGCCATGGACTTGCCTGGAGGATCTGTGGACATTGTGGACCTTTGGCTGACCATGATTACCGCCATTCAACCTGCTTTGCTCATCTTGCTCAAGTCCTGTGGGACAGCACCCCTGGCAATGATGTTACTGCCTGTCCCTGCCTTGCTGTCCCACTCTGGGCCAATCACCCCTTCCCCAAGGAGCCGTTGCTATAATTTTTCTCTCAGTGTAAGAGTGATACTTTAATTTCTAGTTTCCTTTGGTGAATGTCTATCTTTTAAAATATCTTAATACTTTCCTTTAATGCAGTATCTTCTTTGGCCCATTATTGTATCCAAGTGTATTAATGAACATTTACAAGCTTCACTGAAAAGCCCAGAGCTCTTCTCTTGCTGGATAGCAGATATGAGCAAATCTGAAGCTTTAAATATTTATACGTGTAAGTTGAATCCCTTAAAGCCATTGTGACTTCTCGGTTGATTTATTTCTTGGTTTTTTTTTTAAGGATCAGTCCCCAAGATAAATTCATGTTACAGAACACAGCTGGTGTGGCAGTTTGCTGTTGTAAGATCACTGCTTTCAACAGATGTAGTCCATTCTACTATGCAAACTTTTCACCCTGTTTCATCAAATACAGACAGTTTGGGGACACAACATTCTTCATGATTGAATCAAAAGGAATTAGTAAATTATTCTCCTGGCACAGGAAAATTTGAAGACCAACTGTTACCATCTTCAGGCATGGCTCTAATAGAAGATAGTTTATATTGCCTGTATGAAGTTGTAGTGTGTTGACTGGCTTACACTAAGTGCAGCAAAACTGAAGGCCATAAGCCAAATAACAGTGCAGACACTTAATCCCTGAATATTTAGTAGTGTGGTACCTGGGCTACCTGTTCAACATAGCTTCATTAGTGCGATATTCAGCACTACTTTAATAAAACCTCTGTCTGAATGACAAATTAGCTCAAGCAGAGCTCTGTGCTGGGGTAGCCAGGTGTACTCTGCTCTAGTTCAAGTACAGATGCCTGAGGCTGCAGCATGTGGTGCAGATGTACTCTCACTTCTTCAGATGCCAGCCACTGTTAAAGCTGTTCAGTGTTTCCCACTGGGAATAAGGCACAGTTATAACTTTTTTAGACTGCAGTTTGTCATTTGTCTCAGTCTGGATTTTTCCTGAAAATGCCAGTAAAATTTTCCAAAGGATAAATGATAGAAGAAAGATGTTGATTTGACCATGTCAGTAACCAAATACCCAGTTCTTACAACCTTGGGACTGAGAAGACCAGCTATGTCTTTGCTTTGGACTCAGGAGGTGATGATTTCTGAGGAGAAAAGAGGACTTTAAATCAGCTGTCTATTTTGTGATTTCTAAAAAGACTCATTAAAACCTTCTGGGGGGAAAAATGGTTGAGAAAAATATTTCAGTAGAGACTTGTGAGAGATTCTTAGCTGCTCAGAAGATGAACCTGCTGTGAGTATGCCCCAGTCTGGAAAGTCTGGCCTCAAGCAGATATTTGTTTTGCTCCTCAGCATCAGATCTGCTTGAGTGCTTCTCATAAACTCATTTGTTTTCTCAGAGAGCTGGAAAAAGTCTCCTTAGAATAGGAAGTCCATCCCTTTCATCAGCAGAGACCTTAAATCAATGGTCTAGCTCACCAGGGCAACCAGCAATTAGAAAATAAGACCAGAAGAGGGTGTTAATTCTTAATGTTGTATAAGAAAGGGAGAGTGAGCAGAGGTGCCCAGAGAACAGCAGAGTAACCACACAGGCACCTCAGCACCTGGAAGTACCACCACCAAGAGTTCCAGCTGGATACCTGATGACATAGGCAATGGAAGCAGGTCCCATCACAAGGTACCAATCCCAAACATCTTTGCCTGGGTCTGAGGAGCGGTGATCCTAGGCAGCATCATGAAAAGGCTGATGGTGGCAGCTTTCATGGTAAGACCTCTGAGGAAAGAACATAGCTCATTCATGATCTTCCCCCATACAACAAATCAATGATCTATTTTACAAGGTTTATTTTCTTTCTTTGGTAATTTTTTTCCTTGGGGATTACACACATCCAGGAGGATCCTCTCATCTCTTCTCTTACCTCAAGTCTCAGATACTTCCTTTGATCTCTGTTGATGAACCCTATTTCCTAAGCAGTTATGAGAATTTGAGGAATAACAATTATTTTGTTTTTGTCCTTTCACATAACTCTCAAATAACTGATGCAGAAATTTCAAATGGCAGGCACTGATGCATCAGTACTACAGAAAGTTCCAGTGTAATTTGGGGTGCTACCGTTCCCTGCCTGTCTCTTCCGTGCTCCCTTTTTATGAATGAATTTGAGGTATCAGGATGCCTGTAAAAAATAATCCATCTCACAGCCTATCTACTTCCCCTTCTTTTTCTCTGGTGGGCAATAAGGAGGACAGTGCAGCTAACATAACAGCAAACCCTCTTTGCATTATATTCCAGCTCCATTTTATCTATCTCCAGTTTTGTCTAAATTATACACTTTCAGGGCAGAATCTGTTTTTTAATATTGCTGTTTGCTCAAAACCCTAACATTGTTTTGGGGCTCTGTTGGCCCCAAAGCACAAAGTAATATACACAGTGCATCAAGATTATTGGGGAAAATGGAAAGATCACTGTGGTGCTGAAGTAATTTTTCCTGTTCAACCAGAACTTGTCAGCACACCAGTTTGTGTGAACTGTTCTACTTGGAGGAACAGGAGAAACAGCACCATCAGAGGGGTCATTTCTGTGTGGAGAGCAGCAGAGAGCCTGGTCTGCAGGGACCAATGTACGTCTGGCTCAGAGGAGGTGAGCTGTAGTCAAGGGAAGGTGTTTGTTGTGAGGCTGATCCCTGTAGAGGAGTCAGAGCCTGGTTCATTGCCATCTTCATGAGGGACAAGCCAATCCTGGCTCCAGCTGCATGTCCCTGAGAAATGGCAGCAGCTCCAGAAACCTTGAGCCTTCTCAGTTTGCTGGTCACTTCCCCTCTCTCAGCATCAAGGGAGGGCTGGGAACGGCAGGTCGGATGCGCGGGAGGGAGATTTGCTGCATGGCCGCAGGCTGGGTGGGCTGCCCTCTGCAAGGGGCTCTGAACCTCACACCCACACTAAGGGGTGGTGCAAGAGCATCCAAGTCTTTACCCACAGTTGGCTGCTGGGATAGTTCATCTGCTCCTGTGTGCCATGTATTGGCCCCAAGAAAGAAGGTACATAGGCACTGGGCCAGCAACTGCAGGCTTCAGGCACAGGTTGAAACCTCAAGCTGGCAGGGCACTAATAAATGCTTTTCCTGAGGTGGGCTGCTAGCTGAGTTGATAAAGGCTGGTGATGCTTAGAGAAAGAAGGTTCCAAGTGGAAGGGAAATCCCATCCATTCCTCTCATCCCAGCCTCATAGAAAGGCAGGATTTGGGTACAAGTCTAGGGAGCTGGTAACTGACATTGAGGGTGACACCCCCTCTTCATCTCCCCTGCCTGTCCTCCCTAAAGAGCCTGTATCCTTTTACTACAGCACTCCAGTCACAGCAGCCATGCCCCATGGCGTCTCTATGATGACAGTAAGATCAGAGCCCTGCAGGTGTGTGCACATCTCTAACTCCTCTTGTTTATTCCCTCTGTTACACGCATTTTCATAGAGACGTTTATCTGCTGACCCATGTGATATCTCTAGGTGTATATTTTTACCTTACAACCCTTTATGTCACTCATTAATTTCAGTTCCAGATGGGCTTTAGCCTCCAAGGTTTTACCCCTCAGTGCTTCAGCAGCGCCTTTTGCTCTCGCTTCTCCTTCCTGCATATTCCCTGTTCGTATTTTAGTTCATTAGGATGGTCCTTGTTTAGCTAAATGGGCTGTCAGCTGAAGTTTCCTATGTTCCTGTGCAAGGGGATAGTTCATGCACGAGGTCTCAGGAAGTTCTCTTTAAAAAACAATTACAATTAGTTCTTCTGCGGACTCTTCACGGCTGCTTCCCACAGGCTATTTCCTGAGCCAGGCAGTCTGCTCAATGAGTCCTAACTCTGCTGCTCACCTTCCAGGCTCTCCTCTGCAGCTGTCACCTTGTGGCTGCTGCACCCCAAGCGGTGCCCTGTGACCACCCTCTCCCCAGCTTCTTCCCTGCCCCTCAGCTGGAGGTCAAGCCATCATTAAGCAGAAGGCTGTGATTGGCTCCCTCCTGCATTCATATTAGGAAAACATCACCATTGCAGGCTAAGAACCTCCTGAATTGCCTGCCTGATGCTGTGCTGCTCTTCCAGCAGACAATCAGGTGGCTGCAATCCCCAGCAAGGAAAAGGGCTCTAAGTTGGAGACTCCTGCTTTGCAGAAAGCCTCAGCCCCTGCCTCCTCATGGTCTGTAGTGCACACCTATCACAACATCCCCAGGTTCCTCCTCACCCTGTTCCTGACCCAAAAACTCTCAGCAGACATGTCTCCAGTTTTATACTGGGGCACTGTGAAGTCAAAGAGCTACTTAACATAAAACATGATGTCACTTGCTCTCTTCTGCCTGTCATTTCTAAATATCCTATATCCATCTGTGGCCTCACTCCAGCCATGTGCACCACCCCACAAAGTCTCTGCCACCACTGTGCCTGGCAGTGCAGCTCTCCTCCTCATTGCCAGGCACTGTGCATCACTGTGGGGGTACCAGAGGCCTTTGAATCCATGCCTTTTTAATGCAAGCAAAAATGGGGTGGGACCAAATCTGCCTTATTTAGGCATATGATTTATAGCTGCAGAGGGAAGCAGGTGCGTGAATTTTCCATCATTAATGAGAACAGCCTGGTACCTTGGAAGGCCTCTAGCAAGAGACCCCCATGAGTTTAACTGCCACCCCTCTTTTTTCACCTAGAACACCAAGTCAGAAGTGTCTCCTAGATCACACAGGGTCACACAGTAGTGTCAGTGTGAGCGAGAGTCCCCACTGGACTCACAGGGGCTTTTCACAAATCAGTGCCATTACTTTGTGATGAATATCAACAACTGTTCAACACTTCCTACTGATGGCATTTACCTTCCCATGATATCGGCACATATTCCTATTGATTGCTTCGAAGGGGTCAAGAGTCACTTTTAATGCCATTTTCAGGAGTGTTTAATGTTACCTTTGAAAATATCCCTGTGACACGTGTGATGCTTGTCAGGGAATTTGTTAAAATTTCCAGACGGAGTTCCATAAAACATTTCACAGAGGACCTATTTTAAAAATGTGTCAGATTTTAATACTCCCAGGCTAACAAAACAGATTTTAAAAAGATGTCTACCTACAGTGGTGGAAATAGGACTTTTGAAGCACAGATACAGAAAGAAATAAGCAAGAAAGCAAATAAAAGTCGCAGCTTGCTGCTGCTCCATCCAGTTTCCCAGCCATGGAAAGCACTGGTTTTCATCTTCTACATGCCAGGAGGACGTTCTGGCACATATCAGTCAACTTCAGTCACTCTCTGTGCATATTTTGCTTTTGCACAGGGAATTCATGTGGTCCAATTTCCCTTTCAAACTTGCTTATCCCTCATTGTGCAGTTCTCTCCAAAAAAACACCAAACAAGTTTTGATGGAGTCACCATCTGTCAGATCCAGAGGGTATGACCATAATGAGTCAGTAACTGAATTCTTCCCAGTCTGTTTCCAATTTCATTTGCAACCTCAGATAAAGCAATTCTGTGTAATAGTGTTCTGCTCAGAGGCAACGCAATGTCAGGGCTGACAGCAAAGCCAGCTTTTAACCTGCTGCTTAAAACATATGGTTTCCACTTCTTGGGGCTTTAATTTGATGGTTAGGTTTTACTTTGATGAGGTGAGAGCTTATAAAACCAGTGAGCTCATGCTGGCTCGGCCGTTATTTTTCTAGGGATGCAGAATAGCGTGTAGCCCTACATAAGCCTAAAAGCCTTTCCAATTTATTTTTTGGTTTTATTGCTTTAAATGATGGACAACTGATGTGCTGGTCTTAGATAATCTGTAGAAGGATTTGGTTTAGCAGTACTGTCTACCTTTTAGAGAAATGGAGTCTGATAAATTAAATTTGTTTAGTGAGCAGTAGAATTAAGGGGTTTTACACGTGGTTCTTTTCTTCCTGCGTGTCTTTCATGTACACGAGATAATAGGTGTCTGAAGAGAGGGTTACCCATTGCTCCCAGGAATCTGAGCTGACGGAGAGATGACCTATTGTTCTGGGCACCTCTGCTGCACTGCAGGAGGTTTCTGTTTGCAGACAGACACACAGCTCTGTGCTGACAGACGTTTGTTTGAAGACACGGTGTATCAAGAGCAGTGTTTCTCTGGTATCTTGTGAGTAGTGTGGTGCCAAATTCTTGATTTTTATGCTGCCAGGTGTTGTAGCTGAGTAATTATAACTTTTATAGGATAACAGTGACTTGATAAGGATTGTAACCTGGAGAACCATCTTTACAAGTAAACAAATGCAAAAATTCAAAACTGTACAATAACAAGTCTTTTTCCCCCACTCCATTTTGCACCAGCCCTGGCTTTCAGCAGATGCTGGGCCTTGATTTTTAAAGCAGAGCACTGAAATGGGCTGCCTGAATCTTACCTGCAGAAGCCCACACAGGGGCTAGTGCACAGCTGTCAATCAGTTTAGCAGCTGCAGACCCACCCAGGGCACACTTGATTTTGCTCAAGCTCTTATACGTCACTGCTGACTCTACCAGAGACTCTGTTTCAGTCAAATCTTGTTAGTACTTTCTTATGACAGCCAAAAGCAGAAAGAAACTGTTCTCCTGCCAAAAACTGACTCCCTACTTTAAAGCATGAAAAAGCTAGAGATCTTAAAAACAGAGATAAGAATTTAACTTTGAAACCCATGTGTTTCTTGCAATTGCATTTTCAATGGGTCTGAAGTGTGTTTGCTGGAATTCATGTATTTAGCAGGAGTGAGCAATTATGCAAAATGTGAGCTCACATGATGACTTTGGTGAAGTTACATGGGATTAACACAGCTGTGCTGCTGCCAGCTCTGCCCATCAGGCAAGGAACGCGTCGTCCCACGGCTTTGTCAGCTTCTGTCTGCATCGCCACCACCCGCACCCTCTGCCAGCGCTAATGCTGCAAACTCTTCCTACTCATTAAGCAGTTTAGCTCTTAACGCTTGGCCAGCAGGATTAAACGCATGGTGTCGGTAGGTTCCTTGCTAACAAATTCTGATGTTACGTTCAATTTGGAAGGGTTTTACAGAGCAGGTTAATAGTCTTGCCCCAGTTCACAGATTCAGACAATCAAGGCAGGAGGTTAATAACCAGTTAAAAGCCACCCTGCAGGCCAGGGCAGCCAGGAAATAAAGTCCCACATAACATTGGGACCCACAATCGAGGTGGGTGACTTTTGTTGAGCTATTGGAGTAGGGTCCAGTTGGGATCTGTACGTATAAAGGAGAATCCAAAGCAAACACTGGAAGGATTACAAACAACTAATGCATTTCATTTTTTGAGAGCTAAGGGATAGATACATTCAGATAAGTGAACAAAACAACTCTGTCAAGATACTGAAAGTGGCTGGGGAAGGAAAGTTATATGGGGATTGGAAAATTATGGAATTTATCTAAGTGTCTTCTTTCCAAAGAAACCAAAACACGTTGCAAGAATAGGAGGGACTCTGGAACAAAATGGAGTTTTAAGGCAATATACAGCTCACATTTGTTTTGGTTTTAATATAAATTCCTATTTATAGATTTATTTTTTTTTTTAAACTACGGTGTTCCTTATAGTCCCAGCCCTATATTACCAATACATATTTGCAAACTCAACAAACCGATGTGATCCAGGACCAGGGTTTGTGTCTTTTCAGAGGTATCTAACCATATTCCTTGGCACACTGATAATGTATAACTCTGTGCAGAGAAAAGGTTTCTGAACCTTGAGAACTGCATGCAAACTTAAGAAACTTAGTGAACTATCACCAGTGAGTAAAAAAATCGGTGCTTTCCCAAGGTCTCAGACACTACCTAAGCTGCTCCTATAATCAGGATTTGCTGCTCCTTTTTTGCATATTCAGCCAGGGGATCTCCCTCAGCCCAGCACAGTGTTATATCTCAACTTAAATAACAACTCTGCTCGTGGCAAAATACCGTGAGTATCAGGGCAGGTTGCTTATCACAGTTTAAGGCATCGTAACACTAAAGGACAGAAGATCAGTTAAGGAGCCTTAAAATACAAGAGGCTGCACACCGTATTGCTAACGCTCACATGAGGCTAAAGCCCACGAGCCTACCCCCACAGCATTGACTGAGATGGGAAGAATTATTGGTTTGGGGATTTGCTCCTTGTATTATTCTCTTTTTTTAATGCAACCATGGCTTCATGTAAAGAATATAACCAGCACTGACAAAGCTGGACTTTCTTCTGCCACAGAGTCAGGTTGTTTTCTGCCTCACTGTCCATCTAGCCTCATGGCTCTTGCATTCTTGTCTGCACAACAACCCAGTTTCCTTTAACCTGTTTGTTTGGTTTGGTTTTGTTTTGTTTTTTCCCCAGTTTAACGTACAATTTTCTTGTGAGACAAGAGATTTAAATCCTGCTGGCCCGAAGGAAATCTGTGATTCAGGTGAGGCTATCAGCCACCAGGCTGACACACAGGAGACCTGCTGCACCTGTGCACCTGCACCTACACTTGGGCTGGACTGACGGCCCCAGGAGATTTAGGCACTTGTCCCAAAATGTGGGGTCGTTACCCGGCGTGCAGATACCAATTCTCCAACAGGGTTGAGGTATTTGCTTTGTTGACGGTTCTGTGCAGAAAAGGGTGCTGGGCGATCTCTCGCAAAGCCAGCACACTATGAAGGAAACCGAGTTGCGTGTTCATACATTTTAACTTTTAGCCACTCCTAACATCTTGTACATATCTGTGCCTCCTCAAAGTTCATTGGTCTAAGCTTTGCTGTCTTTGGTTTAAATGGTATGGTAAACATGAAATCTTCTATGCGTGTTCAGTGAGTAGGAGTGGTCTCCTGGAGGTGGGTAGCCTTTGACAAGGAGGTGTGTTTTTGTATTAAAATGACTATATAATGAGCATAGATCACCAAGGGTCATTATATACCATTAGTCCTTGCCAAATTTAATTGTTTGTTACTATGTGTGTCTTCTTCAAGATTTATCTCTGGGTTTGTCCTTTAAGTTCCTCTCATAAGTAGCCAATTCCTGTTCTGTTTGAATCATATTCTTTGTTTATGGTCCGCTTTGACCTTCTGTGAGACTCCACTAAACTTAACAGAGACATCACAGCTGCTTCTGAGCGCCAGCACAGGGACAGGAGCTACCCTGGCTGCTCAGGTCTGGGGGAGTTCTGAGCACACGCACAAAGCACTCAGTTTTCCCGAAGACGTTTTCTGATGTATGCTGTGTATCAACAATATAAAAGGAGTGAAATCCTGTAATTATTCCTGCTCTCTGCTGAAACACAAAAAAATCGAATTTCTTAAAGCTGGACGAGTTCTTTGATCTAGTTCACATCACCTGGCAAACAATGGTGCAAAAGAAAGAATGAGGCAGAGCTGCAAACCTAAACAGTGATTCAATTAAACATTTAATCTCTTGAAAGCATAATGTGGTACCTAAAATCTACCCAAATGCTTCTTTGGATCTGGCTGCCCTGTTTTAGGTTATAAATCCTACCTACAACAATTTGTGTTATGTGAAATCATTTATAAGTGAGCTTTTACCATTAAATCCAGTACTACGGAGAGATGATCACAGTAATGAAAATCGAAACATAAACCAAACAAATCCCCCCTTTCTCATGAAGTCACTCTTCAGTGTAACATGTCCCACAGCTGAACTTCTATGTTGTTTCTTCAGGGAATCCTTTTAAGAGATAATCTTGACAGCGTGATCTGATGACAAATTATGTCTGCGAATGATTGTGTTGGGCCAGCAATGGAAAAAACCCTTTTTGTCAGCTCTCCTGAGTCTCTATTAACTGTAACATACAGAATGCCTCCAGCTTCTGACGTGGTTGTTAAAAAGACAGGTTGTTTTTGTGACAGCCAGCTGTTGTGACAATATTCTGTGAAAGCATTCCTTCTGGCTGGTGAGGGATTTGGTGTGACTTCTTTCTGTGTAATGCACTACGTCCCACATTTTTTATTTGGGGCTTGCATTTAGAAAGTATTGAGTGCTGTGCAAGTCTGGAGACCTCTGGAGCATGACAGATCTCTCTCATATGGTGCTGTAGAAGCGTAAGCCTGTCGGCTCATGGGGAGCTGCCAGACCTGGGGGGACAGTTTCTTGTAGCACAACAGAACTTCATTCCTGACGCCACAGCCTGGAACTGATTCTTGCTCTAGTGCTGGGTCAGGCCTTAACAGCCTGTACAGGAATAAGGAATGCTCTGTGCCAGTCACACCACATCATCCAAATCTTGATTAAAACCAACTGAATATTAACGTGTTTTAATTTTTACCTAGTTCAGGCTTCTCACATGCTCAGACCTGGCACTGCCACATCTGCCACTAATGGGATTAACTACATAGCCATTATAATTCATTATGAATTACAATTCACTGTAGTAGCTACAGCTCACTGTTTTATGTAGTTGGTATTATCTGGACCACAGAGAATCAGCAGGTCCCCGCTTGCTCTGAGTCAAACCAGCACAGAGGCTGTGCACAGCTGGCCGCCTTGGACTTTGCTCCCTCTCCCAATCGTTAAATTCATGTGACTGTGACTTAGTACTGCTCACTAGGTGTGGGTAGAGAATAGCTGGTCCAATTAATTAGTGAAATTCTTCATCTGCTGGCTGGCCGTATTATGAGGATCTTTACAGAAGACAGTCACGTTAGAAAGAAAATTTTGTTAAGTATGTGCCATTATGTATGCAATAATGCACAAATTAGAATATTTTGGTGTGATTTCTTTTTTCCCTACACTTTGCATCGCAGCCGGCGGGCCCTGCCGCGCGCACCGGCGGGTACGGGCTCCCGGATTTCCCGGGAAATCGGGCATTTCCCGCCAGCCGCTCCCGCCACCAGGCGGCCCCGCTGTCCCGCAGCCGCGGGCAGATCCTCGGCGCTGCCCGGGCCGGAGCTTCGTCCTCATCCCAGTTACAAGCCCCAACAAAAATGCCCCAAGACGGAATTATCAAACCGCTGTGCTCCGCTTTAGATATAAACACGAGTATCAGCTCCGAACTTCTCCTGTATCCGGTAACAAACCCACCCGGAGCTGCCGCCAGCCCCACCGCTTGCCAGCACCTCCCAGCAGGGAGAGAGGGCGGTGCCTGCGGCGTCGTGGCGCTCAGTGCGCAGGCGCGGCTTCGACGCATGCGCAGTGGTGGCTGCCACCGCGGAGCGGGAGGGGGGCGGCCGGGCCCGCCCCCCGGCGCCCGCGGGGCCGCGCTCGCCGCTGTCCCCGCCCGCAGCTCCGCCCGGGCGCTGGGAGCGGCGGCGGCAACTTCCCCTCAAGTCTGCGCGGCGGCGGGGGGGACGATGCGACCCGGCTGAGCGCGGCCTGAGAGGGGCGGGCGGGGCGAGGCGAGGACAGGCGGCGCCAGCAGCGGCAGTAGCCGCCCCACCGCTGTAGCCAGAGCCGCCCGGCAGCCTCCCGCCTCAGCCCGCTGCCTTCCCCCGGCCGGGGCAGGAGCCGCCGCGGCCGTCCCATGTCCCGTAAGGCCAGCGACAATGTGGAGTACACGCTGCGGAGCCTGAGCAACCTGATGGGCGAGAAGCGGCGGCGGCAGGCGGACGGGTCCGCCGGCTCGGGCGCGGCGGCGGCGGGCGAGCGGAGCCTCATCGCCGCCGAGTCGTGCTCCAGCCTCAACAGCGCGGCGTCGGGCGGAGAGCTGGAGCGGGCGGCGCGGCGGCAGTTCCAGCAGGACGAGACCCCCGGCTTCGTCTACGTGGTGTCGGTCTTCTCCGCCCTGGGGGGCTTCCTCTTCGGCTACGACACCGGCGTGGTGTCGGGGGCCCTGCTCCTGCTCAAGAGGGAGCTCAACCTGGACGCCCTCTGGCAGGAGCTGCTCGTCTCCAGCACGGTGGGCGCCGCCGCCCTCTCCGCCCTGGCCGGCGGCGTCCTCAACGGGCTGTGCGGCCGGCGACCCTGCATCCTGCTGGCCAGCGGCCTCTTCACGGCGGGGGCCGGCGTGCTGGCCGCCGCCCGCGACAAGGAGACCCTGCTGGGGGGACGTGTGGTGGTGGGGCTGGGCATCGGTGAGTGCCGCGCCGTCCCGCCGGGCCCCTCCGGCCACTGCAGCCCCAGTCCGGCTCCCGGGGGCACCCCGGCCGCTGCCCCGGGCGGGGAGCAGCTCCCCCCGGAGGCAGGTGTTACCGAGCCGAGAGCCCGCGCGTCCACAGCCCGTCTATGCGAGGCGGCCCGCAGACAAAAGGCGAACAGTGTCCGGGGGGCTGGAAGTGCAGAGCTGCTGGCCGGGGGCGTGTGTGACCGGGCTGCGGTCAGAACGGAGTCCGCTGGGGAAAGGGAAGGAGTGTGTGAGTGTGTGTGTGTGCTCTGCCCTCTTGTTGCTGGCAGGTGCTTGTGTCCGAGTTGTGTGGTTTCAGTGCTAGAATGGTCTCGCGTCCTTTACCAAATTCATCCTTAGGGTGGTCTGCCAGCACCAGCAGCCCACACCGGGAGCTTTGCATTCGGTAGGGTGCTGGGGAGTCGGGAGCGAGGAGATCATGCCTGACTTTCTGAACTGTGAATTCCCTGCACGTTTTTGCTTTTCATTGGGCACTTCAGGATTGCTTTTGGGACAAAATGAGGTAGTAATCTTGCTGTTCAAATGAGACAGTTGCTTTGGAAGGCTTTGGGTTTCATTAATAGCATCCTGCAGAACAGAATGTTTGTTGCTGCTCTCAGGTCGCCTTCCTACATGCATTGCATAACTTGCAAGCAGTAGGATCTGGCAAAACTTTATAGTTGTCCCAAAAAAACCTGAAGTGATGAGGAGTGTTTCCTCTGATCTTTGAGACTGGTTTCTGTGCCAACTGTGTTCTAACTATCCCCAGAATTTTGCTTGCTCTTTAGCTGCCATCCCGTCAGGCAGTAATTTGAATTATACTCATGCAAGATGGGGCTATATGAGGTTATTCACAGTACTTGGACTATAGTATGTATTAAAAAAAAAAAAAAGTAAATATTTCTTACTGTAATCTTGCAACGCTTCCTATCTAAAAGCATGAGAATAATTTGAGGATTAGACTTATTTTCCTTTACATAGCAAAGTTCTGTCAGACATTGATTGATTCTTTGAATTCTCTGGCTTGTTATAGAAACACTTGCTGTGATGCAATCTATGGTCTTATTAAGGAAAAAAAAGTTAGTGAGTCATAATAAGGGCTGTCAGAAATAAAACTGACTCCATTCTTGAAAAGGTCTCATGCTGGTTTTCCTGTACAGTAAGGAACATCTTTAGGTTGCAGTTTTCCTGCCCCCAGTTAGGTGGTTGTTGTTTATTTTTTAAATGCTACCTATCTGCGTTTTTTTTGTCCAGTCAAGACCTCAGATTGCAGAATGTTGATGATGTTTGTTGCAATGTTTAGGAGACAAGAAAACTGAATTTGACTATGAGGTGGCAGAACAGGTATCTTGATGGCAATATGTAGTGCATATGTTTAGTGGTAGATGCTAAAAATACCAAATTTGATGTCTTTTTGTGTTATAAAACCGCTCATGTTCTATGTCCATCATAACTGGTTACCTTGTCAGCTTCAGGGGAAGAGAGGAAAGGGTTGGATGGTTTGCTTGACTCTTGTCTATGTGTGTCTTGTAGAGAGATGCATAGACATGCTGGAATTGTCTTACAGTGGTGCAAATAAATGACATTGCTGTTGTTGGAGGGCTATGAGACTTGGGGCTTAATGTAATTAATATATAAAAGACAGAAATGGAAATTGGGAGCTAGGGGTTGTTCTTTTGTACAGCAGT
Source organism: Nesoenas mayeri (assembly GCF_963082525.1). Lineage (NCBI taxonomy): Eukaryota > Metazoa > Chordata > Aves > Columbiformes > Columbidae > Nesoenas > Nesoenas mayeri. The sequence continues at coordinate 16,338,114 of NC_137541.1, forward strand.
AGATCTCTTGTGTGGTCAGGGGAGAGAGGTCTCTCCTTGCCCTCTTTCCACATCGGGGATAAAGCTGGTGGTTCTACTGGGGCTCTGGAGACCTGAAGTAAGGACTGAGAAATGTACTGAGGATTTTGGAGCAACAAAGACACTGTTGTGTATTTTAAAACCTGATATTTTCTCCTGTTTATCAAAGGTTGCTCTTCTTTATGTGATGCAGCGTATGGCCAGAAACAAAGCGTTACCTTAAATTGCTGTGACTGGAGCATCACAAGAGGCTCCAAGAATCGCAGAGTCCAATCCTAACAAGGTTTATTTTACAAAGGAAAAAATATGTTGTGGTTCAAAAGTGTTCTCACGCAGTAAACTGCAACAGTCTCTACATTAAATCCCCCACCAGAGGGAGCCTGGATAATTTCATGAAGGCATTAGAAATCGGTTGAACTTTTAGCCAGTTTCTTCCCTTTCATCTCTTGGAGCCCTATGACTATCACTTTAGTGTCTGTAGTGAGCAAGAACTTATAGCGCTGGTGTAAGGAGGTCGCTTGGTAACGTGACACTCCAGTGACAGTGCAAACTGCTGAGATGTGCGGGTGCGATGGTGTAGGGTTATGAAATACTTTCCTACCTGCAAACCGATATAAACTTAACTGCATATAGTTTTATACATTTTTGAGACTACTTTCACGTAACTGCCAATAGCACATCGAGAGATCTACTGCAGGAAATTGTGTTTGCTGGCGTTAAATAAATGAGTTACTGTGTTATGGGCAGTACTGTGGTGCTGTAAGAGCAGATGCAGGGATGGTGACCTGCGGGACTTCATTCTGCCCTCCCTGGTGCAGGGTGAATCTGTGTTAATTGTGTCCATGTGAGAAAACGGCCATTTTTCTCAACTGTGATTTATAAAGGGCTACGGTTAAACTTTCAAGGATGAAAATTGGATTTATGCTGAAATGAGGAACATCTCTCCCTTGACTGTCTTGTCAGCTTCTTACCTTTTGCTGTAGAGCTGCTTGGAGATAGAAATATTCTCCTTTTCTCCCCAGCATTTGCAGAAGGAGATGTTTGTGGAAATAAAGACCTTCTCTCAAGGACAAGCCAAAATCCTCTTTTATTGCAAACGTTGAATAGATTTTTATGGTTGGAAACAGTTTTGTCCCACATCCCTCCCCTTCCTTCCTCTTCCCCCAACATACATACAAAATATAGAGAATGCAAAAAAAGGGAAACCACATTCAGCATTAACTTAGAATATGCATGGCTATTTTTGATAATTCATGACAGCTACAGGCAAGATGACTTAAGAACAAGGTTATGGCCATCATTCCTTCCCAATGCTGCCCCTTCCTGAGCAGCTCTTGTGTCCTTGACTCTTTAGGAACTTGGCTGAGCCTGTTGTCAGGAATGCAGTGTTTGGATGGGTATTTATTACAGCAAATGTGGGCAAAATTCAGACATTGAAGAAATTGGTTGTTGTGCTCGGTAGCGCTTTTTGTGAGCTTAGCTTGGAAAAACGTCATTGGTACAAAGCAACATTTGGACCTTTTGCATCTGATAGTACTAAAGGCCTTGGGCTGCTGCTGAAGGGTGACCAGCCACACTTGGTACGGGATTGAGGGCCAGCATAGGTTTGCCTTGTGTTGGCTGCTGCATTTCATATGCTTGGCAGGAAAGCCAGGTTCTTCATGTGGCTCATCTTTGGTCTGTCCTACCAAAGCCTGAGGACAGGCCAGAACTGAAGCACCAAAGGTTAGAGCTAGGCATGGCCATAGATGAAAGCCAGTTCTACTGAAAACCTACTGCTGTGAGAAGGGAGGTGGAGAGTGAGCAGAGTAAGCGCTGGGACTAAACGCAGTAGACTAGGCAGGATAACAGTGAATAGCTGTGTTTGCAAAGTCACTTCTTTCTTAGGCTGTAATCAGTCCAATGTCCTAACTCTACAATTGCTTTGTTGTCTGAACCCGTTGGCGAGATGTGTTTCCGTGGCTCTCCAGTCTACAATGGGAGCAGTTCATCCTTCTGTCATCTGAGGATGCTGGAGATTGCAAACCTGCAGCTGATGTACGTGGGTGTTGTTGTGGTGTTCCAGGTAGTCTGTTGTTCAGGTCCCTTTTTTGAGAGCATTTTTGTAGCAGCTGTGGAAGGAAAGCTGTTTGAGCTACGCAGAGTTCAGGAAGTGACAGGATTAAGCTTACTCGTGCAGAATTGATCTCTATCTTAATGTACAGTCATTAGCTGGATGATTAGATTCTCCTGTCTTGTTCAGCATGCAGACTAGATGGTGCTCATTGATGAGCAGCTCTTCAGTGTTTTGTTTTCTTGCTCAGTGTGTGGCTTGGGCACCACTTAATGCACATGCTCCCCAAGCTTTTGTGACAGCAGAATCGCTTCTTGTGGCCACTGTGTGGGCACATGCTCTGTTCCTGGGTCTGCAGTGCGATGGAGACCTGACTGGTTGGGTGCATTATCTTCTCTCTGACCCCTGTTTTTGCTGGTATGTGGTGTATCTGCACAATGTGAGCCTGCTGCTCAGTGCTTGCTTTGTACTCAAAATGTCTGAAGTGTTTTGGTTTTGTTTTTTTAATGGCCATATTTGAATGTGACATATGTAGTGTTCCTGTAGCATCTTTTTACTGCGTATGTAGGTCATTTTTTCAGTAGAGGAAACAAGATTGTACACGGAATTAGGCAGGAGTGAGAAGTGCTGGCATATGGTTCAGGGCTTCCCTGGTGAGACTGGCTTCTACTGACAGTAAGATCCAGTAGCAAATAACAGAAATAATCAAATTTAACCAAAGGACTAGTGTCATGTAGTACCAGCTCTGTGTTATCTTTCCAGTGGTTAAGTAAAGGTCTACTGTATCAGTTGGACTATCATGTATGCTGTGAAAATATTGGAAAATAACCAGTATGAACTGTTGCCAATTAAAGGTGAGGATTTGTGTGCTGGGGGTTTATTTTATTTTATTTTACTATGATATTGAGCTTTTTCAGGTGCTATTTTAATCTTGGAAAAAATTACAGATTAATTTCTCCCCCTCAGCTTCCCACGTGAAGCTCTAAAGCTTCAGTCTGTTTTTAAAAGTGACTGTCCACCATTTCTTTTAAAGGAGTTTATACCTTAGTACATTTTTTGGGGGGAAGGTGACCCTCAGCACTCAAATATTCCGTGCTGCTTCTGGCAGATACTTCTGATTTTCAATCCAGAGATTCATAGGGTATTTTTTCCTCCAGAGGCAAAGGTTTGTTAGCATAAGCTTGCAGTGGGGATGGAGGGACAAAGAACCACGTTGTTTTAATCAACTCTTGTTCTGCTGCTGACCAGAGTGTCCAGGATCTGTTGCTGCTGTTACTGTGGGTGCTCAGGGCTGGGTCCCTGCATCTTAAGAGCTTCATCTGTTCCTGTGCAAAAGCATTTGGGAGGATGCATTATTTTCTGGCTGGACCTGTGATCTTGTGGGGTACCAGGGGTCCATGGAGATGAACAACTGTGTTTTCTGAAGTGCTGTGATTTTGTGTGCATTGGACAGGGTGCCAGCGCTTGGCTCAGTTCACCTTGAGTCAACAAGCGCCTGCTCCATTATTGTTTTGTGTGATGGTGCAATGTAAGACGATCAGCTATTGATACATAAATATTGCTACCTTTGGCAAATATTTAGTGACCTTTTCAAAATAAAGTATTAAGCACACAGAGTTATATCTAATAGAATTTTTTGACTTGTGATTCTGGAAACTATTTAAATTCATGAGTGGTGTTTCCTTTTTTTTTTTTAAACCTTTGCTTTGGGCTTTTTCCTGTTTTTTTTTTTGTTTAACTTAAAAAAATCCCATAGTTCGTAAACCTTGAAATTGATTTTCTGTCTGTAAAACATGGGAATCTTGTGAAATAGATTTCCCTGTCCTTGATCAAACTGTTCTCTCAGAATGTGATTCCTGTTGTATTTTAAGTATTTTTGTTCATTTTGGAAAAATTACAATGCACCCAGTTCATATGTGACATAAAATTGAAACTTTCACGATCCTCTTACTCCTTATAAAAAGGCAGCTTGAAGGAATCTTGCTGCGTTAAACACAAGTGTTTGGTTACCCATCTTGAAAAATTCATGTGGGCACCATAGGTGGGCTTATTTTCAAAATGCTGCCAGAACAAGAGCCCAGTGGCATCCACCTACCATGACGTTAAAGACAGCAAATTATTTTCCTGGAACTCTTGAATCTGAGTGACTTGCTTGGGTGCAGCTTGTACCGGTCACATCGGCAGAGGTGGGAGGCAGGACACCTGAGGACAGTCCAGGCGGCAGATTCCAAGTGTCAGCTGCTGTCTCTGCTGCGCACTGTCAGACTATGCTCCTCATTTTTATTCTGAGCATGCTAGGATGTGCTTTGCCAATTGCATCCTGAAAGGCAATGAAAAAAGTAAAAACACTGAAAGTACATGCTGAAAAGTTGTTGTTTTTTTTAAATTACATTTTTTCCTTATGTCATTATCAGTAAACTTCAAGATAATTAATTATAGCAGCTGTATGCTCTTAAGTGTTTGGTTTTTTTAATAGAATATATTGTATTTCTGAATACATTACTTTCTTTTAAAATGTAACATTCTAAGAATCTTAAGGATTATTCCATGAAAATGTGATAAGGTTTTGTGTTGCAAGTCCTATAGCAGTCCTTAAAACTGATAATTTCTACTTAAGATGGCTGGCCTCAAATAGGGTGACTGTAGCTATTCTGCATACTGGTGCCATGGAGGTGTAATGGGCCTGATGGAGCTTTGTTTGCAAAATGGTTTTACGAGTCTTCATTGGTGAATAATTGAGTTTTGGCATCTGACCTGTACAGTCAGTGTTGCTGGTGTGAAGAGGCTGGGTGGGCCAGGACAGTCACTGGAGCTGCTCAAAGCCTAAAACCAGCGACTGATGAAAATCAGGGGAGCAGAGTTCTCCCATTGGTTTCTTTTTACAGTGATTATGCCTGTGAACAAATAGCAAGAGAATCTGTTAATTAATATGTTGTAGAGATCTCATCTGGGTGTTCCTGCTCCGGCAGGGGGATTGGACCAGATGATCTTTCGAGGTCCCTTCCAATCCCTGACATTCTGTGATCTTGTGCAACACAGCTCTGGATGTGGTGTGTGGTCATTTCACTACTTTAGCTAAACTATCTTTCTGGAGGTCTTATGATGCAACTTGAATGCAAACACGTCTAAAATGTATTTTGCTTATGACAATTGAAGAAATGAAGCTTTAAAAAAACCACTCTTTCCTGTTCTTTCCATTTCTGATCTTTGTCTGATTTGTTGGGGGTTTTAGACCTGTGGTTTTATTAAAGATTTATTCAAAGCAAATGTCTGTTCTGAAGGTGAGTTTTTTATAGGTGGTTTCTCAGTCTGAGTGTTGGCGTACCCAGTCACTGAAGCTGGGTTTTGTGATGAGGGAGTCTGTCCCTTGTTCCCTTGCACGTCCCTTACAGACGTGCTGCCAGCGTGGATGAACTGTCACGCCATGACCTTGGAGCCCACAGGTGTCCGGCTGGCTGTGGGTGTGCAAATGTGTCCCTGCCTCCCCGTGGTTCCGTCTCTGACTTGGCTAAACGGGAGTAATTCAGCAAGGGAGCAGCTCTCTGGAGGAGGTTTGCCCTCCGTGGCTAATCTGAAAGGCTTCTTGGCTCTCATTAGAGCTGGTGTTTTCCAGAAGCACCTGGCACCAACCTTGGGGCTCATCCTTTGCTACTAAGTGTCTTACATCAATGAACTCGTTCTACTCCTGAGTGATGAGGCAATTTCAAGGCAAAACAAAAATTTCCAGGCAGTGTGGAAAACCCTGGTGGTACTTGATGGTTTTAGCACGTGGGCTGACAGGTACTCTGCAAGGCAGAACGGTCTGAAGGGAGAAGCGGGGTTTCCCTGGGAGGCAATTGCCTCAGGCTGCAAATCTAGAACTTTCTGGTCTCTTTTCAACACTGTGTACTTGGGAAGGTCTGAGTTTTCACAGGTCTCATGCCAGCTGGTAGCACTGAGGAGCTCTCTGGTCTAATCAGCCAGCCAGGCACGTACAGCTGTGTCCTCGGTTGTCTCTGAGGCAGTAATGAAGTGATTGTTGATCTCTAGATGATAGACAGAAGGTGCCAGAAATGGTGGAGGACTTGCTGTGTAAACAAAAACTTGTATCCAAAATTAGATTCACCTGGCAATCACCCATATTTTCATAGTCTAGACAAAATGAATAACTTTAGAAAAATATACCATAAGCGTTAGCCCTAAGGCAAGAGTTTTCCAGCTTCTCCCAGGATTGGGAGTTTCTGCAGGCTAACCTTTTGTGTCTTGGTCAGAAACAAGGAGTAACAGCCCTTCTGTTTCCCCTTTCTTTTGTTCAGGACACTCACCTGCATGGTTTCCTCAGCTGTTGCTTCTCTTGCTTTGGATAAAGAAGGTTATTTTCTTGCAGCTGGAAGGAAGTATTAGGGATGTCTTGATGTTTAGCACAGCTCTTCTACTTTCCCATTGTACTCTGGAAACCCCGGGAAATGCTTTCCAAGTTGGAAAGAGCAGAAAAGCCACAGGTGGTATTGCCCATGCTGTGGGATGCGGAGTGCAGTTGGGAGCTTAAGTTCTAGTGTAGGTGAGGGAGGGTGGTGTATGAGGATCCCAATGTCAGATGCCTTGAGTCAGAGCTAGCACTCCTTTGGGATCTGCTTGTCCAACGTGTGACAGTAGGAGAGAAACACTGCTTATGATATTTTTTTGTCTGATTAAGGTTCAGGTCAAAGTACTATAGTTTTTTTTTCTCCTCGCTGTAGTAGGACTTAATCTGCCTGACTTATTTTGAACGTAATTTTGTGTTTGTAGCTGTCCACCTAGGAAGTTTCTTTTAATTTGTGAGGTTAAGGAGATAAAAATCAAAGAGACTCACCACTAAGCACTTGCTCTCTTGATTTGGTTCAGTATTTATTTTACGGTTGTTAGTTTGAGCTATGATAGAGCCTGGGGAGAGTCTAACATCCGAGAAAGTCAGTGTGGTAACAGGTGAACTAAAGCACAGTGAGCATGGAGGAAGTACTGGTTAAGACCTAAGCTGTGTGTACTTTAGCAAATGTTTGCATATAAGTGACCTTTTTTGTTTGTTCTCACATCCTTGATTATTGAACGAGTGAGGTCAGTAGTAGCTATGTCAGCACGAGAATGGGAAATCTGCCTGAGGGGAGAGGGCAAATCTGGTTTTATTCACTGTGGAGTTCAGCAGTTAAGTCTTGCCTCATAGATTCCTGCTCCTGCATTAATCACAGGTGCTGCTGACCTCCGCAGTCCAATTGACATTGGAACACCCTGGTACGAATGGAGAGCCAGAGCCTCCTGCACAACTTCAGGAACACGAAGAAAGGGTTGGAAAAGATTAAATGTTGTACATAGGCATTCATGATGTTTTAACTCAGGAATTCAATCACTGCAGTAATATTTTCGGCTGAACACCGAGGTCTGGTTTTGTGCTGTAGGTAGTTCTTGGGTAGGAGGAAAAATAAGGCACAGAATGTAGATCCTTTCTCTTGTAATGATTGACTGGCATGTTCCTGGATAAAATCATTGGTGCATATAGCAGAAGTCTGGGCACACATTGAGTGGAGCATTGCACAAATAATGTCAGCTTCCAGTGAGTGGGAATGTACTAAATTATTTGAAAGCTGGGGTGAGAGAAGGTACAATTTATCTTAAAATCTAGACTTTGGGGCAGGGCACAATAGTTGCCTACACCTGTGTTCATCTCCCCATCCTTCAGGTTTAGGGCTTCCCTCCGCTCCTGGCCCCAGTCTGCAGTTTTACTAGCTAGGGTAAACAAAATACTATCACGTTCAACAGTGTGCATGTGTCTGAAAAAGCTGTAGTTTCAAGGCATAATTTTTAGGTCAAGCTGTGTTGTTTTGCTTTCTTTTGTGCCTGCTGCTGATGACTTTAAAGTAAAAGATGCAGCTTGTGTTTTGGCTTTGATTCTGCCTGTCCCCACCTGCTTCTGACTCTTCTTTCCCTGGAGTCCAAAGCTGTCTGTAGTATCAGTCTGCAGGGCCTCTCCCTGATTCAAAGTTAATTGCTTTGCCTGACACCCAAGTACTATCTGGGCGATTAATCATTATCCTCTTAGATGTGGAGTGCTCCCTTGCACAGAAGGAAGCAGTGCTCTGAGCTCACGAATACAGCGGAGGTTTTTCCTCAGAGCTCAAGACCAGCAGGCCTGTCTCCTCTGTAATACCTGCTGTATCTCTAACAAGATCTGAGCCACCTGTTAGGGATATTTATGCTTAACCTCTTCAGAAGTTAATTCTGAGTAATTCACCCTGTAATGGTGAAACTAAGAGACTCTGTGTGTGTTTTCTAGTTTTCTTTACCTAGAATCTTAACCTGTTTATGGCTGGCTGAAAAAGCCTCTGCTTGTGGTCGTGTGTTCCCCTGTACATTTAATCCCTGGGCACAGGTTTGTGTGTGTGACTGCTTCGGGTGGGTTGCTGAGGCAGAAATCCCTATGGCAGTGTGGGGCTGGATGAAGACAAGCCTGGCCTGCCTGTCAGCCTCCTGTCTCAAGTTTTGTATTAATGCTCCTTTTCTTCCTAGAGGCTCTTTCCAGGATACACAAAGTGAAACTGTGCATGCTAGGTGTGATGGGGACTGTTTATGGACCACTTCATTACAGTCAAACTATTCAGTGTTTCAATTTCTTTGGCTGCAATGGCTTCTTATCCCCAAGTTTCCCCTCTGAGGGAGCTTCATTTGGACTGGGATGTAGGGAAACCACGCTCCTTGTGCTGGTGGGAAGGTGGGGAACTGGAAGTGTCAGCGCTAAATTAGCGGTACTTGAACCTCAGCAACTCGTCTGCCACAAATTGGTGAGAAGGAATGTCTGATCTGGCCTCCTACACAGTCGTGTTGGAAAGTAGGAATTCAGACATCTGGAGAGCTGTGTGTGTGTGCATGTGCAGGAAGAATGGAGTAATGAAATTAAATTATATTAGTGGATATTTTAATTAGGAGTTGTTTGTATTTTTGTAGTGAGAAAAAAATGTGAGTGGCTATGCGAGAGGAGGCTGTAAACCAATTGTGCTGCTTTCCGAGACGAGTACGTTTGGAATGGTTGCCACAGCTGTGCTCTGGAGAACAGGAGAAGGTACAAAGAACTGCCTTGAGCTATGGAGCTGTTCTTTCTACTTCTTTAATTTTTTATTTTAATCAACTGGGAATATATAGTAGTTCTTCATTCTCTTTTTATCAAGTAGGGATGTATATTTCTTGGCTGAGATAACATGGACTTGTATGGTCTAACCTGCATGGGTTAACTATTACAGTTCTCATCTGTGCTGTGGCAGTGAGTGAGAGAGAGTATACTTCAAGAAGCTGACCTAAGTATGCTCTCACCAGTTTTAAACCAGTGTGATGCCGCTGACATTATGGCAGCATTGTTTTCTTTACCTCACAATCTTGATAAACTAGTAATTATCACAGTACTTTACAGGAGATACATATCTGTTCATTAGGTAATTGTAAGTTCATATAAAATTTAAGTCTGTAAGGTAGAGATGGATGTTGCACTGAGCTACAACTGAAAAATACTTCATGCAGATTTGTTAGAGAAGTTTATAAGACTTGCAAGCTGATATTTGAAGATGACACACATAATATTTCTTTGTAAATGCTTATATTCATCTTCCATGATATTCTGCTTACAGCAATGCTCTGTTTCTTGCTTATATCAAATGATTCAATTAGTTGTAGTAAAACATAAAAATGCCCTCATGCATATTTCTCAGCCTTGTAAAAATGTGTTCCTGGTGGAGCTGAATCATCCAGAAGCAGCGCATGGCTCTCTTTGGTTTGTATTTATATTTGTTGTACATTATCAGTACTAAAATACATGTATCCCTAAAGCAATAATAGGTTGAGAAGTATTTGGTCTGCTGCATCTCCATTTCACAGTTGCTCTGTGTGTTCTGTGGTTTGGATTTCTATTTGTCATGCATTATCAGTCACTAAAATACATACATCCCTGAAGCAATAACCGACTGAGAAGCGTCTGGTCTGCTGTATTTTGCTTTCACAATTGCGCCATGTGTTCTCTGCAAATTTGCCCTCTTACAGGATCTGTAGCCATCGGTTTTCTAAGGCACAGTAAATTTTGCCGATGCAAAAACCAGATTGGGTTACCTGTCCTAGGAGCTGGAACCCACACAGTTTGCTTGTGCGCCGTGAAAGCAGTAGTAGCAGGGACACTATTGCGTTCTTGTACTAGCAAGGAAAAACGTTATTTCATGCTGGTACAAGGGGCTGGAGACACATAGCCTGGAACTCTGTAACATGAAGTTTTTTGTATCGTGCAGTCCTGTTGTCTCAAGGCTGAGTTACCACGAGCCTTGTAATAGGATGAGTTAAATACATGCGCGCAGTTGTTTTACTTTGCCACTCAGGTTTGCTGACTCTAAATTCTGCAATTAGAAAAGTTCTGTTGTACTGTTGAAAGGCCAGACTTGTGCATCGTGTGACCCCAAATGTCTGAGGCACCATCTTCTCTCAGTAAACATAAGACAAGTCTGTAATTCTTGGATTTGTCCTTTCCTGGCCACTTAATCTTAAAACGACTGTGGTACTTCATGCCTCCGTTTTTCCTTCTGTAAGGTGGGGCTGATGGTTGCTTGCTTATTAAAACCAATCAATCTTCAACTCTATCAATCATAGCCTGTTCAACACTACAGTTTCTGTGAATGGACTTAACAGTCTGATTTTCAGTTTCTCGAATAATTTCGTCTACAATGAGATCTTTTCTGTCCCTCCTTGCTGTGTGTTTGGCCTTCAGACAGGCTGTACTGTTGGGGATAGCAGTCAGAGGAGCCTGGGCTCAGGGGAGCCTCATGTTCAGATTTACTGAAATGCTGGTAAATTATTTGTTACAAATTACAATTAATGGCTGTTACGTAGTTCCCACTGGGCCTTGTAACTGTAGATAATTCTACTTAACTGGAAACGCAAGCCATGTGTTAATAGATAAATATATACAAGTTGTCACATACTTGTCACTGCACAGAAAAATAGGGTTGCCTGAAATCGACCCAACACTATAAAGCATTTTTAGCATGTATCTCAGTGGAGTAATGTGGATTTAACTTCCAGAATGTAATCTGACATGCTGTATCACTAACTATGCTTATTGTTCAATTACTCCCACGAGCCTTTTCTGTTCCTTACAAGCAGTTGGCACAAGAGTCATTAAAGGACTTTGCTGCTAAATGCATTTAGTAATTTATACCCAAGCTTGAGTTTTCTGATATGGTGTATTGAGACACTACTCAAAGGGTTTATGCGTTTTAGCAATTAAAAAGTCCTTTAAACTGAGAGAGCAATGTAAACTCAGAGTGAACAGATGAATGTGGATGTGAACTTGACACTATTTGAAAGGTGGACCATGCTGTACCTGAAGACAATGAGCAATGGACGTTTGAATTGCTGAAAGCACACGGTGCATTGGAAGCACCATCTGGGGGAAGCTTTTCTAGCTGTGATGTTACTGCAGTATGGTAGGTCCTGAGTATTCCGGAAGGGAATTCTGCTATTAAGGAGACTGTCTTTGGTGCCATGAAGAGAAGCATTCTGCTAGAGTAGAAGCTTCTTCCTGACCTCATCTACACATAAACCGGTCGTCAACATGTGTGCTTTGCAATGGATTGTAAAAATACTGTGGTTTTATTATTTTCTTACTGCATACAAGTATAAATGGTACTAACTGGGCAGGCAGGAGTGGGTAATGAGTAATTCAGAGATCCAGTCGCCTATGAGCTGTTTAGTGCTTTGTTGCTGGTTCATGGTGCTTTATTACAAGCTATCACAACTGGTTTCTTTCCTACTCACAGTTACTCTATTAGTGCTCAGTTTAATGATTCTTTTCCAGTAGGTAATTAATTCTGCCTCCTGATGCTGCCCTCCTGAAGTATTGTCAGCAGCCCTTACCTTTTGTTTTGGGAAATACAGAAGAGGATGTAGACCAGAGATGTTTTTAAAATGTAAATAAAAGTCATTCTTTCTACTTTTGAGTGAAAATTCAATTATATGTAGCTAGGTTCTACTGTAATTGATATTTCAATTAGATCTTGCTTTATGAAAACTTAATTAAAAGATCAGGTGAAATGTGACCAGATTATAAGGAAACAAGATGGGAGACAGTAATTACTTCGTAGGGTTCCTTTGGCAAGAGTGCTGTAAGGATTCAGAGCTCCCTCCCCACTCTGCTGTTAGGATTTTCCTCAAATACGAACATTTCTTTATACATTTTCTCTGTGAAAGTAGAGCAATGCTCTAAGTGCAGAACTTGCAAAGTTTGTATTTCAGAGAGATCCTGCATGTAGTTGTTTTTCTTGGTGGTAGCTTGTGCGTGGATCTTTTAACTTAAAACTTGAACCTGACGTGAGAATGTTCTGTCATGTTGAAAGAGAACAGGGCTTCATTTTTAGCTTTAAATCTTTCTTTTTTTAAGGACAGAGTCCCCTTCTTAGTGGGAGCAGATATGAAGGAGTTAAATCTAATTAACCCGAGGCTGTGTGTAGTAGCTGTGCCTCAGAGTACAAGAGAGCTGGGGCACTTAGAGGCTGGGAAGCAGCAAACTCAAGCAGCAGAATATTTCATTGCCTGGTTAATCTTGCCACTTAAATTGATTTATTGGAACTTGTGCAGTGCAAGTCACAAGAAAAGCAGATTTTATCTTAACAAAGATATTTGCTGCATCTATGTTAATTAGAATGGGACTGTCAGATATGCCATTTTAAATTTCAACTCCTAATTCTTCTTAAAATTTCTTGTTTTCACTGTGCTATTATTGTCTAGGGGCAGCACAGCAGGCTGCCGGATGAGAGAATCAGTGCAGTGCTCTGAGTTACAGCAACGCATTTCAGATACCCATCTTTATTTCCTTTTAATCCTAAGGTTGTCTGGAGTTACCAGGGTCTTGTATGAATTAAGGAGATTTACGGAGGACATCTCAATGTTTGCCCAGCTTTCTGTGCAGGCTGACCTGCAGATCCTCCTCCGTCCTCGCCTGTTGATGTGCCTGGAGAAGGAATAGAGGGCAGGAGGAGTTCTTGGGGACACCTTGGTAGCTGTGCTCCTCTTATCCGTGGTTCTCATACCTGTTCGCTCTGAGCGCTGTCATTAATAATGAGGTCTGCAAAGTAAAAGGTGGAGTAGTGCAGCCCTGCTAGCAGAATCACATCTGCTGTTTGGAAGCTGGCTGCCCATTGCCGTGCGTCTAGAGGCCTGCAAGTTGTCAAAAGCTGAAAGCCATGAGAGCAGCATCTCCCAGGTTTTCCTGGGATCTTCAGGCCTCCACCCATCTCTTCCCTGAGGCCTTGAGACTTGCAGCATTGTTTTAGGAAGCTCTTTGACAGCCTGTTTCCCAGATAAAATTTAGCAGTAGCTTCTTCCCACCTGCAGCATCCACCCACTCCTGCTTAGCTGAGACTCTCCTCAGCTTTTTGTCCCTTAGATGTTGGTAATGGAGTAGTTGATCTGTTCCTTTTTTCCCTTTAGTGCTTGACAGCTACTGTCTTGGGTTTTTTCCACAAATGCAGCAGCCTTATTCTTCACTTATAACAATTCTTTTTTTGTCAGTATAAGCAACTGATGGAAGTAAATACACAGCAAAATAGCTTAAAGTACCCTTGTATCCTTTGACAGCTTGAGTGTTACACCATGAATCCTGCAGTTGTGACTGCTGATCCAGACTATTGCAAGTCATTTCTAGGGGTAAACCCACATGGCATGAAGAAGTTCAGCAATGGTTTGTCCCTTTAGTGCAAGATCTGGCTGATTCAGGCTAAGAGTTGGAGGTGTTCATCCAGGAGAAGATAATGCTTCAGGGAAACCTTATTGTGGCCTTTCAATACTCAAAGGGTGCTTATAAGAAAGATGAGGACAGACTTTTTAGAACAGTGTGTTATGACATGACAAGGGGTGATGGTTTTAAACTAGAAGAGGGGACATTCAGACTAGACATGAGAGAGAAATTTTTTACAATGAGAGTGGTGAAACATTGGCCCAGGTTTCCCAGAGAGGTGGTAGATGCCCCATCCCTGGAGACATTCAAGGCCAGGCTGGACGGGGCTCTGAGCAACCTGATCTGCTTGAAGATGTCCCTGCTCATTGCAGGGGGGTTGGACTAGATGAGCTTTCACCCCAAACCATTCTATGATTCTACAACCATTTTCCTAATAGTCAAAACCCTTTCTGAGACTTAACCACTTTCCTTGAGAGATCCCTACCTGGGATTCCTCCATAGGATGTTCTCTTATTAGAGTTGCATTTCACTGGCACCAAGCAGCTGTTACTGAAATGGTGGTGAGGAAACCCCAGCCCATGGGGAGGAGGTGCACAGAAGCTAGACACATAACCTGAGCTGCTTCTCATTAAGCAAAGAAGTGTGCAGCACTTGGACTATGGACTCAAGATGCTGATTTAACCCCTGTGCACTGGGAACACCCTTACTCTTCCTATCATACCAAATGTGCATGCCATGGAAGGTATTTTGAGAAAGAAGTACTATACTCCTTTCTACCACCACCCCCATGCTCCAGTAGTGCACATACAGACACCATCTATTTTCCCATACAGTCAAAAAATGTGGTTTATTATCTCTGCATGGATGGATCATTTGTGTTTGTAGACTCATTCTTGTTTGTGTATGATACCACTACTATAGAAGGTAAATGAGCACTAACTGCTACTTGTATATTTTAATTATAATGATAGTTAGACTTGCACTACTGTCATGAGTGCATTATAATTATATAATAGATTTTTTTTTTTTTAAATCAGGCTTTAGACTGTAAAAGACTTACAGAGCTTTTGTTTGGTTTTTTTTAGAGCAATAGTTATAAAACCATATAACTGGTAACTGTCCCTACAAATCATGCTGTTTCTTGCACAAGTGGGTAAGTAACTAAATGTAGTAATTCATGTCAAAATATAGTTTTCTGCATTGATGTATGCACTGTATTTATCCAGTGCAAGCATAAAATCACTGGGACAGCGAATTAGACATCAGTATTTTTATGAATGGCTTTCCAGAATAGTGGATTAACACATTAAATGTTATTCCATTGGTTTTGTCTAAACTACTAATTTTGCTATGAGATTAGTCTTTCTAGATTAGTTTTTCTTAATTAATAGCAAGTGAAAAGTAAGAAAATGCACTCTTCTCCTTGTCTTCATCTTAATCTGCATGTTTGGAGTCAGTTTCTGGGCTTCTCGTTAATGAAACCTAAGGCAATTTACGGAGAAGTTAGCCAGTTTAACCATTTTAATAACTGCACTTGTAGAAAGAGATGCTGTTAAAACCAAGTTACTTCTCGGTTGACAAGGGCTTTCAGGTATGAGTTGGAGGTGTGCTTTAAGCTGAGCTGTAGTTCAGCTTCTGAAGCTTGTTTGTGTTTGTTTAGATATCACTTCTCTTGGTATTAGTTTAAGGTGGGTAAAGCATCACTGCAGTAGGGCTAGGAAAGAAAATAATGCTTTCTGAACAACAGTGCAACGTTGGAAAGGAGTATTCATTTTATGTGTAGCTTTCAAATCATTACCCTTGTCCTCTGAAAATAAAATTTCTCTGTGTAGGACATCTTTGCTAATCCTTGAAGCATTCAACTGTTGTTCTGGGGTTTTTGATGTGTGTGGGTTTTGTTTTTTTGTTTTAAACCATGTAAAGGTTGCATGGTGTTTGTAATGCTGGCTTTCTAGCATGTGTGGATGGTAATGCAGATGAGACCTGCCAGATTTTTCAGGGTCATTAGAAAACCAGACTTCCCTGCAGGGAATGGCTGTTTGCTTGGCTGGGTCAGCAGAAGGAGCTGGGTGGCCACTCTGTTAGTGCTTGGTGTGACCTCCAGTTCATGTCAGTCGCCAGATCAAACATCTCAAATGGGAAAGGGAGCAGCTGAGATGCAGATCAGCATCGTGCTCTGCTGCCTTGCTGCCTCCCCTGGCTGGGGAGGGACTCCTTGTCTTTGGCCGTGCCTGCCACGCAACCTGGCCAGCTTCATCTGCCTGTTTTTCCCAGGTGTAAGCAAGCAGCACATACAGTGCATGGTCTACATGTGCTAGAGAACGACTATAGCAAAGCACCGCTTCTGTATAAATTACTGTTTATTTGAACTGAAAGCTTCACTTTTGAAGTAGATTAAGTAATGCTTAAGTGCTTGTACAAGCTGTCATAAAGAAAACTACTATGTTGTATTTATCATTTTCAAGTGAAAGAAGAATAAAATGCCCTTATTTTCTGAAGTGAGAAGCTTTTGCAATACAGTAAAAATAAAGGTTGCATTGAGTAGTATAAAAATCTGTTTTCATTCTTCTGCAATAAAAGATCTTCCGCAGCTTCTAAGTTCACAGAATCTTGGCAAATAGTGCTTGATCAAAATTAGTTCAAAACCAAAGAAATTAGGACTTTTTACTAGTTGCTTTTAGTAGCTTTTAGGGCTTTAGTTTATCTTGTGTTGATATAACAGTTCAGAAGTGCACTTCACAATTCCCGGTACCTTTCAAATAGAGGGAGCCCTAGCAAATTCAGTGCTGAAGATGAGGGGTGCTCCCTTCCCTGCAAGCCTGTCCACACACACGTACTTTCTGAGAAATAATTTTTTCTACTTAAGCTTTCTTAAAAAATGCTGTTTCAGAAATAATTCATCTGCTGCTGTCCAGTTCACTTCAGAAAAAGGAGAAAATCCGTTTCAAAGATGCTGAATGCAAATAGATAACTGTGTAGGTGACCCAACAAAACACTTCTCAAGTCTTTTGTTTATTGAAAATGTAGGTACAGGTTAGCAACCTATTACTTTTCTTCTATATTTTGAGGAAACTAGAACTGATAAACTAGCTTGATTAATTACAAGTTCAATTGTTACGGTTTTATTATGCTGTCTTATAGCTGGATTTCTTTGAGGAATGATTCGGACAATTGTTATATGAAACAGAGTAAATCTTAAAGCTAGCTCTGTGGATAGATTTGGGCAGCCTCAGGGGAGTAACTTGTTAAAAGAAATACATGCAGGCCATAAAGACAGACTGAATATGGGTAACTAATTCTGGGTTACTGGGAAGTGTAAACTGTGATGTGACATCTGCAGTGCTAGGTGTGCGCCTATGCTTTGGACACTTGTGAAGATTTTGCTGCAAATTTTGTGGATGTTTAACTTTATTATTTTGCCTCTGGTTGATGAAATCCCACTCTTTCGTTCTGACTTTGCCACTCAAAATAAATTTTCTCTTTACATGTTTGTGGATTGCTGTAACCTTGAACAATCTTAAAATAACTTTGGCTAGAAGAAATGATTTGTTTTAAAAATTCTCTTCCCATAATGAGCTGTTCTATGTATAGTACTGAGGCTGAGGTTGAATAGGACGCTACAGTTAGAGTGGTTCTAACACTTACAATAGTTACTTTCATCTGACCTTAAAAAGTTTCCCACTTCTAGTTGCTTTCATGTAAAATTCTGTTCCTACTGTTTGGCAATTTTCCGTAGGCGTGTTTTTCTACCTTCTGGCTCTATTACTCTTTTAGTGTCCATAGATTGCGGCATGTTTTGTATCCCCCTCTACACTGGGACGTTATTAATATCTGGCAGAACCGAATGCCTGCAGCTTTATGACTGTGCATAATACTTATTAATTTACTGCATGTGTGTTATTAAATATTCCTGCAAATTTTTTGTCTTGTCTATCTTGTCTCAAAAGTCATGGCTCACTTACCTTTTCCCATTTCATAACCATCCGGTTTCCAGGTTAAAAAGATTCTCTGGCTTGCAGAATTTCAGTGTAGGAAGATAAGTACTGTGATAAATAGTTGCTTCTTGATTACTCGATTTGTTGAATATTCATGTCTCTCTACTGTAATTTGTGGTTTCCTTATGCTCTTCTTGCAAGATATTGCTCTGGAGATGTCAGAGGAAGGTCTTAGTGCTTTCATTATACAGGAATTGTACTCTCTGTTGGCATCCTTATTTTTTTATGAGTTGAGTTTGCATCTATATCTTTTGATCAAGGGAGAGTTTGAAACTTGAAATTATTGTTGTGTGTAATGCAGTTCACAAAGGCTAATGCTATCTTTTATAGGGTTTGCATTTACAATATGACAGTTGTGGTTGTTTCTAGTGGACACAATTTGAGGTTCTTTTAGGTGAAGAAGAACTTTGTGTTCTTACTGTTACATAAAACAGTGAAAAACCTTCTCATGGTTGACAGAAGGAATTATTCATCCAGACTTATTAAGATATGATTGTTCTATAAATCTGAAGCAATAACAACTAGCAGGGAGCTTCATTTATTTTTCTTCAAATTGTTTTGGCCGTGATCTCCTTCACAGTTGGATGCCATGGAGTAACGTAGATTTCTGTCACTGATTACAATATTGGTCACTCTGGTTTGGGCTAGTGTCTAGATAGGGAAATAGAGATCGGCAGTTACCTAGTGAGTTAGATGTTCAGCAGTGCAGGTTCCTTAACTACGGTGCTCTTTCTGATTTAATAAATTAGTGTTTAAATAAAATACAGGACTTCACAGTATCACAGTATGTTTGGGATTGGAAGGGACCTCAAAAGATCATCTAGTCCAATTCCCCTGCTGGAGCAGGAATGCCTAGGTGAGGTCGCACAGGAACATGTCCAGGCGAGTTTGAATGTCTCCAGAGAAGGAGACTCCACAACCTCCCTGGGCAGCCTGTTCCAGTGTCTGTCACTCTTACTGAGAAGAAGTTTTTTCTCAAATTTAAGTGGAACCTCTTATGTTCCAGCTTGATCCCATTACCCCTTGTCCTATCATTGTTTGCCAACGAGAAGAGCCTGGCTCCATCCTCGTGGCACTCACCCTTTATATATTTATAAACATTAATAAGGTCACCCCTCAGTCTCCTCTTCTCCAAACTAAAGAGCCCCAACTCCCTCAGCCTTTCCTCATAAGGGAGATGCTCCACTCCCTTAATCATCTTGGTTGCCCTACGCTGGACCCTCTCCAGCAGTTCCCTGTCCTTCTTGAACTGAGGGGCCTTCAATGAAGTCTGCTGACTGTGGACCCCCAATAATAGAGGAGGTGCACCTAAATCTGTCTATTAATGTGGGCTTAGTGCTAGTGGTTTGTCCCATGGTCCTTATGGATTTCAGGGCTCTGCTGCAGCTGAGTACAGTTGTGCCACTGCTAAGAGCTGGACTTCTACTGGGCTGATGGAGGGAAGGGAGTGAAATGGGGAAGGGTGCTGCCAGTCATCCTTGGAATAGCTTGTGGTAACTACTTACAAACTGCTCATAATGCCTTTGCTAGATACGTGCAGTGGGTGGAAATCCTAGGTATTAGAGGGGACTTGAGCTTTCCCGTGATGCTCCCACTCAAACACAAGCTGTTTCAATGAAGGTTTTAGCTTCATGTGCTGGGGAGGTGCCTGGTGTACTGGAGCAGTGCTCAAACACTCTGCTTGCTCAAGTGCTTCCTATTAGCATGTTTAATGAAATACTCCAAAATCCTCTTAGGTTGGCTGTCATCACTGAACTGTTAACCGTAAGAACAGAGAGGGACTCCACAAGACTATGAAAAGGCTTAATTTTTGTTGGACTGAGCCGTATACTTAAAATACGTTGTGGATTTGTCAGTAGAGGGGGCCCATTGGTGCAGCTCCTGTATGTGTGTTTGTGAAAGCTCATGGGTTTTTAAAATAAATGTCCTTTGTAGTCAGAATGTATCCACGTTGTCAGTGATGATAGACATTCCTCTCTCCACAGACTACCTAAATGGATTCTTCTTTAGATTGTCAGTAAAGAGTATACAATTATTGTGGAACTTGTCACTCCTTTCAGAAAGTGAACCAGTGTGTTGCCCTTAACCTCTTGAATATTACGTTTCAGATATGAGCAACATTCTAAAATTATCGGTTGGCAAGAATGCTGTTCTTGTCAGAAATAAAGTAAAAAGAATGTAATTTGTGGGAACACAACTGAAAGAAAATACTTGATGTAAGTCTCTTTGTCTGAATAATCTGATGTACTTCTGGGATCAATAGTGTTTCAAGGCACTAAATTTAGATTGCATGTCCAATAGCCAAGATGTAAGAAGTTCATCAGATTTCCTGCAAAGTTGCTGGAAGAAAACACGAGCCTGGTGTTCAGCTGTAGCTTGACAAGTTTCCCTACCCTCTTTGGAATTTAGTATTTAATTACAAAAATACACCAACCAGCAACCAAACCTCAAATTCATATTCAAACTTTCTTGTAGCATAACAACCTCTATTAAGCTATTTATTAATATTTAATTCCTGATTCTTTTTGCTATAAACTTGCTTGTTTACCAGGTTGCCTCCACAAATCCTCCCATTGTGGAATTACTTGCTAAAGCTGCTTGGAATCCTTACAAGTGGTACACTTATGGGCAGCTTCTTAATGAAGTGAACTTTAAAGTTGGTAGTGTTAAAGTTTAACATTTTAATGAAAATTTTATATAACAAGTTCATTCTGAGATATATTTAAAAAAACCCCAAACTTTTACCGTGGTTAAATGTTTTAGTACAGCTTTACGTGTTAGTGAGGAATGTGTCCTTCCTATGAGTATTCTCCAGAAAGGAAATGCTTCAGTAATTCCTGTTCCTGCCTGTTCATTTGGAGCTCCTAACAATACAAATTTCTGTCATGAGCTGTGACTGTTCTTTGTTGTTAATGTGATTAATGGCCTAGTTGCTGTACTCTGAAATAGGACCAGGGTTGTGGTTTGGTGTGTGTGGGTTTTTTTGGGATTTTTTGGTGATTATTTCACATCCTGACTTTAGTTTCCAACTGGACAGTTGGGAGTCCCGTGGCAGTTCAGGCCAGTCTCAGTTCTCATACATAGTGCGGCCTGTGGGCCGGTACAGGCTTTTAGGGTTTTGATCTCATAGCAAGCTCATGGTGTTTAAGGGAACTGAGGGTACAAACGCCTTTGCGGGTAGGTGGATGTCCTCCCAGCTGGTTGCTTTCCCTGGTTCGCCCGGTGTGGACACAAAACATGAGCTGGAGGGAAGGAGGGAGAGAACCATGGCACTAAGAGACCCCAGCTCCTGGATGTGCCTCCTTTTAGCACTTCTAGTCAGCCATCAGTCCTCTTTATTCCTAAGCATAAAGGGCTGCCTGGGTTGTCCGAGTCTTTTTTTTTCTAGAGTTACCCAATTCTTGTCACTTATTTCTTGTGTTTATGGACCTTCAGGGTTGCAATCTAAACAGCAACCACAAAAAAATCGTTAGGAATGTTTTTGCTGCTCCTGACACTGGTTATTGGTTGACGCCAGTGAAATGACTGACACGTCCCTGCTACCTTAGAGCTTTTTTTGTTATGCTAGGAGTAAAAGTACATCTCGTTCCATTTTCTGTCTTCAGCTTTTGTTGCTCATATATTGTTTTTGTGACGCACCTTCCGTCCTGCCTGCTAGACACACGACTGGAGCTGTAGTGGAACACTTGGTCTTTACAGACATTTATACGCACCTGATCTTGGAAAAAAGTCTTTACAATTATTCCATCTCTCTAGTATTTATTCCCAAGTGCTTTTTATAAACAAGAACTTGGATTCCTACATTAGTTCTTTTGTTTTGCTACATTAATATAATTTCTTAAAGTATATTTTTCACTCTTCTAATTACCATAGGAGTTCTCCTTCATGACCTTTTTCTCTCTCTTGTCAGTAGGTTTGTGGACTTAATTCCTGAACTACTTAATGAATTCTTCATAGTGCTTACATGTTCATACTGAAAATACCTTTCTGGATGGTAATGGGATTCTAAGATGCATTTTCACATCTGCTTTCTATTGATTGTCTTAAAATTGAGCTGTGCACTGTCTTGTCTCTTCTTTCCAATGATAAGTCTGCAGATTATAGTACCAACTCCAGCAGTTTGTCTCCTAAGTGATCTTAAAAGTGAAAAAACATTTAATATCACTATTTCAGTCCATCGTGTCATCTGTTGCTTCCTGTATAATAATTAGATGCACCTTGTGGTCGAAATTTAAGAAACCTTCTATTATATTTTTTCTGAACTATGTTCTTTAATGAGGGCAGAAGGTTGATGCTGTGGTTACTCAAGTGGGTGAGGATTGGGCTTGCCTGCTCTCTCCTCTCAGATTTCATAGCTGTAGTGCACAATGTAGAGCTTAGACTTTCTCTGACAGATTTCCAGTTAATTGTTTTCATTTTCTTTTCCTCACATCTTGTCACTTATCAGCTTTATTAGTTAGTAATATACTTGCCTGCAGCAAGAATCTCTTATTTGGTGTGAGCAGTTTAACAGTGAGAGCATATTAGAAAATGTCATCTACGTGTAAATGAAAGCATTCTCATATGAAGGATTAAGAAAAGATTACATTGCAGCCATATTTATTTTGCTAGGAAAGCTGTTCGTTGTTTTCAAATTTCTTTAATATCTATCTATTAAAATAACTACATAACTAAAGCTGGTTATGTGTTTTAGAGATATTTATAGCTGATTAACATTTAATGCCTTGCTTCTGACTATGCCTTTTCACAAGAACTTATTCTCCTGTGTTCTAATGTGTCTGAAATTCAGTCATAGAATCATAGAATATCCTGAGTTGAAAGGAACCCACAAGGATCATCGAGTCCAACTCCTGTCCCTGCATCTGACAACCCCACAGTTCACACCACGTGTCTGAGGGTGTTGTCCAGTCTCTTCTTCAACACCCTCAGGCTTGGGGCTGTGACACCTCTCTGGGGAGCCTGTTCCAGTGCTCCAGCACCCTCTGGGGGAAGAACCTTTTCCTAATGTCCAACCTAAACCTCCCTTGGCACATCTTCCTGCCGTTCTCTTGGGTTCTGTCATTGGTCACCATAGAGAAGAGATCAGTGCCTGCTCCTCCTCCTCCCATTGTGAGGAAGCTGTAACTGTGATGAGGTCTCCCCTCAGTCATCTCCAGGCTGAACAAACCAAGTGACTTCAGCTGCTCCTCCTATGTCTTCTTCTCCAAACCCTTCACCAGCTTTATAGCCCTAAATTGAAATTAGGGTAGGAAAATCTGCAGAACATTGGTACATTTTAGGGCAATTGAAGGCAAATCTGTAATGTGAATAACATTATAGAATTTTAAACATTATTTCCTTAAAGTGCTATGATTTTATTTTTTTTTTTCCTGGAAATACAGAATATACTCGAAATACAGAATATAACTTTTTCTTCTGAACTGAGGTTTTCGTTTGGATGTTTTGAACCTGTAGGTTTTGGGAAACCCAGCAGAGGAAGTAAGTTCTCAGTACAAAGCCAAAAAGGCTGTTTTTGACAGCAACATGGTGAAAAGTCTCTGGGTGAGAAAGCTGACATGGCTGTTGCAATGGTCAGGACCTAACTGAGCTTGGTCCTGGGTAACCTGCTCTAGCTGACCCTGCTTGAACAGGGCTTGGACCATATGTTCTCCATGTGTCCCGGTCAATCTAACCAATTCTGTGTGATTTTGAACTAACACTCTAACTCTTTAGGTTTTTCCTAGGAAATCATGTACTGCTCATTGCAGGTTTGATGATAAAGAACAGCTGAATGGTGTTTGCTAAACACTGATGATAGCTGTTGGTTTGGTCATTGGCATGGCTCTGATTTTTTTCAGTACCTGAGATCCAGATTTGGCTGGCATGCTTTGAACAAGGTTTCTCTGCAGCTACTCTGTAACATCAGCTTTCGTTAAGAGCCGAATTGCGGGTGGGGGGTTGAAAGTAGGTTTGTTTTGCAGTGTATATTGGTTTTGGTTGTGCACCTCTTTCTAACTGCTTTTCAGTAAAATCCACGTACAGATGTTGCCATCTTTACCTCTCAAGTTAGCTTCAGTAGATGATTGTTTTTCAAAGACACCTTTTGGGTAGTAGAAGTTATTTTTCTAAGGCTTTTAATGGTATCCGTGTTTGCAGGGCTTGGGGGAGGATGAATGCTAGGGGCTGACTTTAAATAGCTTCCGAGAGATAGATGGTAAGCCAGTTTTGTCTTTGTGTCCCCCGAAAGACAGAAACATAACCATTTCTTTCCCCTTGTGTTTATTGCAAGACTCTGTTCTGTTTCTATACCTGTTGACTCCTCGTTGGAGGGCTTGGTCTCTCATCTCATTCATGCTGCTCCGCGTTCGGTCATCTTCCCGCATTCCATCTTGCAAACAGCAGGGAAGGTGTTTATGGGCCAAATGATAGAATAGCCTCTGGTAAGCAGACTTCTTTAATTTCCTTTTTTTTTTTACCCGCCCCTCTCCCCCACCCCCCTGAGTCTTTGAGGTACCATGGCTTTTTAGTGATGATTGATCTTAATAGAGTACCAGAGAATTAATGGCATCAAGAAAACCCTCTTGGAGGTACCAGTGTCTGCTCCACTGAGTCACGAATTGCCAAACCTGGCGACTGTTAGCAGCTTGCTTCAGGTTTTAACAGGGAAATTACTCCATGCTCGTTTTGCTGCTGAGCTTTTCCTACGCCTCTGCTGCCCATCGCAGGCTGAGGTCAGGACATGGGCTTTGGGCCCGGCCCCGCGGGGCTGGGTGTCCTGGCAGGGGGACGATGGCCACGCTGCTGGGGGGGGGAGCCAGCATGAGGGTGTGGGGTGGTGGCTCCAAGGCAGGGGGGGAGGCTGGGGAAGCAGGGGGACCGGTGTCCCCAGAGCAGGGCCCTGCAGGGGTCTGGCCCTTCCCCTTTGCCCCAGCCTGGGCCGCTGCCTCACATGGGGCCTCAGCAGCCTCTGCGTGCAGAAAGTGGACGTGCTCCTATGCTTTCCCATAAAGGCTTTTCCCTAATATATCTGCAATCTGTGTCGCTTTAATCGTGATTAGTTCAAATGCTGATGTGAAAGGTGTGAGAGAAATATCCCTAATGGTGGCCTGCGTTTGAAAAATTGCTTCTCTATCAAATACGCAAAGGGCTATTTGAATGCATTTTTTCCATGGTGCATTCTGGTTGGCTTTGAAAAATGGTTGAATTTTTTTTTTTCCTGACAGTTTTATGTATTTTTTTTTAAATTCTGTGTGGGTTGCTCAGTCAGTAGGAGGAGGAGGCGCTGGCGTGTCCTGGGAGGCTCTGCCAGGAACTGGGTTATTGCGCTGAGCGGCTGCTGCGAGCGTTCACCTATCGTAACAAAAGATCTTCTGATGCCATTTTATTATTAAACAATCTATATTCCCTGCTCCAGCTTTTGGAGGCTCCCAGCGGTTCTGTCAGGCTAACCTTGTTGCTAAAGATGATTTTGTGCGCAGTTCGGTGAGTCAGCCAGGCAGCGGGGCGCCGGATGAAGCCTCCGCCATTTACTGGGGAAGCGTTTTTGCTGTGACGTGAGCCAGGAACCATGGCTGTGCTTCAGGGGCCAAGTGCACACCTTTAGGTGACCCTCTTTCTCGTTGGCGGTATGGTGCTGGCCTGGGGCTGTTGGTGTGGATGTGGTGGAGCTGCCCAGGCTGGAAGATGTGGTGTCTCTGCTGTGGCTTGGCTGTGCTCACCGCGCTCAAGTTGTATCTCCACTGGCTTCAGTCAAAATGTAGTTTTGTGTGGGTGCTGCCAACATACTTCCAGTTTTAACTACAAAAGAAATCGCTGTTGGTTGTCACTGTCGGTTCTCTTAGGGAAACAGGCATATAAAATGAGAGCATGACTTGGTTGGTGGCTTTGGACCACCAAAGCACATACTTCACCCAGATCTGCTCTTCATACACCGCTGAACTCCTGTTTTTACAGCTTGTGTGTGTGCTGCACACAGGCATTTCTGTCTTTTACACAAATGGCTCATTTAGAGACATCACATAATTTGTAAGAAATGCTGCCAGTGTTAAGACAGAATAAAAGGCAGCTGTGCTTTAGTTTTAGTCCTTGCTTCCTTGTGGTAGAGTTGTTAACACTGCATATGGAATACTTATAAACCAAGTCAAGAAACAATCTGTTCTATATAAAAATAATGACATTACACAAGAATAATAATGCTTGACCTTGCTCTTTCTTGGAGGTGTAAACTATGCTGAAGTTCTGTTTGAACTCAGAGCTGTGAATTCTCGGCATCTTCAGTTAGTCACTTTGACTTAAGTGTGCTTACTTGGATCATAGCAACTCTTTTTTTCAAAACTTTTTCTTCTTAGTATACACGCAGTGTGAATTGGAGTGAGTGATTCCTTGTATCATCACATCAAACCTTGAACTTGCAGTGCAGCTGCTAGGAGCCAGTGTATGTGCCCATTTGCTCTGGGTATGCCTCTAGAGTTCATTAGGTGCGTTTTCTTTCTTTTCTTCTTTTGGAACCTGGAAATCAAATTCTTCCCGCCTGTTCCATTTAAATAGTATAATATTTTATGACGAAAAGGTGATATAGTATCTCTTTCAATTATATAACTGTAGTTTAATTTATTCTTGTAGGTGTAGCATCTATGACTGTGCCGGTGTATATCGCAGAAGTTGCTCCACCGCACTTAAGAGGCAGATTAGTCACCATTAACACTCTGTTCATCACTGGAGGGCAGTTTTTTGCAAGTGTCGTCGATGGACTCTTCAGCTACCTCGCGAAGGATGGATGGAGGTTTGTGAGTCTTCCTTGCTGAAAGCAAAACTGCTGTGGTCGTGATTGGGTTGGCAGCTGTTATAATTCTTGTTGGTAAAATAGACTTTATATATAAAGTGGTAAAACTGTATACTGAAATGGAAGTCCTGCTAAATGATATACATATACTGCTTTCACTTAGGCTTACTATTCACAGTATGCTTAGATTTTTTGAATTTACTAAACTTTAAAATGGATGAGCAATAAATATGCACGAATAAGCTTGAATGATTGTCGTGATGTTTATGCAAGTAGCTTGCCTTTTGCATTTAGAATAATTACATGCTGATTTTTCAAAAGGCACATTTCCAATAAGTATGATGCTGTATGCGCAAAACAGAGGTGTATTTTCAATAATCTTAGTCTGAGCAGTAGTAATCCAATCAGAATTAAAGTGAAGGGGATTGCAGCATAACTTTATAGTTAAGTTATACAACAATATGAATCTCTTTTACTCTGCTTTCTCATATTGTCTTCTTCCTGTAGGCATCACTAGGTGTTTCTGGACTGCAGCTTTATACCTACTGTCTTGATAGTGGTGTGTCATTTGAGAGATGAGAAATTTCGGTAGCTCAGTATTTTACTTGCAGTGCTGAGTTGAAAAAATAATTAACAGAAATGCACGGGGGGAATAACTTACACTATGCATCCCGACTTCTGGAAACCTGTGCTTAATAGTGTGTGCTTTTCTCTTGAAACACTCTTGGGAAAGGGATGCATGTTGTTGTAGGGCCTTCGATTTCTGTTGCTACAGCCTGGAATCATTTTGCTGTTTGCAAATCGTAATTTGAAGGAGCCTCTCCCACCTTTAAAAGCTTGCAACATAAATATTATTACACGTTCTGGCTTCCGATTGAGCTAAATAGGGATTTCTAGGTGCACTGATGTTTCAGGTTTAAGAGCAATTTATTTGGGACTTGGTACACAGAAGAACTTGGAAGCTGATCTTTTTATAGTATGTAAAGAAATGTGCATTAAAACAAAAAGTCAATGTTTTCTTCTTAATGAATCTGTGGTTTAATTTGTGCATGTCTGAAGATTCAGGAAGTTTGAAGGTTTTATTTTTTGTCCATACAATTGCTTCCTTTGCCTCTTTTGTAAAAAGGTGTCATATTTTGACCTTAAAAAGTCACTTCATGCTGATTTTGTTTAATTCTAATTTAATATTTTTAGCTCTGCTTTGTGCTTTCTGGAAGTGCATTAGTTACTTTGGCTCAAATGGAAATAGCATTTCACATTTTTATGTGAAGCTTTCCATGACCTTTTCGTTTCAATGCAGCTGTATTCTGTCCACTCATGGGGAACAGAGAAACAGCCATCACTGAAAGAAAAAGTTAGTTTTATAGGATTGCTAATGCCTTTCTACAGCTAAAGGAATATGCTCAATTTTGAGAAGAAATAATGGCATGCAGTAATGCTTTTCTAGGTGAAATACCAGCTAAAGCATTTGATCCTCGATGCACATTTTTCAGTAGTTGCTTTATTATTTTAAATTAACATTTAGCCTAAATAATTTGCGAATGTATTGGCTTCCTGCGCATAGGTCTGGGTGGGAGGAATAGACAAGTAAAGATATTTATTTAGAAATGGAACTATGAGTCACTGTTACTGTTAGAGGCGTTGTGCACTTTCTGTTTAGGCAGATTTAAGTTCAGTTTTCCTCAGTGGTGAGGAATTCAGCTGGGGGAAGCTTTTGTGGATGTAAATCTGTGGGTTTTTCCCTTTCAGTGGGCTGACACATAGGAGGTGAGGATGTGTTTGTAATCTGTGTATTTCAGTAAATACTAGTGTACTGGAAGAAAAATACAAGCTAAGAAAGTATTGATCTTATTGGAGCTGTGGCTATTGTTTAATTGTTCAGATAAACCAAGGTATTGCCTAGCGTGATTTTTTTGCAGCTCGAAAGCAAACTTGTAGGCTTCTTTGGAAAAGATCAGAGCTAACAGTGTAGTATAAGATGTGTCAGTTTTCAAATCAAGTGGTGATGTAGGATTGACAAGTACAGTTGTACGTAAATGATAATTTAACTGAAAAATATCATTCCAGAATGTTACACATGTTACAGTCTTTTGATATGTTACGTTGTAAATCTATTTAGCTAAAGTGGAAGATTAAGTGGAAGGCAATAGTCATTGTCAAATGTAGATTTCGTATTTTTGTAAAACATTGGTGTTTTATATGCCACTATACCTTGAATAGGAATGAGGCTCCTACCCACTGAAATGCTGCACAACTGCTCTGAGAACTTCCACATTGATGTAGCTTATTCTTCTGTTTGGAACAAAAAATAAACCGCCCTGGTAAATTCAGGCCTTTTAACCTATCTGAACTGAAACAATTAAAAATAAAATCTAGAACCTGGGGACTGAGTAAGACTAAGAGGTTCAGTGTTTGATTTCAGCTGTGTGAGATGCTGAATTTGGAAAATCTCCCAACAATGGGCATTTTCACTTGGCAAGACAACTTGTTCAGATGTTCAGTCACTCATACTGCGAAGAATTGTTTTCCCTCATCTTTGATCTGAGTTTTTCTTGTTGCAGCTTGTGCCTGTTGACTCTTGTCTTTTCACAGTGTACATCTGGGAAGAGTCTGTCTCTATCTTCTCTATGAGCTCCTTCTCAGTTGTGAAAGTTGCAGTTAAATCTCCTCTTGATAATTTCTTTTTCTGGACAGCAGAAACCCAGTTCTCTTGGCCTCTTCTTTTATGTCATACACTCCAGCTGCGCTACCGCCTTTGTGACCTGTTGCTATTCCTGATCCATAGCTCTCCCTCATGTTGGTGTTCCCCGTCTTTGTTTTCCAGGTTCAGCATGGTGTGTTGAGTAGAGAGGAAGAATTGTTTCTTTTAGCCTGCTGGCTCGTGCTGGATGATTTTGATAACGTGGTAATTCTATGTTTTATGTACATGCCAAGTACTGATCTGCCAGATTGAGCCAGTTGAAGCTGTTGATGATGCATTGGGCAGAAACTGAGGCTGTGCTAGTGCTGAGATGTCCAAGGGTTTGCAGTGGTGGTGCTGGAGCTGTTAATTGGCAATAGTGTGCTTGTCTGTCCTCAGCGAGTTTTCTGCAACCTGAGACTGAGCAGGGAAGAGCACAGGTGGTCAATCACCTGAGAAGAATGGCCAGCGAACACATGGGGAGAAACCACAGATGTTCACTCCTGAGTCATTGCCTACAGGAAGGAAAATTACATCAGTTATTGTAGCTCTTAGTGACTGAATGGCGAAGTATTGGAGTGCTACAAAAAACAATAAGGAACTTTCCTTTATCTCAGCTCTGCTTGCCCTTGGAAATGCTGAATATTAAATTAAAAGTAAACCAAAGAAAACAAACATTTAACCTGACTCTTATGTCAGGTTAGCTTTATAAACCCTGCTAATGCCATCTTAATAGTATTGCAGCAGTATGTCTGAGAAGGAGAAATGTTACAGCAGACTTATTAAATTTCATGCTGGATTTTTTCAGGTCTGCTAGACATCTGGCTTCATATGCAAAGTCTTGTACTCTGTATAGGAAAGAACTATATTAGATTTCTGAAAGCTGGCTCGCTGCATGAAATGTCTAAAATTGCCTGCCCTAACTCTAAATTGGTTATATCAAAGTTGCTTGATGGGCAAATTGCAACAACTCTTGAACTGGCAATGGCTGTGCGCTCTTAACAGAACATTTTCCTTCTGGCTTGCTCCTTGTACTCAACTTTGACCAGAAACATGTCAATTGGAAACTGACTTTAGTGACCAAGCACTTTCTGTACCTTTCTTTTTTATCTTTCCTGTGATAAACAATCCAACAGAGTGCAACTGGTTGCCTTAGCAGGCTGGATCAAGCTTTTGGGAGTGTCAATTGATTTTGCCTCCTAAGATGATTGCAGGTACCCAGCTGCTTAATTCTGGAGGCTCTGCTGCATCTAAGGGACTGAAGGGCTTTGGAGGAGCAGAAATTAAATAATCTGAGTGTAAAGGACTAAATTTGTTTATATAGATACATTGAAAGATCCTTTTGCTTGCAGTTTGACAGAATAAAGTGATTGTGTTTTTAATTTCTGTGGTTTTGTTCTGCTTTTCATTTGAAATAGAAAAAGCTTTCTAAATACCAATCTAATGCAGATACTGAATATACAATTTGGTGAGTTTCAATGGTGAATGTGTAAAGGTGCATAAAGCTGCATACAGCTACCAAAATATTTGTGGAGCGGGAAGAGTATAGGAAGAAAGGAGGACATTAATGAATGAGAACATTAGTGTGAGGAATGAGAACATTAGTTAATTAGTGACACTTGTTAGCTGTGTTGGCTGAAGATAAATCAACTAATAATCTTTCCACAAGCTTTGTGTTTTGAATTTATTGTCTTCCATCTGCTTTTCTTTTTTCAACTAATGATAGCTATGCCATTCTTAAAGTGTTAGAAAATAGAAGCCTTGCCCATGGATTTCTTTCTAGACCAAGATTTGCTTGTATGACCTTTTGGAAATTTTTGCTGGTTGTAGGAAGAACTTGAGGGCTCGGCTTGGGGATGGCAAGACTGGCCTGCACGCATGTTGTCCCAGGATGGCCATCCTCTTTGCATCACCTTTTGCGTGTTCTTTTCCCCATTCTCCCGTTTTCTGCCCTATTATTCGTATTTTTTTTAAATTAAATTTACAAATGCCTCTAAGGAAGTCTTTTTCCCTTTTCATCCAAAATGCATTTGGACTTGACAAATACATTTGGTTCATTGCCCTGAACAAGGTTTTCATTAATGGTTGTGCTCTCTTTCCTACTCCGTTAGCAATCTTATTTCATAGTGTGTTTTATAAAAACATCCAGGTGAGAGACTGCCAAATCGTCCATGAAAGCGTGCATCCTGGGGGCTGAGCAGAGAGTAGCAAATCTGCTTCATCTCCTCACTAATGTCAAGGTGTGAACCTGTTTGAGCACAGGCTACCTCAGTATTAATCCCGAGGGCCGGTTTCTGCAGGTGTTTCAATGACTATAACCACTGATGTGAAACCCACAGTAGATGCAATAACGTACAGGTGACACGAGCACTGTTTAAAGTTTTTAATGGAAATGAAAAAAATCTCAGTGAGGCACAAATGGGAAACGGTCAGATTTAAAAAGCAGAACAAAATTATACATCGTTCTGCAATTCTTGTTATTCTTAGTGTTTCTTAGTGTTTATTGAAGTGATATAAAAATGTGAAGTGTATAGACCAGAACTACGCATGGAAGTTGGTGGTATGCTTGTCTTCCACAATCCTTTCCCCCCACTTTAGCTGGAATCAATATCTGTGATCATTCTCTGAATAGCAAACTAGCCTTAATGCTGTAACCCCCAGCATCTAAAATGCAGTTTTGATTTTTAAACCTAACATTGCAGCTGGCTGAAGATTTAAGAGCAAACTCTCTAAAAGATGTGGTGTAAATTGTCATGGTGGTGAAATGAACTTTATTCAGGGTTTCTGCTTCTAGTAAAAAATTTTCAAAAGTAAACCAGGCATTTCCTTACACAAGAGCCTTATTCCTTGGTCAAGTGTGTCTGTGCATACATATTACTGACCAAATTAAGCATTTTTGATTAGCTGGTTTGGCGAGGGATGTTGGTGGTTGTTGTTGTTTTTCTTAATGTCTCTGAAACAGCAGGGTTTTGGTCTCTTTTTTTCCATCAGCAGTACCCATTTGTTCTCTCTGCCTTTGCTTTCTCTTTCTGTTCATTCTTTTCTTATATCTTAACCAAAGGATTTATCAGTTTCCAGACTACTGGATTGTTTCAGGGTTTTTATTAAGTCTGACTTAGTGTCCTCAGGACAAGTGGCTGTAGGGTCAGTGGTGGCAGAATAGTCAACATGTCCATGAGATTTCTTGGAATTGAAAGCGAGGGTCCTGTTTTCTAAAATACTTGCATAATATCAATCTTGCCTGCTTAACTTCTGATGATAAAGAATACAAGGGGAGGAGGGCTTGATTTATGAATTACAGCTTGAGGAGCTGTAGCTGCATCTTCTCATAGCATGTTTTTGAACCCAAGTATTAGATACTTATTTATGTATTTATTTATTTGATTATTTCCAGGTACATGCTGGGCCTGTCAGCTGTTCCGGCAGTTATACAGTTTCTTGGATTTCTGTTTCTTCCTGAAAGTCCCCGCTGGCTCATTCAGAAAGGCCAGACTCAGAGAGCACGGAGAATTCTGTCTCAAATGCGTGGCAACCAGGCAATCGATGAGGAGTATGACAGTATCAAAAACAACATTGAAGAAGAGGAAAAAGAAGTTGGAGCAGGTATGCTGAGTGCTTGTTGGCCTCTCTATCAATGAGGAGATAAAAATCAAAAGAAATGTTGAAATCGTAGCCTGTGGGAACTTGGTGTTTTGTTTTTTCTTATCCATTTTGCTATTTGAAATATTTCATATACTGGTAGCTTGAAAAATGAACAGATGTTTCTGCAGTCCTACAGTTTTAAATTAGGTTCTGATTTCTTAAGTGAGGGAAAAGTAAAGTTGTGTAAGATTCTAAGTTTATACCTCCCACACTTACTGAGAATTGCACTCAGAAAATCACTCAGTTTAAGAATGCACACCGTGAAGACTGGAAATAAATGAAATAAAGTTTTGTTTCTTTCATCAGTGGAAAAAACCAAACAGATGCCAGGGAAGTCAGAAGGCATTTTATATGCCTGAATTATCCAGAGGCTGTATCCTGGCCCACCATATTCTAGACAAGCAGCCTTTGGAAAGATCTACAAAACTAAGCATGTAATTCTTTTTCAGTAAAGGCACTTTCTGAAAGTCCTTTTGGTCTGCCCCAAAGAGAATAAGGCATCTAAATCAAATCCTTTTTTTTACTCTTTTGTATCCGTACATCATAATTACTCAAGACTTTGTGTGTACTTATAAAGCAATATTATAATTCCGTTGACTTTCTGTCCACTACATATTTTTCCTTTGCTTTATCCTGGAAGGGTAAACATGGGAATCTCTACTAATGCTCTTAATTAAGGCTCATCTTAATTCTTGCTTCCTTACACGCTGATAGGAGAATACTGTGTCTTCTTAGATCTGATGAAAAGAAAAATGCAAGTTATTTTATGTCTGTATAAATTGACACTTAACATAATACATAATCTTGTTGCCTCAAGGAGTTTGGCTTTGAGCCTTACAATAAATAAACAAGTATCTGGAAAAAGTTATTTGCTACATAGTAGTGAAAGGATTTTCAAAATATTGATCACTGGTGTGAAGTAGGGCTGTTTGTTTTTTTATTTTCTCCTATTATGTTTTTGAGACTTTGGATACTTTTTTCCAGTTCTTCAGTTTAGATGGGGAAAATGAAGTTAATCAAAGCTGATTGATAAAAAGCTGAAGAGGATATTATTGGAACAGCTTGGGTTTAAGTGTCCTGTGCTGAGATTCCTGATCCAAATTAGCGATTGGGCTGCTCAATTCCATGGAGAGCCACTTAATGTCTAGTGTTAAAGTTTTTATGCATTGTAGAAATAAAAGGAGCATGTGTTTGACACATCCAGTCCATTATTTTTAGTCTCTGGGTAAGAGACAAGGGTATGACCTTGTTTTTCTCTCTTAAACCTTTTTTCACTGTAGGGTAAATGTGGTGGTGTAAGATGGCTGTAGGGCTGACTTCATCGGTCTTCTGTACATTTGTAACTTGGACTGGCACACTAATTATGAGGTTGTTGGCTTTCTGGGATGTGTAGGTTTCTTGATTCCACCCACACACCTGCCTGATAACTTATTGTATTCCTGGACTGTAGTTAAATCAATCACACTCTTAGGAGAAATCTTGGGTACAGGGAATCAGCATTTGCCTCTCAGGTAATCCACAGCTTCAGGGTTGTCACCAGAGAGCATTAAAAAATAAGGGTAGTTACAAGTATATGCTGTCTCACTTACTATAAATGCTTAGCAAATAGGCATTAGATAGTTATGGTCACTCTTGTTTTTTTATTATAACTTGGTAATAATTGCACTTCATCTCATTTAACCCGAAGTCTTCGTTGTTATAAAAAGGTATGTTGTGTGTCAGCATCAAGACATACTTTATTTTTGTTACCTTTCGATGACTTACAGGTGGTTCCACACTAAAAACTACAATGTCTTTTGTAACTCTTTCATCACCTTCTTGTCATGGAAATGATGAATCACAGGGGAACTTCATCTGTGGTGTTTTACCTGCTTTCTTAAAGGTTTGGTTTTATTGTCATAAAACCAGAGAAGTTCATTGCATTTTCCATGTGGTCATTAAACAGCTTCTGTCTGGAAAATAATTAAAATGCCTTCAGCAGCAAACTTCTGTTTCAAAAGTCTTTTGTATCAATGTGGGATATCTGTTAAGCAAATGATTCACATTTCTTTATCCTTTCCAATGCATTCAGCCAAATCACTGCTGCTGATGCTGCTTAACAGCTTATATTTTAGCATTTTCAGATTGGTATCAGGAAAAGGATATATCTTTTTGACAAACACTTTCCCCATGGCTGGTTATGCAAATGCCATTTTTTCTGGCAGTCACGAATAACTGCTTTTGCATGCTGCGTTCTGCACTTGCAGTGTGACTTGGTGTTGTAACCTTGCATTTTGAGGAGGGAAGTGGAGAGCATTGCATTCTGCAGTAACGTTACTAAGAATCATCATCTTTTAACGTCATCCCCCTTTCAGATGTTTGGGCTGTGGTGCAAAAGGGAGCTGGTGGTAGGAAGGACTGGTGAGGAAGATGTTAGAGGCAAGAAAGCTCCCGAAGAGTTGTGGAAGCGGTAGTTTATAGGTGCAAAGTGGCCTTCACCTTCAGATAGGCTGTGGATCCCCGGTGCTTGGCTCAGGCTCTGAAGCCTAAGGGGAGAGAATGGTCAGAAGGGGTTTGCAACCAATGGGAGGATTAAAGACAGGAAGGTTCAGGAGTGACTCTTCATAGCAAAACATGGCTGACTTGCACTGCTGCTGAATTGTGGGTTTTAGTACAGTTAAGGCAGAGGTTCTGTACTGCACATTAGTTAAAAACAGGCAATCAAATCATAGCAATTCAGGTAAGCGCTGGCGCCGTGGCTTAATACACAGGTATGGATGAAGTAACCTAAGTGAATTAGAGGGTGAGATTTGTAATGCTAACTCTAGAGAGAACACTGGAGTGAATCTAACAGTGATGGTTTGGTGCATAACAATAAAGCTATCTAGTACACCTTTAACAAAAGTCTTAACGGCTGCCAGTGTAGTGGTCATTTCAGACTGAGAAGAAATCATTACAGCATCCAAGAGAGATTTTAAAATAGATCATTAATTTCCTATATGTTTGACAACACTCTGGTGTTCAAAGCAGATCACAGAAGAGTATCACTTTGTCCTGTCTACTTGCATGGAAGCATCTGCAAACTGCCTGGCTTTTCCTCATTCCTGTCTTGTAGCAATACTGAGCTGTGGTGTGCCAGGATGCCTGGTATTTCACGTGAAATCAGTAGTGATGAGTATAGTACTAACTTAACATCTTGACGAAATGAACATCATTTGCATTAAGACTAGACATTTATTTTTGTGTAGATGAAGGATGTGTAACCATGAATCACGGTTACACTAGGAGAGCGATGTAATCTCCCCCAGCCCTAGTTATCTTACATTTCTCTACCCTGTGAATTAGGGTTGAGACCCTTGACCTTGTCTGCCATGCCTGTGGACCTTTACATTTTATTATCTGTTCTTATGCATGTGTATGTGTCAACTTCTGATCATGATGATGTCTTTTTTGCAGATTATGGTGAGTAATTCTGGCCATGTAAAACTACTGGGGCTCAGTGGTGCGTGAAACCAATGCTGCTTCTATGAACTTCACTGAGTGATTTAGAAAATCAATCATTACATTGTAATATTTTTTTAACCTACTGTTCTGTAGCTGTACCAGAATGTCATGTAATGAGCACTGCTTCTAGATCAGACATCTCCTTGTGTTTTCATTTAATACATTTTTAAAAAATAGTCTAGCTTTTTTTTTTGTGTGAGACCAAGAAAAATGTATTGATGCCACTCTCTCACTCCTCTAGGCCTGACTCACTTCTTTGCTGTTGGATCCTGTTGGATCATTGAATCAGTCTCTTTTTTAAGTTTTGTATTTTCCTGTTGGAGATAAATGTTACATGCTATAAGGTAAAATTGCCTGATTGCCCTTAGATTTGAGCTCATAAATTTACCCAATTAGCTGTTAGTTAAAAGAGGATATTATCAGGCAGGAGATCTGTTCCCTCAGTCCTTCTTGGTTCCAGTATTTTTCCATTTCTTGCCCATTTTCTTCTTAAGTACTATTTAAACTTGTTAGCATTCCTGGCTTTGGCTTTGGCTGGAATCATTTGACATGCATCTTTCTAGGCAGATACTGGAATCCTTCACAGTTTTTATTCTTAATCATAATTCTCCCCTTGATTCAGGGAGTCCCTTTTATCTTAGGCCATTGCCCAACATGCCTGGTGTTGAAAAAGATATAGACGTGCTTATTATTATTATTGGACATCACTAGAATGTTATTTAATGAAACCTGGTAATACTGTGATGCTCTGCTAGGGCTGTGCAGAACTCTGAATGTTCTACTTCCAGGCACTCAACTCCTAATAAGCGGCTGTTGTTATCTGTAACCATGAAATTAGATGGAAGTCTTTGAGACAAAAGGAGACAAAGGTGTTGGGCCAAGGATTCATTGAAGAAAACCCCAAATCCAATATGGTTGGTAGTCATGTCAGCCTGAAATTCTTGCTTTTTGGCAATACCAAGTGCCAAGGTCAGCTGTAGGTGGGTTTTCCCTTTGGGTTTTGTGGGAAGTGTGGCCGATGCAAGAGGTACTTCACAGGCATGTCTTCATTTCATTCTTGTATTTTAACCATTTGATGTGTAGGATTTTTTTCCTTGTCTGTTTCCTTAAGAACAGAAGTTCTTCCTGTGTATGTCTTTACTAGAATTTGGTTTGAGTTGAACTCATAAAAACAGCACTCTTCTGGATACTTGGAAATTCATGGAATGCAGGCAAATAAAACATGGAGACATTTGATCCTGAGAAAGTACACTAACTCAATTCAGTGCACAATCAGATAACAAGAAAAAACCTTCCAGAAAACTTGGCAAGGAATAGGGAAAGTATGAATTACTGTATTAAACAATTGATAAAGAGAGATAAGATTTTTTGGTTCTCATTTTATCCTTGAAGTCTTTCAAAAGGATGACTGATTCTTGCAAATATGACCTTTGAGAAATACAGTGTATAAAGAACAACTGCTGTTTTTCTGCCTTGTATAGAAATATGACCGCTATATTTTAAAAATAATAGTTTGTTTCTGGTATCTTAAAGCTCTGCATATACCTTCAGTTTGGGCACCTAACCATGATTTTGGGAATGTCTGCATACTTCAGGAATCCTGGTGTTTGTGTGTTTATCTGCCAGGGCGTTTCAAGTCAGTCTTGCTCCAGTGGCTTATGGCCAAAACCAGTCCCTTAATCTTTCACCTTGGTTTTAAATGTGCTGACATAAATTGAATGTTTATCTGGAAGTGGTGGTTAATTGCCTGTCTGAAGATCAGATTCTTTTGGGTAGACTGCTTCAGATATATGTTTTAGAACAAACTCTTCTTTGCCTGAAGTCCAGACAGATTTAGTGCATGGTAGTCCTGAAGGGCAAGAAAAAGCCCCTAAAGGGCTCTGTAAAGCTTCATGTAAGTGTAGGGAAGCACTGTGAGGTGGGAGAGTTTGGTTTGGTTTTGTTTCTTTTGACCACTTCAGAATCCCTGTGAAGTTTCTGGAAGTAAATTAACTTTCTATTGTCAG
Organism: Nesoenas mayeri; assembly: GCF_963082525.1. NCBI lineage: Eukaryota > Metazoa > Chordata > Aves > Columbiformes > Columbidae > Nesoenas > Nesoenas mayeri. The sequence goes on from NC_137541.1 coordinate 16,376,468, forward strand.
CGTTATTAGCTTTATATTAGTTCACAGCTTCTGAAGCCTACGGAAAATTCCAGCTACAAGTCTGGAAAATAAAATGTAAAAGTCTTCATTCTGTACCAGTTCAAAGATGAATTTGGACATAATGATTTTGGCTTAAGCCAAATGACATTGTTCAGATATTGAAGTTGAATTTGCTGATGTTCAGGTAGTGTTAACTGCTGCTATTCATCAGAGGTCACTTGTGGGACTACCTGTCTAATGTACCAATACTAGTGCATCACTGAACACTCAGCTACTCCCTGTTTGGTGAAAACTCATGTTTTGGAGTGGAAAAAATTGGAATGGTAAGACTAGTGATGGACATTCTTTTGTGAGAAAATATGTTCTTCTAAAGCAAACTGTGACTGAAGGAGAGGCTGTAAATTAGGATAGTATGTTTTGTTTGTCTTGTTCAGAGGAATAAGAATTTGTAACTTGTGCTTAAAAAACCAAAGAAATCCCTACAAACTCTACCCCTGCTAATCTAACTAGAACAGTTTATTTTTCTTTCTTAATCTGAACAGCCAAAATTAGGCATTTTTGGCTGTTTGTCCAGGTGTTATCATTCATTCCATTTCACGTTTATTATCTGTTAGGGCTAGCTACAGTTCTTCAAATTTATAGAAACACAAACTACTTGGGTAGCTACTACTATAGAAGCACAAACTACAGGCTATTCCAACTGACTTGGACTAGATCAGTTTCTAGAAGCTATCGGCTTCTGGCACTGATTTCTGTGCCTTCTGGGTGCTCAGTTCAGTTCTAGAAAGTGGTAAGGTAGACACATATCTTGGATTTTCTAGTAGTGCTTAGCTGTGTAACTTGGCCTGTTGTTAAAAGTCTGCTATATAATAGCATCAGTGTTAAACAGCATTTATAACTGTATGTGTTTACAGTATTTCCTTCCCAGTTAGTTGAGGGGAAAAACAAAAATAGTGTGGGGAGATTTTTAGGAAAACTGGACTGAAGATTCCTGGTGGAAGTGAATGTGAAGGACTTGTATGGAATATTCTTGGTCAAGAATATTCTCTGAGAGAGAGAGAAGCCTTTGTTGGTAAAAGTTAGCTGCTGGAGCACGGTCAGCCCGCTTCTATCACCAAGTGGAAATATGATTTCGAATTTCCTTTGTGTGCTTGTGTGAGAGACGAGCACGCGCTGCCTCCCCAACAGAATTTGCTCTTTGGGCCTTTGCTTTTTTCCTAATGTGCTTACACTGATGTACTTGTTTCTCATCTGAAATTTTGCATCTGCTTTTTTATTTAGGTATATTGTGCTTAAGAAGTAATAAAATTATGGTGCCTCTAGAGCTGCTAATTGTATTCAAGAACTCAGTTAATTAAAAAAAACAAGCAGGCCCCGTTCTCCATCATTTCCCCGCTGGATCCAGCATCTGCTCTGAATACACAATTCTAAGCCCATTGCTCCCACTTGAGCTGCCTGTTTACATGCAGCGGGGATTCAGGCAAAATATACAGTGTTGTGTGAAAATGTTAATGGGCATAGGGGGACAATTTTTTTTAGGCTACTGAGGAATAATTATAACACTTCACTAAGCTTAGTAATATGATTCATTATTTAGCTCTGAAAGCAGGTTCTGTGGCAAAAGTTGGAGATAATCTTGCAGCTTCTTTGGTCTCTGACCTTGTGAAGATGACTGGAAACTCTAAGCTTTTTAATAGCAATGCTTATATGTAAATGCCACAGACAAGTAGCTGAGCAAACTTTACCTGTTGATCCCATTTTAGCCTTTTCAGCATAATCATTAAAATTAAAAAAAAAAAATTTTGTTTTGCCTTCCCTCCACCCCCCACTTTCTTTAAATTCCAATTGCTTTGCAGTGTGGTGAGAACAACGTCAGTGCGGAGCTGACTTCTGCTGCTGCCTTCTGGATGACAGGGGCAGAACTTGGCCAGCCCATCAGATGTTAATAATTCTTCAACAACAGTAGATTTTTCTTGGCCCTGTGACCAGATTAATACAGTATTTATACAGTGTGTTTAGACTGAAGTACTTTGTTAAGAGGAAGAAACCATTAGGGTGGGAAAAGGGTTTTAAATGTGGCTTGCAATTATTTCTTTTGTGTAAAGCCATGTTCTGCTCCTGCAATCTAGTCAGGCTTCATTTTTTCTGGAGGCCTTCATCAAGGTACTGTCTGCCTGTTTTTTGCCCAATGCTCATCTTTTTGTCTTGTCTTTTGAAATAACAGCATTGTGGGCTTTTTTTAATCTCTTTTTTTTTCAAGACATTTCATTCTTCTAGCGAACCTGAAGGATTTCGTTCAGAATAAGCAGCTATCCTTGCTCACCTCCTGATAGTTAATCCGAAGTATTCATACACTGAGCATTTCAGCAAAGCTCGTCAAGGAATGTGAAGTCTGTCACCATTGGCATGCTGCCAGGTGTGGATTGTGGTTTGTTTGGCTGAAGATGGATTTGGAAAAGAAAAAAAAGAAAAAAAAAAGGATAGAATACTTTAATGTAGTTGTCTGCTGAGCATGGTGCTGCTGTGACTCCCAAGCTATCTATGTGAATGCTCCCTTACACAAATATTCTTGAGCTTTCCTTGTGCTAAGAATGCAAGTTGTTGGGATTTCTTCCTTTTGAAAGTAACTCAAAAATTTTGTAGTACTTCCATGTAGGGCAAGTGTCAGGAGGATGGAGCCAGGCTCTTCTCAGTGACAACCAATGGTAGGACATGGGGTAATGGGTTCAAATTGCAACAGAAGAGGTTCCACTTAAATTTGAGAAGAAACTTCTTCTCAGTAAGGGTGACAGACACTGGAACAGGCTGCCCAGGGGGGTTGTGGAGTCTTCTACTCTGGAGACATTCAAAACCTGCCTGGACACTTTCCTGTGTAACCTCATCTGGGTGTTCCTGCTCCGGCAGGGGGATTGGACTGGATGAGCTTTTGAGGTCCCTTCCAATCCCCAAGGGTCTGTGATTCTGTGATTCATGTTGATTACTTGGCCAGAATATGTATTTAAATCTAGTGCTTTTATCTAGGGGATAAGAAATAGTTTATTTCTTTAATTCTGTTTGACTATAGTTTTTACAACTGGTGAACTGGTTCAGAATTTTGTTTCGTTCGTAATTTTTTCATCAGCAAAAAGAATTCTGCTTTCCTTTTTATTATTATTATTTTTTTTTTTAATTTAATGGTATTCCCTAGGCTATAGTGATGCTCAATAGCTGTAGCAGTGTGCTAGTCTTGCCATAGAGCCAGATCCCTAGGAAAAGAGCTTCCTCCTCCTGTTGCTTCACTCCAGAATAGGAAGGGTGAGCACCCCTTTTTCCTTTCATCCACTGAATGAATGTGTCTGTGGGCTTACGCTTTTTGTGTGGTGTGTCTGCAAGTGAAGTACTTTCTAGGAAGTTTATTATACTATTTTTGTATTCTAAAATATTACTGCTTTCCTGGAAAATGTCCATGTAGATTAGAGGGGGTTTGTATGGTTGAAGCAAGTGTGTGTGCACAAGATAACTAATGCTGCATGGATAATTCACAATGAATAATTTATGTAATTAATTTAGACTTTCTTTCTGCTTGTCAGTTGTCTGTAGAGAAACTGCTGTTTCCTTAGACATATTTGTTTTGGAAGTGTTAAAATACTTCTGAATTTTTCGATGTGAACCTGTAACAAATGCATTGCAAACTTGAAATTTTTAGTATGAACTCTTTGGAAATAGCGGCTTTCACAAATATTAAACAGTATTTCAGTCATGTTCTAGAAATACCTGTACAAATAAAGCTCTGAATAGCTCAACTAACAGAATAAGAAAATTGTAAAGGAATCAGTAAGACTGGTCTATTCCACTCGTGTTATCAGGTTTCCATTTTGCTAAAAAAACCCAAATCAATCCATCCCAACAAAGAAAAATTGCCATTAACAACAATTCCTCACCAAAACCCAGTTGTCGTTTTTAGGACCTTTTCTTTTTTTCCCTCCCCCAGGAAACCACTATTCTGTTAAATGTCTTTTTCCTATGAGAAGAGGATCACTCCACTGTTCTAGTAGTGGTCAATTTGCGTACGTTGTTTTTTTCTGTGAGCATAGAGATAAATGCTGCATTTCTGGATAATAATGGTTTTAAACTTTTTTCTGATTCTGCACATGCGTGCATATTTCTGTTGAATCAGAAATAATGTTTTCAAAAGCAGTATAGTTCAGTGTCTACAGATACTTACCAGAAGTCATATGGAAAGTGTTATCTAGTGACAGTAAGTTACGATGCAGCCATGGTGATTTAGGAATGAAGAAATATATATATTTTTTTTCCAATATTGTGAGTTACATTTAGAATTATTCTGTAAGTAAAGGTTCTGAGGGCTTGAAAAATTTCTCCTTTTCCCTGCCATACTTAGTGAGCATCCAATTCCCCCCTTATAGAGTTGAATTCAGGCCAATATTTAGTGTTGGCAAAGCTGGCACATTATTCTCCCCCACCTTCCTTTTGAAGGAGCTTGGAGAATTGCTAAGAACCTGTTGAGAGTCCAAGTTGCTGTATTGCTTGTAGCTGCTTGAATATGTTTAATAGGACATGCTGCATGTTTATTCTGTCCTTTTCTAGTGAAATGGCAGTGTTTATTGTAGGTTATGAAACAAGCATCTTGCTGCACCAGGCAATAGCAGGGCGCTGCCGGCCGATCTGCAGTGCTGGGCAGGGGCTGCTGGAAGCCCATGGCATTTGTGGGTGTCTGTGCCCCCAAACCTCTGCAAACTGTGGCTATGGGGACTTCCAGGCACCCCTGTGCCTTTTACAACAGTACTTTAGGACAGAAAAAGCACGGATCTTTCTTTTGGGTACTAAAACTGCATGAATATATTGGGGTTTTTTATCAGCACTGGACATCTTTAATTCTTATGTGCGTTCTTGGTGTCAGTGGCTACAAAGAGAACAAAAATACCATTTTCTTTGGTGTATTTTGACCTGTTTGCCATCACTTACTGAACACTGAAAAGTTTAATTACAAATATGTAACAATATGGTATGTGACTGCTCTAAACATTAAATTACTATTGAAGCAAAAGTCAGCTTAAGTGTACTTGGAACTGGATTGATTTAAAAGCATAAATAATTTTAAAGTCATTCTGTCTTTTTGTGGCTATATAGAGTAGATTGCACTAGTTTTTTCCATTTAAATATAAACATATAAATATCTCACATAACACAAACTGCATGTGATTTTCATTGTAGGTGAGGCAGATGGAGCTCACTTGAGAGTGCAAGTATGGATATATGAATGCATAAATTATGTCTTTTGTAGTGTATGATACGGAAAGTAGACAATTGGATATAAGCCAGGAGACTTCCTTTTTAGTTAAAGCAAGCATACGTTTCTATGGCAATAAAAGCAGATTTAAAATGTAGGTGGTTCTGACTGTTGCTAGTCTAAAATAAAGGTGGCAGTTGCAGAATAGCTCATTTCATACTCAAAGGAAACCAAGATTTTTATTAAAGAAAAATGCATCTAGATTGCCCCATACTTAATTTTTTAATTGTAAGCTCTTTCTGTTATTTATTTTTCCCTTCCTTTAATTTCTCCTTGCTTTTCACTGTGAGTCTGTGTATAAATGCTATACAAATCTTTTGTTATCATCAAGTCATTTTATCTTTAATGGTGATTTATATTACCTTTGCATCTTTCATAATTTTTTGGGACTTTACATTTTCAGTGTTAAGTGATTATTATTTTTAGTAGTACTAAGAGACAAGAGAGTCTTACAACAGAAGATAAATTAAAGCGGCGTTAACCAAAGAACACGAGGTTGATGGGGTGGGTAGGAGGTAACAGGTGGCAAATAAATAGGGTTGAATATAGTGAGAAGTGTTTATCCTACTCTAATTACAGCCCAGTATAATAATGGATGAGGTCTGAGACACTATTTCATTTCTAGATTGGTTTGTTTAGAGCTTTACATCCCTTTGAATCACATCTCCAGAAAAATGATCCATTATAGAAGACCCAGATATCACCTATCCGTAAATGAGTGGCCTCAAATTAATCATCCTGCCCCCATCTGTCATACTTGATATCCTTCAAGCTGTTTACTTTTCTTGGTCTCCAAATCTTCCCCAAATCAGTAGGATAGATGGGGCAGCCTATTTCATGTATAAGAAGATGTTCTGCAGCCAAAATTTGCTGTTATTTGAGCACAGTATATCCATACATAGAAACCAAGTAGTATGGTTTTGGTCACTTGTACACTTTGGTTTGTTGTGCCATTCCCTGACAGGGACAGAGCTTGACAGGTACCCAAAATGCTTGTTCATTTGGCAGGATGGGAACACGTGGTGCCCATCCAAGGTTGAAATGGGGTCTTTCAGTTGACCCTCATGTCAGATTTCATGAAATCTTCTGCAGCAACAGTCAAGATTTTCTTAAAGTTATAACCTGAGAATATTTAATGTGAAAATACCAACCTAAATTTGCAGAGATTCTGGTATTATCTATGAGCCGCACACTCATTTCCCTCATCAGAGTGAATGTTCACTTGTTTGTCCTAGATAATTCAGATAATCAGTGCTAACTACTCAGTGTCAAAGGCAAGGGATGATACACCATGAAAAGACGTGGGGTCTGTGCCAGCTGAGAACTGCTTGTGCTGCTAGGATGATGGTTCAAGGGCTCCAGTTCCCATTGACAGGAGAATCAGGACTGAAAGAAAGAGGTTTTTTTGGGTGTCTGAGCTGCCAGGAGCCCATGAAGCTGTTGGTGTGCAATGCTTTATTAGGGAAAAACTGTCCGGTTTTATGTGATATGAATCTGTGTATAAATGTACCAAATCATGGTTAATGAATAATGTTGTAAGCCTAGAAGTGACATATGTACTCCAGGGCTGCATAATGATAGTGTTTTGATTTAAAATATTTCTTGACATGCTGTATTAGATTTAAATACTTGAAATAAACAGACACATTTTAAAAATGTAGCTTAATTTACGTTTGAATGCAATGGTAGTTTAATCCAGCAGTATTACACAGGAGATAGGATTTATTTTTTGTTTTTTAGCTATTTTGAGGCAAATTATTTGTATTTTATGAATTTGAGAAGTCATTGCTCAATTTAGCTTTCTCTTCTCGTCTGACAAACATTCCCTTCCATCTGCAGCCACTTGTCTGTGGTGCTGTGTGAGCCTGGCCCAAAATACAAAATATCAGCTGGTCTGTGTAGTCCTGGTTTTGACAACCTCTACCTAGAATGTGACTGATCGAGGTCAAGATATTCCCTGTTCGGGTGCAGGCAGATCCTTTAGAAGTGTGAATTTTGGGTGACATTCACAGGTCTTTCATGAACGTAGCTGCATTTTACTAGACCATGCAACTCATAATGGGTGTGTTAGGAGCTACTATATACAAAAAGACTTTAAAATAAGGGCTTCTAATATGCTTTGAGTTTCATTTTTTTTCTTCTTATCAGCTGAAACTGGCTGTCAAAATCAACTGAGAGTTATTTTGAAATGTAGTTTTAATAAGCTTGCACTCTTCTGCCCTTCTGATAAACTTCTGTCCCTTTATCTAACTCCAGTAGGGAGAAGTTAACCTGAAAAACCTGTTAATGCTTTTTCCCAACTTGTATTTGGGAACCTCATGAATCTGAAGAGTGGTCTTCAATTTTAGCTTAGCAGTTGCAAAGAAGTTTTCTTTTATCATGATCTGGATAATTTAAAAAAAATTCTCTGCCTCCTATGGTTCTTCTTAAACATATTTATTTGATTTGGTGATAAAATTTCCCCTCTACACTCTCAATGCTTTTGCAAATTTGAATATTGTCTTATACTGATATCAGTGTTAGGCCAAATTTTTGCTTACATTTTGTAATAACGATATGGAGACATTAGTGTTACATTAGACAAAATTTGTGAGTTCTAATTGTAAGACATAACAATTGAAAACTATTGATCAGTTTTTGTGTAAATCCTGTATGATATCATACTCAAAAGTGTAGTATTTTGTTGCTATGGTGCTAAACACCATATTTTTTTTCAGTATTTTTTACAGCAGCTTATTGTAGTTGAAATGGCTACAAAAAGAAGTATCATCTACATTTTTAATTCCATTGAGAATATAAACCTTGAATGACATATGAACTGTTTTTACGATATAAGTTGCCTTTAGAGTCTCAGTTGTAGTAATGCATTATATCCAAACTCTACTTGTAGAATAAACTTGGATTTAAAACTTAGATTTGTTTAGAAGTTTTTATGTGTACTTGTTCAATTGGAAAAAAAAAAATCCAAGTGATTTCCATGAAGGATTTGATGATATGAAGTGCAAGCTCTTACTTGTCTTTACAGAGAGTCTGCATGTTTTGTTTTTTATCAGTGATTCACTTTCCTGTGTAGCTACAGCAGAGACTATTTAGTGTAGCCAGTAGGGCTGTATATATTTTTGCTATGTTATATTTCTTAGTAAAAATGTGCAAGATGATCTATTACTACAGTAATTGAACCAGTCCTGTAATAATACATCAGCAAACTTGTTACATGCTTGATAAAGTAATTGTGGGCTAGTTGTGATCCTGAACACTAGAAAATTTTACCTTCTCTTCTTATTTTAAAAACATTTATTGTTGAACTGAAAAATTGCATGGTGTTCATGAACTATTGGGAAGCACAGCATGGAGCCAAACTCCTTAAAAGCTCAAGTGAACCACTTTCTCTTATTTTCCTCCATTTGAAGTATTTTGGAGAGGGGGTTTATAAAACAGGCTGGAAATAAAGTCTTCAGTTCCTCTTACAACTTTTCCACTACTAAGATTTTTAGGTACTGAATACCCTATAGGTCCTTCTGTGTCTTCATTGATGAGAAATCAAGGTCAACCTGCTATTTTACAGAAAGAATAGTTGAAGCAGTGTGATATAATTTCTGGTAGGATCGAGAATAGACCCCAGGTATCAAGTGCTTTGACTACAGCAGCTTTCTGAGGCATAATACAGTTCACATACTGTATGTGTCACCTATGAAATGTGCTTACACCATTTACTATTCTCTGTTACATGGCATCTTCTAGTGGCAATAAATCTGCTGCTACGTGATTAGTCTTGTCTCATTTACTAAAGATGATACATGGACTCTGCTGTCTGCAGACAGATAGTTGTACAATTTTTTGATGAACAAAATGTGTGTTGGTGACAACAAAAGAGCATTCAGCAGTCATGTTAGCAGGATGTGCAGAAGTGAAGAGAAACATTCACACATTTATGGAAATGCAAGAATTAAATTGCCTGTAATTCTGCTTATGTGTTTGTTTGTGTAGTCCCACTAGGCCAATCTTGATTCAGCAGTAGTCAACAGCAAATGTCTAGGAAAGAGTAGAAGGCCATGAACACATATGATATTTTACCTCAGCACTCTTCCAGTTTCTGGTGATTTTGAATTTATCATGCATTAAATTGTCTGGCCTGCCCATGGACACTTTTAGTACCTGACGCATACTTAACATAGATTAACTGAAGTGTGGAATGTAAGTGATAGTTTTCATTCTGTAACTTACATTTTTTAAATTTAAGGTTCTTTTTCTAGCTTTTCACTAGATGTTCTTATGTATTTAGATGTGATTTTTTTTTTTTAAGGTAATAGCTAAATGTTCCAAAAGTTTACAGCAACTAATGCAGTTTTTTTGAATGGATTTTTTTTTTGTAGGATTTGCCTCCTCTTAACGAATCCTTTAACCATTTTCAGGAAAAGTATTTGTTGTTCTGTATTCTCATTAGGGAAATGTCTCTGTATAAAAAGTATGCACCCCTTGATTTCTGAATAACTGCATTTTCAACGTCCTTAATGCAATGAAGTCCCACTAATCTCATGTTAGAGAGATGAACAGTCAAAGGCTTTGCACCAAGTTTCCAAGGGCTGCACGAGGCTTGTGATGGGATTCAGTTCCTACAACAAACCCTCGGCAATACTAGACCATCCTCAAAATGTTATATTCAAGTACATGAACATGTACATGCACCTTGAGGGGAGAGCAGAAGGTGCATGAGAGCCATGGGTGGCAGCTCTTTAGAAGCTCCAAGCATGGCTGTTGACAAAGCTGGCTTAGTGCTGACACTTCTGTCAAATGTACCCAAGTGGGTGCTGCTAAACCAAGCAACTGTTCAAGCTCTTATTCCATTGCTCAAGCACCTTGGTCCTTGAATTGAGGTGATATTTTCTTGTATATCCTTGTTTGGAGGTGGGTCTGGGTAATTTCTGTGCAGGTAAAACAACAACAAATTATCACTGAATTGTGGTGAGATTCCAGATGCCTGTGAGGAGGATTTCTGTGTGGCCTATAGGTCTCACACAAGTGTAGAAAATTCAGATAGTGTGGACAAGGGCTGTTACAGACATCTGCCTCAGATGGCATTACTCTTGTATTTGAAGCTTGGTGCTTCACTTGTGCTGTCTGACAAGCTTAGATGCTGTAATGCTTTTCTCAAGTGCTTTAGAAACCCAACACTGTCAGAGGAGACTGGTCCCGTGCTCTTGTATGAGCTGAGCTGCCACATACACACATGGTAACACTCTTACAGACTCTTTAAAAATTAATACTAAGCAACGCAAACAAAAAACCTAAGTAATGATCACCAATAATAGCATTAGATAACTAACTCGGTCAATGGATCCCCAAAGACAGATGCAGACAGATAATCCACATGCATTACACCTTGACTGGTTCACGTTTGTATGAAAAGCTTTCTAGTTAAAACAGGGGTCACAAGTTAATCCTGGATGCATGTTTAAGTACAGACATTCTGAACGATGAGCTCTGGGGAACACTCGTCGTCCTATAGCATTTAGTTGGTTTATATTTTCTTCATTTCTTTAAGCTGTTTTTATTACTTCTTTGTGATCTACCATTGTCTTTTGATTTCTTTAATTCTTGTGATACTATAGGGATAGATACTTCTTGTTTCTTCTACTGTTTCCATAACAATGGCTAATGAATTAATTTCTACAAGGAATGCTCAGGAAAAGCTGAACTGAGGCTTGCTGCTTGCAACTGCAGGTTTTGCTGTAGTTGAGAGAAATCAGAACTTGAAATTTTGCCTGTGCTTACTCTTCATATCTATCATGTTAACCTGCCTTAAATGAATTTTCTTTTCTTTAATAGCTTATTTACTAAGAATGTCACATCCAGAAGGATACAGAGTCTTGTGCGTTAGTTCTTGGAAACAATGCCCTAAACTTTGCCTCTGTGTCAGCAGGAGGTAGTGATCACCTCTGGGGTCAGGATGTGCGTTTAATACTTTCTGTCACAGCATTATGCCATCAGGTAACATTTTCAGTAAAACAATTTCCATTAGTGCATCGTTTGTGATTGAGTGCTGCAATGGTGCATCTCAGCAACGTCCTACCCTGAGTTAATGTACTTCCAAAAGATGAGTGTGGGCCCTTTGTGCATGCTATGGCAGTGTTGCCACACTGGAATGAAAAACAAGCTTGGGCTTGCAGAAGCCACAGCTGAAGTCTCCCCAGTGGTTCTGAAAAGTTTTGCATCATTAACTTCTTTCTTTGATGCCAGACCACTGGTATCATTGTGGTGCTCTTTGAGAAAGCAGCAGTGAGTTCTCCTGTTATTAACTGAAAAGCTGTTGTCATGCTGTAGTTCATTTTGGTTTCCTGCTCTTTAGTGTCTACATGGATTTGAGACTTGCATTCCAGCATATACCAAATGTGAACAGCCAAAAGTCACTGTTTCAGTGACAGATTAATGTGTTTATTATGTTCTTAAATACTTCCTCCCATCCTTGTAAAATAAGGGAAGATGTTGGAGATGCAGGTGTTAGATCTGCATCACAGAGCTTGAGATTGGAATAACTTAAATTGTTTTTAGTGTAAAGACTTTCCTTTACTTGTTCAAAAGTTATACGGTATGTTTGTGGAAAGTTTACCATCTATACAATGTTTCTAGTTAGTCCTTGTGGTGCAGTGTTATATGGAGTTAGTGTCATTTATAAATTTTGAGGTTATAAAGCAAATACCTGGTCTTTGAGAGGAACACAGTATTAGTAGAGTGTGGTGTTAGGAAGGGTGTTAAGAGACACAATTTACATGATGAAATGGGACAGCAAATGCTGAGCCGGGAGTTGTTCTCCTACAGCAGTACAGGCTGGTAGAGCTTCATGGGCTAAAGAGTCAGGATGATTCAGTGTCACCTTGCGCAGAAGAAAGGGCACGCTGGTGCTCATTGTGTATGCTGGTAGTCTGAAATGGTTACTCAAATGTTGATGTCACTTTTCTAGACAGAACTATGTTTTTACTATCGCTATGTCACATCAGCTGCTTTTGAGAACTTCTCTCTACTGAGGCCCAGGAAAAAGCGTGTCACGTAGGTGACATTTGTGATCATTGTCTTTGTCCACTGAGAATAGAAAAACCTCCCTTTTTAAGTCAGTGTCATTGCAATGCCATCTCTCAGACGTGAATGGTGAAGTGAAATATTGCTCTTCTCAATCACAGAATCGAGTTGCTGTCCTTTATTGAGGAAGGTCACTCGTTTAGAATCCGCATTCTTGTATTGTATCCCAGTGGGATGACAGTAATTTCTTCTAGACTTACGCTTACAGGTGAGTTTACAGAGTGAATTATTTGGAAGAATCAATGTAAAAAAGAAGAAAAAAAAAGTTAAGCCTCTCTTCTCATGTAAATAGCATTACGTATCGCATCTTTGAAGGCTTGCACTTCCTCCATAAAATACTATTTCTCTGTAGCTGTGATGGAAACTGGTGGAAGATGTGAGCGGCATGGCAGGAGGTTACTGCATGTTTTTGAGGTAGCCACTTGGCTTCACAGCAGCACGGGACAGCAGGACATCTGTAGAGAGCACCGAAGAAAAAGCAGTTGCCTGGCTCAGCTGCAAAGCTCCTGGGCCCTGGAGCCAGATCTGCCCTCCTGTGTCCTTTTCCAGTAAGGGCAACATATGCTGGTCTCCTTTGCTGGTGGGGGTGTGTGGAGGTGTGTGTGTGTTCACTCCTCTGGGTCTGTTTCTCTCACACAACCTGATGCCTCCCCAGCTCCTGTTGTTATTTTGAGTTTTGGGTGTTTCTTGCTGAATAGAAATGTTGCTGGGTCCCACATTGTCACTGCTTCCCCTACTGCCTGGGATGGTGAGCTATAGCTTGGCCTCAGTATTTCTCAAGGGATACTTGTGTGCTTTCCTTTGACGATAAGTGATAGCTAACCACTTTCTCATATATTATTTTAAAGATACAGAATGTAGTGTGTAGTGTTCCTGCAAAATGCTCCATTCAGTCACCTGGGTTTCAGTGTCACCCGGATGGCCCTGTCACCCAGCTGGTGCTCACCATACACAGTAGCACAGGCAGAAACAGCCACTAGGTGAAAAATTCCGTGGCTAGACTGGAAGTAAAAGAGCCAATATTCAACATCAGAGGTCTGCAATGTGCCTGGAAGTGCCAGCTCTAACTCAGTGTGGCAGAGATCAGTTGTATTTTTGTGGCACAAATAAGCAATTTCTCCTAAGCCCTTTCATCTGAGAGCAGCAAATTGTTTTCTTCAAAACTACCTCTTTGAGAAGTTTGGTGTTGTTTGTTTGTTTTTCTTTCTTTCAGTAAATTATAACTAGACTTAGAACCACAGTTTTCTGCTTTTCTTTGTCCTAATTCAGTCCTGGCTCTTGCTCAGATTCTTTAAATGTGTTGTGGGTTTTTATTAATACTGCAGAGGATGGTTTGAAATATGGAAAAACACAAAAGTATGCAGTCTTCAGTCAGGTGCTATCAATTAAGCTCATCGTTATGTAAAGCCAATGCAAAATCCCCTTCCTATGGTGCTTCCAAGCAACTGGCACGGCCAGTGGGGGAAGTGGGAGATATGTAGGGGCTGGGACCTGGGAAAGAGTGATGGCGTCTGCAGGTGAGGGTGGGCAGGGAGAGCTGGGACACACCACAGGTCCCTGCCAGGATGGGACACTTGCCTTCAGACCGGTGTTTAGGTGCCCAGAAGGTGTGCGCAGGTCAGTCCGAAGGAACGGCAGTGTAGTCATTGAGCAGCAGAAAGTGAAGTAATCTGTACTTGACGTGAAGGCTCATATCTGAAACTGCTAAACTTAAAATCACTTAAATAGTGGCCTTCCTGACGCTGGAAGTACGGAGACACGTTGCAGTGACATTGATAAGTTAATCTTTTTGGTGTTGACATTGCTGTTGGCTTAGTAACAATAATGTGTGCCTAAATTTGTTCTTAATGGGCACAATTTGCTTTTTATTTGAATTGAAAGCATACTTTTAGTTTCCAACAACTTTCCCTAACGATATCGTAAACATTTCTTTAAATTGATTTTTAAAAGTGAAAGCCAACTTATTCAACCTTTCCATACCTTTTCTGATGGATCTATTCTCAGATTACAAATTCTTTTTCCGTCATTGTGTGTCGGTTGTCTCTGAAAATCCAGGCTGAAGAAGAAGGCGTAGAACATAACCAGCTCTCAAAACTTGCCTTTGTTTTTCCCCTGCTCAATCAGCCAGCCCCTGTGTTTTTTATCATTATTTATTAAGCTTGCATAGTAAAAGGTTGTACAGCCCTACTGGAGGGAATAAGACCTTATAATTCTGTTGAGAAAAAACCTATTCTACACCAAAAAAAAAAACAATTGTTGATGGCTGTTGACGAGAAAAAGACGGCTAATGGCAAAAGATGCGAAGTTATTCTCAGGTTTTAGGCTGAACTTGCAAAACTATGAATGGGGGGAGGCTAAAACTCAAACCCATAGGGAGCTGTTGCACTATTGAATACATTGTGCCAGAGTTACAAAAATTGAATTAATTTTGTTCTGTATTTCTTCTAAATTAATTTAAAATAAAACCTAATAGTTCATAGGAGCAGCTCATATTGTTTTTTTCCTAGTGTGGTGTAATGCAGAACAGTTCCAGTTACTGACAGCTATAAAAGATGCACGGACTGCATCTGCATTAGCGTTTTGGCTGTGACCAGCAGAATAGCTCCGCTGTGAGTCTCTTCTCATCTCCTGTTGTCACCCCCATGTACTGTTTGTTCAGATCACAAAGTTATGTTAGTGCCCACGGAGTAGCTTCCTTTAGGGGAAACTAAACCAGGGCTCTGCTCCAGGGCTGGATTCAATGTGCTCAGGCTCTTTTGCAGGTGTGACGGTTCAAATCAATGATAGAGTCTCAGGGTAGCTTCTCACAGCAAAGTTCTGTTTAGGGGTCTGGGCTAAGTCTAGTCTGACATAAAACCTGCAAATAGCATGTTGTGTAATTCCAGGGACTTCGTCTTGAAACAGCTTCAACCTGATGATCCCTGCCTACTGCACTGCCTTACATGCTGAGATTCATGTGGTCGTACTGCTTCCTAAACTGCATATTGCCCAGGGAATTGATTTTCTTTGTAAATGAGTGAACTTCTGTGTTAAAGATGTATAACTTAGAGTATGAGCATATTGTTAAAGATAACTGGATGTGGGAGTTTATGTGCATCCTTCCCTCAACCCTTGTTGAAATCAGCACTTTTCCACAGTGGGGAGAACTTCATAGCATTTTCTGTCCTTAATGAAACTACTTTTCTTCGTGGTGGAACTGATCTCAAAGTTATAATGGTATGGCCTTGTAGCTTGCACTTAGTGTATTACATTAAGTATGAATTTACAGTTGGGTGATTTTTGATAATGCAAATGATTCATTTGTGTTTTAGTGTGTCAGATGCTGAGATTAAGTCAGATGGCTGTTACATCTCAGCATTACTCTGCAAGTTTTAATATATTTGATCTTAAATGCCAGCTATTCCCATAGAATAGAAGGTGGTCAAACCCTGGAACAGGCTTCCCAGAGGGGTGGTTGATGCCCCAGGCCTGTCGGTGTTTAAAAGGCATTTGGACATTGCCCTTAACAACATACTTTGGTCAGGCGGTTGCACTAGATGATTGTCATAGGTCACTTCCAACTGAAATCTATTCTAGTCTGTTGTCTGCTGGTGTCTCTGTCCTAGCCGTGTAGGTGCGGAATGCATATAGGTGTATATAGGTGGAGAATGCATATAGGTGTGTATAGGTAGAGAATGGAACTGAATTAGTTTCTCAGATGAGCTTCACAGCCTGCATGATCAGAAGCAGTGATTTCTCTCAGTGACTAAGTGGCAGCTCATGGAAAGCCAGCAAACACATGGTCAGTGAATGGAGATACTTGAATATCTACCCTGAAGCGTAGGTGGCCTAAACACTGCAGCTTTCTTCCAGCTTTGCTCTCCCTCTGGTTTTGTTTACCAGTTTCCCCCGGACTTCCTGTCCAAGAATTTCTCCTTTCAGCCTGCTTAATAGGTTGGTGACAGTTGGCAGAAGGCACAGTTGGGCAGTGATGCTCTTACTGAAAAACATGAAAATATTTTCCTGGTATCCATATAAAGATGCAGATGCTTCTTCTATCTGACACTGAAAATTGACTTTCGTTGTTTCCTGACCCAATCCAGTGCCAACCAGGCTATTGTAACTTGTGATGGTATGAAGCTATTTTGTTGATGCCTTCAGCTCGCCAGCCTCTGCATGCAGCCTGACAAATTCAAAATGGTGTAATTACCCTCTCCTTTTTTTTTTTTTTAAACAAACAAGAGGACTGATACTATTTCTATTCTTTTTAGAGCTTGTCCTTGAAACACCTGTTTTTCAGAACAAGTTATTTTGCCTCTGGAAAGCAGTTAAACATCCTGGTAAAGTAGCTCCTGTGCATTAAAGAAGATACACGTCTGGGTAAAATTCTGCCCCTTCTCTGTGCCACAGCCAATCTTTCTGGCTGATCACAGGTGGGAAGTCTGCAGTTGGCCCTGAAGCTGGGAAGGAAAGACATTGAAGTGCGGGAGCGGGTCCAGAGAAGAGCAACAAGACTGGTGAAGGGACTTGAACAAAAGACCTATGGGGAGAGGCTGAGGGAGCTGGGGTTGTTTAGTCTGGAGAAGAGGAGGCTTAGAGGTGACCTCATCACTCTCTATAACTATCTGAAGGGAAGTTCTAGCCAGGTGGGGATTGGTCTCTTCTCCCAGGCAGTCAGCAATAGGACAAGGGGGCATGGGCTTCAACTCTGCCAGGGGAAATGTAGGCTGGATATTAGAAAGAAATTCTTTACAGAGAGAGTGGTCAGGCATTGGAATGGCTGCCCAGGGAGGTGGTGGACTCGCAGTCCCTGGAGGTTTTTAAACTGAGATTGGACATGGCACTTAGTGCCGTGATCTAGTAAACGGACTAGAGTTGGACCAAGGGTTGGACTCGATGATCTCTGAGGTCTTTTCCAACCCAGTCGATTCTGTGATTCTGTTACCTGAAATTCCATCCACACTAGTGATATTTTTTGCTTTCAACACTAGGAAAACCAGAAGCTTCTGGGGAAACTGAAATGCAATTCAGTAACCACTAGTTGCTGAGCACATTCTTCCACTGGGATGCTGTGAATCACTACCTGAAGTTTGTCTTGCATCATGTTTGCCTTTAGGCATTGCACGTGTGCTTGTGAAGCCCTGAGTAAGACTTCATATTGGTCCTAAAACCAGCTTCTTCCCTTAGTATAGTTTAGGCTGTTACTGCCCTTAAGAAAGGAATTTGAGTCTTTTTTTGGAAATAGCGTTACAGCTGAGAATGCTTGCTGCATTGATGCAAGTTGTAATGTTAAGCTGAAACCTGAAGAATGTCAATGAAACGGTAATGCAAATTTTTTTTTTTCCTCATATTATTTCTTATTTCCAACAGGTTTGGCCTGGAATGTGATCAGGCAAAAAAAATATTTATATAGCAGGTTCTAGCAGCATCTTCCATGTGCAACCATTAGCCTAACATGTAAACTTTCTTGTGTATTTATTACATATAGGAGTATATTTATTGATTTACCTGTACATGCCCTTGTGCTGCTGGTTTTGTTTCTATTGTTGCTCTTTTGTCTTCCTGCACAAATGAGCATTAGGAAATGAAACTGAGAAGAAGCTGAACATGTTCTCGTGCAGCATCTTTAGGGACAGCTGGGCTGATCTGAAAGCAGCTTGCTGGCACAGATATATCGACCCAGGGACAGAGCTTCACACGCAGAATCACATAATGTTAGGGATTGGAAGGGACCTCGAAAGTTCATCCAGTTCAGACAGTTAGTAGTGCCTGCGCAACCCAAAGAATCTAAAAGAGTTGGTTTTCAGTAGATGGCTGCATTGATTCTATTAAAATAGTGATTTTCTGTTGTGGTCTGGAGGGTATATGTAGAGTAGCTCAAAGGATAGGATTGTTTTGATGCCAATCCAGTTTTTACTTATTTTTTTATTTAGTCTTCATTTATCAGCTAGGGCATATTCCCTCAGGCTCTTCAGTGCTGCAGGGCAGTTTGAGATGCACAGTGGTTTTTTGCCCTTGTTTGGTGCTGGAAACCCAAGTACCTGTGCACAGGGTAGGCTGAGCCCTGATAGATTCTGACCTGTATTGAAAAGAAATCCATAATTTTGACAAAGAAGTCAGAAGCTTCCATTTCTTTAAATAATATAGAAGTGAAACAAAACCATGTCTGTCCTAGCTGATCTTCTAGTAAAGAAACAGTTGTGCCCCATACCAATACTGAGTGTTTGCTGTGTCCTGGGGCTCTGCAGCAGCACGGCTCTTGCCTGCAGGCAGGACCTCTGTGGTACGTGGTGGTGACAGTGGTGGAAGGGGCGAGGAACAGCTGTGACAGCTCCTGTGGGAGTACAGCCCTGAGAACACAGGAGGATGGACTCTGCTGGTTTGGCATTGCTGTCCTGGTACCTCAATAATGGGGGAAAAATCCACCCTTGCCAAACAAACAAGTTCAAGTGATCCCTACTCCCAAAACTCTATGGATTTTCGGTAGCATCTCTCCACAAGAGCCTCCTGCCAGCACATCAGTGCTATCTGAAATTGCATCCCCTCGTGTGCTGGCAGACAGCAATGTGCCAGTGAAAATCTGTGCTGTGAATGTTATCTAAAACCTTCCCTTCATCTTTTGGCGTGCAAGAGCTTTTTTAGTACTTTGTTCCCCTCTGGGAAAAAATTGATGTTATTCTGTGATAAACTGTGTTTCTTTTCCCATGATCATAAGAGCCACAGAATCATTTCACTTGGAAGAGACCCTCAGGATCATCAAGTCCAACTATAACCTAACCTGACTGGTACCGTATCACATTCTGTGACAGCCAGCGTTGTAGTCCTGAAGCAGCTCACCAGATCACCTCTGTGAGTGACACAGACGTGTGCAATTTTCCTGTAATGTGGGACTTTTTGAATACGAATTCTGACCTGTCCTTGCCCAGTGTGTATTTGGAGATCAGTTGATCTTCGTACATCTTCTAGTGTTTGTGTAGTAGTTTGACTCCTTCATAGTTGCATCAGAATGTGTAGTGTTTTGTGGGGGGTTTGTTTGATTGTTTGTTTGTTGGGTTTTTTTTTAACATTCCAGTTTTCGTGTGAGTCTCACTTTTGTTCTTACTGGCTTGCAGGCCAAAGCTTGTTGTGGTTCTTCTCACTACCACATTGAAACTTGCTTGCTTTTACTCTTAGCACTGAAGAAATCCTGATGCTCCGTTTCATTCTGAGAGAATAGTCCTCTTGCAAGATATTTAGAAGTGGTATTTTAAAATTATTGTTAGTATCTATTGCCAAAGAAAGAAATGTATATCTGTTGACATGGCAATGGCTCATATCGCTGCAGGTATCTGAGAAATGATCTTTCTCTGAAATAGTTTGATTTTAATATGGTCAAACATGGTGATGGAATGGAAATGTGCCCCTTCAAAGTGGTGGCTCTGGTGGGGCTTGGCTCCACTCTTAATGGTTCCATTTTCCTTGTGTTATTGTGGCCACTTTCTCTGATTAGGACCAGCTGGAAGCTGCTGCATAAGAAACACAGGTTGAAAACATGATGTCTGTCCAAAACTTAAAAACTTCTCTTTAAAATTTTAAAACAGATGGAGTTCAGTAGGGGAGCACAAGAGGAAATTGAGATGCATCATAAACACTAGTTTACATATATATATATATATTTAAAAAAAAAAATAAATATATATATACACACACACACACAGAGCCAGGTTAGTGTCTTCTGAACAATGGCTGTCATTTGGATACTGTGCTTTCCTTTAGATGGTGGATTAACTCGATAAGGGTATAAAATCATCATAAAAATCTGCTTCCTGGAATGCATGAGAACATCTCTCAGAATTTCTGTATCTTTTTGAAAAATGGGCCTGAGCTCTCTAAGTAATTTAATACAATCCTTCTGATTTTCCTTTTTATCTGCTGAATCTTTTGAGGTTGCACAGAAGCATTGAAAAGATCCTTGTCCTGCATGCTTCTGTCCTGTAGCGCATACTTAACTGGGGGAAAAGAGATCAAGCATTATCTTACACTCTACTGGATTTTCAACAGCTATTTAAATAATTGTCCTTTAAAATATTTCGTATTTACAAAGACTAATAAACATGGCTAATAAACATGGCATTTAGGCAATGCCATTCTACCTTCATTATGCTGAAAGTGATCAGAAGGGTTTCCCTTGCTGTAAGGCAAGCAGCTTGCAGATTAGATGTATTCCATAGTACAGGAGAGACCTTGAACTGTCCATTAGGGAGTATTAATTCAATTTTTCCTAAAACCAGCATCATGACATGGGAAGATACTATAATGCTGCATAAAACAGCAGACAAAAGGTATTTTTTATTTAAATTCCATTTTAATTGGAGCCTTCGTTCACCAAGTTAGTCACAGCTAATGATACAGCACATCAGTGTGTCAGGTTTTGAAATTACTTTTAAAAAAAGATCTAATGAAAGTGAGGCCTACTGTATGTTCTCTGTTAATCAACAGACAAAATTATTTCAGCTGTACAAATAATTGTACATAGATCCAGCTACTTATTGTCAGTCTCACTGACACTAGCAAGAATTACTCTTGTGGAACTATCTAAAGTTTATGCAGAGACGGTCTCTCTCTAATTTCTGGAAGCCAGTAAGACTTTATGGTGAAGGTACATTAAAAATGGTCAGTGCATCTTGCTGGAGGAGTTTTGTTGCTACCATTGACAGCATTATGAAATAAATCAAGAAGTTACTAATCTGATTCTCCATAGGCTTTCTTCTTTGTGCAAATAAACTGGTTCCGTGCTGGTTTTGCATTGATGCTAATTATTATATCTGATACAAAATTGTGAAGAATCATACTTCATTGTGAAGTACTTGATTATGTCTGAAACTCCAGAGTGGCTGGAATGTAAAACTTCAGATAAGCTGTATGTGAATCCTACAGAAAGAGGAAGATTTGAAAACTGCTACGAACATCAGCTTTTCATAATCTTCAGTTCTCATGATAAAACACTTCTTAGGATCATAGCCCAAGAGGTTATCATCAGTTCTCTGCATTTTCAAATTGTAAATTATTACTAGTTGAGCCAGTGATAATACTTAAGCAGGTGGCTGATTTGGAATCAAGCAGGTGGTTGCTCCAGTGAGGTATAATTTGCAGTAGCAAAAATTTGGCCCTTTGTCTCTGTCTTCTGGACCACAGACAAGAACCAAACGTCCACTACACTGTGGATTTTTCACACTTGATAAAAATGGCCATGCAGTGTCAGACAGAGTCTGTCTCACTGCTCTTCTGTCTCAGTAGTGGCCAACACATGCTGGATGATAGCTGCGCTTTTGGTTCTGCATCTGCCATTTTATATATCTCTTTTTCTGTCTTACTTTGAAACAACCATAGTCTCTACTCACCTTCATTGTGTCACTTGATTTTATGAAATTTTTGTTACATTTCCATCACCTAATCCAGCTCCTTTCCTCCAGCTTGTAGGATGGTGCACTTGATTTGTTGCTTTCACCTGTAGCTAAAGCAGAGGCTGATTATACTAACGAAGGCAGAATCACACTGAAGAGACTGTTAATATTAGTTTGTAGTGAATCCAAACATAACTACACTAATATGATATAATCGTATCTGCATTTTAATACCCAGGGGCCTAGTAAAGATGGTATTAGCACTGCTGTATATTGGAATTGTTCCATTAATTTGATTGCTCTTTTTGCCTTTTTCTTAGTCTTTCCTCATGTCTCTCGTATTCCTTTTTTTGAAATGAGGGGGAGAAAGCAAAGGGGACCAGAACTTTGTACAGCTCTTAACAATCTTAGAATCACAGGATGGTTTGGGTTGGAAGGGACCTTGAAGATCGTCTAGTCCAACCCCCCTGCCATGACCAGGGACACCTTCCACTAGACCGGGTTTCTCACAACCCCTTTCAGCCTGGCTTTGAATATTTCCAGGGCTGGGGCATCCACAGCTTCTCTGGGCAGCCTGTCCCAGTGCCTCACCACCCTCACGGTAAAGAATTTCTTCCTTGTATCCAACCTTATCTACTCTCTTTTAGTTTAAAACCATTACCTATTGTCCTGTCACTGTGGTCCCTGGTAAAAAGTCTCTCCCCATTTATGTTTTAAGCCCCTTTTGTGTATTGAAAGGCCACAATGAGGTGTTTATTGCTGTGTCATAGTTCATACCAGTTATGAGAGTTGTCAATTGAGTATTTTCACTTGCTGGTGCCAATATTGATTTATATTCTCTACAGAGGTTATAAATTCTCAGGGTAAAAACTGTCAGTCTAGTGTGACTGACAGGTTCTTGATTAACGAAGCCTAGGCCTGAAATTGCAAAAAGAGGCGGATGTGCTGGTGGTGATATGGAGATGGCTGAGATTTACAGGATCTTCATGCAAGGATGTTTTTCAGTAACTGTTGCTTGAGATAACTGTGAAAATAGTGCTATTATTACATATTGGAAGGCCAATAAGGTTTTAATAGAAGTAGAAAGAAGTGCACTGTCACAAAGTATCGTGATAATCTGTTAATTCCTAATATTCAGTTTGATGGAGTTTTTTTGGCTACTGTGAAGGACCAGACTTAGTTTTTCATAGGGTTGTAATAACTGGTACCAGCACAAATCTAAGAATGATGTAGGTTTCATGTGAGAATCATGCAGATGACCTCTCAAGGTTGTGTAATCTCATCCCTAATCAAAGCAGGACAAGTCAGAGCAGGGTTCTCCTGAACTTTTTCAGTGAAATTTTGACCACGACCTGTCTGCATCTCTCTTTCTGTGTTTGACCACTTCTATGGTGCAAAATAAACAGACAACAACCTCACATCTGGTCCCAATTTTCTGCATTCTAATTTGTCTTCCCCCTGCACACCTCTGGGGAGCCTGGGTCTCTCTCTGACCCTCCGGTAGCCTTCTCTGCTGAAAAACATGCTGTTGTTGAGTGGAAATGGTTGTCTTAGAGACTTCTTGTGTTTCTGGTGGAATATGGTTAATACTAACATGTAGTAAATTAGCTGATCCTTTAAGTTAAGATGTGGTTTTAGGCTGCAGTTCAGTGAAATGTTTAAGTGTTCTGTCTTCAGTGGAACTCAGCTTTGTGGTCAAGTTCAAATGCTTCATATTTTTGGGGTTTTTTTTGATGTTGAAGTAGTTTCTTAAGACTTACTATTTTTAGTTCCAAACTAGCCTGCTGTGCTGTATGTCATTTATACAACCATTGATGGTGCTATCTTGTTGTTATAAGTCAAAGTTCAAGTACTTTGACTCTAACCTAAAGTGATTTTTTTGATTTTTCTCCCCTCTGATAGCTTTGGAACCCAGCTGATCTGTGCTAAAATTATATTGATTTCAAAACACATTGTTAAAATCTGTTTAAATGTGAACCTCATCTCTGATTTAACTTTTTTCTTTTATTTTTAATGAAGATCTCATACTAATGGCATCTGAATTTTCAAAAGTACAAGGAGTTTTACAGGCCCCCTAGATAAACTGGTTTTTTTTAAAACCTTTTTTAAGGTGATGCTCTAAACTAAATGTGCTATTAATAAAGTTAAAAAAAAAGAAGTGAACATTCAACAGATTGTATCCAAAAGTTCCCATGGCGACTTCTTTTGTTGACCTTTTTCCCCTTCCTACTGGGAATTTGTCCCTGTATCTCATTCTTTTGGAGGGCAAGAAGTAGAAATCTGTTTTTACTGTTAAACCACTGACTTAGAGCAGGTACACGGATATTTCATTTGGCGACAAGGTATAGAAGGGAAAATGCTAAAGTAAGACTTTTGGTAGAAAAAAAAAAAAAAGGCAAAAATATGTAAGGCTTGAAGTGTGTTGCCCAGGAATTAAAATACAATATTTGTACAAGTATTAATACAATAACAGTTGGGCAGATCAGCTTGAGAGTAGGTTACTGGCTGGGTTGGAGGGAACTCTGAGTCATCACCTTTTTTTGATGCCCTTTTAATTGAAAAGCAAGAGAAACAACACCACCAAAAAAAAGCACTTTTGAACTATCCTGGCTGTGATTTTATTTTAATTGTCTTTCTTCATTTTGCAATGAAGGAAAAAAAGCTTTCCAATTCCAGACTGCTGAATGCTCTGCACTTCATCACTTGATGAGAGATGGAGTGGGAAGCTCTTGAGGCTGTTACAACACCTGCCTTATTTTGGTTGTGCCTGTGTAATGCTGGCTACATCATCTTATCTTTCTTCGTTGCCTTTCTCCATTTTTAAGTGAGGGTGACATTCCTGTCTCCTGTGTAAAGCGGTTCTAGAGCAGCCCGTGAAAAGAAACGTTTGTTTGCTAAAACCACAGGGCAGCCTGCAGGTGTGCACAAGTCCACCGTAATACCTGTTGCTTTATTTCCAAGGTGCCCACCAGAGCTGGAACAGGAGCACGATGCAATCAGTGCTTTTCTCCATCCCTACCCCACTTTTCCTATTAAAGAACCAGGTAAACCTCCCACTCCTCAGCTCGCGTGGTCCCACACCAGGGTCCCTCTTCCACACACACGGAATCTCACTGTCCTTGTGGCCACTTCTCTCAGCTCCTGCTGGCATCATGTAAATGGCCACTCTTCTCTGTTTGTTATCAGTTCTGTCACGGTTTCTTCAGTTTAAAGGACTACATTACGGTAATTTCTGTTTTTTCTAAAGAACATGTCATACACAGCCAAAATTGCCCTCCTTTTTTACTTCCCTGCTTGTCGGTCCTTCTTGTCCTATTCAAAGGTTTTCTTAACTGCTGCTGCCTTTGTGCAAGTACTCAGTCATTGATTTTCTGTCACCAAAGCTTTATATCAAAGAATGTGATATCAAGGGATTTTTTTCCCTTTTACAGATAAAGGAAAGTTGCTTTGTTTTCAGGGTTCCCAAGAGACCAACCTAACTTGCTGTCAAAACAAACCAAAAAAATTCTTTATTGTTAGTGTTTCTGTTCTCAGTGTGTGGATTAAAAAGAACATTTAGAGGGCCATTTATTTGCAATCTAGGCTTCCTGAGCCAACGAAAAAACTCTTTCAGTTCAACTAGGTGTGGAAAACCTTCTTGCACTACTTAACTCTCTAGAACCGAAATGGTTATGTCTAATTAGCTTTTATTTGCTTTTAGAGCAGGCTGTCTTGTTATACCATTTATACTGTATATATTTGCTGTGGAAAATCAAAAAATGCTGTAACTCAGTTATTAGGCAATCTGATGGTCTTTTCTCATTTTTGGCTGATGGAGGGCTATACTGTAAAAAAAACAAACCACTGAAGCAAGCAATGCTTTTGAGCTTTCTCAACAGATTAGAGAATTCTATGAGGTAGGAAGCTTCCTGTATTATTGAGAGTGTACTTAGATAAAATTGTTTTGTATCTACTGAGGATAAATAGTGTGAATTTGATCTTAAAACTACTTCTGTTTTCTTGTGATTTGGTGAATTTTACAGAAAGACATTGTGAAAATGAATGAAGTTGATACTTTAGGAAAATAACGATGTAATAGGCTTGGAGAGGGAAAGGGTGTTTGCTTTATTGTGTCATTCATATGCAGAAAATAATAGCTAAGTCTAAGAGGAGGAGTCTTAGGCAGAGGAATGTTCTGCAAATGATGCAGAGAAAGCGGGGCTGGAAGCTGTTGTTCTGTGAGGAAAGGCAAAACAGAGAAATTGCTCCCATGTCTATCTTCTGTTATCCAGAGCACTATCTGCAAGTTTCTCTTTTTTGTCCCATTTCTAACTGTAGACTTGTTCTTTGAAGATTTATCTGGATTGAAGAGGGGGTATTGACTGGCACTGGGACAAGAATGGGTCTGAGAAACTGATCTGAAGATTAAGTTTAATTGATGAGTGAGTGTCTCATTGTTTGGCCGAGCCTTTTTGGAAACACTCGTCTACAGCAAGAACACAAAATGCTGGCAAGAGCCCTACATAGTTTTAAGCTGTTGCTCCAAGCTGTCACCTAGATTAGCTGGCAAAAGAATGTTTGAACCTGCAAATGACTTTGGCAGAGCCTCATCTCGAACCATAGTTGCCTGGCTGTGGAATTTTGCCAAGTATTGTACTACTAATTTGAGGGATGGGGGATCACAAGGTTTCCCAAGCAGCGGATGTCTGCCTGCATTTGCTGTGGGATTTTTTAGGTTGACTTTATGTCTATCTACAATATTTTTATCCCCCCGGAAGTGTATGCAGTATGTTTTCAGAGGGAGATGCTGAAACATCATTAATATCCATTCTTCTGCTTTTTAGCTTTTGTTACTTAATCTCTTTTTAGAACCAGGGTTTGTTTTGTCATTTTTTGAAAAGTCTCTATATCTTTTAGTTGGCAATGTGTCACACCCAAGCTCCTATGATTGCCACCCAATCCATTTTACCTACAGAAGAAAATCAACATGCCTTACCAGGTGATTCCCAATTTCTATGCCGAACTTGTGGGTTATGCCTAATAACACGAACAGCAGCTAAAGCACAGGAAGCTGTCATTAAAAGTTTCAGATATCCACTTGTAAAATGTAACATTTGGAAAGCATCACTCACTTTCTGAAGTAAAGGTTTGCAAGAACAGGTCTTCCCACCCTATTTAGCTCAGTGTAAGCTAATAAGGCTTTTCGGATGTGAAGCCGAACTTCCAAATTCTAATATTGGCTTTTGCTTGTAAGGATGAATGTCTTGTTATACAGACAGTTTAGACCAGGCTGAGAAGAAGCCAGTTAGACCATGATGATCCATTTCATGCATCATCACTACATGTAATGTCGCCTTCTACAACAGCGTTGTCCTTGTTTTTCCAGTGTTCTTTATTGCTGCCATTTGCACTGTCACTACATCAAGATTCAGCTGCCCTTTACTGCAGCAGATTTTGAACCCTCGTAAACATATGCATTAAGGAAATTTACTTCAGATAAAGTAATTACCTGAATCCACAGCAGAAAAAGTCCAACTAAATCTAGTCTCATTAAATTATTCATGACATTAGGAAGTCTCATCCTTTGACTTCATTTTTGTTCGTAGATTAGAAGGAGGAAAGCAAACATTGCTGTGGTTTCTAAAGTTCAAATGGAGTGGTTCAAATGCAGGAATGTTTCTAATCTAGCAGAAAAGAAAGCAACAGCAATTAAGGCAGAACTATCATGAACAAAAAATATTGACTTCTGGTGACAAATATCTGGTTTTTCCATTGTAGAAATTGCCAAATTTTTGCTGTTTGTGGGTGGTGTTTTGGGGCTTTTTTTGTGATATATCTTTTGCATCATCTGTTTCCCTCTAGTTCTGTGAGCAATTAAGTCGTTCCCCTTTTTAAAGATTTAATGATTTTATTGTTTTGTGCTATTTTAATCTATTGTAATAACTAACAGCAGATTTAACGGTTATCAGAAACTCCTGAAGCACACTTTCAGTCTTCAGAAGACTTATTTTCAAAAGAAAAATGTATTTAATTCTCAAAACTTGTTTTGTTTTTTATTTTTTAGATTAGACTCATTCTCTGTAAGCAACCATATTTTGCCTAGAGTTGTTTAGTTTTAAGGTTGTAATATAACAGAAGATGGGTGGCAGAATTGAAGACAGGAAAATGCAGACATAATATAATTAGTTTTAGGGCTAAATAATTTTAATAAAACATTTCAAACTCATTTTCTGTTTTAAAAACAGCCACCTTGCAGTCAAAGTCCTTTGGGTTTTTTAGTGGAGTTTGTAAAGCTCATTTAATATAGAGATTAACGTCTTCTTTTATTTCTTTGATTGCATTTATTGGTTTGTAAACCTGAAGGCTGTGAATTTTATGAAAGAAAATCCTTTAATTTTGTGTATGCTTATTGATATGTGCAGTTGCCATGGTACAGATTTGGAGTGAAACTTTAAAATCCCTGACTTGAACTAGTATGATGATTTTTAGCATCATTTTTCTGATCCAATTAATCAGAACTCTGAAAAATTACAAGTACTGAATTTAGCTGAGTGGATGCTCTAAAAGTCTGGGGTTCTAAAGTAAAGCTCTGGACTTCACTACGTGGTGTTAAACCTTCTGCAGGGCCCCCCTTCAGGCACACAAACCGATTTGTGTGATGAGGTTTTGTTGAGAGTTCACGACTCCCTCTGAGTCTCAAACCATTGTCTGGGAGCAGCTGCTTTAATTTCTAGCTATTCAGTTTAATGCCTTCTTTCCAATTGTTTTGTACAATGCTGGATTTGAATAGAGTTTTATGTAACTTCCATCAAATAGCTGAGTGGATCAGGAATTGTTCAAAACTTTGCATCAGTTCCTTAGGATGCTTCTGCTTCCTTTCCTAGCAGCCCCTGCTGCTGGGGCAGAGTTCCAGCTTATTAAATAAGTGTACTCATTGATGGTGGACTTCAAGCTTTAGGTTGATTGTAAGGTCCTGTGGAGATAAAGATGGATTTTCAACTCCGTTAAGCACTTTATAAGGAAGCTTGTGAGAAATGGAGGCCATCTCATCTACATTCAGCAGCCTGAGTTCGTGACTGATGCTGCAATTGCCAGATAAAGGTTTTTAAGCCTGATGGCTCCGTGCTCAGGTGTGGGGCCAAGTATGAAAACCTGAAAGCTGGTTTTGTGGACAGAGGTTCATGGTTGCATTTGTTAGTAAATTTTCTTTGTAAAGCTTGGAGTTGAAGAGAAACCTGAGGGTATGTCTGAGCTCCAGGTTGCTCCTAGCTGACAGCCCAGGCTGGTTTTGGTGTTTTGTCCACTGAGGAAGTGCCACTTTGACCACTGAACCCTTTGATATACTTGTCTATCCAGTGTTATCACATGTCTTGCTTGAGAATATCTTATCAGATACGGAGGTGGGCTCTATTTGCTGTGTTCAGTTTTGAGCTCCTCATCATAAGAAGCACATTTTGGTACTACAGAGAGTGCAGAGGAGGTGACGAAGCTGGTGAGGGGCCTGGAGCACAAGTCTGAGGAGCGGCTGAGGGAACTGGGGCTGTTCAGCCTGGAGAACAGGAGGCTGAGGGGAGACCTTATCACTGTCTACAACTACCTGAAAGGAGGTTGTAGCATTCAGGGTGTTGGTCTCTTCTCCCAAGTAGCAAGTGATGGGACAAGAGGAAATGGCCTCAAGTTGTGCCAGGGGAGGCTTAGATTGGATATTAGGAAAAATTTCTTCATGGAAGGGGCTGTCAGGCATTGGAACAGGCTGCCCAGGGAAGTGGTGGAGTCACCATCCCTGGAGGTGTTTAAAAGGTGCATAGACAAGGTTCTCAGGGACATGGTTTAGTACTAGAGTTAGATCATGGTTGGACTTGATGATCCTGAGGGCCTCTTCTAACTGAAACGATTCTATGATTCTATTTGTATTTACTCAAATAGAGACATTTTTAAGGTTGTGCTGTGGCTCTGTGGCAGGGCAGGTGGAACTGTCTGAATGTTAATGGTACTTGGGAACCACCTGCAAAATTTCTCAGACTCCATTCTACTGTTAATAGTAAAGAAGCAAAGTTAGGTGGTGATGCAATTGCGATGTGAATTAAAAATACCATAATTTTAAAATGAAAGTAGGTTTTTCTTGGCAGGTCTGATTATCATTCAGTGAAGAGAATGTTATCTAAACCCCCTTGAGTTCCCCTATTGAAACTGTTCACAGATTGTCACCTTTCTGAAGTTGAAACTCTTTGCATATGTAAATTGTTCTTCTCTAACAGATCCATATAGGTTTTTTATACTGAATAAACACATTTCATATTTTCTGTATTTTGGGAAAGACTGAACATGTAAAAATGTAGATCCTCCTCACTTTTTTTATGGCAACTATATTGACTATTGTGATCTATTGTATTAGGTATTCTGAATAGGTGTACCAGATATTGTAAGATGTATAAAACATAGAATTTTTCACCAGACTATGTTCTGCCCTAAATACCATGCTGGACAGAAACAAGTTCAAGTAAATAAGAGAGTAAGTAAATAAGGGAGTCAAGTATCTTAAATTTTTGCTTGATATCATACAGATTCCTGTATTACCTTTTTTTTTTTCTAAAATAGGATACTTTGAAAATTTAAAATTACCAGAGAAGAAAACTTGCTCTGTTTGCCAGAATTTTTGGGTTTTTTTTCTTCATTGAGAAGCTGTTTTCTGCTTTTTGAATGCAGTCTCATACCATTACTGCCAAAGGTGTGGGAAAAATAAATGCTTCCTCTGTTGGCCTTACAGCTGTACAGAACATTTATCCCATACCTTCAAAGTACCCACACTTGCAACTGGTTTGTGGAAACTGGGTGTTTGGGGGCCAAGGGAGAACACTTTATCTGCAAGATCCAGATCTGAGTAGTGAATAATGGCATTTCTGAAATAAGCTCTCAATAACAGTGGGAACTTTTAGAAAGAAAACAATGATATTTGGTGATAACTTTGAGTACTTTCAGCTGCAGCAGCTGTGCAGCCTGTTAGTATGATATAGGAGAGCTGTACATTTGCTACCAGGAGTATATACTGTGTACAAAAACAGTTTAATTTTTTTGACTGGACTTCCTGAAAATCATCTTTGTGGTACAGTGTGGAAAAGCTGAACTGAAATGATTAAGTTGTTAAAAAATAATTGAAATAATCCAAGTTTGTTTGAAACTAAGATGCAAAGCCTGTTATGCCTGGGAACATTGTCTTGATAGCAATCACTTAAGCACTATTAAAGAACTATTACGTATTCTTTTGTTTGTTGTTTTTTCTTTTCTTTTCTTTTCTCTCTTTTTTTTTTAAGCTGGACCTGTGATCTGCAGAATGCTAACATACCCTCCAACTCGAAGAGCCTTAATTGTGGGTTGTGGTCTGCAGATGTTTCAACAACTGTCAGGGATTAACACCGTCATGTATGTATTTACTGCTTGCTTCTCTTTATAAAATATAAGAAAAAGACTAATAGCAGTTACAGATGGGCTTCTGGACAAAATCTGAAATGTGAAAGCTGTAATGCTAGTTTGAAATCTGGATACTGACATATTTGGCATCTCAGAAAACTGGTACAAGAGAATGTTAGTATAAAGGCAAACATTTATACAGAGATGAGAATGTAAACTATGCTCTGGGAGATGTGTTATTATATGTTAGGGTTTTACGATCAAACCTATGTCTAGATAAGAAAGTACACTTAAAGTTTGATTTTATCTGCAAATAGATCTAAATACTGCGAGGGTTAAATTACTGACCATATAAATGAGATGGAAAATTACTGTGAAGTGCTAAAGGAGGTAAGATGCTGAGGGAAGAAGCATTTCCAGTTATTCCATGGTTCTGTTACATCTGTGAAGACTTTTGGTAAATGCAGAAGTGAAGAACAATATATTGGGTGTTGTGATGAGCTCTCAGCTCACAAGAGGAGCAGCTCTTGGTAAATGTGCAGGGCACAAGACCTAGTTGAAGGCTAAACTACTGTGGAGCTACCGTACAAAGTAAATATAATGAGTGCAATTTCAATATTATCTTAAGAGGAAGTGTAAAATATGTCGCAGTAATGTTTTATGGAGAGAACTACATCTCAGGGAGCAAGCTTATTAGGAAATAGTTAAAAATAATGGCCAAAAGGGTAAAGCCTTTTGTGGTATCAAGAGGTACCATGTTAAATGTTAGAGTAAATATCTGCCATCTGTCACAAGGAGGGGAAAAAACCCAAACTCATTATTGTTAAACTGCAAAGAAAAGAGATCTGTAAGAGCTAAAGAGAGATTTTATGAAGTAGAAATTGCAACCAAATGTGGGAAACAAGAGAAGGCATAACTGGTAAGTTACGTGTGAAAACCAGAAGATAGGCACAGAACGAGCTTGGAGAAATTCCTCAGGCACATCAGAAGCAAGAGACCTTGTAGTCTACAGGCCCAGTAAGGATCAAGATGGTGTGAGAACACTAGCAGAAGAAAAATCTTTAGCAGCAAATCTTACGAAGATTCTTTTTGCATCTTTGTTAATTATGGACTCTACATGAATGTTCTTGCACTGGAGCTTACTTGAGATGTCTCAGATGGTCTGTTTGAAATTCAAGTGTTATGGAAACAACTTTTAGAACAAGCTGATTAAAATGAGTAATAACAAATTGCTTGGACTAATCAGGGTTCACCCAACAGGTCTGGAGTAATTTGAATACATAATCACTGAATTTGGAAATGTTGCATAATCTGCGTGAAGCTACAGCCCAGAAAGTTTTGTTTCTGTCCGTATCAAAATTAATTAAAACTGTCATAGAATTAAATGAGAAGATATGTTTATAAATATGAAAAATGAACATGGACCTGAAGAATATAAAATAATAAAGAAGAGCCAATGTGATTGTTGTAGACAGATTATAGCTTGCAAATTGATTGGATGTGAGTTTGTGGTCACATTAGAACTGTATATCCCATATGAACTAACCCTCCTAGTCTGTGACAGCTGCTGCCAAAGTTTCTTGGAGAAACCAGATGGTCACAAAAGTAAGAGAGAAGCCCTCTCAGGTTAATAACTTTATAAGATGAGAAAAATGAAGATAAGAATAAAAGATCAGTTATCACAAGCCAAGAATAGACTCCCACAGGGATCTTTGTGGAGATATTGCTGTTCTAATAAGTCCATGAGAGAGGCTAAACAGCAAAATGACAGCTTGCAGTTGTACACCATTCATGATATTAAGACCCCCAAATCTGTGAATGTGAATAGTTGTGGAAAGATAATACAAGATAACAAATTAATAAAATGGCAAGTATATTAACTATACAATATGATACAATAATTCTTGCAGGAGAGACCTGGCTAACTAACATGGACGGCAGTCTAAATTGTTACTACTCAAGAGGTCTTGAAGTTGCATTATAGTTCTGTACAAACACAATGACTTCCATGACCGATCTGCAGTAGCACAAACATTGCAGTTGTCTTTTCTTTTAATAAGGATAAACCAACTTACATATGGGGAGAGAGATACCTGTGTTTAAACAAGATGTTTAGGACTCTGCAACTTCGAAGAGAAATGAGTTCAGAAATGTAAGAGGCATATAAAGCTACTAATGTATAGAGAAGATGAAGAGAGCATGATTATTTATCATATTTTATAACAGTTTTGATGACTTCTAGCTCTTACCCAGCAGTAGGCTTAAAATAAATATTTTTTCAGGTGACACATGATTACATAGTAGAATTCATTGCCAATGGATCTTACAGACGCCAAATGCAGAAATAAGTTTAGAAGTTAATTAGGGAAACTTATATAATAAACATTATTAACATGTTATTAAGCACCATGTGGATGCAACCTCTAGCCATGGACAGTCACATCTTGGGTCTTACTGCTTTAGGAGGCCTTATTAGGCTGGAACAAAAACTTGACAGTTCACAAGGTTTATGATGTTGGTAGGTTGACTTTGTTTGAGATTTTAAAACACATGAAGTTTAAAATAAACTCCTTTCTATGTAGGAGGTTTTACAAATAGTTTGACCTAATTTGCTTGTGGATGTGTAGGAGGACAGAATTACAACCATAAACCATAGTTGAATCTTAGTTTTAAAATAAGAAAATGCCTATAATAAACACATGAAGGCACTGTTGTTAAGGGACTGCTTGTAAACTAATTGCAATATAATTTTTTTTTTAATAATAAAGCAGTGTAACTAAATTTTTAGTTATTGAGTATGCAAGACATTCTATGAAAGGACATTTTTCAAATATAAGTAACCATTTGTCTGTTGATGGTTTGCTTACATAAAAATTGGTGATTGCTTTAAATGCAGTAATTAAATTGTACCTTAAGGAACTGTCATGTTGTATTAACTCTCTAAGTACTATTTTCTTCTCCATCATGTTTGGTTGTGTTTTTCCGGGATTGCTGTTTTGTTGCATCAGGAAAACAGACATTGGTTTTGTTTCAGGTTGTAGGATTGCGTGGACTTGCCTTCAGTGGTTTTGCAAACTCTTCTACCAAAAACAGTCACAAAAAAATGTTTTGATGGTTCACTGTAAGTTTGGTGCAGCTGTGAATCTTCTTTGCTTGGCATATGCCCTTTTCTAGGCCATAGGAGAAGCAGTTAATGACCCTTACTTGCTGTTGCCCCGAGCATTTAGGCTCTGGTTGCCCCATTCTTCCTTATTTATTTCCATGGGACTCTTCTACGCTGTGACCAGTTAACATGGCAGCATCCATGATGAGTCCTGACTTGTTCTAATCTTCTGGCTTGAGGATTTTCACTATTTCTGATGTAAAATAATGCGTTAAATCTTGTATTTAACTGTAAGAAAGTGAGGCCATAGGAGTGAGTTTGTATGTCTGTGAAAAATTCATTAAAAAGCCTCCCAACATAATCAAACCACAAGGCAGGAAAGTGAAATGAAAATATAGGGAAGAAAACAGTTGTAGAATGATTTAATACTTCCCCGATTTATGTGAGTAAATCTTCTATTTTAGAAAACAGGAGTTTGAATCAAAAAGTATGGATGTTAGAGGTAGGAAGTTATATATATGAGTTTTTCAGGAGTCTAAAAATAATCACTGAGTGTACCCAGTAGTAGAAGAGATCATAAAAAGCAGAAAAATACCTACTAGAAACACATGAAGACAACAACAAAAATATAGACCTTCAATGCTTAAGTGTTTAGAAATCTGTTATACATTTTCTGGTTAAAAATTGGATATCAGTAGTGAAGCCAATGAGAGCAAAGTCCATGTGTAGGTGGATTTCTCTTGAGGATGGGGAGAAGAAACCTAGAAGAACTTTTGTAAGAGTTCACGCTGTTGTGCAATAAACTGATCTAGATTATGCACAGCAATAGTTTCATATTGTGTTTGAATCAGCCATGTACGTGTGGAACATCCAGCCCCAAGGAACCAGGAACTCTCATCACGAACAGGATGTTACTGAGCTGGTGAGAGCGGCGCGTGGAGCAACCTCTGCATTGAGGAGGTGGATCTAAAAGAGAAACAAAATGTAAAAATAGGCAAAGGAGATTGTGACTCTCACAGGAAGAAATTCTAGCATGATAAATTTAGTCAGGAAAAGAATAAAGCTCAGTGACCTATAGCTTTGGTTCCCTTTTTGCCTAAGAACAAGGGTACCACTGCTTTTTGATAGAGTGCCTGAAGTAGAAAAAATGTTTCCTTTTGTCATGGCTTTTGCTGGTTTAACTGACCTGTAAAAGATGAAGTCATACAATTTTAGACAGATAAGATAGAGTGCCTGAAGTCTCAACTCTGGCTGATAGGAGACTGAAAAAGGCCCTGTGAAGGAAGTTATATTCCAGGATAGCAGTTACTACGATTCTGCTTTTTAGTAGTAACATATCCAAGAATTTTGTTAAAACAGTGATGTGTAGATATTTTCAAGCCCACAGTGGCTCATAGTTAAGACTTAGGGGAGGAGGACTATTTTAAGGTAAAACTTTAAGCTAATTTTTCCATCAGTTTCTTCTTTTTTTTTTTTTTTGGAAAAAAAAAAACCCACAACACATTTTCTGGGGTGTGGGAGGAAGAGAGAACTTTGAGGATTTGACTATTCCAGATCGTTCGGTGAAAAACATCAATAGAGTATATTGATGTTTTAGCTATGTGCTCGTGTTCCTGTAGAACTAGGACTTCTGAAAACACTCTCGGTACTGTGCAGCTTCATTGCAGTAAAAACAAACAAAACAAAACATGAGGAAGAAAGCTTTTGGAAAAAATCCCAAGTTATCTTGAATACTAAGCCGTAATTGAGGCATGATTGGAGGGAGTTCAGTATTGTCTTGTCAGAGCTGCACACAGGTCTTGTGGCTTGTGCTGGAGTTTCTGCTGCTCTTTTGGGGGCTCTCTAGTTCTGAGCTGGTGGCCATTCACTCAAGCTGCCTGCGCCCTCAGGACTATAAATCCGAGATAAGATTGAAGAGGCAGCTGTATCATCTTGATTGTTCTTATTCTCAGGAAACTTTAGGCAGACTGGATGAAAGCCAGACATAATATTTGGTTCTGCAGTTGAAACACTAAACTAGATGTGATGCTAATTTTGTAATTTGCCATTATCTTTTCACATTGTGTTAGAAGAGCTTTCTGCGACGGAAGAGTGGTATAATGTGTCAACAGGGAGAGCTTATGGCCTTCAGCACTTTTGTTAAACTTGCATTTTTCCTGGTGGATGTGATCTGTTATTCCTAGTTAATAAAATGTCTCTTTATTGTTAAGATATCCTTGCATCTCCTAAAAGTTAAGTGAATCCACATGTAAAATGTATTGGTGTTCAGATTTGGTCTACAGATGCTTTTGAGCTCTAGCAGTCTTGCTTTTTAATCTGTGCAAGCAAACAAAAGAACAAAAAGAATGAGATGAAAAAGAAGTATCTTTTTCCAGCTGGCAAGAAATAGGGAGTAGAAGAAAATACTATATGGAGAAGGAAAAAAGCTCAGAGTAATGATAGAGAAGAAAAAGCTGGATAAAAGAGAGAAGGAAAAGACAAAGGAGGACAAGAGGAGGTTATGTAACCAACGGGAATTGAAGGTTTGAAGATAAGAATATTAAAACAATTACCATGAAAAATGAACGAATATCGCATTGAATGTAAATGAGAGAATCAAAGAGAACAGGAGTGGTACTGGAAGGAAGCCAGGATACTTCTGAAGTTGAATAGAGGCTAGAGAATAGTTCAATGGAAGCAAAGCACAAATCCCAACAGGTTTAATGGCTGGGTCTATTGTGCAGCAGTTGCAGAGCTGGAACCCATGAGGAGCTGTAAAATCCTTCTGTTGCTGAAGCGAGCGTGGGGCAGCACGTGCCCCTCTGTCACCCTGGGACCCAGCAGGGCTGGTACCAGCACTGGGAACTTCTGCTCCTGGTGGTGGCTGCTGCGAGAGGGACGTGTGATTTAACCCCAGAGGGATGCTGAAAGCTAAGACTGAGAAACTTGACTTTGAATTCCATGTTTTAAACTTTTTTGGAGATGAAATACTGAATAGGTAGCATAGGACAGTGACTGCTGTTAAACCTTTTATTTTTTTGAAGAACATTGAATAAATACCTTGTTTTGCGAATTACAGCACAAGTAATACGAGCCTTCTCTGCTCCTTCAGCATCAGTAGCCACAGAGAGACTTATAATTAGTGGATTAATGTATTTTAAAATTATACCAGATTTGTAGTGAGTAAGTTGGTCATAGAAGTGAGACTTTGCTAGATCACTGACTGTTAGCTTAGCTTTTGGAAAATAGTTGTTGAGATCTGCAAACAGAATTTCGACTGGCAAAAAGTAATGGTGGTTCACATTTTTCTTATGGTTTGTATATGAGCATTGGTTTTTAAGGTTGTATTAGTTTCTAATGTGTTCTCTGGCTGTGCATTTTAAAACAAAGCCAGCAAAATGCAGAAAGCATACTTCTTTTAAAAAAAAAAAAACCCCACAACAATGAACAAAACAAAATCCAAAACTTACACAATGCTACAATGTCATCCAAGTTGCGCAGCAGTTACTAAAGAGCAATATATCTTCTATTGTAGTCTCCACTTAGGTTTAAATTGGGCCAAAGCAATTACAAAGCAAGCTGCCATTATTTCTTTGTTTTTGCATGGCCAGTAACTTATCACTTCAGTTCTTGAATATACTCAGACTGAACTGTGCTTTAAGTCTGACTGAAGGAGGAACAATTACATCAATGTTTTTTTCTGATATGTTCTCAAGAAAATTTTAAGATGTCTCAAGTCTAATTTTCTCTGACTCCAGAAGATTGAGGCTGCTGCCTGCTTAGGTTTTCATCCTTCAGTATGCTTTTATGAGTAATCTGTACAGTTTTTGTCTTTCTCTTAATTTTTCCATTTTTCTCTTGGCTTTAGAAAATGTTCAATAGAACAAAAAGAAACCCTGTGTTGCAGGTGCACTTGCTTTTCAGATAATAATCCATTAGATATTTCATTAGTTTTTAATAAATCCTTCCAGTAACTCTTTTTGGAGAAGTGACCCTTAGTTTTACCGTATTATCCTTCCTTCATATTGCAAAAGTTTTATATAGTACTGCATGCAAACTTACAAGGTGAAAAACTTTAGTAGAGAAAAGAGATGTATCTTTGGGTATGTATAGTATACAGGTACTTTTTAGGTAGACTGTAAATATTTTTGGAAAAACAACTAAGTGGAAGTCTGGTTTAGTCAAGCAAAGGCGATTCTCCTGTTATACCAAATGCCTCTGTTATGTATACAGAAATAATGCGATTAACTTCTAACAGCTTGAGAGGAACAAATTGTAGCTAATAAATGATTTCATATTACTCAATGTAAAACATTATAAATGAGACTTTATGGAAACCACCTGCTTCGGTGTATTAGAAATTAAAAGAAAAATAAAAATGCTCTGAAGAGCTGATAGTCACCAACTTGTCCTTATCGGACACTAGCTTCTTGCATAGAAAACAGTCTCTGCTATAAGTTTTCCAAGCCTTGGAACAGCGATTTATTTATTTTTTTTTTATTTCTTCTTCCCATTGGCAGGCCTGAACTGAACAGTTAGCTTATTTGTTGAAATCTTTCCACTTTAATTTGGAAAATTATCACACAGCCTAAAGAGAGAAGCAGTGGCTTTGGAACTCTGACCAAGGACAAACTCGGATTTGGAGATGAAAGTGTTGTGTGAGGCGCAGGCCTCAGGCTGGGCCGGAGCAGTTTACAAGCTGACAGTTCAGGTGCTGGTGGGGCAGGTTAGAGAAGACTTAAACACCCTTTCATCAAAGGCTGTCTGCAGGAGCCGTGGGTAGTAGTTATTATACAACAGCTGGGAAATGGCTGTGTTGGCTGAGTCAATCCTTTTGATTCCCTCTTTCTCTTTGCCTTCACCTCCTGCTTGGGGCTGGTCAAGGAGGAATTTGACCATAGTTTCTCCAGACCCTGCTCTGATGTTGTTTCTTCTTCTCAGTCATTAGAAAATACAGACGTGGGAAGTGAGTGCTGCCTGGGAAGGGGAGTGGGCCTTAGTCAATCTGCTAGGAAGTGGCTGAAACAGAAATGTGTTGATGACAGGATGCCAATAGCAGCATCCAGGAACTGAAACCAACCAAACAAACAAAACATTAGCTGGCTAAGGAAAACTGCAGCAGGTCTGAGAAAATAAATTAACTCTTTGTTCCACAGGGAGGAAGCAGGCTGCTGACTGCTTCCATCGTGAATTAGAATCGTAGAATAGTTTGAGTTGGAAGGAACCTGCAGAGGTCAT
This sequence comes from Nesoenas mayeri, assembly GCF_963082525.1. Taxonomy (NCBI): domain Eukaryota; kingdom Metazoa; phylum Chordata; class Aves; order Columbiformes; family Columbidae; genus Nesoenas; species Nesoenas mayeri. The sequence continues at coordinate 16,415,901 of NC_137541.1, forward strand.
CTAGTCCAACCCCCCTCCAACCCTTCAAGCAGATCAGATTGCTCAGAGCCCTGTCCAGCCTGGCCTTGAATGTTTCCAGGGATGGGGCATCTACCACCTCTCTGGGCAACCTGGGCCAGTGTTTTACTGCCCTCGTAAAAAATTTCTTCCTCACATCTAGCCTGAGGATTAATGTGACCTGCACAAATCCTGACCGTGGTAAGAGGTTGTGGATAGTAGTGAGTATTGGGATTTAGAATCACCGAGAGGGATGGGGAGAGAAAATAGCACATCATACTGCCAGATGTATTAAATAGTTCTAAACCTTATACTTTGTTTTGATTTTGTACTTAGCCAGCAAACTGCAAGTCTGAGTGATGTAGATGGATGCATCTTGTGCTTGAGGCACAAGGAGGCAGCTCATTAAATGTGAAGATTTGTAAGGCTGCCACAATATTGCTCAAGTGTATGTATCCATTTGCTGTGTTTTAAAGATAACTTCTGTGCTTTAACAGTTTTGTTTAAAGAGTGAAACATTTTTCTTAAATATTCTTGTGTGTGCTTTTGGAGATGGCCTACAAAACCCTGAGCAGTTTAAGGGTTTAATGGTTTAGCGCCAAAGTCTGTAATTTATCAGTTGAAATAACTGTGAGAGGGTATTTAGGATACAAGAAAGACAGTAAATTTCAAAACAAGTCACCCGTGTATCAGTGTTGCTATCAGTAAAACCACATTATTTTAAGTTTCCTATTGAAAAATAACATTAAAAAGCAGGTGGATCTTTCTTCTCCTGTTGTGCTGACATGGTATGATGGCCAGAAATTAATGTGAGTCAGTTTGTAAGTATAGATTTGTAATTCACTGTAAAACACAAAGCCTGAAGTCTATGGCTTGTGTTATTTGGGCAATGCCGTACGGCAAACTTCAAGGTTTCCTCTCAGGCTGAAGCTTCTCGCTGCTAATGCCAGTTCTGTGCGCATTTCATGTTCTTGTTCCTTTTGAAATAGAAAATCACAGCTTTAATCCACTTAAAGGAAAAAAAAAATGCAAACCAAGCCACTGAATCATGATGGAGTTGTTAACTAGATTAAAGCTATAAAACGTTCATCTTATTTAAGAAGTTGCTTGCTTTGTCAGTCTAACTAGCCAGAGCTTTTGGAAGATGATTATTACAGATACAGCCTTGTCCTAAGTATTGGAGATCAAAGAACAGGTAATTCAGATATAAAAGTTTTGAAGGTTTAAGTACCAGGAAGATTGGGAGGGTAGTTCAAGATGTTATCCAATGAGAGTAACAGAATGAAGTTAAGTAAAATCTAGAATGATTATCAGAGCATAGTTTAGTCTTAGAGATATTAGACTGAGTGTCTTGAGGGAAGTAGGAAGCGCTCCTTATTTCTAATTGCTTAAATTGTTACAACAGTAGAGAATGTATTAGAAATAATGTATTTGGGTTTCTTTGGTGTTGGAATTAGTAGACATACAATAGAAGGTGAATGTAAGTTCAAAAGAAAAGGCTGATTTCCTTTAAATTAAACCTTTACACCGCACCTATCTTCTGATAATTCTCACCTTCTATCCATTTATTATTAAAAAAAACACAACAAAACTTAACAACCTTCCCATAAAACCAAGACAAACTTAAAAAATCCTAGACTGCCAGACACATAAAGTGATATTGAGGTGGATGTTTATTTGCGTTATAATTTTCTTCAGGTTTAAAAATAACAAAATACCATCTCAAATTGCAGAGGAAGCAGGTTCAGGGTGCTGATGTGAGGTACTGGAATGAACGTTTAACTGCAGCCTCTCATTCTGTTTTGAAACACTAGATTTTTTTCTGTTTCATAAGTCTTTAAATATTAGTCTTTTGCTTATTTTTCTGGTCCTGAACACTGGCTTGGTTGTGGTGGTTCTGTGGGGGTTTTTTGTGTTTTGGTTTTTGTTGTTGTGTTGTTTTGTTTTTTCTTCTTTTTCTTCCCCAAACCCGAACCTTTAACTCAATGCATTGGAAAACCACCACATTAAATATATTTTTCTTGTCTTTTTTAAGTTCTGTCTCAGGTTATTGGCTAGAAGAAACTATACTGAAGAGTGGAATAGCGTGAGTGGAAGTAAACCTCATGGTATGACAGCAGCAAATTATTAGCCACAGTCTGCACCCATATACTAGAAGGTCTGCCTGATGATTTGGTTAATTATCTTTAGAATCTTGCAGATGTATTAAAAAGGATTCTTCTGAGCATTAACTAATACTTTAATAATAATAATGATAATTATGATAATAATATGTAGTAGTAATAATAATAATAGTAAACAACCGAACACAAACCAATCAAAAAGAAACTACACCCAAAACAACAACAACAAAACCCAAACAACAAAACCCAAAGTCAAGTGTCTTTAATAAATATAACATGTTCAAAAGACACATGTTCAAAGAACTGTGTAGGAGCAGACACACCAAGTTGTTTTGAAGCAAATACTGCTATCTGTCTTCTCACTTGCGACCTGTTTTATTTTTAATGAAATCTCATCAGCAGGGATTATGTGCACAAATGTATTATTTTTACCCCCAGTTTTTCATACAAATTAATGTAATCTTCAGTGGTAAACCAGCCAGAATGCTGAGGCATTTGTATTAAAATGCTGGAAAACAACCAACAGTCCTGCTGATGGTACTTTTGTTTGTTTATTTCACCGAATTATGATTATTTTTTTTTTTAATGGTAACTGATAAAATCTGTTCTATAGTTCTTCAGATTGTGAAAGCATATTTAAAGAAAGACTGTCATTTTGGAGATAACTTAAAACCAAAGTATTTATTTAAAGAAGAAATGTATTCAAGCCACTATTTTCTACCACTTCTTTTGATATTATTCAAGGATTTGTGTCTTTAATAGAAATTTTTCCCTTTTTTTTGGCATTTGGCTTCTACTCTCCCTTTTGCCTGTAGTGAAGTCACAATACTGTTTGATTTCTATCTGTTGCCTTGGTAATAACTCCCATGTCACAAATCTGGTATGAACTGCGCTGCAGGGCCATACAGGAGGAACTGTGTGAACTGCATGGGTGGGAGTAAAGTCTTTGCTGAAATGTATGGATTGGGTTATTATCATTTATGGTAAAGCAATTATGTAAAGAAAAACATCTTTATATATAGTGTGTGCACAATGTAGCTGTTAACTCAGTTAAATGCATCTCATTCATGTTGTTTGTATGTAAAGCCAAGTAATGACATGAACTCAGAGCAATGATGTTGTTTATAAATCATTGGTCAATGATTGCTGAAGGAAGCTGCCTAAATAGCAATACTGGTTGCCTTGTTTGTTTTAATGTATTATTTGTCTAGACAGCTTCTGGTTGGTCTCAACAGTTTGTCTTGTGCTATTACCTTTTTAATAATCTTATGAAAATTCCTTTCTTCTGCAGTTGTTAATGTTTAATATTAATCATTTTGTTGAACTGTGCTTTTTCATTATCTCTAGCAAAGGCCATTTTTAAAAAGTTTTGAGAGCTATCAGGAAATCAGATATCAATCAGTGACCAATTGGTTTTATTTTTTTTTCCTTAAGGTAGAGTAGAGTAGTAGGGGGAGAGGGTTTTGTTTGTAATGTAGGTTTGCTCACTTGTGAAAACACAGAGGATATGTATTATCCAAATATTGGGCTGTTTTCTTAGCATAAGAAAGTGTTTCCTCCTTAGATGAAAAACAATGAATGTATAAATGGGAAGCACTTCAGAGCTCACAATGTAACCAGTCTTGAAAGACCAAATTAAAGTATAAAAGGTCACCTGGTTAGATGCTGCCTGATTCAGCAACATGAACAACCTCGGTGAAATATATTACTGATTCCACTCAAACAGAGAGTAAGAGATATGATGCCCTTTAGATCTGTTTATTCACCTTTACTTTAAGGGCATAGAAAATGGTTCTTTAAATTGGATTCTTTGGAGTCTGTCAATAAGAGTTAAGCCACTGCAGGCTAGACAAAATGCCTTGTGCCACAGAGGTGGAGAGAGACCAAAAGAAGGTTGAAAGGTTATGTGCAATGTAAAGCCTTACCATGAGTCAAAGTAGTCCAGAAGTGGATCATAAATAAAACCTTGTGGCATCTAAAGGCTAATCAAGACTTTGTTATCACAAGCAGTCTGTAAAAAAGAGATCACTATGGTCAAAATAACCCAGATGGAAGGTGTGGTATGGAGTACAGTCACCAAATCAAAAGAAAATAAGGAATTACTTAAGAGACTCTTATTTCCTCAGTGCAGCAAGAAAGCAACCTGTCTGTAAGGCCTGTGAGGAGAATGAGGAGTGATGGGGGGAGTCCAGGGAAGGAGCGGGATACGCCTAGAATGGCATTTTTTACAGTGGAAATAAAAGACAGGATACAGGCTGATTTTTCTTTTTCTGGTGCATGTAGGAATGGAGAGTGACTTATTAGTGAAATAGGGCAGCTCTTAAGGGATACATATACTCATTCCAAGTAATTTTCCTTTTCTGTTTCATATAATGGTAAGGAAATAATCATTGTGTTAAAACATTTATAGTTTTAAAATTATCAAATACATTATGGTAGTCTTTTCTATCTTATATGCTTTATTAGAGTTTTGAATAAGTAAAAATAGCAAGACTTATCTCATTGTATTTTCCAGGGTATACAGTCCTATTTTAAATGCTAATATCTTACAGCAAAAACCAATTTTTTGATGATTCTTTTCACGTTGTGGCAAATGAACTCAGGCACTGATGGAATTCTGAACAGAGACAGAAACAGAATTTCTTGTAGTAATCTATGCATATAAAAAATACGATGGACTGTACTGAGATCTGGAGCACAGGCTCTGCAAGGTACTGGTCAGGTCTCCACAGGTATTTGGATCTTACTGCTGATTGATTTATTACATTCATTAGCTTAAACTAGCTAGACAATAATTTAAACAAATTACCTTATTGTCAAATTCCTCCTCTCTCTGCAAATTCTGGTCTGATCACATCCTTTTAAGCATCTCTGCAAAAGGCTGTGCTGCCCAGCTGTGTCTTCAGTTGTGCTTGAGCAACTTCAGTGACTTTTCCTTGCACAGGTGTAACTGATGCCACCACCTATGCAAACTCTTCAGTGCAGAAATGCATATTGACCAAGCAGTAGATATAGGTAAGCAGTTTGAGATGGTGGACTTGTGTCCGGTTAAGGAAATCTTAATTCCCTTAATAGTGTAGTATGCTACTGCAGACAACTGGACGATTAGACAATGCTAGAGAGGGAAATAAAAAAGGCAGTATAGAAACAGAGAAGAAAAACGTGTTGCCTGAGAGGGACAGAGCTTTAAAGTATACTGGAAAGCTTTTGTTGGAAAATGAAATTGAATTCAATGGTTAGACGCTTAGTTCACTTGGCTTTCCTCTCAGCAGAACCTGAGAGCCATATTGAGGTTTTTGTCTTTTGAAATCTGAACAAGTAGCTCTTGGGCATCTGTGTTACACTTGAGCCCTCCTTTCTGCTGTGTCTTGTTAGGATACATTGAAGCAAATGGTTGTGTAAAAGAAAAGATACTGTTGTAAGACTTCCAATCTTGCTCTGAAAACGGTGTTTTTTCTTTTGACCGTGAAGAAGTAGCAACTATTTTTTATTTTCCTGAAGGAGTTATTCCTGAAAATTATTCAGCTGAGGGACAAATGAAATCAGTATATTCCTGCAAAGAACATATTATCTTGCCTCCAGTCCTTCTTAGAAGGACTGACAAACACCACACTGGTCTGCATGGTTGCAAGCAGCTTTAAGCACATTTTCTAACTCCGGCTAGCAATTTACTGCCCTTAAGTGGCACGTTTTAGCTTCCTGTGGTGTGCCTGTAGCGTGCATATGACAATAGTTTTCACACAGTGATATGATTTCATACTTTTGAGCTTCTCTTAACTCAGTCAGGAGACTCATTTAGGCTATTAGCTTGGAAGAAATTGTAGTTTAGCTCCTCTAAAGCTCTTGGCTCTTGCAGCACTCAGAGCTGTATGTGCAGGGTCACGCAGGGTGGCTGGAGCCACAGGACTGTCATCGGCCAGGGCTGCTCCAAGGTCTGTCTTTCATCTTCTCTTGCACTATCAAAGCTGATCTGTGGCCCATCTTTTCAGTAAATCAGCTTTTGGCTTTTGCTAACAACATAATCTTGCAGTGATTCCTCGCTTGCTGCACAGTAAACCATTGTGTACAGAAGCACTGAAGTAAATTGACATGCACATTTTAACATTTTTATTGGTATAGACATGTCTTATGTTCTTTGCATGGTTTTTTATTTTTTACTCTATCTAAATATAGTTACGAAGAGGTTATAAGCAACTCTTGTTTATGATATTTTTTTTAAACTAGGAAAATAATTTACTTATTTGGGGATTTATCCTGGTTTCATGAAAGGCATTTTCCTTTCCTAACAGCAAGTTTCTCTGTCTGGAACAAATTAACAGCCATCCAAGGAGTAATTTCTTCCTCCATTGCAGAAATGTCTTCCTCTGTGGTCGTGCTCTTCAGTCTGCCTGCCACACTCACTGGCACAGACACTCCCCAGAGGTTTCAGATCAGAATCACAGCTGCTGCTCTGAGTCACAACTTCATCCTATTTGGTGGGATTTCTGTGTTCATTAGACTAATTAATGATAGAGTACAGCAATGTGACATGGCTTGCCTGTTTGTTTTTGTTAGCTTTCTCAAAAATTCAAGTTATTGGTGATTTTCTGTGTCTAAATAAATGTTTGATTACATGCAAGATTTTAAACAAGCAATTTTTTTCATGTTGTCATTAAAGTCGGAAAAAGGACATTGCTGCCTGTTATAATCTTGCTTGAGCTGTACAGAGGTATTTAAACCCAGCAAAACCTGTGTTTGTGGAAAGGAACAGACAGACAGAATCCACTCCATAAGGGTGTTGTTTCCCTGTGTAAAATTAGAGGTATTATGGAGATGAGAGGGATGGAAGGGGGAGAATGGGAGCAAAATGTAGTGCTACAATTGTTGCTCTACTTAATAAAGTAGAACACCACAAAGCACTGAATATGCTGGTATTTCATGATGGTGCTGTGTTTTTTCACTTGCAAGAAAATACTCCGCATCAGTTTGTCCTCACCCCTGCTTAGGTACTTGTGCTGCTTTTCCAGGTTTTTGAAGGAAGGTGCTGAGATAGGCTCATCTTTTAATTCTTCTCAGGATAACAATACCTAACTATGTCATGTGCATAAGTAATTATTGTTTATACGCATTATAAATCTAACAATGGATAAAAGTTAAAATGTTACTTCTTATGTATCCACAACTGTGTACATCATGTCTAAAATCTGTAGGCTTTTCCCTTCTATGGGCAATTGTAGAAATGTGAGGAAAGGATGGGAAATTTTAGGTTAAGGATAAATGAGAAGTATGTTAAGTCTTTCTAGATAGAGAAGGGTTGAAGACATGACAGTTTTAAAATAAGGTGTTGTTCAAATATATAGAAAAAGGTAGAATTCACTTTGCTTTGTTTCTGCAATGTGTGGGTAGGAACATAAACATGTAAAATATTACTGTCATACATATTGTTGATACTGACAAAGGTGTTCTGTGTGTTTAACAGCCTGCAGTGCTTGCAAATAAAATGTATTTACAAAATATTTGCTAGATAGTGTAAACACAGGAATCTTAGTGACCACAGTATGTCTGAGCCAAATTGAACCGATGGATGATAGTATGGCACTGTTTTCATTGGAGAAATCAGGGAGCTGACACTGATGACTGATAGAAAGGGTGTAGAGTTACTAGTGTTTGAAGAAGATTGAAAAATTGTGCGACCAGGTGGCGAGAAGGCTTTAGAGCGAGTACGTATCTATCCATCACTGTTCAAGGGGTGAACCCCTTGACCCTGCAGTCTTCTAAACCCATGTTCTCTGTCCATCATGCTTGAGGACCCACCTGACTGAGAGCATGACCTTTGCTTCAGGAGATGCCACCTGACTGGCCACCAAAGGGCAATAATGTATCAAGTAGTAGTAATCTTTTGTTACTTTCCCAACAAAGTAAACTAATTTTTCTATGAATTATGCAGTAATTCATTTGATGTTCTTGTGACACAGCCTTTGAGGAAATTTTCTTCCATGCAAATACCTGTGAAGAATAATGAAGAGAGGCATACTAAAATGCTAAAAGGTGTGATTATTTACTATATGCATACTACTATTTGGTGTCTTTTAAATGCTGTGAATTTTTTGAACTTGCAGCCTACATGGACAGGTGTGCCAGATAAGTAATGTTTACGAATTTTTTTCAGTCTGATTTTTTCCATGCCCCCCCACGAGAGTATAATTAGCAAAAGCTAACATTCAGTATTCCTTGTTCAGAAACTGTATCATACACTGTCATCTCAAAACTATGCAAGTTTATGTGGCAGTCTGTTTATGCCTGTAATAAATGTTGACAACTCCCAGCTCAACAGTTGCTTCCATCAAATGCAGACTGTTGCGTCACTCAGATTTCTAAGTGCCAGCCTGAGCTAAGGACTTGAATGAAAAGGCAGCTGGCTCAAGGTTTGTGTCTGGAGGAGATGTTTCTGAGTCTGGTAAGGGGCAGCAGCAGTCTAAAGGAAGAGTAGCAAGTCAGCCTTAACTTTCAGGTGATGCCCAAATCTCCAGCATTCAAGGACAAAACATGTCTCCTTTTGGCTTCTCTCAGAAGTATTTCTGATAAAAATTGCTGTGAGCCAGTGAGAAGTGCGGCTTGCTTCTTTCCAACATGATGATGCCACGATGATCCAGGCTTTCAGCTACTCTGAACTAGGCTGTTCTGGTGTGTTTTGGTTGAGAACTGTATGTTGAGCTCTGGCTTATTCAACACAGGTCTCTGCTCATTAGACTTGTCACCATAGGCAGAGCAGCTTACTGTAGCCAGTAGACTGGGTGTAAAGAGTTTAACGTAGCTTTATTTTTTTGAAATTTCTCCATACTCCTTAAAGGACTAAGTTGTCAGGTAGATATGCTGTGCAGTTGTACAGTTGATCACTCAGGAAAATGGATGTTTCCTTTCTCTGCTGTATCAGTCTTGCATTTCCCCAATGCAGGTGTTTTAGCTGTGTTATCTACTGAAAGCTATTCACCTTTCATTTCCTTTCCCTGCAGTGCAAATTTTATCCTTGTAACTGATGCTTAAAAAAAGAAATAAAGCAACCTTCTCAGAGCAAGATGTCCATGAGCAGTAGAGGTGCATGGTGTTGGTGTGCTGACATTGTTGTAAGTCAGGGACTACTGGTGCTTCCTCGTTATCTATCTCCATCTGTCAGCATCCATTTGGTTTTTTGCCTTGTGTTTACACTGCAAGCTTTCTGACAGAGGTCATTTAATTGTTTTGTATTTGTACAGCACTTAGTACACAGAGTCCTTCCCAGTAGTGGAGACAGATATTTCAGTAATGCTGTCAACCTTTAGGAATGAGGCTATGTGATGTTTTGCTTCCGACAGTGTAATTTTGCAGACAGTTCTCTTCAAAGTAATTGTCTTTATACCAGTGTGGAATCCAAAGATCTGATTTCTCCTCTTCTCCTTCCTCCTAATGCTCACTGATGGAAAACTTGCTCCATCCTTATGCAGCCTTCCCTTCCAGGAGGAAGGTCATAGCCTGGCCCTGCCACACAGTCACAGGCAGCAGTGTCTGCATGGGCCATAAGTATCTCTTTTCTCTAACAAAAGTAGTCTTTCTATTTAAAGGAAAAAAACACAACCAAACAAACTACCTAGATAATCCTTTCTATCTATTACAATGGAAGGAGCTTTGTTTATGATATATGACAACCCTTTTATTAATTCAAGCTGCGAGTTTTAAATTCTTTGTGAGAAAATGGTTAGATGTCACCCTTTTTTTTCGCTTGTGCGAGTCTGGCAGTTGTAATGTCAGTGTTAGTGTTTGAGGGTACAACAGTTATCAAAACTTAACTTGGTAAGCCTAGAATGTTTGTATCTTATATTGCAGCATGCCTTATTTTACAGTGGAATATTTAAAGGAAGAACATAGATGACCATTTAGTATTAGATTTGAGAATTTGATAATTCTGGTATGATAGTGATTTCCCAGTCTCTCTACTATGCTGTCTTATGTTAAATCCTATGTACTTCTTATAAAACCTTGGTAATCTGAGTTGTTTGCCACACAGTGCTAATTATGCTAGTAGCTGCAAAAGTGCCCTCAGTCTTATCTTCTCAATGTTGAGACAACGTGCAAATCCACAAGTCAGTCTTCTGCAAAGAGCACCAGGCTCTTCCCTGCTCAGGAGCTGTGGGCCTGCTGAAGCCTCAGTGGTCACAGTGAGATGAAAAGAACAAGACCAAGTTTGGCATAATGTGGAGATGTGTGGAGAGCCCAAGGCTGAGGCTGGAGGTCAGACTGAGAGGAAGAGGTAAAATTTTAAACAACAAAAATGCATTTTTAGTGTGTATATTGTAGAACTAGAAAATAAAATAGCAACTTAGCTTTAAGAGATCACAGTTGCAGAAGTTTTATTTTCAGTAGTGTGTTAACATCTCTGTACTTTAAATATGTAACTCAAATATGGAAATAAAATATGTTGTTGCAGGTATGTGGTATTATTAGAAGCACTGTTAGGTGGGGCAGTGAAACTGCACATATGTAGGGAGGTCTTGCTACTGTATTTACATGTATTGTTCTTCTCTTGGCAAGGATCCTCAAACAGACTTTGGTTTGAGAAAATCAATCCTTGTCTGTCTTAGACAGAGCTTACTTTGGTTTATCCTGGATGTTTTTCTTGATGTGTTAAGTAGATTCTGGGATGGAATTAAGACCAAATAAAAAGGCAAGAAGAGTGAAGACAAAGGCAGCAGGGAAATCAGGTAGAAGCACAAGGAAGAGTTCAGATGAATAGTGGATTTTTAGCATGCTAGTGTATCTGTTAACTTCTGTTATATTGCCATGGGAAATATTCGGAACAAATAAGAACAGAAGTTGTATGTTATTAAATGTTTCTTTATATCAGGTAGCAAGCAATAGACCATCAAATTTTTGAAGGATGTTTTACAGCCCACATTTTGCTAATTTTTTAGCTTTTTTTTTTTTTTGCCAGCTGGTCACTGTTTGACAGCGTTTTGGTTTTGGCTGGGATAGAGTTAATTTTTTCCTAGTAGCTGGATTTAGAATTAGAATAATGTTGATAATACAGTGATGCTTTAAGCTGTTGCTAAGTAGTCAAGGACTTTGCAGCTTCTCGTGCCATGCCAGGTGCATAAGAAGCTGGGAGCAGCATAGCCAGGACAGCTGACCCCAACTGGCCAAAGGGATATTCCACACCATATAATGTGGTGCTCAGGATATATTGTGGGGGGAGCTGGCTGGGGGAACTGCTGCCCAGGTATGAGCTGAGCATCACCGGATGGTGAGCAATTGCATTGTGCATCACTCATATATTCTACTAGTATTAGTGTTTCCTTTTCTGTCCTATTAAACTGTCTTTATCTTAACCCACGAGGCTTACCTGGTTTTCTGATTCTCTCCCCCACCCCACTAGGGTTGGGAGTGAGTGAACAGCTGTGTCGTGTTTCACTGCCTGATGGGTTAAACCACAACAGGTTGACCCTATGTGTGACTAATCCATTACCATGCATCTGATTGTACTTTTAAAAATCTTCTGAAACACTCCAAATCACAAAAAGTGAGTTATGACAAAACAACAGCATTCAGATGGGATGATTTGGAATGCGGAGGTAACAAGATCCAGATTTCCTACATGCATTCCCACTTTGCTCTGAGTAGGAATGAACAGGACAAAGGCAGTGTCATCCTGCTAGTCATTCAGAGTCACCAGCTGGCAAATTTAGCTCTGACCTTAAAAAAAGAGAATGAAGGAAAAAAAAAGTAAATGAGTGAGAAGGTAAATTACTTGATCATAGTCCATACTGGCATTAACATCTAAAAAATGTAGCACGCAGTTTCACAAGATAGAGTTTGCTCCAAACATTTTAGACAACACCTGAGGAGGTTCATATGGCGCGGACAATTGGTGCAAAATGTGGATTACCTCCAGCTGGGATTTTTCCCTCAAAAAGAGGAAAACCCTATTCATGAACAGCTTTGCTTGATGGGACTTGTACTCTTCCCTTGCCTTGTATGTCAGGTGTGTCTGCTCAGTGAACTGCTGCTGTTTTGTATTTTTGTAGATATCCATCTTCCATTTGCCTTTTACTTCTTTTGTAAATGAAAACATTTTTTCGGGACCGCTGATTTGAATGTCCTCAGGCAAGAAGACCTTTCTTTGTGCCAGTGAAACTCATAGAATTTTCATTTATGTGATGGATTTTCTCCTCTCAGTTTCACTCTTTCTGCCCCTCTGGGATTAATTTATCTTGGCCAGTTTGAGAAGAAAAGGACTTTTATTCCTGTGCTGTTTCTAGACTCCTGCTTAGCAGGCCAGCAAAGCCAGTTCAATGAGGATACATAGTCATAGTCCTCAATTGTCTCATGCAGAATATTTTGCGAAACAGTAAATGATGTGTCTTGCCCACCGTGAAGGCAGTCATCTTCCATCAGCGGGGCTGGCAGGCCGAGATGCAGATTTTATTCAAGGCTGCTATTTCTAGAAGGACCTTTGGGGAGAATTGACTTTGTCTGAAAGCTGATGCCTGTTGCCCTGTAATTGGTACTTCATTAAAATATTTCAGTTCAAATATGCCCCTAAGTTCTCTAGATACCTGTCATGAACATTCTCAAATGTAAATTTTTGTTCAGTGTGACATTTTCGAGCAAAATCTCGGTTGCAGGATTTAAATTAAAGTTATCAAGAAGTCTGGCTTTCTTCAGAGACCTTAACAAGGTGCCTGATAACAGAACTTCATCCATGTTCTCACTTGAGTTGTTATACAGTTCTATTATTTTGTCTTTCATTCTGGTTTCCATGCAACCTGTTCTAATAAGAAACGAGGAGTCTTCACCAGATAGTCAGTTCAGTAGAACCTACTGGATGAAATGTGAATGTAAACCAAAAGGAGTTTGTTTAGACATTTCAGTCTACAAGCAGTACACAGGTCATGGTAATAATAATAATAATACTAAAGAGAAGAATCAGTTATTCTGTGCATTTTCAATAATACATTTGTGCTGTTCATTTTCTTAGATTATGCTTAAACAGGTGGAGTCATTACTCTTCTAAAAGTACTAGAGCTGAATTACCTTTGCCTGCACAAGAGAACTCTGGTGATACCACGCTGTTTGATATTTACTATGTTATTATCATAAAACCATGAAGGTTGTTCTAAACAAACCTTGTATAGGTTGCCATTTGTTTTTACCCTTGGAGCGTGGTTGAGTGATGAAAAATATGTATAAAAACAATTTTTGTGTGAAACACAGTTCATCCTATGAACAAGATGATGGCACAGTCATCTTCATTGTTCACGCTGTAGCTGTAGGGCTTCTTTTTCCTATTTTGATTCCGTGAATTTGATTGACTTTTCTGGCTTTCTGCGTACATCATGTTGCATTTTACATACTTTACATTGTTTTCTTTTTAAAAAAAGAACAAATATAGCAATAACCAGTGTGTCATTTACTAGGAATCTTGAAAGTGTGCTTTTTTTTTCTTCTCCAACCCCGTAATAGCTGAATCATAGCAAATTTCAGAAAGAGAGAACATTATATCCATTAGCAGCAAGCTTTACTATTGGCATGTGAACACAGGAGAACATAGAATTGTTTCATTAAATGGTGGGGAAACCAGGCAATTTTGTCATAACCAGCCTCTAACCTAATAAAATGTAATTGCATTACTGTTGAATTTTAAAGGCTTATTTGTGGATCAGGACAGTGCTGCACTAAGTCATGCAGGAATATAGAGCAGAAGGACAGCTCTTGTTTTGAGAGATTACAGTTAAAATGACAAAAGAATAGTAGCTGAACGCAGAAGGAGTGCAAGCAAATTAAAAAAAATATTTAAGTATGAAGAATAATTGGATAAAGTAAAATGGGATGAATAGGATACGATGCATTGATTTAAGAAAATCAAGCTGTAGACCAACCAAGTATTATTCTTTGAACAAATAAGTGGCTTTGCTAGAACAATAAGTTGTTGAAAATGTCATTTACCTATTAAGTTTCAATTTCTTTTTTTCACATGAAAAATTTTTAGTTCAGCTTTACTTCAGGAATAGCTGGGATTGCTCAAGGACCGTAAGATGAGTAAAGGTCTAAGCAAAGATGATGTGACAGAAGGTTGTGAGAAAAGGAAAGACTAATTAATCTTGCCTTATTTAGTATTCTTGTTATAGACCTTGCTGCAAAAGGTTTCCTTTTGCTAATAGAATGAAACGAAATTAGAATTCATTGTCATTGGTAATAAAGATGGGCTGAAAATCAGAAGAGAATTTGTAACTGCTAGAGGAGGATAGTTTTGGAGCATAATTTAAGGTGGAGCCTAACTGATTTTACAGAGTATATTGTGGTTTCCTGCAATAGCGCAGGATTGATTTAGGGATATCATCTTCATCCTTTCTTTTAGATTAATATCAAGAATGTTAGAAATTAGCTTCGCATCTCTAAGATGTCTGATTGTGGAAACGACTGAGTAGCCTTAGCTATTGAGTTAACTTGTATTTAGGAGGAACATCTAGAGGTCATTTTCCACTTTGCTGTTCCGAGCAGAGCTACCTTCAAAGTTAGATGGGGTTGCTCAGGGTTCTACGGAGCTGAGATTTCAAAATATCAAAGGATAGATTCAGGCAACCTATTTTGGTGCTTAACCACTTTCATGGCAAAGAACATTTTTTTCCTGATTTTCAGTTGGAATTTCACTTCTTCCAGCTTGTGACAATTGTGACTGAGACTGACCCCATTAGTAGCCCCACTTAGGTTGTGGAAAATACCTGTGGTCTTTACAGACTACACAAACCCACCTCCCTCAGCCTCTGCTGACATGCTTTATTCCTTTCACCATGGTCTGGTTTGGTGTGATCAGAAATCACATCTTTCATGTTTTAAAATTATGTCAGAGCTCAAAGAGGATAACTCCTTACAATAATATGCAGTAGGCTACCTGCTTTTTCAAGTTTTTGTTTTCAGCACTGTTAAATCTTGTTATTGCTGTAAATGTACACCCGATATGGTGGAGCAGAAGTAACATGGGAAATCCCAGGGCCCTGTCGTCATACTAAGGTATGTGTAATAAATCTTACAGCTCCACATTCTGCTTAACTCCCACAGAGGCCCCTTGTTCTGTAACTAGCTGAGAATTGTGTAACCCGAGGTATTACTGTTTGGTACATTAAATTGATTTCCAGTAAAATAGTGCATTGATTAACATAAAGTAGAATCTGGATTGAGGTTATGATTAGATTAATTTTTAATCAAATTGTGGAATTAATGCACAATTACATAAATGTAATTAGTCTTCCTCATATCTTTTCATTTCTTTAATTATAAAGAACACCTTAGTTTTTCTTTGCACTGCTTTTGTGATTAGTTTTTGGCAAGTGCAGAGCTTAGTGTTGATGTTACTACTGTCCCCTTGTGAAGCGTTTTTCAAGTGCTCCTCACTTGAGCACTTCAGTTCTAAAGTTTTGTTGATGATTGTTGCACGTTATCTTCAAAACAGAACCAGTCCCTCCAGACATTCTTTGCAGAAGAGGCTTCTCGTATGAAGTGGAAGATGATCTTGACAGTTCTCTGGTACTGGAGTCTGAAAGGCAGTGAAAGACAATTTTTAGCTTCTTAACAATTTAAGAGGGAGATCCAGATTTTGTTTCCATTGCTTTGAAAAACAACTTCACTCTTCACCTCCTCCTTGTTGAGATTGCTGCTGTTCAGCACATTCCTGAGCTGTGATGCAGACCTCCATGGGTCAGACCTCCATGGGGTCCTTCTGGTGAGCATTAGGAGAACTGATCAACACTTACCTTGGTCTCCTTTCTCTCTTCCAGTTGTTTTCAAGTACTATCCACATACGAATCTTCCTGTGAGAAGTGTGGAAAAGATACTCAAAAAGCTTTTGCAGAGGAGGAACAAACACAAAGGAATGAGGTGACATCCCCAAGGGTTACAAAGTCATAGAACTGAGATTATAGTTTACATTTTTGATCTTGGCCTTGAGTTCACAGGATGAACTCTGAAGGACAGAGAACAGAGATTGTATGTAGTCAATCTGTCCTAGCATGTAGAATAATTGGTCTGAATAGTATAAGCTGCCAGGGATTTAAAACTTGGGAGCTTCATTAGCTGAAACAAGGCAGTGGTTAACATGAAAGTGATCTTTACCCGGAGGTGACACAGCAAAATGGACAGCTGATACGGGAAGTATTTGTTTGAAGCAGTTGAACATGAATACCATTCTGCATCTATCCTCTGCTAGGTGTTCACAAGTGATTGTTTCAGAGAGAAGTTAAAATGTTGTTTCTAAAGGTACTCTTAAAAATATCTAGCATGGAATCTTTTAATCTGCTTATTGACTTTGTGGTAGAAATTTTCATGCAATTCTATCTTAAACTTTTATGTATTTTCTAGCAGCTTCACTCAATTTTAAATTCAAAGTGTATGTAAATATTATACAGAACATACAGCAGTAAACCGTGCATGCACACTTAATACTGAACTGTATGCTTTGTATAAACAGTAAGTTCTCTTCTATGTGGTTAAATCATATATAAGAACATTTTAAAATTTGTCTATATAAATTTAGAACAAATTGCCCTATTGAATAGAAGTATACAGTGTATAACGCACTCTAGAGATTATCAAACAAATCTGTTGCCCAGCATGTGGTTCATAGATTAAAAGGCTACTATTCTGCACTGTGGAGAATCTAACTCTTTATTACATTAGCCTTTAATTCTTAATTATATTAGTCTTCAAAGTGCTTTGTATAGCTCTAATAATTTTGATGTTGTGCTAATTGCTACATTTTGTATTGAGGAAAAGAGCAATATGTTTGTCCTTTTGAACAGGTAGCACATTCACAGCACTCTGCTTCCATTGTGCAGACCATGCTGAAACATACTTTCCCAAAATAGCCATTCAGTGCTTTTCTAAGTACAGATTTATTTTTCACGGTGCATTAGAAATGTAGTGGAGTCCTCTGCTAGAGGTCTGTTTCATAGCTGCTTTAACTTTCTCATTGGATCCAAAGAGCGATTATAATTCTGCTTAGCCTTTACGAATGGCAACTGGTGCAGAAGTCACAAACTTCACAGCAGTGGCGAAACATAGTTGACACCTACATAATAATGAAGAAAGTACAAGCTAAAAGCTAAATCCATGAGCAATGAGTAAATGCAGTTTGCTGAGGTAAAATTCCTGAGGTCTTCACCTAGAACATGAGTGGACTGAGGTGTCTGTGAAGGGCTTTCACAAAGGTCGGTGACTTGACCAGAGGACCAGTGAGCCATGCTGTAGGAGGTGGCAACAGGAGAAATAGCTTCCTCTGGAGCAGGGCGATACCTGCCTCCTCTTCCATTTTTAGCCATTGATCTCCTAGAGCAACGTGCCCAAGTGAGGGGAAGTCTTTCTCAAAAGAAGGCAGAAGAGTCGCCTTAAGGTGCAGCAGGGCTTGGTGATTTGGGCACCCAGCGCATCAGGTGAGGCACACTTGTTGAAAGGAGCTCAGCTTGGGCAAGTGATTCTCTAGATTTGGCACTAAAAGTTTGTTCTGGGTCTTTCCATCTGATGGTGTTACATTTTTGTATTAACATTTTTGGACTGGGTATTAGAATCCAGTTCTTCTCAGCTCTGCTGTGACTAGAGCGTCTCCACAAAGCATATTCAGGGCATGGAGTGAAACAACGTGAGTAGGAAGAGATCTGACTTGAGAATCTCAGGTCAGAGCATCAGAATGTGAGACTGATGGTTTGTTTATTGACAGAAAAGCAGAACTGCATACTTGGGATGCTTGCAGATCACTTTGTAGTAAGTGAAAGGTAAAGAACTAATCTGTTCAGGCAATTTTTACTGTTGAAAGTGAAGAAGACATTTCGAAAGCAGCAGCTCGATGTTGCATTCAGGTGGATTAATCATTCCAACATCAGAAATCATACCCTTTGGTTTTCTGTTTGTCATTTATATGCCATGTTAAAATTACTTCTACAGTTTTAAACATCCTGAACATGAAAGGAAAAAAAAATCTGTGTACATTGGTGATACGACTCTAAGGAATTTTTTCGGTCTGCCATAATTTTTTCCTTTCTATGATGGAACAGATGGGCCGAAAGACAACAGAAAAGACTGCGTGTAATAGAAGCAGACACTGCCAAATTAATATTCACGCTGCACACAGTTAAGTTTGCTGTGCAATTAATATTGTTTTCTAAGGAAGCAGAAAATACAAGTCTGTTGAGATCTAGTCTATGTGCAGTGTATGTCTGAAATGTATTGCAAGGGTAATTTTTGATTATATGAATATTAAAACCTGAGGTTGGATTTAGAAATATTAATTAAATCACTACAAGTGAGTGGCATGAATTTGAAAGACACCAAACAGTTGCCATTTCTTGGTGTTTGGTGCCAGAAACATCTAAAAATATAAATTTCTTAATGCAGATTTAGAGTGGTCAGTTGAGGTTGTCAACTTAGGATGTTTTTGCCAAAACCAATGCTCCAAAAAAGGATCTCATCTGCCACCACGAATAATGAGCTCAGATGGTGTCACTCCAGCATTACTCTTTGGGTTTGTTTTTTTCAGCAGTCCTGAAATGACTGTTGACAATGTGGGTGCATCTGTGCATTTGAGCCTGGGGAAGACTTTTCTGCCAGTTATTTCCCAGAACTATTTTATTTCTTTTTCTTACATAGGACATATGCTTGAAATTGTTACTAGTGAGGGCATTGTGCCCAGTAGTGACTGCAGCTATGGCATACTCATACGCACATATGCATGTTGTTATTCCTCATTGCTCATCATGGGGTTTTCCCTGAGTGACTGTGGAATTGCTGCCAACAGATTTTTTTTTTTTTTAATATGGTGCCATAATAGACTTATTCAGAATGAGAAGAAAATGTATATTTACTGCAAAGTTCTTAAAGTAGGCTTCCACCATTTATTCTAGCATCATTGGGGGAATGTGTCAGGTTCACCACAGCTGCTCTGGCTCCGTCAGCCTCACCTCACAGATGAGTTTTGACTTTCTCATTTCTGCTGTTCTTTGTCCATCCTTGTGTCCCCAGTAATAAATTCTGCTGTTGGTTATGTCTTTCTCTGTTTTCTATTCTTTTAATTGCTGGAATCCCTCGACAGTCAGTCATCTCAGTAGCCTAACTTCTGGTTAAATTAGTTTTTTTCCCTGATGCCTACTCTTGCCTTTCCAGAAGTGCAACCCACTATCTGTCTTGAAACTTGTTCTTCCAGGGGAACAGGGATGTTTTATTCAAGTATTTGAAACCTGATCCAAAGAAACCCAAAGCCTTTAAGACAGCAGAAGACTTTCTGTTGGTTTGAAGCTGTCTAGCGGCTTCATTCTTAAGAGCAGCGTTGTCTCTGGCCGCTTGGCTTTGACAACAGTGGCAATGGGACAAGTAGGAAGGAGCTGAAGGGCAGCTGCAGGCTTCCTGGGTTTTAAAATTGACAGTAGCATGTAGTTCAGCAAGCTAAGAAAGGAGGCTTGGCACAGCAGTTAATGATTGGGGTCTATAAAATAGGCAAGACTTGGACATCTGTATTAGGAGGTCAATCAGTATCTTAAAATAAAGAAACATATAGCTTGATAGCCGGAAGGCTTTCTTATGTCTCTACTAAGTCGCTCTTGGTGGTCAGAAGATACTACGATGACCTATTCATTATTTTAGACCAATTTTGTGGATTCTTAGTAATAATTCATTGCAATTATTCTCATGGGTTGAGCTCTAAAAATGCTAAGCTGTGCAAGATAAACATTATTAATGCAACATCTTCTAATTAAAATTGAAAAGGATAGAATATTAATAAGATTTCACATATGAATTAATATTTGTAGTGTTGCTGGAATATTAACTAGTTTTTATATGCCATAGACAAATTATTTTGATAATTTATATGATATCAATATGGAAATAAAGTTCTGTAAGTGAAAGACTGAGTATTTAGTAAGATAGTTACAGATTTGGGAGATTCACATAGATGTTGTTCCTGGTTTTGTGTGGATATTTAAAACTCTGTAAACTTTAAATTTGTAATAGTATGTTGTCTGTAAGCAAACTTGCTCATTTAAAAGAATAAAGTGTGGTTTCATGGAAGAAGTACTTTTCTTTACTCACCTGTGCTTAGCTGCAGAGCTTTCATAACATACCCTTTACTTAAAAATACAAGAATTGGAGGAGTGAAGGAGGGGACTGTGGGGGGTTTTTTGGTTGCAAGGTGGAGGGGGTTGTTTGTTTTTTAAATCACATTTTTTAAAAGTTGTTAAGTGAATAGCAGGAGTACAAGATGAAGCGTTTCTAAATGTGGAGATATCAGAAATAATTTACTCTGTGCAGAAAATGTTAGAGAGATCATTTGTGAGCTATTAATCCTAGCTAATTCCCCTGAACTAGTTGTGTTCTCCCAGGTAGTTGTGCAGGGCTCGCCTCCTTCTGCAAGAAGATACCTGTGTGTATAGTCATGAATTTGTTGCCGAAGGAAGCAGTGGGGCTCATGCTCTAAGGATTGAGTCATGTATCTTTGCCATGGAAAGGGCTGTTTTAAAATGGACATTTTCATCGAGCTCCCATTTGTATATGTTGAAATTATTATTCTAAATACATATGTATTTGTCTTGTTTCTAATTAGGGAAACTGTAAACAAAGCTCAGATACTCCAGTGGTAGGTGGCGGCGTGGTACCTTTAAGCAGTTTTTTCAGTGCTGTCTTATACCATGTGAAATGGTTTCCCCAGGGAGCTCCACCAACAGGGTTACTCAAAGATGTCCTAAAGCTCCACAGAGCATATGTGGGGAATCTGACCCTGCTGGGGGAATAAAAGAACTCTATTTTGAAGATGTACTATCTGAAAAGAGGCGCTGTGCAAACTGAACAACAACCACCTTGCTGTGCATGAAAAAAATCTGCTTCTTTTCTTAACTGAAAAATGTCTTAAAGATCAGATCCTGTAAGGAACACTGAAATTACTTTTTCTTAACAGTTCATAGTGCATTTATTAACATATGATTTTCCTTCTGCCTGCCTGGGAGGGAAGCTTGGGACAACTAGCATGATTCTGTTCAGCTACTAAACCATGGTTGGAAAGTTGTGGCTAAATTGTGATGTTATCTTTTTGCTATTCAAAAGCAAAAATTAGAAGTAGTACATTTCTTCCCAAAAGCCAAATAAATATTTAGCAGAGAAGCTTAGTCTTTCTTGAAGAAGCATCCATGAACATGGTTCAAAAGAAAGCTTGTTTCATTTTTTTTTCATTACCTTTCAAGATCCCGTAACTCCCAAGTTGCTAACTCCTGGCTCTTACAGTGAGACTATCGTGTATGGAATCCCTTTGTTTGCTGCTGGCCTTGGCTTAAACAAAGGGGCTGCTTGATTTTTATTTATTTATTTTTTAAATGCTACATACGTTTAGCCAGTCTGTTGATTTTAATGAGAGCTGATTTCATTTATGGGGATCCCAGACAGCTTATGGCAGGCATCAGTGCTTTCCAGCATTAGAATACCCTGGAATATTAAACAATTTAAACTAAACTGAAGTTGTGAGAATAAATGAATAACGGAACAAGGTATATTTTGCAAAACACCTGGCAGATTTTCTTTCCCTGCTTTATACTTATTAATTTGCAGAGAGCACTTATCTGCAGTGAGACTCTGCCGTGTCGTCATTATGCTGCAGGTAGTTCTGGTGGGTAACTGTAGATGGTCATCTGTCACCCTCCTCTTCCCAAAAGCCTCACTGGTCTTCATTTACGAAATAGGGATGATAATGGTGATTTTCTTTCATAAATGTTCTGTTGAAGTGTTAGGCACTTGTTTTTGGTGTCTTCATTCGATATATAAGGTGAAAAAGTTGCCATTACTTTGCTTTTTGTTGCAGTGCTGAGCATATAGGTGTTACCGACTCCAGCCTGTTCTGTGCTGGAAACTTCATCTCTGTTTTGGGACGAGGAGGAGGGTGGTCAAGACTTTGTTCCTTCCAGTGCTTTAATTTAATTACCAGCTCTGCCTGGTACTTTTCCGTTTAACTCTGCAGTTAAATTTGACCTTCTTCTTCAATGGGTTTAACTACAGGGTTATGTCTTCAAATTTACAGGGCACTTTGTCTGTCAGAGACTTATGTAGGAGTTTGCTATTATTTTTCTGTCTGATTTTTTTTTTCTTTTAAATAATAGTTCTAGCTCCTCCTTGTGTTTTACTGTTTTTCTATTATGAAGAAGAAAACAGTTTCTCTCCCACATAGGTTCAGGTGAGACCTGTGAAAGACCCACATAAATGGGTGAAATGACTGAGTGTGAAAAGCACTCTGGCTGTGTGCGAAGATATAT
The DNA here is from genome assembly GCF_963082525.1 of Nesoenas mayeri. NCBI lineage: Eukaryota > Metazoa > Chordata > Aves > Columbiformes > Columbidae > Nesoenas > Nesoenas mayeri. The sequence continues at coordinate 16,438,306 of NC_137541.1, forward strand.
ATGGTACCAAGTGAATAAGCAAAAGAAAAAAGGATTCTTTTTCTCCAGTCTCACAGCAGATATTACAACAGTATTTTCAAATGACTGAATACCTGTGTGACAGTATCCATTAAATTAGGGAAGTGAATTCCTTTGTGTAGCTTGGTGATCTTAAGCCTTTAAAGGTATTTTTAATCCCTGCTAAACACTGGTACACTTACTTTGCTTAATAGCTATAGAATTTAGTCTCTTTGGACACTAAGAAAAATTCGAGCATTTTCTTAACATAATTAAATGGTAATCCTTAAAACCTTTCATTGTTCCTTGCATGTGGATGACGTGTGGTCAATCAGAGAACATATTTGGTGTAAAGAATTATGTCAAACAGTACTTAATACTTAGGGGTTTTATTATCAAAATATACTTATTGTAATAAATGACATTCACTGTCATTTCACTCTATGCTGAAAGCATTTACAACACAATACATTATTACTGCTAAATGGGGAATTGGAAGGTATAATTACAGCAGGGAAGCGTAGAATGGCACTCCCCCGCATTGCCTCCCAGGCACTCTTTTTGAAAAATCCACTATAGACTTTGAGATGATCCAGCAACCTTTTCCTCAGAGAGCTCTTCAGGACTTCAAAAGTGGAAATATAGGAAAGAATATTTAACTGTTGGTCTTAAATTGGAGTCCCATAAAGCGGCAGAGTCTGCTTCAGTAAGATTTCAGGATCTAGTCCTTAGATATTTTGCCTTATTAACCTGAAAAGAAAGGTACATGCACCCAGTGGTCCTGTTTTGTAGCTGAAGCCCAGTTGCCTTTGGAGCTGATGAGCTGAAAGGGTCTTACTGATGTCCAGCGGATAGATGATCAAAGACGTTTTGTTTGTACGGTGTCATACAAGCACGTCTCATCTGTGCCACAAGAGATGCCGCTGACATGCACAAAGAGGAACATCTTATAATTAATTAAATTTATTGTTAAGTATCTTTTGGAAGACAACAGGAGGTATGACAGAATGTCTCCTGCTGCCCTGCTGAAGCAATTCATCAGATGAAGTAAAACAAGATGCACTGTGTTTAACAGAATGTTGTTAGCCACAAAGTTTCTTGTATGTGTATACAATTGCACGTGGAGTAATATATATTTAAATATAAAATATTTTCTTATGTAAGTATTGTTGTTCACATTCTCTGTGATTTTTAAATGCATAAGGTGAAACCAGATTTACTAATATTTCTGAAACACCACTTTGGTGTGCAGAACATAGAGCTGAGAAGTTCAGCCACATTATCCGACACTCCATTTCTATCATCAAATGCTGCGATATTGCTCTGCAGTGCTTGTTTCAAACAAGTCTAACCAAGGGGTATTTTTACTTTGGTGTTCCTGTAGCATCTTGCCAATGTGCCTGTTTCCCTTCCCCAGGCTTCGCATGGTGCTTAGCAGGGCCACAGCATCCCTCCTGTCAGAGAGCCTCTGCACCTGGAACATCTGCTGTGTTTGGCTCCTTACAGATATATCAACTTCTTCCTGTCTTGTTTTCATTTCCAGTACTTTGGCATCTAATTTGCCATATGCTGCTCTTGCTTTCTCCTGCTGTTTCTGTGAGTTCATCTACACAGATGAGTTGCCACAGTTTAACATCATAGTGAAGCTATGGTAATTCTCCAGGCCCTTAGTGATCAAAGCGTCAACTTGAACTTTCCCGATTAAATCCCTTTCATAACATAGGTGCAAATGGGTGTGACAGGCAGATGCAAGTTTGCTCTGTCTGCAAGCCTGCTTTGCTCTAGAAGGTGTTCTCAAGTTTATATAGTCCCATCTTTCAGTGAACTGCAGTTTCTCGATGTGCCTGACCTCTTTCCAGCAGCAGTAATACCAGTGGGAGTTTTCTGGCTTGTTTCTTGTTTCTTCAGCATCTCTGATCTTCAGAAATGCCAAACACAGTAAGATTGTTATGTTTAAGTTGCAAACAAAAGACTAAAGAGGAAAATGTGTACATCTGCATGGTTAAAAACAGTTAATAGCAATGGTACTATTATACAAATCCATTTTCAGTTCTCAGCAAAACTGTATCACGTGCAAATTCACTTCAGGCCTTTGATTAGGTGGAATGATTCAGGACCTGTATGTAGGAGCGTGGGGTCTTTCTCCAACCCCTCCTGCAGTGAGTGGGACCTGGTGAGCTAAGCCAGCACCGCCAAGCCTTGTGCTGCTGCAGAGCTTCTGTATTCTGCACCGTGGCAATGCCGTTTGCTGGGCTGTTGCTGTTCAGGTTAGTAAGATGTAAAACCAACATGATTTTTTATCACCAAAGGTAAAATTTGAAGGCTGGCTTAACCTGTTCACTTCATTGTTGTTGTAATTTATATATTCGAAGCCTGTGTCAGAACAACAAGCTATTTTGGAGAATGTTATAATTGTATTTGCAGGGATGTGGGATGGTTTGCAAAAGAAGGGAAACATGAAACAAATCAGAAGTCTTTTAAGTTGAGTGGGACACTTTTGTTCAAATGGATGTGAAATTTGAATTAGCTTTAGGCCCTCAGATTTTTTTACAAGACAGTATCTGTCTAAATGGTCCAGCTTCCCAGTTGGGGTTGTCATAGTCTCATAGTAATGCAGCTGCCTGGCTTGGCAGCTGGCCCCATGGCCAGTCTGCAAGCATCCGTAACTGAAAACATGGACTTGCCGCTTCTCAGCTAAACCTTTCACCGCTTAAAAAGTGGTCTGAAGGACAAGATGCTAAATTCCGTATGTTTATAGTCTGTAGTATATTGCTGTTTTTAAAATACCTATGCTTTGTCTCATGCGTGGTTGCAGGAGTCACTCTGATCAGGGCTATGGGCTGCAGCAGCTGCAGCACCCACGGTGCCTCAGCTGGGGAACGCGGCACGCCGGGCACAGCCTGGACACATCTCCTGCACCTGCCGTGCTGGGAATCACCAACCTTGATGGGAATAAACTTTAGTAATTCCTGAAGAACCAGGGAAACAGGTCAAAGGTGCAAATGAAATCCGATTTTTTGAATGTGGAGCACGTTTTGTTATGAATGCTTTTGTCTTAGTCCAATAATTGTAACATAAAATAAACTGATAGAGCAGAAGGAGAGGATCTTTGTTCATGCACAGTTGCAGGAAAAAAAAATAGATTTGTTGAAGTTGCCACCATTTTGGATTTTCTTCAATATTGAATCCTTTACTTCTTGGCTGTTGTACTGCTTGCCATGCACTTAGCGCTATTTCAGTTGATTTGAGGAAAAAAGATAGAGGGTTTCATGATCCCTAGAGACTGATTTTCTTGGATTAAGTAGTTTGAGTAGTTGGACAGTGATTTCCAAAGTATTATGCTAGAAAATGTTATCAAACCCTTGCAAAGCAGTGCCAGAATGCTCTGTTTTTGTTTTCTGAAAAGCAAAAATATAAACGTTTTCAAGATGTTGAAAGGTACCTCTGAGTTACTTAGATGTGTTCATTAATTTTACAAGAATTATGAATTCTGTCCGAAAAGGCTGACATCTTTACACGGAAACTGTGTTGGAGTAGGCTTGGTATAACAGATGGGCTGGAGGAGCCCCTTCTGAAAGATGGGGGCGACCAAAGCCGTGATGGCAGCTGATTGACAGTCATTGTTTTTTAATTGAGAGCCACAAAGCTTGGCATGATGGGCTGCTGTCTGCTGCCGAATGAGCTAACCTGGGAACCCAGATGCAGCTGGAATTATCTGTAACACCTGCTTGAAGAGGGGAAATTCTCCTTTTCTTTAAATATTGAATGTTGTTGCTTTAAAAAAAATACTGACTCTTAAAGGAGAAGAGAAAGGAAAGTGTTTGGGGTGCCTCATATCCTCCAATACTATGCGTTTTCAGCATATAGTCAAATGGTTAATCTGAGGATTCTCTAATGTGGAAATGCTTCTGGCTTTTTAAAAATGTACAGCGACTCTTGATAGAACTTCATGATTTTGACATCCTCAGAAATGATCACTATGAAAATATTTCTGTATATATCTGACTCAGCTACTTTGTGTGGCTTTGTAATTGTCTGTATTTACCTGATTTCTAAGATGCAATACTTGCTTAAAAATTCCAAGGATACACATGTTCTTTTTTCATTTTCTTTACATTTTAGAAAATAAGCTAGAACTGCACAGCTTTGCCACTGAAATTGCATTCCCTGCAGGAGCTGCAATATTCACTGTGTTTGTATAATATTGCAACTTGACCTTTTTCTGCCATATAGATTTTTTTTTTTCCGTGTTTCATCTTGTTGTATTAATAGACAGTTAGGGCTGCACAGGTTGGTATAAAAAATGAGCGTACTAAAATAGAGAAACATAAGCAAATGGATTTAGTAGTTATCATAAACCATGCAAGTGTTCCTCTACATTTTTGAAATTAGATTGCTATGCCATAGTAAACGTGAATGTCATTGCCTAGCACCCAGGCTTTGGTAGCTTGGCATTTGGATTCATAGAATCTTAATTCCCCTGATTTGTTTTCCATATAAGTGAAATATGTTGTTTATTTATAGATAAACAGCAAGCTTCTAGTTGAGAATATATAGCCAATGAGTTGGAATAAACAACCAGAAGGAATGTTGGGTACAGAAGGTGCCTGTTTACATATATAAGGCAGTAGACATGCACATGTTTTATGTGATTCTTTATTCTTTGCCTTTTTAACCATGTAGAATCAGTATGCTATACATTGCTGCTGACAAATATCAATTTCTGCCTTGCCGGTAGAACTGAATTTTGAGAAGATTTAGATGTGAAGAGTTAAACTTGGCTTCCTGAAGCCTTGTCTGGTAGAAGCAAGTAGGGGTTTCATAGTAGGTGTCAGCAGGCCAAGACTTGACATTTGCTGTTATCTTCTTACCCTTAAGAAGAAAAAGAAAGGTGTATTTGAGATTGGAGAGTGTCTGGGTGATTTTGGTGACTAGAACAGTGCAGTAGGATGTAAGTTTTGACAGGAAGTTAGCAATTTAATTTAGAGAGCCTTAAGAAGTGTGGACACATTAACATTAGTGTTTTAATTCAAATGTTGTCTGTCCTTCATATATCTTCGTCTCTCCAAGATTCGCACCCTTGCTGGGATCTCTTTGAGGCAGTTGAGCCTGGACAAGGTGTTGCAGTTGGTAATGGGCAGTCAAGCCTCAGAGCCCGGCTCAGGCCCCATGTGTGTGTAGGTACGGGCTCCTCGGCACCAAGAGTTGCACCCTGAGCTCCTCAGGGTCCTCAGCTTTGACATTTTTGATGGTTATTACTGTGTAAAAGCCTATAGGCTGCTAGATACTTGAGGGCTTGAATATTCAGTATTCCAGTCAGCACAGATTAGTAGAACAAGATGAAAATTGCTTCTACAGCATTAACAAAATTACTCATGTGTTTTCCTGAAGGTTTATTTAGCTTTCTCTGAGAACATAGACAGAATATCTGTCTTCATTTGATCTCTGTGAAAAATGGCAGAAGGCTGCTTTTTTTTTTCCCTTTTCATTTTGCTGGATTGAGTTATTTATGAGTTACTGTTTGCGTGGAATGGTTTATTTGTTTTAGAGAGAAGTGGAAACTTCTGTCAAATGCTCCTGTTGGATGTAGATTCACATTGCTGCAATGTGGTGCTAAGGCATTTCAAAGCAATCGTATTCTGGTTAAGATGAAAGTAATACAGCAGAGGAGGTTTTGGATGCTTCAGTGGCAGTGAAATAAAACTGCAAAACCTAAACCGGGAGGTTGCAAGTGTCACTTGCAATGTGTTGGATGCCATAGATTAATTCTGTATGACCTTTAGCAGGAGTGAAAATGTATTTGATTTTTGAGCTGTCTTTCCCTAGACAGTACACAGAGTGCTAAAATCCTGCATGTTTTGGCAGAAAGAAGATAGAACACAAAGGAACAGCTGGATTTGAAAGCTGGATTTATTTAAATTCAAAATGCAAACCCCATTTCTAGTAGAATATGATGGACCATTGAAAATGTAAACAGCCAAGGGAACAGCAATTCGTCTCTTGATGTCTTCCAATCCAAAGTTTAGTCAAGCACAAGTCATGCCTCGGTTATGCCGGATTTCCCAGGATAATCGAGTGTCACTCTGTGGCTGCATTATGCAGGAGGCCACGCTTGATATTCGTTATGATCTTTTTCAATTTAAAACAGAAACACTAACATAAGCCAAATTGAAATGAGTGCTGTTTGTATTTGTCTCTCCCTCTGCTTGCAGGTACTACAGTGCTACCATTTTGCAGATGTCGGGGGTTGAAGACGACAGGCTGGCAATCTGGCTGGCTGCGCTGACAGCGTTTATAAACTTCATCTTTACTCTTGTGGGAGTCTGGCTCGTTGAAAGAATGGGTCGCCGGAAACTTACACTTGGTAGCTTAACAGGTGAGTGCTTAATTAGTGTATTGTGTATTCCTCATAATTACTAATAAAATGAAAATAGAGTTTCAAGTGATATTTTAAAGAGGACTACCATGATAAAATTAAGTGTTGACCTTTTCTTCTCCCTGAAATCATATAGCTTTTCGAGACTAGTAGGATAGAACCACAGCTAAAGGCTAATTTAAAAACCAGAGGTTTAGCATGTTACGTTTTCAAGTACGGTTTCTCCTTCAAGTCATGATTCACAATGTTTTCATTTAGCTTTTTAAGCTTTTTTTCTTCAGTATAAGGAATCAAGTGCTTGGAACTTCACAGCTGGTTAGTTTTTAAATCTCATGTGTGTATACACAGTATGTAATTTCTGGCTCATTAATGTGAATTCAGAACATCTTATCAAGAACCACTGGAGAAAGCGTAGTGCATAGCCATTGTGGCACTTCTTAAAAACTAATGCAGTTCTTTGCACAGTTATCTCATATACAATGCAGTAAATACGTTCTCTACAGTAATGTGATCTTAATTAATCAACTGTATGAGATACTGAAAGACAGAATTCTGGATTTGTACATTTTTTCCAAATATTCCAACACCACAACTTATCACGTAGCCATCTCTTGGATGAGGAAAAGGCAGAGCGAGCAGCCTTGCCTACGCCCAGCTGCCTCCTGCCATTTACCCAGTAAGTCCCCATTTGCTCCAGCGTTACGTGCTCGTTCTGGCTGAAGTGACCTGTGACCGATACCTGCCTCTGGCTGAACGTCTGAAAGGTTCAGGTGCTTCCGAGAACAGGGTTTGGAAGAGAGAAACAGTTCACACTCCTCTCTAAATAACATTCACAAGTGTTTAGCTCGGAAGGTTTAGTGTCTCCATGTTTTGTTCTGTTTTCACTGTCAGGGATCCAAACTTGTAGTTAAAGCAGCACAGCAGAGCAGGGATCACCTGCCAAGTCACTGGCCATCTGCAGTTCCCAAGGGACAGGAGTTAATCTATGCTCACAGTATTTGAATGCATTTATATAGGCGGCACAGTGCCGCGTCTGGTTTGATACACAGTTACCCAAATCTGTTAATTAAAACATGCAGTTTGAGGCAAGTTGGTATTCCAAGTTATAATAAAAATGTATTTAGTGTCTTACTGTTTAGATTTGGAGTCAAGAAGCCTGAAGCATATTTCATGATCTGAGGTCAGAAATGTGGTAATGACAGAGGATATTCCAGGAGCATGTTCCTCATGTCTTAACAAAAGTCAACAAAAATCTCAAATTGCTACTTTTATCACAGTCTACCTCCAGATCAGTTAAAATACACCTTTGGTATAAGTTCTTTTATGTCTTCACCCATTGCCCAGTCTTTTAGAGAGGGACAACCTGGTTCTGTACTGTTCCCTGTGCTCAATACCTTATTTCCACTGTGGTACTGATCAGTTTTCTTGTCTTTCCACAAAGTGGATCTCCTCTGGCACTGCACCCATACTTCTGGTTCTTGGGTGCTGCCTCTCCTTTATATTCTATTGGAATGGAGTATATTTACGTTTATATACTTGGCCTTGATACCTCATACATCTGTCCAGCCCCCCGCAGAGTTATTGCTTTTGTGGACTCAGCTGTATAGGTGTCATTCCTGTGTGGATTTTTCATACAGTCACAGAACTAGAGAGCTTTTTGGCTCCCATTTACATATTCAAAGGTCATATGTTTGAAATGTAGCTATAAATGTCTCTTACAAAGCATATTAGTCATAGAATGGGGAAGAATATGGAAATAAGACAGATTTGTTTATGATGTTTGGACACAAAGTAATTGGTAGGAATATTCTTGGTCCTCTGTGGTTGGTGGCCAGTCTGCAGCATCACTTGATCGATGCTGCATTGCTTGCTGTGTCCTTTATCACACAGTCCCTCCTCAAGCAAAATACAAATACTGACAGTAATGAAATAATATGTTATCTCTCTTTACTATTTAGAATTATTTTAGGCAATGTTTGGCACTTTGATTTAGGTAGCGGTGGATGTGATGTGTTTTCCTTACCGAGAAGCCCGTTTAATAAAATGAAAATTGCTAAATCTGCTGATGCATTTGTTTCCCATTATGAGTTTTCTTATGGGATAAACTTATATTTTAGTGATCTACTTTGATTTGCATTTCTAAGGACACTGACTTTCACGCAGAGTTATCCCTGGCTGCTTCTTTGGTCTTCAGAGAAGCCAGTTGTGCCCCAGCCTACCGTTACATGAAATGAAGACAAAACTACTGCTTCTTGCTGCAAGGGTGTGGGGATTTCTTTTGGTAAAGGTTAATTGATTTGATGTTTGTTAGATGAAAACCTACAAGAATAGAGAGATATTAATATTAATATTTTGATTAAAAGCCAACGTACTGTAGTTTACTTTTGTAATCTCATACAGCTTTTCCTGCTTTCTGAAAACATTTGGGAAAGAGCTATTTTACACTTAATATAATGTATCTTCATCATTTTCAAAATAATATGTTAACAACTTCTGAAAAATGCAAACTTTCAGATAGATTCAAAGGCATTAGGGAAACTAATCACACTTTCTTAATTCTCTTTACTATAATTACTGATTAATTTTAGTTTCGCATTTATTTTATATCTGGGCAACATTTCTTTATCTTTCTTTTGATCTTTTTCTTTGGTTAATTTCTTGCTTCAAAACTGTTAATTTGGAAACATGCAGCAATTTTGACAAGAGCCTTACTCATTTTATTTGTGTTTTCCTTTTTCCCCTTCAGAAAATGTCAGTTTGAAAGCAGGTGGTAGTTGGGCATTGGACAATCTCTATCTGTTTGTGTAACAGAGAGAATCTAAACTATCTTCAGGATACTTTTTTCTTTTCTTTTCATAGGCAAACTTCCCAAAGAATACATATATAATAAACTTGATTTGCCCAATTTACATGATCAGTACTTTTCCAAAGAAATAAGACATTTGCAGAGGTGCTGGAAGTGAGTGGGTAGTGTGTATTTGGTTAACTTAAAAGACAGACAAAGCATATTTAGAATGAATATAAATAAGATTATAGACCCTGTCTAAAGATATTTGCTGTCTGGTTCATGGCATTTTGAAAGTACAGTAAATCTAGTGCAATATCCAGCCAGCCCAGAAAACTGGGATTATTAGCGTACCTCCCAGCCACAGCAGTATAAAGCCAAGTGTGGCATAAACTTAAATCACATTTTATGGTGGGTAGGTGCTTTCTCCACATATAGTTTATGATTGAATTTAAGGTCTGAGCTGACTCAGTTCAGGTGGTCCAGTCGTCTCCAGTTTGTGCATATTCATGCCCTTTAGCCATGGCTGCTGCACAGCCACATTCATGAATCATTTTATTACACTGATCTTGGTCCTTAAGTTATTATTTATATCTCAGAAAAAGTTTTTCACATACTTAGTGGGTTTGCCTCTTGGAAAACTCCTTCTCTTCTCTGTAAAAACACGGTTAAACCCATGCCCGAAACTGCCAAAACATCCCGTCTGCCCACCAGCAATAAAAGAAGCCCAAAATAAAAACCATATCGTGTGTAATTTCTTAAAGATGACCAGTGACACGGGAAGGTTTTCAATGTAGTGGCTTTTCTAAAGGTTTGCACAGAAGCATTTCTGAGAAAATTGCTTAGGAGCTTCCAGCGCAGAGAGCAAAGAGATGATGGGGAGCACTTGGAGCTGAATTAAGAATTGCCCTCAACCTCATTTGCCCTCAGCCGCTAAGCTGTATCATTGCACCCCTGCAAACGTGTGCTGCCGACTCCCTGGGAGGTGCTTCAGTGCTTTGTGAGACTGTTTTTTGTAGTACATCATTAGTAACTAGCTCACAAATGAAGTTATCACTAGTTTTTATGGTTTTAGTACTGGTAGTCTGTAGATCAGGCTGTACATGTTCTATGCAGCCTCTCAAACATGCCACATAAATAGTGAGTATACAAAGAGGTACACAGGGTATTTTATGCAACACAGAGTTAGATGCCTTGTCGAATAGCAAGATGTAAATGTTTTATAAGTCTGAATTTGGGACAGTTAGGGTAGTATCCTGTTGTGAAGTATATAAATTTTCATAAAAACGATGCAGCATATTGTGTGTGTGTGACAAAGGAGGTAGGAGAACTATGGGCTACGTTCTAGTAACGGCCTGTTGTACAAAGAATGAACATTTTTTCCATCTTCCTCCTTATCACTTTGCCCAGCTTGTGCACAAGGAATTCATTGGGCAAATAGATAGAAGGGGACTTTTTCCTAGCAGGTGGTATGTGTGCTCTTTGGAACAAGATCAAAAATTGCAATTGCGGTTTTTGGTGGTATTTTTATGAGAAGTCAAATTTCTCTCATTTCACAAAGAGAAGCGGAGTCAATGAAAAAGCTGATGCTATTTTCAGTTTCTCAGGAAAGCCTGCAAGTCTGGGTGTGGGAGGGGGAAGAAGTGTCGTGCTTTCAAAGTCACTATTAAAATTTACCTTTACAGCATAATTTTCAACACCAAAAAAAAAAGTCTGTTCATTCATCCAGTCTTCAATAACGCATAATAAAAAAAAATGTCTAAACCTATTAATATCTGAACATTAAACCCAATGCACTTGACTTTAACATCTAACCTGATTCAAGATGTGGATGTAGCAAAGGGTGTTTTTCTTAGGTTCTCATCACAACTCCTTAGGCAATGCTGTGTACATAGTAATGGGGTGCCTTGTTTTCCAAAGCATAGTTCATTTCAATAGAGAATTATTTCATGTACTCTGAAGAAAAATGTCACATTGTTCTTTATCTGTGTTTTTAGGTACTGCTGTAGCACTCATTATCCTAGCTTCGGGATTTTTGCTATCAGCTCAGGTCTCGCCAAGAATCACACTTAATCCACCAGATCCTTCACATCAAAACTCTACTTGCACAAAATACAGGTGAGATTTCAGTTGTTCATCCAATCTTCTTGAACATTATTTTGAATTGAGTTTTACAACCTAGTGTAAGTAATAGGCAGTTATTCACTAAGTCTAGTACAAGGCTACGCTAGATACCTCAAGTTAAAATCCTAACTTCCCTCAACAGAGAAAATTAGATTATTTTCTTCAAAGTTCTGAATAATCCTCTGAAATTTTTTGGACTAAATAAGATGGTTAAACAGCAAACTCCCCGGTTGAGATCTCCTCTGTATCACACCTGCTGCAATTTATGGTGGACACAAAGTTAGGAGTATTTTAAAAGTGATTTGTAAATATACTTGCTGTTATTTGTCTGCTTGTAGACTTGTCATGTATGAGAGCTGTAAACTCTTGAAGAAGATGTGCTCCTTGCCCTCCTTGCCTTTTGTCTTCCTGCATGGAAAAAGGAAAAATAAAACGAACAACCCTTCGGATAATTACAGATCAAGTAACAATTAAAACAAATGTGATTTTTTTTTTCTAACCTTTTTCTCTATAGTGGGCAGAAGATGCGCTTTCATATGCAATAGTTTCAGATAACGTTACTTCTTAACAAAGAATGTGTAAATTTTTGTATTTTGATGTTTTTATTCTTGTGTGAGTGCTCTTATGTTCATTTAGCTGGCAGAGCAGGAAATTCCCTATTAAAGTGGCTGAAGAAATTCTTTCTTACATTCGAAATCTGGTTTACATGTATTTGCAATAGAGATGAGTATGAAGAGATGAGAGGTATGCTTCTAGTTTCCTAGCAGTACTGGCTAGAAATATGGTTTATGGCTTTTCATATGCCAGAATAATGTCTTAGGTGAAAGATTCTGGGGATCTGAAGCTTTATAGGTACCCAGGAAGGGGACAGAGCATCTTCAGAAAAGTGTAGATAGAGGCTAATAACTGTGACATTAGATACTACCAGATGTGAGGATCCCTACATGCAAAACCCATATTTTTACTTGTTTTCTACTACAGAATGAACTGTGTTTTGCAAGTTTTGAGATGTGCCTATACAGCTTTTTCAAATGGCAAGTAATCCGGTTAAAAGATGCAAAGAGGGGAAGAGCTGTCAAACGCTCTGCTTACAGAGTAAGAGAACTTTAATAGTAAGATGTCAGAAGGATTTGCCTAGGATTTAACTATTTGGAAAAGATGTCTGGAGAGCACAGATGCACCATTTGTAGAACTCATTATTTGTTATCTAATAAAGCTAGGTGATTGCATAACCTGAAACATTGTAAAATCTGTGTAGAAGAACTATGGTTAGTCCACCTTAAGAAATAATGAAAAATTATTCAACACAGTTTTCATTTTCCAGTTAACCACAGCTAGTCAGGAAGGAAATATAGATTTGATGTGGCTTGCTTGGTGTGCACTTCTGGGCAAAAGCATGAAAAATGAAAGCAGCTACTTCTAGTAAAAGCATGTTTTATCATGAATTATTGGAATATTTTAATCTGTCATAATTTCCGTTTCGAGCATGAAGCGAGCAAATGCAGATATGATAAAAATTCAAAGAGTCTAGAAAAGACCAATAAAATAATTGAATTATTTTCATTTGGGAATATTTTGAAATAGGAGGATCTCTCTTATTCTGCAGATAAAAGTGAACATGTAGAGCGGTATGTGAAATAATGAGCAACACAGGGGAAAGCTTTAGTTGCTTCTGGTTTAGTCTGATAGTATACCTTGGTAAAGAGACACAAAAGCCGGGAGAGTTGAAACTAATAAATGGATGCAGTTGCCCACAGATCACAGACTTAGGCTACAGCACCCATTATTTGGAATGTTTTTAAAAATAGGCATTTATATGGTTAATAATGACTTTCACACCTGTGTATCTAAAACTGTATTTGGGATATGAATTTTCATGCCTCAAAACATCACCAAACCCTGATCTTGCTAGAATCAGACAAAGAATATTCCATCAGCATCATGAATATTAGTGTCCATCCACTGACTCAGTACCAGGAAGCTTCAAAATTCCAGGTGTCTTCAGCCAAAGGAGCAAGAAGTACAAGAAATGTTCTTTGTTTTCAGCATGGATCAAGGGAAGAAAACCATTTTAAAGATTTTACTTCCAGTGATGTCTCGAGGAGCTTAATTTCAGCATGCCTTTCTGCCAAGCTCTTGTGCATAGGAAATATACATTAATTTATTCCTTTATCTAAACTATTTCTGGAGGGGGTAACATACAGGCATACATTATATTCAACTTGGAAACACGGCTGTTCGAGACACAGCTGTGTTCTGTGCACATGGTGAATAAGCTGAATGAAATTTAAAGAAGTCATTCTATCGCAAGAAAGTACATGGTATCTTCACCATTCCACTTGGGTTAGAAGAACTGCAGCTTAACAAGCACGGTCCTGGAAAGAAAAGGAGGTGGGGGCTGCAAACCAAAGGAAAGCTAAAGGCTGTGTTGTGTTTTGTGGGGATCACCTCTCTCCTTTTGGGCCCTGAAGTTATCCCCAGGGCAGTTATGGAGTTGAGTCAAAGAGATTCTCAATCCTGAGGATTTGGAAGTAAAAGTCTATTCTGCATAATGCCAGTTTTGGATATTTTCTACACTGCTCTAAGGGTGACAGAGCACTGGAACAGGCTGCCCAGGGGGGTTGTGGAGTCTCCTTCTCTGGAGACATTCAGGACCCACCTGGACATGTTCCTGTGCAACCTCACTTAGGTGTTCCTGCTCCAGCAGGGGGATTGGACTGGATGATCTTTTGAGGTCCCTTCCAATCCAGAACATACTGTGATACTGTGATAATAGCATTAAAGGAGCCATACAGATCACCACCACATCAGGTGGCAAATGTTACTGTAGGAATAGTTACAAGTAAGTTACCCAATCAAAGTAAAATGAAGCAACTTAGTGGCAGTGGTCTCTTACTGTTTAATGCATGTATTAGCTTGCTTCATTATAACTGCTGGTATCTCATGTTGCTTAGCATTGTATCTTGCAAGCCTTGAAGAGGTCTCAGAAATTTTGGAAAAGCAAAAAGACAGCAGGACTTCAGATGATCAACATGTAATGCCATCTCCCTGTTGCCACCATAACCCCTTTAAAATATGTGTGCCTACACAAATGCAGCTCATAGTCTCCTTCATTGAATGGTGATACACTTAGCTGGAGTCTAAACCTGTTTGCAGCTTGGCCATCTCAGAGTATGAGAGTGTTTCCTAAATATAACTATAATTTTCTCCACCAAAACGTATTTACAAGTTATAAAATCATTGGTAAAACATATTTTTCTGACAAAAGTTTCACAGATCCTGTGCGGAGTAAAAATGCGTTTTATCTTTGCAAATCTGTTGTGCTACAGTAAGTGTAGGTGTCCATTATGGAAGCCTTAGAGCTACTACAAACAGTCTGTTTGTTTGTTGTTCCCTCAAATCCATATTCCTCTGCACAGATTAATTCCTGCTGCTAGAATAACAATGAAGACAGAACAAACTAGCAGATAAAGAACACAGTCACAGTCCTGATTAAAAAAAGCACCTTGAATACTACTTTCTGAAAGAGCGATGTTTTGCAAAGAGAGGTACAGGTTACTTGTACATGCTTGCAAACCAGTAAGATAGGCTGCAAATGTAAAATAAAATATTTTCATTTGGCATAGAGGCATATAATATCGTAGTTGATCAACAGCCAAAAATCATCTGTAAATCAGTGAAAAAAAATGAATGCAATCCTCATTCACAAGGACATCATGGAAGTAAAGCAAACCCAGTAGAACACTGAAATTCTCTTTGCCTTCTCACAGGTAGAAGTGGGTGGGTATCTCACTGAGGAAGGGTAAGGTGCATGCTCATCTGTGTGCCATCCTTAAACTCCATTTTCACACTCAAGCTGTGTAAGATTGTACTGATGTTTGCAGTGTGACCACTTCTCTTCTTTGAATTGTTATAATCTCTTCAATAGCTGTGATCTGTTACTTATCAAGGCCACGGAGAAGCTCAGAGGTAAATTTAAGAGCAGCATCATTCCAAAGTTTATAACCTTAAAAATAAAAATATACGCTAGCCATTCCTATTAATATTTTGACTATTCAAAACTCTATAAATGTGTTCCCGTTCTTAATGGAGATTTGCCTGGTTCTGAATGGAGTTCAAGGTTAGGGCATATGCACTGTCATAGAGTCATAAAGTCATCATGGAATCATAGAATGTCCTGAGTTGGAAGGGGCCCACAAGGATCATCAAGTCCAGCTCCTGTCCCTGCATATGACAACCCCACAGTTCACACTGTTTGTCTGAGGGTGTTGTCCAGTCTCTTCTTGAACACTGTCAGGCTTGGGGCCATGACACCTCCCTGGGGAGCCTGTTCCAGTGCTCCAGCACCCTCTGGGGGAAGAACCTTTTCCTAAAGTCCAACCTAAACCTCCCCTGGCACATCTTCCTGCCAATCCCTCAGGCTCTGCCGTTGGTCACCAAAGAGAAGAGATCAATGCCTGCTCCTCCTCCTCCCCTTGTGAGGAAGCTGTAACTGTGATGAGGTCTCCCCTCAGTCTTCTCCAGGCAGACAGAATGTGAACTTGTTCTACTTAAGCAATATTTTTTCACATCAGCTACTATATGAAAATGGTAACCTCTATGTTAAGCTTAGGTTAACCCTGAAGCTCATGTACTAGGGAAATACTTGTGCACAAGAACTTTTTCAAGGTTCTTCCCAAATAAATTGTCCTCAGAGTTTGATTAAAATAATACAGGCTGTGCCAGCTGTGCTGAGCACACAAGGACTCTGTTGTTCATCTTTGAATTAGTCACCCTCACATGGTTAATGTTCCTAAGCTCATTGTACAAATACACACCACTGAGATGAAGGCACCAATATTTAGTACTCTTACATAGAAATTTTACAAGATAGCTAATAGACAGAAATATAAATTTTCTTCATTAGTTTAGCAAAGTATATAATTGGGATCAGTCCTGAAAAATTTAGCTAATCTAGTGACTGAAGCTGGTTTTATTGTATTTAATAGCTTTAGGATGCATATAGGAAGTATATTAGCTATTGTACTTTGTTTTGTTGAGATGGACAATCTTATTTAGCTGCAAACTAGAGGCTGGTATTCTTTGTACTGTCACTGTATCACAGAACCTGTATTTTTAAAAATACTCTTTATGTTTCTTATGTCAAAATGACTAAGCTGCTGGTCATCTGATAACTGAGAATTGCAGGAATAAATATGATAATGTGTTTCTGCTATTAAGTTCAAAAATTATGAGTATGTAAAGAGATAAATATCTTTGAGAATACTTTTGGCAGCTCTTATGAAATATAATTAAAATTCTGAGAGGCAGTGTATGTTGCAGAACTGTAAAATGTCCTCAAAATGTCTTGAAATTTATTAAGGAGATCCTATAAGGATCTATCACTTGGTAATAATGTTCTACCTGCTGGCATGTTGCTCCTTATCACTCAAAGCTTGTAGTTTAATTAAAAGTCATAAGCAACAAGAAGGAATATGTCATTTCCATGTAGTAAGCAACTCTAATGTGATTGAGGAAAAACTCCTGTCATCAATTTAAACACAAAGATCTGAGAAGTGACTTACTTGAACTATAACGTCTATCAGTGTAATGCAGACCCTATAACCATTGTTAACATTTCCACTTTGTCTTTGAATCAAACCCCCATTACTGAGGGACCTATTAACACTTCACATCTCCGCTAATACTTCTAAAACTTTGCTGTTAAAGAAAAACTCAAAACAATGCTTTTAATCAAGTTTGAACAAGGCTTGTATCTGATCTGCCCAGAAACTGGCAGTATAGTATAATAGCTCTGTGTAGGGTCTCTTTGGAAGAGTAGTTTTAAAAGCAAAGTATTCTACGGAGACTGCCATTACACTCAAATAAAGGTACGTGTAAGACAGTTGTTTCTGTTATTTATTGTCTGTGTTGCTCAGTTCCAGGCATAAATCAGGAAGCTGTTGTGCTGGGGGCTGTATAAATTCAGAAAGAAAGATCGTCAAGGACAAGAGACAATTGATACCTATGTGCCAGTAGGTCGGGACATTTTTCATGTGGTGTCAGCATTCCAGCGCAGTCTGCTGCCAAGGTGGTTATAGCAGTAGTGCTGTAACCATGATGACTTCAGCAAAGCAATAGTGCAGAGAGTAGTTCCCTTGTAGGACTATCATAGGTAGGAATAATGGATGAGCCATCGGGGTCCTCTTTGGGTCTAAAGCAGAAGTAGCAAACACCAAGACACCAAAACCAGTTGCTCTGAGTGTATATAAGTTGTGTTGGGTAGTTGAGGCATATGCGTCTTTGGAAAAGAGAGTTTAAGGGAGGTCTGAAGAGAGCTAATGGATTCATGTGTGGCTGGCATATCAAGAAGAATAAGGATTCAGTACTTGTCTGGAACTTACCTATGAAGGAGACAGTGAGGAACAGTGTCAGTGGACTAGATGGAGCTTGATTGGAAGATGAGGAAGAGCTGATCATACTTGAATATGACCGTGATTTAGACCTGTTGGAATAGCTGCATAGTAAATGACAGAACTGCAGGTAGCGTATGAGTACTGTGATTATAAATAGTAGCTTGTCTTTATGAAAATCACTGAGTGGATACATGTGTTATGTAACGGACTGCTAGGAGACCTCAGCAAATAAACTTATGTCTCCTGTAATAGCAAGAAAGTGCTCTTGAAGTCCAAGTAGGTTTTTCTCATTCTTTGTTAAGTATTGTATTTTATGTGTCCCAGATATGACAGCTTGGAGTGGTATCTTGCAGTTACCACACATTATAACTACTTAAAGCATCCCCTATGGCCAGTGATATTTAATCAGAATTTAATGGTTAGCTTTCAGAAGCAACACAGGAATCATCAGAAGTATCACAAAGTGCTTAAATTCTTGCCTGAGGTGCGGTGAAGCATTTGCAAACAGCACAAGACCTCAGACACAAACATCAGGAAGTTTTAAAAAAGGTCCTAGTACCTGACTGAAATGAGTTTGTATGAGAATGAAGTAAGCCATTTAAAAAAAAAAACAACCCTTAAACTCTTTGATTGTGTAGCTGGCTGAAAGCCAAATACACCAATCTTCTCACATGTCAACAGAGCTAAGAAATATACTGCATTATTTGTCCAAAAGTCTTATATTTTTGTTGAGTTAAATATATTTGCTGTTTTTCTCATTTCGATTAATCAGTTGCCCATGTCCCTTGTTAAATCCAGCTGGGTAGTCGTGCTCTGAATGGTGATGCTCAGCTCAGATATCCTGGCCATTTTCTTTCAGCTGGGGCTGGAGGAAGAGGCATTCTCTGGTTGTAGAGTAGAGAATATAAGCACAGAAGCAAGGAAAGCTTGATTCCAGTCTCACCAACAGGACTAGAGAAGCGATCGTCCTGCTGTACTCGGTGCTGGTGAGGCCACATCTCAAATACTGTGTTCAGTTTTGGGCTGCTCACTATAGGAAAGACATTGAGGTGCTGGAGCAAGAGCAGAGGAAGTTGACGAAGCTGGTGAGGGATCTGGAGCACAAGTGTGATGAGGAGCAGCTGAGGGAACTGGGGCTGTTCAGCCTGGAGAACAGGAGGCTGAGGGGAGACCTTATCACTGTCTACAACTACCTGAAAGGAGGGTGTAGCATGGGGGTTGGTCTCTTCTCCCAGATAACAAGTGACAGGGTGAGAGGAAATGGCCTCAAATTGTACCAGTGAAGATTTAGATTGAATATTGGGGAAAAATTCTTTGTGGAAAGTGTTGTGAAGCATTGGAACAGACTGCCTAGGAAAGTGTCTGAGTCATCATCCCTAGAGGTGTTTAAAAGGTGCATAGACAAGGTTCTTAGGGACATGGTTTAGTGCTAGAGTTAGGTTATGGTTGAACTCAGTGATCTTGAGGGTCTCTTACAACCAAAATGATTCCGTGATTCTATGTTGTTTTTCTGTAAAGAGCTGGAAAGCAACTACACCACCTTCTAAGGGAGGTGGAGGATTGTGTATGTAACCAGTCTTGAGAGCAAAGAGTAAACCTGAGGACATACCAGGTAGGATCAAAGATCCACCTGGCCTAGGATCATGTCTCCAGTATGGCAGACAGCAAGCAGTGCAAACAAAGTGACATTCCTTTCCAGCCTGAGGTAATCTGCAGCTTATGTTCTCTTGGAGGGGTATGTGCTAATCCTCAGTAGATATTGCAAGACCCTCCTGTCCCTACATTGTGGCTTTCCTGACTGAGATTTTCTTTATTGTTCC
Organism: Nesoenas mayeri; assembly: GCF_963082525.1. Classification (NCBI taxonomy): domain Eukaryota; kingdom Metazoa; phylum Chordata; class Aves; order Columbiformes; family Columbidae; genus Nesoenas; species Nesoenas mayeri. The sequence goes on from NC_137541.1 coordinate 16,457,803, forward strand.
TACAGCTCTGTGAGGAAAACCTTGTTTAGCAATATGAGCATCATGCAGAGCAGGAGCAGTGTGTTCAGCAGGTACACAACAGCAGAATTTATTCTGTGAGGAAGACAGGCCATGACCCAAATGTCTTGTGTGTTGTGAGTGTATCAGATTTTTGCATATAGCTCTTCTTCGCATACATGGGCTGATTGTGCAGCGTGTGCTCAGGGGGACTGATGAATCCAAAACAAGTAGAAAGAGTCCATCCCCAAGATTCGTCCATATTTCTGGACATTTGGATACTCTGAGAGGCTGTTCATGCTACCCATGTAGTAGAATATTATGAAATCAGGTGTTACTGGAAATGTAATCAAGTGTTATTCTGGAAAAGAACTACACAATCCAGAATATAATATCAAGCTCAATTTGTATTTCTGTAACTGGATGGCAGTAACATGTTAATATAGTTTTATGATTGGCTAACAGAATATGGAAGGCAAAGTTATAAGTTCCTTACCATGTGGCAAAAGTGAAAATTGATGAAATGTTTTGAAATGAATAGTTCAGAAACTGAGGTTCAGCTTGTAAAAGGCAAAATAATCTGACAAAGAGAAACAGCATTTGCAGAACAAGGGCACTGGGCAAAGGTTTTACTGCTAAATCACTCAACAAAAAGTGGCAAGGTACAATTTACAGCTCAAATTAAGAGGCTCCTGAGAATTATAGGAAAGTCACACTTACAAGGTCATTTTACAAATTTTAAAGCACAAAATATCATGACAAACCAAATACAAGTACAGAGTATTCTAAGTAGTGGAGAAAAACGCATGGGAAGAAACAATCGTGAACCTTTCACTGGTATCTGGAGGGTCACTTTAGCAGGTCAGAGATTTTATTCAGTCTTTTTAGAAACTGCACTGGAGGCTGGTAGACTACACTGTTAGGAAGAAAGTAAACAGTAATTTTGTTATCAAGAAAAATGTGCACAGTAAGTCCATTAATAATTCATCTATATACATTAAGTTCTTTGTGAAAGGGGAAGGAATTGTGATCTTTGGGACCAATCTGTGACCTCAGGAGCGGTTAATGGGGCAGGCTGCTCCAGAACAGAGCATCAAGAAAGCTGGTGGTGCTCAGGCTGGCAAGAAATTGCTAGCAAGGGACCTTGGGGTTAGTGCAGTCAGGCTTTCTGAAGGTCACATATTCCCTTGTGGTCAGATAATGGGAACATAAGAGCATGGAAGCCTTGACTGTGTTCACAGAATCAGAGTGTGGAATCGCAGGTTTGGGGATATCTAGTCTCCTAAAGGTCCATCAGCTTGTCAGTAAACATGCTCTGACAATGAAGCAGGAACCCAGAAATCCCATTCCCTGGCAGTTCCCAGTGCACTGAGGGGCCAGGCTACTGGGACTTATGTTCTGGAGGCTTCATGCCACCGAGCTGCCAAGAAACTGAACATCTTGGGACTTCTGAAGCCTGACATCACTGGTTGTTGTTGTTCGGCTAAGTAAGCTGAAGCATCCGAAGTCTAGGTACTTGCTGCCTTGTTGCGTTGCCCAAGAGCCCAGCAGGTACGCAGGGAGGGAACTAGACACGTTGTAGAACCTTTGTGCTGAAATGCTGCCTGGTTTCATCAAAATCAAATAATCTCTCTCATGTATTTCAGTCTTGATGAGTTGTCAGTCTGACTGAGAAACACCCTGCCTGGGAATTTTAAACTGTCTCTTTGTGGCAGAACCTGTTTCCAAGACACTAGCTCATAACCTAAGCATGAATATACATATTTTAGGATAAAGTACAGGAAACAAGTTTCACATTTATAATTGGATGCAAATTTCCTTCCCTACATAGACATCCTTGAGTGTTCTGGTATGGAGCTGTTCAGGCCATAACTGATCTGTGGTATAGATTTAAGAAGTATCAGTATTTTTATATATTTGTACTCTGACATATATTTCGATATGTCTGGATAGGGCTGATAAGAAGGTACATTGAAGGACAGGAAGGAGATCTGTAGTACATATATGTCAATAAGTATTATATTGTGCATTTATTTTCCTGGTATACTGTGTCCTAATTTGTTTACACTATGAGCATGTAAGAATATGTGCTCAATTTCAAATTGTTTAAATATTTTTGTTTAGCAAATGGTAATGGGGCTAGAGTGAAGAAGAGCAGAAGCCTGAAACTACTATATATTTTATTTCCATTTTTTGAGACAGAAATTTGGAGTAAACAGCCTCAGCACATTATTTTTTTAGTTGTTTTTAACTTGCTTCATTAAGAAAAACCCCTTCCTTTCTTGTTTCATGCTGCATCTTCAGTGATCATTAGTCTTTATTAACCAATACAGATTTCTTTATTGTGCATAAAACAGTTGTAATGTGCATACGTTGGAATTCTGGAGGAAAAAAAAATTTCTGTCATGTTGGAAAAGGTGATGACTATCTACCTGATCAAAGTCAACATAAAGGTTTTATATCAATGATAAAACAGAGCACAGAAGAATGATAGATGGTCTGAATGGCAGCCGCCTACCCTCAGTCTGCTGGGAGTTAGATTTGAGAGGTCTTGTATATTCAGTTTCCAGGTTTCCTCTGACGTAAATTGGTCTTGTCTCTAAAATCTAAAGTCAAAGCTTGAGTGTATGAACTTACTATATAGCTAATGTCAAAAAATCCTAACCTAAAGGTAAAGGGTTTAAAAATATTTGTTATTTAACTTTTCAACCTGAAACGCAAGCTGTAGAAAAGCTGCGGAAAATAAGAGTTTTAAATTATTTGAACTGTTATGAGTAAGTGTAACCTCCGATATTTAGCATGACATGAAATCCAGCAGCTTTTATGATGTTGAACGCCGACTGGAAGACACAGTTGTGCATTCCCAATGAAGGCTGAGGAGCAGCTGAATTAACAGCCGTGTGGGCAGACAGTGGGATCACTAATCAAATTTCTTGTGTTTTTTCTGGGCTGCTGGATGGAGGGGGAGGAATAAATAAGATACCTTCTGCTTCCTAATTGACTGGTTACTGATACCCACCGCCTGCTGAGGTCATGTGGAGTTATCCGGAGCACAAACCCAGTAGGACAGAACAGACAGTGGACGGTTCTGTTCTGTCATTCGTCTCGTGCATTGATTTTTGTGAGGACATTGAGGGAAATGAGGAGGTGTCCAGTCCCCATCCTGTCCTCTGCTGGCAACACTCTAAAGATGACGCTCATTCCTGTCTAATTGTCATTCCTCTGCGTTCCTGTGTCCTGCTGATGGTCTGGCTGGTGTTGGTTATTTGACTATATTTCTGCATGAAATAAAACCTAAAAAAGGATAAATTTAGAGGAACCTTGAAATTTTCTGAAGATAATTGTTGCCTAAAGACCACTTTATTGTGTTAGATTTTGCACATGGTATTCACAATGAATATGGTTGGCATATAGTTGACTTAAAAATCCACTTCTGCACTTGATAGCATGGAACGTTTGGAAATGTCAGCTTTCTGTGCCAGGCTGCCGTGCTGGATGTGTTAGCACTGTGGGTGATCTTATAAATTCATGTTGTTAAAAGGTACTTTGATATATAAAATAATTTGAGTGGAAAGTGTTCTACAGTTTGAAAATCATGTATCAGAATCCTGTTGGATATCATAGGATTATTTTCACTAGAAGATGCTATAATTTTATAGTTCTTTTCAGTGTTGCTATTACATCCTTTAACACATTTGTGATTTATAAAACATTTTTATTCGTGTATAGTTTTCTCTTCCTGTCAGCTCTTTTCATTGCTACCCCTTGCTGTCCTCATATTAATTAACAAAATCTAACCAAGTCTCACTAATGTAATATTGGAATTGTCCTTTCCTTTCATAATTTATAATTGCAGAGTTATCTTTTTCTCATTTATATTTGCAAGAGAAGAAATGTTTACTGCAGTTAAATTATCGACTTCTACTTGAAAGTTTTGATTAATCTCCATTCTAAAAATCTTTTCTGCAGGTTATATCTCTGTTTAAAGAGCTAATTCAATGCAGTTTTCCTAACATACATATATATGTATATATATATATATATATATAAAAGAAAAAGCTGTTCAAAAATGAATTTGGCATACCAGTTATTTTCTAAAAAGTAAACAACGTGGAAATTCTGCAGTAATTTGATAAATTAGGAAGCACATGATAACAAAGAGCACAAATTTCTGAAATTTGGGAGAAGCAGGAAAATGCAAATGAATACATTGGTTTTAACACTTTCCCAGCTCTCTATTTTTTGCCAACTACCATATGAATTGAGCTCACTATAACTCTTTTAGAAATATCATAGTAAGAAAAGTTTGAACTACTAGATTTTAAGGATTTACTTTCAGACTTTTAAAATCCACACAATCTGCTTTACTGATTTAGTTTCTTGGACTTTGTTATACACTTCTACTTTTTCTCATAATGGTATAGTAGTTTAAGCAGATTATTTTTGCATTCACTAGGTCATTGTTATGATAAAGATACACACTCAGAAAGGATTATTTCCTTGGTTTTGTTGTTACAGGGATATATGTTGAAGCTATTTTAGTCACCTTAATAATACATTTCCAGATGTTACATTTCAAAGTCTAATTTTAATTTCAAATTTCCAGACTTAGTCTGTGTTCAGAAGTTTTTCGTTCTCCTATTTTTAAGTCCTGAAGTTATTCCTTAGAATATATCAGGGGCTCTGCTGATGAGAATGTGTCTCTGAATCTGAGATGGCTTCCAAGGAAGGTAAACACCACCACAGCAATGTTCTTAAGCGCTTTCAAGGTCTGGGGAAGCTTGTGCCAGCAGCTTTCCAATCACCTGCACTGCATGAAGGCTTCTGGAATTCTTGCATAGCTCATGTGTCCAAATCCAGGCATCTCTGGTTCCTTGAGACTACCAAGGAGCTGGGAGGTGTCCGTAGGGAGCTGGCAAGTGTGCTGCACAGGAATGGTCTGCGTGAGCACCACATGCTCTGCCGTGCCAGGTGAAGAGCAAGGGGAATATTTTTGGGCTCTAGACACCTGTATGTCAACTGGCTCCTCTGACATATGGACTCCATCCATCGAATATCACGGGAACTCAGGCGCCGACTTCCCACACACAGGCAGTATGGTGAGCTCAGACTGACTGCCCAAATCAGAGTTTGGTTATTAGGTATGACGTATGGTTCTTTCTTTTCAACCTCAATCTTTCTTTATTTAGATTAAAATTCATTCCATTAATGAATTCTCCTACAGCCTGATCAGATGTCACTGGGAGATTTCCAACCGGGCCACCAAAATGTGGTACAGAAAAAGGCGAAAACAATCTATATTAGTTTTTGGGCAGTTCCTATTATCTTGTCTCCAACACTGACAACTTGACTACGTGCATCCCAAGATTGATTAGGAGATGCTGTTGGTTTTGATATGTACAAATGAATAAAGTGTGGCTTCAGTATTTCTTTCTTTCTCTTTCAGTTATTGTAATGGATGTATGTTAGATCCGGACTGTGGTCTCTGCTACAAATTGAATAAATCAAGTGTTGTTGAGTCCTCATGCATTCCTGTTGATAAAGACTCTACAATGAAAGCAGCGTGGGGCAGGTATGTCACTTTTCAGGATTTTCTGATCTTGTGCTCTACTGATGGTTTATTTTATGCTAACGAGAGCACTTTTGCTTTTACGTAAAATGTTACTCTTATGATGTTCAGGAAGAAAAAAATAACTTGACGTTGTCAAAAGTGGGTTATTACATTCTAACAACTGTTCTAAATGAAAGCTGCAATCCTGATGTGTGCAGCCAGTTCGGTGTGGTCTGCCACCTAGCAAGTGTGGCAAAAGTACACTAGCAATTAGGAAAATTACTTCTCCCTGAGGTCTTCATTCGTTTGAGGGGCATGTTCCCTAGGTATACACTTAAAGGCCTCTGAATTAATTGTCTTTTTCAGTGCTTTAATTAAACCACATTTTAATATTGGCCTACTGAAGAAACCAAGTTGCTCAGCTGCATAACTTAAAATGCCAAAATTCTGAAAAGTTCCAACTGTCAAAAGTGTGGTTTGTGGCCACTGATTTCTCTGTTCTGTGCTTAAAAGTGGTGTTAATGCCACACATTGTGCTTGGAATGTAAAACTGTGTGTGTTCATGCAAAAGTCCCAAGGCAACTGTAAAATACATCACACTTAAGAGCACAAAGATTTCCTGTGAAGTCACAGCAATCTTCAAGTTTTATTAAGTATTGACTGTTCTTAAGGAATGGCTTTATGAGTTGGAACAACGTCCTGTAAGGGCTTTATCAATACTTTAATGGTGATTAGGGCTTGGATTAGAGTTTGGAATGGTTCAGTGCCACAAGGGAATTATATCATTACTGCTGATAAAATGTGTAATTACTGCTGGTAAAACCTCCTTGCCATAACTCATCTCTGCCACCCACGCACCATAAACATACTTGGGAAATATGGAAAGGATTGTGTGGTGGTTTCAGCTTGTTTATTCTTATATTTTTTAACTTTCTGTGTATTTATCAGAATTTAAAACCAAGCGCCATAGTGGCAGTGAGTCATACTGTACCAAGATTGGAAGTTATGAAAATATCTACTAATTGTAAAATCATTAATTTAAAATTACTCTGAAATTGTCCTTCTTTTGATTTCAGTACTATTAGAATATTATGCCTAGTGGTTCCTTCCAGATGCCAAGAGGGTAGCTTGTATGCTTTGTAATCCTAATTTAAAAGCAGTGTGATCATTTGGGGTTTATTACTGTTTATTAATAAATAACTGAAAACTACAAATTCTCATCCCTCTTGCTTTTTCGGTGACTATGGCGCTTTATACAACATACTTTGCAAATTACCTGTTGTCCTGCTATGCTCTCCAGTGCTTGGACTTTCATATTTCTAAATTAACGGATCTGTCTTTGTATTCCAAATCAACATTCATTTCATATATGATGTAGTTTTAAGTAGCACATCTGTAGTTAGCAAAATCACGCTAACACGCAGGCAGCCATAAATGGAAATATAAACTTGTTACAAGTAGTTGATATGTAAAATTAGACTTACTTATTAGGCAGTCTTATTGTATAATGGAAACATAAACTTGTTATGAGTACTCGATAGATAAAATCAGACTTATTTAGTTAGGCAATCTTATTGTATAACATGTAGTAAATGTGGACATCAGCAATCCTTTTATATTCACTTTCACATAACCCTCCTTGCTGTACAGCCTGTTGGAGCAAATCAGAGAGAAAAGGAGGAATATTTCCTTTCCATATTGCAAAATACAATATTTCCGTATTGTACAATAATTCCATAGCATAAATACCCTGTTCAAAATCTTTCAGGAGAAAACTGCGCCATGTTAATATTGGTAGTCATTAGAATGGAAGTTTTGCCTTAAGAAAGAAAAACACTGAAATTCCACAAATATTTTTCAAAGATTGTACATTTATCCCTATTTCTAGTGTTCATTAATTTCCAATCTCATCTCCACCTGGTCTATGGAATCAGGCAGTTTTCTAAAAGCTGATCCTCCAAGCTGTGAAATGTCAGGTGGCCCCTTCTGTGCCTCCCAAGCCCTTGGGACACACAAGCGTTTCACCGCCTCCTCCTCCTCGTGGGTCGGTGTGTTTTTGCACCCCAGTCCAGAGGGTATCTCCGTGGATTTTGACTTCCAAGGGTTCACATTCATGTACACCACCCCACCTCCCGCCCCCCCTTCCTTCCTCAAATCCTGAGCCCGCTTTACAGCAAAGCCAGTCTCAAAAAGCTGTAGGATTTTCTCTCCAAATGGGCAGATTGCTGCAGTGGAAACAGCGTAATTACATCCCTGGTTGTCTCAGAGCAGCAGAATCATCCGTATCTTCTGGCAGCACAGGGAGAACAACTGCCCAAGACAAACTAACAGCACTGGCCAAGGAATCACACTTGCGCTGATGCTTGAAATTGTATCTTTGCTTCATAAAGTTATTTCACCATGTGCTGGGTATACAGTGGCAGTTATTTTAAAAATATGTGGCATTTTTATGATCAGAAGCTGGTTTAACAATTTGAAAGACGATTTTGTGATCTATGGACATTGAATAATCATAATTATCACATGCAACCTCTTTGTAGCTCCTGTATATTCTGATTGCTTCATGCCATCCTGTATTGGCTTAATGGATTTAAATGGTTTAAAACCTCCCGAGTTACACTGGCCTTATATGGCCGTTTTATTTTTCCATTCATTTTGCTCAGGAGAGTAGGAAGACCCGAGTGATTTGTTTGGGACTCATTGGACCTCAGTTTGCTCGACTGTAGCAAAAACAGCAGCTCTGACTTCCTTGCCTGACGCAGGAGGTTCAGAGAAGCAGCTTCTGCTGGGCTCGGAGCGCGGGTGCTGTGCAGAGCGTTTCACTGCTGCTGCAGTCATGTCGTCTTCATGATCTTCCTGCTGGGACGCTGGGAGCTGCCGCCAGGAGAGGTGCCCACGGTCACAGCACATGATGTGCATGGAGCCCTGTGGCTCCGCAGCCATCCTGACCCCAGCTATCCTGACACTCGCTTGGGGGCTTCTCTGTTCCTGATGTGCAACCTGCCAGCGAGGTGAGAGGTGCTATGGGGCACCAACAGAGAAGGTCTTGTCATATATTGTTTTAAAGCTCTCTGCAGCCACACAAGCTGACATAGAAAAGCCTCCTTTTTATATATTTATAGCTTTGCACTGTTCTTCACAGTGAATCCCAAGGTACTTCAGTAACATTGATGTAACAGGCAGTGCCTTGACTGTTATCATAAAATACTGTAATGTTTTTTTATTTACAAGAAGTTTCCCCAGTGCCAGCCTGGTATACTAGATACCACCTCTGTGTTTATTGTTAATTGTATTTATTTGGTTACAGTACATTCTACATTGAGAAGTTCCAGGGAAGAGAGCGAAGATTTCAGTCTCCTGTGGCTGCCAGCAAGGCTGTTTATGTTGCTGTGGTTGTCATAGAAACCTAGGGAGACAATTAGAGCGTCTAAATGATTTTCAAGAAGAATATAGCATTTTGGATCTTTTGAGTATAGGGAACTCTGTGGCCAGCAGTGGCTCTAGGGGATGTAGACCCCATAAAAATAAATCTGACAAAGTCCAAGCAGCATGGGTAATGTGCAATGGGTACTGTTGTGAGATTATAAATGTAAGACAAAGAATAGAGTTTGATTTATTTTTTTATTTATTCAGTTACATAAGCTTGACTGATACTGGAATAACACAGGGTGGAGGGTCCTGCCCAGGGCACCAGCACAGTCAGGTGCTTTGCTGCTCTTGGTATTATCAAACCAGTGAAAAAAAACCAAAACAGCTGTTGACATGCAAACCTTGCTGCCTCCAGCTCTGCCCAGGGACATATAAAGGATGGTTTCAAGACAGTGAGCAAGAATATTCTTAAATTATTCACTTTGTAATAAAGGAAGAAGAGCTGAGTCTTCTCTCTCAGTGTGGTCTGGGGGTTCTGTGTTGAGACTCTGTTCTCCAGGATTTAGGGAAGTTTCGCATTCAGCAATACCACAGAAAGGCTTGCAGTTCTCTTCATGTGCATTGCATTATAAAATCCCCATAAAGTTGATAAAAAGCGTTATCTTGCTTTTACAGATGGGGCTGCAATGGGAAAGTTCCAATGTGAAGCTCAGGTGGCACGAAAGAGGTCATGGGCAGAGTCCGTGTCTCAGCCAGGAGTGAATGTGGAGGTGATTGCTTTCAGAGCAAAAACCAAAATCTAGTTTTTCCCCACAATTGCAATTACTCCCACCGTACTCTCGGAAGCCTTGAAACTTCTGTCTGTATAATTGCAATAACCCACAAGGCCAGCAAAGAATGCTCTAGAAGTAACTTTAAATTGCATTAATATTCTTACAGTTGAAAAAATAACCGCACAAGGAAAGGAGCTACTAATAGTGCTGTGACATGACATTAACCTTGACATGAGTATGTTGTCAAGACCACAGCAGGCCCACAACTGTGAGCTAAAAGCCTCTCAGGAGTGACTCTGAGCAATCTCCCTCTGGAGAGAAAGATGTTGACTTTATACAGTAAACAATTATGAAGAAATAATAACATTATCTGCAGATCAGAGAGAAGCCTAGAAGCCATCTTGTCCACAAAATTAGCTGGCAGGTCTCCACAGTCCCTGAAGGAGGACGATTGGGAACAAAAATCTATAAAGGGAGAGGAGCTGAGTGATTTGCTTTCTTCAGCCATTTTTATTAACTTCATTAGAGGAACATCTCCCTGCCACGGGAGTTCAATGCTTCATGGAGAATCCTGCTTTGGTCAGTATAAAGAAGCTTTCTCCTCTCTAAGGGCATTCCGTGCGAAGATGAGTGCAGCAGAGCTCTGCGTTTGGAAGATCTTCATTTCCCCCTGGCCAGTGCTCTCTTGTTCTCCTTCCTTCCCTGTAAAATTAAGGGCATGTTTACAGATGCTCGGTAATGCTGTTGCGTGTCGCTGGGTGCCTGTTGCTCAGATCTGTCAGTTTGCTGAGGATTTTAACTGTGTCTCGGAAACCCGTTCTGGGGAAAAGTGGGTTTGAATTACCTGGGCAGTGTGAGGAATCAGGTCAGGCAGGCAGACCCTGGTTCCCAGCTGCAGGAGAATTCCCACCACAGGAATGCGCCTAACGACCTTGGCATTTGAGCCTGGACGCTAACTAGATTCCAGTGGTCAAAAAAACCAACCATGGGAGTTCATTAGCTGGATTCTCAGACAACAGCCTGGTTTATGTCCAATGGGAGACATGCCAGTGTCTGTCACAGCCCCGGGAGTGTTCTGGGGAGCTTTACATTCACACAGTGCTGCCCGTTGTCTAATGCATAGCAGATGAGACTGTTAAGATTATTAGAATACTTTTCCTTTGTAGCAACATTAGATTTTTCTACAGATGTCAGGTTCCTTTTCCTGCTTGTAAATACAGACACACATAAGCAAGTTCATTACACTTGTTTTGCTAGTCAGTCTTATAAAGATGCTTTTGCAATATGACAAGTACATTTGTAAAAGTTGCCGTGACTGCTTTACTAATGCCAAAAAATGTATGTGCGTATTCATACGTTTAAAGACTGAGAATCTATTTTCAGTTCATCATGGGGAATGGGTGTACAGACCTTTCCTTTTACCACGGAAAGGCTCACAGCACAGCAGCCTTCCAGGAATGAAGTACTCCTCTGTCCACAGGTAGACGTTGCTTGTTTTGTCATGCAGGAACTATTGGTAGAAGATTTTATTGCTGAAGTGTTGATTTGGAATCTTTCTACAACAGCGGGCGTTGAAAAGTGCTGCTCAATTCAGCAGCAGTTAGAGGAGAAACTAGTACTTCTCTTACTAAATCTTCAGATCAATAGATGAAGTTTATACATAGGATAATGGTATTCACATTTGCAAATTAGAAAGGTAGTGAAGGGAGTAAATAATTTAGGAAAGTAGCAGGATCTAGAATATTTACATCTGCATGTGTATCGGCAGCACTCAGAGTTGCAGTTACAAGCAATAGTCTTAGAGAAATACCTTTCTGGACAATATGCTAAATATTTACTAAATTGAAATATTCATCACTTCAGTAGGAGCCAGAACATAGAATTACCCTCTTCCTTCTGGGATCATTTAGGAAGGAAAACTAAAATATATGCAGTGTCAAATAGAATTGAGTTCTGATTATCTTCACCGTTGCCAGTAAGTCTGGAAGCCTGAAGCAGCTGGGTGGCAGAACACAATGCTGGTTGTCCTGTTCAATTAAGAGTATGGACCTCAGCATAATAATATCTAATGCATGTTAGTGAGGTGGGCAAAAACAAATTAAAAAAAAGATTTAGAGCTTATTACAGTCTTTGTCAGCCTAAAATCTGAGCCACAAGGTCTTTTCTGGGAGGAGGACATTAGTGTAATCACAGTAATGGTTGCACATACTGGAAAGCTGGGGAGGTAGAGGAGGAACTTTAGAAATCTGATGTGCATATTTTAATGCTGTCTCTGCTAACTGGTGAGAGCTAATAGGAAGAACAGAAGGATGAAGTGATGCAGGAAATCCTGTCCTTGATTGTAGGTGAAGCCTCTGTTATTGGTGATGCAGGAGTAGGTAGCAAAGTTAAGTGCAATTTTAATGTTTTGATCCTATCAGCCACTTTTCCTGCTCAGGTCTTTGAGACATTATGTTTTTAAGTTATTTTAAAAGGGAATTATTTCCTGGTGGGCCTGATAACCATAAGATCTCTTTAAGCATTTAAATATATGGCAAAATCTATATATGTACTTAAACAATTTAAACTGCGGGTGGAATTTTTTTGTAACTTTAACAGATGATACAGTCTCTTCATTATTTTTTTTAATGTTCAAGGGGGATAAAAGCATTTTTTGGTATTTTATTTTTTACTGAATCTAATGCTTGAATAATTAATGTCCTTTGTGTATTGTATCTGCATTTCAGGTCTAAAATAATGAGCAGAGCAACATGATAATCTAAACTAAAACTGTTTACATACCTTTAAAGTTATTGCTTAAGAATAAATGTTAACAGGCCTAACTCATTATGTCTATTCAACCAATGGCAAATTCTGGATGCTTGAAAAGAAGGACAAAATATACTCCTTGTCAGTCCTGTTATGAAGTGAATGTAAAAGTTTAGTTTATATGCTGAAGACAAAATTTATTTCTTGGAGACACCCAGCACAAAATAGGATTTTAAAGCAGGCCTGGGTAGTTTGAAACATTGTTCTTCTGTCTGTTCTCTACCTGTTCATTTGTATTGCACTTTGCTGCTGAACACTGCTTCCAGATCTTACTCTAAGTGACCATTTAAGAGGCATTCTGGTAGAGGATGATGAAGAGATGCATGCTGACAGTTATTTGGGTTACTTGTTGTAACAACTGCTTCAGATGCTATAGCACTGATGTAACTAGAATAGAAGAACAAAAGCGGCCCTTGAGCTAAAACTTTCCCAACTGCTGGTTTGTGTCAGGAAAAAATTGTGTTATTTAAATGGAAAACTGTTTGAGTCAATGCTCTTCACCACTTAAAAGTGGTCCAAGGAAGAAGATGCGGTGGTGTTTAAATTTGGAATTGACATTCTGTTGAAGGAAAAACCTTTCTGATCATTTCAGGCGTTCTCTTGTCAGCTGAAATGAATGGGACTAGAATAAATTGATCTTGTTTCCTACTGAAAAGGCATGTTTGCTTTTAGATGACAAGGGAGATAGGCAGGAATGCAAAGGAAAAAATTGCCAACGTACATGAGAGAGCTGGCAGTCTCTTGTCAGTGTGCTCAGGCTACGTGGATAATTCCTGCAGCTTTTCTCTCTCTCTCTCTTACAAAATGTACCTTGGAGAAAAGAGTCTGTTACTGCTTCTCCAGCTGCTCATCTCTTTGGGGATGGACTGAAAGGCTCCTGTGCCTCCCCAGGGCGGCTCTCCCGGGGCATCCAGGCCGTGCTCGCCTCCCCGGCCCAGGGCACTGGGGTCAGGGCACCGGGATGATGCTGCGCAGGGGGCTGAGACAGGGCTGGTGGTTTCCCCTCCTGCCTCCAAGCCAAAGCAGGAGGAACTGACTCATCTATGGGAGCGTGTGGATTTGATTATTTTTATTATTTTTTTCCTGAGAGAGGAATACTTCCAATAGTTGTTTTTCATGTGTATTCAGTTATTGGCTCTGAGGTTCAGATTTAACTAAAAATCCTCAGTGAAAATTGCCTCAGCAGATTCCTTTAGGTTTTTGCACGCTGAAATGAATTTGCTAAAACTAAATTGTCTCTGTTTTGAGGGAAGAAAATGTTTTCGAAAGATGCTTTTGGTTGGGGATTTTTATTGATAAAGAACATTCAGCAGGGTTGAACCCAGCCCTCTGTACAGCAGCTTGTACCTTTAACAGCATCTCTAATCCAAACCTTACACACCTTTATTCCATAATAAGCAACTCTTCAATAATCACATCATCTGATATAATAAAATTGTGATCTCTTCCCTTCTTGAAAGGACGAAGTTTTCAGAGTATTTTTTTCCTTTTTGAGGAAAAATAAATTAACACGTTTCTGCATTAGCCCTGTTGAATAATTCAATATGTTTGATGAGTTTAATTCATATAAATTATTGTGTGTGCTGTCTGCACGTGTAGTTCATTTCCTTGAGAATGGAGGCAGTAAGATCAATCTCTCGCTGGTACAAGATGAGCTGGAATTATTGATTCATTTGATTTAGAGTCGTGACCTTATTTTAACTCGGCTCGTGGGTTAGTACAGGCTAGGAAATGGGCAGTCTGGTAGATGGCAGGTCGTACTTCTGAACGGCAGCACTGTGAGCATTTCTTCTGGCTTGTAAGATCCAAAGACCTTCTTTTTCCCTGTAGCTTTGCACAGCTGCCACATTAGCTTTGCATAGATGATAATGAGAGACAAGTTTGAGGCTCCGCATGATTATTTATTTCTTCAAACCTGTGATTCAGATGATGTATGTTCCCATTTGGCATATTTTTCTTGGCAAAAAAGTATTGTTAAAAAGCACTTATTTATGTAAAGTTGCTTTGTAGCTGTCAGAGGCCACGGAAAGTAGATGATTATTTTGATTTCTGCTGAGTTCTTCTACTGCCAGTTCCCAAACTTTGAGTCTCATGTAACAACACAGACTTTGGTACCCAGTGTTTATAAATGTCATAAACTAGAGCTAGTATAACCACTTACAATTTCTATATTTTAGAAAATTCATTGGATTTGGCCTAGGTATTGCACCTGCATGCACAAATCAAAGCAGAGCAACACTCCATGTTAAGTGCTCACTCTCACAAATCAGGCATGAAATAATTATCTTGTTATAAGTGATCTTAGAGTATTATTTGAATCTCATTGGGGCTCCATTTTTCGGTTACGACATTAACAATTTCCAGTGGATTTTAGGGCTGGCAGTGGAGGAATCCTCCTTTGTGTGGCTCTGTTGGTTGCTGGGGTGCAGAGCCTCCCCAGGACAGCTCCCTGGGCAGGGATGCGCCTTCTTTCCCCTTCCCAAGCACCACTTTCTCTGAGCTTTTTAGGGCAGAGCTATTGCCACCTACTGGAATTCGGGAAAAGCTCCTATTAAAAAAAAATACTCTTCCATCATCTATTTAAAACTGTGAATGCAAGATCCTAAATGTGTAGTCTGGATAGATTTCAGTTGTAATGGCAGAAAGACAGTTGCTGTCAATCGTTAAAAATGTAGTGTTTGAGTCTAAATTGCTGTTACAGAAACTGAATGTCACAGTTCACTACTTCAGATGGAAGGTTAAGTTGGCCAAAATGCTATTGTTAGAACTATTAAAATATAAACCTTATATGTATGTCAATAACTAGAAATCAAATAGAGCAGGGAAGCACTAAAAAAGGTACACTAATACATGTAATATTGATCTATAATTTAAATGCCTTGTCCTTACAGGTTTGTTGGTATCAAGTTCAACAAAAAAGCAAATTCAGAAAATTATTTTTGCACCCTTACACTTTCCTTTTGATTTTAGTGGAAGTTTCAGAAGTATAAATATTTTGTTCTCTCTTTCCTTCCTACTGAAATATGTTTATCGTATACACTGGTATTTGATTCTCCATCTTAGAATTATCACTTATTGCTGTTGGTGTCCCTGAATTTTACAGTTTCAGACCCTAAAGTAGTCTTCTGGGTATACATAATAAACCCATTTTTGTCATGGCTTCTTAACAGCACCTAATTTTTACAGCTATGATTTCAACCCCTTAGCTGGGTGTTAAGTCATTATCTGCCGGCTGTTTGTTGAGTGTGGGCTTAGACTTGGATATAAGTGCATATAGAATGGAACTCTGTGCACTCAGTTTGTGCAGTAATATATTTAGATATTTGAGGATTTTATTTAAAGTGCTTTTTGAAGATGTTAGTTTTCTTTAATTATATCTATAAATATTTTTAATAATCCTTTCCCACACAAAATGCAAAACAAAACCAAGACAATTTTTATTTTATGACATTTCTGTTGCTTTTTTATAATGTCATTTTTTTTAATTGAAAATTAGGGGAATTTTGAAGCTTTTCGTAGAAAAATGAAAGAGATGCACCATTTTCCTTCATTGTTTTTGCTTCCTGAACAGCTACATTTGTACTGTTAACTATTTGATACCTGAAAGTGTCCACTGTTTAAAAGAAACACAAAATACCATATTTTGAAACTTTGAATCATTGTCTAATGATTGAAGTAGTTAAAATTATCATGGGTAGAAATTCGTTAGGAATATTAAGGTAAGATACTTATTCTCAAAACTAATTAAGATTTTGCATTTTGATTAGGTTTTAATTTTAATTCAGCCCATTAAGATTCTGGAGGCATGACTGCTAGCTGTGGAAGTGAACAGATAATTGTTTTTCGTAGTTGTTATATGACCACTCACAAGTTCACACATTATTAATATATTATAATACGTGAATTACCTATGATTTTCTCCTGATTTTGAAATCCTACAATTTAATAGTTGCTAGTTAATTTTAATTTGTACTGGGGCAAACACTGTGTCAAGTTGGGATCAGAATTAGGACTCTGTAGAGCACAAATACATGAGATGTTTCCTGATATTTTTGTTACCTTCTGATACTTTGGAAGAGTAGGAAAAAGCCTGGGAAGAAAAATAAGTCACTTTGTGTCTTGTGTGATTAAGGTAATTGTATGTCCCGTAACAAAAACCAGATATTTGCTTATTTCTGCTCCCAGTTTTCAAGTGTGCCGTAGCTGGGACTGGTGTACATGTGTACCTAACAGGTGCTGTCTGTCAGCTGGGGTGAAACCTCCAAGGGCTGGGCTTTAACACCAGGTGTAAATGTTCTTCTGCCTTTTCCTGGTGTGAGTCCATTTCTCAAGGGGAGGAGACTGCAAAAGACAATGAGAGAAGCTTGTAGGATGGTGTTCTGGTAGTAGCAGAGATTTGTTTCTCTCCATTCATGGTAGAAATGATGGAAAGTGAAGCTTGAAACACTGGTGGTGTGACAGCACAGTGGGAAGTTGTAGCCTGGAGGCGGCCAGCAGGACTTGGAAGGCAGCAGGGTGGGATCAAACAAGTCTAACAGAGCAGCAGGCTGAACCTGGAGAGGACAGGAAGAGGGTACAGTAATATGAGAGAGAACCTTCAGTCCAGAAACAAATCCAAAGCTGAATGTGTTTCATTGGGAAATTAGAGTTGTCTAATCAGACAGGGCAGCCTGTTCCAATGCTTGACAAACCTTTCTGTGAGGAAATTTTTCCTAATATTCAATTTAAACCTCCCCTGGCACAACTTGAGGCCATTTCCTCTTGTCCCACCACTTGCTGCTTGGGAGTAGAGACCAAGCCCCTCCATGCTACACCCTCCTTTCAGGTAGTTGTAGACAGTGATAAGGTCTCCCCTCAGCCTCCTGTTCTCCAGGCTGAACAGCCCCAGTTCCCTCAGCTGCTCCTCATCACACTTGAGCTCCAGGCCCCTCACCAGCTTCGTCACCCTGCTCTGAACTCTCTCCAGCACCTCAATGTCTTTCTTGTCATGAGGGGCCCAAAACTGAACACAGGATTCGAGGTGCGGCCTCACCAGTGCTGAGTACAGGGGTTGATCACATCTCTGTTCCTGCTGGCCACACTATTCCTGATAGAAGCCAGGATGCTGTTGGCCTTCTTGGCCACCTGGGCACACTGCTGGCTCATGTTCAGCTGCTGTCAGTCAACACCCCAAGGTCCTTTTCCCCCGGGCACTTTCCAGCCACTGTTCCCCGAGCCTGTAGCGCTGCCTGGGGTTGTTGTGACCCAAGTGCAGGACCCAGCACTTGGCCTTGTTGAACCTCATACAATTGGGCTTAGCCCAACGATCCAGATGGTTCAGATCCCTCTGTATGTCCTTCCTACCTTCCAGCAGATCAACACTTCCACCCAACTTGGTGTCATCTGCAAACTTACTGAGGGTGCACTCAATCCCCTTGTCCAGATCATTGGTGAAGATATTGAACAGAACTGGCCCCAGTCCTGAGCCCTGGGGAACACCACTTGTGGCTGGCCGCCGGCTGGATTTGACTCCATTCACCCTTTGGAGCCGGCCATCCAGACAGTTCTTTACCCAGCAAAGAGTATGCCCATCCAAGCATGACAGAAGGCAGTTATGTCTTAGAGATAGGTATTTCTATGTAGTAATCATTTCAGTAAGGTCTTCTGCTTGGGTAAATGAAATATTAATTAGGTTTTTTTAAGTTCAGTAGTGTGTATGAGTGATGGTTAAATATTAGTTGTGATTGATTTTAGCAGTCTGTAGAGTCTCTGTTTCTTTTGTAAGAAAGAAGGTAAAAGAGAGATCAGAAGATAAGAGCCAGTAAGGGAAAAGATGCTCAGTGTGAATAATTGAGTTATTGCTATATATGTTACGTTCTGCCTCCAAGCACATCTGTAAGAAATGCTGATTTAAATGTAAAATCTTATTAGAAATTGAGTCCTTACCCTACAGCACACAGTAAAGGAAGGTACCTCTAAACTCTTTAGCTCTGTAATGGGCAAAACAACTAAGCTTCTGTTTGGCTGGGGTTTTGGTTTTGTTATTTATTTATTTGTTTGTTCATTTTTAGCTATCTTTGAATATGTGCTTTCAGTTTCCCAGATGCAGAGTATGAAGTACGGGTCATTCAGCTTGAGAAGCATAGTTTTCCTGTTGGTATTGTTCTAGCCCTAGTAGCTGCTACTAAACTTACTTGGCATGGGAAGTGTTGCATCAAGAAAGGAAATGGCTTTTTCTCTTTAGTTGAAGATTTTTTTTAATATTTTGGACAGTGGCAGTTAGTATAGCTGTTATCTATTCCAGTGCCCTGCTTTCTGTTCTTGGTGCAGCCTATCACCCACAGCTCCATAGATACAATGGATAGATCTTATAGCAGGGGGCCTCAGCATCATAAAGACTTCTCCTGTCATGTGCAAATGCATCAGTGATCTGCTGAGGTGCAATTTGCTTTCTTGTTGTGAATGAAACTATTTTCCCAAGTTTTTGAAGTGGATGCTACTATTTTAAAACCTCTTTGCCAGCTGTAGCAGAAATTTTCAATGAGTGTCCCAAAACGCTGCTGGTATTTTTATGTAATGAAGGTTAAGCAATGTCTAGCTGAACACCGTGAAATTTTATGGGTACATTTTTATTTTTTTTTCAAAGCTGCATCTGTTTGTTCTTTTCAGTTTTTTTCAATTGCCATCATCTGATGCAAGAAGCTTCATCTGCATATTTTTAGCAACATCTGGTTTAATGGATGAGTTATTTCTCTGTATAAACTACAAAGTCAAAGCGGTAGGTGCAAACTTCTCTAGAGAGCTCGTCTTCTCAGAGGCACAGAAGCCAGTAGCTAGGGAATTGTGAGAAAGCTTAGGAAATATTGATTCAGACATCAGTCAGGTTTAAATTAATCTGTTCGCCTTCAGGAGAAAAGTTACACTTTCCTCAGTACTTCAGATAGCATCTTACAGTATGTATATATAAAAAATTAAGCACTGAAAAGAGCGGAGATTTTTCTTTAAATCAGAATATACTGATTTATAGTGATACTGTACCTTATGGTTTCACTGGTTTCTAGGGGTTGTGCTGATGTAACTATTTTGAATGTATATGGCTGGATTAGAGAGGCCACTTGATGGACAGGACAGATCAGGGGTGTCAGACTCATTTTCACCAGGGGCCACATCAGCCTCGTGGTCGCCTTCAAAGGGCCGAATGTAATTTTAGGACTGTATGAACGTAACTACTCTGACATTTATACAGTCCTAAAATTACATTCGTCCCTTTGAAGGTGACTGCGAGGCTGATGTGACCCCCCAGTAAAAAATGAGTTTGACACCCCTGGGATAAGAGACAGTTTGCAGCGTTCTCCTTAGTTACATGTCTGACTACCACTGTTATTACACAGTTAATCTGGTACCTTACTAAATTAGTTAGTTCAGACAACTAAATATCTTTAGCAGAAAAAGAGGGACTTGAAGTTGTGAGAGCTAACCCAAATGTCAAGGTCCAGATTCTTCCACAGGATGAGTAATTGCTTGTGAATAAATAATCTTAGCTGTTCCCAAGCACCTTCCACAAAAACCTTTCTCAGCAGCTACTCTAAATTGTGTCTGCTTGGTCCTCTGACCTTTCCATGACCAGGCTTCAGGTGAAAAGATGAGTCAATAAGCTTGGCATAAATGTATATTGTTTGGTTGAATTGGTGTGATATAAAAGTCAGCACTCTACACAGGAGACTTCAAAAATCCCTTTAAAGGAGATTTTTTAAAAATCCAATATATTTGTGTTACACCGCAGACTAATTTAGTAAATTGTAGATTATGATCATCTTGATAACCCAGACACAAAAGTCTGGCATAGGAGCAGTCCTTAAGTAGTTTTACTCTTGTTAGAACAAAGAAATGAGGGATTAGGGAAACTCTGAATTGGGTGTAAAATCTTTCTGTACCATCAGCACCTGATGTTAAAGTTTATCTTGGAGCAGAATGTGTAATTTTGAAATATGCCTGTTCTAACATGCATTTTAAGGAGATGGATGATCACATTAGTGATTTTCTTTAGAAGTCATTTATTTCCTTAGCCTGATTTAATTTGAATTTTGACCTTTTAAGACTTTTGATCTAAATCCATTTAAGATGCTTATGAAGGGCTTAAAAGACAATGAGAAGTCAGCAGCTTTCATATTAAAAATATATGAACTGCTCAGAATGAAACATTTAATTCCCAGAAAAGCCATATCTTTAGGACTACAGAGTCTTCATTCTACAGTAAAGCAAAAATTAATGGAAATTTGAGGTCTCTGTCTTATGCTGTGCACACTTGCCTGTGCTATGTACTCTCCAGTCATTTCCCTATCTGCAGTTTTCAGTGTTGCACTTGAGAATTATTCCACAGCCAAATTGGCTCAAGTATTAGGAAAATTTAGATTGATTATCAAGGAAATGGTCTTATCCTGTTTCATCCTCTTATTATTTGCAAGAACATTCAGACCATCCTCACCAGCTCTTCCCCTCTTACCTTCTTTTATGTGCCCTATGAAGGTAATTTAAGGAGGTGAGGGGCAAATCTTTAGGTCTTCTGAACTACAGACGATATCTGATAAAGGATGGATTCTGTGAATATGAAACCAAGCATATAATGCCTGTAATTTATAAATCTGCTGTTCTGATATATTTCCAGTCAGTTGAATTGTTCGCATCAGTTGTTGGAAGGTCAGGTTTTCACAAATTAAATCAAATGTGCATCTTAAATTATCTGTGGAAAATACGTATCAAGAGAAATTAACAGTAAAGATTTTCAGTGTAGCACTGTCATGTTTTCACTTTGGCAGTTATTTCAGAGGAAATGGTGTGATGTGTCTTCACTGTTTATACTGATGATTACCCAGCATATCAGTATTTACAAACTCTGCAATGGTACCTGAGTGCATCATTTCACTTTTAAGTGTTTTACAGGGCATTTTCCTCTGTGTGTTTCAGCTTGTGAGGCGATGGGTTGCTGCTCCTTTGCCTTCCATTATAGATGTTTTCTTCATGCAGGACAAAACCCAGAATTTTATCTGATATTACATTCTACAGTAATTATTAATATATTCCCCAGCAAAATAACAGATATAGTAGAAATAGTAGTATAGCAGTAGAATTAGCACAGTAACAGAGCTTGAACAAATCCCTAACCTCAAAGGAGAGTTCTTTTTGAATGTACACAGCACTGCAAGATGCCAGTAAATACAGATATCTTTGCTTTTACTCTGTGTGCCATGCTGGTTTACTACTGAAGGATAAGCAAAACTCGATTTAGTACTGCAAAGTTTCTGTTAAATCGAGTCTCCGGTGCTATTTTTCCTGTTTCAGCGCACTGAATCTGCTTTCTTGAAACAGAATTTCCTCTCGGTTATGGGCAGAGAGAGGAAAACAGATGAGTGGCGTCAGCCATGGCAGGTTCCAGAGACATCTGGTTTTCCCGTGTATCATTTGTGTTCCTCTCTGTCAAAAGTAGGACACATCTGGGGAAAGATGGCGGGGGAAGGAAACATCCAGACCTCCCGGTGGTTGTGTCTGTATGAGTCAGCAGGGTGGTTTGTGCTGATGGAGATGGATGCAAGATAATAAACCAAGTAAGTCTTTGTTTACAGCAGGATTGGAGGGAAAGCATGAGGCTCCTCTCTGAGGAGCTGCCGATCTGGCTGGGCAGATTGGAGAAACCAAACTCAGCACTGAGATCTTTTAAAATGCTAATCAGTTGTATTCATTACCAAGCACCTGCAAATGAAATTAGAGTAACAGCAAAAGAAGCAAACCTGATGTTGTTAAAACAGCCTGGATCTGAGCAATCCTGCGATCTTGCTGTGGTGCGGATGCAGAGCTGGCAGCTGTGTGGGGCTCAGCAGGAGATGGCAGCAGGATCACCACATCTTCAGTAATTAATCTTTCAAACACTATTTCCTTAACATGTAAGGAACGGCCAGTTTAAACATCTGGATAGTTCTCCAGCACAGTT
Source organism: Nesoenas mayeri (assembly GCF_963082525.1). Lineage (NCBI taxonomy): Eukaryota > Metazoa > Chordata > Aves > Columbiformes > Columbidae > Nesoenas > Nesoenas mayeri. Next base: position 16,480,265 of record NC_137541.1, read on the forward strand.
CATTCTTCTGTATGTCTTGTACCCAGGTCATAGCTCAAACTTGATTTAATCTTCATGTGGTGAGGTGTGCTCAGAGCAGTAGGGAAGTGTCAAGGTAGACACTAACAGGGAATAATCCATGTCATGTGCTTTTAACATAGAAATGCTGAGCTGAGCTGTGAAAGAGCAAAGTGACAGAAGAGGGAACCTCGGGTAATGCTTAGAAGCAAGATGAAGAAGTGGCAAGAATGGCAGCATTACTTTTCACTGAGAAATGGTGAAAAGTCTCTGTTATAGAAGCTGGTGGTGTCTTAGGCTGACAGGTGCTCCAGTGGCCAGGCAGCAGCTGAAGCCGTGAGCAGGTCATATCCAGGCACGAGGGATGTGTCTTTGAGAAAGATGTCCATTTGGCTTGTTTTCTGTGTGTTTCTCACCTCGAGACTGAACGAGAAGCTGTGTGGGCTGGATGAGAGGGGCTTTCGGGGGCAGCTGGGCCGGGCAGGGTGGAAGGGAATGCTGATGCCGGCAGCACATCCAGGGCTTGGCATTTCTCTGGGGAGCACCAGCTGCTCAGGCACAGCTCAGGTGCCAGGTAGAACTGCAAACCTCGAGGTTTATGACCCCTTAAGGCAGTGTCTGGGTTTGGCTGGGGTTTCAGATGTGCATTTTTCCAGGATTTGTTGGGTTAACCTCTCTAAGTGTATTTGAATTTTGGATTTCCAACTGTCCTGAAATTGGATTTGGGGCTTCACAGTGGTGTCCTGCCTTCAGTGTTGTCCTGTTGGTACATCCATGCCAGCACAGGGAAGATCTCTGTCCCAGGACTGGTTGTGGGTTGGCCACCAGTGCTCAGCACATTCCTGTTCAGCCTGGGCCTGCCTGGTCATTTCTCAACAGGAAAGTTAGAGGAGAAATGTTCTGTTTTAAGCTGCTTTTGAAAGTCAGCTGCAGTGGTGGTAGGTGCTCTGAAATGTTCTGGGGTGTCTGTTGCTCCACTGTCTCTCCGCTCATTGCCCAGCTGTGATTTATCACCCATTGCAGCCATCTTCATTCTGGTTTTCCTGCTGTCAACAGGGTCATGTCTGTCACATAAGTGCTCAGTTGATCTGGAAATCATAACTGAGACAAATGTTCAGCTCTCTGCGATTTCTTCTTTCCAAGTAAATAACATTGTCTGCATATGAAAGGGTGGTGTCTGCGTCTTCTCTTCCAAAAGTACACAGTTATTCAACTGTAGCAACTGATGTGGTTGCAGCTGAAAAATTTCTCTAGTTACAGTTATGACTTGTTGTCCCTTTAAACAAAAGCTAAATTTTAAAAATAACATTTATAACGAAAAAGTAAGTTGCCAATATTCCTTTAAAATATATTGATGACAGTCAGATGAAAATACCTGGCTTTATACCTTCATGCGATTTCTATGTAGTCCTTGGAACAGAGTCACTTTTTCTTTCATTGCTGCAGGCATGGCTTACCTCTGGTCTGATTCTTGTTTTTACTGGCTAATTAGAAATGCTGCCTTCTTCTAAATGATTTCACTGCGTAGAAAAAAAGTGTACGCCTCTTTTCCTTATAACTGGATCTTGGCACACTCCATAGGCATCACTGATTGCACAAACAGTGTGCAGCATATAGTTCATCGGTGACTGAAGAACTAACTTTGATTTGACCGTACATCCTTGTGTGCAGCATCCTTAGCTCGAAGTTCTGCTGCTGCAGCTCTTTCTGCGCTGTGCGATATTCATGTGAATGGTCTCATTGGCTTTGGTGTGACCACTTGCATAGCAAAGACTATTCATATGAAGAAGATCTGTAAATACAAGGGAAGTGTTTAAATTCAGGAGTGTTCTGCTGGTTACTTTTCCTCAGACCAGGCTTGGGGAAAAGCACATTTCTGAATGTAGGACTTGGCCCAAAGATCTTGATAAATTAACAAGGGTGGAGCTTCTTTATCTTAATTTTGCATTTGTCAGCTTTTCATAAGGCATTATGTGCCATGTTTATATTGAGATGTCACCCATTTCCCAAAAAATTCTTTAATACTAAGTTATATTGTTATTTTTCAGATGTTCAAATGAAACAGTATTCAAAAAGGAGGATTTGTTCTGGGCGTACAATTTCTGCCCCACTCCATACTCTTGGACAGCACTTCTGGGCCTTATTTTATACTTGGTTTTCTTTGCACCTGGTAAGCAAATGTTTGTTTACACATATAAGTTTAAAAATTGTAAAGGTAAAATGTCAATTAGTGAGGCTACAGGATAAATTTACTTTTGAGTCCAGCCATTAAACTGAGATTGATCTTTTTTCTTAATTCTTAGGGATGGGTCCTATGCCTTGGACCATCAATTCTGAAATTTACCCACTTTGGGCTAGAAGTACAGGAAACGCGTGTTCCTCTGGAGTCAACTGGGTTTTCAATGTGCTCGTGTCACTGACGTTTCTGCATGCGGCCGAATATCTGACATACTATGGTAAGAAACAGTATGTGTCTGTGCGTGCAGTACTGCTGTAAGCGTATAGATTTTCCTCCCAATTCTGGGTCACTCGGTTGGTTTTGCTGTGAAATGTCAGCTGTGAATGAGGTGTTCTCAACACACCGTGGTTTAGTAAGACTAGAGACCTGATACGACCTGCCTGGATCATAGAGTTTGGTCCAGCTTTCCTAAGAAACATTTCCTTCTGTCCTTAACTGAGAACCTAGACAGTTGATTAAAACAGGGAAACTGGAAATAAAAAACCCCACTTTTGATGTAGTGAAAGATGCTGATTCCCACTTAAGGAGACAACATCTGCAATTTTCCAGTTTGTGATAGTATCCAAGGCCAAGATCAGATGGTCCTTGCAGAAATAGCTGTGTAAGATGCTGCTGCCCTGGTCCCAGCTGTTAAGTCCTGTCTGCTGGAGCCTGTAGGGAGTTTGTTAGATTACTGCTCAGCCACTCAAGTATAAGTCATTTAAATTACATTAAGCTGCTAGGGAGTTGTGGTGACCTTCACATCATTATTACTACAGAGCTTTTCAGCTCTACTTGTCATTGCTTTGAGTCATCAGTCTTGAAACACATCTCAGGTAAATGTTTGTTGGTCCTTTGGTACCTTCTCTGCCCCCCTAGGTGAGGCAGGAGGGAGAGCGGGGGTGGAACAAGCTCTTTCTCACTGCTAATTGTCTCTGCAGAGGTCTTTTAAATAATCATAAGCTATAAGAGTCACAAGCACTATTTTAATCCTTACTCTCTTTTGCTGAAGTTTCTCATTCTGCGGGTTGGTCTTAGTGCATCCTCAGCTGTTGCAGCAAACTAAGAAAGTTCTTGCCTTTCATATCTGCTTTTCTTATTGGGTATGCAACCATTCAATTGCTGTTTATTTTAACAGCAGAACAACTTGCCCAAAAAGGACACATATTATCATCCATGCAAAATTAAATTACTTTTGTTAATTTACTCTGTTGCAGAGCCACACAACAAAGCAGCCTTCTCCTGCACCCACAGCCCCCAGCTCGGTGTTGTGATGATGCTGCTCCAAACTTTGACTTTGCGCGTTCCTTCGAAGCGGGCAGGCGGCTGCCTCCACCGCTGCTCTGTGCTGGAGCACACACGGGATGGGAACTTCTGTAACCCACTCTGTGTGTGTTGTGTTCTGTTGCAGGAGCCTTCTTCCTCTACGCGGGTTTTGCCGGCTTGGGACTGGTTTTCATCTACGGCTGCCTTCCTGAGACTAAAGGGAAAAAGCTAGAGGAAATCGAATCTTTGTTTGAAAGCAGGCTATGTACGTGTGGCGTGTCAGATTCTGATGAAGGGAGGTATATTGAGTATATTCGGGTGAAGGGAAGTAATTACCATCTTTCTGACAATGATGCTTCTGATGTGGAATAATTTTCAGCTGCTGATGTATTTAATCATTTAAAAGCCTTCCGGGGGAAAAGCAGCTCTCTGATGACCTCACTGCCCTGCTTCTGGTCTGGTTCTCCTTTCTACTGCCTAGTTTAAAATGCCTTCATGTTCAAAAATTCTCCATTGGGGAGGAAATTCAATATGCTAGTGTTTTCTTGATAACTAAAAGCAATGGCTTCCAAAAGAGATTGAATTCCATGATTACGTGAATTCACCAAGTGTGCACAACACTGCTCCAGCCCGAGGTACATAGTAGGGTGCACTATACCAGATGAATACAGAAGGCTATCCTAGATGGTCAGTGGTTGTCCTTATCTTCAGTACTGACAAGAAAACAAAATAACAGAGTAGCTAATCAGAAAGCATCCGACAGCTGTCAGATCCCTATCCAATAGTAGCCTAGCTAATAGCTCTGCTGTGCAGTACAATGAATGACGAATGCATAAGCTGCTGTAGTGGTAGCCGTTTAAAAGGGTTTAACCGATTAGGAAAATACAAATATCTGCTCTGTCTATCAGAGGGAACGTTTCCCAAACTTTCCCTAAGAGAATTCCCATTTTTATTTATTTGAGATGACAAGTGGAGAGCCACACTCAGCTGGGTGGAGGCTCCCCAGGGTGGCGTACATCTGTGTTACACCGGGCTGCCTGTCCACTGCTCCTCTGGAGCACACACTACAGTCGGGAGTCGGTGCTTGTGAGAGAAACCGCCAAAATTAACTACCTGACAGCAGGAAAACAGAACTGAGTATGTAGCCACAGGCACAAATGCACTAGTATACATTGCTAGGTGCAATGTAGAGCCTTCAGTTAGTTGGAAGAAAAATGATTTTTGTTTTCCTTTTTTTTTTTTCATTTGAACATTTGGGTTTGTGCCTACATGTGAACACAAAATATCAGAAGAAAGAAAAAGGAGGGGAGAGGTTTTGTGCTCCTAAATGCACAGTGGTCATCCCTCCTGCGCCTTTTGCGTGCGAATAATCATGTTGCCTTGAGTTTATCCTCGTACATGCAGAGTAAATGAATCCCAGCACATTTTTCCTTCAAATACCCTTAGTCAACCAGTGTCTTGCTGGATCTAAAGAGAATTATTAGCCATGGGCAGAAGCCTACATCTCATGTTAATTGCCTTACCGAAGCATTGCAAAATTGTCAAGAAAATGTCAGGCACAGAAATCAACTTGGCTGCCTTTAGCCTGGTAATTAAAATATGAATGGTATTTTGTTCACCTGCCATGATTGCTTGCCTTGGCAAATTGAATTTTACGCAGCGACATAAAAATACTGTGTTATTTTTTAACTTGTCCTGTCCTCACTGCTTTAAGTCTTCAGAGATAAGAGTTTGAAAGCATCAGCAATTCAAATTCTTATCTTTGAAACATTTGCTTCATGAAAGAATGTGGAAAACCTCCTCTGCCTGTGGGCTGCCCACCGTTTATTTGGAGAAATACATTTATTTTTCATTGTGTAAAAATTAAAGAAATTGTTGGGTTCATTAGCTTTTATAGATTTGCTTTGTGGGCTTTTCTTAAAGTGAAAAATACTTTGAATGTAGGATTACTATCAAAACTGAGACTAAACATTTGTTACTAAGTTATTTTTATTGGTTAACATGTGGATTTGTTGTTGTGAAGAATCCTGCCAACATGTTATCTGATCTTCTGTGGGGGAAGTTCGTACTCCCCAGTTATTGACCTGCAGTGATTGGGGTATATTTTGCCTCATTTTCTTTTTTACTTAATTAATCAAAGAAATATTTTTGGAAAGAAAACGTTTTAAAGCATCCTTCTGTGACTTGACTGAGACTAAAGGGGCAAGCATAGCGGGCAGAGGGAATTTCAAACAAATAGTTGTGAAGAGTGGCCCAACATTGAATATCCCCCTGTGTGGTGAGATGGCTGGATTCTCCCCTTCAAGCGCACAATATTTTCATGCTTGAAAGCACCAGCTGTTAAATGCTGGGGTCTCCAGCCCTACCTATGAATGCCCCCACTGTGGGATGTCTCCGTTAGGCTGTCGCCCTTCGAGACCTTCACCGAAGGTGCAGTACCCAAAATGAGAATAAGGGATGCTGGGCACAGAGGAGAGCAGAGGTTTCACGGCCGCTCTCCACCGATGCTGCCCGGGGCTCGTGTCCTCGCACAGCCAGTGCCGCCCTGCTGACAGCACTTTGCTGAAGGTTTGCGTCCCGTGCGCTGCTTCTTGAGGCAAAACAATTGAAACACGTGCGTTTGATTCCTCACTGCTGCTGGCTATGAGGGTGCAAAATGTATCGGCTTCTTTATTGTCATTCCCCCTCCTCCTCCTGCAGAGAGTTGGGTTTAAGTCTTCCTTTTAGGGTTGCTTTACACCAGAATAACATTCCGTATCTTAGAAACACTGAACCTAGTACCAAGCATCATGTGTATTAAAAATGAGATCAAATACTTGAAATCAATCTTACACATTTAGGGTTTTATTTTTAGAGTCTGTGAACATTTGTAAGGTATGAAGAACATTAAATAAATGTTTCTATTTTGCAAAGATTTTTTATATTTGTGCATATTATAAGTTTTAAAAGACTTTTGCTAAGGGTAGACTTAGTAACATATCAGATAAAAGAATAAAAATACAGTGTAGCTGAAAAATTTCTTATGACAGGATTTTAATTTATGAAGTAGCATAAATAGTATGTCTAAGCACAATATCATTTTATTGAAAGCTTTCTGCAGAAGATGTGAAATCATTTCTTCACAAAGACTGCACACTTAATTCAGGTATTCTGTGCACCAGGAATGCTAAAGTAATATAGCTGGTAGAGTTGGGCATGAATCATGCACTGATTATACAGAACAGTTTGAGATACTTTAGTTCTGATTAGTCTACCAACTCTACTTGTTTTGGTCTAATAGCAAGTATAAAAGAAACAAGTCCTGATGCATTTTTAATCTTTTTGAATTTAATTCACATTTAGCAGTTTGTTCACCATGTTGCAAATTGCAAATCTAAAGTGTTGGAGGGGCTGAGATAATTAGCCACTTGTTTCTTCCCCTTGTCACCTTATTGATCAAAATCAGTTTTTAACAAGAGAAGCAAACCTGTTTGGAAAAGGGGCACCGAAGCGAAGCGAGGCCTCAGGACTCGTCTGAGGGCTGGTGTTGCGTTGCTCCATGTGCACCGTAGGCAGGTCGCTGTCAGAGACGTTGCTACCTTGTGAGTTGCAGTGACAGCCACGTCAGAAATTTTGGGACAAGAGAGGGTACATCCCAAGGATCGTTGTTCCAACACCGACTTAATTTTGCATGAGTTGCTCCATGCAACGTTCCACTGGTGTAGGAGTTAGTGTGGGGAGGGGAGCAGAAAAAAATGGTGCATGGGAGGCCCCAGGCAGTCATGTTTCAGTCAGCGTGGCAGCCAACAGGAGCGTGTCTGACTGCTCTCCTGGGTGGGAGGAGGGTGGGGGGACCGAGGGCCCGTGCTCGGTCCTGTGGATGGGAACGGGGGGCTAGCAGACAAGGCGGGAGGAGCACACGAGTGCTTCTCTCCCGTACCACGCAGGGGTGAGAACACAGGAACAGAGTTTGCAAAGCTGGTGCTTTTTTCCTCAGCAAAACCTCTTTTGCCCTTCTTAGTCACTCAGGTTGAGCACTGGGGAGAAGTTTTGACTTGCAGGGGCTGTGCAGGCCCTGAGCAAGGGTCTTTCCTTCAGCCAGGGGGGAGCTGGGTGCAGTCCCACGAGCACGCAGGGGGCTAATAAAAGACAGACCCCATTCTTCTCAGCTTTATACCCAACTTTAGACTTCTCAACAGCAACGCTCTTCTAATATGATCTTGAAGTTGTACTCGGCTCTGTTAGCTGAACATCACAAGAAAGAGGCAGAGTCTTCACAGCATAGAGAGATCTCGGGGCAGAAATCAGGGCAGAAGGGACAGTTCTGCAAAGCACTTTAAAGAGTAAGATACTTGTGCACTTTTTTCTGAGGGAGTCAAGCTAACCAAACCCATTCCTCTGCATTGGGAAGAAAATCGAGCTTTGTGTACCAGGCCAGAAGCAGATAATGCCACAATATGTGCTTTATGGAAAAATGTGTTTTTATTGCGGGTAACATTTACAGCTTACATGTAGCTGCTGCCTATAAAGTGACTCAGTCATTCTCTGGATTTTAACAAGTCACATTTTTGTGCAGAAATCTTAGTGGTTTTCTATCAATCTTCATCGCCTTGTGTACAGTGCAGTTAAGCATCATCCACAAAGTGGTCTAGGTTGTGGCAGTGTTACAAATGTCAGCACAGTAAAATCTAAGTGAACATTGTTAAAGAAATATTGTTGTTTGTGATACTGGGGGTTAAAACTCCTTAAAGGCAACTATATATAGATTTTAAAAGTCTGAAAAAAATGGCAGTTCTTATCTATTTTGTGTATGTTTTCATATAGAGAAGGAGTTTTTTATGTGCCAATAACCATCACTGTAGTGTTTTGTAAATGAGTGTTAATGGTGTTCCAGAGTTCTGTATATGAGAATATACTTTAGCCACAATGACCTGTTAGTGTGAACCAGCAGCATGTTTTTAACCTTACTCACGCCTCTCATCAGAGGTGCTCACTCGTCGGCTTCAGCAGAGCTCACTCGCGCCAGGGGAAGTTTGACCAGCATCAGGCCTCAAGAATACAGAGTTTTTCTAAATCCCCGCTTTTTCACATTGTCCCTAGACAGTATGTTACCTGTGAATTACCTGGCATGTGTCATTATAAAGCTCCAACTCTGGTTCAGTTACACTCCTCGATTCTGTTGAGATACTATTTGTCAAAATTTGGTTTGAACTTTCATGCGTTTATATAAATAAGGGGTGTGCTGATTAATTATGGATAACGTCCACCTGTTTCTAAAGGAAACACCAGTTTCTGAAGTGTTAAAATCAAGGCAAGTTTCTCTTGCTGCCTTAAACATTACATAGACTTTGGAGAGGACCGAATGTATGACCGTCATCATGACTTCTGCAGGAGAAACTTTGTGGATCCTCAGCAGGTGTGAAGTGAGGCGGTTTCATGGTGCTGGGATGCTGTGGTACAGCGCAGGCCCTGCCTAGGGCACACCTGCCATCTGTTCGATTTTAAGTGTCAAGTAGTCCCCATGAAATCAATAGGATTATTCACATGCTTGAAATTCTCCACGTGCTGAGTGTCCTGCTGGTCCAGGGCATGGCTGGGAAGTGGCACGAGTCACATCTCCGCGTTCCATCCTGAACCTCGCGCCCCTACAAAACCGTTAACCAGACTTTTCTGTGATGGCTTCTATTTAGAATATTTGAGACATCGTTGGGACCAAATTGATAGTAATACTTCTGTGTTGAATAATAACATGCACATGATGCCATTGGGCATATTGTCATCCCTGGGCATGTGTTATGGTGTTCGGTACAAAACAGGTTTTGACAAAACTATTTGTCAGGTTGTCCAAGTTAACCATGTCAAACACGTGCCATTTCCTTTTGCGACCAGTCAAGCCTATAATGTATGAAAGTGTTGTACATTTTCTGAAACTGAAGTGATGTAAAATTATTTAATTGACTTCTGATTGCTTTAATGAAGTTTGGTCTTTACATAAAAATAAATATCTTCAAAGACTTGTCAGTGCCAGAAGTGTAAATGAACAAATAAAAGGTGAGATACTTCATTACAGACTCTTTCTCAAGGTTCCCTTTGTTCGGGTATTCCGGTTGCCTCTGAGTATTGCAAAATCGCACTGATCAGCAAAGTGAGCTTGAGTAGCCTATGTCTAAAATAAGGATAAGAATAACTTTGAATATGGTCTTAAGGTTGTATTTTTCAGATCAGAGAGCATTTCTGTGATGACAGCACTCGGCATGAGCGTCCCTTTGTTCCTGAGGGTTATGTTTGAAGAGCTGAGCACAGTGACGCAGAGCTGCCAGTGGTCTCCATGTCCCCCCGTGGGGTTTCAGTGTCCTCTGCCCAAACACAGGCCAGTTTTGTGACAGCAATTTATGCCTTCAGACTTGATTGTTGACTGGAGAAAGGGCAGAAGTTGCTCTTTTCTAATGGGGAAATGTCCTAACTCTTTCTGTTTTATGAAGAAGATTGCTTAAACTGGTTTGGTGATTAACAGTGAGCAGCAGGACCGTGGCCACGTGGACCTGGGGCTGCCCCAGTTGCAATTCCCGCGGAGGAATCGTACCCACTACACTGAGTGGAAACGGGTCCCGTTACCTCCGCCTGCCGCAGGTACCGCCACCAAACCCTGGCAAGAGCCAGAGCTGCCTCTGACAGAGCTGCAGCCTTTTGGTCCGGGATGCAGGGGGATCCCAGTGGGAGGCAGCGCAGCCGATGGGGAGATGCGGGCAGCACGACTCTGCTCGGCAACGCTGTGTCTCGCAGAGCTGATCTCTGGGAGGGGAGAGAGGGAGCTGATCATTTTGCACTGACAGGTTATGGTTTTATGTTTCTGGCTGATAGTGCTTATGAAAGTGATGAGTGGCTGCAGTTCAGATTACTTGTCACCAAACCACAGGGCAGCTTTGTATGATAATGAAAAGCTAGTGGCTCTGCTGTCAAACGCTCCATTTTTTACCTTCCCCTATCCCCATCTATGCCAGCTGCTATCACAAAACAACTACTGATGGATTGATTTCTGCTGAACAGATTCTGCCACCTGCAGAACTGAACTGCAGGCAGTAGCAGTACTTGCTCCCATATCTTCATGAGCATTTTCAGGATCAGAGCCCCCCCAGGTATCAAGGCTGGGTGGTGCCGCACCCACACCAGAGTCACCCTTACAGTCCTGTGTGGCCTTTGCTTCCTGCGTCGCATGAAGTGCTTTCTTTAAAGGCTGCTACAGTTTGTAAGTAGATGGAGAAGTTAAAGGTAAGCTTAAAAAAACAAGTCTGTTTGCTCTGATCTCAGTGGGCCCCTGCTGAGCTGTGCTGAGCTGGTTGAAGAGACCTGATACTGATCTTCCCTCCAGCCCCCTGCCCACGCAGAGCTCCCCGCACACGCCTGCCGGGGCTCTTCAGCTGCTGCACTTCTGCCGCCAGCACATTTGCTTGGCCCAAAATGAATGGCAGGATAAGGATTCAACCTATTCAACTTATGAAGCAACCAGCTGAAAGACAGGGGGAAATAGTTACGTGCATTTGCCGTAAGTGATTCCACCAGTCTCATCGTGGTACCCGTGTGTGTGTAATCAACACAGAAACTCTGCATAGAGCTGAAACTTGGAAAGCTTTTGCCTTTTGAGAGTTAACTGCAGAGCTACCAGAGATGTTTTCTGCATCTTGATTTTGATAGAAAAAAGGCAACAAATCCCCTCTGAGACCTGGGGAAGGTGGTGCTTTTGGTTGGTTAGTTGGTTTTATAGGAGATCTTTGGGTCTGGGTTTTAGGAGGATAGACATAACTGTCTGTTTTTCAAACGAGTGAGACTTCTGCCTTAGCTAGCACACTCTGATGTTTGGGAATATGATATTCCATGAAGGTGCCAATGGAATCCATAATGCTGAAAAGAAAAGCAGAGTGTCTTACAGAGCAGTATGATATGTATTGTATGAAGGAAGAAAGAGGTAAGCATGCATCCAAAATGACCTATAAACTGTTAAGACCATCGCCATGCAGGGATGGGCTCAGGTGCATTTAATTGCAACAAGAAAAGGGGGCAGGGAGATTAAAAACTTCCAAGCAAGCCTTATTTTGTGGATTATTTGTCAGAAAAAGTTCACATTGAGTAAACAGATCTGTATAAGGATGCAGGAGTTGCACACAGTGTAAGGAGAGTAGGAGCTGCTGCACACTGGTGCTGGGGAGCACATCCCTTGAGGGGCTCAGATGTGAGAAGGAAAAATTAAACCCTCCCCTTCAGCAAAGTGGTGAACCACGTGCCCATCCCTGTTGGATAAAGGAGTTTATGCACTTGCTAAAATTTCATCAAAGGCAGTGAAAGGGAGATGGAGAGGTGGAGACGATCCATGCCTGAAGGATCATTGAGCGTTTTGGGGAGGTGGTTGGAGATGCATGAGCAGTTCAAGGGCAGACAGGGCTGGAATAGCTAAACTTCTTCATGAATATGATACCTGAAGCTGAGATGGGATCAGGTTGCCAAGGAAACACTGGCAGAAGGAGCAAGGAGTAAATCCCTAGCAGGGCCTGGAGGAAGGAAGCAGAGCATAAGGTATGGGGGCCGGTTAGTGAGGTGAGAGTGTGGGGAGCTCTGCTACACCGTCGCTTGATGGCAGAGGACACGTCAAACCGTGCTGGGTGGAAGGAAGCAAAGATGGGTGCTGGACTGAGGATGCAGCAGCTTCTGCACGAGCACCTCAGCATGGACCGCAGCACCCAGGCAAGGCGGGAATGTGGTGTCACTGTCCAGAGCCAGTCCCGCCATGCCCACTGGGCACTAAGTGAGAAGAGAGCTGGGATGTCTCACCCCACAAACCAGCGATGGTTGCTCACTGTCCCCCCCGAGTGCAGGAGGACAGGTCCTGGGCACTGTCACCCTTGGGCAGATCAACCACGCTGGAGTCCTTTAGTGCCTGCATTTGTTCCCTGAGTGCCACCTCTGTGCAGTAACGGGATTTCCTTTTGACCTTTAGATAAGCAGATTGAATTATCTAAATCTCTCTCTAAAAGGTGAGGGGTTTTTGCAGGATCTCAGATATTCATAGGATTATTCTTCAATTATTATTATTATTTCACATTTCCTGGGCGCTGCACTGCAGTTTGTTCACTGCTTAATCTATCAAGACCACTTATAGGGAGATAATCACCCCTGGTCCGCATCCCCAGCTCTATTTGCCCATTCACACATGGTGACAAGGCGCAGGAGCAGGACGAGCCCTCAGTACCATGCTCCAGGCTGAGCCCTGCCCTGCCAGCATTTCCATCCTTCTCCTTCTCAACAGGATATTTGGGTGCATTTTGCTGAAATGGACCCAATTGCTGATCATTTGGTCGTAGCCTCTGTCAGGGATGCTCCTCGCCACCTCCCTGATTTGGTGTTACTGGCACAGCTCATCCCCCAGTCTCCTGAGGAAGAGTTCCCCGCCAGGAGCCTCACGCAAGGCCTCTCCACAGCTGCTGCAGTGGCCATGGGTGCCCTGACGGAGGGACACAGTGAAGCTCCTGGAGTGTGAGAGGGGACAGCAGCACCCTAGCAGTGTGACACAGACTCCCAGTATGCCCAGAAACCCCAGTGAGGGGCACAGACTGTGTTGGTCGGACTCCATCAGGCAAAGCGTGAAGCATGAGTGCTGACCAGGCAGCTGTAGTGCAGCTGACCTGCATTTGTTTTAGTCCTGTTCTCCAAAATTGTACAGGGGTTTGTACTACAACACTCGGGGCTGATGCTGCCCCACCTGACCTGTCTTATGTGCGTCTCTGGTCCCCTTGGACAGTGCTGTGGCATTTGCAGCCTTCCCACCCCTCCCTGCTCTTCTGTGTTCTCAAAGCCATTCCCACAGCTGGAGCTGGTGAAGCCCCATGTCTCCAGCCAGCTGTCACCAAGCCCCACGCTCAGGTTGCCCATCAGAAGCCTTCACTCAGCATCACTCAGCGTCACTGTGGTTGCAGGAGGGGAGGTTGTCAGCAGTCATGTAAGATGCTGTCCTGCAAACACCAGGTGATGTCTCCGTCCCCAGCGTGGCAGCTGTGACCTGCGGCGGGTGGCCTGGTCCCTGCTGGGAGTAGTGCTTTGGAGTAAGCCTTGCTGTGAAATAGGTGCTTGTTTTCACCTTTTCGTGGCATGATGGCTCAAACCCTGTCTGACTGCTCCCAATTAACTTTGTTTTGTCACGGATGTCTGATATGACAGTGTGCCCTGTTACTGGACTGTCACTAGATGTGATCATGGTCAGAGCTGGTCTCTGGTGCTCTATGGCTTCTGTGTTCTCCTTGGCACTGGGCTACCCTGGGCCACCAGGCTGGCTCCTCTCATGGGTGGCTAAAAATGATGGAAAAAAATCAAGAGCGAGCAAAGTTTTTGTAAGCTGGTGGATGACACCAGCCTGGTGCCAGCTGAGGCAGCCTTTACATTATCTCTGTAGTATAACTCAGGTTTCATTATGGTTGGTGGGATTCACAGGAAGACACCGAGGGCACTGGGACACCTGGGTCCTTGGTGGGAGAGCGATCGGTGCCCACTGTTAGCTCAGCCCCAAGGCACTGCTGCAGGGTCAAGGTGTGGAGGCTGCAGTGCTCAAGGACAAGCTGCTGTCGAGCTCAGATACCGCTGCCCTTCATTGATGCAGTGAAATGTGGGTGAGCAGAGACAGAAGCCATCTGAGGATGGGGGGCAGGGCAGGGCAGCATGCCACCTTGTTCTTCATGTACCCCTAGCTCCCCATCCTCCAGCCCCAGGCTCCCGCCTTGCTCGCAGCACAGGGGAAATGCTGCTTCCATCTGCAGCAGCTGCTGTGAGCAGGTGCAGCCTCCCGGGGGTCACCTACCTGGGGTGGTTTGTCCCTCCAGCCCAAGTGGATGGTGACAGTGGCTGCCACAGCCTGGAGCATACTGCTCTGAGCAAGGCTTGGCCTGAGCAAGCTCAGAGGTCCCCGCCAGCTTTAGCTGCTCTGGGGTTCTCCAAAAATTCACCCATTTGCAGGGAGTGCAGCTTCTCTTGAGAGTAAATCTCCTTACAGGCCTCCTATTCTCTGAGAATTACTCTAGCCTGGGGAACAGAGTAAATCTTTTGCAATATGATATGTTGCCATGTCTTAAAAATGGCCACAGTTCTGGGTCCTTTGGCCTGGCCAGCCTCCGTGTGCTGAGCGTGACACAGCGGCAGTAAATCACAGCCCTCCCCTCTGGAGGCACGCACAGGCACAGTTGATTTGGAAATGTTTTATCCTAGCCCTATTAAATAATACAACAGGCCTCTTGCAGCCTCCCGCCTTGTCTTCACTGACTCTGCACCCCTCTGCCTTGTGTCCAGGGGTTTGCCATCGCCTCACACAGAGCTGGTGTGTCAGCATCCTCTGCAGCCGGCCGGGCACTCCCTCGGGTTTCACACCCAGAGAGCTGCAGCGCCAGAGCGAGCACTGTTGAGGTGCAGGGTGTGAGCTGAGGCTGGCTGAGAGGGACAGTGTTCAGTGTTTGGCTCACAGAGGTACAAGACCTTGCTGTAGTTTGATATCGCCAGCCCTGGAGAAGCAAGCTCTGATTTGGGTAACTGGGATTGTCACCTGTAACCCGTCAGAGGCTGTCAGTGAGAAGGGGCTGCACACAGGTTACAGGAAGGTCATTCACTTTTGTGGGGACAGATGAGGCGTTGGATGCAGAGAGCTCAATATTTTTTTTTCCAGGAAACCTCATCCTCCCTGAATCTGCTCTGTGTTAAACACCATTCAAAAGCCAATTCACAAATAGTTTCCATTGGAGAAATAATCACTCATATGAAGACTTAAACTTCTCATTTCCCACAACAATAATCCTTCGTGAAAATGAAATAAGGATTTCTACACACTTCCTGAAGGCTCTTGGCATAATAACGTCCAGCAATAACCTGTCCCATTAATGAAACAAAACGTGTGTCGGTGCTTGCTCAGAAAACTTTTTGCCAAAATCCTTGCCTTGCAGGTTCCTGTAATTAGAGCTGATTTTATAGCAAAAAGGATACAGGTGCATATTAAAACTGCTTCTGACTGAAGCTTAGGGTAACATTTTCAGTGGCAGTGTTTCTTTCCGTCTATATGTAGAAGTATTCGAGTGCCAACAATAAACCAATGCTCCTGAGTTTTTGTTAATTACAGGTACACTTCTGCCCTTTTCCCCAGCAAAACTCAACTTGTAACTTATTTTCACCAAACACAGTTAAAAATGTACATATTTCTGTGGGCTTCCAAGAGGCTTAGCACACTTCCAGGAAGTTTAACGTGGATGAACAAGGAGCGTTTCTGCCTCTACGGTTGCCTCAGAGGAAGCTGGTTGTGCCTGTATGTGTATAGTGGGGTGATGGTCATTACTGCAGGTTACAAATACCAGCGGCTTAAAAAGCATCAGCTGTTGAAGTATCAGGTGAAGAAAGCACGATTTGAGGCTACCACTGAGGGAGGAGATTCCTATAAACCAAACTCAGCTCTTCTCAAAAGTCACAATGAAATTAAGTGAAAGAAAACACCTGAGCAGCAGGGCAGGCTGGCACTGAGATAAGGAGGGAGCGCGGTTCTCTGCCAAGGCAACGATAGTAATTTAAATACTTCAGTAGACTTCTCTAGTGGCTAAAAAGAGCACATTGCCTTATTTGTCATCATTGCCACTACAAAGATAAGTTTATTTCTTCTGATTGCTTTGCAATTACAGGTAAAAATTGTAAGGTAATTGGATTTTGTACACTCCCATCCAAAGGCTTTAGAAGATGATTATGCACAGTGACTGACACATCCCAAGTGCTGAATTATTGTGTTACAGATATGTATCCAGCTCTTACATACAGCCAGTCAGAAAAATGTGTGTCTGGCACTGAGCTGTGTAATTTCAGTCCTTACTGGGAAATGGTGCAATCTAGGCTGAAACCTGGCTGGAACCAAACAGATTTTGAAAGCTTCTGTGTTGGTGACTGAAGTGAAATAAGCTATACCCTCTGAATGGCTCTGAATGATGGGAGATACGAGAGATAACAAAGCTGTATTTCTTCATTTGAAACCCCTACACACATATATCCATACAGTGCAACTGGCTCTCTTTTCCCAGTGCTGTCCTGCGTGCCTGGTCCCATGGGTTCACAGGAGCAGACTGGGAACATGTCCCACCCAGGGGCTAGCTCTGCGGATCAGGACTATCTGCCTGGACCTGGGTAGCTCACTTCACTCTAACCCAAAATTTAAAAGTCCCAGGAACGATGCCACTCCTGTAGAAATCAGGAAAGTAACTTGCAGTTTGCCTGGGGCTGGGTCACGTCAGCGTGTCCCTAAGCACAGCCACTGCTGGACGTGCGGTAATGTCACATCTGCCTCTCTGGTCAGAAATGCAAGGACAGAATACCCAGCGCTGGAGCTTTCGGGGGTAACGTGCTGTTCACTGGCCCCTGCCCCAGCATGCCCTGGGAGGCTGGTGGAGCAGGTGAGCTGGAGCAGCGAGGCTGTGGAGCTGGACCCTCGCCACTGGGAAGGCTGGGGGTATGTACCAGGTACGGGGATGGCTGGGGACACGCGCCTTGCAGATGTCCTAACTCGGGCTGAACAGGCTTACTAACACTGAGCGAACAACACGGCCTTACAGACCACTGGTAATGGTTGAGCTTTCAGCAAATCATAGCTGTTAGCCAAATAAATTATAGCTCCTGTGGAGAAAATGAACATTGCAGTTTCAGATTAAAAAAAAATGACTAGGGAGCTTGCTTTGACCATAAATTGAGGCAACCTAAAAAAGAAAATCTGCTTGTGTCAAGCCTTAGGAAGTAGGCAGTGAATTGGCTAAATGATAGTTACACATTTCAGAAGTCTGGCTGTGCAAACCACTGCCCATGTATGCAGTTCGTATATATAAAAGGCAATGCTATTTTCTTCTGAGTACTGAAAAATCCACTGAAATCTTTTAAAACAGCATAGCCAGAAACTGGCAAACTGTTGAGCAATGTAAACCTTTAAAAAATGGCTCTTAGCTTCAAAAATTAAAGCTGGTAGAAAACACAGCCACTAGTTTGATGATGAGAACAGACAAAGAATGGCAGTGGGTTTCATCAGGGCTGGGTGACACACATCCCTTGATCCACACAACCTTTTATTACAAAATGTAGAAATAAAATAAAAGAAAATAACCTGGTGGGAATAAGGGCAGCGAATTTTTAACAGCTGGCACAAAAGGCGAAGGCACAATGTGCTAACCTCATAAAAGCAAATCTCTGCAGTGTTTAGGGAATGGCCTCCAGCACAGCTTTTGCCCAAGCCTGGTTTGTAATGAACAGAATCCTGCACATGGCCAGTTGGTTAATGCTAGTGTATATACACACACATACACATGTATATAAGATATATAGACACATATATGTAAGTAAAGGTGCATGGATGTACAAGGAGGAGATGTCAGTAAGAGAGTGAGTCTCCCTGCCGCTTTTACTAGGAGCTTTTCTAGAAGGAAAGAATATAACCCAGAAACAAAACTATCAGAAACTTTTATTTCTTGTGATTTGTAGCTTCACACAAGTACTGAAATGAAGAGGAAAGCAGTTCAGATTTTTAATGCATGGACAAAATACAGAAATACATTAAAGATTTGTCAGTATTAACAGCCAGAGAATTAATGTGCTAAAACAGATCTGCTATGGAAGGAAAATTAAGCTTTTTAAAAAATTTATTTAATAAATTAGTTTTTTAGCAATTACATTTTATTCTGTGTGTGGTGTACATTTTCTGTTTCCCATTTTTGTATTTAGTACAAACACATGGCAAAGGCTTATTGTCTGCTAAAATGGATAAGAATCAGACAACAGTTCTGAAATAAGAGCCACATCAAATATGTTTTGAAGTGAAACAGAATCTTTCCATTACATTCAAGACAGGCAAAGTCAAGCTCAAATTACAGAATCCTATGGATATATGGTGGGGAAGCCAATCTAATTCCTAAGGTGTATTATTTACTAGGCTATTGTAAAGTCCTATTTTAACAGCTGGAGATCTATAGAAATCCATAGTTAGAGGTAGCAGTAAGTAGAGAGCCATAGCAACAATTTAAAGGAAACAAACAGGAAAAAAATATATTTTGTCTAACCAGGCTAGAAAAATCAAAAGATGCCAACTAAATGAAACATACTGAGAACAGAACAAAACTTCTGGATTCCTTATGACCCATCCTCTGCGGTCACTGCTTCTCTCTCTCCTTCATTATATCAATGTAGTTCAGCACCTCCAGAGTCCTTTGGCCAGCCAAGCTCAGATACGTGGCTTCAGAAGAAAAGGCGGCCATTCCAGCTGCGCTGCCCGCAATCACGGGCGCCAGCACCTCATGCGCTGGCACTTTGTGCCCTCCCGTAGCACCAGAGGTGCTGGGAGGAGGGGTCCCCCCCAGGCTGCGGGCAGAGGGCAGGGAGCTCCTGCAGCTGCACACCTGCGTGGTGCCACACTGGGTGGCAACATCCACCTTCTCTGCTTCTGTGACAGAGAGCTCAGTCTGTGACCAACCATCACGCGTGGTAGTGCGAGTGACGTGCTCCCTTTGGAGGGGTCGCTCTAACAAGCCACCCTGAGCTGGGGCAGTGTGGTTTTTATTTTCCTCCTCTGTGACACATAAAATAGGGTCTCTTTCCTGAAGATGTGTTGCTGCTTCTCTGGTCAAACTCCTGCTGGGCTGGAGAGGCACGGTGCTGGTCTTAGAGGCCTTGGGCGGCTCTGCGCTTGCTGGGGCTGGGACTGCGTTGGCATCATCTCTCTTTGAGGACCGTTCTTTCATCAGATATTCCTTCTTTGGGACTGTGTCTTCCTCTTCAGACTGTTTGAACAGAATTGTATGAATGCAACTGTTTAAATAGTTCAGTAACTAAGAATTATGTTAATAACTAACTACTGACTAAGTTAATTATACAAACAAAGAGGCCAGAACTGTCTGGTTTTGGTTGGTTGGTTGTTTTTTCATCCAAGGGTGTACTCTGGCCTTTGCTGAAGAGAAGGTGGGTAAGATGGACTTCCACTCTCACACAGAATTACTATTCTTATGTTGTGGCATTTTTATGTCCAAGCATGGCTGAAAACACACAGTGTGTCAAAAGGCAGCTATACAGCAAGGAGGAGAGCAGAGGCCTGCTTAGCATCTTCCCACAGTCATGTTACCGTAATTCCACAAGACCTGGTATTATCAGGAGACCATGTGTCTGTTAAGATACTTAGGCAAATTCACAGCTAATAATTTCTTGACTTTCTCACACACATAGTTGCCTTGTATAAAACAAAACCATAAATAAGATACCAGCTACATCCACTCTCAGATGCACTCAGGCATACAGATATCATTCAAAGGAAGCCCTGCCCACCCATGAAGGGGCAGTACGCACTGTGTCGGGACTGGGGCTGAAACAGCTCTCTGTCTGCCTTGGAGAGTAGCTGGGAGACTGGCTGCTGAGTGATGAGTCCACATCTGAAAAATCACATGAAAAGGAAAGACATGGGACTCACCAAAAATTCCCCAAACATCCAACTCTTGAGTACAGCATGTGGAATTAAACATTACATTATATCCCCTCTACTCTGCCCCGGTGAGACCACACCTGGAATATTGTGTCCAGTTCTGGGCTCCTCAGTTCCAGAAGGACAGGGAACTGCTGGACAGAGTCCAGCGCAGAGCAACAAAGATGATTAAGGGAGTGGAGCACCTCCCTTATGAGGAAAGGCTGAGGGAGCCGAGTTTCTTTAGCCTGGAGAAGAGGAGACTGAGGGGTGACCTTATTAATGTTTACAAATATATAAAGGGTGAGTGTCACGAGGATGAAGCCAGGCTCTTCTTGGTGACAGCCAACAGTAGGACAAGGGGTAATGGGTTCAAACTGGAACACAGGAAGTTCCACTTAAATTTGAGAAGAAACTTCTTCTCAGTAAGGGTAACAAGCAATGGAACAGGCTGCCCAGGGGGGTTGTGAAATCTCCTTCTCTGGAGACATTCAAAACCCACCTGGACACATTCCTGTGTAACCTCATCTGGGTGTTCCTGCTCCAGCAGGGGGATTGGACTGGATGATCTTTTGAGGTCCCTTCCAATCCCTGACATTCTGTGACTCTGCGATTACTGCTTCTGATGCAGGTTTAAGATACTGTTTGAAGTGTTAGTGAGGTCAGTGTAGTTCATGGCAACAGGCAATTCCTCTCCTCTCAGGAAAACACATCTTAACAGAAGGTGTGAGACAGGTGCCCCAGAGCTTCAGCTCTGCTGTGAATCAGCAGCCTGCACCAGCAGCAGAACTGATACCAACAGGAGGGAAGACTCTGCAGAGCAAGGGCAGGGAGAGAAGGCAGCACACTCCCACATGCACTGGCTGCCATACAAGTGACATGTTTTTCTCCTGGAGGCCTTTGGGAGACATTGTGCTCTGAAATGCAGCCAGCACAGCTGATCCCTGCAGCTACTGAGGGAGCAGAAAGGACATGGGATCTCCCTGCTGCCTCCCCTCACCCTGTCCACATGTGGAATGACATCATATAGTCTTGTGAAAGAGAATAAAGACTAGTAAAGACTGGACCAGTAAAATGGCACATGTCAAAAAGCTGAAAAATATATTAATTAATACATAAAACTTGACCAAGATTTTTTTCCAATCAGCAGAGGTCTGCAGGAATAGAAAGAAAGAAAATGACTGGCACTTACTATATGGTGATGTTAGTAAACTTGAGTTGTAGTGTTCAGATAATTACTTTTGACCTCTCTGCTGGATTTTTTTTTAAGCAGCTACCACGACTTTCAGGGCTGGCTTTTCAATTTAGGGAACAACTTTGGAGGAAATGGGACAATGAAAAACATGTGTGTAATACTCACCAGACAGAAGTTAACCTGAGTTTAGTTCTTCAAGGAAAAGCAAACACAGTTCTTAGTTACCTGGTAATGCTAGTCTTCTTCATACAGTGCTGCGTGAATCAAAAACACAAGCCCTCATCAAATGAAACATCCTAAATAAATGAAAATACTTCTCCCTGGCTTGAAAAGGACCTGTTTTGGTTTCACTTGTAGAGAACAAACAGATTTTTTTTATTATTATTAATAATATTTAAAATGGTACTAACCCTTGTCCATCTCATGAAGATTTGAACTCACTCCAAACTTATACTCTTTCTCTTGTGCTGTTGTGAACTTACAAAAAAATTAACTGTTAATAATGAGGGTTCAGCTGGATCAGGATAAGTGAAGAACATTCAGGTTTTGTCTTACATAAAGGAGTCACTGCACTGTACTGCAAATTATTCTAAGAGATAAAAAACACCTGAGCGATATTGTATATCTGGGTGACTTCTACAGGAAAAATATCTAAAATATTCTTTAATGTATACTGGCATAAAGCTCCTTTATAATACTGAAGTGTCCTGCATATGGTGTCTGGGCACTGCCTGCAGAATCTGATCTTAAGGGCTAATGGGTGAGTTACACAATGTATTTCAGGCATCGGTTTAGGTGTGAATCAAACCATGTAAATTACAGACCTGAAAGGACTACCCAAACCAGTTAACTAGGAGCTGGTTTTTGTCTGGATTCCTTGTATAAACCATGATGGAAAAAAGCTTCCATAAAAGTTAATTCAGTGAAACCAAATTCATTTTCTAACCGGTGTGGATATTCCTTCTCCACCTCAAACGAATGGTGCAAATAGTAGGTTTGACAAAAATTATGTCTCTTTAAAAAGTTACCTCTTCAAATGCAAAGAGCTGGTTCTGTCTCCAGACTGATTCTTTCACAGACTCGTCATCACTGAGGGATACAAACACAGAGTTCTCCAATAAGTGATTTCCTCTCCAGTACTTTGGTTTTTCTTCCTGAGCTAAAGTCATTACTTGTGACTTTTTAGTCTTCAATTTTCATTTTGTCTTCAGCAACCATCAAATGCTTCCCACTATTGAGAGCATTGAACTTATTTCTGAACCTGAGATTTGACACCAAGAATCTGTTTTTTACAAACTTTACTTTTGTTGAAATGCAAAATGTAATATGAGAGCCGACAGAAGATAGTGCTGCTTTGTAAAAAGTGTCATGGATCAGCGTCTTTGATAAAACTGTCTTTTGTAAAATGTGGGGCACTTACTTACACATGCTAACATTAGGCCAGGGATGACACCAACTTCCTCTGTGGTAAGTGGAAGGAGACAGTCTTTTACAGGGCAAGCCAGACAACAGCTTAACTCCTGGGACCCAGAACTGTCCCGTGGTGCACTTTCCCTGTACTCATTAGAGGCAGATGAACAACGGTACAAAGGGCTTACATGTTGTGGCAGAATGCAACCCCCTTCTCTCCCCCTGTCTGCCCCCTCTCTCCCCCTCCCTCCTTCAGTATGGAGGAGTGGGCACATCTCCTCTCTTTCTCTGCTACTTGAGGCTAACAGCTTCTTTTGTTTGGCCCCAGAGCACCCTGGCCAGGGCCATTAGGAGAAGGGAGTGCCAAGGCACCAGTGAGTGGGGGTGCAGAGGAGCTTCTAGAATGCCTACAGTCAGGTCTGATCAGATAAAAACGGGACCCTCGTCGAGACTCCGCCCATTGTGTGGGTCTCTCGGAGCACGAGCAAGATGCTGCCGAAGTGAGCCCCCCTCCCCGGGATGGAGACTCCGCTTGCCGTGCCACCACGGGTGTGAGTAAAACTTCTCGCAGGATTGCGAGTATATTTACACTTTTCGTGCACATATGCACATATAACTTTCCGTGCTCCATATGAGCGCGTGTAAAATTAATCCTCACAGAATTGCGGGTGTATTTTCCTTCCGTGCACATATGCACGTGTAACTTTCCGTGCACATTTGCATGCGTACTTTAAATTATTTCCTTGCACAATCGCGAGTGTATTTTCCTCCCGTGCTTCCACATAAGCACGTGTAATATTCCGTGCACATTTGCACGTGTAAGTAAACTATCCCTCGCAGGATTGCGAGTGTATTATAAATTTACCCTCGCACAATCACGAGTGTACACTTTCCGTACTCACTACGAGTACGTGTATGTCTTTAAAAATAATCCCGCACCGTGTTTAGGCAAGTGTGTACTTCTCCAGGACTCAGGAATGGCTCCAGCATTGTTTTTGAGTGAAGCCACATGCATGCACACTGTGGACCGCCTGCTGTATTAGTTGCTGCCCCTTAATAATTTTCCTCAACTGATATCCGAACCTTTATTTAAGTCACTTTTGGAGTGCTAAAACCCTGTTTCTCACTGGTTTAATAAAAGTTGGTTTTGGACCCTGTTGTCCCTTAAACTAACCTTGGGGTGCCTCTGTGACACATGTGCATACATTTATTCACATCATTCACTACTGTTTTCACTGTGAAAACCTGAGTCCTCAGTAATACTGCTTAGAATTTTGCTTTCATGTCCTCCGAGCTGGATTTCTCAAATTCAGCAAGGCCTCCTCAGTTGTCGCTTGTTAATTCTATGGCACTCACCTTTTTTTTCTGGAATAGTTCTGTACATTCTCCCTGAAGCTAATTGGATGAGCATGGTGACAAGCAAATGTTTCTAAAATAAAAAAAAAAAAAAGAAGTAAACCTCAATTTTAAAATGCATGTCCTGGTTTTGTTAAAAACAAGTTTCTCTTTCAGTGAATTTTGCCTGTCAGCTACAGCCTTCGTATTAACTGCATTTTCCTGGAGAACCAGACACATGTTTTGGTAAAACCTAGCAATGGAATGCGAACTTATTGATAAGCATGGATGGACATCTCGCGAGAGGGGCGACGAGAAACGACTGACCAACTGTGTATAACATTCCATTCACGTGAATACTTCTTATAAAATGGGAGATCACGAGGATCTCGTCCCTTTTCCTTCTGCTTATGGCCAACATTAGGAGAGGACCTTGCTAGTTGTCCCTGCGAACTGAGGCCTAGTGACAGACTGAATCCAGCTCTGGTTGGCTGTGGAGTCTAATCCAGGACTTTGGGTGCCGGCTCTGCAGTTGCTGAGACTTTCAAGATTGGTTTTGTATATTTTGTATTATTTTCTCTATTCTTATTAGTAGCATTAGTAAAACATCTTTAATTTTTTCCAACTCTCTTCTCTCTGTCCTTCTTTTTTCCTCCCAATCGCCTCTCCTGAGTGGAAGGGGGGAGAGGGAGAGGGGAAAAGGAGGAAGTGGGGCGGGGAGAGGGGGTTAACAATACATCTGCCAGGGTTTTATTGTCACCCCGCAATCTTAACCCTCGACAATGCAATAGCACAAATGCAATTTGAAAATAAATGCTTCTGTCAACTTTAAAAAAAAATAATTGGATTTAAAATTAAATTACTAGATTCTGAAGATCCATGATGTTTTCAGTCAGGGCAGACACATTTCTGGTTATAAAAGCATATGTCTTTTAAAGGAGAATAAAAACTAGAATATATGTGCTTAAAATATTGACACTCACCAATTCTTTCCAAGTTTGCAGGTTTTTCTTTGTTTTCAGAGGGTAGGAAGTAGTGCTGTACCTCGTGACAGTCCTGCAGGTGAGCTTTATGAAGTCCACTGGTTTTCTTGTAGCTTGCACCTGAGGCACTGTTACTTTTAGGTAAAACCTGTTCTGGATCTGTGAAAATGCCTTCAAGGTGTCTGTCAAAAGAACTTCTTTTTGCACTGATAGCAGAATAAGCCTCTCTAGTATCATAAGGATAATTTCTGTTGGTCATTTGATTTCTATCATCAGGATCAATTGTAAAAATGTCAGTACTGCTTGGGTCAACAAAAGGATTAAAATGCTTTGTGGAAGGATTATTATGAATTGGTCGGCTCTCATGTTCAAACAGTGCCAGAAAGGAACAATCACTTCCATCTTGGGGAGCTTTCCATTCTGCAGTTTCTTTCACAACATCAAACAACGGTTCTTCTATTCCTTCACTGTTTTCTAATTCAGTACTGGTCATTATCACTGGATTTTCCCTGGCAGAATTCATATAGTCTAGCCTGAGGTTGGGGGGTGGGGGGTAGAAAAGAAAAAACAGTTTGCACAATACATAAATAAGCAAAATACTAACTGCTAATACAACAAATTATGATACCTGGATGATAAAAATCTGGAAGACTTTACTCATGACACTTGCTTTTGTCCCAAATGTACATTATTTCAAGTGCAAAAGTGTTCTGTATTTTATTTCCACTTTGTAGTAAAATTTAAAAGAGGTTCAGTTTCCTGTCTCCAAACATACCAAGACATGGAGCACATCTTCCTGAACAGGGAACTGTGATTTATAAAATCAGCCACAGTATGTCACTGCTGCTCCACCAGCTGACCAAAGAAGTCCACTTCAGGGGAAAAAAAAATTAATATAAGGAAGCCAGCTGCTTCTGTTCATAAAAATTGTTTGTTCTTCAAGACTACAGTTCTCTCCTATACTGAAAGCTCCTAATAAGCTCTGTGGACTGCTGAATTCATGGTCTCTTTAGCAAGTAACTGCCATTTGTACTTGAGGTCAGTAATCCAGATTCAGCATAGAATTTTTCTGTTCCGCTGTCGGGAGGCCAGTCAGACATTTTGTTTTGCGCACACCTGCCTACTGCATTTCTGATAGCGGTGGTTTGGAGCTGCTGTTACGCCAGCATCATTGACATGAAAGCTATCATGCTTTTGCTTACCTGCCTCTTAATCAAACATTTGTGCTGCTTTTTTTCTAGGTTTGATCTGCTGGCTGAACTTTCAGAAAATCTGAGCAAAAAGTTGAGAGGCTTCTGAAGCACAGAGAATTGGCAAAGGCCATTCAAAAAATGCCCTTTCTTTAAAAAAATGTGAGCAATGTTATCAGTGGAACTTAATAAACTGAAATGTAGTACAGAAAACTCCAACTGGGGGAAATTCTGTAATGTTTTGAACAGCAAATACTTGGAATTCGATAAAGATCCTAGAGAACTTAAAGGAGAAAGTTGTGTCCTTACTTACAGGAACCCCCTTGAATAGTTTTAAAAGGCTAAACGTGCTAGAGTTTGTTTCTGGAGAAACTTGGATACATCTGTGAGGGGAAAGTAAAAACATCTTGTGAAGCAATTCAGAGGCTTCTTCACTCCAGCTGAACATTTTGTAATGCTAAATAAAAGTTAATAGTAGGTGAGGAAATACCTAGGCACCATTCAAAGTGAAAGACATCTCTTTTTATAAGACATCTAAATATTTTAGTTAATATTTCATGATCTTGAGGTGCCACAGCTCTCAGATGTATGGACATTGATTACATCATCATGTTACAATTACATTAAACGATTTAATAAGTTTATACTCTACTTTTCTTATACAGTGAAAGAAACACCCAGCTCCTGAGATATGAGAATTCACGGCTTATAAGGGATGAAAACAAAACAAGGACAATACAAAGAAATGGATTTGAAGAACAGGTGGAAAGGAGATGTTGTTAGTGAGCTGTGAATGGGCAGAGGACTAATGGAGGTGCCATAAGCACAGGAGTGCATATCTGAGAGCCTGGGGAGAAATGAAGGGGGAGATGTAGATGAGATAAGGTTAGGCAGGGCTTTAATGTAAAGATATTAATCATGAATTCACCAAGATATACAGCAAGATGAATGTTATCCTCATTTTAGGGTTTGCTGGAGAAAACCAGAAGATAGGAGAAGAGAGAAATTTACGGTGTCAAGGACTGGAAGATGATGTGTTCATCCAGTCATCATGTGGTCAGTGTTCTCTTCAGTTGCTTGACTTGCAGGCAAACAGGCTGTAGGTACCTCAGGAACAGCAAAATAATATATGGCTTCATCCAGCCAAAGCTAGACACTGATAGGAACTTTCAACCTTCTGGCAGACTTACAGAATAGAAAGAATATAGGAAGATTAGCCCTGTAAGAACCCTAGATCCAAGGCAAGACCCCCTGGAAAGAAAATGAAATAAAATGTTCAGTATAGATGAGTCTGGCCCTAAATCCTCTGTGATTAAAAATATTTTAAATCAGCACATACAAAAAGAAATATATTCTAGATTTCTATTCATTCTTTTAAAAACAAAATGTATCTTCTCATAACAGTATTACTGTACCAATTAAAAAAAAAAAAGCTACAGTAGGATCACATATGAAAGAGAAGGAATGAAAATGCTTTGTTCCTGGAATCCCAAATACAAACAATGTAGGTGGAGAAGTTGTTCAATTGCTACACCATCAAGGTCATCAGAAAAGTGCTTGCAACAGTGACCAGAATTAATGAGAGCTGTGGCCTCTTAGTAAATACATGTTTCAGGGTTAATTCCGTAGCACCATCATGTTTGTGATGTTGCAAAAAAACAGATCATGGTTCCAAGCACTCACACTTTGCTGCCCTTCAGCAAGTTTATAACT
Source organism: Nesoenas mayeri (assembly GCF_963082525.1). Lineage (NCBI taxonomy): Eukaryota > Metazoa > Chordata > Aves > Columbiformes > Columbidae > Nesoenas > Nesoenas mayeri. The sequence continues at coordinate 16,508,037 of NC_137541.1, forward strand.
TGGTATGCTCAGTCGTTGCATTTCATTTCAATTTCTACTTGAACAGCAAGAAAAATCAGTGAAAAATCAGGTGGCAATAAGCTTCAGATTATCTTAATATCTGTCTTACTTAAACTTGACTGTTACTTCTCTCTTCAATGTAAAATCACTGCCTACCTATGCAGTGGTTTAAACAGTTCCTGAGGCACTATATCTGGCTTCCTGAAAATACACTGGCTTGGAGGTTTTGTAATCCAAGGGTCTTGATCAAAACTATTTCCTAGCTGAGAAAACAGTAGAAGCTGTTAAACTCTGAATATATATATATATATATATATATATATATATATATATATATATATATATAAAAAAAATAGTTACAGTGTTTAAGACTTCAAAGGTGGGTTTCCAAACAATATACGTTTCCCCACTATTTTTACTTCTTTTTACCTTTACACTAAAAGCCCAAACCTTCTTACAGCCTGAGTTCTGTATAACTCATATGTTTCCATATTTGCGTATGACTGCTGATATGCAAAATGTCCTTTTAGCACCCCATCCTCCCATAGTATGAATGGTTTCCTAGAACCTCATCCTCCCTTGGTTTCCTTTTTCTGATGACACACCTGTAGAAGTTCCCCCTTGCTGCCCATCTTACCCCCTGCGAGTTTCAGCTCTGCCCATCCTAATGCTGCCCCTTCCAGCTCAGGGGACACTTCTGTGACCTTCCTGGGTTGCCAGTCTCTCCTTCCACACTTCCCTGTTGCATTTCACCTCAGTCAGGAGTTCCCTGATTCAGCCAAACTGGTCTCCAGGACCTACTCATTCTCTTGCATGCTGAAGCTGACTGTCCTTGGGTTTTGAAAACACTTTTTTTTGGATCCTTTGCCCTTCAGGTCATCCTGTGGCTTTCTGCCTACTCATTCCCAAACAACACAATATGTCATGATTCTTTAAGAACCCAAAAATTAACAAAAAGAAAAAAATAGTAATATGCATCAGAACAAATAACTTTCGATCATTTCTTAAACTGAAGTTAAACAGCAGGCTTTTCTCAATCCTTTTAGGAGCACTGAGAATACTGTTAGAACTATGTTACTCACTGAGACACTGCATGATTACAAACAAGGTCACAGTGACCACCTGGGATCATGCGATAGCCAGTTATACTAACTGTACATTTAAGAAAGCTGTATTTATAACTGTAACGCATTTCATCTCTCTTTAACCAACTTCACAGGCCAGGAAAAAAAAAGAAGAAAGCCAGTGGTATCTGACTCTCTTCCTCAGATATCAGTGATACTAAGAGCTCAGTAAACAAAAGTTCAAGTTAAGTGTATTTCATAACAATAAAAGAAATGCTCTTTGATATATGGAATATTCATTGCCACCAGCCTACATGATAATTATCTTCACAATCACACTAATTCTACACCCCAAATAAATGAAAGTTAGTTTAAAATAACACTGTGGAAGTTACAAAATATTAATCAAACCTGGTTTTGCAGCTTCTCTTCACAGGTCTGTTCCCAAGCATTGCCCATCAGGCTTGTGCTGAAATTTTCTTCTGGAAGTTGTGTACAGTTAGAAGACCAAAAACCAGAAGAGGACGATGGACAGGCACTAAAAGCTCTTGCTATGTTGTCTTCATGTTGCATACTAGAGTCAACATACCTTGATTCTGTTACTTGTGATAACTAGACAAAATATATCATAGAGACATTTTATTTATCTTAACCTGTTTTGATGTAAGCATAAAGTTCAAAGGAATCAAACATTTCTATATCTTTTACATATCTGCACACATACGACATGAAAGAGAAAATTTTCACCTATTCTGGTATTATGTGGAATTCTGGTATTATATGGAAAAACGTAAGATAATAAGGGCTTATTTCAGGGAAAGACATACGTAACTACTTACGTTGAAGCATGCACACAAATGTTATCCTGAGGAGAGATGGGTATAAATACATTTTTAGCTTTAGATGTGTAGGTAAATGATCTGCTGGCTTGGTTCTTAAGTAGTAAAATGAAAAGTATTTTACTTCATTGAGAACTCCAGCATGTTGTGATACCAACAATGCAATCTTGAGCAGATCAGAACACAAGAACTTTGAAAGCAAAACTGATGAAATGTCACTGTATCCACAGTTACATGGAGGTAAAGCCTGTAATCCAGCTTATCTGGTGCGAGCAGCACAAACTGCTAATGGAGTGCAAAAGCCTTGTACACTAATCGCACAAAATCTTGTACCTCAAAACTATAGGTTTCCAGAAAGCTGAAAATTATGAATTTTATAAGCCACTCTTTCTGCTTAATAAAGTGGATATATCTTAATTACTTAACTTGGATATACTTTGACTTATGAAGATTTTAGAAACAGTTATTTGCAACATACATTTTTAGCTTTACATCAGTGAGAACAATAAAGTTACTTACATTATGCTGGTAGTTGACTTTCTCTGAGAGATGCTGCCTTCTTCTGTCCAATACTTGCTTTTGTAACCTTGTAAAATGAATAAGAACACCCTATGAAATACAAGATATAAGATCTATAAGATTAAAAACATTCTGAGTATTAATTTCAAAATAATTTAAGAATATTTTTCCACACGTCTTAATAAGGTCTGATTCTTAAGCAGTTATGAACAGCCAGTGTGTCTGTCAGTAACTTTAGGGTGTCTGCATTTGGATGGGAAAACAGTCTAAGTGGAAAATGCTGTTTGAATAGCCCGCTCTGTGAGATAAATTTAGTGTACGTACCTGACATGAATAAAGAAACACTAAAATAAAACTTCTCAGCAGCATGTATAGTTTTTTTATGTAGAATACATTTATTTACTCTCTCATAGTAAGAATATCACTGTAATGCCAGGAGTGATTGTGAAACTTCTTTGTCTTAGAATGGTATATTAATGCTTACTTAATACCCCAAGTAGAAGACCATCATGAGATACCTTTTCCAGAACATCCTTAAAGCTAACTACTGCCTGTTTTAGACAAGTACCTGTTCTGGATGTCATCTAAGTTTGACATATGTTGTGTACGTAGTGGTGACATGGGAAGCTCTATATTGTGCCTCCTAATGGGTATTTTTACATCTTCGGTGATATCAATGTGGACTGGCTTCCTCTTGTTCTCTGCAATGAAAGTATTTGAAGGTCAGCGCTGGGCTTGGAGGAAGTTTTGAGCTTCCTGGACTTTCATTGGAGTACAAAACCTGTTCTTTTATGTTTCTTAATCCATTTAAAGCCATATTTTTTGTTTTCTTTATTGCCAGCAACGCAAGAGCTCTATTCTAAATGGCATTATAGTATAAAATTATTTACGGTCAGCTGCTGTGTGTAGACAGCCTCTGTTGCCCTCCTCAGTCACCTTCTGAGTCACCTTCTAATCTTCCCGAGCACAACAAATTTTCCACAATATGGTTTATGACTATGTCACAGAGGATAAGAGTTAGGAGTCAAGTTGTAGAGATGATTTTTAGGAGCTTAATGATAGATTTTAAGAAAGATACTCCAGGTAGAACTGGCAGACTATTCCAAAAGACCCCAAAAGTTATAAAAAAAGGAAGTGGAACACAAATGGACCCATTCAATGGCAAAGGGAAAATGAGATGGATGTAGGAAGGTTCATAAGTGTGCAAGGCTTTAAAGGTGAAGTAGGCAGTAGCCAAGGTTAGTTGTTTCCTCTTATGTCCTGATTTTTTATTCAATCATAATTTTTGTATTTACTTACCATTTTTAATTTTAAAAATAAATTATAAAAACACTTATTTGAGCATTAAGTTATAAGTGGAAAAACAACTGAAACAATCACAGTAATAGTTACCAACAACTGAATCTGTTGACTGTGAAGTCAGAACACTGTTACACTAAACTCACCGTTGTCCTTTTTGGTTGATATCTGGTTGACAACATATAGATTGAGGAGATCTAAACTGACTGCTGAACTTTTAGGTGATGTTACTCCCAGAAGCTTCATCTTGGATTTAAGTTTCTTCTTTTCAAAGAATTCCTAAATTTTTTAGAAGTGAGAATAAGCTTTTGATAGAAGCTTCAACAACACCTTAGTAGTACATATAATTCTTAGTAAACAATTCCTCATAATAAAAGCACATTATTAAATATCTCAGAATTCTAACACTCTGTCTATTATTATTTAGTTTATTGTTATTACCTTGAAAAAGTCTACAAGTATAATTTAGTCATCATATTCAAAATAAATCAGTGGTCTCCTGATGCTAAAAAATTCGTCCTTAAACAGGTCTGGTTCAAACTTTGTGTATGATAATTTAAAATATTTCTTTAAATAAAAGACATACCAAAATGCTGCAAGGAAAAAGTCTTTAAAAAACTTAAACTTGGGCATTTTTAGGCAGCTTATAAACTATTAGCCAAATAAATCAGCAAGATTACATACACACAGCCATCTACACTGACACAAAGAGCTTATTGTTCTCCAAATTTGTCTTTCTTGACATAGAAAATATTCTTGTGACCAAAAAAAAAAGAGAAAAGAGTAAAGAAGAAAAATCTCTAAGACTGGGACATCAGAAAGGCTTTTTCTTGCAAGGAACAAAAGGAAATACGACTGGCACTTTGACTATATCAAGCAGATAATTCTGGAAAATTTAGGAAACAAAAATCTCCATTTTGTAGGAGACCATTAATAATCATCCTAAAATCATTAGCATCAAGCACAGCAGACGAATAAATAAAAATAGTAAGTTTTATTTATGTTTAACCACAAGAAGGGTACTGAAAACTGAAGCCTATGCCAAAACACAAAATAGCATTGGCTTTTCTTCTGAAATGTAATTCCTCCCATGATTGCAGGTTACATGTAACCAATATACCCAACACGTTCATTGGTAACTATTTTCCAGTATAGTTGATTATACTACAATCTTTAGCTTTCTAGGATGTTATCATCTATGGAAAACCCCTGTTTTTCAGCTAAGAAGAATATCTGCAGTAAGGTAAATTCAGCCAGTGTAGAAATCAACACTTCCCAATTCATATTGCTTTGGAGTCCACACCTTGAAAATACATCCATGTCCCTTCAGCAGCCCAGATACTTTCTTCCCATCACTTCTGAATTACTAAATTACTACTAATTGTGTAACGGCAATTACAAAATTACCACTGCGTTTAGTAATTTAGTACTAAATTACTAAAAGCAATCCTGTCTTGGATTCTTTCCTGTTTTCTCTTCTCCACTGAAGCAAATTACATAGGCGTAACATAAATTATGTGGCTTAGACCAACAAAACCTTGAGAAAACAGATATTTTGAGAACTCAGAGGCCTCCAGGAGACTGGTAAAGCGATGGGGGCAACAAGCTGCTGGTTGTTCTCACATTCCCTTAGGTAAAGGTTTTCATTTCAGAGTGTCTCCATATTGACAGCCTGTTTTTCCTCCTCCTCTACATGCCAGTGTGTCTGCTCTGGGCATTGGGGGGTACCAGCTTCAGTGGTGGAGCTTGCCTATACTGCCTCTGTTTTCCCAGCTGCTAAGGAGGAAACTGACTTCTTTTACTATGGTTATAACTGTCTGCTTCTATTGTTTTTTTTCTTGTTCATGTTTGAAATGTATTCTGCTATGCCAAGGAAAAGTGTAGTTCTATTATTTCACTTTCAGATTCAAAACACAAATAAGATGGCCTACTTTTGCAAAAGCCAGATTAAAGTACTTCAATGAGCCTAACATTCTTTTATGTAGCCCAGGAAGATAGCTGTGTATATTGTGTTAGGCTAGCTGAGCACGTGGTTGTCGCTGAGAGGCTTCAAGCAATCCCGTGTGTCAGCACATACCAACAAAATATAGTAACAAGTAATTCAGTAAAACTTAAATTGGTCACATTCATTCATTCATGCCTTCTCCTACTCCCTCCTCTGCTTGCTGGAATTCAGTGTAGTAAACCTGGAACAAGACTTCTGCCCTAAAAATACATGCAGTTAGGCAAACGCATTACAACTGTTACGGTACAGTTCTGAGTTTCACTCCAAATGTTTTGAAAGCTTTTCCTAAGTGAATCAACTAAAGCATTTATGTAATAATATAAAATCCCGGATGGCTAGAACTGTTTACCTTCTGCTTTCTCCTTTCTTGCTTTAATATGATTCTGCTCCTGAAAGATGCAAATAATTATTGCTTTAATTGTAAAAGTACAATCTTGAGTCATGGTTTGAATTTTTTATCAATGGTATTGAGAATTTAGGGCACAAATTGTTATATGTTATGTTATGTTATGTTATGTTATGTTATGTTATGTTATGTCATGTCATGCTATGTTATGTGTTATGTTATGTTATGTTATGTTATGTTATGTTATGTTATGTTATGTTACGCTACATTACGTCATGTCATGTTATGCTAATATGGATCAAATGTTCAGGGAGCTAAATCAACATATGTCTGTTGAAGTCACTTTGATCCTGGTTTACTCAGGTAAGGATAGGACTGCATTCTGTCTTAGGGTTACCAAATACATAAACATTCAGAAGGAACAGCTTCTAGGCATTTGACCTTTCATGCAACTTTTCATCAATTCTTAATTTCTTAAAACATTATAAGAAATCTTTATCAATATATTCATTTATCCTAATTTTCTTTGTCAGGCTGCAACACAGTTGAAAAACCATATTAGCAAAGAAAACAAAGGAGCACGGTACAAGTTTCTACCTTTTGGGACCTTACAGAATGTTGTGAACATTTTGTAAAAAATGTAAGAAAGAAAAATGTAAGAAACCATCACTACAAGTTTTATCAAGCCGCTGTTGCTTGTGCAATGTAGAGGAGAGTTATACCTTAAACTACATTTATCCCTTGCTAAACATAGTCTTAAATGAATTATCTACAGGATATGGTGTATCAAATTGGAGCTTTGGATCACTAGTGTGAGCAGGGTGAGCATGGCTGCAATCCTGGGGTAAGAGATTAGGACTTTTTTTTGGAGAGTTAGAAATATAGAGTATTCCCTCAGAATTACCTTGTTGTTGCTGTTGTTGTTAAAGTTAGAACACACTTTCTAAACATGTGCATATGACAATTGCCCTTGCAATGGGTAGAATCCCCATTAACCAATAGTTTTTCTGACACCTAAAATGCAAATCTCAAACTCACGCAAGGAATCCTGACAGATAATTAACAGCAGCAGAAAGCAGCAGGATTATCTGCTATTTGCTATGTGAGTCCCATAGTGCCACGCGCTGCTTTTTCTGACATAATAGTATGACAGACAGACATTTAGGACAAAGTTGAGGTTGTGGGTTTTATTCTTTTTCCAAACTGAAGCTCTCCCCCCTGCTCCACATCAGCAACTTTCAGAAACCTCATTTTCCTGGGAAGACTTCCAGGTGGGCAAGACATTATTTTAGTCTGATTCTGCAAAGAGCCAGGGTGACTATAAAGCTGTGTTTAGCAAAGTTATTCTCAAATGGCTGACAAAATCTGTGAGGTTTAAATTTCTAGTAGATAGGTAGGTGACACAGCACCTAAAGAAACTGAGTATTTTCCTCTTTTTTTTAATGTTACAACTCGGTGATTATTCTGCTATTTCAGTGAATATCAATAACTATACACATTTTTCCCCAAATGGCAATCCCTGCCACTCGTGAGGGCATGAGGAAAGGCCCAGGTGGGAGAGCCTCAGCCAGCCCCACTCTGCACAGGGACATTAGGCCCAAATGTGACCCGTCCTGCCCTGTGAGGGCCTCGGCGTCTCCTCACAGTCTGGTTCAGGAGGGGACACCAGGGCTGTCACACACACCTTGGCTGTGCTGGGTCTGTGAGGGGACACCGGGACTGTCACACACAACATGGCTGTGCTGGGTCTGTGAGAGGACACTGCGTCTGCCACGCACGCCATGGCTGTGCCCGGTCTGTGAGGGGACACTGGGACTGTCACACACACCATCGCTCTGCTGGGTCTGTGAGGGGACACTGGCTTTGTCACGCACACCATGGCTGTGCCAAGTCTGTGAGGGGACACTGAGACTGTTACACACGCCATGGCTGTGCTGGGTCTGTGAGGGGATGCTGTGTCTGCCACACACACCATGGCTGTGCTGGGTCTGTGATGGACACTGGCTCAGCATACAGCCATTTCTGGCAGCCTTTTAAGAGTTTCACTCACCGGCTTCCACCAACCCAGTTCATTTTCCACCTCTGGGGAAGGAGGGAGGGCTGGGAGCACTGTTGTGTGTGGTGGCAGGGATGGAGAGGAGCGGCAATGGCCACCACCGGGACAGCCTGCCGCCTCCCAGCAGGGCCACCACAGGCCCTTCCTGCTGAGCCTCCTCCTCCCGGGGAGCGCCAGGGCAGCTGCTCTCCATGGCCTGGGCTGCCCAGTGCTGGTACAAGGACAGAGAGCAAAAGGAGAGGAATGCCGAAAGCAAAGCGGGGCAGGCTGGTGGGGAGGAGGCGATGCGCTGTTTGCTGCCACCCTTCCTCTACCACCAGCATTTCCACACAGGCTGCTGCCAGAAGCCATTGCCCTTTTACAAGGGAATCACAAGGTTCTTGCTGTCCCAGGTGAATCAAATCCACAGTTATGGGAGTGGCTTACACAGCTGTAGATGTTCTGTCTTTCAGGGCCAGCTTGTCACTGCTATAATCAGCATTATTTTTAGGGAGAGAAGCACCTTCTTCCCCATCCTGCTCTTCCTCAGATGTTTTAAAGGCAAGGGAGGAATCAATGAGCATTTTTTACTAGTAGGCATTGTGTAAATGGTGACAAACTCTCCAGGAGGGACACAGAGCTGGGGGTGCTCCCTGGCTGCCTTCCCTGTGACTCTGCCATCCCTGCAGCAAGTTAAGGTGCCTCTTTACAGAACAACCATTAAAATTCTATATAAATCTCTCTCTGCAGCGTTTCTTTACTTGAAGTACCTTTACCCTAACATTTTTCAGGGTACCAATGCTCAATTGTCATTAGTACAACGATGTGGAGAGCACTCAGAGTAGATATTAACAGCCTAATATTAAAAATGACGCAAGTTTTTTTCTTTCTAATAGTTTTGATTTTGCTAGAATCTACTAAAATTTGCTAGAATTTAATTTTATAGAATCTACAGCTAAAAGATTATAAAAGCGAGAAGATCTGTTTCTGTAAAATATCCCTAATGAAACTGAATAAACTTATTAGACAGAATGTTTTATCATTGATATACCCCTGGTATTTCTAATTAGTATGCATAATTGTTTCTTGTAACAACACTAGATTAAAATCTTCGTAGTAAAATAGATATTTTAAGTGCGTGTGCCTCTACAGCTTATATGACAGATAACGGACTGAAAGATTAACTCATTTCATCACTTGAAGTAATCCTTTCTATTTTGTTTGCATTTCCATCTAGTGTAAATGTTTAACTTGTTAATACTGTGCCTGAAATGTAGTTTCAGGCATGACATAATCCAATCCCTTTTACTTTTGTTTTTCTAATACAGTATTGATATTTTCTGTGCCACCCTTTATCTTACTCTTCCATGGCAGTATCTGGATTTAAAGGAAAAGACTGCACTTTTCTTTATGTTTGATTTATTGAATCTAGTAGATAGAAGTAGCTCATAGAATCCAGAAAAAGCGACATGGTGGCTTCAATCAATTATTTTTCAATATAAGAAAACTTCCCCTCCTCAAATTATTTTCTGCAGATAAAGCTAAAATACCTTTCAAATGGTCATAAAATAATCAGTTCTTTCTTCACTGAAGGCAAAGTAAACAGCAAAATAAGACCTGAAATGCATGTGACTCTGGATTTCCAGTCTCTAAATATTGCACCTTGACTGTCAACACTGAAATAATCAATTTAAATTGTTGAGAGTTGCCATACTTTCAAAGAATTACATGACATTATAATTAATTTTTAGAAGGTCATGAGAATGAGTTTCATTGAACTTTGTTGCATCTCTGGGAAGTTAAGTAAGTATGGAACAAGAAGACTTCCTCCATGCACCAGAAACTGAAGTTTAAAGAAGAAAAAAGCCTTGAAGATTTCCCTTTTTTGTAACTTTTAACAGCCACTCTTCAGAATAATTACATCTCATGTGCCTTTGTTAAGAAAGTATTATACTGCATCTTCTTCAGCTTTCCAGCTGTTGCTAAAATAACTGTTGCAGCTGTAGTCCTTCAGCACTTGAGTCTTCCCCTCCAACACAATTCTCAGATCAGCTCTAGGTGTGATGTTGCAAAGCAGTCCAAAGCAGTGTACTACTGATCTGGGGTAAGACTACATTTCTCCAGGAAGGCTGGTATTGAAATGTTGACCATGCAGCTTTTGGCACCCAGTTTTGAGTAAGTCCTTACAGAACTCCTATATAATGAAATAAGAGAGACAAGTGACCCAGAGCACCTAAGTGAGGCTCCTACTCTATGTCTCCACACCCAGAGAGGAAGCAGCTAAATTAGATAACTGAAACTCCATGAACTGAAAGTGTGTGTTGCTGTCTGCAGCATTATTGTACCCTGAAGATTTGCACACCCTTCTTTACCCACGCAGGACAGTCTTTCCCTTGAGTGAACTGACACTGCTTACGTAAAATCTTGTGCTCACCGGAGACAGTGAGAAAGAGAGAAAATATGTGTTTCCAAATCACTTCTTAGAATTAACTGCAAATGGTTCTCATGCTTCTTAATTAATCTTCCATTGTAACATTACTTCCCAGCAAGTGTCCTCCTCTAATGCTCTTTATAACAAAAGATGGGATTATTAAGCAGATGAATGTGTAGTAAAAAAAAAAACAACACCAAACCAACCAACCAAAAAAACCCCCAAACCAAACACAAACAAACAATCAAAACCCTAAAAAACAACCAGCCAAACCAAACTCTAGGGATTCTCACAGTTGGGTTTAACTATTTTACAACCTTACCCTTTTTTGTTGTTGTTGTTAATTTCACATATTTTAACTTTGATTTTTGCTCAAAATGTTTCATCTTGATATCTAGCATTAGGTAACTAAATCCATCTGTAAAGAACTATGTACGAGGCCTCAGCATTAGATTAGGAAAATGACAGTAAATTCCTATATGAGAAGTGTAGCATTCCTTTGGCATTCGGGAGATACAAAGGACACCTTGGAAAAATATGTGGTGAGAATGAAAATCAACCTCAGTTTAAACACTTATAACGCATTGAAATCCATTACTACCCATGCATACAAGGGAAGATCAGTTTTGGCCCTGCCATATTTGAAATAGTGCAATGAGAGATCACCTCTTCTACTTGTTTCTCCTGATATGCACTCTGTGCTGAGCTGGATCCATTACATGAGGTTTGAAGGAGTCAGGAGTGAGCAGAAATTGAAAGCGATAATGCCATTAGTCCAAAGACTAGAGACTAAGGAGCCTGGATAGTTTCCAAGCATATCAAACCAGGCCCCTCAGGGAGAAGCACATCATATACATGGACTGAAATTCAAAGCCCAGTTGGGAAGAACATGGGATTGTGTCTACATGTCAGACCACTGGCCACGACAGTTATCACTGACAGCAGTATATTGACACGTTGCTATATGAAGCAGAGATTATATTATTTAGACGGTATTATCTAGATGGAATTATTTTTCATAGAATGAGCCATCAAGATGAAGTGTAGTCCTTGGCTTGATGGAGAACAATGTTCAAGATCTGGTTCAGAATCTTGCACTGAAATCCTCACTTTATAAAATCAGTATTTCTACAAAGAAAAACAAGGACCAAAGCATCCTCTACAGTTGGGCTAAACTCCAATAAGGGAACAATGAGAGACTTGTTGAAAACAAATTAGGAGAGGGAGCTAAAAGGGAGCTAAAATACTTACATGTGGCTAGGAGAAAGCTGATGGATACCAGACTTGAAGTAAAGAGTCAGTCTAAACCACAGCAAAAAGCTGTACAGCATTCAAAAAAAGATAACAGAAAGGAGCACAAACTTTGATAAACATAAAAATACAATTAGATAGGCTAAAAATAATTTGGGAAATGACTAGGCAAAGAAACCAAACCACTAAATCTTCTTACACATGAACCAGGATCATCAGTACTGATTGCATCAGTATTCATTGATGAGGAAACTGGGGAAAATTTTATGCAGGAATCCTTTCTGGTGAACTGAGCAGAGGATATGTCCAAAGTGAAAATAACAGCAGATGAGGTCAAAATGACATTACCAAGACAGGAGGCACAGGAGCACAGCACCAACACTAAATGCTATTCACTGGAGAGTTCTATAATGCAGCAGTGTGGAAAGGATCACTTAAAACTCCTTGGTTTTGGGGACTAGAGGGTAGCAAATGTGACACAATTTAAAAATACATTATGTGGCAATCCAGAAAGCCTACTTTTGTGGAACGAAAAATAGCAGGAACTATAATATGTGCCAGCACATGAAGAGGCAGCATGGCTTCTAACAATGGAAGGGCTGCCCCACAAGCTTGTAGAAAAGAGTGATTGCTGTAGTCTTGATAGATTTAATTAAGGCTGTTGAAAACATCTGTTACTGAAAGCTTTAGGGAAACTAAGAAGCCATGAAATAAAAGGGAAGTTCCTGTCATTGGGTAAAGTTCAAGAGAGAGTGGAGACAATATTTAGTTCTTGTATCCATGCACTCAGGGGCTGATATGGAGCAGAGGCTGACAAACTCACGAGTGGTATGGGAAAGCTGCAGGCATGGGGAGAGGCAGAGAGAGAGAGAGAGAGAGTGTGAGAGAGAGAAAGAGAGCGAGTGAGAGAAAGAGAGCTCCCTTGTTGGACGCCTCTTCAGAACAGCCATAGGCAGCCATACAGTGGAACTTGTGGGAGCCACGGTCAAAGCAAGCAGAAAGGAGTGGTTCTTCACATACGGGATGGTACATCTGAGGAACTGCTTGCCAAAGGATCAAGAGAGGCTCAACAAGTACTTGTAAGAGTGGAATATTTCACAGAAAAACCCCTCAGTCTCATGAAATTCTCACAGCTGAAAATGGCCAGAAGTCGGGACAGTATGAAGCTACAGCAGGGAAGGTAGCGTTATATGTAATTACCATTCTTTTTCTTCCTTGGGTATCTGCTTAGAGCAGGGGTGTCAAACTAATTTTCACCGCCACCCACATCAGCCTTGTGGTTGCCTTCAAAGGGCCAGATGAATGTACATTTAGGACTGTACATTCGGCCCTTTGAAGGTAACCTCAGTGAAAATGAGTTTGACACCCTGGCTTAGACCTATTGTTAGAGGCAGAAAACTCTGCTTGGCAGAACATTGGCCTAAGCCGGCTTGATTGTTCTTAATATTTAGAAGTCTCTCAAATAAGAGTTAATGGATAAATTGCAGCAGATGATCTTTTTGTTGTGGTACCTACCAGCTGCAAACCCTCAAATAAATTCTTGAGGCATGACAAAAGGATGGCAGCAGATCTTGTGTTTGGGGTGCATGAGTAGAATGGATTATTTTTGTGGATTTATTCCTGCCTGCACTTTAGCAGGGCAGAACACTGGCTCTGCTGCAGGCACTGCCAATACTACCGTTGCTAATTGATACCAGCTATGTGATTTTACCACTTATACCTGTATTATTTCACTTGGCATGTAGCTCATTTAAGTGTTTACAAGGCACTTTAGCAAAGGATTAAGAAAAAAAAGTTAGCATTTTCTTCAGATGAGCTGAGAACAGGAAGCCTTACAGATTTAAAGCAAAAAAAATGCAAACAATGGCATATTTGAGACTTCTGAAGGCATAAAATAGACGCGTTTTCCATAATTGTATTTTACTGGAATTAATGGGTTCAGCTGAATTTTCTGTGTGAAATAAGAAATAAATTTAACAACAGAAATACGTCTTTAAAATACAGATATGAAAGTTTTTAAGTATTAAAGCCTAAACATTAGAAGTGTAAGCCTTTATCTGAGATCATTAGTCAGCATTTCACTGTGGTTGGTGCAGCTGACACTGACCTTCTGTATCCTTGGCTTTTTCCCTCTCCCTTTCTCTCTGTGAATGGAAAACAACCTGTTTACACTTCTCTCTAGAGCCATATTCTGTCTAGAATCACGCTGTTCTGAGAAATCAGAACTGTTTGTGATCAGGCTGCTATTGATTGCACCATCAGTCAGACTATTCAAATCCTGTACGGGTAAGTTCTCATAACCTATAAGACATGCAGGATTTAAATTTACAGAAGGCAGAACAAGGGGAAGAGAAATACTGGTGCAGGAATAGCTCTCATTGACACTGACACCATCTCCATGGTGTCTACACTCAGGAGCCAAACAACAGAGCAGGACCTTCCCAGTTCCCCCCTCCTCTCTGCCCTCTTGCTGTGACACATCCCTGCCCAATCTGAGCACCACACAGCTGCATTAGAACCAGAACAGCTGGAACCAACCACTTGGTGTGATCAGGCCAGTGTCACCACAGTGACACTCCTTCAACAAGCTTCCATACCTGACACATTAAAAATGAAGCTTCTGGCTTGGCTCCAGATCCTAAATGAACTACAGTGTTTGGCTCTTCTACTGATGTGTGTGTTAACAGCCAGTGGCTCCTCTAAAACAGGCAGAACAAGCAGTTTCTGCTGCTATGAATTTGAAATCAAAGGTCAGACACCTCAACACCCTTTTCTGATGAAAAAGTCTAATTTGTCATTGGTTTGCCTTGATGTTGCAAACTAATTCTGTGGATGCATTTCTGTTAGAAGTGATTACATTAAAGTCAATACAAACTTTGGATCTACTTCAGAGTAAGGTGCTTACTTGATTAAGGGCTTGTATGATCATCCTCTGTTGAATTTGGCTCAAATCGAGGCCTACTATTGCCACACCAGTATGTAAACATACAGCTCAAAATTAAAGAAAAAAAAACTCAGAAATTCCTGGCCCACCATATTACAATACATCATTTTTTAGGAATGATTTATCATTCAGGATTTGTATGTAATTTAAAAAAACAGGCACTGTGTGGATTAATATTTTATGTATTTCACATATACTTCATCCACATATAAAGTTACATACTTTATGTATTATATACACATATATAAAATATTAAATATCCCAAATAGCAATGATACAAAAGGCATTATTTGCATCTATTTTTCAGGACTTTTGCTTTTTATTTGGTATGTCTGTATGGCACGGTGTATGCCGTACATGCCACACACAGTGTATGCAGTGAGGAAATTCTAGTTTTCTGCAAAGACTGATGTTACAGCCTTTGGATTCTGTGTTACGAGCATTTAAGACATCAGTTAAGTAGCCTTTTGATTCAAAACCAACATTTTATTTTTTCAAACATTAAACCAAAAGGTTGTAAAAAGTGATTATCGATAAGGCCGACAGGTATCTTTTACATAACCTGCATGTTTCAATTTCACTATCTCCATCACAGTCACAAAGTTGTGCAAGGACGAAGCGCTGGAGTGGGAGCCAGTGGGCATAAAAAGAAGAGAAAAAAGAGGCATCAGTGTTGCCATGATTAAACTTGAGCTCCTACATGTTCAAACATTCATGGAGTTCAGTCAGCCTGATAGTCATTGTTTCTCTTTCTGCTTTGTGGTTTTATCCAAGCACAAATCATTTCTATGGACAGTGATTCTGTTACTTCAGTCATCAGAGAAGCACGGTTTGAATAAACAACTTTCTTTTTCTAGCTGGGAGCAGAATGATGGCATTCTGTTGTGCTTGAATACTGACTTAAAAGAGTGAAAAATTACTACAGAATATTAAATAATTATAAAAATAGGACAAGCTCCTCTTACTCTTCCTCCACAGTTATTGCTTCCTATACTCAGAAAAAAATTATTTTAATGTGTTTGAGGACAATTAACTATATGAGTTAAAAACAATCACTCGGCACTAAAAAAAAAAGAAAAAAAGAAAAAAAAAAAGTAATTGGTTCTCCTTAAGAGAGGACAAGCCCCAAAATGGTTCTAATATCAACATCATCTAACCCCAAAGCCTCAGTTAACTTGAACTATTTGATTGCACTTATCTTCAGAATTGTATTAAAGTCAGTAGAAATTGTGGAGACAACAGCACTGAAGACTGCATCAAAACTATTGCAGACTTAGTAATTATTTTTCCAGTAATATTGAGAAATTTTATTGTGACTAAACGTACTAAAACTGCTGCCTTCGCCACTAAAAAAGAAAAAATCTATCACCTAAGGACATGTTCCACAAAGGAGAGTTTGTGCATGGATTACAGAGCGGGACTGGCAGAGCAAATCTCTCGAGGCAGCAAGAACAGAAGAAAGGGTGTATTTAAAACAACGGTTTAGGCTTTTCTCCATATTTTCAAAGAACACATTGCTTTTATTGACTGAAAAACTACATGGTCAGATTTGCTTTACTTAAATGTTCCCACAGATCTGACTGTGGTGTGTGCATCAGCTCTTACTGCCAAGTCACCAGGAGCTTCAGTCCTCCAGTATCTTGTGAAGCGAAAGGTCAGCAGACATGCAGAACTGAAAGATCTGTGAACTTTCCCCTTGGTAAGAAAATGCTAGAGTAATGGAATATTACAAATAACTGTGGTTTGGCAAAATCTAAGAGTACGCTGTGACACACATAGGCCAGAATGGGAAGTGTCCAACTGGAGATCACGATTAAAAAATAACAAACCCTAAGCTAAGCAATTTCTTAGCCTATGTATCTCATCAGTATCTTTGTGGGCTGAAATACCTTTCTATTTTATTGACAAAATAATCTGCAGCAAAACCAGGCCTACCAAGTAACTAAACATTAGCTGCACTGCTCTAGGTCAGATTTTGACAACATTTTCCTAGCTTTGAGTTATGTATTAACAAAAAAATTGCTAAGGGCCATTGTCCTGATCTCTTTCCTGTCCTCACTGGCAAAAAGCCTACTAAGCTCCAAGAGTACCCCACATCTTCTTTGCATACTGTCCAGCCCATTGTGGACACAATTTGTGCAACATTCCAGGAAGAGGTGAGAAACAGACCTTACTTGGTGTTACCTTGCTGGCCTTGGCTTATTGGCTTTTTAGAAGGCACACGGATGTTTTGATAAGTGGTGCCTGATATTTAAAAGCAAAGCGCGCTCTCTCTCTCTCTCAAATCAAATATATCATTTCTTCATCCTGAAGCTTGTGTTGCTATCTAAACATCATTGCACACTGTCCAAAGAGGACTGTTTTGAAACAGTAACGTGACTTGATTTAACTCACATATGCCAAGTTACAGCGAGGTAGGTTGGCCTCACCCTATACTTTTAGGGATCGGCTGGGCTCCTCAGTACTCCTGTAAATGCCTAGTAACACATTTTCCCAAATCTGTTTATACACACATATACTAAACTAATGCTTTTATCATATACCAGCTGATGCAGCCACTTCATTACTTCATTTCAGAGTGTGAAAGCACTCACAGCCTTTTTTAAAGTCTTCTGATCCTCCCCCTGTCAATTCATATACTTTTTCCAAACAAGTGAAGAAGCAGAAACAAGAAATTGAAAAAGAGAAAAAAGCAGCAAGACAACAGCCTCCGCCGTTATTTCCTTTGTGTGGATTTAGCCTGTTTTTGTTGCAGGGACTGTGCGAATCATCCGGGGTTGTTTTTGTCTAAAACCGCTGCAAGAGCACAATACCCGTTTCCTTTTGACGGGAGGAGAGGAAATAAATTACGCGTATTTGGAAAGCGCTGCCCCGGAGCCGCGGCGCTGCCGGCTCCCTCCCGCAGCCGCCCGGCCGCATTTCGGCGCCGAGGCCCCGGGCCCCGCCTGCGCACTGGCCGCACTGCCCGCCGCTCCAGCGCCCCCGCCCCGGGGCAGGGCTCGGCCGGGCGCCGGGGGTGACGCGTTCCCCGCCGCCGCGGGGCTGCCGCGCAGCCCGAGCGCTCCCGCCGGTCTGTCCCCCCCGCGCCGCTGGCGGGGCCGGAGGCGGTGCCTGCTCCGCAGGGCAGGCGGAAGGAAAGGGCCGGCCGCAGCCTCAGGCGAGCCGGGGCGCTGCCGGGCCGAGCTGCGGGGGATCAGCGGGGGATCAGCGCTGCAGCTGAGGCCGAGCTCCGGCGGACCCGCTGTAAGCCCGGGGCCGAGCGCCGGGGGAGCTCCGCCGCTGCCGGGCCCTGAGCGAGCGGCCGGGCCGCGGTGCGGAGCGGCCGGGCCGCTGCCGGAGCCGCTCCCGGGGCCGCCCCGCGCCGCGCAGCCAATGGTGGTCGGCGGGGCGGGCTGCGCGGCGCCGAGCTGCGTTGTGCAACGCGCCGGGCTTTGAAGACAACCATCACTCCGCGGAGCCTGGACTCATTCGGCGTCTGTCACGACACGGCGTTCGGCGGGGAGCTGGGGCCGCTGGCGGCCCCATGAAGAGCCGGTGGGGCCGCCCCCGCTAGGACCGGCGCGCAGCGGTGCCTCCGGCGGGGCACGATGACCCACATGCTGCATGCAGCGGCCCGGCGGGTGCAATGGAGCAGGGCGAGCACCGCCAAGAGGGCTGCGTGCCTGCTGGCTGCGGCGTACGGACTGAGAATCCTCTACCCCATCGTCCGCAGGCGCATGAGGCGGGAGGGCGGCTCGCAGGGGGCCGACCCCGCTGGAGGGGGCCGGGGAGTACTGCACGGCGCCGGCAGCCCGGGCAAAGCCTCCCCGGCCGTGGACGCGGAATTTTTCAAGCAGCTGCTGGAACTTCGCAAGCTGTTCTTCCCAAAGCTGGTGAGCGGCGAGTTGGGCTTGCTCTGCCTCCACTCGGTCGCCCTGGTTTCCAGGACCTTCCTCTCCATCTATGTGGCCGCCCTCGATGGGAAGATTGTGAAAAGCATCGTGGAAAAACAGCCCAGAAGCTTTGTCTTCAAATTAATCAAATGGCTGATGATTGCGATCCCAGCCACTTTTGTGAACAGCACCATACGGTACCTGGAGTGCAAGTTGGCCCTCGCGTTCCGCACGCGCTTGGTGGATCACGCCTATGAGACCTACTTTGCCAACCAGACGTACTACAGAGTGATCAGCATGGACGGGCGGCTGGCCAACCCTGACCAGTCCCTCACCGAGGACATCATGATGTTCTCACAGTCGGTGGCACATCTCTACTCCAACCTCACCAAGCCCATCCTGGATGTTGTGCTCACCTCCTACACCCTCATCCGCACAGCGAGGTCCCGGGGGGCGAACCCCATTGGGCCCACGCTCCTGGCTGGGCTCGTCGTCTACGCTACAGCCCGTGTGCTCAAAGCCTGCTCACCCAAGTTTGGCAAGCTGGTGGCTGAGGAGGCGCACAAGAAGGGCTATCTGCGCTTCATGCATTCACGCATCATTGCCAACGTGGAAGAGATCGCCTTTTACCGAGGGCACAAGGTATGGGGTAGAGAAATTGGAGGGTGTTGGTGTTGCTCCTGCAGTTCCAGAGCTGGCCTGTGTTCCTCCTGCTGCCCTTCCTGAGCACTTTGGGTCCCTCTGACATTTAAACCTGTTTACAGCCAGCACTTCCCGTTTCCTAGGAAAATGCCATCTCACAGGCGGTATCTGGGGGGAGTGGACCGTGGTTCCCTTGTGTTCTGGCAATGTTCCTGTTTTGCAGCTGGATCCTATGCTTTTCTAGACAGCTAATCTCCATTCTTATTTTTCCCCCACCCAGTCCGTTCTGCTTAACTTTTCCAGGCTTTTTCTTTTTTTCCACCCATGCTTATGGGCTACCAGATTTGATGTTGCAGAAATAGCAACCAGGGCACACACCAGAAAGTCTAGGGGAAAATTCTGTGATAGCACAGGGAGCACTACAACCTTTGACACTGTTTTACATAGCTAAACAAAGATGTAGTCATCAGAGTCTTAAAATAGCTTAAGTAGAGTACTTCAGCAGTCACAGTTACATAAACTAATGACTTGTTTTAAAGCCATTTTTTTAAGGAACTCTTCATATGTTTATTAGAAGTGAATTTTGGCTGCAACACCTTTCAGACATGATTTGGAAAAAAAGTTGTTTCATGCAGGGTAAAAATGAAAGCTGTAAACCAGCCTGAGTGATTACTCTTTCAGTCCAAGAAATGATTATATAATGTAAATGGCTTTATTTTGGTAGAAGCAACCATTCTCAAGAGCTGCCTATAGCAATGTTTTAAGTGCATCTAAACTGAGTATTTTTTTCAGTCCCACATACACTGATTTGAACTGAATGTATTATATCATACTGACTTGCAATTGTGTTTGACTTGTTGAACCACTTGAGATAGGTCTCTCTTCCTCTAGACTGCTTGCGAAAACAAGCAGCAGTGCATTTGGGGGATCAGCTCTGCAGCTTTAAGTCATTGGAGATAATTGATCCCCAAACACTTTCCAATATGAGGAGTTTCAGTTGCTGTGAAACTCAGCAGCTGCAGCTTCATTAAAGGGATATGGAATGAATTTTACTTTGGTTGTTAGAATCAGCTGTTTTTACTGCCTTGTTTGTTGTCCTTGTATATATCAGAGATCTTAAAAAAGCTGAAAATCTGCCAATGTGCTATCAAGGGACGATGGCCTAATTAAGAACCAGGTCCACTGGCTTCCACAGAGCTGTGCACTTTCTCTGTGAGGCTGCAGCACTGTGAAAGTAAAGTACCATGCAAAAGATGTGACTCAGAAGGCACAGCTCTGGGTACCCGATTACTTCGTACTCATATGTGAATGTATCTTCTATGACATGTGCATCTTTGTTATGTTTTACAAATGTTTTATTTTTTAACTGTAGGTAGAAATGAAGCAACTGCAAAAAAGCTACAAGTCTTTGGCAGATCAGATGAATCTCATTTTGTCCAAACGTTTGTGGTACATCATGATAGAACAGTTCCTGATGAAGTATGTCTGGAGTAGCTGTGGGATGATTATGGTTGCTGTGCCCATCATCACTGCAACGGGATTTGCAGATGGCGGTAATAACATTTTTTACTTACTTCTTTAATGTTTCTTTAAAGTTACATCCTCAAAAGATTGTACTTCCCCTGAATGCCATTCGTAGTTGTATATTTTTAACAGGCTTTATTACAACCTCTGTGTTTCGTATGTAACTTTCAAGCATAGTGAGGCAGCTGAGGAAAGAGCAACACAAAAGGTCCAACTTTGAATATAAGCCTGATAATCAGCATGAATTCAGGAGTTAGAGGATCCTTGTATCACATGGGATTACAATGATAATTTCAGTCCTTTTTCACTTTTTCAGGCCGATTTTTTTGTAGCATATCCTGCTACTTTACAAAATGATGCTATTAACTTTCCTAAAGTGCTTATCTCCTCCTTCCACAATCCATGGTGTAATTATAGGTAATTATTCTCTTATATGTTGACCTGTTAGGAATCGCTGGTTTTCCCTGACTGCCTGGGAGACGAGAAGGTAGAATTCACATTCTAGGTTTGGATGGTACCATTTTTGACATCCTATCACAACTTTCCAGGAAGTGAAACAAGACTCAAGTAGTGTTGTGATTGCAGATGCAAAAAAGAGAGAACAGAAATAAAGGTAATTAAGGGGGGTAGTGAAAGACATGTGGGGAAGTTTGCCTCAATAGGCTTCCTTATACGCAATTAGAACCATAGGATAAATTACAAATCCCACAGGATTCTTTTAGCCTTTAAATCCTACAATGTCTGTGGAAGGATCAGTTCTAATTTGGGTACATTTAATCAGGAATGAGTGAATTTGTTTCAATGTTGGTTGTGGTAGTTGTATTCCAAATCAGGGCTGTCCAACTGGACAAACTCAGTTTGTCTTGTAGGATGACTTTGTGCAGCCACTATGAGTGTTTGACTTTCTGAGCTGCTGCCCATCACGTGGCTCAGGAGGGCACTAAATCAGGACCCTGGCTGGCATGGTGGTAACAGCTTCAAAAATACCAGGAGGTCCTATTCCAAACAGAAAGGTCTGTACAAAGCCATTTCACGTCACTGTGAGGGTCATCAGCACAACAGAGAAGTGATAGAAGTCTTTTTGCTAAGACAGGAATGAGTATAGTCAAGAAAAAAGATCATTTAACCACACATCATAAATATCTCCTGGTTATTACAACATGAATTAAAAAAAGACTTTTATTCATGCTAAACTAAATAACATTCCTCTTACGAATATTCTTTTGATAAATAATTTTCAAATGTGGGAGAAAACAAAGACAGGCTCGTGTTATAAAGTGGAAGAATATTTGCCACCAGCAACATAATATGTTAAAGCATGGGGCTTATTATGGAGACCTGAGGCATATCATAATGATTGATTGTGAACATAATACTGACAAATCAACACTGTCAAGACCAGTCTGAAGTATAACAGGTATTCAAAGAATTTACCTGACTTGAACTTACCATTGATCTGCTTGGGAAAACACTGCTTTGTGCCTTAGCAGGTCAGATGCAAGTTGGTTCATATCTGAAGGAACAGATAGTGGATTTAGGATAAATCACCAGAATCAGGGATGTGCACAAAACTAGTACCATGACCAGACCTGAAACTAAAGGTGTAAAGCAGTAGATTTTGAACACTTTTTTGGGTGGGGCAGGGAAAGTTAAAAAATAATCCTTCAACATAAACCAAAAAGAATGTTCTATGATGGTGACATTTCTGACTAAAATCTGCTAATTCTGTTATATGTTTTGGGGAAGAAATTAACTGGCAAGGTCAAGATTTCCGTTTGATAACATTTCTCATTCTTTTTGTATTAAACAATTGGTGTTCCAAATGTCATGCTTCTCATCAGTTTCTGGAAAGTGACTATTTTTGGAAGCGAGACTTTGATTTCTCTAGACACAGTGAACACTTATCTTTGTTTATAAAAGACGTATGACTATCAATGACATAAATGAAGATGAAAAGCGAAATGTGTGTGGAACAGAGACAGCCTGTCTGCCCTGTTACAATGCACCACTTCTTCAAACAGAGGAGGCCCAGCCATATGAAAGATGCTTTCGACAAAAAGTTCAAGGAAAGTAATCCTGGTGGGTTAGGCATGTAACGCAGGGGCTTGTGTTTTGGAACGTTGAAATGCTCACAAATTCCATATAATTTTAATTTTGGCAATTAAAAGTATGCCTGAAATGAGTGTCGCAGCGGTTTGTGGGGATCTCCCAGCTCCTGCCGGCTGAGCTGGCCTGGGTGCTGGAACCAGCTCTGGGGAATCCTGCATTTGCACACAGGAGGAACGCTGCCCTAGTGCAGTTAAACCAGACCTCATTCCTCAGGGATTTCATTCTGGTAGTTCTACATGCCATGAGCCGCATGGGCCGTAATCCCAAGAAGATCAGTAAAAATTGTTTCTCTGGGAAGAAACAATTTTCAATTTAGTTTTTACTGATGATTAACTGAATTATCTCTATCCCGTAAGTTTATTCTTCCTGGAGTGGAAATGACTTTTTAAAATAAATGAGGACTACGTGAGCAAGAGTTTTGTAACCCTCCCTTTGCAAGATGCTTTCTGTCTGCCTCTCATGTCCCAGGTGGCTAGATTACATACAACCAATTGACTGATGTTTATAATTTAAACTAAAAAAAAATGAACGTGTATCTCAGTTAATTAAAATTGTTATTAAAAACATCTGAGGCCAGAAAGAGTAACATATAGATGCTGTGTGTATATGTATATGCACAAAAATATAAGAATTCTTTTAAAAGTTTTTCCTAAATTATCCATAGTGTATTTCATTGTTTCAGATGTAATTATGCAGGGATACCTTTGTGGATGTGTAAATTGAAACCAAATAGCATTTAGATTTAACTAATAAAGACAGAAAGATAGATCTGGCTTTGGTGCTGCATGTAGATTTCTAGACACTAGATTTCTAGCATCTGGTCTTGTCAGGAAGGTGGGACAGATACCAATAAAAAATATTGTGTGCTGTACTCTTGCGTTGCTTGACCGAGCCCATTACATTTGCAGTCTCATCACACCTGCAGGGGATTCCTCCTAGATTTTCTTGGCCATAAGCACTGTGCAAACATCGCACGGGTTGTGAATAACTATTGCTAGTCCAGGAGTTGTCGCACTAGATCCATCTATTACCCTTCCTAGCCTGATGCCTGGCAGCAGCTTAGCTTAAAAAAGAATCTTTAAAAAAACTTTTATGAACTTAAGAAAAAAATAATATCTAGACCCAGTTCTGCAACAGACTGAAGCAGCATATAAAGATATATATCGAGTTATGTGATGCAGAAAACCCTTGAGACCTTTCATTCTGAATCTTGTATGTGAAAAGTCCTTAGGAGTGGTTTACTACACATTGTTGTCTTCTTTTCTGTAGAGGCAACTCTAACATTGAAACAACATTCAGTCTTAAAATATTCAGCCACTTCTTTTAAGATCTTGATTGCTTCAGAAAGCAAACGTTGCAAGTTGAATATGCTGTATAAATGTGTAGGTCACATGGTAGCAGGAGCATATGTAGATATGTTAAATGTAAGCATATCTGTTTATCGTCTATCTTCTATAATTTCTGCTGCTGTTTTCTCTTTGCCTGTTGCTGCTGACGTGCTCTTAGGAGACAACTCCTTTCCTTGGAAAAAGGGTTTTCTAGCCAGTGGGATGCAGTGTCATAAACAGTTTTGTTCTGGGGTCCGATGAAGAGAGAAACTGTTGTGAGAGAGAGGTATCCTGCTTAAACCCTGCCTTTGATAATAAAAGAGCCTGTTACTTTCTTTTAGAAAGCATGTTTAGAAATCATGGTGCTAAATTTCCTGCAATATGAATGTTTCATTTTACATGAAGTCAATAAATAAGGAAGGCTGAAAGTGGATAATTGCAAAAGTAGTGAAAATACTATCTGTTTCAGAGAATTGCTTAGGTTTCACTTTTTTCGTATTTTGAAAAAAAATAGGTTGAATAACAATATATTAAAATGAAAATTTCCTATGTAGGCAAGTAGTATAAAAAATGGGGTGTTTTGCATAAGAAGATGAATTCTGTGTACTCCCACTTATTCTTCGTCACCAAGCTATCTGTGCTAGTTACATTCACCAATTATTTTTGAACAGTTGTCTTCCTAGAGTTAACTTTTTCTTAATTTAAAAGCTGACGTATAATGGCTAACATTCTAATAATAATTTAATTGTAGAGGTAATTTTCAGAAGAGTGTTTTAACAGAAAACTTTTTTACTTTTAGAAATGGAAGATGGCCAGAAACAGGCAATGGTTAGTGAAAGAACAGAAGCTTTTACTACATCACGAAACCTGCTGATCTCTGCAGCAGATGCTATTGAAAGGATTATGTCTTCATATAAAGAGGTATTGTATATCAGTCATCAACAAAACAAAAAAACCCCGAACAAATGGAATTTACGTTCAATGTAAAATGTAACCAAAATAAAGTGATTTTTTTAAGGCAAATTCTATCGCAGTGAAGTCCAAAGAGGTCTTTGAACTGATAGGCTGATCTTTAGAATTAAGTCCAAAAAGAGTCTAAACTGAGTGCACAACTGCCAGTATGGTGCCACACGTAGATTTCATTTTTATACCTGTGTTCAGGTGCCATCAGAGAGCAATAGAAGTTCCAGGAATGTGAGTGATAAAGGTTCAAATTCCTCCTGTCTTTGGAGCACAAACCTGAATTCACGTTGTCTGTCTCCAATGTTTCAGGACTCTTCTGTTGGAATTGTCATGTTTTCTATAAAATACAAGGAGAACCGAATACTTATTTCCTGGCAGCCTAAACTGTAGAGTTCTTTTCAGTATCTTATGTACTTGTTAAATTGTAAGTAATTTTGCGAAGTAGAGAAATTTTAGCAGGAAAAATTCCACCTTGAGACAGCAGATAGTCTAGAAATGCAGGATGTTCATCTGGAAGATCAGAGGTGTTGTTTCAGGTTTTTACCCAAATTCCGGTAAAGTTGGGCTCTAGGTGCCGACTGTTAAGCTAAAGGAAAGTGAGGCAGCGCTCTTATTCTCAACATTTCCTTCTGAACGTTGGTTCTGCATTCGTTTAATTGGTTTATGCTCATCCTTTTGGGGAGGACCCCCTTTCCCAGTGCAGTGTGAGGAGGCACACATTAGCTAGTGAGATAATCAAAGACTATGGATTCCATTACTTGGAATCCAGCCGTAATAGCTACAGCTTTGTAAATTAGAGGAGGAGGGGTAGTTTGGCACCTTCAGATATGGACTC
The DNA here is from genome assembly GCF_963082525.1 of Nesoenas mayeri. Lineage (NCBI taxonomy): Eukaryota > Metazoa > Chordata > Aves > Columbiformes > Columbidae > Nesoenas > Nesoenas mayeri. The sequence goes on from NC_137541.1 coordinate 16,534,043, forward strand.
TGACAAAGCCAGAGTCTGTGTTTTCTCAGAAGGAGTTCTTACAATGAACTATGGTCCTGACCTGTGCTCCTTTAGCTGTTGCCCTGCTTGGCCTCTGCTCTAAAGATAATGCCAGATAACAGTAATGTAATTTCTGTTTTACTCTCAACATTTAAATCATCTATATAATGTACATGGAGACTTAAAAAAATGGTGGTTTTATTTTTTTGGAAACTAAAGTACCCACAAAGTCGTAGGAACAACTGAACAAACTCACTTGGTTTATAACATGCTGAGATTTTAATCGAGACAGCATGAGATCAGAAATAAGTTCTATGAATTTCCATTTTAATTTTATATTTATACTTCTCTTGAAGAGGCACTGTGGTACGTTAACCACATTGTCATTCCCATTTCATAATTCAGGCAATTTCCAAAGAAGTACAGTGTACTTCAAGTGTTAGTGAAGTTCCAGTTCTTGCCCACCTGATCCACCAAAGTGATCTCCTTCTAGTCAATATAATTCACCATGCAGGTGAGGTGGGCTCAACTTTTCTTTGCAGGTCAATAGTTAAGATGGTGGTATTTCACGTTTTGACAAGGTGAGTTTGTAGGGTTGTGGTTCTATAGGTTACTCAAAGTTGTGTTTCTTCTGTTGGTACAAATTTTGTTCATCACATGTGGAATTCTGTCCATCAAGTGTCACTGCCGATGCCGTGCAGAACGCTCAGTCCTGGCACGAGCTCCTGCTGAAGTTACTAGAAAGACTCCAGTGTGAAGAATGGTGTTACAGCTCTTGTGTGCTACCTGCTGCCCCAAGTGCTGTTAGCCCAGTGATTTTCACAGCTGTTAATGCCATTACCAGAAGTGCAAAACAATTTACAGCTGGTGGAGTTGAAATGTTGAGTGATTACTCTTTTTAAATGGAGTTTTTTGAGACGTTGCGTTAACCTCCATGGAGTGATGGCCATGTGGCTAGAACTAGCACTCACTTCTGAATCTGGCACAAGTAGTGAAATTATTTATAGAGGATTTTATATTGGAATTATGTACGGCCATAGCAGGTGAGCTCAGTCATGGTGTGTATGTGTTTAACCACAGCAAGCTAGTGATTTTGTAATCTTGAACTAGTTTTCTTGTTATTCTTGTCTTGCTCGCTGCATTTAGTATAAAAAAATCATCCCTTTAAAGCCATCTAAGAATAAATTTATAAGATGCCTGGGCTTAATTCTTTGCTGCCAGGAGATGGAGCCAGTTCTTTGGGAGCTTTTGGTGGTGTTGCTGCCCATGAAAAGGAAGTTACTAGGTCCAGAGATCTGTTTTTCGTGTCTTTACCAGGTGGAAATTGTGATGAAAGAACCCACCACCCCCCAAAAAAAAGGAGAGAGCCTTTTGAGAGACCTCACCACCTTAAAAATGCCCAGTTCTAATACAAGGTCTCAGATTTAGCTCTGGTACTCTAGCATGCAATAGACAGAAGAGTCTTTTCCTTTTTGTACCATATTTTAGATTAGGATGCCCTAATGCTGCCTGTTTTACGCAGAAAAGCACACCTTTCCCATGGGAGGTTTCAGGAATACAGGGACATAAGCATAAATAATTATGGATGCCAATTTCTCTAACTTCTGTGGACCTTTATTTTGCTGGAAAATGCGGAGGTTTTGTTTGCTATGATAGGCTCTCTATTTTCAGATTTGGTAATAGTTATTCTCTGCCAGTTGAATACTCTACTGATCTAGAGAAAAGAGCAGTCCCTGCAACCTCCTCATTTACTGGAGCTGTCACAGCTTACACTGTCTGAGATCTGTCCCCCTCGAACTCTCTCTGCTGGCTGGTAGGAGCTGTGGGTGGCATATGGGTTAGCACAGAATCTCAGGGAATGAAAATTGACAGGCATCGAAAGATGCATCGTTGGTCCTTCCAGAGTAACATGTAAGAAGCGCTGACTCAGAATAGCTGGGAATGTTTTTTGCGAATCTTTGGCCAGACATGTGATTTATAGAATTGTGAAGTCTAACTGAAATGAGGCATTTGTTGTTCCTCAGGTTACTGAGCTAGCAGGCTACACCGCCCGTGTCCACAACATGTTTTCGGTCTTTGATGAGGTGAAGAGAGGCATCTACAAAAGAACTGCTGTTATTCAAGGGTCTGAAAACAACAGCAAGAATGAAGATAAAGCAGAATTACACATCGATGGGCCCTTAGAAATCAAAGGTAATTAACTCATATTTGTATGTATTCCCCTTTCTGTGGGGCCAGTGCAGTGGGACTGGAGGTGAACAGAGGCTCTTTTTTTCTACAGCAAATGAGCCTCTCAGCCCTAATACCCCAGAGACCATGATGCCTTCCATTTTAACCTCATGCCATTTTGTAACTCTAGGCTTATGCAATGCTTTCCTAATACACAAAATTGATCAGATGTTGTCTCTGGAAACTTTCAATGAAAAAGGCGTTTCAATGATACTGTTATTTTTTGTGGTATTATTATTCTTAAACAGACAGTGCCTGCTTTCCTCAGACACTCCATTTTTTCAGAAAACTGAAACACTAACATTTTCATCTTCAAACACCGTATTATTTTGTTTGGGGTAGGAGGGGAAGATGGACTGGTTCAATAGTTTCCCAGTTTTCCCAGCAGAACCCTTCTGCTTCTCTGTGCTGTTGAAAAGCCTCATTCTCTCCCTTTGGCCTCTGAAAACTTAAACCTCGCTAGAGTTGAAGGTACCACAGTGCCCTTTATGAAATATCTTCTTTCACCAATTTCAACAGTGCTGCCCTTCGGCATGGATTTCTCAAAGGTCCGCTGACAAGATTCTTCATAACAAACAGTCTGATGCAGTGTGGTGGATAGCTGTGGAAATAGCTGATGTCTTAATCTTGTAGATCTTGGCAATATTTGGCTGACGTTAAAAGCAATGGCATTTTATAGCTGTTAGATTTTGTCACATGCAAGAGAAAACATTTCTAGTTTCTGGAGCAGCAAGGGATTTTGGGGCTCTTTTTAGTTAACTGTGTTTTAAAAACAAAAGCACGTGCAGCTCGGATATGAAAGCATGCTATTCATGTTCCCTTTGGTCTAGAAAACTCACACCCCACTCCCGTTTTCTCTGCAGCCTTTTCCCAAGATGTCATTCCCCTACAGGAACACATTTCAACCGGCCTGAATTTTTGCTAAGTCGCGGTGACTGGCGTTTGCTCCTGAGGGGCTGTAGGTTCTCAGAGGCAGCTTGCCAATACCAAACATTGTGCGCAAGGACTTGAGTGGAATTCAGGCCAGATGAATCTAGGCCACAGGCTCCACACTTTTTATGACAAGTCCCATTGTAATACTGTTTTTCCTCCTTTCTTTTGGTCTTGATACTTCAGAAATCCCTGCAGAGTGGATTTGTGTGTGGATAAAAGTACACGTGCTCGCAGACGTATATGTGTCTGCATTGTTAAAAAAGAAAAACCTTAATATTCAGCTTCCCAAAAGGCCCCTTGAACACATACTACTTGTTTCCTTCTGAATCATCCAATATAACTTTATGTAAATAAGGGATGTCTGGTTTGTGCTTTGCATTTACTGTTCTCAATAAGAGCATTGTAAGAATATGAAAAGTATTTTTAACAGATAATAATATTGCCTTATACATAGTGTATCTAATAATTCAGAATTGTAAAGACGAAATAGAATTTTGTGCATCTTGTACAAATACTGTCAAATTGTATTTCTGATTACACATAAATATGCTTTTCAAGCATGCTAATGTTGCCATCAAACACTGCAAATTTAGGAAATGTGAATTAAGTTTACTTATTACTTTCTTAGATTCCTATTTCTTATCATAGATTTATTTTAAGTAGAATTTCTCCACTGTATCCAAGTGCTTCAAAAACATGAAAAAATTTGCAGAATTTCTTGGATAATTTCTGTGGAGACATAATGAGATTAATGCCAAGTCCTTCACAAGTATTCAGGTGATTGGAATGACCGGTACGACCCTTTTTCACAAAAGTATGTCTTAGACAAATTTGTTAGTATTTTTGTGAACCCATCAAAAACCACATGCCTGGTGTGGCTGATCTGCCAGTTGCATTTCAGGTGCCTTTGTAGGAGTCTGGAGGCAGCAGATTGTGAAGAGAAGGCTGCAATTTTTTTTTTTAACAGCAAAATGCTTTAATTTTCTGCTATCTCGTGCTGGACACGACAAAACTGTTTTATTTAAAACTTATTTTAGGAAAAGAAGAATGCTTGGGCTGATACGTAGCACAGAAATTTTTGTCCAGATTGTTACAGTTTGGCAAAGTCAGAAGCAATTGAACAAAGAGCCTCTTAATGGAAAATGTAAAACTAACCTTAACCGAAGGAAATGCTACCAAATCCTTTGATAATAAACTCAGCTTTTCCTTTGCTCCATTTTTCTTTGTTTAGGTTAATCTAAAATATAAAATAAACAGCCTTCTAATATGAAAATAAATCTCTTTCCTTTGCATCTTGTCTGTAAAAGTAATTTCAGGTATTTCTCTAGAAGCCCAGCTCTTTGGGTTCTGTTAGGGCAGCCCATTATCAGGCAACTGAGAAGTTAGAGTTGATTTAATTATTTACCGTTTCCAGAAGAATTTATTTCTAAATTCTTGTAATATGGAATATCCAAATGTCCAATTGAGATCGTATATTTAAATTTGCCAGAAATCCAAATAGTAAATGTAGCTACTGGAATGAATTGTATTATATGGGTTTCCACAAAAACTTAGAAGACACATTTACAGTGTCTGTGGCTTCAAAAAGAGATGGAACCAAGCCAGTAAATATTTTCTCCTTTGCTCTCGTTGCTGGAGGAGACTGAACTGGGCTCAGAGTTTCCGAGCTGGTAGTGAAAGCAGATTCCATTTCCTAAAGAAAACCTCAAGAGAAGGTAAACTGGTCTGCCTGTGGCTAAGGCTGTCCTTGAACTGTTTTACTAGTTGATATTGACCACCTCTTTAAAAGAAAATGCACTAAATACAGGTTGGACGTGAATAAACATGTATTTATACTGTATTATATAGTTATGACGCATATTGCTAATTGTATTTATGATCAAATTTGCAATTCATTGCACACTCTTGGCTTCTGCTGATAGTGTCTTTGGGACTAGCTAAGGTTTGTTATGCAGATTTTCCACTAGGGCAACCTGGAGCACGTAAAGTTGTTTGAAACTCTCAGCCATTCAGAGAGGCTGTCACATAGATACCAGTGAAACATTTCACAAACTTCTTTTTTTATTTTTTTCCTAGGAAAAGTTATTGATGTTGAACATGGAATTATTTGTGAAAATGTTCCTATTATTACTCCGAATGGCGATGTGGTGGTTTCCAGGCTAAACTTCAAAGTAAGATGATATGCAAGAATCTTCTGGTAGTTGCCATCACATTAACATAAGCAGCACAGAATTCATGTACCTCATGTTAAGTACTTGGAGGAGCATATGGATAAAAGGGGAAGTCCAGAAAGGTAGGCATAGTAGCTCAATAGAGGCAGACACATGTAGTTTATCCTGCTCAAAGAAAGAGAAGAGAGGATTTCTGGTGCTGTTGCCAGGTGGAAAACCAAGCTGAGATTTTCAAATGTGTATATGGGAGGTCTGCATCCATCTTAATTGCAATGAAATTGGGATGCTTTGCTCACATAGGCTCATTTAAAAGTCTGAATTCACAGCAACAGTGTAAAAATCGGGTCTGTGGTTTGGCTTGATTACCACAAAGAGTAGTACTGACAGTTGATGGCACAGTTCACAGGGCCAACTGTGCAGTCTTTTCTTTAGTAAAAACTTATATTGTTTTTAAAAAGCTATTCCAGATACCACTCACAATTTTAATGGATGACTTTTACTAAATTACTCCCAAATATATCCTGATCTTATGTTCCAGTGCAGATGTTGTTATTTTTAAAAATAGTTGAAGTTATCAGAGCACTAACATGAATAATTCCAGCAGGTTCTTTAATTTAGTTAAAGCAGAGGGTTCCTCTTGTCACCTCTGTTGGCCTAGGAATTAGCAACTAGGAGGACAGGGTCCTAGCTATGGCAAAATTTGCAATGGCTTCAGTATAGGAATTTCAGATTTGTAAAATCACACTTTAATGGTCAAGGAGACAGTTATTCATTTGGCTCAAGAGACAAAAATAACAGAAAATATAACATAGTCAATACATTTATATAAAGCATAGACAATGACATTGTGATTATGCATAAATATACACTCATATATACGCAGGGTAATATTAAAATTAATAAAGACAAGTGCATCACAGCCAAAATAATGCTGATAATTAAGTGGGAAATGGCAATGTGAAGTAAATTCTCCAAATACTTTGATTGGGCTCCCATAGCTTAAAGTAGTATCTCTGATAGGCATAACACTGCTCTGTGTGTCGTTAACACCTTTGGACCTAATCTGCATTAGAATAATTTATTTCTACTGTGGTATATTGACATTGTGATATAATCAGTGTAGTTTATAGAAATACTCAGACATTATAGAAATTATTTTCATTATTTCAGCCCACATATTATATCTAATACCGCTGTTTCCAGTATAGTTGCATAACTATATGCAAGTAATCAATGTAATGGGTTGATAATTTGATATAAATTCTCATGTAACTCCCTGTAGGGGTCTTAGACTGTCTGTGCCATATATACTGCATAGTAACATCTTTGCATTTTCATTGCTATTGTAGGTTGAGGAGGGGATGAATCTTTTAATCACTGGACCCAATGGCTGTGGAAAGAGTTCACTCTTCAGAATTTTAAGTGGTTTGTGGCCTGTGTATGAAGGAGTTCTCTACAAGCCCCCTCCGCAGCACATGTTTTATATACCACAAAGGTATGTGTTTTGCTCAAGATGATGCCTTTTTGCTGGTTACATTAATTTCAACCCTGCTTCTCTCATTTTTAATCTGTGATATGTAAAGCCAAGTTAAGACATGGTAAGCACAACCTTAGCTGTGTGGAGAGTGCTAAAAAAAAAGATCCCTTCTTGTTGGTGATGGAAATCTTCAGTCACTGGAAAGGGCTCACATGCCTTGTGATGGAGCCCGTGCTCCCCTGGTGGCCCAAGTCCCAGATGGTTGGGATCATGGGAACAGACTATTATCTGAAAAAAATTTGAAATAGACCTAATAGATCTTAATTCTAATTTCACTTTAAAACCAAAGATCAAAACAGCTGAGAGTGTTTTGGTTCCTAAATGTTGATTTGCTCAAAATAATTTCCAAAACTTCAAATTTTACACTACGAGACTAGAATCCAATCCACTATTAAATGCAAATTGCCTTTTTAACAATACATGCTCATTTCACTAAGGGAAACATGGTTTTTTTGTGCTTTGTTTGTATTCTGACTTGCTGTTGGACTCTCAGAACATAATTTAATGCAATTGATTCTAGAATATCTCCTTAGAGACTTCTAACTAGGTTGTTTTGCAAAAGCAAAATCAAACACTGAGAATCTTTGATTGCTTTCTGTAGTTCATTTCTTCCCATGGGCAAAAGAAGGGTTCATGGTACGGTCTGTAGTCACGTTTAAAAAGTACAAGCTATTAAGCTGAATGGAAAATATTAACTGATGAGTAGATTTTACTTGCTGCAGGTGAAGGTAACAAAGAATATTTATCTGTAATTATTTCAAATATATGTATAATTTATTGCTAGCCATTGTCATTTTTCTGAGCCACTGAAGGGCTTCGTTCAGGCACTTGGAGCAAAAGGGTTTATTAAATGTTTTTCAAAACAATATTTCACAATTCCCTTTGTGCAGGACATTCTTAAAATCAATTTTATTCTTAGGCAGAGCAAAAGCTATTCTGATTTTTTTTTTTTTTGCAGAAAATTTTGGGTTTCAGCTACTTCTGTCCCCAGTGTGATCCCAGCCCCCTCTCAGATCAACATCTGAGGCTGGCTTGCCCACAGCCAGCCCTTCCCCTTTACTGATGTCCGCTTTTTTCTGTGAAGGCAAATGGACTCACGTGGCGTTCAGGCAGATTTGCCAGGGTGCTGCTTGAGGGGTTTCGTTTCCATGAACATTGTTGTTTGTTAGCTGTTTCCCCTAACTTTGCAGTGCTGGAGAAGTTTGTCCAGCACACCTCTCTGCTTTGGGACATTTCAAAACTGTTGGTCAGAAGCTGAGATTCAGCCAGCACCTTTGTAGCCTTCTGTGACCGAAGCCATGTAGGGACTGACATATCACCTTTGCAGCGTACCCTGAAGGTACCACTCATCTGCAGTCCATCCTAATAGCATCCACCATGAGAAAGGATGCCGCTGTGGTGTTCTTGGGACACCTAAGTGACATTGCGGTGGCTTGGCTCTGTGGCTCGTGAATGGAGTAGCAGTGAGTGACAGAGAGGCCTCTTCTGCCAGAATGCTGCACCTTGCTTGTGCCTGAAGATTTTGAAGTCCACTTAGGGGGATGGTTCAGCTGTGTCATTGTGGGTTCTGTAGACTCAGAACTGTGGCCTGTCACTCATAAGTGTCTTGTATTTGGAAAGGGACTGTGAGGCTGAGTCTTGTAGGGATTTGTAAGTGAATGTGGCTGAAGGGGTTGGTATAGGACAGTGATCAATCAGACTCGTTAGGATGTCTTGGAAGATCCTGAGTTGCTTTTTTGCTCAGTGTATTTTTCCTTTGGGCTTACAGAGTCTTAGATGAATATCTGAGACACCAAGAATAACTTGAAGGAGACTCAGTTTTGAATGGAAGTTATACATTTCTGGACCATATTTGTAACACATCTGCTGGATTTTTAGGGCTTTTGTGTGGATTGCCTTATGTGGTCCAGACTTTTTTTTTTTCCTGCTTCCATTCAGTTTCTGAGTCTATTAACCATTCATTTATTTATGGCCTAAATAAATTACATATTGTTGGGGTTTTTATCTATCCCTGGCTCTAGAGTACGTTTAGAATTTCTGTAGTGGTTTATAAATTGTTCTGAAGTCCTGAAATTAAAGCAGCTTGTTTTGGAAGGTCCTGCTGGTTCAACCATTTTGCTTATTAACCCTGTGCAAATTGCTGGTTGCTCAGGATTAGCTTCTGTTTACTTTTTTAGACATTAATTCTAAAACTGCAGACTGGAAGAGATAGCACCCTGCCTACATTTCATCATGTATATATTTCAGCATAACTTTAGGGAGAATTTATGTTCTGGACTGAGAGGATTTGGGAGGTGGTAAGACAGTATCTCTGAGATTCAGCCTACCTCAGTCTTTTGTTTGGTGGGTAGGTGAAAACTGTAGGTGTAGCAAAAGGCTCTAGAGTTGGTGGATGTCTGTCAGAACAGTAAATTGGAATGATATCATTGTGTTTAAGTGTATACATTACATCTCTGGTCGAAGAACATGGGAGATGGAATGGACGCAGTTACCATTGAGCCTGGTAAGACATTACTGCTGTGGCTGAATTTAATTCTGCATCAGCCCTCTGTGAGTTCAAATGTAGGAACAGTGAATGGTGGAGAATACAGTGACAACTATGTAACAAAATACTTCACAGGAAATAGCTCACTGAAAAGATTGTTTTTTTCATCTCTGTTTGTAATGTTCCAGCATAGTATTCCAGAAATATGTGGGAAATTATATGTCTTTGCCAAGTTCAAAAGCGACATGCAAAAGTATGATTTATGAAAAAGCGCATTATCTCATTGTATACTCCAAATTTTGTCAACGCTGCAAACGCTTTACTTTGCAGCATGTAGATTTTAAAACAGACCCTTAAGAGTCCCTATCTTTTTGTCTTTTTAGATTGCTTAGCATCATTATGCTGCTTTTTTTAGGTTTTACCTCTGTGAATCATTGTTAGATTATTTTCTCCTCTTATATAGGGCCAGGCCATGCAGAATTTGTCTTTAATCAATCACAGTTCTGGTGGCACAAACTGCCCTTTTTGGGGGCAGGGAGAGAGAAGCGCAGGGATTTCTGTGAGTGTGTCTCTGCTGCTGTCTGTGACAGGCCTGTAAAAGAGGAGGATGGGCAGAAGAGAGGAAGGCTTTAAGAGACTTTAAGCAGTCCAGAATTATATCATTGCCAAAAGCAGCTCGTTTTCTAGGATGGATCAGTGCTAGGAGCCGGTCACCGATCCAACAAGTTGTCACATCTCATTGGAACTGTCAGAGTGTGTGTTCTTAACTCTTTCCTCTACTTTTCCGTCCCTCTTTTGCAAAGTAAAATCATTTGCATTAGCCATCTCTTCGCATTCCTCTTTTAATTATCTGGTCGAGAAGGCAGCATGAATTGAAAGATAAATGCTTGTGAGTGCTCTAGTTGGTAAGGAATCATGATTCAAATCAGAATTCAGAAATATAATTTTAAATAGTAATTTACAAAAATATGTCGTGGGTAGCATGAATAGCAATGCTAAAGATGTGACCACAGGAGGTATGTGTAGCACTTAGGGAATTAAAAAAGCAGTCTGTCCTTTGATAGTATATCAGCAGCGTATCTTAAGGTAGCCTGATTTCTGCAGACTCTGCCCTATTCCTACTCTGTTGATCTTAAGCATGGGAGGAGACTTCATCTCTGTGGAATTAGTGAACTGTAGTGTACAATTTCTCCTCACATTTACTCGGGCTCTTTTTGCTCTCCAGCTAGAAGTCTCAGCGTTTTCAGTTGTAAGGAAACACAGATTCAGTACATGTTGGCTCTCATTTCCTTAGTTCCTGCTCATCTGATAAACACCAGCAGAGCTACACACCTACATAACTTGCAGGTTACCTTGACAACACCACAGGAATATTCCTGAATGTCTCTGCACTGTAAAGCTGCAATCACCACTGGGTTATTCATATAAATTATTAATCATTTTCTGCCAGCTGTGCCTTATTGTCTTATCTGCATCAAGGAGTGTCTTCTGCAGTACTTGCTGGTTCCATAACCTTCTGTCACCATTCTCCAGTCTTCCTAGCACAGCATGTACCTAAAAGGTCCATCAGCATTTTCTCTGTTTTTCTTGAGGATTGATTCACTGATTCGTAGAGCTCAGAGTAGTTCTTAATCCACTATACTTCCTTGTCCATGTCCATTGTTACTGTTTTACTTCTCCAGCTTGCTTCTACTGCAATTTGGGTATTTTTGTGAGAGGGACGTGTTTCTCCAGTAGTATGCATAGTTTCTCCATAATTCTGTGTGCCATTCTGGTAGAAGACCAACCCTGACCACTTTCTCAGCAGTCACAGTGACAGATCAACTCTATATTCTCTCTCCCTTTTTATTGCTCATTCAAGAAGACCTCTAAGATTTCTTTCCTTCGACACCAGGCTTGTCAGATGCTAAAGTGAAGGCAACCAAAGACGCACCAGTATGTTGTTTGTTCTTCGTCATTTAAGATTTATATACTTACATCTTGCTGCCTTCTTATTGATGGTAGGACAGTGTGGGACATAACAGTTTAAACGTTTTTCTGTTCCTCCTAAGCTGTTTAATTTTGCATATGTCTGCTTTATTTCTGATGTTTTATCTGGGGTTCCTTTACAAGTCTTTTCCTGTCTGGTGTTTTTCCTTCTGTATTCTAAAAATGTCATTGGCTACTAAACAAAATTGCATCAGCTACAAAGATATATTTCCTCTCCTTAGCTCTGTTGAGTAATGCAAATGTCTGATGTGATTTGCCAGAAGTAGTTCAACGATATTTACCACGTGGATGAAACCAAGCAAGAATATTTTGGTTCTAAGTGACATAAACAATAAAGTGATAAAAGAAAAGTAATTTTTACATTGTAAGCACATGAAACTTTGAAGATTATAGCATGATTCAAATGTTAGCTTAAGCACATAGGTAGTTAGTAGTGGCCACTGTCATTAAAATCTTATTGTTTCCTAAGACAATTCTTCATTACCTAAACAATTTAGTCTTGCAAAATTTTTGAATTCACTTTCAAATACCCTATATTATGTATGAAAGTACGTGCCTATGTAGTACATACATGCATGGTTCTTCTGTATTGGACTACATCCTCTTTAGTGTGTGGTCTGTTAGAGAAGTAGCCCAAGTGAAGTGCTGTGCAAATATGCCTGCACAAGTTCTGTTGCCTCAGCTCATTTAGACTGGCTCACGTGTTGTATTTTGCACATGCTGATTTCTTGTCCAATCGTGCTGCTCTGTCTTTAACTTTGATCCCTTTAGTTTGACCAGCTGGCATTAAACTGTACTCTGCACCTGCCAACACCGCACTGGCAATGGTCATTGCCCTTCAGCATTTTGGTGATAGTACACAGCCACATTGCCTTGTTCCTTGGGTACTTTGCCATCTGTTCACGTCACGCCATACAGATATCTACTCCCTTGCACGCTGCATCTGTTTGTCATACTTACTGTTATGAACTTCATGGTGCTTCTTTCAAATACATTTATTTCCAAAGTTCACCAGTTATCTGAGAGATGAGAAAAAGGTCTGTGGCAGATAGTGTTTACAGGAAACATAACGTTCTTCGGTTATGCATACTATTCTGATAGAAGCTTGCTTTAAAAATTTGCTGCTACTTTTGTGTCTTTTCTCTTTTTTTGAGGTGAATCGAGTCAAGTCAGTATTCTGCTGTTCATTAAGAACTGTGGCCTTGAATCTGAGAGGTTTGTTAAGCTATCCCTCAGCCAGGGCACAGCTTTTCCCATTTCATTTTACTAGGACTCGTATAGAAATGCTTGCCCTTCTCCTTCCTGATTGAGGGAAGTCCTGGCTTGTCTCATCTTGAACAGAAAAGTCCTTGCTGCCCTGTGTGTCAGCTGAAGCTTTGCCTGCCAGGATCACTGGGAGACCTCTCCGTTTCTGCTGAAGGCTCACACACAGCTGTAAAGTTTGATGGTTTTTAATTAGGTCTGTGTGCTGACTGATCACAAGTAGTGGCAGTGCCTTTTGGTAGCACATTGGGAACAATATTCACCTATGCTAATAGTCAGAGGTGGAAAATGGCTTTGTGGATTAACTGCCGCTCCCTCTCAAGCCATGCAACGTGCCTTCCTTACCAGCCAGAAACAGAGTCAGCTAATTAAAGCACAGCTTAGAAGTCTTTTCTGTTATTAAGCAAAGTGTTGCAGAAATCCCAGGCTGAATCTTTTAGTCAGCTTGCTGCATTGGAGTGTAGTTTAGATTTTCAATGTATTTACATAAATCCAACAGTGGTCTTAAAGTCTGCAGCTGAACTGGTGTTTGTGAAGGACTTCAGTGTTCTCTAGGGTTTTGGTGTCTCAGTCCCTTCAGACTGGGGGCCGGTCTGGAGCAAGCTCTGGCTGTGGGAGATGCCAAGAACACTAAACATGGGTGAGGAATTGAATTGTGTTGATACGTACTCAAATTTTACTCCATATGGAGACTAGTGCTTTTCCTGGTGGGCAGCTGTCTGGAGCGCAGAAGCCAGTAGCACACTCGATACAACTGTTGACAACTGTCTTGATACCATCCAGGGGAAATTTAGGCTGGATATTAGAAAGAAATTCTTTACAGAGAGAGTGGTCAGGCATTGGAATGGCTGCCCAGGGAGGTGGTGGACTCGCCGTCCCTGGAGGTTTTTAAACTCAGATCGGACATGGCACTTAGTGCCATGATCTAATAAACAGACTAGAGTTGGACCAAGGGTTGGACTCTGATCTCTGAGGTCTTTTCCAGCCCAGTCAATTCTGTGATTCTGTGAAATTTGAATTAGCAGGAAAGTCCAGCCTTGATTTGATACAGGGATTTGAGTATCGTCTCTTATCTTCTGTGAGTCTTTCCAGTTGAAGTAGATGCTATTATTACTGCCTTCTGTATGTATGGATGGAGAAACTTCATTCTCCAGACTCATGGAGATGGCTCACTTAAAGCACAGTGTGGTCACTTGATGCAAGCCAAGTCCTTTTTATTTGTGATCCATAAAAGAACTTGAACATTCAGAGGATTAAGATCCATTCAGTGACTTATTGCATTCCTACCAAGTCACAGATACACAGAGGTATGAAGTGCTGTCAGTTGCATGGCTGATTAAATACCATGATATGTACGCAACTAAAAGGTGAAATCCATTCTTGTAATCAAAGCAGCTTCCCTCTCATTTTGAATATTGCTTCAGTACTAAGCACAAATATTGTTTTGGCTACTGCACGGAAGTGGGTATCATTAATATACAGAACTTGCTCCATTTACATTCTTTTGAGTTGTTTTCCTCCATGTTACAGAGGAGCTAAGTTTTTGTGTATGAGGACTCTCAGCTGCAGGATTATTTCTACTAGGATATTTGGCAATCGCCTGCTCTGTGTTTCATCACGTATTTTGGATATCGTGTTCTTGCCAATATGAGCCTGCAGTGCTTCCACCCTTCACTTTCTTCTTTTGATGAGATTTTGAATATAAAAAATTCTCATTCAGCACCATTACAAGTTGTCCGTACCACCTTTCCAGGCGTCCATATATGTGCCTGACTGTTTATGGAATTTCATTTAAAAGCTGGGAAAACTAGGCTTGGAAATTCTTTTTAAGTGCATTGTCAGATTAAGCTTAACAAATGTTTTATAAATGTGAAGTCACTAAAGAGATTACGTGGCTGGTATTTATAGGACCCATCCAGCAAAGCAACTGACAATTTATTTAATCTGTGCTAGGTTCATTTTGCTCAGACAGACAGATCACTTGTCTTTAAAATTCAGTTTTGATGGGAGTACCAGGGAAACAAATTCACCTACAGGTTAACTGAGGTCACTGTGTAACTTAGCAGTGGTATGGACAAACTTGCATGACAGAGAGTAATCTGGTGGCTGCATTTACGTGACCTAATTTCCTCAGAGAAGTGCCATTACTGTGTCCAGCTTGGGCAGTTGCCTCCAGCTTAATGCCCTACATTGCAACTGTGCAACAAAGGTTCTTTGGCAGATGAACAGCATGGCAAATGTTTACTGGTCGAAGCAGTAAAGGTTGAGGGCTGCCTGGGTTACAGTGACCACGAGATGGTGGAGTTCAGCATCTTGTGTGGCAGGAACAGAATAGCAAGTAGAATTGCAACCCTGGACTTTAGCAGGGCTAACTTTGGCCTTTTCAAGCAATTGCTGGGGGAAATCCCATGGGCAAGACTGCTTGAAGGAAAAGGGGCCCAAGAGAGCTGGATTGCATTCAGAGATTGCTTCTTCCGCGCTCAGGATCAGAGCATCCCCACACGTAGGAAGTCAAGGAAGGGAGCCAGGAGGCCTGCGTGGTTGAATAGGAATCTGTTGGGTATGCTCAAGCAGAAGAGGAGAGTTTACAGGTCATGGAAGCAGGGGCTGGCCACTTGGGAAGAATATAAGGCTGCTGTTAGAGGATGTAGGAAGGCAGCTAGGATAGCCAAGGCCTCCTTAGAATTACAGCTGGCGAGAGGGGTCAAGGACAGCAAAAAGAACTTTTTCAAATACATAGCGGATAAAACTAATACCAGAGGCAATGTAGGCCCACTGAGGAATGGGGTGGGTGCCCTGGTGGCGGAAGATACAGAGAAGGCAGAATTACTGAATGCCTTCTTTGTCTCTGTCTACTCTGCCGGAGGCTGTCCTGGGGAGCCCTGTACCCCTGAGACCCCAGATGAAGCCAGGTCAATGGAGGAGCTTGCTTTAGTTGATGAGGACTGGGTTAAGGAGCAATTAAATAGACTGGACATCCATAAATCCATGGGTCCAGATGGGATGCATCCGCGGGTGCTGAGGGAGCTGGCTGAGGTCATTGCTGGACCGCTCTCCATCATCTTTGCCAAGTCTTGGGAAACGAGAGAGGTGCCCGAGGATTGGAGGAAAGCAAATGTCACTCCAATCTTCAAAAAGGGCAAGAAGGAGGACCCGGGTAACTATAGACCGGTCAGCCTCACCTCTGTCCCTGGGAAAGTAATGGAACAACTTATCCTTGGTGCTATCTCAAGGCATATCAGGGATAAGAAGGTTATTAGGGGCAGTCAGCATGGCTTTACCAAGGGTAAGTCATGCTTGACCAACCTCATAGCCTTTTATGAGAATGTTACAAGGTGGATGGATGATGGCAGAGCCGTGGATGTGGTCTACCTTGACTTCAGTAAAGCCTTTGACACAGTCTCCCACAGCATCCTAGTTGCTAAGTTGCAGAGGTGTGGTCTAGACAATAGAGTAGTGAGGTGGGTTACAAACTGGCTTAAGGAGAGAAGCCAGAGAGTGGTAGTCAATGGTGCGGAGTCTAGTTGGAGACCAGTATCTAGTGGAGTACCTCAGGGGTCAGTACTGGGGCCAGTATTATTCAATATATTCATTAACGACTTAGACGAGGGAATAGAGTGTACTATCAGCAAGTTTGCTGATGACACTAAGCTGGGAGGAGTGGCTGACACGCCAGAAGGCTGTGCTGCCATCCAGCGAGACCTAGACAGGCTGGAGAGTTGGGTGGGGAATAACCTAATGAAATTTAACAAGGAAAAGTGTAGAGTCCTGCATCTGGGCAGGAACAACCCCAGGTTCCAGTATCGGTTGGGAAATTACATATTAGAGAGCAGTGTAGGGGAAAGGGACCTGGGGATCCTGGTGGACAACAGGATGACCATGAGCCAGCACTGTGCCCTTGTGGCCAGGAAGGCCAATGGCATCCTGGGATGTATTAGAAGGGGGGTGGTTAGTAGATCAAGAGAGGTCCTCCTTCCCCTCTACTCTGCCCTGGTGAGACCCCATCTGGAATATTGTGTCCAGTTCTGGGCCCCTCAGTTCAAGAAGGACAAGGAACTGCTGGAGAGGGTCCAGCGTAGGGCAACCAAGATGATTAAGGGAGTGGAGCACCTCCCTTATGAGGAAAGGCTGAGGGAGCTGGGTCTCTTTAGTTTGGAGAAGAGGAGACTGAGGGGTGACCTTATTAATGTTTATAAATATATAAAAGGTGAGTGCCATGAGGATGGAGCCAGACTCTTCTCGTTGGCAAACAATGATAGGACAAGGGGCAATGGGATCAAGCTGGAACACAAGAGGTTCCACTTAAATTTGAGAAGAAACTTCTTCTCAGTAAGGGTGACAGAGCACTGGAACAGGCTGCCCAGGGGGGTTGTGGAGTCTCCTTCTCTGGAGACATTCAAGACCCACCTGGACATGTTCCTGTGCAACCTCACTTAGGCGTTCCTGCTCCAGCAGGGGGATTGGACTAGATGATCTTTTGAGGTCCCTTCCAATCCAGAACATACTGTGATACTGTGATACTATTTTGATAGTATTTTACCTAGGAATGTCAAAAAACATGCTTCAAGTGCCTTATGCATATCAAATTATGAGAAGCAACTTGGCAGCATAACACTGGGAAGCGCTGGGAAAGCCTGAAGTAAAACTTTTGACATGAAAAGATAGAAAGGATGGTGACTTTTGTCAGGGAAGGACAGCTGAAAGCTCCAGTAGCAACTGTGTCATCTTCCCTGGGAAGAAGTCCTTTCTCCACCTTACTATGGTTTTCAATCAGAAACTCTCATTACAGTGTCCTGTGCTTTTAAATATCCATGTAATAGACATAGCCAACGCCTCCCTCTTGAGGAGAAGGTGATGGTCCTTCCCATGTGCTAAAGGCTCTGCCATTTGCCTGCCCCTGTGTCCTGGGCTCTAGACTGTGTCCTGACTCCAAGGTGAACGGGGCCTTCAGCCCTCTTCCAGCCTCTCCATGGTCTGCATACTCAAGACTCCTTCTGTCCCTCCTCCAACTCACTGTGGTTTCCAAGGTAAATGTAAGTTTTATTTAGCATGTTGATTCCATTCTGCATTTCTTGGAGACGTTGCAGTGTTCACTAATAACTGCCAGCCTTCAGAGAGAAGAGTATTAGCTATTTTTGTGTACAAGTGTTCAGCCTGTACCCCTGACAGATTAAAACAGTAAACTGTCAACTCATGCACCAGAGGTAGAATTTGTCTATGTTCGTTTAGGCAGCTACAAGTTAGATGTCCTTGTGTGAGCTTTACTCTGAGTGTACTATCTGCCTCAAGAGCGTGATTCGCTGTTGCAGTGCACCCATGAAAGTGGTCATTGTCAATCCCAGTGAGAAAGGTTTTTGAACTCTGTAATGCATTAATTAAAATTCCTTTAATTAGAGATAAGGAGTAAGTTGATAGCATAGATAATCACAAGAACATGGAATGGTTGAGGTTGGAAGGGACTTCTGGAGGTCATCTGGTCCAACCCCCTGCTCAAGCAGGGTCACCTAGAGCTGGTTGCCCAGGACTGTGTCCAGATGGCTTTTGACTATCTCCAAGGATGGAGACCCCACAGCCTCCCTGGGCAGCCTGTGCCAGTGCTCGGTCACCCTCACAGTGAAATAGTGTTTCCTGGTGTTCAGAGTGAACCTCCTGTGTTTCAGTTTGTGCCCATGGCCTCTGATCCTGTCACTGGGCACCACTGAGAAGAGCCTGGCTCCAGCTTCTCTGCACCTTCCCTTCAGGTATTTATGTACATTGATGAGATCCCCCTGAGCCGCCTTCTCTCCAGGCTGAACAGTCCCAGCTCTCTCAGCCTTTCCTCATAGGAGAGATGGTTCAGTCCCTTCATTATCTTTGTGGCATTTATGTACCATCAGATACTAGGAAGCCAGCGTTGTGCGGCATTAGGTGGACCTCTAGTCACAGCACGGCATGCTGCACTGATCCCATCCATGCTAAGGTTTGTCGGCATTACGATCTTTAGCGCTCTGATAGGATTTTCTTAGAAGTAAACAATTCCATTTATCATTTCTGCTGTCAAGCAAAAGGATGTTAGCATGAGAACATGTTGTTTCAACTTCAAGATAAGGACGCACAGGTGGCATAGTTGCTGATGCCAAGAGGGAGCTGCCTGCAGGCTCCTCTGTTATGATTAGCCAGCAAAGTTTATCCCGTGGCCAAGTGATAAGTGCAGCACAGCCCAGGCCTGAAGGCCGGTTCCTATGTGCATCACAGCCCAGCAAGGTATAACACAGGCCTGTGCCCACTCAGGTCAGCTGTTACCTGGCTCACTAACTCCTCACAGTATCACACAGTATCACAGTATGTTTGGGATTGGAAGGGACCTCAGAAGATCATCTAGTCCAATCCCCCAGCTGGAGCAGGAACACCCAGATGAGGTTACACAGGAATGTGTCCAGGCGGGTTTTGAATGTCTCCAGAGAAGGAGACTCCACAACCCCCCTGGGCAGCCTGTTCCAGTGTCTGTCACCCTTACTGAGAAGAAGTTTCTTCTCAAATTTAAGTGGAACCTCTTGTGTTCCAGCTTGATCGCATTACCCCTTGTCCTATCATTGTTTGCCACCGAGAAGAGCCTGGCTCCATCCTCATGGCACTCACCCTTTATATATTTATAAACATTAATAAGGTACTCGATTCACAATAGTCTTCCAGTTCTGACCACTGCAGCTGTTCATCCTATGTCCTAGGACAAATGTCCAAGACACAGGAGACCTGCTGGAGGTGCCAGTTCACTGGAGAACTCCAGTGACTACAAAGAGACCCTGGGGTGTCTGTCTCAGACTTGGATGAGTAATATTTAGGTGAGATGAATCTCTTCTGCAAGTAATGCTGGGTAGTCCCCAGAACAGTGGATTTTTAGTTATTTGTTCTCAAGCCATTATGTCATGGTCTTGTGGGAGCACATAACAGGTGGGTCCCTTTCTGCGGCGCAGTCTGTGTGCACTAGCCCGGCTTGGGTGGGAGTGTGTCTTTCCCAAGAGGAAAGGCTCTTGTAGACTTGTTTATCTTCCTAGGGTTTTGCATTCATTATACCTTATCAGTTTTAGTTTCTGCTAAAGATTACTACAGCTCCCTTGTGGCCACTTCAGGTACCTATAACATTTATAAAATGGCTACAATAATGTTCCATGTATGTGGTGCATCTCTGTATTTTGCTCTGTCGTGTTAAGTCCTGTGTAATGTGGTGTTTCAGACGATTAGAGAGGGAACCAGAGCGATGTGTCTCAGTGGTGACACACTGTTGCTCTACTGTTGCTTGCATACTGGTATCCCAGTG
Source organism: Nesoenas mayeri (assembly GCF_963082525.1). NCBI lineage: Eukaryota > Metazoa > Chordata > Aves > Columbiformes > Columbidae > Nesoenas > Nesoenas mayeri. Next base: position 16,553,947 of record NC_137541.1, read on the forward strand.
CATGCAAAAAATGTTGCCATGGACAACTAAGCATTGTAGAAACTCAGAGGAAAAGCAGCATCTGCTCGAGAGGCTTCGCTGTCTGCGCTTCCTCGTCTCTGAGGAGTAACATGTCACTTCTCATCCGCAAAACCATGAATAATTTGGGATCTTTCTAAAAGAGGGAAACTGCCTTTCTTGTGTGACACAGAATGTTAGGGATTGGAAGGGACCTCAAAAGATCATCTAGTCCAATCCCCCTGCCGGAGCAGGAACATCCAGATCAGGTTAGAAACACCTCTCAGGCCGGGTATGCCTGGTGGAACTGGCAGGCTAGACTCCTGTCCAGAATAGCTCACTGTTATTTCTTCAATTCATTGATATTCGTGATCATCCATCCAAATAATCCTTTTATCATAAGGACTGCCAGAGGTATGAAAAGCCTGGAACTGCAAAAATTGGATGTTTAAGAAAAGAGGAGTCATCTTCCTTCATTTGTCTGGCTGGTTGATTTGATTAATTGCAGGAGGTATAATTATTTCAGATTGCATTAGCTGTTTGTATTTTGTAGCAATTGTCTGGGTTTTGGTTTTAATTATACATGTGTTTTTGTGTTCTTTCTGTTGTCTATCGCAAGATACAAATAGACTGAGCTGAATAATTTTATGAATTGTTCACTGTAAACTTTTATGCCATCTAACCAGTTCTAGTTATATTGTAAGTGATTTTGGTTGAATAAGTAAATCGTGAGATGAGATGATACCTGAGCATGAATAGCATTTTAAATTAAAGGCTTCTTTTACCTTTCTTGTTATTATTTTGTCCCAGATGATTTTCATGCAGAGATGTGCATAGCTGCTTTGCAAAGAAAGCCACAGAGTGGTTAGTGTGAGTTTTTTTTCAGCCTTTTATATCAGATTCTAACTATATGCAATGAGAATTCATTCTTTTATACTGTGCTTTTCATTTCCTGTTAACTATGTTAATGTCTATAGGCTGATTACATTCCACTCTGGTAACTGATCTATCTGAAATATTTAGAGGATGTTCGTGGCTAGTTCTATATGAGTGGGGAGGAGAGTTCAGTGAAAGGTATTTTAAAGAGAGATCAATTATTTATATCTTTAGAAGGGTTGCTGAAACTTTAGCTGGTCCTAAAATCCTTTGAACTAGATACAATGCAATAAACTAACCCCGTTCTGTTTTTAGCATTTTGATAAATCTTATTTATTATTTTTTAACTCTTTGCTGATACCATCTTCTGTGAGAGAGCAGTGGATAACAACACTACTTAAAAAGAACTTAAGTCACATTCATTCAAGATGTTTTATTTTCTCAAAGTTGTAGTCGTGGTGCCATCATTAGTATTTTGCTGTTTATTCTATTAGTGTCATCAAAGAACTACTGGGAATCCAGATCACTTTACTTAGTGAAGGCTGGTATTTCTTGAGCATCACTATTGATCAAGCTTTGCTGCTGTGGAAAACTGTGGAGTTTTTACTATTGACCTAAATCAGGAGTGTGGCAAGAGCTGTAGTTCTGCTGAGGTGGTTGCAGCTGTGGTATTACAGCACCTAAAAATGAGGATCTTGGTGCCAGAAAGGTGATGGAAAGTTTTAAATACAGGTGGATTCCCTCGATAGTCAGGCAGAGACTTAGGGCTTTTGGAAAACTATCAAAATATTTGTGTAGTGGGTAAAGGGAGCCACCTAGAGTTAATCCATAGGAATCTCTAAATATAGGTATATGAATTCCTGCCTTTTACTCAAGTTTAGGTACCAAACTAAGAGCTAAACATTAAACACCTTTATCTACAACAAGCCCTCTTCTGAGAGCAGGCACCTAAATAAGATTAGAACTCCCTTTAATATGTTTTTACAATGCTACTGAAAGATTAAGATAGTTACTGCATTTTAAATAAAAGTGTATTGGGAAAAGAAAGTATAAATAGTATATGGCACAAAAACTGGTACTAAAGTCTCCCTCTGTCCAACTGAAGGCTCAGACTGGTATAGTGTACAATTAGGCTCTCTCCAATAACTCTTTTTTCAGACACATGGTTCCTGCCTTTTAGCAGCAGCTTCGTTGCTGCAGTGGGAAGACCTTGCTTCAGCTGGTCACAGGGCTGGAAGGAATGTCCTGTGAGGAGCGGCTGAGGACTCTGGGTTTGTCTGGTTTAGAGAACAGGAGGCTGAGGGGTGACCCCATTGCTCTCTACAGCTTCCTGAGGAGGGAAAGTGCGGAGGGAGGTGCTGAGCTCTTCTCCCTGGTACCCAGTGAGAGGACACGTGGCAGTGGCTCAAAGCTGTGCCAGGGGAGGTCTAAACTGGACATAAGGAAGCATTTCCACACTGAGAGGGTGGTCAAATCCTGGAACAGGCTTCCTAGAGAGGTGGTTGATGCCCCAGGCCTGTTGGTGTTGAAGAGGCATTTGAACAATGCTCTTAACAACACATTAACTTTCGGTCAGCCCTGAGATGGTCAGGTGGTTGGACTAGATGATCTTTGTAGGTCGCTTCCAACTGAAATATTCCATTATTCCATTCAATTCTTATGGATGTCAGAACAGGTTAACTGTCAGCACAGTTTATTTTGCATGGAAGATGAAAACACTTTTGAATACATTCAGAAAGTATTTGTGAACGCTTAAAGTGGATATGGCTTGTTCTGACTTTGGAACAGAAATTTCTTGATATCTAAGCAAGCCATGGTCTTTAGCTTGCTACCCAAGACAGTAAAGCGCTCTGCTCTTCAAGGCATCAGTGAATTACTAGATATTGTTGCTGTCTAGCTGCAGTGTGCAGTGTTAATTTGCAGTCCCTTTGAATTGGCATGGTACCTTTCTCTTTGTGCCTAACAGCTCCAGTGTGTAAGTCTTCTGTTTGGGAAGATGAGTGGTATGTACTCCGATATGTTTTGTATCATCTGCTCCCTCCTCACTCCCCAAAGTTAACTGCAACGAAGGGACCATGTTATCAGCAACACTTGCCCTTCCTCACCATATGATTTCTCTAATATTTTGCCAACATTGCACACAGTGTCACGTGTCAATAGGGCACTGGGGAATTGTCTGCACCACAGGCTTCAGATTGCAGCAGGTCTTGATATCATCTGTCTTTAAAGCCTGCTCTGCAAGGGGGAAGTCATGAGCCTAAGGGATGGCAGCTTGTTACAGGCTCAATGAAGTTACACGTCTGCGAAGTGAAGCACTAAGAGCATCAAACAGGAATTGGTGATGCAATAAAACCATCAAACTGACTGAAACAAGATCAGTTTGTGGGAACAGAAATTATCTCTTCCAATGAGTGTCTTGAAATTCCAGAAAACCAGGCAAGAATCAGCAAGTTTTATTAGGTTTCTGGAAGCTTGATGCCAAAGATTTTTTTTTAAAAAAAAAAAAGGATTACTGATCTTAAATCCTCTCTCTCAAAACCAGTCTAGAAATCTCATTTCAGACAGCAAAGAAAGAAAACAATTGCAGAGCTATTACCGTCAAAGACGTGACCTCCGCACAGCAGAGGAGTTGCTTTCAGAATCTGTAAAATTGCTTTCTTTGAGGCTGGAACCCAGACACGCTGGCTGAAAGGAAAAACTCCATCAGAAATCAATTATGTTCAGTTAAAGTCGAGTATTAATTCAGGACAAAAAGACTGGTTTTGTTGTTTGAACTGCTAAAAATTTAATGAAAACAGTATTTTAACAAGGAGCTTACTGGCAAAGCCAAAATGTCACTGTTGCTGTATCCAGTTACCCACACTTCTTATTACTTAATGTCTAGCTATCACACACATGTAAACTCAATGACAATAATGTCTGATGTTTAACAGGTTTTAGTGTCTTTGACTTTGTGGCACCCATGGTAGGCAAGGTGGTTATTGTCTTCAAGTTTCGGACAGGGAAATCTGTTTTAGTGTGAGATCATGAGAGTATGAGTTAGATGAGATCTCACCTAACTTTAGCCCTTTAGAAGTTACATAACTAAGTCCCCCATTGAGAGAGAAGACACCCCCTGGAGGCAATCCATCCCTTCCCTAAAATCAATGGGATAAGCCAATCACAAAAGTGCCTCTCTTTGTTGTCAAGAGTTAGAGCCCCAAACGGGACATCTCACACTAGGCAAGATGAAGTGTCCCGTCAGGGACAGGAGTGGCTTCCTATAGGATGGGGGCAGCAGAATGTGCTCTCCCACCTCCCAGACAGAACCGTAACCACAAGCCGTTCTTCCTCTCTGCTAGTTAGTCAGTAATTGCCAGAATTTGCTATTCCACTGCAGGCTGGGCTTTTCTTTCATTTTCACAAAGCAGGTGGGGAGAGGCGTGCTTGGTAGTACCGGTGAGTTTAGCTGGGAGGCCACGGGGAAAATCCAGTTGTACCAGGAAGCGGTGCTGGTGACTCAGGGAACAGCATGGCAGCGAGTGTCCTGGTGCGGTGTTTTTGAGCATTGCCTTCCCGGTTGTGCTGTAGGTTAAATCTCAGAGCTGCTAGTCATTACAGGATCATGCTTCACAAGAGTAAGGTATTAAGTGCCAGACAAATGATATGATAGGTAACTCTGTCCTCCTTGCCCTTACCTGCAGCTTCACCTAAATTACAAAGTCTTATGCATAACCTGATCACAAGTTTTCTGAGCGCAGGTGGAGCTGCTGTCTTTTCTCCCAGAGATGGCAGCACTCTGAAGCAAGTGAAGTGATTTCTACATATGTAAGAAGTAAAGCCCTTTGGGATTTTAGATGGAGAGTGCTGTGGAAATGTAATAAATCATTACTTCATGAAGTTACATAATTTTTAGAGTTGAGATTTTGCAATATCCCCATTAATGTAAATGGCTCACTGCACTTGATGCCAGTGTTTATGCAGCAGCCCAGAGCAGCACCCTTCCCACAGTAAGCACAAAGCGGAACAAAGAGCAAAGAGGAGCAACAATGCTTTCATTTGACTTGTGGTTCTGGTTTTGCTCCGTCTGGGTGCCCACCCACAGAAGGGAAATGACCAAATACTTGCGAGCAGTTCAGATCCCCTGCCCTTCCACCCTCACCCAGCTGGTGGTGAAAGTAGTTTAACTATGGGCGGGTACAGACAATTCACAATGGATGTCTGCAGCCCTAAGACCCATGTGGCTGATGCGAGCTTAAATGTGACTTTCAGTTCATGTTGCAGCTTTAGTTCTGTAATTCAACATCTGTTGTATTATGAATTCCTTCCGATGACTCTGCTGTATTGTAGGGACCCTCAGAATAACAGTAAGTAGATCCACCCCTTCTGCAGAGACACCTGCAAGGGAAGGGAAGAAATCTGTTAAGTGTCACACTTCTTTGTCAGGAAAATCATGTCTGAGACCTTCCCACCTGGCAGGTCCAGAGCTCTTCGGGGAAGAAAACTGACCCCTTGCCAGTGTGCTGGGAAGTTGTTGGGAGCAGTTCTCTGTGGCAGGGGCAAGCTGCCTCGAGGCCTCCTCATTGCTGGCTGCATTTTAACTGCTCCTCTGTGTCATCGTCCCCTGGCACCACAGCTTTAGTAAGACTGGTATTGTTTTGGCAGATGAACCCACGGGGAGTTAGTGTAACTCTTGGCACAGAAAGCAGGACAGAGTCTGGAGCTTGGCTGTTCCTTTGGCTCAAGCCTTCCCCTCCAAACTCAAAATCTCACAGTTTCCAGCTTCCAAGAGCTATCAGCAGTGTCTGTGGGACAGGGTGGATATTTGTCCTTCCAAAGAAATCCTTAGAACAAGAGCAAAAGAGATTGTCGAACAGATATGTCTTAGATTGCCTTCGCTATCCCAGGCTGAATAGCGTGGTATCTTTTAGAGAGATGTAAAACTGTTCTTTGAGCCGATTTTGTTTAGAGACAAGGAGGATTTTGGGGGCCTGGGCTGTACCAGCAGCTGGGCACAGCTCATGACATTGTGGAGACTGTCCATAGCCATTCCAGGGGCACAGCCGTGATTGAGCGCTCTGGCTTCAAAGTGGAGACAGCTTGTTTTAGTAAGGTGGGTGGTATTACCTGGTCTGGGAACGTGGTGATTCAGAAACAGCTTCACATACAGCTCAGCCTTGTGTTTGGCAAAGGGAGGCTGTTAAGCTGATCAGCTTCTCTAACGTATGCTTTTTTTTGCAACTCAGAAGTGTTACACTGACTTCTAGAGCCAGCTAAGTTAAGCCTGGTCACATTTCTTCAGTCCTGAATAGTAGTGTGCAAAGGAGGCTTTTGCTGCTCTCCTGCTTGATTTGGGTGTCTCCTGCTGCACCGTGAAAGTGCTTCCCAGTTAGAGCTGCAAAGTTTTTGTTACAGTTCACTTTTAACATGAGAGTGTTAGATTCCCTTTCTAAATCTCTAAGTGTACCAAACCTTGAATACAGCGTGGAGTTTCCCTGATTCCAAGTGAAAGCGTTCTGAATGGGCTATGAAGTGGGTGTTTATTCTGCCTGATCCGTCATTTTGTTTTTATGCTAATGCTACCCCTGTTGCTATGCTGTAATCAGCTTCTATAAAAACAATACATTGTCCCTAGGGTAAGTTTAGAAAATCATTCACCCACAATGCACCCACAGATGAATCCAGTTTTTAGCAACATGGTGTTTAAAGTATTATACTCTGCTCATAAAGCATCAACAAGATGCACTTGCTGGAGCCAGCCCCAGATTACTGGTTTCTCTGTATTGTTTTTCAGACCCTACATGTCCATTGGAACCTTACGTGATCAAGTCATCTATCCAGACTCAGTAGATGACATGCATGAGAAAGGCTACCAAGATAAAGATCTGGAATGTATCCTGCATGTGGTTCATCTGTACCACATAGTTCAAAGAGAAGGAGGTAACTTGCTTGTTTTTGTAAAAAGCTTTACAAAATCTGTTCCTCGTGTGTGTGTGTCTTAGTGTGACCGACCTTTACTTACTGATTTGGCAAAACCACATCCAGACCCTTTGGTTGTGGGAGCTGCACAACCACGTGGTTGTTTCTGCCGGTGCTAATGGATGGAGAGGAGCTAAGTGCTTCTCTCCTCCCTGGTAAATCCATGCCCAAGCAAAACATCCTTGTTCTCTTGTAATGGCCAGTCTTTTCATGGTATTGTGCGATCTATGACTTTCCTTCATTTCCTTAGAAAATTTAACCTGTCAAAAACCTTGTGATGTCACTGAGTACATTAACTCGAAAGCACATGAATGAAAGGAGAGTCAGGTCTACTTTCACCTCTATGGTTTGTGGGATCAGCGGGACTATGTGCCATGGGAAGGAGTATCTGATTGCACACCACCAGGGTGAACAACTTAAAAATAACCAGATGGCACTGGCTGACAGTGGAGTGTTGCCATCCACCATTTGTTGTTTAAGTTGCCATGTGTTCTCAGTGTTGTTTACCCTAATAGTAAGATACAGTGTAAATACACTGGCACAGTAACTGTCAGGATGCTAAAGGCTTCTCTTGTGTCTAAGAAACTGGAGCATTTCATGGCTTTTTGTCCCAAGCACAGCAATAATTTTCATCCTTCTGTTCCCACCGGCCACTAATCTCTAGTTTGAATTTCCTCCCCATCATTATGCTTTTAAAACAGGCAGAGAACAAAGTTGGTAACATTCAGAGAGAAGAAGGAGGATTTTCAAACCCCTCTAAGGAGCTGTTATTCTGAGTGCTGGATGTACCCTGCCTCTCTCTGCCAGCTGTCAGTGCTCCTTTTTGAGAGGGTGCGTTGAGTGCATCACCTTGTAAAGTAAGTGCTTGGCGTCTCTCACGATCATTCTGACAATAGAGAGAAATGCCTCAGCCATTGAGAATCACAGGGTAACATCTGAATTCCCATTCCTGGATGACAGCCTGTTGCTCTGTTCAAAATGCAGAAAGCGCATTCTATTTTTTAAGTGTGCACAGACACTCATCTGGTTTCCTTTCTGCATACTTTAGAGTGGGGAGTAGTAATCATTCACAGCAGCAATTGTATACCTACGGATACTTTTCTACCTCACAGTGCTTTTGATAGACTATTCTCTTTCCATGGGTTAATGCTTCTTTGTTAAGAATGTAATAATGACTGTTGGCCCTTAAGTTGCAATAGAAGATAAGAATCTGCCATCATTCTGATTCATATTGTTATTCAGATGTGATATGATGACACAAGGATTGAAAAAGTGGGCAGAGAGCTAAACTCAGTGACTGGAATAATTGCAGAGAAGGCCTCTGTTCCCTGCAGGGATGTTAGAACTATTCCTGTTAGTATTCCTGAGTTGCTTCGCTAAGTGCCTAAGTTGCAGAAGAACAAGCAGATGTGTTGGAGTGAGGAGCTGGAAAAGGAGGAGCAGTTAAATTGTCAGTGGCAAGAAGCCACTGTGGAATGTGCATTCATAGCCTGCTGGTGCTTGTAGATGTACTGAACAACACATGACCCTCAGCGGCCGAAACCATCTCCCCAAGAAGTCCCTGAGTGCACATTGTTGTGGTTTATAACCCTGCAGCTGGAGCACGGAACTGGTGATGGAGCAGTTACTGCGCTGCACGTACAAGATGCCGCTGGCCAGGGTCAGTGTTCAGTATTGCCAAACTGAAACCCCAGGTTTGGGTCAATCTTGCTCTGCTTTCTGTGCCAAATGAACTATTTATTGCTGACCTCATTCTTGCTCTTCTGCCTGCCCGACTGCACATGTGGGGCACACACAATCTGTAAAATGTCTAGAGGACATGGTTAGTGTTTGGTGGTGCTGTATTGAAACTCCGCTCAGAATAAGGGCACACTGTGCAGAAGTCTGCACAAACAAATGTTTAAAAAAAAGTATCTTGGGGACTTTGCGATCTAAAATGACAGAAGTGGGCAAAGCCGGAAAACGAGGGAGAGATTACTGCATACCAGGAAGTTTTTAGGACCATAATACACTTACTTGTTCCCATTACTCCTTGAGCATTTGCAGGAGGTAAGCGCCAAGGTAGAAGCAGAGAGGAAATCCGTGAAATGTGATTTGACACATTACATGGATTTCAAATACTTACATATTATTTAGAGCTTCCCCACTCTGGGAAGAAGACCCATATTCTGGTTTTTTGAACAAGCAAGCCAGAGGAATACTTGTTGAAAGTGAACAGTTGAAATTTTTGTTTATACATAACTGAATTACTTTGTAATTCTCATTTTTACTTTATTCTTTTGATTAAAAACAGATTTATAAAGTTATTTGTATTAAAAAATGAATTTTTCTTGGCAGAATAATGAAAAAATCCCATATAAAGCTTTATAGAACAAGGGGTTTGCCCCAAACCATCCTTTTCCTTTTTGCAAATTGCTTTGATGGTTGCCAAACACTGGCATTTTCCAATAGAAAAAAAGTTTTGCTGAAAAATTCCCATCAAGTTTCTATTTATATATTATATGCACATGTAGTATATGTAAAATACACTACATCTGAAAAAAATCAATGAAACCATTTTTAATAATTCAGATTCTTGTGGATATATGGGATATGTCCATGCTGTTTTGAACTGTCTCCATAAACCGTTCTAAGAATGGAGCTATGTGTCAGCCATTAAGCTATAGAAATCTAATATAATTCCTCAGTGTTTTTTTCTGTAGATCCTCTTCTCCTTCAGGGCCTTACCTCTGTCTCTTCTCCTTGCACCTACCCCCTGCAGTGTTAAGCCTCTACAAGACAGCAGGCTCCTTAGGGCATGACCCTGCTCTGTTTTAATTGACCAGCAGTGTCACATGTGTAATAGGATGTTGTGCAGTTTTGAGTTCTGCTCCCTATGGGCAGTTACGAAAAAGCCAGATGGAGCCAAAAGCGCACAACTCTTACTCAATTTAGTTGTCCCAGCATAACTTTATTGTCTTTAGCTGAATTGCTTCCACATTGCATCAGTACAAGGGTCACCAGACTCCAAGTGTAAAGTAGCCAAGAAGCGCCTGACGTTGTTCTTGTTGCTGCCAGTGGCAGAAATTCCTCTTTTTCCTACAATAATGTTTGACCCAGTTAGAATTAAATAGAATGGTTACAAGAATAAGTAACCTAGTTTGGCGTTTAGCTTCTGCGTTACCCTCATGAGCCTTTTCTCAGTCAATAGCAACAGAATGCACTAAAACACCAGTCCTCCACCCCACCACCACCCCTGCTGATGTCCCTCAGGCCAAGCCCTAGAAGAACCCCGTGCAGATGCTGCTGACCATTGTCCCCCTTGGTGCCAGGGACAGAATTTCTGCCCAGCTGAGGCCCACACCAATGCTTTTCTCAGCTGCTGGATATTAGAGGGATGCCATTTTATTGCTTTTCTTTCTATTATCAATAAGGTGCCCCCATCAATACCTGCAAAGTTACTAGCTCTACCAGAAAAATATGATCATACAAAATGAAGGTAGCAAAGAAGGTTGTATTCGATATTGGTGGTGAAAAGACGTGTCCAAAAGTCATGGGTAATAGTGCAGAGATGTGCAGTAGATATCTATAAATCGGTTGCTTTTTGACCTGCCTTGAAAATCTGTGTATATTTAGCAAGTGTCAATCGTGATGCAGCCTTAGGCTGCTGATAGCCCGTCACATGAGAGAGTACGTGTAGCAGCATGCTGAATGCATGACCAGACCCGTCAGGTTGGGGCTGATGACATTACTGAACAAGTTCAACCTGTTTATGGTTTCTCAGCACCCCAGATTATAATTATTCCTCATTGTTTTGCACATTTGTCATATCTTTGGGTCTTGTCCAGGGAATCTTTGTGCTAGGCCACATGTGAACACAGAGAAGAGCACGTTTCCCTTCTCTGAGATTTTTTCATCTGATCATTTTAGCCCTGGATTTGCTTTTGTCACTGGAACCAGCAGGAGCTCTGGAGCACTCTGCCGGCTTTTCCAGTGGCTCTGAAATCCGGAGACACAAATCCCTGCAGTGTCATGCTGAGCTGAGGCTCAGGCAGTTGATGGTCTCTTTGTTCCTCAGCTAAGGATTGTCCTTGCATATTCATCCTGCTCAGCACCCGGGCTCCCTTCCATTTTGACAGCTGCCTGGGGACATAGGCTGTGCAAGAGGCCTCCATGTTCAAATGCTCACCAGGGGTGGACTCTGGCTGTAGTTTGCTGCCTTCCTTCTGTCATGGAGCTGTAATGCTCCAGTCTGTGTCTGAAGAGGTGCATTGGAAGGCAGATCTGGAAAAGGAACTTTAAACCCTATCTTTTTATGGCAGCTGAATGCTCTGTCTTGCATGTAATTGTGAGGATTTGCAAGGATGAAGGATGCACAGGGCTACAGACCCCAGGTGTAACCCTTTTTTTGTTGTCAAATGTAGCTTGCTTTTTCCTTCAGAAATTTGAGATAAAAGGAATTACAAAAGAAACCATGCAAGAAAATAAAATGCAGGCATCATGAGGGTATCACTAGTTTCTGCTGACAGCTGTATATATTTCTTCTGCTGTTACTCTGTCCCAGCACAGTACTCATGCTCTTTTACTGGTTGCAAAAGGCATTTTGTGACATGCACTGTTCATCACATCTACATCATGCCATGTGCAATAAAAGGCTACATGTAACAAGAAGCTGGGCAAGGAATTTGGACTCTGAAAGCCAGGATTAAGTTTGTACCTGCTGAGAGATTTATGCTGTGTTCACGGACAAGCCATTTCATTTCTTCATTTGCAAAGTGGATGTAACTATGGGTGGCGTAAGCCACAGACGTGGCTGATATTTTCAGAACACTAACGACCTTCACTGACCTGTGCCGTGTCAGCAGGAAGAAAAGAGAAACAAGTAGGTGCCTTAGTCCACAGTAGGGAGTCAGTTTATTGTGAGTTACAATGGCTATGTGTTCAGAGGAAATTGTTCAGCATCAGAAAATAATTTTTAAAAGGGAATATTAAACAGATCCTTCCTTATCTGTTGTTTGAGATATTCCAGGTGGCAAATAGGAAAGTTAAGCCAGAGGGCTAGGGAGGAAGAGACAAGACACTTTTAATATTCAGTTAGTATCTAAACTTGAAGTGACCACACAGATGGCCATTGTATCCTGGTAAACAGAGGCTAAATCTTACACCTTTAGAGGAAATAATAGCATGTTTTTGCTGACAAGGTGATGCTACTTCTTGAACTTCATTCCCTTTTAGTCTTTTAGTAAGTCTTTATGAATCAGCTGATCTAAAAGCAGCTGGATGGTTGCAGGCACAGCTTCCCCAGGCTCTGCACACCCACCCACACCCTAGTGCAGATCCAGGTCCCTGGAGCTCATCTATATTCTCAGCTTAAAAATAACAGAATATAAACAGCAGCCTGGACATTGTATTCTACAGCTTTCATGAAGGACCATTCCCATCCCTTGCGCTTAGCACTGCTTGCCAAAAGGAGCACTCCAGGTGCTTTACTGGCCTTTTTGGAAGCTGGAGGTGTCAGTGAGAAGTGGTCCTGACACACAGGCTGCTCAGCAGCAGCAGCCTCTGTGGATCTGTTCCCTTTGCGAGAGTTCATCCATGGGGTGATTCAGTTAATCGTTACACAACCCCGTCTTTGCGAGGAGCCCGCCATAGAAAGCCCTGTGTGTGCCCCCGGGAGGTACCCACCGGGATCCTTAAACCAGAATGGAAGGAAGCTAAGGAAAAACAATAGGATGAGTAAAGGTGATGTATTTCTGCTGTGTGCCTGCCTGTGTTTTAAATGTGAATATACACACATACATTAAAAATATCCTGACATTGTATTTTACAATTTTACGTATTGAAAATAGTTGAAATTCAGTCGCTAGCATTATCAGTTCCTGTTTTCAGTCACAGAACGTCTCACTAGATGCTTCACTGAGGTTTTGTTCCGACTGAGCAAGCCCTGGTGTAGCGCCAAGCGCTCCCCAGCCGCCTGCACCTTCACAAGCCCCACGCCTCTCACCTTTGGGCAGGTGTCAGAAGTGACACAGCCCCCCCGCTTGCTTGACCTTCTTTGTAGCCTTTTCTGGCAAATGTTTCTTTTCAGTTGGGCGGTGGCAGAAAAGGGGGTTTGGTTGTGTTGTTAATTTTTTTAGTTACAGTGCTTCTGGGCTGATTTGGAAAAACGTTCTGTACCTCACTTGGCCCCACTCCAGCTGCCTGTCTCAGGAACAGATGATCTATTGAGACAAACATCAGGTTGTTTTCTGCATCCACATTCTTCATTTTCAAAGTTCATATATCTTACTACTCTATCCATCTGAATTATTTGATTGAAAACTTATTTTCCATGGGGTGATTTGGTATTTGAAGTTTCTCATTAATGGGCATTAATCACTCCAGAGTACTCACAAGAAACACCTGTTCGCTGTAACATCGTGGATAAGATGCATCACACTACCATTGCATGTATTTGGAAGTGATGAAGAAAAACATCAGCTAGAAGCCATGTAGAAAATTAAATAAGGATAGCCAGTGTTACAATAGTTGTGGGACATTTCTAAATACAAGGTAGCAGGAAGTTTGTGGAAAATCCTCGTGTCTGTGTGCAGTTCTGTGTGTTGGCTGCTTGTGCGTGCACACAGAACGTGGCTGCATGGGTTTCTGTTGAGTTTGCTGGCAGTAACTCCTTGCCTATAGTAGTGCGTGGAGTCTAGTGCTCCTCTTGATGGTTTTTACACTTTCTTTCTTTGAATTTGTTTTAAAATTTCCGCTCCTACTTTTCAAGAAGGAATAGCAAATTCTTCTATAAAACAAACAGGTAAGGGATATTTTTTCAAATAGATGGCAAGTAAGGTTTTTTAGCAATACCTACATGACCAAGGAGGTTAAATTCTGCTTTCAAACTTGACATGATATTTGGGACTTTTTTCCAGTTGAGTGCCACTCAAAAGGCACTGAGTATTTCAGAAGATGTGATCCAGAACCCTGAGCTGTCTCTTCTGCAGTGGAAATGCTCTCTACGATTTTGGTTGCAAATTGCAGAGATGTTGCAAGTGAAGTTGCATTTCCTTCATAAACTTACATTATCTCGATGTGTTTTGTTTGCATTTTATTTAAAGGCTGGGATGCCATCATGGATTGGAAAGATGTCTTATCAGGAGGAGAAAAACAAAGGATGGGAATGGCTCGGATGTTTTACCACAAGTAAGCATATTGATTTGTTCTTTAAGTAGCATCTGAAAATCAGGAAGAGTTTTGCAGGTTTGCTGTAATAATTCGACCAGTAGTAGACTACAATCTCCGTGCGATATTGCTAGACGGTTGCGTAGGACCACAAGCCTTGTAGATTATTCATAGAAGCTCTGCTTTTAGTTTGGGAAATGCTTTTTACTTTGCTTTTGGCAACAGAGCATTACATTTTCCAGATGTTCCATTCTTTAGCATCCTGGGCACAAACACCTTCCCTGCATCTGTCCTACTAATATTGCAGAAGTCCGGTGGACTGTTGCGGAGACTGTGGGAGTTTGAGCACCAAGCTCCAAACCTTTTGGTTTTGGAGGCTGCAGGCGTGTAAAGGCAGCCCAGCCATACACAGCACTGCATAGAAAGTTCCCAGGTTGGCTGTAGCTACCGCATGACTTGTTGACAGGACAAAATAATACTAGATCAAACTAGAACCATAGAAGTTAGATCACTGTGTACTTAGAGGGACCAGGAAGTAAAACCCATTTTTCCTGGAAGCTGGTTCTGCACCTGGATAACGCATGGAAACTCCAGCTGTACATGAGAGACAGCTGTCTGGCAAAAATAGCTTTCTCCTTTCTGTCGTTCTTTCAATTAAACATTGTACATGGGAATACTGTCCAAAACATAGAAGAGTAATGTTATTTATCTGCTTTTGAAAGGCCAAAATACGCATTGCTGGATGAATGCACGAGTGCTGTAAGCATTGATGTTGAAGGAAAGATATTCCAAGCTGCAAAAGCTGCTGGGATATCCCTGCTTTCTATAACACACAGACCTTCTCTTTGGTAAGTATGTTCAGGGAGTTGTCATGGTCCTTGCTTTTAGCTTTCTGGCAGGGAGTGGACTGGCCTTTATTCTTTGTACTAGGGCAGTTGTTCAATCAATATCTACTGTACTTTCTAAGATAACTTATCTACAATAATAGTGATGTAAATGCATTTAGCATTGATTTATTTCATTATTTGACATGTATTTATTCCTCCCACTTATTTTTTTTTAATGTGTTTCAGTTATAAACTATTAATAGAAACATGCAGGTATCTAAGAGGCAGTTAATTACTCCACCACACCACAGCCTCAACAGATGTCACCAGATTATTCTGTAAAGATAACAAATATATGCGCTGTCCTGGACAGGTTTACCAGTGCTTGGGAGAAGATGGGAAATATGGCAAGTGGTTAAACTGCTCTTTGTTCTTCCATAGGAATAAAACATCTGGTAATTTAACTTAGTTGTGTCCTCTATCTGCAGGCTTTGTAAGCTTTCAAAATTTGACTATTAAAAAAAAAAGCAATATTGGAATTCTAATAAACATAATTCTAGTGAAGGAGTACTAAATATGGAAGAGTCCCTCAAAGGAAATAAATGTAGTTACTGGATACATAAAATAACCAAACACTTTAAGGGCAGAAGGAGATCAAGAAGGTATAAGCTGACATTAGCAGAGACTGTTTGTTCTGAACTCCTTGATCTCTACTGTCAGATTGTTTGCTCTTTTCAAACTGATGACAAAAAATCCATTACCAGTCTGTTGCCTCTCAGAAAAGAAATTGTGTCGGTGTCTGCTTCTCTGAAAACATGGTTTCCTGAGCATTCCTCCTTCCTCTGTGTAGGTTGTGACAGTGGAAATGGCTTTTGTTGGATCAGGACTTAAACGTTAAGAAAAAATGGGTATTGTGATGGGAAAAAAATGTCACATACACATTTGGTTTTAAAATAATTTAAATTATACTTAAAAATAATGCTGTGTTTAATTTTTTTAAAGTTTGGCTTTATTTTAAAACCACTGCTCAAGAAAACAGTTATTTGAGAGCATCTCACCTATAAATAATGGTAGTGAAGCAGAGGAAAGTTATACAGAAGCACTTGTGAAAAAGATCTTTTGAGTTCAGTTTCCTATTGACATTTCTTGTTTCCTAGTACTAGGGCTGTTCACAAGGTTTGGAATTGTTCTTGTAACCTGCACAGTATTACTGAAATTATCAGAAATCTGGTGATTTGTGGGGTTCTGGGGAAGTAAACAGAAGTGCTGAGTATTTAGAAATGAACATCAAATGCCTTTAACTTACTTTACTTCCACAAGGACTGTAGTGCATTAACAAAAACCAGCTTCACATGCTGTTTTATCCTCCTCAAGATTATACCAGGAACTATTTGTTCTTTTAATCAAAAGACTGAAAACACTGGGTGTCTCAATTATCTGTCTTAGCATCCTAGTTTTTTTGGTTTTTAGTGGGGGAAAACCAGAGAGATAAGTTGAGCATTTGTATTCACAGAGAATAATATGCACAAGTGGTGAATATAGGCCTGGAGTTGAATCCCTTTTAAGTCCCATGTCATATGCTGTTGAGTTTATTAATCTGTCACATTCCTTGAATGGGATTTATAATCACTGTTTTATGATGTGTTTCATCTTTTGTAATTTATAGTGATAAATTACAGTGTCATACCATTAGCTCTGAGGGAGCTTTGCTGTTCCTCTTGCACCTCCTGATAAATGTCTTGTCAGATCTTGACAAACTCCACATGTACACCTTTGAATATTTTCGGTGCACACACCCTGATACTCACTGAAAGATCTGTGACTCCTACACAGACCTTTTTGGTTTGGCCCCTTGCAAACGGAACCGTGTTTTTGGTCTGGAGGTTTCTTTAGCCAACCTTATAAGATGCAGAGGAACAAACTGAGGTGCAATTTGAACAAACTGGAGTTTTATCAGTAGCATCAGGTGCACCGTGCTGGCCTGAATGTATTTTCTGCTAAGGAGGTAAAACGTCTCTCAGAAATTGAGGTCAATAAAATAAACTGGGATTAGCATTCTTGGGGTAGAAGGGAGCCTTGTCTGCTGGGTGGACCTGGGAGGTCCTGGTGTCAGGCTTTGAAATACCCGAATTCCTTCCAAAAGAGTGTCCTGGGGTTATGAGTCACTGCAAAAAAAAAGTCTTACCCAGTGATCCAAAACTGTGGAGCTCTCAACTTCCTGAGAGACACCATTGAAAAGAGATGCAGGCATCCAAATTTGCGTCCAAAAACGAACCATCTGTTCCCTGAGCCGTTACTAATGTTTTAATTTCTGCTGCAGGAAGTACCACAGTCACTTGCTGCAGTTTGACGGACAAGGCGGCTGGCGTTTCGAGCAGTTGGACACCGCCATCCGCTTGTCACTGAGTGAGGAAAAACAGAGACTGGAATCCCAGCTTGCAGGAATTCCTAAAATGCAGCAGAGACTGAATGAACTGTGTAAAATCTTGGGAGAAGACTCGGTGCTTAAAACAATGGACAAAGAGGAATAGATAATTTATGTTTTATGTTTTAAAAAGTATTTTTTTAGTTAAAAGCATTACAAATTCAGCCATTATCCTTTGCATGCATTGTGATAGCATAGAGAAACACAGCCAGCAGAAAATAATGCTCTGAATGCTATGTAAGACTTTAGCATTTTAGTATTAAGGAAGAAAGTGGTTGAACTGTGAAAAGAAAATAAGCAAGTGCACAGAGTATAAGATTAGTCATTGCAGCTTATGTTAATTCCTAGTGAAAGCCCAATTCACTGCAAAAAAACTACCAACACACTTAGGTTTTGTAGGTGAATTTTTGCCTGAGACTCAGCCTGCAGAATGTGCTCTTGTAGCAGGTCTCTGTGTGCGTATGAAGTGCCTGCTACGCAGAGCAAACCTGGCATGAAACTCAGGCATGGAGCGCGGCAGAGGCAGCATCTGGGTGAGTATGCAGACGCATACAAAAGTCTCATTTGGGTATAAGAAACATTCTTTCAGCCCATGTAAAACCAAATCCCTGTTCCACTACTGAGTCGCATACACACCTTTACCTGCATTTTCATAGGAAATAACATAATAGGCTGATCAGAAGACGACCGTCCCAGCAACTCACTGCCCTCGTGACAGAGCAGCAGAGATAGAGCTAAACATGTAATATACTTGTGCTGTACTTTATGCCTTTATGCGTAGCTTCAGAGACTCCTCGCACTTCATGATGCATCAGTTCCTTTGGGGGATTGTTATATCCCCTATTTAGTAACGTCTGGTGCGGGAATGGAGCACTGGGCCTGGCACCACGTGACTTAGTCTCTGCTTGACTGAGTTGCTCATGTGATCCAACCTGTGTCCATCTTTGACCGAGTTCCTCCTTTGGTAAAGTGACAATATAGACACTTGTTTGTTCCATGGGATGCTTTGTGACTGAAGGACTGTAGGAGAGGAAAATGTCAGTTTTCACAATACACTGAATTCTCAGGCATGGCTGTCCTGCCAGTTAAAGTGCTCAGCACTTATAAAGGTCTGTGAAAAGTTAAAGTATGTTGTAACCACTAATTAATATGCCTGCCCTATTTTGGTGGAGTGGCAGAACCCTGCTCTACCCGTGAGTAAACGCAGCAGTTAACAGCTTTGCTTTCTGATGCACTCACTAATGGTCCCATCTGCATTTCAGTTCAGTAGGAACCTGGTCCCCAGTCAGTCAGACAGGGCTTTAAACAGAAACTCCAAAGACAGTGCTGGCCTGAGTGCCCTGCGGGAGGCAAAAACCAGGGAATTAGAAATAAAAATGTGAATGGAGCTCCTGATCTGCTCTCTCTGACTGCAAGTGCTGGCAAATGGGCAGCTCAGGAGTGAAGATCAGGAGCTTTCAGATGGTAAATGAGCCTTAGCAGAGATGTAGCAGTCCTGAGGTTTGTTGGTTCTTTTTTCCCTAGAAGTGTGATTTGTTAGATGTCTGTCTGGTGTGTTTAGTCTGAGAGAGGCAATGCATAAGCTGCTGAGAACTGTTAAGAGAGGAAAAATATTTTGGGGTATTTGCTGAGCTGGTAATGTTTGAGCACCTTGAATAGAAATTGTTTCCTTTTTCTCATAGCTTCAAGAAGCAAGGGTAAGGTGAATTAACTCCATCCGCCAATTCCCATTCCACTGCACTAACCAATCAGCCCATCTTCCTTCTCACTGTGTGCTCGTCTTGCTGCTTGGTGTGGCACCTCCACCTGAAAATGGGATAAGTCTGCTCCTGGTCCTGCTCCTCTGGAGTCTGTGGCTTAAATGTAACCCTGTAACTTGTCCGTGTTAGAACAGTTTGTTCCTCCCATTGGTTTTCTCTGTAGAGTCCCGTGGGATGTCTCGCTGACCCAGAAAGGAATGCTCTTGGGAACCTTTGAAAGGGATGAGAAATTAAGGTTCAAGATAGTCAGACGTCGTGTTGTAAAGTGCAGACTGGAGGTCACTGCTGTGGTGGATGATGTGTGCATGCATTTTAATTTGCGAGTGTCTCTGCTTGTCCCTCTCCCTGAAGGCTTACTTTCCTCTTTCTCATCTTCAAAGGAAAAATCAGAACTGCTAAGGAAAAAAAGAAGTCAGCCAAGAATCTGTTCTTGGTGAGCATAAATGAGATGAGTGATGATTTTGCACGTTTCTGAGTTATGTTTCTCTGAGCTGGTGATGAATCAGGCATGCAGGGTGTGCGTGCCCTTGTCCCAGCTGCAGCGTGTCTTGCCAGCACAACGCAGCGACACAGCCGCCTCGCCACAAGGCTCTCGTGAGGCAGGAGGTGAGAGGGGAAAGGGCACCAGTGTTCCCTGTGCCCCGTTAAGCACTTTACAGTGGAGCTGGGAGCTAAACAAGACCCTGAATGAGGACACTGAGCAGTGCTGAACAGCTGGCCCAATTCGGCACAGCTCCAGGTGGCATGCAGGCACTCGGCCTCCCACCAGGGCCCTGCCATGGCACTTGGCTTGTTGGGAGCCGTCATGGGCAAGTGCAGCACCTGAAATGGGCTGCACTACCTCACGCAGATCAAAGGTGGCCGTCCCTCATGGCACGATAGAAACACATCTTCTGAGGAAACTGTGTTTAGAAGAAGAAAGTTTGTTCACTGCTTTTTAAATGAGATTATGCAAAAAATATTTGATACGTACATTACTCATGAAACATCAACGAAACTGAAATCACATCAATGTAATAGTGCTTTCCCTGAAGTTTGATACGTTTCTTGGATCCAGTAACAGAGTTAACCATTCCCATTCAGTAATACATCATAAAATATCCTAGCATCTCACTCAGCTATTTACTTTCGTGTAGACATGACAAGAGCATTGGAGGCCAGTATGAAAAGAGACTTTAAATAGAAACTTTCTGAATAACACCGAGCCAGTTGTAGAAGGATTTTCTGTACTGGTGGCTCATTATTTTTAAAGTTAGTTTTGTGGCTGGAAGAGAAACTTCCCTGGAGATTTTATCTGCAAACTTTCTAACTTGTTCCAAGGTCCGGTTGAATTGGGGGTCTCTTCCTGGAGAGTTGCACCTCTGGTGTAACACAGGGCATAAGCCAGCTCACTTTGTGCTGCTTCGGACTAAGGTGGGAGGCAGAGCAGAGCTGCACGCTCTCTGCTCAGTGCGAGAGGGGCAGAGCAGGGCCCATACCTTGGGGGAACCCTTTTTCTTGGTGTAGTGAGAGCTGCTCATCCACGTTCATTCCTCTCTGGCCTTCAGGAGCTGTGACTCCCCTGGCTACTGAGAAAGTGGCTTTTTGGCCTTCCTTCTGCTGGAGCTAGCAGGATCCAGCTCGTGTCACACATCTATGGATGCAGGGCTGCAAATGAGCAATGTTCTCCATGAACCCAGCCTCCAGTGAGGAGCCCCTCGTCCCCCAGGACTTGAGGCAGACTGGGCTTGCAGGGATCCTAGAGGATCCTGCATCCTAGAGGAGTACAGGTGCTGACCAAAATTCATAACAGTATCAGACGTGAAGTAGCTATACAATAAAAATATGAAGTATCCAGTTCATTCAGATAACGTTGGGATTTTTTGCAAGAATCTCAGCATGGGAGGAAATATTTTTTCTGCATGGGATTTCAGTATTTTAGTGTAGGAGGAGTTTCTTTTTCACTTAGTTTTGGGACCAGACTCATTTCTGTTTTAGACTTGGAAGCCCTCCTTCTGCAGGGGTAGAAAACCCCACATACCTTTTAAAGTAGTTTTTTGAAACCAGCGAGATTTGTATTTGAGTGAAGAATGAACGCGTATTCAATGGGATGTTTTGGGAAAAATTGCAGTAAAAGTTATATCCTAAAGGAAATGAACACATCTACAGTCCCCTCAACATGTCTGAATGATAATGCATGTCAAAGTCAAGTTCATGAGCCTGTGATCAGAGATTTCAATCACATACAGAATGAAATCCCCCTACTGAGCTGTTCATGAAGCTTAAGAGAACTGAACTGCTAATTGAATGTGTCTTTGTTTTGTTTATGTTTGATATTAATGCCTTTTAAGAGCAGACAATTTATAAAGCAATAAATTATGCTTTACAGTTGTAATTTATTTCAACCTCAAATAAACCATGTTGCATTTACTTTGAGTTTACAGTGTTCCTTATGAATCGTTCATGAAGCAGTCAGGACCTGCCTGGGAACCCCTTCCCGTCCCTCGTGTCTGTGGTGGGGTTGAAAAGCTTGGGGTGGATGTTGCATGTTTGCAAGTTAAAACGGGTTTCATTCCTAGTTCAGGCTGGTGTCATAGCTGTGAGGTTTCTCATGTCCTGTGCACATCTGCTTCTGCGTGGACCTCATTCATGACAAGAAGATGACAAGAGCTGCCACCACTTGCTGGGGAGTTCTGCAGAGACTTCTGCAGCATAGGCCAGGGGACAGTGTCAACATCAGGAGGCCTCACCAGCATTCCTCCAAGGTTGTCATTATGGTCTTTGTAGGATAGTTATGCATAAAGCATCCGTGTCACAAATGTCATAACCAAGTGCCCATGTTGGCCTAGAATAGCAGAGATTTATTTTTTTCCTTAGGGATTAAGATCCACAAATACAGTCTCTAGCCCTGCAGACTCCCAGGAGTGTGGGGACTCTAAGGACACCAGTTGACTCCTTAGCACACACGTCCCAGCGTGGCTGGGGTGGTGAGATACCGTGTGGCGGCACAGGACCTGGGTTATGCAGCTGAGGAGCCCTTGGCGATGATGGTCCCTTGAGAACTAGATCCTCTTGAGTGACTGAAGGTCTGTCCCCTGTGCCTCACTTCCACCTGCTGCACCCACTCAGAGGAAAAGCACTGACAGAGAGCAGAGTCAGGGTACAAGCCACAAGAAATGCATTTTTGGGGGTTTCTGGGGTGCTGCAGGATCACACTGGGGCTCATGCATCAGCCCAGGAGGAGACAGGCTATATTGCAGTGTGGCAGGTGAGGCGAGAGCTGTGAGACTGCACTGGAGTTTCACATTTTTTGGTAAGACGTGCTTTGGTGTCTGCTCTTTGGAGGGTGTTCCTGCCTTCTCATCAGGCCACCGGAGGGCTGGTGCCGTGTGTCCACTCTGAAGCGCTGGAGCCCTGTGCCCGTGCCCAGGGGTGAAGTGTTCCCAGAGGAGACAGGACAGCAGGGCGCCTGTCACAGGAAAAACGGAACTCAGGGAAATATTCAGAGTAGAGGTGTTCAAAGGCTTCCCACAGCTGAAAATTCCTGGTAAGTGGGGAATATCTGGAAGAATACATTACACTGTCTCGTTATGGCCGTATTTCTGATCATGGCTCATTTTGCAGCATCTGCTTTGTTGGGATTTTTTTTGTTTGCTTGTTGTTTGTTTTGTTTTCGATTAACTTCTTTAGCCTCATGTAAATAAGACCATATACAAGAGGGTAACAGAGATGTATTAAAAGTGCTGCACCCACCCAGTGCAAGTTTGATGTGTGTGAACTATTGGTCATTAAAAAAAGAAAGAAAGCGATTGTGGCGGGTGGCTGATGCTGAGGAGCCAGATGGGTCCTGGCGCTGAGCCCCCAGGGAGAAACCAGACTGGGATGAGGTCTGGGAAACACCAGTCCAAGAGAGCCCATGGGATGATCCAGGTGTTGGGAAAAAGGGATAATTAAACCTGTCTCGGACATAACATAATTATGCAATGGCACATTACTTTTCTTCTATTGTCACCAAACATACAGAGACAAGCTGGTCCTGACACAGCATTTGTAGGATAACATAAACAACAAGAACAACGTGTTCATATATGGACCAATTTTAGCATGAAAATTGTCATAAAAGTTATTTAGATTGAAATGTCTTTGAGAGAGAGTTTCTATTTGTCGTGTTTTAGAGCTGCATTTCAAATAGATCAGATTCATAATGCTTTTCATAAAGATTTGGGTCTTTGGGAAGTAGAAATTATTCTCACCATAACTGATAAGCAAGATATTGAAGCAAATACAACCTATTCAATATTTAAAACACAAAAAAAAATGCACTCGGTAATTCTAATACTCTTGTCCTCTGTATATCAGTTAAAAATGCTTTTTCTCCTGAATTACAGCACACTATACTATAAACACATGAAGTTTATGAGAGACTTCTCTAGCAGTTGGTGTTTCCTGTGCTGGTGTGTTTGGAGATCTCTGTCTTTATGATACGGGTTGCACCAAGGGTTCCTTCCCACGCTTTTTACCTGTTCTCTGTCCCCAGCGGGATGGCTGCGGTGCTGAGATGGCAGTCAGCAAACACCTTTAGGGAAATTCTTAAGAAATAGTATCCACACAACTAAAATGAGCAAACACTTCCCAGGATCAGTTTATACCTGCAATGCCAGAGTGGTTTAAAAGTTATACAGCTCATACTTGTGAAAAATAAATAATCTTCTTTTAATCCTAGCAAGTGGCCATCAGAAGCACACAATTGCCTTTCATAATGTCCTTTGGAGTATTTCTATGCAACTCATAAATATAATCAGTTCTTAAATAATGACGTCTTGTCTGAGCTTTGCTGTTCAACCAGAAATTCCTTTATATCCAGTATGAAGTGGTAGCCACAGAAGCAAAATTAGGAAAATTGCCATTCCTTGCTAGTGCAAAATGAGCATACAAGGAGGAGCTGCTGCAGTCTCTTGCTAACCTGTTTTTGTACTGTAATCATATTACTGAGAAATCAACCCCTGTCTAATCACTAATCTTCCCTGATGTGTGTGCCATATGGCTCATTGCTGAGCATCAGAGGATGAGGACTGTTTATTAGGCACTTCTTGCTTACATTATTATAGGTGAAAAAGAAGAGAGATTAATGCATTTCATGCCAAGATGAAAGCTGAGGCAAGGTACTCCAGCCTGGGAGAACAACTGCCCTTCCTTTGTAAGGACTTTCAGGGACTTCTGAAGGGAGGTTCAATTCCTCTTTCAAGTCATGGGCTGAAAACTGCTTCTGTCTGAGAGAGGTTTTAATTAACAACCAGGAAAAAAACCCTGGTCGCATCATCAGTTTTGAAGATATTAAAAAACGTCTTTCTAAAAAATTATTCTGCTAGACGTTCCCTTAGTCAATCTGATCGTTGTCAGTCTCCCGTGACCTGCTCACCCTGGCTGAGACTGGGCTGCCCTGTGAGGATGGAGCTGTGCTGGTGAGGATGGAGCTGAGCTGGTGAGGATGGAGCTGTGCTGGTGAGGATGGAGCTGTGCTGGTGAGGATGGAGCTGAGCTGGTGAGGATGGAGCTGTGCTGGTGAGGATGGGGCTGTGCTGGTGAGGATGGAGCTGAGCTAGTGAGGATGGAGCTGTGCTGGTGAGGATGAAGCTGAGCTGGTGAGGATGGAGCTGAGCTGGTGAGGATGGAGCTGAGCTGATGAGGATGGAGCTGTGCTGGTGAGGATGGGGCTGAGCTGGTGAGGATGGAGCTGAGCTGGTGAGGATGGAGCTGAGCTGGTGAGGATGGGGCTGTGCTGGTGAGGATGGGGCTGAGCTGGTGAGGATGGAGCTGTGCTGGTGAGGATGGAGCTGAGTTGATGAGGATGGGGCTGTGCTGGTGAGGATGGAGCTGAGCTGGTGAGGATGGGGCTGTGCTGGTGAGGATGGAGCTGTGCTGGTGAGGATGGGGCTGTGCTGGTGAGGATGGAGCTGAGCTGGTGAGGATGGGGCTGTGCTGGTGAGGATGGAGCTGAGCTGGTGAGGATGGGGCTGTGCTGGTGAGGATGGGGCTGAGCTGGTGAGGATGGGGCTGTGCTGGTGAGGATGGGGCTGTGCTGGTGAGGATGGAGCTGTGCTGGTGAGGATGGGGCTGTGCTGGTGAGGATGGAGCTGTGCTGTTGAGGATGGGGCTGTGCTGGTGAGGATGGAGCTGAGCTGGTGAGGATGGGGCTGAGCTGATGAGGATGGGGCTGTGCTGGTGAGGATGGAGCTGTGCTGGTGAGGATGAGGCTGTGCTGGTGAGGGCTGTGCCCGGCTCCCATGGGACACCACCAAAGCACCTGCTCCTCCACCCCATGGAGTGCCTCTGGGAAACCTAATTTTACTGCACCAGCATAGGCTCCAACCTTCCCAAACCCTTCCCCCTCCAACCAAGGATTATTTCCTGAAAAATAATCTTCTCGGTCTGCTGGCTTTAACTCCTGTCCCGCCTGTCAAATTTTCCAGTGGAGGCTGGAGCTGCCAGGGGCATGTTGAAGACAAACCAGATCAGATGGGCCAAAGCATGCTCTTACCTAGGACATAGTTCAGGGGTGTATCATCAAATACCTGCCTAGCCTGCTGTGAACCGTAAGGCCATGTTCAAAGTGTTTTGGTTTGTTTTGTTAAAGCCATGCTTGAAGATGTGTGTTTACTTTGCTAATTTAGAGTCTGAGGCTGCTGTGAAAGGCATAAATGAGATGCAGGAGTTGGAAGTCGACAAATTCAGGCTCGAATGAAACCAGGACAGGTTTTGCTTCTGCTGGGTGCTGGGGTGCTCCAGCAGAAAGTGCCTGTTGGGCACAGGGCGTTGTTCAATGGCATCTATGGCTTGTGTTAGTTGGTGCCAAAACAGCCCCTCCTGGCCAAGGGGTAATTATGAAAGTGGGAACTCCAGTGCTGCTGGAGTCAACAGGGCCGCAGCACCCCGTACTTTCATGGACAACTCAACCAGCATGCTGGATATCACTGCTGAGGAAAAGCTACTTGTGAGTCTGGGAGGAAAGGACTAAAGACCTGGAGCCACAAAGGAGAAATGTCTCCAGGTCTTTTGCTGAGTTCATGGGTGAGCAAGTAAGAGACAGACCCAAACTGCCCTGCCCCAGCACCCTCGAAAGCACGTTTAGCCAGCCCTGCCCACCTCAAAAAGGCAGGAACTGCCCTGCTCTACCCAGCGCTGGGCTGGGCACAGGAGTGGGCTGCCTCCAGATTAGGCTGGGCTTCTGCCATGCCAGCCTAGAACATGGGCAGAAGACCTCTACTGTCTGCATCCATGCCCAAATAGGTCTTAAAGTGGCCATAATCTGGGTTTGTGCTCTAATCCCATCTGACTGTCATGGTCTTTTCAAATGTTTTTTTGGTTTCTTGTGGGTGGAGGCAGAAGAGGCATGACCACAGTCTCCTGAAGAATTAGGTGTGTGTGAACAGAAACTATTTGCTTTCTCGCACTTAAAGCTGAGTCCTCATCCACAGCGGGCTTGGGTGGGGGCAAGAACACAGCTCTGCCGTGTGCTGTGGAGACCTTATGGTCTTAGAGTTTCACTACAAATAATAGAATCATAGCATACCAGGTTGGAAGGGATCCACCCTTTCTTAGCACAAGCACGTTCCAGACAAGATGGCCCAGCAACCCATCCATCTGAATCTTAAAACTGTCCAATGTTGGGGAATCCACCACTTCTCTGGAGAGATTATTCCAATGGCAGATTGTTCTCATTGTGAAAAATTTCCTTCTTGTGTCCAACTGGAATGATCCCAGGAATAATTTGTGCCCGTTGCCCCTCATCTTTTCCATGTGACTCCTTGTAAAAAGGGAGTCTCCATCTTCTTTGTAGCCACTCTTTAAATACTGGAACAAAGTTATGAGGTCTTCCCTAAGCCTTCTTTACTCAAGGCTTAACAAGCCCAGTCTTCTCAGCCTTTCCTCATGTTGCAGCTTCCCATTCCTTTGATCATCTTTGTGGCCCTTCTCTGGACATTCTCCACCCTGTCCACGTATATTTTGTATAGCAGGGACCAAAACTGAGCACTGTGTTCCGGGTGTGGCCTGGTGAGCACTGAGTAGAGCAGCATAATGACTTCTTTGTCTCTGCTGGTGATGCCCTTGCTAATGCAGCCCAGTATCCCCTTGGCCTTTTTTGCCGCAGCAGCAGAGTGTTCACTCCTATTGAGCTTATTGTCCACCAGGACCCCCAGGTTCATCAGCATGCAGGAATTCTTAAGAGCTGGAAGAGCTCTTCACCACCTGTGTCTTGCTCCATTTACCTCAATCAGTTTCCCCTGCAGCTGGCTATGCACCAGATTCAGGCAAAAATACAGAAGATTGTTTGCAGTCATACATGGTCAGATTTCCTGGTCCACCCGTAACTCTAAGCCTCAAGAATCCTGTTTGGAAAGTGCTGCTAAAACTCCAATCCAGTGGGCTTCTGGCGGGAAAGAAGGGTGACACCGAGTTGAACACCGTGTTGAGTAGTGGAGCCAAATTTATTCCTGGTTAAACACAGGGTATGTCAGGGAAACTAAAGCCAAATGTTTGGTCCGTTTAAAGTCACCAGGTATCTCCAGCTGTTCTTAAAAGGTGTCCTTAATGATGCTCATTAGATTATTAGAGAGGAACTTGCAAGAATCCACGTCACTGCTGAGTTTGCAGACTCATATCAGCGTGGCCTTGCCAAGGTTTGCTCCTGAGCCAGGCTGGCTCCCTTTGCAGGATAGCTGGAGTAGTTTCATTGGCAAGCATCCTCTCTAAACATTCTTGATAGTGAGTGTGTTCTCGTGATGACATATGCAACTACTTTTGGTACTAGTGGGCTAAGAAATGGCCATTACTTTCGGGTACGACACATAAAATAACAACTGCTTTCATGACCCTTAACCTTATAAAAGTACTTAAGGGTTTGTTTCGTATGAATATGATTTTAAGGTGCTCAGCAACTCTGGGAGTAACTGACTATGCAATACGCTGTGGAATATATAATTGGTGAGAGTTGAAGTCAAAATTGCTCACAGATCCTAAATTCCTTCCCAGATTCTTTTCCTCATTGTTTGCATGCTGCTTTACTTAATTGGAGCAGATCTGCATCCTGTTCAGCGCTGCTATGGGCACAGTTCACTAACCACAGCATTTCCCAAGAGTTTCGTGACTTTATCTCTGCCAGGCTGATGTTTTACTAGCCAAATACTTGTCTGCTGCACTTACGAAGCCTTCAGTGAAGATGATATAAGCTTTGCAGGTGTAGATGAAAGCCGAATTGAATTTGGCTTTTAGTTATTCCTTGTTGGGCAGGACTGACATGACTGATACGCTGAGGGGGGAAAATATTGGGGAAAAAAAAAAAGAAACATGTTAAGTTTCCTTCCAGTCAATCCCAGCACCTGAACCCGTGCTGTCTGCCTTTACAGAAACCAGCTGCAGTAGGCTGGGAAGCGCTGTCTCTCGCATTGCCCAGGGCATAGCTTTGATCAAACAACCTCAGCTTGTCTTTCACAAAGCTTTCTTCATGCACCTGATATGGGATCCTGCCTGAGATAATGAATCATGATGCATTTAAAAAAAAAATTAAAGGATTCATGTCAAGCTCTGCCTCTAATCCAAACCAGCACCTTGGTCATTTGTCCCATGTGCAGTGTGGCAAGACAGTGGCAATCCTGGGCGTCCACTCGTGGGCTGAGCATCTGCAAATGTAGGTCACTGCCATCTGAGAGGCAGAATCAATATTTCAGGGTGCATTGCTCCCTCTAGCTTACGAGTTTAATTGAAGGGGCAGGAGAACTAAAATTAATTTTTAAACAACCTGACTGGAGGGCAAAATCATCTTAATTAAATCTCATTTACTCTTCCTCTGATCCAGCAGGCAGATGGTGCTTCCCTCCTGCGCTTTGAAGAGGTGAGCCCAGAAAGGCGTCCAGGGAAAGCAGATCTGAGACTGTCAGAGCTCACTTTCAAGCAGGTTTCCACTGCAAGGATCACTGACATTGCCTGTCTGCCTACAAACCAGAGAATTTGAAGCTGACAGGCAGAAGTAGAGGAGCATGCTCCCAACCCTATCCTTCCATGGTAAAATAAGGGAGTCACATCTTTTGGAAAATTTTCATTTTTTTTCCCCTTATGCTTGTGCTTCTATGTATTCACTGAGTTTTGAGCACAACTGCTTATACCCTAGGCTGGCTTTCTCAAGAGGACGTGCTGGGGACGGTCTGCAGGGCAGGGGGCTCACATAACGCTGGCAGTACCTGGCTGGCGTATGCACCCATGGCACCACTTTACATTTGGCTTTGGCTATGGTTCATATGTTCAGACTTTGCTCTCTGGCTGGTAAGCTAGAAATAGGTTGGTTGTGTGGGGTTTTTTGTGTTTGTTTGTTTGTGGTTTGGGTTTTTGTTTGTTTGTTTGTTTGTTTTTAAAAGCTGTGGTTTTCTTCTCTTACTTGCCTCCACTGAACTGGAATTCCAGGGGCGTGGGGTGGGGTGCAAATGTAACTGTTAGGAGACTGTGATAAAAAAGGTAAAAATTTGCTTTTCTCAGAAAACAGCTTAGTTCTGCCCATGCCTTTCAGCTTCAACATTTGTTCTGTGTTGCAAACACAGCTGGCAGCTTGGCTTCCCCAAATGCCGCGTCCTCCAGACCCCAGGGCAGGAGCGGGGCAGAAGCCAGCAGCAATAGCGGGGTGTCCTTCTGCAGGGCTTCTGGGCCCCGAGAGCTTGCCAATGCTCCTGGCCTCTCTGCTGAAGCCCCTGCTGTGGTGGAGATGACTGGGGAAGGAGGAACACGTTAGTCCCTGCCTCACACTGGCGAGGCGAGGCCAAAAGGGCAGCCGCACATCAGAGGAGCGCCAGGCGAGCAGAGCAGCAGAGCAGGGAAGGCTGGGGCGGAGGGAAGCCGGAATGCTTCCCCTCGGGGGCAGCAGCAACTTTCTTTTGAAGACCTGAAGCAACGCATCTTTGAAGTTAATTTCAAGCTGAGTACATAAGAGCTCTGGGGGTGTTCACATAGCAGAGATGCCTGGCAGTAGTTCCAGGGGTTGTGCAAGGGCTGCCATGAAGCCAACCAAGAATGAGACTACGGAGCCGCTCCCCAGCTGGAGCAGAGAGGTGGGACTGCCAGCCAGGACTGGCTCCATAACCAGCTGCAAGGCTGAGGTGGAGCAGCTGGAGAACCACTCCTCCCACTGCAGAGAGACCTTGTTCCCACAGCAAAAGAGCCTGCCCACAGCCAGGGGAGTTGCTGTCCACCTCTAGCAAATCATTAGAGCCAGGCTGACCTCAGGCCCCTGGAACATGGGATGTTAGCCAGCACTGTAAGGGCCCAAGAGAGTTTAAATGTTGCTTTTTTAACCCATTCGTAGAACATCTTTAAACCCCTGCTCTTTATGGAACACCAGATGCCTGCAGGAAACTTTGGCCACATCCAGCCATGAGCATGGGAATGCCTTTCTGGCATGCTATGGTTTCTGTGCCTGGACACGAGCGCTTCCACCATCCTCCTGTAGTGCTAGAACACACTCATCCCAGGCCACCCACCTGGGACCTGTGATAAGCATGATGAGCACGTGGGGCACAGGGACAGACTGGAAGGGCCACCTATGCTTTGTGTGTGGCATATGCTGACACGAGTACCCGGAGCAGCCAGATCCCCATCTCCCTGAGGATGAGGATCTGTCCCCAGAGTAGGAGAAAAGCCAAACTGGGTGTCTGTTGTGTGGGTGAGACACAAAGCAGTGTGTGAAAACTGTTGGCAGACCGCCAGCCAGCTCACGTGGATGTGGAATTACTCTTTATTTTCATTATAATCCAAATTTTTGAGAGCTGTTGTTATGCCTTATGTGGATTCAGCACCACTCAACGTTACCAGCACCGAGTTATACCCACATACATTTTTGGGTATCTCCCCTGATGATTATGAAACCTGTGTCCTGAATGCAATGGCAAGACCAGAATGTTCCTAAACTGCTGGTTGCTGCAGCCCGGGAAATACATGGGTGAAGTCTTATGTTGTTTGTGGCACACAGTCTTCCTTCTGCGTTGGATAGACACCGCCTTGATGATACGGCTGTCAAGGCATGTCACATGTATTGCGTAAATTAACGTGGAAAATGTGTTTTCTGAGGAGCACTACTGCACGTGCCACAGCCAGCTGGACCTACCAGTTACGGAACATGATGAAATGTTTTCCTGCCGGTTGTTACCCAGAGATATTTCAGTACCATTTCCCTGGTGATTCAAAACCTGTTTCTTCATGCTTCAAAACTACATGCTATGTGTTGGGACACTTGCATAATCTGTTTCCAGTGACAGAATTCAAACATTTCTGATGCTTACATGAAGAAGAACGGAGCAAGCTTTCATGTTTGCTAACACCACGCCTCAAACAGCTGTGCTTAAAAATAGTGACATTTTTGCAAAACAACAAATATTGGATTCTTGTTATCTTTGTGTTCCTGATTTATGATTCTTTAGCATATGGTCACTCTAAATTTTCCTATTTTCTTTGCAAATAGGAGTGCTGGATACTTTCTTATTTAGAAATCAGGAAGGGTTTTACTTCTGCATAATTATGGGTGTACAGGAGCTCAGGCATTATGGAAAACATCAAATCCTTGAAATTCTTAATCAAATTAAAAGAACTGACAACACTGATGTTTTATTAAATTAAAAAAAAATCTTTTATCTTTATGTCATCTAACAAAAATAAATTTTATATATATATATATTTCTTTTACATGCACACCTTTGAACTAAGCCCAGCATGGAAAATGTCAGTCCTCCCAGAAAAGATTTCACAAGATTTTATTAGTAAATAAAAAGCGGGGGTGGGGTGGAGGGGGGAGTGTATCATGGTACATTCATCATAGTATTTGCTACCCAAAAATCAATTTATAAAACATGTGGGGTAACTGTATATGGTTCAGGTTGCCCTGGTGAAAGTAACACAGATTAAAGTTCAGATTCATTTGAAAGAGCAAGAACCACAGGTTAAAAGAAACACTATAAGTAGCAGTTCAGTTAGAAAACATACAGGAAGGCCAGACCACTTAATTGAATATTCTAGAGAAATATAGATAATTATCCTAAAGACTGAACACTGAATTAGATAGTGGTGGATATTCATGTGTATTAGTACATATCTGGATTCAGGGTCTACAGGCTTTAGGGAAAAGATTTTGATTACTCTTGTGGCCTCCCACCTTAGGGATTACGGGGAAAAGGCAGCACAGAAGTTTTTATGGCAAATCCTGTCTTTCTAATGCAATGGCTGCTCACATCACTGCCTGGCCAAGGCAAGGCAGGAAGTGCCTCCTAAGCTGAAAGCTTAAATTCTTTCGGTTTCTACTCAACTTCAGACCAAACTTTCCATGGATCTCAAGTTGGTTTGCTGGGTGAATGAGCTGCTGTCAATGTCTGAGTGGTTCACTTTGAGTTTGAAAGACCGTTCAGAAGCTGCATGGACAAGTACCCATAGTGGACAATTTCAGAAAAATTTGCCTGTAGGGGAAGTTTCCTGTAATCCCAGTTATTCACTACGTGGCATGGACTTTGGCATATGAAAGTTTTATTTATCATTGTTCATTATCACTTTCCCTTGCAAAGTACAGGCCACTAGCACCACTTGGCTGCTTGTATCATATAACCCAGGAGCACCTTGCACAAGAACACAAAAATATCTTGGTCTCTTCTAAACATCACTGGGAGTTTTGGCCTGATGGTATCTCATGGCAGGAGCTTCATAGTTCAGCTGAACATGTTTCCCGTTTCCAGGCCTGTGTATACATCTTGCAATTTGGCTTGAACAAAAAGGGAAGCAAGACTTTGTCTCACAATTCATTGAGCAGTAACATGTGGTTGCCATTTGAGCAGGTAAATAGGTTGTTCAGAGCACAAAAACTGACTTAAGGTCTTCAATCTGAAAACTTTAACTCCGGTAGTGAAAGATAGTGTAGTTGAAATCAGTTTGGAAATCCTATGTGTACAGCCCTGAGCTTTCTTCATGTCCTGCCCCCATCTACCACCTGAGATAATAGCGGCGTGGGTAGCAGGCTGGATTTACTGTGTTTTGCTTTGTCAGCAAGGAGCACAAATAGTAACCGTAACAAGTTCTCAGACAGATTTCTAAATCATTGCTGTATCAGCCTAACTGGGAAATTTGAGCAGGTCTATGCAGAAATAAGTAAACAGAAACACTAAGTATCAGCATATATTCTGTATATATTTTAGTCCTGTGCCTAAAACAATAATCAGTTACTTCTTATTTTGGCTTGAGCAACAGCATTGATTTCCACTCTACCAGCGTGCTCTGCTACTCAGCATTTCAGTCAATGATTTGCTCTTTGCTTTAGTTTTCATAGCATCATCATTTTAAAATCACCTTGCATGTTGAAGCCTTCAGGATGCCTTCACGAAAGACTTATGTAACAGAACAATCTAAGGGCGAAACTGAAATACAGTGATGGCTCAAAATCTGCAAGATGGGTGTTTTCCCTGCCCAAACATGAAAAGAAGGATTTATTAGATGCCTCCTGAAAATGGTTGACAGCAGATATCTCTATCTGCATTAATGTCATTCTCATTTGTGAGCTTCAGTGTTTCTGTGTTTGCTATAAGGAGGGGCTATGGTGGGTTAATTCAAGAGCTGTGGAGTGCGCTGTCAATGTTGCAGGAGGTATGATATGTCACTTTTTAAAGTTCTAAACTGAGACAGTTTTCCACAGAGGCCTCCCGGACCGTGGGTTTGGGAGCTGTGCTTGGGAAACAGCACCTCTCAAGCCATTGCTCAAGCCACTGAGAACCAACTTGTCCAAGGCGTGCCTTATACACACCCTGTTCTGCTATATAATTCATGGTAATTATATGCTCACTGAAAACAGAACAAAACCATAACTAGGAACAAATAGACAATCTGGGGAAAAAAAAATCTTTGATCTGTAACAGTTTTTAAATAGATGCCATTTGTTTGCTCCTGCAAAAGCTGTCCGTAAAGCACAGCTGGACTCCCATTTCTTGCCCGTAACAAGCCTCACCCTTGCCGAACTTTCCCGAGAGTGGGCACAGTATCAGCATTTGGGAGGAGAAAGAGGTCCCTGGGGAAACCTAGACCTCCCAAACTGGCAGTAACACAACTATATTTTTAAAGAGTTGGGGGTTTGCCTCTCTAGACCCTGGCAACATCTCTGGTTTGACATGTGGAGCAAGCAGGTGAAGAAGGCTTGAACACCTGCCAAGCAGAGCTGAGCAGGGCTTGATCTCCTTGCACTGGTGTAAAGGGAGCCCAACAGCACCCAGTGTGAAGGACAGGGTCAGTGACTTCTGCTTCATTCTAAAACAAAAAGCCAAGGTGCCAGAGTGGGGAGGGCAGAGCAGCAGGCCCTTGGTGCCAGCAGGGATCTTGACTCCTGCTGGGTGCCACAAACACATGGCTACACACTCTCCTCCTTGCATGAGGCCATAAATCTGACCTGTATGCAGTTGTCAGAGTCTCTTATTCCTCCTGGTTTAGTCATAGTGAAGTATAAATTTGCTTTGAATTGCTGGGCTTGGTTTTATTTCTCAGGAGTTTATTTCCTAAGGAGAAAAAGGATGGACTCATAACTCTCTCAGTTAGAAGTACACAGGCTATTTAGTTTAGTGAAGTTGCAATACTGT
This sequence comes from Nesoenas mayeri, assembly GCF_963082525.1. Taxonomy (NCBI): domain Eukaryota; kingdom Metazoa; phylum Chordata; class Aves; order Columbiformes; family Columbidae; genus Nesoenas; species Nesoenas mayeri. The sequence goes on from NC_137541.1 coordinate 16,588,553, forward strand.
CTTTTTAATAATTAGTGCCTACTAATTAGTTAATTACACTGTTACTAGTGTAGCTATGAATAGATGTTAAATTCTATTGCTGAGTGTGATGACAGAATTAAACCCACATCCAACGAGATAAGACTCCCTACAGACTCTCCCACGCTCCTCACAGTTGTTACTGCAGAAAAGATGCAAAATCAAAGCCTTTTCCAAAGCATTTCACATCATGACATCATACTGAAATCATACCCTGAATCACTGCAGTGCCAGCTCTTGGGAGGCCCTTTGCAAGGCCTGTGTGTGTGTGTTCATGGAGGGAGCCGTGCATCCTTGGCAATGCGGTACAGAGTACCAGGCTTGTGGTTCCCATGAACCAGAAACTGATGCACATGGCTACAGGTGTAGGTCCTGTGTATCCATGCTCAGATGAACATGTATTCATGCACTGTGATGTTTTTACTTCAGAGCAATGGGATCTTGATAGAACGAGGGTGTCTTTCATATGATAGCACACATATACTTTCAAGAGACTGGGAGGAGAAAGTTCTTTTGCTTGCTGAGGTCCGTAGGTGGTGCAGATGAGACTCTGATCCCAAGACCCAGAGAGCAGAAGCTGCACAGCAGTTTTACATCTCCACCACAAAGCAGATGAGATCAGGCCAGTAGGATGGGGAGCCAGCATGGTTGCAGATGTTCTGAATCAGAGTTTTTTGTCAGTCTCCATGTTGTCGTCCCATGCAGCCCTGGTAGGGGCCGGTCACGGTCCTGCCACGTCCCTGGCAGACAAAGAGCAGCAGCAGGCCCCAGGCCACAGCCTATGCAGCTGCACTGGTAACAGTCCACACCCCTGGAGCTTCAAGGAGAATTAGAAACCTGCAGTAATGTGGCCTTTGAAGCATTAGTACACACCAACCACCTATCACACACAGGCGCTGTGGTCATCTTATTGGTACCCACACTCTGTACCACCCTTATTCAACAGCCTGTGCAGATATTCACGTGTATGTACTCATACAGGAAAATCCTGCTATCTTTTCAAGGTAAAGGCATAAATGAGTAATAATAAGTCAAGATTCTACTCACTAAAAAAAAAAAACCCAACCAACCAACCAAAAACACACAAAAACCAACCAACAAACCAACAAAACCACAACCCACCACTATGAAAAAAAGTAACAAAAAAACAAGAACAACAACCAAACAACAAGACATTCCTACAAAGAAAAACATCCCAAACAAATCACCAGATGTTTTAGAATAGAAAATAATATTCCAAGTAGGAAATGGTCATTAGTGGGTGGCAATACAGTGAAGCTACAGATAGAATCTGGCAGAAACAGCTGCAGGTAACCCAGAACATTCCTTTCCAGTTGAATAATATGCTTTGTGAAGACTGTTTGGCTGGGTAAAAATCTAGAAGGACTATGAAGGACAGAAAAAAAATTCTCTATGCGCTAAACTATGTTTTGCAAATCAGAGGATATAGAAGGAATTTGAATAGCTGAGTTTCATCCTCTTCCAGTTGGAGGAGTGGTGCAATGCTGAATAATTTCAAGGGGAGAAGAAATAATTCCATTATTAGAGAAATTTGATCTAGCCATGGTAGCATGGTGTCACAGAAGATCACTAAGGGAACTCACAAATTTAAATGGAGTAAAAGACATTTAAAGGACATTTTACTATGCACATCTATGTAAATTAGCCCACATAACCAATGCTACATGTATCTTCAAGTCTGAAGCTATTTAAATAAAACATAACGATAGCTGATGTGGAGTCATTCTAAGTTGATTTACCTGTTTCTTGCCTTCTTTTGAAATTTTAATTACATCATGACAGAAAACTCAATTCTGTGAGACAAAGTGGAAGGGTTTGAAAACCGAAAATATGAACACTAATATAATGTGGACTGATAATCAGAAAAGAACAAAGCTAGTGGATTTAAAATAGTGGATTTAAACCATAAATGCTTTCACATTTGTAAGAAAAACTTGAAAAATCGATGTGAGCATAGAATCTGAAGCTAAATGCTATGAATCCCCATTTTTAAAAGTGCAAGCATTTGAAGTTTTGTCTTCTTGTTTCTTAGGCCTGCCCTATAAGAGGTGATTAATTTTCACTCCAGTGACAGCAGTGAGACTTATCTGTGAAGCACAAAGCTCCACTGGGTGACTAAGGGTAGCAGAATCTGGCCTGGATGAATCAGACAAATAACCATAATTATGTTAACTAGGTGCCTAAGGCACTAATCTTAGTGTGCACAGAACTCTGATAGATGTTGAGCTCTAGATGAACCAGCTGCTCTCCCCGGGAGCTGGGATGCTCCTTGCTGCTAAGGATTACTTCCTCTGTGGCTGGATAAATTGTAGGAAAACACTAAAATCAAGACAACCAGAAGACAGAGCATATGGAGACACTTCAGCATCGACAAGTAGCATTTAGCACTAGGTGGTGCTCTTTTCTCTACTAAATTACTATTCAATGGCTGCAAGAGGAATGTTGGTTTTTTTCCCCAAGGACACTGTGCCCCATTTTTTACTGTAGGACTTCACCCAAAGAACAGAAACTCAAAAACAAAAACGTAAAGCCAAGCAGAATGCTTTCCTGTGTTGATTAGCCATAGTTCATAAGCTCAGAGATACATATCGGATCATGCAGCCCATTTATGTGAGTGCTCACTGCCGTTGCTCCTGGTCCTTTTTTTCCCAGTATTATTTGCAGTGTCATCATGGTGAGGGATTTCTTACATCCCTAAAGAGATTCTCTTGGATCTGCACACAGGTCACTGTAATGAAATTTATTTTTGAGATCTGTCATGTTTCCTTTACTTTTATATTCTTCCCAATCACAGACTCTTCCAACCTAAGTCATTCTTCATTTATTCCCTCCATATACTTATGCTCTTTTGTTATGTGTCCTGTGGCTGTTACTTAGTCAGGGATACATATATATATTTAATGAGTTATTTTAAGTCTTTTCATTTGTATCAGTCTATCAGTCATAGCAAGCCTTCCTCATACCTGTTATTTTTCTACAATATCAAATTCATCAATGCTTTTATTAGCAGAGCCTCATAAGAATCTTTGCTAAGATCTAGTTTTCCATGAAAAGCCAGACAATGAGATAATAACTTTAATAGTTATGAGAAGATCTAGAATAATCTCCTAACATGAAATGACTCAGTGATAACAAGCAGTAAATGAAATTCAGAGCACAAAAATAGAGGAGAAAATGGTCTTTCATTTTGTGGGGGCAAAAAAATAAAATCATTATTATCATACAGGAAGAAGATGTTAGGCAGTGCATGACAAAAGTCAGCTCAGTGCCTGTGAAGCAGACAAACACAATCTCAAGAAAAATGGGAATAATAGAGAACATCCTTGTGCTATGGCAAGAATCCATGGTGCAGCCTAATCCTGAGTGCAGCTTCCAGTCCAGCTGCCTGATCTCGGGCGAGAGGTACCAGAGGTGGAAGAGGCCCAGAGAATGGCCATACAAGTGCTCAGAAGTGGTATGAGGAGAAATCAGATGGAGTTAGAGCCTTCAGCTGGAAAAAGAGACAGCTGCAAACTCATGGCTAGTTTGCTGTTCACTCTTCCTTTCTGTTTCACCCCTGAAATTAAGGAATACCTGTTTTCATGGGGTTTTTGGGGTTTTTTTTGAGAGTGAGACCTTCTGGTGCTATCCCAAACAATTATCAGACTCACACTGTATTAACATAATTTTCTGTCTTCCTCCATCTCTATTTTTCTGGGGCTCAGTGAACGGCTGGTTAAAGCCAATTCCTTTTTGTTCTTTATAACTCCATTCCAAGTCCACCATGCTGGTCACTGACCCCATTGGTGGCAGCAGCACCACTTCAGAGCACTAAGAAAGGCCCTGCCGGATCAGACCAACAGCCACAAACGCTATTGCTGCCCAACGTCCATGATGGCACTGGGGTAGCTGGATGGGTGCTGACCATCTGCCCTGATCAAGCCATGGGTTTGGAAGGCCCCAGCAAACCCTGCAAAGTTCTCCAGGCTCCCAGCACAGCATCGCCTGAGATAGGGCAGGCAAATCCAGATAGCAAAGCCTGAGGAGTGATGATAGGAGATGCTGTTTGAGGAGAGCACGTGTACTTGGCCTCTTCCTCTTGTCCAGGCTCCTAAGTCACAGTCATTGGAACTGCCTGTTCCGTTTACTATCTGTTAATAGAGGCATTGTTCACAAATCTCATCTAACCACTTTTTATGCTTGCTAATAGCCTGTTTCCCCAACCTCCTGTGGCAATGAACTCCGGAAGTTCATTACCTGCTGTGCAAAGTGCTCTTTCATTTCAGAAGCAAACTGTATCTATCCCCCTGTCTATAAATGCAAATTTATATAAAATTCGCCCTGTCACTGTTCTGAGTATTATCCTTTGGCCTAAGTGTTCCCAAGCGATACATGCACAATAAGTGTTAGGAAAATGACTTTGAATAAATATTAAGGAAAACAACGCTCAGTTTGTTGCATTTTTCCAGGGGAAGGTGAGAAATGGTTGTTTAGCCATGGCTGCTGCCCAAATAAGTGAACACCTCTTCTCCACCTACACGTGGCCCAGCACAGAGCTACAATTACATGTTTTCTTGTGGAAAGGGGAGGCGAGGCTTGCAGCCTGCTACTGCTGCCGTGGTACAGCCCGTGGTACAGCAGTGGTCTTGCTGGAAATCCTGTTTGGGAACTCCCGCTTCTTGCATCTCCCACCTCATTGTATCACCATTTTGACTACCTTTTTTTTTTTTTAATGGGTCCGTGTGACAGTGCCAAGTCAGGCTGCACACATAGAGAGTAAAGCAACTTGTACCATGCTTAATCTACAGCTGTCATCCCTTAATTTATAAATGCCTTGATGCTATCAAAATACTCAGTTTTGTCTTGCAAGGCCTGCCCAACCCTCTGCTGCGCAGATGACTCTCCACCCACTTGCTCTTCCCCAGGCTCCGGTGCTGCCTGTGGCTTGTGGTCCCAGTATTGTTTAGGTAATTAGTCATGTCTTCACCCAACTTCCATCCTTATTTTTTTGTTATTACTATTTATTGTTTTCATTGCGGTAATGCCTAAGGATGCCAATTAGGAAATAGGACTTAATTGTAAAAAACTGTACAACAAGCACTAATCCCAAGAACTCACCATCTGGGGCTTAGGCACACCGTAAACAAGTGGGAGGAAGCCTCAGAGAACAACACAAGAGGACAAGGTGTTTACATAGAGTAATCACAAAGCTGGTCACCAACTAACCTCTACTAATAGTCATTAGCAGGCTCTGCAAGGAAACAGAAAATTTCCTCACCTCATTGGAAGTAATTTAATCTGAGTATTTTACCAGAGATGGTGAAGTTAAATTACATTTCATCTAGAATGCGCTAGGGTTTTGATGCTTGTTGTTTAAACACGTAAACTCATTTTTTTCTGTCTTATCTAGGATAGATCGGCAGGGCTACCCACAGGCGGCTGCTGATGCTGTGTTCAGCATATGCACACAGGACTCCCACCATTCAGTACCTTCCACAAGGCTGCACCACAAATTGGAAACATGGTGGTGATGGGGAAAGGGTGAAGGACAGAGGAAAGATGAGGATACTATTAGGAAGGACATGATGAAAAATCCATCAAGTTGGGTAACTGCATCTTTAAGGCAAAATTTGTATTGTGCAACTGTGACACATTCAAGTCTGAACAGCTGGTTCTGGTGAGAGGCAGCAGAATTAAATTTCCCGTGCAGCTTTTGTTTTAATAATTCATCTCATTAAGGTGTGGTCTAATGGTGTTTGCACAGGGAGTCAGCACTAATACTGGTTCTGACAGCCATTTTTTCTACAGACATCTGCAAATCTCATGTCCTTCTTGCCTCAGTTCCCTAGTACGAGAAAGGGGAAGAGCTGTACTTGCATTGGTTCAGATCTGTAGAACACTTGTCCTACAGCTCTGTTCCTTTGGAGATAATTTGTAGTCTTCTGCAAGAGGACAAAGGATGCTTAACATTCAATCATCCTGATCTAGTAGCATTTTGGGTTTATTTCAAGGCATTAGTGAATCAGCCCCAAGGACCATGTTTAGAAACACAAGTTTCTAACCCATGGGATGGAGCCCTTTGCAAAAAACCACAGGACCCTGCTACACCTCAGGAGATGTTTAATAACCTAATGCCACTATGAGGTCTCATCCTGCTAAGACTTATTTTCTTCTTCTTACTCTGTTAGATTTGAATAGTATTATCATAAATGATTAAGCTAAATTATGCTATTGTAAAGACCACTTCCTGCCTCTCATCTCAATTTTTTATATTCTTCCTGTAATACCTGAAGGCACTTCCAGTTGCCAGGGTGAATTTGCAAGATTTTGCCGCAGAACAGCTGACCACAACTTTTAGTTAACTGACAAGTTCTTAAAACACAGTGACATAAAAGGCATGTTCATCCTTAGTGTAAATCCACTGATTTGAGTCTTGAGTCTGTTAAGATCATATACAGGAGGTTTTCCCCTGGGATTTTTAGCTTCGTTCTCTTTCTTACACTTTCTTCTAGTCTAGCAGAGCAGGTTTGGTGGGGACCTAATATATATGTGTACTACACGTGATCTAATGCAATGTGTATATTTAAATCAAAATACTTATCCCGATATAATCATCTTAGTGTAGACAGTAGTTATAGTAATACAAACTACAGCAGTCCTTAGGGCCCAGGAAAAAAAAGAGTGTATGGGTATAAGCACATTTTTGTCATATAACACAAAAGCTCTGAGCTGCCAGGAGCAGAGGAAAACTGTACTGCTTTGTTAACAGTGGTATAGTTAACACAGTAGAATTTTTGTGAGTAAAAAGAATTAGTACATAAAGAAATTATTTATTTTTTCATCAAGTGTAGTGATGTATCTAGCAGCTCTATTCCCATTGAATCCTCTGCTCAGTTTCAGATACAATCCCTTAGTCATGTGTTTTTTTCCATTATATTTTCTCCTTTACTTCATTTTCTGGAGGGTGGATGGAAAAGTCCCATGTCCTTTCTTCTCACTTTGCAGGTGCCTGATGCTGCTTTTCCTCCTGTGCTCAGCAGAAAGGACCCTGCAGAGCTGTTGCTTGGCTTTGACTCCAGAGATCCCTCTTCCTTCTTCACCCTGTCCTTTCTTGTTTCTCTACCATCTTCTCTCCACAGTCATCTGTACTAAACTGGCTTCTTTCCTTTCTTTATCTGGTGTTATTCTAATTATATAAACCTCATCTTTCACTCCTTTCTTCCTTTTCAACTTCAAATCATCTTCTTCCATCCCATCACAAGCCAAGTGATCACTTCCTTCAGCAGCCTGCTTTCTTAACCACAGTTACTGGAAGCAATGGCTCCCTTGCTGTACTTTTTATCCTGCCAGTTTAGAGTAGCTTAACACTTTTCTTTCCTCTTTGTTATTTAATCAAAAGTCTCAGTGAGTACTGGGAAGAAAATGGAAAGCATGTGAAATGTCTTTTATAAGCCTGACTGCTTTCCAAGACCTGCAGTTAGAAAAGAGAAGCCAGCCAGAGAAGAAAAAAACTACTTCTAGAAAGTCCTTAAAAAACAAGATGCAACTGGTTTTAGAAGTTTAGTTCAGTGTGTAGTGAAGATTTTTCAAAAGACGACTATGGAAAAGCCTTAGGTTCATGTAAGCCCAAAGCATTTATACAGAAAATGCAAACAGAAGTTTCACTTTGCCAAGTAGAAACCATGAAACCTGTATACGTTAGTGTTGAAGAGTTTAGTGTTCATTAGATAAAATGCAGTGATTATTGCTGATGAGTGAATGTTGCTGACTTGATTTCCATCAGCAACAGCTCATGAAACCACAGGAGTCCAGTTACCCTTCCTGTGTCAGAAGATACTGGAATACAAGGAGTTATTGGGTCACAGACATCATAGAATTATGGCAGACATGGACAAGGAAAAAACTATAGAGAAAATCTGTGATTATTTACATGAGCAAAAATCTCCATATTTTTCAAACTGTTACATGAATGAATCTGAAAGAAATTTTGCTCATTAGAATGTATATATTTTATCATATTTGCATATACATTTAGGCTTCATGGTGTGTCATTCCAAAATCACTGAATAAAAGGTGACTTGTGTGTGGCTAAAGAGTTTATTCAGTATATATATTCAAGAGAAAAATAGTTACTAATGAAGTTATATGGTAGCTGTTATTCCATGTGTGTGAATTTGATAAAACAGTATGTACCATGCAGATGATGAGATTTAATGACTTTCACAACAAGGAGTTAATAATGTTCTCTCACAGCACCTGAATATTTAGTGTTTCTCTGTCTGTATCCAAAATATCTACCTTCAACAGCAGAAGGCTGAATGCTTAACTGGACAAAACCCACTGATTTTCCTTGTAGCATTCTACCAGTCATGGTGCAATCGGTCTAACTGGTACAGATTAATCAGAAATTAGTGATATCATATATTATCATCTGCCTCAACAAAACAGTGTCCCCTTCACTACTCAGCAGAAAAAGCACTAGAGAACATCACAACTGTATAATGAATGTCAGGCTGTTACCTGATGAGGTTTTGTACAGTGAAATCTTAAATAAAAGAGCATTAGCAAAACATGTTAACTAACAAGTTGAACCTTTGATTAAATTGACTTATTTAGCACTGTAAGTTATCACAAAACTAAAAAAAATAAGTAAGGGCTCTACTATTTTAAGTGGCCTGTTTTAATTAAAAAAATAATTTCAAACCCAACTTGTACAGCATAAGCATGGCTTGAACAACTTGTCTGCAAACATACAAATGTCAAAATGCAGGCTCTGACTCCTAAGTGGAGTCAGCTTGGCTCACTCAGGTTGCGTACAGCTCTGATTTTAGGCAGCTTCTGATGCTTAAAGGAACTCTAAGAGCATCTTCGGAGCTGTGCATGTTGTGCATGTGTCTGTGTGTCACTCAGAGCCCCCACCCTTCCAAATGCAGGTCTTTGGTTGCCCCAGTGGATGAAACTTGTAGTGCTGAGTCATTTGGCAGGAGAATGGAGGAGGTGAAAGTGTAACAGACAGCACCTGGGACGGCTGCCAGGCAGGGATGTTCCCAGCCATCCTCCTCTAACAGTGAGCAGGCACCACAGTGGTAAAGTCCACTCCAATCTCCAGTGTTGCAGTTTGTCGCCTCTCAGACAATGTCTGCAGCTGATCGGGGGTGGCCAGAGGCAGCTGGTACCTGTGGAGTTGGAGCCACACCAGGTGATCTACTGCAGGTCCTACCTGTAGGCACACTGACTGAGGAGCACGAGGAGAGGGGACCTTCCAGGAAACATCACTCATTAGCTGTGAGGCTGGACAAATCCATTAAATGTTACCATATAGCTTTATTAAAGATAAACAAGACATTGGCCATATGGTTATGTACTTAGACAATGAAAGAAAGGGAGCGATTGTGCCCTTATTTATTCAAGTTGAATGAATAGGATGCTGGAGAGCAAAGGTCAACCACATTACAAGAAATGAAAAGCAGGAGAAATGATTTAAGTTTCTTAGGGCAGCCATGTTAACAGTACAGCGGACTGCTTCTTTATATTGGACAGACTGGGAATAAATCAAGAAAAATAAATTAACAAAAGGATTACATGCTTTCTGGAAATGGGGAGCACAGAGAAAAATCTGCCATTAAAGATGCCGATGTCTTTTTCCTGTTTTACATCTGCATGGTCACAAATCAGGCAATTTGCATGAAACATGGCATGAAATGTGACTTTCCATATCAATTTCAGAGGAGTCTGGCACTGAAGTGAAATATTTGAGATAGAAGATAAGTATGTAATACTGTAGGATTTAACACCAAAACTTATGACTTCCTGTTTAGTCCCAATGTGATTAACAAATCTTTGTCATTAAGGTCCCAAATCTGTAAATACCAACCCATTTGTATAAATAACATCAAGCTCAGGGCAACTTCTGCCAGACTTTTTAATCTGCTAACTTCATTTTCAACATGTAGGAGAGAGGGCTGGATGTGGTCAGGCTGAGGAAAAATGTCTAGGGGCACATGAGGGCAGAAAAGGAACAGCCCTGGCAAGATCTAGATCATGATTCTGCCTCTGAGCAGCTGAGACTGAGCGAGTCCCAGGTCCTGCGGCTACTGCTCCCCGCTGGGTTTACAGCACAGCTCTCATGCTGAACTGGAGGCACTAACTGAGCAGGGTTTTATACACATGTTCAGGGCCATGTGGGTCAGCTTTGCTGTACTGCGGCCTGCCCAGCAAAAGATGCCGTGTGAGATAAACGCCGATACTGCCAGGGTACAAATTTGGCTGGAGTGCATTTGCTACATTAACCTTGTAGCTTTGTCAGCTGGAAAAAAATAAAAAAGGTATTCGATACTTTTGGATAAGAAAGTATCATAGTTACTAAAGCTATTACAGAAAAAAACATAGTGACCTTTGTGTTTTCCGTATTTGCTTAAGCTTTGTTGTTAGCTTGATTTGTAAATACATTATGATAACCAATTAGGCATAAGATAACAATGGCATAAGATTGCACTCACCATGGATGGGCTGCAGGTATTTTTAAATAACTCAGTACAATACAGACAGATGTATGACCCAGTCGTGGGTGTTCAGCCCCACTAGCTGGAAATGCCTTGAACTATGAGCCTTCAATCACTTTCATTTTGAGGCTATTTCACATGAATGCTAACATACTTCACCCGCAAGAGCTTTTTCTTTATTAGCTGTCTTGCTCGTTCTATAAAACATTGTGGAAAAAGGAAAAGAAAGCTAAGAGGATAGCGAGCTGGGAAGCCCAGGAAAACACAGACTTTGCTCTGCCTGTAGCAGGTTCCCTTGTTGACTTCAGACCGAGCTGTCTGTGTCTCAATTTTTCTGCCTTTCAGGTAAATATTATCTTAGTATATCTCAGCCATATTCCTGTACTTTAAAATGCTGTCAGAGCTTTGTATAGTGGTGCTGTGTAATTAAGAAAATAGACCATCATTTTGTACAGCAGCTTCCAGGCAGGCCATTTGCCAGCAACAATCCAATTTCTTAATGAATAAGCAGAAAAAGGTAAGAAAATAACTATAAGAAACAAGCAGAGTATCAGTAATACAGTCATTTTCTTCTGAGAAGAAGAGATTTATCTTCAGAGAGAGGCAGGGCAGTGGCTGGAGGCCCCATCCTGCCAGCAGATCTCACCTGCCCATCTCTGACAGAGGCTGGGGCCTGGGTGTGAACAGCCTTCACTATCAGAAGCAAAACAACTTGAACTGCAAGGTTTTTAGCATATCATTACAAATGCAAACCCGGGCCTATTCTGACAGAAAATCTTCCTTAGGAATGTGAATTGTTTTGGGCAAAATAACCGGGCTTGTTTCCTGGCAGGGATATTATTTGCATCAAAAATTAATGTCATCCACCCACTCAGTTTCCAACTAAAAACCAGGCATTTCATTAGTGAAGTCAGAACAGCGATGCCTGGCTGGAGCAGTTAGGGCAAACAAACCTGCTGAGTACAGCCTGAAAAATGGGAGAGCTGCGTGATCCTGCAGGTGTGAGGGTCCTGACACCAACAGGGCCAGGGGAGGAGGAAGGAGGAATGAGGATAACCCATTCTTGCTCAGGAGGGAGAAACAGGTGGATGAGCAAAACCCCTGCCCTGACAGGGGGTTAAGCTGCTCTTTCTCAGCAGGGAGGTCTGGAAGGCTGGATGCAGAGCCCTTGTGTCTGGCTGCGCATGTGTGTGAGCAAGAGCCATGTGTGTTGATAGCACAAGTGGCCATTGTGGGGGGAAGAGCTGTGTGTGTGTGGAGCACTGCGTGAGTGTCATGTGTATGTGGCAGGGGGAAAGAACTGCCTGTAAACCAGGCACTGCAAACGGTGCTGTGTGTGCCCACAGCTGTCAGCGTGTAGGTGTGTAAGAGGCGTGTGTGGGGCTACACGTGAGTGCACGTGTGAAGAGACCTGTGCGGGGATGGTAACACCACACGTGTATGCGGATGGCAGTGCCACACGTGTGTGCGGATGGCAGTGCCACACGTGTGTGCGGATGGCAGTGCCACACGTGTGTGTGGATGGCAGTGCCAATCGTGTGTGCGGAAGGCAGTGCCACACGTGTGTGCGGATGGCAGTGCCACTCGTGTGTGCGGATGGCAGTGCCACACGTGTGTGCGGAAGGCAGTGCCACAGGTGTGTGCGGAAGGCAGTACCACACGTGTGTGCGGATGGCAGTGCCACACGTGTGTGCGGAAGGCAGTGCCACACGTGTGTGCGGAAGGCAGTACCACATGTGTGTGCAGATGGCAGTGCCACACGTGTGTGCGGATGGCAGTGCCACATGTGTGTGCAGATGGCAGTGCCACACGTGTGTGCGGATGGCAGTGCCACATGTGTGTGCAGATGGCAGTGCCACACGTGTGTGTGGATGGCAGTGCCACAGGTGTGTGCGAATGGCAGTGCCACAGGTGTGTGGAAAGGCCTGCACGAGGAGGGGAGGATGCAAGGTGTGCAGGAAGGGCTGTGTGTGAGGAGTGAGTGTTCAAAGGTTGTAGTCCTGAACGGAGGGTGTAGAATGGAGGGTGTTGGTCTCTTCTCCCAAGTAGCAAGTGATAGGACAAGAGGAAATGGCCTCAAGTCGCGGCAGGGGAGGTTCACATTGGATATTAGGAAAAAATTCTTCACGGAAAGGGTTGTCAGGCATTGGAACAGGCTGCCCAGGGAAGTGGTGGAGTCACCATCCCTGGAGGTGTTTAAAAGGCGTTTAGATGAGGTTCTTAGGGACATGGTTTAGTGCTAGAGTTAGATCATGGTTGGAGTCGACGATCCTGAGGGTCTCTTCCAACTGAAATGAGTCTATGAACGAATAACAGGTGTGTGCGGGAGGGCAGGTGTGTGAGGGGGATGAGTGTGTCTGTGCAGACGGGTGTAGCGGAGGGGGGTGTGCGTGGAGCTGCGCCAGCGCGCCGTGTGCCCGTGTGTGAGCCGCGGCCCGTGAGGCGGGCGCTGCGGCGGCGGCCCGGGGCGGGCCCTGCTGACGCATTGCGGCTGCAGCGGGCGCGGGGCGGCTGGGGCGGCTGGGGCGGGGGCCCGGACCGCGGAGGGGCGGGGGCCCGGGCCCATCCCTCCGCCCGCCGGCGAGCTGACTGACAGCGCTCTCCGACCAGGCACTGGCAGGGCAGGGCCGGGGCGGGGGGAGGAGGAGGAGCAGCGGCGCGAACAGCCCTGCGCTGCCGCGGCCCCTACCTATTCATTCAGGCACCTAAAATGGCTGGAGAGAGGAGGCGGCGGAGCAGGCGGAGGAGGTGAGGGGAGAGCCGCAGCAGTGCCCCCTCCTCCTCCTCCTCCCGGCGGGCCCGTCCTCGGCCCGGCAGCGTTCCTGGCAAGCTCGCAGCCGCCCCTCGCCTGCCCCCTGGCACCATGTCGGCCGGCCAGGACGAGAGCTCAGTGCGGGTGGCGGTCAGGTAAGCGGCGGCACCGCCTCTCCTGGGGGCCAGGGGGCGGGCGGCCGTGGGGAGCGCACCCGCGGGCCCTCACGCCACCGGTGACCGCGGCCGGCAGTGCCCGTGGGCTCGCTGCGCCGGAGCGGGCTGCGCGCTCCCCGCCCGTGGGAAGCGGCATCGCCGCGCAGGCACAGCAGCGAGGGACGGCAAGAGCGGGTCCGCTCGGCTCCTGCTGAGCCTCTTTTTCCTAACAGTACTTGGAAACAGCGAAAGGAGGGGCGGGGGGGGAAAGAAACCCAAACGTTCTGAGGTCTTTCTCAGTAATTTCTCTCTAGTTTTCAGCAATGACCCTAAAAATATTCCGACTAATTATAGCCCGGTGCTGCAAGTGCTTACTCATGGAAGTAAAGCAGTCCCTGGGCTGTAGCGATGCGTTTGCATCACGGAGCTTTGCCAGAGCGGAGCCCAGCAGACCGATATTTTTAGAAAGATAAAGGCTTTTATCCCAGGCAGGCTGTGTCTCACCTTACGTACCGGGGGGGATGGATGGAGTTCCGTGAGGCTGCTCACAGTAAATAGGAGTACGTAGACGTAGAAGTCATAATGGGAGTGGAGCAGAAATAATTTTGAAACATCAGCTAATTCAAATTACTCTTTTTATCAGAGATCAAAATCTGTTGTTCATCAGTGAACTCTTGGCTCTTCTCAGTTTTCCATGTGAAGATATAATATTATTGTTTGATGAACTTCCAGATTAGCCCACGGATGCCTTGATTTTTGAGATGTCTTTTACATAATTCAGACATGAGAAATATATGTGTGTGCGCACATATGTGTGTGTCAATATGTGGGTTTTAATTGTGATACTGAGTTATGATTTATTTCTTTCTTTTAAAGAAGTTTCTTTATATTATATGCTGATGTGCTTCGAGTGTTATACTACAATAAATAAGACTTTAGGGCAAGGTCTGTGTCTGCCAGTGCATCCTTGGAGCCACTACATACATCTCACCTTCTTAGATAATTCCAGTGTTGTGCAGGAAGACAAAGAGAGCGGATTGTTTTTTCACTAAAGAGTGTAGGAATAAGCTATGTTACTGTGTGGTGGTGTTGGTATGTGCATGTGGGGGGAACAGTTCAATAACATTTTCAGTAAACAGAGGAACACCGCCCCTGCATGATAACATGGAGTGTATGCTGCAGTTGCTCATTGAAGTCTGCTCAATGATTATGATAGCATTTTCTATAGGCAGAGATGATTTTGTGAGTGTTGTTATCTGTTGAAGCATTTTTCAGGGAGGTATTATTTCAAAGCATAATTAGGCTGTGTTTTTAAAAAGGAAAATATGAGGTAGGTGTGATCCTAAAAATAGGGTGTGTTACAGGTTTACAGACTGCTCTGTCATTTGAAGAAAATATTAAATATGTTCTGAGCCAAAAATAATAGTGATGTAGAAGTTCATTTACAAATACAGAGGTTTGTTGCAGCTAGGAATTAACACTCACTGGTACAAATATGTTTATAGTTGTATGTGTATGGTAGATTAGAAATAATATATGGCAAATAATTAGTAAAAGTGTATTAAAATAATCCAATTGTAGCTCTTGAAAACAAATCCCTAATGTTACTAGGCACATTTCTGTAACGTAGTTGTGCAGTTCACCAGCTGTAACACCTTAGTGCAGTTCACTAGACAATGAAGGGTTCCATCTTTCCTTCTGTCTGCTTTCTTCCTTTTGACAGATTACTATTAATGTTCAGAATTTCTCCCTCTCTGGTTAGCAATCATGAACAAAAGCATGCACTTTTTTTTTTACTTCCCCACCAGTAGCTCTTCATAGGTGATTTTCTGTTATTTCTGGTTGCACAGCCCTATTTTTTTGCACAGTCCTATAATTCAACTGGTGTGGGAACTCACTGTGTATTAGTGCCATCCTGTACCGTGCATTATGAATATTACATTGTGTTCTTGTTGAGTTTGTCCTTCAGCTCTTTTTGGGAACTAGAGCTTAGTTCAATGATAATCTCCACTGTCGAGATGAATTAGTTGTTGTTTTTGTCTGTGTTTCCTGAACAAGGCTTGCTCTACACCAGGACCAGCTTTTAGTTTGCAACCCCTGTGACAATAACTGAAGTAAGATACTGCAAAGGCATGTTGGGCTGAGTTTACTGCAAAGCTGAATTTGTTCAAATTTTAAACATAGGTTATACAATAGACATCCCTGAAATTGTTTAGCAAATCATTTTTCCAGAAACTGGTTATCTCATTTAATTGTGTACAACTGGATTAAAAGAATACTTCATTCTATCCAATTAGCACCACCTTTAAGCTATCATCTTGTAGGCTAATTGCTCCCCATTTTCTTCTGTGTAATAATGGGTTTTGAACGATTAGCTAAATACTCCAGTTTAGTGAAGTATGAAAGCTGAAAACAGTTTGGCAGATAATCCAGTAGCTAATGTTAAATTCCTCAAGTAAGAAAAAAATTCTTTCTCTATTGTCAACCACCACTGAAAGACCTGTGGAATTGCAATTTTGATGATGATGTGCAACTTCAACAAAGAGCTTTGCTCTCTATATGACTGTGTACAGTGTGTGGTTTTATATGGAATCAAAGAGCCTCTGTGATAGTTATCTAATCAAGATGGCTTTTTTTTTGAAGTTTGAAATTGCCATCTTGCTTCTTCTATAAATGTCTTTTCAGCATATGAAAACTTTTTCTGAGTATGCTGTGAAATGGTATAGTTCATGTTTCTGGAACTAAGACCACAAAAATGATGTAGGTTATACTTCCTAGTTTCCTAGTTCTTGTGTGTTTTTCTATGTTAGCCAGAATACAACGTGTAGGCTTCCTGCATGCTGGATGGATAAAGTTCTCACCTAAGACTGAGACCTTCAACAGCCAGTGGTCTGTGTCAGCATTGTGTTTTAGAGAGTCATTGTATGAGCTATCCTGAGACTGGATGGGGTCACTGCAGTCAGAGAACCACTAGGTCACGTTTACACTTTTACCAACTAGACCTGAGCTGTCGTCAGAATTGAAATAGTTCCAACAGGAGAGCTGACAGTTAGTGCCTGTCCTCATTTCATATTGCCTGGAGCTGTAGGGTTAGGACATCCAAGCAGCGATGAAGAAAGTTGAACTTGGGTCCACTGTGTTTTTGGATACCTGCTAAACAAGGGAACTCCTGGAGAGCAACTGTATTTGGATGGAGCTCACCAGAAGGCTTGCATGAGTGACTGCTATCTGATAGAGCATGGAATGATGTCTGTCGTTTGGATCCTGTTATGGAGAAGACATAACAATGAAGAACATTAAAGTAAACACCTGTCCAAAGGAGGAAGATGGCCTTGATTCACTCTCAGTCAGTGGAGGCCCCAGACATACAGATTATAAGATTCAGTGTTGATGTATAATGTCACCTTTTAAAATGCTATGTGAAAACAGAAATAATGAAGAACGATGTGAGAAGATGAATAGCTGTGGAAGCTGACCAATAGTCAAGAAAAGCAAGATGGTCACTCAGACATGCTTGGGTGGCACATCGGGTGGACTGGACAATAGTAGGACATGAAGTGTCAGTGGTGAAGCTAAAGGAAGTTGGGGTTTGGTATTGGGCATGTTGGCATTGTGAAAGATGGAGCCCAGCTGAAACTGTGTTAGGGCAGGGGTGTTAGACTCGTTTTCACTGGGGGGCCACATCAGCCTCATGGTTTCCTTCAAAGGTCCAAATCTAATTTTAGGACTGTATAAATGTAGTAATAGGGGATGGTGTTTTACAATGAGTGAGGTGTGAAGAGCAGAGCTGTGGAAGTTTCCACTTTTCACCATTCTCGGTGTGTTTGTATGTGTGTACATTCTTCCGTGCTTGGGCAACAGTACCTGACTGCTGCTTCAGCTGCCATGATTGGCATCTGCTCTGGGTCTCATCCCTTAAGCAAAGATGGGGAGTGTTGCTGCCTTCCTCCTCACATGAGCAGAGATGCTGTGGGGTCTGGCCACCTTCCCTGAATCTTCTAAAGAGTTTGCCTCACATACCCACCTGGGGCGTCTGTGATACGTTGTGACACTGCTTCACAAAGGTGAAATCATGATGTTTGCCAAGCATGGAAATTACTCATGCAAAATGTAACAGATCTATTGGGAAAGTTTTCTAATAACAGAGGGAGTAATAAGTGTAGCTGATGAATTAAAACTACTCAGCTTCTGTTTCTGGTATTCCAAAAGGGAGATGAAATACTCTCAAAAAATGTATCGATTACAGATTCAATTTAGGAACAGAGATTTTTTTTCAACTAATCAGGCTGCTTAGAGTATGAAATAAGGATACAGTGTTAACTTCTGATAAGGCGAATGGGTTATGTTCATCCCTTGTAACCTTAGCTTTCTGCTGCATAAGTGTGTTATGGGAACACTGGGTTTCTTCTTCTCATACCCCCAGTTCTTGAGATATGTGATCAGTCGGACCTCTTCTGCATTGCTTTCTCCTTCGCTAGTTCTGTGTATTATTTGTCTCCACACAGAATCTGCTGTTTGTTGTTGTTGTGCCTCCTGCTACCTTTTAATCTTTTGCATTCCTTTATTTTATTTTATTTTTTTCTAATAGCTTTTACATTGAAGTTCTCCTCCTCTCTGCTAGATCCAGTTGCTGTTAAATATACTAGGAAAGAAGGAACTGAGGGGAAGGAACTTTTTTGATAGGCATGTTTTGAAGCACTTTGGCTATTGAAATATATTTTCTTTTTTGGGCTGCTGTTCTGCAGACAGCCCAAAACAGACAGCTGTGTTTAAGCTTCCTATCATGAATAGATCCTCAAATGTCAAATGAATGTCCATGTATGCTGTGGTATATATCATAAGCTCTAGACGGCAGAGGTGCTCATTTCACACTTCCCATACAGTGCTAAGCATTCTCATAAATCATTCGGTAAGTACATAAGCGACAGTAATAGATCACAGTATTATCCACTCGCGCCTTAAAATTAACTATTTTTCCTTTTATTAGACAACAGTTATCACCCATTTGTAATTGTGTGAAGGTTTGTGTTGTGTTTGTCTTGTTGTTTGTTTTTTTTTTTTTTTTAAATGTCTCAGAGTAACTGTTTAATGAAGTTCAGCAGTCTATCAGTATGCCTCGCCAAATACAAAATAATTTCTTCAGCAGTGTTGCACAGTAAATTTTTGGGACATGTCAGGTGTTGGGAAATACCTCTTTTGGAAAGAGAGTCTGTTAATGGAAAGCTACAAAAGAGATCTTGTTTTTGGAAAGCTTGTATTTCATATATTTTGTTAGTTTTTATGTTTCTCTTTGCTCCCTGACTTAAACAAACATTCCCTTGTCCTTCAGTGAAACTTTACTCTACCCCATCCATATGTTTTGCATTTTAGCTGAAAAAAAGACACAGCACCATCTGCTGCTGAATTAATTCTGGTTTCGTCATCTCTGACTTGATCATCCGTAACTGATATTGCTTGGGGCAGGCTGAAATCTGTGATCTTGCTTTCTAGGAAATAAACTTCCCTTTCTGCCACTCATGATGTAAACACAAATTCATTCTTTGATAGCGGTGAAATAAAACCTAGTCGGATATTTCCCGTCCTTGATGGATGTGTATTGAATTTAGGAAGAAGAAAAAACAATGAGTGCTATGCACAAGTGTTCATGGTTGTGGATGAATTATATTTTTAACTTGGCATTTCCCAAAGTTTGTAGAAGACTTGGGAGTTTGCTTTGAAAGTCCATCCAATTAGTCTCCAATTTCCATTTAGTGGTATTTTCTTTTCTACTTAAAGCTCTATGAAGGCTTAGGTTTGATATTGTTGACCTAGACATTCCTTTATTACAGAATTCAAAGCTTCACATTTTCAGTTTTTCTGTGTGATTTCTGCAAATTCTTCTATAGTAGTTGAATGGCCCTTGTGCTTGGGATCAAGGGAGCCTTGCTCCCTCCCTCTGCTTGCCCTTTATTTGCTTTAAGCGTTTTATAGATTGCCCGTGCTGCCCACTCAGAGGTGGCTGCTGGAATTCTTGCTTTCATGTTCTGTTGCCTGATTACTGCTGGGGAAATAAAGCCACTTTAGGTGCGTTTTATTATTTTTTACTCTTAAAGGAAAAGATTCAGTGTCCTGCTGTACCTGTGGCTGCTGGAACAGAGAATTTTTTTGTTGTGCTAATATGATTGCCATGTAAGATACTTGCAAGAAGTTAAAAGTATCATTTGAACTGTCAAAAAAGAAGTTTAATTAGAAATCAAACTAGATCTGAACAAGTTCAGCAAGAGTAACTTCATGAGCTGCACCTTTTTCTTGTGCTTTTTTTTTTCGTCTCTTATAAAATTGTTTTAAGTATTTGGTAATTTTCTTCCTGTCCTTCCTCCTTTTTTGTAGTTCTCCATGTTTATTTCCAGCTTTCCTTGGTGAAACTTTTCTGGAATAAATAAGTCTGTTCCAGTGTGACTAAAGGGAGAAATGCAGCCTAACTTTTCAAACATGTTCTCTTGTTTGATGTGTTTACCATAGCAACAAGACACAAATGGAGAACAGTGAAAGGATTTCAAGATCACTGTCACAATGAGTTTGATGCATAGAAAAGGTCTTTTCAATATGTATTTTAAAACGTGAAAAACTGCTGATTCAGAGCTAATGATTAATTAGCAGAAAATATTAATTGAATAGACTCTGCATGGAAATAGGGAGTGAGGAGGGGGTGCCATCTGGTCCTTTTGAGAGTATCCTCAACAGATTTGGTAAAGTTGGCCACTGCTTTAATAATTACTTTTTGTTTAAAGAACTCTTTTTTTAATCAGCTGACAAATGCTAGGCTTGCTGTTTGGGACAATAAATCCTTTAAGCATTATTAGGTCTTTAAATGAACCTAACAAAAATGAAAAACATATCCCTTGAGCCTATTTTTTGTGGAGTTTCAACACAGAAAACTGAAAGCAATAAAACCATAGTGCAAGGTTATGATATTATTGTTTTACTATATATAGCAATTCAAGTTGAATAGTGCTTTTCCATTGTTGGATTTTAAAATGGATCAAAGGATTTGTTGTCGAGGTAATTTGGCATCTCACTGGTGGTTCTTGCATTTGTGCTGTTACAGGAATTCTGCATAGTTCAGTTGCTTAGCCAATAACTCTTTGCAGGACATTTTAGATTAAATATAGTTTTTCAATACTTAGCCTTAAATACTCCAGATTTTTTTAATGTGCTTTCTCTTGCATGCTGTAGCTTTGAAGGACACTTACTTTCCCTTTTGTTTATATTCAGCATAGCTGATCCTTTAAAAACATAAATAAGACATGATTTTAAAGGTGGAGAAGAGTTAAAGGACTGTAGCATTCTATAGCATGATGGCTCAACTATCACAGCCGAACACATGGAAGGTTGTAGCTAATAGGACTAGACAGAAAATGTTTCTCTTTTGTGAGGCATCTCAAAGTCTGACACTTTCTTTTCTACCCTTTTTTTTTGATAATGGAAGAGTTTGATCAAACAGGCTTCTCTGTTTGTCTGATCTAATCTCATTTGGGGTTTTAATCAAAGGTCTTGCAGATCTTGGGTCAATGCTCCAAGCACTTATTTGCTTATTATCTTTAAGCCTATGTATTTTTTCATGATTTTCATTTACTTTGATATTTCTTTCTTCTGTCTATTTCTAACCATGTTAGTTGTCTTTTGCTTAATACTGCTGAAATGAAGTTAAGGGGTCATCTTAAGCTGATAAGCTATGTAGCTGTGGAGTATTAAAGTCAAGAGACTATATTGAAGTATATGACTTGTTAGCAATGTTGATTAAAAGGTTTTGCAAGTCATCAGTAATAGTTTAAAACATAAAAGAAATAGTATCCTCTAGAAATGTATTGCAAATAATGAAATATAGTCCATAATTGTGGAGTCACTAGTAAGCCTGCTAAGAAATGTCCCACGTACAGTATAGCCCTTAGTATTGTATAGAATGTAGGAAAACAGGTAAGCCACTTTCTTTGAGGCATTTGGTACCATGTCGCCTGTGAGACTGGAGTAAAGCAACAGGGAGGTAGACTGACTTAAGATGTCTGTTTATATAACTTGTTCAAAATATTGAAAGTGAAGTTACTTACCTGATTAAATTTGTTTTTCAAAGCCAGTCATTCTTAGCATTCATTTTGGTGGATAGTCCCATGCTAAGTGGAAGAAATAATTAGGAGATGAGTCCTGAGACTTTTTATGATGCTCTGACTAGCTTGTTATCCCAAGATATTGGAGTTGCTGACCTCTCACTCAGTAGTACTGATTACATATATATGCCAACTGCAGCAGTGCCTCTGTCTTAATTTGTGTTTGATTGTATACTAGGACAGAATCTTTATGTCCCCATCTCGACCCTTATGAGGGTATGAGAGGGCTATGAGTGTAGGTAGTGACTCCTCTGTCTGTCTTTGTTTTCCTGCTTTTCCCTCCCCATACTCCACTGGCACTTAGTATGTTGTCATCTCAGAATTGTACCATAAGCTCTTTGGGACAAAGATGTAGCTTCAAAGTATAATAAATGCCTATGGTGTGATATAAATAATACATGATGTAGAATCATGAGAAAAGCAACTTCTACTAAACACCGGAGTTAGTCATTAACTTCTGTGAAGTGTTACAATTAAAAACTCTGTTTTGCTAAAGCATGTATATGGATTTGTTTCTCCCTCCCACCTCCCATTTGTTTCACCTAAAAAAAAAAATGCCTGTACCAGACACTTTGATCTGTAGGAAATAACTGACTGCTTCTGGTGTTGTGTGGTGTTTGGTTTTGGTTTTTGTTTTTGTGGTTTTTTTAAGCCTGCTAAGCTAACCATACATTGCTTCAGTTTTCACTCCACATAAGCTGTCTGGGTAAGGTTTATTTCAATCCCTGGTCTCAAATGCCTTCCTTTTGAAGTCTGGTCTTTAGTTTTAAGTATGTGTGAAATCATTATATTTAGGCTTTGTCTCTGTAATGTGAGGCCTTTGATTTTTATTTATTTTTTTAAAGACAACTTATCTATATCCCCAATTTGCAAAATAATGTGTATCGATGCCATCTAAAAATCACCTTTTTTTTTCTTTCTGGTTACAATTACATCATGCATGTGAATAACTGGTATATTTGGGAAAGGTTGATTTGTTTTATAAGCAAGCTGTTCAAAACACGTAAAAGACCATAAAAACATCTTCATGCTGGGTTAAAGGGAGTAAATATCTGAATATATATTTTCTAGACATTATGGAGATGAGAAGGATTCTACTTCTAATGGTGTTCGAAAATGTAGTAGGTCAGAGAAAGGGCCACCTGTTCCATCTCTATCACTTAGAGTGCGGCTTATGCTTTTGTCTAATCTGATCAGCCAGCCCATCACTCAGGAACAATAAAATTGCCATTTTGATCTTCACTAGCAGAACTTTGAGATCAGTGAAAGTGGATTGGTGTTTAGTGAGCTCTACAAGTGAGATCTGCGATAGGGCTGAACTGTTGTTGAGAGGTAAACTATTTGACAATTAAACATCAATGTAATGAAATGTCCTCTTTTTTTCTTTTCTACTCCTAAAAGCTTCAGAATGTTTTGTGTATATGTTTCTTCCCCACTCAACCCTCAAAGTGACCTACATTGGCCAGTCATCTAGCTGGCCCACTGTCTTGGCTCTGCCTTTTAAACCATCACTGTAGTTATATTTTGTTATCACAGAATCATAAAATGTCCTGAGTTGGAAGGGGCCCACAAGGATCATTGAATCCAATTCCTGTCCCTGCATATGACAACCCCACAGTTCACACCATGTGTCTGAGGGTGTTGTCCAGTCTCTTCTTGAACACTCTCAGGCTTGGGGCTGTGACACCTCCCTGGGGAGCCTCTTCCAGTGCTCCAGCACCCTCTGGGGGAAGAACCTTTTCCTAATGTCAACTGGGGATAGGACTAGATGATCTTTTGAGGTCCATTCCAATCCCTAACATTCTGTGATTCTAAACCACATTGTATGGGAATGTAGCGCAAGAATGGTGAGGAGGTTAGTTAAATGTAAATATGCTCAAGTGACCTGTACCTGTCTGTAGAAAAAGCACATACATCACACTAATTGTTTTACTGACCTTGTGTGCTTGAGGAGTAGAACCTCTGTGTTAAATAACATAGGGCTGTGAGAAACTCTAGGCACCTCATCACTATGTCTGAGATTCTTGCTTTGTTGTGAGAGAGAGTGGGAGGCTGCGCCTGCCTGAAGCCTTGAAATACAGGTGAGCTCAGCAGGCCCAGGGATCTTCCAGCTGGGCTGAACTGACCAGTGCCTGCATCCCCGCTTGTGTCACCTCTGCATGGGAGCTCAGGTGCTATGTCAGAGATCCCCCAGTAGAGAGATAACTAAAACTTGCTCTTTGCAATGCATTCGTGGCCTCTGGCTCTTCCTGTGATGTACCTCCCTATGTGTATGCACACATCTTCCTGCCATTCCCTTGGGTTCTGTCATAGGTCACCAAAGAGAAGAGCTCAGTGCCAGCCCCTCCTTCTCCCCTTGTGAGGAAGTGGTAACTGTGATGAGGTCTCTCCTCAGTCTCCTCTAGGCTGAACAAACCAAGTGACTTTAGCTGCTCCCCATACGGCTTCCTCTTCAAACCCTTCACCAACTTTGGAGCCCTGTTCTGGACACTCTCCAGCAGCTTTATATCCTTTTTATCCTGTTGCGCCTGGAACCGCACCCAGTGCTGCAGGTGAGGCCGCACCAGTGCAGAGCAGAGCGGGACAATCCCCTCCCTGCCCGGCTGGCCATGCTGTGCTGGATGCACCCAGGACACGGTTGCCCTCTTGGCTGCCAGGGCCACTGTTGGTTCATTATCATTGTTCACAAAGCTTTTGGGGGACAGATGGAATTTTCATTGTTCTCTAAATGTCAACAAGTAAAGCCTCTGTGGGCCCCTAAGAGGAATACACATTGTACAGCTGAGAGCTTCAAATGAAAGTGCTTTGCTTTGTGCTTGCAGCCCTGACAGCAGGGCTGGCCTCTGCCAGGCCAATGCTTCTGGTGATGTTTAACTTTCCTGACTGCTGAACGCTGAGATGTTGCTTTGGGAAGAAGGGACTTGCTTAAAATGGTGTTGGCCTACATCTTCGGTGATAGATGACTGAAAATAAAGGGCCAGTGCACTCTCTACTGCTGCTGTAGGCAAGAATTCAAGTGATTATGAATAATGCATGAAAAAAAGCATGAAACCTTAGTGTTGTATTGTGGGAAAAGAAGAAAATTATTGTATACAGAAATTGGAGCTTTATGTAAGGTGCAAAGTAATTCATAGCTTTTGCTCACTACTCCTAATCTCTTGGCTGATGTCTAGTATTTGGTTCTGGGTGCTGCAGATCAAAAAAATGCGGACTGAGAGGACTTGAAAAGAGGAGGGAAATGACTGTCTAGGAAACATGGCCGGTTCCATGGTGTGAGAGATGAGGAGTGAAGATTGCTGAGAGATGTCTTGAAATACCTGGAATCAAATACAAAGTAGACCCTAGATTAATACATTTTTCTTCCTGTTCAAGGCAAAGGGGATACAAGGTAATAGGCTTAAATTACAGTAATAAAAACAACAGATAAGAAGGTCTGGGTGGATGTTCTAGAATGATTTGTCTGGGGAGATGTGGAATTGCCTATATAGGAGACTTTTAAAAACTGTTCAAACTATTTGGAGTATTTTGGATGTAGTCAACATTATCTTGGTCCAGAAAGGTAGGGTGGGTGAATAAACCCTTTGACCTTTCCAACCCTTCCCCATAGCAATTATCTGTAATTCTGTGAAGCTGCATGTTGAGTGCCAGGACCTGAATTCAGCACGGTTGAATGATCCCATTCAGATGTCAGAATATGTTTACAGGGGTGTGACGATGACCACATGAACAATAAAGCCTTACAGATTTGGAAGGGTAAGCTTAGACTAATTCAAGTTTGAAGGGACCTTAGAAGGTTATCTGATGCAACCTCCTGCTCAGTGTAGGGTCAAAACTAAATTCAGGCAAAGTTGCTCAAGGCCACATCAAGTTAGGTCTTGGAAAAAAAGTTTGAGGATGGAGGTTCCTTAGTCTCTCTGAGCAACCAATACTTGACTGTCCTAATGGGCAAAATTTTTTCCTTATGCCACGTTGGGAAGTTTCTGGCTTTAGTTTACCTTTTGTCTTCACAATGTGAACCTCAGTAAGGAGCTTGGCTCAGTCTTCTTGGCAATCTTCTGTTTTGGCAGATGGCAGGCAAGACCTAAAAGCCGGGAAGATATTTAAGAGCTCCATGCCTGTGATCTGTTGGAAAGGGTGAGGCATGGGGGACAGCTGTAGCACAGGGGTGCAGTCACTTTTCTGGATGAATTGTGAATGCGACAGAGCAGATTCTTGGAGGACTGGCAGCCACCCAGTGGTGCTGGTGGTATGGCTGCTATGAGGAGGTAATCTCTTGTAAGCATACAGAGCATGAAGTACTGAAGACTTTCGTTTGCATGGTTCCTATATTATTTCTGACTTAAAGTCTATCCCTTCCCCTTGTCCAACCCTCCCTGGCCTGTTTTGAAGACTATTTCATGGCAGATGTGATGTTGTTGCTGTGAAAGCATTTTGAGTATGATTCTGTGATGGGTAACAATCCACTCTCCTCTTCTCCCAGTGGGAATACGTGGTGGTCGCCTTCTGCCTGCAATTCCTCTGCTACAGTTCAAACTCGCTTATTCTTTTGACCAAGCTGACTAATGAGAATAATTAACCTCCATCACTGTTAATGTTTCTTTGCTTTTCAGATGTTCATGCTCTCCTCAGCCATCTCATACAATAATTGTCTGTTTCCCCTTCCCCCTCCCCCCATGAAAGTTCATGTTTCTTTCTTTCAGTTCTTCAGGCTTGTTCAAACAATACCTTCTGTAAGTCAGAAAGAAATGCATACAATAGTTGATGGTTTATCACATGAAGCATGTGATAATCTTGTGAATACAAACCAGAGCATCAGTTACTTGTCTTGGAACAGTTTCTTATGACTCTTTGGAAATAAATTACAATTTATGCATTATCAGGTTTTGTCTTGTCTATAAAAAATGGATTTTAAAATTCGATTTATTTGGGTTCATGTGTTCATATAATGTGTGTGGAACACAGGGCAAAGTTAACATTCATCTTGGTTTGTATTGTTGGATGTCTGCCTAGTATCTGTGTAAGAGTTGTCTGGTTGAAGTTCAATCTGTTTAAAACAGTGGAATGTATTGATAGACTGACTAAAGTGCTCTGAAGCTCATGATATCTGCATCTCCTGAGGATATATGCTTTTGATAGTTATATTGCAGCTAAAAAATGCTACCAGCTTCCAAGTTTTATCAGATATGTCAGGGAAATTTGATTAATTGTAGTCTATCGGGATGACTGACTGCCTTTTTATATGTATATTCTGTAATTCATACTTGCATTTTTCAATTTAGTATTAAACTTATTTTGGCCAAGGCTATATGTCTAATCAAAGGGATATTCAGTGGTGCAGATTGCTTGTAATGTACTGTGCTGTTCTAGCAAAACTTGTTCTCCTGTTTTGCTGCCCCCCTGGTACAGAGGGGGATGGTCACTCCAGCACACAGTGTGTGTCAGAGGTCCTCTCCTTTGCTCACAAGTTACATGAATTGGCACCGTGTTCTTTTTCCATTGTGAAAATAACAAATAAATGGTAAAATCCTGACTGTTAGCCCACTTTCTGTTCAAAAGAGCAACAGCACTACAATTTGAATTTAGTGTATTAATGCATGTTTTGGTGATAGTAACTGTATTTCAAATACTAAATTTGTGAACTTGTTTTTCTTGAATCACTCTTGCTGTTTTCTATAGGGTGTAGCGTTTTGGGTTTGGTTCTTCCTTGCCAGCTAATAATGCATTTGCCATTTATTTGCCTAGCCATTTCTGCAAGATCTGCCTCCAGCTTGTGAATGTCAGATCCTTTAGAATGGTTCTGGGGGTATCATTCAAATATTCAAAACCAGTCCATTTAAAGCATGATTTTAAGTTATGTTGTAACACAAGGTTTCAGGTATTAATACATTCAACACGTTGTAAGACCTTTTCTCTCCGAGTTACTTTACTTTTAAAGTGCAATATAACAATTAGATTGTTGAGGCTTATTTTCCTTATCTTTTTGTCTTTTGAGGCCGAAAGCTCAGTCTCTGGAGATGTTAAAGTTAGATGAGGGGAAACATCAGAAGGAAAACAGCTAGACTGAAACAAAGACATGAATATATTAACATGTGAACACTAGTGCTGGTTGATGTAAAGTGATACTGGATAGATAACTTATCAGGTACTTCTGGGAGAAACAGCTGAAAGATTTTTGTGTTTAAGGGGTCTCTCTCTGCTGCAGCCGTTACCAGTACTGGGAATTCTTTGGCTATAGTGCTGCCTGTTGGGGTGGGTGTTGCCATATACCCTATATACCATATACATGGTGCCATATACACCAGTGTCCCCACTTCTGTGTGCCAATGTGAGCAAGTGCCCAGTTTGGGGACACTGCAGTGGCCATCTTGCTTCCAAGTTGGAAATATTGAAATAATCTGTGTGACTTGTATTACTTGTAGTGTTGGGGTTTTTTTTGTTTGGTATTTATTTACTTATTTTTTCCTTCAGTGAAGGGCTAAGCTACAAAGTCATGGACATCTGATGCTGTTTATGGGGTCAGCTCTGGTGTTGGACTATCAATGACCCCATCTTCTGAGTATTCAATCAGTATTTAATGTTCTGGGGAGACTCCTATTGCTTATTGATTGAGGCGCAATTGGAGCACAAAGGTAGGGGGTATGTTCAATGAATTTGGAAAGAGCTGAGTAGTTTTGTTCACAAAGGAGATGGACTTTCAAAGCTCTCCCTTTCTTCCCCCACAGCTAGATAGGAATGACAAAAGTGTGTAGAACTGGGGGCTTTCCAGTTTTATTATGAATTTTGAAAGGTTCAGGGACAGCCAGAGTTTTTTTCCTTTCTTCCAATCCACAAATCTTTCTGGATATCCTTACTATATTGGACTTGTTCAGTCCAGTGTGCTTGTGACTGATGCAAAAATCAGAGCTACAGAATGCACAAGGACCTTTCTTATGTGGGATGCAGGTATTTTTTTAAAAGGAAAACCAATCTTTTTTTTTTGGTCAAATTTTTCTCACTTGAGTCCTGGTCTAGTTTGTTTACTTTATATTGTTAGCTAAGGTAGGTGAAAAAGGACTTAGAGTATCAGATTTTACTGCTTTTAAGAAACCCCATGGTTCTGGCTAGAATTGCAAGAGGTACTGAATTTGGCGGTTCCTGCTGTGACAGCCGGTTTTAGGTGGAGTGTCACTGCTGTACTGTTTTCCAGCTGCTGAGTCTTTGTGTTGCTCCATTTTTGCTGCCTTTGCAAGACCCCTCTGCCAACACTGCTGCTGTAGATTAGAGGTCAACAACCTAAATGTGCTGCTTTGCCGTGGCTGCCTGGGAACACCGGGCTGAACCCGTGTTACTTGGAGCTGAAAACTGTGATACCTCCAGATTAGCATGGTGATGGGTAGTATAGGAAAGGTGCAAGAGCTTGTGTTCATTTTAGATCCATTTTGATGCTGATAAGATTATCTGACATATTGTATAATACCAATCAGCTGGATTTAACTGAGAATCCAATTACGTATTTACTTAAAAACAAGATTGTATGTGAAGTGTAACAAGTCCTGACCTCCGACTTCAAGAGGCAGTGAAATCCTCTCCTTCCATTAGTTCCAGGTAATCCAGCTCCCTGTCCTGAATCTGTTGCTCACTTATCGCTTCAGTTTGCCTTACTCCCATTCATCAGCCACTATTTCCTAATTCAGTGGACTTAGAAATGGTTAACTCTGGTAATACAGTTGGGAAATTAGCAGGGCCTGTAGGAAACTACAAATAGCTTATTATTCATGTGATGAAGCTTACATAAGGGCTGCATTGCAGTTACACTTCATTTGATGACAGAACTCTGTACTTCTGTGTAAACAAAAGTCAAGTGATAAGGCATGGGCAAGCAAAGTCTAGTGGTAACTAAGGAGAAAACAAACTTTTCTGGGAGTATATTAAGGTGGTACTATCTGCTTAATTGTCATGTTTCTTTTTAAAAAAAGAGAAAAAAACCTGTCCATATCATATTTTAAAAGAAAAAAAAAGAACTGAAAAAGCCTTCATTGCTATCATTGTTCATTGCTTTAGCATTTCTTCAGATTCAGTGGTGAAACCAGTTAAATCATACAATTAAAATTTTATGTAGCGTAAGTTAGCTAAATATTAAAGTTTAAAACAGTGCAGTGATTTTTCGCTTTAGCTTTGACACTGAAATTGTAAAAGCAGACTGTTGTAGAAGAATTCTAAGTATCCATTTTGGGGAAATACGGAAATTCTAGAAAAAAGTATTGATTTACTAGAACACTCTTTTACTAGAACACTCTTTTAAGACCTTGTTTAATACTTCCTGGCAATTTCTGTAGAACACCAGTTACCTTAAGATGTTTTGTCTAAATATTCAACTTTACTTCAAAAATATCTGTTACCTTAGCATCTGCTGGAATAGAGAGCCTTTTACCTCTTATCCTCATCCCTCAAATGTTATTTGTAGTGCTAAAGGAAATTATTTTAAGTGGAAACAAGGTTGGCCAAAACACTAGGGGTTTGTTATAGTGGTATGATATTTTTGTTTGTTTGTTTTTGTTTTTTATCTTTTGTTTTGAGTTTGACTGTGAGAGCAGGAGCAGTGTGTGGCTGAAGCCAAGTCAGCCATGGACTGGAAGTCGTGTGTGTGTGTCTGGGTGTGGGAGGCAGCTGCCTGATTCACAGCAGTAAGTGAAGGAAAGTTTTTAGCTTGTGTTAACATGCGGTCTTCTGACTTCTTGGTGCTGGTGAGGAAACAGTCCAAACAGCTTTAATCATAGAGTTATTTTGGTTGGAAAAGACCTTTAAGATCACCAAGTCCAACCATTCACCTAATGCTGTCAAGTCTACCACTAAACCATGTCGCTAAGCAACTACATCTTAAACCCCTCCAGGGATGGTGACTTAACCACTTCCCTGGGCAGCCTGTTCCAATTCCTGACAGCCCTTTCCATGGAGAATTTTTTCCTAATATTAAATCTAAACCTCCCCTGGTGCAACTTGAGGCCATTTTCCTTTCATCCTATTGCTTGTTACTTGGGAAAAGAGACCAACATCCCCCATGCTACACCCTCCTTTCAGGTAGTTGTAGACAGCAATAAGGTCTCCCCTCAGCCTCCTGTTCTCCAGGCTGAACAGCCCCAGTTCCCTCAGCTGCTCCTCATCACGCTTGTGCTCCAGGCCCCTCATCAGCTTCGTCACCCTTCTCTGAACTCGCTCTGGTTGTGAATTAACATGTAAATATATTTGTCTGTAGCATTTAATAGATGTATGACCCCTTATGAAAGCTTTAAATACGCCTCAGTGTAAGACCCTCCCTAGCCTTTGGGCACTACCAGTATGCCATTACTACATTATTTTGTGTGAACTCATACTTTTCCATTTCCTGGCAAAGTTGTTGTTAGCTTAGGTATGGGTCCTGGAAATCTTGTGTGCACCTTCCTTTGTGCACAGTCCTGTTGGGTGTTATGTCTCATTTCAGCCAAAGGAACTCTTGTCTCGTCTGATGTTAAGTGCTCAGAGGGATGAGATATTTGGTTGCAAGTTTTGTGGCAGGGACCACAGCCATTTCAGTTGGTTTCATCATAGTCTTGATAAGTGAACAGTTACTGTAAGCTTAAATTTCTAAGTTGATTTGAAACTGTTTATTTTATATAACAATAGTAATTGTTTTGAAAGCATATGTGCTACCTGCAGTACGTGAGGGACTACGAACTCTAATGCAGACAAACCACAAGTGATTTGCATTGATGATTTCTGAGAGCAGATGGGAAGCCCCTGACTTAGAAGTATTATGTGCCAAGAAGAGCTGATTTAATTCAGTCAATACAAAGAAATGGGATTTGACCCTGAAGAAGCTTGTCAGGACAGACTTTTCTTTCTGTCCCCAAGGAGCTGCAGCCAAGGGTTCAGCAGACAGAAGCGATCCCTGGATCAGGTGTTGCTGCTCTGTGTGCGCTGGAGCTGAGGGAGCCTGGCAGAGCAGGGCCAGCCTGGCAGCTGTGCCCGCGGGGAGGATTGTTCCAGAAATGGGGCAGAGCCTCCCCTGCCTGTAATGTACAATCGAGAGAACTGCTTTTCATTTGTACAAGCTACCTTGCTGTGTGATTTATCATT
Organism: Nesoenas mayeri; assembly: GCF_963082525.1. Lineage (NCBI taxonomy): Eukaryota > Metazoa > Chordata > Aves > Columbiformes > Columbidae > Nesoenas > Nesoenas mayeri. The sequence continues at coordinate 16,620,216 of NC_137541.1, forward strand.
TTTTAAAGTGACTTGACATTAACGGTTTTGGAGATCTGGTTGGATTTGTAATCTAATCACAGGGAACTTGAGCCCTAATGAAAAATTAAGGCTACAGTTAAAAGCTGAAGCAGAAAGTATTTAGCCTCACTGTTATGCCATCTTAGATATTAGTTGTTTAAAGCAGATAAAAGTAGCAAGGAAGTAGCTAGTTCTGTCTAGATTTTATTCACAGTGTGCATGTCATGAGTTAACTATGTCATTGACTTGTCAAGGTGTAGGTTTACATTGTGGTGCATTACCAGGGTGCACTTATTTAATGGATGTGCTCTGTCCTGGAGCTAAAATGTTGCTGAAATATACTAGTATTATTTTTAGTAGTGATAATTCCAAACTGTAGGCTTGCTAGTTCAATGAGGTATGCATGCTGGTAGCAATTAAACAAGGAGAATTACTGTATTTCTACAATGATTTCCACACTGAATATGTTCAACCTAGCCAACAAGGACTTTCTACCTGTCTGGAGTGGAAGCTCAACTGTTGAAAAATTCCAGTTATTTATGTTTAGCTTGAAAAATCAAGCAGCCTTTTCTATTTTGCATGCTATTAAAAGTCAAGAATGTGAAATAAACCTATACTTTCCTGATGAGGCAGCAGAGCATGCCCTTTCACTTTCTGTTAGGGTAAAATCTCCAGTGATATGTTGGATATTATAGTCAAGTTATTTGGGTAGCTTTAACTCTTAATGGAGAATTAGTAGAAGTAATACTGAAACCTCACATCTTCAACTTTAGTCAGGTGATAAGCATCAATCATTAAATTTTTAAATGTTTTCTTTGACATAAGGCATTCTCTAATATGTTTCTCCATCATTGAACAGAAGATGTTCTCTACTGGAAGTGGAGAAATTTAATGCCATAGGCAACATGGAAGAAGCCATAGTGGTTGCAGCTTTTTGCCTAATGTAGATATCTTTGCCCAAATCAAACAAATAAATTGAAATATTCCAGTTATTTATGTTTAGTAAAAGTTTCTGGTTTATCAGCTAGAAAGTTGTTTTCCATGCAGTATCCACATTTAGACACAGGTTTTCATTTTAATAAAATTCTTGACTTTCTTCCAGAACTGTTTTATATAAAAAAGCTTAGGATCATGCTGGTTTCTTGCCTTTATTCAGGGTAATACATTGAGTGTGCACTACAGGTGTTTACTTGTGTGAGAAGTGAAGGTGTATAAGTGAAGAGAATTAGATTTGGCTATGAGAAGCTACTATCTTGCAATTGTGTAGTTCTATAGATAGATGTGACTGGAAAAAAGGCTGAGGATGTGAAATGGTGGCAGTTCAGCCCTTGGTGCAGATGTTGCTGCTGTGGAGAGCTCTCTTCCTGCTGGCCTTGGAATGTGAATTTGTGAGTGGAAACTGGCTTTCCTGTGAAGTTCCATATTCCAGTGGATTTCTTGCATAGTTGATGTTGAGCAAGGCCCTTTATAGCAATACCAACTGCTAATTTGTTTCCCTAGTCAGCTGTGACCAGTCCCTTTATTTTGACTTCTTGTTAATTAAGCTCCAATTATTTCAGCTTTCCACTGGTGTTTCTGTATAAATGCTAAATATTCTTTCATTAACATTAAAAAAAAAAAAGTTCCTGTTGCTTTCTACTACATCTGAAAAAATCAACCTGCAGTTAGAGAAAAAGCAGATTATAGCCTGTAGGTTACCCAAGTTTTGCACCTGATTGAAAATTTGTGGGCAACATAGACCAAGAGACTTGCAAAATATTTCAACTGTTGGGGGGGGCTGGAAAATGGAGGAAGGGGGTGGGGGGATGCTCAGGGACTGTCAGTTTATATTTGCCTGAAAAGCTGCTTGAACCAAAAGAGCATCCAGCATTGTACTGAGCAATCATTTCAGAGTGTGACTCAGTGTGGAAAAATGCTACCTCCTGAATTTCTAGCATAGTTTCCTGAATTGCCTTGACTTAACTAATTTTTTGAGGGCCTCCTTTTAAAGTGTCATCTGAAGCCTGCAAAGGAGAGAGGTGGCCAAGTCTTCACAGGGCAGCTGAATATGGTGTCACTGCATAGGAACAGAAGGATGGAAAAATTAAGCTTTAATGCTGTTGCTGCTAATGTGGATGTTGTTGTAGCCTTGCAAATAGGATGAATAGACATGAAGGAAAGAACTAAAATTGCAGATTGGCATTTAGACATGTAAAAATGTGTAGCTGAACCAGAAGGACTGAAAAAGGTGTATAACATTGTTCATTTCTGTTTTGCAAGTTCTATAATAAAACAGTACTAAATAAAGCAAATGGGTTATTTTTCCTTACTGCACAGTTATGATTTACCAGCTCAGAGCTTTCAGTCACTGCTTGAACAGTCTACCTTCTGTTTTGAGACAGAGCAACTTCTGTTCATTAGAAACAGTCAACAATAAATATGAAGAAATTTTCTGCAGTTTGCTTTGGAACTTGGTGGATCGGGTGTTATGGATACAACACTGCCTTCTTTTTTTCTTTTATAAGGAGTGGCAGGAAAGTCACACGGTGGTTTTTGTTCCAAGAATGTTGCACTGAAAATCCAGAGAGTGAAGCCACTATTCAGAGCATATTATTGAAACAGTTTTTTAGCTGTCTTGTCCAATTGTGAAGTATCTGCTTGTTATTTTAGTAGTGCTAGCTAAGCAATCATCTCAGTAATGAATAATGACAACTTGTAATTTTCTTTTAACTGACCTGATCCTTCTTTTCTTTTGTTGTATTATTTAATGTAATTACTTGGGATGTGGCTTGTAGCTTTAGCTATAATAAGTTGGTAACTTTATTCTGAGTTAAATGAGGTTGGTTAAAAGTAATTCTTGGACCTGTGGCTCATGAGTATAAAACAACCAACCGCCCTAGACTTGAGAATATATCACTGGGAAGATAAATTCTCTGTAGGAAGGTAAAATAAATGAAAGCAGTTTCCAGAGCTACAGTAGTCTTGGTGTGAATGTGTAGTGATTTCTGGGCTGCAGCTCTGAGGGCTGGGAGAATAGATGTATGTGTGGGGGTGTTGGTGAAAAGGGAAACTGGGTAAGAAAGGCAATAATTAAGAGTGCTCCTTTGCTGAAGACATAGAAAATGCTTTTAAATTTGTTTAAATGTAATAGATAACCTCTTTTGAAAAACGAGGTCATTTTGAAGAAGTAGTGGACTTCTGGCATACATACATTTAACTGTTAAGAGGAAGGAATTGGATGAAGCCTAGTGTTGGCATGACTGACAGGTGTTTGGGTTTTTTTGGTCATCTGGATAATATTACGTTACATTTTTTTCTCTCAGATTTAAAAAGTTTTCCTGTCGTGAATAAACATTGTTTTGTTTGCTTATTTCTGAATATACTTGTGGCACTTATTATTGATTTCCATAAAGGAGCTGGAAACTAGAAATGTGAGTAATCCTGAATGTATATACTTAAAATATTTTATTGTGTGGAATAATTTTGTTTTAAAGTTATTCCTTTGACTTTACAGGTTAAAAAAAAAAAAAGCAATGGTGGGAGTGTGCAAAAATAGTGTCATCGCTTTGCAAATAGGAGTGTTGAGTTTTTGAACCAGAAAGACACTGTCAATTCTGTGTCTAATTGAAAATACTGTGTGAGCATTATTAGTTCGTTCATCGGTGTACTGTGTTGTTGTGGGCAATGCTTTTGAAACCAGCTGTCTTACAAAGCTGTTTTTAGTAAAGTTTGAGTCTGGTAATTATACAGTAGTTACAAGTGTGCTTTATAAAGAGTTGACACCATCCATATTTGTGTTGTGAGTGGTGTACCTTTTATGGGCTTCTTGTGTTTGGATGTGTTAGGCTGAGTGGGTCATGGCTCAGAGTATGTACCTGAACGATCCCCAAATTCCTGAACTCTATATGTGACTGAGTTTAGGTTTGCAGGCACTCGGACTGTGTGGTTTGTGTAGTGATTGTGTGTAGTTCATGTTTGTTTGTTTGTTTTTTATGTTATTCTGTAGCTTGATACAGCAGCAGTGACCACAATATATTTTTGGGGAGGGGGGTGTGTGCATAGCCTATGTTCACCACATTGCTTTTGACAGTACTGTTTTATCTCAGTTGAACTCTTGCACTCTAAAATTTCTGGAAACAAAGTGTATGTAAAATATCAGCAGCATTTGCTACCATGACTTATTGCTACGCTGCTGGGCTGTGCACTCTTCAAGTTTTCCCTAAACTTGCTTTTGATTAAGTTATGTATAATGACATTTGTTTAGCAGATTTAATCTCTGTTAAGTGTTCAGCCATATAGCAGAAGGATACCACAGAGAGTGTATGCCTTTTCCTGATTCTGCCCTAATTACATAATTAATAACAGGCTCTTGTAAGCTTTACCAGTAGCATGACTCAGCCACTCCTCATAGTTACATGCTCCAGAGCAGGAATGATGAGTGCTGCTAACTTACGTGTTAAAGCTAAATTTTGGAGGAAAAAACCCCATAATTTGCAAAAGAAATATAGGGTGTGATGCTCTTTCTTTCATATATGCTTTCTTCATGAATCCTTTTCCAAAAAGAAAATACGCTTGGTTGCCCAATTGACCTCTTTGTATCCATATCTGTGGTAGCTGTAGATGCTGGTCCAGGGCCACACCAGAAGACCTTTCTTCCTTCTTTCCTTTTTGAATTTGTGACATCTTTGTTCTTTAAGCATTGTGACCATCATTTGTTATTTCCATACACTTTTCATAAGCTTTACTAGTCTTTGGTATTGCCAGTGCTAGTGATTGATGTGAAGCACCACCAATGAAATGAAGATGGTATTTAATTCTTCTGTGCATGAGCTTATCATTCATAAAAGCTAAAACATAGCTTTCAATAGAGACCTTAAAATTACAAGAAGCAAGTGCACTCATGAAAGACAGATTTAATGTGCAGTTTAAGGCAGTTCTTCTCACCTTTATTTGGTTTTTGGATATTTGGCTTTGTATATAAATATATGCAGAGCACAACCATCAAATTGCAGACTTCCTGCTGATTGAACCCTTTGGGAAACTACAGCTTTGACTTGGAGCAGTCATCCTAACCCAGAGCCACACATGGCTCTGCTTCCTTGTGGTAAAGTTTTCGATTACATATTTCCCTTGTTCCTGCATTTCCTTTGGCTCTGAAGACATGTATTTGATTTCTGGCAGGCCTTTTGGAGATGTTAGGTGTGTCAGACCACCTGGGGCAGGGACTTGCCCTTCCTGCCTGAACTAGGCATTTGGGCTGTCTCTGCTGTTCTACAGACTGGGGGCTGATGTCCAAAAGTGCAGTATAAGCAGACAAACAAACTGAAAGTATACATAGGGTTTTCTAAAAGACTAGAAGCTACCTCTCAAAATAAACACTGAAATGAGCGAGCACCTTCTAGAGTTCCTTTTTGCTCCTTTTTTAAAAGGTGAAAAAAGATTCCCATGGATTATATTTTCAGGGTTGATTCTTACAGGAGGAGTAGCCTGTGAGTGACTTGAATATTCCAGAGTACGTCCACACATTTGATATAACATGGTGTCCAGACCTTGAGCTAATGCCAACCATGGTAGTAGTACAGCTGAGCACTGTGTTCCACTGTGCTGTAACAGTAGAGATACTTCCTCATGCCTTCTTACTCTCTAAAATTACTTTTTCATGCTCCTTAATGAGGAGAGGCAGCTTCTCCAGACTAATTGGCTACCTGGAGATTAGATGTCTGCAGTCACTTTCCACACCAAAGTATGTTTGACCATGATTACTGGGACTGAGGTCTATATTCTGCAACTTTATTGCATGACACAGATATGCCTACATTCCTGTATTGTATTAGATTAATTTTGAACTTTAGTTTTAGGAATGCATAGCTCCATGTTTCAAATACTTCAAGTCTTAATTTGTAAATTAAACCTTGCTGCATTTGTTTAGATCTCATTTTCTCCAAGATATTGTTATTTCTCTTCCAGCTTTCTGAGAGTGGAGAGACATAACATTAAATGTTCATAAACAAGGCAAGTAGCATAGTAGAACAATTTTAAAAAATCTGTTTGCCTTAGAAATGTCATTTCCAGTATCAGTTTAGCTCTAATCAAATTGCACTTGGATTTGGAGGCGTGCCAGTTCTCTGCTTGGCAGGCACGTGGAAGCTTATGGCAGTGCTGCTTTTCCATCACAGCTGACCTTGTCTTGAACTAGAAATAATCAAGGCCTGTACAAATCCTGCAACACAGTGCCCCCTTCTCTCTCTCAAAAGTCAAATTGTTTTCCAAAGCTGTGGGTTTCTTCACTCACTGGAGAGTAAATTAGTCCAGGAGAAATTGCAAGGAAGAGGTTTGGATGAAAGCATGTGTTCATGTTATAAAGAAAGATGTTGAAGGTCTGTTAGATCTACTGGAGTGTCTGTTAGCCCTTCTCTGGGAGGTGGGGATGGGATGGGAGCGTGTGGGGCAGCAGGAGGTCTGTGTGAGGACAGACTTGGGTCTTTCCCCTCCCTGTATTTTCTTGGCAAAAACACAGGACTCTGCCTGTCAGAGTGAAGATGCCATCTGCGTTGCACAGCCTGCTAGGCTGTTACAGAATTGCACAAGAATTAATCTGAAATCATACTGCGAAACTGTTTTCTGGCTAGCTGTGGCAGCTGCCCAGGGATGTGGTTATAATACAGTATGTCGGCAACCAAGGGAAAGCAGCAGCCTGCAGAACCGCCTCAGCCTGGCACTGCAAATGTAATCCCCAATGTGAACAGTTAATGGGTACATGAGCTCCTGAAAAGGGTAATTGTTTTATGAAATCAAATTAATGTTCAAAATAAAGGTAGCTGAAGAGGTAGAGGTTGACTGTAGAGGAGAACTGGACAAATCTAGTTACAGCAGTGATACATTTCCTTAACTTAATTTAATTCCAGATTTCCATTTGCTGTCTTCTCATTATGAGCAAACTGGAAGTGACTGCAGCACTGAAAAAAAATATTCTGCATGGGTATTTTTGAATAGTTTTTTTTTTTTTTTTCTTGTGGTAAAATAAGTTAGCTATTGAAATGTAATATCTTGGAGCCCATTTGGTAACTTACTGGCTGATGTTGCTGGATATCCAGCTATGGGCTTAATAGTTATATTTAATGGTTACACATGGACTGAAGGGGTGCTAATACCATTTTATAGTATCTTAATAGGACTTTATAGCAAAATCTGGACCACGTGTGTCCTCATTTAGCTTCTGCCACAGTCCTTAATAAATTTTTACGTCCAGCTCCCGGGGAGTTTAATTCTCTGGTGTTGTCAAACTTGCGCTGAGATACCTACCTGATATTACTGAAAGTTTCCTGGTATCTAAAGGCAAGCACAGGTACATGTGCAAAACATCTGCCTCACTTGCCCAGGTTGCTGGTGTAAGTTTAAGCCGAGTAACACCTGGACTCTGCCTAGTTTCTGTGGGCTCTGGGCCCACACAACACCTGCTGGCAATGCGGAGCTCAGCCTAGACCATGGCAGCCATGGCAACTTCAGAGAAACATTGATGGGATCGGTGCCCAAGTCTTGCATAAGGGCGATTGAGTTACAGTCGCAGCAAGCTGGTGCTGCTTACCCTGGCTGGATGACTGGTGTGTGCCCCTGCTTCTCGCCACCAAAGCAGGTTCATGGGGTGGGAGCTGATTTGTGGTGGGAGGAAAGACTTGGCAACATGCTGGGTGGCCAGTTGCCACAGGTTGGCTGCTGGGCAGCATCTCGTGTAACTGCTATAACCTGAATATCTGTAATTGCATATCCTTTTTAGATCTTAATGCAAGTGACTGGTACCGTTAACATGAAATTATACCATTAACTGATACCGCTGAATACTAGTGTGCATCTGAAAATCGAGTTAGTCTTTCTGCAGAAGTGGCACTGTTGTATCCTGAATGTGTCTTACACTTTCTTTGCTTTTGTTTATACAAATGGCTTTTATTCCATTATTTATTCAATCACTGAAGTATTTTATGAAGGCTTGGGTTTTCTCTGCCACAGTAGGCACTTGAAACAAATGGATTCCACACTGAAGACCATCAAGGGCTACTGATAAAACAGTATATTTATGACTTGCTCAGAGGCAACTGCCTAGCTGGCACTTTAAATGAAAAGCAGAAGACATGTAGTTTATGTAGTTTACCATAGAAATGTAGGGGGTTATTTTGATACTAACCTTAGGAAAGAGTGCCTTGTGGTATTATTTGTAGGCATTGGATTTTAATTTATGTGTCATTCTGAGGTGGAGTTTAAAAAAAAAATTGAGAAATTTCTTCAAAAGGAGTTGGGCTGGAGGGTGTAGTACTTCTACACTTTTTATGAACTATGGGTATGTGCATGTGGTTTTGGAGGAAAAAAGCAGAGTAAAAGCATACTGAAACAGTTCTCAGACTTCTGATACTTGTTTCACTGGCCACCAAAAACCTCTTTGGAAATGTTGAGAACAGCATTGCAGAACTACATCTGTACTAAATGTACTGAATGGTAACTCACCAAATATGAGCATTTTGTTACCTGTCAGTGTTATTTACCACCACAGACCGTGTTGCCCCAGGCAGCGGAGGTGCTGGGGCCATTGTGCTGAGGTGTGCTGGCAACTGAACAAACTCTTAATGGGTGATGGTTGCTGGCAGGGGCCACCAAGTTTGTTCCTGTGTCCTTATTGCTGTATTAACAAGAGGTAGACCTGATGTTTGTCATATGCCAGCTTTTTTCATATCCCTAAACCTCATTGAGAGGTAAAGAATTAACATACTGATCAGCTAGTTCAGATGAATGCATTCAGATACCATAGTTATGGTCTCATCTGGAGGTGCTGATAGTGATAGAAGCAAGCAAGCTTCCAATGTGTGCTAGCAAAAGTACTGAAAAGTTTATGCAAACAGTATTTAAATCTGTTTAGCTTTCTTTATTCTCTACTTGTTGTGAAGGAGTGTGTTGGATGGGAACGGTTTTGTAGAACCATAGAATGTCCTGAGCTGGAAGGGGCCCACAAGGATCATTGAATCCAACTCCTGTCCCTGCACATGACAACCCCACACTTCACACCATGTGTCTGAGGGTGTTGTCCAGTCTCTTCTTGAACACTGTCAGGCTTGGGGCCATGACACCTCCCTGGGGACCCCGTTCCAGTGCTCCAGCACCCTCTAGGGGAAGAAATTTTTCCTATTGTCCAACCTAAACCTCCCCTGGCACATCTTCCTGCCGTTCCCTTGGGTTCTGTCATTGGTCACCATAGAGAAGAGTTCAGCGCCTGCCCCTTCTCCTCACCTTGTGAGGAAGCTGTAGCCACAATGAGGTCTCCCCTCATTCTCCTCTTCTCCAGGCTGAACAAACCTGGTGATTTTAGCCACTCCCCATATGGCTTCTCCTGTAAACCCTTCATCAGCCAAACCCTTCACCAACTTTGTAGCCTTGTTCTGGACACTCTCCAGAAGCTTTATATCCTTTTTATCCTGTGGTGCCCAGACCTGCATCCAGTGCTGCAGGTGAGGCCGCACCAGTGCAGAGCAGAGCGGGACAGTCCCCTCCTGCCCAGCTGGCAATGCTGTGCTGGATGCACCCAGGACACTGTTGACCCTCTTGGCTGCCGGGGCCACTGTTGGCTCATGTTTAACTTGTTGTTGACCAGAGCCCTCAGATCCCTCTCCACAGAGCTGCTTTCGAGCATCTTGTTTCCCAGCCTGTACATACAGCCAGGGTTGTGGTGTCCCAGCTATAAAATCCAGCACTTCCCTTGTAGAACTGTATACAGCAGTTGGTGATTTTTAAATGTAATGGAATAGAATGGAGAGGGAATTGTGATACCGAATTAAGGGCAGGAAGCTGTTTTTTAGTGTGTGTGTGTTGTTTATTCTGTTTGTTTTTCTTTTTGTGTATGTATGGGTTTTTTTCTGGTTTTAGAGAGCTTTTGTTTGTTTGTCAGTGTATTTTGCCTGCTATACTTAAGTGTTTTATTAAGTGCTCTTGGACTTAACATTTCACATACCCATATGTGAAACTTAATTGTGTGAAATTTAATAGGCTTTGTGTAGTAAGAGGGGAATAATGGAGAGTCTTGGGTTTACAGGTTAACTTGTTTCAAGAACTGCATGTGGTTTGAGTGGTTTGAATTTAGGCTTTTCTGAGCAAGGTGAAAAAAAGGGCTTTCCTCACAGCAGAGTTTTTAATGGAAAACAACTTTTTATTTTTTCCAACACACAACTTCTGGCTAATTATTGCTATCTGAAAGATTAATCTGTGTGTGTTTTGTTTTTAATTGTTTCCTCTTTTCTTTCTGTAAAACAAGAACAGAATAACTCAATGCTTTGCCCTTTATAGGTCACTCTTAGAAGTTCTTGTTTGCTTATTGCTGTTCTGAACAGGTGCTGAGAAGGTAAATGTGATAATTACCCTGTGTTAGAGTAGTATTTGCAATGCTTCACATGGAGAAGCAAAACTTAAAAAAAACACTGGTCTCATTTTATTTAGTATATGCAATGGAATTAATGGATGGTTTGATCATAGATGTGTTGAGATTTCTGGGGAAAAATTAGGTAATGGGGAGGTTTTTAAATGAACAGACACAGAGATAAATTCTTTCACTAACTGAAAGGAAATGTGTGTGTATGTATATCTGTATCCTTATATATCAATATATAAAAATAACATATATTTAAATCCCAGGGACAATTTTCCACCCCTAGAAATAATCTAAGATAGGATGCTTTTCAAAGGGATACTGTAATATTATCTAGTTTAAACAAGAAGCAATTCTAGGAAGTTTGATGTCTTGCAGAACAGAAGGTATTGACCTGATGATTGCTGTAGTCCTGCACTGTATTTTCTGAGTCTGTTCTAGCTGACAATATTTTTAGCAGAGACATTGTGCACCTATTGTACTGAGAGATTAGTCCCAGTACAATGCAGTGCATTACTGTGCCACCACTGGCTATTTTAGCCTTTCCTAATTAGACAGCTTGTCCTGGTGTGCTGAGACAGAATAGATTTAGGGGATTAAGTTCCACGCGTGTGGCCTGGAGGCTCTGCAAAGTGCACGTAAACAAGGGTTGGGTGTGTTCGCTTTGGAGAGGAGGAGAGGGAAGGATTCAAGGCCTGATGCTGTTTGGGAAGTTGCCACATCTGAGGAGTTGTGATTGGAAATAGGTAGAACACACATGATTGTATACAATTAATAGAGTAGCCTGAAAACCAGACAAGCTAGAGCCATGTAGAAGACAAAATGGGTGAAGTCAAATTGGTTCTGGAAAAAGAAACCAACCCAGTGGCAGGCTGCCAGGTGGGAAACTGGGCAAGGAGAGATGACCAAAATGAACTCTTTCACATTCTAAGACATGGGCGATGCCTGCTTTGCTGGCAGAAGTGGCCACATTAAGGCATGAGGGAAAGGTTTTGCTGTAAGTAGAAGAAAAAAATCACTTTGTCATTTGATGTGTGGGGTGGAGGAGGAAGTGTTCCTATAGCCAGTGCTGGAACAGGAGCAGACTTGCACAAAGACTGCAACTTGCTGGACCTCACATTGTGTGGCTGATAATATTTTTTGACAGCCATGAAGTTCAAGTAATCCACTCACACTGCTCAGAAGTGGCCAGAGATGGGGTTGAAGGCATTTATTACTTACTCATTAAGGTTGTCACGTTAGCTTGGTCCTAAACTTACCAAGAGAACTATATGGATTTCAGGGCACGAACTGTCCCTTGAGTGACCTCAGATTGGGTGATGAAGATCTCCTGTCTGCACGTAATTTTTAGTTGTCAACTTTCATTGTATAAGTCATTGCTAAAAGCCTTTCAGAACTCGGGGAAAGTTTGGTTTTTGGGTTGCACAAAAGGTTTTCTATCTAGTCTTCCTTGTACTAGAAAACAATACGAGCAGTACCTCTGGAGCTTTAGAAGCCCTCAGAGTTCATGCTCGTAAGAACAATTGATTGCCTTTGTGCTGTCTGCACTGGATTAGTGAAAGAATAAGAGTGCTTAGTTTTAAGAAGGAGCTTGGCCTCTGATTTCATGGCATTAATCTAAAGCAGAAAAATAAGGTACCAAGTTTGTATTTTCCAAATATTAAGTGTTATAGGCAGCATGCTACAATATTTTATTTGCTCAATTTTTCCAGTTGTGTAGAGTTCTTTTAGGATAGGCATATGATTGATTTTGAAGACTTTTTTTCTCTGCCTGGAAACAGCTATTTTATTATAAAGTGTTTGTTGGTCTGGAATAAAATCAACTTCTTACAAGTTTAGGTCCGTGTTTGTCAGGTTTTGTCTGTAGTGGGCACAGGTACTAGTGGATCAAGTTGTTAGTGAGGAAGCTGTGTAGCTCCTGAATTATTTTTGGCATTCTTATTTCATTTAAGGGAAAAAAAGCGCCAACCTTATGATAATTATTGTTATTAGAGAGAAAAATCTGTGTCCTATATTATGCACTCCATGTTGTTAAATGCAAATACTGTTTGTAGAGTATTTGTACCTATTTTACACATCATATAATCATTCCTTTTATTGATATTTTCGAAAGTTTTCTGCAGAAAACCTTACAAATAAAAATAAGATATGTTGTGCTCTGTGTGATTATTTTTTTCTTTAACAGTACATTTTTAAACTTGAACTAAACTATATGTGTGCTGATATAATTTGAATTAATCTGTAGCAGTCCGCTCAGAGTTGTTGTTGATGAGCTCTCTCAAGCATTGGCACAGTCACCGTAGATCTATAGGTGGCTTTGGGTCCTTATGTTCCCATTAGATTTCGGAACAGGTTTGGTGTCTGGAGAGGAGCATTTTGGCTTAGTTTCCTATGAAAGGAGTATAATTTGTGCACGCTGAAACTGCTCTCTGATCCAAACCAACATGTGATAAAGCAAATTCCCCCAACATCTCCATTTAGGACAGCACAGCTACTCCAAAACAAACACTAATGTAGACATTGCCCTTAAAGCATGGAATATGAAATGCCTGTGTGCCTTTCAAGTGTTCTCTGTATATACAGATCTTTGACTTTGATACTGTAACCTAAAGTAGCCATACCAAGGTAAATATAGGTGCTTGAAGTTTGATATAAATGGAGAATGTATATAAAATATTCCATGACTCTGTGTGTAGCTCTACTGCTGATTTTATCACCTTTATATATGACCTTACTTGTCCCCTGTCTTTTAAACTTTAATTGGTGCTGCTTTGAGAACTTGGAAACGCTTAAAAAAAAAGAAGTAATTTTGTAAACAAATTATTAGTTAAAGTTTTTCTTCCTGATAGTTAACCATTAAACCAATTGAATCACAAACTTCCATGATATTCTTTAGTCACTGAGCTAGTACAAGAATTCAGTTTTTACAAGACTGCAAGAGTATTAAGAAAGCAGAGTAATTAATAGAATGGTAGAATATAAGAAGTCTAAGATGGTTGTGTTCTACAAAGTAGTTTTCCAGAAACTGAACAAACTGAAATAAAAGCTGAAATTTGCCTCAGTGGGGAAATAGAGGAATGAGACACTCTTACCTTTAGGATTTGTTAGGAATTGGTGTGGGGGGTGTGTGGTGTTGTGGTGTGTGTTTGTTTGTTTTTTCTCCACTCTTTTTCTCTGAAGATCCATCACTTCACTGAAATCAACATTTCACAGAAATGTTCTGTCAGTGTCAAAGCTCCTTTCCTCTCAAAGGAAAAGCAGCAATGTGAGTGTTCTCCCTCCTCTTGTAGCAAGGAGGCTTTCATTTAAGATGACAGGTAGGCTTTGGAGGTCTTTGCTCCCAAATTACTACATAAACTGTGCTGCATTTTTTCATATTTCTATTACAATTAAAAAAAATACAATGAAAACATAAAGAAACCTGATAAAATTGGAAAGCATGATTTCAAAGTCAGAACTAGATTGTGCAAGTTAGTCATTAATAATGCATGGGGTACATACAGAAACACTTTTCTAGGGAGGTCATCACCTTGAAATTGGTAGGTGACCCTTCAGGGAAGAGAAGATCATCTGCATGAGCAGCTGTGTGAGTGGGTTCTGATGCCATCAGTACTATGCCTCAGACTGCTGCTTCCTGGCTTGATGCAAAATTCTCATTTTTCTGTCAGTAAGGAATTATTTTCACATCTCTTATTTGCATTGTTTGTATGCTCCTGTTTCTGATGATAATTTCTAATAGTTCTTTGTCTCTTCCAAAACAGAATTAGACCACAGCTAGCCAAAGAGAAGATTGAAGGATGCCATATTTGTACATCTGTCACACCTGGTGAACCTCAAGTGTTCTTGGGAAAAGATAAGGCCTTCACTTTCGATTATGTCTTTAACATTGACTCGCAGCAAGAAGAGATCTATGTACAGTGTATAGAAAAACTGATTGAAGGTTGCTTTGAAGGCTATAATGCCACAGTCTTTGCTTATGGCCAAGTAAGCGTTACAATTTTATTTTGAAGTACTTCTTTTGTAATAAACAATTTATTGTAATTGGTCTTTCTTTTAAATTTCAGAATGCATGGTTTTTAGTGTCTTTGTTTTACTTTAAATGACATATCCTGTAGGAGACTGTGTAGGAGTTTGTATAGATTCTGTACAGAATGGCCATTGAAACACAGAGGATCTATATTAGGCAGTAACTCTGAATTAATAATAATATTGAAAATAGCATGAGTCCATGTAATTCCTGAATCCACCCCAATGCAGCAGTACAAATTAGTGACTTCACTGGTTGATATATAGAGAGAGGTTGTTCTGAGATTCCTTTCTGAGCAATTGTCAATCCCTCTGCATTTTCAGACACTTTTGGGAAGAGGAACTTTAAAAAATAGATCCTAGGGAACTTCAGACCACATTGTTTGTTTGTGGGCAAACTGTAGAGATCAGATTCCAAAGTCAGAACTTTTCATAGAGGACACACCCTCTCAGTACACTGGGCACAAATTTAAGTTCTCAATGCTGAAATATCATTGAGCACAATGTAGAGAATGTATTATGGTCTTCTGAATATCCCTCTAGGAATTGAGTAAAATTTGGTTTTGGATGCTGAATTTCACCACTGTTAGACATCGTGTCTCAAGTTAACTAGGTGAAGTCTAGTCCTAGTGAAACAATGCAGTTTGCAGATCCAGTTTACTAGATTATGTTCAGCTGTGTGATACTATCTTCGTCTTAGGCTTGACCCACTAATTAAGTGAAAACACAACACTTATAAGGCTTATATAGGACTTCCCATTTAATTATTTTCCTAGTGAGGGTACAGCTTGTATTCCTCAGTGCTGTTTGTAAACTGAGAACAATGGCAATATTGTACCTGAAATATTCAGACATTGTAATTAAGGGAATCATTTGATCTACTTCAGTAAAGAATTGCAAATACTGCTCCTACCTCCAAAATATATCCTTTAATTAACAGTCTGGGTTAAAAACATTAGCTATTCTTTTGACCTCGGAGATGATAGCTCAAGGCTGATGTAAGCAGCTTAGGGGAAGTTTGTAGAGGAAAGGTTATGAAAGATTGAACTGGTCCCTGCCTTCTTGCATGTGATTTGTGGATAAACAGCAGAGTTTGTCCAGCTTCTACTGTTTATCTGTTTTTCAAAATGACCTGTTGTTGTGCATGTTAATATTGTGAAGATCAGACTAACTTAGCAGTTGCTGTATCTAGGACTAGGGTTCACAAACTGCATTTATCTGTGATGATTTGGTACTATTAATGTGTTCTAGTGACTAGTCCTTTCTCAATTTAGACAGGTGCTGGCAAAACATACACCATGGGCACTGGATTTGATGTCAACATAACAGAGGAGGAACAAGGCATTATATCACGTGCTGTTAAGCATCTTTTCAGATGTATTGAAGAAAAAAAACAAGCTGCTATTAAACAAGGACTTCCACCTCCAGATTTTAAAGTGAATGCACAGTTCTTAGAGGTAAATCTGATCTATGTTTGTGTATGTGACTTGATGAGGTTCTTTTGGAAAGCAAATTGCTTTTTTTTTTTCTTCTGCTACTTTTACATTCTTTTCCCACAAGATGTTTTGAATTAATCTTCAAAATTTCAAAAGGAAATTTCATGCAGTTTGCTTTACCTCTACAATTTATGAAAAACAGCCTTTTTATCTTATTCCAATTATTTTAGTAGTTCCCTTTACAGGGTTATTTTGAAGTGTAGAAGTAGATTTAGTAGTCATCATTTGTCTCTTTCTGCAGCACACATTTGCTCACAGAGCCTGTTATTCTTGCCTGTTTGAAATTCTTTACAAAACCTTTTAGCAAAAAACTATTAAAAAAAATAAAATCAGTTGTACTTTTTGCCTTTGAATTGTGACTGTGCTTCACCTGCTTTTGTCACTTTGAAAGCTAAAGAAATCTATGGCAAAATCTGTTCAGGAGACTTGTTCTATTCCTTTCACCAAAGGAGAAACCTAGTATAAAAATAGTTTTCTGTGATCCCCAGTGGTTTAGGATCGAGCTTCTGTGTCACTATTCCCTCTTTTATTAGACCCAGAGAAAACCTGCGTCAGTGCTATGAAAAAACTGTTCCCTTTGTGTTTTGTTGTAGACACAGCTACTGGTAAGAGAGGCCAGAAGATCTTTGATCTTTCCGACCTGCTGCAGCTGTTGGTTTAAATCTTGCAGCATTTATGTTGTGTTTGCTGCCCATAGAATTGTTTGTTGTTTTATTTAATTGATTGATTTGTGTGTGACATATTTACCTTTACCACCAAGACGCAAAATCTGATGCTTTAAACGCAAGGAGAGGAAGAATCAATTTAAGGAAGAGCAGGTGTAAATGTGTGTTACTTAGTTCAGTATTTGTGACTTTATCTACTTTGGGGGGAAAAAAACTCCACTTTTATATGACCCAAGAGAAAAGCTGTTGGTTTCACTACTGCTGAAGTAAACCGAGTCCTATAGTCATATGTTCCTATAATTGCTTTAAAGTCTAACAGGCTGGCAGTAGTTTTGCACTGGTTTAGATTTGTCACTGCTAACCTTAGGCAGGGCTTTTGGTTGCTCTGGCTAATGTTTGCCTAGAGAGAGCCTGTGCCTGAGCATGTTACGTGGGAATGCTGGAGTCTTCTGTTCTCTCTGAACATGGGGAGCTGCAGCTCCTGTTCTGCTTAGGCAGCTGCGACAGTAGGAGTTTAAGGAGTAGTAACCAGTGTAGCTTCTGAATTCCTTGTGTTTTTTGACAGGACATTACAAATGTGACTGAGAGTCCCTATAACCTAGAACATTCCTATGAAGTGATAATCCATCTTCTCTAACACTGATAACTACATAATAATTTCTGATCTCTTTGCTGGTTCTGGTATAATTTACTGACCTGACAGTCTGATGTGCTTAATGACACTGAGTTAAAAGACCACTAAATGTACATGTACTTGCCTTCAGGACACCCAGGGAAACATGCAGTAAACATTAAGCAGCCTGAAACATGTAGTAAATAGTTGCTGTTACTCATATGATTGTGCCTGAAAGTTATAACTAAATCTGGGACACCAAAGCATAGGTATTGTACAGAGGAAAGTACAAAAGCCCTGCTCAAGAAACCATGAAATTATTTTTGGCCTGCTGTTTGGTGTCTTTAATAAGCAGCTTGCACAAAAGCTATTATATATTAAATTCCTTCCAGGGGAAGAACAGTTTATCTAAATGAAAGAGACGTAGAATTATGAAGGTGTGAGAGAGGAGATGAGAAAAGGTGTGATGGCAGGGAGAGCAAGTGGAGTGAGTTTGAAGTTTTTGGAGGAGAGTGCGGTCAACTGAATCAACAAAGCAAAGTCAAACCTGAGGACCGCAGGTGCCTGCTGCAGAAACCACTGCTGCAGAAACCACTGCTGCCCTCGTTCTGCGGGCGTCCAGTGCCGCCCCTTGCCTGGTACCACCAAAGAATTTTCTCCCTGATCTGATGACGTGGAGGACGTTGCTGCTTCTTTGGGTGGCATAATAGCAAAGTGGGCAGATGGCTGCTCTGTCTATCATCCTATTGTCCTTGTAAGTTTGGATTCTTCACAGTATCTTTTTTTGAGAGCCTTGGCATTTGCATTTTTAAGAATATTTTATATGTGCCATGCACAAATGTATTAGTCATTGGAGGAATTCCTAAAGTAATATATATTTTTTGTCTTTTCCTCAGCTTTACAATGAAGAAATTCTTGATCTGTTTGATACTACACGTGATATTGATGCAAAGAATAAAAAATCAAATATTAAAATACATGAAGATTCAGCAGGAGGAATTTATACAGTGGGCGTTACAACCCGAACTGTGAATGGAGAATCAGAGGTGATAACTGGAAATAAATTGTTCTGTAGCATACCAAGTGCTTTCCACAAATGTTGTCTGTTTTCATAAGCAGTTAAAAATAGAGGTTATGCTTGCTAACATCTGCATCTCAGACAATTTAGGTGTAAAGTTTAGTTGAAATTCTTGTTTTCTTTGGTTTCTGTACACTTAAAACTGATAAATGTCTGATACTAAGTGTGCACCACTTTCACTTAGTGCTAGAAATACACTTCTGGTAATAGTGTAGTTCTACTGGGAGAAAAAATTTTGGCATGTGTAAATCTAATCTCCCAAATTGTATGTTATTTTTCCTGTGCCAGGAAAGCTTTGCACGATGATTGATGTGACATAAATTACTCTTCATGAGTGTGCATCGCAAATCTGAATTAAAATGTTATTGTACTGTTATTTTTGAAGAAAAAGTGCAAAAGTTGTCCATTTTTGCCACAGGTGAATGGAAGGAAGATTGCTGTGTTACTACCCGGGAAGAATAAAACAGAGCAGTACATAGATCGAAGTGTTTTCTTTCAGAAACCACAAAACTCCCCAACTTTTAATTTGCTTATTTAAGAATCTTTGTGCTTTTGACATATAGGAACAGAAATCATAGCAAAGGGAAAAAGCTTGTTTATACCCAAACCAATAAGTGTTATAGGAACACTTTTTATTTAAACTTCAAGCAATATAACGTACTTCTTGTCTGTTTTCTAGATGATGCAGTGCTTGAAGCTGGGGGCTTTGTCTCGAACCACTGCCAGCACTCAGATGAATGTTCAGAGCTCACGGTCACACGCCATTTTTACTATACACTTGTGTCAAACCAGAGTCTGCCCTCCATTTAACACCGTATGTATCCTGGCTGTTATTAAACTTCACTTTAGTAACTGTTTTTCAAAATGTGAATATTGTTTTGGCAGCCACTGCTGTCTGAATTGCACTTAGTAAAGATGCTACAGTCATCATCATGCTTGATGAATTTGGTAAGCATTATAATAATTTGATTTAATCTGTGCATGTGTAACCATCCTCTAGCCAGAGGCAACAATAAACTGCAGTCTCTTACATTAATCTGCCCATTCTCCTCTAGCATTTTCTTCAGTATTTTGTTGCAACATACACAAGCAAGAAAGTTAAAATGTAATTTTTCTTTAATTGGGAAAAAGTTTTTCAGTGTCTTAGTAGTTAGTGGGTTTAAGATTGCAGTCAACTAATTGACAATGCTTGTGTATTCCAGATTAAGTGCTTATGTCCAACAAGGAGCAAGTAGAAATGCATTAGATTCTGAAACTTGGTGTATTTATTTCAAGTGGATATATATTTGGGATTCAGATGTGTTGGTAGGTCTATCCATGTAACCCAAAATCTAAACTATGAATATAGACGAAGCTGTTCTGTAGAAGACTTTTTTTCATGTGAATGTTGCTGTTAGTTGTAAGTTGCTGTTGATGCATCTTGTAAAGAGGAGAGTTCTGAATAAATGTCTGCTACCCAAAACTACAGTAGCTTCAGCGGGACTGAATTTGGTTATTCTAAAGGTATCAAAATTAAGTATTTCAGTGAAGTTCTAAGTAGCTGGTTAGCATTTTGCACATAGATATCACATTTTTAAGTGTGTGAGACAGTGAATTGGATTTGTAGTGCTTTTTTAGTGTGTGGTTTTTTTTTTTTAATGCTACAAATAATAATTTTAAGGCAAAAAGAGAGTTGTTCCCTGGTCCTTTGTAGTATGCAGACCTGCTTTATGCACCTGTTATAACACTTCTTCCCGCTTTCTGCTGAAACTGCAGCCCTGGTGCTGTGGGCAGCGTTCTGTCTTCTCACTCGGGAGGGACTGGCATTATATCTGAAGCCCAGACAGGGCACCTCGGTCACTGCATGGTGACACTGCCCCATTGGATGTTTTGTTTAGCTGGGGAGTGAGAACTCATCCAGTTGCCTTGTTTCCCTCAGGCTGCCAGCGCAGCAAACCACCATGCTGGTGCCCTTGTGGTCTTCCCCACCAGCTGAGCCACCCACTCTTGCCTGGTTTCTAACAGAAGTTTGTGTTAGAGAAATGGGTGGCTTCTTTCTGCCCTGTGTCAAAAAGTGGTTTTTTACCTTTTTTTTTTTTTTTTTTGAGCTATGAGCAAGATAATTTAACTGTCTGGAGCAGGACATTGCTAGATCCTGAATCTGCAGGCAGCACCCTCTCCTCTCCCTGCAGTGTCTGGGAGAGCAGAGATTAGACCTGACATTGGCCTCTGAACGCTCCTGGCATGTAAATTAATATGAGCTCTTATTGGGTGACCAGGAGGGATGCAGCTCAAGTTTCTGTCGTTGGTGCTGTCTGGTAGACAACAGTTTTGGGAGGCCTTTGTTACCAGGGCAACGCAGTGGCAGGGATGAGGTGACTCTGCTGGCCCCAGGCTGGGCGGGCAGCCAGGGCTGCAGTGCACAGACACGCTGCTCCTTGTGCTGCACTCACACCCCCCGCGCTGCTCAGGAGATTCTGTACATATATTTGATTTACTAAATAAGTGAGAGAGAAAGAAGGATGCATTAATCAGTGCTTTGAGGTGTAGGAAAGAGGGTGTGATCCACCAGCAGCATAAATGTCAAAATAGCTGAAAAGGTGTGATAGTCCAGTCTGGAAGGGGCACAATTCCTGTTGTCCTCTGAAAATGCTACACAAGGAGATTGCTTAAGAAGTTTGGTCTGCAGCCACACACATTACCCCTTGCACTAGTGAGGGAGCTGTGGGCTAGCTGACTAAGGACATAAACATCATTGCCACAGAATATTTGAGGGTTTCTTTTAAAGAAAAACAAACCAATCTGTGGTTTGTTTTTATAGAAGATTCCTATAATAACAAAGCCTGTAGATTGGGCTGTGTGACTATAAGTCCAGTATACACTTGCTAGATGCCTATTGCATGCTGCCGTGGCAAGCAGAGAGAAATTGCCTTGTGGTGTTTATTTTAGTAGAAATGTCTGGAACTGAGTGATTTCAAGATTTTTCTCATTCAGCGTTGCTTTCATGGCAACAGGTCTAACCACACTTAGACTAAAATAAATCTCCACAGTATGTGGTACAGCTACAGTAACTGACGGAGAAAACAACCTTGGTATTATGTAATGAGAAAGGATAGTTTTACTGCTGTGCTTTGGGATGTGAAGTGGAAGAGGCTGAGACTATGGAACCTGCCCAGGAACACACTGCACTATAGGCAGGTGCCCCACACTGATGGAACTGTGCGTCCATCATGGCAGCTTACCTGGGGGATTGAGGGGAGAGAGGAACCTCTTCTTCGTCCAGTGGTTTCTGTGCTCTCCTTATCTCCTGCTCAAGTCAGAAGTGCTGGTGTGATACTGGTTGCTGGGGAAACTGACTTAAAAAATTAATTCCTAAAATAAAGCTGAAGAGTTGTGCCACAGAGAAGCTGATGATAGGGATTAGAGAGGTATAAAATATCTCTTGAGTTATTTGGCAGGCTTATGAACTGGTAATTTAGGAGGGCAACACTGTCATTGTTTTTTTAAAAAAAATCAATTTCCTTTGACAATTGTTTTAAGACTTGCATTCCAGGTGAGGTACAAATTTCGTTGCCTGACTTGCTGCCCTGAAAGAGTTGTAGCCCATATTTACAAGTAATTTGTATGTTGCTATTCATGTACATCTATAGCTGGGTCTTGAAGAATTATGTGTTACTGGATATGACTAAAATGGAGACAGGTTTTTGAGAGATACTGATCTTGTTATAAGAGAATCAGTAAATAAGGAAGGAAGTGGACATGACAAATAGGTGGTCTTGTAAATAATTGTTGAAATGTTAATGTGAAAGATCTTACCAAGCTTTATGGGTTCTCTCTTAATTTCAGGATAATGCCACTGATAACAGGATAATATCTGAATCTTCTGAGATGAATGAATTTGAAACTCTTACTGCCAAGTTCCATTTTGTTGATCTAGCGGGATCTGAAAGATTAAAGCGAACAGGAGCTACAGGAGAAAGGGCAAAAGAGGGCATTTCCATCAACTGTGGACTAGTAAGACACTACGATTTCTTTCCACTGGCTATTGGTACCATCTTCTCTTTCTTTTTGGATCACTTTGTTTTTAGGAATCCCTACGGAGAAATGCATCATGTGCAGAACAAGGACTGTAGTACAAGATATAACGGCATATATTGGTGGTTGCTGGGTTATGGCTTGCTAACATTTTCTTGGTTGTACCTAGACCTTAACTAGCAAATGATGGTACTTAAAACTGTAGTGAAATATGGAGTAAATAACTTTTAAAAGATATTGCAGAGCAGGGGTGACAAAGTCATTTTCACTGGGGGCCACCTCAGCCTTGCAGTTGCCTTCAAGAAGCAAAGGTAATTTTAGGACTGTATCAATGCAAGAGTTTGCCAATGAGTTTGACACCACTATTGTAGATACTTCATTTTTATTTTCATTTTAACTTTGTCAAGACTCAAACAATGGGAGAACATTACAACCAGTTTGCAAGGAGTACAGGCATGTAAAAAGTGGACAATGAATTAGAAATGGAATTTTTAACTTATAGTGTCACTTTTTTTGCTTGTGTACTGGCACTGTATGGGGTGGGTTTTTTTTGGTAATGAATTGTATTACATTTTGTAATTTAATTGTGACTACAGTGAAAAGTAGAGCTAGTGATTATCCATGGAGATTGTAGTTTCATGCCTTTATTTTGAGCTGCTTGGCTGTGTGGAGGCTCTGTGCAATTGTCTTTTAAAGACTCAAAAATACGTGTTGGTTTTATATATGAAAACATGCCTTTTTCTCTGGTCTAGTTTGTAGTACCAGAGAGGTGTTTTGCAACTAGAACATTCTTAGTGATTCTTTTGTTGTCACAATGGTGATTCTGTAGTTATTCTGGTTATATTGTATGTAAGAAAGAGGAGGAGAATTCAGTTCATCCTCATCATTGACATAAGCACAGAGCCAACACAGCTTGGGGGTTTAGATAAGACAGATGTGTCCTTAACAAACAGGATACAAAATGAAAATCAGTGTGATAAAGCTAATATTTTCTATGATCACAAAACTTTAATTTACAGTAAATTCCAGCCCTCAGCTTTGGGAAACAGATTGAAGGTGATTTAAACATGATAAAACATTTACAGAATGTGGTGTGTGCGCAGTTCTTCAACTGCTGGATGCAGTAAGACCATGTTCAAGACTAAGAACATGATGTACAGGGTGCCATCTAGAGGAATGTTCTTTAATTTGGCATGTGAATAGTCTGATTAAAGTATATGCAGTTGCACATTAAAACTAATTTTACAGCTTAATACTAGGTTGCTTATAAGCAGGAATTAGACCTTTTCTTAGCAATGAAGAAGGATAGCCATGGACTACATAATTTCAAGCCTTAAATGCTTAAATCTTTGTCAGACATTCCTTATTTCATACCTGTAGAGGTAGTAAATTCTGCTTTATTTTCATATTAACACTCTATATCTTATTCGAAATCTAGTATAAAGTAGATTGATAAAATTAATTTTTAAAAGAAAGTAGCTATGGCTTGAAGTAGAGATCAGCTTTAATAATTATTGAAAGTAAATGTTTTTTACATTAAGTATTTCTAACTTAAGTTTGCAACTGACATATCAATAGACAGTGCACGTAAATTGTGCTAAGCACATAGCAGTTGCAGATACCAGACTACAAGACATCTGGTTCACTGTTGATAGCAAGGAAGTTTATAGATATCTACTGTAAAATGTAAAAATATTTAGAATTTTTTAATTATGTTAACTTTCATGAGCATATTCGTTTATTCAGAATAGGCAGACCTCAGTTTGTAGCTTTTTTTGAAACTAAAACTGCTCAAGAAACAATTTTAACTTATGTGTTACATGATTTGGTGTTTTATAGCTGGCACTTGGCAATGTAATAAGTGCACTGGGAGATAAAAGTAAGAAGGCAACTCATGTACCATACAGAGATTCAAAGCTTACAAGGCTACTTCAAGACTCTCTTGGAGGAAACAGGTATGAAAACTGGAATGTTTTATGTTTTTCATTGTAAATGAACATGAATGAGCACATATTCTTCAGAAAGTAAAATAATCATTAAACAATGATAAAAATAGCTGCTTTTTTGTTGGAGGGAGGTTCCAAATATAAATGACTGTCATGATCGAAAACACTGGCAATGCAGGGCAAAGATTTTAAAGAGGCTTTTTGCATCGTTCTTTTCAGTTCTATTGTAGCTTTACTAGACATGAGGCTTCGAGTTACTTAGAAGTTCCCATTTCCAGGACAAGTCCTTTCCATGAAGACATCCTTAGATTATAAACAGCATAAATGGTAAATTTTGTTATTGTGTTATAGCCTTATTAATTACAGCATAGTTTAAACCTGTGATGAGTTCATCTTTTGGAGAGGTTTTTTTGTTACTTTTTATTTATTTATGGTGCTTAATTCTTTGCTCTGACCATCATGCACAGGAGCTTGGAGTCAGCTTCCTGCAGACACTGCCATCTTTTTGTAAAGGCTGTAATCTCAGGGTATGGTGCATATGTCCAGTTATCTGATGTTGGGTTAGAGCCTAATAAAAACAAACTACTGTATCACCAGAATTGTTTGTATGAAGCTGTTCTGTATACCTACTGCACAGGCAAGGAACAGAGACTTTAGCCACCAGAAGCTTTGTGTAAGCAAACATTAAGAAATTTATTAAAATAATACAAATTTTTTAGTTTTAATGTTAACATGTACAAATACAAAAGAGTGTAGTAGCGTATGCTTTAGCAAGGTAGTATTCTTATTCCTCTTTAGTCCAATACAGCTGACTGCTGTTTCTGGAGGGTAGGAAGTTTTCTGGGCATTTCAGAAAGGAATAGGGAAGTGTGGAAGAGAATTCTTAAATTGTTGCTCTGCTCTTCAGAGAGAGAACTTGAGCAACACCTGCAGCACCACAGTGCAAGGAAACGCAAAGAGCCGGACAACACAAGTAAAATAAAGACTGAAATTTTCAGAAGTTCTTAAGGGAGAAAGAAGCTCAATTATGAAAAAAAAATCAGCAGAAATCAAGAAAATAGCTCTTCTAAGCTCTTTCTAAAAATAACTACAGATAGCATTCCTTTACTGATTTTTATATCAAATACACTAGGTAATGAGCATTTTTTTCAAACCACTTCTAAAACTGCATATTTGTTGAAGAATTGTTTTGTCTCTAAAATGTTTTCCTGTCTTATAGCTCTGCTGCTCCATCTCCTGTTCATAAGGAGAAATCACATATTTTAGTGTACAATGTACAGAGAGTAAATGCTGTCCCAGAGCATTTGCATGGATATTCAGATATTCTTTCTGTTTTTGACTTATGTTGAATTTGTGGATACCCCCTGCCACCACCACCTATATTTATTTATGTGATATGCATGCTAATACATGTCAAGTTAGCAGTTTGCTGTTAAGGAAGGATTATACACATCAACATGATTTGAATATTTTCTTATCCATGCTTTGGCAACCAAAAAGCGTGGGAAAACTGAATTTAAATAAATATGCTGTTCTTCTTCTGGAAAATTATTTGATTTCTGTCAACATGTTCTCTTAGCCTTCCCAATTCTCCTCTAGGTATTACAGTCCACATTATTGTTTCTCTTTTGCAAATACTCAAAAAAGACTTACTGGTGGTGATTCAAGTTGGATTGCAGTGAGTCCTGAGTTAATGATAATGAAATAGTTGTATTATTGTAGTATTGTCACTGTAATCCTGACTTTAAATATAATGCTATAACAGTTATGAAGCAGCATTTAAATATTGTTTCTTGAATTATTCAAATAAGAACACAAAGTATTGGTGGTTTTGGAAAGGATTTTTTTCTCAGTCTGAAATTACGGAAGGTGGAAATCGGAATCTGGTCTGCCTAATGCAGATATTGCTCCATTGACCTGGAGACAGTGCGTTCTTCCTAATGCCACCACCTAAGCTTTCATAGAATTGCAGAATTGTTTAGGTTGGAAAAGACCTTCAAGATCATCAAGTCCAACCATTAACTTAGCACTGCCAAGTCCACCACTAAACTATGTCCCTAAGCACCGCATCTATGTCTATGGTGACTCAATCACTTCCCTGGGCAGCCTGTTCCAACACCTGGCAACCCTTTCCCTGAAAAAGTTTTTCCTAATTTCCTAATCTAAACCTCCCCTGGTGCAACTTGAGGCCATTTCCACATGGTGTTTAGGGACATGGTTTAGTGGTGGACTTGGCAGTGCCAAGTTAATGGTTGGACTTGGTGATGTAAAGGTCTTTTCAAACAGAAATGATTCTATGATTCTCATAGAAGGAGATCAGATTGGTCAAGCAGGACCTGCCTTTCATAAGTGTGTGCTGACTGGGCCTGATCGCCTGGTTGTCCTGTACATGCCACATGAGGGCACTCAAGATGATCTGCTCTGTAACCTTCCCTGGCACTGAGGTCAGACTGACAGGCCTGTAATTCCTGAGATCCTCCTTCCAGCCCTTCTTGTAGGTGCATGTCACATTTGCAAACCTCCGGTCAGCTGGAACCTCCCTGGTTAGCCAGGACAGCTGATAAATGATGGAAAGTGGCTTGGTGATCACCTCTGTCAGCTCTCTCAGAACCCTTGGGTGATCCCATCTAGCCCCATAGGCTTGTGGGTGTCTAAGTGGTGTGGCAGGTCACTGACTGTTTCCCCTTGGATTATGGGAGCTTCATTCTACTCCCCATCCCTGTCTTCCAGCTCAGGGGGCTGGGTACCTGGATCACAACTGCCCTTACTATTAAAGACTGAAGTGGAAAAGGCATTAAATACCTTGGCCTTTCCCTCATCCTTTGTCACTGTTTCCCACTACATCCAATAAAAGATGGAGATTCTCCTTAGTCCTCTTTTTGTTGCTAATGTATTTATAGAAACTTTTTTTTTAATTGCCTTTTACGACAGTAGCCAGATTAAGTTCTAGTTGGGCTTTGGTCCTTCTAATTTTCTCCCTGCATAACCTCGTGACATCCTTGTAGGCCTTCTGAGTTGCCTACCCCTTCTTCCAATGGTCTCTCATTTTTTCCTGAGTTCTGGCCAAAACTCCCTGTTTAGCCAGGTCAGTCATTTTCCCAACTGGCTTGTTTTTCAGCACATGGGGACAGCCTGCTCCTATGTCTTTAAGATTTCCTTCTTGAAGAACAACCAGCCTTCCTGGACTCCTTTGCCCTTCAGAGCTGCCTCCTAAGGGACTCTGTCAACTAGCATCCTAAACAGACCAAAGTCTGCCCTCTGGAACTCCAATGGCAATGCTGCTGATCCCCTTCCTGACTTCTTTGAGAATCGAAAACTCGTATCATTTCACAATCACTATGCCCAAGACAGCTTCCAATCATTCAAATACAACAGAGAAGCTAATTTCTCTAAAGCCTGGTGAAGAGGATTCAGTCCATCAAATGTAGGTGTTTTCCCCATCTGTTGAGGTGCCATGTAGGCACCTTCAGAGTGCGATCTGGAGCTGGAACTCCAGTTCTGACCCTTTTAGGTTGTTCTCATATGATGCGAAATGAGAGTGTGCTCCAGGGAATGAGGAATGGGACCATGGTTCCTCCATCTGCCTGTTGGATAATGAAACCACGTGGCTAGAATGCAGATTTTTTTGCCTTTTACTGCTTTTGTGCCATTGTTTTTTGCTGGTCTGTCTGTTCAATAATTCATTTGAAGCAGGGAATTTGTTTTCACCCTGCATATCCTATAATGGGATGGCTAGAGGGTGTTGTAAGAACCTGAGAGGCAGGTGGTGTTCATAGTCCTCCCGCACTTAGAGCTCAGGTCCTGCTGCTTTTTGTGGAAGTGCTGTAAGCAGTGGTGGTATGAAACATGGAATAAATAGTTATAGCCAGGTGCACTAAAGCTAAGTACCAGCTTTTGGGCTTCTGTTGGGGAACAGGAGGTAATTTGCAGTGGAGAATTCAGACAGTTTCAACCTCGGTAGAACCTGAGGTAGGCACGGGGTAACTTAGGCACTTGTGTACATGCATGGATGAGCATTCAGGCAACTTTCAGATTAAGTAGGTAGAAATTAATGAGAGCAGGCAGTCCTGACTACTATGTGATCCAAATTGCTGTCTAGGATTTCAGGTTGATCTTTGGACTTGAACTTCAGTTTACCTGTGATTACGCAAGCTAAATATAATTGGAAAAGCATTCTAGGAATGCCAGTTAATTGCTTTTATAATTTTACATGCAGAACAATTAATGGTCTGGTATCTCCTATGCTATGCTACAGCAATACAAGATGTAACGGTGCTGAACATTGTGATTGGCAGTCTTCTACTGTGAATTACAGGAATATTTTCACAAATGTTATGAAGTCTCTATTCTTGTCACCTTCTACCTGAAAACCTGTTAGCTTCTCTCTACTCTTTTTGTTCTTGATGTGTAATGCTGACCTATGTTTGTAACTTGCAGTCAAACACTCATGATAGCATGTGTGAGCCCTTCAGATCGAGACTTCATGGAAACCTTGAACACGTTAAAGTATGCCAATCGAGCACGGAATATCAAGAACAAGGTTATGGTTAATCAGGATAGGGCTAGTCAGCAAATAAATGCTTTGCGCAGTGAGATTGCACGGCTGCAGATGGAACTCATGGAATACAAAACAGTAAGTTTATCCCCTTAGGACTTCTGCTTTAAAATGCTTACAGTTCTACAGCTTGTTTTTTTTGTCTGCTTCCACTTTGTACACAAAAAAATTTGAATAGCAACCCTAACTTAAACAACACCTCCAATTCCAGTGATTACCAAACATTTTTAGAAAACTTAGATTGTATCCCTAGAGAAAAGATACATAAATGAATGCCAGTGACATCAACAGGTTCTGCATGCTATTTGCTTTTTGAATGGCAAAAATTGACCTTGTCATGCTCAGTAATGAGAAATAGTCACTTCCAAAGCAATAATGACCACAATTTAGATTGGTACATAAATGGATGTGAACAGTAATTGTGTATGGCTTTTAAAGGCTTAGCGGGAAGCTAAAACAATTTGTGTTTTAAAAATAGATTTGAATTTATATAAGGTGAATACTCATACAACACAATGCCCATTTCTTCCTGAAATTTAAAAAAAATAATGTTTTGAGCAATAAACGTGGCTACCAAAGTGTCCTCCTACATTGTTATCCTTGAGATGGTATCCTAATTTGATAGAGGATTCTCTTTCCATTTCTTAACCTCTTCAAGAGCTTGTATTTCAGACTAAGATGGAATTATACAGGACTCAAATCCTAAAATGTTGGCCAGACATCAATGATTTGAAAACTATCTATTTATCCATGGTTTTTAAACTTTTTGAGAGAAGATTATCTTTTGCTCTGAGTGTCTACGTGGAATAGAAATAAATCTGTGAATTGCCTTTGCCAAGTTAAACATTTTTCATGTGTAGATCAGCCTTTATTAGTAATAAAATGCCTTTACTTTCTTAAGGGTAAAAGGATTATAGATGAAGAAGGTGTCGAAAGCATCAATGACATGTTTCATGAAAATGCAATGCTGCAAACAGAAAACAATAACCTGCGTGTTAGAATTAAAGCAATGCAAGAGACTGTGGATGCACTGAGAGCCAGAATAACGCAACTTATGAGTGATCAGGCCAACCAAGTGCTGGCCAGAGCAGGTATGTGGTGGGTACGTTGTGCTTGTGTGTAAACGGCTTAATAAATTAATGAACTTCAATAATTTCTGTGTTCTTTCTTCATGGGTCCCTTTGTAACAGTAATGTGGGACCTGCTTGGGCAGGGCTAGGCTCCGATCTGGAGAATTCCATTAATAGAAATAGTTTGGTGCCCTGATCTGCCCATTTATTTAGGACTACGAACAACATGAAATGTGAAATAATACTTTTGGATAGGAATTACTCGTGTGCTTAGCTATACATGGGCTTAGTTATTTTGCTTAGGGTGAGGACATGGACACAGATAAGTGAATGTTGGCTTGCTTTTCACCTCATAGAATAATTGACCAATTGACCATGACTTCATTGTTCTCTTGTGCACTGTTTGATTTATGGTACATGCATTGTTAAAAGTTGCTAATATGGAAAACAAATGTACTAGAAAAAGTTATGTGTAATAATCCTGATCATATGGCACAGAGGAATCAGAAACTTAATGCAGCTTAAAGAGGAAATGTATTTTATAAATCAGATAAAATCAAAACCTACAGCCCATATGACTGTTTCTCTTTGCTAGTACCTTGTGCCTTGTAACTGTATTCAGATATTTATACTGTTATTGTCCTTTCTCAATCTTTCTCTTCTGTCCACCTTCCCTTTCTTCTTTGTCCATTAAGGAGAAGGAAATGAAGAAATTAGCAACATGATTCATAATTATATCAAAGAAATTGAAGACCTCAGGTACTTGCATGATATGTATTTGAACATTTTTTATTAAACAAACAAAACGTAGTGTTTGGAAGTAAATACTTCAGCTGTTTTCCTGTGTGAGGATGAATTTAGAACAATGGTCTTTCAGTTTCTAAGATCAACTGGTGTTGCTCTTGGCCACAGAAAATTAAGATGTTAAAGATGAAGGTGACAATAAAAATGAAAGTAAGATGTTGCCTAAATAAAAATGGTGACTTGATATTGTTGCACAAAGGGCAGCAAAACATGGAAAACTCTTTTGTTGTCTTTGTAACCTTGTATATAAATGATAATACTGAGAAAGTACTTGCTACTTTTTTTTTTTTTTTTAAACAATAAAGTGTATCTGTCTTCCTTTCAAATTAAAAAAAAAAAGTATTAAATATTTTAGGTATTTTTTTCTCTTTCTTGGAGATGTATCATGCAACAAATATTATCTGGCCTATTCCAAGCTAGTGTTAGAGCTTTTGTGTAATGTGTATACACATACAGCCCATGCAGATATTTATCTGTACGTATGTCTGTGTGTATTTATACAGCCCTTAGCATTTCTATATATCCTGTCTCGGGTATACAATATATGTACAGTATACATAACCATTCTGTAAAATGGTCTCATCAAGGGATTTACTGCACTTGTATTTTGTAAGACATCAACTTGGTTTGCAGTTTCTTTTTAGATTGAAGTTAATGCATTGCAGTTCTAGATGTTAAAGAGTATTTGTCTCAAACATTAGCAATACTTGTGATTTGTGGTCTGCAATTTTTTCCCCCTTTTTTTAAAAGAGCAAAATTATTAGAAAGTGAAGCAGTGAATGAAAATCTTCGACGCAACTTGTCAAGAGCTTCAACAAGATCCACGTACTTTGGTGGACCATCAGCATTTTCAGCTTCTATGCTTTCTTCAGAGAAAGAGACATTGGAAATCCTAGATATAGCCAAGAAGGATCTAGAAAAGCTGAAAAAAAAAGAAAGGAAAAAGAAAAAGAGGTGGTGTATGAATTTTAATGCTACTTGTTTTTTCTTTCTTAGTAAAGAGATGTATTTTTTTAACCACCGAGAATTTAAAATTAATTTGTTATTGCTGTGTGAGTTTGGATCCTAAGCTGCTGTTTCTTCAAACCCTTTTACAAACTGGAGTTAAGTGTTTTGCATCTTTTCTTCCAGTGAAGTATGCAGTATTTGTAATGTCTCTGTTGTAATGATTTTTTTTCTATGTAGCTATGGCCGGTGGTAAAAGCACAGGTGTCCATAAATCTTGATTTTTATTTTTTTTTTTTAATTTAAAATGCATCTGAAATTCAACAGAAGTTTTCAAAACCAAAAATTATAAACTTTTTTATCTACCATATGTCAAAACTGAAGCAGCTTTCTGAAGAAAAGATACTCTGAATAGCTGGGATTTCTTTGGTAGACCTTGGAATGGCTTCTTTTCTTTATCTTCCTACTTTTATGAATGTTTTTGATTTTGTTTCCTAATTTTCTGCAACATCATGCTTTGCTGGTTTTTGCTATCCAACTTCTCATCTACTAAAATACTCATAGACATGGATATAAATGCCTGTTCAGACAGCAGTTAGTGCAGCAAGGATCTGTTTGTGTACTCTGAGGCTGATCCTGTTAGTTATTTTCCATACTTCTATTACTCCTTTTATTAATGCCCCTTCAGACTTTTTCCACAAGTTAAAACTAAAGTAGTATAAGCCTGAAATATAGTTGGAATATAAACTGGATTTGAGTTAGTGATATCTGCAATTTGAGGTCCTATATCTATAAATCTATTCACCACACAAATGTCTGATGCTTGTAGAGAACACTTACTGTAGTAGCAACTAGATTCTTCCTTTGTGTATGATTTTTCAGGAAACTCTTGTACTTTTATGGGTATTTTGATAGATTTTATGTCTCATGTTTATAGGAACTTAAGGGGATGATGGAAATATTAAATGAAAATAGCAGAATGTTCTGACCTCTCTTCAGCTGGGCATTTTAATGTTTTTCAGCTGTAAATGCAAGAACAAAGAGATTTGGTTTTGTGTAATATGTTTCAACACATTTCATATTCAAGCAGGCATTTAAATACAGCCTTAGAGCCCCATTTGTTAGACTGGGGCCTGAGTATTAGGTAGCAGACAAGATTGTGACCACAAAACAGCTAAAGGTTATTAGATATATTGAGTAATGTCTTTTATTGTAGGAGATAATGACTTTAAAAATGTAGCAAGTAAGAACACATGCTTGTTCATTTTGTTCTTTCTTATCTGAAAGTAGCTTCTGTGTCCAATCACACTTGCTCACACCAGGACAGTAATCTTATGAATGGGATATCCGAGTGGTCTGACCTAGAAGTAGGGACTAACTTACCACAAACTATTTTTGAGCTCAGTTTTCTATAAAATTAGAGGCCATATAAAATTTAAGTTGGAAGAGACCTCTGGATTATCCAGCCTCCATTTTTAAGCAGGTTTTGTGTTCTTTAGAATGGGATCATATTCTTCAAAGTTCTGGTAAGGTTTGAATCTATCTACTGGCCCATCTGTAGACTGCTTTGTAATAAATATTTATAAATTTCTGAGGTGCATATGGTAAGAGAAAAATTCCTTAGAAGCTAAGAAATGTTAGAATTTGAGGGATTATGCATAGAGCCTCTTATACCTGTTACCTGCAGAGTGCTTGTATCTAATTAATGAAATGCAAAGCCTGTGTACATGATATAGCACTGTAAATTTTTATTGTATTGAAATTTCAGGAATTGGCAATGGGTATACTAATATAATATATTGCACAGGGATGATTCACCCTGTTAGTAGGGATTCTTTGCTCTACTTCTGTCTTCTACAGGCATTTAGCTGCTTTTACTGTCCTATTTACTTTTAGGGTGCTGCTCTTTTAGACTTGTCTAACTAGCCTTTTCCTATTAAAATGGGATTGGTAAGCCTGGTTACTAGTTCTGCTCCATCTGCACCTTTCTTGATCTGTTTGTTTCCTGGTTGCGCGTCAGTATGATGAAAGGTGCATGATTTCAAATACATGCAACTTATCTAAATAGCTGTGAGCTAGCCTGAAGATCTAAGAGCCAGTTTCTGAATGCGCAGCAGGTATGTACTGCTATATATCTGTAGCCTTTAATAAGCATCTGTCATAAAGTTTATCAGAAACAGTTCACACAGCAGTAATGTTTTTCCTGCTGAAATACTGACATGCTTGGTTGGAGTGTCCCACCGTGTGACCTACTCACCAGAAGCCCCAGGGCAAACCTCCCATGTCCTTTCCAATTGTTTGTCAGCCTTATATACCTGGTAGCCTTTTTTGACTGTTATCTTTTGATTTCCCTAACCTTTGTTAACCTAAATTAGTGTTAAAATTACATAGGGTTCAGCATGTTAAGTCCTAGCTGATACTGAAAGAGGATGACAGGCAGTATAAGGTCAAAAGGCAGCAAAAGCTCTTGCTCAAAACTTGCTCATAATGAGAACATTTAGCAATTTCAGTAGTTGTTGAAATTCAAGCCATCTCTACACTCGTATATGTCATGCAGAAAGTTATTTACTGATACATCCACATTTGTTCAACAGGAAAAAGCACAAGTAAAAATACTAACACTTTATCCATCTCATTGCTTCTGATGCATATTTTTGTTAATTTATTAAAAAATAACAAGCAATCATTGGCATGTACTTTTTTTGAATCCCATAAAAATAAACTGGTTTTTGCTTTTTATTTAAAAACAAACAACAAAACCCCAAACAAAAAAATAAATGCAGTTTAAAGATTTTTGTATGAATTATATTCAGAATATATGTTTTAGAATATTAGTAATAAAAAGTTCTCATTACTATTTTATATTACAATATGTTATCAGCATATACAAAAGTAGTGCATTGTTTTTTTTCCTGATGTATTCCTGAGGATCTATAACTTTGATTCAATGGCAGTACTTCTTGCCATTTTTGGTATGTTACCTGCCAATTTTAAGTGGCAAAAGAGAGAGCTTTTTCTAGAACTAAGGTTTTTTGAGCCTGTGTTAGAAATAATTCCCAAAGTGAAATATATTTTCTATATTTAAAACTTCTTCCGTAATGTAAATTGAATATACAATACTTGACAGTGACAGATTAGTTAACCTACAAATGCTGCTTCTTTGTTTTCTGTTTACTTTCCAACTGTGCAAAATGTATTGCCTTTTTACTACTCGTTGTCTCTTGATGGTATCTTTTAAAATTCCGTTTTAAACTCCACAAGCTCATATATATCATTTTTTTTTACCTTCTTATCACTTTTGCTTTTCACTGTCTGGTTTGTCCTTCATTGGCTTGGCCTTCCAATACTGTACCTCGTGCTTTTGAAGGCTACAGAAACTTGAGGAAAGCAGTCAAGAAGAAAGAAGGTTGGAATATTTCCCAGGTTTTTAATTACCTGTCATTTCAATTAACTGGTTGTCATACATGAAAAGAAGTTGGGCAGATCCATAGGTACTTCAAGAGTAGCTAATTTGAAGTTTCAAACTTCTTTCCTGTGTTTTGACTTTAAACAAGTGTTTTAACTGGAAGCAGCCTCTGTTGTGGGATTGAGGTTGACTCTGGGATTGCACAGTTTTGAGCAGGCATTTGTGGGGAGGTGGTGCATTTGGGAATTGCAGCAGAATTTCTTTCTTGCATGGCCTGTATGGCATGAAAGGCAGGAGGAAGGCACTGTAGCTCATATGGTATAAAACGTATAGCAGGCAATATACAACAATAATAATTTTGGCATGTGAGATCAAGAAGGTCTTGATCCTTCACACCTCAGCTAAGTCTGCTGCTTTTATTTTGAAAAGTGTGGCTGAAGCCATTCCTTCCATTCAGCTTCAGCCAAAGCACATGTTAGTCAGAGAGAGCAGTTAAGTTGAGGGCTCTTAAAAATGAAATATACTGTCCTTGAAAATGAAAGTAGCAGCTGTTATGTTTCAGCTGTCTGCTTTGATACCCACTGAATTCAGGCAGATGTTGTGAATCCACAGCTCGGTAGCACACAAATTAAGCAGTGCTGTTCTGCCTGGGAGAGCTGCTGGCTCTCCTTCCTCCTGTCTCTCCCCTTTATTAGACAGAACAAAATGCTCTGTGGTGGTGAACTCCATGCTGTGTGCAGGCAGAGGGGAACTGGGGATTTGCCTCAATCTGCATGAAGATTGCAGCTAAGATCTGCTATCTTTTAAGCTTATTAACCAACATAAAAAAGAACCTGTTGTGGGCTGAGACAAGAGTCTGTGGAAATGAGATTGTGTGGTTCAGTGTTCCCTGTGGGCATTTGTTTTCTGTACAAATCTGGTTATTAGGCTTTTTACTTCCAGCCTCCCTGGCTGTTGCATGGATTCAGATGGTCTAAGCAAAAGGTGGGTTTTTTAGGTGTCACTTGCCAAATTACTGAACGTTTCCCATCACTGCACTGGGTATTGGTTTTATCTAAGAGCTGGACTTTGAGTCCGAGCTCCTCTTGGTGTCAATGGAGGAAGATGTGCATTTCTAGTTGCCCTGCCTGATCAGGGACAGCACGTGAATTGCCAAACTTTTATGATGCTGAAGTTTGTTGAGGTGGATTCCACATCACGCAATCATAACCACATTTTTTCATGATTACCCTCTATAGTGTCTAGCCCTGTTTTATCATGATTTCCCATCTGTAGCAGATGGTTCAGGTTTTGCACATGTAGCATTTAAAAAATGTTAAAACTCCTCCTAATGGCTAAAACACCAAACCTTTAAAACAATACAGAACAAAGCCCTGCTGTAATTTGTATAAGCCATCACTACAGTTCAGGTTGCCAAGAAAGGAAAGAATATAGAGATGCTTGACTTTCAAATAAGTTTTCAGCCATAGTCTGGGGAAAAAAAATCAGCATGGAAACATACTAAAAAGAAATCTTACTAGTTGGGAAAAGTTTCTTTTTGAGACAGACAGTCCTATTGCAAAAAATCAGTATTTCTTGATGGCCTATGTTGTATCATTGCCTATTTTGAGCATTCCTTTGATGTCAAAGTAAATAACTGATCAAAAGAGTAGCTGTATTATGATAAATTAGGTGGCATTTAACACTTATACATAAATTTTCATATTATTGTAAGCACAGTAGGCAGGCTCTCTTATAGCTTGACAGTGTAGTAATACATGTAATGTATGTTGTACTTACACAAAATGTTCTTCACTTGTTTTGTAAAAGCTATTCTGGGTACACTGCAACTTCCATGCGAAATGAATGCTGCTGTAGTTTATGAAGATGTGTATACTAATTGTCCCAGTCGTGCAGTATGCCTTAATCCAATGTGCTAATCATCAATATTATTTTGCAAGCTAAGATTAAGAGTAATTAAGCATTGTTTTACTATGTGTGGGAGTTTGGAAGTTGTGTTTTACCCATGCCCAACACTCGTGCCTTTGTCTAACTGCACTTTGGTTTTCATCTTTATTTGGAATTACAATTTATTGTTTTGGGGGATGTGAACTGCATGCCATTTCAGTTTGTGAATATTTTGTATCTGTACCTCTTCTGCTAGTGTTAAAGAGGATAACACAGATAACGAGCAGGAGAAGAGAGATGAAAAAGGCACTTCGGAGAGAGAGAATAATGAAATGGAAGCAGTAAGTATTTAGAAGTGTTTGGTTTATTTGTTCATTGCCTGTTTAAAGATTTACAAGGTTACAGGAAGGAAATTAGGAATGGGTCAGATGGATACTGTGGCTTCACAGTGATAGTCACAAGTGATTAGGGGCTGGAAAAATGTGGGTGTCCTTCAACATCTTTCTGTTTGGTACATTTTGTAGGAGGAAGTTCAGGAAGCAAGTGATCGTGAGGATGAAGAAGAGGAAGATGATGAGGATGAAGATGACATGGAAGTTGTTGAAAGCTCAGATGAATCAGATTCTGACTCTGATGAAAAAGGTGATGTCAGTGCAATATTTTGTAGTATTTTACAAGTACTATCTGTCATTCCTTGGGTTTTGGTAGGCAAGATAGCATGCTGTCAAACCACTGTCCATAATTCTCTGCGGATTGTGTGTCTAGTTGTAGTGCTAAGACATGTAATATACACTGAACAAGTATTCCTGTACTGGCTTTAAAATTGACCAGAGGCCATTGGGTGTTTGATAACACATTTCTTCCTTAGTTATAATATCCAAAATGTAAGGTTTAAGTACTGGGCTATTTTTATGTCCCAGGACTAATTGTCAAGGTGATAATGTTATCACAGCTGGCTTACATGTGATCTGCAAATTAGAATCACTGGAGTGAGAGGCAGCATCACCAGCAATTCCCTGAGTCGGGCCAAATAGACAAACTGAGTCAGTTGGTTCCCTCTTGTTTGTGAGTCACACAAACTATTAGCAGGAGTTGCAGGACCTAAAAAGAAAAATCTTCAACTGACATCTTTATTGTGGAACACATAATCTTAAACCAGAAAAGGACATAATTGACTAAGGAAATGAATTAAACTTTTATAAATTTGCGTGGGTTAGTCCTTTTTCTTCCTATTTTTCTCACGCTCTTCATCATTCCACTTCCATCATCAAGTTGGATCCTCTCTTCTCAGAATTTTGCCTGTATTTTTTTATGAACTAAAGGAGAGAAAGTCTCCCCTTGGAGTCTGCTAGCAGTCAAATTTTCCTTTTATAATCTCCTGGATTTATGAATGGCAGTTATTCTCCAGCCCTGAAATGTGATTGAAGTCTCATAGCCTGTGCAGCTTTTGCATGGGGAAGGACAGATTGCTGATGCGGAGATTTAAATGTGAGGAATTACAACATACAGGCAGCTGGGATCCAATGAGTGTGATCTTTCTCTACCTCTTTCCCAGTTCTAGGATGGGGAGAGTGTTTAAGGAGGAAACTTTATCATGAATCAGATAATAGTTCCATTTGCTGCATTATGCTTTGTGTAGAATTCTCTGATGCATAATTTACATGTCAGAAAATGACCCTAACATTGAAGGGGTTATCTATAGTTATGTGACTCTCACTGTTACTTTAACAGAAGTCTTAATTTTTAATCACTCAAATCTCTTTATTTTAGAAAATTATCAAGCTGACTTGGCAAATATCACCTGTGAAATAGCTATTAAGCAGAAACTGATAGATGAGCTAGAGAACAGCCAGCGAAGGTTGCAAACACTGAAAAGACAATATGAAGAGAAACTGATGATGCTACAACATAAGATTCGAGACACTCAGCTTGAAAGAGATCAGGTTCTTCAAAACTTGGGTAAGAAGTACAAAATCATTTAAACCTAGATGGTTGTGTAAGATACTAAAATTGAATTGTTTGCTAATTCCTTTTGTTTTTTCTCAAATGTGGTAAGAAATTGCAGAGAACAGTTTGTAGTCACAATGCCAATGAATCATATTTCACTCATTCTAGTTTCTGCCAGAACTGACAGGTTTTTTTTAAAGAAAAGATACTGCTACTACTGGGTATTTCATTTGGTTGAATAAGCATTTATTTTCAAATTTCTAGGAGCTTTCATTTTAACATAGTCCTTGAGATAGTTCCTGAATTAAAAGTACTTTACTGTTCCTCCCTCTCTCCTTTCTTTTGATTTGCATAAAAATGAGAACCAGGATCAGTGGCCTTGCAGAGGTGTTTTACTGACCAAGCTTCTTTGAATATGCCATTGTACTGAGATGAAAAACTGACTCTGGCTCATGGAATCCTAAGCCATAAATAGTTGAACCTTGGGAGAGTACTGCAGGAAGTGTTTTGTTTATTTCTTTCTTTTTAAAAATATATATGCCTTATAGTTATGTACTTTAGATACTTTCATTGTTCCCTTATTCTTTCTTAGACCTTCCCTTTTGACTAGTGCCGGAAAAGGGATACTAGGTTTGATGGCTCTTGAGACTGTTGCTATGATCTTGTGCACATGTGTTGCCAAGCATGTGTGTATCCGTGTCTTCAGGTACTCAGATATTTGCTGTCTAGTGCAAAGAAATCAGAAGCAAAGTATTAATACTTGATCTGTTATCCATAAAGTCATACAAGGTGGAAAGCTCAAAACAGTGCAAGTGACAGGAGCTAGTGACAAATTAAATTTTTCAAAGATTTTGCAGACATTGCTGAAAGCAGAGGACGCAGTCCTCTCTGTGGCTGCCAAAGTAAAAATATCCTGAACAAAAGAACTCTGTTTTGCTCTAGGTTCTGTAGAGACCTATTCAGAAGAAAAGGCAAAAAAAATCAAATCAGAATATGAAAAGAAACTCCAAGCCATGAACAAAGAACTGCAGAGGCTTCAAACAGCACAAAAGGAACATGCAAGATTGCTTAAAAATCAGTCTCAATATGAAAAGCAACTGAAGAAATTGCAGCAGGAGGTGACAGAGATGAAGAAAACCAAGGTATATTTCAGTATATTGCAGTGTCGTACAATGAGTATTTACTGAAAAATGGGCTGAAATCTCCTGTGCATTTATCTGCCAGATAACTTTGTTTTTGCTGTCAGCTGCTCAGAAGTCTGAAAAGAGAAAAGATATGAAGACTAGGCTATTCCAGGGAGAGAGGAAACCTAAAAAGGTTTAATGAACAGAAGTTACAGTATCAAACATGGAGAAGCTTGCACTGCTTATTAGCTGTTATTCAGCACTTAGTGAAGAAGACACTTAGATGGAGGAGGTAAATTGCTAAAAGTATGTAATATACTGGAAGATGGCAACTTGAATGAGAAACTGAGTGAGGGCAGGGAACACCACTTCAGTGTAAAGAGCTTTTTCTAAGTGATGATGTCTTTACAGGTTCGCTTGATGAAACAAATGAAAGAAGAGCAGGAGAAAGCTAGAATGACTGAGTCTAGAAGAAACAGAGAGATTGCGCAGCTTAAAAAGGAGCAACGCAAACGAGAGGTGATTTGACAGATAAAGAACTTTCATTTGCAATATGCATCTGCCATTATGATGTGTGCATCTACTTGCAGGCACACAATGTGTACACACATTCACTGGGACTGCCATGTACCTTTATATTTTGACCAGATGAAATGCACATAATTTGATTTGACTTCTATGATAGCTTAGTTTCTAGCTTCAGATGATAACTGCAACAGAAAATAGGAGACTTATTGAATATGTATTTCAGTATTATTTTATTAGTTAATTTTTGCAAAACTGTTGTTGCAACTTTAAGTGCATGCAGGTATTATTTTTGGTAGAGAATAGATATGGTGAAATGCTTATTTTCATTTTGTCCTAGAAAGACCAAGAAACCGCTATGACTTGATCTCTTCATGTCACAAAAATTTTGCAAACTTGTATTAGTGTGTAAAGGTCTTTGTTTGTTTGTTTGTTTTGTATTTTTTTTTGTTTTGTTTACGCAATACAGTCCTTGTGGCAGATAATGGAAAAAAAACCACGTGCTGCTTGTATTTTTTTCACAGCATCAGCTCAAGCTTCTGGAAGCTCAGAAAAGGAATCAAGAAGTTATCTTGCGTCGCAAAACTGAAGAGGTACTGTGGTGAAACAGTAATGTATCTTTGAAAACAGAATGATATTGTATTGCAATAACTTGGAACACAGTATTGTGGAGAGGTAATCATGTCTTTGCACTCTGTTTTAGGTCACAGCCCTTCGTCGGCAAGTAAGGCCTCTGTCTGATAAAGTGGCAGGAAAAGTAAGTCGAAAATTGAGTCTGCCTGAGCATCCTATACAGGAACCAAGTTCTAGCTCATCAGTCGAGCATGATGGTTCAAGAACAGCAGCACAGCAGAAGATGAGAATTCCTGTTGCAAGGGTTCAAGCGTTATCTGTAACTGCAACAAATGGAACAGGGTAAGAATCAAAACTGTTTATACTTTCTTAAGAGAACTGAAAATTGCATGGATTTTTCAAGCAGATAAACTTGTGATGATACATATTGCAGTAGTAATTTTTCAAACTGCTGTCATGTAATGCTCACAAAACAGGCATTTTACCATTATCAAATACAACCTGAGTTTTGTGGGTTTAAGACTGTGGAATAATGTAAAATGGCATTAAAGGGCAAATCACATTAAGAAACCCTAAAATTTCAAAACGGAGTTAATCTGTCCTTAAAGAGAAATGCCTTGCCGGGCCAGTGCCTGCCGTGTTCTTGAGTACAAAAAAAAAAAACCTTGTTAGAAAACGCAATTTAATATATTAGGTTTGCTGGTGGTCTTCTACCGTGATTTGAAGCAGATCTCCTTGTTAAACAGGGACAAACTCTCAGGTGGCATCTGATTTCAATAGTGCATTATACAAGATGCCACAGCGTTTGATACCTGTTTTTCAAATACAACATACTAAGTGCAGTACAGTTCAGGGCTGGGTGCAGTTAGCCATCTGGTGCAATGAAAAACTTGAAGAAATTTTTAAGTTGCCTGTGAAAAATATTCTGGCCTGATCATTTCCATGTTCAAATGTGTAATTGGTCTGCTTTAGACTTAGTTGTATGTTTCTCTTGAATTTACCACAGAAGGAAATACCAGCGGAAAGCAGTGACAAGTAGAGTTTACTCCTCACGGGCAGCCAGGATGAAGTGGCAACTGCTTGAACGCAGAGTGACTGATATCATTATGCAGAGGATGACCATTTCCAATATGGAGGCAGATATGAACAGGTTACTTACGGTGGGTGATCTGCTGAACACTGGCTCTTTTGTCGTATTAAATAGAGAGAGAGCATTTATTTTTGCTGTACATGAATTGCTGTGGTGGTGGCATGGGCAAAACAATTGGAATCCATTGCAGTCAACGAAGAAGCTCTAAACAACACCAGTAAGCACTTGAACT
The DNA here is from genome assembly GCF_963082525.1 of Nesoenas mayeri. Taxonomy (NCBI): domain Eukaryota; kingdom Metazoa; phylum Chordata; class Aves; order Columbiformes; family Columbidae; genus Nesoenas; species Nesoenas mayeri. The sequence continues at coordinate 16,662,593 of NC_137541.1, forward strand.
GTGGGATTGTTGTGCTTAGTAAGAAATAAAAAGGACATTAATGGAATAATATACACCTGTGTATCATTCTATGTTAAAGTATAGCAAGGAAAAGAAAACAAATATGTGTTAAAATGCTGTGGAGTGTTTACTAATTCCTTTTTATGTAATATTATGTCTTTGTGGATAATAGCAACGTGAAGAACTTACAAAAAGAAGAGAAAAGCTTTCAAAGCGAAGGGAGAAGCTCATCAAGGATGGGGGTGGCAGTGAAGTAGATAGAAATGTCCAAAATATAAATGAAGAAATGGAATCACTAACTGCAAACATAGACTACATTAATGACAGCATTTCTGACTGCCAAGCAAACATTATGCAAATGGAAGAAGCAAAGGTAGGTCAAATATTAATGCAAAAATAGTAAAAAGGAGAAAAGAAAAACAACCGTGTTAGCTTTGAAAATATTCTCATTTAGAAATGAATTTTGTTTTGGCTACATAATTATTGAACCAGGAAATGAAAATTACTGAAAACTTTGAAATCTGAAATGAAGAGTGTTTATACAACTGAATTTTCAGATCTGAGTTTTAATGTCAATAGTGTAATGCAAGTTAAGATTGCAAAGCATTTAAGTGTCAAAGCTGATGCTTTCTATTCTGCTGGCATTAAATTAATAGAATTCTTGGGACTAAAGGCTAACAGCTTGAATCATATTCCTGTAGCTGTTGATATACTTACACTGCCTTGTATTGGTTTTTTATACTTAAGTATTTTTGTATGTAAGAATTCATATAAATTCTTTATATTGCATTTTAATATATTTCAATTATGGAACAGTGGCCTTCTGTAACTAAAGATAGTTTTTAGGCCATGTTGCTTGTTTAGAATTTATTTATTTTCTTTTATTTTTTTTATTTTTTTCTTAAATAGTAATCTAGTAAAGGGAAGTTGTCTACTGCAGTTGATGTAGAAATTTTATGTTACCGAAAGCAGTAAAATCCAAATGTGGAGACTTTTATAATGTGCATCACATCGTATACAATCTCAGAGGAAGAATCCATCCCCTGCAATCTCTCTTGGCCTGTGGTAGCATGAAATCTGAACTATAATGCTTACCAGTATTTTTATATGGCAGTGCTTGAGTTCCTCCTCTCCCACCTTGAGCTAATCTGTGCTTTAATACATGTTACTTTGCCAGCAGCTTTTACTGCTTTTACTCTCATCAGGGTTTCTTGAATTTTGGACAGCATGGTGCAAGGTTACAGGACTTTACCAGTGAAGTGGTGAGCACAAAAGGCTTAATACTTGAGGCTATCAAAGTGCTTAATAATGACTGAGAATACTTGGAGGAAAAATGAGGAAAAGAGTGAGGGAGAAGTCTTCGAATGCATGAAGGCTGCAGGGGTTGAAGGAATGCACTTATTTCTGCATCCACTGTGAACAGCTTAGCTTGTAGAAAGAAGGGGTCTGAGTTGGAGGTTGAGAAGAGCTTTCTAATAAGAAGAGAACTGAAGCACTGGAAGAGACTGGGAAGTCTGTACTGTGGGGTGTTTTGGGATAGTTTGTACAAAAAAATTGTCAGACGTGGTTTACAGGTACCAAGGGGGTGAACTGACTGTTGCAGCATCTTTACTTTCTGTCTTCTCTGATTACCATAATGAATTAAAAAATTATGCATTTTTCACTATCTGTCTTTGTTGTTGCACATGTAGGAAGAAGGAGAGACCCTGGATGTAACGGCAGTGATTAATGCTTGCACTTTGACAGAAGCTCGATATTTGCTTGATCACTTCCTCACGATGGGTATCAATAAGGTAATGCATTAAGTGAAAGATGTGTGTGCCAGGAACCAGGAGCAGAGCTGTGCTGCCATCAGTACTAACTAATGTGAATTTATGGCTGTGAAAAGTAAGCTAGACAAAACAAAGCTAGTCGATGCTACTGAATCACGCTGGTTCTCAGCACGAAGGCCCTTGAGATCCATTGTCTCCTTCAATCCATTGCTTGTTTTTCAAATACCAGTATGGTCTACTTCACTAATTACCTCATGTTGTTCTTATAAGAGCACTAGCTTTTCGTAAACAAATAAATAAAGTTGTTCTATGTTTTTCAACAAGCGCCTGAAGAATGCTCAGATTTTTTTTTAAAGACCGGCTCATCTATTTCCATAAAAATATGAGTGTTTCAAATATACCAATGCATGGCATACTTCAGTCAAACTTTTTGCTTCTGAATAGAGCAGTATGGGCTTTTTCTGAAAGCATTGGGAAGCAATATTTTCAAAAGGAGTATTTGGCAACCCTGTACACACATATATGCTCTTGCTGCTGTTTTTCTTTCTGGTTAGAGGCCATACTCAGTGGTAATCAAAAAAGTTTTTCTTGCAGCAGAATTAATATGAGAGAAGTGTCTCTAACTTTGTTCACAATTTCTCGTTATCGTGATATAAGCTCTGTTATGTGAAGGTGTTTCTCTTCTTTCTGATAAGTAATTACTGTGTAGAAAACCTGAAGTATGTTTTCTTGCAAAACTGGTCATGCATGCTGTCTATTCTGTTGTTGTTTCCACGTGAAAAATGTGTTTATTAATGTTGTTTTAGTTTTTCGATAAAATCAGAATCTAATTTGTAAGTCCATAGTACTGCACTTCTTTCTCAAGTGCTAGTGTTCAAACTCCTCTGTTATTCTACGAGCCTTTGAGAAGTTTTGTACCTTTGTTTTTCCCTACTGTTTCTTCTATTGGGAAACTGTTCTCTGAAATTTCCTTGGCTACATTTTCTACAACATGGATCTAGGGAATAGACTCTCTTAAGTTAGGCCACAATATGTTTCAGCAAAAGCTGAGTGATTCTGTAGGACAGATTACTGTTCTGTGGTTGTTGGTGTTTGGTGGTGGTGGTTGGTGTGGGGGTTTTAAATTTTTTTGTGTGTGTATGTTTGTTTTTTTGTTTGGTTTGGTTATTTTTTTCTTCTTACAGGCTATCATAGGTAATAATTTTTAAAAAGTACTTATTTGTGAAAAATGAAGATGGCGCTTTTTTTCTTTCTTCAGATGCTTTCTACTCTTAAATAAACACAAATGATCTATGAATTGTGCTTGTGATTCACATCCAATTTAGTCACTAGATGCAGGGTCTGAGGAACACAAGTTAAATGAATGCTTAATAAGCCCCTTTAAAAGATTTTTTTGTTTCCTTGTTTTTTAAAAAAGGACCTTTAGTTGATACCTGATCTTTAAGATGCGAGAGGGAGGTAACAATGTACATGTTGTTTGTCTTTTGTAGTTTTTAAAAAGTTTTGGCAATTCTCATTTTGCAGCAAAACAGTTGTGATAAAGTGTGTTTCATCTTTCTCTTTCTTTCTTTTTCTCTCTCCCAGGGTCTCCAAGCAGCTCAGAAAGAAGCTCAGATTAAAGTTCTTGAGGGACGTCTTAAACAGACAGAAATTACTAGCGCTACTCAAAACCAACTGCTGTTTCATATGCTAAAAGAAAAAGCTGAATTAAATCCTGAGCTTGATGCTTTGCTGGGTCATGCTTTGCAAGGTAATTTTGTCATCTTATATTCTAAATAGTCAACTGCATGTCATGTTTGCCTTTCATGCATGCTGTACTGGGCATTCTAGGCTATTTCTTTTCTGAATAGATGCTGTATTTTAACATCTTACACTTAAACTGTTTCACAATTGGTGTGCATGTATGTCATTTTTAAGTATATCCCCTCAGCAGTGGAATGTAGGAAATAAAGAAGGGGTTTTTTATTATTGAGACATTTAAATTCAAGTAATCTGCTTGTTTTTTCTACAAAAGACTGTGTTTACAATTTGCTGTAATTTTAACTTCTGAATGTGAAATTCTAAATATGCAATTCTGTTCAATCACCATGCTAGTGATTTTTGAAAGTGACATGTCTGTTACAGCATCTATTCTACTTCTCATGAGATGACATTAAGAAATTTAAAATACATTTGGGTACTTTTGTTTTATTTCTTTTTATAAATGGATATGTTTTGATTGGAGTGTTGCTTTTGTTTCCTTCTTGCTGTTATTTACACAGACCTAGATAGCATACCGTTGGGTAAGTATGTTTAGCTTTCTGTGTACTGTACAGCTGCATGAGCTACTAATTCATTCATGTTCACTAACTGGTGCATCTTAGAATTTGTGAGTTTGTGAAGTTTGCATGAACTATTGTGTAAATGTACTCATTATCATGAGCTTACAGAGCATTTCTTCCTTTCTGAAACCACCTATAGCCCTCATATTAGATAGATCTGTCGGATAAGTGAACACAGAAAGCTGAATTTCAAATTTATGGCTTACTGCTTATGAACCTATAGTTTGTTCAGACTACATAAAGCTATTTCGTGATATACTACTGCTGTAGTTATGACATTCTGCTCATCTTTTTAGGTCTGAAAGAAGGTAATTCTTAACACATAGGTGATTTTGAACCTTTTGCAGATAGCTTATCTTGTCATGTAAATATTTTACAGAATGCAGATTATATCTCACTTTTTCAATTGGCTTTAGTTACTGACTTCACTGATTTTTGAGATGAGGTGATTGTTGTTGTTTTTTAAATGATTCCCAAATAAATTGCTCTTTTTCTCCCCTCCCTTGTTCCTAGCCACAAAATCAGCTATGTTTGAAACTTGAAAAAATAATCCTGATGTCAGTAACAATTCCTCTTGTGCTGTCTTGCATTACTTCTAATCCCATTATGCTGTCCTGTGCTAGTTGCATAGGTCTCCAAAACATTTGGAGACCACCATAGTGCCTGAAAGATCATCACCTGGTGTAAACTGGTGAGAATTTTACCAGCTTCCTGATGGGTGACACGTGAAGATCTGTGTCAGGGCATCTTCCTGCATATGGACAGTATTGTTCAGGAACCTCAGTGGTTATTAATACCATAGTGTATCTAAAATAGACCATTAATGTGTGTGCATGTGTGTGTTCATCCCTACTGGAGTGAGAGCAATGCCTCTCCAGTCAGGAATATAGTATTGTGTTTTCTTTGGCCCTGGACAGGGTTTTACTTATTAACAGCATCTGAAGCAGTGAAAAATCATTTGTTAAATGCATTGGAACAGTAGCTCTATTGTGAAAGCTTTTTAACACTTTGCAAGCATGAACTGAGTCTTTTAAAACACCTAAACTGCTCAGGTGTCTGCTATCACTTTATAGGAAGGAAACTTGACTGTGTATCTTGGCTGATATGCCATACTCAGCTCTGTCCACACTGAAGTCCAGACTGTTGATCGTGTGTTGTAGCCCCTCTGAGCTGCAGGGAGCTCAGACACGGCTTCAGTGAGGCCCCAAGGCTGGGACTGCCAGCTGCTCAGCAGGGACTGTGGGCTGAGGGCTCCCTGGTGACCTGACACGATTCCCAGAGCTGGAAGTGTGGGTGGCAGCAGATCTTGAGACTGATTTCACCAGGCTCCCTGGCAGCCCAGTGGTACTACCCAGCCAGCCCTGTTCCCAGTAGAGGGGCAGCACTTCCAGGGTGCCTGTGAACCATTCCCTTGATGCCTAGTTTCGGCTTTGCCTTCAAAAGTTCCAAGCCATTTGAATACACTTGGCTTGAAGAAGCTTGGGCATTCTTCAGTGTAGTTGTGCACCTGCATTAAAGGGTGGACTTAAGAAAAGGGTTCAGTCTGCAGAAAAGTACATCATAGGCTCAGGTTCTGACCCTCAGAATGGGTTTTGAAGGCACACCTGCCTTGTGTGTGGAGAACCAGCTGCCATTCGCTATCCCATCTGCTCTTGAAGAGTTAACATGACTACAAATTTGAGTCCTGGAGTGTTGCTTCTGCTTTCTGAAGAATTGTAGGAGCTGCTTTTTTCCTTCCTGCCTGTGAAATATGGATGTTCATGGGTGTGACTCACAGCCATATTTGTATAGATCTTGAGAGGGCTGGTCAAACGTGATTTCCTCAGGATGAACCGTGCTGGTGTGCTGCAGTCTACTGGTACTGCCCAGTTGCATCTGCAAGAGGATCAAGACAAGTCATCAGAAAAGCTCTTCTCTCTTCTTCCGTCACTTGTTTATTAACAATCTCCTCAGCCACTCCTCAGTACTGCTTTTACTAACTTCATTGGTCCTTTCATCTCTTCTTGTTCAGGACTTCTTGCGGAATCTTATTCTTCTGCCTCTTCTCATTTCACTGATTCTGTGTGCTGGTTTCTACCCGGGACTCCCTGCAGTCTTCCTGTGCTGAACTGCAGGCACACTGAAGAAAAATATCAACACATGTCAGGTCACATGCGTGTGAGTCTACAAATACAATCCCGTCTTTTGTGGCCATCCCACACTTTCTACTTTGTTACCTGGGAAAGCTGATTGCAAGTTCTTTATGAAAAGGGGATGAAGTAACATCACCCTAACATCAATCTTATGTTAAAAAAAAAAAGAAGGCATTTCTTTTATTGATGCTGCTTTTGTGACTTGCTTGGAGGAGCAGTACTCTAGATCCACCTCTTCTGCAGAAGACATAGCATAATAATGTGTATAGAAGAGGTTTAACATGGGCTCAAATCTAGGGTGGAACGAAAAAGGAAGTTCGGAGTGCTATTCATGTAACCCTGCTTTCTTTATAATATTGTTGTATTTCGGATAATTAAGTTTATATTGTTAAAACTAATACAGCAGTTGGATACCTCTGAAGTGCATTGTTGGGGCTAAGTTGATATATGGTTTTGACTTTTTGGGAAACGTTTTTAGTAGCAGCATACACAAGAAGGCAGCATTTTCCTTTTCTTTATTCCTTCTCAGAATTCAACTGGAAACTATATATCTTTCCTCCCTTTCTCCAAGGCATGAACTTGCACTTTAAACATATAAATGGACAAACATATTTTAATATGGGTGCCAAATAAATAGTTTCTATGCAATACTAATGGTATCTGTTTTATGGTAGAAATTGAGTAAAGAAACTTAAAGCATCTCTAATAATAAAGAAGAAATGTAATAGAATGTCATGAGAAGGTTATTTAATCCTTAAAATTTCATGAGTATGTTCAAAAATAAGGGTCTTTGCTTTCAGGAATGTATTACCTATGTCCTTAAACTATGCTTAAAATATATTATTACACAATAATACTCAAGTTAGGGGATTTGGTTTCCCAGTGGTTTGGAACTGATTGTACATGTGCCATGGATTGGTCTCAGCTTGATTGTTTTGCAGATTTTGCATGCAAACATGTTAATCTGGTGTTTGACAGTGTTAGTGTGACACGCATGCTGGCTTTGTCTTTTGTGGACAGGTTTGTGTACTCATTTTACTTCAGGAGCCTTTCTACTGAACAGCTTCAGTTTACAGTTAACTTCACTACAATTAATGCCTGTTTAGGAAGTACTTCTATAGTATTATATAGTGGCATCATCCAGTTTTGAAAGCTAAATGCTGATATACTAATAAAGTGTTTGCTTCTTGTCAGCCCAAATGCTGCCGTTCTATATGTGCCTCAGCTTGCTAGATAGTTAAAAATACAAGTCTTTTCATTATAAGCAGGTTGATTCTGCCTTAGAGCAAGAAGAAACATCCTTACTGTGGATTTATTTCAATCCTGTCTGTTCTATCTATTGCAGTTAATTTCCTTTGCTTTATCTTCTTTCTTCCAGACTTCCTTCTAGAATTTATTTCTGATTTTCTGTCATCCCTGTTGCTTTGCTATGATAAATAGCGGACCACATTTGACACAGTATGTCTAGGTGTATGATTTATTTAGATTGTATGAAAAAACTTAGTTCAGATACCAGGAAAATTCATTTGGGACTGCCTAGCAAATAGTCAAGGTATTTTGAAAATCCCTGCCTTTTGTATGCTGTTCATCTACGTTCAACATTGTCTGAGGTGTTTGTGTAGTGCTTAAAACCTGCATGTCCTGTTGAAGGTGGCCAGACTAACATTATTCTCTTGGAAATTTTCTAGAAAATTTGGAAGATAGTACTGATGAGGATGCCCCACTGCATAGTCCTGGGACAGAAGGAAGGTGAGCAGTCTTTAGATCTGGTTCTAGAAAAATTACTGTAATTTCCTCTTTTTGTAACCAATCCTGTATGCCTTAGAAGATACTTTTGACATTGTTTCATTACATTTCACCCACCATTTCAGTAGAAAGGAGGATCAAATAAAAATAGCCGGCAAAAATATGACTATTTTGTTTCTAACTGTGATGCAATTTTTCTTTCAGTTCATTATCTTCAGATCTTTTGAAGCTTTGTGGTGAAGTCAAACCCAAAAGCAAGGTAGGCTGTACAATGATGATAATAATTAATCTACGTGTCTTTTAAATGATTCTATGATTCTGTAGTAATTCATATTTTAATGGCACCTTCTAGAGAACGCTCTGGCTTTGCTCTAGAGACATAAATGAATAAAGACACGCAAAAGGTGAATAGGCGTACTCTTCATGTGTTTTGTATGTAATATGCTTTTTTGTTATATTCTCCCCGAGAAGCCAATATAAAAATACGCTTTGTCAATATTTTGTGGTTGAATTTTTACAGTTTCAGAAAGAGAGATGTTCTCCCAATTAATAGCACTCAGAACTGGAGCAGATTTGCAGCTTAGTAGTAGTTAGGCTGCAGTTTAATGCCAGTGGGAACTGTGAACATGTTTGTTTGCTATTCGCTTCTGTGGTCATAGGATTGTAAAGGAAGTTTATAAAAGAGACATATGTTTGACCTTCAAGCTCTTAATTACAGTTGGCATTGGAGGAATATATCTAGGCTGGCTGCAGTTTAATATTAATGGCAGCGGGAACTGGAAATGTGCACTGATTGTGATTTTGCTTTTATGCTCACCGGAGCATAAACCAAGTTTGCAATCAAATAGAAGCTTAGCCTCCACTCTTCTAACTGCAGTTGGCTTTAGAGGAATATATCTAGGTTGCCTGTTGCATTATTGGTGCCTTTCATTGGTGTGCAGGTCGTTAGGCAGGTAAACTGAGTTTGAAAATGTTGGCATAAAATGAACGTGTCTTTTTTGTAATGGCTCTGTTCAGACTGGACCTTTGTCCTCCCCAGTGACCTTTCTTTCCCTGAGGAATAGATTTAATTTCACAGTGTCATCACACCTAGCATGTGTAATCCTTTTTTTTAAGGAAGGACTGTGTTGCACAAAGCTTGGCTCCTTTGTGATGTTTTCTGTTTTCAAATTGTTGAAACGCTGAGCAAATCCTAATTCACATTGGCTTAAAGTACTCTTGAAGTGACAAACTAAGGAAGAAGCAGAGTTTGTAAATCAGAAGAAGCATCAGTGTAAGAAGTCACACTAGTATAATTATAGCTATTTAAATTTACATTCTGCTGTATTCCTCTCTGCCTTATAACATTTCATTTGGATAAACCTTAGGAGAGTAATATTGTACTACTGTATTATTGACAGTCACTTGTACTTGGTTGAAAGGATATCCTTGGAAACTAGTTGTCAAATCAGTATCTCATGCTGTTGAATTTGACTTGCCTCCTCTGAAATTGTTGCCAAAGTAGAGGTGAACTCCTTGGTTTAGTTTCCAAAGGTAGTGGGATGTAAACTACCAGCCAATGCTACGCTTAAATGTAGCACTCTAGACATATAGCATGGGATGTTTAAATTGCAACTTGGTTTTTATTTGTCTCTAGGCCCGCCGGAGGACCACGACCCAGATGGAGTTGCTGTATGCGGACAGCAGTGATTTAGTCTCTGAAATCAGTGCTGCAGACTCTGCTTTGGCTGGCACTCTTGCATCAGTTGCAGAAAACCAAGCAAGTGGGATGGCTGCTGACACAAATGATACTTCTGCTAGGGACAGAGAGTTTATTCCCCCACCATCTGGCTTACCTTCTAAAATAGGCAGCATGTAAGTTTGGCCATGCTGTACTAATTATCCTTTGCTTTTAAAAAATGCATGTTGCCAGTTTCTTTTAATCTATTATTTTAACTTTACAAAGGAGATTGATATACTTGAAGCTTGCCTAATAATACTGACAAAGCTCCTCCTTTTCTACCATCACCACTCTAGAAAATATAAATGCACTGTTGTAAATAATGTGTTTCTTATTGAATATACAAGTTCTATTAAGTTGCTTTGTCGTAGTAAAATTACTGTAGCCTTGTTTCTAAGTAGCTGGAAAAATCCATGTCGTACGTTAGATACATTGCTATATTAGTGCTATGGGCAATGCACATTCTAGGGAGCTAGTGAGAATCTGCTTAGAACAGCAGAGATTTAAAAAAACCAAACACCCCACGACCAGCCCAAAGACTTACATAATGCAGTAATAGTATCTGTATACAGTCCTGACTATTAAGTGAAATCTTTCTATGAGTCATCCTGTGTGGATTGTGCTTAAAATGACTCAGTCTATGCAATAAGGAAACATGTTGGATATTATGAATTCTCAAAAATAATTTCTATTTGCAGGTGGCAGCTACCTGCAGAACAGATTTACTAATTAAAAGTATTACTTGACGCCAAATATAACTAAAAAATATTATTTTTGTCTTTTTACTTTGGGACCAGCAGCTGTCTCTCACATACACTCTCTTCTTTTTCACTTGCTCTTGCTGTTCTTTTTTTATATCTACCGATATCACTGTTGGTTATTAGCCATTCACTACTAGAGACCTTTTTCTTGGCTTTTTAGGTAGTAGCTCCTATATTGCACAAGCTCACGCGTAAACCGAATGCGCTTGCCACGTTCAGCAATATGGAAAAGCTGTGCCCCATAGCTATCCTCCTATTACAGATCCTGGAATTAGACATCTTTCACTACCCATCTGTCCTATTTGCATAATATTTTTACAGCAGTCTCCTCCTAATGTACATTTGCAGTTTGCATTATTTTTCTGTGTATTTCTAGCACCTGCTTGAGGTGACAATCATGAACAGCAGAACACTGCTGACAGTAATTATTAACCCATGCGGATGGCTTCAGTGCATTTTACCAGTAGAATCTGCTTGGAAAGAATGCTCTTGGGGGTGAGGATAGGTGGAGAAACCCACTGTTTTCAGCAGTTAGTGTGAGATCACTAGGGACTCTTGAAGCTTCAAGATTAAAACGTCAAGTGTTATGACCTGGCATCCAAGACTCAGGTAATACCAACTTTTGCCTCTCTCCATCTGCTAGAATGTATCCATTTGTGAAAGTGAGCCAGCAATGAGGCAAAATGGGATTTTACGAAAACTGTGTTCTGTGAGCATTAGGGAGTTATGCGCTGTCAGTAAATCAGTTTCATCAGCAGTATGCCTCACGTACATTTTGATTTGTTATTGATCATGTCTTAGCAGATACGTGACCAGAAATTCCCACAATCAGTCTGCAGTGGCTTCCTTACTGCAATTTAGATGCTTTTTCAAAACTAGAACTCAGTATACTTTATACACTGTTACTATTTTTGCTGGTCACTGGTCATTGTTGAAGAAAGCTTCTCTTTGTCAGCCATCTGGCCTTCCTATAGGGGTCTGTAGTGCTGTCATATTGTATAATAAAATACATTATTCTGGAGCAGATTGTGGTCTTATCTGCAATAAATATTACCTCCCTTGTGCAACTTACTGAAGTGGCATTCAGGGATGTAGAAGCAGTAACAGTGATCCAAAATACACATTCTCAAAGTGACAGAAATTAATTATATGCTATGGGGCAAATCTAGGTGTCTTTATATGTACAAACTGCTCCACTTTGGAAACCCCTCAATTTTCTTGGATCTGTGGTGATTCAGGGAGGTGCCTAAATGCACCTGGGCAACAGTTATTTTGGTTGGAATTCTGTTCACAGAGATGGATAGTGCCATTGTCCTTCGATATTCTAAACTCATCTACAGCAGCCTCTTCAGACTAGAGTGGCCTCCTGTAGGTATTGTGCCAGCTCGTGAGATGTCTTATGTCCTGGAAAATCTGAAAGGACAATGGAAGCCTGTAATTAGGTGTGTCTCTTGCTCCTTTTCATTCAGGTGATTGACATAATGCACCTGGTTTTTACATCTATGCTTGGGAATACCGCTGCATTTTTAGAATACCTGTATTTCCAGGCTGTCAAAAGAAATTCATAATATGGGCGTGCTCTTTGCACCTTCTTCTGAGGACATGCCACTCTGGAGTCAAAGATGGAAGACTCAAGGGGCAGGTAGAGTGTGAGCAAGAGGGAGCTGACTCCATGTCTGAGTATGCAGGATGCTGGTGTGAGCCAGAGGAGCTTGAGTTTGGGTTTCTGGTGTGATTTATTTAGTCTAATAACTTCACAGAAGACTCATAGGGCAACCATGGCAGTGGAGACTGTAGTCCAAGTTTGTCATCCTTGCTGAAAGATCTAGCTGTCAGGCCTATCACAGGATTCACCTTGTAACCCAAATACTTTTTACATTCCTAAATGCATACTGGTCCATCATAAAGAGACAGGTACTGTGTCCTGTTCCCCGTCTTTCTGTGTCCTTTGCAGAGTATGCCTAGAAGTACAGGAGCCCTGCAGAGAAAAGGGTGCTCTGGCCTTGAGGAGAGAATTGAACCCACCTTCTCCCCCTTGTTTTTTTTTTGTACTTTAACTGCTATGCTTTTGTGCAAAAACAGACAGGTTATCACTTGTCCTCTGTTTCCCACCTCTTAAAGATTCCAGGGGAGCTCTAGGGTCTGCACACAACTCTTGCCACTAGATCTTACAGGTAGGACCTTCTCTTTCCAGGTAGGACCTTCTCTTTCCAGGTAGGACCTTCTCTTTCCAGGTAGGACCTTCTCTTTCCAGGTAGGACCTTCTCTTTCCAGGTAGGACCTTCTCTTTCCAGGTAGGACCTTCTCTTTCCAGGTAGGGCTTGTGTTCAGTGTCCATGTGATTGCTTCAGGCAGCCTCAGCTACTTGAGTCAAGCAGCTGTTCTTGGTTGTGCTGTCCTTGTTAAATCATGTTATCCTGCATGCCAGTTCCCAGGAGGATTTCATGTAGCACAGACCTGGTAGAGCTTCACTCTTGTAGAGAAGCTACAGCAATGTAGATCCAGAGCCCATAGAGCTCTGAGAACAGATGCTGATAACCATGTCAAACAGGTGACCCGCCAACTGAACTTTGCTTAATAAAGTTGTGTGGCACAAAAGCACTTTCAGAATCTGCTTTTTCTCTTTTGGTGGGTATTTCTGGTTCTTATAGAAACAACTTCAACACACACACAAAAAGTGATAAACCAAAGCCAAAGTTGCTTTTCCAGTTGCCTAGCTAGTGAGAAATGGGATTTCGGAAGGGAGGAGACCATCCATATGCCCTTCTTTTTTTATCTGTCTGTGGTGAAATGATGACATTTGGGTGTGAGCATTAATAGTATATTTTTCATCCTTTTGCTATTTTTAATGGGGAGTAAAAGGTTGGGACAAAGACCCTAGTGACTGTGAACTTGAATTATGTCAGAGCAATAACTAGAGAGACGAAGGAAGGATGGAAAGCAAGAAGGAAGGGAAGAGGAGACAAAGAGAGGCAGTGTTATTATAATAGTCAGGCTGTAAATGCAAAATACTTCCTGGTTTTGAACTTGATATTGAAACATGAATATGTTAATACGAAATTCATATGTGAAAGTCATCATGATTTTTCTGTTCTCATGTATTTAAGTGGTCTATTGTAAGTGAAAGTTGTGGAATCTGAAATTTTAGATCTTAATCAGACCTTGCGTCTTTTCTGTGATCTATATTTGAGAAGCATACTCTACTGTGTTTCTTTTAGTCATCTCTTTATTGTTGAATTAGTAGCTTTCCTTTGTGTATTCAGTATCTGGCTCTTCATATGTTGATGAACTATGAAAGTGAATAAACTTGGTGTGTTTTCATATTAAAATGTGAGAACAAATTTAGAGTCCATAAATGCAAGAGATAATGATAAAGTGCATTCTAAAATTTGAAATCTGAATGGGAGAATGACAGTTCATGTAAGAAAAGCAAGTTTGTAAGTTAGTTAATTATTCCTCTTGCTTTAGTTCTAGACAACCATCTCTGTCGGAGAAGAAGATACCTGAGCCTTCACCTTTAGCCAAGAGAAAAGTCTATGAGAAAACAATGGAAAAGACAAAGGCAAAAGAACAAAAACTGTAAGATTCTTTTATTTTCTCTGACATAATTTCAACCTTGGGTATATTTTCTTGAAAAAAATAAATCCGTATTTTTGTGTTTATTTAATTCTAAGGCAGTTTATATTTTAGACAGTGAAATGATTCTCTGCTTAACTTCCATATGTGGATTACTTTTTTCCAGAGTATTTTTCTGTACAAAATAACTTGGGAGCAGAGCCCTGAGACTATGTCCTTTGGAACACTTGCAAATGATTTTTTTTTGGTTGTTATTACTAAATGGAAGTAATCAATTTCTCTAAGAAACTGCAGTTTTATAATAATTTCTTCATTTTACATATGTGTGCTTTCTGCCTGGAGCTTTCACTGTTTGCACATAAACTTTGAACGTTGTGCCACCTTGCACTCCGCAGCAGTTTATTGACTTATGTGGGAAATATCTGTAGCTAGCATTATAATTTTATTTATTCGCTTAAGAAAAGGGCATCTAACATTTGAGGCATGTTGCATTTAACTTCTCTAACCATTCATAACCTGTTAAAGAAGATGTTCTTTTTTTCTTGTAGCTCAGATTCTGGAGCCCCAGAGGCTAGTCTGTCACCTCCTACTTCCCCACCAAGCCGGCCCCGTAATGAAATGAATGTTTTTAGTCGTCTTACTGTTTCTCAGGGAAACACATCAGTTCAGCAGGATAAGTAAGTCACAGAGGGAAGCCTCAGCCCCCAACCAGGGAACTGCAAAGTATGCTCAAGTTATCAGTGTAGTATCTGTTAGATATTTTGTCCTTCTCCTGCAAGACAGGAGGAGACATTTCTTGTGTTTGCATGTAGTTTTCAAAGAAAATACTTTAGACTTCCATGAAACCATTGAAAATTCAAGAAAAGCAATTTCCTGCTGAACCTTGTTTCCTGTTTTCTAGGCTATGTCTGGTATTTGTAGTTTAAAACCCAAAATATAAAAGAACAGTGAAATTCTTAGATGTATGTGTATTTGTGTGTGTGTTTATACCTAAAAGTAGAGTTTAGCTGGCAATTTAGGAAATGGTGCTTTTGACAGTTATTTGGTTGCTCCAGCGTTGCTCTGAGGGCCGTCACAACAGCACCCTGGAGGATGGGATGTTGAGATGGCTAGAACACAATTGTTTAGAGATTATCCAAATTATTGAACAGACTGAGTTCAGGAGGTGATCTGGAGGAGCAGATGATAGTCATACCTGTTTAGGAAAAATGGAGCTGAGTTTCCTTGGATGTTAAGCATCTGTTAGGAGCCTTACTCCAAATTGCAGCAGACTTGCCTTGAGCAGAATCTTTATTACAGGTTTCGGTACTGATACTAATGCCATGCGGCACCAAGAACTGCAATTTAAACTTAGAATAAACCTTTAGTTTTGACTGTAGCACGACAAGAATTTGCTCCTGTCTGTTTACACTACTGTTTTTTATAAAACTTTGCTTTTTTTCTAGTGTTCTGCAGAGTCACCACATAGCAAGCAGTAGTTTGCAAGGCTTTCAACTGTGCTTATAACTTCTTTATCTCTTAGCTATGTTACCTTTACCTTACTGCTAACTCCCACCTAACCCTTTTCATTTTCTCTGGACTGACTTTGAAGTCAAATTGAAACTGCTGAGTCTGTTTGATTCGAGTTGAAAATGAAGGACATCTTAAGACATACGGCAAATGTTCATGGAGGGTGATTTTTTTTCTTGATGTGTATTTTCTCTTCTTTTATTTTTAAATGTTTTTGAAAATGAGAGGTGAAGGATTTTGAACTTAGGATCATTTGCAAATTGGTGTTCTTGTTTCAGTGGGTTATCAATATGTTTAATATTTATGTTCTATGATTAACATTTTACATGTTTCTTCTACACCTAACAGGCATTGATATTCAGATATTTTTCCTTTTGACATTTTCAACAAGCACTATGTTACAGAGGTTAAATTATGGATCAATCTTCTCCTTTTACTTTGTTGCCTTTACTTCTGTAAGAAAATGTTGGGGAAATACATAATGGCTCAGCTGATGTTATTCAGGTTCTTGTGCTGAGACAGTCTACCAGTGTAACCTACTACTGAGAGTGCTGTTTTAAGGTTGATTCCCCCCAGCCCCATATTATCAGAGATTTAAGATATACCGTGAGCAATGCTGCATACTGTATGTGGATTTGCATTGCTTTTCTGAATTGGCCATGCTGTTGTTTGTTCTTCTCCTATGGAGGCTTTACTTTGCTGATACCTATATTCTTTCTCCTCACAATTCCACCACTGTTGATTGTAGGTCTGATGAAAGTGATTCCTCTCTGTCGGAGGTACACAGGTACTTTCTCTTTCTCTTTTCTGTTTTCCTGGCGTCTCTCACTGAAGTTAGTCCAGTTCTTAGGAAATTTCATTTTGCTGCATGACTTTTCCTGATACTTGTGCACTGCATCTCTTTTGCTTTTGCCAGAAGTTTAAAAATCTGCGATTTTGGTCAAGCATGTCTCTCACTCTTCTTTTTTTAGGGTGTTCTTTGTGTTGAGCATGTCAGGTTTTTTCTTTTCAAATGAAGTATGGTGTAAACTCTCCCTTAGACATATTCTTTCTCTCTATTTGTTTTCTTTAAAAAAGGAGGAGCAGACATTTTCTTAGGTTTTGTGTGCTTCTCTCTTCTTTGTTTTTCTTGTTCAGTTGTATGCTTTGATCACTCACTAAAAATGACATTCTAGAGTAAATGAAAACCCATAGGTTTTTTTTATTATGTCTTTCTGACAGAATGTGTAGTGGCTTAAGAGATGAAAGAGATGTCCCCACTCAGGTTCCTAACCTGTGGCTTAGGATTTTGGTACTCAGTGAAAAATTGGTTTACCAAGAAGGGCAGTCAAAGGACTCATAATAATATGATGGTGACTTTGTCTTGTCCTTGTAGCAGTTGTAGCGTGTGTTGTCTGTAGATTTCAGAGCACTGCACACAGGCAAATAAATAGCTCTGGGACATGTACTTTACATGGTTTGTCAAGGGAATGTGTGGGTGAGAACAGCAGCAGGAGCAACTCGGCCTAGAGGCAGTGTGATCCGCTGGGGAATACTACAGAACAACCATGTTAGTTTTCGATGGTGTTAGAAAACAAAAGCATAGAGACATAAACTAATAATAAGAATAAAGTAAGGTGTTCCCGTAGTCTTGAAAACATAGAAAGATGCAGATTGAAAGGTGAAAGCCTTTCCAAAATGAGGCATTAATGTCAAACAATTTAAGGCAATATTAATATTAGTAAAATATATAAAAGGATTGTGGAGTAATGAATTATATGAATGAAGATGTCCTGAGCAGTAAAAATGGATTATATAATAATTTCAAAGACTCTACTAGATAAACCAGCCAATTGCCACAAAGTTAGATAGTATCAGGAAGGACTTTTTTCCTTCCTGTAGCAAGGTTCTGGGCAATATTATGGAATTTTTGCATTTTCTAAAGCACCTGACACTTGTGTATATGTGTGAGATAGGGCTATGGCTTGGTTCCTTTTTCTCACAGTTACATGTGTAACATGCAGAAGAGCATGACCATGAGTCTTCTCTGCAAGCAGATCAGGTCACAGTGTTGTGTTGCATGTTTGTGTGCATTACCTTGAGGCTTTTCTACACTTCACAGAAATGAGCGGGGTCCGTGTGTGTGCAGCAGTATGCATGGGATTTTAGACTGCTACATAATTTTTATTTGGGGATGAACTCTGGTGCTTTTTTTCAGGCTGAGTTAGTCTTTTGGCATCACCACACAGCTAGCTACAAATCCCCGGGAAGATTCCTCTGAGCTGTCTGTATTCCAACCACAATCCTGTTTAGCCATTTGAGTACAAGAGTGGTGTTGGGTACAGGCGCAGTAGGAAACTTCCTCAGGCATACAAGTTAGCAGCAATTCCTCAGGCCTTCCCCTAGAAGGCAGCTGATGTGAAATGCCTGCTTAGTTTGGAATTGGCAAGATACCATAAATTTGCACCATTTTTTCAGATGCCCTAGTTAGATTGAGATGTCTTTATGCAATTTGCAGTTGTAAGGTTTGTCCTAGGCATCCAGGAGCTTTAAGCATCCTGGATCTTTCAGCATTATACAGGCTTACCTGTCCACCAAACATTCAGTGTCTTGTCTTTTTTTCATTTGTTTTTGTATGTGATTTGCTTTAACTGATAGTCCAGAGTTGACACTTGTTGAAGCTAAAAAGTAAAGATCCTTCCATAGTTTATGAAAGGCATTCAGCTGTTCTGCCCTCACATATAAGAAAATTAGATTAATTTTTCCCCTGCATTTAAATAAAATAATTTTATTTGTGTCTATTACTATGCCCAACTCACATTTTCTTCTTTTCTTTAGGGGGATAATCAACCCATTCCCTGCTTTAAAATGCATCCGATCATCCCCACTTCAGTGTATCTATACAGCTGAAGGCCATACCAAGGCTGTGCTTTGTGTGGATGCAACTGATGATCTTCTCTTCACTGGATCTAAAGGTTGGGCAAGCTCCATGCGTCTGTGCTGCCTACAGAGGCTGCTTTGACAGCATGGGATGTTATGAAATTCTCTGCTTGTGCTTAGGGCTGTAAACACAGTGGAAATTGTGAGGATCTATTTTGTAACATAAGCTCAAGAAGGATTTACAGTAATTATCTACAGGTTTTTAATTCCAATGGGTAGTAATTGGCTGTTTATTTGTAGTGGAAAAAGTATCTATTGAGAATAACATTTCTTGAGTGATATGATGGAAACAATCAGGGTAACATGTGCACACCTGATGTGCAGTGCAAAGTAATAGCCTCAGGGTAGGGACAGAGGTGGGAATTAGCACATCTTTGCCTGTGCTACCTACAGAGTTGAATAGAGTCTTCTCACCATAGTTGATTCTTCTAGCAGAACTAAGGGCATTTTCTGCTTCCCCTGTGGTCTTGTTGCCCATCTCCTGTGGGCATAAGAGTTGTATGGCTGTTGTGGCAGGAACTGGGTTTTTAGTAGTCACTGAATTCTGTACTGGATGGTGCCACCATACTAGATTTTTTCATCTGTACACATAATGAATAAACCTTGAAATTTCAGGGCATCCTTTTTAGCCCTATATTAACCCAGAGATAACCTCATCCAGATGCAGGTTTTCCATTGCTAGTATTCAGGTGGCTATTCTACTTGTGGGCTGTTAAAAATAGCAAGACACACTATTTTTTCTTTTTAATGTCTGACAATTCTTGGTATACTTTCTTTCTTTGTGCTATTATAACTACTATCTACACTCTTCATTCTCTCCACTTATTTGAGTAACAATGTGCTTCTGAAAATATACGGGATGGTACAGACATGGTACAACAGAGTTTCCTGTGCTCTCCATTTGTGTTGCAAAATTCTTGAAAACTTTAATGCATTTGGGATTTTAGTACACAAAAGGTCACAGTACTTAAATACCTTTGCTACTGAATAAAAACTGTGACTAAAGCACTTATGCTGTGATTTTCAGAGGGTTCTAAAGCACTGAATAGTTTGGATGGCTTACCTTTGTAGTTTTGTTGTGGCAGTCAGTACTCTGTGTTGAGCCACAAAGTGCCTCTTGAACTATGTCCTTGAATTCTTGAATTAAAAGTTGGGGTCTTCTCTTGATCTGTCATCATCCAAAGTTTACAGCCTCAAAACTGTCTGTATCTTCACTTTCCTTGAGGTGGAGTTTTATCCTTCTGAAATGCTGTGGGAGCTAACATACGTATCTTGAATGCACAAAATTTAATGATTAAACTTGCTTAGTTTTGATGATGGGTGGTGATCATATGTATTCTTTAAGATCTATTTAATTTAGCTGTTTTCTGTAGTGCCTACCTAAAGGGAGGGGTATGGATGACTACAAATGAACGCATGTACTGATTTCTTAAATTACTGAGTTTTAGAAAAGCATGAGTTTTCTGTGGAGTTCTTAAATACTTTCGTCCCTCCTGTTTGCTTATCTTTATTTAGATCGTACCTGTAAAGTCTGGAATCTGGTAACTGGACAAGAGATTATGTCTCTAGGGGGTCATCCAAATAATGTTGTTTCCATAAAATATTGCAACTACACTAGCCTGGTCTTCACAGTCTCAACCTCCTATATCAAGGTGTGGGACATCAGAGATTCTGCTAAGTGTATTCGGACATTGACGTAAGTATGCTAAACCTCAAATGCCAAGAGTTTAAATCAGTCTCAATTTTAGGTAAATTTTATTAGATTTAATTCAGTAATGCAGCATAGTGTAATTCAAGTACACTGAGGCTGAAAGCTTTCTATGTGTGTTCAGGGTAAGTCACTATGATGCACTGGTAATATATGGAAACATGAAACAATTTGCATTCATGCCTATAGTGTTTTGCCAAATATTCTCTAATCATAACTGGCTTGCAGCCTCTTTGCTCAGGTAAATAGATTTGGTTTTGAACAGTATGCAAAGCAGGAAAAACGTGATGTAGCGGTTTGTGGTTTTTTTTCTTCTTCCTCCCTGTATTCAGATCTTCGGGCCAAGCGATGCCTGGGGATGTGTGCTCGGCAAGTACTAACAGAACAGTCGCTATCCCAGCTGGGGAGAACCAGATCAATCAAATTGCACTAAATCCAACTGGCACATTCCTCTATGCAGCTGCTGGAAACTCAGTGAGGATGTGGGACCTGAAAAGGTACTGAACACTAGCAGAAGAGAATGTTCTTTAGGTGATTACATGTGCATACAACGCAAAGTCAATGGAATGTTTCCTGTTCATGGTAACATCCATAACCCAGGCAAAATATGGTCAAGGTGTGGATCGACTCCACATATGTGGAGGTGCTCATGATTTCCTCATGTGTTAAGGTTATGGTAAATTGTTTCAGCAAAAAATAATTGGAAAAACACAAGGTTTTGTTAAGACAAGCACTATAAAAACAGACTCTTGTAAGGAGACAGATGCATGAATCCTGATTAATAATTGGTGATGAGATGATGAAAACCATTTGATGTTATGTAATATAATATGGAACTATGACAGCCATACTATAATAGCAGTTTTCCAAACAGAACCCACACCTAAAGAGTGCATTCAAAATACAGAAAATACTTTGATTTGTCTTTCCTTCTAATTTTTAAAATTATTATTTTATTATTATTAACATTTTTATTATTTTATTATTTATGAATATTTTATTATTTTAATTATTAGACATTATTATTTTACATAAATATAAGCTTTTGTTTACATTTAACATTTAGCCATGGATACGAGCAATAGACATGAATAGTGAAGACATAAGGGAAAATAGAAAGATCCAATCTGGCAGAAATTGTGCTATAGACTGTATTGGATGTATGGACAAATAACAAATCCTCATTTACTCTTTTTCTTGAAGATTTCAGTCTACAGGAAAGTTAACTGGTCACCAGGGTCCTGTTATGTGCCTTACTGTAGATCGAATTTCCAATGGACAAGATCTTATTGTCACTGGTTCGAAGGATCATTATATAAAGGTAAACCATTAGTATTTGCTTATTTCGTTTAACTCCTCACATCAGCACGGGATGCAGACTTCAGCAGAAGTGACTCACATCTCTGTATCTGAAATATGGCAGCCAGAATGGAAATTCTTTATCAGTTATAGATTATGGATAATGTTCAGTCTTAATCAATGCTTATCATTTCAGTGTTGTTTATTTTTTTATTTGGATGGCTTTCTGTAGTTAAATTTTTCTTAATCCCCAGTAAAGTGAACATCAGGTGCAGGAAGTCTTGGAGAAATATTCATAACTCTTACTTCCAACAGCTAAATGTTATTTAAGAGTATCTTAAGTCAGTGTTTTGTTTTGAGTGCAGACCTGATTGCCTCAACAGAGACGGTCTGTGTGGTTCCACAGAGGATAGTATGGAGTCCAGCCCAGGCTCTTGCTTAAGTGTTACCTGAGTTCTGGGTGGGGAAGGACAGGGGGAGGTCAGCATATTTCAGCCAAGGTGCCCAGTCTACTTGGTGTATTCATGAGCATGCGGGTTGCTCTGAGTTGTGTTCGCAGCTTAGCCAGTGGTGTTACAATGCTTTCCTGCTTCTTGGCATTGTGATTAATTCACTCAAAGATAAGCAATTTGTTTCTGGAGGGAGGGGTGTTCAGTTTTGTATGTGTTTGTTTTTTCTCTTATCCATCTTTTTTCTGTTTCGGGCCCAACTCAGCCAGGGGTTATGTGAAACCACAAACTCCTGTTTCTCAGAAGTACGCTGGAACCACGAGACTATGGGAACTATACATCAGCTCCCCCATAAAGCTGCCCCTTGCACTACAAAGAACATGTGATTCATGAGGCCACAGAGAGAATGAGCAAGATACTTTGGCTTGTTATGAGGGAATGCCTTCATTCTGATCTTTATACTTCTCACACACTCGAAAAAGTGTATAAACGTGGCTGGGAGTGGAGCGGGCACCAGGACCCGAGTGAGCTTTCTCGCTGAGCTGGGCTTTCTCTTTTTTATATTATCCTGCAATTCTTGGATGCTTGGTTGTGCACTGGCCTCACCTTGGAAGACAGTCTGGGAGCTTGATGGTTTGGGCCATGGGTTTGAACCATCAGTACTCCCTGTGGTTAGAGGCCAGAGAGTTCCTAGGCAGTGGCATGACAGAGAGGTGCTCATTAATTACTTCTCTGCACAGTTCAGAATATTGAGTTAGTGAAGAGCTGCCTTCCTGGCACAGTAATGAGTATAGAACCTCAGTGGGGACAACAGGCTGTGATCATGTAATGCAAGTTTGTCATGCTACCAACTCGTGACAGGCAAGATCATGGGAGGGCTTTTGGAAAATACAGCTGTCAACAGTCAGGCAAGTTCATCTGCTGTTCTCGTGTGCTCCCTTGCTGTGGGTAGGCTACAGAAATCCTTATGAGGTGCCTGCCTCTTGACTTACATCACTGGAATATCCAGGGATATTTTGGCCATGTGTATGTGCTTCAGAGTAGCGTGTGTTCTGCAAGATTAATGCCTCCATAATAATCAAACTGCTTTGGATATGATTTCTGTGATTCAGAAGTTATTTCTATGGGCACGATCAGTGCAGCAGTTTGGGAATTCTCAGGGTTCCTCCACATGGGAAGGTCCACTGGGAATAGTAGGTCTGGTAACAGCTGCTGCTTTCCCCTACCACAGGAAACTACTGTCTTGTCTACTGAGCCAGGACTAGTCACCTCTAAGTGCATAACTTTTCTGGTGTATCATTGAACTGTTTTGTTACAACTGAACTGGTGCATGTTAATGGAATGTGGTAACTTTTAAAATACCTTTAAATAACTAAAGGTATTCTTTTACATGACCAAGCTGTCACTTTTCTACTGCCAAGCTTATTCATTTTAAAAGGTCGATGAAGAGCAAATAATAGGGGATGAAGTCTGACATTTGCTTGTGAAACAGAGGTAGCAGTTTAAAGAGTTAGAGCTCATCTGTTCTTCCTCAGCTCAGTCTAACTGGGTGAGTTCTGGCCTGCTACAATGCAAAATGAGCAGCAGCATAAGCAACCCTGTTTCTAGGGACAAAAAACCTGATGGGATTGATTATGCTTTAGGTTGTTAAAATGGCCTCTCTTAAAGAATCTGCTTTGAGATCCCATTGTTGGAGCACTGGCAAGGAGAGAGGTATGCCTAGTCCATGGAAAACATCATAGTGCTATGTAACCCTTGCCAAAACATCTTGTCCAGAAAAATATCTTAATGCCTCTTCCTGCAGCTGCCTGTGCAATTCTCCCAGGGTGAGTCTTGTTTCCCATGCTCATTCACGAGCTTTGTCCTTCTAGCCCACATACAGTGTATATATAGGCTCTTCCTTGTGAAGACAGTGTGTATTTTGTAATCAAATAGTAGCACCTCTTCCCAGAGCAATCTTCTCAGAAGTTAGCGAAGCATTCCTGATTCGGGCAAGAGGTAGAAGAGAAGAGAGGAATGGTTCTGGTAGATAAATATTGTTGAAGGTACATCATGATATGGTGGTCTGCAACAAGACTTTGAGTTTTTTCCCTGAAGTTATTCACTGCTCATCTTCCAAGCTGGTTAGGTGGCAGATAATTTAGCTTAACATATTTGATCTTTTATCTATTGTAGATGTTCGATGTAACTGAAGGAGCTCTTGGAAGTGTAAGTCCTACACACAATTTTGAACCCCCTCATTATGATGGCATTGAAGCACTTGCTATTATGGGAGACAACCTTTTCAGTGGATCCAGAGATAATGGAATTAAGAAATGGGATTTGACTCAAAAAGACCTTCTTCAGGTAATGTGAAAAATCACACAGCTAATGTGACAGTCATGCTGTAGAACTGCTTTGAGGTTGTGTAAATGTTCAGGCTCATATGATGACTGTTCACTTAGATACTCCTGTTTTTAAGAGAAAAGGTGCAGAGCACAGACTAAAAATCGATAATGTACTTGATCTTTACACTAGGAATGCAGTTGTTTCTCTTTTCAGTGAATGTACTGTCAGCAAGTTCTGATGAAGTGGTCAGTCCCTCTATTTTAGCTTTGAGTGTGTGGGAGTTGTTTTTTTGCTTTGGAATGAAAGCAGCATTTGCCTCCTCTGTGACTGGAACCATTGGATATCATCCTTGTCATTGACAAGTTAGTAAGTTCTGGACTTGAGGACTCATTAATGACAAACAATACATTAGATCAGGCTGCAGAGTATTTTCTTGTGAAGAGGGTTTACAACCTACCTTGCTCCACCAAGTCTTTTTTTTTTTCTAAAAAGATTATTGAGATCTCCATTCATCTTGTTATACAATGCATATGTTAAATAATTTATACAACACACATGTAATAATCTGTTTGCTAATATAAAATCAGGGGAAAAGAAGGTGGAAGGGTACAAAAAGGACCTCAAATCTAGGGAAACTTTGAAGTTCATTGTAATTTGTTTGACGTGGAGAACTTTGATTTTGGCTATTGCTATAAACTAGTCTGTACTTTTAGGTTGAATGAGAGGTTGTTGAGGTAGAGAGACAATTATTTGAGACCGTGTGAGAAATGGAAGGCAGAAAAACAGATGCCAGAAGATACTGCTGTTTTTTGCAGAGATTTGGTTAGATTAGATATCAATCATTTAATAATTTTTAGAGGGACGAGTAATGTGTCTTTTTTGCATTTAATGTGCAGATTCATAGCAAGGAAACAAATAGAATATTGAAGTTTTGAGACATGGGAGAATAATGGACTGGTCACATGTGACAGAAGAAAATTTCCATATGGACATACTGTGTATTCCATAAATATGCAAACTTTCTTGATCTTCTTTCAAAGTTGTCCAGTTAGTTGCCAGTTCCTTTTCAGAATAGTAAGACTTCACAGTTAAAATAAGGATTCAGAAATTCAGCTGCTTACAGAAAATCTTCACTTGGCCATACTGGGCCATCTGCTCTCTCATCTGTCTGTCTAGGGGAATGCACTAAGCAGCTTGTTAGTGAAGACAGGAGGACTGCAGGAACAGGAAAGATTTTGTATTTTCAGGGTGACTTTATTAAAGCTGTAAGAAGCATCTTCACTCTTGCATTTTAGGCTCATTAAAATATTATGCGATGTGCATTTTTGCCTTTGCAATTAACATCAGAAAGAATAAAGGGGGAAGGGTGAAGTAGTATGTAACAGTGGACTAGATGCATGCCATTTCTTATCTTCCTTTTGGTATATATGCATTTAATAATTTCTATACTTCATGTTCCCCCATTTGTTTGTTGGTTTGAAAAGTATAATGTAATAAAAATTATCTCACACTTCCTTCTTTCTATTTATTTCTATAAAATATTCGGTGTTTTTCAAGGAAGTGAGACCAAAGTGTTTGACAAAACAATATAAAGAATTCTTATTTGCTGTCTTTTTAGGCCATGTCCAGCTGAGTTTTCAGAATCTCCAGGGTCACGGATTGCACAGCTGCTCTGTGACCCATTGCACTCCTCCAACTACTCTTGTGTGAATTTCCCCTGACTCATAGCCAGTCAGAATTTCTGTTGTAGCAATTTTTTGTGGTGTGTACACTTGGTTGTTTTAGATGTAGGAAAAAAATAAACCTGAAACAGAGCTGAGCTGCTTTCAAGTATAAATGCTAACATTGCAATGGATGTCCTTCTTTGTCATACATGCGTTAAAACAAATGTGATCCTCTAGAACTGGTGAAAATCACTTAAACATGCTACTCAAAATAATTTGGAGATCATCAACATCCCAAGTCACAAAACACTGCTTGGCAAAATTCAGATGTACAAGAACCACCCCCCTCTCAGTTTCATGAAGTGCTGCAGGACCAGACCACCGGTGTTGTGATAGCAGTGTGTTATAGGTAAAACATCGAGGTAATCCTCAGAAGCTGAGTGTCCTCCATAACATGAGAAAGGCAGCAAACCAAAGCAGTTCCTACCAAACTGAGCTGGAGAAGAGCCACTTTGGTCCCCTTAAAAGACAAACTGGGGCTCTTATTTCCCCAGTGCTGGTACCAAATGGATTGTGTTCTCAGCTGGTCTGTGCAGCATTTTGCTTTCTGAATTAATAGTAAAATGTTAGTGTCCTTCCTCAATAAAGAACTAATGTATTTTTGTGAAGTGCTACATCACAAAATGATTTATCATCTGTAATGGGAAAAGAAGAAAGGAGGAAAGCAAATACAGAAACAGCTTCTGTCTCCCTGGTGTATTTTCTGTGCAGTATTTTGGATTTTCTTTAGGTGTTTTATAGCTGTTTTACAGACAGACTTGAAACATACACAGGGACCATATGTTCAAATATGCATTTGAACATATGCAGATTCAACATTATCCTAAATGAATTTTTGTTCCACATCAGGTCAATTGTGCATATTGGATTTTCTTCTTATTTTGCAGTACTATTTCAGAAAGAGGAACAAACTCATGATATAGAAGTAGCCTCATAGAAGATATCACCCTCCTTGCTCTAAAGGAGGAGAAGCCCCAGAGCTGGGATACACCTGGAGTCATGTAGCAAATCTACTGCAGGACAGGAATCGAGCTTTGAACTTGGGATTTTTCCATTTCTGTGCTTGTTCCTCTAGAATTTATTTCGCAGTCCTGTGAGACTTACCTGCCTTCTCTTTTTCAGCAAGTTCCTAATGCTCACAAAGACTGGGTGTGTGCTCTTGGCCTGGTACCTGCTGCTCCGGTTCTGCTCAGCGGCTGCCGAGGAGGAACCATCAAACTCTGGAACGTGGAAACCTTCGCACCCATTGGGGAGATGAAGGGACACGACAGCCCTATAAATGCCATCTGCACCAATTCCAGCCAGATTTTCACAGCAGCAGAGTGAGTTTTTCTTCTCCATGAATATTTCTTTTCTCTAGCTCCTGCTACAATTCTGTATCAAAAATAGCGTGGTCAGCAGGACAAGGGCAGTGATCCTTCCCCTGTACTCTGCATTGGTGAGGCCACACCTGGAGTATTGTGTTCAGTTCTGGGCCCCTCAGTTCAGGAAAGACATTGAAGTGCTGGAGCGGGTTCAGAGAAGAGCAACATGACTGGTGAAGGGACTTGAACGTAAGACCTATGGGGAGAGGCTGAGAGAGCTGGGGTTGTTTAGTCTGGAGAAGAGGAGGCTTAGAGGTGACCTCATGACTCTCTATAACTACCTGAAGGGAAGTTCTAGCCAGGTGGGGATTGGTCTCTTCTCCCAGGCAGTCAGCAATAGGACAAGGGGGCATGGGCTTCAACTCTGCCAGGGGAAATTTAGACTGAATATTAGAAAGAAATTCTTCACAGAGAGAGTGGTCAGGCATTGGAATGGCTGCCCAGGGAGGTGGTGGACTCGCCGTCCCTGGAGGTTTTTAAACTGAGATTGGACATGGCACTTAGTGCCATGATCTAGTAAATGGACTGGAGTTGGACCAAGGGTTGGACTTTATGATCTCTGAGGTCTTTTCCAACCCAGTCAATTCTGTGATTCTGCAGGTGCTAATGAATTTAGGACATCTTCAGCTCTTTAAATCATTTCATAGCAAGCATGGGGAAACAGGGCCCCTAAATGCTAATAATATACTGCAGTGGTCTTCAAAGTAGGGTGTGTGTGTCCCAGGGCATGCACAAGATGATCCATTGAAGTGTGGGAAGAAAATATTAGAACTTCAGTAGTACAGGTATATAATTTATAGATTAATAAATATACAGTAAGGGTGAATGTTGTTGGGTTTTTTTTTATGTGTGATGGGGTATATATCAAAAATGTTTGAAGACCACCACTTCACAGGATGTCAGGGAGAATTTGGCAGCAGTGAGAATTACTGTTTAGCACTAGGACTGACTACTGACCTGTGGTAATTTCTCTCAAAGCCGTTTGATGTGCTGACACACAGCAGAAGCTTTGCAAGCTGTCCCAGTGTCCTTTTAAAAACCAGGTTTTGAATATTTTCTTCTTCAGTAAAAGTGAGCAACTTTAGTACCTGAAACCCCAGGAGACTTGACCAAGAAAAATA
Organism: Nesoenas mayeri; assembly: GCF_963082525.1. NCBI lineage: Eukaryota > Metazoa > Chordata > Aves > Columbiformes > Columbidae > Nesoenas > Nesoenas mayeri. The sequence continues at coordinate 16,691,042 of NC_137541.1, forward strand.
CCCAGTTCTGGAGAAAGGACAGGAGACAGCAACAGAGCCCATTTACCAGAGCAGTCTGAGCGCAGGAGCTGTGAAAGCTGTTGTGTTGTCTTCTGGTGCCAACCATGGAAGCTTCTGCTCGTCTGAATACAGGCAGGGCTTTCTGAATCAAAGCAGGACTACTTCCCATTCGGGAGTTGCTAAGTTTCTCCAGTTGGTGGCCAGTTTTCATGGTTAAGCATTCACAGATGGCGTGGAAACATCAACACTGATGTTTCTGTTTCCTAAAAGATTACCAATGAATTTAGAACATGCGTGAATGTTAAATTTCTTTATTACTAGTGAAAGAAAATCCCAACCTTTTGGCAATTACAACATTGTGGTGAAGGTCTACAGAACGTGAGGTATCCCTGACCATTTAAAGTGCAGTGAAGGCTCAAGCCAGAAAACCTCTGTGCTCTGCTGAAGTCCATCCCAGCTGCCCTGTTTGGGGTGAATATAAGGAATACATGAGTCAACGTTTGCTAGTCACATGACTCGGTGTTGATGACAAATTCGTTACTTCTCTTTCACAGTATAAGCTGCTATTTAACAAGGCTAATTCTTCATTTTACTCTTTTAATTATGATAGAGTTTTGTAACACATTCCATGTGATACTTTACTTACACATACTTTAAAATTGTGCAAATAGTGATTGTTGCTAAAGTACAGAATTACAACTTGCCTCTCCTGGGCTTCTGAATTGGGGAAGGGATTTGGGTTTTTGGGGGTTGTTGTTTCTTCAGGGTTTGGTTTTTTTTTTTTTGGGGCGGGGGGACTTTGTGTCTTGTGGTTCTGTGTTTTTTTTACCTTTCCTTATTACACACTGACACCTCTTGTGGAAACTGAGCACATTTCAGATCCTGTTTGATTTAACCTCTTATAATTTCTCATGCTTTTTTTAGGACAATGTCTTGTCCTAGTGAGTCTGTCACAGAATGTCAGTGATTGAAAGGGACCTTGGAAGATCATCCAGTCCAATCCCCTGCCGGAGCAGGAACACCCAGATGAGGTTACACAGGAAGGCGTCCAGGAGGGTTTTGAATGTCTCCAGAGAAGGAGACTCCACAACCACCCTGGGCAGCCTGTTCCAGTGTTCTGATACCCTTACTGAGAAGAAGTTTCTTCTCAAATTTAAGTGGAACCTCTTGTGTTCCAGTTTGAACCCATTACCCCATGTCCTATCATTGGTTGTCACTGAGAAGAGCCTGGTTCCCTCCTCCTGACACTCACCCTTTATATATTTATAAACATTAATGAAGTCACTCCTCAGTCTCCTCTTCTCCAGGCTAAAGAGACCCAGCTCCCTCAGCCTTTCCTCATAAGGGAGATGCTCCACTCCTTTAATCACCTTTGTTGCCCCTCCAGTTCTGTAGTACACTGGCTGTTTGTGGTCTTCTGAGTTGCAAATAGTTGCATCATGGAAGCTTCTCTCTGATATCAGTCTACTTAAACCTGTTGCTGTTATTAATAGTTGTATCTTAAAGAATGAAGTAATATTAGACTAGGTTTTTTACTTTCCTACCTTTCCTACTTTTTTGTTCTATATACCTGCCTAAATAGTTAAAGGTATTAGCCAGTGCTAAGGTTTGGGAATCTTAAATATTGTAAATCTTGGATTTCAAAGTCTCCTGGAGGTGGAATGACCGTTGCATATCCATTAAGGAAATCTTATTTCACCAACAATGCCTTTCAGGAAAAGACACTTGAGCTGTCCTTCTTCCTCCCCAGTTTCATTACCCAGCTCTCATACTGCTTTATTTTGTTTTTCAGTGACCGCACTGTGAGGATCTGGAAAGCTCGAAACGTATTAGATGGACAGAGCTCAGATACAGGAGATGCAAGTGAAGATCTTGCCAGTAATTGAAATGATGGGGATAAATAAATATATTGATGGATTTGAGGTGCACTCTATGCAGTTTGCTGCATGCTTTTTAGGTGAACACTGATGACTGGAATGAACTGAAAAATAAGAGTGAACTCTTCTACTTAGACCTGCTGTCCTTAAAATATGTACTGTATTTAAGAAAAAAATAACCCTTGGTAACATGCTTGTGTCTCAGTGGTCACATATACATGTCTATATATTATGGCTGAATGTGTGTGTATATGTAACACTTGCAGTTAAAATTAACTGGAAATCAGTCTTCTCTAATGACCATCTCAAAATTATAACCTAGAATGCTGCTCTGCTGTATTTCACTCACAAGTATGATCAGCTGTTTTGCATTTTAGGGTAGCAGGGGAATGATGATGTCCCAATAATAAGCCTTTGATTATGACAGGAATTGTTTCAAGATTCTAAAGGTCACTGACACTGTTGTTAGGAAAGTGGAGTGAATAACTGGTGGGAAGAAGCTGTTGATGACACATCTGTCTGACGTGGCCGTATCCTGCTAACAGTGAACGCCGTATGATTTGTGTTAATGTTGGCATATAATCCTTGTTGACCAAAGTTGTGCAGCTGTGTATACTCTGTGCTCAGGACTAGAACTCAAATGCTCACAAATTGGTATGTTTTATTAGTGTTTTGCCTATATTCTGTAATGACTAGGTGTTCTTAATGTCATAACAGAAATATATCTTAATCTATTTTTCTTACGGATTTGTTTCTATCATCTCACATTTTCTTTTTTAAAGCAAAATGTCTTTCCTTTTTATCTAATTTTATATGCTGCTAAATGTATTTTAAATACACTGTTTTGCAAACCTTGGCAGTTACTTTGAGAACTGAACCACGTGTATTGGAAAAAGCTATGTAAATAGTTGGTTGTACAAAGAAAATATCTTATCTTGTGCCTGTATGACTTTTAAAGCTCTTAGAGTGTGGATATTGAGGGAGGATGTATAATTTACCCAGCTGCTCTGAATATTAATTTGTAAATTCTGCAAATTTTTAAAAATTATGTAGATTCACTTGCAGTGTTTGGATATTGAGGTTGTTTTGGTTGTTCTTTTGGTTTTTTGCCTTTTTTTTTTCCTCCAGAAATATCAGTCTGTAAATTATAGCTTATGTAGGTAATACAAATAAAGATGTGAATGTGAACTACTTTTCTTTGCCTTTTCCATCATACTTCCTTATTAAAAAATCACTTCCCTTGCAAAGGCCCTGAATATAAAATGCACAATTTTACACAATGCAGTAGAATAGCTTGCTGAGTAACGCAGTCCAGAGGTGGCTCTGGTGTCCCACCTCTGTGTTCTTGTTGGCCATTATTTGTGTTTTGATACTACTTAGCAACCCTGGTAGGATTCCCTCATACCAAGTACTGTGCAGACTCAAAATGAAGCAGATGGCTCCTGTTCCGAAGAGGTGATGGGTCTTACATATGGTCTGTCAAACAAAGAAGGGTTCTGATGCCTCTTACTCATCTTGGAGGAATTATATCCTTCATAGCTCAGCTTGAAAGGAGATGAAAATGCATACGGCTTGTGATTTGAGGCTACCGATTTATTCCACATTTTGGCAGAAATGAGTAATGATGCATATCGTTCAGAAACAGTGTGAAGGTTAGTTAAAATAAACAGCAGCCATACCAATTAATGTTTATCTATCATGCTTGTTGATCGCTTAAGAGGTATACACACGAAAGATCTGGCACCGTGTCAGCAACTCTGAGCAAAACTCCCAGTGTGGAGTAGATTTATGTGCAAGACCCATGCGAGAGGCTTCGTGTGCCCGGTGGAGGGTCCCTGTTCCGCCTGGCCCAGTGGCTGAAGGCCACTTGCTGTGTCAACCTACGCAAGTGACGCAACAGCTTGGTGACCCCTAGTTTTGGAGGCAAATGCTCCTGCCTCTCACCTGGGAGCACTGAGGAGCTGCAGTTTTTTAGTGTGTGTGCAAGATTCATACGAGTGTTGCTCTGCAACTGCAGGACAGAAGTCTTTATGAAGCTGGGAAATTATGACCTGCTGCCAGGCATCAGGCTGCTCTGATTAGATAATCCATATGGGATGGGACTGTTGTGGCAGTGGTCTCAATTGCAGATGTTTCTCTCTGGTGATGCTTGACAAGGCAGACATTTCATTTGACAAAGCTGTCTCCTGATAGAACTTGGATAGTAAGTGTATAGAAATATATATTTATTTTTTTCCTCTAGGAAGACATTCCACCTAAACCAGATATTACTGCAGAACACAGCTTTACTGAAAGTTTTTGCCATTGAGTATTCAGAAGAAAATTGTCATTTTGTGAATGTCACATTATCAGTGTCTTGTTTTAATAGAGTGTTATTCAACTGGGGTTTTTTCTTCTCCAAACTTTAAATTTGTACTCTAAGACTACATATATGAAAAAAAGATAATATGTAATCAGAAAAAGGTAAGCACTGGACTCATTGTCTGAAAATTTTTGTTTAAAAAAATGAAGATCATCTCTGAAAAATGAAGTCATCATGGGAAAGTCTTGTTCTCTCTCAAAGCTGGAATTCACAAGTTTGTGGACAACTTAGTAAGTACATCGTATCTGGTTAGATATGTTCTGAAATACAGGCAAGGTCATGTGTTATAATTAATCTCATGTGAGATACGAATTCTGAGAAAATATTTGCAAGGTTTCTTATTGCGTATCAGAACAAGTGTTTATCGTGCCGATGCCTCGAATAAAAGGCTCCGTGTACCTGCAGAAGTTGATGTTCAGCCATGAAGAGGAGCAAGGGGCTGTGTATCTTGGCTGTTGTGCTCGCAGGTAATTGTATGATATCTGCATTTTCTCATGGGCTTCAAAAGCAAGATGCAGATGTGAAAACAACAGAAGAGCTATTAGGGGAGGGGATCTCTTTCCACAAAAAAGAAGAGAACAGGAATGGCTTTAACCCCACCTGAGGTCACTGTGCAAAGACAACAGGGCTGGCTTGTTCAGAAAGACATCCCAGTCCAACAGCAGATCCAGCCCCTGTGCACCAGCACAGCTGCACTGGGGTCAATGGGACCATTCAGCTGCTGCAATGTGCCCTGTGCTTTGCTATAATAGTTCGTTTGCTGTCATTTTGCCCCAGTATGCCAGAGGTTAATTTGGCCTAGAGTCCAGTAAAGGGACAATGCATCTTATTATGTTCAGAGGAGGGTGACAAAGCTGGTGAGGGGCCTGGAGCACAAGTGTGATGAGGAGCGGCTGAGGGAACTGGGGCTGTTCAGCCTGGAGAACAGGAGGCTGAGGGGAGACCTTATCACTGTCTACAACTACCTGAAAGGAGGGTGTAGCATGGAGGGGGTTGGTCTCTTCTCCCAAGCAGCAAGTGGTGGGACAAGGGGAAATGGCCTCAAGTTGTGCCAGGGGAGGTTTAGATTGGATATGAGGAAAAAAATTCTTCATGGCAAGAGTTGTCAGGCATTGGAACAGGCTGCCCAGGGAAGTGGTGGAGTCACCATCCCTGGAGTGGTTCTTAGGGACACAGTTCAGTGCTAGAGGTAGGTTAAGGTTGGACTCTCTGATCCTGAGAGTCTCTTCCAACCAAAACAATTTTATGATTCTATGTTGCTAGAAAAAGGAAGAGGGAACCTGCAGCAACTGTCGTCTTTGAAACATATGAATAAACACAAAATGTAAAGGCTAATGTCATTACATTAAAAGGCTGGTGGTAATATTTTAGTTCCTTGCTTACATCATATTGCAGAGTTTTCTAATCTAACTTTGCAAAATTGGAATTGGCGTTTTTAAAAATGGGGATCATTTTTCACATATGTAGTTCAAACTGCCTCTCTTAAGCTTCTGTTCCCATGGAAATTATCATGAAAAGCAGCAAGTAGCCATACCTATCGCTAAATTCAACTGCTGGCTTGCATTTCATATTCTGCATACGTTTATAGGCATGGTCCATAAATGCAGTAAAAATGATGTGGAGATATTAAAATTAAAATTTTTTTTTTTAAAGTAGAGAAGGAAAATAGCATCTTCCCCCTTGCTACTGTCCCATTTGCACTCCAATAGAGGTAAATCCAGAACAAGGGATGACTAAAGTTATAGACTTCTTCAGTTGCTCATACCTGCAAGTGCTTGTTTTCAAAATTTGCTGGAAAATTTAAGATTCATAGTGATGATGGGAGAAAAAAACTTAAAAATGTCTTGTCTCCTGCTGGGGTGATGTTTTTTTCTCTTGAACTAGCTTTGTCATTCACAAGATCCCTCTTATTAAGTATTTTGAAAGTATTTTATTATACAAATGAGTTGATAGAAGTCTCCTGTGAACCTACGCTATGTAAAATGGTACTAAGTTAATAATATGCTGTAGTGCATTCAGTCGTATTCTCTGATTTCAGCGTTGAAAACACGGATGGTGCGTTTGACTCCCATTAGAAAAAACAAAACCAAAACAAACGAAAAAAATCTAAACGAAATGTGGTGGGTTTACTCTGTTTTGTGCTTTGCTTGCCAAGGTGTTAACTGGAACGTGCAGGGCACAGCAGGGCAGAGCTGCTGGACGCAGGAGCCGTGTGTTCACTGCAGAGCCAGGGCTTGGTCTGTTGTTTCTTTAGCCGCTGCAGTTGCGCAGGTTGACGGACCTCAGGATCCAGAGGGCTGTGGGAAGCCTTTGAAATTCTTTCACTCGTCACTTGATACGCAGGAATATTTGGTGCATAGTAGTACAAAGGCACGGCAGTTATTTCCAGGGGACCTGTAATCTGTGTCTTTCTCACACTTGGCAGGACCCAGAGTATTCAGTGTTTCATTAGACCATTGATGAATTCTGTGCTCCAAGAAGAGATAATTTAGAGTTTGCAGAGGGATGTTCATATTCCTATCATGCACTGGGTCAGAATTTAGGGCTTTTCTATGCAATAGATCATGGTCGGGGGGAACACTAGACAGAAATCACGCTGCCTATGGGTCATGACTGCCCACCCCAGAAAACGAAGGTGGGAGCCAAGGCTGCCTGTCTGGCAGCTGGCAGAGGTTAACAGGGTCTGCCGGTTAACTCCTGCCTTGCGAAGGTGACACAAGGTGTTGTGGCAGGGAGGAGCCAGCTCTGCTGCGCACCCCTGAGCCTCAGACCTCAGCAACAGCTGCTCCTGCATCCAAGGGATGGAGGTTTTCTCTAAAGACACATGTAGACAGACAGCACTCAGCTCCTGCTTTGCTGTATTCCCACCCCCTCTTTGGAAATCGACTCTGACATCGCAGCACGATGCCATTTGCTAGTAAATCTACAGTTTTATTCTGTAAATTTTCCCAGTATATATATATTTATTGCTTGTGCACATCTGCTTGTAAAGCTCTTTATTTGGAGAAGCCCAGGCTGCATCAGCAATCACATTTTAAGCTTTTAAGCACACAACAGTCCACATTAAAAAACCAAAAAAAGCAGATGTATTAGTCATTTTATGCAAAAGAGCAATTATCTTTCAAGTAGATTTTTAATATTTGAATGTTGCTGTAATGACTAAAATGACATAAGTTAACTTCAAAATAAGGATGCTGCCTGCAATATGCCTGCTCTCTTTAGAATAGTTGATAAGACAGCATTTTGTGGGCGTAGCAGGGAGCCGGGCTCACGGTCCCCCGGCTCTCCAGAGGCTCCTCCATGCAGGGCAACCACAGGGCTCCACCTGCAGCTGCAGGAAAAAACAAGATTCAGCACCTTACCAGGAGGTTTTTGTCAGGATGATTCTGCAAATGACTAATTTGTGCCTTTTCTTTTACTGCTGGCATTTTCCCTTTACTCATAACTATACCTGTATGAATGCAAGATACTAATGCTACCTAGATGTAGCAGTCATATAATATAGAAATGAAGGCTAAAATAAACATATATATAATCAATATTTTTATATTTCTATATATATCATACAGATACATACTTATTTCACATATTTGTAGCTATGTATATAGCTTCTGTGTATAACTCGAGAGAGAGTAAGTACACAGAAAATGTAGTATTTTAATGTCTATAGCAGTTCTAGTCCTTACTGAAGTACATCTGTTCACCGAGTCTGAAGAGTTACTCTTGTGCCATGCTAGTCGTTTAATTAGCGGGCTATTTAACTTCCCATGAGTATTTAGAATCATAATATTGTTTTGGTTGGAAAAGACTGTTAGGATCATTGGGTCCAACTGTTAACCTAACAATGCCAAGTCCACCTCTAAACCGTGTCCCTAAGGACCTCATATACGAGCTTCAGCTGAACACCAGCAGCTCCAAGCAAGCACTGAAGGGTGCAGCCCCACTGCCTAGGCTTGTAAAAGGAACCAGTGGCTCTTGTCTTGGTCACGAGCAGATGTGCTGCTCTGCAACCATCTGGGTCACAACAATCACGCATAGTAGCCCCCAAATGGGGAAAAACACAACCAAAAAAAGGATAACTTGAATGTTTCCAGGGATGGATGTGGATCTGAGCAACCTGATCTAGTTGAGGATGTCCCTGCTCATTGCAGGGGTGTTGGACTAGATGACCTTTGAAGGTCCCTTCCAACCCAAACTATTCTGTGATTCTTCATTGTGGGTTTGTTTGTTTAACATGGTTCTGTGCTGCTCTGACTGCTTTTTCCCGTGCCCAGCCCTGAGCGGGTGCCTGGGCCAGGCTGAACGATGCACCGGGGCCGTGCAGAAGCGCATCGACTGCCACCCCCAGCCCGGCGCTTCCCAGGAGGCCTGCGAGGCGCGGGGCTGCACCTGGTGTGCCACCGACGTGGCCAACGCTCCCTGGTGCTTCTTCTCTGAGGACAGTCCCTACGGCTACTCCCTGGGTGGGAACACCGAGGTGACAGCCAAGGGCTGGAGGTAAGAGTGCATGGCTGCTTCGGTGCTGCGCTCTGGCACTGCCCGGCCACCACCGCTCAGACACCTTCCTCAAGCTGCTTTGCTGCGGCGTGCTCAGCTTGCAACAAGGAGGATAAAGGTGTATTTTCCCTGTGTGTAAGCCACGCAGAGCTGGGGTCCTGCGCTCACACCGTGTCACTGGTGAGGACACCAGGTGCTGGCATGGGGTAGTCCCTCTCCCTGGGAGCTGTGTCCCAGGAGCTCATGAGGCATCCTTGCTCCAGGAGCTCCAATTTATCCAGTAACAGCAACGAGAGTCTAAGCTAGACTCACCTCAGAGATCATTTTTCTCAATAGATCGGTGATTTTATTTTAAGAGCTGAGGGAGCACAGCCAAGTTGTCCCCTGCCCACTGTGCCAGGGTGGTGGCAGGCAGTGAGTGGTGGTGGTGGCAGGCAGTGAGTGGTGGTGGCAGGCAGTGAGTGGTGGTGCAGTGACTGGTGGTGGTGGCAGGCAGTGAGTGGTGGTGGCAGGCAGTGAGTGGTGGTGGTGGCAGGCAGTGAGTGGTGGTGCAGTGACTGGTGGTGGTGGCAGGAAGTGAGTGGTGGTGGCAGGCAGTGAGTGGTGGTGGCAGGCAGTGAGTGGTGGTGCAGTGACTGGTGGTGGTGGCAGGCAGTGAGTGGTGGTGGCAGGCAGTGAGTGGTGGTGGTGGCAGGCAGTGAGTAGTGGTGGCAGGCAGTGAGTGGTGGTGCAGTGAGTGGTGGTGGCAGGCAGTGAGTGGTGGTGGTGGCAGGCAGTGAGTGGTGGTGGCAGGCAGTGAGTGGTGGTGGTGGCAGGCAGTGAGTAGTGGTGGCAGGCAGTGAGTGGTGGTGCAGTGAGTGGTGGTGGCAGGCAGTGAGTGGTGGTGGTGGCAGGCAGTGAGTGGTGGTGGCAGGCGGTGAGTGGTGGTGCAGTGAGTGGTGGTGGTGGCAGGAAGTGAGTGGTGGTGGTGGCAGGCAGTGAGTGGTGGTGGTGGCAGGCAGTGAGTGGTGGTGGTGGCAGCGCATATTTCTGCCGCAGGGTAATGCTGAACAAGCGCCACGCGCTCTCCCTCTTCGGAAATGACATTTCCCCGGTCGCCTTGGAAGTGGAGTTCCAGACCAGGGACAGGCTCCGGTTCAGGGTGAGTATTTGGGAGGTGATGACCTAACCAAAGCAACACACGCTGATGACGGAGCTCACCTGCCACCCCTTTGCCTTGCTCCAGCTCTACGACCCCAACAGTCAGCGGTTTGAAGTCCCACTTCAGATTGACTCCCCAGGGGTTTCTGCTGATGAGGCCAACTATGAGGTGGAGTTAGTGGAGGGCTCCTCGCACTTCAGGATCAAGAGGAAAAGCACCGGCACAGTGTTGTGAGTACTGGATCTCGTTAACGTCACCTTTTGGAGAAATTAAGTGACGGGGTGAGCACTGTTTCCTCACACCCGGTTGTTCAGGTCTGTGTGATACAGGCACAAGCACCAATTGGACATGGCTTAATACAGATTTATGCTTCGACCCTGGAAAACACTCATTATTAGTAGAAGTATGTGCCTGTATAATGGGAGACTATCTACATGCATGAAGGAAAGATTATTAAGCAAGTCAGCTTTTGAGGCTACAGTGTTACAGCTTGGGACGCTGGTAGACTCAACTTGTCTACCCTGAACCAAGATTTCTGAAATTTAGGGTGCTGAAACATGTCAGAAATTGAGCACCAAATGTCCTGACACTCTTCAAGATGTAGGCCTAGGAAACCAAAGCTCAAACTCACAAAGGCTGTAAACGTCTAACTGCTACTTATTTCAGTAAAGGACATCTGAGGGTCTAGTTTGTCTCTCTGAAAAAATGCCAGCTGTATGTATTCTCAAGCTGGTACCATAAGCAAAACTTCAGCAAAAGCTCCCCTCACCAGCAAGTGTCAACAGCTTGTCATAATTTTCCTGTTTTCCTGGCTTCCACCAACACATCTCTAGTGTGTGATGCTACTTAGCAAGAGAGTATTTTGCAAGGAGTAGCTGCATGTGTCCTAGTCAAGGTGTGCTCCTGCCAGTTACATTCAGGGATGCTACAGAGTGGCATTAGCAGCAGTCTGTGGCTGTCTGTGGTGACAAATGACAGCGTTACAGACCACTCTGAGTTATCACTACTTGACACAAGTGAGTGAAGGAGAGGCACAGAACAGAGGAACATGGGTACCGTTCCCATCTGGCTGTGGTTGTGTCTATATTAGCATTTTAATTCAGAACAGCAGCACCCTTTGATGTGCACCTCCTGATTACACCCACCTCTTGTGTGTTGGCTGACCTTGCAGTGCTCCTGAGGAGTGTAGATTTGGGTCCCTTTCACATCACCTCAGCAGGATGTGTGCCCTGGGAGCACATGGGTGGGCTCTGGCTGCCACTAGGCTGCTGCAGAGCAAGTCCCAGAGACCTGTGTGGTCGCTGGGTGCTCAGCACCAGCTCTGCCCATCTTGCAGCCCACCACTACTGCAAGCACCTTCCCAGAAGGCCATTGAGATCCAAGTAATTTGTTTCATGCATTAGAAAATCTAACCACAAATCAAGACATTAAAAAATCAGCTCAGATTTCTCCACCCCCAAGAATATCACACACTTAAAATACAAGTATTATCTTTGAGAGCAATGTAAGGTTGGCTTAACATGTGTGATGCAGCCTCAAGGATGGTTGGAGTCTGCAAATGGAACCACCACACTGTGTTTTTAATTAACTGCGCATCCTTTTAAATTACAGTCTCTTTGCATCTCTTTTTATACACGTCACAGTCAATTCTGTAAAGTTTTCTTTTTGCAGGCTGTTGTAAATGGATGTATTATGCATTACTCCGATAACAAAAGTAATTTAATTCCTTGTTAGACTTAACAGCTTTGTGAAAACAGTGGGCTTATATTAAAGGCCCATTTTCTTCTCTTGGTAATAAGAGATTTTTGTAAAGGCTCATTAATTGGAATGGTGATGCGGGAGGTGAATGCATAACGAGACACAGTGAGCAGCTAGCTCATGGACTGTTCCTGTTCAGCCATTCTTGTCTTCGCTCAAAGCCCAAGGGTTTAGCCTAGCCAGGACATTCCCATATTTAAGACATCCTGGTTAAGGGAAGGGGCCTGCCATAAAGCAGACACAAGGTTTGATCTGCCGAGCTGCCGAAAGCACAACTCCGGTGAGAAGCAGAGGAGCACAAGTTGGTTCCCGCTGAGCAGGTTTCCAGAAAGGCACATTCCCCAGACTGCCGTGGGCCCAAGGAAGCCTCCTCCATTCCCCCAGCAGTGGGGCACCCCTTGTCCCCCCAAAATCTGCACTCAGCAGCAGCTCAGGTGTGGGGTGCAGCAGAGATGTGCTGCAGAGCCTGGGGAGGTAGAGGGCAGTCTTGGTTAGCAGCATCGGCGCAGCACTCAGCAGTGATGCTCTGCCATCGAGCATCGCTGGTGGGAAAGTATGTGCTGCCTCTGGGCAGGTAAAGGAGTTCTCCTGAAACCCAGCTGACCCTCAGAAGAGGAAATTGCAGGTGAATGTAACATGCAGCTAACAGATTTTTATCCTGCAAACAATGGCAGTGCTGCTACTAAAGGATTCTTATCAGCAGAGACACTGAATTTTGCATATAAAAAGGGAAATTATGTTTCCGGGAATTTTTGTTTCATGTGAAATGGCACAGCCGGTACTTATAGACTAAAGGATCACATCCTGGCAGGGAGCCATTCCTCTCACAGCTGAATCATATTTGGAGTTAAATTCCCTGTGTGAGGAGCAAAAATGCTTCCCTTCCATTTGCTTGCCTGTGTGTCCTGTCAGAGTGAGTGAATGCAGATGCTCAGGGATACTTCCACAGCCTGACTGAGAGGGATTTGCAGCCTCCCTAGCCACCAGAAGAGAAGTGCAGATGGACAACTCATTTCAAAACAGGAAAGCAGGTTATACATCTCCTGGCCTAAAAGCCATGGGCGGCTGCATTTTCTTGAGTGGGGAGGATGAACCCTCAGCCAGCAGCACTACTGAAGTATCCCCATCGGTGACACCACCGGCTGGCTGGGTCTGGGGAGCACTAGTGGCATCTGGCACGTTAAGTAGATTTTCATGTTAGTCCAATGTGCCCAAAGGCAGGTACGGACGCATAGGACGTGGGTCTGTGTGTGCTCAGTGGCTGCAGCAAGGGCTCAGCAGGAACTGCTGCTGAGCATCTTCATTATTACCTGTACCCCGTCCCAGGGGCAGTCTGCAGAGACAGTGCAAAAACCCGAATATTTAGGGCTTCTTCCAGAGGTGAGAGCTGCTGCACCGGGGCAGCCAGCGTGCCCGGGCCAGGCACCGAGCGGCACAGCCGGTGGGCTCCACGGCTGTGCCAGGTTAGGGCAGGCTGTGTGGGCAAGTGAGAAACGGCCAAGCACTCAACACCTGGAGGGATGTCAGTCTCCTATGTTAAGGCCATGGCCTTTCTGTCTCAAGAAACAGCTGAATCAATTGCTAATGTTCACATGCACACAAGTATTGCTCAGAACAGCTGATGTGGGCAAATAAAGCCTCTTCAACAGTTGCACTCTCTCAGTGTGAGCGGATGATATTGTCTGCACCAAAACATGTCCAGTCACTCTGCTGGGCCTAAGATCTCTGGGAAAGTCTTTCCCATTGTAAAGCTATGCCAAATCCTCAGAAATCTGTTTTACATGATGCTTCTTACCCCTCACCAGCAGCTTCTCACTGCTAGATGACCCACTCCGCAAAAAAACCTGAAATCCCTCATTATACCCAGAGTTCTCTGGCTCAGCTGACCCAGCCCACGTGTGGAGGGAGCAGCCTGTCCTGAGCAGATGTGGTTTGGGTTTGGGTTGTTCTTTGAAGCCCATACTTGTGTTTCTCTCACCTGCTTCCCGTGGTGCAGTCCATAGCCCGGCAGTGTCCCGGTGCCGCAGACTTTGCAGTGAGGAGGGAGCTGCCGGCAGGCTTCCCGCCTACCTGCTTGATTTAAAACCCCATCCCAGCTCTGCCACTCATGCACACAAAGCCTCCTCCTCATGAGGAATGATTTAATACCATGTCGGAGACATTTCAGGGGAGAAGCAGCGGAGACTCTGAGATATTCCTGAATGTGCTTTGCAGGCTTTTCTCTCACTCGCTGCACACGAGGAGCATTTGCCGTAGCTGAGCTACCCGAGCACTGGCTTGAGGAGTGCAGGACAATCTCGGGGCCTCGTGTAATCACAATAACAGGGGAGAGGAATGAATTATGTGAGGGGAGAGCCATTAACAACTGATTGCAAACCTCGCGTGGAGCCAGGAGCAAGAATAAAAGGCCAAGTCCCGCTACATTTTCAGCTTGCTATGAGGTAATCAGGCAACAGCTGCTGCTTCGCCTGTATGGGGTGAAAATTTGATGGGGTCATGCAGGAAAATGATCCACATGCTGCTGGGGGTTCCAGGACCAGGAGCTCCTGAGCTGTCTCCCTTTCTCATCACAGTAATGCCTTTTGACTTACCCCCTCTTACCTCCACTGCTGCCCTTTTCTCTGTCCCATCAAGTCCTGATCCTGCCCCTCTTCTTCACCCTCTCTCGCACTCCTGCTGTTTCACTGGTGGCCAGGGAAGGTCCTTCCCTGTGCCAGCTGTTCTCCAAGGCCATGGGGGTGAAGAGTTGTCACCTCCACGTGTTCACAGGTGAGGTGCCAAGGATGTCAGATGAGACCCAGGGGCAAGCACAGCCCAGCCCCTGCTCTCATACAGATGGCAGGTGTTCTCTCTTTTGCTGAGGGAAAACAGAAACCTGCAGATGATTTAAGGCTGCAAGTCTTAGATCTGAACCATCAGGGACGTGGACTAAGGCCTGGGTCTCCTGCCCCAGAGGTGAAGCTCCCAACCTACCGGCCTCAGGGAACCCTGGCCCACTCCCATGATGCTTGGAAAATACCCCTTTTGGCAAATAGTCATGATCAGTGGCAAAGTGTTTTGTCAATAAATTTATAATTGGCTTCAGTTTAATGCATCCTTGCTCAGACTTTCCTAGCTGATCTTGCAGGTCTAGCAGGAAACTGGCCTGTCATTGGCCAGGGCCTTACAGTAATAAAAACAGGAGAGAAAATATTAGGTTGAAATGAGGCAGATGAGGGAGCAAGATGGAGCTTCTGCATTATTTAGTGGCACGTGCTCTCCAGTTGAGTGCTGTTCTCCGTTCTGCTGCTGCCGCTTCCAGCAGCAGCCACTGGAGGAGGCAGCACCAAGTGTGAGCATGAAGGGCTCAGGAAGGCAGAATTCCTCAAGATCAGAGTTAAAGGCCGGGAACTGTTTGCTTTAAGGCAGCAATAAATAACAAAGACATCCGCACTTTGCAGGGTGTGATTACTCTGTGGGAATCATTGCCCCAGGGCGGTACTGACAGGGGAGGCTTAGCAGGATACATATTCACACATAATAAAAATATCATCTGTAGAAAAAAACCAAACCAAACAACTATTTTTGTCTCTGTTTCACAACATAAGCTAATTTATGAAAACAGCCAGAAACTTCCTCCATAAGCAGATTATTGCAAGACTGGCTCTGAGTGACATCTTATGCCTTTCTCTGCGATATCTGGCCTGGGCCATTGCTGGAGACAGGCTGCAGAGGGATGGACTATTGATCCGATTCTCCACTTTAATATCCGTTCTCCATCTGACTTTTTCATACGAATAATGGAAGGCAGATCATTTTTCCGAAGCTGGATAAGTGCTTCTCTCTCTCTGTTTCTCTCTATTTGGAATACATTGTTTGCTATCACACTTGGGAAGATACGGCACAAATAACTGAAATCTAATCAAGATTAACCATGATTTCCAAAAAGGCGGCTGGAGAGTTCAGTTACAATTTTATTGATTCTGGTAGTAAGCACACACACCACCTACCATGACGATGTTTTTACATAGGCAAAGCTATTAGAATGATTTATAACACCATTGTCTTAAACTGCAATTTTGCTAAAAGCAACAGGAGCAAATTGGGTGCATCATGGGTAGCTTGGGTTTGCTCCTACTTTGTAAGAGCTGCTGTTTTATTCTTCCGATCATTACGATTTATGTTACGTAGGTAAGAAGTATTGTAGATGTATGACATATCCAAATGTTTTTCAAAAGAAAAACAAACCAGTGTATATCCAGCCACTTCTAGGAGATGCCCTGATACCATGACAATGAATACAGTAGAAGCAGAGTCGAACTGTGTCAATAACTGCAAACATACCTTGCAATTCTTTCTTTTAAAATGTCACACTTGCAGAAAATCTCTTGGTTACTCATGCTGACTTTCTCCACCTATTTGAAAATCTGTGTTAAAAGTAAGATAAGTGTATAAAAATTTACTCTTGGTGTGCACTCCGCAGTCCAGTGGTGCCCCAAGATTTAACAGCTATGAAGGAATGTGGCTGTTGTGAGATGGTGGAAACATTTTTCAGGAATCTGAGAGCCAGAGAAATTCATGGAGACCTGGGCTCCTAAGCTGACACTCCCCAGCACCTCAAGTGGGATGAGTCAGGTCCAAGCCTATTTGAGGTTCTTCTGAAAACAGGGCCTATACTCAGTC
Organism: Nesoenas mayeri; assembly: GCF_963082525.1. Classification (NCBI taxonomy): domain Eukaryota; kingdom Metazoa; phylum Chordata; class Aves; order Columbiformes; family Columbidae; genus Nesoenas; species Nesoenas mayeri. Next base: position 16,707,339 of record NC_137541.1, read on the forward strand.
CCTGAGGTGCTTTACTGTTTATAGGCAGTGACAGTGACAGCCTGTGACCTCTGAAAAGGTATGACAAAGCTCTGCCAGGAGGCTTAGAGCCACTTTTCTGATAGATGTGTGAAATTTCCACCTGAAATTGCACACAGATAACACATATGTTTTGCTCAGTTTCACAAGGCTATGGTTTCAAAGGCTCTGGTGGCCAAGAAAAGCAGATGTTAGAGAGGACATCTTCTCCAAGAGGAACAGGTGTTCACACCTTAAAGTAATGAGTTTATTTCTGTTGGATTCATTGCAACAAGAAGAAAAAAAGAACAAAACTCTGCCAACAAAAAATGATTTATGAATTTCCAGATAGTGCATGATACATATCCTAATGATGTATCATATATGTGTCCCCAGCCTCCTAATTCTGGAGGTTTTATAAGGCCTCTCAGAGTGTGCCACCAGCTGCTTGCTCACAGCAGGCGAGAGTCAGCGCTCTGAGCTGCTGCACGCACTGCGATTATTGGTCTCCAATAAACTCCAAGCAGAGCAAAGTCATTCAACCGGGTAAGTCGTCATGTCCAGCCTGTGTTACAGAGAATTGACGATTGCGCTTCTGGAAACCATTTTATACTGCCTTTTAGTCACCCCCCTCAAATGTCGCGACAACGTTAGTCATAAACCACATCTTCAACATGAGCAGGATGTTTTATCTATCTGCCCACCCGCTTTCCTTTGGTTCTACTTCCCCAGCCTGCCGTAGTTACCTTTTGTCCTGGTGGCCTGAGCGCTGACTGCTGGAGGGGAGACTGGTTCACTTGCTGGCCAGAAACGTTAATTTTCACACAGCTCTTTTGAATTTTTGAATTCTGAATGATTTTTTAAATTATTTTTTTCCTTTTTTGGCCTCAATATGAGGTTAAAAAAAAGACAGGTTTACTTTTGAGCATAGTGCATGGTGTTAGGAAGAAAATGTTAGCTTTTGTCAGTCAGGCTTCCCAGATAGGCAGCTGTTGGCAGGCAATGGGCCAGGCAGAGGTGTGGGAAGCCCAGTTTGCATTTCAACTGGCAGGAGCATTCCCACCACAGAGGCACTAAAAGGTCTGGACTTTCATCAATGAACCTGAGTTCAGCTATTACCTCTTTTGCAAAGAAAAGGGTTCTTGTCTTCACAGGTTTTGCTATGTCTGACTGCTAGTAGGGGTTGAATTTCTGACAGTGAACAACTGCTCAGCTGTATTTTTAGGTTTTTTTAGATTTTTAGATCCTTCTGTTGTCCATCCCAGCACTGTTAGGTTTTGTAGGACTGTTGGGGGAGAGCCTTGCATATTCCTGCGCACATGGTGTCATTTTATGCTCCCTCCTGTGTTGTTCCTTCTATCTGCTTTAAACCAGCAGGAGGTGACGTGGGAGAAATATAACATTTTCTTTTATTGTCTCCAAGTGCTTAAGGAATGACAGACATTGTTTTTTCATTTAAGAGATCGCTCTTTGCCAATGCAATGCAAGCAAACACTGATAAAGTAGCACAAGAGCTCACCACAGTGTGCTGATGAGTGTGAGGGCAGCTGCCAGGGAGTGGAGGCAGAGAGGTACCAGGGGAAAACCTGTCCATGCTCTCTCTCAGATGGAGAAGACATAATGGTGCCCAGAAAAAAGACACAGTCATTATCAGTCTTTTTATGTCACAGTTAATGCTATATTTAGTGCTTGGCTGTTCTGGCAAGCGTTGGTCTAACAAAAGATGAGGCTGACAGCAAGCAATGGCTGACAGCACAGCACAGGGAGCTCCCGGGGAGCCCAGCATGGAGGGGGCAGAGCAGGGCCCTGTTTTGGTGATGCCATGTAGAAGCTGAGTGACAGTGGCCCAGGGGAATGCATGAGATATAAGATGGTTTCTCTGTGTCATTTAAAGATGTGATGAAGAAGAGGGGTTGCTCCTGGGGCTGTAGTTTGGACCACCCCAGTGAACCTCCTGGGCAGAGAGAGGACTTGCTGAGCTGAAGCACTTTTAATGCCATGGTAACACTAACTGCTCTCACAATGGGAAATGTCAGTGCTGTAATGTGGGTACCATGAGTGTACAGAGCCTCATATCCTCTGAAGAGACATCATGGAGAGTGCTCAATGAGTTAGGACAGATATTTAAGCTCTTCCCAAAGCATTTCCCCTCTGGCGTCCTTTGCTTTTTTGCATAACCCCGTGGTCTGCTCAGAGCAGTGACCGTGCCTGCCTTGGCGTGGAGTAGAGCTATGTGACAGCACTTTTTTGGACAGCAATACAGCTCCAGAGCCCATCCCTGCTCCTACACAGCAGCAGCCTCTTACAGAAAGATTTCTGTTTGCCCAGGGCTGGATCTGATTCTCAGGTACATTTTGCATACATTAACCTTCCTATAAGAAAATAACCTTATTCAGTACTGCGTGTAGGTGGAGGAGATAATGGTTGCTGCTTGCAAACAACCAAGACAAGACTTAGATACAAATTCTTACTTTTCCTGCTTGTGAGAAAGGCCAAACAGATTTTTCAAAAATACACAGACCCTTCAGTACATGTGCTTGCCTTAGGACTTGTCTGGGACACTTCAGGAATTGCTTGTGCCTGCTTTTTGCATGGAGAGGCAGCAGGGTCCCTTGGACCCGCCTCTGGGCATCCCTGTGAGTGGCTGTGCTTGGTTCCCCGTGGGGAGAGCAGAACTGCCCTAGGCTGACATGGTGGAGCAGCAATACCCTCCCAGTCCTCACAGCAGCGGTGACTTGTCCCCAGGCAGGAGTGCCAGTGGTGCTGGCAGCAGCCAGGGCTCAACAGGGAAAACCGCCCTGGCAGGGCTAGCGCTGCTCCCCACCCACACGGCCCATTTTCCACTTCCCCGATTTACCGGTCAATTTGATCAACCATTCAATTTTTTCCAAAATCATTGACAAAAGACCACTAAAAGGAGAGTTATGCCACTTCTTTGCTCTATGGCGTTGGCTCATTTATTTTAATTAGCTGTAACAAATTCACGGTTAAACAAGGCTCAAGAGGGTGCTATCTAAATGTGGCACTCATGGCATACACAGTACCATTAACAAAACACTTCTCCACAGCTTGACTGTGTTATCCTCCATCTAGTTTACAGCTCATTATAGCACTAGAAATAGGAAACAAAATGTAACACCTAATTAAAATGTGAGCCTGTGTCCACAGATGATTCAATAGAAATAAAGTCATTATGCTGGCAAGAGAAGCAGGAGAGAGTCATCACAATAAAAACATCTCATTCAAGCAGAATCTGGAAGAAGCTGCCCCTCTGTTTTAGGCACCTGCATAAAGTCAGGGGTAAAAAGAGCATTCAGGTCCTGATCCAGCAAAACGTTAAAAAGTAAAAGCTGGTAACAACTAAATGTCTGTTATTCTCATTAAGGATTCTGAACCCCACTGTGTAATAACAATTTTTAGCCTGCCCCGTTGGTTGTCATAGAAATAGCACCAGCAACCATTTATTTTGGTAATAGGATTATAGATAGTGTCTTCTGTTATTTTAGTTGTTCCTTTCAAAATTATACCAATGCATTTTATTGTATAAGCAGATGAGATGTCTACAGCCATTGCAAGATGAATGGAATGTGTGTTAGGTTAGGCATGTTAGAGGCATCCATAGAATTTAATAGTTTATTAATATTGTTCTTCTCCAAAATACAGAAACAGTATAAATAGCCAGCTGTGAACTTAAAATGATGCATACCAAAGATAACCAAACTAATCAAGTCTCCCTCTATTTGTTGCAGGTGGAACAGTCCCCTGGCTGATCTGTTTTTCTCCAACCAGTATCTTCAGATCACCACTTCTGTGCCATCCACCTCAGTGTACGGGTTCGGTGAGCAAGAGCACCAGTCCTTCAAACACAGCATGGACTTTGTTACCTATGGCATGTTCAGCAGGGATCAGGCACCTACGGTAATGCACTTCATGCAGCACTTTGTCCTAAGCTGTATCACCAGAGGGAGGTGGTGAGGTGCAGCTTTGCTAATGTGAATCGAGGGCAACCATGGAATGTGGTGGGTTTTGCAGGTGTCATAAGTTTTAATTAACTGACAAACCATGACTCATTTTGAGAGGACTTTGAAACCTTTCATCAGAAGCTTTCTCACAGTGCAGTTAGTTTTCAGGATAAAAAAAAAAAATATTTTGTGTGCCAAGATCCTGGATGAGGAAAGCATTTCGTTTCATGACTGGATCAATCCCTGTTCATTTAAACAAGGTGAACTTCAGCAGGGTTCATTAGATGTTTGGCTAAACTGGGGTCTGTAGTTAATGAGTCTATTTTAACTAGCAAAGCAGTTCTTACTCATGCCATTTGGCAGGGTTTGGCAGAATGCGGAAGGTTTAACTGAGAGAGACTAGAAAGAACCATAGTGATGATGCAGAAAACCTAGCTCTTTTTTACCAATTTGACTTCACACCAGTTAAGATGAAAAAATCCCCAACCTTTCAAAGCAAGATTCTGACTATGAGAGAATTTATTTCCTTGTCTTTGCTTAGCTAGCTGACAAAAACTATGAAAAATAGCAAAGTCAAGCCATACTTAACTCACTGTTTATGTTTCAGCCACTTGTCAACCTCTATGGAGTTCACCCTTTCTATATGTGTGTAGAAGCTGACTCCAATGCCCATGGTGTTCTCCTTCTGAACTCAAATGCACAAGGTAAAAAGACATATGGACTGTACATAAAAGCATTGTAGATTAGTAAACATAAAAAACTGCTTTATTGATTGCTTTTTCAATGTGGTACAAATTTGAGTGACTGGTCCACAACTGAGGTTCCAGGAATTACTATAAAGTTTTCAAAAGGATTTCATTAGAGTGACTGTTTAACAAGGTAATGTATTTTCAGTGAAAATATATGATTAAGTTTGTTGTTTTTTTTTTTTTTTTAATAGTTGCACACACAGGGAAAGGAAAAGGTGGAAGAAATTTCCTCTGGGATTGGCATAACTGAATCAAATCAATTTAAGTTAGTCCTATATTCTGTCTGTGGAGAATAGTTTTGTGCGTTGCCATGGTCACCTTACTGTATTAATCCAGTGGTATAATTTCAGAAAAGGAGAATCTTCGCACAGTCTATAACATCAGTTTCCCCTGGCAGGCAATGATTTCCAATAAGAGGATTAAAATAGCATAGACAAACCCTAAACACAAGCTTGTGTTTCCTTTTTATATAAATGAAACTGAGACAAACGGATCTGCGCAGTCTCCTCTGTGTGGGTTTCTATGATTTATTGCTGCACAATGCCAATCTGAAAGTAGAGATTACAGAAACAGTGGGCAGCTGCTAGCCTATGTACAGGTCCTGTTTGCTCACCCACTTGTACCCACAAGGCATCAGGTAGTGACTTGAACTTGTAGCCACCTCTGCCTGGGGACATGTTTATGTACAGTGTCCACGCATCTAGAATAGGATCGGATATTTCACTTAGAAGAGACCTACAATGATCATCTAGTCCAACTGCCTGACCACTTCAGGGCTGATCAGAAATTAAAGCATTATTAAGGGCATTGTCCAAATGCCTTTTCAACACTGACAGGCCTGGGGCATCAGCCACCTCTCTGGAAAGCCTGTTTCAGTGTTTGACCATGTCCTCAGTAAAGAAATGCTTCCTCATGTCCATTCTAAACCTCCCCTGGCACAGCTTTGAACCATTTCCATGCATAGCGTAGAGCTATTTTGTGCTGAGAAACTGTGTGGGTTTGTTTGATTTTTTTTTCCTTTCAGATGTTGCTCTGAGTCCAGACCCATCTGTAACTTTCCGCACTATTGGAGGGATTCTCGACTTCTATGTCTTCCTTGGACCCACTCCTGAAAATGTAGTTCAGCAATACACAGAGGTTAGTAGGAAGGTCCATATGGCACATGGGAGACTATATTGTGACGAACAGTATCGAGAACAGGAGTGTGTTAAAGGGGTGCAATGGTTAGAAAGAAATTTCTCCAAGCTTACTCTTCTCTGGGCTGTGATAGTTTCACAGTCTTCACTATGCGACTGTAACTGTGTTTTGACACTGTGGATAGAGAAAACAGACAGAAAACAGATGAGAATGTTTTGGAACTTTACATCTGCTGGACTTTCAGAGATTTTGAATGAGCCTCAAAGGCTTCAAGCCTCTATTTGCCACTTGAATTGTCTGTTGATTTTGGAGCCATCAGCCTGGTTTTTTTTACTAGTGAAACCCCATGTAATTGCATTGGAGAGCATAGGTGTCAAAAACCATATTTACTACTGTCTCACAGAGCATAACTACTTGCTTTGCCATTGCCCAGTGTTTTCCAGAGAACTGAGGGTACACATGCAGCTATTTTGGGAGTGTGCGTGCAATTCTTCTTCAGTAAGGGCTGCCTGGAAAAAAGTGGCAGGTGACTTGTTCTTTCTGGCCACCAAATGCCAGATGGCATGTGAACTGAGCACTTGCACAGTTCCAGAACCAAGCTCTGTGCATAAAGAAGCCATCACCAAGCCTAAAGACTATGGAGCAAAGCTGAGAAGGGGCATTTCGCTGTCAGAATGGGGGTTCATGTGTGTAGACTCTGAGGATTAAGCTGTCACCAGAGACACTGAGCAGCCTGCCCTAGGGCATTCCAGAGCCAGGCAGCCAGAGCTCCCAGTGAGATGTGCACATGCTCTGCCTTCCTCTTCACAGCCCCACTGAGGGGCATGAACTCTGATTTTCAGCAAACATTTTGTCTTTCCTGGGTTTTTAAAGCCTCCATTTTTAAACCTTGCCTTCTTTTAACACACCTGAAATAGGAACAGAAATCTTGTCATTTGGACCAAGGGAGAAAGAGTATTTAGGTCAGAAGGATAGTATTGCTGGGTTCTGTTTTGGTGACAGCAGGAAGAAGCTTCATTCATGCCACTGTTTTGTGAAGGCTGGAGTGTCCTCAGGGTGGTGGGCTCTGCTAGACCTTCCTTTTCAAGGCAGAGGTTCACGTGATGTCTCCCAGAGAGGTGGGAGGCTGCCGCTGCCCCTCTGCATCCTAGAGAGGGAGTGACTGCTCCGTCTCTTAAACATCTCTCCAACTGCCTCTGCATGTCCTCCCCACTACCCACCTCTGACTCCAGTGCCACAGACCAACCAGCAAACTGGGTTTTGAACATACACATTGGCAATAAGACTAAAAAAAAAAAAAAAAAAAAAAGACAAACCCCACCAAAAAAGAAAAAGCAACGTGACTCTCCCTAGCTGCAGCTGTGATCCCTGCAATGAAAGCACCTATTTCAGGGGAGTCGCTGCAGCAGGGCAATGGTGATTAGAGCCATCCCCATTTCTTTTCAAAGTCTGTCGCTGGTGTTTGAAGGCAGCATTTTTGTGGCTTAGCAGGTGGCCAACAGCTGAAAATAAAATGAGTTCTCACTCCCCAGCTGATGGGTACTGGCAGCTCACTTTCCACCCCTGCCTCTCTGGAAATGGAGCTGGAGCAAAGAAAACAAGGTAAAGGGGAGCTGGTGGGCGTCCCCTAACTAGACATGTCACATGCCAGGACAAAAAAAATCCCCTGTTCTGTGCTCTTTGAGCCTGCTCTCAGCTCTCTAGGGAATGTTAAAGAATGCATGGTAGCAATTTCACAGTGAAATAATAACTTCTTCAGTAAACATCCTGAAATTCCCGGTTTGCAAATGTTACAATTACCATATTATTAGTCTCTAGGGTAATGATTTTGCTTTTATGTACAAGATATGTGGGAAGGTGAAGGAGACAGAAAAGACTTTATTTTTCAATTGTATTTTCTGTCACACTGAGAGGACTCTCCTGTGCGGTCATTGTCATGCCCAGGGGAAGGAGAGGGGGTGGAAAGGAGCAGTGTGACCGATGACTGCAAGGCATGGTGCAGCAGCGTTGCTCAGCTCTCTCAGCTGCTTGCATGGGTCTCCTCTGGGAAGTGGTGTTTTGGGAGCTCCCATCTGCAGGGGATCTTGGTGGGGTCAGCCTGCCCTGCTGCAATGAACTTGAGGGAATGGCACCTGCATCTGTGAGCATCTGCCCGAAGTCACTGCATGGGGCTTTATACAAGGGACACCCATTGCACCCTCTCCAGGATGGCCCCAGTGGTTTGGCAAGGTGGCCAGATGCCAGCTGTGGCATGGCCATCGAGAGCAAGTGAGCTGTGTCCAGAGCAAAGTGCTCCACACCTTTCTCAAACATTTTGTGCTGTTGCCTTCAGAGCCACTTCAAGACCTGGGCAACCCCCTTAGCCCCTGCCGTGCTTGTTTCTGTGAAGGATTTAGGAGCTTAGCTCTGCTCAGTGCTTTTATGCAGCTCCATCCAAACCAGTGAGTTAGGACAGCTTTGTAACGAAGCTCTTTACTAGGTCTCTGCAGTCCGCAGTCTTTCTCCATGTACCTCTCCAGGTTGCTGCCAGCACTCAGGGGTGACCCACAGGCTCTTGCCCAGATCCACTGCTCCGTGGCTGGCTGGGGGCAGTCAGGCTGTGCCAGGTGTGAGGCTCCCTGCATGGTGACCAGGGCTGATTGTGGCTGCCCTGCCAGGGCCACCAGCTTCTCTGTGCATCGTCGGGATTAAGACATGTAGCAGTGAAAGCTGTGGTGGCTCCAAGTGCCAGCATGGCCCGGGATAATCTGCTTTAAATGGGCTCCAGGGGTGATGCAGGGAGTAGGAAGGGAGCAGAGGGCTGGATGCCAGCACCACCATCCCCTGTGCTGTGTCCTGCGCAGAGCAGAGCTGGGCTGTAGGACGAATCCTGCCAGTGACACCACAGTGCTACAGCAGTGAGGGCAGTGACAGGGCACGTGCTGGGCATTGTGCGATGGGAAGGAGAAACCTCCGTCCTGATTCCTCTGCTCCCTCTTGTCCCTGAGCTCGGCCGTGAGGAACGCTGCTCCGGGCACATCAGAGGCAGTCCTGCCACAGCTATATATATATTTGACAGTAATCACACTTTTCCCCTGCTACAGAAGGGGTCCGGTGTGCAGAACAGTTATACAACACAAATCTCACTTTTTAAGGCAAACACTTTGGTTTGCAGGAGAATGGGAAAAAGCAGTAACAAGCTAAAGGGCTCAGCCATTGAGCTGAGCCTGGCTGGGGCTTTACAGCCAGACCTAAACCAGACCACCCTTGCCAAGTCCACTGGTGGCCTTTCAGGACAGAGTAACAGTGCATAGCAGCAGCATATGAGCTCCATAATAAGATACTCAGGAACATTATAGTTCAACAAATGGGCATGTAACAGCTGTTGGATGGAGTGAAGGCCACGAATTTGTTATTTAATCACAAATTTTCCAATTACAAGCTTTAAGAGAGCATACTGTATGTCTCCTAATTCTGTTTTGAGAGCAAATTGCTGGTTTACTTCCTCATTACAGATCCATAGGATAGTTCTGGGTGGAAGGGACCCCAGGAAGTTTCTACTCCAGTCCTATGTGACAGGTAACATGCTTGTACCTACAGTTTGTCACAGATGATTCAGTGAGAGTCTCACAGCTGAATATAGACTAAGCAGCTGATAAGTATTTGTACAGCAAAGAACAAGGTTTGAAGCCCTTGGCATTGAAAGTTCTTAAAATTTTTAGACTCCTGAGATTGTGAGCATCTTTTTAATGGTTCAGCGTTTGCAGGGCCTTTCTTCTTGCTCTCCTAAAACAAAGTTCAGCTTCTATGCATAGACTTTGAGTGAAGGTTACCCCCTGCCTGACTAGATGCCCATAGCACTCAGCTGCCTATCTCAGCCACAGAGGATGAGCTGGATACAGATACCTGGGCCACAGGAGCACTCGTGTGATGTAGCCATAGTGTGACTATCCACACACACTATTTCTGTGTCTAAATCCAGAGCATTAGCCCACTTGGATTTTTATAGTTTCCTCCTACAGCTCTTCCTTAAAGAAGTTTAAGCAAATATCAAGCTTCAAGAGTCATTTTGTATGGATAATTAGGGTGTAAGATTAGCAGTCTTTCATGTTGATCTCCTGTACCTGAGTTGCTAGAGATGTTGGCCCCTTTGTAAGCATGGGAAAGCGTATCTCTACAGCCTCTCTCATGTATAGGGCATTACTCTTTAGTCATCTCTCTCGCATCAGTGTCTTTGGTCATGATGTTAAATAGAATAGGGTCTTGATTCACTCTATAGCATTTATAACTTAGCTGATATCCTTAATGCTCATAGTAATAATGTGATTCATCCAATAACCCAACACAGGGAAAGTGAATACATGTCACCTGCTCCCTGGGCACAGATTTTAGCTGTTAGATATATATGTTTCTGCTGAAGTTTGTTCTTACTGCAAAACACTTCTGAAGTACCTCCTAGATTCATCAGCTCTCAGGTGCATCTGAAAAAAAGTGAAAAAATAATTACATAATGCCAAGTTATGTAAACCTGAAAAAACTCACAGTGAATTTATTAAACAACACCAGGAGTTATTTAAGAACCAAGTGCAGGAGGAATTGAGGTACAGAAAATAGGATCTATTTTTTTTCTGCTTCTGCATTACTGTATCGTCCTTTTTTTTTTTTCTCAGTTTGGATACTCCGTATGTCTGCTGTTTCTGCCTTTGTCATTTTCCTCCCTCACTTCCCCTACCATACCTCATTTACCTTTTCTGATTATATGGGAGTCAATTTTGCCAAGCAGGCTTTCTCTGCCTACTGCATTTTATAAGCATTTGTATGCAGAATGCAATCTATATGAATTAACTAGATCCTAAATATACATCAAATCCAACATGAGTTTTCAGGTTTGCAAAATTACATTCCTGCCTCTGCTGATCCATCTGCAAGTAGGTACCATATGTCAGTTACTTTATCAGGAAACTTCAGGGGGATCCATTAGAGAGAGTCGGCAGCATAATTAGAAAAAAAGAACATTTGTTTTCCCAGCTGCCCTGTTTTCATCCTTCCTCTTGAAATGTTCTGCTGATTTCAATTAAGCTCACCATGGATGCTCCAGCCTGGTGAACCTGGGGAACTAATTGCTTTAAAGCTTAAAGCCTTGCTTGCAAGGTGGATTTTCTTCAGTTGGTTCAGCTATAATCTCAAACTACCCAAAGGATGCTGTCATGAAATACTGCCTCACCATAGGGTAGCTCTGCTGTCTGCAGGCGAGACATCGCCTTCATGTAAGGGCAAGCGGCCACAGCTCAGCAAACCCCAGCGCTGCAGACATGGCCTTTGGGAAGGACCCTGTCTGGCACACCAGTGGCCATGGCTCCACCATCACCCCTGATGGTGTCATCCTTGGTGCTTCACAGAGCATGGGGGCAGAAGCAAATCCCCTTCCAGCTCTTGAACTGCTTTTTATTGGCGATATCTTGGGCTGACTGTCCTCCCCAGCCAGGAGCAACCTGGCGTGTTGCAGGACCTGGAGCAGGGCTCCCTGATGGTTCCTCCTGCCTCTGCCAGGCTGGTCACCCCCACAGCAGTTCCCATTTCCCAGCCCACTTGTGGAGAGGCAGCAGATGCCAGGCAGGCGTCCTGCCAGGGCACCTGGCTCTGCGTTCATCTGCAGGATTAGTATTTATCAGCTGGTTGTCCCTCTTCCTCTTTTTGAAGAGGAAAAGCCTGTGCACAAAACATTTTATTTCATTAGGGATTTCTTTTGATTTTGTCTGTCTTTTAGCATAGTTTGTAGAGGTCACTCTGTTTACTGTTTGCAGTAGAGGAAGCAAGGGCAAAATGTGCATCTACTTTAGAAGCACAAAGTGGCGGGGTTCACAGAGCTCAATTTGCAGCCTTGGCTGGTCTAAAACAAGCTATGCTGCTGCCTCAGATTAATTTATCCTTAATATGGAGAGTGCAGTTGTGACAGAGAAAGCAGACTTCTTGCCCTGAACCTTGCCATGCTCTGCTGGACACCTTGCTGCTGCCTGACAGGGTGTCTAGGAGGTTGTCCTGAGCCATCGCATCCTGGTCAGCTGGCCAAGGGAAACCCCAGCAGAGCTTGAAGGATGGTCTGAGGAATCAGGTGCATCCACACAAACTGGAAATAACTAATGACATGTGTAACCAGATGAGACTACATCATGGTAGCAATGGTGTGTCTCTGCCCACTGACTTCCTCCTGCATGGCTGGGGGCCACCTCCATCTGTCCTTGCTTCCAGCAGCGTGTGGTGAAGTGCAACAGCATCGGGATCTTGCTGCTGATGGCTGTGTTTGCTTCGTCTAAAGGGCTTAGCCTCCAGCTAAGGTGGAGGTTGAAGCAGATGTTGAGTAGGCTGACGTGAGTCAAGTCTGGTGGAATGGGAGGAGCAGCAGGCGTCCAGGGGAGGTGTGCTGCTCAGCCGAGCCTCCATCCTGGAGGCACTCAAACCATTAATCTCAACAGTTATTCTGGCCTCTTCCTGCTTTCTGTTAGGTGAGACAGCAGCATCCCAACAAGAGAAAGCACATTGTATAGCCAAATTTGTAATGCTTAGTGTGTGAAGTTCACCTATCTGTCCGTGAGCCTCTCTAGTTTGCAAGCATTTTACCCCATGTGTTCCCTCAGCTTAGATGCATTAAGACATCCTCTGCTTCTCCCTGCTTTTCTCCTATCTGTTTTTGTGTTCACTGCAGTTTCCATGTTCCACCAGCTTTAGCATCTGTAACTTATTTTAGAGAAATTTCAGGTTCAGCATTGCTTTCCCAGGTCAGATTCTTACTGGAGAATGTCCCATAGGAAGATGCACCTTTACGCACTGTAAGGTCTAGAGAGCTTAGCAATGCAATTGATACAGAGTGCCAGGAGAGTCTTGTTTTATTTAATTAAAGTAGATGGGGTTTAGCTGCCAATATATGTTTTACTCTTTTTCACTTCTTAGCATAATTACCTATCTGTGGAGATCCACAAGGAAATAAAGGAGGAATAGTTATTTGGCCAAAGGGAGTCAATAGCTGCAACTGATTAATAAATCATGGGTGCTTACTAGCTACTTGATTTTCATGTACTGTCTGCAAGGATGTTAGAAATACTGAACAAAGGTTAATTGCATGAGATCTAATTGTTTAATATTGGAGTCAGGATTTCAGGAGGTGTCCCCCAGAAAACACCAGTGTGTACTAATGAGGCAATGCCAAATTTGAGGTTATTTCTATAACAGCAACATCATGGTGCTCTCTCCTTGTCCCAGGTTGCCAGAGCAGCTCTCACTGGGGGAAGCAGAGCAGGATGCCTTGCTCCCCTCTGCTCTCCATCCAGTTTCCTCATGCAGTTTGTAGCTGGATTACACAGAGCCAGTGGAAATCAAATATTTATAAAATCATATTTAACTCATTATTTCATGTTTCAGTTGAGAATTTCGGGACCGAACAGTAACTATGACCTTGAGGAGGTTTGTCAGTGACTGGCAACAGTGCTGTGGGCCAGCAATAAGGGCAGTCAGTCATAAGTAACTGAAATTCAACAGGGTGGTGTGTAAATATAATTAAAACTTCAGAGAGCTCAAATAAACATCAGACTCCTGATGAGTTAGTTCAGCTGGATGCGACAAGAGAAATTAGCAAAGCTAATGTTGCTGTGTAGCATCAGAGATTTGCCTGCTGTTGACGGAAGGGTTTGCAGACTCGGCACGGGTCAGGCGGAGTGAGGCTCCATGCAGGGTTTCTGCCGACATGAACCATGTAAGTGAAGGCATGTGCTGCAGTGCAGAGGCTGAGACCTCAGCAAGACCCTCATTTAATGTTAGTCTGGGTTTTATACAGTTTTATCTTCCACTGGGGTGTTCTCACAAGTGATGCTCACTGTGGGTGTCACTCAGAGCCCCTGTTCAGGTCAAGGGTCCACCAGGAGAAGCACTGTTTGAAGCCAAGCATGCTGTAGTGAGCTGTTCTGAGAAAGGGAAGGATATTTCATGAGTGTGTGACACCCATGCCCCAACCTTTGTGGCATAAATGAGCTGGGAGTCTCTCCTGGTGTTTCAGAATAACTTCTCTTGCCAAAATCTTCATCTCACCCTTCGCATTTCTGTATTCCTCATGCCTGCTGTAGGCCATTGGACGCCCACACATGCCTGCTTACTGGTCCCTGGGATTTCATCTCTCCCGATGGGGTTACGGCAGCATCGATGTTTTAAAGAAAACTGTCAATCGCATGCACTACTATGATATCCCATATGTAAGTATCAGTTTTTCACTGTGTATGCTAATTTTACAATCTAAAGTGAGACGAATATAATTATAATAGTGGAAAGGTGATTATCCTACCAAGAGAACTGTAGAATAAAAGGATGTTCATAATCTTACGTAGTGGTTTTTCATGTAATAACTTTACAACACTTAAAAGAACATTCAAAGTGGGCTTTGAATGTGAGGTTTAAGTGTTGCTCTTGGCTGCATAGCAGGTGATTCTGGTGTCGAGTTACTGTTATGCAGTATGAAGTGCTAGCATTTTAAAAATAAATTATGGTATTTCTGATGCATATCACTGCCAAACCATTGCTAAACTAGGACTTATATATATCCATTTTGTCCACTGCTACCATATAATTTTATAGGAGCTGAATTTGGCCTGACAATTATTTACAATTATTATAGCCAATCTCTTAGGCTTCATTTCCTGTCTTAGTTGCCTTTTAGAAAGTTGCATATATTCTGGTTTTCTGTATCAAATACATCAATCACAGAATCATAGAATGGTTTGGGTTGGAAGGGACCTTCAATGGTCATCTAGTCCAACCCCCTGCAATGAGCAGGGACATCTTCAACTAGATCAGGTTGCTCAGAGCCCCGTCCAGCCTGGCCTGGGATGTCTCCAGGGATGGAGCATCGACCACCTCTCTGGGCAACCTGGGCCTGTGTTTCACCACCTTCATTGTGAAAAATTTCTTCTTCATGTCTAGCCTGAATCTCCCCTCCTTTATTTTAAAACCAATACGTCTTCTCCTGTCCCTACAGACCTTGGTAAAAAGTCTGTCCCCATCTTTCTCATAGGCCCTTTTCAAGTACTGAAAGGCCACAATAAGGTCTCCCTGGACCCTTCTCTTCTCCAGGCTGAACAACCCCAACTCTCTCAGCCTGTCCTCATAGCAGAGGTGCTCCAGCCCTCTGATTGTTTTTGTGGCCTCCTCTGGCCCCTCTCCAAGAGGTCCATGTTTTTCCTGTGCTGAGGGCTCCAGAGCAAGGCACAGTACTCATGTAATGTTTGTTTCAAAAATGTTTAGGATGTCCAGCATCTTGATATCGACTACATGGAACGTCACATGGACTTTACCTATGATAAAGTGAATTATGCAGATCTGCCAAAATACGTCCAAAAGCTGAAGAGGAAAGGAATGCACAATGTCGTGATTCTGGTAAATTAACAATCTTGCTAATTATTTCTCCATTTATAAGAACTATTTGCAGCCTAGTGTTCATAGCAGTATCTAGGTGCTAATGCAGACATTCTATTGTTGCAGATTTTCCATTTTTGTCATTTGTTGAGAAGAGCTGAAGAACAATTTTTCACAGATTTCATATATAAATGTGTTGCATTTATCAGATATCTGTGTACCAGCACCATCTCTATACCATAACATTAATTCCCTTTCACTCTCTTTCCATTCAGTTATGAGAAATTTTGCCATTGCTCAGGGCTAGGTTGAGACAGGATTTCTTCAATGCAATTATTTTCCTGAAAAAGAACAAATGAGTTAAATATGCACAGAAAAAGAGTAGAATAGTGGAAAAAATCTACTCATAATCACTCAGGAGAGCTAGTAACTACAGTTCATATTGTCTTGTATTTATTTTTAATCTAAATTAGTGTAAGCGAAGTTTGTTTGCATGAAAATATATGTTGCACCTATAACCAAAATTGATTTATGATTCAATGAAGGAATATGGGCTGAAGTTGGAGATTTCTGTCTTCCCCTGTCACTTTTTCCAACAAAGATTGCTGCTTCTCTTCAGCAAGTTCCCAGACAAGTCCTTGCACTGAAATTATTTTTTTATCACCATAGCTACGTAAGTGCCAATGGCAGCAATTGGAGGCCAGAAATTAAAGAAAAGTCCTTGATAGATGCATAAGAGCTGGCCCAGCACAGTCTGGGACAGTCACACCACCCGGGGTGGGAAGGCTCAGAAAAGCTGAGACCTGGAGTGGTACATACAGGTGTGGAATGTCACCAGAGAACATAGGCGCTATTTGTTCTCTAAGGATAGAATAATAAGAAAAGTGCTTTAAATTGCAGCAGATGAGGTGTAAGGTAGACATTAGGATAAATCTGCCTGTCTGCAAGGCGAGGCGAGCAGGAGCCAGGGGTCCGTCCCTGCGCCCATGCTGCAAACAGGTCTGGCAGACGCGTCGGGGACGGCTCAGGCTGAGCTGACCTGCAGGGGAAGGAGGAGGAGACATCCCTGCAGAGTCCATCTCAAGACTTTTTGCTGTAATTGCAGTATTCTATTTTCCAGCCTAAATGGTAGGCTTACACCTTTCATTTGGGTGCTACTATTCTTATTTTGCAAAAATTGCTAGTTTTTTGTCCTGCTATTCTTTCCTGATACACTTATTCTAACAAGCATATTCTCCCCTGGCTTTTTCTTCTAGGCCAGAAACTATGAAGTATTTTATTCTGTTTTTATGAGGTGAGGTCTTCAGGATCTCATTGTAGTAGCTCTCCGTCAGATGTGCCCCAGTTTGAATGCCTGTGTGGCAGATAACTGAATTTCACAGTCCTCCAGATGATGTTCCCTCAGTATCTGGAGAAAGGCAGAAATATTTCCTTCATTCTGCTAAAAATGCCTCATATGAAAAAGCCATACTTCACATTTACCTACATTATATTTATTGATGGCTCATAATTGTAAGGAGACCAATTAATCCAGCTGAATCAAGACCACCAGCCTTTGGGTCTTAAGTTGATCCAGTCCTTTTAAAATAAGGGCAACAATCTTCATCTTGTCATGGGAGTCCTGTCAAAGGCTTGGGGGAAGAGAGACTGAATACGAGTTCTAAATTGTGCAACAGCTCGTCTTTCACTTGTGGTGGTGTATCAGATGTTTATTGGAGTCAAGATCACTGAGAACTACTGCAGTTTCCTCATCTAAAGATCACATTATTGTGTTGAATAGATAAAGTCAGAAGTACCTCCTTGTCCTTATTTTTTGCTTTACAATTGGTTTTCAAGTTTAGCATATGACTGAGGATGGACTAGTCAGCACAATGGATACCCGTATCAGTGTTTTATTTTTTAAAATACAGTTATGAGGTTTGCTGTTCCTCAGTCTGCTGGGATATTTTTGGAAGTTTCATTAAAAATACCTGCTCTGTGTTTATTACTGGCCTAATCTTCACTTTGTTATACTATAATTGCATTTGCTGCTAGGAATCTTAAACAAAACCACATCGCCCAAGTGATCAATTACATATTGATAATGGAAATAGCAGCCTATACAGTGAGTACTGTTTGCCAGCAATTTGTCCTCAAAGATACATTCCCATGAAGTCCCAGTTCTTCTGCAGCTGTAAATCATGAGAAGCTTCAGGGTGCAGCAGTGAAAACAGTTTCCATCATTGCAGGTCCAAGGCAGAGAGTTTAAACAGTAACAGATTACTAAATCAATCTGATGAAGAGCGACTTCAAGACAAAACCAGTCAAAATTAACTGGATACATCATTGTCAATAACTAACCAAAGCAGTAGATAAGCACATGTTCTGTCAGGAAGGAGTGCTCTTTCCAGTTATTAGGCAGTTTAGGCTCCCTGTATCCTCAATACTGCTCTATAAATTACCTAATCTCTTAGAGCTGCAACTTTACATACCACCTCTCTGTCTATTGTTTTATCTCAAAAATGGTTGCAAGACAAGAATATATCAGTAAAATACCATGAGTGTGGGGTAGCTCTTCCCATGCACTCTCGCCCTTCAGTAAATAGATGGAAGTCACCTCTTTTTGATCCAAGCTGGGATGCTTACAGTTGTTTTGCACTTGCTGCTGGGTAAGAAGCTACAGGCAAGCAATCATGGTTTAGTGAGCGAGCTGCATTGTCTTCGTACTTCCTACATTTTTAAAGCCCTTTCAGTTTCTCAGATGGCTCATGCTAGAGCGGTGTAAGAAGCAGTTGCTACATAACTATAAATTCAGCCGTTAGGCAGATGCATGGAATATAGCAACAATATTTAATTAATGCAATGAGCTAGTGGCAATACAGATAGGAAACCCTTCTTTCCTCCTTCCACTAACCTGAACTAAAGATTGTCTTATGCTCTAGTTCTTCAGATAAGTTTGTGAAAAAGAACAAAAGTTGATCCAGTTTGTCCTTCAGTTTTTAAAAGCTAGTGGGAAGTATAGGTTGCACCAGTAGTGAAGTTTTCTATTTTCACTTTATTACAGCTGCTGATATTTCTGTCAAACTCTGACTATTAGGATTGTCTAGTGATGTAAAGCTTTCCCATAAGTTGAGTCAGGAGCTGGAACAGCATGAAGGGTTCTGTTCCCAAGTGACAGCGAAGATATGCTAACAGCAATCAAGCCAAGTGTAATCCAGTTTGATACTGAAAGAACAATTTTCTATTTAGATTCCCTTTGGGTAATGACAGTAATGAGTGAGTTCCCCCAGAGCAGCAGATTGTTGCCTCCCTCAAGATGATTTCAGGAAATGTGCTCTGATTGCAGGCACTTAGCGTCATGTAAAACCTCTGGTAAATGGATTTGGGGGAGATGGGTTCAGTCCTTCTCATCTCAGACCGCTATGGTCAAAAGCAAAGTGCACATCCCAGGAGCCAGCAGTATTAACACTGGTGACCTGCCTGAGGATGGGACACTGAATGTGGTTGTGCTACCACTACTGAGGTGCCTGGTGCCTCACCACCAGGAAATGTGGTCCCCATGCTCCATCCAGTGCTGAGACCCCTCTGTGCCTTTGGTCACCTTGATAGTAGCATGGCCCCATTACTTGCAGTCATTCAGCTCTTCTCTGTCTCGATCTTTTCCAGAGTCCACCTCCATTTCAGGGAAATTTTGTGTAAGAATGTAATACTTCATTATCATTTTTGCACTGAATAATGTGCACGCTTCAGCCAAGTCAGAACAAATATATTCTTTAGAAACAAAGAAAGAAGATCCAAAAGTAACAGTGACTACAATGTAAAATGATAAACATTATTACTGAAGACAAGCTTTAATGAAAGACCTTGTATACCTTCCATTAAATCACACTAAAAATAGAAACAGCTAGGAATGACACGAATGATAAATTACTTAAAAGTAAATAGCAACATGCTTATGATTCAAAATATGCTTGATAGCTTTAACATTTTAAAGTCTAGCTCTATGAGCTATAGAGGCTAAAATTTCCAGAGATGAGTTTTTATGGATGTGCATCAAAATCTATGTTAGGAGCCAGAGGTGGAAGTGCGTCTGTCTGGGTAAGCGCTGGGTGCCCCAGGTCTCAGGCATTCGGTTGGAGTTTGGGATGCTTAGCACCTCCTCTCCAACAGCTGCTAAAGAAATGAGTTAGGGAAGATTTAACAGATGTGAACTTCCTCCCCCACAAAAAACTCATGAACGCACAGGAGGGTTTTGTTCTCTTTAGGATGATGCTAAACCTGCATAATGTATTAGATGTATGCACTGGAATAACCTTTCAGCTGAAGGAAACCAGAAGTTTGGATTAGGAGTAGCTAATTAAGCTGACTCCTTCCAGCCTTCAAGTCCCTTGAGAGACATCCTTTCCACAATTATAAGATAATTATTGCAGATGGACAGTTTCCTTTTTTCTACAGCTGAGCTACTAAACAAGTAAAAAATGTAATGGACACATACTGTTTATGGAGGTGATGCTGCAGGTACATAGCTGAAGTTGAACATAATTTTGCACTTAAGATAGGGATTTAGCAGAGGCTTTTGTTTTTGAGGCATGGAAGAATATACTTTCCTCTCCAGGGCTATAGCTGTCAGAGGGCTTACAAGTAAACCGGGCAATACATTTACATATTAAAATGAGCTTTAAAACATCCCTTTAAAGAAATTTACCATTTGGGATTGGATGTTTTTTATTCTTAAGAAGTTTATTAGTTAGATTTCTATCACATTTTAATTAAAGTTCACTTAAATTATTGCATAAGCTATAAGTGAATAGAAGAGTTTTTTCAGTGATGTTTTCCTCCACTGTGTCTCATAACTGAAAGTTTTTTGCCTTAAGCAGAACCTGAGGGGCTAACACTTTCTAAGAAAAACGTAAAGAATTCCCTTCTTCTAAAATGGCTTCAGTCTTCTTCTGTTCTAAATAACACAAAGTAGATAGCTGCTCCCAATTAGGGACATATTGGAAAATGCATTTATCTCCTTTTAGTCACAGTTGACTGCTGAGCAGAATTGAATAGCATATCTTAATTCACTGACATCTCAAACTATTCCTGACTTTATTACTCACTGGCATGGTGGGCCACCATCTTTCCAGGAGTAGATGAGGCTCCATTTTGATGAACTTGGTGGCTACTGATGGCCATCCTGGGGCAGAGAAAGTGGCGGTGTCAATGCGACTGGCAGCAATGGGAGGTGGTGACCACCCCAAGCAGTGAAAGGGGCAGCAAAGATGAGCTATGGGGTGTAAAGCGCTCTGGTCTTCATGTCTGGGGACAATAGTGACATATGGCCCTGCAGGCATGCATGAGTGGGGTTGTCTGCACCTAACTGGCATAAAACACCCTTGTCTGACACTGGATCTGAAGGGAGGGCTAATGAGGTCTATTAGAGGTCAAATGTGTCCTAACTTCAAGCCCCTTGAGAAATTCTAGTTATTCCAACATAGAGCTGCTGATGCTGAGGCAACTGGAATGAGGATTGTCTTGGAGGAAACCCAGAGGTGTCCAAGTGTGGGGGTGCCCAGAGTGGCACCCTGCTCTGACATGCAGGGACCTCAGCAGCAGGGAAAGTAGAATCTAGGTTTCTTTAGAATAATTTGAATATAGTGTGTCTTATGAAAAATAAACATGAAGGTATTTAATAATTTCACATCACTTTGGCCTTATACATGAAATACTCCTGACATATCTTTAATGACATTTCCTAAATTATTATGTGCTCTGAACTCTTATTAAATTTTAATGTTATTTTCTTCCAATATTATTGCAATCTGCGTTAAGAACATAATCCAATTTTTTCTAAAATATACAAATAGAAAGTAATGGTTACCTTTGTGATTTTGATAATGGAAGTGTAATCACTGTTTTCAGGACCCTTTCATAACTAAGGATGAAGAACCAGGCACTTACAGGCCTTATGATCTTGGGGAAGAAATGGGAGTCTGGGTGAACAACTCCGATGGTGTAACTCCTGCTGTGGGAAAGGTTGGTTTATTCAGTCCTTTCATGCATTTGGTCTAGTGCTGCTTCCAAGTGATAAAGCAGCTGTGTAACAGAAATGAGAAGACAACCAGTTGTTATACCTGTGACCTCCAGGCCTGGCCCCCCGGTGACTCTGTGTTTCCTGACTACACCAACCCCAGGACAGCTGAGTGGTGGACCCAGATGTGTCTGGAGTTTAAGGATGTCCTGGACTACGACGGGATTTGGATTGTATGTCTCATTAAATTTGCCCTCCCTTCTTTTAAAAAAAGAAAATGAGGCTTCTGACGTGTGTCTTACTCTCTTTATTAAAGGATATGAACGAACCGTCCAATTTCTTAACAGGCCAGTATCCTGGGTGTGCTGTTAACGATCTCAACAACCCACCTTACGTTCCTAGTAAGTAAAGCTTCCTTGACATTTTTTTTCTTCTTTTTAAATCTTGGATAGGCTATTTCTTAGGAAAAAAATCCATCTTCTCATTTTCCATCTTTCCCTGCCTATTCTGTGCATTCAGTTGCATGTTTGTCCAGGACTCCATTGTCTCAGCTTTGGTGGAGTATCAAATATAAGGCACTTACATCTGTCACTGGGGCTGCCTTGTAACAGGACTAGAACAATGACCTTCTCTGCCCTTCTCTGAGCAACAGGTCTGCATCAGAGAAGGGGCAAGGTACCTATATACTGTAACGCAGCTGCAGATTTATGGAAGGAGTAACCCTTCTGCCTTACCACCACCACTTCTAGTCCCAGGGCTGGGCAGTCTCTGCCTTTTCCACAGCCCGTGATAAGGAAGATGGTGTCTCCCTGATGCTTTAAGTCAATATCTTTTCTCTATCTTAGGGAAAAAATTGTCGTTGCCTTACTAGAAATGGGCTAAAAGCAAGTTTAAAAATGCCCAGGCCTATGGGAGACTGATAGGGATGGGAATACTTCTTCCAGTAGCTGAGTTAATGACATGCTCATTCTCCCCTGGGAAGCCATGAGTACTTACAATTAGTGCCAGTGGTCCTGGCGATTAATCCAGCCAACATTTCCCCAGGAAAACTGTGCTGCCCAAGCAATGCTAATATGCAGCAGGAATTTGATACGTAAGTGAGTAATCGACAGTGAAGTATTGGAAATGTCCCCTTTTTCCCTTCAGGCTGTGGTACTGTCATGTGAATTCTTCATGTTATTTATTAAATCTCATTTCTTTTCACTCCGAATACAAGAGAAACATAAACATAACAAAAGTATGACAAATTATAAAAATATTGTAAATTATTGAAACAAGAACCAGAGCTTTTAATTATGTTTTGCTGTTTGTTCTCTTTGCGGGGAAACTGCTGATTGTAACTGTTGTATACAGGCCCTATGGGTCTTGTCATTGACCAACGTCCAGGAACTGATGAGATATTTCCACCTTTGCCTAAAGTTACCTCCATTTTTGTCAGCATTCAGAGCTGCAAAAAAAGATATGAGACTTTGGGGGAGATGGCCAAAACAGCAGAGCTGCCTTTACACTCACAATAAAAAAGGATTAAGGAGTGGATGCATAAAAAGGCTTCTGAGCCATGAAGCTGAACTTTACAACAACTAACACTGAAGTCTGAGCCATTATAGAGGAGTCAGACTAGGAAACCTAGATATTATGTATCTACATGACATGTAAGGACAACAAAGGGTGCTGAGGACAGGGCCGTTTTGAGCCCAGTTTCTCTCTCTGATATGCTTCTTCTCATGCAAGGATGCACCTACGACTCAGTCTTGGTGTCCCTTCTGCAGACAGTAACTTGAAGCATTTTCTCCAGGGTGCAGGAGGAAATCTGTTTTCAGCCACTGTTTAAGGGCTTTCTTTTATATTCCACTTTATGCCAATGCTGTGCATGCCCTTGGCTGTCAAAGCTCTTGACTGGTGTAGGTGTGAGGTGAGGCCTAAGTTGCTTAGTCCAAACAAGACATTAAGACCTCCCTGGGGCTGGCAGGGTTTTGGGGGCTCACTGTTGTCCTAGGTGACTGAATCTGCGCAAGTCCCAGGCTCTGTGCCTCAGGCTTTTTGTCAATCTAGCCTTCAGCCTGCTTATCTAAGTTATAACCATGATTACACATAACCATGCTTTGAACTTCTAAAACCAGATGTCCTTCAAAACAATTTTCTATAAAACACTTTATACTGAAGATTAATATGCAATTGTAAAATAATCAGTATTACTGAGGCAGAATACAAAATATTCAAATAAAAATGAAACACGAAAATGTGACTCATGTAACAGCATTTTCTTTCATATTCCACCTTAATTTTATGGGGCTAATAATTAAGTGCCACTGAAACATTAAGTGTGACTTTCCCCAGAACCTTAGTGTCTTCTTCAAAGCCATATCAGTCAAAGTTACTTGGAAATTGCCTGTAATTAAGTTATTTCTGATGCAGATCAGCCACACTGGAGTCTTTGTGTCTAAAGCTCCAAACAGGAGGATTCCAATTGTGGTGGTACAGCAGAGTAGAGACACTAATTGGGTTTCAGGTACAGAGAAATGCACTTTGTAGTAATGAACTGCAAATGCACAGTAAAGTGCGATTAGGCAGTGAGATTGCTTGCTCATGGAGAAATATTTACAATAGTGCATCCACCTAATGAAGCATGCAAAAGAAGAATATTTGAGAATCTATCTTCTTCTGAGAGAGTTTTCTAACATTTTCAACTTCATCTCTAAAAATAAATACACCGTATAATCTGACTTGCCCAATTCCTGCTGAACTTCAGGTGGCATTTTCATGGAGGTTACCTGCAGAGGATGAGAACCATGTTTTCCACACTGAATGGGCTTTGCTAGCATCTCCTTAATATGGGATCAAAGACCAGGCAGCATCTGTGCAGCCAGTCTGTGCCTCATGTTCCTTCCCCTCAGCTCAGCTAAATCTGTGCTGTGCCACTGACCTCAGGCTACTCCCAACCAAGGCTGAAGGCAAAAAGCTACTGCTACCCCACTGCCTGTGACCTGCTGATGGAAAGAGTCACTGGATAATCATGTGAATATACGCCCTATAATCTGTCCTTGCTCTCTCCTGTGCAGCGTATCAGGCCACAGCAGATGACACCCTGTGGATTGCTGCACTTCATGCCTCCTTCCCTGCGCACCTCCCACCCTCCCCAGTCGTCACTCGCAGTGCTGCTTGGGGCCACTCGGTCCTGCCGGCTTTTAGTCTGAGATGCCTCAGGAGAAGAGAGGGTCAGGCTTGAGTCTCTGTGTGAATTTTGCCATGATAGGGCAGAATTGTGCTGCCTCCCTACATCTGCACATCTGCAGCTGAGTGACATGCAAACCAGGGTCTTGTGATTTCACTCAACCATACGAGTTCCCTGGGCATCTGAATTTCTAGTTCTGTGTTGGTTGGTTGGGTTTGTGTTTGTTGGTTTTGTTTGTTTGTTTATCTGTTTGTTTGTTTTTCTTGCAGCATCTTTGACATTAAGTAAGATTTGTCGCTATGTAGAAAAATACGTAGGTACATTCTCAATTCAACAATGCAGAAATTTTCTTTCTGGCTATTAATTACTGAATACATGATATCTGTACAGATATTTTGAATTATTGGACATAAAACTTAAAATTAATTGGCAGTGTTTACTCAGTCCTCTCACCCTCCTGAGGGCACGTGCCTGTCTGCAAGCAGGTATTCATGGCTACATGTTAACCCTAATCAGTGCAGATCTGGAATTTCAGCTTTTCCTCTTCCCAAATCCTTTGGGAAGGATTTTTTTCAAGAGTAGAAATATGAAGAGATTTGAACTGCGATGTATATAATTTTACAATGTTCTGTATCATTTTCAGGCATTTCTGATCATTCTCTGGCACAGAAGACATTGTGTCCTGACTCCAAGACTTACCTGGGAGAGCACTATAACACACACTCTCTCTTCGGCTGGTCACAGACAGCACCAACTTTCCAGTAAGTTTTCTAAGTATTTCTAAGCAGATTTTGGGTGATGAAAATATGTTTTAAAAGCTGCTGATGTTACCTGGGAAATCTGTAGTTATGTCTAATAAGAAAGCACCCTGTGCTTCATTTTGTTGTTTGTCATTTAGTAAGAACTTTCAAGAAACGAGAATCTTGGAAGAAGAAACAGAATCTTTTCCAATTTTACTTTTCTTAGCTAGGATCAGGATCTACTTGTAGGGCCTGACTCCTCAGCTGCTGCTTTTGTATAACTATGACAAGATGTTCCTATCCTTCGCAGGGCAGCCTTCTGTGGTGCCAGGGGAATATTTCCATCCCTTTGTTGCTGTGGCCCAAGCAAAGGAGCTTCTGTCACTGCTGGTGCAGGATCCAAACTGCGCAGCTCCCTCAGCTGCTTCTGGAACTGCCTCCTGTTCCTGGCAGGCAACATTTTGCATTTGGGCTTGGGGCTCGGTTGGTCCAGGAGGGCAGAGCTGCATTGCAGCACAGTGGCTGTCAGCTACTGTAAAACTTATTTTGCAGCTGGGAAGCACTAAAAACCAGCTTACGCAGGCAGACTGTTGCTGTGCAGCTGGAATGACAGCGGACAGCTAGCTAGCTGTTGGATTAAATCAAATGGGCAAAGCAGGCTTTTCCAGGAGAGACTGAGCTAAAACATAGATAAGTTTAATACTGCAAAGTAAGTGCCAAAGCAGGGGTCCTAGTGCTGGCTTATTTCAGTATTTAGCACTCATTTTCAGCAGTTGTATTGTGATAGCATCCAGAGGACATGGCTAAGTGAGCCTACTTACGGTGATGATGCACTTGTATTTTATACTCCAAGCCTGGGGGAGGGGAAGAACTGGGTAAAAGCCAGAAGCAGTTTGTCAGCTCTTGTGGGCCTGGCTGGAGAGCAGCCCAGCTTTCCAGAGAAGGAGCAGAAAGCCCTCAAACTCTGAACCTCACTGGCCACCCAGCCCAGCTATGACATACAGGAGGTAGTGTGGGTTTTGGGCCTCTGCATCCCAGTCTCAGCAAGGATCCTCCCACCACTGGTGTCTTCACTGGGATTTGTCTCCTGCACAGTGTGGGGTCCAGCAGAACACAAAACACTGGTAACACTGTTCAAATAGAGGCTTTGGATTTGTTCACAATATTTTTTAGCTTTATTCAGGCTCTGTGTCAGCAAAGCCAATTGCCTGGGGCAGACTCTGTGAATTTAACAGGAAAACCTCTGTGTGCCGGCACATCTGCCCCAGCCTCTTTGGCATGTGTGCTGTCCTGGCCATGCTAACCTGGACCAACCCTGCTGGGACAATGGCTGCTGTATGGCAGCCTCCCCCAGGCCTGTGAACCTTCCCTGTTCCTGCAGTACTCTTTTTCAGGGCTTCTTCCAAAAAAACCCCACATATCTTGCTCAGCCAAATGTAGAGAGTCCTTCAACTCTGGAGAACACCACCAAAAGCATAAGCAAAGGCAGGATTCGCTGCAGACCTGTGAAAGTGTGGTGGAGAATTTTTCATACTTATTAATTTGGGTTTCTAAAATGTGTTATTTTCAAGGCTCATTGTATATCCTTTCTGCATTTGAACTTCACAAATAATATATTAAATTAAATTACTGACAGGAATATTTAGCAAAGTGGCATCAATTGCAGGATATTGGCTGAAAACGAATGACAAGTTCATAATCGTATAAAAACAATTTTCAGAATTATTCTAAGGCAGCCAGAGAACAGTAAATGTGTCATCTGACCTGTGTCAAATGGCTTGAATTTGGATACACGGCCTAACAGCAATCTACTTGTGCATAGTTCAACACAAGGGGTTATTTGCACATAATATTCTGTAAATAATTTCAATCAAAAAATTTAACATTAGAACCTGTTCAGCAATGATTTACGATAGACTGAAATTTATTCAATAAATTAGTTGTTGCAAATTGTTTATGCAGCTCTGGGTCATAGTTGAGTTGATCCAATGTTGCCCTCATCAGCACCTGCATTTGCAAATGGAGCCAAAGACTTGTGCTGCACAGCCAGAGGAGCGGACTTATAATCAAGACAGCCATGAAAAAGCTCCAAAGTGCCATTTTTACAAAGCACATGGAGTCTTGTACAGTTATTTGGCCAAGCAGTGCACCTGCAACCCAGAACCAGCAGGTTCTGCACGGTTCAGCAACTGCACCTCTTGCTGCATGTGGCCCATAAGGTTAATTGGTTTACTCTTGAATGAAAGCTGTTGGGTTTTTTTTTTTTTTGCTTTGGAAATAAATATTGAAGCATTTTAAAGGCTCTGTGCCATTACAGAACCAATACTGAACATTGGCCATTACGAATATGGATGAAAGAGCTCTTGATCAAATCTCATTAAGGAAAGGGAGGAGAAGGTGGATGGTGAACAGCATGATTAATATTTCATGCTAGGATTTCCCAGAGAATCTAAGTCGTGTTGCCCAAATCGTATTAAAACAGAGTTGAATTTGAGTTCCTGTAATATATAATATTGCAATATGTAATTATGTACAGAGATTACCCTATGTTGAGGAATTTTGTAACAGATTTGTTAGTAAGGCATATTGTACTTCCTTGATTTTCTGGTGATGCAGCAAAATTATTTTCATAAGGCAAGGAAATATTCATTACACAACTAATTCTGTTATGAAATCTCATATATCAAACAATGACAGAAAACCATAGGCAATCTTACAAGGATGGGCGTGACATTTTGAATTATTACATTTTTGCTTTCCATATTGATTTTTTTTTTTTAAGATGTTCACATATTGTTCTGATTTTTTTGTTTGTTTGTTTTCATTTCCAGGATATTAGAACTTTACTTGCCAATACAAATCTCTAAATAAACCCTATATTGAAAAAAATACATGCTATACTGTTTTTTAGGAACCTGTAGGACAGTAAATTAATTGTAGTAATACAGAAAGGAAATTATGTTCCAATTTTTCAGTTTGAAACACTGTTGAGAATAAATTAAACACAAGTTATTTTTAGGAAGACTAAAAATGCCTGAAACAAATTGTTTTGTGGATCGGATAGATTTTAGTTTTTTATTTTGGCCACTGAGTAAAACTTGCCATTATTTGCAGTCTTGCAGTCACATTTTCATGTGACTTAGGACCACAATAATAATTTTTTCATGAATAACACCCTTCCAGGTAAAATTGTACCTGAAAGCTCAGGCTGATCATATGACTTTCAGTTACCGTTCTTCTTTTTAATGATCTTGTTGCATTTCTTTCCAGCGCTGCCCAGCAGGCAACTGGAAAGCGAGCGTTCGTCTTGAGTCGGTCTACGTTTGTTGGCAGTGGGAAGCATGGTGGCCACTGGCTGGGTGACAACTTCTCTCAGTGGAAGGACATGCACCGGTCAATCATTGGAATCCTGGAATTCAATCTCTTTGGCATCCCCTACGTAAGTCTGGTGTCTTTCAGCAGCAGCTGGCTCGGAAACAATACCACTTGAAATTAACTCAAATGTTCTCTGAAATAAGCTGCTTGAGATGGCCAGCAGTAACGGCCTCCACAGCATAAGAAGCTGCAGATTAGAAAAAAAGCTAAATGTCATCAATCTTGGCTGGCTGAAGAGAAACAAAAATAGCACCGCTAGATTCAGATTAAATCACTGCATGCCATCCAAACCCCATCTCTTTATATTATGTATTCTATCACTGAGGTCCCTCCATATATTTCTGGTTTTGCAAGCTGGACTGGAGAATTTGCAGAATTACTGAAATACAGTCAGATCCTCCACAGTGATATTAGTGTTTCAGGACCCAGTACAATCTCAGTCCCATAAAAATTCGTATCACCATGGAGCATTCTTATGAAGTCATCAGAAATAGGTACCTCCTTCTGAAAATTATTTTTATTATCAAACTTCTGTGGTTTCTTATTTTTGGGCCTCAGTCACAATCACAAACACTCATCCAATTATTTTATTTTTTCTTTAGGTTGGTGCTGATATCTGCGGTTTTAACTATAACACCACCTATGAATTGTGCTTGCGCTGGATGCAGCTTGGCTCTTTCTATCCATTTTCCAGAAACCACAATGCAGAGGGAAATAGAGTAAGTAAACTAAGTTACATAAAGCTGTAGTCTATGATTACATGATGGTGATTTGTATTACTTTCTCAGAAATTAACCTGCCATTCTTGGGTGAACTGGAGCGGCAGGTGGAAAGGAGTGCTGCACCGAGAACAGGAATTATTCTGCACAGTATAAATTTTTCCCCGCCATAATGTAAAGATTACATAGAAATGCTAGAAAATATGTAGTATCTACCATCTGAAAGCCATGCAGAAATGTGTACCGTACACTTTGAATGACAGAAAATCAGAAAATGGTCTTTCCATGTTGCTGATAAGATTTGTCCCATCCATCTTTTACCTACAGAAGCCCAGGTTTTATTTAAGAACCAGTGGGTCTCAGAACACCTTCCTACTCCCTTATTTACTCTTTTTTTTCCATATTTCTGTAACTATAATAGGTGTCACAGGAAGGGTGAAGTAGGCATTCTAAACAATCCTTGCTTTTTAACAGCAAGTTTGAGACAAATGCCACAGTTACAAACCCCAGACAAATGTGAGAACTCCAAGGAGAGCCAGCAATGGCGACAGCATTATCAACCAAGATGGAACAAAGACTAAAAAAAGCCAGTGAGCCCATAAGGAGGATGCAATCTTAGTCCAGACCCATGCCCTGGCTTTGACTTATCATAAAGTCCTTTCAAGTCTTGTCTCAGATAGGAAGAAGTATCAGGTTATTTCTAACTATGAACAGTTCGAAGGTCTTGCAGCTCATGTAAGTACACTGTGTTTATCTTCTGCAGCCACAACGAAATGGTTCTGCTAGTTTAAGAAATGTATTTTTTTTTCTTTTTCTTTCTTTTTTTTTTTTTCCCTTTTGTAAGCTGCTCTGCACAATGCTGGAGCTCAGCTTATTAGCTCAGCTTCAGTTTTCTTTGAAGTTGAGTCATTGAAGTATTGCAACATTTACACCCCCAGAAAGACCTCTGTCTCTGCATGAAAGTATGACAGACATTCAGCAATTGGGCAAATGCAGGAATACTAAGCTGTAGTGCTGACCCTCATTAGGAGGGTCAGGAATTATCTTGGGGATCCCTGAGACATGCTGACATATTTCTCTCTAGGAGAAAAAATGTCTGTGAGGTGTTACCTGCGGTTGTTGATGGATATTTCCTATTTACCTCTTTTCACTGAAGTCAGAAGCACCTTAAGTATGTATGTTTGCTTGCCCCTTTGGGCACGCAATGGGCTCTGATCTGGGTGACTGGGTATTAATCACATACGCACAATTTAAAAACCAGGAAAAGAGCAATGGGTCTATGTGATGGGAGCTGCAGCTCAGTGTTGACTGAATGACAGAAGTAACAGAAGATACATTTTGTTTTATTGGACTGCCTAATCTATTCAAAACATTGTGTTCACTGAAAGAAATGAACAAGGCATTTTTGGTGACTCAGCATCACCCAAGAAGTCTGACTGTTTTGTTTTGTTTTGTTTCTTTTGTGAACTTAGACAATATTTGTACAGTGTCAGAATAGTGGTAAAAATATAGCACAATTTTGAAATAATAGATGGATGCTCTGGAGCTCAGAGCCAGCAGGGAATATTATCAGTGACTAATTCTGATGTAAACATAATAATGGAGAAATTTAACTTAAATATTAAGTTTAATTAATATTAAGTTTAGTGTTAAAGTGAAACCTAAAATATCCACTTTGCCTAATCCATTGGAGATTTCAAAGGGTTTAATTAATACTTTTCATGTCTGAAAAGGACTAGATAATATAAAAAGCTTTGTTACTTCTGTTCCTTTTATGTTTCATTATCCTTGGAATTCATCATACTTCTTCCATTTTAATGAGAAAAGTGAGTATTACAGGAAAATTTTGTGAAGGAGGGAGGCAACCATGTGACTTGTTAGCTGACTTGGTTTGGAATGGGAGAAGGTCAGACAGGAGGAATCAAAGAAGTAATTTTCTTGTATCAGCACTGGCCTGGGCTGTGTTCTGCATCCCGTCACAGGGGACACTCAAGGGTGCCTTGAAGTAGATCAGAAGCACCCAATGAGTGTAGACAGGTTGCTTAAACCTGTCCTCTTGATGGTGGGATCCAGCACATGTGCCCCCTCTCCAAGGACGAGGAGGCGAGGAGCACTGCTGATGTGTAGGTGTCCCCTTAGTCAGGACATCCTGAAATGGTGGACACAGGAGGAGAAAATCAAGCTTCTTTGTATGGGTGAAATATTTTCCCCACTGCATGCCGTGACTTCAGTTGCTCCTGTTGGCTTCAGCAGGGCCATGAATTTACTCTTACTTTTAAATAGATTTGCCTTTATATTATTGGGCAATTTAATTATGCTTTTGCCTTAGTTTTACAGATTATCAGTCTTCCCTTTTTCCTGTGTTTCACCTTCTCTGTCCAGAGGGCTTCCATTTCCAGGATAAATTGATTTCTAGAGACAGGGCATCTATTCCCGAGCACAGACATGAAACCCTAGCTCCCCTCCCATGACGAGGTTAGGGGTGGTTGCAGATGGCTCACATACACCACGGTAGAGAATCATCTCCCTGAAATCACCAGAATTTTTCAAGTTGAAAAATTTTATACAAATATTAGTTTGGTAATAACATATTGTTCTTAATACATCTTCCAGTTTGCAAATCAATGCTTTTTCTTATTTAAATATTCATTTTTGTATCATCATGCCAGCCACAGGTCTCCTTAGGTTGCACGCAGTTTCTCTCTTGCATTTGCAGTCCCTGTTAAAAATGCTCAGCACAAATAAAGACTTTTTCTTAACAGGAACAAGACCCAGCCGTGTTCGGAGCAGAGTTTGCCAAGATTTCTCGTGCTACACTTCGGATCAGATACTCACTGCTGCCATACTTATACACCTTGTTCTATGAATCTCACGTTCACGGAAACACCGTGGCGCGGTCACTGATGCATGAGTGAGTTTGGATTCTCTCTTTTTTATCATATTTTACTCACAAAAGTAGTTGAGCTTCTATGTATAAACTAGTTGATACCTGTTTGAAAACAGTCGCAGCAATATTATTGCATACTCTCTCTTAAAAAGAACAGTTTTACAATGAAATCTAATCAAATTATATGCACAAAACCCCCTCTTAATATATGCAATGGATTTTCATTAAGATGTAACCTATAATTGTTTCCAGTGGAAAAAAAAAGCCCAAATAAGGAGAATTTTGAAAATGTCTTGTCTTAGGCAAATGTGCAGCAGTTTTTTAATTTTAAAAATAGGAATCACATACCTGTATTTTCTGTATTTGAATGAAATCCATGAAATCTGTATTCTGGTCCAGAATTCCAAGGAGGCCTCATACAGAGAACTCTCCATTTTTCAATCATCCACAGCATTTGCGTTTTCCAATTTAGCACCTGCATCTGCCTGCTATGTATGAAACCTACATCTGTGTCCACAAATTGCATGGAGAAAACAGAGACAGAGATGTTTGAGTGTAGAAGCAGATGCAAAACTGAGATTAATAAATACAGACTGAAAAACCCCTTAGAAAATGTGACCTCATATGTTTGGAACAACTCTTTTTTTTTTTTCTGTTTGGAAGAAGCAGGAATCGAAGTGAGGTTTAGTTTCCCTTTCAGCATCTTTTAATTAGCTTTTTACCTGCTTTCAGTAAATTTTGTACTTCAGAATGCTTTATGCAAAGACTCGAGCAAAAAGAGTGCAAACAACACGTACGAAAGGCTACTGCCCAAAGCTCTGGCACAATTAAGTCTTATTGGTGCAGGCTACATCCTGGACTGTTTAATGTTCTTTTTCCCTCTAGGTTAAAAACATTTTGGTTAAAGGGTAAGGCATTTTTTGCAAATTAAGCTGAGATTACACTAAAGTGCAGACCATTCAAGTATGGAAAGGATATGAACAAAACCTGTTTTACCTACTGAACGTAATGGCTAAATGATAAATTTCAAAAGCAGTATCCTGCCCCTTCCTACTCTGCTACCTTATTTAATTATTTTACATTAAGGGGAAATTTTATAGGTACTCATGTCTTACAAGGAGCTATTTGCTATTTCAAGTATTTATTTTAGCTCTATTTTTACTTAATGAGATTTGAGTTAATGTTGGAAATGACCAAGTTGATTTTGGCATTAATATTAGCTAATCTCTGCTAATACAGAATTACTTTAGCCGTGTTAAAGCTGCTTTTCTGACTCTTTCCAGTATATTTTACTTGTTCTTTATTTGGGCCACATCTACATTAGAAATTTCCAAATTTGCTTTGATTTGAATTGTAGAGCAGTCTCAGATGCATCAGCAGACACTTCCGTGGGGTGAAACTGAGCCAAAAAGTGTGCTCCAGCCATTAAAGGGAGTTTAATCAGTGGAACCATGCTGGGATTACTAGGAAATAAAACCTCTAAAATGCATGTAGGGAGCGTAGGCATCAGGACACCAGCACAAACTGTTTCACTACCTAGGCCCCATCCTACTGGGCACATCACTTGCTAATGGTGCCATAGCTAGATCCTAAAATGGCTTAGAAGTATTTTTTACTATTATTAGTTAATTCTGGTTATTATTAATAGAATCATAGAATAATTTGGGCTGGAAGAGACTTTCAAAGGTCATCTGGTCCAATCGCTTGCAATGAGCAGGGACATCTTCAACCAGATCGGGTTGCTCAGAGCCTCGTCCAGCCTGGCCTTGAGTGTCTCCAGGGATGGGGCACCTACCACCTCTCTGGGAAACCTAGGCTAGTGTTTCAACACCCTCGTAGTAAAAATTTCTTCTCCATGTCATGCCTGAATCTCCCCTCTTTTAGTTTAAAACCATTACCCCTTGTCCTATTGCAGAAGACCCTGCTAAAAACTCTGTCCCCGTCTTCTTATAGGCCCCTTTTTAAGTACTGAAAGGCCTCAATAAGGTCTCCCTTATTGAGAGTAGGTAGTCTGATTGGGGGACAGGTTGCCCAGGGAGGTACATTCTCTGCACTCGGAGTTTCAAGACCCAGCTGGATCAAGCCTGGAGCAACCTGATGTGACCTCAGAGCTGGCCCTGGTGTGAGCCCCAGGTTGGACTAGAGACCTCTTGGGGTCCCTTATCTTCCTCTTCTCCAGGCTGAACAACTCCAACTCTTGCGTATTTCTTGCTATTTCTAATTAATATTAATTGGTTTAGTGGGTCTGGTCAGGCAGAGAAAGTGACCCAGATGCTAACAGGAAGAGAAATGTGTGGTTGAGATAGAGAACTGAAACACGCTTTTTGATATACAGATGATGGAATTTTACATCAAATCTTTCCCTTACTTGTAACAAATACAACGACGAGCTAAAAAACTGCTCTAGTTTTTCCGGTGCAGCTGTGTAAACAACTCTGCTTGTGGTCATTTGGTCATTTCAGGTTTTTTACTTCGTTTCAAATATTTAGGTGCTCATTTCAGATCACAAACAACAACAAAATCCCAGTAGATTTCTGTAAATGTTTTAGGTGCCTCTGAGGCTTTCACTCAATTGAAACAGAGGCACCAGTAGTTTGGCTGTCCAAAAAGATCTGGATGTAGTATTCATTACTGGAGGGGAAAGCTCTGCTTAATAGCTAAACAAGGGAAAAATCAGACAGAAGAGAGCCCGGCATCTAATCATAGGAAACATGTAGATGGAATTAAGCACCTTCCATAGATCACAGGTATGGCTTAATGGCTTATATTTTCAAAATGGGAGAGTTCATTTTGCTGAATTTGTGCTCGTGATTGCTAGAGAAAACAGTGCCAAGTTAGATGGCGAGATGCTTGTTTCTGCATGCAAATAAGAGCAACTTCTCTTTTGTCATAATTTCTTGGTCAGCTTTTCCTCTTGAAATCTTCCACAACAAGGTATATTGAATCAATATTATACTTTTATTACAGCAAAATTAAAAGTACAGAGTTGACAAGAAAAACTGTTTTATATTTCAAAAACTTTAAGACAAGGTAATTCATCAAAAAACACAGCCCTCTTTTAAGTTTTACAAAGCATTATGTCAAAATGAAATTATGATCAAGATTAAGGTGTCCAAAAGAGCTATTGTTTTTGACAGAAGAAGAAACAGAATGAAACGCAGGTTTTTTCAGTCAGAGCCTGAGGCATGTCTTCAAGAACACTTTTTCCTGAGCTCCATGTACTCCCTAAAATTGCAATATTTTAGAAATTTGAACCCTGAATACGTGTCTTTTTATTGCAAAGGTGGTTTTGTTGATTTGGGGTTGTTCCTGTAGATCTGGGCAGGGTGCACAGTGTACACTTGCGCTGTACCAAATGGGCAGGACAGTGACACTGAGACACTGCTCCAGCCAGTGTACAACAGAGACCTGTCCTGAGACAGGGGCAGCTGCAAACTCAGTTGAACAGACACAGTAAATAAACTTTTAAACAAATAGTTTGTACCTCCTTAGAGAATATGTTGATGTGCAACAGCCAATTTGAATTTGCCAAAAGTGAATGACAGTAAACTAGCCCAGGTGCTGTCTTTGACAAGGCAGCAGGGCTGTTGGATGAGAAAGGAGGCAGAGGGGCAGGAGAAAGCAGAAGGTACAAGGTACCTTGATTTTGGGAGGGCTTGTGGCATGCTCCATGTGGTATTATTAGAAGTGAGCTAGGAAACGAGGCTCCACCATTAATTTCCTCAGAGATAGGTTTACAAATGTTTGAAAGCCTATTTGAATTCTCAAAGATTTTATGCCAGATGAGTGGAGGTTCCTGAGATGGGGAGGATCTCTCCTCTTTGCCAGATGCTATTCAATATTTTCATTAGCTGATGCTAACGGTGCAATAGAGATCCCTTCCCAAGCTGGCAGATGATGCTAGGCAAACGGGACTGTAAGCACTCTGGAGGACATGATCAGAATCCAAAACTATTTTAATGCATTCAATAAAATGGACCAAATTCCATAAGTTTTCATCCATTCAGGAAAGGCAGCTGTAGAGCACAGTATGTATGAAGGCTGATTTGTGTTTGTCCTGCAAAAGATTTCTAATGCAAACCTGTGAAATGCGCAGGAAGCCAAATTCAAGGTTTTTCACAAATGCTTTGGGTCCTATAGCACAGTGTTATGGCTCTGTGATCCTTCTCCTGGTCCTGACTCCAATCCTGCAATTTGGCTCTCTCAGTTAAGTCTCAACCCACTGGAGAGGAACTAAGATAGTTGTTTTCCCACCGCTGCTCTTCTGAAAATAAATCAGCTCCAGCATTTTGTGAGGGTTCTAGTCTGCTCCAGTGTGGTAGGTGCTACTGTGATTTCTGAATCTCTGTCCAGCTTTTGGCATTCCCTCAAGCACGAAAAATATTTGGCAGTGTTGAAGGATGTATTGAGGTGACAGATTTCTCATTGCAGTGAGTGACATCAAAATAATCTGCAAGTTCTATAAAAATGTGAATTAACATTGCATATCTCATTTTCAACACCAGATTTACCTCCGATCAGGAGACTCATGGAATAGATACTGCCTTCCTTTGGGGACCTGCTTTTATGATTGCTCCTGTTCTTCAAGAGGCAAGTACTGTAATTAAAAAATGCCATCATACTGGGATAAAAGAAAAGAGCTGCGCTTAGGGCATTGGATGACATTCAGGGCATGTTTGCTCATATCCACTCATTTCTTCTCTCCACTGTCAAAGCTTGCAGGACGCAGTTCTGCGCAGCACAGACAGAACAGAGCTGCCCAGTGCTTGAAGCAGGAGGATCAAAGTGAGGGCACAGCATTTCCCTGCTTCTTCAAGCACTGAGTGGATGTAAACAGGCTGGATGCTGCCCCTCGTGTGCTCCTGTTACTGTGCTGACAGCTCTCTCCAAGGACACACACAGAGCAGTAATTGTTGAGCTAGGAAGAAACATGCAGATATTAAAGCAAACTGGTTTCTGTCTTACCACTTACTCCCTGTGTTTCGGAACTGCAGCATTGCAAGGGCTGTGCTAGGAATTTCCCAGCATCACAGGCAAACACAGTCATTATGCAAACAGTAATGACAATGTTAGCTGCTAATATGACAGGCTGTAAAAGGCAACATTTTCCTATGGCAGTGCTGGGGTCAGGGCTCTCACTGCTCAGCTAGATCAAGAGTGGGTTCCTCTCCTTGTCCCACCACTCACTGCTGACAGCACCAGAAAGGTACATCTGAGCAGAGCTAAATATTTGCCTGGGATGTATCCTAGAGCTGTTTGCAATCAGCGTGTTGCCAGAATATCTGGTACATTTTCTACATGTTGCTGATGATTAAACATCTAAGCAGGCCACTGCTAGCCACCTTTTTTTATCTAGCCCTTGTACCTCTGTGAATTTAAAAGGGAATTTTTATTCCTGCATTAAAACCATTCTGACTCTGCTCAGGCATTTCATTCGTCAATCCTTCATCTTCAGTATTGCCCAGGTTTCTAATAGCTGATGACTAACAAGATTTCACAGGGTCTCAGCCCAGCAAGATGATGAAAGATGAGAGAGAAACCTTCCCACAAAGAGAGGGTGACAAGCCAGGGGTGGCTTCTTGCAAATAAGTGAAAGAAAGAGAACATTATAAGGATACATAAAATGACAGGGGCCTAGATTAGGGGTTCCTAATGTTTTCTGAGGGACTGCAGCTCAAAAGGAAGGATGGGTGCCTGTGGCCTGATGGGGGAAGCAGAGCTCTGAAGGCAACAGGTTGCTGGGTCTTGTGGTGGCAGAGAGGTGGCTGCCAATGCCTGTGGCAGTAAGCAGGGCAGGGGACAGGGGTGAGCTGTAAGCGCTTCACCGTGGCATTGCAGGCCAGCAGTGACTGTGTCAAACTGCAGCATGACACCCGCTTGTCTAGAGAAGATGGGTCGGGGACAGCTTTCCCTTCACTCTTTGAGTCCTAGGGTGTGAGCAAGTGAGACACCCATCAAAATTAAAGTGGGGAACTGCCCTATACACTGGCTTGTTTAGGGAGTCATGTTATTTGGGCTCATCAAGATTCAGATAGTGGTTACACACAGAATACCCATGGTTGTCATATTAATGTAGAGAAAATACAGAGAGTGGCATCTTGAATTTATAGGGTTTTTCTTTCAGCTTTTCAAGGCACTTTATAGATTAAGCCAACCTTTAATTGTTAAATGGCTAGCAAGATCTAAACAGACAGAGCAAACTACCCTAACCTTACTGACTGCAGCACTAGGACACTCTCCCTGAAACACCTCATGCTGCTCACTGTGGGAGACAGGCCGCCAGACATGACAAATTTCCAGTTTAGCAAGTCTTCTAATGTGAGATTTGCATACTTTAATAAATCAATTATTTCTTATTCCTTCAATATAAAGTACCTAAACTGTTAAATGGTAACTTTGCCTTAACTCTTCTCCTCCACCTTTACTTTTCGTGTTCCACCTGCTCCCTGGGGTAAACCTTGGGGCTAAACCATAACTCCGCAAAGGGGCAGATGTTGATGTTGAAAATCAAAATGAATCTGTTTGTAAAAATGAGCAAATCATGACAAAAAAAATGGAAGTATGTTTTGATTCCAACTTTTCCTGCAGTTATTAATTGATTTCCTCATTTCAGCAATATGATACAACACAGACTGCAAAAAGAAGTAGAGCAGTTTGTGGAATTACCAGCACATTATTTATTATTATATCTGCAACTTTAAATTGTTGCCAGGAAGACATAACTGTGCATCCTCCTTGCCAGACTTTGCTCTTTGCCTGTTTCTGCAACAGGAATGGTGCCAGAGGCACCGAGCAGTGGTGTCCCCCGACTCCATCACCAGATGTGAAGTCCTGTCTTGCAAAGGGATTGCTCAGATGTTAGAGGAATGCACCTGGCCAGTTACATTTGCAAGACATAGAGCTATGTACTAGACAGAAATAATCATATAACATTGAATCATCCCATGGAATGACAGTAAAACCCATCAAATAGGATTAGGTCATCTGTTTAGCGTTATAGATTAGCCAGCGCTAGTCCACTGCTATGATAATAACTCAGCCATAATATCCAAGATTTGATGTTATTAGAATATTCAGCATACATCTCTCCATGCATAAATATAATAAAGTTAATGTAATATCAGAAATGCAAAGAGAAAAAAGACTTTAATCACTTTATAACAATTACAGGGAGCAAGATCCGTGGATGTATACTTCCCTGAAGCAACATGGTTTGACTACTATACCGTATGTATTTTCAAGATTCACTTTCTTACATTTTTTACATAATTCTAAATGGTACTATTCCAGCAAAATAACTTTTAGCAATGTTCAGCAGTATTTTTACCTCTGCATCTGTGTGTAAGAAAACTAGAGCACAAAAAGTCTACACCAGGCTAGCTGGGAGAGTAAATTACACAGCTTTCAGTAGCATTTTATTTTCTATTTTTGGTTTGTAAAGACACAGAGAACTGAATTTTTGAGAGCAGCCTAGAAATTCATTAAACTGTCAAGATTTATTTCTTGCCCCCCGCCTTATTGCATGTTTTAATTCTTGTACTGATACACTTCCCTGCATAGAAACAGACACAGAATCCTGAGTTGTACTCCTGTGAACATGCTGCAAACCATTTTGTGCATGCACTTTTGCACACATATTACTTTTGACAGAAGGCATATTTAGAGAGCAGGGTGAGGCTCCCCTCTGAAAGATGCTTCCACGAGATGCAGAACAATTTGCTCTGTGGAAAATGCCAGCCTCTTCTCATTTCAGGGACTACGAGTTTTGACCTTTCAAACACCATCATCCCCAGTACTGAGCTTCTGAAAGCGCTCACTATCAACCCAACTGTGCTCTGCTGCAGTCTGCATGATAATGCCAGTGTTGGCTTCAGCAGCAGTGGTTAGGCAGACGCTAAGAGCTTTCAGAAATGTGAGCCCAGGAGCATCAGGCTGTTGTTAACCACCCTGAGCAATGCTGGCAGAGGAGCGGGCAGGACAGAAATGCTCTCAGAGAAAATTCAGACTTATTTTTAAAGAAGTTTCATCATTTTCAGCATTTGGCTGGTGTCCTCAGATGGATGTTCCTTTAACCCTGGCATTAACAAAGCTCAGCTCCCAGTATTCAGCATGTACTTGCTGAAACGTGGTGCTTATCCAAAAGCAAGGTTGGGTCCTTACCATAGATTTTGAGGCGTTAAACCAGAAAGGAATGATGCAGAGAACTTGCGCTAGTTGTCTGCACATATATGATGTTCACTCATTGAATGCTGTAATTACTTTTTGAAAGTGGAAGACTTCTCTTTAAAAGAGAAAAAAATCTGCAGTTTATGTTCCTGAATGATTACAAATCACCTTACACTGAAGTGTGACAGCCTCCATGTCCATAAAAAGAGGACGCAAACGTTTCTCTTGTTTTTTACTCAGTGTCTTGATGATTTTTTTCTTTTTTTCCACAGTGTCTGGAATAATAACACCATTTTTAAAGACAATTTGCTCTCTTTCATTCATGATGCTTCTTTCTCATGCATATGCATAACTGCAGGGGCTAGATCCTCTTTCATGTTACAAAAAGGAACTGGAATAATACCCCTGAAATCTGCTTTTTTGTTTGGATTTTCACAGATGTAATTGAGACAAAAATGTACCCCTTGTTCTCTTTTTCAGTGGTATATGGTCACAACATATAGTGCCCACATTTGTGGGTGTTTAACTGCATTAATTTTTGTGGTAGGGTCACAAAGTGCCAAGTACCTGGAAGAAGAACTATGCTACCGTGGCCGCGCCATTGAGCAAGATCCCTCTGTTCATCCGTGGAGGCTACATCCTGCCAGAACAGGCACCAGCCAGCACCACTACTAAGAGGTAATGTCATCCATGTCCATCACCAAACAAGCCGAAGTGCAGGTCAGACCCACAGACAGCCAAAAAAGCAATCAAAAGAAAGTGCAGAAGAAAGGCTATCTGCAGCTTCCAGCTGCCATCCCAGGTGATAAGCACAGTATTTTTATCCTGTTATTTGCTCCATTGGATTAGGAGTCACCCCAGAGATGGCCCACATCATCGTTTGCACAGCTGAAACCTTCTTGGCTCTGTGGTTATGCTCTGGAAAGCTGTTGCAACTCTTACTGCCACACTGACCTGCTGCCAGCTATTCCAAGTAAACATATGTAAGGGGACAACGTAGAACTCTTCTCCTTGGCTGTATGTATCCAGTGCCATGGGCAGGGTGGTAAAGCTCAAATCTTCTTTGAGGAAAATTATTGCCCCATGCCAGTGGGTAATATATGGGTCTCACAGCTGAACCATGCTCAGAAGCTGATGTGAGCAGGGAATGAAGGGAACAGCACTGTGCAGTAACCAAACCAAACCATAGTAAGGTAGCACTGGTGACCAGTTGTCTCCCAGACTGCCCAGTTATCATACAGTAAGGCCACTAAAAAAGGGGAAACCTGTCCACATGAGCACTCAGAAAGTGGGAATCTTACACTTCAGTGGGACAAGGTAAGGTAAACTTTTCATCATCCTTTCAGGAGCCATTTAGGTGAATATGGTTGTCATTCTTCTGTTACGGCTTTATTTGTAACATTAAAATTGGAGTTAATTGTGTTCAGAAGTTTTTATTCAATAACTTGGAAAGGACAATGCCCACCAGTTTGCACTGACACTTTTCAATGTGTTTTTCAACAGCCGTCTGAACCCATTTGGGCTCATTATTGCCTTGGATGAACATGGAGAAGCTTCTGGGTCTCTCTTCTGGGATGATGGTGATTCAATCGGTAAGCCTCGTCCCCTGCTGTGAAACAGGGTCTGTGTACAGGCTCTTCTCAGGCCATCTTGTGTAATGGCACAGATTCCTGCCAGAAGTAGCTGGAGAACTGGCCATAAGTTGAATGTTACAGAGGTGAGAAGCAGATTGTTCTTAAAATCAGTGTTTTCATATGAGAAAGGTGTGACACTGGGAACAGCTTCTCTGCTAGAGAGGGCAATCACTCATGTTGAATTCCCCTGAGATCACCCTGAGAAGAATAGAGGAAAAGATTAAGTAACACACAAGTCATCTTAGTCTGATGTTAGCTACTCGCTACAATTAATGTGAACTGATTATGGATTTTACACCCTGTTTTGATACCAATCCTCCTTGTTCTGTGTTTTGACAGATACTATTGAAAATGAGAACTACTTTTTGGCTAAATACACATACAGCAAAGTAAGTAGCAACATACAATGTACCTCCAAACATACAGATACCTGTATTTTAGTGTAGCCATTGTAAGGTGCTGATGTCTAACTCTTCTCTGGAAAGCTTTTTTCTTATAGCTCAGCCTTTAAACCTGGTAAGCTAACTAATGCTGTAACTACAGACAGCTACAAAATAATCCAACTATGCTGCTGCAGTTTCGTGTTTGCTTCATTGAGTACCATAGTGACACATCATTAAGGTCCCTGCTGTGATGTGAATCTGAAAAAGTACTTTTTTCAGCTCAATTTTTTTTTTTTCCTGAGTTGCTGCTGAGGGAACAAGGAACATTTTCCTTGTCCTCCTCCTGTGAATGCTTCCAGTCTGATGGGTGGAAGAAGGCTACGTTCCTTTCTTCAGGAAATCCCAGCAA
Organism: Nesoenas mayeri; assembly: GCF_963082525.1. Lineage (NCBI taxonomy): Eukaryota > Metazoa > Chordata > Aves > Columbiformes > Columbidae > Nesoenas > Nesoenas mayeri. The sequence goes on from NC_137541.1 coordinate 16,750,039, forward strand.
CTTTTCAACTTCGATCACTTGAAGCCTGCACTTTGTGGTGTGGAGAACTACGTAGTCTCACTTCTTTAGCTTGCGCTGCCTTGTCTGACAGCACGGAGATGGCTCCCATGGTCGGTGTCCCGCAGGGCGATGCAGCACGCTGCCGGCAGCCCGCCGTGCTGCTCAGGCGTTCCATGCAGTGTGAGAATAGATTGGCCCGGGGTCAGCACGCTGATGCCTTTCACACAGCGCTCACTTCTGTGCAGGCATGCCCTGAGAAAGCTCCATAGAAAAACCCAACAGACTAGGCTTCAACTGAGAAAAATCTGATAAAATAAACCTACTAGAAGCTCTCTAAGTATATGACAGTAAGCTGTGGGAGTTATTGTAAAACACTTGAGCTACTTCATCAATCTATACAGATCGTATTTCATCTATGATTCCGGCATCTGGTAAGAAATAGGATACTGTATGTAGACTGTGGCGTGGTTTTCATGGTGTTTATTCCTAAAAGTCCCAAGATAGTCCACAGAAAATATTCAAAAGAATAAAATTGTGTTAACTCCTATTGTGATATTGCTCTTAGAATGTATGTCTTCCAGGAGTGAGAGCAAGCAGGGTAAGGTGATGGGTTTTATTATGTAGTCTTGTATATTCATGAAGATATTCTTCCGCAACTAATACCACATCTCTAGACTTTAAGTTTAATTTTTAATTTATTTTCTTCTTGATTTACCAAGAAAAAAAATTATTCTTTAAAAAAAAAGGATATTTCAATGGTAAAAAGAAAGAAAAATCGCTTCAACTTTCTGTAGTCTGTGTATGGTAATTTATTGCAGGAAGACTACAGAAAAACAATATCCAGTTTTATATTAAATCCTGATCTGTGCAAATTAGATTGTTGATTCACTGACACTTCCATTTCTTATTGCTCATATTTGACTTCTGCCTGTAAATCCAGGAGTGAACTCCCTATCTGCATTCCAATAATCCCTAATGTCGATTTTTTATTATGTGTTTTTAAAGAAAAAAATCCATCGCAAATAGCAAATTGTAGAGGTATGAGAAATGTATGAAAGTCTTGGATTTTGTTGCACATTTCTATATTCTTAAAAAGAAAAAGAAAAAAAGTAGATGAATAATTTAAGCACACCTGGTTTTAGGAGAACACACAAGTTTTGATCCCTAAGAGATTTACTGCTAAGGTCCAACATCATAGCATTTACTCTGAACCCAGCACAGTGTGTTGTGCAGGTAACAGCTACAGGATGAGACCCTCTCATTTATATTTTCATCTAAACAACCCAGAATACAAAGAAGAATTCCAGACTAGTGCAGGCACTTACGACTCAGAGAATGATACAAGCTGCCTGCTCTCGGGTACTGTCTCACTGCGGTCAGTATTTTAATTCACTTGACACCTCCATTTCGACAGACATAATGGCTAAGTGACCTGAGTCAAAGTGGCCCATATATCAAGCCTATAAGCCTAGAAAAACACGTGAACCAGATGTATAAGATCTGCTGTATCTCAGAGATGAGCAGGGAGAGCCATAAACTCTGCCTCCATCCCCAGAGGCAGCAGACAAGGCAGATGTGCTCAGACCATAACAATTGAGTCCAGACACTAAATGGATGGTGATTGCTTGCCCAAGGAAATCGGAGCTTCTGAAAGAGTACACTGGCCACTAGGTAACTGAGCAACCCGAGAGACAGTTCCTCCTAAAACTGGTCCAGTTTTCAGGAGGAAAATGTGTGTGGAGGAAAGGTGAAGTTCATAGGACATGAGCAAGCCAGTAAGAAAGAAAAATGAGGACCCTGCTGCTCAGAAGTGCAGGAGAAAGTCCTGGTTTCTGGTCTCAGACACTGGACTTTTTGCTTTGCATTTATGGGGCTTTGAGTGATGTCCATGCATTCCCTCCCTCTGACAAGAACTCAGGACCTTCCTGGGAAATTGCTTTAACCACTAGATGCCTGGGGAAGAGAGGGTCACCCATTCCCCTGGACCATCACCTCTCCATTTCCCCAAGACCTTCAGTTCTAGACTGTGGTCAGAGGGACAGTGGTATCTACTGCAGAGTCCTGGCTCAGAGCTTCCGAGCCCAAGTACAACCTTTTTTATCAATACAGTTGTAATCACTGAGTTTAGCATCACACTGAGCTAACTGGGTGGCCACCTGGAGCTAGCTCTCCTTAGCCACACCTGAGATCACAGTAAATCACTGCAGAGAGGTGCTCTCTCTATACTGAACCTGCGCCTACGCTGGGGCTCTGCCAGTGGGGAGCAGACACTGTATATAAGTAGCCTAACACATTCGCCAGAGGCTTTTAGAGACCTCTCCTCATTTGATCCATAATACCCCATAATTCTTTATTTAGGCAGTTTAAATCAGTGTGGATACCTGAAATAAGCAGTCTAAGCACAGCCCTAAGTTACAAATACTGTGATCTAGCTTCTGCTCTCCTCCTACCATGCATAACATGAGCTAATTTATGCAAAATGTTCCATCATGGATTTCTCCTTGGCATATATTTAAAAAGTCATGATTGCATAGCAATTCATCATTTCCTGAGCAGCGTAATTCATTTTTCTTTCCTTAACAACTTTGATCACATAACAAATGCAATGATTCCTCTTCATGGCTTGTATGGGAAATTACTGTTGCTGGTGATCCAAATGAATTCGTTTAATGATTTGTATGTCCTCTTGACATGCTAAATATGGGATATGTGGTAAATAAGAAGTACAACAAAGGCTCTGTGGACATAGCATGTTCCTTCAGTATCCTCAAAGCTGGGACATACAGAGCAGAGATTTCTAGTAGGAGCTGTGGAGATTTGGGATATAAAATAGGAGCAAGATATCTAGCAGCCAATGTTTGTGGAAGATGCTAATGGTTTAAAGCAGTTAGTTGTGGATGTTAATTAAATCTGCCTTAAGGTCACTAATTGAATTTCTGTGTCTGGATTTTGGCTTTGCATATGCCACTGTACCCTGTAAATGGATACAAGAACTGAATTTGCATGGATTACAAGAAGAAAAAACATGTCCAAGAAGATTCCAAAGGAATATTGTAAATGCAATTTTGTTTCTTACTTTGTTAGTTTATACTGATACATGAAACTTTTCTTATGTGAAAATTAATGACTGTTGTTTTTCCTTTATGGTCTCAGACTTCAGTGTCTACAGTGGAAGACATTCTATAGTCCATTGACAAAGACGAAACCACAACAGTAACAGTATGCAGTAAGTCACCTCCAAAGAATTGTTATGGTCCTAAAATGTTCTCTGTGCCTCTTTCCAGGGAAATCTGAAGACAGAAATACTTAAAAATGGCTACAGAGGAGCTGACACTTTGAAATACAACAAAATTACGATTCTTGGCCTGAAACAGAGACCTCATGCTGTTACTGTGAATGGAAGAACCATCCGTGGAAATGCTTTCTCTTATGAGCTGAGCAGGGTAAGAGCTGAGCTGAGCAATTATGAAAAACCTTAGGGAGAGGAGGACAGTCAATGAGCAACAGGAACAGTTTCTTATCCACACCCTTTTACATTTCCAAGTATAAGCAGGCACCAGTTCTTCATACAACAGTCTCAGTTCTTTAGGGATGGGTTGTGGGGGGCAAACAATAGCAAGAGGTTTTTAGGAAACTTTAATCTTTGCTATTACATGTAATCCTGTCTCTCATTTGGTGTCTGCCACTTGCAAAAGTTTTTAAACTAATGAAATAATGGAAGGAAGATATAGCTCCACAAACTGGGAGGAATGTTAGTAATTTTATGGGCATTATTATCATTCTGATAAAAAGAGAGAACCTCTTAAAGTTATATAAAGTTATCATTTTCAGCTGCTGAAAAGAAGTAGTAGGGATATTTTCTTGCAACAACTTAGTGTCCAAAAATGATTACAGCCTAGCTGGCTCTAAAGAGTGTTTCCCTATCCTCAGAGGAGGGAAAGGTGAATCTCTGTTGTATGTTTGTTCATAAGAAACTATCACTACAATGAGGCAACAGTTATGGTTTCAGCATCTTAAAGTGTCCAACCTCAGTGTCCCAGACAAAAATGCATGTCTGCTGGCGCAGTTCTCCTTTAGCACCAACAAGAAGACACCCCAGAGTGGATGGACTGAACACCCCTAATGAACAGCTCTGACAGCCACTGTGGTCCCAGTTTCCTTTTCCACAGGAGAACATACAAAAAGAGCAACACTGAGTAAACTTCCCTTGCTCTGGGCACTTGTCCCATATCTATCACCACCCATCAAGATGAAGTGGGTTGTGCACACTTTGTATGAGATGCAGTACTCACATCTCAGCACTGGTCTGCATCTAGGGAGCTCCCAGTACGAACACTGTAAGATGCCACCAACTCATCATTCAAAGGTAGCTGAGGCAACAGCAATGGATGTCATGTCTCATGCTACTCTACCTACTTGGCTTAATGATTTGAGTTTATTTGAAACCAAAGCATGATCCCCATTGTACACACCTGGTTCTAACATTTACTTTATTGAAGGAATCTGTAAAGGAAGAAAATTGCTGAGAATAAATTTCTGCCTTGGAGAATCATAAAAAACTCACTTTCAGAGACAATGTCATAAATAAGTGTAATCAGTATTGCCTCAGGGGAAGAAATAGTTTAACAGTCAAACTGCCTCTGAGCAAGCTGAAAGCAACGTAAATGTGGCAGGGTAAAGAAAACATTCCATTGAGATGTGCTTGAAGGCACCAATCACAGAAATCCAGAAGATAACTGCATACTAACAACATACCATAAAAAAGATGATTAAGACAGGCTAAAAAGCTTGCCACAAAAGTATTATTTAAAATTTGCTTTAAGCACAAAAGATGATCTCAGTGACTTAAGAACTACTTCAAATAACAGAGGGAAAAAACACCAAGCTGCTGTGGTAGGAAAGGTCCAAAACTGCAAAAAAAATACATTATGTAAATCAGACAGGAACCTAAACCAGCTAAATATATTCCGCTTACAATTCTAAGAGATTCAGTCAACCTCTCCCACCATCCCTGTACAGATGTTGTAATGCCATTACCTATAATCCTCTCATGTTTGAGTCTCTATTAAAAAAAACAGCACAAGCAGCTTGGGTTTAGATCACGAAAACTTACAATGCATGTAATTAAAAAAAAACCACCAAAATCTAAAGGGCAAATTTGCCACTGTCTCACAAGCTTAATGAGATTACATACTGTATAATAGTTTAAAAAGCACAAAGACTGTACTGTTTGAAGGGATGTAGTAGAAAGTAACTTCTACCACACTGTTTTTGCTTTACAGAAAGCAGATTTGCCTAAAAGCAGTGCTTAAGTGCATAATTGAGCCACTGTTATTTGCACAAAAATAGAAGCAGTTTGCTTAGCAATAAGCCACTTCTTTCTCTCTGATTCACACAGTGCTACCATTGTCTGACATTTGTAAATTCACAGAATCTTCCTGTCATTAGGAGTCTCTCTGTCTTGTTCTCTCCCCCTGGAGTGCTGAACCCCAAGAGCCCCAGGGGCTGTGGTGGAACAGCAGTGGGACCACTTCTGTTCCCCAGGTTTGTGCTGGCAACAATGCAGCCCGGGCACAGGAAAGGTCTCCCTTTGACTACACTTGCATCTGCTGGGAAGTGCAGGGAGGTTCCCACTGTCCACGGTTCCCTCTGTCTGTGGTTCCTGCTGCCCATGCAGTGGTGCAGTCTGGAGCCACCTTTCTGGCTGCCTGGCACTTTGGGATTAGTGTTTGAACGGGGTTGGAGAATGTTTGTCTGGAATAAAAGGCAAAGCATTCAAGAAGTGGAATTCCTACCTACCAAGTAGTACTAGAGAACTGTTTCTGATGGAAGATTAAAATAGTACATATTTTGAAGAAGTCATCTAAGCATAGACTGTTAGAGCGATGTTAACATGAATTTGTGGGTGGGCAAAGAAACAGCTAAGAGGTGTGAATGGATATCATGCATTTTAAGAGACTGTTAATTCTGAAACCTAAAGATAAAACCGGTACAGTACTGAAAATGGAAACTATGTGAGTAGCATAAAGTACATCAAATTTAACTTTGAAAAGAGAGAGAGAGCAGGACAGGTATTGTATTTATTATTTCATATTTAATTCATGTTATTAATTAATTTAACTCTTCTTGAATTTCTAAAAGGTATGTTGAATTGTCTAGAGCAGTAGAAAATGCTTACTGCTACCAAGTCAGTCTTGCCTACTAGATGATGTTAAGAGAATAATGAAGGTCTAAACTCAAGTTTCTCTTCTCGTTCTCTATTTTGAGCTGATCTTTTTTAAGTTAAAATAAGGTTGTTAATTATTTTTATGTCTTTTTTTTTTTTTTTTTTTCCCCACAGAAACTCACTTTACGAATTTCTGCCCCACTTACTCAGGAACTCAACATTAGGATTTACTAGAATGGTCAGAAAACACTGACATCATTTAGCACCCTTGGCTGTCAGATACTGATCTTTCTTTGATTTTGGGGTAAAAAAAAAAATAACATTTAGCCGTTAAAACATTGCTTCTGTACCTGATGATTGTTCTTTTCCTATGTAGTATTTGTAACTCAGTACTCTTCAAATAAAATTTCCAATAGTAGTTAATGAGCATGACCTTAAACTGATGTGTGTTCAAAATAGCATAGAAGTAATAATCCTGAAAGTTCTCTCTCACCTCAGATGGAGATAATATTTGGAAATGTTCTAAGTGGGACTATATTCTGGGCAGCATACACTGTTGGCTTTTTTTTCAAACCTATGCTGGCCGAAAAACAAAAAGGACCAGACAGATAGTCAGCTTAAGTCGCATAGCCTTATTCGGGGGAAGGTAACCTGTGTTTCTTGGGAGAACGCATGGGAAACACAGCTGGTCAGAGGTTGGGGATACCTGCATCTACTTTGTACTTCAGCTATTTCTGGCTGCAGAATGATCTCCCAAGCCCATAAGCTCCAGCTTGTGGAAATGTGTCTCAAAGGAGTCACTGTTATTTCCATTTATAATAAGATAATACATAATCAGTCATTAATATAATATACACAATACATAACATATATAATATAATAAATAATAAAATATTATATGAAATATTATCTAACCAGCTGGTACAAATCAGGCAATAGTCTCAGGCTATGAAATCTGCAACTGTAGTAATCATTCACTTTTGTCTCCTTTTCCGTGTTCCTGAACTGTAATGAATGTAGCCTGGGCATGTCTTGAGATTCAGTGATCATAGAGGGAATTTGCTGAAAATTTGGGGGATTTCTTTCAAGAATCTGTTTCTCTCTGGACACTGTTCCCAGTGTTAAAGTAGCTCTTACCACAGCAGATGGTTGGTGCCCTTAAATGTCCACTGTGGCTTCTGACAGAAAGGATCCACGCTATGGCAGGGTCAGGGCTTCACAAACTCAGTTGTTCCCATACTTTTAACTCAATGCTAAAAACTTTTTACTTATGTTGATATATATTTATGAGAAACCTGAGTCACAATTTGCAATCATAAAGGCTTTAATAGTAAATAGATGCTCCATCAAGGAGGCTGGGAAGGAACCGCGATCCAATTTAGGCTGCCAGCACCAGCCCTCCCTTCCCCACAAATGTTCCCCCAGAAAATCGCAGGCAGTCTTAAGCTTCATCTCAGGCTCCTGAGGGTGCTCATGGCTCTGCCTGTTTCTATCTCTCACCATAACAAAAATGTATGGAAAATCCTTCTTGTGGCAGAAATGCCATGTCAGTTCCCGGCACAACAATTCTGCTTCTAAAACACTTCAGGGCAATGCCTCAGCTACAGTCTGCTCTTGCAAAAAGCTCCCCAGCACTACTGCTGACGGGAAACTGCTCCTGACATACAGATGTGAGTGCAAGTGCAGCATGTGCAAGAATGTCTGATTTTCATAACAGTCAGTTCTAGACCACTCAATGATAAGGATTTCATCCAGGTGTTTTTACACAATCATATTTCTTCTGAATTAGCCAGGACACACAACACAGCAGTAAACTTCTCTAGTTCATGCCAGCTGCAGGAGGACACACAGAGTCCTGCCTGGCAGCTAAAGGTTGTGTTCTTCAAGGCGAGCTGGGGCTTGTAGAGCAACCTTAAGACCTGGGTCTCTCCAGAGCCTTTGCCAGCTGCACCAAGATCTGCTGTGAAATGTCTGCCCTGCACAGTGCAGACAAAGCAACTTGTCATCAGCTCTTTAGTGGGAAGAACCTACAAGGAGGCTTAGCTGAAGATGGTGAGAAAGGGCTGAGGAAGAGCAGAATATGGGCCATGGGGTGAAAGCCAATCTGAGGTGATGGATGAGACAACTTTGTCTTAAGAATACAGCACATAACTAGACTCCTTGATGAAATAAGCACTTAAAAGTACACTCCTCTGAGTCCACGGGATGGGCAGAATAAGGACCTTGTGTGAAGGAAGGATGTCAGTATGGCTTGTGAGAGCTGCATGTGTTTGGGAGAGAGCAAAGCAGGAGAACCTCTTTTGAAGCAGACACCAGAGGCAGGCAGCCAGAAAGAGTAATACTTGGTGCATAAATCTGAGGAACAGGAGAGACCAGAGGATGTGTCTATACTGTGTGTCACAGCTCTGCACCAGATTGCTCAGAGCATGGCTAAACAAGCTGGAGGCTCCAGCTGCTGCCAGCCACACACACACTGTCTCAGGGCTCAGCTACCCTGCTAATCATCCTCTTGTGGCTGCTCACCCATGCTCATTGCAGATACAACCAAGAGAAAGCTGTTGGATGGCCTGACAAGGTGGGATGGGTAGGGAGAACTAGAGCAGACCAGTCCTGTGCAGAACCCAGCCTTTCCCTTGTGGTCTTTGCAAAGATGGCATCACAGAGGTACCTGCCTCTGCCCTCAGTTTGCCCCCGAAAAGTGAAGATGTCAGCTCTTCACCATGGCAAAGAGAAAAGAGAGAGCTAAATCAGAGCACCATGTCAGAGAAAGCAAATTTGTGAACACCCTGGCTGTGAGTAGGGGGATGAGGTGTTTTGCTTTTTGGGGGGAGGGTAGGGTTTGGGTTTGTCTCTAATCTGCCTTATAGTGTGAGTAAAAGGGGGAGTGGGAGGTGAGAGGGGAGATGGTAAATTTGCTGACAACTGGTGATAGAGGACATGGGTGTGGAAGCTGAAGAACAGATGCAGGTGAGACATCGCCTCTGTAAAGAGCCCTTGGCTGGATAGCCATGTGGAGCCAGTCACTGCTCACTGACTTTCTGTGAAAGCAGTGACTAGCCTAGAAATTTCATATATATCTTAATAAAATAAGAGCAGAAAAATACACTGCTATCAGCATCAGTATGCTCTTCAGGCTTGTATTACAACCTGAATTTTACTCCTTTCTTGTTATCTTGCTCCTTGTAGCTTCAGTAAAAGCAACAGGAAATCACTGGTCAGCCAGACATCCACCTTGTGCTCTAATTTCACTTTTATTTCATAAAAGTAAGAAAGACGGCTCTTCGCCAACATTTGTATCAGAGATATCAAAGAAAAATGGAGGGTTTGTGTGTGTGTATATCTGGCTGTTTGTTCTCTCTGAGCATTGAGCTGCAGGTGTAATTTTAGATCTTTTTACACTTTTTTGAAGTTCTGGCTATACTGCTAGTTCTTTCCCATCTCAACAATTTATTTATTTTCTGTTTTTGAGAAAAGGATAAATACTTTGACAAAAGATATCAAATGTGTTATAAGTGATGCAAGCTGAATCCAAGAATCTACAGCCAAACATTTTACTATCTTTTAGGAGCAGATTAGATTAAACATGAACTTCCCTGAGTGTTGCCATGGATTAAATTTATTACAGATATGGATCTTCAGTGGAGAAAGAACTTGTCAGGCTGGGATTGAAAAGTGTCTGTAGTCAGCTGCTTTCTCCAGCCTGCCTTTGTTAGCCACGAAACCCACCAGGCGAGTCCTTCCAAACCTGAAGGAGTTGAAATGCAAAGGGAAAAAATCTTACTTTGAATTTCAAAACTCAGATAATTCTAGGCTCCTGCCTTACAAAGCCAGAAAGGGAGCACAGAAAATCACCAGCAAATGTACACTGACCTCTAAGAATATGCCATTAAGCTTCACTTCTGCAGAGAAAGAAAAAATAAACGTTCTCCATGCTACTCCATGTACACTTTGATTCCTTTTTATCTAAAATAGGTGATTTTAGGTTTAATCTCAAAGGATCCTGCTGCCAATTCTTGCAAAAGGTTCATGCTGATTTTGTATAACCTGAAAACATGGTAGTAGCCCGTATCAGTTACACTGAGAGAAGTAGCACAAATGAAATGAAGGGGACAGGCACAGAGGACTCTGCTATGCTCAGTAAGATGGACACAAACCCCACATTTTGATATGAACAAATGTAGTATTGTATGTCTTGGAATGAAGAATGGACAAAAGAAGATGAGACGCTGCTGGAGCAAAGAGACGCTGCAGGAGGTTTGGGGTCCTGTTGGGCGACCACCCGAGCATGAGCTCCCAAGGCAAGGCTGAATTGAAAAGGAGGTAGAGCAGCCTCAGATATACAGACAAGTGAAGGCAGAGGTGTTACAGTTCATTTGTCATACTGGTAATGCCTTGGTGGAATAATGTCCTATTCTGGTGTCAGAAATTCGTGGAATATACTGATAAAATGAGCTTGGTACAAAGAAAAGCCACAAAAATGTTTGAAGGACTAGAAAAACACATCTTCCAATGACAGCACCAAGGATCTCAAACTGTCTTTAATTGCCAAGAGAAGTATCAGTCCCCTGGGAGTCTCAGTGTAACCATAGGGGCAGAAATCTTGTGGCAAAAGCTCTTTAAACTAACAAAGGTGAGATTCAGTGTCTGTTAATGAAGCCAGACAGATACAAAGGCTGATATTTTAACTCTTGGAACAGCTTGTCAAGAGCTGTGATAAAATCTCCTGTAGCAGAAGTTTTTAAATGAGAAGTGGATGCTCTTCTGAAAGAAATGTTCTTGCTCAATAATTTAGGATTTCTTTGGAACTGTATCCCTAGGCTGTGTCATGCCAACTGATCACAGCACTTCCGCTTGGGTTTGCAGTTATGAATAATGAAAGGAGTGTTTTGTAGGTTTTTTGCAAAATGTATTTAGATCTCCGTGACTAGTCAGTGCTCTTGGAGATCTCTGCATACTTTCAAAGATCATAAATTGGCATTGGTATAAACAGCTTTTTGATAAGTTTTCATATGCAATGTATTTTGAATGTTTAACTTCTTGTGAAGGTTCTGGTAATTACTTTTTCCTGTCATTAAGTGTGACTGAAATCTCCTTGGAATTTAAAGCAATTCCATGCCATTCTCCTGCAAGGACTATTTGCCACACAGGTCGTCAGTGTGTCTAGAACAAAAGGAAAAAAACACCGGGTCTACAATGAGCATGAAGTAGAGAACAGGACGATGCTCCAGCAGAGCTGCTGCCTGGCTGGTGGAGCACTGACCCCTTTCCCAGCCCTTGCCCTTGCCTTGCTGGGCTTGCAAACAACGCTGGCCTGCTGGTACAACCCGGAAAGGTGTGAGATCCACACATGCCAGATAGTCCAGAAGTGTGGGGTAATGTGACCAGGGATGGATACAGGAACAGTGACACTGTGATGCATCGCCCTGGGATGCCGCAGGGCTGGAGCCCTGGCAGTGGCACGTAGAGACCTGGGCTGGGACACCTGTCACTGTGCTCAGTGTAAATGCATAAAATGCAAGTGTTGCCATGGAGGATTATGAAACGAAGGCAAGATGGGCACATTGGGCTCAGAGGGAAGGAGACTCCCAGGGCTTTCTCTTGCAGGGAACGTTTCCATCACAAGGGGGAAATAGAGCTGCCGGAGGATGTGCAGAAAAAATTGGAGTCCATCTCTAGGGACTAACAAACTATAGGGATTAAAACTAGCACAGGTGCAGAATGCCACCTTTATAAACCCTAGCAATGATCTCAGGTCATGCCTCATGGCCACTGAAGAGCCCTCCTACAAGCATTTCAAAGAAAAAAAAGTGTAGCAGATCATTCTGGTGTCCTTTCCTGTTTGAAGTCACACAATAAACTGAGCAAATCCTGTGGATTTTGAGGAGACACCACAGTTCCAGTTAGCAAGGCTGGAGGTCCCAGTATACTCGTGTGGGCTGTCCTGGCTGCTGCACTGGGGGTTGGTGAAAGCCACAAAGGAGGGGAGGAAAATGTCCTTCCCTGAGGGCAGCTGAACAGCGTCAGCTGGGGAAGCCTAAGGGTGCAAAGGCAGGGAGAGGGGCACGGCTGGTGGGAGCAGAGCCTGGGAGCCATTCTGAGCAGCATGAGACAGCGAGGCTTTTCCTAGTGACCGAGGAGAGATTGTGCACACCTTGTAGCAACTGGACAGTCTCTAAAAGTTGTTGCAGAGTCACACTGCAGAGAAAGACCTGTGGAAATGATCCTAAAGTAATGAGAGTTGTAGGTGAGTCTTCTCTGTTCATTGAACTTTGCTCAGGTGATCATTGCAGTTGTAGATTGTGCTCAAATATAATGGAGCTTCAGGGATTTACCAAAACAATTTTGGAGTGCTGTTTGTAAAGAAAAGGTGTGGGAGATCCATTGGCCCAGAGCAACCCAGTTTCCTGCTGGGGAGGTTTTCTGCTCTGTCCACTCCTTGGTTCACGCTGCTTCACCTGTAAGTACTTGTTTCCAGCCCCACCTCCATTTCTGGCATGTGACCACGGTCTTGTGAGATAGAACAAAACCTTCTCATGATCTTGCTGATAGCTCAGGACTACTCTGCTTCCTATCACCTTTTCCCTCTTTATTCCCTATATAAACTCACACCTGGAAGGCTGCTCGCATCAGGAAGGCTGCTCAAAATTTATTACCCCTTTTCTTCTATGACTCTACTTCTACTCCTTAATGTCCTCTCTGAGCTCCTGTTTGATCCTCTCTTGTTCAGGAGTGATTAAACTACATTGGGTCTGCCAAGTGAAATATTTACTTAATGGGACATCTGTGATCTCTGAGAAGCCAATACCAAAACTATCACGAAAATGTCCTCTCAACTGCTGGCTGCCTTATGCAGATCCTTTCATCCATAGGTGATGGTGGATGATGAGGTTCTGCTCAGTCCTGCCGTAGTTTCCCACTCTAGGTCTGTCTGAGCCTCCTCCTTTAAATTTTGGTCCTGATGCCTTCTCCAAGCAGTAATAACATAATTTTAGGATATTTTCCCTCTTTATCAAGAGTCCAGATCCCAGATTCGTAATACTTCTTCGGTAGATCATGATGCCACAATAGTTTTGCAGTCATCCACAAAAGGTCTCAAAACTTCTAGTTCAAAAATAAATTTTTAAACCCAGATAAAATATAGAAATTTCAATAGAAATTCAGAGGAAGCAAAAAGGAAAGCAACACTGTTCTCCGGTCTTTGAAAGGGCGTTGATCAGTTTTTTTCACCACCTGATTATGCTTTCTGGAGAATAAATCTGAGAAAGCTGAGATAAAAAGCACGGCAATTACTAGATCTCTCTATATATGCATACATACATTTATATAAAACTTTACACAATCATTTTGAAGATACAAGCAATGTTCCTCTCTTTTTGCTTCCATGGGCAAAGTCTGAAAGGAAAACTGTTACGAGCCATTGCCAAGTTGGTAAAGACAGAAGAATATGTCCTTAACACTGATGTGTTTTTAGATCAAGCAGCTGGAGGCACTGTACTTTCTAGCAGAGAAAAAACATTTTTTTTTTGTAATACATAAAAGAAAATAACACAGTGCATAAACTACACATTTCATTATTCCTTAATCTGTTTCATTTGATCATAGAGGTTTAGAAGCTAGAAAATGAGAAGGCGTTTGAGAAACTCCAACCTACAATGTCTAGAATTAACACATAGCTGAGAAGCAATGGAAGTAAAAACAGTGTTTACTGGGAGATGCAAAGTCTGTTTGCCTACCTGAAACAGATGCTTCCTGTTTTCCATCAACTAAGGGGAGTTTTAAACCATGAAGCAACAATTTGAAGATGACTGTTACATCTTCAAGAGCTCTTTTATATGTGGACAAATCTTCTTTTGTGTATATTTACCAGACAACTCTATTTTTTTGTGTGTGTATTGTAAGTACTTATTTCTTTCTAAGTGAATCACCTGCAGCTACACATTTGAGCCCTGTTTTGAAAAAGTAGCTATTTATAAATTCATAAAATATACTTGCACATTAAATGTTCATGTCAAGCTGGCAATAAAAATAGAAAAACAGGATGTTTTATTTAGGATTTAAAAGATTATGAAACCACTGTTATATAAAATATTTGCGCACATTCTTAGTTTCACATTGTCTGAGGGCTAAATTTAATATTTTGAGTGATGCACAGAATTCCTACTGACTTTTCCGCAAGTGATGTATACGACAAAGGTGACCCTATATTAGCATTTTACTTCAGATGAGGAGAAAGCTTTTCAAGTTAATCTCCTGACTGTCTCCATTTACTGCACTTGGGTCAGGCAGCCTGTGGAGTGAATTTCTTTCACATGAGCTAGATGAGGATAGGTGCTCTAGGACAGCACACAATGCACTCCAACCATCAAGAAGCATTCAGGCTATATGGAAGTAAATAATCTATAAAGTGTATGGGGTAGGTATTGGCTCTTCTGCACTGAGCCGTTCCCTCTTCACTCTGTTCCTATTGCACGGTATTGCTTTCTAAGGTAGATACTGGCTTCAAGGCCAAATTACACCTGAAAAATTGTTTCCCCTAAAGATTAATAAAACTGGTGGGGGGAGAGAAGGAAACGCAAAAATAAATATATAAGTTTGGGCTTTTGGGTTTTGTTTGAGCTCATTCTTACACATCAGACAAGAGTTTTCCCCTCTGAAACCTCACCTGTAACTGAAATTTGAAAAATTTTCAGCCTAATTGCTGGCGAGATTGTACAAACCCAGAATTCCTAACAGAGTATTTGTCCTGGCTTCGGTTGAGATATAGCTAATTTTCCTCCTAGTAGCTGGTATGGTGCTGTGTTTTGGATTTAGCATAACAACTATGTTGATAACACACTGATGTTTTAATTGTGGCTAAGCAGTCAAGGACTTCTGGCTTCTCACGCTGGTCTGCCAAGGAGAAGACAGGGAGGTGCACATGAACCTGGGAGGGATTTGGTCAGCTGACCCCAACTGGCCAAAGGGATATTCTATACCATATGATGTCATGCTCAGTATATACATTTGGGGGAAGCTGGCCAGAGGGGACTGCTGCTTGGGGATGGGCTGGGCATCAGTCAGCAGGTGACGAGCATTTGCATTGTGCATAATTTGTTTTCCATTTTCTTTCATTATTGTTATTGTCTCTTCCTCTGCTATCGTATCAAACCGTCTTTATCTCAGCCCACAAGGTCTTTTTTTGTTCTCTTCCCCATCCCACTTGGGGGAGGTGTGAGCAAGCCGCTGCATGGTGCTCGGTTACTGGTTGGGGTTAAACTGTGACACTGTTAAAATACTCCTAGTTTGCATAGTGCTCATCTTTCTGCTTTATTAGTTTAGCCTGCTAATGCTAATTTTTCTGGGACAGTGAATCAACTTTCATGGTTCCTAATGTTACATCTATAATTTTGTTATGATATTTTGTTTTGAGATGCAGAGGTCAAGTCAGCAACTACTGAAATACTGCTTTATGAAGGATATCCTTTTAAATATGCCATCTATTTTTGTTTTAATGATACTCAGGTCTGGCAAATATGCTCTATTATAGTCATTACAGGTATTAATGTCATAGTTGTTTTATTAACCTACTTCAGATATTCTCTAATAGCCATTTGTTTTGCTGTGGTCAGTTTTCAAGTAGAGCTGTTTATCTCCCACTTTTGTCTACTTTGTTGTTCTTCCTTTTACTGCTCCAGATCACATTCTTTCATTGTAAATCTTGTGAGGCAGGACAACTGTTGATTATTTGGCTCTGTGTTCTTAATAGAGCCATTATTAAACATAATAAGTGTATCTCCTGCTGAACCTTAAAAAGCAATAATTATCTTATTATAAGCAGATCTTGAAATCCACCCCTTCAAGTGCAAATGCTTTCTTCATGCTTTCTTCTTTTTCCACCTCAAGAAAATAGAAGATGCTAATTTACAGATAGCAAAAAAATTAATCTTCTCCGTAGTTTTTATTATGACTGACATGATTACAATGAGTTTTGTGTTAGTTCCTACGCAACCAATTCTCACACACATTTAACAAGTCAAACCTATTACAATTTCTTTTCTTAATCCTATTCGTTTTGTACCATTTAGGCCTAGAAATTGCTATGGGCATGCGCTATACTTGCTTTGGTCTTACTGAACACAGGGAATAAAGAAATACTGAGACTTTTCCTGCTTTAATGTAGGTAACTGCAGCCCAGAATTGGAGATGAGGGGGTGCCCCTTGCAGTCAGTGCTGACAACGTCACCTCCACAGTGTCTCATGCCCCCTGGAGCAGGCTCTTGCTTATGGCCAAGTGAATCCCACCATGAAGCCCATTGCTGGCACGTACCAGTCTCACTGATCACAACAGGAGCCTAGGCACTCCGACCAGTGTGCACACCTACTCTGTAGACACCTAATAGAAGCTGAGACGATCCCCATCCAAGGAGTCAACTGCTTTGAAATTGCAGCAATTCAGATCATCTGGCACTAGATTGGAACTGGATCACCAGCCTCTGCCCTCTGGAAGTCCAAGGTGGTAGTTCTGCTGACTGCCCTCCTGACTTCTCTAAGAATAGGAAGCTTGATCATTTCATGATTGCTGTGCCCAAGATGGCCCCTAGCCATCACATCACCCCCAAGTCCTTCTCTGTTTGAAAACAACAGGTCCAATGAGTGCCTTCCCTAGTTGTCTCACTCACCAGCTGTGTCAGGAAGTTGTCTTCCACACGCTCCAGGAATCTCCTGGACTGTTTCCTCTCTACTGTATTGTATTTCCAGCAGACATCTGGTAAATTGAAGTCTTGCACGAGAACAAGGGCTAGCGATTGTGAGACTTCTCCCAGCTGCTTACAGAATACGTCATCTACCTCTTCATCCTGGTCGGGTGGTCTATAACAGACTCTCACCATTATATCTGACTTATTCTGTAATATTGACAGCTTTTCTATTAAAATCAGCTAAGGTGTGGGAATGGAAAAGCCTGGGCAACACTACAAATTTACGGTAAATAGCTGCTGAAGCAGCAAGAGTTGATGAAGAAATCCCAAGGAGAGAGTGACAGAAGTAATCTTCAAGAGACAGTATTTGGGAACTCTCCTTTCTATGGCAATGTCTTTACTGCATTCCTGTGTGTCACTGAACCTTTCCAAAGAGGTGAAACACCCCGGGCACTGCTATGTGGAATAATCCATTGAAACACCCAAGCAGCATGCAGCTGAAGGAGCTGAGCAGCCACTCTGCCTGCTTGTGACACCACGGAGCAGCTCGCAGGCAGCAAACACAGCTGATGGGGACATCTGGCAGAGAGCACATCTGGCAGAGCATATCTGGCAAAGAGCAGAGCTGGCAGAAGCAGCTTTGAGCCAGTCCAGAGTCCTGGGGTCAGTGAGCAGCCAAGGGGAGTTGCTAAGTTCAGCTTAGAGCACAGGGTCCTTCCTGGCTTATACATACTGAAATACAGTGGTGACACATTAAGCTCACACAGCACCAGCCAACTTTGTGTTTTGGGACAACAGCTCAATCCCTGATTAGATAGTCTATATGATGAAAAGTGGGGGATGATTAAAGGAGAAGGGTTCTGGCTGATATTTTCTTTGTATCAGGTCAGGACTGCAGCCAGTATACTCTGAGGGAGGGCAGTTTTGTTTGCTGTAAATTTTTTCTCACTCAAACACTTAAAAAAATCTGTTATTTAAACTCAGGTGTGCAAAAAATTGTTTGTCAATGGGGAAAAATGTTCATGTTTTAGGTGCATTAATTTAATTCCCCTGAGTTTCAGGCTGACACTCAGACTCCTGTTCTGTGTTTCCTAAGGTCTCTTGGAAACAGCATCCGCTGCCTGTGGCCAGTCCATGCTTGGGGAAAGGACTACATCTCGCCCTCTGTTCTATAGCACCATAAACTCTTTACAGCTGTCATCCATTTTCTCTCCAATTCTGTGTTGAACATGCTACTCCTTAAAACAGAGTTTTATATATTACATGTATGATCTGTACCTTTGCATCTTACAGGCATATGTTTGCATTTAAATATGTTGCAGCATTGTTCCAGGGAGCCCAGTTTACCATGAAATTCCAATCAATTGATAGAACTACTCTCTTTCTTAATAACAGTCTTGATTATGTTTTATCTGTGAAGTTTCCCAGTAAATGAAAAATACAATGACCAGAACTTTTCCTGCAACATGCCATTAGAAATGCTCTCTAGAATTACTTTCTGAGTCATAATCTTTTTAGCATGTGCATTTTAGCATTCATTTTGTATAGGGCTAATTTTTAATCAACATATCATTTGGTGAGAAATTATATCAAATCCTTTAGTGAAATCTAGATGTATTACATTGCATTGTCTCCATTCTCTGATTTTATCAATAGAAGTAATTATCTGGCATTATTTGTTTTCTGTGTGCACTCTGTTGCCCATCTTCTGCAGTTATCTTTAAAATCCACATGTTGAACCTTCGCCTAATTTAATCTCTTTGAGGCAGGAGCAATTCCAGTGTTCAGACAGTGCAGAGCACAAGGGGAATTCAGAGTACTACTAATAATAACCATATGCTGACTATTCTTCAGCTCTCAGCTGTGATCTAGTTGTTTCACATTTATTGCATTACAGAACAGAATTTGAAGTACCAAGTCCAGAAAAGGAATTTGGTAGCTAAAAGTTACATCCTGAAGTATTCTTATCATAGGATTCTTCCTCTAAGAAGAATTTTAAAGCCTATGTCAGAAGCCCACATTTCTTAAATGGAGCATATATACATACAGATACCTGGAAAAGACAGCTCTTTAGAATTAGCCTCTAAGAAACACTGAAAACAAGGCTGTGTTTGAGATCCCACTGCTCTCCATGACACTATCCCAGAATATTTATTCTTTTAGAAACAGAATAATATTCACTCTTTTCCATCAACCACGAAGAGCATCCTTCTCCCCTGTCTTCTGCATACAGGGCAGTGATCTAAGCACTGAGACAAATCCATTTCCTTCCTGAGTCTGGAAGTTCAAATCCACATCTTGTGTGTGTGGCAACATCAAGCTGCCTTGAAAGAGGCAAGAGGCGGCTGTGTGCTGAGGCTGTTCCGTTTGGAAAAGGAACATGAGATTCTCAGAGAAGAAGGGGTCTTACAGACAGTCAGGTCGACTCCCCAGGAGGAAGTGTTGCCCTAAAAAATAATGGCCAAGACACAGTTATGGAAGAATGATCTCATGGAGCCCAGAAGGCCAACGCTGCTTCTGCTGGGG
Organism: Nesoenas mayeri; assembly: GCF_963082525.1. Lineage (NCBI taxonomy): Eukaryota > Metazoa > Chordata > Aves > Columbiformes > Columbidae > Nesoenas > Nesoenas mayeri. The sequence continues at coordinate 16,769,407 of NC_137541.1, forward strand.
ACAGGCCCTGGGTTTCACACTAAGTGTGCAAGGGCTTAGGACTTGTCAGGTTTCATCTAAACTTGTCTTTGCCTACATGGAACAAAGTGTGTTGGAAAACTAGACCCAGGCGGGGACCCTCAGAGTGGGGAGGAAGAAGCTCTCAACATCATACTCCTCCTTCCAGCAAAGAAGCAGAAGAAACTCCATCATGAACATCACACTTTTTCTGGCAAAGGGCATGGGACGCTGGTGGCTTGCTGCAATTCCCAGCTTCTTCTTTAGCAATACTGAGGACATCAAATACAGGGAAAAAATGAAAGTCTGGGGGAGTGCCCAACAGCAGAGATAGGGAGGTTATGTAGAAGAGTTTTAACACTATTATTAATGTCATTCCCTATTAATCGGATAATTTGTACTGTGGCAGGTGGTATTAATATGACTAGACTAATCTTAATAACTGTCTGTTTTATTGTAATTCGTCTTAAGATTTTCATTAGACTAACAATAAATTCTTGGCTTCCCATATAAAGTGTGTTTTCTTTCCTGCCTGTAACAAGTTTTTGGGTAAAACACTATTCTCAAAATTCCTTTTCATGCAATAACCATGGTAAGGAGCGGTGGCAACATAAACAATCATCACATCATAGTTAAATTCTATTAATTTTGTAACTTTATTTTTATCTGAGCAAATATTTTTTAAAAGATGTAATTATTTTCTGTAGTCATGGTTCCACATATTTAGCTAAATAACTTCTGCTATCATAAAATCTGCAGTAAAAATGAGTTTTATTAAACAGAAGCTGTCCCTTTTTATTGCAATGTCTTTTTTACATATCTAATCTATTCTTTAATATGACAAACAGATCATGAAAGTATTACTTTTGATGTGATTGTAAATAAAGTAGATGTGTTCTGGGACCTGATGGGATGGATCCCAGAGTCCTGAGGGAACTGGCTGATGTAGTTGCCAAGCCACTCACCATGATATTTTAGAAGTCATGGCAGTCCACACAAAATCCTTCTCTCTAAATTGAAGAGATACAGATTTGATGGGTGGAATGTTTGGTGTATGAAGAACTGGCTGGATGGTGGCACCCAGAGAGTAGTGTTCAATGGCACAATGTCTGGATGGACATCGGTAACAAGTGGTGTCCCTCAGGGGTCTGTACTGGGACCAGTACTGTTTAATATCTTCATCAACAACATAGACAGTGGGATTGAGTGAGCACTCAGCAAGTTTGTGGATGACTCCAAGCTGAGCGATGCAGCTGACATGCCTGAGCGATGGGATGCCATCCAGAGGGACCTGGACAAGCTCAAGAAATGAGCTCATGTGAACCTCATGAGGTTCAACAAGGACAAGTGCAAGGTCCTGCACCTGGGTCGGGGCAACCCCTAGTACCAATACAGGCTGGGGGATGAAGGGATTGAGAGCAGCCCTGCGGAGAAGGACTTGGAGTTAATGGTGGATGAGAGATTGGACATAACCCAGCAATGTGCACTTGCAGCCCAGAAGGCCAATTGTATCTTGATAAAAGGAGCATGGCAAGCAGGTGTAGGGAAGTGATTCTGCCCCTCTGCTCTGCTCTGGTGAGACGTCACATGGAGTCTTGCATCCAGCCCTGGAGCCCTCAGCACAGAAAAGACATGAACCTGTTGGAGAGGGTCCAGACGAGGTAACAAAAACGATCAGAGGATCAGAACACCTCTCCAATGAGGACAGGCTGAGAGAGTTGGGGTGGTTCAGCCAGAAGAAGAGAAGGCTCCAGGGAAACATTATTGTGGCCTTTCAGTACTTAAAAGTGGCCTATAAGAAGATGGGGACAGACATTTTAGAAGGGCATGTTTTGATAAGACAAGGGATAATGGTTTTAAACAAGAGGAAGGGAGATTCAGGCTAGATATGAGGAAGAAATTTTTTACAATGAGAGTGGTGAAACACTGGCCCAGGTTTCCCAGAGAGGTGGTAGATGCCCCATCCCTGGAGACATTCAAGACCAGGCTGGATGGGGTTCTGAGCAACCTGATCTGGTTGAAGATGCCCATGCTCATTGCAGAGGGGTTGGACCAGATGACCTTTGAAGGCCTTTTCCAGCCCAAACCATTCTATGATTCCATCGACATCAAGGAAGAAAAATAATAATATAAATATAAATATAAATATAAATATAAATATAAATATAAATATAAATATAAATATAATAATAATAATAATAACAACACAATTTGTTAAAATCTGAACAATTTTGCATCTCTAAAATAATATATTTGTGTTTCAAAGGCCTCTCTTCTCAAAGGGGAAAGGTTATTTATAGATGTTTTAAACATAAAAAAGTGAGAGTTAAAGAAATCTGTATCTATTTGTTTAGTAGAACTACTTTTACTATTTTTAATTCATATTGCAGATTCCATTTCCCAGAAAGCATAGTGGGAAAAAAAAGCCTTTGATGGATATGTAACACAAGTTAGCTTTTGCAATTCTCAGCCTGTCTTCCTTTACTACAAAAGAGTAATCAATTTAATTAATTAGATTCAGATAGCAAATGTCTGTAAGAACCTTATTTTGGAAAGCACCAATAAAAAGAATAGCATTTTTAAGAGAGCTTTTCAAATATAAACTAAAAGGGTAATATTATAAATTCAGTTTCAGACAATATAAAGAATAGGGTAAATGTGCAAAGATGCATTGCATAGTGAAATATATATCTAAGTTTTGGAGAGCAATTCAAATAGACTCTTGTACTGTATTTACTTTATAGGAAAACTGAGAGCCATGGGGCACACACAGGGCAATATTGAAGAAGGTGGTTATGGCTTGGCTTGCACAGCCATAGAGACTCTTTCAGTACAGTAAGTTCACAGACTGGTTGGGAAGTGGCACCAAGGCTGATATTAACACCAACTCTACATTCTGTCTTTGGTTTGGACTTATCCTGAAGGAAATAAAAATTAATGGTGTAGTTAAAAAGAACAAACTGAGCTAGTTTTTGTACCCTGACTAATGTTTATTTCCTTACCATATTATGTTGTGCTGTGAAATGCTACTATTGGAAACAAACAAACGGAAAGATCAGGTTTGAGAGAATAACCAGTGAAGATTTTCATCACATTGATTCTCTGCATTGAGAGAAGCTGCCAAGACACAGCTGGGGTCAGGGTCAGGGCTCTGGCATTGATGGTGCTGCTCTGCCCTGCAGCCTGGAGGACCAGGCCAACTGGAGCCTCAGGGCTGTTGACATACTTGGAATGGATAAACGCAGGCAAGGGTACGGGGTGGGGGCTGAGTGGCAGGACAGCAGCTCTGCAGTAAAGGTCTTGGCAAACAAGGAGCTGAACACGAGAGACCAGGGCGCCCTGGTAGCCACGGAGGTCACCAGGACCCTGGGTGCCCGAGCGGCAGCAGGGCCAGCAGGTAACGGCACGGATTTCTTCCTCCAGGTCACATCTGGGCACAGCATTGGGACCCCTGCTATGAGACAGTCAAGCTGCAGAGATGCCAGTGCAAGATCATTAAGACGATTAGGGAGCTGATGATTAGACCATAATAAGCAAGAAGAACAGCTCTCCTTGTGTAGCCTGGAGATGAGAAGGACGAGGAGGAGTCTCACTGCTGTCTGCCATTACCTCAGTGGAGCTATCTGATAGCATGAGAGTTGCCCCTGAGGTGCACAACAAAAAGGATGTGAAGCAATGGTCATGAGATGCAGCAAGGGAAATCCTAATTGGATACAGGGCAAAATTTTACAAGTGGTTAATCACTGAAAAGGTCACTTGGCGAAGCCGCAGAATCCTGCCCTGGAGAGCTTTGAACCCCAGTGAACAAAGCCCCGAGCAACTTGATCTGGCTTTGAAGCCAGCCATGCTCAGAGCAGGAGGACTAGATGAAACATGGAGGTAATTTCCAAGCTAAATGATCCTATCATTCTTTGATAAAAACAGCAGGTTTCCACATTTTGGACAATGTGAAATAGTGCTTTCCCTGCTAAGTGAGCTACCATGCTGAGATGGACTCATGATGTAAAGCTATATTTAAGGTTTGTGTTAGATTTATAGTTGGACAGGCATCTACAGCAATAAGTAAAATAAAATTTACTGAGTTTGAAAAGTTGGATTAAACTAAGCTTTAGGTAATAATGAAGAATAACTAATTTGCATCATTAAGATGCCTGGAAGGACTATTAAGATAAGGCTAAATACAGATGTTAGAATCATAGAATAACTAGGTAAAACACATTTTTAATTTGAAAAGAGATGAGAAAGTAGGTTTTGAAGCATGACTCTTAAATTTCCTTGCCACGTGAGTTTGTTCTCAGCCAATGCTAAGCCAATACGAGGGTTAACCTTGCAGAAGGTAAATTCAAGATCACTGACAGTGCTGAGAAAATAATATTCAGTTACAGCTCAACTCCAGCTGAGAGTGACCCTTTCTGAAACACAATTCATGATCCAGTTCTTGGGATCCAGGTGGCACCGAGGACAACGCCTGTGCTGGGAGTCTGCTTCCACAGGATGCCAGGTAGCAAAGGAATTTAATCCTGTATTGAATTTGTGGGATGGTCCTTGGTGAATTCCATCTGCTGCAAGGCTAAAACTGGACTGAGGCTTAGGCATTATGTATAGGGAAGTTAACCTTGTGTTAGGAGCCCAAGCTTGTTCTTTATAGAGATTAATACTGGAGCATTTATAATAATTGTCCAAAAAACTTTTTAAAAGCATAAACATTTTAAAAGTACAAACTTCCTAAGTGCCTTGCCCTCTTCAAAAGTTATTTTTCTTGGGAAACATACAAACTGGGCTAAAAATATATTTTGTAATTAAATTTCTTCTAAATTTGCTATATAACTCCACATAGCTATGCTAATTACATCACTAAGAAAATATGCACTGAAACACTAAATGACTAAGAATCTGAAATTAATATTTAAAGTATAATATTAACTTGCACAGAATTATCTGTTAAACTCAAGAGGGTTAATTAGTTCATTGTTCATTTCTGTTCTGTTGAGTTCTTACAAGGAGGAATGTGGCCCAGGTTGTTTAATTTTCTGCCATGATTTAGATATCCAATATGTTTAAAAGAATATTTTTTTTTTCTAATTTTTCTCTTAGTCATGCAAAGTAAGGTTAATTTACCATTTTTAAAGCTACTGAACTAGCAAATTTATTTTTTATGTGTTTATAGTTAAATTCTAGATCTAATAGTTTGACATGAAATGAGGAACCACTATTCAAATATATATATATATATATAAATAAATATATATATATATTTTAAATTTCAGGGAGCTTTGTGTTTACCTCTGAGGAAAATTCAAAATGCAATTCATGTGACTATTTTAAAATCTGACATTTACTTTTGCTTTACATTTGTTTCAGCATTTTTGGGCGGTTTTGCTTTTTGCTTCCCCATCCCACCAAAAAAAGAGGAGAATTGTTCATGAAGTTACTTTCTCAGCTTTGACAAATGCTGGTTGCGCTGGCCGGTAGCCAGCATCTTTTTTTTCTGAATAACTTTAACACAACTGTGCTAAGGTTACCTAAATAGTAGGATAATTTTCATAGAATTCTTGCTACTGTGATTGGAACGTATGATGCTGGTATCTGGCAAGCGCCCCAAACTAATTAGTTCTTTATTTTTGAGGATGAATGTTTATTCCACGGTTGGATAAATAATGTGTATGAACTCACTTTAGGGAAAAAAATGTTTTTCTTAGGATGTAAGACCTTTCTGAAAAGAAGGGGAAAAAAGGGTTCTCATTTATTGCAGATACAGAAGCCCTGACAACCATCAGCACAGTTCAGTCTGTGGTACTGATACAGTTCAATCTTTCATATTCTGTTAAGCAATTTACCTCCCATTTGAGAAATGTTGTGCAATTCTAAAACCAAAAATAAGTAACAGATCAGGTCTCATTTTAATAATTTGTGGATATGAGTAAGTACACTGAGACAGTAGAATGTGACATGTAAGAAAATGGAAATGTTGTTCTTGTACTTTTCACACAGACATAGTATAATAAATACTCCAAACTCAGAAAATGTTACATATGGGCTTACACCTCATTTAAGTCAGGCAGACTTGCTGCCCAACAACACAGTTATGAATTCAAGCATATGGTTAAATGCATTCCTGTATTAGTGCCACAGTCGTTCTGGAAGATAGTCAAACTCATTACATTATTTGGGCTGCAAATTTTCAGCCTCATTAAAACCCTAATTACTTGAATGTTGCCATGAAATGAGGACAATCTGATGGACAGTGTTCCCAAAAGACAATCCCCATGCTATCAACTGTTTGTTTAAGTATTGTAATATCACGCAAAAAAATATATAAAATTAAAATTCATGAATGATGGAATAAATTAGGATAGAAAAAGAAGAAATACTTTTAAGTATTCAATTTCCCATCTGACATCCTTTTCTGTTTCAATGAAAGAAAGAGAAACAACTGTCCGAAGTTCTCATTTCTTCTCTAGATATTTTAGTGAGTTGCTAAATGTCATTACTATAAGTCACACTGTCTTTTTGATAGTTCATTAATAATGCAAAATCAACCCATATAACAAATTGACGTGTGGTAACAGGGACTATAACTGTCATTATAAAACGCAATCAAAATAAATGCTGTAAAGTAGGAAAATTTAGTTCATGGATATAAATGAGTCACGAGCGATTAAAATTAGCTTCTCAGAGATCTGGTTTCTGGTAAATGGGCAGAAAAGGAAGAGTTTGCCCACAGTGACAGTAATTCTTCAAAACATCCTGAGCACAAGGACCTCACCTTTGCTGCAGAGGTGTCCCAGCCATGCAGGCGATGGCCGGGATTCCCCCCCACACCCAGGGGCAGAGCAACCCAGACCACTGCACAGCTCCAACCCTGCCCACAAACCTGCTGTCTGCACCCTGGGAGCAAACTACGGGCTCTACAGAACCCATCCGTACAGCGTAACTCAGAAAATTACATTTCCTGAACTTTCTGTGAGTGTCTGAACAAAAAGATCTTACTGCTGGAGGTCTTTCCTGGAGGTAATTTAACAGACAAAAGTCTGCTTTGCCAGACTGAACATCTGACCTTAAAGCTCCTATCACAGAATAATGATGGATAATTGTAGGAGTGCATGTTTTTAATAGTATTCCTAGTATTTTAGTTACTGTTGTTTGAGTCCTTGTAGGTTGAGACATAAAATCAATTGCAGAAGCCAAATCATAGATGATGCTGATAGGGTCTGTGATCCACTAAGAAACTCTTTCAGCTGGAAAACAGAGGTTGTTAATATCCTCCCACAATGCCACAAATCTTTCCAGACACAATTTCTTCTCTTCCCAGAATGCAGATGATAGGACCCCATCGTGTGGGAGAGACGTGTGCTTTCTGGTTCCACATCCAACAGTGGGTTACCAGCTATGACAGAGCTGCATTAAGGAGCCATGAAGTTTTTCCTCTATGTTCTCTTGATGCCCAAAGGGCATTTGTTGGTTTCTTCCACAAAACAGGAGTAATATTGGGAAAAAGAATGAAGTAATTAACATAAAAATCTAGCACAGCTTTCAAAATGATTTTTGGAAAGAGCTTCACTGTAAGCCTGACTGCATGAAAAATAATACATGGGGGGATGTAGCAACATGTTGGGACTTAATTTATCTCTGAAGGAATACAAAAACACCCACCACTATTTTTTCAAAATGCTGAAGCAATAGACATGGTATGGGGACACATGGTGACAGGTTTTTTAAAATTTCGCTATCCTGGCTTACACTGAGAAATTTGTGAAAGAAAGTGCTAAAAAGCAATTGACAGAAAAGTCTGGCTTTACTTCTTGCTATTTAGAATATACAGTGCTACCCTGACTCCACTGGGATTCTTCTGGGAAGCTGAAATGACTCGTGAACCTGATATGTCACCCAGATTATGTATTTATGTGAGTTTGAGTGTGTGACTATTGACAGGCAGTGGGTCCCACACTCACCCAGATGAGTCCAGGTTGTCTGTCACCCTCACTATATACACATTTGTCTGAATATTTACAGGTAGGTAATAGATCAGCAACTACTGGTCCCTGATGAAATCTGTGGTGGAGTCTGCAAAGATTAAATCTGTGATGATTTTGGGACAGATACTGATCTCTTCCATGCTCTAAACAATGTTAGCTCAAGTCTCCTCTATGGTATTAGGAAATGAAGTCATGTACATAAATAATGAAAGGCACAACCTGACAGATGGAGAAGGACGGTTCAAACATAGCAGCTTGGGTATTGCTGCTCTTAGGTTCAGAATTGCTGTAATTTTTTTCCTGAAGAAACTGAGTTTGACTTTAGTCCCAATGAAGAAAATAGATGAAGGTAGAGTGTGCTAATTTCTTTTGAATTAGCTAACTCACAAAGCAAGTTTTACATATGAAGACTTTGCCTCCAAAGATGCGTTGCTAATGGTGGCAGTGATTTTATGCACACCCTGGAATTAGGCTGAGAGAAAAGATGTGGGTAGAGATTAGGCAGGGAAAGAAACTGTGAAGTATATTATACCTAAAAGATTTGTAATACTTACATATTTTCTGCAAATCAGCTGATTTTTCTTAGAAAAATAAAAGGCCTAGAAGTGAGTGGGCATGATAGGGAAGGATAGGAGAAAAAAACAATCCAATCTTCAAGTGTAACCCAGGAACACGGGAAGTGACTGAAGAGAAAGAAGTAGATTTCCTCTTGTGAAATTAAGATACTTTCCTCAAGTGCTCAAGTGATCTTGTGATGAACATGTTGAGGTTTCATTTTGAGGCTGCCTGATGTTATGGTCATTGAAAGAAAACCCCTTGATTGTTATTTATGATTCTCAAAACAAATTGTAAGCAGACAATCTTTTTGTCATCATCCTTGCTGCCATATTAAACACTCTTAGTTTAGTAGCACCTGAAATCGCTGCCATGAGTGAGTTGTGAGTTGTCTTTATAGAGAAATGCATCCTTACATTTTTTTCTGGCAATCTGTCCAGAAATTAAATCAGTCTGGCCTATGGCACAGCTGAAGGTGTATGAATAATATTTCTTCATTCAAAAAAGAGACCTATTCAGTTTGATTCTTTGTCCTTTAAAATGAAATCTGAACTGTAATGTGACTTGGTTGACTGCTAGAAACTAGTACTAAAAATATTCCCAAATCACATGCTTAGAACTTGAGATCCATGCTACATGCTTCCCTCTGCCATAAGAGCCTGAAAAAGTGCTTGGCAGATCTAAAATTGCTCTGTCCATACATGTCCATACACTTTACTAAGCAGTACTAAGTGTAAGAAGTGAAATGGATTCCATGACACCTCCTGGATGACTCTGAGAGTGTTTTAGGGATCTTTGGCATCTTGAAGAGCTCCTGAATGGACTGAAAACTGTGACAGGATCTGATACTACCACTGCTTAACTTGGAACGGCTGTGCTGATCCCATGGAAGAATGCTTTCTTTAGGGTGTGGAAAGAGGGAGCCTTATGGTTACTGCTGCTGATGTGTCTCTTCTGGCCTAGAAGAAAGTTTGAAATAATCCAGGAAACTTTATCTAGAGCTAAAGGTGCTTTGATAGATAATATAGCCAGTTCTGGTGTAGATAAGTGTAACTGAGACGAGAATATTTGTTGGATAGCTATCCTTTGTGTCTTTGGAGTGGGGAAGTGGTATTTACACTTTGTGATTTTATTCTGCATGGAGTTGGTAGAGAGGTGTGCAAACAAACACATTACTAACTTTGTCATGGTAGAGAAATGGTGAAATCATCAGCTGTCTGCACTGATGACTCACTAACGTCCCCATGCTTGTGCCATGGTGACAAGGTGCTCTTTTCTCCTGCAGACAGCAGGGATAGGCTTCAAAGGCTTTGAAACGTAAGCCTAGATACTTTTTACTGAAGAATGTATTCTTGACACCTGTGAGACTGCAGATATAAGCCCTTGAAAAACTAGCACTAAAAGTGAAAACCGTGAAGGAGCGGAGATTTCTTCTTTATGTCTAACCTCTGAGTCAGACACCTCCTTTAGACTTTACTATCACAAAAACAGCTTCATCAGTATTTGTGCATTTGGAAAGTGGATTACAAAATCATGGAGTTCTAGGAGATAATTCATACTAGAAAAATAAAGAGACTAAACATATCCATCAGCATGTTGTATCACGGATGGTTTTTAAAGCCTGCGGTCTGCATGCAGCCATGTTGATGGTCTCAGTAATAACGGTGGTACTGATGGTTCCACCTGGTCCAGTAAATGCTAAATGCCTTGTCTTAGGTCAATGGATTAAAACAATCACCAGTAGCAAAGCAAGGGGAAGCAAAGTGTAGTGATCAAAGGCAGGAAAGCTATACCAATTCTCAAGCTGCCATATGTATTAGGATATTGGCAGTGTTTCGGTGCTATATTCACCTATCAGAAAGGACCAAGTTATGGCTCAGTTCACCCCATTCTTCAGGCTCTTGGGAGAAACAGTTTGACAGCAGTCAGGCTAAAATGTTGGTGTTTGTCAGACATTAATTAAGATAATTACTGAACAAATACTTGAGGAAGAACCAGGGAATATGGTATGTTCATCACAAATTCAGACTAGTAAGCAGTATTTTGGTTGCCATGAAAATCATATTGTGTTATAGTTGCACTTGTTTTGTTCTTGTTCTTCAAACTTTAGAAGCTTGTTTCTAAACTCACTCTCGTACTCATCCACATATTGTTTCACACCTACAGAAGTATAGATAGATACCATTTCCAGTTCCTTAACTTTCTACAGAATAGTTTGTGTTGGGTTTGTGTGTGGGTTTTTAGAAATGCAAAGATTGAATCATAAAACTTCTTTTCTTGAGATGTCTAATTAATAATCTACAATGCAGAAAGCTGAGGAGGTGGAGGGGAGTAATTAATGTTTGCATCCTGTTGCATTTGGGTTCAATTATACTGCTGAAACCTGGAAGCAGTGATGCTTCAAAGCAATCATTCAGTACTACACATTACAGCTATTCTGGAATCTGTAGTTTGTTCATAGTTTGTGCAGTAATTACTGAAAGTATATCCCTCATTCCTCAAATTAGGTTGCAGATACTGAAACAAGTTATGTAGATATCTGATAATTAGCAACAGCTGACAACAATAAAGTAGCAATCACAAAAGAAAGCGAGGAAAATACGTCCTGCTTTCCATTGCAAAATTTTCACAGCACCAATGCTCTCATTCAAATGTCAGCATAGCATATACAATACACAGCCCTAGTGTTTCTTTAATGCTGTAATCTGATAGATATTCTGTATGTAAATTCCAGATATTTTCCTAATACTTGGGCATTGTTGCAGTCCCTACACCACAGTGCCATTTAAGAACGAACAAATACAATGTGCCTTTCTGGAATTCCAGTAATGTATATTAGCCTCACCGGTGCATATATTTCAACTATTCCTCATTTTAGTTTTTCGTTTCTCTCCCACATAAATCACTCTCAGTGCTTGAGAATTACATATTTACTCCAAGACAAAACATAAGAAGACAAAATAGCTGTGCCTTTTACAAATATCATGAAAGATTATGGCTATCTCCCCAGCAACACTGAAGACTTGAATTTCCTTAATGCCTTCATTACTTTCATAGGATGTTCTACTTATGGAATCACCAAAAGCCAACTATTTCCATTTTTCTAAGCAGAATAAAACATGAAGATCAAATAATATAAAAATGGTCAAGCCAAACCCCTACCCAACCCGAAGCAGTGATCTAAAGTGGATCAGTAGGGAAGAGTATAAGATCATATCACATTTACATTATATACTTTTAAGTTATCCATGCCTATAGTTATTATAACAGTTTTATAATATTATATATATCGTATTATAGTTATTACAATAACTATTAATGCCTTCTAAGTTATTCGTGCCATGCCCTGTGGGATCCACTGATTATGTTTAGATTTTTACAGTAGATTAGAAAAGAGGGAGGAACAGTATTAAAATGTGGAGAAAGAGTTATAATTTTTTCTTAAAATCTGTTCTTTAATTTTTAATCATCCAGTACCCCATTTGTACTCGGCATTAGCCTCTCAAGACGCCAGTGCTCTTTCACCCATCCCTTCACTCTATTGCACAGGAAAAAATAATAGTGAACTAAATTTACCTGTGGGGTTGTTTTAGTAATGTCAGCTGTAGGCTTACTGGTTTGGCTGGCTGCAGACTCACCTAGAATACTTGTGACAATACGTGGTTTCTTGGCTGTAATGAAACATGCAAACAGGCTGCTTTAAGAGGAAATACTTTGATGATACCTGACGAGAAACTGCGTTATATTCAACAACAGAACAAGAGAAGGAAAAGAAAGAAAAGAGACTTCAGGTGATACTTTCCTGAAAACAGGAGCAGAAGATTAGAAGCAGGGTGTGAATTCATAAGTTTATGAATAAAAATAGCTGTGATACCTTTGAGTTTCTCCCACTGAAGTTATGTTTCAGATGTGTGCTGTGCACAGGCAGTGTATGTCCCCTAAAGAAGACCATATTACTGTCTTCTGTATTCCCACTGCTTAATCCGTTGGCTAACCAGGAGCTAACCAGATGTCCACATTGAAGTTCTCTGTCCATCATTATTTTAATGTATTACCTGAGATCATGCATGGAACTTGAATTACAGTAACAAGAATTTAGAAATTAAATTTTAAAATTACTGTATTCTGACAAGGTTTGTGGTTTTAGAGTTACATTTGTCATGTATATATAAACACATTACACTTTTCAGTTTCTATGTGCAGAACCAGAGGAGGAGAGGACTTCTGTACAGGACTTGGGGTGATAACCTGTGGTCTTTGGCCTGTCCTACATATTGTGCGACAAAATACATGGTGTTTAATTTGCCTGTGCCTTATCTTCCCACATGTGACATGGGGATGGTGGCACTTCCATATCTCATCAAACTGCTATGATGAGAAATTAATATTGGGGGCTCCTTATATGCCATGGTGTTGGATACCAATTAAATACGCGAGAAATAAGATGATGGAACTGTTAAGTTTATTGTGAATTATTGTGAACGGCGACTGAATTAGCGGTCTTCAAAAAAAAAAAAAAAAGATACAGGCCCGTGGAAGTACACGGGAGGGTGAAATTCCCATTTTTGTATGCGTCACTTAATGCATATAATAACCAAGGCAAAACCACATCTTCTCGGTCATGTCTCCCGTAATAGCAACTGCTGTTCTCTCTACAGGTGCAATTATCACCGATGTCTAATTTCCCAGGTTTTTCTGTTCCGCTGTCACGATCGCGCTGCAGAAGCGCAGCCCCGCGGAGCGGTCCCTGTGTCGCGCCCCCTGGCGGCGCGGAGCCCGCCCGGCAGCGGAGCCGCCGCGGCCCAGCCCTGCCCCGCCGCCCCCCGGGGCACGCCCGGCGTTTGCTACTGGGCTGCGTTTTCCGTGGTGTTCCGGGAAAACAAGTCTGCCTCACCGCGGGCCTGCGCGCAGGGCATTGAATTTTGGGACGTGACCCGCCAGTGCGCAGCCCGCCCCCCTTCCTTCCCAGCGGCTGGCTCCCGCGGAGGTCGGGAGGTTCCTTGATTGCTCGGGGACCGCTGACTCATCAGCGAAGAAGCAGGGGTTTCCCCGGACAGCCCGCGGGATGGGACGGGAGTTTCCGTGCAGGGGCCGAGCGGGAACAGACGGGAGGTGCGAGAACTGAAACACCCGGGATCGCCCCCGCGGTGGTTTCCACCGGGGCCCTTCCCTGCACCGCGCCCTTTGGGGTCGCGCCGCCCCGGTGCCGTTTTCCCCGCTGAGGGTCCGGCACTCGAGCGGGACAGGCCGGCGGCGGGCGCGCCGTGCCGACCCCCGGTCGGCCGCAGCCGCTCCGCCGTGGGGCGGCCGCCCCGCAAACCGGCCGTCGGGCGCCCCGCGCGGCTCCCGCTCGCGGTGACGTCACCGCCCCGCTCGCGCCCCAGCCGGCGGTGTCGGGCCGGGGCTCCGCGCCACGGGCGGCGGCGTCGCGCCGTGGAGTGGAGTGGCCGCTTGGCGCCGCCTCTTCCCCTCCCTCTCCGCCGGCTTCTCGCTCTCCGTCCCTCCCTGCGCTGCCCCATGTTCGGGCTGGAGAAGCCGGCGGGGCAGCAGAAGCCAGGCAGGAGTGGTGGGTTTCCGAACATGGCGTCCGTGGGGGATTTTAACGTGCTCAGCTCCAGCATCCCGGCCACCAAGGTGGAGCTCTCCGTGTCCTGCAGGTACGACGGCGGCTCGGGGCCGCCCTGCCCGCTGGCCCCGGGGTTGTCCGAGGGTGCGGACTGGCCAGCGGGCTGTTCCCGCGGTATGCCGGGGCAGGGAGCCCCTCGCCCCGGGCTTGTCAGCGTGGCGGGCAGGAGCGGGGGCAGCGCCGGGCGCGAGGCTGCCCTCCACATGCGCGGCGCAGTGCGAGGCGCTTTCCCTCCTGCCCCGCAGAGCGCCCCGTGCGCGGGGAAGTTATGGATCCCCAGCCGCGGGCAGAGCCGGGGAGCAGCCTGGGCTCGGCGGCCGGTCCGCTGCAGCCCGCTGGCCGCGCACCGGGCGTGCCTGCGGTGGGGGTGCTGCCGGCGGAGCCCGCGGGGGAAGCGGCGGCTCTCGCAGCGGCTGCGGGAGACACGGGCAGCTGCTGCCCCGCATCCTTTCCTTGCCTTTCCCGGCACGGGGAACGCGTCCCTGTGGGACCAGAGCGATTTCTCCTGCAGGTATTTAACTTCTGGAGCTGTCCCAGGTGCCGCGGGTTGGGACGGAGAAAACTCCCATCCGGAAGAATCATTTCATGTTTGTTTTTGTTTTTTAAGGCTTTCTCGTAAAATTGTTACGAAACCAGGCGTGTTACTTCATGACATTTTGTCCTAATGCTGTTGCCAATAAATTAAAAAAATGCCAACCCGTAACACAAAACCTAGTGTATGCAGTTTTGCTCCACGTAATTTCTTTGCTCGTTATTTGCTTATTGGTATTTCAAAAATTCTGCCTTCTTTCTTGAACCACAGACAATTTCCTATTAGAGGACTGATTTTTTTATTTTATTTTATTTTTGGGCTTGTATATTCCTATTTTCACTCACGTTTTGCAGCTTCCTTAAGTATTCCCTCATAGTTGGAGAGCAGTAGCTCCTTTTACCAGCAGAGTTGGCAGCTTCTAGTGGATGATTTGAGCTGTTAGTGGTGTTTCCTGATGGGAAATGAGACAAAGTTTGTGCTACAGTCCGTTGCTCCATTTTCTGAGTAGCTGCCTGGGTGTTGTTGCTATTAACTCTACTTCTCCAAGGACAGCATGACAGTGCTCTAAACTTAAATTGTCAGACCACTCCCTCTGCTCCTTTAGTAAATAAAGTATGATTTGATGTTTTATTAAGGTTGCCTTTCAAAAGAAAGTGGAGACCATGAGAAGTACAGTAAAATTGAATTTGGAATACTGAAACAGTCGCCAGGCTGACATCTGAACACACACACACACACACATTGCCTCTCTTTGCAAAGTTCACTGGCAACAACCACAACAAACCCTGGTCTCATGAAGAGCGTGCTGCTGTGTGTACAAGCAATCCGAGACCTTTAGTATTACTTTGAGCTTCTTCAAATGACCTGTCACAATTACACTGGTCAGAACATTTATGCTGGGAGGTTCTTTTGTTCCAGGTATTGTTTGCAATATTTAGTTCAAACCTTAGTTTTATAATGATTTGAGGATCCATGAGATAGCTATGAAGAAATGTAGGTATATGATGTAGTCCATCATTTCTGACCTTAGTTACTTTACGTGTAACAAATTTTAGTATATGATTTACAGTGTTAATTTTACTGTAGGTATCTTTGAAAGTCACAACTGTTTTGTTAAAACAGCTTTTCTTTTCTCATCCTGATATGTCTCAATATCAAGTGCAGAGCAGAAGGATGGGAATTTCCATGGTGATTCCTTTCTTCATATGCTGAAATGACAGCTTTTAATCACAAAATCATGCTTCAAAATTGAGTGTAAAATGAATGACATTGGTGCAGAGATTAATGATTAACACGTTTGTGATTCATCTGTAAACATGTTCATTGGTTAAAGCTCTCAGAAAGTAGTGTTAAATGACATTGTGAAATACAGCAAAAGCAAACTGCAAAGTTCAGAGAATGCTGAAAATCCTTTAATAGTTAGCAGTTGTGTATTTCTTCACACCTGGAGAGAAATGCTTTTAAACTAATTTGGGTCATGACATTAGTTTTTTCCTTGCTACCTGTAAGAGTTGTAAAACTAATTTGGTCAGTAGCCTACATCAACAATTATCAGCTGATAACTGTTATTTCTTTGTAGTTTTTTTGTTATCGTGGTTTGGATTTTTTTGTGTGTGTGTTTTGTTTGTTGGATTTTTTTTTCTTTTCCTTTTTTTCATTATAGGGAATATGGGAGCTTCTTGTACAGGTGGTATAACTTGGTGGTCAGTGAAGCAGTGCAAGCTGTTTGTGCCACAAAGTAAATTTGTGACTCTAAACAATATTCTGTCATTTTGTTTTCTTCTATTATTTCGTTTCTTTTCTTCAGTAAGGATACAGCTTTTATTCATTTAGCTTTTAGTTCTGTGTGGTTTATCTGTTAGCATTTCCCAAGTTAATTTGCCCTGCATGCCAATACTGTCCATGTTATCAGATGAGCCAGGTTCCAGTACTATGCAGATGGCATTGCGCTACTACTTATTCTGCAAGCCCCAGCCTGTTTTAGCTTCAGGGGCACATCAGGTAGCTTTAGGAGAAGTGCATTTCATAGGATGAGAAATTTTCTCTGAAAATTAAAAAAATCCAGAAACATTGTGGATATCAGATAATACTCTTTCTGAGGTTTCTTTGGATCTAAAACCATTTCTTAGTATTCCCATGGCTTATTGAATGCCAGCATTGACTGTAGTTTTACAAATGCTAGAAAAATAATAAATGAATTTAATTCTGTCTAGTTATTACTACTCAATACCTATCAAACAAAAAGTTCAGCGTTCTTTTCTGAATCTTGTAAGATGTAGGTCTCCAAACCTCTGAGTTGTGGTTTGTTGTTGTTGTTTTTGATTGTTGTTGTTTTTTCCAGGAATCTGTATTCTTTGGCTCAAGAGCCAGATCTGATGTTGCAGAACAATTTAAATGTGTCATCCCAGAGGATCCTCTAGTGTTGGTAATAGTGCACTATTGTCTGGATCAGTTGTGCTAGCAGCCATCTCCCTCTGTGCCCTGTAGCTGCCTTCATTACATGCCCTGAAGGGAATCCATGGTCTGATGAAGATTTCACTGTCACCTTCTATGTGGTCTTTATTTGTTGCAGCCTGGCATAATTTTGTGGCGAAGGATCGGGACCTTGGCCCTCCGATTGGCATGGCATTGAGTGTAGGCTGTTCTCGATCTTTTAGTCCACTACTGGTTTCCAGCCCAGAGGTTCCTCTTTCTCTACAGGGTATTTGCTCTGCATACTGATTGTAGGCCTGTGCCTAGACTCGAATCTTTGCTTACCAGCTGTGTGTGGAAACTTGTCCCACCTGAGCTTGATGTAAGTTTCAGGACATGTGTCTGTCATAATGTATCTCCCTCTCTAGTGATGTTCTTCACTGATTCCAGTCTACTTAGATCTTGGAAAAGCTTCATGTTCTCTTCCCATCTTCCTTACTATCAGTGCAGTTGATATGTTGTTGACTGAACTAGTGTATGTAATTCTGGGAACACCAGTAGACGGTGGTTAACACATATCAGTGGGCTCTTAAATTTTTTCACTTCTTGTTGTGACCGATGCAGTTCAGTGGGCCCTCAAATTTTTCACTTCTTGTTGTGACCTGTACAATGGTGGTTTCTGTTCCTCATGGTTACTATGTGGACCCACCTATTTTTTTTTTCTGTAATCTCCCGATTGAGTCACAGCCTTTATGAAACCTTATCTTCCAAGAAGAGCCACAAGTTTCCTTAAGCCTCATGTTAATGTTTAGTTACTTTCTGAATGAGTAGTTATCAATCAGAATTATCTTGAGAGTAATTATTAATATCTATGGGAAAGTGAAGCTGTAGTTTTATCACTTTATGACTTCTAGTAGTGTGTGAGAGATGCCATGGTTATCTGAAAGATGGTGGAACTGTTGTAGAACATTGACACAGTACAGGGTCACTTTGCTAATTCAGAGGTTTGTTATGATAGTATTGCTCTTCTAGGCTTTATACTGGATCAGTCTGTCTGTCCTCATAATTTGAGGTTTATGCTGGAAAGGCTCTACACTGGCTGTATTCCCACAACAGGCATAATGTGTGTGAAGGCAGCATAAACTCCTCATCATTGTTAATTCAACAGAAATACAGTTGGTTGCCCTTGTCTGGTTTGGATCAGTTCTAGGCCGCTTCACAGTTTGTACAGTAATCTAATGTTAATGAATGGGCAGAATAGAATTAAGCAACTCCTATTCTCAGTAATCAAGGTAATTTAATTTCAAGTTTTTCACACAGAGGGACAAAAAGTCCTACTTCAGAATTTTTGCCTTTCCTTTTGTTTGGCAGTCTGAAGGTTTTAACCAGCCACTTTGTAGTGGCTGCAGTACCCAACAGTATGTTTAATGGTATCTTTGATTATCCTAAGTATTGATTTCTGGACAGATCACTTCTCTCCAGACAGTATACTTACCTTCTGTTTTGTTTTTTTTGGTTTTTTTTTTGGTTTTTTTTTTTAAATATTAATCATTTGTTACAAATCCCCATCAATCACAGAAAGATGCCATGATAAATGAGACATCCATAACAAATTATTTGAGCTTGCAACTCTGTATAGGGCAAAATACAGAATATAAAATCAATCCTGATTGTAAACCTGTTTTTTGTTTTCCTGCTTTCTTTGTGTATGTGTGTCTGGGCTGGACCAAATGTCTGTAGAGTGGTTATATATGACTGACAACAGAAGGTTTATCTTAAATGTTTTTTCTTTGCAGTGAAAGTGCCTAGATAACTAGCTGGCTTCAGCTGAGAGAAAACTAGTGTATCAGGAGAAAAGAAATAAATGGGTGACCGTGTCCATTAAAATAGGCATGGAGATGCGTTCCTGATAGCCTACACAGTTTGGTTTTCAGCTGTGTGTCTATATTGTTTGAACTTTAAGCATGCAGAAATGTGACTTCTGGAATTTAAGGCAGATCTTCGGGACTGTAAATTTGGCCTTGCGATTGCAAGCAACACTAACAGCACAAGTCTTGGGACTTGTCAGGTTTTGTCTAAACTTGTCTTAGGCTATGTAGAATTTTGTTTGTGTTTGCTTAGCTGCAACCCCCAAATTTTCTTTAGTAACCAGGTAGCTACTGTGTAGTTACTTTCTCTCTGGCTTGTCTCGGTGTAATTGTGTGGAACCGTATTTCTTTCAACAGATATTAGTAGCAAGTGGTTATTCTGTGTGGAACAACCAATTTGTGACCTTCACGGAGCAGGGCAGCACAGAGGGGCATCACTGTGGCGTGACAGCAGAGACCTGCAAGTGGGGACGCAGGGGGAAGGAGCAGGGGCTGAATAGAGAAGGTTTGGGATGCCTCTGGAGACCCCAGTCCTGTAAAGAGCTCACCAGTGGTCACTAAAAAAGTGCTGGCTGGGAACTGGGCGAAACTGGGATTTGAAATAACAAAGAGATGAAAGAGCAAGTCTCAAACAGTTGTAAACCACACCATATACAGTAAATTTGGACGTAAGATGGGGTTGCAAACCAGTGAAGCCAGAACAAGGTGTAAGAGCATGTTGGAAAAGTAGCCCAGGTGGGGAGGAAGAAGCCATCAGCATCATACTCCTGAGACCAGCTGCTCCACCCCTGCCACCGCTGTGCATTTCGTGGTTCTGCCCAGGCAGGACACGGGACACGAACAGCCGCTCTCTGTGCCTGCCTCCCGCAGCTGAAGCCAATAATCTTCGGCCTCAGAAGGTGGAATAAAGAAAAGTCTGCCAGCAGGGAAGGGGCTGCATGCTAGAAAGTGTGTAACAATGTTAAATGTGTTATTATGAAGACTTTCTGTAGTAGTATTATTTTCCTCATTTTCTTTTATTTCTTTCTCTGGGCACCTAAGCAGTGCTTTCCCCACCAACACCCCTGCAATGTCTGAGGAAGGATGAGGAGTATTACACTGATGGCGTATGTTTGTTTTCTAAGTGGCTTCTTTGGTTTATACCTTTTAAAGAATTGTTTCAGAAAAACTGCAAAACGAATCTGTATGTTTTATATATTGTTACACATAAATGAAACATTAACTATACATTCCTGAAGAAATCACATCTAAAATAGTACCGCGCATCCATGGATTTGGATGGGCTGGGTGAAGGTAGCTGGAAAGAACTGGTGAGTTGATACTAGATCAAACAGGTCTTTTGGCCACTGGCAATCCTTAGTGTCATCCCCCAGGATACACCACCAGCATCTCAGAGCCAGGGACTGTTTACCCACTCGAGAAACATAAATGTAGATGGCTCATTGTGTTGCTTTCAAGTAATAATTGGGTTGGTACTGAAGCAGAGTTCAACCAATTTGTGATATTCCTAAATGGACTTTTTTTTTAAATGGGAGCAGTCCAAGATTGTGTTCAGGTCTGCTTCGTCTGCAAGAGTGTCTGGCTGTTTTCATGAACTGCTGCAGAACTATTGCCATGTTTAAGTAAACAAACTTGGCAGTTCCTATGGGTTTTTTTTAACCGCGAAGAGTAGTCAGCAGTTTTAATAGAGGTTTCATCCTAAAACTTTGCATACATCTAGCCAGAGGAGACTTTCTGTGGGTTGTCATAAACCACATGGAAGAACTGGTGATCTTCTCATTGCTTCTCACCTTTTTTTTTCCCTTAAGAGAATGGCTTCTGAACCAATATGTTTAAATTAGTTTTAAATGTTTTAAAAGTTACTGGGAGGCTGAAAATTACTTCTTCACCTTCGTGTGAACAAGAAGATGTGAACAATTGTGATCAATTACTTCCCCAAAGGTTATGAAGAGGTATTGTGGATGTTTTCTTAAGCTTGCACATCAGGGATATGTTTGCTTTCTTCCCAGACCTTCTAGTGCCCCAAAGAGTGGAGACAACCTGAACAGAAAGGAAAAAGTCCATCCTCATTGCCTCTTAGTCAGGAGAGCCACCTTTTCTCAGCTGTGAGCCTTTCCTAAGAGAACCAGTTATTTTTGACAAGACAAATTTTGGAGAAATTGTCTAATCTGCTTTTTGGTCCAGGGCATTTTGAATCTAGAGATCTGGAGGCTAATAGCTTGCTTTTATTGTGTTCTGACAGTATATAAAAGGAGAGAGTTAGCTGGGAAAGGGTGACTACTTAAGCTAGCACTACAGCTGAAAAGTTGTTTGTGAAATTACTCTGCAAGAAGTCAAGTGGACTCTTCACTCAAATGGGCTCTTTAGATCACACATCGTCTTACCTGGGACTGACCAGTGCAGTGTAGTGATACCAATTAAGCCTGAGTGACAGTGGCTACTGGGATTTAATACAGTTGTGTTACAACTAGTAGTAGAATGGTACTATTCTGCACAGTAAAAAATGAGGAGATACTGCTTGTTTTGTTGAGGATCTTCCTTGAAAAAGGCACATGGGCCCAGCATTGAGTGAGGGAAATAGAAATGCATTTGTTTAATGAACTAGGGACAATTCCTCTTCCCATGGAGGGATACAGGTGTACTGTGAGAAAAGCAGTCTGTGCTTATATAAGAATATAATATATTGAAAATGTATGTTTTCAAAAGTTCAAAAATGATTTTGCAGGTATGTTTTGTGTTTGCAAACTGCTGAGTGCTTTGTTTCATAACCAAGGGGTGTTTGCGTGTGCTTAAATGTAATCTAAAGATGAAGGGAAACATAAAACCTTAGCACCTGGAGAGATTCTGACAAATTTATCTGAAGTAAACCACATTTTTGTCATTAAGGATTACAGAGCTGTTGAAAGCAATGTATAAATATTTTTCCAGTCGTGCGAATGCGATTGGGTGTTTGGGTTTTGTTTTTTTCGTGGGTTTTCTATTTTTAAATTTTTTTTAAACTAGAGAAATTGATTTAAAACTATTCAGTTCTATAGTTTCTGTGGTCTGCTCTCCAGTGTCAGAATTCTGTAATTTGTGAAGGTGGAATTGGATTTACTTCTGCCTAGCAGTTTGGCTTAACAAAGGGTTAAATTTAAAAATAAAAATTACAGAATAGGAAACTCAGATATTGATCATTAAAATAAAGTCAAATTTGAAGCAAAGTACATGTGAACAAGGTGAGTAAATATTACTTTTTAATATGGATTGATCTTTGCCAGCATACATATAATGCATAGAGTACATGAGGTTGTACAGAGCAACACAGACTGTAATGACTTGTTTAGCTACCACCAACTAGATCTGTGAATCTTGAAGTCTCTGATTTATACATACAAGATGTTTTTACATTAAATATAGTACAAAACCAGACATTAGGAAGCATTTATTTACTGAGAGGATGGTCACACCTTGGAACAGGCTTCCTGGAGAGGTGCTTGTTGCCCCAGGCCTGTCGGTGTTTAAGAGGCATTTGGACAATGCCCTTAACAAGATGTTTTCACTTTTGGTCAGCCCTGAGCTGGTCAGGCAATTGGACTAGATGGTTGTTGTCGGTCCTTCCCAACTGAAACATTCTATTCTAAAACAATTTTTGAAGTAAAGCACTGGGTGGAAACTGTTGTTTTGATGAATCTTTATCGAGTTCATGAAGCTGTGTGAACTAAGTGATTCTGCTAGACATAACTAAATATATTTTAACTTATTTACTGGTTACCTTTTTTTTTCCCCCTTGGGGGAAATTGCTTTCATTATACAGAAAAATAAATCTTTATCCAAGTATTTCTAATGTTTTGTGCTTTCCAGTTTAGACTAAGTGGGCGTTGTTGCCGTGACTCCTAGGGCTTTTTTTTTACCCCCCTTAGTCAGCTGTGCTATTGTAAGCATTTTGTAAGGTCCACTCCAAAATGGACAGGTGCAGAAGGAATTCCTTTGGGATCTGTGATGGTAGAATAATGCTTTCTGCACAGATGTTCCTAGACTTCTTTGCTATAGGTATTTGATGTGCCTATTTCTCCAGGTAAAAGCACGTGTCTCTTTTTTTCTTTTCTCATGATTGTTAGCAATTAATTATCTTTTCTTTTTGCATTCTTTATCTGAAAAGGCTTACTGAGCATAGAAAAATTATACGTACCATGTTCAGTCAAAACAGAAGTCTGTTTGTCTTAGTACTTTGATTGGAAGGAAGAAACAGGAGTTTCAGATGTTTCTGATTTGTGACTTTGTGAGTTTTCCTAGGGCTGTTTCCTGAGACAAATTGTGTAATACTGAAGAGAATGCTCTTTTCAGGAAAAAGGGGAATAGGTACACCCTGCATTGCTCAGCCTGTGTAGAAAGTACCATTGACTATTAAGTGGATAAAGACTACACAAAGTTCCAGAAATATATCCAGTCTTCTTTCTCCTTTTGGTTTTAGCAATTATTTTTGTTGTAGATTGTCCTATGCTTATGTGCCATACAATTTGGATGTATTTAAAGGAGCATTTTGGTTGTTTTCCCCTAAAATGAAAAAGCACAAATGAAATTGAGCAGCCTCTTGAACTGTTAGGTGATTTAATGGACAGATCAGACCTTTTTTTTAATTTATTTTTTCTTTCTCCAGTATATTCTCCTGTTGGAACTAGTCTTTCAGTTCCTTCCAAAACTGGCTGTATTGCTTGAACAGCTTGTTAAGTTCTTATGTTACTATTTTGGTTGGTAATTAATGATTTGGAAGATGAGGCATGTCTGCAAACTTTGCCGAACGCATTATTTATTTATGGTAAAATGTGTGAAGGGTCAATCTGAGGATATTACAAGCTGTTTTAGTTCAAAACTGTGATTTCATGACTCTTACTGGCCTCAATTACAATGTTAATCTCCGGTATCTCAAACCTTACAATCCTTTCAGGGATACTGTCTGTGTAGAAATGTTCTTAATTCAAGGAGTCCCTGAGCAGCAAATAGTTGGAGACCAGGAATATTCTCAGGAATTATTACAGATTCTTACCTTGTTCTTACACTGTTCCAATGGTAGCTATTTTTTGCCACTGCTGGAATGAGAGTATTGGGGTGGACTGAGCTTTACGATAGCTGGTAAGGTCAGTCCTTATGTTCTTATGTATTTGGGAAAAGTACAAGGGAAAAAAAACGTAAAGGAACAAACCAGTAGTAGGAAATATACAAAAAACTCGAAGCACCTTATCTTAATAAAAGAGTCATTAAAATGGTGTAATCTTAATCTGCAGTCACAAACATTAACATACCTATTAAAAGGTCATCGTATAGCATTTATACAGAGGAATTAAAATTGCTTGGAATCCTGATAGTGAGCATGGGAGGACTACCTGGAAACCTAATATACTATTTCTTTCATATAACCCTAATTCTAGGTTTTTATAGCAATTTATTTGGGGTACTAAACCCAATTCTAGTTACCATGAATTAGTGGCATATCTAGGTATGTATAATTAAACAGGCACAGGAAGCAATTTTATTTTTGAATTGGGAATTCTGATATTGTAGAACTTACTGTACTGTCTTTTAAAGCAATTTGTAGTGGTCATTGTCAAATACAGACTTGGGGTTGCTGATTAGATTGGGTTTGTTAATATGTCCATTTATATTTTCACATTTTTGGTAAAGATGGAATACAGTCTCAGTATAATTAAATGCATATATACAAATTCCACTTCTGAATGGATTAGAGAAGTTATGAAGAAGCAGCTTGTGCAGACTTCAGGTTCATTCACAAATATTAATTTTAATTCTATTGCCTACACTGACTGAAGAAAATAAACCAGATGCACCCAACATTCTTGTAAAGCCATGCTCTGTTCCCAAGTGTGAACTTCTCCTCATTGAAGTCTGAGTGGACCACTTAGAACAGCTGTATTGAACATTATTAATATGCTTTTAAACACTGTTGAGTAGTACAAAAATAATGTAATTTAGATCCGAATGAGAGCAATAAATGGTGACCTTTAAAGGGCTGTACTAATTATTAAAAATAATGATCTGTAAGGGATGTAAACTGTTTATTTAATTCTCCTGCTTGCTCCAGGGTAAGATCAGAGAACTTATTAGGACTTGTAGCTACCTAACAGATTCTTAAAGACCTTTATTGGTGGAGATTTCACATCACGTCTGGCCAATTTTTACAATGGAAGATGGTAAAACAACGGAAAAGAAGTTCAACTTCTGCATCTGCAGGGCAGGAGATTAAGCTTGGGGTTAAACCTGTTTCTACTTGCTCTGTCTACATGGTGATCAACTTCAATTTGCAGCAGTGTTTTCCTCATAGATGTGATCTATAGACTTCTGATTACTTCTGCTGGACTCTGGTGGCTCCATGTCTGCCTTAGATCACAAGAAATTGGAGTGCCCAAAAGGTTATTGCTTGAATTGAGTGTTTATCAGTATTATGAAGACCAGACAATTACTCTAAAATGGCATTCTTGTTTATGTGTTCCAGTGTGACTTTTTCCCAAAGGCACAGGATTCCTGACTTGCATTCAATTTGTGGTCTATTATGATGTCTAGAAGCATTTTTGACATTACTGCTGTATATCCAACTATATGCAGCTGTGCTGCATTTTGCTGTTGATTAAGTTTAACACCTAGCTTAATCTACCTGCCTAAGTCCAATAGCTCTTTCTTGCCCCTGTTCAATGGCATCCTGTTTTCAGACCATTTTTCTAGTTTTTCAAGATGATTTTTTTTTTAAGTTTTAATTTTGAATGATGAAGTGTTGGTAACTGTACTGAGAATGGTTTTCTGGTCAGTCCTGATTCTCTAGACTTATTGTTAATTTGAGTTTCCTCACCTCTGTGTGCTTCTCAGTTGGCTGAACTGTGGCTACAATGTTGGGACTGCTTTGCATAACAAATAAAGTAGTTCTTACGTGCTTATTCCTAGATATTTAGAAAATTTCTCACTTTGGTTTATGTCCTGTGTATGCTTTAGTTCTCTTTACCTTACTCATCCATGACAGATTCTTACAGATATTTCCTGGTGACACTAAGATGTCATAGCTATTCTTTTAAGTAAAGTTTAAAGTTTTGGGGTTCAATGAGCAAGTTAATCTCTTATAGACAGTTTGTGATTTAAAGGTATTTCTGTTCCTAACATCCATTATATATATTTAATGTTCTTGTCACATGTTGCGTTTTACTTCATGGTGTTGAAGTAGATGAGCCAAAGTTTGCTCAGATCCAAAAGGTATAATAAAATGAAACGCAAGATAACTCAAGTGTTAGTGCTGACTGAATTTGAGGAAATGTTACATATTCAGAGGGCAGAAAACTAAGCTGGCGCTAGATCAAAATTGTTAAAAACATATATGCATCGCTATCAGCTTTGTATCTTTCACCATTTTTTATAAACGTGATTATTTTTATCTCTCTTTTTTGACAGAAATCTTTTGGACAGAGATACGTTTTCTAAATCAGATCCAAGTAAGTATATAACATTTTATTGTTTCTTCTTATATATTCAAAATTTGCAAACACTAGATTAAAAATTAGATGGGTGATTTTCTTCAGTGTCAGGTTTACGCTGTCTTTCTGCCAATTATTTTAAGAAACTAAGTTACTCTTAAATAATTTGCACTTGTAGTTTCTCTTATACGAACTGTAATTTTAAAGACTCTATTCAGCGTTGCTTTCCTGAGGTACAGGGTCCCTTATTTAGCAGTTAACCTACGTTTTTCCAAAAGTAATAAATGCAGAAAATTTTTTCCTGTTGTTGTTTATTTGGGGTTCTTTTTGTGTGTGTTTTGTTGTTGTTTTTTTTCCCTTTTTTTTTAATTATCTGTGGTTCTAGATCTCTTTCAAAGCTAGTGCACAAGCTTCTAAATAAGCTAGAAGCACTTGTTGCTGCTGGTATGTAGTGTCCACTAATCTTGGAGTCAAACACTGAAAACCAAAATTAACTCCTCCCTGCCAAACATGACCTTTCCTGATAAAAAATAGTATGATGGTTTCTGAATTAACGTTTTCAGATAAAAGACAGTGACACGTGTTTTCTTCTTAAGTTTTATTAATGCACAATTGGATACAAAAAAACCTCGCATGCCGGTGATTTTATATACGATGAGACTTTTGATTTAATGTCCATTAATATCTTCCTGTATTGGCTGCTTTATGAAACTTTTATCGAGGACCTGAAACCACAGGAGATGTCTTTTTTGGCACTTCCAGAGCCAACAGCTCCCCATTCTCTTTGCCCAGGACCGTATTGCTGTATTGCGTGTTGTTATACTGCTAACCTGTGGCACGTAGGCCCCATTGGCAGCGTAACTGGGTACTCAGCTTGAGACCAGATCTCTAAAGCATTTCACCAATTTGAGTGCTTTAAATAAGCTGTTTACTGGAAAGAAGAGAGCTGTATGTTTTGAATTGATAAGCAAGGTTATGACACTTTAAAAAATAGTTCTTTATACTTTGAATCTGTAAGAAATCCACCAGTTTATGTCTCAGAAATGTTTTAAAGATAGATATTAAGGGTTTTTTTAGGTTTTTCCTGCAACTCAGCTTCCTTGTGTCCCTTACCCAGCATGGGTCGCCCACAGACACAATTGCTTGGGCTGCTCGCAGGCCATGGACCCTTGAGAGGTGTCCTGCCTTTGGCATGG
Source organism: Nesoenas mayeri (assembly GCF_963082525.1). NCBI lineage: Eukaryota > Metazoa > Chordata > Aves > Columbiformes > Columbidae > Nesoenas > Nesoenas mayeri. The sequence goes on from NC_137541.1 coordinate 16,797,023, forward strand.
GGTATGTCTTCTTGAGAGAGCCTCTCCAGCAGCACATCCTCTCAAGTATGGCTCCGGCAGTATCTTTGGCAGCTGTGTCTCCAGCTCTTAGCCACTGCTGCCTTTTTTCTAAAATAGGTTTGGGCAGATGCACTTTGTGCTCCCCTGGCTTGCAGAAGTTCTGGCAGGAGATGGTTCATAGAGAGGATTTTGGACCTGCCTTGGAACTGTCTATGACAGTCACCGGGTGGTTCACAGCCTCTTCCCACACAGGTCACACTGTGGTCCTCTGCTACTCAAACCCTGCAATCTGTGCCTAGTACAGTTCTCTGCCTGATAAAAACTTGAAGCACTTGTCCCTAATAATATTTAAACTTAAAAACTAGACGCCTCATCACTTTTGTTGAAAGGTGCCTTGATTCAGGTAAAGATTTCTGAATTCAGTCTATCGGGGGCAACAGGTCACTGACCACTCTTCAGAATTCCTTAACCTCGACAACTGAGGTTTTTATTAGTCAACTAAAAACCAGTAATATTCAAGACATGCAATTCTGCTTCTGCAAGATCACCTTACACCAGAAGCACTGTATTGCCTATGTCTCCTTTTTTAAAAAATATGTTTTGTAGGTTAGGAATGTCAAAGGTAATCCTAACTTCATGCAGCTTTTCTCCAGGAAGGAGAAGCTTTTCCCATTAGAAGTCTGCTGTGAAGTCTCTCTCAAGAAAATTTTGGTTAAGAACAGACAAACACTCTCACAAAAGTACCTAAATGTTTCGTACTGTCACATGCCTCAGTATTCAAGTATATCCCATCAGGACATGGTTACATACCCAGACACTTATATGTGTCTCATGTTATTTTCAATGTCAGTATTGGCACTCAAGAAATTACTTGGCAAAGCAGTTTTGATTGTGAGTACTCTCAAAACAGTGTAAATTTATAGTATTCTGCAGGACTTTTTATTAGCCAATTTAGTTTGTTTGCTCTCAGTGTCCTTTAGTTGAGCAGGAGATATGGCCCTACTGTAAAAGTGAAAAGGGTAAGGGTGTATTATAAAAAGTGCTCTTCTTTTCTGCAGTTGGAAGTGTGTCAGGATAACATTTCTGAGTGTCGATTTGTATGGACAGAAGACCATTCTTAGGCTGGTCTGTATACAGTAACTTTATCCTGTTAGCTAAAAAGGTGTCAAAACCAGCATCGTACCACTTTCACAAGATCCACTTTTAGACCCAGTGAATTTGCAGCCATTAGATCTCATACAATGTAAAATCATGTGGAGTCACTCTGCGCATTGAGGTCTTATTGGATGTGACTAGGCTTTTCAAATGCCAGTGCAGTTATCTAGGGATCATACTGATAGTGAAAATCTGATTTTATCATCTTGGTCTTTTCCTTAGAGAGGGACACACATGCCTGTAGTTGGCTCACGTGTCCACATGAACAGCCTTCTCCTGAAATTGAAAAGGAAATTGCAATTTCTCTGGTTCTCTTGGTAGGTTTGCTTAGCCTTTTCTTGATACTGTAATTGCTACTCAGTATTTATTCCAATTCTGACCACTTCTCTGCAATCTAGAATATTCATGCCAAGAGGAATCTGGCACTTTGCCTTACTAGAGGCAAGTTACAGAAATAATACAGGGATATTAGTTATAGATTGGGACAGACTTGGATAGCCGTTGCTCATTAAGTGTTTTAAACAATACCAAAATCTCTTCCTGGCTGTGCTTTCTCTTCTGTGGTGTCTAAGCAAGTCATATATATTGATTAATTGTAGCATTTGGATCATTCTGTTCTTCCAGTTTGGAGACTTTTTTTAGGAATATTTTTGAGAAAACCGATTTTTCTATTATTTTATTGGAGAGAATGAGCTAAAGCAGTGCTTCCTTGATGAGGCAGGGATAAAACCTGCAAAGGTGATACAGATTAATGAATTTAGCATGTTTCTTTGTCTAAAGACAGGCAGAATCATTTTCTTCCCATGCACTGGCTAGCCAAACGGAGCCACTGTGCGGCTGTGGTGGCAGCACCATGATCAGGATGGAATATCCTCTCCTTTTAGAGCCCGGTGACTCCTGAGTATGATAATAGAAAAAGTCTGATTTGAAAGAGTGGAGAGGTAAAAACTTCCCCTGAAGGATCTGCCCATGGAAGAGAGTAACAATGAGAAGAATGTCATGTCAGTTGGGACAAAGGGACCTTCAGGAAACTCTGTCTAGAAAGTACAGAAGCTGTTTGGTGAAGAGTAATGGGGAGTCCCTGCTAGAACTGGGTGCGGGATTTTGGTATCATAGGCTGATTTATCATGGCTAAGACTTTCTTGAAGGGGAATAGATGTGTTGTTTTGTTTGGGAAAACCGAGGTGGCCATTTTGGACGTTACAGTAGTTGCCAGGCTAAAGGGTAAACATATATTCATTGAATGGTAAAGGATCAGTGTAGGGCAAGGGAAGCCCAAGCTAGCTGAGAAAATAAGAAGGTGCAGACTATAGTATTTGGGGAAGTGAATCTACAACTGTTGATGCTTCCACAACTTCTTCATTGCACCATTTCATTAAATTTACCTTGAATTTTACACTGTGGTATCATCTTCCAGAGTTAAAAATTACTAAATGTAATTACTAAATATTTCTGACTATCAGGTATGGATGTATCATCCCTTGGAAGAGCTCATATGGCAAAGCCTTCCAAAAGGGTTTCTCAGCCACCTGCCTTGTCAGGGCGTGTTACTCTTCATCAGTGGCTGCTCTGAACTTCCTCGTTGCTCCCTCAGTTTTCCAGATGACAAAAGAACAACCAGGTGTTCAGCTCCATCTTAGGATGAGGTTGCATGATGTCTTGGCTTTTGAAACTTAAGAATTTCCTGGTTTTCCCACTTTATTTCTTCCCCTCCCACATAACAATGCTATTGACTGTTTTCGGCTGAAAAAAAAAAAAGAATAAAACCTCATTGCTTCTTGAAGCCCTAGATCTCTGGTTTGACCAGTTCAAGTGCTTTAGATCAACTTCAGCATTTTAATCTGTATTTCTCCAGCTGCATCTGACTTTGAATAAGTTCTTGAGGGATTATTGCTATTAGTATGATATCAAGGTTTTCATAAAACCTTCTCTCCAAGAGCCTTTAGGGATAATGAATCTTACCACTGCTGGAGACTGGTGTCATGGACGGTTTCCTGAAAAGTTCTGGTGTGAGTTTTAGAGGAAAGATTAAAGTTTTTAAATTAGTTGAAATTTGCAAAGTATTTATCAGAAAATCTGGAATGCATCTTTTCTATAGCTTCTATAGCTGGTGTTTTTTGTGAAATGTCAGTTTGAGATGCACATGTATGTATCACTATCAAACTTTCACCTTGTACTTGAATATTATATGAGATAATTATTAGTCTATATCTTCATTATATTTAATCTACAGCCTAGGTAAATATCAGAAAATGGCTAGTCATACTACAATTCTAAGCTTTTTCTGCCTTATTAAAGGTTTTATACAGATGATTCTTAAACTAGAGAGGTCGTCCAGCTCCTGGGATTTGCCTTTGGAAGCACTTGAGGAGCCACTGATAGTGAAGAGGAGTAGAAGTCTAATACCTCAGCAACAAAAATGTGAGAATGATAACATTGCTTGCTCTGAGTGCTCCAAAGATTAAAAAATAAAATAAACTGACTATGAAGAAACTGAATTTGGAAACTAGGATTCTGACAGACATACAGTTGTGAGCAGCCTTCCAAAAAGTAAGAGTAGAAGAAGGGACTGAATTAGTTTTAAGGTGGAGCTTTACACCTGGTTTTTAACCCTTTTATATTGTATGACTCCCATCTCATCAGCCGTGATAGGAGACTGAAATTATCCTCCAGTAATCTTTTTTTAGGTTTTTTTGTTCATAGATGATCTTTTATTTGGCTTCATAAGCTAGGGAGATAAGGTAGTGTCAGGATGTTTCTTGTCTGAAAATTTGATGGTAGTGGATATTTTACAGTTGTATTGTTGCTTTCTTCTCCTCAATATTAAATCTCTCATTTTTTAATATTATTTTTGTTCCACAGCTCCAATAAACAACTGTTACTTGATTCACTATATTAACACGAATGCACAGGGCAGGATGTAGTACAAAAAATAAAGCAGCAAATCGATATGGAAAAACTATTACATTTAAGAAAAATCTGGACAATACCATTATCTGAATAGCGAAAGTGCACATTATCTGTAAAGAGTGGCTTTTCCTCTAAATAAATTTCAGTTCCATTCTCAACTGCAGTTATAGGTATGAGAGGTTTCTAAAGAAAAACTTAGATGTAAGTTCTTGGCAAAAATAAACAAAATCCACAATTTTATCTGGTTTTGAAGTTAGTAAGATATTTATATTCTTGGAAACTACTATTGAAAATTGGAAAATATTAATTAATGCAGAACTGGTAATGTTAGTTTAAAAAACTTTTTAAAGTTTCCAGTGACAAAAATGAAAGGAATGTTTGTGAGAGCCTACCTGGCTCTGTGGTAGCAGTAGGAGTAATTCCAGGGAATATTTTTTTGCTTGTTTTTATCTTTGGAAACTTCATTTGGAAACATACCCTTCTTCTAGGGTTATCTTGGCACAGATTTTACTAGATGCAAAGGTTCGTCAGAAGTTCAGTAACCCTGAGAGACTTCTGTGGCTGATTTCATAGCTTTAATTTCACTCTGTTTTATCGCATTTTTCCCATTTAACTTTGTGTGATATAGTTCAGCAATCTACTCCAGAGTGTGCTGTAAAAATAGGCTTGTTGGTGTGGATTCACCCTACTATGAGCAGGAACCAAAGCTGGGAGTATGATTGCCCAAGGTTTCATTTAGAGTAAATGAAGAAAGACAGACATCTCCAGAGAATTATTTTGAAATTTTGTAAAAGCTTTTTCTTCTACAAGACATCTTACTTGGGGAAAAAAAAAGTTTAATTGTGTTAACTTTTAGGTTCTGTGTGAGCTAAATAATTGAACTTGCTTTTTTTCTATCCTTCCTGTTATTTGCTACTGCCTAATGGCATTTTTGTGTGTGTGTGTGTGTGGAGCAAATACCTTTTAAGAAAGAAGGAAATGTAGTTTGAAGCTTGAATTCATTTCTGCTTTGGTGTGTTGATGATTCTGACTTCACTGAGAACAAAACCAGGCTTCTACCCAAAACGGTATTATTTTTAACCTTCTGCTAAAAAATAATGATCAGTACAGGAGAAGAATTTGTCAGGAAAAAAGTGTTCAAATCTCAGTATTTCCACCGTTTAGAAAAGGTTTGTAGTGGAGTTTCAGATAAAAACTGCTTTATGGTTGTTAGCTGCAACTAGGTCAAGACTGTAGCAAATAAAGTTTAAATCACTCCTTCAGTGCAAAAGATTTGTGCCTATAGTAGTGTTTAACAGACCTGATTATAATCACTGTGCCTCTGTCACCAGTCCCTCTGAGGGAAGCTGGAGATTGATGTGTAGTGGGTTCTGTACTGGAAAGCCAGATCTGTAAGGAGAGTCGTGCCTGTGGGATTATGCTGCCTAGTCTTTCAAAAACAGCTTAGGCTGACAAACTTCATTGATGCTATTTTTTATTATGTTTTAGTTTTGTTATTTTTTTAAAAAGGGTGTATGTGCAAGATGGTTCAATACGTATAAATAACTTGAAGCAGAATTAAGAAAGAAAACCTGAGAGGTTATTTTTTTATTTTTTCCACTTTTATTTCCGCTGTCTCTTTTTTTCCAGTAGGCTTCTCATTTGTTTTTATTTTAATTCTTTCATCTCTTGAAGGAATCATAATTTAGGGTAATTATGCATTGGATTAACTAGGATAGCCAGGCCATCCACATTTAATGAAGACCTGCTTTTATCCAATTTTACTGCTGAGGATTGTCAAGTGATTTGCTGGAGGTCAAGCTTAAGTGTTGCCTCCCATTTTAGAACAACCCTACTAGACCATATTTTTGCCAGATCTCATTAGGCATACTGAAAACCGAGAAAAAAACATGTTACTATTTGATTGTCCTAGTTACTGATTTCATCAGCAGAGAGACTACCAAATCGGTGCACTTAATTTAAGAATATGATACATTCTGAAAATGACCAAATGTTTTTTTCTTTTCACAGTCTGTGTTTTGTACACACAAGCCATTGGAAACAAAGAATGGAGAGAGGTAAGATGCATATTCATAAATGCGTAAATGTTTTGAGTATACTTAAGGCCGGCCACTTGCCTCTTGAATGCCATGCTGAACAACAGGAGTCTTATCTCCGTGACCAAAGCAAGAACACCTGAACATGGCAGTGTGCAATATTATTGCTTGTATTGTATCTTTGCACTCATTAGAGAGTATCTTGGCTAAGTGATGCACTTTGGCATGTGGTTATCGTGTCAGTTTGGGAACTACAGGAGTTAAAGCAGACTTTTGACATGATAGTTGCTAGAAAATATGTCTATATTATCTCTATCTCAACCGTCTGGTGAAGGTCTACATATACATACCTACAACTCAGTTGACTGTTTAAACTATTTATAGTTAATGGAAAAAGATAACATCCTGAGGGCAGTTCATCAGACCTAATTTAGATGTCTGCATTAGATCAGATGAATCATTCCTTAGAAATGCCTTCAAGTGATGATCAGAAGCCTACACTTTTGACTATGTCAGATGTAAAGTTTGGTGAGTAGAATCCCATTCCTAGTAGCTGTTATGACAGTCAAAATTCAGAGGTTGGCATGATAGAGGGCTTGAGTCAGGACTGCATATTATATATTGTGATGTATTCTATTTATACCAGTGATAAAAAATAAGGTGTTAGGTAGAAGATTAATTACATTAGATGTGTAATCTCATATCTTTAGTTTTGTGCTTTTTCTGCCTGCAGTGACGAATGCACTAATTTCGGTAAAATTCTGTATTATGTGTCCATTTTGTTGCATTTAAACACTTAATATTTTACTAGTTTGTGGAGGTGGAAGTCACCTGGAACTGTTTGGAGAAGATGAAACTGGGACAAATAATAAGCCCCTGATGATATGTGTAGATGTTAAAGAATGGTATTCAGTTATGGCAACGTACTTTACCTTGTTTCTGTTCCATATCCTTTTAAGCATAGTTCTCTTCCTTCTTTTGCCTAATTGCTTTCTTTTGAACACTGCAGAAAATGCTTGGGGATCATAAATACAGTAAATCATTTCATATTCAAACCCTTCATTTAATGAAGAGTAGTTGTTTTCTGGGCATTGACTCTTGTTTCCCTGTGGTATAGATTCCAGTGTTTTTACCCGGTGTTTTTCTTGCACACCAAATCCTCAGCAGAGAATTAAAATGTTTCATTCTCGAATTTAAGAGGGTGTTGTTTTTCAAAACAGTTTCCCTGTTTTACAGTATTAGGATATCTTCATTAATGTAATCGGCAACAAATGCATAGTCAGAATCTGAGCTTTGGTTTTAAAATATTTCCTTTCCCTTACTTTGTGAGGATACATTTGAAATATGGCCAGGTATAGCTTACTGTTAACTACAGAAGCCTTAAATAATGTATTGAAAGAATCTGAATTTCTCCATTTCAAAGCGGGTGTTAATCTTGAAAACAAGAGGGAGCACTTCAAAGGTGAATGCTAAATAAATAATAGACATAAAATACTCAACCAACTGCAGTTTTACTGGCAATATCCACCAGTGGTGCTTGTTAAGGAACTGCCAATGGAGCAAGGCTCTGAGCCTCTGGTCCACCCACTGTAAGAATGCATTGGATGCAAATTAAATTTGTGTACCTGTCTGGAAGTCTGTTCTCTCACTGGTCCTCATCATGCTGATTTCCAGCTTTGTGAGCTGCCAAATGTTATTTTATATTCTCCATGAACTTCCATTGTGTCTTCTAAAATTGCTCATGGCTTCCCATTCTTCGGGTCTTTTTGTTCATTATGCGTTTGTGTCTCCACAATTCAATGTGTAGGGAAGCTAGATCACAAACCCTAAGAAGAGGGTTATCTTTTGTTGTGTGTTTATATACTGTTTTGTGCAGCGAGCTTCCAATGGAGAGTGTTACCTAATTTTCAAAAGCCATTTAGATCAGAGCCAAGAACCTAGTGATAGTTTAAACCATTTTTTTAGTTACCTAGAATTGTAACAGAATACTAGATTCTGACTGTTCACATTTCAAGATGTTTAAAAGAAAAAAGACTAGTTAAAAGTAATTAATTATTAAAAGATTAAATAACATATGCTACACTGAAAAACTTAAGGTCAAATTATTTTCATAATGAAAGAGTGAGTTAAGGATAATTGTAGTCAGATGTAAATATCAACACTAAAAACATTAATTTCATAATGGAAAACATCTCAGTCTAACAAATGTGTAGAAAGATCCGACAGATGAAAAAGGAAGTGAAATAAAAATCAGGCAAGAAACAAGAACTTACTTTTCACAATGGTGGTGGTTAATTATTGGAACAATTTAATTGCAGTTGTGGTAAAACACTGTAAATTAAAGAAAAGAGAAGAAAACAAACAAAAAAACCCAACCAACCAAAACCAAACCAAACCAAACAAACCAAACCGAAACCCAGCACACACACACACACAGAAACCCAATCACACACACACAACCCCGACCACACACACACACACACAAGGCTCACAGCCATAAAGTTGAAGCAAGAATTAATTCAGAGAATTCATATAGAAGGTGTTTAGGAGAAGAATGGGTTAAACCCTCATAGTTACAATAGTTGCTTTGTATCTTTAATATTGGACTTACCCCCTTGCTAGTCTTTTATAACTCTGATGTTATAATGAAGGTTATGATTTTCCTCATAGCCCATTAGGCTGGATCACTTAAATTGTAGATGCTATAAAGATTCAAATGGCTAAATAAATTTTAAAAACCCCTTCTACCAGGAGAGCTTGTAGTATGAGGTGACAAAGACTCTCCATGCCAGGAAAGCCAGAAAAGGGACTCTGTTCTTTATTTTTTTTGTTGAACATATATTTTCCTTTAACTAGTTCAATTGATTCTGTTTCTCTCCTCAATGACATTTCCAGAGCTATTTGCTTGTTGGCCATGTTAAGATTTTAGCTTTACACAACTGTCAGTGGGGAAACTAGGCCATGTGGAGAACTAATTAATTAGCAGCTATGTTATTAGTTGCAAGTTACTATATTATAGAAATAACCTGTTCTGCTTAAATTGAGAAAACAGATTTTAAAAGATGATGCTTCCTTTAGCTGTAAAGTGTAGGCTGGTGGTTTATAGAGGCCAGCATTTTAATGTCATCTGTAAAACAAATTTTAATAGTAATTTGTCAGTAAAGCAATTAGTTATATTAGTCTCATTGGAAATAATCATTTGTGTAGCCCTTGGGAAAAAAAGTAAACAGACCAAAAAAACTGAAGCCTCAATTAAAACAAATGTAATTTAAAGTTAGCAGTGGCACTGAATTCCATCTCTGGAGTTTTGTAACCATTTCAGTGTAACTGATGAGGAGATAAAGGTAGAAATGTAACATGCATTCTGTTGGGCCTTCTCTTGTCTCCATGTGATTTAATCATCAGCATATTCCATATTTCTCTTCTTTTACCGATAGACTTCTGTCATGCATTTTAAATCAAGTCCAAAAGATTTCCTAAGTGTAACATGGTTATAGTGTGAAGTGAAATATAGTTTACTGAAAATAAATGCATATTTGAAGGGACAAAAAGTACTTATAAATTTTTGATATTTTACTGTTTTAAAATTAGGTGTCATTTAGGTGTCATAATTATAGTTTTCCTTTTGAAGTAACTTTCTCTTTGAATTCATGCATAGTTCTATTTCTAATGGAACTATAAAACCAAAAAACCCAAGATACTAAATATGACATAATCATGGAATAATTTAGGTGAACAAAACCTTTGTGTTATCCACCCTCCTACTCATCTGTTGTGTCTGGTTCAGCCTCCTGATCCGTGCAAAGCCATCTTCAAAGTTGGGCCAGGTTGCTCAGGTCCTTTCCCAGCTAAGGTTTTAAATTCTCTCATGACAGAGACCGCACAGCTCTTTGGGACCCATTCCAGTGCTGAATCACTCCTTCTGGAAGAATGTTTCTCTATATCCCTTCATCATTTCCTTCGTTGCACCTTTTGACTATTGCATCTTCTCCTTTGGTTGTGCTCTCTGTGAACTGTTTGGCTCTGTATTCTATAATGCTGTTGAGGTAGCGGAAGATGGTAGTAGAAACAGATTTCTCTGTAAACCTACAAGTTGAACAAACTGAACTTCATTGGCTTTTCCTGAAGTTGTGTGATCCAGCCTGATGATCGTGGGGTTTTGTGTGTGTTTTGTTTTGGGTTTTGTTTGTGGTTTTCTATGGTTGTTGTTGTTGGGTTTTTTTAGTTTTGATTTTTTCCTTAGGGTCCATTTAACTGAACTTCCTCCAATCCATTGATTCAGTTGTATTTAGAGCCCCAAATTGTACCCAGTTTTCCAGGTGGGGCTCCACATATGTTGAATAGAGGGGGAATAAATGTTGCCTTTGATCTGCTGGCTGTGCTGATGCTCATACCATCCAATGTGTTGTTGGTCATGGCTGCACCAGGACCTTTTCTGCAGAGCTCATGCGCCACCAGTTAGTCCCCAGTACCACTACAAGACTTTGAATTTGTCATTCTTGAACTTTGTGAGAGAGTCCACAAGGCTGTATAAATTAAGCTGAGATTTTTATTGATATCTGTCTGTCCTTCTCCAGTCATATCCTCAGTCCCTTAGTACCTTCCGTCTGAGTGAATGGGGAAGTTTTGAGTGTTCAAGCCCAACATCTTGTGCTGCGTTAGGGACAGTGTTGCCAGCAGGTCAAGGGGGTGACCCTTGCCCTCAGCACCAGTGAGACCACAGCTGGAGTCCTGTGTCCAGTGCTGACCTCCCATGTATGAGAAAGATATGGATATATCAGAATGGGTCCAGCAAAGGGCTACTAAGATGTTAAAGGGACTGGAGCCTGTCTCAGGAGAGGCTGAGAGAGCTGGGCCTCTTCAGTTTGGAGAAGGTTTACGTTTTATCCATGTTTATAAGTACCTAGTGCGAGACTGTAAAGAAGGCAGAGATGGACTATTCTCAGCTCTTTCCCGTGGAAGGACAGCAGTTAGTGGGTACATACTGAATACAGAAAATTCTATTTGAATATAAGACAAAAAAATTTTTCCTGTGAAGGTGATAACACATGGGAACAGGTTGCCGAAGAGGTTGCGGAGTCTCTGTCCTTGCACATACTCAAAACCTTGACTGGACAACCTCCTCTAGCTCCTCTGCATTGAGCAGAAAGGTGGAACTGGACAATCTCCCGAGTTCCCTTCCAGCCTCAAGTATTCTGTGATTCTTTCCCATTTTCCTTAAGCATTACTTTTCTCCTGAATGGCTTTTGCAAAGTCAAGTATATCCTCCTGTTGTGCAAACTACCTTTGCTATTTCAAGAAGGATCAGGAAAATGATGTGTTTATCAAGGTGTCGAGCCAGAGGTTTGTCAGGGAAGGTATTAATGCCCCTAGACGGACTCTTGACAAGTTATGCTCTGAGCTCATTTATTTTGGGTTTGTGCTTTTCAGTTTAGATGATGACTTTGGCAGCAGAAAGTAAACTTTCTTAGGCTACAGCTCCCTGTGTTCCTCGTTCCTCTGTGTCTTCCATGTATATAGAAATGTAGACCCCGCATGAGTGGAGATACTCTTGTTCTCCTTCAAGCTTGTACTGATCTTCAGTAACCTTTCCTTTCCTGACTGGTGATTAAGGAGTCTCCCAGGACAATTTGCTACTTGAGTCTGCACAGGGTGGGAGATATTTTCGTGGATATCTTTGTATATGTGTATCTGATTCTGTTGGACATAGCACAAGAGATTAGCCGAACCTAGTAAGTATTTTTTGTAGGCCTGCTGTGCCACTGGTAGCTTCGCCAGTTACAATGCACTCATGCTTGGATTTCTTTTTGAAGGCTCAGAGTCCTTTGCTTCACTACTGAGGGTAAATCTCCTCTTTATGCAGCTGAATCTTGTCTTTGAGAGAATTTGGGCGTTTTACTCTAAGAGTGCGAATGGAAGAAATAGGACATTTGAGGGGAAAAAATACACAGATGAGATATTTTCCTGTTCAGAACTGCAAACCAGATGGTCCTTATGACCCCATTGTTTTCATTTTTCATCCCTGGTTTGATGAACTGCTGTTTACTGGCTTTTGTCAGAGAGTAGCTTCTCATTTTCAATGCATACCTTCAAACAGCACTAAATGCTTAGATATTGCTGCATATTTCATTTTATCAGCCATCCCAGCTTTCAGTTTTTCCTGGCTCCAAAAGTGTTGAGTGTTATAAAGCGTGCAGCTGACAGGGGAAGATTTTATTCCTAAACACTGAGATTTATTTGACCTGGAAAGTAATCAGAGACTTTGTACATAAAATTTGAATGCTGCTATTCAGAGGGGACAGAAAGGCCCTTTAGCCCAGGCAAGTATTCCAGCCATACTTATTCCCATAGAAATGCCAACTTCCTTACACTGCTATTGTTTCTCATTGCTTAAAACTTGGCCATAGTAGTCACCTGTGTTGGTTCAAGAGGGTGTTTTTTTTTGTTACAGCAATCTGTCTGTGAACTTTGTCCCAGTGTTTCAGAGAATATCTTGAATAATTTTTAAAGGGACTGACTTGTTTCATCTGAAACAAACTGTAAAGATTGAACTATTAATTCATGTTTTGATCTGTTTTCGGAATCATGTGCATCCTGTGCTAGTCCTCTCTTAAGAGACTCGGGGATTTTATTTTGAATATCCAGTATCTTCATCACTCTGGAGAGCTTCTGGAGATTTCTGCTGCCTGTGTTTGTGCTTATCCCGTTTGTAGCTAGTGCTTTAGCTTAGGGGAGCTGAAGAAATACAGTGATTGCTAATGAGTAATCTTGATTTCTAAACAATTTGTGCCTTAGGACATATTCAGAAGCTTTCTTGCAGGGGATATCAAGGTTCCAGTGAAACCAGAGTATCATTCCATCTGGGTTATAAGAAATGATGTGAAGTCTTGGCAAAGGGGTATGGTAATTGACACTATATGTTAAATATTCTTTGCCTTTTTGAGGTGATATCATTCATTGGGAAGATAGTTTTGCTCCTCTGTCTTTTATAGGAAGTGCTGGAATATGGAGATCTCTGAATAAGACTGTCCCAATTGAACATCTCACAGCATAGCCAAAGTGAAGGTACCCAGCAGGATTCAAGCACACTCTGTAAAGATGCAAATCACCACTGTGTCACTTCTGAGGATTGTTCCTTTTCCTGAGACTTTATAGAGCTGTGTCTTGAAGATATGTTAACTTCTGTTGAACATTTTATTGTACCTGAGACCTTTGGGTGGATAGTTGCTTTTTGCAAAGCAGTTGCCCTCTTAGATACAGGCCTGCTTCTCCAGATGACCTGTGTAAAAGAATGGTGCTTGGAGTCAGTCCCCTGCAGTTAGAATACATGAATGCACAGTCATTCAAAGGAGTAAAAAGAGTTGCTGACAGTAATGGAGTTTCTTTAAAGCAGGCAAATAATGTGGCTGGAGTTCCTTACCATTTTATTTCAGTAAGAATCAAGCAGTGAAAGGAAGTTGCTTAGTTTTGCGATGAAGAGACAATGGACTATCCTTACAACAGGGAGGGTCCTATTGTAAGCTTAGGGGCTCTGTGCAGGCTACAGTGGGTAGATTCACATCTGTGATGTGAAAACATTTTTAGGAAATGCATCTTAAAGACCTTCAGTTGCAAGGTTTATTCTTTCCATCCCTGGCAGTGTTCAAGGTGAGGTTGGATGGGGCTTTGAGCAACCTGCTCTAGTGGAAGGTGTCCCTGCCCATGGCAGGGGGTTGGAACTAAGCGATCTTTAAGGTCCTTTCCAACCCAAACTGTTTTATGATTCTGTGATTTATCCATGTTTATTGATTTAGTTAAGTCCTGTCAATGAAGTGCTTGGCAGTCTTTGAGTCATTCAAAAGCCTCTAGTCCCAAATTGCAGTTTTGAGGACTCTTTAATGATGATCTTTCAGCAGACTGTCAAAAAGCTTTTCAATAGGGTATATTAAAATTTCTCTTGATATGTTCAATGTGTAGGACAAAATGAAATGCTCATTTCAATAATAACTCTCTTTTTTGTTGGTTTTCTGAGAATCTTGAGAGAACAGATAAAACAAGAACAAAACAATCATGTTGATATTTTCAGTCATCTATATTTGTGATGTGTATGAACTGATGTCAATCAAAAGCAGGTTTTGTTTTGTTTTAATTAAAGTAGTTTCAGCTTGATGAGAGCTGAGGTTCTTCCTGTAAACACCAGGAAAGCAAAGGCATTTTGCCGAAAGCTCAGAGAGAGGGGAGATTAAGAGAGAGCTGAGCTGAAATAGGAGCAAAAATGATACACTTCTAATGGAAGAACAATGTTCCCTAATATTTAAAGCTTTTGCTTGCCGTTGTCATTTTTTTGGTAGATTTTTATGTTAACTGCATTTCTTCCCCAGATTTTTGTGGATTCTGATCAGCTTTGGGAGCTGATGTTTATAAACTTTAGGTCATACAGTACAGGGTGTGCACCACACTTTATATTGAAATATGAAATCTTCTACCAGTCTATCTGCAACCACTGATAACTGGTCTATTCATGTGAACACAGTCGTTTTCTTGCATGGCATCTGTTCAAGAGAATTTTTTACAGGTGCTCTCATATATCACATATTGCTGATATTGACAGTCTACTTAATTATACTTCATTATAGCATGTGGCTTAAACATATACTTTTCTTTTTACAGTTTGGAAGAACAGAAGTAATTGATAATACTTTAAATCCAGATTTTGTAAGAAAATTTATAATGGACTACTTCTTTGAAGAAAGAGAGAATCTGCGATTTGATTTGTAAGTTAACAATATTTGATTCTAATAATGTAGCCTCTGTAAACTTATTTAGTTTTGTTCAGCATAAAATAACTTGAAAAGAGACAGTGTCTATTGACATGGAACACATTAATAAGCATGATTGATTTAGCTTTGCTTCCTCAAAAATAGATGAAATAATGACTAAGTTTTAAGAAATTGGCAGGTGTTAAGTAGTCTAAGTACAATCTTACTTACAGTCATTACTTTTAGAAAGCAGAAAGCTAAGTATGTGAAAATGTTAAAATATTCTTGCAGCATAGCCAATAAAACAGGTATGGACATACCAGAAATAAAATACTGTACAAGTGATACAGAGCCAACATTTTCGTTACTAAAATAAATGCCAGTATGCATTTAAGTACACTGAATTTTATGATTTTAAAATGAAAGTGGTTATTCCAGAAGTAGATGGCTTTTGACATTATTCTGAAGTTACTAATTTCATTCCACTGGTGGAATTGATCTCATTTTCACTTTCACAAGATTCTGCTTTCATTTGTATTTCTTTTGGTATATTTGTTCTTGAGAAATATTTAGGAGAATCCTGTATTAGTTACTTAATAAATATATCAAGAAAGATACAGTGTAGTCTGCCTTCTTATAATCTATAATCCTGAAGACTGAGGTCTCTTGATATGCTTTATGGAATTGTGACAAATATTACTCAGGTGTTGATTATAGTAGTGCTAAATTGTAGTACCATTGCTTCCCAATTTAAAGTTACATTGCAAGTTTGCCTTGATATAGAAACTGCATTTATTGCATTTCTATCATGTAGACAGCAAAACAGATGAAGAAGGTTGGGAGTTGACTGCTGGAAATCAGCACTGCTGAACTGGACCTGGGAGTTCTGGTTGACAACAGGTTGACCATGAGTCAATGTGCCCTTGTCTCCAAGAAGGCCAATGGTATCCTGGGGTGCATTAGGAAAAGTGTGACCAGCAGGTCAAGGGAGATTCTTCTCCCCCTGTACTTTGCCCTGGTGACGCCGCATCTGGAGTTCTCTGTCCAGTTCTGGGCTTGCCAGGTTAAGGACAAGGAATTACTGGAGGGAGTCCAGCAGCGGACTATGAAGATGATGAGGGGTCTGGAGCATCTTTCTCATGAGGAGAGACTGAGAGAGCTGGGTCTGTTCAGACTGGAGAAGAGAAAGCTGAGAGGGGATCTTATCAATGCTTATAAATATCTCAAGGGTGGGTGTCAAGAGGATGGGACCAGACTCCTTTCAGTGGTGCCCAATGACAGGATGAGGGGCAACGGGCACAGACTGAAGCACAGGAGGTTCCATCTGAACATGAGCAGAAACTTCTTCACTTTGAGGGTGCCAGAGCCCTGGAAGAGGCTGCCCAGAGAGGTTGTGCAGTCTCCTTCCCTGGAGACATTCAAACCCACTTGGACACATTCCTGTGTGATCTGCTCTGGTGAACCTGCTTTAGCAGGTGGGTTGGACTAGATGATCTCCAGAGGTCCCTTCGAACTCCAGCCATTCTGTGAAAGACTTCATAATTTGCCTAAAATCTCCTAGCATGTTCATCATAAAGCTGTTTTAAAATCTTCTGTGTTTTAGTTTCAGTGTGCCATTTACTTACCCAAGTAGTTGCTTCAAAGTGACTCTTACAGTCTCTTGTTTTTTATTGTTTCCCACCCCCAAGTTTCTGGAATGCAGATCAATCTGTACATTTAGCAGGGCATAAAATAAGTAGCGCAGTGATCATATTAGTGATGATTCTTCATATAGCAGTGGAAGAAAGTATGATTTCTTGATAGATCTATGTTAGCAATGTTAATAATGTTTCATGTAGTTTTGCTGATTGTTTGAAGCTGCCAGCAGGGTGTACTAAAATGCTCTTGAATGGCAGCAGTTCCTGTATTGTGAAAACAAAAAGAACCCCGCACGTCTAATTTTTCTTTAGCCATAAAATGTCTTTTTATAGCATGTCAGAATGCTTCCTAAGTGAACACAAAGTGTTGGAGGGATAAGTGAGGAAGAAAAGTTCCATTGCGTTCAATACACAGACAACAGCTGGCTGTTTCCACCTAGACTTCAGCTGTTTCAGGGAGTGAAAGGAATCACTCAATGCCAAGAAAGCTTACAGGGTCCTTCTAGATGGCTGGGTACAAACTCTTTAATGTGCACCATGGAAGCCTGGTGCTGGTGCAGACTTTATTTTTTTATTTTAGAAGTTGGGTTTAATGTCATTAAATCTGCAGTGTTTAACTGTTGCCTGCTATTTAAAATAACTTTAAGTAAGCACTAGTTACTTTGTGGAATAAAGGATTCTCCTCCGAGTATAGGTAAAGCATTGCTGAAATAAGACACCATTGGGGTTGTACAGGATTTGTGATTTTGTTGCCTCTTGCTCTTTGCAGGATGCATGTATGTTATGGGGAGGAGACAGTGCAATAGAAGAGACGAGCAAAATAAATGAATCAAGGAAAAGAAAGCTAAGCTCAGCCTAGTCAAGGAAAGCAAAGTCTGTAAAGAACTTCTGAATAAGGGCTATCTGCAAAGGACTTGGTCCTGGAAGGGAAAATACGGTCTCCAGTTTGATTCTTTGTGTAGCAGAGAAATGGACTCCTGTTTTTTTTTTATTGATGAAAAGCTGTAAATACCAAACACACTCTGTACTTATCAGAAAGACCTGACTGCTTTCTGCTGCTCTTCTGGATTACCTGGACACAAGTCTATTCTGAACTCAAAGCTGAATAACTGTTATTGATGTTTGCCTATAAGTGACCATGTAGCCATAGTCTGTGGATTTGCTTTAGAGCCCTGTAACAATGACAGATGAGAAACAAAGTATTGTAGAACTTCGAGTTAAAAACGTGAAACTCTTACAGCTACTCATGGATTACTCATAGATTAAAACTCTGATTTAGATTAGGAAAGAAGCATCTTTAGGAAGCTTCCTTTTTAAAGTTCCTCGGTAAAATTATGTACTACTGTTGCCTAAAGTATTATTTTTCATATAGAGAAACGTCATATAATTTATATT
Source organism: Nesoenas mayeri (assembly GCF_963082525.1). NCBI lineage: Eukaryota > Metazoa > Chordata > Aves > Columbiformes > Columbidae > Nesoenas > Nesoenas mayeri. The sequence continues at coordinate 16,814,894 of NC_137541.1, forward strand.
TGTTGCAACAAAAATCAAGTGGCAAGTGTGTATCTGATTTTTGGTGTTCTGATAAATGAGCCTGAGCCCCCTTCCTAAACTGTACAGCCACCAATGTCTCAGGCCCCTTTCTGTTTGTATTTGATTTGTTACTGTATTTGTCAGTGAATTAGTTCTTTGTTTTAGTTTTGTAGCTGGCCCTTGGTTTTTTTTTTCCTGTTAAATTTCATCAGGCAGTATGCAATTACTTCTATTTTTTTAATTTATGTTAGGGATTTTTATAGTCATTCATCTGTTTACAAATATGTTTCTAAAACTCTGACTGCATGGCACCACATCCAGCTATGTTATGTGTTACGGTATTCCTGATTTGTGATCTGGTCCATACTACATCCCAACAACCCATTGTGGCAGCACCACCACGGGGATAGAAAGCACATGGTGGGAATGGAAACGTGAAGGAGAGGTGGAGAGGGATGTAGATATTTTTCAATTGAATCTGAATGTGGGATTTGATAAAAGTATTACTGTGGATTATCTGATAAAGATGGAAGACTATGAAAGTATAGAGATTAGTAACCCCTCAATATTTTCTTTATATTATGTTTTTTAGTCTCTCTTGGATTCACAGAGTAATTTTTTTTGAAATCTGACTTGGTAATGGAAGGGAAACAATGACATTTTCTAGCTGGAGGAAGAACAAGATTATGATGAGATGAAAACAAGTCAAACTCTTGCTTAAAGCAATTTAGTTTATTGTCAGTTATTACAATTTAATTAGTCAAATGACTAAAAAATTACCCAAGAAAATAATTCATATGTTAGTTTGTTTTCTAAGATTAATTTTTATTTTTTGTTGTGATTTTTGGCAGCTTTCATTGTTCAAAGAGGAGTATCAATAGTTTCTCTTGGTAGCCTGTACTTTGTTGAAAATTAACTTCATTTCAAAGAGCTAGTGAACCGTAGTTCTATAATCTGTGATGATTCAGTTTGTCTTCCTTACTGGTGAGACTTCCATCCACGTATCTATTTGTGTGAATTTCACGCATGGAAACAGTGAAAGAATTGTGATGGGGTTTTCTGGTGGTATATGGGGGAGGGGTGGGGGTGTTGTTTGTTTGTCTTAATGATTTTTTTTTTTTTTTTTACATTGTCTTCAAATCTGTCATCTGGCAACTCTGATGTAACTTTCATTTTTTTTTTTAAGCTATGATGTTGACTCGAAGAGTCCTAACCTATCAAAACATGTAAGTTTTACCTCACTATTATACCTTCTTGTGTTGAAATGCTTACACTTTCCTAAACATGTTTATTTGCTTTTGACTGTAAGTAATACCAGATACATGGAGACAAATACAGTGATTGTGCTGTTGCTAATAACATACATAATGCTCGTGAGTATAATTTTAATGGGACATTCCTCCTGTAAAGAGCATATTTAAGCACACGTTTATACCTTTTCTGATACCTCATAAGCTGCATTTTGTTGATACTTCTCCGCATCTTAAAAATTTTAAACTGTAAACAGACTTTGATTGTGTCCCAGTTAATTTAGTAGAAATCTTTTATGCTCATATCATCTTGAAGTGGAAGGTTTAAATATTAACTTTAGATTTTAGAGACGTGAGAGTCGAATTTAGCAGCTTCTGAGTGATTCTTTTAAAATAAAAACAGAAGTTTCTTAAGAGAACCTTTAAGAATCTGGAGCAAAGGAAAATAGAATAATGGAAAGAATGTGGGGTGTGTGTGCAGTTCACAGTGAAAAAAATAAGACTTTTGGCCATTGATCTCCCGTTAGATCCTCCCTGTAAAGATTTAAAGCCCCTGACAAACTGTTTTCCACCTCTGTCATCATGGAAAGGTGATCTGAATAACTACAATGCTAGATAAGAGGATGCAGAAAATAGAAGTCTTCCCTGTAGTGTCTTCAATAAGGATAAATCCTCATCCTGGGCTTCTGCCTGAGATTGTTTGCACTTCTGTAGTAACTGGTTTGTCTGAATTCTTTCTTTTTCCCCAAACATACTTTTTTGTACAAAAACCTCATAATGAAGTTCTAAGAAAAATGACACAAGTTAGTGACTATTGAAGTGCAAACAAAAAATATATGGAAATACAGAGCCTAGATTCAATTGATTACTAGAACAGGAATTGATGATTTTAGCATCTTGCTGAGCCCACCAGAAAACAAAACAAAACAAAAAACCAACACACACACAAAAGAGAGTCTTAAGACTATTCGAGTGCATTGTGAATTACATATATGCCATTACATTCTAAGTATAGAAGGCTAAGCGTGCTCAGACACATTAGGTCCTGTTTTACCAACAGTGCAGATTTCCTCGAATCTTCAAGTGTGGAGTGAAACTTTATTCTTTAGACATTAACGTTAATATCAGAAATATGTTTCCCTCCATTGTCTCTAAGAGGAAATGTGTACAAGTTGATGTAGACTCGATATCTGTGCTGAAGACACCAAACTCTGCCATGTAGTATTATGTACACAGACAGCTCTGAGAGCCCTGTGAAAGATGGTAGCTAGAAATGTGTTTCTTAACCACGGCAATTAATTTCCATAATTTCCCGAGCGCTCAAGGTTGGTCTGTATGGTCCTTGTTGCTGCCAGTGTCCTGTGCCTCCTTCCCGGAGCTCTCAAGGATTAGGGCAGTGAGTTGGTGGGATGTGAGCAGAACTTTACTCATATCTGTGCTCTGGGAGCTTGGTGTTTCTGAAAAATGTCAGGCCAGAGGTGTTTGCATAGTGAGACATCTCGTGTGTTGTTGTCACTTTGTGTGGAATAAGATCCTTCCTGTTCCTAAAAACAGCTGTTGACCCATTCCTTTGGAAATACTGGGCAGTGTCATATAACAGTTGAACAGTTTGGGGACTGAAAAAAGAGTCAACCTGGAGAGTTTCAATTCCAGTGACTCAGATTTGGCAAAATGAGAAGCAAGTGAAGCAAATTTTATAACAGATATATGAAGTAACCAGAGTAGACAGTGCTGCCATTGTGGCTGGCTGTAATAACGTAATCTTATAAAACTGGCTACCTGAAATTAGACTTTTTTGTTCATGGTAGATTCCTCATTTAAGAAAAAAGGAACAGAGTAATGAACAGTTGTAATTAATAACAGACCGTGGAACTAATAAAAATTAATCAGAGAAACTGCACCAAAAGGAAGAGAAAATTGTGGAATATGTGGTTTCAGTGTAGAAAATGGTGTTATTTTAGAATGTATCATGCCTAGTGGTTTTAAAAATGAATGAGGAGTTGAGTATTTTCAAACAAATTTTAACAATTTTAGAAGACTATGGAAACAGCGTTGCAGTGTCAAAGCAGTTAGAGGACACAGTGGGATTCGTTCTCAGACCCAGTTCACTGTATGGACCCATAACTAACACAATGCAGAGATGGGAATGAGTGGCCTGGGCTGAGAGCAGAGTCAGAACTATCTGTACATATATTCCCTACTATATACAGTGTCATAAGTTATGGTTTGCTGTACACGAATTACAGTGTCTCGATTCTCTTTACTGTTTGTGTACAAAAGTCACAAGCTACTGCTAACACCACTGCCAGTGATGCTGGGAAGAGCAGAGCTAGCAAGCTCTTTTTCACTTGCAAGATAAGGAGTTGTATTTTTTTCAATAAACATACAACAGTTTGAAAATCCATTCATATTTTTAGGCTTCTTATACTACAAGGAGATATAGTATAAAAATTATGTGATTTTCGGTGATGCAGTTAAAGTATAAAACACAAAAATAAAGTCTCTCGTTAGAGCAATACTTGTGCATAACTGTCAATCCAGGGTGCTCATACAGATCCTGCACGGGCATGAATTTCTGCCAGCATAATTAGCTGCCAAGAAATTAATAGAATCAGTGTAGAATCACTTCATAAAAGAGAAATTTATTAAAATGTTCCAGTTAAAGAAGGTGAAGAAAGTAATGATTTTTTCCATCAAATTTCATTTTTTGTTGATTAAAATGGCAATATAAAAACAGTAAGTGGAGTGCATTAGAATTACTTCTGTAAATGTAACCCAGTGTAATGTAAAATATGTAATAGTGAGTCTGTTTTATGAGTCATTATTGCATAATTAATTTTAAGATGTGATGTTCAGCAGAATGTATTCTGCACTAGTGAAGCACCCAGATAAAGTGGGAAACCAAATTTGTCTCAATGTGAAATATGAATTCTGAATGTTTATGTTACTGCTTTTCAGGACTTTTTGGGACAAATGTTTTGTACACTGGGAGAAATAGTTGGATCACAGGGGAGCAGACTGGAAAAATCAATTGTGTAAGTATGGCATTCTTGAATGCTGGATGAATGCACACTGCTGCCTGAGGTCAGAGGTGTGGTGTTTTGTCTTGAGATATCTTGATACATGCAATTGACAGACATGGCTTCAAAGAGAGAATAAATTGTTAGGTACAATAGAAGTCTTTCTTTATGATAATTTAAGCTTCAGTTTGGACAATTAGCAAAGGAATTGACTCATCCAAAATGTTTACCGACTTCATTACATCTTGCATTAGACAGAGTTAGAGTTTACTAATCTTAAACATGTTTTTCTTTCTAGTTTGCAAATGAACACATCATACATTTTTATTGCCTTCTGTTCAAGCATCATGGAAGAAAACCCTCACTGTTTCAAATCCAAACATTCCTACTTGTATTTCTGTTGTTCCCAATAATACAGTTCCTAAACAATTAGACAAGCCACAGGATGAAATATTTTCTATTTATCCTACTAAATTTATGTAATCTTTCTTATGATCAATGGATTTTTCTCCCAACGATAGGATTTTGATATTTACCAACTATTGCTCATAGGTATGCAGAGATATTTAAAATACAAATCATATGAACAATCTTAATTTTCTATGCCTAATTAATGTTTGAGTAATTGAAAATATTTTACAATTTTTATCAGAATGTATGCTACAAATTCACATATGACATTAAAAGCAAACATTTAAAGTTCTAACTGGACAATTCATGTGATGGTAATCTCTTTTGACTTTTTTTTTCTTTTAATTGTGATTGCACTGCAGTGAATGATCATGGGTTTGATTACTCTGTCGGATGGAGTGTCCTTCTTGTCCCATTATACTGGGTTCATTATGAGTAATATACCAGGGTTACTTCATTAACTTTTCTTCACTAGTTTCATTATAAGGGCAGATGAAGTTTTCAGGCTTAGCAAGCCTGGTATTATTGTGGGCCAAACTTTGCTGAAAACGCCACTCAGTGCATATGTTCTGACTTTGTATTCAAATAACAGGAACCAGGATCTTGATGAACTACAACAATTTGCAAAACTCAGAATGTATTTAGGTATTATTTTAGTATAATTTAATATAATTTTAGTGTAATTGCAAATACAAGAAAACTCTTTAATTGAGTTATATTAATGATGCATTATTATTCTGATGTAAAAATCTTAAGAAATATATTCCTAGTAATATATTTTCTTCTATGTATATATTTGAATAACCATTTCTGTTACTGAGATGACACTTCTGTATCTATTATTAGTGGTCTGTATGGTTTATACACTCTTCCTGTACATATCTTGTATCCTGTATCTGTCAACCTCAAACTTAAACATTAAGTAATAGCTTTGAAGTCCTGTGAAAAATCTCAGAAGTCGGTATTCTGTTATCAGTGTATAAAATATACCAATGGTAACTTTTTCCCCTAGATTTTATAATATACTTTTTTCTTGTTTATGTAAATAACTTAATGCCATTGATAAAATAGTTGTTTAAAAAGAAGCTTTTCTCTAGTTTATATTGAATAGCATGGTGATGTTCTGTGGAGGTGATGTTAAAGTTTCCATCATGGTGAAGACAGTGTCCAGCTTCAAGGAGACCCACCCATGATAACTATCCTTTTATCTTTCAAGAACTTCGAAGTGTTGAGCTGTCGAACTCAAAACTTTTCTCAATACTTGAATCCAATTAAATTCTTAAATATTTGCAATTCTGCTGCAAGTATAAGCTTGGAGAAGCATCTGAATTTTCCTGTCTTCATGCCAAAAATAGTATCAGTTTGTCTCTAGAACTCTTTCTGGCTGAAATACCGGTTTGGAACAGAATATTTAAACTGATAAACCTAAAGACGATTCACATAGTTTTCATTTAACTTAGTCTAAGGGTCCTTATGAAAACTTTAAAATAAAATACAAGAAACGTTTCCATTATAAAAACTGTGGTAGACTTTCTTTAGTTACATTTTAAGTTTAAAAAATATTTTAGTGGAATTTAAAGTACTTGAATTTCTGAGACTTAGGCATACCTGCAGCAAATCCTTTTGAATGATAAATGCCATGGGTTGGCTGGCACTGCTCTGCAGGGAGGCATTCCTGTAATTATACCCTTCCAGTCCATTAGCCTTGACTAAATTTTGCCTGTAAATGTCTTATTTCCAGTCATTTGGTTTTTGTACAAAGGCAATTTTCAGCTATTCAGCAGGACTTGTTTATCATACAGATCATGCTGAAAAGTAGAGTAACATAAAAAAACTTGAGAAGTCTTTGCAAAACATTTCCACTTAGTGTTTTATCAAAATAACCCTTTGATTTAGTTTCACTAATTTACAGCCAACTGCAGATGATTCAGATTGATTTGTAACAATGATGTATGTAATCTGTTAGTTCTCTTACTGAATTCCCTGAACGCTGCAGTCATTACTGCTGCAACATCCTTTAACAACGTGATACATATTCTCTTTAATATTCAGGATTGAGGTCAGTAATAAATGCACTTTTGCTGAATTTTGAAGGGTTCTAAGTATAGTCCAGTTACCTGATCACTGTATTTACAGACTCAGTCTTTATGACAAGTCCCTAGTCCAAGTAATCCTCCCTGCTCCCCGCAACCTCTCCTGCCCTCCTCACCCTCCCTCCCCAAGGACCACAGCAGTACTTTTTACACTATTTATTTTTAAATCAAGGGCATAAACAGTTCTATTAATACCACTACATGTTCCTTATTATTTCCCTTCTCTGCATTGGTGGGACTGTGCACACTGGGAACGACTCCATTTTCAGGGTAAATTCTTCAACTCTGAAGGTGAGGAAGGTTTCGGTGTCTGCAGCATAATTCAGGAAAACTCTTACAAACAGACTATTTAAACTTAAAAACACACTAATGCACACAGTAACATATGTTAGAAGTAATACTACTTCACTGCATCACTTCCTTAAATAACTTGGAAAACTACCCAGAGAAGCCACTCTAAAACTGTGTCACTTTCTGTTCCTGTCAAGGTTTTCAGATGAACCTTAACTTTTAAGATGTCCTTCAACTTCAGTGGCTAATCACAAGTTGTCTGCAATAAAATAAATATTGTATAAAACTTAAAAATATCCAGGAAATAGCCTTGAGGATGAGTATAGTAAGTGGTGTAACAGAAGAGGTGTGTTAGGTTACACAGTTAAAAAGCTTGTCTGCAAACAAAGAAGAGAGGCGCAACAGCAGGTGGGGCGATCCCAAATTATACCTTGCCCTGGCTGCTTCCAGACCCCTCCCAGAAGAATCATCAGCTCGTCCATGTCTTGTCTCTGCACCCACAAAGGAGCACAGAGGTACAAGGCAGGAACAAGGGGGAACTCCAGTGACCCAGTTAAACAGCCCTTGCCCAGTTCCTACCAGCGCTGTCCCAGGAAAACCTCAGCACCATGGCATGGAGACACACGTCTCCACCTGTTTGGGACGTGTTTTTAGCTCTTGGTGGCCCGCAGGTTGTTTGCAGTGTTTAGCTGTGTGCTTGAGCACACAAACGCTGCTGTCGATTGGGACAAGAGGATGACTCTTTTGTTTACTTCTGCCACAACAAAAGTTCACTTACTTTTCACTGTCTAGGCCTAACTTATGCTAACGGCCGCAGTGAATTGTGCTGTTGCAGCTCCGTTGACTGTTCCAACTAGTTGTTGGTTGACTCTACTGGAAGCCTGTGGTGGCGTGGTCAGAGAAAGGTGCTGACTTTGGACACCCGTATTTAGTAAGACAAATCTTGCTGACTACTTGAGGGTCTTTATAATTCTTTCTGTCTGCAAAGTGGTAAATTATTTGGCACACTACCCATTTTTTTAATGAAAAAATTGCTGATATTTATTTCAAACATGTAGATTAAAAACCATCCGTTCAGCAGTTTCACATCACTTGGTAAGGTTAAGTGAAGTCTGAGGTGTGTAACAGATGAAGTTTTAAAGATTGAAGTTAGCTATGAGACAGGAAAATATATCAGTGAAGATTCTATGGAAAAAAGGTCTTATAATTATTTCACAGATGTGTTGGCCTGTGTAATACATTCTTTCTTGGATAAACAAGCATTGTGCAGGTCTGGTTCTGAGCAGATACTCTGTTGTAAGGCAGTTAGTAAATGGGCCTGAATCAGTTGTCCCCCTTTTTGTATATGTGGTATGGGTAGATATTTGTTAATATTAATGGAAAAAGTCTTCATGACTCTTTATCAGCACTTGCCAGAGTTCAGGTTTTATTTTGCAATTGGTGCTTTTCACAGAATGGTGACAGTGCTGTGACTGGACAGCTGTGCCTGGTTGATTGTTGACTCTGGACTCTCTGAAATCTGGATACCTTGGTTTCTAGGAGACATTTGTTGTCTTTTTTTTTCCATTAAACTATTGCATTGCATTCCAGAATTGTTTGCTTATAGACATGTGTTTAATGTCTCTTAATAGTCAAATAACAGCAGTTCAATTTACAATACTGCATGTTTTCTATTCTTAAGGAATGCTTTGAATTTATAGTTCTCTTCACAAAGTCAAGTTCACATTCACATAGCTTGAAAGTTATTTATGGTGTCACTTGAGATAAGAGAGCTTTTTCTCTTCACAGTAGTTCTGAAGCTCGTTAACATTTTGCTTTTTCTGTTCTCTGCCAATGGATGTGTGACAAAGAGAATGCCCAGTACTGTTTTAGTCCCAATCAGCCACCACTGAAGTAGTACTTTTTGTACTTAAGCAGCTTGAGAATCTTGAATTCCATTCTCTGATTGGCATTCAAGTAAGCTCTGACATTATTTCAAAATGAAAATTAGAAAAAACTTGAAGCTTAAACTTCAGATCTATCTAGTTTAGACATTTAGAAAAGCCTGATGAGATTCAGGACTCCATGGCTGCCATGAGCTGGCCAACTCCAAGTCAGATTGTGTATCACCAGGGAAAGTTCCCTTGGAAAGTCTACCATGAAAGCATACTCTTATCCTTCATCAAAATCATTAAGCCTAGAGGATCACTATTGCAGTGGTCTGTCAGGCAGGCTGAAAGGTGTGTTGATGCTAACCTTCATGATGAATGCAAAAGTGAAGATATACATGCACATTTTTCTTCTTTGCCTTCATGACTGGCATGGCTTGCAGTTTCATTGGTCTTAAGAGCACCAGCAGATTATGCCTGTGAGGCATGAACCTAATAGTATTTGGTCTTTGCAGCTATGAGGATGTCTCCTGAACCTCACTCTCTGTTTCTGACGCCATTATGGGCTTTGAATTCAGTGCAGTCTGTCACTCCAGCTATGGTGGTGTGCTAGCTGTTATCCCTGTGACTATGAGTGTTTCTGTTCAAGAACATAATTTGGTGCTGCACTTTATTTTACAGACTGGCCAGGTACAGAGGTGAACATTTGCTCTGGATGATTTCTCTTGGAAAATAAATCTAGTTATGCAAGGCAGGTGAAATGGAGAATCTGGCATTTTAACAGTAATAGTTACTCTCTTTACCTGTTGGGATACTAGATTCATTAAATGCTTTCTCAAGACAGCTCCATATGTAAGATTTCCTCAGACTGGCCTTGCGTGCCCCAGTTGTATTAGCATGAAAGGATGAGGTGCATACGTACCTAGTTGCAGAAATGGCACAGCTTTATTTTTCTCTCAAGAGAGTGTCACCTTCCCGAACATTATTCAGAACTAGATATTTGCATCTTCTGTCTTTCTAGAGAGAAGATGCTAGCCACATTTGTAACCCTGAGCAATGCTTCTTTCAGGATCTACTAAGTGCATTCCTGTAGGGATTCCCTTTAATGAGGCGGCAGAGCCATTGCAAAGCTTAATGAGCATTCTGTGCTAGTTATTCACATCTGAGTGCCATTGCCTGCTAATGAGGCTGTACTGGAGCCAGCTGGCCTCTTTTGGGAAGTTCTTTCTCCTGTCATCTTGCTGTGAACATAATTGATAGAAAAACATCTGAACCCTGGAAATGGGACTCCCTGTATATTTGTCCTGTTGTTTTATCTGTGGTTGTGACTGCCAGAGGGTTAAGTTCTGTAAATTCAAGGATAGGACTGTAAATTTTTGAATGATCTGAAAAATGTTCCATTCTCTGCCTCATTTCAATTTCAGCTTGCAAAATTGGAAGCTCTGTTTAACCTCTTAAGTTTGATTTCCCATATAAATTGTCATATTTTTCTGACTTTTTCACCAACTCTGGAAAAGTCCTCCTTTCAGTCCTTGTTAAAGCCCAGGTGGTCTTCACAGTGTCCTTTCAGACTTCTCTAGGTGCTGCAGATGTGATGTCTCAGTTGTAGAATCATTTGTTCTAAGGGAACAATAATTACTCCTCAAGACTGTATCCTGTTCAGAGACATGCAGGTATTGTTGAGGACCTTTAATTTGATGATGGTTTTCAGTTCGGTTCCTCTGACAGTCAAATTATTTGCTCCCTCAAATACTGTTCAATTATTTTGCCATCTCTGAGCATGTTTCCATTGGCGTCTTCGTTCTAAAGACATAGTCTCTCATTCTTTACCTTTTAGTGTTGGAGGCCTCAGGTGAACCCCATGCCATAACAACTTCTGCCAGCAAGGCATTTTAAACAGCTGGGGCATGCAATGCCAGCAAGGCATTTTAAACAGCATTTAAACAGAAAGGAGTGATCACTGTAGAACACCTACACGTTCTGGGCTCTCAAACCAGAAGGACCTGCTGAAACATAGATCTTCCTTACGTTTTACCTTCCTTTATTCAGTTTGCACCCTGTTTAGCCTTAGACTGGCACACTTTCTACATCTGGGTGCCAGATAACTACCACTGAGTGTTGGAGTTTGCAGTGGTTATGCAATACAGATTGCCTCATCATTACCCCTCAAAACCTGATCTGTAACCCTTTCCAGCAAAACTTATCTGGAGAAACTGGTTGCCTGAACATAAATTCTGTATTGTCACTTCAGTGCTATAGAACCAAGTCCAGCTCAGGACCAGCTATTTCTTAAAACTAAAGAAGATGGGCGGTAGCACTGCATTCTGGATTTAAACAGGTAGAACTCTTACATGCTCATCTTGAAGAGAATATTAGTCAATATTTCCCTGGCAGTTGGAAGGACTGGTTCGTAATAGTGAATCTCCAAATAGTGTATTTTCATACAGTGATAAGACCAGCTTGAAATTATTTTGTTATTTTCTCACAAGGCATTATTGCTAGTTAAAGGTCTTTTCATTTGGCTGATTTAGTACCACTGAAGTTTTTATCAGGGTGCTGACTTTACATCTAAGCGTTTTTTTTAAATAATGTTTTTTAAAGGAACTTATAAGAGAACAAACTCTTTAGTGTCTAGTGTCTCCGAATGGTCCAGTACTTTTTTCATGCTTGTATTCTCAAGACAAGCATACAAAGTTCATACTTAATAATGTCACAAACTGCAGAGGTCACTTGGTAGAGTTTTTAGTTCCTCAGTAATGAGAACTTTTTCTTCTGTAGAGAAATTCCATGCTAATCTTGAGTAAGCATTTCACCTCTTTGCCAGTCATCATAGTATAAAAATACTGTCCTTCTTTTATAAGGCACATATCCTTGAGAACCTTGGTGACACATCAAGCCAAACTTTACCCCAAATAATTTCAGAGGTGACTATGTTGTTTGTACTTTTTGCATCTACTCAAGAGTTCCCTGTGTTTTCTGACATACCCAGGCAAATATCTTGAGGGGCTTGCCTCTCCAGTTTCCCTTCAGACACATGTATCTCTTGGTTTTGGGCTTCCCCTGGCCTTCAGGTTCATAAGATGAGCTGAAGCATGTCTCCTAATAAATGTCTTCCTGTGCAAATCTCAGTTTGAGACAGGCAGGTGTTGACTGTCATGTGTTACAACTGCAGGCAGGGTGGCACAAGGTTCTCTGTCAAATGGCAACTGTGTGGTGACTAGTTTGTGGGAAATGGAGCTTGTTTATCAACAGTTATCAACATGACAGCTGGCTGAATATGAGCCAGCAGTGTCCCCAGGTGGCCAAAAAGGCCAACAGCATCCTGGCTTGTAACAGGAATAGTGTGGCCAGCAGGACTAGAGGAGTGATTGTACCACTGTACTGAGCACTGGTGAGCCCACACCTCGAATCCTGTGTTCAGTTTTGGGCCCCTCACCATAAGAAAGACATTGAGGTACTAGAGAGAGTTCAGAGGAGGCAATGAAGCTGGTGAGGGGCCTGGAGCACAAGTGTGATGAGGAGCAGCTGAGGGAATTGGGGCTGTTCAGCCTGGAGAACAGGAGGCTGAGGGGAGACCTTATCACTGTATACAACTACCTGAAAGGAGCTTGTAGCATGGAGGGGGTTGGTCTCTTCTCCCAAGTAGCAAGTGATGGGACAAGAGGAAATGGCCTCAAGTTGCATCAGGGGAGGTTTAAATTGGATATTAGGAAAGATTTCTTCACAAAAAGAGTTGTCAGGCATTGGAATAGGCTGCCCAGGGAAGAGGTGGAGTCACCATCCCTGGAGGTGTTTAAAAGGCATTTAGATGAGGTTCTTAGGGACATGGTTTAGTGCTAGAGTTAGGTGATGGTTGCACTTGATGGTGCTGAGGTTCTATGGTTCTAGTTTACTTCAGACCTCCAGCTCTTCAGGAGGTGATCAGGTTTGTACTTCTCACAGTCTAGCATCTGACACAATAATATTTTGGAAGTGGGATAAATCTGTTTGACTTTTCACATGAAAGGAAATGTTTGATACTTTTTCTTCAGAGTACTGTCACTGACCATACTGTCTCAAATATGTCCCTAATGGCACAGTTAACTGTGCTTTAATACTTCAGTAAGAAGAATTTTGGTTCAGGTAATGGTAATTCTGATGCCGGTGCCTTATAGTTCAGTTGGCATAACCTATAGAATGGTGGTGCTGAGAACTTCTGTTTCTTTAGTTACAATTCTGAGATTTCTGTTTCTTCCTTACTTGTCAAAGCCAGTGGCATGATCATTTGTTCTTGAAACATTTTACCATGTAAGGTCAATATTACCCTGATCACTACGTTATTTCTGCTACTGCTACCAAATTCCAAACACTTCTGAATCGTCAAGAAGTACTGTTCAAAAGAAAAGATTCAGCTTTTCCATATTTTGAAAAACTGATATTTCATTTGCCATATCCCATTGCTACACAGGGTAAAATGGGTAATTTTCAGTCATGAGCTGTTGAAGCTTTAAAACCAGATGATTTTAGGATGCTGATAAAACTATGTTTTTCTGTTATTTGAAGAAAATTCTCCTGTTTGGTCTTAACTATACTTTATATGTCACACAGCATTAAATGGAAGAATGCCGTAAGTCTTGTATGTATTTAAATCATCATTTAAAATTTCACACCAAAAACTTGAATACTTCCCGTATCCCCTGTTTTCCTTGTGAAATTCAAACTTGCTGTGTAGCACTGAGGAGGTGCAGGAGCGCAGTCACCGGTCCCCAAATGACTGCAGCAGTATAGGAGCATCATTCCCTGATGTATTCTGCATAGATGTAAACATCAACTTCTAAACAGGAGTTTCATTGAGCTTGCATAAATTTGCATCAGTATTTGTTCCTCTGTTACTAATTTCTAAACTTTTATCTGCTTTTAAAACTGTTTTCCCAGCAGTTCTTTGTTATGCCACAGTCTTGCTGAACTTATTTAAAGTTGTAGAGCACTGTAAAAATTTCAGAAATTTTAAGGAAACTAATAAATGAAATAAGAACAACAGTAAATGTTTACATTAATGTTTTGTTGTAACAAAAGAACAGGAGTGCCCTCTAGTTCTCTTAGAAAAACCTAAAAAATATAATCGATTTGAAAATTTGTAACCTCATCTAGGTGTTCCTGCTCCAGCAGAGGGATTGGACTGGATGATCTTTTGAGGTCCCTTCCAATCCCTAACAATCTGTGATTTTGTGATAATGTTACCTTAATGTCTTATTGGAAAGAAATTTTATTCAAATAATTAATTATTTTCAAGAAAGATGTGAAGAAGTAAAGAACTAGAAATAAAATGAGCATAAGCAATCACATTAGTTTTGAAAAAAAAAAATCTAGAAAGAATTGCCAAGGTGTGTGCTAATGAACATGCCGATAGACATTAGGATATTACAGAACTACTCATTTATAGTATGGCATCATGCAAAAAGTTGCATCTAAGTATTTGTACTTCCCCTGCCCCCAAAAGTCTGCTGCCACTGAATACTATCAGATTATGTGTGGCTTTTCTGTTCCTCTGTTGGTTTCTATGCTAAGGATCTGTTTTGTGCTTTCAGGTGTTGCAGCAGCATGTCTTTAATTGCTGGGTCTGAATTATAATTTATTTTCTGACTATGGTATCTGATGTGAGATTATGTGTCGTCTTACATATTTCAGAATAAATATTGTCAAATAAGGCCGGTGTATAGTTTTAAATATATTTTAGATATTTTGTTTAAGGAAAATTTGCAAAAGGATGCTTTTCACAAATAACTAAGTTATAGAGTCATCTCTCAACAAAATGAGAATGGGAGGGTGGAAAATAGAATGTCTGATATTCTCATATCAACCCATTTAAACTTTTTATGCTTTTTCCTTTGAAATTGAAACTGATTTGTTTCTTGCTAGTTCAAATAAATATGCAACTCATTTAACAATTCCCTTTGGATGAACCAACTTTTTTACACAGGACAAATGACAGAAGAGGGAAACTGCGTAGCAATGCCATCAGTTTTGTGACTTGAAAGCTCACCTTGTGTTTATCTGTGTCAGCTGTAACTTCCATAAATGATACTAAGGAACTGAGTTGATGAAGATGTATTTTCTTGCAGGGGAATTCCTGGGAAGAAATGTGGAACAGTCATAGTAACAGCAGAGGAATTGGGCTGTTGCCGAGTAAGTGTGTGTGTGTGTTCATTGCTTTCTGAAAAGTAAAATAAAAATGCTCTTGTGATTTATATTGCAACAGATTGCCAAAGGATAAGGTATAATTTTGCATTTTGCGATATATGTAAGAAGTTAAGATAATTTTTTCCTGTCAGTTACTCTTAGTTTTAGATGGCTGAAGTGGAAAACAATACAAAGCTTAAAGATTTTTATTCTTAAATGAGTTTTAAATCTAGTCTTTATTTCCCCAAGTAATAAATCACATTTTAATCTCTTAGTGTCAAAAATTTAACAAAGATTCATTTGTTTCAACCATGGAATTATGTTTCCATCATGGAACATTGACATTGCGTGAATATCAAAGTACATTTTTGGATTTTTAACCTTATAATTAAAAGGATTTATGCTAATAGTGAGTTGTCATTTAAAAAATATGAAAATAATGTTTATTGAAAAAAAGTAGTAAAGTATTTCAAATAATTGCCATAAGAGTTTAAACAGTAGAAAGTGCCTTATTAGTGGCATATGCCTACTTATTTAATAGAAAACAGAAGAATATGGGGGGTGTAGGGAGTGGACCAGCCGTGGGTAATTTGACTGGTTAAAGGGAGAGACGTGGTGTGGCCATGACTTTCCCTGAGTGTCTTATTTTCTTAATTTCATTAAATATTTAAATTAAAAAGAAATCCTTAATTTTGTGCCTTATTTCCAGGTTAGTCGAGTTTGTATTATTTCTCTACGGAACTAGTGTATTTGAATAGCACACAGGCTCAAATCTTCCTTGCCTTTTCCAGACAACCTGCCAGTCCTGCACAGTTATGTTAACAGGGTGCACCAGCTCAGGCTCCTTGAACTCCCATGTAGCAGGAGGAAGTTCCCATGTTACTAGTACCAATGAATAAGTATGGTCATGGGAAAGACCTGTCTTTCCCTTCTATTTTACATCGGATGAAACTTTTGTACGTAGTACCTGATCAAAATGTTGACACTTTCATCAGATGACAAAATAGATACATCACTGACTGCTTTCCTACAGAATTTGTGTCTCTACATTCCTTAAGAAATTAAGCTCCTACCATTCTTAAGAGACATTTGCCATCACCCCAAGCATCTATTTATGACCTTTAAAAAGTCCAAAGCCAATTTTTCCTGATATGCCAGGTTTGTCTTCCAAGACCAGAATTTGTATCCTAGTTGTAACAAACTATTTAAAAGTCATATGTCATTAAATCCATAATCAGAGGGATTTTTTTCTTTCCCTTTTAATGAAGACAAATGCTAGGTGGCTTCCAAGGCTTTCGTGTTCTTCTAGATTCACCCCATTCAAATTTACATCTGTGATGAGTAGTTCAAAATCACTGAAGGGAGCTTGCAAAGATTTGGGATTCAGTGCCTTTGTCTTGCACTCTCTTTTGCATTCTCTGTCATGCTCTTTCATGTGTGCACTCTCTCACTCTCTTGTGCTTTCTCAGCAGCTGTTGCATACTTTGTGATATTTTCCTGCTTAAGGTTATTCAGTATTTGGATTAATTCTTATCTGATCTTCTGAGATTTTTTTTGCCAAGAATTTTGTAATCACTGAATTGCTGAGGTTGGAAGAGACCTTGGGAAATCATCTAGTCCAACCTACCTGCTCCTCTTAGAGCAGGTTACTCAGCGCTCTGTGCAGTCAGGTTTTGAGAATGTCCAAGGAGACTCCACAGTCTCAGTGTTTCAGCGCAGGCACAGTAAAAAGGTTTTTTTCTTGTATTTAAATGGAATTTCCTGTATTTCACCTTGTACCCATTACTACTTGTTCTTCCACTGGATACCACTAAGCAGAGTCTGTTTATTCCTTCCTGACATTGGATATTTTTACAAACTGGTGAAATCCCACTGAGCCTTCTCTTCTTCAGGCTAAATTATTACAGCTCTCTCAGCCTCTCCTCATATGAGAGACAAACCAATCTCTTCAACATTTCAGTGACTCTTTCACTGGTACCGCTCCAATATGTCCATGTCTGTCTTGTACTGGGGAGCCCAGAATGGAGCACAGTCCTCCAGGAGTGGCCTCACCAGTGTTGAGTCACCTCCTCCAGCTTCTGCCAGCGCTCTTCCTAATGCAGCCCAGGAGGCTCTTCGGCTGCCTTTGCTGCCAAGGGCACATCAGTCAATTCAGTGTCCACCAAGACCCCCCAGTCTTTTTCTGCAAAGCTGCTTTCCAGCTGTTTGGCCTGCAGCCTCTGCTGATCCATGAGGTTGTTCCCCTCCAAGTGCAGTGCTTGGCATTTTCCTCTGAACTCCATGAAGTTCATGTTGGCTTATTTTTCCAAACTATAAAGGTGGCTCTGAATGGCAGCACGGCCATCTGGTGTATAAGGTGCTACTTCTACTTTGTATCATTTGCAAACTTTCTGAGGATCTACTCTGTCCCATCATCCAGGTCATTATTGAAGATGCTAAATACTATTGGCCCCATTTTTGACACCTGGGGTACACCACTGGTCTCCAGCTGGATTTTGTGGCACTGATCATGTCCTTTCCAAGCCCAACAGCCAGTTTTCATTCCACCTGACTGTCTAGTTATCTAGTCTGTAATTAATCAGTTTGGAAAAAAGGTTATTACAGGAGACAATGTGTAAGGCCATGCTAAGGTCAAGATAAACAACATCTACTAGTCTTCCCTCCATCCACTGAGACACCGTGTCATGAAGAAAGGCTTCAGGTTGATCAGGCATGGGTTTCCCCTTTGTAAATCCATGCTGATGACTCTCAGCCACTTTCTTGTCTATCATGTGTTTGGAAATGTTGTCTGGGATTATTTGCCGCATCATCTTCTCAGGGATTGAGGAATGAATATAGAGGGCATCCAGAAGGCAGATTCCCTCATTTATTTTGTTTTCTGTTTATATGGTGTTTTTTTTTTAGTTTAGTGTAGTAAAATGCATGTTGTAGGTAATTTTTCTGTATTAACCCATTTCAGGATTCTGTTTTGATGCAATTTTGTGCGAACAAACTAGACAAGAAGGACTTCTTTGGGAAATCTGATCCTTTCCTTGTATTTCATCGAAGCAATGAAGATGGCAGGTAGGTGCCTGTTAAGTATTTCTCTTGATAAACAGTAGGCAATTTATTTGAAGATCGTGATATAGTTATCATTTTTTTATATTTGTCAGATTAAGCTGCATTTCTTTTGTGTTTGTTGGATTTAAGTATATTATATCATGCAGTATAGGAATAAAACTATTGTAACAGATTGAAGATTACATCTCAGGGTTTTAAGAGTTGAATGTATGATAAATATTGAGCACTGAAAAATAATTTTAATTAAAATAGTTAAATAATGTTACTTTTGCTAAGATATGGTATGCCTTTAAATAGAATTCTCAAGAATATGTGAATGCTTAGAAATGGTTTTAGGCAAAAACATACTGCAAATTTGAAACTATCTTTTATCTTTTTGACAGAGTCCTAGAAAATCGAATTCAAAATACCTTAAATAGATAGATATATTTTTTTGCAAGTAGTTGTTTGCTGCATTCAGGCTTGAATTTCTTAAAGTAGGTTAATCTCTCCTGTTCTGCTGCTAAGGCTTGACATGCGAACTTCTGGTCAACACACTGCTTATGTGGGGGTCTACTGGCGGGTTAAGTTTTCCTGGAAACTGATAGTCCTCACATATAACATTGTATGAGCCCAAGGCCAGACATCTGTGATATTTGGCCAGTTGTGATCAGCAGTCCTGACTGTCCCCTCCCAGCTTCTTGTGCACCTGGCTGTAAAAGTCCTTGACTGCTTAACAACAAATAAAACATCAGTGTGTTATCAACGTTATTTTCATTCTAAATGCAAAACACAGCACTATACCAGCTACTAGGAAGAAAATTAACTCTGTCTCAGCTGAAACCAGGACGCCTATGTGTGGTGTGTGTCTGTTCCCTGTTCCCTTGTAGAAGTTTTGGGTAAAAACGTTTTAGGTTTAGAGTTGTTTAGCACCCTAGTCTAATATTTCTCAAACAGATTGGTTCTCTTCAGTCCTCCCTTCTCTCTGATTTCTCTGCATTTCTTTTTTTCTTATCTTAAGTTTTGTATGGACATTGTACAAGTGACTACAGGTTACAGCTCTTTTAATTCCATGTTTGATGACATACACACAGAAAGTAAATAAATACAAAACATATATTTTCTTTTAATTACAGTTTTACAATCTGCCACAAAACAGAAGTTGTAAAAAATACGTTAAATCCAGTGTGGCAGGCATTCAAGATTTCTGTCAGAGCACTGTGTAATGGAGACTATGACCGGTAAGCTTTCCTAGCATATGTGATTTTTTTTCCCCCTAGCTCGTGTATTCTTTTGTGTGTCAGTTTTTTATGCAATTCACTCCCTGAAGCTATTTAGGTAATTTAATCAGCATTTTGAAAGGATAATATGTGTTCAAAGGCATTCATCATGTTAAAGAATTTAGAAAAATACAGCCAATATGCTAAATCTGCAAGAAATGTTCGTGGTGATTTCTGGAAAAACAAATATTTGCTCTCCATGGTGTCATTAAGAAACAGAATGTACTTGCCTGGGTATTTCAAAGGCAAAAGTTTGAATGCCTTGTAGCCCCTAAGCATCTGTTGAGATTGATATGATCTTATATAAGTTAGTTTATCTTTTTAATTAAAATAAAAAGATATTTAGCATTGCATTCTTCTAACTGTGAACTAACGTTTCAATCAGCAGAAGCCAAATCCTTTGGTGAAACATTGCTGCATGTAGAGAAATTAAGACTTTGCTCAAATTGATAATTTTCCTATGTGGGTGTCTTTGAAACAATCTTTAATTTGGAGTTTAAATAGTTACTTTTCTACCTCAGTTTTTAGTTTCAGATTCCATGTATGTGTTTACCATCCATTCATGTACATTTTATGTTACTATAGTATGCAATTTTGCCATGTCATAACTCTAGCACCTTACTTTATCAGGCTAATTATGGAGTGAAATGCATACACTAAAATTATTTTAATCAATTACCATGAAAGCTTAGTCTTGTGGGGAGACATTCCTTGAACTTGTAATTTACTGGCTAATGCCAGGGGATGAACAAACCAGCTCTTGAATCAACTGACTGGATCTCAGCAATCAATCTGAAGAACCAGGAGAGTAAATTTTATATTTGCTAAGCTGAGCAGAATGCTTTCACAGTGATAAACTTAAAGCTCTGTCTTTATAAGCTGCTTAATAAAAAGTCAAAAGATAATTGCCTTGTGATTTTTTTTGTTTTCTTAGGAGAGTGGTATTTTTTAGTCATTGGGGGAGGGGGAGGAGGAATGGCCTTTTTACTCTTTACTCTGATCTTAGCCTCTTTATTTGATCTGTCATACTCTTTCGGTACTTGATGTCACGTTCCTTCAAACTAGAAGGAAAAAGGGTTCTCCTTTGTTGCCAATACTCTTCTTATGAAGTATTTGATACAGTTGTCATTAGCCACAGTGGTTACTCTTTCAATTAGATTCAAAAAACCCAGCAATTTCATAATAAGTACATTCTAATAAAATAGAATTTTTAACTTGAATATGGGTTCATGTGCGTAATGCATAAGCAAAATAGTGCACGTGTAACTAGTCTCTGGACGCGGCTGTATTTATCATATTAAAGAAAAAAGGTTTTCTTAATAATTAAAAAAAGATATTGTGGTAGAGGCATATTGAAAGAACTCCAGCATTCCAAAGGAGAATTAAGAAGTATAATAGTGTGCCTCAAATTACTGTGTAACTACTGTTTTCTCACGTTGAATTTACTTTGAATGCTTTCAACGTTACGTGTTCAGTGAATGCCTTAGAAATAAAAGGCTCCATGGAACTTCAGAATCCTGCTAAACAAAAATCATGTATCAAATCAAGAAATACTCATTAGCTGTCAGATTCAAATTAGTACCTGCTAATAGACCACAAAAAACATCTAAAGTCTGGGTTTGTTTGTTTTGTTTTGTTATTTGAAAACTTTTCTTTCTGAAGGTAAGGATTAGTTTCCTAAGCTCAGCATGGAAATACATAAAAACACAAACCTTAAAAGTCTCTTTCAGACAAGGAGAGTTTCACAGATCAAATTTTGGTGCTCTGGATTCTGTCATAGATGTGAAAGGTGGAAATAATGTCATTAGTAAGAATATGTCACAATAAACATTCATTCTAGTTTTGGGGAGAGTAAATCTTCAGTTAGTGAATGCTTCTGAGTGAGCTCTGTCTACAGTTTTCATTGTCAAAAGGCCCGGATTTGCTTAGTTTTTCTCAGACTACATAGTATTACGATATATTTTCAGCCATCACAGGGATGGGATTTCAGTGCTACAGTAATGCTTAGTATCTCTAATATTTTTGTCCTTTTCTTTCTTTCTCTTAATATGAGCTCTCAAATAGCACTTACAGTCATCTTCTGCATAAAAGTTTTAAGGCAGAGTTATCCTAAACCCCAAGGGTTTCTAACATAATTTTTTTTAATTAAAGTTATTATTTAAATTAAAATAGAGAACCCATCGTCTAAACTGTGTCCTTTAAGATAAAATAGCAGCGTAGAGAGGGTAAGATATCAGCTCCTGACTCACCAAGAGAAAGTTGTGTGTTCCCAGGGTGTCCAGGGCAATCTGTCCATTTGGGAAAAACTGATACCCAGAGTCTGCCCCTTTCTGTTCCCCTCCAAACCCCGCAGTCTGTGTGTCCCATTTCTAGGAAGCCAGACTCAGATGGTTATCTAGTCTAGTCTGATGAAAGAGCTGAAAGCTCTGCTGTTGACATTACAGCAATTAAAAAAAAATCATACTGCAATTTTGTGTCCTCTTTGGTCAGATAGCCAAGCAGCCTCCTCCTCTAGAGAGAGGTAGGAGGGAACTCAAGGGGGGAAAAGGACGGGTCTTTTAAGAACTACAGATTTCTTTTATCTGCAGCCACAGACAGGACCTTCAGAAAGCCTTAGGTGGACCCCACAGAGTTTTCTATTTTCATCACTGCACAATGTTTAGAACAGGCTAATACCATTAATACTGTCTACTAGATTGAAGCTTTATTTTGTTCTAGAGTAGTTATTTTCATTTAAGAACCAAAATGTATGGACTAGAATTCCTTACTGCTTTAAATGTGCTTTACTTTGTATTGTGAACATTGTTTTTAATCTCTACTTTGGTGCTTAATAAATGTGTTTTATAATGGCCCTCTCAATCTCTGCACAATTCTTCTCTAAATATGGATATATTACCTTTTTTTCTGTAAAATCTTATTACCCACAGAGGATATCACTTTTCTGGATAACAGCATATACCAGACAAAACTTCACAATAAGTTCCAGCTTGTTAATGTTCTTAAGAACTTTGATAATACTTTAAGGTTTAAAGAATCATTTATTAAAAAGAAAAAAAAAGTCAGAGCATTAGCAAGTAAAAATATCTCAGTTAAACTTCCTATGTGTTTAATTGTTTCCTTAGCTTCTGCTGTATTTTGCTATTAATTTATGAAGATATATTTGGTAACCTGAGTGACTTGCTATTTTCTGCCCCATGAGAAATGACTGGAAAATTCTGCCTTCTGGATTTGACACAATCAATGCACCCATATGCTATTAAAATACAAGTATTAAAGGCAATCCGTATACATTTTAGTTTATATTTTAATAGGGTTCTGTTTTTGCTTTTTTTAGGACAATTAAAGTAGAAGTGTATGATTGGGATAGAGATGGAAGGTAAGACATTTATTCTATTGTTAAACTTTAGGGTTATCCATGTGTATTTATACACATTTTAAAATTTATAATTATATTTTCATAGTGGTCAGAAAAAGGACTAGAAGATGGTATTTATTGATATTTAGAGGTACAGGTACTGGAAAAATAGGTTACTGTGCTACAGTTCTGTTTTGTTTTACAGTTGTGGTAAATACTGATGGATTGGCCCATTTCAAACATAACGTGTTCATATTCATACATGGAACAAGCAAGATGTCATCTGTAAAATCAGTTTGGTGAATCTCATGTTATCAGTTAATGGACATATATAAAGAGATGGATAATCCATTTTATAATCTACTTTCTTCTGCTTAAAACACCACACCATAACTCTTTCTTTTCAAGTATGATAAAATGACTGAGCTTGCAATTGCTTCTTCATGGTTTCCTAGATATTGCAATGTAGAGACTACCTATTAATTATCATAATTTCAGAGTGGGTTTGAATATTCTTTCCATGCCTGTCTTCATCTAAACATTGTTGTAAACTCTAGAATTGGAAGTTTTAAGTAACTGTATTGCTAGAAAGAGGATGGTGGAATGTACGTGGAATTTCTGTTGCTAAATTCAATCTGTTATCATTCAAGCTTGCTGTCTGTACTGAGTGTACCCTTTTTTTTCTAAAGAAATCAGCCTTTCAGGTCACCTTTATTTTGAAAAACAAGATAGAATTATTTTTTATCAAACTGGATTGATACTTCTTGTTCTTTTAAAAATGTTTGAGCTCTTATCTTAATACTTCGGTTAGAAACTGTACTCATAAATCACGATGCTAGAACTTGTGTGGAATACAAGAATGTGTTCATTTCTATTTATCTTTAAGTTGGTCTGTCTTAATTATTTCCTGTCAATCTTAATTTGTATTTTTAAGTATATGGGTATGCACTTACATTTGGATTTTTAAAAGTATATTATCTATTATACAGTAATGTCTTTAATATTGCTAATACAACCTGCTTCTAGCATTATAGCTACTGATATTATGCTTCCGTGGCCCAATAGATCTTGTAATCACAATAGGCAAATTTGTCCTGTGCTGCCGTTCAATTCCTTGCTGACAAGGTCCAAAATCAGTTTCAGCGTTCTCAGCTTATACTTTTGTCTTTTTGGTTCTGTCGTGGAGCCTGTTGGTTTATGAGCATTCTTATCACATGTTTATCCTCTATAAATACCTGCTACTGCAAACTCATCCTTCTTGATTAGATATTTCCTGGAGTGACAAAATAACGTATTCTGACAATTAAAAATACAAGGATTTGAATTAACAAAGCTATATTAGCAAAAAATCACTGCATCACCTTAATGATGAATTTCTGTTAACATTCTCTGTTCCTCACTTAGATTTCCCAACTCCTTAAAGAATTCATATATTTACACTTTTGTGTATAAGCAACAATATTTTTTAATTATCTAACAATGAAAAATTAAATTGTATTGCCAAGTTAATAAAACATAGATTATACTTTTTTAAGGTGTCAAACCTCATGCGCCATCCAGTTTTGTCCAAAATCTGAAACTGAGGTGTGATTAGAAAGATAAGAAAGGAATCTGACAAATAATATTGTGTAGCTGCAATTCTGAGTGAAATTGTCAACATACTGTGGAATTCAGGCAATCATCATTAGCCTCTGCACACTCCCAGTTTGCGAGATTACCTGCTTTTGCTCACATCCCACTCTGAATACCTACAAAATTAATTTCTAAAACAGCAACAACAGAAAATAAGGATACTGTTTGCATGTATTCCTTTTTTATTCTAGTTGTGTTTTCTTTTTTGCCTTTTGCCTTCTACCTTTTTTGAATTTAGAGGCAGGCAGAACACTGACATCCTACACGTTAAATTCCTTGGCAAGACGAGACGGCGCTCATCTCATGTAACTTCAGACAGTGTCAAAATCAGACAGTTAGACTGAACTAATCATTTGAGCTACTTCAGTAGCTTACAGGGAAAGTGGTCTGATTGAATCCTAACTGGAATAAACTGCCATTCGGTGGTGCCTATGACTTACTGGTGATCATAGCGAGAACCTCAGTGCCTAATTTAACTTTGACATTGTCAAGTGTATCTGAAGGGAATCCCATTCAAGAATTAATCTATCAAATTTTTGTACAATGCTGCTTTTCCTCGGTTTATATTAATATCCATTTTTGATGGGCTGTTTGTTTTTAACCAGTTGTTACACTCGCTGATCAACTCACTGGGCTCAATCTGTTTGCTCCAGATGAGCAGTCTGGGCAGGAGTAACCTTTGAAAGATCATCAGAGAGCCTGCTATGGAGCAAAGCAAGTTATACTGAATATTGCAGGTTATTCTGCAGTCAGCAAGGCAACATTACTGTGCATGTACTTGATTACTGAATCTTGACTTGACTCTGACTTCTTGAGTCTTGACTTAGAGGTTTTGGGCTTTTATTTTTCTCTTTTTTGGGGAAACAGTACCAGGGTGCTTTGGGTTGAGCTCCTTACTGTCACTTTCGTGCATTACACTGTTAAGAATAATTATATATTCTTGGCTCTCATTTGTTTTTGAACAATTTCTTGACTAAAAGGTAACACAGGACCTTTGTAACATTAATATCATTAATTACTAAACGTTTTTTTGTCTCAAACCAGTATTCACACAAAATTTGCCAGATTGTGAACTGCTTACATGCCCAAAAATATTTGGCTCTACAAGAAGTCACAGAAGTTGCTACTTTGGACAAGCCCACTCATTTGCTCATGTGAAACAAAGTGACTTTCTTTTTGTTGAGTGTCCTTAACAATTAAGTACTTGCAGATGGGTCTTACAGCAGTTAAAATAAGATGATCTGCAACTTCCCATCAGCAATACTGATTTATTTCCCTCCAAAGGCTTTTTCACTAATTTCAAATT
This sequence comes from Nesoenas mayeri, assembly GCF_963082525.1. Lineage (NCBI taxonomy): Eukaryota > Metazoa > Chordata > Aves > Columbiformes > Columbidae > Nesoenas > Nesoenas mayeri. The sequence continues at coordinate 16,840,598 of NC_137541.1, forward strand.
AATTGTTACTTAGCGTATATGGTGCAGAAGCGTTGACATTTATGATCTGTTATGCAGAAGAAATGTTTTTTTCTTTATTTTTAAAACTGTAAATATTACCATGCTAACCTAGGGCCACCAAAACAGTCATCTGAGAATCTAAGCATTCCAGGAGAGATCGTCTCTCTCAGATTCTAGGCTCTCTCACTTTATTTCTTGGTCTCCATCTTCATCCTCCTTCTCCAGCTGGACAGTTGATTTTTAGGTTATGGCATTTTTCCCCTTACTCATTGACATATCTCTGGCGATCAAAGTTTATATAATTCTGAAAGTGATTTTCAGCACTTCAAAGCATAGCATCAAAAGTGGTAGATTTAGGGAGGTGTGGTTCGAGTGATTGTTTTATGTGCAAGGAGTCTCTGATGCAAGGTTCTGATACATCACTCATGGACAAAAGTCTTTAAGTCCAGGAATATTTAGTAGTAGAAAAGCAAAGACAGTAACTTATTTGGATTCTCAATGCAGAGACTAATAAGGAGATCCATTCAGTGACTTGTGATCATGAATATTGGGAGGGATCGGTGCCTTGTTTTTCTTAAAGATTTATACTTCTGGCGAAGGCCAATATTGTCTGACAGACACTCATCTGTCAGAGTGAACGTCATGGGGGGGCGTACCTCCATCTCAACACTGACTGTGAAGATCCAGGTTGATGATGTGGGCCACACCATTTTAACACGATTAGTTGGAGGAATTGTATCTTTCTAGCTCAGTTCTTATCAGTCTATGTATATTGCCACAAGGAAAGGAGGCTTTCCAATGTCCCTTAGAATTAAGGAAATGGTTACTTTTGAGCAGTACAGATTATTTTACCCAGAGACAACCCTGACTGGAATTGCTTACCATTCCTCTGTTTGCTGCAGCATGTTTGTAGATAGTCATTGAGCTATTGTTTGAATTTCTGTCTTTGAAATACACAAGCTGACTCAAAAATTTAAGGTAAGAACTGCTACAAAAGGGAAATATTCCTCTTTTATCAAGGTGCGTTTTTCTCCAGTGCCACAGTTACCCAAGGTTAAATACACCTTATGTGCTACGGCCCATATAGAACTCAAGTTCTGTAGCCTGTATGGATGGCTTCCTCTGTTCCCCTGCTTGAATAGTCATTGCAGTCTGGAGAACATTTAATCAAAGGAGATGATAACTCCAAAATGTGTTTCTTAAGAAAAATCTTAGTCTGTCAGTCTCAGAAGCAGTTTCCTGATCTCCAAGCTGGAAAGGGAGTATTTCATGAGAGGTGGTCCCTTGTGGGTCTGAGTAATTGGGAATATCTTTACCACATAGTATTTATCAAGCTTTCTTACAGGATGCTTTGCTGTTTTCACTTGCATTGACATAATGACTGAACCTTTTAATTGTTTGTTTTACATAATTTGTGAATTCATGCTGGTTTCAGAAAGTGAGATTCATATTTGGGGTTTGTTTTTTTCATTTCATCATGAATAAATGAAGAAAGAAATTTCATATCACTATGGATTTGTTTCCATTTTTCCTCTTCCTGCAACATTGATTTATTTAAATTTACTTTTAATATTTATAGCTTAATTAGAAATGTGCTGTATTTATTAAAAACAGATTTTACAAGTAACAAAGTCACAACACTTTGACTTTCTATTCTAATTACCATTGGAGGGAAGGTAAAAAAGTGAGTTTCATAGCTCACCAGATGCGGAGGCAGAATGTGGACGAGATAAAACACCTTGTTAGGGAACAACTGTGAAACCAGAGGGGCAGGGGGATGGGAGCTGGAGCAGCAGTGAAGAAAGTTCAGCTGGGAAGAGTGGAGAGCGGGAGCAGGTCTGTGTGTGCTGGGACGTGTGTGCCCAGCTGTGTGGGCTCGCCCCTGGGGTCACTTCCATTCCAGACCCCCATCCGAGACACGAACCTGCAGCTCAGTCACTTCTGGCAGCCCCGTAGTTTCTGTGCCCCAGGTCCCTGTTCCCAGCCACCTTTCTCAGCGACGCTTCATCCCCTGCACTGCTCTGGACACCTGCTCGCAGCGGCTCCTCGGCATGCCATCCCCTGCTTAGGAGGTGACAAAGCAGTTGTCAAAACGTGGGTGACAGCACAGGAATCTTGAATATATTCCTAGAGCAGGAATAGAATTTAGAAAGGAGAAGCTTGGTAACCACTGCTTTAGTGTTAGCTTAAGATCTGCTTTCCAGTGGTGTCTAATACCGTAAGATGAGTGGCCTCAGCAGGTGGCTTTTCTTCTCCCGGATGGGAAAACACAGCAGCTGAAATAAGCTTTGGGTCTTCCCCTTAAAAGTACCACTCAACATCACATTTCACCGATTGGTAGGGCTGGTCTTTTCTGGTTTGTTACTGCTTTCCCTGTCTTACTTTCTCTCATGTAGTCTTGTACACAGTTCAGAGTCCATGATGACAGTGGTCACCCAGTGAGAAAATGGAGATAGTCTCTGATAGCCCACTCTGGTTTTTCAGATTCTGTAAGCTTACATTGGGGTCAGATAACCAATTTAAACCTAGTCCTTGTTGTGCAGCTCAGTTAAGCAGAAAACATCAGAAAGATACTTTTCACATCTAAACTCTTATTACTAATAGAGTGAACATCAAACAGAGGGAAAAACAAGCTTTTTTTTAAGCAAATTAGATCTTTTGCCATTGCTTCTTCCTTGTGTGTCAGTTCATACTGGCTGTGCTTCTCTTTTTCATAAACAGATGTAATACACGTTTCAATTAATAAATGCTGTGCATTTGATTGTAAAACTTTTTTTTTTTTTTTTTAATACAGCCATGATTTCATTGGAGAATTCACAACAAGTTACAGGGAGTTGTCGAGGGGGCAATCTCAGTTCAACGTGTACGAGGTAAGTATTGTGAGTATTTACTCGCTTTCAGGAAACATATGAGAACACTTCAAATGTTTTCATGGCAAACAGGTCAAATCAGCACAGTGCTTGTGAAAATCACACTTTGGAATTATTTCACATTTCTTTTATAAAGAAGAACAGAGAATCTGAAAGTGCCGTTTCATAAAAGGATTTAAGGACAAGTAGGTATGTGTGCCCGTGTCAGCGCGCTGGGCTGTGACAGGGCAAGAAGAGCGCTTGAAGCAGTAATAACTTGGTAATAACTTGGAACAAATACTGGGTTACCCCCGTTTGTGTATGAACGATTTGTCATTTATTTCTCCTTTTGGCAACTGTTACCTGTGTTGTATGCTATTTTCTACCATCGGAAGAATATCTGTTGATCCCTACATCAGATGTAGTCTCACATGCCTTTTATTTTAAGTGCAGACTTTGGAACCTTTAAAGTTTTGATGAAGGATTTACAAGTGACAGAAAATTTAGCTTACTTATTGGTAGGGTTTTTCATGTGGTGAGTTACCATATTTGCTTAAAAATTTGCATCTTACTTGCAGTTTAGGAATTACACTTCTGCCAGCTACTGGGATTGACAGGCAGTTGTCAATTCAATTATAGTGGTAAGATGTTATCATGTATTGTAGGTGAATGCAGGCTGCATCCATCTATCCTCTTAGTCTTCTTCCTCTTTTGCTCAGCACCCTTTGGCCAAAATTGTGCAGACTTGTTTATTTCAGATCTAATAAATCTCTAATTTAAGACTTCTTTCTTAATTTAGTCTGAGATTATTGAGATTTACAAAAGCATAAACTTTTTTTCCAAGATCAAACTTTATTGAATCTTCAAAATGTGCTGTCATTTATTCTCAGAAGAAACCAATGAGCTTGTGCAAACAAAAATTGAGATGCACAAACTTGAAGTGACATAAAGGAACTCGATTTTGAGTATAAAATATGAGATCTTTTGTCCTTTTCAGAATTTATAAATAATACTAAACACAGGAATGGTCCAGTTTTGAGTTGGTTGTTTTTTTCCTTTATTTCATATTAAAGAGGCTACAGTCTCCTCTCTAATGAACTTAAAATTTGTTTGTATCAGTTGAGTAATGAACATAACCCAGGAAAATATAGCATCTGCCAAAGTGCCTAAGGGAAAAATAAGAATGATGACAGTGCATACTACTAGAAATTGCCTTCATTTTGCCTTGGCTCTTGAACCCTTGTTCTTTTTGGGTTAGACCTTGATTCTTACCCCTATGCAATGGGTTGCTGTCATCACACCACAGTACAAATGCCCATTCCTAGGTCTGATTACCAGCAAGATTAGTCTAGTTAAAAGTAGCTCTCTCTTGCAAAATGTCATCATATGCAGAGCCCTCTCACGCTTTAGACATTCTGGTAGCATAAAATGGGTCCTCTTCCTGCAGCAGCAGTTTCAACCCATGTCTTATATAACGTAGACCAAGTATAGGAATTGAAGAAAAATTAAGGCACTTAGCATTTTTCCCCTGTCGTTTTTGATGTCCTTAAAAGTATTTCTTCTTTCTTGTATTCTGGAGCTCCTTCCCAGCTTCTGCCTGGGATATTGTGTGTGATATTTCTCTTAGTATTTCTTTAGTGACTCTGTGACTCTGCCCTTGATTTCCAGTGTTACCAGAAGCCAAGATTTTGACCTTATACCTCCTTCCCAGGGAAAAGTAATAACTAAGGCTCCCCAACATCAACAGTGGTCATATTGCCATCTGAAAAAATGGGAAAAGCTTTTTCCACGGAATCTCCCTATAACATAGTCTTGTTAGTATGAGCATCTTCTCTTTCAAATTAGCAGCTAATTTGTCTTTGAGTTATACTGCAGGTAATATAGGCCCTTCTGCTATGTGATGCCACCTGGTGACTTGTGGATTCATATGAGCTGTAATTGCTTTTGGGATGGTTCTGTGATGAACTGTCTTGAAGATTCTGTTCCTTCTTTGTCCATTCTGGTAGGAGAGCCTATTCCTGAATTTAGACTCACGTATGTGCATGTTGGTGAAACTCCTGACCAGCCTGTCTGCAAGATCTTCATCAGTGTAATCTTTATCCCATGATCAGAACTTCTTTCGGTTCTGCTTCTCCCAAGGGTGATTCAGATGTAAGACAAATCCAGCTGATTACTCATGGCTATCCTGGTAGACCATTTAATTTCAAGGCCTCTTATGTCCTTCAGAATAAATAGATAAGACTTTCTTCAGGGTTTTAGGTATACTTTTTGAAGGATTTATGTTAGCTTCTGCATTTGCACCATGAGTTCCAGCATCACGCAGTTTGCATGCACAATGTCTCTCAGAACTGAAATGTGTTGTTTCTTCCTCATGGAAGATATTCTTGCTAATAATGAGAATACAAGCCTATGTGGCTATAGCCTGTTTGGGTTTTTTTTGTGTTGGTTTGTTGGTTGTTTTTTATCTTCATGGTGTGCAGATGTTTGTTATTCTGTAAGCTATCCTTTAATCGATCTTGGACTACAGCCATCAAATATCAGTATTTTGTAAAATTTCATATTCCTAATATAGGTGATCACAAATATGATTGTTTAGGCAAACACTAATGCGAGATCAACCCCAGAATTACTGTAATTTACATCAGTTTCCTTTGGATAGTGTCACAGCACAGATTACTGTGTGCAGTGAAAATGTCCTCTCCTGTTGTACCACTGACATGGCTTCTACCCTGCTAGGAATGTTCTGTCGTAACATTCTAAGTCATTTTGCAATTTCTTAAATATAGCATCAGTATCACATTCCCACATTTCCTGAGCATCCCGTGTTTGCCTCCCCACATTGCAATCCTCTGTACTTTGCTACTGATTCTACTTGATCAGGCTGTGCAATATCAGAGCAAGAGAGACTGGAAAAAATATTTTTAAATTATTTTGCATTTACATATTGACCCAAGGCAGGTAGAGAAATTCGTGTTTGAGTGGGTACCCGATAGTTTCAGATTAGAAATATTGCTATGACAAGCAGTTTTCAATTGACTTTTTTTAACAGGTGAGAGTTCATGTAGATTCCTAGGTTACTGCAGGGGTGTAAGGCTTTCAGAGGCTAAAAAATGTTGGTTTATTTAGAAAGCTATCTGCATTTTGAGAAAAAATAAATATTATAATAATTATAGTAGCTGGAATTATAGGAGAGAGACAAGCTGTAATGTAATTACTCTTTGATATCAAGGAGATGCCTTGTTTCCTGTGATATTTCACTCCAAGCTCCAGTGAAATTCATAGCAATTCCTTAGAAACCAATTGTCAAGTTACCTGAAGCAGAAGATTCATCTGAATCTGCTTTTTGGCATTTAATGACTGCTGGCAAGAAATATGCTGCAAATTCAGGCCTGACCACTGGATTCTGGAGAGCTGTGAATGAAGGGCCACAGGGCAGGCAGTCTGGTACCTTCATCTTCCTCCTCTGGGCAGCTGTCAGCAGGAATCAGCTTCTGGCTGAGATTCTGGTTCAACAAGAATCACTTCACTGTGTATAAACCGCCATTACACAGATTTAATCCATTGCTTATCAGTCAAGACACTGTTTATAGGAGGGACAGGGTTTGTTTGGGAGCTTTTTTGTGTGTGGTGGTGTTTTGTTTTGTTGGTTGTTATGGGGTTGGGTTTGGTTTGGTTTTGGTTTGGGGTCTTTTTAAGTGTTAAAGGGCCTTTGTATGTGTGAGGCAGTAAAAGCTTTGAAGAATACTTATCAGTTAACTGGGGCATACAGGAGCCTATTTGGGAAGACCTCAAATCATAGTTACCTCTTTCTGCCTTACATTTCACAGCTGTTGTATGTTGTGCAAGGAATATGATCTTTAAAAGTAATTTCATTTTGATTGGGGGAAGAGAATGTTTGGAAGACATGTATTACTATTTTTCCTGTTTTCAGGAAAAATTGTTGAAATGTTTTATAGCAGTTAAGTGACTAAGATTTCAGTTGGGAATGTTTTCATTCCTTGTCATTCACAGAACATCTGTGAGTAGTTTACAGTAAAACTTGGCAGTAAGCCACAAGAGTTTGAGTTTCCTAGTTATAGAGGAGATAGTTGATCAACCTAATTAACAAAATAATGTTTTACTTCCAGTTCCATGTACAATTTTGAGAAAAGCAGGAGTACATTTTAATGTGTATGTAATGAAACTGGCTGAGACTTGCCTTGGAATGGGTAGGTATTCATAAAGGAAACAATTTTTTTGGTGACTACAGCGGGAAATTTTATAGGTGTGGGTTCAAGACATTCAAGAAAACTGTTTAATGCTTTGTAGTCCAGTTCCATGAAGATTGTTGTGCATGGGGAGTGCCTTGAGGCCCCACAACTCCTGTACAGCAATCAAGTGGTGGTCTGCACCATTTTCATGAAATTACTGACTAGTTTTAATTCTGGGACAGTGTGATCTGCCCCCAGAATTGCTTTTCCCGTCAGCCAGATCCTGTCACTGCATCAAATACAGAAATGGGGAGTAAAATGGCTCTCATGTTTATCAGATGATACTGAGGCAAAAATGGAAGCACATTAACTGGAATGGGAAGAGGTGCGTTGTGAGATGAAGAAGCGGTGACACAGTGCACTGAAACACTGGAATCAGAAATGCAGAAAAATGCAGAATCTTGTGAAAATGCAAAGAGGTGTTTTTTCACTGAGCACTCAGATTTAGTGAACACTATCACCTCTGCCTCAGTCCCCTATTTGTCAAATGTGAATAACAGCACTGGCTTACCGAGCAGGTACCATGAAGATAAATTCACCGGGTTTTGAAATATGCATATACCCCAGCACTGAGGTGCATAAGTAAACAGTATGCTGAATAAATTTAGAATGCACTGAAAATAGACTACTTTCTGCATTGAAAATATCTAAACACTTATCTTTATTTTAGATCATAAATCATACTGCTTTAATATTTTTATCTGTGTTTCCAGGTAATAAATCCAAAGAAAAAAGGAAAAAAGAAAAAGTATGTTAATTCTGGAACAGTAAGTAAATATATTTTATATTACTGGATGCTTTTCTCTTGAAACACAGTGTAGTTGGCTTGTAATTTAACAGGATTAGAACAGAACCTTCTGTGAATACCACAACGGTAAACTATTTACTGTTACACAACTTTTATTTTCAGATTATTTTAATTTGAGGAGTCTGATAAAAGCTGTGTCCAGGTGTGCTGTTAAGTTGCCAGTGCTTTCCAAATTTGTTGTACCAATGTTTTAGTCAAATCCTTGGAATTCCTGGACTGAACACTTAATTTTTATCTGAAATTTATCTGCACTTTAAAAAGTTAATTTTCTTTTTAAATTAACTCCCGAGCTAGCATCAGTCAAAGCTATTATGCTTATCATGGCTAAACAAAGCGATTAATCATTTTTTATTACCAGCAGGTTTTTGTAAATTTACGTTGAAAGATCTGTTGGTATAGTTTGGGATGAGATTTTAATGTCCTTTCATTCATATGCCATATTCTGTTTTATGAAGCATTTGCTAGCAATGCAAATAATTCCCTTCAACGCTCCCTCAACTTCCGTGCTCTGGCATCCATGATGTTCCAACATCAGTTACAAAAAAAAATGAAGATAAATGTTGAAGAACTGCATATTGGAAAACTTAATCAGATATAAGATATGGTTTTTTGAAAACATATCCAGCTTGTGGGTTATTTTCCACATGAGCAGTTCCACTGACGTCAGCACAGGGCGACTTTCACCCTGAGCTGTAGCCTTGAAGGAATTTTCTGTCATTCTCACATTCTTGCATAAGTCGGTTCATCAGTAGGAAAATAAACACTTATTTGTACCTCTGCTTTAAATTGTGAAAAAGAGGCAGAAGCAGCTTGTCCACAAACATTTAAATTACAAGACCTGATTCATTAGATAATTTACTTTTTGTTAACATATTCCTTTTACTAGAATTGAGTGTGCTAAAATAAAGTTCTGTTACGCTAAGCCAGTGAGTAAGTTATAAAAAGGGGTTATTTTAAATCAATACCAAAGGTAAGTGTACTCAAAATTGTAAGTATGAAATCTATCTTAGGGTACAGAAGAGCAAAAAGTACGTTTGCATGTCACATTTTCCTGTTGATTTTAATTTTAAATATCTTAACACCTTCATATGAATGTCTGCATTTGAAAGAATGCATTTTACTTACATTTGGACAGACAGAATCAACTGTTCCTTGTTATGCTTTGTCTCAAATTACATGAGAATTCCCAATAAAATGCTGTTAGTAAATTTCTTTTCTCTTTCCTTCTCTACCAGTGTTCTCTACTGTTGGTTTTGTAATTTCTTCATCAAGTCGTCTTTGCCTCCATTTGTCATTAACTTCTGTTAGTCCTTCCGGCTTCTCTTACACTTCTCCAAATTGCCGTTTTCCTATGTGTTTGCCTGAAGTTTTGTTTTTCTTCTCCCTATCATTCACCAAAAATATTCTTTATCCCACGGATTCCTAAATTTCAAAAGCAGGCAGCAAGACCATCGTTTTCACTGATAGGAAGTTGGCTTCTAGAAAACTTACGTAAAGTGGATATAGATCATGGACTGCTATCGCACTGCTGCTTTTAAGTGCTGTGTACCTACAGTAGTCATCTCAATTCATTACTACTTCAGGGGTCATGTTAAATTCAGACAGACAAACTACATACTAAGCAGAAATGTTTCGTTTTAAACAAAGCAAAGTAGTACAATTTAAAAGTCACCATGTAAAACTTGGAGCATTGGTAGTCGTCTGTATGGAAGCAAACACTTTGGCCACTTTGGAAGGGTGGCGTGTGTTTTCATTTGTTACTTTTTTAAATTGGATTCACTGAAATGTTTGCTTAAACTAATTAGGAGCAAGATAACTAGCTGTAATAACAATTGAATCATTCATATGACTGTGTCCAGTGGGAAAATGTATGGAAATTGCAGGCTTATACGCAAGACTAAGCTACTGATAGTCTGGTATAACTTTGTTATGACTTATGTTCTCAACTTGAAGGGTAATTTGATGGTTTTAAACTTTGCAAGTCACTTAGGATCACAGAGTAGCTGTGATAAAGAAATTAGGACAGAAGAGAGAATTACTACCTGTAATCTCATTCTGAGTCCAAATTTACAACATAGGACTATTTTCAGTTTTTATATTTTGCTGCAGGTGGAGGCAAATCAAATTTTGTTACAAATTCCATCCTTTTTTTATTCTTTGTGTCATTATCAGTGAATTTGCTTTGAGTAGTTACTTAAGCCTGCCTGCCTGATGCACTTATGTTGTAAGAGAGTTTTGTGTCAGTTTGTAAATAAAATGAAAATAATTTGGATTTAACTATTTGGTTCATAGATATTGTGCAGTATATGAAGATCTTGAATGCTGGATCTTTTCCACTTGAGTTTATACTTCTGTGACTCAAGTGGTGGAAACGCGAGTGACACCTTTAGACCACTGTCTGTGTTTTAGACCTCTGTTGTTTCTGAGTGATAGAAGCTAGGACTGAAGAAATTTCTTATCTTTGCATTTTTTATATATCCCACTTCATTTATTTTACATATTTCATATATATGTATAATTTACTAGATTTTTTTCATTCTTGGCTTGCATTAATACTCAATACCACTTTGAGGTGAGAAATGACATAAATAATTGTAATTGGGTTCTTTAAGCAATGTTGAAATACTCAAAGGATAGATGTATTGTCACCCAGCCTCTAATATTCATGTGTAGGTGTAGTGCACACTGATCAGAAGAGATGCATGTGGTAACCTTCCCTGGAATACAACCTTCCATCCCTTAGCTTTTTCTTAAAAAACTAAAAAAGAGAAGCAATTGTAGCAGATTTTTTTTAATCTTCTAGGATATTACATCTTAAGGATAGAGCTCCGGAAACATTGTGCTTATGTCTCTACTTGTTCAGCTGGGAAATGACAATTCATGTCTGACTGTCTTTTATTTGCTTTCAGGTAACATTGCTTTCCTTCCTAATTGAAACAGAAGTTTCATTCCTTGACTATATTAAAGGCGGGTATGTGATTGGCAACAAACCTTTCTCGTTTTCACAATCTCATTGTCATTCACTAATAATTTGTATATGTACTTTGCATATGATGACTCTAAGTAGTATCTGTAAAGAGCTGTATTGTTTCCTCATTTTAGAGGCTGTACTTTCCTACATAAAACCTGCAGATAGTTATTGATGTAAGTTAAGTTATGGAACTTCGCTTATAATGTTGGAATTGGTGTGGTGCTAAAACACTGAGTAATGACCAGTGATCAGCCAGTGAAAATTGGATTAAGCGAAAGAGAATTACCCATATACTAGCAAATTAGTAAAATGCTGTTTTATTTCTTCTGATTACACTGACCTTTGGTGTACTTAATATTGGCATTTGTTCAGAGACTTTCCCCTGCAAAGGCATTTCTTCAATACTAATTATGTAAAACTTATAACATGTTCAATTTCTCATTTATTGTCATTTTCCCAAAAGGGAAGTAGAGACAGAAGCATCAAATGGCTTACCCTAGAGCATGCCTTGAAATAGAATGGAATTTCACAAATTCCTGGCTCTTAACCTCCCTACCAGAACACAATTCTTCTCTAAGATAAATGGAAATAATTTGTCATATGTTCCTAGGTACTTAATGTGGATTTTTGAATAATAAAATCTGAATATACATTCCACATTTATTTTAGAGCATTGATTACCTGTGGAGAAACAAGTTAGTTTTTTATGCCAGTCTTCAACCAGGCTTCAGCCGAAATAATAAAGAAGTCTGTGTTGTGTTTTGGCAGTAGCAATATAAGACTTTGCCTTTTTTCCCAACAGTGATAATCCTACAGATGAGAATGTGCTTAAGGTTTATTCCTAACACATTAATCGCCAAAGTTCATTAAGTTAAAGTGACAACCCCCATCATAATTGTTAGCTACAGAGAAGCTGTCAGTAAGCCCTCTGGACTGCCATTGCCTTCAGCGGTTTGAAAACCCACGACCTGCGGCTGTACTCAGCACTGAACTGCTGACCTGTAGAGGGAATGGAACGTTGTTCAGATGTTCTCCAAACTGTTGACCCTAACCCATGGGCTGCTGCAGAGTGTAGGTTTTTTCTCTCTCAAGGACTAACAGCCTCTTTGATGTTTCAGTTCTCCAAACAGTTAAATTTTGAAGTTAGGAGATCCAGGTTCACTGCTGTTTGATCTCCAGCCAAGAAAATAAATATTTTCACTAAGGGTAAATTCAGTCTGTTACATATCTCAAAACAATGTGTCTTTTGGCTCATTAAGATTAAACCTGACAATAATGTTTTATGCATAGTACTTAAAAACGGCAATGCTTAATTAGGGTTTTTAACGTTGGTGTGAATGTATTCTCCTTAAAATTCTTACTCAGTATCTTTGGAGAAGTTTGTGATTTACCTTGCTGATTTGCTCGCTCTTTGGTGGCTGAACATATTTTCTCATTTGGATAGGATGCAGAGCCTCTGCAACATTTGATTTGATTGTTTGATATTACAATGTTGTATGGTGTACACGACTGGTTATGGGTGACCTTCAGAGGGAGTTGTGTAGGCCCATCATGGAGACGTGTAAGTAGGAGGACATGTTAGTGGAAGGAAGGGGCTGTGTGAGAGGGCAGCCGTCCCTCCCCAGGATGGCTGGGAAGCTGGGGGTGCAGCTGGGCAATGTGGTTGGCAGGTGGGGGTCTCATCAGCCAGTTGTGCAGTGCACAGGCAAGGCAAGCAGGGCAGGCCCAGAGATGGTGGCCAGGCTCAATGGAGAGTGCAGATCATCAGGGCAGTTTGCACTGATGAGGCAGCCAAGGTCAGGCTGGGAAGGCAAACCACAGATCCAAGTCAGGACCAGGTCCAACCATTACCAGGCAGAACTATGGTGGACAAGGCAGGGAGGTCAAGCCAGGAAGGCAATCCATGGGTCAGGATCTGGATTAGTGAAGTCCATGGCCAGGCATGGGCTTGGCTGAGCTGGAGACCTATACTCCTCAGACGTAGCTCAGACAGGGACTGAAGGCTCAGCTGAAATGTGGCTCCTGAGCCAATGGCGAGGCACCTGGTGGAGGGCCGAGGTGAGTCTGGGGACATTAAAAGGCTTTTTAGTACACTCAGGATGCTTCTGGGCTACAAACTATCAAGCTTTTCCAGAATTGCTATCCTTACCTCCAGTTCAGTTAAATGGCAGCTGCTGCTGCAGTAATTCTTGTCTATTTTTGCACTCTTTGGATCCTACAGTTTCTCCTCAGAGAGGATTTAATTTGGTTGTTGACTGCCTTAGAATCTGTTACAGTTTAGCAAAGGTAAAACTTGCTAATATTGGTCGGGCATGCTGTCAAGGTACTACTGCATCTTTAACGGCTGAAGAACATGTAAACTCTATATGCTATAAAGAATCCTATTGGCACATTTGCTTGGCAAGCCGTTCCTCAGGCACCTAGATTGCCATGATTAGGAAACGGGGTAATTCTGTGTTTCTGAGTCCATTTCCCGTGATGAATACGGGTTGTGCCTGCTTTGAACTACTGTGAGTAACAGATAGCTACTTGAGATAATAGAAGAGTATTTGGAGTATCAAGGTTCTGGATGTGATTTCCATATGAACAGTCGTGGTCAATCTGTTGTGGAGCACTTCTGATTTGTGCAAGTATTCTGGTTTTAGTACAGAATTGTAGAGTTTGAGAGAAACAGGTCAATTTTATTAGGACTGCTGTTGCCTTTACCAGAAGCAGAAAATGGTCATCCATCCATGTTTACTAAAAGTTTGTTTTGAATGAAGCATATGTATGCACAGATGCATGAAGAAACAGTTTTACCTCTAGTGTAGCTGTTTGTTCTTTGAAGTGTATTGTACATATATACCTCAACTATCTTATTTCCCATTCATTCATCATTCATCTCTACAAGAAGAGTGTGTATAAGGAACTGAGATATTAAGTTTTGTATCTAAATTTGGAAAAAAAAAATAATATAATGTGTGCATGTGTAATCTTTTTTGAATGGTTTATCATGTTTCCCACTGAGATGTTACAGTACAAGTTAATAAACCTAATTATCTATATACTAAAGACAAATAGGATTTTTGAATACAAATACTACTTTGTCGTTACTGATATTTTGTATACATCTCTGTAACTGCAAGTCAAAGAAGACTTGTGATATTAATAATTACCGTTCAAGCTTTTTTTCTCTCTTTTATATAAAAAGAGTGTAAAACAGTAGAATGCTGTGCACTTAAAAGTAAGCAGTAATACTTATCATTTAGTTATTTTATACAGAATCTTGGTTAGTGATTCATACAGTTATTTCTATGTACGTGCCAGTGACAACTGTAGAAGTACATGTATAAAATGTTACCTTTCCTTCTGCAGCTGTTGCAGTTTTATTTGTAAACATGGCCTGAAGGCTGAGACCCAGAGTAATTTCCTTGGCTTCTCTGTTCCTTCCTTTGTCTCATTTAATACTACTGTGTATCAGTTGCAGTCCAACTGACAGATTTTGAAGGAAGGGAGAAGATTTCATCATTAATCAGTCTGTTTTCCCATCAAGTATCGCCTCCAAAATTGCTTTTTTAGTTCCCTGTTTTACTTCCTTTTAGTTAGGCAAGGGGAAGAAAATACTGATTCTGCAATTGACACAACATTGGCTCTTTTAAATGGATGTTTATGAAATACTTCATGTTCAGAACTTTAATTGGAATTGATTTGAGGTGTCTAGAACTAATACTGATTTAATGGAAATCTTGACATCTTTAAGTGTGACAAATTGGGATTACATTATTGATTTAATTTATGTTTTGAGTCTGCATCTGTTTAATTGGTATATTGCATTGTAACTATCATCAATATGACTGGTTTTTTTTAAAGAGCATTGAAGAATTAAATAGAAGTTTATCCACAAGTTCTATTTTTGTTTTACTACATAATACTGTGTTTTATAGCAGTATGGCAGGAAAGAGGTAGCTGTTTCTTTTGCATCTAAATGTTATGTCAAGGGGTGCCATCTTAGTAGCTGACTTTTTCTAACATCTTGATACTTAATCACGTATCTTGCCACACTGGTCTTCCCATGTTTAAAATAAGTACATTGTAGTAAAAATTATTGTCTGTTTGAAAATCAGACTTCTCCTGCCACTTAACAATTAATAACATATTTCTATCAAAATGCCTCCTAATATGTGAATAAGCTCAGGAATGTAAGGGGTATGGCCTTGAAGAGGAATGCACTTGAAAATATCCTGGTTTACAGGAATGCCTGTGAAACACTTAGTTTATAGCCAAATGTTTTCTTCCCATCATATGTAAAGCCTTACCTTCGTCCAGAATTTTGGAAATGAACACCCACATGTTGTTTGGATTCTAAGGGCTTTGGGCATACATTTTTAACTGTATTATATTGAGTCATTGATGGTCATAATGGAAATTTAGAACTCCTTTCATGACAGCTATTTTCATCCAGCCAGTGCACCATATAATGCAATGGCCTGCATATTTAATGTTCGAAGACCTGATGTGCAAGACAGTTTTCAAGCAAGGGCTGCCAGAGCTACATATTTTGGAGGCTTTACCAGATGTTTTTTGTATGCTTGGGGAGTAATAAGACTATATAAGAGGAAGATCTTATAGAGCTTTTATCAGAAAAATCCTCATTATGTTGATTCTCCATTTGGCCAAACAAGCATCTGCCAAGGGGGAATTATGAACTGACTGTCACTGGGGACTTAAATGCCATGGAGAGGATACAGCCTCTTGGTAGTGTTAGTTATTCCATTAGCTCTGTTCTAGAGCTGTGCACAGTAAGTGGTCCTCAAACCTTCAGCAGCTCCCCCCTGCTAACAGACCAGCTGGTTGTCACTCTGAAGCCACAGGAGGAAATTCATGTTTCCTTCCAGTGTACTATTTAGAAAAATATAATCATTACAAACATTATCAAGCCTAGTAGGAAGCTACACCCAGGCTTAGTTTGTTCCCTTATATATATCAGTGCTGATACAACTCTCAATAAAAGAGGATAGGTCTCACCTTGTTCTCCCGAAGAAATGAAGTTGCCACTCTGTGGTTGTGAAGTGATAACTGTTCCTTTTTCAGATACTTTCTTCATTTCTCATCATAGTACAGGGTGAAATCACCTGTCCAGGTATCAAATAGATCATGTTATTCTATACCAACTAAATTCTGGTAGAGCAGTAGTGATCTATTCAGCTCTGAATCCATAAGGCACATTGCTGTGCATGGATGTTCTGCCAGAACTCTCTCTTGGGACAGGACAGGACATGGAGCAGCTCAGCCTGCCTAGCCACGTGTCAATGTGTTAGTGGTTTTTGTGCAAACCCTCATGACCTTGCAACATCACTGATGTAGCAGGTGTTATGAGCTTTTAATGTAGCTCCTTGGAGAACTGTACAGTTGGAAAAACAGGAACAGAGCCTTAGCCAAAGAATTTCCTTATTAAACACAACAGGTTTTTTTGTCTTCTTGTGTTTTAAATTTTGCATCATTTAATCAGTCACCTAAATTTGTCTTGAAGACTTCAAGTTTATATGCTTTTTAACATTTTGAGTGTCCTTATTCTGAATTAATGATTTTTCAACTAATGTCCCTTTACATAAAATATAATAATCAATAATCTCATTTTTAAAAGTTAGTGTTGATGAAAGTTAATATGCTAATAACAGTGACCTAATAGTGTGTACTTGATACAATCTAAGAATTAGTCTGTTAAAAAGAAATAAAACATGTAGTAGAAATCAAGAAAAAAGAAAGTGGGCTTTCGGATATATTAATTACATTTAATTTGGTTCCAGAATAACATGTGTTGCCAAGAAAACATTTCTTAAAATATCATCCAGATGAATTTTCCAGTCATCCTATTTGGCTTCCAAAGTAGTGATACCTGACGTTTTCATGACACACAGCCTCTAAATTAGCCTTCTTGGATTAATGTTTTAGTTATGGATGTTTAATTTTTTCAGTCCCAATGAAACAGTAGAGAAATTAATACCTTTTGTAATAATCTTTCACACAAAATACACTTGTTCATTTTTGAAAACAGTTTTTCCAGAGATACTAACTTGAAGTTGAATTATTTATTTGAGCTTGAAAGACCAGGTTTTGTGTTCAAAGATTTAATTATATTTTGATAATTTTGGCTGCAAGGTTTGACCTTTATTTTGTACCTTTTTGCAATTCATTATTCCTTTCCTCAGAGGACACTGGTGCCCTGTGTAACTTGGGCTTCTATGTCTCTTTTCCATAAGATCATATTCCGAGGAATGTTTCTGATAACAGAATCATAATCATTTAGGTTGGAAAAGCCCTTTAAGATTGAGTCCAGCCATTAGCCTAACACTGCCAAGTCAACCACTAAACCCTGTCTCAAAGCACCACATCTACATGTCTTTTAAACCCCTCAGGGATGGTGACACCGCCACTTCCCTGGGCAGCCTGTTCCAATGCCTGACACCCCTTTTGGTGTAAAAATTCTTCCTAATATCCAAACTAAACCTCCCCGGCACAATTTGAGGCTGTTTCTTCTTGTCTTATTGGTTCTTACTTGGGAAAAGAGACCAACACCATCCATGCTACAACCTCCTTTCAGGTAGCTGTAGAGAGCAGTAAGGTCTCCCCTCAGCCTTCTTTTCTCCATACAGAAGTTACATGACAGATCAAACAAAATGATTGTTGAAAACAGGGCAATAACAGTGCAGGTTTGCTCTAACAGGGTTTTTTGTAGCTTTCTTGGTCCTCTGTAAGATGTGAATGATGTTTTCTGGGGTCATGAGTCCATAAGAAAAAGTGACAGATGCATTAAGAGTGGGAGGAAGTTTACTGAACTGTGTAGGCATCTAATGCCATTTTAGACTACCAAAAATGTCCATGGTGTAGTAAGTACCTTGGGGGTTATAAAATGACATTAGGAACCTATATTTAGGAAACTGAATTTGAAACTATGTACAGTCATCTATTAATGGTTGAAATAATGTAATTGGTTTAAGTTATTGCACGACACTGTCTTGGGAATGTACCTACAGATGGAAACAAATTATAGAGATGTAGACATCAGATTCAATCTCATTTTATGTCATGATTTTTATAGCTGTCAAATTGGCAGATACTGTAACATACAAAAGTCATAGTCCATATTATGTTGGATTGTAAATGGGAGAGGGTGGTTTTTAGTTTACCAGGTAGGTTTCTGTTATCTGGAGCAGTATATTTTTAATACATATAGACACCAGTTTGAGGAATACTTCACAAACTGATGCTGTCAGTCATTACCTGTAGCCACATGAAAATTAGGTTTGCTGCTTTTACCATTAGATGTGGGTTTAATATTTTTTTATTTTACTTTTGTTAGCTGTTTTCCTTTTTAATCTTCTTTTACTGTGCTTTCTCTTGTTTCTGCCTTGAATTCACTGTCTATGAAACCCTGTTTCTTACCAGTTGGATCATAACAGCTGATCCAGAAAATTTGTTTACAAATAAGTTTTGCTGTTCTTATGCAGAGGAAAAGCTGTTTGAGGTTTGGTGGTTTTTTTTGTTTTTTGTTTTTTGTTTTATTTTGGTTTTTTCCGCAGTGACGCATTCTTCAGCACACTGAAAGATTTCTGTGCTAGATGTACCTGACATGTAATGCTCAGAGGAGTCTTGTTTTGCTCTTCAAGCATAACACCACATCAAAGCCCTTAAAATTTATGTACAGGGGATTATAGCCCCAATGCAGTTTTGCTTAGCAGTGCCAGTAAGGACTTCAAGCATAAATCTGAAAACTGTATTGTATTAGGCTTCTTTGTTGTTGTTTTTCCTAACCCCTTCTTATCTGAGGAAGAATACAACTTTTCTGCACACTGTAGTGTAGAAAACTAGTTGACGTGTACGTCTTCAGATCCTTATTCTTACAACTAACTGACAGTGCAGAAGGGTGTTGTGATTAAGAAGCCGCAGAGCCTGGCATTTGGGTACAGATCAAACAAAATCTGACTTGTCGTGCCATTAAAAAATTTCTGGTGAAACCACATAAAGCAGAATGCGGATGTATTGGCAGAAAGCGTCTCTCGGAAATCTTAGGTCTCTGAACTTTTCAGAGATTGCAGCAGCTTTCACTGTTTTTTTTGTTCAAGTCCATATAGATGCCACAGTGTTTTTAGACATACTCGGGGCTGACCATGTTCCAAGGAACTGCATGACTTCTTGATACTGTGGGCATTGATAGACTTTTATAATACCACTTTTTGGAGACAGAGTCAACCTGTAACCTCGCTTATTTTGTGTTGGCCTTGATCAGTATGATAAAATGATTCCATGTGATTTTTTTCCTTATGCACAGCTTTTTATGAAATAAACAGTATTTTCTGTGGCCACATGAGGTTGTTTGAACAGGAAACGGTTACTACAAGGCCAAGTATCAAATTGTTGATGTTTAATCGAAATGTGTATGAGTTAAATCTGTTCAGTAACTTTCAAAGAGCTTTCATCTTTGCTAATTTGGTCATTAAGTTCATAGGTGCACATGCTGTGAGAGGCAGAAATTTGAAGGAAGGTGTAAAAGACTCAATCTGAGCAAAACGTCAATTTTATATTCATACAAACTTTTTCCTGATAGAGTCCTACTAGCTAAGAGATTATCTCCAGAACGCCAGTATTTTGTCCTGAAGAAAGCTGTGGAACAGAACTGCGTTTAATTGGATTGTCACTCTGTAAAAGTCTATTAATGATACATTTTTCTGACAGCAACTCTGTGCTAACAATTGATCCATGCACAATAATGGATTTATTTAGCTACTGCTCCAAATACGGATCTTTATGTTGCTGCTTCCAGATTTTACTTTTGTCTTCCAAGAATTACCTTGACATGCTCACTCAAAGTACTGATTATGTTCACAGGGATGAAATCCGCTGCCAAAAACTATGATATCCTGTAGAAAGATTTTATCCATAGCATGATTTCAGATATGCTCTGAATGAAGATACAGTTTTAGTGTTAAGAAAAGCAGCAGATTAGTAAAACCTGACTTCCCTTGCCAAAGTCTTCCATGACTAGGGCTAAAATATGTGCAAGGAAAAATCAGTATTACTGATGAAAATTACTTAGTATTGGTTATAGATCTTAATAACCTTATTAACAATTAGGATTTTTCATAAACAAAAAAAAAAAAAAGGGAAGGATGGAGTAAAGTAACTGTTTTCATTGTGTTAATAAAATAACGTTATGTAGCTCTTAACTGGAACCTTTATAAAAGAGTATTTTCAGTGTTTATTTCATGTATTACAAAGTCATTGTCCTACAGTTTGTCCACAAACAACGTTATCATCTCTTGTTTATTTTTCCACATAACAGTAACACTATTAATAAAATTTGTATTTGCTTTTTCTGCAGAACCCAAATCAATTTCACAGTAGCTATTGATTTCACAGCCTCAAATGGTAAGGAAAACAAAAAATAGAAGTCTTGTGTATGTATGTGCTTTGTTCACATTTAAGTGTGCATATCTGTGTATCTATATCAGTATTCTGCTTTACTTCTTCGTGTTATTGATTATGTGTATGCCTGGCACCACCTGGAATCAGGATTCTGTATTGCTGAGCAACAGACTAGAGGCCAGTTCCTACCCAGAAAAGAAGGGCAAACAGAACACATAAATATTGAAAAAGCTAAATATAAAATATAAAATTTAACAGGTAGGAGCAGTTTGCAAATATTTGTGTACTTTTTGGTTGTTTGTTTATTATTATTATTATTATTATTATTATTATCATTATCATTATCATTATCATTATTGCTGGGAGAAGACTGGCTAACTTAGATGACCTCACAGAGAGGGGCAAAAGAAAGGAGTTTAAGGTGGAGTGAGGCTGCAGTGAGATGAAGCAAAGTTGTGATCCTCCTCCAAAGCTGCTTTCAGAATTACATAATACTTTTGTGAATTCTGTCTTCAAAGTGTATACCATATCATAAAATGACACAAATTCACACCTTATGAAGTTCAACAAGGCCAGATGCAAGGTTCTGCACATGGGTTGGGGCAATTCCAAGCCAGAGGGGGATATCCCAGCCATACAGGCTGGACAGAGAATGGATTCAGAACAGTCCTGAGGAGGACTACTTGGGAGTGTTGGTTGCTGTTGCTGAGAAGCTCAGCATGACCCAGCAATGTGCACTTGCAGCCCAGGAAGCCAACTGTGTCCTGGGCTGCACCAAAAGGAGAGTGGCCAGCAAGTCAAGGAAGGTGATTCTGCCCATCTGCTCCACTGTTGTGAGACCCACCTGGAGTCATGCATCCACCTCTGGGGCCTCCAGCATGGAGGGACATGGAGCTGTTGGAATGAGTCCGGAGGAGGGACATGAAGATGATCAGGGCGCTAGGGCACCTCTTCTATGAACACAGACTGAGAGAGTTGGGGTTCTTCAGCCTGGAGAAGAGAAGGCTCCAGGAAGGCCTAATAGCAGCCTTTTAGTACTTAAAGGGGACCTAGGAGAGTGCTGTAGAGGGACTTTTTAGTAAGGCCTGTAGTGATAGGAAAGGAGTAATGGCCTTAAGCTGAAAGAGGGTAGATTTAGATTAGACATAAGGAAGAAACTCTTCCCCATGAGGGTGGTGGGGCACTAGAACAGACTGCCCAGAGAAGCTGTGGATGCCCCAGCCCTGGCAGTGTTCAGTGTCAGGTTGGACGAGGCTCTGAGCAACCTGGTCTAGTGGAAGGTGTCCCTGCCCATGGCAGGGGAGTTGGACTAGATGAGCTTTAAAGGTCCCTTCCAACCCAAACCATTCTATGATTCTAAGTCTAATCACAGTTTCTTGTTGCCTGTTCAATGCTGAGAAGGTTTACAGCCACTGCTGTTAACCTATTAAAATGTATTCAGAACACTCCATTTTAACCTGATCGAACCACTTCTATTTATTCAGGAAATAAGTTCATTTTCTTTTAATGATCTTTTCTTTACAATTTCTACTTTCTTAGATTTATATAATTTTTAAGAGAGAAAATTTTGAAATGTTTCTGTTTTACAGTAAATCTGATTCTTGCTTTAACAGGTAACCCTTCACAGCCAACTTCATTGCACTACATGAATCCCTATCAGCTGAACGCTTATGGCATGGCACTGAAAGCAGTAGGTGAAATCATTCAGGACTATGATAGCGATAAAATGTTCCCAGCTCTAGGTTTTGGAGCTAGACTCCCTCCAGATGGAAGAGTATCACATGAATTTGCACTGGTAAGTAAATTAATATTTATAAATTGTTTTAATTTCTTTACTACAACATTTTTGGAATTCAGGTTCAGTCTTAAGTGATCACTGGACAAGTAGAGAACAGAGAATGTGGTAATTCTTCTGTCTAAAAGGCTATTTCAAAATTTTTCATCATAGTGAAGTTACTGATAGAAATCCAGAATGAAGAAGTACCTGTAGGCCAAAAATAGTAATAAAGAAAAGTAATTATCTCATCTGTAGCAGCATGAGAAGCAGATGCTTGAAAGAATTTAGATTGAAGCTGTTCTATCTTAAGAAGCAAGTAAATCATGATCCAGGATAATCTTTCATTATTATTGTTACTGTTTTCTCTCATTTTCTGGGATCTCTTTGTCTTTACCAGGCTGCTTAGTTTAGAGACATAGAGGTAACTAAGTGGACTCTAAGACTGGAGTGACCAGAACAAATCTGAGACTGGTCCATGTGCCAGTTAAATTACAAACCTAAAATCTAACAGGATTTTCCAGACAGCTTGATGTGTTGTAACTGATGCTTGTGATTGGTGTGGATGTTTATCTACTTGCTTATTTTGAAGTTTTTATTCTTCTGTAAGATAAAGTCAGAATTACAGCAAGTGTAGTTATATCAGGTGAGTGTAAATTAGATAGCAACAAAGACATGGCAGAAGAGTAGTGATTGTAGATGTGTATTTGTTCTGTCAGACTGTGCTAGAAAACAATGCCATATGTCTTATCTCAAGGAAAGGTTTTCCACATGGATAGTAATTTAGAACAGGTGCAATTGCAGATACTGATTTGAATCACAGACTTGCTTTGGACTTCCGTGTAGCAAGTTCAGATATACATTGGTACATATAATCTTAAGGCTATTAAAACAGCAGACTTATTCTTGGCTGCTTCCAGTTCTGAAAGCGGTTTCTCAAGTTAATCCAGTTAATTCATGAGGCATTATGGTGCTAATATAGAGGAAAAAACAGTCTTCCTTCCTCCATGTAGGCATCTCCCATTTAATGCTAAGCAGTTTTCAGCACTCTTTTAACATTCTAGATCAATTCCATTTAAAATCTCCTTTGCTTTTCCAGATTTGCAGGGAGGTATACTCTACCTCAGAATGAGATACTGGTACATTAAGGCAGTGAGGTGTTGTCACATACAGTAAGGTTATTTGGAAGTCTTTGAAGCTTTACATGGATCATTTGTTTGGCCTGACATTGGGTCATTAATCTGGGATTTAGCTTGTGTTTGTATTGTCATCTGTAAATAGGTGTCATTATTATAGAGTCATTATGGAGATAGGCAGTAAAATGCCAGCCCAAAGAATTTACTGTCCCAGCCATTTCAGTGGGTTCCCAAAGAATATGTTAGTTTCTTAATCTCTCTATACCAGTCCGAGAATCAGTTTTCCAATGTAGAACAGTGCACCGAAAGAATGAAGAGTTTATAGCTTACCTTATACTCACATAGCGTAGGAACATCAGGATCTGCTTACCATTTCTTTTTTCATATTTTTAAAATAAGAAATAATTGAGCCAGAACTGTGTTCTTAAACATTATTCCAGTTTTATATCTGCCCTGTAATTCATAACTTAACTCCACACAGGGAAATGCCTGTTACTATTTTACATGTAAGAAAGACTGTTTCATTCTTGTTAGGATGGTATTTATGTCTAGGAAGTATTTATGTCCAGTTCCAGTGATTCAGGCTGCACATATAATAGCACGAAGCTGCTAGAACCTCCTTCCCTAAGAGTTAACACTCAAAACCAGCCATGGCACTTATATTAGTCACTTGTAGTAAACTCTCTGAATAGATCCTGGAATGCTTAGGTCTTTGCCATTTAAAAAGATACACCAGGTAGTGTTCACTAACCTACATCATTTTTGCTTCATAATTACTTCTAGTGATTAATCATCTTTTATTTTCATTAGAATGGAAACCCTCAGAATCCGTACTGCCATGGAATTGATGGTGTAATGGAGGCATATTACAGGAGTCTAAAATCTGTACAGCTTTATGGACCAACAAACTTTGCCCCCGTAATTAATCATGTAGCCAGGTAAGCATCACAGTAGGTAATTCACAGAAACTTCTTACTGTCGGTACAACTATCACATACAAGTCTAACAGTTGCATGATGCTCAACATTGAAAAAGATATTTATGGTTGTTTTGTTTATTCAGTTTAACATGATTAACTTGTACCTTTGAGTAGGTTTGAAGACCATGTGATAGTATTACGAAGAATTTCATCACTGATTAAAAATAAATACAAGTGATCCAGTTGATCCACCCTCTGCTAAAATCTCAGAAGAAATAAAATTTTTGTGAGATCACTCTGCCATGCTCCTTTTTTGTCCTTTGGAGCACAGAGTTTTTGCTTCAGAGAAAAGACATAAATCTATTAAAAAAGTACTTTTTAAATGCATATGTCGTTCTTCTAATCTCAAAATGTTCAAAATGTAAACAAAATTTTCTACGGCTTTTTGTCACAGCAGTTCCCAGCTGGTCATGGTGCTGTTACGGCAACAGCGCAGCAGCCACCACTGGGGACCCACGGTGCTGTGCTATGCTCATCTAGCTTCTCAAAGTAAAACCTTCTTGTGTTTGTGGAAGTTTCTTAAAGAGGATAATGTTGCCTTATTGTGGCAGACAAGATCATGACTTACAGTATCCCTGCATTTGTTGGTATAGGAAAAGTGATATGTCTCAGCTAATTTAGCCAAGTAACTACCTGAACAGATTTTATTTTATTTATAGATATAGAGAAAGAACTAGTGTTTATAAAATAAAACAGTAGGGATGCATAAATCATTGTACTGTTAATGTTTTATTTATGAGCTTGCAAAGTATATAATTGTTGCAGAAAATATGTATTTACTGTCTGTTCTTCCTCTTGGTAGTTCTATAGCTCAATGAAAAATAATTTGCAGGTTCCATAGTGCAAAGAATTTTCTGTGCACCCCAGCATGGCTTGGGTTGGTTTCAGTTATTTATCATTAGGATTAGTTGTTCCATCTTCGAATCATACCATGCAAATTATGTACATGCATATCCCACTGCTTCTGTTTAGCAGCTAGCTGTTTCCTTTTAATCTTCTCTTTGGCAGGGTATCTCCAGAAGCAGTTTTCAGATTGTGAGGAAATATGCCAATTCTTATGAGAGCTGAATTCCATGTATGGAATTCCAGGCATTTGTTGTCTGTATTAGCCATGTTAGCTGGAAATCCAACCCATTGATTTTTTGGCTCTTTCTTCTTCTTTAGAACTATTGTATCAGCCGAGCTGGCTGATTCAGAATTTTGCAGTTAACCTCAAGCCTCCTGTGCATTGCAAAAATTCATCATCTAGTACCATCAAAGCATTGGCATACATTGAGTTCCTTTTCTAACCAGTTGTTTTTCAGGGATATTTGTCAACTTCTGCAGAATTCCAAAAGCCTGCCACCTGCATTTGTAGTTCTTCCGCTGAAGTTTTGTCTAAATATCAAGTGGTTGCAAACTTTGGAAACTCCTTCTGGTAGTAAATCACACTGTACTATAGTGAAAAAGTTAAGTATCTTCCTGAGGATTTCTACTGCATGATCATCCTTAATACAGTCCATGTTCCAGCCCAGTTCTCAGTAACATGATTTTCTTTCAGTGTTCAGTTTCTTCACTCTTCTATTGACTTTAATATACATGGTAGCAGAAATTATGATCTAGCTGCATTTACTCTTTGAACATACTTTCAGTCTCAAAGAAACTTCTTCCCACATCCCTCCTACTTCAAATATGCCTCTGATGAAATCTCTGGAAACTGTGTCAGATATTACCATCCTGTTGTGATCTCAGAACTCTTCAGAAGCTCTTTAAGCAGATAATGACTTTATTATCCTTCCCCTGACTAGGGAATTATCTACACCAGATTCTACCTAGTGTCATTTGTTATCTCCCCTCCTCATAGAAAATCTTGCTTGCAGAAGACTTCAGAATGTGTTATTCTGCGAAATAACCAAATTTCTATTCAATTTCTTCAGTGTGGGCATGTAGTATTAAGTGCTCAGAAAGAATAATGAATTTTTGTTTTACTCTCTTGTCTTATCATCCCTTGTCACTGCAGTCATCAACGAAAAGATCGTAAACAGTATGGAAAAATGAGGTTAAAAAAGTGTCTGCATGGCAGAGAAAATGTATTCCACAGTAGGTCTTATTAATCTAGATATTTAACCATCTGTTCCTACTGCCAGGATATAATTAGATGTTCAACAGGTTCATTGTCTGTGTGGCTTTTCTACCTGTCTGTATCTTGGGGACGGAGAGAGAGGAGAGTAGCGACTTTATGTGAGTTGTAGATTCCATTTCACACACATTCCTCCAAACTCTTCCAAATGTTGTGGTCACAGCATCTTATTTATTGGCCGTACTTGCTTGCAAATGCACTGTATAACATCAGAGTTAGAATTTACTAAGCACGTGCAATCATCATGAGCATCATTAGAACAGATCCTGTTTGGTGACACAGACCTTTCATGTTCAGTGCCCAATGAGACAGTGGCAGTCATATTCTGTACTGGGGCATTCCACAGTATTCATAGGGAGACTCATATTTTTTTGTCCCGCTCTCCATACTGCTTATCACCAGTTTTATCACAAGGTTCTCCCATTTGACTCCTTCACAGCACCAAGAGCCTTCATGAAGAGCTGTAACTATATTGGCTGCTGTCAAGTGAAGCAGCAAGCGGAGCAGCCTGTTCCATGCAAAAAAAAATAAGTTCTTCACTAACCATATAGGACACTTCGACCCATGGGAGTTGAAGATAAATGAACCTAAGTCTTCATTTCTGGAATGCAGGCCACAGAGTTCAGTGTGGCTGCTACCAACTCACCATCTTTCAGGACTTTCCAAATCTTCAAAAACTACTCATTTTCCAAGAGCTTCTTGGGCCCTTCAGCTGAGGCGGGACTGGAATGGCACTGGATACTCTTCATCTTGTATTTGTGTACAGAACAGGGAGAAGTTTGGGTCTTGAAATCACGTATGTGGCTGGTGCAAAGAGATGAGTATGTAAGCCAAGGCTGCAGGGTGCGTGTTCAGCCATTTTACGAATATGCACATAAATGGGAACTGTGAGTCTGCTGGTATGGTCAGCAGTACATAACCTGGTTTTGTAACACAAGAAAAAATTTAGTGAAATATTTATGTAATGTGCTGATTCCTGGTAAATTGTATTTGTTTTATAAAACCTATATGCATATTCCCTTCATACCAAGCTATGTTCCTTAGAGGTAATAACTGTTTAATAACTTAAACTTTCTAACAACTCATGATTTTTTAAAGGGCATTTTGTCCACGCTCCTCTTTGTGGTGATACAGTTCCCATTTTCACTGATTCAACACATGCAGATTATCACTACCAATATTGTATTAATTAATGTTTTTCTGATGTTCTCATTCAAGAGTAATGTCCATCTTAATTATGAATGTCTTTACTTTTGAAATCCACTGCATCATATTTCTGTATTTTTATTAGTCCTTAGTAGTTAAATTTTTAGAATAAAGCTTCTTTTCATATTAGTTCCTTTGTATAAAGGGATTTTTTTACTATTATAATGTTGCTTTTCTTCCATTAGATATGCCGCTTCAGTAAAAGATGGCTCCCAGTATTTTGTTCTTCTCATTATCACAGATGGAGTTATTTCCGATATGGCTCAAACAAAAGAATCCATAGTAAATGTAAGTTTTGCTGAAAGTGTTGAAATTCAAAGGAATTGCATTTCTAGGAGTTAATATTTGGGGTGATAAAATAAAATAGTTAATATTTAAGGCACTAAATTTGTTCCATAAATTAACATTTTTTTTATTATGCATAACGACAAAAAGAAACCAAAACTGGAATCTCAGCTTAATTAACTAGTGTTCTGTGGGAAGTGATACTTTTCCTCTCCGACACTGTGTGTTCATATGGTTTTCCTCATCTGATTCTTGCCTCCTCCTTCCTCATGCACATTCCACCATGTGGACTGTTCTTTCTAGTAGTTGCAGACAGCTTTGATGCACACACCTCACCACCACCACCACTTTTTAGAAACTGCTCCAAACTTTCTGATCCCAAATGGCAAGCGTACCAGTCATTTGATTTCCTTCTAAATAGTTCCCTGGGATTTTAAAAATTCTTAGTTGTTTCTCAACTTCTACATTATTTTCAATATTTTTCTCTTCAAAACAGCTATGCTTATAATTAATAAACTGTATTATGAACAAGTTTCACTTTTGCGCCTGGGAGATGTCAGGTGAAAGTGCACAGAAACAGCCATCAGACAGGATTTGAAAAGATCTATACTAACAGTTTAGAACATACCACAGTGGATCTAGTTGCTAGTGGAGTGGTGGCTGAAAAGCCTACATTAAAATAATTGAGCATCATGTCAAAATGAGTAGCGTAGAATTAGGCAGCCTGTTTTTTGAGGCCCACTGTCTCTACCTCCAGTAGAGACTCAATACCATTCTGGTTTGTAGGGTGCACATGCAAATATTACTGAAATGTTCTTGCATCTCTTTCCCTGGAGAGCAAGATGCCCTCAAGTTCTAGCCAGCAGCACAAGGACAGGGTCTGTGTCAATAGGGACTCTGACATCCCACCTCTAAGTTTTTATACCCAAAGCTACACGTGTGTTTGAAGGTACCACTTTGCTTCCTCTCCTCTTCCAGTATTAAAATAGGATAAACCACTTTTAAAGCAGATAAACAAGCTTTTAGCTTGGAGGTTCGTCCTCTAGTTTAGCTTAGAAGTTTGGTAATAAAAAGGCTCCATGGACCAAAAAGAGCAGCTCTTGATTTAACTTGTCCCTCAGTTTAAAGTCCATATGAGACCAACAAGTTCAGTTGGCTGATGTTTTGTAAAATTAAGTAAATAATTTGCCACTAAGACACAGAAAAACCTGGTTTCCAGTAATAGTTAATTTCCAGGAATAATAGCTGTTAGCCTGCAACTGTCTGGAAATACAGATGTGTTGTTAGCTTGGAATGAGTGGACGTTTGGGAATATTTGCTGTCTTTATGAAGATGCATTTGGTTTTCTGTGTACTCTTTGAACTGTGAGCACAGCGTACCATGACAGAACTAATTAAATGCTATTCAATAGCAGTTTTTTCTGTCTTAAAAATATCCAAAATAATAAAATGGGCAGTGATGTTCAATGCAGCTTGATACGTATAAAACTCAAGAAGGGTATATTTCATTTTTTAACACTAATCGTGCTTTTAGGCATCTTTCTCATTACAGCATATATGTCAGACACATTCTGTTTTACCAAATTGTTTAAAGGTTACACTGTCATTCAGGAAATGCCAGCACTTAAGTTTATATGCAAAAGTTTAACTCTTCGTCTTTATCGTGTCCTTGCCACTTACTGTTTCATATACATTGTGTCGCATAATATTGTGTCCGAGTAGGAATGTCTTTAAAGGATGTTTACAGTCAAGTGGTAAGATTCTAGAAAACATCTGAAAAACTGAAGGTGTTATGTTGTAAGAAATGCCGTCATGTCTGGAAAATATTCCATACTCACTATTATTGACTTAGGCAGTGCCCTGTATTTCAGATACAATTACACTGTATTTGTGGACCTTAATCGCAGACTGACTGATGTTGGAAGGGACCTCTGGATGTCATCTTGTCCAGCCCTCTGCTTGAGCAGGGCCACCTAGAGCTGTTTGCCCAGGGCTTTTAACTATTATCTTCAGTAGCACATTAGTTTTTAACTAACAAGTGATTATTAGAGGGGTTTTTTGGTTTTTTTTTAGTTTGCTACAAAATTTTAGCTGGAAGCTTGACTATGTAGTGAATGAATTTGCAGTGATTTGTAGTGATGAATTTGCAGCCAGTGTGTAGCACATAGTAGTGTACAATGTCTAGTGGTGTAGAACATTAAATAGTGATTTATAGAATGGCATATTTTCATTGTTTCAAATAGCATGTTGACAGTAATTAACAGTAAAGCTACTTAAAGTTATTTTTTTATATATATTTGTATTATGACAAATGAAGAATGGGAAATGCTGATGATATATCTAAAATTATAATGTCTTCTAAATGAGGGTAAAAAACATGTTTTATATTCCAAAAGAAAAATATAACAGTATGTTGTAAAACCACTTGACTTCAGACTTCAGTGAAGCCGAAAGTGTAGATCTATCGTTTTGGCTAGTGTATATTCCCATTTAAAATTGCTGTAGAAATTTCACAGTTCATCAGAATATCTCAATAAGGAACAGTTGTTAACCCTGACATTTGGTGACGGGTTTTTTAGTTGTTACCCTCCTCAACAGAGGCAGTTTCGGATCATTTCTTTAAAGTAACAGATATCTGGTGCTACTGTTGCGGCAGGAAAATCCAGTATTTATTACACTGTCTTTGTCATTGTAAAGGTTTTACAGAGAGTTTATTCATGGAAAGCCAGATATCATCTTCGCCTTGTTTCATTGAATGAAAAAGATTACGTAAAATTAAAAATCTTACTGTAAGTCAGTTCGATATCTGACTTACTTTGTGGCATGGATGACTGACTTGAATAAAATTTCATTCATGGAAGAAATATAAGATACATATTAGTCAGGTAGTTTATTCTCTTGAGAAGAACTGACATAAGACCTGTGTAAAAAAAATAATGTCACATAGTGCCAGGCAGCTATGTAACATCGAGAAACAGCAAAGTACATTTAAATACATGTCAGACTGTTACTGGGAACATATTTGCAATTAATGTCAGTTTGCAGAAGCTTCCAAGATAAATTTGTTGTCTTAGTTGTCAGATTAGCATTAAATCCTAACATAGTTTGTGTTTAATTACTATCCCATAGTATTCCAAGATTTTATAAAGAAAAAAATAAAATAATCATCTTCCTTTCTCTCTTCATCCAAGATGTTTTGTACCATTTAAGCAGACACTTTACACAACTCAACTTTTCAGGTGGAAAAAAAAATGTTTCTTAAAACATAACTTCTGCATTTTTTTTTATTCCAATAGTCCTCAGATCTCACATATTATTGGCATAGGTTATGTTATCCGTTAAACCTCTTTTTCTTCTTTTGAAGGCTTCAAAGCTTCCGATGTCAATAATTATAGTGGGGGTAGGACCAGCAGAGTTTGATGGTAAGTGTTCAATTTTTTCCTAGAATTTTTAATATTTGTTTACATTTTAGTACTCTAATATGTGGCCTTTCAAACAAATATTGTTCTTTATAAGAGCCATCATATGGAACAAGCAATAAGAGTTGTTGACATTTCCAGCTGGATTGATTGATAACTGAGTATGATTTCAAGCTACCATGTGGAGCTGTGGAGCCCCTCAGGCTCTCTGCTCAAGTCACAGAACCATATGGGGGCTCTGCATTTACAGAGCTCCAGAAGATGAGTGGAAAAAACCCCCCACGGTAAAGTAAGCATACTCAAGTAATGTTGAATTTCTTCAGCACGGATATTTAGTGGCCTTGTGAAGTCTCAGTTGACTGGAAATATTCATCATCTGTTCTTACTGTGGTAAAAAATACTGAGAAAAATAAATACGTTTGAGGAGGTGATCTAGGTTAAACTGCATTTCACAATATAATGGGAGTGAGCTTCACTGTGTAGCAGCATTGAGAAAATATTACAACAGGAAAGAAATTACCAGGCTTATTTACATATTCTTTCATGTGATGTTCCAGAACACTATTCTCTGTTGCAATAAGTAAGCTGTTTCTGTTGTTTGGACTAATTTAAATGCCATCATGTATATCACTGCACTATGAAGTGTAGACATTCCCTGTATATCTATTCTTCAAAGTCCTACATCCTTTCTTTTTAATTCTAGTATTTCTGGTTCGACATAATGCCTTCTTTTGTACATGAAATATACTTAATACTACCACTTTTGTATCATGTAAATAGTCACTAATTACTTGAATGTTTTTGTACAGTATTCTAAGAGTATGAAAACAAGAGTTAAAAATAGCACAAGAATAATAGTTTATTGGGAGTTGACTTTCTTACACTTTTTGCCAAGTGATATATTAGTGATAATTTTGAGTATCTTACTCCTTGAAGAGACCGTCAAGGTGGATGCTTGCACTTCAGATGGTTGTATGTCACAAGCAATGAAAAAGACAGTATATCTTCATAAATGCATATGAGGGAAATTTGCAAGCTTCATTTTCCCCCCTGAGAATTCCAACTTCAGTCATATGTCACTTTTCTGTGACCCTTCCTTTGCCTTTTCCCTTTCTTCCTGTTTGCCCAGTCCTTGGGTTTGCCCAGGCTCCCCTTAACTTGGTCAGAACCTGTAGATTCTGTCTTCTTTTTACTTCTGGAGCTTGTCTTTGCAGGGTTCTTGAGATGCCATCGCTGTTGCTTTTATTAAGGTAGGATTCTGTTTATAGTGCAGAATACAGTTTCCATCTCTGGACCCACACTCCATGACTATACTGCCTCTGTGAAATTCACCCGTGAGGTGTGTGCCAAATCTGGAGTCCCTCAGTGTCCAAGAGGGCAGAGAAATTACTTTTCCACCCACAGAAATTCCTTCTGGAATAAAAACAGACTCCATGACTGATGTGGATACTGAAGAAGTGTGTGTGTGTAGGAGGGTATATGTTCCAGGCACACTGTCTTACAATTGCAGTGCCAGTCAAGCATCAGTTCTGCTGTAGAGAGACTAAGCTACTCGTCTCCAGGTTTCACTGCCCCCTGGATCTCCCAGTCCCTGGGGGTTACCAGAGGGTTTCTTAAAAGTCTGGAGCTCAGATAGTGTGCTGGTTTGACTGAAATCAAGTTCATTTTTCTTCATGCTGTTAGAATCTTTAGTAGCTAATACAGTCATTTGTTTTGGGTTTAGTATAAGAATAATGTGATAGCACCCTAGCATAGTGTTAACGTTTTCTTTCAGTAGCTTGCTCTGTTTTGAAGTCAATATGAAAAGAATGTAAGAACTCAATGATATCTGGGCTGTCATCAAGGAAACTTCAACCTGACAGTTCCTGACAGTTCAGGAAACTGTCATCAAGGACTGCTTCAACCATTCATCTGCAGGTGAAAATTGATAGAAGGGGGGCACAGATGGGACAGCATCTAAATTGACATCCAGGTTGATCAGCAAAATACGCCCTGCCATTATTGTCATGGTCACTGTAAAGCTGGAGCCAGCTTGTCTGGCTGGTTAGTTTGGGTCCTCTAGGTCATTAGTTTGGTTATTTCTGTTCAGGAGTTCTGTTCCATTGGGTGTTGGGTGTTTGGCTTTTTGCCATTCTGCCATTTTGCAGTTGGTCTTTTGGCCTTTTTCCTGTTTGCTCTCTCTCACTGGGATCAGTTGTTTGGGACCAGGCTGCTCTCCTCTCTGGGACTGGCTGATTTGGCGTGACTGGAGTTTTGTGAGGGATTGCACTATGTATTCGTGTGTATATATATATATATATATTAGTATATTATTATTGTTTTGTTGACTTATTAAACTGTTTTTGTCTCAACCCAGGAGTTTTTCCCTTCTGTTTGTTTTCTCCCCTATCTTACTTGGGGGATCAGGGGAGTGAGCAAGTGGCTATTGTGGTCTTAGTTGCTAACAGGAACAAAACTACAACAGATAGGATGGCACATACATTTGGCAGATCTTTACACAAGGATGCAAGGATGACTATAACAGGTCAGATCAGGGGTCTGTTTTTATCTGATGTGGCCATAGGTTGTGCTTTATGTCTATTTTGGAAATTTTCAGTGGATCTGTCCTTCAAATACTTGTTCAGTCTCCTGGATTGAACACATGGACATTTTTTACATCAGCAGCATCAGCTGGCAATGTACCATACAGACCTACTAATTTTTTCTTTGGACAAACATGCTCTTTGGTTTGAACTTGGCTCCTGATAGCATCATTTGTGCTTTCTAGTTGTTGCATTGGACGAACTAGGTTTTCAAATGTTGGTTTCAGTGAACTCGGCTCAATTTGTAAAACCCTGAGAAGCTCAGTGATGCAGGGCTTTGGTTTTCATGGAGTATGCTCAAAGAAGGGTTGTAGGATTGCAGATCCAACGACTGAGCAATAGTCCGTGATCCCAACTCCATCCATTTCAACGCTGACCAGAGAGCAGGTGTGCTGTTCTTTCTAGAATGGCTTCTGGGTATCTGGGCAATTTTAGTTTTTCTGGATCCTGTTCAGAAAGATAAAATAATAAGTTGAATATTTTTTTTAAGAACTCCTCATTCCTGTCACTGCTTTTCCAGTATGAATGTGAGTTATTATGTCTTTGTGCTGTATCCTATGATATCTTCTGTAAGAATAATTGCTAAAGATGAATTCTTCTCCACCTATGAAAGCATAAATATAGCCTTAACAAAACAGATATACTTGCTGGTTTGAGAGCTGGAAGGATGAATACCTTATCATGGTCTCTTTTATTCTGAAGATGACAATAAAGGCAAAAAAGTATGAATTGCCAGTATGAAAAAGTGCAAAATAACTGCAAAGCATGGTGTCTTTTATGGCACCAATGATCTTAGAGTTACTTAAATAACAATTGTTGGCTTTGTGGCTCTGAAGTGTAAATTGACTAAAGTTTTTCTCAGTAAGTTTGTTTTTGTTGTGTAGCTGAACTCATAGATTAATTGTTCTTGTTTCTTCTTTTTTAAGCTATGGAAGAACTGGATGGTGATGTAGTGAGGATTTCTTCAAGAGGAAAGTTTGCAGAAAGAGACATTGTGCAGGTGAGAGAAAAAATTTAATGGTTAGATTTTACTGATCCTCTTTGTTTGAACTCGTGTTTCTTTCCATAGTCCTGCCTTTCATTTTACCTTAGCACTGACATACTTCATCTTGGGGTGTTCATAACAAGCTCAGAAATTCTCTGTGGTATCTGTTAGCCTTTGTGTAACACATAGTAGTGGATTTGCATTCATTAGGAAATGACCCCTAACTGGCAGCACACTGATATAAAGTCTTAGGGTTATACAGCCATGGGATAAGAGTTGGGTGCCTCTGTACTGAAATCTCACTATAATATAACACCATGAAGAAAAACTGCAACTTCTGTAGAAGTCAGCGATACCTAGATCTCTAACGAGTGCATTTGAGATGCCTACAGTGTCTTTTCTTGACTTGCCAGTCCAGAAGAGCATAAGTGTCTCCCAGTTCTTATGTTGTGTCTGTCACACATGACCATGCAGATGTCTCATGCTTTAATGAACCTCAGGTGATAGCTGGAACAAGTTGTCCAGAGAGGTGGTAGATGCCCCGTCCCTGGAAACGTTCTGGGTCAAGTAGGATGAGGCTCTAAGCAACCTGATCTAGTTGAAGATGCTGCTGCTCATTGCAGGGTAGGGTTGAACTAGGTGACCTTTAAATGACCTTCCAACCCACGCTCTTCTATGATTCTGTGACCTGTGTTTACATGTCTGAACCAAGCCCCACGAGTGCTACTCTCATCTGCATTCCACAGATGCCTCTGTTGTTCTGCCAAAGTCCTCCTGTTCTGTTCCTGCTCCGTACAGTCGTTCAGTCCTCCCAGTAGTTGTCATTCAAACCTAGGCAACCCCTGGCAGGCTGCTGTAGCAGTTTTGTGTGCACATGCACACCCACCGTAATCCCCGTTTCCCTCAGAGCTGCAGATATCTAGAACTCCACAGCTGTCCAAACAGTGTGCTTCATCCATGCTCCAGGCACACTGTCGTGCTTCCTGATTACCTGCTCCCTTGGAGAAACTTCATTTCATTATTTTTTTTGATCAAATAAAATTAACTAGCTATGCATTTTTTATTTTCATGGGATACTAAAGTGGAAAAAAAAGAAAGAGAAAGACACTGGCTCAGCACACTAATCCCTGCTTGCTAAAGTATTAAAGTTGACATTTGAAAAGCAGCAAACTACTGAAAAATTGGATCAACCTGATGACCGCAGAAAGAATGATATCTGTCTAAAACTAATTCTTTTATGGAAGGCATATTTTCCTGAATGCATTTATGAAATTTCAGTTGAAAGGGACCCTCAGTGATCATCTAGTCCAGTTCCCTGACCACTTCAGGGATGACCAAAAGTTTAAATATATTATTAAGGGCATTGTCCAAATGCCTCTTAAACACTGACAGGCATCCTTAGATTCAAACCTTTCCTTACATCTGCCATCTCTTCTCCCTTTTTTCTTCCTATTTGTCAAAATTCATAGTCTTCACTTACTTTTCCTCTTGTTTATTTTATCATCTTTCTCTCCAAGCCAGGTTGGATTTTTATATTATTGTTGGTTAGTAGAATATATGTGTTTTGAATAACTGAGCTATACGACTAGCTCATATCGCAGGTGATAATGTGTTAATAGTAATTAAGGTCATGTTGCAGCTGATGAACTTTGGAATGTGTATATTTGTTTTCATTTATATATGCAGGAACTGTAACTTTTCTGGACCCCAAATGAGTTTTTCTGCAAAGCCATGTGCTATGTCAGATCTTTTTAAAGCTAATTCAGATATCTCTGGCATGCATTGCACTTATGTTTAAATGCATCTAAATGTACACAATGTAATTATACATAATTTCTCCAAACGGCAGCAGGTCCAAAAGCCACTGGTTTTACATTCAAAAGGCATAAATGCATAGAGTTCTTCAATTGTTATAAACAAGATTTGTGAAAATACTGTGCATCAGAAATATTCTAATTCCTTCTGAGAAATAAAACTGATATGCAATGGATACCCTTTTGTATTTCTTTAGAATTCATTGCACATCAGAAATGCAATAAAACATTTATTTACTACTAATATATTTCAATCAGAATTTTACCCCAAAACATATTGAATTGCCCAAAGGTAGTATTATTTTTTGATCTTTTTCTGTCCAAATACTAACAAATACATCATAGGCTAGCTAAATAAATAAAAAGGGATAATGTCAAAACCTTTACATTTGGTATGACCGTTAGTTTGTATCTGGCAGGATTAAAACGACTTACTTTTATAAAATTAACTACTCAAATATAAGGAGTTTATCTTTGTTGTGTATTAGATTAGTTAAAATTAGCCAGTGAAATTAACTGTTAATTTTAGCAGTCAGTATTGTGAAATATTTAAATTAAACTAGTAGGGGAAAAAATAGCCTGCTAACAGTGAGTCGCCATATCTATTATATTTACTGCTGACTGCAATTCAGGTAAAGACATGACCTTCATTTTTCCCTCCTCGCTAGTATACATACGTATTGTAAAGACTCTTTATTATACGTGTAGCAATTTTCCTCAGTTTATTTCATTTCTGCTCCTTTGTTATCCTTTTTCTATGTAAGTAGCTTTAGGAAAATACTTGCTTGTATTAATCTACCTATTGTTTCTCTTGAAAATTGTGTATATTAGCCTTTTAAATTAAACTCTCAGACTATAGAAGGCTATATATACACATGCTTCTATTTTACACTCCATCAGTTTCCCTTTGGTTTTTCTTCCATCTTTGGTTCTGTTCCTCTGCCCCCTCTGCTTCTTCTACGTGGCAATTCTAGGCCCTGCTGGCATTGCCAGCTGTCCTTGCATATTTGTATGTATACTTATCTGTCCATAGTTACACCAGCTCCTCTGATATATATAAATATATATATATATATATACTGTAAGGAGAAGGGGGGGAGAACTAATTCATTCCAACTATTAATATATTGTATAGTTGCCTTTCAACAATTAGGCTGCTGAAGGAGCCTCGCTTTGCTGCAGAACTGTGGTCTGAGTTTTCATGTCCACAGACTAATGGGTAAGGTGATCTCTTGGGATGGGACACATTTTGTTCTTCAACTCAGACTCCATCTGCTTTTTACATGCGACTGGCATTGCATTAGAAAATGAATAAGCACACGAGGGGGAAATGAACACCAAGCTTATCCCTTCCCAGCTGAATGTGTAAACCTGCATACTACAGAGATGCTCATTTTGGTTTGTTGTTCTTCTGACTTCATGCGTCTGGGGACAGTCAGGTATATTCTTACGGAAAAGTTGATGGAATTTAAGAATGAACAACCACTTGGAACAGGGCAGTGCTGGGCTGGCTTCTGAACACTGCTAGAGCCTTTTTTGTGAGATGGAGGATTCAGTACTAGTAAATGTCACAGTATGTGCTTGTCTTTTGTACTGAAGAATTACTGAATAAACACAGAAAGACAGCTAAATATGGAACTGCAGATACCTCGTGCCCTGGCTTAATACCCTAAAATCAGGTTCCTTTTTGCCTGTTGTTCTCCTGCCCTTATGCCTGATACATTCTTGGCCACCATCCAATGAAGAGGTAAAGAAAGGATGCTCCTATCTGGAATAAAGGCGGCTCTCACTGCATAGTCCTGCTGACTGCTCTTGCAGTCCTGTTGACCATGGCAGCCTGGGCGAGCTGGCTCTGCTGGAGCAGCAAGGTTGGACCAGAGTGTCTCTAGAGATCACTTCTGGCCTCAACTACTCCGTGACTAAGTCGTCATCTTCTGGCAAACTGCGGATCTCCTGCTTCCTGGGGAAATGCCCCAAGCAGTAGCTGTTTACACTTAATTTGGTGACAGGTTTCAGTTTAATTCAATGTTGTTCAAATCCTTGCCTTGAAGCCTTTTTTTTCTGGCAATTTGAGTTAAGCTTAATAACTTTTCAGGAGAGTTATGCGAAAACTTATCTGTTACTTGAATTCTAAACGCCTTTTAGTAGGAGGTTGATGCCTAGATAGGTGTCGTAAGTCTAGAGTGAGAAGTGCTTTCCAAAGTCATCATAAAAATTATTTAATTAAGTTAAAATTCTTTGCTGCTGAAATGTTGTCTTTGTTCTGGGGATCTTTTGTTTTGTTTGTTTTGCTTTTTTTGCAGGGGCTGGAGGAATCCAAGTTTCTTTTTTTATTTGTTTAATATATTTAGTAGATCTCTTTTGTTTATTTCTGTTTTTTCTGGAAAACTCTCAGGATCTCAGAAATACAGTGTGGGCTAAACTCTCACTGTAATTCATTGTTCCCCTAAATCTTGAAAACTTCAGTGCTTTTTAGAAAAGTGGAATTTAATCTGTAGCCTTTTTTGCTGTGCATCCAAGAAATCAAAATCTGTCTGATTGGTTTAATGGGCAAAAAAGTCTTCAGATTTTACAGTTCAGCCAGAGGATGAGAGATCTGCGAATCTGACTTCTTAATCAGTTCTAGCTTTATCCTGGAGTACAACAGTTAACAAATCTTCCCTGTTTTGAGAGCAGGAGTGGAAAGGCATCATTAGACTTTGAATTCCGGCATAGCATAGTGTAGCATGTCAGTACCAGAAGCAGCTCTGGACACTGAATCCCAGTTTTGGAAAGTCCCCCAGCTGTTACCCAGAGATAGGCTCCAAAACCTGAGCAAGAAGCAGAATTTCAAAGCAGCCTTCTCTTTGACATAACCCATGAGCTGTCTTAACCCACTAGATCCCTGCATGCTGTCTGTTGTGAATAAAAATCAAGGAGTTTAGATTGTTGGGTTTTGTTGTTTGTTTGTTTGTTTTCTATACCAGTAGCAGAATAATCTCATTAATTATTATGAAATTCGAGCTAGAGCTGGGTAACTAACCCTTTGTAGGTGTTGCAGATCTGGGTATCACATTAAAAGTTCCTTTTTTAACCCAATCCTTTTTGCTTAGATTCTTCATTAATTTGTTAGTACTGTGTAAAAATTGTTCAGGTGGTTCATAGTTCTACTAGGTATAATGCAGAATGGTCAAGAATATAAAGTCATCCTTTCTGTTTTGTTCACTTCAGATGGCAAAAATTCTGTTCACAAATTCCCAGAGCAGAAGCAGTTTGGTAGGAGAGCCCCATAATCAGGAAAAGTAAGCTAAGAATAGGTTTCTGAGGCAGAATTACCTTCTTGTACGAAAAGGGGTTGAGAGATAAATCAAATATATTGATGAAACATCTAATCAGCAGTCTGAGCTAGCCATGGCTTATGAGAAGTTTACCCAAGTGAAAGCATGGCACTGTTTCTATTAGAAGATGGATTTTTAATAATTGAGATATGTGTATATCTACAATATGGAATGGAATGGAATGGAATGGATCACAGAATCACAGAATCGACTGGGTTGGAAAAGACCTCAGAGATCATCGAGTCCAACCCTTGGTCCAACTCCAGTCCGTTTACTAGATCATGGCACTAAGTGCCATGTCCAATCTCAGTTTAAAAACCTCCAAGGACAGCGAGTCCACCACCTCCCTGGGCAGCCATTCCAATGCCTCACCACTCTCTCTGTAAAGAATTTCTTTCTAATATCCAGCCTAAATTTTCCCTGGCAGAGTTTAAGCCCATGCCCCCTTGTCCTATTGCTGACTGCCTGGGAGAAGAGACCAATCCCCACCTGGCTAGAACTTCCCTTCAGGTAGTTATAGAGAGTGATGAGGTCACCTCTAAGCCTCCTCTTCTCCAGACTAAACAACCTCAGCTCCCTCAGCCTCTCCCCATAGGTCTTGTGCTCAAGTCCCTTCACCAGTCTTGTTGCTCTTCTCTGGACCCGCTCCAGCACTTCAATGTCTTTCCTGAACTGAGGGGCCCAGAACTGAACACAGTACTCCAGGAGTGGAGTGGAAGTGGAGTGGAATGGAATGGAATGGAATAATATGTATATAAACTGTGTAAAGTAGTATATTCATGTACTCTAACTCCCTAGATAAAACTTTCTTATTTTTGTATTGTAAAATGTATTCTGTGTCTGCATAATGACCCACGCGACCGTCTCTTTTCTTTTGCAGTTTGTGCCATTCCGAGATTACATTGACAGAAGTGGAAACCACGTGTTAAGCATGGCGAGACTTGCTAAAGATGTGTTAGCTGAGATCCCAGAGCAGTTTCTGTCCTACATGAGAGTCAGGGGGATAAAGCCATCACCTGCACCGCCACCCTACACACCCCCCATTCACGTGCTGCAGACTCAGATATGATGGTGCCAAAGTGCTGAGTGTTTGTCACAAGTCAGGAGTCCCTGGATGCAGAAGTAGCTTCTCATAGCTTTTTGGAGCTATAGAAAAATTCTCTTCACGTACCAAAATTCTCCTATGGTTGCATGAGCAACTGGAAAGCTTTTAAATGCTAGGAGCAAAATGTTGATGTTCTTTCCAAGTCTCTTTTTTTTTTTGACAAAAAACCCTAATTTTTGATGTATTTATTTGAGGGGAAAGCACAAGTCAGGATTTCAACTCAGAAGATATAGTCTTCTCTGAATACTGTGTGTATATAAATGTACAGGAATGCTATTTACTCTCTATCAATGTTTACATGTTACTATTTTTAAATTTCAGTACTTTTATAACTATTCTTAAGAATAAAAGTTTGGAATATTGACTCACATGTCTTCTAGCTTGCAATAGTTTGTCACAAGATAACAAGAGAAGCAATATCTCTTTGAATGTTTGTCCAGACAAATACAAACAAAAACAAAGAAAAGGACAAATATATAATGTATTTTCCAATACTTGAGTTGCTTCAATCAGTGCTCAGTAATCCATTCATCTCACCGTTTAACTCCTAAAATGTGAATATCATAATTGCATGAGACTTACGACTAACTCCAAACTTTGAGGGGGTGG
The DNA here is from genome assembly GCF_963082525.1 of Nesoenas mayeri. Classification (NCBI taxonomy): domain Eukaryota; kingdom Metazoa; phylum Chordata; class Aves; order Columbiformes; family Columbidae; genus Nesoenas; species Nesoenas mayeri. The sequence continues at coordinate 16,882,207 of NC_137541.1, forward strand.
TATGTGTATTTTTTCAGACATCCTCCAATTTCTAAGTTTATCTAAGTTTACAGTTTTTTAAACTAGTTACTGAAGCAAATTAGGAGAGTTACTTGCTATAAGTAATTAAAGAAAATTACCTCAAATAAGAACTATCAGACTATTATAGTTGACTCACTGAACTCATTAAACCTTATCATGCCTTCCTTAAAGCACTGGAAATTTTGCATCAAAAAAGTCTTTTGGAGTAATTACAGCAGATGTTTTATAATGAACCATTTTAAACTTAATTTTAAATTTTAACTTTTTTTTGTCTAGATTGCCCATTCAAAGGGATGCTGGCTCTTAATATTTGGGTTTAATATTGTCATTTAATCACAATTCCATTCAGGGTGCATGAATGATGATGTTAATTAACTGGTTTAAAAATTGCACAACCATGTTGCTTTGTGCACATTTTGTGTACGGAACTACCGAAAAATTTTATTATATGCCTGTTCATATATAATTATAAAATGGTTTTGCATGTACAGTTTTTACAAAATACACGGGTTTGTGAGTTTGTGTTGGATACATTTTATTTAGAACTAATGGCCTTAAATTTTACAAAACTTCTGAAATGATTGTGAATTGCCTTCAAATACTGTTTGAACATTTTAATTTTTTGTCATAGTTGTATCTGTCTTGTAATGTAAATTTTTCTTCACATATAACCGGTTTACTACTTCTGTTTCTTACTACTGTATGTTGTAATGTACAGTATACAATTAAGGTGCGTTTTTTAAGCATGAGAAGTTTTTTGCCAGGAAGCATATCTTCAATATTAATGGTATATAACTGTGTATATGCAGAATCTTCCATTTTTAAATATATTTAACATCCTTTATCTATCTCATGTGGCAAATTACTTTTTCCAGATAATTATTCTGTTAGTAAAAAAAAAAAAAAGTTTTTTGTAAAAATGAATCTTGTTTTATTTTTGTTTCAAAACAGTTTTTACATAAATATGGACTTTAATTTTCTCACCGAAATATGTATTTCTTAGTGGATTTATTGATGTTGCATGAATCAAATTTGATACCTGACAACTACAAATTTTGATGAAAGTGCATCATAAAGAATAAGTTCAAATCTACTGAATGGTGGTGGTGTTGTCCTTCCATCTTCTGCGTTCATTTTTCATACTCATAGTGTTGGCACTTCAGAAATAACTGAATTAATATTGTATTTCTATTGTGTCATTTGATTAGATAAATCTTCATGCTGACATTTGTACTGGTTCCCAGTGGCCCATGTATTTAACAGGTTTTCATTCTAAGGCCAAAACTGCAAGCTTCTTTTATTCAGTTTAGAGTAAATTTATTAGCTCTCATTTAACCAGCACCTTTTATTAATCCAGTGATCAGTCTCAAAATGAATTTAACAACTAATTTAACAAGCGAAGGAGCTTTTAAATATAGGTATTACTTAATTAAAGTTATGTTTTCTGTCCAGCCTAAGTACCAGTCTATTCTATTCTGCACTGCTGTTTTTTTCTTCTGTTTGGTATTGGATTCTAAAATCGAACATATGTGATAGAAATAAATAGATGTGATCAGTGGACTAAGTATTCTAGTGGGAAAAGGAGACTTGTTCCAGACTTGGGACGTTCCCTATACATTTGACATCTTGATCCTGTGATGTGTATGTGAATCATGGTGTAGACTCACACAGTAGCCTCAGTCATTTCAGTATTAGAGATGAGTTAATGGTCCAAACTTGAGTTTCTCCAAAATACTGTATTTGGCCATTTTTACTTCTGGCTTTGTTCTTAAGAATAATGGAACACAAGACTCCCATTCCTTCCCAAGAAACACTAGCTGCTACCAAAATTTGATCATTTTCTACAGTGAAAGAGTAGCAGATAGTATTTATGTTTAAGAAAGGTAAAACCTTACATGTTAGGTGATAAATTTTTTGCCCTGAAAGGCTTCCCTTGGTATCCATCTTTGAACAGATGTTTTCTTTGTATTATATGCAGAAAATGCTACTGCAGGATGCAAACTCCACAAATGTTCCTGCAAATGAGGAAGGACTCTGCCTCATGGAGGATGCGGTTTGAGAGTGGCCCTTTGAGGTTTGATTCTGGCTACTGAGGACCTGTTTGCTGACCTGGAAGAAGAAACTGGTTTGTCCTTGATTAGAAAAGAGGATTTTTAAATTTTAGCTAAAGATGGCAACATATGCAACAATTTAAGTGAACTTCAAATCAGTTAGTTCTATACACAAAAAGGTTTATTAAGTGTGGTCCCCCAGGGAAATATCTGGAGGGGAGGAACAGAGTTGAGGAGAGCAAGTTTTCTCTGAAAAGACACGTTTTGAAAAGCTGGAAATTCTTGCTAAGCAGAGACAAATGGAATTCACCCCAGAATACTTTGTAAAATGGCTGCAACAATCAGAATGGTAAATGATTATCATCTTTGTGAACTAGTAAAAGGCCACATAATGACAAATTATGCCCGATGCAGTGGGAAACCAGGGAGCATAGTAAGAGGCTATTGTGACTCTATCAGAAGTTCTTTAAACAGAAAAGTCAACAACAATAGAAAGGGCGAATGTGTTGCTATGGATAAATGTAAAAGCAGAGATATGCGTGAAAAGGGACAGAAAACCAAAATAAATTATGACTGCTAAAGGCTGGTAAATCCCATGCTAGAAAGGAAAGTTGAGTCCATTGTTTAACAAAAGAATGAGGAAACAGCCAATCTAGGGAAAACAGAAACGATCAATGTCTTTTTCCTTCAGGCTTCACAGAAGAGGGATAATAATTGAATTAAATAGTCAATTACAAAAAAAATAAATCTAAACCTAGGTTCACATCTACCGATACAAATTTGTTAATAATACACACTTTTGAAACAATTATCTTGAAAAGCAATATAATGAGCTTCAGGATAAAAGAGAGAAACTGCTGCTTTAACATGACATTTTATAAGCAAAGCAGGAGATAATCACCTCATTTGAAGTGTTATGAAATACTACAAAACTCATTAGACTGTTCAGAAAAATGCTATCAGTCTTTCATCATCAAGCTGGAAAAATACAGCAACTGCTGTTCCATAGGGACCTGTCTTGCTTTTGGTATTGTTATTTCTGTTCATGACACAATATATAAAAGATGGTTATTAAATGAGCAGATTCTATCAACCAGAGATAGTTTAATCACTTCCAAAGATGAGATTAAAAGTTGGAATTATTTTTATGAGGTAGAAAAAACACCTGAAAGAGAAGCAAATTCAATCAAGGCAAGTAGGTAAACAATGCTCCAGTAGCAGAAACCCACTACATAGTTGCAGCAGTTTCTGGCTCTGCGGCAGTTCTGCAAAAGAGCGACTGATTACAGTGGATGACAAAATGGACAGTTTTTTATATAGGCACCTGAGATAATCCTTTCATTGTTCGCAAAACAATAAGGCTTCATCTCATGTGCAAGGTACAATTTTGAGGCTTCAGACAAGATGTGGGTCAATTGGAAAAAGTCCCAGAAGACTGCTGGAACAAGTTGGGCAAATGATCAGGGAAGGTTTCTGTGGAGTTGGCCAGAGGTCTCTAACCTTTTTTGATGACCACAGTGAACTACCACAGCAAGGATCACTGTATGATATCACGACAAGCCTTTCTGGTGTCAGTGCATGTGGGGGAGCACATTGATGCCATTGTAGCAGGAATATTTTCAGGAAGGACTGACCACGTCCATTCACATTGTTAGGTTGTTGTTTCGTACTGCTCACATTTTTCGTATGAAATGCACCCTTACTTTCTTTCAAAATGCTTTATGGCAATAGTACAAATTTTCTTCAGTACTCCATAGTGGTTTATTGCTTCTTTGCCATTGATAGAGTATGATTTCAGGTTTTATTTCAAGCCAGAATTGTGCATTTGTATTCATTGCCATTAGAGTGTGAGTGACTGTACATGACCAGTGTTTTCAAGCTGGCCACCTAAATGAAGAATATAGAGTACTACATTTCTGAGTATGCGCCTACAGCCAAACATTTGACAAAAATAGATTTCCTCATTGGGATTCTTATTTGCTGATTTTATTTTGCAAACAATCTAAGGCATTGAAGTGGCTGAGTGTTCTTACAGATATTCCATGCTACAGAAGGTGTATGACTGCTGCAAGGTACCTGCACCACAAGTGTGCAGCATGTCACCTACTGCTGTGCATGCCATGGGTGGTGGGACAGCCCTCCCAAGCTATGGGTGGTGGGACAGCCTTCCCAAGCCACAGGTGGTGGGACAGTCTTCCCAAGCCATGGGTGGTGGGACAGCCCTCCCAAGCCGTGGGTGGTGGGACAGCCCTCCCAAGCCGTGGGTGGTGGGACGGGACAGCCTTCCCAAGCCGTGGGTGGTGGGACAGCCTTTCCAAGCCGTGGGTGGTGGGACAGCCTTTCCAAGCCGTGGGTGGAGGGACAGCCCTCCCAAGCCATGGGTGGTGGGACAGCCTTCCCAAGCCCCAGCAGGCTGGGGCTGTGCGCCGAGCAATTCCATGACCACTGCATTGTTCTGTTCCCCAGGGAGCAAAAATTCTGCCCAGCCTGGAGTGGAACATGATTGTCATAACTGGGTGGCCTGCGTGTCCTCCTGCCACAGGCTGTTATATAGTTCAGTTTGCTTCAGGCTGATCATGAAATCAAAGCAATTGACTGCATGTGCAAAGTGATTAGCGCTGAACACTGTGTCTCCAACTGAGTGGGCCATCAGGATGCAATCACCAGCCAAAGGGAATTCAGGGGGAAATGAATTGGCTGGTTTCTGTGAGCACAGGGATACTGCAGCCTGGGGAACTTCTCTTCGAGAAGAAGAGAGTGAATAAGCCCCTCACAATATTGTTAAATACTTCCACTGGCTCTGACAGAAAGCCTCCAAAGGTACAGGAGTGAGCACACAGCCTGGATAGGTTGCTTTCTGTGAGCAGGAGTGAATGGAAAATACCAACAGGTTGTCAAACCTGGAAAAAAGGAGGGGAGTCCAGCGGGAGTCGCTCATGGCTGTTTCTGGCAAATATTGTCATGAACGCAATTAACAAAGGGATTAGGGGCTACATTTGTAAAACCAACGAATGTATCACCTCAATGGGGTTGCAAGCTGGGAGGCCTGATTAGAATTCAAAAATGGTTTAGATGAATTGGAGAGAAGGTCAGGAATCAGTGAGATAAGCTGCTGTGAAAAAATAAAAAGTGGAAAATACTGCAGTCAGGAGGAAAATAAATAAGCACAAATCAAAGGAAAATGAAAAATACCTGGATAAGCAGCAGTTCTGAACTTAATCATCTGCAGATTACAGCTGAGCTCCAAACAGAATATGAATCAAATTGTGATATTGCTGCATAAAAGCAAAGATCACCCTGGAAGATGTTAACAGTGGTTGTGTTCATGTGGAAGAGGGAGATAATTACTGCTCCATGCTAAGCTAGGCTGAAGCCTTAGCTTGGCACTGAGCCTGGACCATGGGGCCACACTTTAGTCATGGTGTGGACACTTTTGAAAGAGTCCAGGAGAGAGGAAAAGTAGATAATTTTTATCCTGTGAGGAAAAAATTAAAGCACTTGGGTATGTTTCGTATGCAAAAGATCAGAGGGATGGTGATAACTGTGTGTCTGTGCAAAGGGGTGCTATAATGAGCTATTCTCAAAGGTCAGTGATGACATGTGATGTGATCATCTTTGGCAGCAAGGAAGGCTTATACAGGCTGATAGACAAACCTCCTTCACTAACTGGAGGCACCTTCTAGTGCATCATGGGGAAATTCTGTCATCTTTGTCTTAGGAATTGTTCAGAACAGGCTGGACAGCCGCTAGGGATGGCCTAGTTGTGTGGCCTCTCTCTGAGCAGGGAAATATGACATTAAACAGTTAAATACCCTCCTGAACCCCTGTTTGTCAATACTGCAAATGTAGGCGGCCTAATTAAGATAGTGGCAAGGATAATACATTAGGGGAGGAGGAAAGGGGCGAGTGGGTGAGTAGGGAGGCTCTGGGAGTGCTGGGGAAGGCTCTGGAAGGTTTTAGTCTGAAATACAAGAATGCTTCCAGTCTCCCGTTTTCAGAGCGATGGACTCAGGCTGGTGAAGAGAGAGTCTCTTCGGACATTTCTGTTTGGTGGACAGGTGAGATGACTGCCCCTGTGTGACCAAAGGCCTCACGGCGGTCACACCAGCCAGGTCAGCATCAGGTGAGGAGCAAGAGGTGCCAAGGGAGTTGGTCCAAGGGCAAAGTGAGGTGGGAGTCCCTGTCTGCGCACCTGAGGCTTCTAAGCGTAACTGTGGTGAAGTGTTGTAACGGCAGTAAATCTGGCTTATTTCTGTGAGAAACTTACTTAAAGAGTTTATGAAGGAGCTGAGGTCGCATTATTGCCTGCGATATCTGGGAATTTAATTCCCCGATGTTCCATTGTTCTCACCCGCAGCACAGGACATCTCCCCTCCACCGGGCTCAGGGAGTGTGGGTGGTGGAGAAGCTGAACAGCATGGCCGGCTCGCTGCTGCCAAACATGCTTCCAGCTAGATGTGAAAGCACATGTTCGAGGGAGCAGAGAGTTCAAGGAGTCTCAGGAATGAGCTTGAAGCATCGGAGCCAGAAGGAGCTCTGTGTCCAGCGTGGCCTCCAGCACAGTGCAGGGTGCTTGGGGACGCCATGTCACTGGCATTACAGACTGGGCACCAAAATCTCTGCGTACTTCAGCTCCTGGTCACTGGCCCTTAGTTCCCATTGATAATTAAGTACAACCAATCCTACAGTCATGACACGTTGGCTAAATGTGCTCCATCAGCCATATTTACCTGTAATTCAATAATTGAACATCACACGTGTTAGCATGATTCGTCCATAACAGCTTGGGAGTTAAAACTCACATTTTAAGCTTGTGGGCTGTTAAAAAAATTTAAAAAAATCAACAGAAGTATTCCCTACAATCTTCACAGGGAGGGACACACAACGTGCTGTTGGATCCTTGCGACTCAAAGCACCAGGCAATACTGAAACACTCAGTTTCTTCCATAACAAGAAGTGATATTTCCCTCATATCTCTAATTCACTCAGTGGTAATAGAGAATTAAGTCTCTTGAGGAAGCATTTAAGGGATGTGGGAATAGAACTATAATTGGATTAACATTATCAGATGCCCTTAAATCTGTGCTTTGAATGTTCACCATGTAAAAATTCCTTGGTGTGGATGAAAAATCATTTTACAATGCAAGCTGTCAGTTAATCATGCTCTCCCCCACTGACCTTCTGTTTAACTAATAGTTTGCTCCTCCAGTTGGAGTTGCAGACATCCTTTTGTTGCAACCATGACAAGTATTTGATAAAAGAAACCCCACTGGTTTTGAACCTGAGTCATCCTCATTTTCTCTTATCTAGACCTCCTCAAAACTTGTCACCTTTCTCTAACTTAGACCTATACAAATTCCTCTGCAAATGCCGTTTCGATAGCCCTTCAAAAAGCTTAGAATAAAACTTTTTTTTAGCATTTTACTCTGTGATTCATTCAGTAGAACTCACATGACGGAGAAATCACATCTGCTAATGAAATTAGCTATTTACTGCTTGCTAAATTCCTTCCAGCATAAGAAGAGGTGTTACAGCAGATAAAGTCTTTAAAAAAAGCCCCAAACCCACAAGTCAATTGCAGACACACTGCAATTGCTTCTGAAGTAGATTTTCTCATCTTGCTAAGCCTCTTGGAGGAATAAAAATGGGAAGAAGGTGCTGCTATTGCAAGTGTGGAAAACCATTGAATCGCAGCATTTCATTACTTGAGAGATGCTGTCAGCTGCACTGCAACATCTCCCACTGCCCTGGAAGAATTAGCAGAAAAGAAACACACATTTTAGCACACACCCACAGCATTAGCGAGGCTTTTTTCCTGGCACCGTTAGGTATTTCACAGCTTAGAGAGATTTTAAATGCTCTTCATGCCTGCGCTGTGTCATTATCAACAGATCTGTCTATTACCTGTCATTGGAAGGAAGTACCAGGCTTCCAAAAACTTGGAACCAAAAACTTCCAGCGCTCGGCAGTGGCTGTAGGTGGGTGGCCCTGTGGCTCCCTGCCCCGAGCTGGGTGCTGTGGGCAGTGAGGGATGCTGAGGGGCCCCAGCCCCACCTGCCTCTTGAGAGGGGCAGCCCCATTTTTAAGTTCAGTTTTACGATGAAGGATCATAGCAGCAGGCCTCATTGGTATAACACTACAAGTGTAATTAATTAATAACCACCACAGACAAGGGAGAAGACCCCAGCACAAGTGGTTAACCTGCAATCCTCCACCACAGTGACACACAAAATCCTTGCCATCACCAGCAGAACTGTGTTACATCCAAGACGTTGAAGTTGGGGCTCTGTGGCACCACTTGTTCCAGCTCCAGGGACAGCAATGGAGACTATGAGCCTGGCTCTTCTCTGCAGCAGTGTTGGGCTATGGGCAGCACAGAAGGGACTGGGGGATGGAAAGGAATGGCTGCCAGGAGCCTGGCAGGCACCTAAGATGTGTCTGGCAGCTGAGAGACCATGGAGAGCTGACAAGGTGGCATGGGAGAGGGATACGAATGGCAATTGAAAAAGCTGCTGAAGAAAACAGCAAAAACAGGATCTGTGGTTTTTGTATGATCAGAGAGCAGATTCTCCCTTTGCAATGTCACTGGCAGAGCTGACACCCCAGCCAAGAGTCCCACAGCTGCCCACCGCAGAGCTACCAGGACAATGGCTGCTCCTGCCCAGGCTGGGGCCTCCTTGCCTGCAGTCTTCCCCCCAGGACATCTCCCAGCACGGGATGGCCTCCTCAGTGGACACACTTGTTCCATCACACATGCATGCTGATAGATCTAAGCAGCCTGGCTCCTTCGCAGCTGAGGTTCCCAGGTCACTCTGCAAAATGAGAAACTGGATTTTTAGGAGATGGCTGATGATGGTGAGATGCTGTGAGAGGAACAGGCTTCACCGGGAAGCAGCCCTTTAGTTTTCCATCATCTACAGAAATGGAAGTTACTGCTGGAGAAACGGAAGGCAGAGGCAAACGGTACTGAATGTGCTTTTTTGATAAAGCCTTAAACATCTGAGGGTTGGAGGAAGGTGAAACCAGTTGAATGCCAATCACTGTCAGGAGCAGCTGGTGGTAATGTAGGTGCCTGAGCTGATTTACTTCTCTCAGAGCAGATCTTGCCCTGTGCTGGGGAGGCAAATGGTGGGCACCAAACCACTCTGTGCCAGTGGTCCCTGAGCCCTGCTCCTCCCTGCAAGCCCACCAGGAAACCACTGAGCAGGTTGCTGGTTTCTCCTCAGATCTCCTGCTGTGCTTTTTCCTGCAGGTTCAGGAGGAAAAGATAAATGGCAGAGTTGTCCTATGCTAACAAAGCCAGCAGGAAGAGGAAGGGCCAGGCCTTTTTCTGGCCTTTTGATCAGTAAAAGGGACTTGTTGCTTTTCAGAGCAGGAGTAGGTAAGGGTGCAGCTCAGCTGAGCTCCGTGCTATACATTATACACATGTTAGCTACAGCTCTTGCCCAGCTGCTAAACACCAGCCCTGCCTAGATGTAAAGGGAGCTGAAAGAGGGCTCGCTGCTCAGCACAGTGTGGGAGGGGTTGTACTTGTTTTGTGCAGACAGCTGTAGGTAAGTCCATATAAAACGTAAGCAGGTGCAGCAAGCTCTGTGTTTAGAATTTGTAGGCAAAATTTCCCAGCAATGCAAGCTGGGACTTTCTAAGGACAGATGTGCCTCTGCGCTCTGGCTTCAGCACTGTGGGATGCTCAGGACACACTTGGTTGACCAAGGGCCCTTGGAGAGCCCTGTTTGAGTTGATAGGAGCTGAATTACGTGTTTTTGCCCCCAGCAGTCACTAGCTTTCTCTGTATGCTGGGCTGCTGTGTGCTGAGACAGGTGCCGCGGGGTGGCCAGGGCAGCGAGGTGTGTGGCTGCGGGTGGTTGTGCCTCTGGTCAGCATGCTTGGCTGGCGGGGACAGGAATGGACAGCTTTTATTGCAAAATGGGACTGCAAAGCTGTATTCTCAGCATGATGGGATAGGGCCTGCCTGGCTGCAGGCAGCCGATCAGGCCTGACAAGACAGCGAGCCGTTCCAGTCGCTGTTCCCTTCTTGCTCTTATTACATTATAGTGCATCTAAATTGCGATTACTGTAAAGAAAACTAAATGATCCTGTCTTCCAGGTGCCTCATTATGGCTTCTGTTAGAAATAAGCCAGTGACAGGTGGAGGAAGCTCCAGATATCTCAATTGCTTTCTAAAATTTGCATGAATTTTATTAGAAGCCAGAGCTCAGGGCTGTTGGGGATGTGCTGCTCTGCCTTCCCTGCCAACTCATACCTGTGCTCACTGTCCACGGGCAGATCTTGCAGGAGTGGAGGAGGAGGGGTAAGTAAGTCCCTGCATGCTTTGAAAACTCTCCCACCTGCTTGTTTGAAGTTTATGTACTGTGTTTAACCTCAAATCAGAGCTCCAGTGGAGACTCAGAGCAGCACCACCTTCCTCTGCTCTCTTTTATCCTTCTGCCGTGGTTCCCATCCATCCACCCTCACGGTCTGTCTGACACCTTGTCCTGTATCCAAGGCTGGAGTGTGCGGACATCACTGTGACAGCCATGGTCGCATCGTGGTCACACACCTTGGCCCCAGGTGTGGGTGCCCGAGGAACCAAGCCCAGGCAGAGGCTTAGTGAGCTCTGGGTGAGGGGAGTAGGGCTGGAGGGGACCCCTTCTGGGCTCCCATCTGGCTGGCACAACCTCGTGCTGCTTCCAACCCAGCAGATTGGTTCAATAGCTCCTCTCCTGGGTTTATTATTTGTTTTGTTTGTTTGTTTGTTTGTTTCATAGACATTGAGTCATTATGTACAAAGTCTGTCCATTGTATGGACAATCTGTTCTGGGGAGAAGTAATGGCCCTCCATACTCGGAGCAGCCAGCTGTTCTTAAAGCCAGCCTCAGCAGGAGCACGGGTGACACAATGTGGTTCAAAGCCACAAAGGGAGGCACTATTTTTGGGAAAACGTGTGTTTTCTCCATTATTTTGTTCTGGCAGAGGCAGGAAAGCTGATGTTTAAAGATCTGTGGGCTGGGAGAGCCCCACCAGCTGTGGGGACGGGCAGGTCTCGCTCCATCAATGAGTGCAAGCAGCCCAGGAGACAGGTGGTGAACCATGAGCAGTTCCCCTTCTGAGAACGGTCTCTGGCCTTCCAGTCTCCCAGAAGCAAGAAGTCTGCACCAAAGCAGCTGAACAGGAGCTCTCACCAGATGGGATGAGGTGCGGTGCAGTACTGAATGAGCCAGGCAAGAAGCTATTTCGGATTTACACCTTTGTAGCTGCTGACAACCTTCAGTTAAACCCAAGCAAAACCTGAATAAAATGAAGGCAGAAACAGGGCCTCAATGTTCTTTGGAAAGTTACTTTTATCTCAAAAAAATCACCATTTTCCCAGCTTATGGTGGGAGGCGACAGGAGAAGAGGAAGAATAACTTCCCATCCCACCATGTCAAAGAATGGAAGGAAAATTCCACAAGGACTGAAGATACAAAATAGGTGAGATTCAACAAGTCTTAGCTGCTGTCAGAAACCACTAGGGTTGGCATTTGCCCTCACAAGGAAACTAAGAGAAAAAAGGAAACACCCAAAATTAAGCGATAAGCCAAATAGGTTCTTCCCATTAGAAGGCTTCATATAGTAATGATAACTGTGAAAAACTACCTGGTGCTGAGCCACCTTTGGTGGGATCACACCTGAAAGTCTCTCCTTGGCACAGGCTGTGCTAGGACATGGCTCTGCAGAGCGGGGTTGTGGTGGCTCTGAGGGCAGGAGCATCTGCAGCGGCCCCAGGTGAGCAGGGCAGGGCCGACCTGCATTTCTGCCTTTCAAAGAGGCTGGAGCATAAAACCCCAACATCAGTGCCACCATCACTGTGTAGCTAATTGACAGCCCCAATGCCACTTGTTTATACTCCTGGGAAAAATCAAAATCTTAGTTTAAGAAAAAAAATCATGACATTTTCTCCTCTCCACCACTAATTTTCACATTGTTGTAGAATCAGTGGTTTAGTGTTTCTTCCTTTCTTACTAAAATAGGTGGGCTTGGCTAACTTTGTAACAAAGGTCTGCGGAAAAAGGCAACGAATTCAACATGTCACATGTACATGCGAGGAAACCTTTCCTTCTGCCTTGTACTCTCATGGGGCTCCAGACTTCAACAGTGCAGGAACAGTCATTCATGGAGCCCCAAATGTCTGCCTCAAAACTGAAATGATGGGACATGTCAAAGCACCATTGAAAGATGCTCTGCACCACCATGTTCAGGAGGACTCAGCACATGCGGCTGTGCACTGTCCCCTGAAAAATGAGAGACAACAGCATACATTGTAGACCCTTCTTTTCCATGTGAACTGCTCCTGCTCACCAGGAAAGGGATGCAGGTATGGAGTCACATTGCACCTCCAGTGACATCAACAGTTGGCTGCCACCAGTATTGTATTTATATTGTCTCTGCCACCTAAAGGCCTTTTTGGATTCACATCAGCATGGTGCAAAATGCTCCCTTTCCTTCAGCCTTCCAGTTCCATTTCTCTATCCCTCCCTGCCCATACTGCCTGGGAGCCATGCAGCACATGGAAACCCTTAATCACTGCTCACAACAATAAGGGCAGGTGTTCACCACCAGCAAAGTTTTCTGGCCCAACTTCAACCCCCTTGAGCTCTGATACCAGAAGCCCTCTGTCCACAGAAGCTGCTTCCACCCTTAACGAGCCTTCGTCTGTTTCCCCTGGCTTAGGGGAGCCAGAAGATGCAATGAGTTGAGCAATCTGTACAGGCAGGCCTGGCAGCCAAGACTCCACTGGTCCTCATCAAGCAGAAGATCTTAGCAGAGCTGAGAGAGACTCACGTCCATTTGCAGCAGCACTGCTTGCATTTGCAGCAAGTGGCTGGATGCTCAAGCACCTTATAGTGAAGAAGAGTGGTGGCTCTTGCCACAAGGCATGAACAGTGATTCCTGTGATCCTGGAGCAAGAGGTGGGGTGGGAAGAGTGAAGGTAACGTCTGCCAAGTGACAAGACCTCAAAGCTGCACACCCCAGGTGAGGCACTACAAGGCATTTTGGAAGCAGCAGCAGTGTTGTTCGCTGCCTGTGGCAGAAATCTCTGCCCGAAGCCTCGACTGACATCCGATTGTCACTGGAGGATCTGGGAGTGATTGCACAGAGGACCCTTGCCTGCAAGAAGCCTCTCCAAGGAAGTCTTCAGTGTTTAAATTCAGTAGAAGCACTTGACACTTGAAGTAATGCCATAATAGTGCTCTGTGAAGCTGATGAAAATCCCTTATCAAGACAAGTGTTGTCTGCAATGCCAGGAAGGGCTGTCTGGAAGGGTTTCAGCTGCTGTCATGGCCTCTAGTGGAAGCAGCAGGACAGAGCAGAGCTGCTGGCACTTCTGGGAGCGTGAGCATCCATCTCAGGCTTAAAGGAGGTTGAAGGGACTTGCAAACACAGTCACACCTCCAAAGTGACCCAAATACTCCTGTGACTTCCTTCCCAGATGGGAAGGGAGCCCCACAGCCAGGTGTTGGGTGGGAATGGCTGCTGGAACAGTGGTGGGCTGGGGCCAGGTGGTCAGCAGGTGGTGGTGGTGGTGCACGTGGTGGTGCACATGGTGGTGGGTGCTGTGGCAGGAACGTGGGAGACAAACAGCCAGAGGAACAAGCACAGCACAAGGAGAGTGGTGCAGCCCCACCACCGTGGTGGCCAGTGAGCATTTCAGTTCTGGTGACACTGGGTCCCGCAGAGGCCAAGGCTGGTGATGGCATCACCCAATGGCCCCAGTCTATGGGAGAGCAAGCAGTTACAGGGGCCTCCGTTAGGGGAGAGGGGGCTCCAGGGAAATTAGCGTCTAATTCTTTGTAGTGAAAAGGAAAGGAATAGAGCAGAGTCCCAGTTCACAAAAGGAATAGCAATGCTATGGAAAGCTGTAAAGAGAATGTTAAATGAAGAAAAATAGAGGTAATATAAATACAGCAGTTGTTGCTGGCCTAAAATCAGTGGTGGAAACCTGGTCTAAAGCTGGATCCTTCTCTTGGTGCCTGGTGTCCAGCTAGGGCTGTGTTCCTGCTGCATGGACAGGAGATGCCCAGCTGAGAAGCAGGTGGCTTGGGAAGAGCAGAGAACTACTCAAGAGGATTTTCAGTTTCAATTAACCATCTCTTTCATATTTCAAGTTTTTTTTCTCTCTTTCAGCATATTAATGCTTTGCTGAAATCCATACTAGCTTCAAAGAAAGGAAGCCTCTGTGCATTAATGACACATATATAGTTTATATATTTATCTATAAAAATTAATTGAGATAAGCTGTTCAGATAAGTGCATTTTTAGTTGTCTGAGGTTGGCGGAAGGTTCAGCAAGTCAACAGTTGGCATTTACCGCACTGATCATCTCAGTGCTTTTGTAACCAGATCTGAAAGGAAGAATTTGTACAAGACATTTCCCCTGGCAGCATTGCTTGCTCCTGCCTAGGAGGTACAAGGCTGTGCTCCTCTTGTGCCATGTCTAAGCATTTTCTTAATTAAGAATAAATTAAAAAGAAAAAAAAAAAGGCCTTCTTTCATCTGATTAAGTAGATAATAAAAATACAGACTATCCTTAAGCACAATCACTGATTAAACATTTGGATGTCAAACAAACAGGCTGAAGAAAATTTTAATATCTAAACAATGGACTCCTCTACTAAGTAGCCAATAAAAAAAAATATCACTAATTGGGAAGAGACTGCACAAGAAAAAACAAAGACCAAAAGGCAAAGCACATCACGTGAATAACAGATTTCATGAGGACAGGGGACTGGGGGCAGGTGGCTCAGGATGAGGATGGGTGTCCAGTGCCATGGAGAGGAGACCCCCCCCAAACACCCAGGAGTGAGCCTGAAGGGCTCTCATGCTGCTGGGGCAGCTGGTGGGGACTGGGGGCTCCCCTGGGCCGGTAGCCCAACAGCTTGGGCAGCAAGAGAGGCGAAAGGTGAGCTCGACATCTTCACAGCCCTGCAGTGGAGCTGCAGGCAGTGGTGTCCTTCTGCTCTTCACTCACAGGGGTGATTTGCCAGGGCTGGGTCTGATTTTGCAACATTTGGAGGAATTCAGGTGGCAGCACTAAAACTAATTTGGATTTCAGTCAGAAAGGAAACCTCCACTGCTAATTTGTCCCTTAGTATTTGTGGCAAGTCCAGTGGGATTTCCAGCACATCAGAGAGAAGCACTAAACTCTATGAACTGAAGACCTCTGTAGTATAATATTTGTCAGCTTGTAGCACACTGCATTGCCATTCACCCGGAAGCGTTAAATAGACTTGGATGCACCAACAAGCTCTTTGTCCTATTCCTGATGGTGCTGTTTCACTTCCAAGCTCTGGTCGCTATCCCTGCCCTGCTTTGGGGTCCTGCTGTTCCATTTTTAAGAAGCACAAGCGGTGGCAGATGTTATTGGCACCAGCAGTCGCCATCCTGGCACAGCTGTCAGCAATTGCAGCACCAAGAAGCTCAGGACTGAGGGGCTGCATCCTGATCTATGCCAGCAATGCCATGAATCACGTTGGACAGTGATGAATTTGAAGGCAGCCACAGCAGCCTCCTGGCCGCAGGAATGCGGAACAAAGCCTCCTACAAGTATGGTTACACAACAAGGCTTAGCTCTTGTCTAGCTGAGTGCAAGACAGCATCCCATGTTTCCAGGTGCTGGGAGAGCAACATTAGTCTTCCTTTCAATTACTAAGTGTATTTTTTGTTCATCCTTTTAATAACTGAACTTAAATAGGAAGAGCCTTGGAGGGTGTGAGATGACTGAGCAAATAGGAACCCAAGACAATGACTTTGTTCAATTTACTCCAAAGTCCATCTGCAAGGACATTAGCCAGGACAGATCATTTGGGAAAACTTTATTTTTCACATGGGCAGCAACCAATGTCCCCCAAAGAAAACACTGTCTTGTTCTTCTCTGGATATTGCATCTCTTAATTACTGTAATGTATTTAGTCTGCTCTGTTTGATTTTTCACTCAAAGAAGCTGTGAAGCACCTGCTCTTAAACTTGGACTTGTCGTTGTCTACTCTGGGCAGCTGCGAGGCCCCGTGCCCTCATGCAGCACACATTGGCTCCATATCTCACTAGACTCTTGCTGACTTCCCCATTTGGGAGAAAAGAGCAATGAGGCAGAGCAGGACTCAGGGATGGGACATGTCTGTGAAAATGTTATTGATAACGACCAGTTCCCTTGCATGTCTGTAGCTGCTCTTTGTGTCTCAAAGTTTCCACTTCACCTTCAGTGAAGCACTGGAGGAAGCACCGCTGCCACTTCCACTTGGGTCTACACCTCCAAGGCACCGCTCTCCCTGGTGCGGAGAGCCAGAGCCCTTTCCATTTGGAGGTACAAGGACAAAGACTGGTTCAGGCAACTATGTGAAAGGTTTCTGTATGAAAGAAGTCTGTGCCTTGTCCATACAACTTCCCCAGCTACCAACATAGTTGTTAAAGAAAATAAATGTCCTTCGAGTGTCCTCTTCATTCACTGCTTGTGTTACCTTCACTTCTTGTACATATCACTCTTGTTCTTCCTCTTGCTGTCATGTCCTATTTCAGCTTACACCTCTGCTGTCTCTTGGTTCTCTTTATCTGTTCATCCACAGTAAAAATCCCTTGTTCCAAGGTGGGATTTCCCTTTCTAGTGCTGCTTGGGTGGGTTAAAATATTTCAACCAGAGGAAACAATCTGGACAGCCTCAGAGGATCCCAAGTGTGGAAGTGAGTTGGCAGTGTAGAACAGCACGGGTGTTGCTGACGTGACTTGGAGGTCATCTGTAAATCAGCACTACCCTGATCACAGACATCTAAATCAGGGTCCATGCTCAAGGCCAACTCAAACCTTACACGTTTTACCTAGAGGTGAGAAGATCTCCTTTGAAAAACGGATCCACCTCTTGGAGACATTCACAACTCAACTGGATATGACCCTGAGAAACCTGATGTAACTTGAGCAGGAGATTGGACCAGCTGTAATCCAGTGGACCCTTCCAACATAAAGCCCTCTGTAAAAACATGATCTTGAGGCAATGGAGCCTGTGGAGGTGAGTACCAGGATAGGAGTGGCCTAGTGTAAGTTCTCAGAAGGGGTCACTTGGTGCATTCAACTCAGTGTTCCATGCTGGCTACACCGGGCCATGCTGCTGTAGAAAAGGATTTGCTTCAGCACAATGATGCGGTCCCACTGAGGGTGGCTCCTGGATTGCCGTCCAAGAAATAACTGGGATCTTTCATAGTGTCAGTGCCTCCCACTTTCCAGGACTTGTCAGTGTCTGTGGAGATGGATAAGTATCTGGAGACCACAACTGCTCATACAGGTTTCTCCCCACTGTGGGCTGCAGGACAGCTAGAGTAGCTGAGATTCCATCTGTACCACAGCACTCCTGGTCCCTTGTCCTCCTGCTGCAGGAGGCAGATTTAGGGTGGAGCAGTGGGGTTCAGTATCACAAAACCGCATCCCCTGCATGTGCCATAAGTGGCACCATTGCCCATTTCCAGACTGGGGAAAGGATCTGCTCCCAAAGTCTCCTCCTTGCTCTTGAGCAAATTTCTTTGCTGTGTAGTGACTAAGGAAGTGAGCAGGAGCATTAGACAGGGTAATACGTTATCGCTCTACATATATCAGCTCAATATAAGAAACTCCAGTGGAGTACAGTCATGGGAGCTCCTTTCCATGGCCAGCTCTTCAGGGGCAGCTGAGCCCACCAAATGCAGCTCTGACACCACCATGCTGTGCATGAGGCCTGGGGTTGGCTTTCAGATAACAACATCACAACTTTCTGGAGCAGGCTCCAGCTGCACACATTCAGGGAGAAGCACAGGAGCAATCAGCACCTCTTTGCCTGCAGCTGGGAAATAAAAGTGTTTTCAGTGTCTCTGTATCTGTCCGTCACACCTGGAAACTGTGGAGTTCTGGTGGGTCCCAGGTTCTTGCAGTCCCTGTCATAGGGCAAACACTAAGCACTGGGTAATCTGAGCACTTAGAGCAGGGGTGTCAGATTCATTTTCACTCAATTGCTTTCAAAGGGCCAAATGTAATTTTAGGACTGTATGAATGTAACTACTCCTACATTTATACAGTCCTAAAATTATGTTCGGCCCTTTGAAGAAACCGCGAGGCTTATGTGGCCCCTGGTGAAAATGAGTTTGACACCCCTGACTTAGAGGGACCAGCTTCTTGGCTTCAAAGACCAGATTCAAGTATCATGTCTGTCCTCTCTACTACACTGAAACTGTGCATTTCATCCAGTGAATGCCACAGTTAGAAATTCAGGATTACTTTTTCCATTTTGTAAGGCAAAACTCACATTTGGTATTGTGTATGCTTTGGAGTTTTAACTGGGATGAAAAACATGTCCAGATATCAAGTCAGGGGTACACAGATGTTGAAAAGTGCAATTGCTCATACACCCAGATGATGGAGATGAGATATAGCGGATATGTTAGGGCCAGTTGCGCCTTACTGCCTTGTTCATCAGGCTTCACCAGGAGAGTGAGCTAGATTATTTTAAAGTGTTTTAAAACTGAATTTCAGATGCACTACTTCTCTTTTTTTGTGAATCCTTAATGCTTGCAAATAAGCATCCAAGTGGTTTTGGCCTGGTTGCAGAGGTGATAGTTGAGTTAGTTATTTAGAAAGTGACTTTGGAAGAAGACTGATAAGAGAGGGAACTGCTCTAGCAGCAACACTTCAAACATTTCAGCTGCCTTACTTTGGCTTTGTTGTTTCTTTTTTTAAAAAATGCTATAAAAATGGCCTTTGTTTCTTTTGCCTTTCTGTTCCCTCCTTGTCAGGTTTAGTCAGATTAAAAGTCAAAACAAGCTTTTTCTTTTGTTCCGTGGTGTAGATTTACTGTCAGAGAAGAATAGGCCTTCCCCTCGATTATAAGTGCTGTAGTAGATAATAGATGGACGGTAATAAACCATGTTGAACTTCCAGTGACTTGCTGGAGGTGTGAGAGCTCACAGCTCTGTCTGGAGAGCCACAAGTCAGGCAGGAGTGGAAAGATTTCAGGTGAGATGCCGCACTTCATTGTGCTGCTTTTGGCCATCACCATATATTTTGGGTGGCAGCTGCTTCTTGGCTCATTTGCTGAGCCTTGTGGGCCAGGCCGAGTTTAATCTTGCTGACAGCTAGGAAGGACTTGGAAGTTATCTTTTCTTCACCAGTGGTGTCAGAGACTGAAAGGGCACGTTGTTCTGCTTGGCTGCTGTGGGGAGGCCTGTCTGTGTGGCAACGTGAGCCCTTCCCCAGCTCCAGCTGCAGAGATGACTGTACCGACAGTGGCTCCTGGTGGATGTTTGCCAATGTCCCAGCTGGAGCAGGGTGCCTTTTCCCGTAGTATTGTCTGCCAGGAGTTGCTATAAGAGATGTTAATGTAGCTTTTAAAAGAAAAAGAGACTTTATCATCTGCATTTCTCTTGTACATAGGTCAGAGGACTTCTCCTAATGGTGACTAGGACAACCTCCACAGGTGAAAGCTGATGTACACTACATTTTTCAGAAGACTGATTAAAAATCTTTGCCTAAAAAAGAGGTGCTCCATCACTCTTTCTGAACATGGCCATGGCTTCCTGAAATCCTGATACTCGATGTTGTATCTGTTTTCAGTTCAAGGCCAGAGCTTTCCAAATATTGATCTGTCTCCTTCTAACCGTGAGTGGAACAAATTGCTGTTCTGCTTTCCTCTCTGTGCTTCAAATAAAGCAGATCCTTTGGCTTGAGGAGGAGTCTTTCAATGGAGTGTGTAAGAAATATCCATTGGCCAGATCTGATAAAGGTTCATGTGCCTTCTCCCTGAGAGCACCTTTCCTGCCAGAGACACTGCAGGGGATGAGGTCGAGTGTGATGCCAGACCCACTGCTCCACCCTAAATCTGCCTCCTGCAGACAGGAGTCCATCAGCAGCTGGTTCCTGCTTGCACATGAACGTTGGTGGCAGCCTGCGCCCGTGCCTGTGCCAGAGCAGGACCAGGAGCTGACTGAGTGAGTTAAAGCTGCCTGCGAGTCCTGAGCTGCATTGGTTTGTGGCTGAATTGGGGTGCTTGCAGTCAGGAGGGTAAAAATGTGCACAAACTGGGGGCTTAGGGAGAAGGAGCATAGCAGGACAGAGGGATGCTGGCAATGTGGGCTCAATGTTCCCTGTACAAGCAGCATAGTTTCTTGATGGCACATATGTGAGATAGTGAAAGAACCACTCACGTTCCATTACACTTGAAGTTGTGAAAAAAAGGACTGGGATAGAGCCTCTGGAGTCAACCGGGGTGGTGACCCGAAGCTTTTCCTGCAGCTGTTCCCAGTAGAGTTATGTCTAAACTGTCAGTAGTAACTGAGTATTAATTAAAAGTCCAGGTCTGCTCTGTGCAGTTTCCCTCAAACTGCAGTGAGGGAGGGGCACCAGTCTGGGGCTGGGTCATCTCCAGCTACTGTCATAGTGGGCTCATTTCCCTGTGTCCCTCACAGCTTCTCCATCACGAGTACATCAAACACCAGGCGAGCTCTCCAGGGATGCTTGCAAACACATATCCTCTGAGCAGGTGGGGCACAAACCCCTCAGGTCTCTTATCTACCCCTCTGCCCTGGGCTGGCTCCTGCGCCAGCACTGCCGAAGTTTGGCAGCACACAGGGCGAGCAGGGTCACATGTCCATTAGCATGTGGCCATGCAGATGAACCTTCAACAGCAGCTACCCAGTCCATGTGTGTCTATAGTCATCACAGACTCCCTAAAGCCCTTGCTGTTGCTGAAACCCAAGGTACCAGCTCTAGCTTCCTCTTAAGTGCAGCCCACATCATAGTACTTCCCTGTCAACTTCCCTGTGCTAATTGTTGTTTCAACTAGAAGAAATCATTCCTGAAGTATGTAAAGCTGGGGAAAAAAAATAATCCAGTAAAGGAGAATTCTCACATAGATTTAGAGACCAGTAAACAAATTCAAGTATTTCACCCCTCCAGAAGGGGACACCTGATCTTCAATAGACATAGAATGTTCCATCATCCCAACCCAGTCATTTTACTGATTAATTACTCTGCTGAAAGTCCTTATTCTCCTGCTAACTTAAATTTATCCAATATCAGTTTCCAGTCACTAGAGCCTTATTTTAATGTCATCGCACAAATTGATAGTACATGTCTTCTAGACTATTGTACCTTAGGCCTCCCCCTGGATTCAAAAGCTTTAATGCCAAAATACAATTTGTTCTCATTAGTAATATCTTG
This sequence comes from Nesoenas mayeri, assembly GCF_963082525.1. Taxonomy (NCBI): domain Eukaryota; kingdom Metazoa; phylum Chordata; class Aves; order Columbiformes; family Columbidae; genus Nesoenas; species Nesoenas mayeri. The sequence continues at coordinate 16,903,487 of NC_137541.1, forward strand.
GGACTGCTGTGCAAAGGGACCAAGAAGGTTGAACCTATTAGGCTTTAGCTAAGACAAAGAAGGGTATGCATCAGTAGGCACAAAGCAATAAGTGCCAGAGGGAAGATAAATCAGGTGCTTCTCTGAGCCTTCTCCCCAAAGAACAGAGTGATATGGTGAAAGAGCACAATGCAACCCCTGTCCAAATTAAAACTGATAACTGAAAATGGGCCTTACAGGCTAGATAATAAATCTTTGCAGCTTACTGTTCCCAAAGTGCTGTTGAGCCTTTGTCTGCAGCCGGGGAGCCCCACTGTCTCTAGTAGGGTGATGCCTCCTTGCCCACTCCCCATCGCGGCACACAGCCCTGCTGCAGGAGGGGCAACGGTCCTTTGGGCCCCATCGGCTGCTGGTGACACCGAGCACAGGACTCTTATGGTGGGAGGACTCCATTAAACTTTGACTTCTTTTTGCAAGCTACAATTTTTGGTCTCGGATCCTGCCAGGCTCCAAGTGTTGCACCAAATGATCTACTCCTGTCCTGCCTGTGTGCCACCAGTCAACTGTGAACACAATTTTCATGCTTGTGGTCAGCCATGGACAACATGACTTCTCCTTCATCTCTCTCTTCATCTTTCAAGCCTGTCTTTAAATTACCGGTTGAGTCAGTTTGGGTTCTCTTTTCTGTGATCCTAAAGCCCCATAAAGTTTCCTTCTGACTGTAATGGACCAAGGAGCACAGACCGTGTCCTCTCAGTGATAACTGCTGTTTTCTAAAGAGCTTGGATCACATACTGCATATTTTGTCACGTCTCTCAGCTTTCAATTCCATCATGTCAGACTAGTGTCACCAACAGCCCAGTGTGCAGGAAGAAAAACACCCAGAGCCACTGGAGAGCCACAGGTTCCAAAGCTCTTACCTAACAAACATCCTTCTGAATAAAGGCAAAAGCCAAGGAACTGTGGAGGAAAATGAAAATATAGGAGAGAGCTTGTATGAATAGGATAATCTGGTGCATTAAGTTACTGCCTCTTCAAAGAAAAGTTGTTTGCTGGAATGTTCAGAGCATGAACACTTTTAAGAGATCATTAATACCAGTCTGAGTGTTCATTAGGCTCGAACCTCCAGGGGAAGATTGCTGCCAGGAGAGCTCTGAACACTGCAACTGGGAACCTGCTTCAGCTCCTACTTGAGCAGCCTCAGTTTTCAGGGCAGACAACAGGTTTTCTGGACTCTGCACCCCCTCCAAGAATCAATCTATTTGATTGCAAAGCAATTTGCATGTCTGCAGCATCATAGAAATCAATGACTGCTAATAAAAGGGGCAAGAGGCCATTTCTGGACTCCATGGCAGTAGGCAGGCTGCAGATTTGCACAACTATGCCAAAATTATCCATTTACAAGTCCTTTAAATATTGACAGGTTTTAATCTCATTTTGTTTTGTCTGAGTCTATTTGTTGTATCAAGAGGATGTGGTTCATTTTTGATCAATTTTGTTTGTTCTTTTCCTGAGTAAGCTTATCTTGTAAGTCATATGATATTTTTGAAGACAGGAAAAAATAAACATAGAGGCAGGAGGTGTCAGAACTGGCGCCAGCTATGGTGGAATCAAAGGATTCATCTGCCTTAACATTAGACGTCTGTGGTGCAAATATCTATAGATGAGCCCATCACCCTGATCTTCCTTTCTAGGTAAGAGCAAGAAATGGGCTCTTAGAGGGTGCATCTTCACTGGGCTATTTCTGCAGCTTCATTAGGATGAAGTGAGTTTTCACACAGGCTGTGCCTTTTTCTCTCTAGTGACTATAAAGGAAGGCCAGCTCAGATGTGGGTATTTACACATACAGACTGTGGTTGCTCTCTGTCACCTCCGGATCTTTCATCCATGTTGAGACAGCCTGTGTAATTCTCTTTCATCCCAAATTTTAGTTTAGAATAGCAACTCCTAAACCTGCCACCCCAATAATGCAGGTTGTAATAGGCTTGAACGGCCCCTGCAGGTGAATGGGATGTGGGTTGTGTTGCAGGGGGAAGGACCCAGGAAAAAGTGAGGCCCCGGTTTTGACTTCAATGCTGGATCTCTACCTCTGCCTGGGAGGCAGCGCCATTCCCAGAGCACTGCAGGAAACTGGAAGTAGTGAGCACTGAAAACAATGTTGAACCTTTTAAAATAGTTTAACTAAAAACTTCTGCCTCTCCCAGTTGTTCAGGTGCCATTCTCTTTGTATTACCATCTCATTCAGTCTCCAGTCTTGCAGGAAAATTACTTTCATGATCAGATTATACATGCACACACCTAAAGAGCACATAAATATCCTACAAAAATCAATTAGGAATTTCCAAAGGACAACAAAGTATTAAAAATAACAAAAGCAACAGGAAGTCTTACATGCACGTTTGTAACATTAAAAAAAGATGCTTACTTGCTAATAAAGCAGAAGTGGTATGGCTTCTTTCCCTTTCAGACCATCTTTAAAAATATCCTAAATTGATTTAGTGATGTCTAATCAATTGAAATTGAATGAGGTCACAAATTTAAGCAAGAAAATATGCTGTGTTGAAAACCTTAATAGGAGATAATTACTTAATACAGGAGGCAGAAGTTCACAATATTCCTCTAATATATTTCCTTTTAGCCCTTGTTGCCTGATAGTGCATCTAGAATGTTTCCTCTTTTTCTTATGAGCTTAGTTTTCCTCCTATGGTACTTTAACTTACGCATTTTTTCACTCAGATTCCTTGCACCTGCACTTTCCTATTTTTCTATGCTTTGGTGTTATTTTTCAGACCCCAAAAGCTCTGCTTTTTGATTGGCACATCTCTGTAGAAAATACTGTGTCTTTCTATGCAGTGGATGGCCTCAGAGATTCAACATTATGCTCGGGGGCATTCACATTTCTGGGGCAGAGAGAGAATGTTACTCCTCCCATCTCTTCTATATACACCAAGTAAAAATACTGGTTTACAGGCCTGATCATGTAAGCACAGGATTTGTGTCATTACAAAACACAAAGCCCAAGATCTGTTGAGTGGATTGTATAGTTCGACCCCAATATAACTATAAGAAAGAGGCCTATAAAAATGTTAATAGACTTAGAAGCATTGGGAGGCAATTTGATATACTTCCAGTAGAAAATAGCCATGTTACCACATAAGCATCAGAGAAGATAAGGTAAGATATTTTGCCATGGTTACAAATACCAGGACAATAAATATGTCTGATCCTTTTCCAAGAAAACAGGAGAAAAATAACTGGCAAGGTGCCTGCTTGTAAAACCAATTTCAATGTATAAAAGGAGCCTCAGGAAAGGATTCTGACTATGCACTGCCAGGTGAGGAGAAGGAAAAAAAATGGATGCAAGAAGCATTGAAAGTGTAACCAGAAATAAAATAATAGTTCCTTTTGAGCTTCTCAGGAGTGAGACCAACCCAATGTTGCTGATAATGCCCTCTCCAGCTCCAGTATCCAGCATGCCAGATAGCTTCTGTCCTTGCTGAGAGCCAGAAGAGGCACCAAGGATAAAAGAAATGAATTAAGTAGATGAAGTAAGTGAGGGACTTTTTAACTCTGATCTCACATATGCATTTCATATCACAGGCAAATTCCCTCGACTCCATCTGGGAGCAGCTTCACTGCTGATGTGACCTAGAAATTGCAACTTGGGTCACCTAATTCCCTCCTGCCTGGGAGCAGCAGATTCACCCGGAGGCAGGGCAGGCATTGCTGGGAGCTCCTTTCTCCTGAGCAGGAGTTTTCCTCTGAAGAATTTCGACTCAATTCCTGTCAAGAGATGTTTACAACAAGGTTATCTGTGGAGGCAGATCATTTCCTTTGCAGTTTCTCTTGGCTACATGGAGAGGAGATTGCTGTAACTGTCGTGTCAAGCTGACACACTTACTGGTATAAATCTGCTCACAGGTAGCTGTCATACCTATAGATAAACCCTGCTGCACATGCTGTTTTCAATTGTCTGCCCTCAGTTTAAGTCAAAAAGACCCAGAATGTCTCTTTCTCTGCATGTTCTCTGATTCCTTGTGTGTGATGGGCTGTGGGCATTCAATATTGTCTACCCCAGCACATTAGAGGCAGTTTAATACTCTTACCTCCAAGAAAGAATCAGGACAATATTTCCAGCCCTCTCAGCTCAGCTCTTTGCAACATGTCCAGACCTAACACTTAGTGTACCATCCAGTTGAATGTGGTAGACACAGCCCCAGGCTGGTGGACACCCCCTTAGGCTGGTGGACACTCCCCCCAGGCTGGTGCTTCTGGCCATCTGCAGACTCGGGAGTTCAACAGTACATTTTTCAGAGTACCCTGTATTTACCGTGCAGACAAAAAGGTCTAGAAACACCATTTGTCTTATGCAAAAGATGTGGGAAGAGATTCTCCAAGCCACTTAAGGCAGCTCGGTGCCTGACATCCATTTTTATGATGGGGAAAAAAATTTGGTTTCTATCCCCAGATTCCCCAGTTGAGCACCATGGAACAAGCACAGCTAACAGGTACTTTAGGCCCTCTTGTTGAATTAGTTGCAATGGTTAAAGTGATTAAAAACAGCAGCTGTCATGGGGAGGGTTCATGGTGACGGTTCATGGTGGCCTCTAGGTCTGAGCATGTGAGCAGCTGCATCCTTCCAACAGCCCTGTGACACTCATGTCAGGAGTGATGGTGCCGCTGTGACAGCACCAGGTGAGCGGGCCAAACCAGAGCCACATGTGCCCTGACACGCTCAGGGGTGCACTGAGGAGCTGCACAAGCTCTGGCTCGCCCCAGCTTTCTGCAGCTGCAGGCAGCGGGGATGCAGCCACCAGCACTCAGGACAGGGTGGCCGATCACCATTGAGACCCATCCTGCCAGTGATTGAAGTAAAATAAATGTGATTACACTTCCTCACTTTCGGATGCAAAGGCAGAAAAAGAGTGGTTTTCTGAGAAGTCCTGCTACGAGCCTTCATTATAACTCAACTGGCTGATATCCATCAGGGGTGTTGGGGAGCCCTTTTCCAGCAGCACAGGACAGTTTAGAGAATGAATCCTGAATCCTAATTCAGCAGCCGATTGCCTCGAATATTAATCTAGTCATACTTAAAAGCTGGGCTGAAACTCTGGATTTTTTTATATGAGAGTACTTAGAGCAGCAGGGGTGAGAAATGCTGCAAGCTCAGCCTCCACACAATTCCTCTGTGAGGAAAAACGCATGTTGTGTCTAATAGCTGGAAATCCACAGCTTTCACAGCAAATCTGGGGTGAGGTTCATCATCTGTCTTGTGGCACAAAGGCCATTGCCAGGATTTTTTTGACTAAGTGCCAGGTACCATTGTAGGTGGGAACGTGAGCCTCAGTTGCTCGTGTGCACTTGTTTGCAGTCATAAATAATGCAGTTTGGAAGCAGCTCGGCATACTGCTGCAGTCAGGTAGCCTCAACATTGGCTGTTCAGTGCCAGAGGCACAGTGACTGTGTGAGATTGCTCAGAGCAGCGGCGGTGAGAAATGCTGCGAGCTCAGCCTCCGCGCAATTCCTCTGCGAGGAAAAATGCACATTGCCTCTCATCACTCTGCTTTCCTGCTATCCACTCATCTTAGATGTCTCACATATTTGACCCCATTTACACAGGCATCTATCCCAGGAATAATCTGCTAACAGTGAGTGCAGGATTGTGTTTTTTGAGGTCAGGAGAAGAAAGATAGTAATTACAGAAATAATTGCTTTTAATGCATTTTTTCACCTACAGAGTCCCATTAAAATGTTCTTTGCAGAAGAACAGAAAGGAACAATGTTTAAATGCTAGGCCAAGGAAGGCTTACAAAAAACATTTTCTTCCTCCTTTGATATATGCAAGTTCTTTGTCAGTGATCATAAATTAATTTTCACTTTGCTAGTCTGATTTTTTTGCGGAGCAGGCTTTGCTAGCTGCATCTGAGTAATGAAACTTCGAAAACACTGACAGTGTTTATCATAGTTAAAATCAATTGAAGGACACTGTTCAGTACTCTCTTGCTAGGGTTAAAATTACTTATGTGTCTCTTAAAAATCAGCTAGAAATAAAAGGTTGAAGTGTTAAGATCTGTTAAAGCAGGATGCATGTAGGCCATTTTTTCCTCCATTGTTTTTTATCAATGGCATTTGACAATTATCTGAACTAGTTCCTATATGTCCCACAACAGCTTTTGGCTCAGTGTCACCTTGAACTGCTCATAATTTGCTCATCTGACTTTTCAGTGTCTCCAGGAACAAACCTGCTCAGGTCACCTGCAGTTGTGACCCCACTCGTCCCCACACCAGAGCAGAGAAGGGACGTGGCTCCCCGATGCCGACTGGAGCAGGGGTGGGAGAGCTGGTGCGTCCCACCACAGCCCAGACTGGGAGCACCCAGGGGTGCCACGTGCAGAGGGAGCACAAGCCCTGGCCTCTTTGAAATTGCTCCCGCATCAGCTGGCAAAGAGATCAAAGAGCTGCCACTAGCCCTTGCTGGTTATCTTGGTAATACCCACTCAGTAGGGCAGGAGAGGTGCCTGGAGCTGAATTCAGGTTATCATAGGCTCAATAAAAAGAAAATACTTTGGTGATTATTGCTTCCACCAGTTCTTATGCCAAGGCTTTTGGAGGAGATAGGAAAAGGATGAGATGGATGCAGTGAATAAATACATACAGGTACTTTTGTATTGTGCATTTTAATCTACTGAATAGAGAGATTCTGTGTTTCTGAGCTCTGAGTGTGTGGTTTGGCTGTTGTTTGTTTGGTTTTGTTTGTTTGTTTCATTTAATGAGTAATAGCAAAGAACATTAGTAACACCTGATTTCTGGAAGAGTATTCAAGACAACAGTATTCAAAGAGCGACTGGACAATGCCCTTGGACACATGGTGTGAATTTTGGAGTTGTCACATGCAGGGACAGGAGTTGGACTCAATGATTCTTGGGGGTCCCTTCCAACTCAGGATATTCTGTGATTAGCAGGGAAGCACCTTGGTGGGGCCCAAGCCCTTTCCCACACTTGGGGCAGGTTGGTGTGTGCAGGGGGTGGGATGTTGGTCCAACCCATTCTCACCACCCTCCTCTCCCAGCTGTGGCCCCACTTCCCTGCAGCCTTCCCAGGCAGCACACTCCTCATTCTGCTTGGGCCTCCAAAACCCCACAGCCTATTCTGCAGGTCTGCCACATACTCAGGATCATGCCCCATCTGTTCCTATAGTTGGTAACATCTACCTGGATGTAGGGCTTCACTTCTGTTGAACTGAACTCAAAGTTTCAGAGCATTTTCAGAATCTGCCCAGCTAGGTTCAGCTCCCTTCCTTCAGTAGCTCCTCCCACTCTGTGAAATTTTGAAAACCTAGTGCACAAACCCTTTATTCACCCAAGTTATGGGTGAAGATGCTGGTGGGTCCTTGGTTCCACAAAGTCTCCTCTGAAACTGAGACTGATCCACATGACCCTTTGGGCAGCACCTCACTGACAGCTGCTGAGCTCCACACCAGACTTGAGCTCACCCTCAGCTTTTTCTAGGTATTATCTACTTAGCTTAGTAATGAAAATCTCATGTAAGGTGGTATCCAAACCATCAGTGCACATTATTAGTGTATGACAAATCTACAGTGGCTATTACTTGTATATTTGTTGTCTTTGAAGCACTTACAAATTGGATGTTTGTTTGTCCAGTGCTGCTTCTGGGAATCAGAATTAAGCTGAATGATGTGCATTTACCAGAGCTTCCTTCTATCTCTCCTTAGCAAGAAATACAACTTTCTTTTATGTAGTTTCTTGATTCCCGACTTCTATTCTGAAATTGCACAGCCAGTTCTTGAAGTATCCTTGGAGAGTATCCAACTTCCAAATTTCAGCAGGCTCCAACAATTTCAAATATTTCATATATTGCTGTACTTTATAACATTTTTAACTTTCCTGTTCTTTCATTTTAGCCAGAATTTGTACTTTTTCCCCTCCGTTATGTAGGCTGTTTGATCATTGGTGCCTCTAGTGAAAACTGAGTCAAAAAAAGCATTCTGCAGTTCAGCCTCCTCGGTATCGCTTGCCATTATCTTTCCTTCTGCGATGAGTAGTGAACCAATGTGTCCTCTGATATTTCTCATTCCACTAATGCCTCCACAGACTGTGGTTTTTGCCATTCTTTGTTTCTTTTTCACTTGAATTTTATTTTCTCCCCTCCGGCACATGCTGTCCTTTGATATTCATCCTTAGTCACTTGACCTCATGCCCATTTTCTCTGTACTTCTTTCTTGTATGAGTTCACTAAAGAACTGGAATTTATCCAAACTGGTCTCCTGCTGCAATTTCCAGCCTGCCTACATGCTGGTAGATTTTCCAGTTGTATCATAACATCATTTGCTACAAGGAACTGACAATTCTCCTGAACTATTTCTTCTTCTAAACTATTTTTTCACAAACTATTATCTATTATCTTTCTTTGGTTACCGAAAACTGTTTCTTGAAGCCAATTGTTTGGTTCTCCCACTTTCTTTGTCTAAGAGCTGCTACACTTAATAATCTGTCCCTTTGTAGTTAACATCAGCCTATCAGCTTCACACTGACAATGCTTTAAGAGCTCTAGGAGGGAAGCAACAACATAACAAAAGAAGCCATTAAAACAGCCATGTTAATTTGAATTATGTAAAGGAAACCTAAAGATTTCAAAAGGACCTGAACTATTGACATCCCACATCTACCTTGGCTCTATGTCGTGCTTCATAATGCACTTTCTCTTCTTGACATTTCACTGACACAGCAGGAGATAAAAGATATATTCAGGTAATTAGTGGTAACAACGGCAGCTTTAGCTTCTACTGACACCAAGGGAAAAAAAAAGCAGTATCTCTAGACCATCTCCAAGAGCTGTGCCTCCCAACAGCGGTGCAGAATGGCTGTAGCTGTCAAACCCAACTGTGGTTCACTCTTCAAATCACTGGAGCAAAACCCCTCTGTGGGATAATCCTCATGCCCACCCTGGCAGTGGCACAAGCTGCTCACTGGTGGACAATGACCTTGGACACATGGACATGGACACACCAAGCCCCACTGTCCGGCACATCACTCTCTTCATCAGAACAGTGGTGGAGAGGCTGTCCAGAGAGGCTGTGAAAGTACCACTCATGGAGGTCCTCAAGACTCAGGTAGGCGAAGAGTTGATGGGCTTGACTGTGTCTTGTCCCATTGTTGTTGAGGCTGGGCTGGACAGGTCCACAAGTCCTCTCCAGCCAGCATGCCTGTGAAGATCTGAAGCCAGTTTCCAACCCTCTGTGAGCCAGAATAAGGCTGGGATTCAAGCAGAGGGGGTGGCCTTTGGCAATAATTCATGCTTTCAAAATTGGTGTGAGGCTGTGGTTCTTCTTTCTGCTCCTCCCTGCACAGCCTTGCTTATTTAAGCTCTTCTTAGGTGTGATTTTTTGTCTGAGGTTTCTAGAGGTCAAGTAAGCACCGAAGGGAACTTTTTTGAGAAGCTGTCTTAGAGATGGGACATGGTCTGACCTGCCATTGACCAGGACTTCACAGAAAGTTGATATACACAGGGAAGGTGGTCCCAGAAGCTGCAGGATTGTACCCCGTCACTGAGAAACATCTTTGGGAGGTCACTTACAGCTAAGGTAAAGACACGCTCTGGGCTTTTCTCTTGCTGTTGCAGAGCACAGGGGACGTTTGATTCCCCAGCCTCACAGACTGGCATAGCATTGTCTCAGCCCCTTCCTTCTTCACGTCTTTCTTTTCCTGCCACTGTCCCTCTCCCCTGGAGATGCTCTACCCTTGGCAGGCTGTGAGGGGTGAGCACGTGTCCCAGGCTCTCCTAAAACAAGGCAAAGTCTGGCCCTTCTCTTTCCCTTGCCTTTATAGTCATTGTCCAGAGACATTCCTCAATTACCGCTTTCCCAGTAAACCAATTCCCATTTCAAATGGCATCACAAAAATGCAGAGATGGAAACGCTGCTAGGAAGAGCTCTGTCATTAACTCACCGAATATTAAATGGATCAAAACACTGCAGATAAAATGATTTCAAGGACTAATTACTATACCAAACCTCCTGGCTTTAATTCTAGACCTGAAATATTGCAGCATTAATAAAACAGGATTCATAGTACATAAGACATGTGAGAGAAAATTCAATTTGTAATGATAATTTGAAACATTTTAATAGGATTTCACCAGCAATACGAAGATTGGCAGTTTAATAATTTGTGGAAATGAAGAAGTAAGGCTCAGGAAACATATGCAAAGCCTTCCTAAAACACCCAGAAGACAGTGCAGGGTGAGCCAAATAGCTGGCAAATTCCTCATCTCCCTTTTCAGAGTAAGACCTACTCCAGCTTCAGCACTGTGGCTCTCACTGCAAGAGCTCTATGACTGAAGCTTAGAGGGAAGAGGAATTTTAGGCTTACACACTCCAAAAACTGACTACCAAAACACCTAGTGTTCTTCCATCTTTGTGACAGATGTTTTAAATTGGTGTTTGAAGGAGCTGTTTGCATGCTGGACTGAATGAAACATTACAGGAGATGAGAAGTAATCGTCCATAAGGACAAGCTCAGTTCAACAGAAGACCAGCAGAAATTATCACATCAGCCACCTGAACTTGCAATGGCAGTGTCTTGAGAAGCCTTTAGTTTAAGGACAGAATTAAAAAATTGCACATGAGGAAGAAGCTGGGCCTGGCCGTGATTTCCTCTCCTCTACAAGAGTGCTGTGTGGGTGCGGGGCTCTGCTTGCAGGGTACATTCACTCTCAAGGGGGATCCACCTTCACACCCTGCCACTTTGCAGATTCACAGAGGGGTGAGGACTTCTCCTTCTCCATTTAGCCAATTCAGGACACCTGACTGCTGCCTGGCAAAGAGGTGTGAGTGCCAGCTTTGCCCTGGCAAGCTCGAGCTGGCAGCTGGGGACAGCGATACCCCAGGGATCAACAGCAGCGGGAACAACAGAAACGTGGGCATAGGCACTGGCAGTCAGTTGACTCTAGTCAAACTGTATTTTCCCATCTCAACCTACACATCTGTTCATGGACTAACAAGAGGCAGCAAGAAAGAAAGCCCAAGCCCATTTTGTGTCATACTTACCAATAAAAGAGCATAGTAGCTTTTTGTCTGCATTGCATTAAAAGATGTCAATGAAAAAACAGTCTGGATGTATCACAAGTGTAGCAGAAGTACACGGCATGTCTTTGCTGCTGTAAAAGGATATTATTTTGCTAGAGGAGAAACAGGCATTTGAAGAAATCCCCTAATCCACGTACTTTGCGAATCTATGGAAAAACAATACTGTGTGAGGGAGACTGTAGTTCAGTTGGTGATATGATACAGGCTTAAAGGAAAGAAACCTCTGAAAATACAGTTGTTAAGAAGTTATTCCAGAAGGTTGGTAAGAAGCTGTGCTACGTGCTGCTCATCTGGTACCAGTGAGTTTGGTAAATTTGCTGGGGACAAGAAGGTTTCATACATCTGTTTTGACATTTTCTAAAAGTGACAGTACCAAAATTATAGCCTTGCTGAGATGCATCCACCACCTTTCAGTTCTGGCTTTTCAAACTACATGACATGAGAGACACCCAGCTTAATTTATGCAAAACGCTGTATGTGAAGGTGTATTTTCATACACAGAAGTTAGAAAATAACCTCACCTAAGAAACCATATTTTCTGATTAGTTTTTCAGATACTGTTGATGCTAATTAAGAGCCTTATTCCATGCAGCTGGAACACAAAGAAGACCAAAGAGCCTGGTTGATGTGTGAGAAGCAGAAGGAAAGAGTGGATCAAGCTCAGCTGAGGTTTGCCCGTCTTGCTGCTGCTCAGTACACATTTGCAGCCCATCATTTCTGCACTCAGATAAGCAGGTTTGTGTCTGCAGCCAGCAATAGCTCGGCAGTGGGTGCAGGACAGGGGACCACCTCCTGCAGCTGCCCAAATGCGTCCCTGGCTCCGGAGAAGGGGTGGAAAGCAGGCAGGTACCCCACCGTGGGCTGCTGGGGCTCGGCGCTCGCAACAAAGCTCTTGCAAAGGATGGGACTGTGATTTCATTTGTAAGCCTAATCAGATAGTAAAATAAAACCAGAGAATCAGCATAATTAATTCAAATCTATGTCTGGCATACAGGTTCTCTGTGTGAGCCATCTTTCAAGTCAGCATAAATTGAAGGTTAAGCTGGCCTGCCCTGTTGTAATCAAAGCAACCCATGGGCGGCTTAATTTTAATTACAGCTCCTGGGGACCATTTAGGTGCTACTCTGGATGCTGCCTTGTCTTCATAAAGAAGATTATTAAAGTTGTCAGTCACAGATCATGAAAGTTCATAAGTGCAGAACGAATTGATTGATACCAGTTTGTCCCTAACCAGAGCGTAAGGAGGACTAAATAAAAAGCAATGTAAATAGCCATCTTAGATCTGTAAAGCATTTTACACTTCTTATGCCTGAAAGTTGCTACATAAATGCAAGTGATTATTCTTGATTTGACTGAATGAAGAGGAAGAATGCTTGAAAATGAGGCACTAAAAATATTGCATTTCAGATGTGGAGGTTAAACAACGAGAGTAAGCTTCCTTCCCTTGCCTCGCCTGGATTTCTGCGCTCAGGGATGGCAAGCGGCGTAATTGCCACAGCATAATTGCGATGGCTACCCTGGAGGTATGAGGATTGCCTTCCTCCTCACAGCCTAGCTTCATGCCGGATCATTTAGACATCTAAAAAAAAAAGTTAGACATCTCTCCCAAGCTAGTCAGGGAAGTTCTCCTTGTAATTATGGAGAAAGAGAACAGCTCTGACCATCTATTTACTGACTGCATGGGGTAGCTGGCTTCCAGGTGGCACGAAGGAGGGACCTGGACAATCAGAGTAAGAAGTTGCCTTAATTGTAGGTGTCTAAACTTGCTGAGATGACCCCTGGCCTATGTCCCAAGCAGCCCACAGAAATCTAATATTGGGGATTGGAGTGGGGCTGGCCTCACAGCAGTGGGGCAAGGGAGCCATTGCATCCCTTCCCCATCCTCATGCCCATCCTGCATGCCCTGCGCAGCTGAATGGGGACATTTGTTATGGTTTGGTTTGGTTTGGTTTGGTTTGGTTTGGTTTGGTTTGGTTTGGTTTGGTTTGGTTTGGTTTTCCCAGGTCCCCAAAGCCTGTTCAAACAAAAACCCAAGACTGCTGCATTATTGCTGGAGGGAGACATGTCCACAGCAGCAAGGGCTGTAACACACAACAGAGGGCTGCAGGGTTGGCCCCTCTATGCAGTCAAAAAATCAAGCTTTAATGGCAATTAGGAATCTGATAATGTACATGATACGCAATATGTATTAAGAGCTTTACACAAATGAGATGGAAAATGGATAATGTTTGTGATTCTTTAAAAAGACGATTGCCTGGCTCTCTCATTTGACATTTCCATGCTTTTGCACAGCCCTCCAAAGGGAGGAGGAGGAGGTTGTTTATTCTTTGTGCTTCAAGGAAAGCAGAGGAACAATTTCCTGATACTTTCTGCTCACTGATTTTCCTCACGCATTTCAGACACTCAATCATTTAGGTTAATAGGAAGTGATAACTCAGAGCCCTAGTCATTCCTCTTGCAAATGCTAATGTTTATCTATAAATTAAATATACATTGTTGTGCTGGTTTTGGTTGGGATAGAGTTAATTTTCTTCAGAGTAACTAGTCTGGACCTATATGCTGGATTTGTGCTGGAAACAGTGTTGGTAACAGGGATGTTTTAGTTACGGCTGAGCAGCGCTAACACAGGGTCAAGGCCTTTTCTGTTCCTCACACCACTCACCAGAGAATGGACTGTGGGTGCACAAGAACCTGGGAGGGGACACAGCTGGGACAGGTGACCTCAGTGACCAAAGAGATATTCCACACCATATAATGTAATGATCAGCATGAAAAGCTGGGGAGAGAAGAAGGAAGGGGGGTCATTAGGAGTGGTGGCATTTGTCTTCCCAAGTAACTGTTATGCATGATAGAGCCCTGCTGTCCTGGGGATGCTGAGCACCTGCCTGCCCATGGGAGGGAGTGAATTAATTCCTTATTTTGCATTAGTTGTGCACACAGCTTTTGCTTTACCTATTAAACTGTCTCTATCTCAACCCATGTCTTTTCTCACTTTTACTCTCCTGATTCTCTCCCCAGTTCCTCTGGAGGAGAAGTGAATGAGTGGCTGCATGATGCTTAGTTGCCGTGTGGTGTTAAACCATGCGAATTGTAAAGAAACAACTTTTGCATTGTGAGGGGTAGCAGCCAGCCTGCCCTTCAGCCTTCAAAGCTGGAATTTGGTGCAGCCTGAAACCCTTTGGCATGACTGGCATGGGAAGCATGCTGCATCCCAGCTGTACCCATATCAGCATGAGGAGAGGGCTTCACGTGGCACTATGGTACAGGAGAAGGTGCTATCCTTACTAACTGGCTTCCTGGGTGCCCAATGCCCCCGTTGTACCTAGAAGCAGCTGATTAACAGTGCGGGGGTGGAGGACAGTGGCCAAGTGGCTTCTCCTGGCCGGGCATCAGCCAGGCTTTTTCAGACCATCCAGGGCTCTGAGCCCAGAATCAGAGGAGCAGCTCTCAGTGTTAGCCAAATACCCAGACCCCTCATCTAGGCAGGAGGTACCAGTGTTGCAGGTGTTCACGACAGCTGGGCCATGACTGGCTCCACAGCTGCGTCCCCCAAATGCTGCCCACCACCTGGCCACAAAAGTGGGCAGAGGGAGACGCCCATATCCATATTACTTCACCTCCCAGGGGTCTTATTTCTGTGGCTGGCTGTCCTGGTGGAAAGGGAAGGTGCTGGTGGCTGGCAAGGACAGGGATGCTGCCAGCAGAGTGGAGAAAGTGGGTTTTTCAGATACATTTTTCCCAGTGCTGAGCAGCAGAGGCATTCAGACACCCAGCCACCAACTTCAAAGTGGCTCGTCTTTCACCTTTTCAGGTTGCCTTTAAAAGATTTACCAAAAGTAAGAAAATGTAGGTAGCAGAATGTAAGGTGCATGATAAATTGATGAGAACTAGTTCTCAGAAAGAGCCAAGTCATAAATGTTTATACAACACATGGGCATTGCTAAATGAATCTTTCTTCTTTTTTTGCCGCAAAACAGAAAATTGCATTACTGCTTTTTCCCTACTGGCCACAGAAATGCTGGGCGATGAAATAAGCAGTTTCAGCTCCAAAAGCAGACCCTAGCTTACATGTACTGCTATTGAGGAGAAAATAACACCGAGAGTGTTAGCTGCTCAGGGCATGAGTCACCCTTACATAAGCCTCGTCACTGGTACAGAGAGGCTAAGAGCTGGCTTTGGACCTGAGCATTACACTGCAGGTGGGCATTGTCCCATTAATAAAATATTTGGAGAAATTCTAACACACAGCCTTGCAGAGACCATGGGAAATTTATTTTTGTTGAGTATCGAAACAGCCCCTTGGGAGCCATTTCCCTGCGGGAGGCGGGTGAGGTTGCAGAGCAGGCACGGGGTTGAAGAGATGTCTTGTGGAAGTTTCCCACTCAAAAGCTTTTCTTGTCTCAAGGCTTTCCCTTGTTGGCCTCTAGAACTTGCTCACAGAGAGGAACGGCTGCCAGTCGGGGGGATGGAGAGAGACATGGAAAACTTCCCAAGGAAGCGGCAGTCAAGCATCCAAAGGGAAATTATTGTCTTCATGCAAGACTGCTTTCCTCCTTGCTCATTTTATTGCTTTATGGAAACATCTGTCAGGCAATAACCTTTGATTTTGATGTTTTCACTGTTGCAGAAGGCAAGTAGAGCTTTATGACACTGAGACATGGTCTATCCTCTTGTAAGCTTTTTGCTTAATGTTTAAACTGCTTGGGACAGGGATTGTCTTTCCATTGTGCTTGTAAAGTGTCTTCCCCAGCAGGGATCCATTCTGTGCCGCAGCTGCTAGGAGCTATCGTAATGAAAATAATTAACAATCACAATAAAATGTCATTACTTTCTTTCCATGGCTTGCTCTGTAAGTTCATTATTAACCTATCTGAAAGAGAATCGCAGCCAGAGACAAGGTAAGCCAAAAAGGGTGGACACCTGACCGCTGTCCGGCTACCACTTCACGCAGTGACTGAGGGGGTTTATTTTGAGAGTCTTGTCATATCGTTTGTGGGACATTATTAAGATTTCACTTTGAAAAGAAAATCGTCACCTCTTTCCTCAGTGGTAAGAGAGACCTTCAGTACTAAGACCTGTTACTTAAATGAACAGAATTTAATAATAATGTGAGTGCAATCTTAGCCCCTGATGTTTATTAATTAAGGTGGGACACATTTCAAGACCTTGATTCCAAAATCATTTGGGCAACAGTGCTATGATAGAAGCACCATGTGTGGGCCATGCTCTAGAGCTTAGCTCCTGTGATGATCTTTCAAAGCAATTTATACTGCTTGTCTGCTCATGCTGTGGAAATATTTCCCTTCCTGACGCAGCTCCTTCTCACCCACTGGTGCCACAGCGGTGCTGTCAGTCACCTGCAGTAAGTCACAGGAGGGTATCAGCGAACCAGCAATAAAGCAAATGCCTCTCTGAGCACCAGGGTTGAACATGTGAAGGAACCGTCACCCCGTACATCTAAATTAAGAAGCAGGCTCAGGCATGGGAGGCTGACTCAGTTGTGTGACGCGGTAGCAACCTCCAGCCCGTATCTCCACTGGAGACACGTGTCACACAGTGATTTCTTCACCTCTTGCTGAGGTCTGGAGGGGTGGGCCAGGTGAGTGCTGGGGTCAGGAAGCCCAGACAGAAGCAGGTTGGAGCAGCCATCCGAGATGGCAGCCACCCAGGGTCCCTGCACACTCAGCTGAGCCACGTTACTGGACAATCCCTTACTGAATTTTACAGCAAGGAAAGGGCTACCCAGGCCAATCTCTGCTATGGGGCACTTTCACTGTCACCTGCAGATTTTGATCTATAATTTGAAGAGGGAGAGTAACACTCAGCCCATCTTTCTCTCATGTGCTCTGCAACTTTGGAGCATGCATGTCCTGCAACAGCTGCTGCTCTCCACCATGGCAGTATCATCCCTCTGCATTGGCCCAGTGGCTTTCCTGGCGTGGAGATGTGCAAGTGCAGAGACAGTACCGGGTCTGTCGCTAATTCTTAATTGTTAATCCAAACATAGACCTGACCATAGACACCCTCAAAATATACCAGTTTCTCTCTGCAGCTCAGGAGTTGTGCACTCACAACAGCTCTAACAACATGTGTCTTATGGACTTCCACAAGAATGCTGCCTAGACTAGCACTATTCAATATCTTTACCAATAACCTGGAAAATGGAGAAAAATACCCAAAACATTAGATATGTTCCTGGGAAAGTCTGTATTTAGCTCTGGTCTGGTGAGCAGAGATGACTCACACAGAGCTCACCAGGCCTTCTGACAGCCCAGATTCCCTGGGTAGACTACCACCGTTTATGTTTGGCTCAGTCCTGGGTTCAGGGCTTTTAAAAGGCTACTGGAAAATTACAAATATATTTCCAAGTATAGCTCAAAAAATGAGGTTTTAATGAGAGCTTAAAGAAGTTCTGGTTTTTAAAATTATGTTATGTAAGGTTAAGGGAGAACTTGCTCTTTGTCCGCACAGACTTGAAGACTTTTCTTCTTTGTCTCCTTTATATTTCCTTTAGGCAAAACCTATCACAGAAGTTGCTGAAAGTGATGGGAGGAAAAACACAGAGCCTCTGCCCATGGTTATCATCTCCAGAGTGGGAAGAGATTGGCTTTGGTCAAATCCCTGGAGGAGCCAAGGTACCCTCTGAGGGAATGGCACGGACACCTGCTCCAAGGGGAAACCTTCAAAGGGTGTTGGGACGCAAGAGGAATTTTCGCCAGCTCAGCAAAAACAACGAGCAGAGTGAAAGGGCTAAGGACCAGCAACACGCCTGGAGCAAAGTGATCAGTCACCTCTCTGTCAGTACCTTGTTCCTGGTCTTAGCATTAGAAATTTCCTCTGAAAGCATTGCTGTGGCCTCAGGCAAGACATCATGTGTAAATCTCTAGGTGAAAATAATTAACTACTGGAAACACAGGTCTGGGAATACAGCGACATCCCTGTCAGTAGAGACCTTTAAATCAAACGTATTTGTCTAGATGATATTTTCTAGTGCAATGATGGACACAGAGCAGGTGCAGAAACACTGGTGAAAACCCATGGCTGTGTCTGAAGAGCATTGCACATGATAAAGATGGTCCCTCGTGGACTTGAAGCATGTGACTTCCCTGAGACCAAGTGCTAAAAATTGAGTGGAGCAACATGGATAGCGCTTGAGGAAAGGAACGGAGTTCAGTGTCCGACGAGCTCATTGTGTGGCACTTTTCCAGTGTGCTGCTCCAGAGTCAGGTCAGCCATCAGATAAAAAGGGAGCAGCGAGGTCCTCTGAACTGCTCAGCCTGAAGCTGCAGATGACACAGCAGCTAAGAATATGACTGGGAGGTTTCAAGACTTTTGAAAAGCACAGGAGAGAAACTTCACAGATTAATATCCTTGCTTGCGCAATAACTACATTCTCAAAACCACTCCTATTAGAAGAACTAATGTCAGAAGACAGATTTCAAAAGTCATTTAAGCACCTGAAGAGGCAGTGAGTCTCTTCATCTTATATTTATAAAACGCCACTTGGGTCCCTGAACTCCCATGGGTGGGTTCCCCAATGTACCTGCTTGTGGAGAGCCAAAGCAAGCAAGCCACCAGACGTGGCCAAGCCTGATGCTGAGGGATGCACACACTCTGAGGCCTGTTACCACATGGACTAGCTAGAACTGAAAGCATTTTGGATATTATAAATCAGCTGGACATAGCAAGGTGCTGTCAGAAAGGGACAACTTGAATCATTGCAGAAGGCAAGCTGTAATGTGATTGCCAAACACAACCTTCTATCGGCAGCAGTGCTGATCTGCATCTGAGGGAAAGCAAAAAGACAGAAGCCAGGGTGAACACACAGCTTGGTCCAGAAGCCCTAAACAAGGCAGCAGTCACAATAAGACCCAAATGTATTCAGCACAAGGGGCAAATTCTTCTATTTAGAATCAAAGCAACTCATTTTATGAAAGGGTGACACTTCCACCATGAAAAACAAAAGCAAAACAAAACAAAAAAATCCACACACAACAATAACAGCAGGACAAAGCTCTCATGAGAAACATTATTCCAATAAACTTGCAAAGCAATGTTCACCATGAGATTGGTTTGTGACACAGGAAATAAATGAACTAATATTGTGTTTCAAAACACACTGGAAATGAGGACAATATAATCATAGCAAACACATATAAAAACAATTAGTGACAGCCTAATGCTAAGGCAAATAATTCAGCTTGTGTTATACAGTGGGTGCATCATAAGCTGATCTACCAGAAATATATTAGTATGTAGATATAAGAGTCATTACTTTTGAGTGGGATTTTAAGTACCAGGAGAATTCTTCTGTGCTCTGGGGTCGAGAACAGCCTACAAATGATGATACACAAATGGGTACATCTTCTGAGTAGAAGGCAAAAGACATTCTTACAAAATATATTAAGGTACTTAATGAGCTGAGATACATTAGGGTTGTAGAACATCACATTGATATTAATCCCATGAAAATACACATCTTGTGAATCCCATGGCATTGAGAAATAGAATAAAAAGCACAGTTGGATGGGAAAGTTAGTTGGTACTGAGAAACTTTTGCTAAACAGTACGCTCACCAAAATAAAACAAAACACATTCCTAAGCGGGAGGTTTAAATGTGAACAGTGCTCCAGAAGGACGACCACGTCCGGCTGAAAAAAACGCCACTATTTTGACCCTGGGGCAGAGGTTATGCAGAGCAGAGCATCTCCAGCTCCCTGCTCAGAAGGCAGATGTCTGGGATGGCCCCGGCACTCAGCCCGGATGCCGCAGCCCCGTCCATGAGGTCCTAGAGGGGAAGCGGAGGGCACGGGGTGAACTGCTGACTTAGGTACTGCGAAAAATGTTGGCACACTTCAGGAAAGCACTTTCAGCCTCGAAAAATGATTGTACATAGATGATCAAAAGAGAAAATAGGCAGATACACACAAATATGGTTTATTAGAAAAGAAAACAAAGTTTCACAGGATTAAATTCTTGGCTGGGCATCTTATGCTGTATTACAGAACACAGAAATTGAAGTGTATTTCCCAGGCTCATCTTGGTTTGGAGGTTTGTAAGAAGAAATTACAGTTTTAAGCAAGGCAGAGAATTAAGGTTTCAAAAATCAAAAGTTCACTAACTACTGGAAACAGAACAGCGCAGCATCTTTGAGTGCAGCGCCAAGCAGCCTCAGTCCAAAAGGTGCTTTTGGTTCAGCTGCAAGTTAGTAGACTGACAGTGATCAGTTGTGGTATAAAAGCAATTTTATACTTTGCTGATACTGAGTTAAATTGTGCCAACTAACAATTAGGTCAACTAACAATTAGGTCAACTAACATCACAGTTGTCCCTCCTGTCCTTAAATTTACAGTATTATTGCATCCAGTTCTTGAATTCATTAAATCGCTTTTCCCTTAACCACAGCTGGAACTGGTGGGACAGGTTGGTGTTTCAGCATTTAAAACCCAGTGATCGTACAGGTAACTGTGCAGCACACAAGTCACCACAAGGGCAAGGAACCCAAAGCTCACAGCTTCAGTGTGGCTTCTCTCTTGGCCACAGGTCAAGGCTTCACGACACATCACCAAACAGGTTTGCAGAAAAATTAATGCACCACATAGCTTGATTTAAGGAAAAATCCATACAATGAATCATCGATTTTCATCATTCTGACTCATGTCCTGTGTTTAGATCCAGAGAGAAAAGCTACTCTGGGCTTCATGTCGTGTCACAAAAGAAAAGGACTCTTGTGAAAGGTACGTTCAGCTGTGCCTGATGAGCCTGGGCTCTGCTCCTGGCTTGCAGGGTGAGCAAAAGAGTCACTCGCCCTGCTCCGCTTCATCTCCCTTGCCTGGAACTGATATCAGCCCCTCTTTGTAAAGCTTTTTGTGGTGCATTAACGAGCAAACTCCGTACAAGTTCATCACAGATCATCTTGACTGCATTAGCTGTGATTATTCTTCAGCAGCTTTTTGGTGCCTTTTTTTTCCTCACCATAGCCTCACAACCTTGTTCAGCCTTTGAATCTTATTTTTCTCTCTTTTCATCAGAACTGTGCATTTAGGCTTTTTTCACTCCTGCATGACGAAATGCTTTTCTAGGCAAACTATGACAAAGTGAATGCTGCTCTGTAGTAGATTAGTACTATGAAATCTCATATTAAAATTAATACCTATATAAATATTTTTCTATCAGGATATTTGAATTAAAATGTGTGAATTACTACTCAGAAAAAGAAAACATTAGTCTTTTGAAGAAATGAGAAAAATCACCCTAATATTTTTGTATTGTAGGAAGCCCTCTCATTTTAACACTTCTTTCATTCCAAATTAGAACCTAAGAATCAATGCATCAAACATTCTTTAACTTATTTTTTTGTGTTGGCCAGGACAAAATGTTTTCACTTCATCAAGCATTTATCTCTGACTTTCTCAGTGGGCATCATATTAGATAAATCATATCTTGGGATCTCATACTCTTTCTACTCCTTTTTGGCACCAGTGTACCACTGGTTTACCCCTCTCATGTCCCATTTCAAGATTTTCCCATTTGCTGGGAGACTGCAGTGGAAGGGAAAGGAAACAAGACTATTTCAAGTTAAAAAAACAAGGGATTTTGTTTTCCAGTGGAAAATTACAGGGGAAAAAAAATCACGTGAAAAATGTCAGTGTCAGTTTCTGTGAAACACTTTTGAAACTCCTTCTGTATTGTAACCTGATTTCTGCATTTTCTCACGGCTTCAGATTTTTTTGTTTTTAATCTATTAACTGCAGCTCTTGATAGATGCACATCACAGAAACCAAGGGCTGAGCAGTACCTCTCACCTGTGCTGTGAGTCATGGGCTGGTGGACGCTCCCGCCATGGCTGCGGGGGACAAGGACACCCCGAGCCCCCATCTCCTCCGGCATCCGTGCCAGCCAGCCCTGCCCCACTCCCCCTGCCAGCACCCGGCATTTCTCATACTTGGCTATCATCTCCACTGTTTGACATTTTAGTCCCTTCCTCAACTGCTTTGCTATCACGTTAACTAACAGTTAAGGCATTAGCACTGCCTACATTTTCATGGCAACCCCCAGGGCTGGAGACAGTTTAATGCAGAACTACTGCAACTACCACAAAGTGAAGGCAGAGGCAGACCAGCTCCAAGACAGGAAATAATCATAATAATGCCAAGCAAGTTCCATCCTTCCTCTTTTCCTATGGTGTCTACAAATTCTTCTTTATGTGCACTTTTTCTTTTCTTCCAAATAATGATCTTCCTGAGGGAACACTACTGATTTAAGTTTCACACTCGGCTTCAATTCATATTCAGTTCATATTTTTATATCCTGCTTCATATTCATATTTGCAAGAACAAGAACTTCAAGTCAGCCTTCTCAGCTTTTCCTTCCAAGGGCTTGCAAGAAAATGGTTTTATTTCCAGAAGTGCTGAGCACCCAGTGCTCCAGCTGAAGTCAGCAGAAGATATGAGATGCTTTACAGTTCTGAAAACCACATCATTTATTTACTGACATCTTAAAGCTTTAAGAGGCAATGTTAATTTCATGGTTTTTCTTGACCTTAAATGATAGAGCTGGAAAGTTTTTGGAGCCAGTTCTCTCACTAATTTTCCTTTGTAGTTCTTAAAAGTTCCTCAAATTTGTAAGCACAATGGGAGCCTCCCTGAACTCACTCCTCAATGATCTTTTCTAAAATGCTTTTGCCACCTCTTCACCTGCTTCCCCTGAGCATACTTATGCTCTGGACGCCTGGAAGATTTGCTTAAATTGTGCGTATCTTCCTTGTGTTTAACAATCCATGGAGAAACACCTTAATTTCCTGCAAGTTTTAGATTTCCAAAGGGTTATTTCCATAATTCACCCTAGGCAACTAATATCTTAGCTCCCTAAGCTGCATATTGATATGAAAAAGACTTTTTTTTCCCCAAGAAAAAGTATCAGTCGAGATTTCTTGGCCCTGTTTCGCATTGACGTGGCACACACAGAACTCTTGGCAAGGTCTGTCTCTGGGCTCCTCATCCTCCCTCTGTGGCTGAGGCTCTTTCCTTCTGACTCTGCTTTCCCGGTCCATCACCAGCTTTATTCCCAGCTCCCCTCCTGCCTGCTTTCCAAGGGCTGGGACAGCAGTGGTGGCACAGTGTGGGCAAAGGGGATAGAGGTGACATCAGTGGATCAGGGGCCCACAACCCCAAACATCTGTCCTTTCATGCAAGCCAGACACAGTGGCAGCACAGGTCAGCATTTCGGCTCCGGCATTGTTAATGGACAGGATTCTTCTCTCCCCTTGGGTTCACAACATAGGTAGGAGGAGAAACAGAGGGAGAAAAATAAACAGCTGGAAAAGGCAGATGCTGGAAGATGGCCTTTGGGGTGCCTGCACCACCCGTGGTTACGGGGCTTTCCTCGCACCCGGTGGCTCAGGCACCTGGTTTTCATTAGGATAAGAAAATGTGTTATTACAGTCTGCCACTGAAGATATTTTTTTTCAGTGAGAACAAGAAAACTGAGGGTGGGGAGAGTTGCTTTTCCTGCCAGAGAAGCAGTGAGTGCTGTGTACTGACTCATCAGCAGCAATGCCTCCCCCGAAATGGGAGGCAGCAGCAGAGGCGCGGAGAGGAGACTGCCGTGAAATGGGGGCGTGCTGTGCATGGTCCTAAAATTGGGAAAATTATTATCTTGTCAATGATGATTAAAAATTGGATTCCAGCAAAAGCTCAGTTGTACAGCATAATGCTTATCTTGGGAAATAAAAGATAGGGGTGGACCCAACTTCCAAATTTAATTTAAAGCATGAATACATTTTCTACATTTCTGTTACAGAGACTCCTTATGCATGCGCTTGAGGCATTCATTCCTCCACTGTTTTTAAGTCTAGATCTATGACCAGCTTCAAGGGATGAAATGCAGTTAAATCCATACTAGTGAATTGTGGTAGCATTTAAGAGAGCAAGAGAAGACAAAACTGGAGTGTTGTTATCTCCACCACTGCTGCAATCCCCAACCCTTTCCATTACCACAGATCTCTCTTTCTTAGCACTGTCATTGCCACCTTGTCCCGAGAACAGGCAAACGGAGGAATCTGAACTATAGAAAAGAAGACTCAAGTACCCACAACATCATGCTCATTCCCTCCAAAGCCCACTGCCACCTCAGTGTCAACACAAATACATGAAACAGAGCAGGCAATGAGATACAAATCAGAATGCTCCAGCATAGTAGAAGTGAGAAAATGGAAGAAAAGCATCCACAGTAGCTCTTCAAGTCTTACCAGAGCTCAAATAGACCATTATCAATGTGGGCCATGGCCAGATTCAGTAACTGGGATGCAGTATCACACCATCAGCTGTTATACAGACTAATGAACGTCACATCAGTGTCTCCTGTGATGGCAGCCACCAGTATCAAAGAAATCTATAGCCTCCAAGCCATCACTGGGTTCAAAGCCAGATCATGAATCAGATGTACCTAACTGTTGCTACAGCACAAAATGGGATAGAAGAGCTTACCAGGAAGCGGGTTGCTGTTTGAATCTTTCCATACCAATTGTTGGAATCATGCCTGTCTGTATTTCCTAGCTCCCACTGAGACCACCAGCTGAATTTACTCTTTACAGAAGGTCTTTCTCAAAAATAGTTTGTTATTTTAATTCAAAATGCCACTTGCTGATCCTTCCCTCAAATGCAGAGTATGGTAGTTTAAGGGAAGTACTGAACTGCCTCGGATGCAAGTGCTGACATTTGGGTGACGACACTGCCTTCCCCATCTCACAGCGACCACTGCTCCCCAGGCAGCACTCCCAGTGCGTTGCCAAAATGCGTCTTTGTTCTGCATATCCCATGGTCATCTGCTAATTTTTAATCCCCTTAAATGAGAGCCTGTGATGGCCACAAAATCTCTCCCACTATAGGAGGTTAATGGGTTATAGATGATTAGCAGGGCTACATGCTTGTCCCTGGTGAAACACACGGATGGGGAGCAGATGGGGAGGTCAGGCTCCTGGTCACAGTCACACAGCTGGGCTGAAGAGGTGAGACTTTCCCCAAGGGAACCACAGGGACAGAATAAATACAGTGCCCTGGAAGTGGCCAAGACTGCCCTGAAAGCAATTGGCTGAGCATCAGTGCTGGGGCAACACCTACCGCTGCTCACCTGGCTGTCACAGCACATAAAAACGTTTTGGATCTGATTCCCTAGTCCTTGTCCTCTTGCCTACAGTCCCTCCTGTTCCTCGTTTGTAGAAACAACAGCATCAGCTCATTTTTCCTCATGGCTAGGTTTCCTGCAAGCCTGATGGGCATAATGAACATGAGAAAATATTTATCTGATGCTGGAATCACAGCGTATGTGCTGGTGGCTGTTCTCATACATTGCAAATTGCTTTATTTAGTACAACTGTGTGGGGTCTGGTGTTATTGCAAGCTCACTGAAGATTTAAATCCAGACTTTTGAAGGCCTAGAATGCTTATGGGTTCATTTGTTTTAATAGAATTTCTTAACAGTAAAAATAACGGTGCTTAACCTAAATGGAAAAGATAAGAAATGATGGTACTTTTCTTGTTCTGGTCCTGGATCTACCTCAAATTACTCCCTAGCACATTATTAATGTACCAATTGTTGTTATTCTCACCATTGCTATTAGTGGCCAAGATCCCACTGCATAGTGTGGAATTTAACCACTGCAGGTGCTAAAGAGGGGAAAGAAAAAAAAAGGAGTATACTTTTTCTGATGCCACAGGAAGGCAGAGAGAGGCCCAGAGTCACCTCCCCTCCAAAAACCTGCGGGCTGGCTTTGTACTTTCACAGGTACAATGAGCATTCAGCATCCCATGGGATACACCTTCAACCAAGCACTGCCTATTTATGCCAGCATTTGCCCCACAACTGTGGGTCACAAGGCCTAAGGGGGATGGAGAGGAGTCACGAACAGAGCCAAGGGAGGATCCCAGGATGTCATATTGCAAGAAAGTGAGAAAAGGCATAGTGATAGTGTAGGGGGAAAAAAATGGTACTTAGTGATTTGCATTAGCCAGTCCTTAATTGCTGGCAAGAGCTCAATTGCAATAAAGTGGAGAGACATGCAAGCAGCAGTGGCTGCGGACTCTTAACCTGCCTTCCCGAGGGGCTGCGCTGCTGCCAACCCCAGGAGCTACCTGAAGGCACAGAATAATTGCACCCTGCAAAGTATTTGATTTATGTTTCAGGTTAGTTGGCCAGAGCACTAAACTATAATGTAATCCTCTAGTTGACTGAAGATTAGCAAAACAAGTCATACAACCCATCTTTACTAATGTTTAATAATATAAATATGTCTTCAATGAATAAATCTCTGTTTTATTAAAGCACTCATTCTTTTCCATTAGATCATTTGTAATTTTTATGTGTTTTTCATTTTACCAGCAATTTTATTGTCTGTAAAGACGTATAGGATTTGTTAAGCAGATGAATTACTCTGTATTTGTTGCCGATTGTTATTTTGCTTAGAATAAATCCATAGTCCTCCCTAGCAATATTTTCTGAGCAAATTCTCACCAAATTTTTCACCAATCAATAATGTCTTCCTTTGTGCCACATTTTCTCTGCAAAGGAAACCAAGGAGCCAGCTGAACCATATCATACACGTAAATGTTTGTGTGGGTTGTTGTGCTGCACTCCTCATGTCCTGCACCTTTGTCACCATAACAGGGGACAGACTATTTTGTGTGTTGCTATTATTATGGATTCTGCTCTTTAAAACTTCTTCAAAAGCCTCTGTAACAATGTCCTCCAATGCCTCATGGGACAAGCAAACCCCTTGGGAGCAGAAACCTAAAAAATCCAATCTCAAGGCATCTTCAAAGCATTTCACACCTGTCTGACAAATGAACCGACATTAAATTGCCAATTATGGCAGCGACTGTGTCCTGTTAGGAAACCTCCAACTCAGCGCCAGTGTCTGAGGCAAGCCCCATGCTTTTTGCATCCCGAGCTGCTGTTTGTTGTCTCCAAAGAGGAACCTGTGTGGGAACCTCTCAAGAAGAGCTTGTTTCAGCATGCTGTAAAACACCTTTTCACAATGGGATTTGACACCTTGTATGTGCACACTCGTTACTGACACTTTTGGGCTGCGATGCATTCCAACAAGACATAGTGCTTCTTCAGACCAGTGGGTCTGCCACACAATGAATATAGGGCTTACAGGCAGCTCGGGAGCAGATATGCCAAGGAGGAGGTGCAGCACCGAGCAATGATGGCAGGAGAGGTAAACAAAAACACATCCCACCCTTTGGCTTTGACCCGAGTGTCTGCCACAAACTTGGGCCTATCGCTTTATTTTGCCTCAAAGTAGCATATAGAAAAGTTGCTAGATGGTATAAAGGTCCCCCTTGTGTGAGTTGTGTGAATGGGCTCTGAAGGGATGTGTGAACATTTGTGGAGAAATGGGAACCAGGAAACAAAAGGCTGAAGAGAAAACAAGGAAGACAAGCCTGTGGAGTTTTCCCAAGGACAGATGGACTCTGGAAACTGGCAGACCCACCAAATCCACAAAACCAATGAACTCAGGACACACAGTGTCCACCAGGTCTCACCACCGTGCTGTCATCACCTCCAGCTCTGGAGGCTGGTGGATGCTTAGCATGGACAAAATCCACTAAGTCACATATACAACTGATGAGGAAAAGAGCCCACCAAGAGCAGCCCAGAAGCTGGAGATGCCTCTGTGTGACCCTCCACTCCTGAGGACATGGCTGGGGTGGTCTCCCAACCGCATCTCCTGCTGCTGCCCATGAGGATGTGCACACGCTGGATGAAAGCCATCAGCTGGTAATGGCAGCACCTCCATGGCCGAAAAGGACTCCAAGAAATACTGGCTGTGGTCTACATCCCCCACCACATAAAGGGAAAGAGAATATACAATAATTTTTTATATTGTTTAAATGTAAAATTCTGAAAATTGTAAATTGTGTGACCTACTTGACCACATAAAGGTAATCACACTGTGTAAAAGGCAGATGCTGCTTCAGCAAACACATCAACTGCAAAAAAAATAAATGGCTCTGCTTTGGTGGGGAAGAGGAAAAGCATATGTTACTCTTTGAATTAAGAAAACATTGTATTATTTATTAAGGTCAAACTCAAAAATCCTGAGACAGCTGCAGAATGTCTGCTTGTTGTCTGTCAGTGCAAAAATGAATCTTTTAAAATTAATTACAGGGAAAGCAAGCCATTTGCTTAAAAAGTCAACATGTTTCTAATACGCAAAATGTCCTGAAGTGGTTTGAAATCTGTTAGCTTTTTCATTTTCGTAATTACATTTTAAAACGACTGGAAGAAAAAAAAGTAGCTTTCAAGAGCTTGAATGGGGAGAGAGACAAGTTTCTGACAAAACTGGACTCTCCCATGCAGAAAACCCCACAGCTATAGTCTATCTTGACTCACTAAATGCTGACGGCAAGCTGTGAATTCCTATTTTAACATATCTTGCTTAAATGTTTAGTACAGTGTTCGGTCGCGGGCCAGATACTAAAGGCCGCTCTCTTTGTTGTTCGATATCAGACTTCCATTTTAAATGCATCTTGATGAGTTTTCTTCAGCTTATGGGATATATCTAGCACATAATTTTTTTGGGGAACAGCCATTTATACTTCTTTGGGAATAGACCATCAGTTCTTCAGTATTAAATTCCAAGCTTGGGGTTTGGGATTAAAGAGATGGGGAAATTAGAATATTTATATAGCTCTGAGGTTTTAGGAAGCCCCTTGCTAGCATTTTTGCATAAAGGGAAATCTGTGTTTTCACAGAGTGATGTACAAGAGGCCCTTGAGGCACATGACTCTGGTAATGCGCACTACTGTGCACTGTTTTCAGCAAGAATGGATATTGCTAGTGGCCATTTGAACGACATATTTTCCCTAACACAGACTAAGAATAGGCATGGATTTTTAATCAAGCACTCCAAAGTACCTGCAACAAAACTGTGGTTTGTAGACAGAAGAATCAAGGGAATAAATCTTGTGATGAACAACTGGAGAATGTCTCATGGGCATGGGGCATGTCCACCCTGAGCCCATGTCCAGTGCTGGGCACAGCACATACAACAGTGCCGCTGCCCCGCGCTCCTGGCCTGCAAGATGGTGCTGGGCTATTTGGGGTCACAACAAAGCAGACAGAGATAAGCCAGTCTTCAACTCACCTCTGTCCCCAAAGAGGACGCGGCAGTGCTGCCATGGTGTGCTTTGTGCGCAGAAGATGACCACGAGGTCCCACCTCAGGGAAGAC
The DNA here is from genome assembly GCF_963082525.1 of Nesoenas mayeri. Classification (NCBI taxonomy): domain Eukaryota; kingdom Metazoa; phylum Chordata; class Aves; order Columbiformes; family Columbidae; genus Nesoenas; species Nesoenas mayeri. The sequence goes on from NC_137541.1 coordinate 16,932,807, forward strand.
CACTGCTAACGTGGGGGACAGTGCCATTACAGGTCCTGCACCACCAGAGCTGGTCCCATACAGTTGTGTCCCACCAGCTCTTGCTCCAGGATTTAACCATGACGTACACTTGAGAGAGCGAGGCGAGGTAACCAACACGCTGTCAGTCACTTGTTCTTTTATCTTCTCCCCAGAAGAGTGGGGTGTTCCAGTTCAAGTTCTTAGTTTAGTTGGTCAAGTTGTTTATTTTCCATTTACTTGTTGATAGTATTTATCACTGTTATTTGCATATGAGCCACGCTTATCCTAAGACGAGGACAGGTCAAAGAAGCATGGCCTGAATTTATAACGGCAAGCTGTGTGATCAGCACAGTCTTTTCCACTTTCCAGCAGCCCCTGACAAAATTGTGTTTAGTTCTGTGATAAGCTTTATCCTTCCCACACAGAGCAGAGTTGTCTGAATGACTGATTTTTTAGGTCAATAGTGGAAACTTAACATTAAAAAAAAAAATAACTTCAAGACAACTCAAGATTGAAATCTTTCAAAGTTTTGCATCACATTTAGAAAGTTTATTCCAGGGCAGCTTGGAAATTTTTTGTTAGTTTTGTTTTTCTGAAGGATTCATGAGAGCACAAAGCAGCTTGGAAGGAGGAACAGGGCACAGTTTTCCTCCTTCCAGCTCCTGACAGCAGCAGATCATAGCAGTGTACCAGGTCCAGGAGTGCACCCCTCTGCCATGGGCCTGGGCAGCTGCTTCCCCATGCACAAAGCTGCCACTCGGCAGAGGGGACAACAATAAACACCCCTGTAAATCATAAAGATCACATGCAACTCCAAGAACAAGTAAAATGCACTATTAAATATATTTAAAACTGTACTTTAGGAGGCCATCCAGGCTCCACTGAATCCCATGCCAGGTCTGTCCTCATGGCAGTGGGCTGGTTGGGGGACATATGGGGCTGACAGCTCCTCCTAGGCAAAGCGGTCCCACAGCAGGGGCTGTCTGGAGACCATGCTTGTTCTTGGACATGCTCATTCTTTGTTCCATGCTAATCATGCTACAGGAGGAGATTTTGATGAAAATCTCCATGTTTGCAGGTCAGCTGGAGAGGGGAACCAGGTGGTCGATGGAGAGGACACTCCTCCTGTGTGCCAAGGTTTCCTCACCGAGGGCATTAGCCAGACCATTGCAGGTGGAGGTTAGGTAGCAAAGTGACGTATGCCATGTAGCTGATCAGGGAGCTGAGGTGCTGGTGTAAACCAGGAGTCAGCCAGGCTGACACTGTACATACCCCTGGGCAGGAGTGGGAGAGGCAAGGTGCTGAGCCCACCTTGTCCATGGGCCACGTGCTGAGGCCCAAGGAGTTCAGAAGAACCTGGCAAGCAGACCTTTGCCTTCAGTGCGAGCTCGGTACCTGGGCTTTTGGCACAGCAAGGCCACTGCAGTCAGACATAAGGCATTACAGAAAACACATCTCATTTTGGAAGGATGATTTGCTCAGCTGGGACCATGCTCAGGTCTCCCTTTGGCCCCAGTACACTCACATCGCTTCCTGGCTTTCTGCTATTTGAAAATTGAATAAGCATGGTTCTTAGTTTATAATCTGAGTCATCAGTAAAAATACTGGGTGACATGGGGCCCAGGAGAGGTGCCCATGGAAAGCACAGCTGGCCCATTCATGCCGACCACGGTCCATCAGCCAGCTTGTGAAGCTGTGGCAGTGAGTGCTCAGCGTCAAACCTTTCTGAAATGTAGCACCTACCTCCTTCCCACGGCCCGCGTGGCCTGTCGTGCTGGTGTGAATGGAAACGAACTTTGTTAAAGATCATATGTTCCCAACAAATCTCTGCTAGCTGTTACTTATCCTTTGTTATCTTCTAGGTGTTTACCAATGGCTGGATGGTTTCTTCCCATTCAGGGAGGGGAAGGTAAACTGGCAAGTCTGCAATTCCCCAGTTCACCCTGTTCCCCACTGTAAAGATAAGGAGGCTCCTAACCTTACCCATCCTCCACAGTTCTCAGTGATAACCCTCTAATTGCTCTCAGATTTGCTTCATCTGGTTTTCAAAATTCCCTGTGGAATTTCATCAGCTCCAGAGAATTGGGGAAGAAAAATTAACTTACCGATTTATGCTGTCCGCTGATTTTCTCTTCTAACCTGAATTTGTACCCTTTCTCACTGGCCTTCCAGGGAATGCTGAAGCAAAAAGAAACAAAACACTTCAGTCTTCTCAATACCATCTATAAATAGCTTTTTCTCCCTCTGACTAGAAGACCAACTCTGCCTTTTAGAATCCTTTCACTATTAATCTAAATTTAGAGTATTTTCTTTTTACCTTTCATGTCCCTTGCTAGCTGTATGACATTTTATGCATGGGCTTTCTAATTTTCTCCTTCTATGCTTGTGCTATTCTTGTATGCAGCTCCCTAGACATGTGACCTGATATCTAGCTCTGTATACTTTCAATATGCCATCTAAGCTCACTATTTAGTCACATTGTCTTTCTGATGTTTTCTGTTTCTCATCTTCTTTTTTTTTAATATATAATTTTCTTTGGTACACTGGTTAGTAGGCACATACTAAGTCTTTGCTAAAATATTGGCCAAAATGGACTTCATAGTCTGAGCAGACTACAAATTGTTTACACAATGGTAAATACACTGACAAGGTCAACAGTGGTAAATATGAATATCTGTTGAAAAAGCAAGTAATGAAGAAAACCTTTCAGAGGCTTGCACAGTGCTTATATGATAAGGGTGGAATGTGAACATACAGATATGAGGGCAAATCAGGTACAAAGTACAGGAGAATTTGAGAGAGAAATGTAATATGTTACTTGGTTTGGTCTATTGTAAAAAGGAAGTGAAAAACTTCATAAATTTGTATTCACCAGGAAGATGCTGTTTTCTAGAAACAACATCATCAAAATGATGCTGAGTAGCATCCCCTTGGTCATGTCAAAGGTTCTGTGGCATTGCATTAAGATCTGGAGGTAGAGAGATAGCATCACATCCACTCATGTGAATTATCCCACTCCAGATTTGCAGTTAATGTTCACCCTGGTTGCTAATTAAGCCTTCAGTGCCTCCTGGCCATTCCTCAGAAGTCCTGCCTCAGTGGGCCAGCAGCTCTAATGCCAGCATTGAGCCTCCTCCTGCTCCCACCTCCCATGAGCTTAGTGATCAAGCCCACGTATCCTGGTGTATAAACCTTCCCTTGGCCCATGCTTGTCCACACTCACCCCAGAGCATCTCCCTGCCCAGCTGAAGGCACAGGTGAAAGTGTGAAGGAGGAATCAAGCGATCTTCAGCCTTTGCCCTGTAGTTCCAGCGTCCAGTTATAGTTGTTTGTTACAACTGTTTTATGCATACATAACTTTCATACATATATTAAAAAATTGTATATGCACCTCTTTTGTCTGTCTGTGCATTGGCATTGTGGCACTGCAGGTCTCTCGTGCAGTGTGTTCGCTGATTTGCACCCACGCTCTGCAAACGTGTTCCCCAGGCACAGCACAGGGAAAGCAGGTGCCCAGCACAGGGCAGGGCTCCACGCCAGGGTCTAGATAGGTGGAAATTCACATTGGTTGTATTCAGTAATGAGCCATGATCCTCCAGTTAATGGAGGAATAACTGGATCAGTTGGATTTTTCTTCATTTATCAGAGGGATAAACCCATTAAGGAAAAAATGGTTGTCTGTACTTCCGATTTGAGCCATTCAGTGCAACACCTAAAACTGGCAAAGTGATTATTTTGTTGTCATTTTCCCAGGTAACTGAAATACATTATTATCTTACTTTTTTGTAAGCAAAATAAAGCTTTAAAACATACCACTCTTCCTTATCCTTTATTACACTGTCACCATTAAATTGGACTCAACAGAAGGGTCAAAAAAGATAATCTTGATGCTTTCTGCTATGCTGAAGTTATTTGACCTTCAGTTCAGCTCAACAGGAAGAAATTTTGGAAGGAAAGCTCCTTGAGACTGTATTAACTGTATTCATTATTCAGCTCACTTCCATTACTCCCTAAGTGAGGACCTAAAGTAACAGAAAGAAATGTAGAATAAGAGTACTGAGAACTGCTCTTATATATATGTCTGGATTTTTAATGGTGGCCTGTCATTTTGAATCTGCTCATTTAATTAGATGGTGGCTTGCACTGGCTTAGTGGGTTTTACATGTTATGTTTCAGTACATTTCTAAGTATTTCCCATGCCATCTAGCAGTAGGTACAGATAATAAAAGTTACCCTTTCTTGGAGAACATTTAAAATTATCTTCAGCTCTTCAGAAGTGTAGGAACAAGAATACGTGTTAAAATTCAAATTTATTTTCATGTCTTCCTTTTAAATAGGTATAGCTTTTGTTTATTTCAAGAATCACAATGGAAGTTAAATATTTCAGAGATCACAGAGAAAGTGAAAAGGGTTGTAAAGACTTTTTCTCAAAACTTACAAAACACAGTAGAAAACAAGACATCATCTTTATAACCTTCTTTGAAACTATTTCAAATAGTTGAATAGAAATGTATATGAAGTATATAATCTACTACATCATATAGAGCTTTCCCATCAGGTCAATAGATTAAACTGTGATCCCTCTGACCCCATTCCAATTTATGGCCATGCTTCACTGCATCCATCTGTTAAACTGGTGTGTATCGCCCCATATCCTTGCACTGGCTTTTAGGCTTTTGCCTTCTACTTTGGTTCACAGACCCAAAGATCAAATGGCTGAAAACCCAGTCTGGTGTTTTCCCCCACAACTGGAACACAAGAGTATGTCATGTTCTTAGTCTCAGCTTCTTCAGTCCAGGACCCTACCATCTTAGGCAGAACTCTGTTTATCCCTGAAATCTACAGTGTTAAACTTACCTTAAAACAAAGGATCCAAAGGAAGCAGCTCTTCACTCAGTGTTAGTCCAATATTTATTGCCAAATTTATAAAACTCTCAAGAAGACAAGCAGGCAAATTTTAAGGGAGAAATTATAGCAGTGAATTAAATCAAAAGTCAATTAAATTAAATGGAAACAACACAGCTGTAAGATGTTGTTTGGAAAATCACTTGTACTCCAGCAACTCACAATCTATTTAGTCTATTTTGTTTCATCTAGTCCTGCACCTTCACTGATCTTTTCAGCAAGAATCAAGCAGATTGTGTCTTATTGCTACAGAGAGACAAGATGTTCTGCGTTAGAGGGTCTTTGATTTAGAACATAAAAAATGCTCACATTGATCAATCTAAACTGAGAACTGGCCAATTCAAATAGCACACACAATGCAAGCTGGCCCCAGGACCACTTTTCCAGTCTTTCCAAGGTTAGCTCAACCACACACATTTGAGCACATTCAGATTCCTTCACTTCTTCATGCCCAAGATCTGTGTTTGTCCTACCACCTCAACAGCCAAACCTGTCATTTGTATTAAATGCTTTGCCATTGGTACCAAAATATTTCCTCCCCAGGGTCGCAAGCACAATTACTGCCTTTGTTCCTGTATCCTTGAGCACTGACTAAGAGTAGGAGAACCATTTTATACTAGTTGATAGAAAGGACATGCATTTTTCTACCCTTTCATCTAAAAATATTCCTGTCAAAATGAAGATTAATTTTTATTAATGTTAATCACCTGATTGATTTTCCCTATTTTTTGTACCAGTCTTACGAGTCAGCATTGTGGCTTCAACATTTGAAGCCAGGAGACCTACAAATTCAGATCTCAAAGTTCAAGGGGTTTGCGGTGTCCATAACTGGTGTGAGAAAAGCTGGATTTGCAAGATGCGGCCAAATTAAAAATGCAAAATAATAAACTGCAGGAAAAAAAAAAAAAAAAAAGAAAAGAAAAAAAAAAAAGAAAAAAAAAGAAGGAACAAATTCCAAAACAATAGACAAAGCCTTTATTGGATGCTGGAAGACTCACTAACAAGTTTTGAATTCAGAAAAGACGCTCATTGCATCTTTCTGCATCCTCTCTCTACCTACCCTTCCCACTCCACAGAGTCACAGAGTCCTCCTGGACTGTATCAGGATGTTGAGACTTCAGGTATACTGGTTGCACCCATATACATCCTTGTACAGACACATTTCCCTTTGCTTATGTGGGAATAACCAGCTGCACAGATATAGGATGGAGAACAAGTGTCTGGGTGACAACTCTGCAAAGAAGGGTCCAGGGTGAATCAGAGAGCAGCATGAGTCAGCCGTGCTGACCCACTGCAAAGAAGGGCAAACACCCTGTGGGGATGGACAGATGACATAAGGACATAAGGATTAACCCCTCCATGGTTCCCAGTGCTGCCAATGACTCGGCTGCAGTCCTGTGATCGGCTGTGAGTAACGTGCCCCCAGGACAATGCGGTGCAGAGGGGGAGTTCAGAGGATGGAGATAAGAGGCGTGAGGTCCTGTCCTGTGAAGGAAAATTGAAAAAATTGGAGTTGTGTAGCCTGGAGGAGAGGAGCATTAGTAACGTTCCTCGAGGACAGAGAAGGCTGTTGTGAAGAAGAATGCAATAAACTGGATTTTGTGTCCTAAAAATATCTGTACTGCATTGTACCAAAAGCTTGCCTCACAGGGTCACGTCTCTGACAGCACCCAAGTGGATGTCTGGGGAAGCAAGGAAACAGAGAAAACATGAAAAAACACTCCAGCCCCAAGTAATCTTGGGCTTGGAGACTTTCCAACCAGGACCTTCACATTCGCTGTGGATGTGACAAGCAGCCACGGATCTGCCCTGAGGAAGGGACATTTTGGGTTGGTGTCAGGAATTCTTTCCGAGAGAAGGACAGCAAACACTGGAGCAGGCTGTCTGTGGAAGTGATATTCTCTTCATCAGTGCAAAGCAGAACTGGACCATACCTTGAAAAGCCAACAAGCCTCCATTTTAAAATAAATGCCACCAGATCCAAAATAACTGAAAGCAGAATGACATTACACCTTCTTCTTCCCTCATACTCTGATTTTTGGCCAGGATGTGACCTGGCCTCTGAATTTACAGAGCTGGCACTCCTCTTCTGGAGGGAAGGAGGACAGTCACAAACGTAGAGCAGGCTGTTGGCTGTTTACACACTGCCAGCTGTGTCACAATTTGGGGCAGAAACAAAATTAAACTTGGTGATATTCTGGCAAGAGACAGAAGGAACAAGGCTTAGACAATCTGTTATTGAAAGAAGAAACTGTAAAAATAACCACTGAAAAAATACGTGTAAGGTGGGTCTGAATGATATGTGTAAAATGTAACAATTTAACACATATTCTTACATAATATGTATATTATTATAACATGTTTATGTTAGATGTTATGACATACCAGTTGGACCTTAACACAAAAACTATTAGATACTTATACTTTTAAAAAATGTAACAAGTGGCAGTATCAGTCACTGAGATTATGTTTCTTGTACAGCTTTGGGAAGCTTTATAAGTTGCACAGATGAAAAAGAATACTCAAAAATGCATGCATACTATATGTATGCTACATAGGCAGGGAGAGTTAAATATCAAATGGATCTGCCTGTCCCTTTGACAAATCAGGTTGCATGGAGAAACTCGGAAGAAAACATTAAAGCAAGGCTTGAATTCTCAGCTCTCCTCTCCCCATTATTTCCACCAGCAGCGTGTGATCTGGGCTGCTGCTTTTCTATATAGTCCCAGAGTTACATAGTCATTACTGGAGCTGACATTTGCTCTCACTCCATCCATTTCCTTAAGATTACTAACATCAAACAAAAAGTTGGTTTTACACAGTTGATCCTTGACCTTCGTTCATGTTCCCACGGAGCAGGCTTCTTTTTCAGCAGCTCCAGCCCCTGCTTCCTTCTGTGAGTCATCCAGCAAAGAAACACTTAAATTACTAAAGTTATCCTTTGGATTACACCGCAATGATCATTTCTCTGGTATATTTGTTCCTCTGTGTTTCTAATTATGTCCTGGCATAGCTGTGTCTGAGGTACAGCATTTGATTGCTTGGCACTCAAATAATTAAAACACCTCTGGTTTGGGAAAAAACTGGTGAGAAATGACTGCCATCAACTTGTTCTCACAGATGTGTAAAACTCATGTAACAGCCTCCCATTGTTAGGGATCAGACCTGCTCCTGCTCGAGGGATGTGGGGGTGTTCACCCCACACATTGCTGATACTGTTTTGACAGGACCGCGTGTCTGAAATGCACCTGGGAATGAATTATATGCATGCTTTTTGTTCTAATGATTCGTAGAGATGCCTGAGTAAATAAACACATCTCAATAAGGAGTCTTGTTTTAATGGTTCATTTGGTCTGTGGTTCAGAATCTTCAGGAGCTCAGAGGCAGTTTAGTGAGGCTACAGATCCAGCTGAGCTGCTAAAAGCATCGACATTTCCTGAGCCCACCCTGAAACGCTTCTTGATTTTTATGTTTCCTGTGTTTAGTCACATAGTCTGACAGCACTGAAGAGGGATAGGATCAGCCTAGTCTTCAGGATACTCAGACTGCGCTTTGCTGTGACATCTACGTGCAAGTTTATTGTGGAAAACATCTTAAGGTTTTTTAAATAATTCACGCAGTACACAGGCTATTTCACCACATACCATAATTAAGCAGCAGTGTTTAATGTTGACAATGGAAATAGAGGCGAACAGAGTTGAGTGACTATGATGCCTGAATTTCCCCCTTATCACCTGGTGGCACAACATGATGGAAGAGGCTTGTGCCCATTTCCCACATGCTGAGAACACCTAGGGTCTTCGAACAAGAAATATATGGTTTCTTGTTTAGGAAGAGAGCAGAAAGGACTAAATCAAAATGCGGCATAGGTACCACAGCATCATAAGATCTAGTCCTCTCAAAGGAGATCTGACCCAATCCTGAACCCAGCCACCCTCTTCCAGTATTGGACTATGAATTATAGGGCACCTGTGACCTGCAAAAATGCACCTGGGGAGTCTTTATGTAACTTGTTTGTGTGTCACACCAATATCAAGGTCAACAGGGCTTATAAATAAGCCAGAAGGAAAAAAAAGGCATGTGGCAACAAATGCCTGACAGGCTGCTAATGGAATCGAGTGGCACAGGGGAGAACAGAAGGGCCATTGAGTGATGGAGAGATACTGATGGCAGCACCGAGGTACCAGGATATGCCAACAACAGATTTCAAATCCAGCACCCTGGCAGTCCCTCAGAAGGAGCTTCCTGTGAAATGGCAGGACACACGGTGCCGAATGTGCGTCCCATTCCCCGCAGATAACCACACAGTTCCCGTGCACTGCTGGCCTTCCCCACAAGGTTTATTCTTTTCTTTCTGCTTACAGAGCCCCAGGACAGCATCACACACCTGCGTCCTTCTTCCAGTAGCCAGTATGGATGTGCACAGAGTACTTTTACATTTCCTCTTGCTCAGGGTGAGACCCTGGGTGGTGTTTTTTCAATTCTACATTCTCTATGGGTACTGAAGTGCTTTCTTCTTGTAATCACACAGGGACCAATTTTTTTCAATAAGGGTGGCGAAACACTGGCCCAGGTTGCCCAGAGAGGTGGTAGATATCTCATCCCTGGAGACGCTCAAGGCCAGGCTGGACAGGGCTCTGAGCAACCTGATTAGTTGAAGATGTCCCTGCTCATTGCAGGGGCGCTGGAATAGATGACCTTTAAAGGTCATCTACTAAAACCAAACTATTCTATGATTCTGGGATAATTGCTGCCTGTGGGACTCAGAGAAGGAAGAGGGACCAAATTTTAAAAATCCCAAAAAGTAGATTTGTGGGCAGCTGAAGAACTAGAATATATTTTCCTGCAAATTCAAATCCTTTGTCCTCTAAACGCCTCCTTCCTTCCATAACCTTCACTCCTCCCCTTGTCCTCCATGGCACTCCCACTTGGTGAGACACAACATGTGCTGTGGTTTGTCTGAAATGAAGTGGGTGCTGTGGTATCACACATACTTCTTGGTTGGCTAGGAGCTGCCGAGCAATGGGTAATACAAGATTTTTCTGTGTTTTTTTCTAGGTGGGAGTACTAGAAGACTTTCACCATCCATTATGTCCCCACCAGCTCTCACAGAATCCATAGACAAGATTGACCTTTCAGGCTTCTAGCCCTCTGTCTCATGGGCCTTAAATCAGTCCATGGGCTGAGGAGTTACTGTGAGAAAAGAAGAGAGAGAAAGAAAGAGGACATGCTCAGATGGTTTTGTTTCCTTAGAAGACCAAGTCAAAGTCACAGTGGAACTAAATAAATGCCTTCAGGCAAGATATGCTGTGTTGAGTTTGTCTAGTAGAGCTAGGATGCCAGGGACCAAGGAACCTTAGCACTGAACATGGATAGAGATCACAGTGAGGGAAGCTGGTAGCAATACCATGGACCTAAATAACTCAGTATTATAAACAGACATTTTTAAGGTCTGCTTTTTCTGGATTTCCATGAAATGTCTAATCTCATGGCACCAAAATAAATTATTAAATACAAAAAAAAAATAAATAAAAAATTAAAAATTATAATTAAGAGACAATTATCTGCAGTAATATAGAGGGTCCTTCTCTCTTCTGGCTATTCATCAGTGCAGACCCTTCTAAATCATTTGAACAGTAGGTCTCTCCTCAAAAAAAAGGAAAACCAAAACCCCCAAAACACCCTCTTGCAATATGAAGTGAGGAGCAAAGTGACTCATGTTACACCATAGGAGCAGAGAAAGCAAATTCCAGAGTCATGGGCCTTTCATCAAAAGCTGGGACCTTCCAGGTAAACAAGGCAGCATCATTTCGGATGCAGCAGCTCCTCTTCATTTGCTGCTTGTTGAGAGAAAACATTCCATTTTCCTGATCATTTACTAGACCAACTCCACTTCAGGCAATGCCTGTGGTCTCTTTTCATATGGGGGCAGTGGGGCATGGCAGGTAATGGTTTACAGGTGCTTCTATTTACCTCAGCAACTCAAGCTCTGAGATCAGAAATAAATCTTCCTCCAGTGAACATAAGCGGCTATTCCAGAGTGATTTTCTGATGTCTGCCCCAGAGTATAGTGGGCAGGTCATTTTTCAATTTTTTTATATTTGGTTGGCAGGGCTCAGTGAAATATGGTTGGTGATTTCAGCCTCCCTTTTGGGTGGCATTCCAAAACCCTGCAATGGGATGTAACGGGCAGTTCTAGTGCAGAGAAACTGCAGTGATTAAGGCAGCATATTGACTGAATTTCTTATTACCCTTTAGGCAGGTAAAACTGAACATGTACATGGCACAGAGTGTAGAAAAGCTCAGGCTTTGGCACTTATGCTGTGTTTGTCTGGCTGTCTGCTGTAACAGCCTCTTGGCTTTTGTGAAAACAAATATTTTCTCAATTTGTCATTTTCTCCTATGAGCTGTGAACACATAAAAAATTAAGATAAACATCAGAGGGCAAAGCAAATTCTCTTTGCATGTTGCAGCACAAACTAAAAATGTAGCTGCCAGACTCAGAGGGACTTCTGTTCGCGCAACTCAGTTGCTGCAGTGCTGACCATCTTGTGGTTCACTTCACCGTGCACCAGAAAACTGCAAGCTCAGGGTAACACCCCAGCTGCCATATGGTGTGAGCTCTCATGTACTGCAAGACCAACTTTTGGTGTGAAGATTTCCAATGGGATCTGTATTACTCTTCACTCCCCTGTACAGAAATGTGCAGAAGTTGGACAATCTATAAAAGCTTCTTTCAGCCGAAAATAAAAGCATTTTATTCACATCTCCCTATTTGCTTCAGGATACTATAGCACAATCCATAGTACGGACAGGAGCTCAACTGGCTCCTTGGTAGGATAGGATGGTGGTTTGGTCTCCCATGTTCACAGGATGACCATGGCTCCTTCTCCCCGGCTTCTCCCCAGGATACACTACCTGGATTACGGCTATATCTTAAAGCCTCTTTCTTTCTCTACCTTTTGTTTTGTTTTGTTCTGGTTTGTTTTCTAGTTTTCCTGGGCTCTGCAGTTGTGCTGGTTCCTTGGAACAACTCGCTCTGATCCATTTTTCAGTCGACCTCCCAGCACTTCTTTGGTCCTAGTTTTTTACCCATTTTTCCTGCTAAAACTTCCTTCTTCGGGAGAGCCATTCATTACATCCTCAGTATGGAAATACCCCGTGCTTTCCATATTGAGAAAAGGAAATGTTTTTGCCCTTTTCTCATCCCAGCTCTCTCCTTATGGTGCTCCATCACCCTGTCTCCATGAAGGACATCAGTATTTAGTTCAAGTTCTTTCTTTGTTCTTTTCATTGCAGCATCTAATCTCCTTCCTGAAATACATGAAGCAAAGTGACTGGCACTCATCATACCTCTGCACTTTCCTCCTCTACACTGCGGAAGAAGTGTGTGCAAAAAAGTATCTTGGCTTTGAGCCTGTTTATTTTAAGCTTGATTTTCTTAACACAGGGCCTCTGCATGTCATTTCCCCACCACAGACACTACCAGACCATCTGTTCACTTTCAATCTAACTTGACAGAAGGACAAGGGTCTTGAAGACAAGGTGCTGTGATGAGGACCAGGCAGAAGAGAGAGATGAGTGTCTCTCATCTCAGGGAGAATCTGCAGCAGGATTTCATCCCTATTCAGATGGTGGGACCTTGGCTCCAGGACATCACCTGTTGGTAAAGAAGACTTCATAGATCACCTTACTGAGATCTGTGACAGCCCTTTTTCCTAGGTAAACCCTGTCTACAGTTTGCTACACAGATGAGTTCTTTCATTGCTGCCATGGACTGCCTCAGTTGAACAGGGTCACTGTGGTCTTCATCCTGGTCCTCTAGCTCATCTGGTGGGTACATGGGCCTCCTCATGGAGCAGCTCAAGGCACAAAGACTGGGAAGCTGATGAGGAGTTCCCTGGGAAGGTATTTCAGGAATGATGGTGGCAAGCCATGCCATAGTGTTCTGTGCCTGATGGTGTACAGGGATTGCTTCAGGCGTCACATCAGGGATTTTGCACCCTATAGACAGGTCAAGAGGCCTGAGTTACTGAGGCCAGGTCACTGCCATGTTAAGCTGTTTGCTAATGAAAGGGGAGGGTGTTGCTCCTAAGCAACAGAGCTGGACATGGACAGCAAATATGAGAGAAGTGCTGCAGTTGAGACTCATGCCATGAGATGTAGCATCAGACAAAGGCACTATGTGTGGATGGATTTCTTTAAAAATACTGCCTGTCATCTTCATCCTGCTTAGATCCCACAGAAGATGATGGAGATTGTGTTAGTAACCCATGTCTCAAGACCTAAGCAACTCACTTGGGAGACTCAAGACCTAATTCCAAGCTTTCCTTCCAAACCCCAAGAAACAGAAATGTATTTTTTTAAGGTAAAGCTGAGGCGTGCAGCTAATCACAGAGCTCCGAGTGCTCCTTCAAAAATGCACCCAATACCGGATGCCTCACAGAAAGTAAGGGGATTTCCCACCACCATGTGCTTTGTTTCTGGGTAGCCCCAAACCAAAAGTGTTCAAAGGTAAATGAGCGTCTCACTGTCTGTGTAGGACACAGCATGGGGACAACTCTCGCATGCCACATATTTGGCAGCTGGACCACAGCCGGTGCACAGCACACAGGGACTAGGACATCTCTAAGGAGGCCATCGATGGAAGCAACCCACACAGCTGATAGCTCCTGCAGCTGCTCTGTTATCAGCCTCAAACATTTCAGCAGCAGGAGCAGAGCAGCAAGGGGGGAGCTGTCTCTCTCACACTGTCCCTGCCCTGGGGAGGGCTGTGGTTCCTCCCCAGGCTGATGGGGAAGGACCGCGGGACGTAACTTCGCTAAATGTTTTCTCTTGTATCTGTTCTCCATTCCAAGCATTACTTCTGTCAGGAAGGATTAATGAAGCATTTCATTTATTAAATGGGAGCATTTGGCTTCAGCAAACTCATCTAGTTGTTTACTATTTTCTTCTATGCACAATGTTTCTGTTTTAATCTATACGTTTGCTACAATCTCTTCCTTCACGTCAACATTTTTCAAAGTTAACACCATTAATAAGCATTTATATACCACATGCTGAACAAAAACACCTGTCCACAAGCACTGTTTACTTAATTTGCTTAAGCCAGTGAGTTATTTATTTACCTGGCATCCAGCTACAAGGGATAGCAGACAGCTCTCTACCTAAACAGTACTGGCAAAAAGTATTGACTTAAAACTTACACATAGTGTATTCGATAGGAGCGAAAAGCAGCTCTGTGAAATAATTTTGAGCTCCTGGATACACTTACTACCTTATCTCTCATTTTTGGTCCTTTATTTTCTGACTTTTTTTTTCCTGCTGGGTGGCAGAAGAGTGGAGTGAGGGAGGAGAGCAGACCAAAATAAACAAAAAAAGATGGGACAAGAGAATTGCTCACATTTTGTATGAGAACAGAGGGAGGAGGGGTCAGAGATAAGCTTTGCACACATTGTAAACCAAAGGATCGGAGCTGTACAGAAGTAACACACCAGCAAGCCCCAGGCATGGTGGAAACCAGACCTTCTCCCATGTCTATCATGTTGTTGGCCAACAGAATCACAACCCCCTTCTGCTCCCTTTTGGGAAGAAAACACATTGTCTCTATCACCTTCTCTGCCTTTCTGCCTACCTTTGAATTTGTCACCTACCTACATGATGTCCAGAGATTCAGGAATCTTAGTGAATTTATCAAGACATAATAATTCTTTTTTCAGATGGCAATTGGTCTAGTCAGACTAAAGACTTTAAAAATTAAGGTTTTGTTTCTTTTCAATGTTTTTGTTCTGGTATATTCTGAATTTCATTGCAGAATGGCATTTCCACTTCACAGGTGACACAGGATTTGAAAAAAAACCCTTAAAGGATTAGTCTTCCAAAACGAAATCTCTGGTTTCCCATCAGATTAATCGTTATTTACACAACTCTGTACCCAAGTTTTGATGACGACTCGAATGCAGACTGTACTGGCTGTCACCTGCCAGAGGAAAGCTTTCCATAATGATCTGATTCCCTCACACCAAAAATTTTACACTTGAAATTCCATTGTTGAGGTTGATTTTCATTAGTTTACCTTTTCCCACCATCTATTGCCTTAAACCAGAACTGCCCTTGTCTGAGAGTGAGCTTCTGAAATACTTATTCTCTGAACTCTTTTAATGCAAATGTCCCTCAATTTTAAATTAAAATTCATTTCAAGTGGAGATTAGGACGCTCTTTTAGAAATGCGTTGGTTTGTTTTAACAAACTGTGCCATCTGGCGAAGTAATATGTCCCTGTCACTGTGCTTTTAGCTTAATTACATTAGAAACTATCCCAGTACCTAAGACCAAGTCTGGGTTGTATATTATCTGTGTATATTAATTACTTGCAAAGCTTTAAACATCTATCTTAATATCATGGTAATAATTTCTGAAGATCCTAAATGTGCATTTGGGTGAATGGATTGATAATGAGTTACTTTATGCTGACATCAAGTGCTGTCTCTTCAGTCAAAATACACCAGCCCAGCTGCCGTATGCTGTGACTGATTTGGCGCTGACACAACAGCAAAATATTTGTGTTCCCAGCACAACTGAGACAGCACTGAAAACTCGCTGCATGCAAAAGGGCCACGACCATTCATCCGCTCATCAAATCCGTGACTCCAAAGCTAATGCAGTGTGTTTTCCTTTTCCCTTTCTAGCCCCATACTGGTGTCTTGTACCCTTTCCCAGTGTAACCAGACCCAGCGGCTGGCACTGGTGGTCTGAGTAGGATGTCCCCGGTGCTTGCAGGATGCTCCACTGCGCAGCCCTTGGGGACCAACCCCGCTTTGCCCCCCACGCCATGGTGGCTGACCCTGAGCAAGGCAGGGTGGGAGGGAGGCCAGATGCTGACTCCCATTTGCATCCCCCAGTTAACACTTCTGCTGCCAAAACCATGCTCCACCTTGGGAAGGGGATGAGAGGAAAGGGGAGGACGGGGTTGCACTGCCTTTGGGTACCTGCCACCGTGTAGCTGTACAGTGCAGGTGGCTCTGGAGCTTGGGATTTGAGGGACGGGCTTGTGCTGAGGCCCAGCCACTCACTTTGTATTATGATGAAGCTGTCATCATTTGTTGGATGGAGAAATATGGCACACTTGAATTTTCCATGTAGGCTTCATCTGATCAGAAGAAATCGTGTTCACTGTACCATCTTCTAAAAGGCTCGCTACACACCTCACCCTACATCACTCTCTCTTCTGCCATTTAAAACCACATTTTTTTCTACTTCAATGAACTTTTAGAGCAGGCTAGAGAAGCGGATCTTTGGCAGCACAACGACAAAAGTGTAGGAGCAGTGTGGGATGTCAGCATTGGCTGTGCTGCTCCTGCACCTCGGACTGACCCTGCCAACTTCCACCACCGCAGTTCCCAACACAGCTGAGGTGGTTTGGTGGGCATGAGGACAACCTGGCAATACAAAAGGGAGAGCTGGTGCCTCACAGAAACACACTGTCTGTCCTTCCTTTTTTTTTTCCCACAACATGATCTGTCTGTGTCTGGAGTGACTGGCCCAGAGGCAGGTGAGGTGGTTAATGAGGGTTTAACCAAAGGCTGTGCCACAGGTTGTGAAGTCCTCCCATAATTGACAGGTTTCCCTCTGTTGGTTTCAGCCCTGGAGGCTCAGAGCCCGGTTAAGGGTGACAGGTGTGCTCAGCCAGAGGGACACATCTCTCCGAAAGCCGTGACTCAGGTGGCCCTCGGCATGCACAGACTCGCTGAGCCACCCCCCATTCATCCAGCCATTTTAAAGCCCAACATTAAAATAAAACAATTCATCATCTGTGATTAAATTAGTGCCCCTATAAAACTTTAATATGCTTTCTGAAAATTAGCCACATTCAGAAAGCACTCTCCTAAATATTTCATCAAAAAGCTTCCCACGGCAGTGGCCACATAGCAAATCTTTTTTATTTACAGGGACAATGTTTTAGTTTAATTGTGGTGTTTAAAGACAATGCGAGTTCTCGGCTGAATTGCCTCTTGCGTGGAGGCTCGCGCCTGCATCCCACCCCTGCTTCCCAATGAACGTTTCTGCAGAATGTGCCTCATTGTGTTTTGAAACACACAATGTTTCTTATGCAAAGATTCATAATTTGGGGAAGTTATTTTAAGTAGTCTGAACAAGACCCTGTGGGAGCAGCACAGGGGTGATTAAAGGCATTTGTGCTTTGCACAATGCCGTTCCTGAGGCACCTCAGGCAGTCACTCCGTTTGCAGCATAGACTATGTAGGAGGATATAATTCCACTCTGTGTGTTGTAATGATCGGAGTTTGTGGTTTAAAACCAGGGTAAGGTCTATGGTGCAACTCAATGTAAAGAGAAGCATAAAGTTATTAGTGCAGCAGTATGATTGTTATCATTACTGCTACTTGTTAAGTGTTAATTATATTCTAGGCTTAACACAAGTCATGAAACAACAGTTCTTGCTCTGAACCATTTACAGACTTAACTAATATGTGGTATCCACCAGGCCAGCCGGTGAGTCTCTTTCACCTTCCCAAGGTGGAGTTTGCTCTGCTTGGTGCTATTGGCTCAACACCAACAGAGCCACACCTGTGCTATGGCTCTCGCTAGGGAGAAGTTACTTCTTCAGCAAGTATTTGGTAAGAGAGAGCAGGGATTCCGGTACCTAAAAGGGACCTACAAGAAAGCTGGAGAGGGAGTTTTTACAAGGGCATGTAGTGATAGGACAAGGAGGAATGGCTTTCAACTGGAAGAGGGTAGATTTAGATCAGATACAGGGAAGAAACTCTTCCCCATGAGGTGGTGGGGCACTGGAACAGGCTGCCCAGAGAAGCTGTGGATGCCCCATCCCTGGCCGTGTTCAATGTCAGGCTGGACAGAGCTTTGAGCAACCTGGTCTAGTGGAAGGTGTCCCTGCCCGTGGCAGTGGGGTTGGAACAAGACGATCTTTAAGGTCCCTTTCACCCCAAACCATCCTCTGGTTCTGTGATGTGGAGGCGGGGCTTTCACTGGGTGAACACCATCAGAAGCAAATTATGGGGCAATTTTAAACCAGGGATGTCAGTTTTCTAATAAAATTTAAAGAAGTTCACCTTCATGTGGAAAGGAAATTCTGCTATTACTAATTCATAGTGATAAGTGAGAACTTTGAATCGGAGAGCAAAATTTGATACATAGGACACAGGAAAAAATGTTTAAGGGCTCTGCATTACACTGGTAACAGCAAGCAACACTGTTCTTTTCGCAAATGAGATACACCCTGAGATCTTGCCTTGCATTCCAGTCTTCTGAAAAGCTTGCTATTCCTTCAGGAGTGACTTTGAAATCTCAAATACTTTCATGGTTTTTGTTGTCTAAAATTATTAAAAATATGGTCTCTTTCCTGAAAAAGGGAAAAAAAAAAAAAGCTGTCTCCTGAAAGCTTTGTTATTTGTCATGCTCAGGAAAATACAAGTACTCTCTGATTCATTTTTTCTCTGGGGAACTCAGTTACAGAGCTCTGATAATGAGACAAACTTTTCAGTCTTTTAATATAAATAGACCAGTTTCTTAGGCTCAAGACACCAACCAATCCTTCAACAGACATCCCCATTGCCAGCTTTACAGGAAAGAAGGGCGCTCAGTTAAAAGGCAAAACCATATTAGCATACACAACACATGCAGCACTTGCATTTTCAAATGAGGTTAATGTCTGCTCAGCAGTGGGATGAAAAAGTCGTTTTGCAGTCTTCTGTTCCCTTATTCTCTAAAAATGCTCCCAGGCTGCCATAGTTTCTCCATCTCACCTTCAGGAGGGGCTTCAGGCAAGATGTGCCACAGCTAAGAAGAGAAGAACAAAATGCTATTTACTGGTGACAAGTCTTCTCTGCCTCATCAGATGTGAGCTCACCCAGGGGACTTGGGTTTACTCAGAGACACACCCCACCACCAGCCGTGGCAATCGGCCACGTACACATGCAATGAGCCCAATGCCCCATCTCATTCGTGCAGTTCACACAGCTCCCACCAGGCCAGATACCACAGAGCTTTCCAAAAGCGATGTCACACTGATGGGTTTTGATGAAACCATGGAGGAGGGTGATGGACCACAGGTCCAGAAGAACTAGAAACATCATTATGTGCTCATGCGGAAAAAAAGATCTTTTTTCAGTGGTGTTATATAAAAAGAGCACAGCAGCAATAATCTGGAGAAGGAAGAAAGCTTGAGTGAGTTGCTGAGCCTCTGCAGGGATTCATAACCCAGGAAACAGAACAGACCTTTCATCAGAAGGAAAACCAAAGTGCAATGGATTTGTGAAGCACTGACAGCACTGCTTAGAGATGATGTGCTATAAAAAGGCTGTGGCTCCAGAACCTCCTCAGTCCTCGAGCTGTTACTATTTGTGCACCAGAAACAAAGATGATGAAGCTTATAATGTAGAATACTGCAGAATTGGTTGTCCAGACTCTGAATATGCTGAAATAGAAAATGCCAAATGAGGAGTGGCTCCTAGTCACCAGAGAGCTAACTAACCAAGAGGCAGAAGGAATGGCTGATCTCATAACAAGAACAGTTGCATCTCTGAAGTTATATGAACATGGTGAGATTCAGCCATGAAGGATACCTGTCATAAGACAGATGCTCAATTTGGAGGTCTGGTCCCTGTCACACATGGATGATGCAAGGAAAAATGTTTCAGGTAAACCAGCCACTCACTGTTTCCCTGGCTGACCGACCACCCTACTGTAGATCACCAGGTGCTGACCGCTGAACTGAGAGCAGCAAACAGCCCGGCCCCACAGCGGGCAAGGAAACCTCAACATATGAGACTGGAGTGAGTCACCTCCTCGGTGCTCAGAGCTGAAGCAAGATTCAGTCAACATGCCTCCTTCGGGCAGACATTTCTGTGTAAGTTCAGCAGTACAGAAAGAAAACTAAGCTCATTAGCCAGCCACAACAACGGCTAAACTCCTCTGCCAGGATATAGTCTTTTCAGTTACACACAGTAAAAAAATCATCTGTCAAGGTATGTTTAGGTGCTGTGTGCTTTGAAGTCATCAGCAGTTAGTGTGGATCTTGTTCAAATCCTAGATAAGCTGAGAGGCTACGTACTGTGCTGAAGAAACTGATCAGGCCCTTTTCCTTCATAAGCTGAAATGAGCCTCAAACCAAGATGTTTTCCTGCCAGTAAAGATTCACCTGTACACACACTTGTTTTATTTGGGGAAACATTAATGGACAAGTGAAAAAAAAGACTTTTTGTGTCATGTGAGTGGAATTACCCATCAGTTTGCTTTCCCTGGATCACAGGAAGATGACTGGGCATCTGCCATGTATGACACGAAGAAGAGACTGGTGTGGACCTGCTGTATTCACACACCAAACCAAACTCATGCAAGGTGGGGTTCAATCATCTAATTCACAACTGTGTCTCAGAGACCCTGGATACCTGTCTACGATCAAGTCCTCTTAACAAAAATGTCTGTACCCAAGGAGATGAAGCAAACCAGCCATTACAAACCTTCAAATACAATATTTTCCAAAGGATTCCTGGAGCTGACCCGGCTCTTCAGCAGGACAGATGTTTCAAAATCTAGTTTTCAGGACACTGGCCAACCTCAATCAATCCAGTGCTTGACTGCTCTCGCCCAAAATCCCACTCCTCTTCCAAGCCACCTCTTTCCTCCTTCTCTTCTGCTCTGAGGTTTGTGTGGCTAAAAATTAACCCCACCAAAAGCCTTCTACGTCGGAGAGGTAGACAAGCCCTGCACACCAGTTCAGCCAGGGAGTGGGGAGGGCAGCATATGGAGCCCTGGGGAGCTCAGCTGGACCAGCATCAGCTGCCAGCAAAGCAGCTTCCGAGCAGGACCTCTGCATCCTTCTGCCTGCACCTTCCCACGTTTCCAGGGCTGAGCTGTGGGACCACTATAGGTGGGATGCTGTAGCCTTGCCAAAGAGCTGTCCAGCAAATGAGGAAAGATCATCATTGTAACCATGCAGGTTACACGAGGTTTCTTACTAAGTCTTTCTTGTATTATATTAGCATGAAAAGCATTACTTCTCTGGCTATGGGATTATTATGCTGCCAAGCACCCTGCCTTCGCTTGCTGGAAGAAGTGTTTAAGTATTTCAGCAATGTTTGTGACAACATCTGGCAGGCACAATTCAAATCAATCCCTTTTAATGATTCATTTTCATGAATTGTACATCTATTTTAAGTGCACTGCAGTTACTTCAGAGGCAGTAGTAATGAAAACTTAACATTTTGGACTTCTTACACTAGCATGGTAAGCACGAGATGCGAACCATTGCAGGTACCCAACGTAAGTGCCTTAACAGAGCTCTAATACGCTTTCTTGGGAAATGATCCAGATTATTTATGGTATAATTAAAGGTGTGGTATAATTATTTTGTAATTTTTTTACTTGCAGTAAGAATCTCTTTTTGATTAGCAAATACGTAATGCTTAAGTGCTATTATGTAAAAATATATTTATCATCAGAGGGGGTGTCATCATTAAGTACCTAATTACAAATCTATAATTATAGGAGAAGATATGCAGGCAATGTCTAGAGACACAGACGTCTTCAAAACACATCATTACAATTTGTGTTCTCACGGGGCACAAACACCTGAAACATGTTCCTTTGAGTGCCTGGCAAAGTGCTGCGTGCCCATCAGGAGCTGGGGATGTCCTGTGGCACATGATTGTCATTCAGCCCGCTGTGACACCCACCTTCTCCACCTGTTCTGCCCCTGATTTGTCACAGAGCTGCTACCCAGCCCTGAGCCAGCAGAGCGTGGAGAAGCCTACGAGCCCCTTCTGCCTTTCTCAGTGGCACTGGCTGGGAATTAAACTATGAAATGGGTTTAAAATAGAACAGCAGAAAGTAAGGACGTCTTCTACAACAGCTTGTCTTGCAGATCATGTGGTGATTTACCTTTTACACCAGAGAAACTAAATTGGTGAGAACTGTTTCTTCTCCAGGCAAGTCACATTTCAGAGCAACCTTACCCTCCTTCTAGAGAGCCATAAATCATTGCAAGACATACAAAACAGTAGAAAATCAAGCTCTGGCTCTTTCATTTAAATTCTCAGGATCACATTTTTTTCTTCCGTAAGGTGGGTGTTGAAGGTGAGCCATAGAGTGTGGGACAGACAGCTGAGATAAAAATGTCAGGTGCCAGACAGTCCTTCACCGCATGACACTGAAATGCATGTCTACCCCCTTTTTCTGCATACACTTTGGTACTTGTTTAGTGCATTCTATTAGTATAGTTATAGTCACCTGCTTCAGCCATTTCGACATGGAAATTGGACTTCAATTACATTCAAATGCTGGAAACACAGGCATAAAAGGATTGCCAGATGAAAGACCCTAACTGCTTTCCTAAGGCTTCCAGAGATTTCTGGTACTTCTTTTTAACATTTTGTCCATCCAGTCCTGCTGTGTGTAAGGAAGCAGGGATAAAGACCGTAAATAAAGTCCATGGTGCGTGATCTGCATTTTGAGCTGGAAGCTATCGCTCTAGCACAAAGAATCATTCCAACTTCTCTAGATAATATTGCAGAACGCCATGTGTGTGACTAATGGTAACAAATATGCTCCCTCCCCTGATTTTGTAGAGCATAGAATTTATATGAGTGTTCTTGTAGAACTGGAAATGATTGATATATCAAACTTTCTAAGTGGGCTTCTCCAATTAGACCTGAAGGAGGTATCAAATATTTGTTCTTGTGTCACAAAAGTTCAGTCCAGATACAATTTTTTTAAATGTCTATTGAGTCTAAATTTTCATTTCCTGTTTACTTTTCAAGGCTAATCTAGCAGAGCTGGTCTGCAGGTTCTGAAGCATAAACCACACTTAAAGAAAAGCACCGCAGAAATGTCACTCAGAGGGGAGCACCTGATGTACAGTCAGAGATGTGTGTTCCCAGCAATGAACAGTCAGAGGTTCCTTTTTTGTAGGCCAGCCTCTTGGAAAAACTTGTCCTTTGCTTTTACGCCCATCATATAAAACACTTCCCGAGTAATGGGCATTAAACCAAACATCCAATAAATATTTAAAATTAAGTCAAGCGGCTCATGCCAAAGTGTGGGCTGGAGAAGCAGCCACAGCAGGAGCAGAAGCAGCATCTCCACCTCAGCAGAACCGTGAGAACAGAGGACAACCAGGGAGCCAAGGGTGGCAGACCTCCCCCAGCTGAGGCTGCAAACGTGCTGCAATAAACTTCTGTCGCTTGCCTGCGTCTCTCCCCAAGGAGAAATTGGTAGCACTGCAGCTTTACACATGTCGGTGCTGGGAAAGATTTCACCTGCATCACCTGTTCCTCTGCCAGCAAAACGGGCATTGGCCACCACGCTTGGGCACGCGATGAAGTGACCCCACCAGCTCCGCGGAGGAGCTGCACGGCCTGATCTTCCCAGTCACCTACTGCAGTTCCCCGGGGTTTTGCTGGAGCTGGGAAAGTGCACAACTTCAGCATTTGAAATGCCAAGCAAATAGACTCTAATTTGATTTTAGTGCTGATCATAATATTGATTAAAGTTGGAAGATAGCCTATGCTTTTCTGTGCATACAGGCAAGACATATTAGGATGAAGAAGGGTCATTTGCAGCTAACTAGGGGAGACTTCTGGCTATAAGTGATGCTTGCCAAAATACATTAACTGGCAGTATAGACAAAGGGGTTAAATTAATATCATGGTTACCTTTTTTAAAGCTAATAAGTTACCCAGGGCTTGCAGTGAGGACTCCTTTATGCACAGTCAGTGAAAATGAGATCAGAGATACAGGCCTTGGACGAGTCCTTATAGATAAGGAATATCCCCCTAGTAGCAGGATATGCCTTAACAGTTTGTTGGGTTTTTTTTTCATTTTCCTTTCTATGGCTATATTTAGGAGTGTGTAAGAAGCAGAACTGAATTTACTTGCTCTCATTTTAAATGAGATCAAATTTAGCGCAGTTACTACTGATATATGTTAATACAAAGCTCTGGAAATGATGGGTGGATAGAAGAGACAGGTTTCTCCCACACAATATTAACAAGCAAAACAAGTACATTCTCAGTACTGATCTTATGGGAATACAAATTAACTCTGACATTGCAGCTATAAATTCTGAAGTGGTTTTCACCACACATTTTCACAACATTTTTAAGGTGGTTTAAGGAAAGAAAAATAAGTTTAAGAGCTATTATGGCCTACAAGATAGTTTAAGACTCATATTTGTCTGGGTGCAGGAGTAGCACCACATACTGGAGTTTATCCTTTCTTTCAAGGAAGAATTAAGCTGAAAGGTAAAGTTATTGGTTATTGCCTACCTGTTTTACCAACCAGCAGCTATATTTGGACCTCATCAGTACTGGGGCTGACCCTGACAAACTTAACTTGATTTTAGGGGAGTTAAATGACATGAGTGACAATTTGTCTCAGCATGCAGATTCTTCTGAGTGGCTTCAGCCTCACTGGCAATGTCCGGGCCTGAGAAGAGAGAGGGTTGTCAATAACATTTAGAGACACAATTTGGGATTCATCCCACCTCATTCAAGCTTCAGAAGCTGCAAGAGCATGTCTGTATTGCTAAATGAAAGTGGGACTCATTCCTGGCTCAGAAGCCAGGTGATGCAGAGTATCCCAATTCATTTGCTTCAGGTCAGATCCTTCTGGGGCCAGATCAGCTCCATGCCGCTCCAAGCCCCGAGTCTCTGCTGGACCCAGGGTCATGCACCTGTGGACCTAAACCACCATTATTCTTTTGTTTTTGTGGGTTTTTTTAATTCAAAGGCTCTGAAAGAAGGTGAGGGTTGCCTGCCAAGCTCATGTTGTTATATCCCAGAACTATCAATATGCATTGCATGCTCCAGGGTGCCATGAGACACGCAGGACATTTGAGGTAGCAACCTACACAGGTAGCACTGGAGAGGAGAGGAGGGTAGCAGGAGTCAAACCTCCTGCAATCTTGTTCGCTTTGCCACCAGGATGCTGCTTCTGCAGGGAATTATCCAGTAACCATGTCCAGGCTGTCCAGGAAAAAGCTGGCAGAGTGGCCCAAAGCAGAGCCAGAGAACAGGCTGGCAGGTAAAGGAACGTGGCTGACAGAAATTCAGTGCTCATCTCTTGATGCCAATCAGTTGGCGTCAAAGGCAGAGGATGATTCTGAGCATATTTTGTTTGCCACCAAAATTCACCCTCGGGTGAATTAGTCCTTATCAAGTAAGTACCTAAACCTTTGCTAGCCTCCAAAGGAAGATATTCTCCATCTAAGTTCAGGCACTTAAATGACATAGATCTGGTCTTACAGTTATAAAATATATGAATTTTAAATAATTGTGTTTAAAGTCCAACATATTTAACTTCTTAAGTAGAAAACATTGTGTTTTGATAGTTTTTAAGTTTGTAATTCCTTTAAAAGTTGTAAAATAATTCACTATATATGCGTGCATGTACAGAGAGGTACATAATTACAAATATTTTATATATATCTATGCAGACATACGCAATGGTTTTGTTATTATGGGTAGGTAAGTATCTAAGTAAGCACTGATAAAACAGATCTGTAAGATACCCAACTGTCAAGCACATGATCTATAAAAATGTCTGAATGTCTCCCAGGTTCTGTTGGATCATACATAAAGAATAGACAAAGCTGTTCTATGCACTGAAAGAAACAACAAATCTCATTACTACATGTTGAACACCGACAGCATGCTCATCTCTGAAAACCTTTTCTCCAAGCTTCTTACCAAAGGATTGTCATCAGGTCCTGATACACTATATGAGAAATTAGTCACAGGACTAAATACTAGGAAGACACCACCCTGACTGTGACTTATTTTTTTAAATTTGAGGAGTGCTAGGCATTATTATTTCTTGTTTTCTGTGTTTTTTGGTTAGTATTCACCTGTTCTTCATAGTTTGTTTCTCTAATGCAATTTTTTGAACAGTAACTAAGACTTCAAAATGAGTGCACACTTTAGGAAAAAAGTAAGCAAATGGCATGTTCATACAGATTTCATTTGCCTTCAACTATATAGAACTGTTCAACATGGTCTTTTTACAGGTCAGCATGGTGTACGCTTCCTGTTTATTTTGGTTTATTAATTAGTCTCATATGTTCTTCTGGAAATCAGGATACACAGTAATCTGATTTTTGATGTCAGACAAAACCTGAAAAAACCCACAGATATTTCCTTAGCCTAATCTCTTCATGTAAATGAGATGTAATTTAAATTGCATCTGAGATAAAGGTATGCAATTGGCTGGGCGTAGGTCATGATTCATAAGCCTTTCATAACCAGCAGGGAAGTAACAGCTACTCTGACTGCGATTGCATATATTTTTGGCTTCAAAAACCCATCTACCATGTCAGTTAATAGTAAGTATTTGAGCCAAAAATAACTGTCACTTTTTCATTTTTAATTACTGCATCTGTTATCCCATTTAATTTTGGCATAATAAGACAATGGGACATTACCAAAAATAACCCGACAAATTATTTCCAGGCTCACGAAGGAACTGCCGGTGCAGAGCAAGCACGCAGACCCACAGAAGGCTTTGCTGTGGTAAACAATGCTTTTTTGTGTGCTTGAATGTTTCTAGTGAATTACCAGATGCTTCTCTAACTAAATGTGCCCTTCTGGTATCCCTGATTTGACGCAGTCACTGGTGTTTGGTCCGTGAGGGGAGGTGGGACAGGATCTGGTGATGTGCCTGGGCAGCTCATGGTGTTGGCATCCTTTGCTACCCAGAGGCACTAATGTTACCAATGGGATTGTCCAGCCTTGGCCCCACTCTCCAGCAGGAAATCGTTAAATTTTTTGGAAGGAGTTACATCCTAAAGTGCAAAAGGACCGTTCAGATGATGATATGCTTCATGTTTGTGGAGAAGGGCTGGAAAGGCTGATGGGACGGCAGACATCACAGAATCACAGAATCACAGAAGGGTTGGGGTTGGAAGGGTCCTCTGGAGATCATCTAGTCCAACCCATCTGCTAAAGCAGGTTCACCCAAAGCAGATCACACAAGTGTGTCCAAGTGGGTTTGAATGTCTCCAGAGAAGAAGACTCCACAACCTCTCTGGGCAGCCTGTTCTAGGGCTCTGGCAGCCTCAAAGTAAAGAAGTTTCTCCTCATGTTCAGATGGAACCTCCTGTGCTTCAGTCTGTGCCCATTGCCCCTCATCCTATTGTTGGGCACCACTGAAAGGAGCCTGGTCCCATCCTCTTGACACCCACCCTTGAGATATTTATAAACATAAATAAAATCCCCTCTCAGCCTTCTCTTCTCCAGGATGAACAGACCCAGCTCTCTCAGTCTCTCCTCAGAAGAAAGGTGTAGCTTCTTTACTTTGAGGGTGCCAGAGCCCTGGAACAGGCTGCCCAGAGAGGTTGTGGAGTCTCCTTCTCTGGACACATTCAAACCCGCCTGGACACATTCCTGTGCGATCTGCTCTGGTGAACCTGCTTTAGCAGGTGGGTTGGACTAGATGATCTCCAGAGGTCCCTTCCAACCCCAACCATTCTGTGATCGTGTGCTCTCACATCCTGTGGTAAGGCAGCATTGAAATGCTGCACATAAAACCACAGCACAAACATGTCCCACTGCAGACAGACAGACTCTGTATATGGTGTCCTGTCCATGGCCAAGTTGGTGATGAAAACAAATGGCATAATTTTCGCACAGCGCTAGGCTGGAGAAAGAAGAATTCAAAAGAAAAAACATCAGTTCAGTGGGCTGCTCTGCTTTCTCTAAAATACTGCTTTTGAAGGTCTTTCTAGTCAAGGAAAATTTAGGGAACCTTTTCCTTTGGTTTTCAGCACACGAAGACACAGCAGGGTATGTGGGAAGGGTAATGTTTGTCTTTCCTGGCAACTTGAAATGTATTTTGACAGAGCAATTAGCAAGAGTATTGTAAAATTTTCAAAGTTCAGATTAGTTTATCAGCAGTTGCTGGGTCCTCCTTGGGTTTTTATGTCATTTTAAATGAAAAAAATTCCTAGAATAATTTATGGCACTTTATGTTTTCATCTGCCTTGGGGTTTTTGGAAGTTAATAAAATCAACCTGCATATCTCAGTAATTGTGTTTACAGAAAGCTAGGCTGTAAATTTGGATTTCTAGCTTAATATTGTAAGATTACTGTCTTCAGTTGCTCATTATCCAGCCTAAACATTTTCTTTTTGGTGGAAACTTCGAATAAGTTCACAGATTTATTTTTGCATATCAAATATATAAGATAAATTGTTTATTTTCCCTCCTTTTAGGATAATAACGTCTGTTGGGAATGCTGGAAGCTGGGTTTTTTTGAGATGTAGCAGAGCAGAAGCAATGTGGGGGGAGACAAAGCAAAACACTGAGAGCATGGGGAGGGAGAGAGAATGAGCTTTGTTCAAATAATTGGCTCCCAGTAGCAAAAAAAAAAAAACAAACCAGAACCCTCTTGCTGACAATTTAGTGGTAAAAGCTTTGAGACAGTCTTGCCTTCATGCAATCTTGATGTAGGTCCCTGTGTGCTGAAGCCAGCTGAATTATGTGGCCATATTTTTCACACAAGCAAAACAGCTGTATCTTTTGCTGAGTGGTGGACTGTAATAAGTTGATGTTGGTTTTGAATGAGCTGCTGTAAGGTGGCAACATCACAAGAAAATAAAACATCCACTAGCAACCAAGGCTAGTATGTCTGACCCAATCTCCCTCTTATAAACATTCTCTGAAAATTCTTGTCTTGATTTACAGCAATTTGAAAGCTGCATTTTCTATTCATCAAATGAAATTATCAGAAGGAAACTACTTCAGATAAATACATCACTTGAAATGCTGATGAGTGCATTTCTGGCATTCAGAGAGTGTTTCAATCAGCAGTGAAAAACATACCCCTTTTGGGTATATTACAAGAGAGATTACAAAACTCCTCTACCATGTCATACCAAGAAGATAACTAACATATATATTGCATCATCTTTGAGAGTATCTGCAATGTTATGGAGTGGACATTAACTGGAAAACACATATTTAATAAATGCTAGAGGCTGTGTCTGTTTCAAGAGAATATCTTCAAAAAAAATGAGGGCACATGACAGAAACAAGATGCTCAAAAAGACTCAACAGCTTTGAGCTAAATTGATCACCTGCTACAACACACAGGAGCTGCCATGTCCTGGTCCCCTTGAAGGCTGGGAGGGCTGCACAATTCATCCAGCGAGGCAGGAGAAGGCCTCATTCTGCCAGGCAGAGCTGTGGCCGGGCTGGAGACCAGCACCTACAGGCATCACTGCTGGGACAGGGCTGGTGGTCCCGGATTGGAGACCAGCACCTTCCGGCATCACTGCTAGGCCAGGGCTGGTGGCCCTGGGCTGGAGACCAGCACCCTCCGACATTGCCGCTGGGACAGGGCTGGTGGTCATGGGCTGGAGACCAGCACCCTCCGACATTGCCGCTGGGACAGGGCTGGTGGTCGTGGGCTGGAGACCAGCACCCTCCGACATTGCCGCTGGGACAGGGCTGGTGGTCGTGGGCTGGAGACCAGCACCCTCCGACATTGCCGCTGGGACAGGGCTGGTGGTCGTGGGCTGGAGACCAGCACCCTCCAGCATCGCCACTGGGACAGGGCTGGTGGTCGTGGGCTGGAGACCAGCACCCTCCAGCATCGCTGCTGGGACAGGGCTGATGGTCCTGGGCTGGGCTGAAATGGGGCCCTGGGCCATGGGCTGGGTGTGGGGAGGCCCTGGTGGGATGCGCAGGGATATGAGTGTCCTCAGGATTGTGATATATACTCAAAGTCCCTGCCTGTCACCACATGATTATAAAAACAGGATAAAACCCATGATCTTCTGCCTTTACCACATAATAAGCAGTGCTCACCCTTACTTCCAGGGCATGGGAAGCACAGAAGATTATGGAGGATTTTGCAGTGATGCTACCTGACTGCCTCTATATTCCTTCACTAGGTGATCCCTTTTTAAGTTACTACATTTCACTGATGCATCTTCACAATTCTGTTCCTGCCTAAATCTGCTCTTCCGTGTGTCCCGCTGTTCTCTTTCTTCCTTCTGGCTGGACTGTTTGATCCATTACTCTGACAGTTCAAACCAGAGGGTCCTTTGTAGCATCCGAGTTGAAAGTGTGCCTACTCACAGAAAAAGGCTTTGCCAGGCTTTATCCATCCCTGTAAGTTGTCATTTTTTTCTTCTTTCCTTGCTAGTCTATTTAAGAAAAATTTTTCATCTGTTGCTTTTCCAGAGCTGCGTAAGAGTTACTAATCTTAAACTGCTTCCTACCTGGAGAAACAACAAGACTTAAAAGCCACCAGTTGCTCCTGTACTCTTTGGGGAGAGACCAGAAAGCCCAGGCAGGTGGGTCCTTCTGCTACAAGACAGTTTTTCAAGAGATTGATGATGACTCTGGAAGAAGATGAAGCTTAGAAAAGAAAAGCATTAATAAGCAGCAAAGAAAGCAAGGCATTCTTGATGCAATGAAACCAATTATTTCATTAGCAGATATTTTTTCCTGGTGACATTTCTCATGTTTTGTCCAATGTGAAATAAATTAATCTAAGAAATTATTTAAAAGGAAAAAAAAAAAAAAGTCTAATGGTCTGAGGCATAAGAAAGCAATTTTTAGTTTAAAAATGTATAAAGAAATTCTTCTGCACTCAAAAGCTCAAATGCCCATTAAAACACTGAACTCCTCCTATATCCTTACCAAGGACCTACAGTAGAAATATTCTGATTACTGAAAGGTTGCCATTTATTCTGCTGGGAGCAGGGCTATGAAGGACACAAATAAATTGCCTATTACCATGTCTGTTGTAGCGGAACAACACTGAATGGTGCAAACATTAGATACATACAGTATATATTTTCTGGTCTTTTCACCTCTTCATCTTCTACATGGCTTCTGTCACAAATGAATAACACTTGCTAGACTGGGTGAGCCCAGAAATAGAGACGTCTTACTTTTTGCTTTATGCTTCATTTCACCTGCAATTTTTCTTTGCATTCATTTTTTTTTTAATGAGTTGTTTGACTGAATGCCATTTCGGCTTGTGGCTCTGTGTTTTCCCCCAGGTCAATGTCACTGCTCACCCAACCAGCCAGATCATCTGTGGTGAATCAGAGCCATCACACCACAAGTTTTGGCACTAATCACATTGTTCTCACCACCAATTAATGTCAAGAGAAACACAAAAGGGAGCTTTGAAGTGTCTCGTCACAGGCTGAGCTAACGGACAAAGTTTTTGACAAAATGTTTTATTGTCCCACAAAATGACAATTGTTGAAACTTCAACCTTGTTTTTCATTAAATTGCAGAGAAATTCCACATATTACAAGGTGTGATGATAGCTCCAGTAAAAGAGCTGTATAATGCTAATGTTAACATAAAATAATTTAAATAGAGGCGTTACAAGATAAATGTGTGACTAAACTCTGGTACTACTAATACCAAGAGATTTAAATCGGGTTTTAGAGGCAGCCAGGCTAGAATGCCCTTGGACTAGATGACTCCATCTTAGTGCTAGTGCGCGTTTTCCTGGTCATCTGGTCATCTGGTCACTACTTTTTGTTACAAAAGCTTGCTTTCAGAGTTAATTAGAGGAGAAGGAAATTAAAGGCATTAAAAGGTGAGGAGCAGAGGCAATACAAGGAAAGGACTATCAAAAAGCTGATTGTCAGTCCATGCAAGTGTATCAATATGAGGCCAAATGTTGATCTTTCAGGCCAGCAGATCAAATCAATTATTCCACCTTGTTGCATGTCCCAGAACTAAATTCAAAGATAATTTTAAGATTTCTTGGACAGACCCCACAGAAAGTTTTTTGAATTTGTTTTAACACAAGGCACTTACTGTAAGGTCTATGAAATCTTTGCATTCTGTACAAACGTGCTTAAAGGATCACTTTTCTTCCACAGAAACATGCTTGTAGTCTTAGATATCCACTGACTTGTGCAAAAAGCACTTGTACAAACAAAATCCAGAAAACCTTGTCAGTAGTAGAGTGTGAGATGTGAAAACTTTGGAAGCGAGGAGCTACTCAGGTTGTCACTGAGAGCCCTAAGTGACCCAAGCACCTGTGGCTCTTTGGGAGAAAATTCACCTTAGCAACCAGAACATAGTAACTGGGGTGCCCTTGTTCTCTTGTACACCCATAGGCAGCCAAATATTTGTAGGAGTATGCACCACGTGCAGCTATTCAGGGTAACATGCAAAAGGTAGCACAGCCAGGTTTTGAAGGTGTTGAGTGAACAGAGAGAAACATCAGCGCTGCACAGGGAAGGGAGGGGGCAGCATCTCAGTGTGCTCTGAGAGATCTGCAATGCCAGAATACTGGAGTCAGCTCAGAAACTGAGTTTTAGAAGGACCTAGTAAACTTGAGAGCTGCCAGTGACAAATTACATCCTTTTGGAACAAAACACCCGCTCCAAGTCAAATATTGAGTGATCTGCTTTAAAGCATTTGTAGTAGAACAAGCTCTTAGGAAGTTGCTGAGCAAGCAGGGCCAGAATATGAGGGAATGGCAGGAGCACACGTTTCTGTCAAACACAAAGGTGTGAATGATTTGTCTCTGTTACAGCAGTCTTGACTTGAGTGATTAAACCCATGCTAAAAATTGTGATTTGTAAGCAGATGGCTCTACAATCCCGCTGCTGCTTCATGCACATAAACACCACCAAGTACCAACATCAGCAGGGTAAGTTTGTTTCCCTGGTGTTCTTAATGGAAGATCTTCGCTAGAATAACAACAAATGGCCTCTTGGTATATTCATCCTTCCTTTCCCCATATTACTTAGAAATCTGATGCCACCCTTTAATTTGTTTCTGTTTTACAGATTGACATGTAACTTTTGACTCTTAACTGGAAGAGATGAGCTTCACCGCAGATCAAATAAAAGCTGTTTTCAGCGTGTTTGGTTTAGATTTGCAACCACAGGCTCCATTAGAAGCAAACGAAGAGCAGGAGGAGTGGCTTTTAGCCAGCCTTGCAGTACGTATCTCAGCCAGAGCATTCAGCTGAGCATCAAATTCAGACGACACGTACCACCACCAGAATGAAAGCAGCCAGATGTCCACAGGTGACCCAGAGAGAGCGTCATAGAAATAACCTATGTGTATTTGAACACACTTTCAATAATCCAGAGTTTGCTGTAGTTCACTTAAACAGGGGTAACTAGGTCCCTGGCTAAAGTGATTCTGATTTTCCGGGTTTGCAGGAGAAAGATCGTCATTCCTAAATGCAGGTTGCCCTTCAGGATATCTCTCCTCTTTTCCATCCAACTCTTAGAGTAAAATCCCACTTCATAGTAAACCAGGACATGAGTGTCCTGAACGCCCCCAAGGAGGGACTGGCCTGTCCCCAGTGACCACATCAGAGCCCACCAAGACCAGCTTTCTCTATTCTTACCCAGTTTGGGGCCCTAAAGACAGAGACTGTGAAACCCCCCTAACTGCACTGTAGTCTCACACAAGGTATTGACTCTTTTTCCCAAAACAAAGGATATCTATGCAAGTAAATGTTCTTCCCGACCTACTTCTCCTGTCAATTTACTGTCTATCATCATATTTTCAAGCCAGTGCCCAGTGTCATGGCTGCATTATTCCCATCGCAGCCGGCACAGAATATGAAGCAGCCTTTTAGAAACAAAGCTGCTCAAGCGCCAACATCAACACAGACTTATTTCCTTAGTCTGTATAAGCTGTCTGATGCTATTTAAAGCTCACTTTGGCAAGACCTACAGACAATGGGCATGTTGGCAAAGGGAGGTAATCTAAAAAGACGCCTCTGCTCTCTGATGTCTCTGCTCTCTTTCACTCTGCATCACTGCATCAATGCAGCTCTGCATCACTCCCCTGTCCCCAAGTGGGAAAGGCAATATGGTCCTCAAAGCACTGGGAGGAAGGCCAGGATGAACTTTGAGCCCTGGTGCAGCCTTTTTGCAGGTTGTCCCCATGTCCCAAGAGGACGGTGCCTCCTCCCACCCCAGTCAGGCCCTCACAGGAGACTCCCTGGGGCAGCAGCCCTGGCACCATGGGTGGCACCTCCTGCACCCTGAGGGGGAACCAGGATGCTCAGCAGGTAAATGCTTGTTAGCAGGAATACTAAAAGGAAAAGCAAATGCCTCCCCAACTTTATTGCAAAGATTAGGAAATGGAAATATGAAATCGTGTCTCTCTGATACAGCTCCCCACCTTACTCAAGCATTCTCCTCCTCAAATTTGATTCTATTTTCCTCCCCTTCATGCTTTTAAAAATAGCTCTGGGAATGTGGCTTTTAAGTGTTGTAGAGATGATGACACAATACAATATAGGGCACTTTTTCCAGTGTTTTGTGGATGATTAAAATAGAAGATCCAAAGTGCTACTTACTATAATTTTAATCTCCCCCACAAAGACTATTTCTCTCTCTTCCCCCAAAGTAAATTACAGGCTTTGTTACTAAAATAGTGAATCAATTTGTAGATGTATCAGAGTCATTGACAACTTTGCAATCTTCTAACCCAGTGAGGTTTATTTAATGTGTGTATATATAGGCTCCTCATTACTAGACAGCGTTTCTACGTGAATTACTATTTCTTGCAAGTCTTTGTTATTTTATATTAGGAATATAACTTTTAGAGTTACCCAAGTCTGCCTTTGCGATCGCGATACTATAGGCAAATTCTTTATTATTTTGAGAAAGGCGTTGTCTGCAGAAAAAGAATACTTCAACAAAGTTTTGGTATACAGTGTAGTAAAGAGAAGTTAGAGTTTTGAAAGAAAAATAAAAACAAAAATACAATTTATTTTGTTTATTATAGAACACAGAGTTTCTCTTTGCACTATGATTGGTACTAGATTCAGGGTCACACAGAACTTGTGATAAAACAGATAAATCAGAATTAGATATGGTTTGAGCCAGATACAGCAATATCCTGTGAATCCTTACAAGCAAATCCATTCTGATGGATGCTCATAACATCAACAGTGAAACTCTAGGACTTTGTTGATTGCTAAGTGTGTCATCATTAGCTTCAGTTACAATAATTTGTCTCTGGTCAGATGGATCAAAATCTGAGTGATTTTAGCTATAAAAAATGTGTGTGCCCTCAACTAACTATTATAGTGACTCTAATCAAAGTTTGAGTAAGACTATGCTGTTTTGTTTTAAATTCTATGGCATCAAAAAGCTTTTTCTCCCTGAGCTGCACGGTCACAATTATTTGTGAGAGACAGATATACATGCAACAGGTTCTGATTTGTTGATATGTCTAACGTATCAAAGGAGAAACTAACCACAAGGAGAGAGAAGAAAGTTAAATTAGCCTTTAAGATTAATTTCAAGGAACTTGATATCTACTAAACAATTTATTTTAACAAAAACAAAGCTTTTGGAAACCAGTTAATTCATCAGCTGTTATCTGTCCCTGGATTCTGACCGCAAGAACATGACAGACCTATTTTCTTTGCATCTTGTTTAATTAGCATGCCTTTGGAGGAGCAGTGGCAGCGGCAGCAGGGACCACCCCTGACACTCACCGAAATCCAATAAGCATCTTCTGTCCTCCTGCAGACAGGCTTTATTTGACAAGCTTACTCATGCGCCTTGGGTCATGTTTACGGTTAGCATAGATAGCTGTAGAGCAGATATGACTTATTACAACATGTGCCACTTGTAATGAAAACCTCATACTCTTCAAGAGAAGAAAAAAGAAAAAGAAGAAACAAGCAACAGCTTTATAAAGGACCATCTTGCAAGATGTTCTGTTTAGGCAATACCTAATTCCAGGCGTACCAGCATTTTATTTTCTTTCAGACAGAAAATGATTATGTTTTGAGGCAGGACTGCTTTGTGTTAGAGAAATGCTATAAAAATGTAGTAAGTTTCTAATAGTAATATACTAAAGACATGCTGGGTATTTAAGAGCAACACAGCCCCATTTGCAATGAACTGAGAAACTGAAATGACAGAGTCAGCCCTAAGGTCTCATTTTTT
Source organism: Nesoenas mayeri (assembly GCF_963082525.1). Classification (NCBI taxonomy): domain Eukaryota; kingdom Metazoa; phylum Chordata; class Aves; order Columbiformes; family Columbidae; genus Nesoenas; species Nesoenas mayeri. The sequence goes on from NC_137541.1 coordinate 16,968,656, forward strand.
TCTTTATTATCCATGTTGTACAGTAACATATGAGACAAAGAACGAAAAATGTCATTGTTTGAATCAGGAGCTCTCCGAGCAGAGGTTTTCATCAGTAGGTCACCTACCTGCTCTCGCATTTTAAATTGTCAGCAATTCTTTTAAGTTTCCCTGAAAGAAAACTGCCCCAGATAATCACGGAAAAGGGAAACTTTATATTTGCTCACACTGCATTGTACAGTTTTGTGAGTTTCTTGTATTCGCTTTGACTCAACATCTGATTTATGTTATCCCTGTACAACTATAAAACAACAACTGAAGCAGCAACTTATTTTTCACCAGTATACCGGGATAAACAAAATCATCACTCACACATCAAGTTTCTCAGTGAGGGTCGTACCACTGCCATGTTACCAAGGAATGCTGCTCCTGTTAATGCCCTGCACCAAAATTCCTCATCCCCACCCGTTAGCACACCCGAGCCATCGCCACCTCTCCCCATCCCCTTGCCGCAGCGATTGCCACATCTCCATGCTGCCTTTCCAACACGTGTTTGCACCTCACCGTGCAGAGCCGTGAACCCAGCGCGCCTGGGGGGCTCCTGACCCGCTGCCCGTGCACTGTGGGGTTGATCTGTGCAATGTATAGAGGTTTCCAGCTGTTTTTCCAAGTGGGTTGTAAAGCACTTCAACATCTAGTCTAATTTTTCCAAATCCTCTAATCCATGTAAGCAAGACTTTTAACGGGGAAAGATGAAGTTCCTAGTAAAATTTAGACATGTGCTCTGTCTCCTTACTAATCTGGGCTCCAGCATCAACATCAATCCTTTCCAAAAACATTTGAATTTCTCACCTACAGCTTGACTTGTGAGGCGCATGGTGGTAACAGCTAACTGTTGTACCCCTATGGAGTAGCAATATGCTTTTATCAGCAGGCAGCCAGCATGTCCCAAGAGCAGCAGTTCAGGAGCTACTGCAGCATATTTTGGTGATCATTATGAGAAATCTGTGCCAGAGCTTATAATCACAAGTTTTTAACAGGGAAAGGTTGCGTAACACATATTAAAGGAGAGCGGGATGTGCTTCTCCTCCCAGGCTGCCACCAGCAGCTCCAAGAACATCTGGTCAAGCCACAGCACCGCCAGGCTCCCTTTACTTCTCCTTTTATATCTCCCACTTCCATTCATAGATATTAGCAATCACCAGTCTGTCTCTAAGCAGGTCTCCTTTTCTGGTAAATATTCAGGGTCTGATGATTTCTAGTTACCAACTTATTCCTCTGGTCTTTTTAATTGCTGCTACACAGTTCCCTCACTCTGGCAGGCTGGTGTGGTTTGAAGCCTGGATCTTCTGCTCCTCCCTTGGCTGAAGGATAATGAAGGTGTTGCCCATTTCTGTGATGCTCCAACAGTCTCAGGTGCAAAGAGGAACTTTACTATCTATGACATCCCTTTTCACCCATGTTTTGCCTTATTATAGATATGCATTGTTTCCAATTGCAAGGACTTTCATTCACATAGATATTTATGTAGGTACATTTTTAATTTTACTTCATTACAGTGTTAGTAAGGATTTCCATTGCTCATTTTTGCCATCATTTCAACATGTCCAAATCCAAACAAGTTTTCCTCTTAGTGATGTTCATTAGGCATTTTAATGTGGTTTTTTTTTAACCTTATTTATAGCTATTCTTTTAACAAATCTGGATACCCTGGGCTCTTATCTGTTACTTTGAGAAGTACTCTAACTTCTAACAGTCAAATCATTATTTACTGTCTACCACCACTACAACAGGTGAACCATGCTAGCAAACATAGATTTCATTCTTGATATTGCTTGTTTACTAGAGTACTTTCTAGTGGTATTATTTCAGAGAAGTAGGGAAACAATCCAGGATAACTGTTTTTCTTTTGAAAAAAAAATTCCATGACAGCTTTCCTTCTCATAAATCTGGAATTCCTAACAGAGGCCATTCCTTTTCAGTAGCTTCTTTCACCTATAAATGTGTCCAAATGCTTGCCTGAACCTTTCCACCGGTTTGCTGCCCTGGAGCCCTGACACGAGCCCCAGGGCCACACACGACCCTTTCACCAGTGACTTGCTTCCCGGCGCTGGTTTTGCCCGTTTCTGTAGCAGCTCGTGCTACTGACCAGTGCTTAGCTACAATGATCTGATTGCAAGAAATAGCTACTACAAAAATGCCAAATGGCAATCTCCACCAAATCAGAGTGAGGGGGGAGTAAACTGTAAGGCCAAGAAAAGCCAAAGTCTGGGCTCAGTTGACAGGAGCTCAGCCCTTCAGCAAATGCAGAAAGCATTGCGATGGATGCCTTGATTTCTGGAGCGCAGTCATGACACCACCGCTCACTCCTCTGAAGGGCATCTTCAGAAGAAGCAACCTACCATTATACTAAAAATACTGAAACTTAAAGATTGATGTTGATAGATATTTAGTACCCTGGCTTCTCCTCTTTGTTTACTCACTTTGGGTTTTTTTATTGTCTAGAAAAGTTATTTTTATTTATGTTTTACTTGCAAATGATTTCTTTAAATTGGACAATAAAGGGAAGGTTTAATAGGGGCAGCATGAATTAGAGGATATTGACTTTTGCTGTCCAAGAGAGGAATAATACCAATCTGTGCTTTGTGAATGGAGCCAAAATGTAAAGGTTAATTTTTACAACTCTATTTCAAATCAAAGTCTCTTTTATCATTAATGATAAAATATTAATCTTTATCTTAATGTTTTTCCTTCTGTGAGGACCTAGAGTCTTTAAAAAATTTACAAAGAAAGAAGAGTACTGAGCACATTTCCTTCAAAAAACAGTGGTTACAATTCTTTGTTGGGTTATGTGTATTGGAAGTATATTTATCAGAAGTAATTTTTAAGTATTACAAATTAAATAAAGTAAAAAATGATAAAGGGTGGACAGTTCTATGTAATTAACTCTTAGCTTTTCTTTATACAAAAGCACTTTATTTTTTCCATAAAATGTGGGGGAAAAACAAAGGTAACGCACACAAAATCGGAAAAATATCCTTACCCAGTAAGAGGAAAGACAAGGGGGTTAGTTGGACACATACCAAAGACTAAATACAAAAAGAAGAAAACAACTGGAAATGAAAAAAAAATAAGTAATCCACAAATGTCCCTTGAGCACTAACACCAGCTGCACTCACACATTTTGAAGGACATCGAGCCATAATGGGCCACCAAAGAACCTGCCTCACCAGAGGAAACCAGTGTAAGGGTTTCAATCTTTTACAGGGACACATGTATGCGGAGAACAGTGAAAAGTGAATTTCATTCTGTAGCCACTTGTCTAGTAAAGAAATAAACATACTTTTGTGCATTATCTAATCCTCTCTCCACTACCTTCCATGGGAAACTACATGACAAAGGGAATGGAAGTGAGCAAGAGCATTACGTGGTCAACTGAGATACTTCAGTTTTCCACACCCATTTCACTTCTAACAGAACCACATTTACTGTACCTCTGAGTGTAAAAAGTCAAGGAAGTATGACAGAAGTACTCCCGCCTCGGATTTTAAATCTCAGGACTTCTGGAGCCTGAATCGTAACACTGAAGTGCTAATAATCGGTGAGTCTGCATTTGCACCTTTGAAAACATCTTCCCTAGGTGACTGAGTGACACAATTTCCATTAGCTCCAGTAAGAGTCAAATAGTTCATAAGTTCTTAACCATCAAAAAGACACGTTGGCTGCTGGGTTGCCACTCACTTCCAGGTGGAGCAGATGCTGACACTGCAACATCTGAGCCCAGGAAGCCAGGCTGGGATAACCACAGATGGGTAATTTTAGGGCTGTAACACCTCTTGAGGGTGGAACAATACAGTTTGCTGAGCTCAGTCACTTTGTAACCATTACCTCAGGACAAGGCAAAATTGCTATTAACCTATCCTAGCTAAAAAAGGTCAATCATCTGGAGAGGCCCTACTCTGGCTGTGAAAATCAAGACAAGCGCAACTCCCACTCTGCAAATTTTGCTTCTTTCAGCCAGGGTAGGATTCTCACACACTTCCCAGGCAAGTCTTTTTGCTGACATTCCCCCAAGCTCATGATAAGTACAGCCTACATTTAGATTTATTGAAATCCTTGCCTGAATGAGGGCTGAGTTATGTTTTTCAGTAGCAAGAATGAGGCAAAGGAATGGTCGTATTTTGCGGGGGTGGCCACGACAGAGGCAGTGACAACTGCAGATGGTCTGTGGCATGTGCTTACATGGAGAAGAGAGGGTGGCACCAATGAAGAATGGCCAAGCAAGGAGGAATGGTCTAAGGTGGGAGGGACGGGCTAATCCAGCCTAGAGAGGGATGAACCTGGAGGCTGAGGGGCCAGGGTGAAGCAGGGTTGCCATCACCATGGAATTAATTCCTGACCCAAGCTCCCTGCAGGCGGACACAGCATTACTTTAATCTTTCTTCTCCTCCATAGGACTCACCAGGCATAACCATCACTTTGTTCTCTTATTTGTTATCAAAATACAGAAGTCCTAGCAGAGGTTCAAAGAAGAAGATCAGATTTATAAAGGTATTTAAGACCATAAAAATGCAGATGAGCACCTGCACAAGTAGATCATACCTTTTCAGACTGGGTGCACAGCTGCTTTCTACCTTATACGCTGGCAACAGAAAATCTGTTACCAAAAAACATCTTTTCAGCTTTGTATTTCCTTGTATTGTTTTATTGTTGTAAATATCAAATGGTAGCTTTGCAAAAAAGTAGTCATTGCTGTGAGTTTTGTTTTGTTGTTTTAATCTTTATGCATTCTACTCAATATACCAAATCCAAAAATCTTTAAGGTCTTTCTGCCTGTTGTTTCATGTTGTAAAACTGACAGCATGCAGCTGAAGTGTTTCAAGAGGGCATTATTATTTCTTTAGTGGGTAGTTCCTGTTGATTTAGATCCTCTAGATAGTTTCCTTGGAGAATGCCGCATTGAAATGAAAATAGAACCATTTCATGAAGTTGTACTCACTACAATTTCAATTAACTTGGTGTATAGGTAATGGATAAGAGAGTGAGATTGTAATTACCTTCTTCAGCTCTACCTTGGAAGTATATATTCAAAGCACCAAAGAAATTGTCAATATCTATACACTCGCAGAGTAACAAGAAAGGTTAAATCTGATACCAAATTATCTTGCCTACTTTATGCTAGATTTAATGAAAACAAAGTATTAAATGCATTCTGTCAACACTTACTGTTTCTGCATTTTGACTGCAGAGTATAAGGTCCCTCTGGTCCAAGCATTATAGTATTCACTACTCCTGTACATGTATACACTTCTTTAACTTACTAAAGAAGACCCCCAAATCAATTTTTCATCTACAAGCCAAGAAAGCCAAGTCCAGGAAAGAGGATCTTACATTGTGAAACAAAACACAAAAAGGGCTGAAGAACATTTATCATGAGATCCATCACAGCAAAAACTACCAGAAATATTTTAAAGTTCTTCAGTAAAAGAGAGGTGTTGACTATAGCTGATTTTGACATGCTGCTTGTTTGCCAAGTAACTGCAGACTATGAAGATGTTATAACTGACTTTAAAGGCTTTTCTTGTTTGTTTGCTTATTTTCTGACAAAATGATGGGCAAGAAAATTCAAGAGCATCTCATACGCTGTTATGTGTGACTTAAATAGCAAGGTACAATCTTTGCAGGTGTTTAACATCTTTGACTCAGATTCAGTCACAAACAACATACATTAACTGATCTTTGCCATAATTGTATGCTAAGGTTTATAGAAGCCTTAATTGCTAGTAGGAGTGACATTTATTTTCCAGAAAGGTTCTTTATTCACAAAGAAGTTTTAGTTATAAAGCTAGGATTTGAATGTGTGAGAGGAATGTGCCCAACCATTTTGGTGGCAGCAGAGTTCATTTGGGTTTAGAAATGAAAGGCTCCCTGCAAAATTAGGTGATATGACAGCTTATTAAAGCAAAGCCTAAAGCCCTCTAGCCCTCAAGTGGACTGACTCCATGGATTAGAGAGCAGTTAGAGCCCCATCAGGGCAATAACAATTTGGTTTAGTAAAAGGAGAAAGAGCTTCCTTCCATTGTCACCCCATTCTCAGTCTGAATACCTCTGTCTCAAAACAGAAAGAAAAGGAAAATTCTTGTGCTCAAACTCCACAGAGAAATCATGTCTCAAGGCAAACATATCCAAGCTCTCAATACAACAGCAAGCTACTCAAGTTAGCCCTGACTTCACAAACCAAGACTGTAGTCAATCAACTCAATTTACTGCCTAAGCGTTTAACTTCAAGGAGCTCCAGGGGAAACAGCCAAATCATAAACTGCTCGGCCAGACTGAAACTTCACATGCCCTGACTCTCCTTGCTCTCCCTGGTTATTCCTGTCAACTGATGTGTGTATCTCTGGCCACTCCTCATCGACAAACATGAAAGCTCTTGTTATGGAAACTGTCAATGTATCTATTCTGGACTGATTTTTTCCATTAGCATGACTTTAGAAGTCAAAAAAAGTGATGCTTTACCTACAAGGTAGCCAGTGTGCTCTTCAAACTAAGGGTATCCATACAAGGTGCCACAGAGTCTGTTTTGGCTAAAAGGAGAAAGGTACACAGGTCTAGATAGATGATACTTCCCTACAAAAAAAAATGAAGAGCTCCAAAGTGTTGTGCGGTGTTTAATTCCAGTGATCATACTTCTTACACGTTGAAAAAAAAAGCCAGAGAAAACCTTATACGTCGAAAAAAAAGCCAGAGAAAAGCAATCTGGAATACAATAATCCTCTCATCTCTGTAGGTCAGCAGGTTAAGGCCTTGTTGGGTTGTGATCTGCAGAGACCAACATAAATGGTGGTCACTCACAGATAGAAAAGGAAAATGGGGAGAGAGGTCTTTGCACAGATGTAGCAGAAAGCTAATAACTAAAGAAAAAAAGTTTCCTAAAAGTAATTAATCTCTGAAAAAGCTTGTCAAAGGATGTGGCAAATTCATCACTACTTGATGGCTTTTAAAAAGAGTTTATTTTCAGAATCTGTGCTCCATTTCAGCTACAAAATATTAAACTCTACAGGATTCACTTATGTAATGTGGAAACCAATTCCCTTCTCAGTGCAAGTTCCCAGATAAAGTTTCATGTCCTTCTGTGAGGCAAACAGCTGGATCAGGCCATTGTAACGCAACCTCTCCCTCTGCCCCCTCCAAAGTTTCAGCAGTGTATATTTTATAGGCAGTAAAGGAAGGCAGAGGGAAATCGCTAGTATTTATCTTGAAGGCAAACTTAAAGCTCCTCTCAGACAACAGATGGCTCCAAAATCCCAAATGTATTTTCTTCTTAATTCCTATGAAAAATGCAAGCACTTAATTTCTTTTTGATTTTAAGTAAACTATCATTCTCACCTGTTTCGGAAAAGAATGCAGAAAATTCTATCTTAGTAATAATTAACTGAATAAACCCCACTGTTATTGAAACAAATATGCACCGGAACGTTTTTAGCAAGGACACATACAACTCTTTACTATAGTCAGCAAATAAATTCCATTTCTTTGACATGTTCCTGGCTCTTTCCTGGCTGCCTGGACCAGGGCAGGCAAGGTTATTCCACAAAGCTTCTTAAGACTTCAAAGCAAGTTAACATGTTGCATTGGGCTGACACTTTTCAAATTTAGCTCAGGAAAAGAGACTCAAACATGGGTCATTCTGGTCTAAATCTCAGATGTGAGGCTTCCCCAGCTGACCTGAGTGTTCTGCCCAACCAGACTGAGCTCTAGAAAATAGATCACACTAGAAGGTAGTTTTGACAAGATGTCTGGCAGATGAATTCCCACCTTCACAACTATCTCAATGGACTACAAACATAAAATAATCCTCTCAGTAATGAAAAGTCCATAGTGCTATGGCAGCACAGGAGTGCACAGAGCAGCGAGGAAGGAATTCTACATGAAACAAAGAAAACATCAGGTGTAAAACACCCACACTGCTCTTTGGCGGAACTGTAGTTCCGATGTGCTTACTCCCACTCACTAACAGTGTTGTGGCATTTGCTCAGCACTGACCCAGAGGGTGAAGCGCTATCTCTGAAATCGGTGATATTCCTGACTGAGTTCACTTTGTTCTTTTGAAGCTTGTCATTTACATTTCAATTCAGTCAGGCAATGCTTTGTTTGAGATTTGATGGGAACACAGGAAAATGCAGCGTGATTTACGTGTATTAAATTTGCAGGTCTGAAGCCGTGCCCTAAAATTAGAGACTCTCTTCAGCGATAATCACCATAACCGTTCCTTTTGCATTGTATGTTCACAACATAATTTCAATGACAATACTTTTAGAAGGTTGATGTGAAAATGTGGAAGTCTAATCTCGTTAGAGAAGACGTGAAGGTAGCTAAACACACAAACTTTTGCAATTACATCTTAGGTGTATGATGTCACTATTAATACAAATTCATACCAATTTGAATCAAATGCCTAGGATAATAATTTACATCTACTTAAAACTAAGATATAAAGCACATGGGAAGACATTGTTTTAAAAATGTTTATTTTTTTTTAAGATGCAACAATTTTTACTTTATAAAAACAGTAGAGTATCTGGGCAACTAATAATCTGAAAATGAGAGCAGGCCCTTCCCTATTACTGACACACACTTGCAACTCCAGTAAGTTCAAAACACTTCAATACAGAAAGAGTTTTTATTTACAGATCCACAGCTAAGTACCAAAACATCTTTCAATAAAACAGCTAGTTCCCAAGTTTCAGCAAGATCATTCTCACAGTGATCAGACGAGCTCTACCGACAAGCAACTTCTCTTTCCAGCCAGACTGACCTTATCGCTGTCTACAACTGCCTGAAGGGAGGCTGTAGTGAGGAGGGTGTTGGTCTCTCTTCCCTGGTAACAAGCAACAGAACAAGAGGAAATGGCCTCAGGTTGTACCAGGGGAAGTTTATATCGGATATTAGGAAAAAATTCTTAACTGAAAAAGTTGCCAGGCATGGGAACAGGCTGCTCATGGAAATGGCGGAGTCACCATTCCTGGACACATAGATGAGGTTCTTAGGGACATGGTTTAGACGTGGACTTGGCATTGTTAGGTTTATCGTTGGTCTCAATGATCTTAAAAGGTCTTTTCCAACTAAAAGTATTCTATGATTCTCTGTGTCTGACAAATGCCTGTCCCCTACCAGCACACACTCCAGCAGGACACAGCGCACTGCTGCACACAGCCCTGCCCCAGCACCCCAAAGCACCTGCCCGTCTCTGCCCTGCACGCTCCTCCTCCTGCAGCACCGCCGTGACCACCGGCTCTACAAGTCTTGTTCCTCTTGCTTCCCGCTCCGCAGATCCCAACCACCCCTGCAGCTGAAGGAACAGCGTGAGGTCCTGAGCACTTTCTGAGATTAAGCACAAAAACTCACAAATTAAGGGCATTTTAGCTACACGTCGCTAGTGAAGTTAGCATTTCTGTCTCATGGAGAGATTCTTTTTGTTTGCAAAACGATGTTTGTTAGTAAGACTAATTATCTGCATCCATCTAAAGCATACTTTCAAGAAGAATGTTTTTCTATAAAAGATGCCTCAGCAAACATACAAGCGTCACTGAATCTAAAATAAAAAGCATATGCTATCTAACAAGAGATATGAAAGAAAGCAAAGCATTACAGGAGGAATAGCACAGTGAATATGGACAAAGAATTTGAGACAACTGGAAGCAGCCGTTCTCATGGATTTTGGCTTTACATTTTTTCATTAAACTAGACGACATTTAAAATGCAGCATGTCAACTACTATAGGGCTAACAGACATTTGAGCATTTATATGTCACACGTGCATCATCCAACTAAGAAGTGAATATTTCAGAAAACCACTGTGTGCCAGTCTCAAAAGTATAATTACTTTCCTCAATTTGTTCTCCAATTTTTCTTTTTAACCAGCAATGAATAGGCTGAACATGTGAAGACAATAAGAATGCTGTGAAATCTAATAATAAAACAGCAGAAGGAAATCTGCTAACTTTCTAAGCAACTACACTATCTAAAGAATGACATAAATTCAACAGCAAGCTTTCAAGTTTCATTTCGTTCTCTCAGACCAGACATAAAAATACCACAAGTATGAAAAATGTCAAAATAAGACACTTTAAAGATGAGCAAAACTTGTTCTTCTTCTAAAACTTGACATATGATATATATTTAAAATTACATACAAGGATATTTTAGCTAAGCCAGTTACTAAAACAAGCAATAAGCCATGAGAGACCTTGAAATTTTCTAATTCTCAGGAACAGCCCTGCTAAAAACCTGGCATTATGATTCCAAGCAGCATTACATTAAGCAGTTGGTCACCTCAACAAGATGGCACAAGTCTGCCACCTTGTGAAAAATAAACCCATCTGCATTAACAGCACAATAATCCTATGTCCCGAGACTATAGGATATTTTTTCCTACGATGTTTTTAACAGAAGTAATCCATCAGATTTACCTGCTCACAACAAAAGTAACAGATAAAAAAAAATCAGCATGCACATATGGCTTATGGTGTAAAATTAGTGCTAATTTTGAATGTGAACACGTGTTGTCAAAGAATTCAAAAAGTATGAAATACAGAATGCTAACAAATAACAAAAAATACAGTTCACATATACAATTACCAAACAAACTCCCTATCTTCCCAAATTGCAACCTATTTTTAACTAAAAGAAAAAAACAATGTGTTCATTTGTTTGTCTTTTTTTGGTTTTCTACCTCAAAATAATTCAGCCATGCTGTGGCTGTTCAGCTCTGGTTTTATTATTCTGACAGTTCTTGAAAAACCATCATCTTTCTGGCAGAGAAAAACTAAACCTGAGTCTTTAATTTTAAATAGCAATTATAGAAATGTTAGCTGTGCTGGTTTTGTTTTCATCTTGGACATTTCAACAAATTAACACTACTTTTTTTCTAAATGGATAGCTGATTCATAACATATACAATACATGATCATTTTAATGCTGTTGTAAGTAATTTAATTGCCAAATGACACCTGCTGAGACATTAACCTGAAGTAAGCAATTTTGGTTCTACTGAAACTAGAGGATGCTGGCAACATAAACCATGATAAACACCACCCTTTCTGCATGTCTTTAGGATGAATAACTAATGAATTACAAACAACCACAATAGAAATATTTCAGGAGGAAAATGCTAAAATCGATTTTACAAAAGACACTTGCTCCAAGATTATAAAGTATGTTTAACTATTTTTATACTTAGATTCAAAAAACGCTATTGCTAGAAATGTGTCAAATTTCTAAGAGATGTTGATAGAATTTGAAGACGTTTATTTATGACTAATTATGGTATCATTAAAACCACCTTGATTTCTGAGACTGAATCAGGCTAACAATGAATATTACCTGCAAACTCCCTGTGGTTCATCAGCAAAAGTGAAAACAGTTTTATTCTAAAAATAAATTATCATGCCATGTTTTAGTAATTCATGGACTTACCTCTTTAATTTAAACTTGTATCAACTCAGCCCACTTTTAATAAGCAAAATACATAGAGAATAATTGTACTCTTAAATTAAAACATATAAGCAGATTGATAAATCCCATGATAAAATATTTTACCATCTTATAATATCGGTTAAAAACCCCCAATGATTCACAGACATCTCTCTCCATGTAATTTTTCTAGCATCTTGTAATGTGGAGCTCATTAGAACAGTATTGTGCTCTAAATTTTGGGGGATTTTTTGCATTCACTTTTCTTTACAAAAGAAATGCATTATAATTGTATATATTTAAACTCGGTTCTTTTCACTTGAAACATGGCTGCTATCTGCATTAAATAGAGAGCATAAACACTGTCTCCTAACAGTGCTGATAACCTAAGACATTCCGATATCTGTATCAATGGACATGCTGGACAAAACAGCACAGCTCTGGCCTACGTAAGCACAGGAACTTTTGTATCTTGCCAAGCAAATGAACACTTTCTCCCCTACAAAAAAACCAGAAAACAGAAAAAAAATCCAGAAGGTAATGTGGAATTCTAGCCAGAACCCCATCCCCATGTTACCATACCAACTCAAGTCAGTCCTAGTATTTCAGGACGCAAAATAGGTTGCACTAAAACATGCATATGGTCTTTGTCTTGTTTATGGTTTTACTGGTATGGTGCACAAACACAAAACTGAAAGCACAAGGCATGCAACTCCCCCAACTCTGTCATACTAAAATCACAACAAAAGACAATATCCTGGACTCTGCAAGAACCACGTTGGATTCTTGAAAAGCAACCCATTTCAGATTTCTCCTGTCCCTTCAACTTGATAAAGCAATTAGAGAATGACTGAAAATGGCTTTCCCTATGGTAAACACATTATCAACAATGTACCCTACTGGCAACAGGCCAAGCAGCAAACAGTGACCTGGCAAAGGTCTTAAATTCAATACCAATAAACCTACTCATTGAAGAGTGGCTTTATTTTTTCCTTAAAAGAAACAGGGTTGAAAAGACATTGGAGAGGAGAATCTGCATCAGCCACACTCCTCAGTGTTAGCACAGGGAAGGAATCAGAGGCAGAACATTGATCTACATACTGTAAAAGAAAAATAAAATAACAGTACTAATATAAATAACTCCACAGTACTGACCTTTTGAGAAACAATTCCATTTCAGAGTGACTGGAGTGCAATAATATGATATGTTTGCATAGATTTGGCTCCAGTATTTTCATCATAGAACAAGAAAGAACCTAAAGATACTACACAGCACATAAGGTTTTGGATGCCACACCACCACATAATTTAATTATATTTCTAAAACTGCTTAATAGTTAACTTTAAGCGTTCAACTATTTTTGAGCCTAATTAAAGTAATTTACTCATAGGAACCATTACAGCCTTCTTCCATCCTAGATGATAATACACTACATGCTTTTTAGAAAAAAAAAATATATATACACATTGTATTTTACCTTTGTAAAAATATATACTCCCTAGTTCCATTAGATTTGTGTATATATATATGAGAAAAACATTTAAAATAACAATTTAGTAATGCCAGTAGTATTTCTTTAAGATTACACATCAAGGATCTTAGAAAAACCCAATTCAATTGGGAGTGCGCTCATATCCTACTTCAATACAAACTTGTGAACACAGAACCTCAGGATATGAAAGCCTAATTATTTAAAAGGGTATTCGTGAGACTGCATTCCACTGTGTAACAACACGTTTCAGCCTGATATACCTCAATTACTCCCCTTCTAACAGGTCACATTATCAACTGCAATTCACCTTTTCTTGTACATTAACATTTATTTCCCCATAGAAGGTACATGCACATAGCCTCCATTGTATTTTCTAAATATCAGTTTGAAATATAATTTTTCAGAATGCTCCAATGATTTAAGAGCATACATTCTCTTTGAAAAAACAATGTCAGCATTTATCGGTAAAAAAATCGTGCAAATTCAGTGCAACATAGGAGGTTTTGAAAACATTACACTTTAGTAGTGGTTCATACCTTGACCACTAGCAAACCTAGATGGAAGTGGCCTGATCCAAGGAGTAAAAATGCACCCAGAGGTAACAAAAAGTTAAACATTCTGTTTTTGAAGAGAAACCTCTGAAACATAAAACTGTCATACCTTCAAGGGCATGTAATATAATATTTTATTATAAAGAAAACTGACTGTAAACATCTCCCTTATGTCACATTAATTACAGAAAGGTGTCCTCATATTGAATTTGTTAATTCCAGGAACTCTTAAATTCAATATATGCAACATCTTCACATTACATCGTATCAGATCTGACAGTCAGTTGCAAGAATATAAGCAAACAGCTTACTTCCCCAGTTGCAACCAGGTAAAAAAGTCCTTACATAATGCAAAACATATTCCTTCATTCCAGAGTCCACAGTTCTGAAACAGAAATAGGTTTTCCTAAGGGTAGGAAAGTATTAAAAAAAACAAAGGTCACCACATAAACCTCTGGATTTCATCACTATTTGGCCATTGAAACGTTTTGTTTAGAAAAAGATTAAAAGTTATGGTATTCACAACAATATAAAAAGCCAACTCCACAAGTTGTCTATACACAGATGGAAATGGAATATTGAGCCTATATATTAAGAATGGCAAAATAAAGTAACGAAATTCTAGCAATTTCTGAGGAACTGTGGCAGCTAATAAACATACAAAATACATTAAGATCCAGAAGATCGATTTTGATTTTAGTGTATCAGCAAAACTCCAGCCAGCAAATATATAGACTGGAACTAATACATATTTTACAAGTTCATGTCTTTGGAAGATTTTCCTCCAGACATAGAATGTATAATGTCTGTTATCTGCTAGTAAATACTTATGAACGTAGGTAAATTTCCAGATCAGGAATAAAGAGATGACAGCTACTAAGCTGTACTGCACAGGGTGCTTCCGTAACGACAGAAGGAATCTCCTGATTTTAGTAGGGGTCAATAAATGAGGGAATGAAAAAAAGACAGTAAAGGACAGAAAATAGAACAGCTGAGGAAAGTGCAAACAGGCTTCGTGGCTGCTTCTGTCACCAACAACAATTCCACCATTGACGAAGACAAAACCAAAGAAGATGGTTACTAATACAATGTATGGCCAAGTTAAAGCAATAAGTGTAACTAAGTTTTTAGGTGATATGAGATACTGAATAAGAAACTGCAATATTCTGATTAAATCTGAAAATGATCCTTTCCTGGAACAAATCTTTTCATCTTTCTTTTTATGTAGTTCTGTCTTCCAGGCTTCATTTAGCTTCTCTGCAACAATATTTCCAGCACAAAAAACTGTCCACACGATATTTGTCTGACGAAACAGGAAGCCACAAAATCCAAGGAGAGCTGAAGTTTTATGGTTACCATAAAGACACATTAAATAGGCAAAGAGAGTAAAAAACACTGATCCTGGGTCCGTATAATAAAGGAATGTAAAAAAATAAAGGATGGGAAACATTGCAAGAGTTAATGTAGACAAGATTCTCTGGAAACCAGACACAGCCTAGAGAAGAAACAGAAAAATGTGGTTAGCAATGTCCAATAAAAATAAAAATTAAAATTAAAAAAAAATCATTCTTGAGAATTCAGTTATCACAATATAACATATCTTATGCTCTTTGGTTCCATTACTGCACAAGCACCCATGCTATATTTTTGTCAACCTCCTGTTACATTAATACAGAGTGTCAGATTACACAATGTTAAAGTACAAATGAAAGTACAGAACATCATTGCAGGTGAGTAAAAAATACGGCAACAGAAATACACCAGCTTCTTTCATATGTCAGTTGTTCACATATTTGTGGCATTAAAATCATTGTGGGAGTATAAGTGCTACATATCTAGGATAAAAGAACTGCACAACTGGGAAAAAAATAGTTTTATGCTCCTACAATCTCGTCACCAGATTGTTTATTTGTGAGACAGTAGAACACATGTACTTCTACTATTGCCTCTTTTGAACCCAGTCCACAGAGCAACCAGTTCCAAGTTTCTAATCTTTGGCACAGCTTTTACTGTTTATCTTCATTATAACTCCTTAGTTAGAAAAGAAACTTTAAAGAAGGCAGGAGACCCTGCTGTTAAAAACTCCTAATTATCCCACTCACTACATGATGCAATGCAATTGACAACACTGAAAAATGTTGTGTGATATTTCTGAACGATGTAGGGTGGGGTGAAAGAGCCAGTCACCACCCTACTGAGAAGAGGAACAGAGAAAACACTGAGTTCAAAGAAGTGCCAACAATATAACTACGTTTTCTAATGCTTAGTCTAATGTCATGAAATCTTTGAGGTTTTTTGCATTCATATTTCCACCCCCAAGCATAAAATAAAATGTTCTGAAAGTGGAAAAAATTTATTGAATTTGACCCGATTCTGTATGGTCTTATCATATGCTTAACCATGAAGAGTCTCCTGTATGAAAATACATCAGAATAAATATTCTTTATAGTAAAAGGAATCCTTCAGTTATCGTGGAACAGGAAAAAATATTCTTACAGTTAAAAGTGAAACTAAAGAACTTCACTAAGGTGAAAGATTTTGAATAGGTCATTTACCACTGTAACAATTTATCTGCAGCACTGGTGGATGCTTCACCACTTTAAACATACAATCTTATTGTATCTAAGTGGAACGGTTATGGTCTGGACAGGCGGACAGCTAAGACAGGTAAAAACTGGCTGGATGGTTAACTGGTCACATTCCATCCAAAAGGGAGAGTAACAACCAGAATATCACAGGGATCTACACTGGGACCTGTCCTGTTTAACATCTTTATCAATGACTTGAAGGCAGTGAGATTACACTGCCATCAAGTGTGCAGATGACACTAAACTGGAGGGACCAGGCAATATGCTAAAGAGCAGAGCTGACATCCAGAGTGACCCAGACAGCATGGAAGAATGGGGCAACAGAAATACTATGAAATTCAACAAGGATAAATGCAAATGCCTGCACCTGGAAAGAAATCCCCACAATGATACGGGCTGGGCATGGAGCAGCTGAGGAGCTGCTGCTCTCTGGAAAGGGACTCAGGGTTCTTTGACAGACAGCAAGGTGAACATGAGCAGGCAGCGTGCCCTGGCACTAAGGGAACAGCTTCCTGAGCTGCATTAATAAGAGCAGAGCAGCAGAACAAAGGAAAAGATTATTCCTCTTTATTTGCTAGGCTGCATGCCAAATTTTGTGTTCTGTGGTACAAAAAAAGCACTAGTAAACTGGAGCAATGGCAGAGGGACCACCAAGACAGCTGAGGGCTGAAGCACCTGCTCTGAGAGTAGAGGCTGAGGGACCCGGCCTTGTTCACCCTGGAAAAGAGATGGCTTGGGGGGACTGAACAGCAGCCTCCCAACACCTGCCAGAATATCAACAGGTGAAGGGAGCCAGGCTGCTCAAAGTGGTGCACAGTGGGACGAGAGACAGCAAGCATAAACTGAAATGAGAAGTTCAGACTGGATGTAAAAAAAATACCCTTTTTCACTGTGAGGCAACTCAGGCATGGAGCGGGTTGCCCAGAGAGGTTGTGCAGCCGCTCTCCATCCTTGGAGAGTTTTCCAGCTGCCAACTCTGAGCAATCTGCACTGATCTCAGACCTGACCTGCTCTGAGCTGGAGGGTGGCCTTCCTAAGGTCCCTTCCAACTTGAATTATTCTCCAGTTCTAAATATTGACATTAAACCTGCTATCTTCCTAAAGAAAACATTTTAAAACACAGCTGACAGGGTTTCAACTCAGGATTCACTGGCAAAGTTTTGTGAAGTCTCAAGCAATTCCAACTAGATGAGCATCCAGACCTTTGCATAGTAAGTCTATATGCATACTAATTTGAACTTTCATTTCAGTGGGATTACTTATAGTTATGCACAAGAGAAAAAAGAAAAACAAAAAAACAAGGAGGATTGCATCCTGAGAAAAAAAGATGCTAAAAAATTTAGAGGAAAGGAAATTTGCCTCCTCGGCCAAACTGGTAGTAGTATTTGCAGCTATACAAACCTGAGTACAGTTCACATATGCAGTGAATATACACACAGCCACCAAATCTGCTTGTATGAGTGCATAGAATTATTCACTGTGACGGTACCTTATTCTTCTGATGGATCTTGGAGAGAAGTAAATAGAGCAAATATAAGTTCCCGGCACTGAAGAGCAGGTTGACGAAGCGGAGCATTCCCACGGAGCACACCACGCTCCCGGTCCAGCCGAGCAGCCAGGCCGCGGGCTTCACCGCTCCCACCGACACCAGGTACAGCCCGGGCAGCGTGGTGATCATGGGGTCCCACTGGAGACGGGGAGACACGGAGCGTTACGGACAAGGCAGGCAACGGGTTGTGGAACCATTCCCACCCACACCCCATGTTGTCAGTCTGGCCTTTCAGTGAGTTTTGGGCATTATCACAGAAATGTTTCGGCATTTTGAATCTTGCCCTGCGCGCCACCAGGTCACGGAAAGCAGAAGGACATCGTGGGCAGCAGCGACCACTAATGATTCCCCTGTCAAAGCGCCCGCGGTGTGCTCATAGAAACCATGGCCCTGCCTGGCCGGCGGCCCCGCGCAGCACCTGCAGGAAGCGGCCGTGGCAGTAGGCCTGCGCCTGCGGGACGTGGAACGCCTCGTCCATGTAGGGCCCGCGCTGCCGCCGGTTCACGGCCGCGAAGAGCAGGCACGACAGCAGAAACGCGCCGCTCATGGCGGCCGAGAAGCCGTAGGCCTCGGCCCGCTCCATGCCGCCGCCGCGCTGGCCGGGAAGGGGCCGCCCTTCCGGGAGGGCTGAGCGGGGAGGAGGGGCCTGGCGGCGCGGGGCCGCGGCCGAGGCGCTTGGCGGGCGGCGGTGAGGGGCGCCGCGCAGCGGGGCGGGGCGGCGGGCAGCGCGGTGCTGGGCGGTGGGCAGCGCGGTGAGAGGCGCCGGGCAGCGGGGCGGGGCGGCGGGCAGCGCGGTGAGGGGCGCCGGGCAGCGGGGCGGGGCGGGGCGGCGGGCAGCGCGGTGCCGGGAGGGCGGGCGGCTCCTGTGAACGCGGCCGCTGCGGGCGGGCGGGGTTCGGAGAGCGGCGGGCGGGACGCGCGGCCTGTCCCGGCCGGGGAGCCCGCACGCGTGGGGTTTCACCTCTGAGAGGCGCTGAAAACCGAACGTGAAAGGTTTGGTGTTGTTAAAGTTGCGTTGGACAGGAGACAAGCGCGGCTGCGTGTGGTCGCTCCCCCGGGCCGCCCGGCGCCCGCGCTGCGCGATGCAGGTGACGCACCGGCTGGAGCTCTTCCCCGAGCTCAGCGTCACCATCCTGCTCTTCAACCGCGTGAGAAACGCCGCCGCTCTGCGGAAAAAAGCCATGGAAGGGGCCATTGAGGGAGCGTTAATCAACCCTGCGATGGTGAGTGAGTGAGTGAGTGAGTGAGTGAGTGAGGGCTGGTGCCGGGTCACAGCCCTGGAGGCAGCGTGGAAACCCTGCTGTGTGGGACGTCTGAGGAACCACCTGTGTCTGTCATCCCTGCACACGTTCTCAGCTGTCCCTGCACGAATGTCCCTCCTTTGCTTTCATCAAAGTGGTATCTGTGCGAAGAATGAGCCTTGGCAGCACTGGCCAAAACAAGGTTGACTTGATTCACTTCACATCCTATTTGGTGGAGCTGTTTAAACCTATTTACATCTCCAAAACGTTGTACTAACTGTTTCACGTTACCAAAAATCACCACTGCTTGGAGCCTTTGTTCTCATTTAAACCCATAACTAGTTTCTGAATCTTTTTTTTTTGTTGTTAGAATTAGCAAAGCAGCAGTTAGGGGGAAAAAAGAAAAAAAAGAAAACAAAAACTAATCTAATCTGGCAATTTACTGACAGAAGTTTTATTAATGTGATTCCTTTTTCAAAAGGTTCCAGAAGAGTGTAATCTTTCTGTCAAGTATTATCCATGCAGTAAATAATCACATTGACTTTGGAGAGCAAGAATTGCTAAAATAACTGTCAGAATACGGTACTGGTCACTTCTATGATCGGAGACTTAGGCTATCAAAATTAAGTCATTTTTTTTTTTCAGAGTTCAAAATAGTATGTTAAATTTCTGTTTAATTTCTTTGTTGTATTTTACAGATTGTAGATCCTTTTCAAATTCTTGTGGCAGCCAACAAAGCAGTTCATCTACACAAGATAGGCAAAATGAAGACCAAATCTCTCTATGCAGAAATTATTTTCAGCCTTTCACCAAACAACAACGTAAGATTTACTGAACAAATCTCTATTTTTTGCTTCTCCAAGCTTACTAAGGTCCATGCAGCAAAATGAAATATAGGCATTCATTTAACTGTTAATCTGTTTGCTAATAGAAGTTACTGTTATTTTAATAATAGTGATATGCTGTTATCAGAATTCTATTAATGTAAAATGTGTGTCAGTTTATATTCTTGGTTCATTTTAATCAGTAACTAAAAAGGTCGCTTACACATAGTGAGAATGTGATTCAGTATTTTGATATATTTATTCTTTTATTAGATTTCAGATGCATTTAAAAAGTTTGGCATTTCAGACAGTGACACAGCAGTACTCATTGTCCTGGTTGTGGACAGAGAAAAACCTGTAAACCTGGAAGATATAGCATCTCAAGTAGAAGGCCAACAGGTTTCTTTAGATGAACTCCCCCAACTTACAGACACTGCCAAGGTTAAAAAGGTATGTAGCCAAAACAGGTGACTGGCATAGAGAAAAGATTTTTGGTTTTTGGTTGTCTGATTAAGTAGCAATGGACATTATTAACTTAGGGTTTGTGTTTCTTTAGCATGACTGGAAACTTCTTTTAAGTGAAACTTGATTGTTTTTTTCTTATACCGTTTTTACTCTGGAAAAAAGTTCTAGTTGTCACACCCTGACATCACAAATTTTAAGTCATCAAATGCTTAACATTGTCAGAAAGTTCGAACATAAAAATAAATTCCAGATTGCTCCCTACCACTCAGTCATTTTTGCTTCCTGTTTTCTCAGGCAAATATCCGTGTAATTAAAAATAAATTTTCAGTCCTGAACAGTTTCATCATCTTAAGCACATAAATAGTCCCAGCATGGGCGGCTAAAATAAAAATGTGTTGATGAACTGCTAGGAGCTGTGTTAGGGCATGTGGGCTCTTAACACATTACCATATGTTAGGTCGGTATCTTGAAGTGTATGTGTTCCACTTGATTAAATTCAAGTAGTTCAAATTGTCTTGATCATGTCCATCAAAGTGACAATGGGAACCTATGAATATAGTTGGACAAATCATAGTATATAAAGTGCAGTACTATTTTCATTCAGTTTCTTAGTTTTCCTGTGTCTCTTAAAATTTCAGTATTCACTTGGTTCCTCAGTCCCAATTTTGTCTTGCAGGCCAGACAAGACAGGAATTTCTAATGTAAGAAGTGGGAGAGAGGAGGAAATATTTTGGTTTTGGAAGGTACATGACCAGTTTTTTTCTTCCTTACAAGGCTTTTATGTTTTTCTTCTTTTTTTTCTGCAGATGTACAAAATTACTCCGCAGGAAGAAAAAATGAACACCTTATTGGACAGTATTGTTTGCAGAATGTCAACGAAAGATGTTTTATGACAATCTGGAAATAAATATTTTTTAAAGGAAAAAGAGGGTGTTTTAAGATGTAAAGACACTTCATTGGAATTATTTCTGTGTATCAGAGAAAGGGGTGTAGTACGGAGTATTTTGATGACATCTGGGCTTTGACCATAAATGAGCAGATTTGGATATGAGGGTAATCTGAGCCCTGTTCTAAGCACAGAGACCGATTCTGTTGTGCAAAGTAGAATTTGCCATTGGCATTTCTGTCCATTTGTTCTTTCTTAACAAGAAGAAAAATCACTTTTGACAGTATCCTAAGTTGTTCATAAACAAAAGGCTTGGAAGTCTGTGCTTTTCTCTTTCAACAAATGTTTTGCTAGTCCCAGACAGGATTCAAACATTGTAGATAATTTTTATTAGCCCTACCCTGATTTGTTGTATTTTTACACCCCTAAAGGTTTATACCCTTTTAACAATAATACTGCCAGAAAAGGTGTGTCTGTGGCACAAAGTATTGCCGATGGAAAAAGGAAAGTTTCTGTAATCTCTGAGCAGCACCTCCCTCTTTGTCCTAATGGGGTAGAGTTGCTGCCCAGCCTTTGGGGAAAGGAAGAGGCAGGAGGGGCACTGTGGAGCAGAAGCATCGGAGATGTGCACAACAGTAAATGAGGTCAGTAGGGATGATGCTAAAGTGTTAGCAGCTGACACTCCGATGTCATCAGATACAGCGTGCTGCTGAGGTACTGGTGTGTTGCTGCGGTACTTCAGTGTTGATGTTAAAATGAGAGGTGCTTTTCCTTTGTAATACTGGATTATACACGGTGATGCTGACTTCCTAAGGGCTGGTTTCTGGTGGAAAATTCACAGAGAAATTTGCATCATGGATTTACTCACTTAAATTGTTGATATAACTTACGTAGCAGTCTGAAAGGGTCATTGAACTAATTTTGTTGAACCAGTGATAGGAAAGGTCATCAAAGGGAACTAAGAATAATGTTGATTTCCAGTAGTCACCAGGTAATTTAATCATTGTCCTAATTAGGTAGAAGTCCATACTGTTCGTTATTGTTACACTGCATTGTTTTTCTAGGACATGTATAAAACTGTATAGCTGTCTGAATTTTTGGTTTTTGGTTTTGTGTTTTTTTTGTTTTGTTTTTCTAGTGTTCTCTGAGGTATTTACAAGATTGGGAGAGTACACCCCAGATTCTTCCACATAGTGTTCAGGAAAACAAAATACATTTTAGGGGAGAGGCAGGTCTGAGTTAGAGTTGAAATGTTATCCACTACAGTAAACAGACCAGCAAACTGATGTATAGACCTAGTATTGTCTGTGTGTCTGTATTTAATATGGAAATCCCTAGCTTCTGTTTTGCGTTTTGATTTTGGTTAATTATTCTTCCCTCTGTTAAAACACACTAGTACAAATACCATCCTTTTCTTACCAACCAAATTAATGGTAAAACACTTAGCAAGTATCATAGATCACAGAATGGTTTGGGCCTTCAAAGGTCATCGAGGTCAACTCCCCTGCAATGAGCAGGGACATCTTCAACTACATCAGGTTGCTCAGAGCCCTGTCCATCCTGGCTTTGGATGTCTCCAGGGATATGCCTACCACTTCTGAGCAATCAGGACCAGTGTTGCACCACCCTCACTGTAAAAATTTCTATCCTATCACTACATGTCCATGTAGAAAGTCCCTCTCCAGCTTTCCTGTAGGCCCCGTTTAGTCACTGGGTGGCTGCTATAAGGTCTCCCCAGAGCCTTCTCCAGGCTGAAAAGCCCCAAGCCTCTTGGCCTGTCTTCATAGGAGAGCTGTTCCATCCCTCTGGTCATCTTTGTGTCCCTCCTCTGCACTTGCTCCAACAGCTCCATGTCTCTGTTATGTTGGAGGCCCTAGAGATGCACACAGCACTGTGGGTGGATCTCACCAGGGCAGAGCAGAGGAGCAGAATGACCTGCCTGGCCTGCCGATCACACTTCTTTTGATGCAGCCCAGGATATACTTGGTTGCTGGCCTGCAAGCTCAGCAAGTACCAAGGGAATTACAAGGTCTATCAAATGAAATGACACAGGAGAAATGGATGTTCTGATTCCTTAGTTTAAAGATGGTTTTACAGAATGTATCATCCTACATAAAGGGAAATGTGAGGCAGTAGTAAAAAATGGGGCTTGGAAGGGCTTCAGTCTTTTAAAATAAAATATGTATAATGTCAGCACGTGAGAATGACCATGGAAAATAAAGACTTGTTTTCCTTTTCTGACAGTCCAGTTGGTACATGGAGTATATCATCAGATTTCCTGGCTGAACTGCTGACATTGTTTTTGGCAGCTTAAAGTAACAGCTGACAGGTATCCTTAAACCACAGCCTTTTTTGAACATGTGTAAAACATCAGTCTAGTCTGTTTAATATAAAAGAAATATTAATAAAAAGATCACTGTAAAATAATTGATACATGTTCCAGACTTGGCTTCCCAGTTTCTAATGCTTGTCCATCTATTTCATTGGTGTAGAAACCGTAAATATTTTGTTACCGTTGACTTGAGTTAAATTATGAAATTGTGACTTATTGTGAGACCCGAATGGGCTGTTTTCATGGTGAATTTACTGGAAATAATTTTTCGGAGCTGTAGCCTCCATAGTATCATTCAGTCCGGCAGATGATTTGGGTCTGTTGGCAGTGAGAGACTATACCATTACCCTGCAAGACCACAGTTTTCCTCTAGTCCTAGTTGCATTACCAAACTAAACTAAATTATTTACAAAAAACAGTCGTGTAGATTTTGACCCTGCAAAGTTACACTTGTCTTTCTGAACACATAAAAAATTAGTAAATTTGGATCTGTAACTGTTAAATCAACCACCACTGGTTTCCACCAAGGTAAAAGTTTAAGAAAAAAGATAGGCTTTCAAAACATTTTGTGTCCTGCTGCTGTCTCCTCTGAACTTTCCTACCTCATCTCCTCTATCACAAGGTGAAAGAGAGGAAGATGAAGCATTTTTAATACCTTATTTGGATCTCCATTTTTCTTTTCAGAAACATTTCAGTTTACACACCCCTCCTGCTTATGGATGGATATCAGAATGGGGTACACAATACTTGTAAGAATTGTGTTGTCTGCAGGTACTACATAATTACAAATGTGTATCTGGCTGTTCCTATGCATTCAAAATGTCTTGCAGTTCTTGTTTATTGGGATACTGTTTGTTAGTTTAGGCAATGCTGAAATTTGGGGTTTAAGCTGAATTTAAGCTCCGAAGGCTTGGACTATTGTTCCCAACAGCCACTGCCCCTCAGTTCTGCCAGTCCATTGACCTGAGCTCATCAGGAGTTGGCAACCATAAAATTGACAGAGAGTTTGACAGAGATTACAGCTGACTGCATTTCTAGAAAGCTTGCAGTTTTTCTGAGTGGAGTTATTTCCCTGAAAAAGTGAGAGTACGGAGTGTCCCCCATCAAAGATGGGCTGGTGTATGTAGAGGTTGGTACTGCCATGAGGTATTAATGATTTATGGAAAAGCACGCGGTGGCTGAAGATTAATTAAATATATTGGTATGAGATGAAAAACTGAGCCAGTTGGTTCTGCAACAAAGGATGCTTACAAATACAGATTATTTCATGGGTTTATTCCTGAGTTTACAAAGGTATTACCCTAAATCAAAAATATGCAGAAGCAAGCTCCATCCTTCATATAAACTCTACAGCAACTGAGATGAGAATTTAACTTGTTCAGAGATCTTCCTTTCCCTCTAAGATAGCTGGTTATATTGATTTATTTATTTTTTTTAATGTTATTGTGGCATGGTAGATTACTTGCCTGTTTACAGTGTATGCTTTACCATGGATTGGGACAGGTAATCTTAGCAGAGGTAGAGACTGGACAACTTAAGTTCAAAAATGGAAAGCTGGAGTGGATATATAAAATATTGACCAAGAAAAACATTACTTGAACTCTTCTTCTTGCTAGCATATTGTGTTTAAAATAAGTTTCATATACATGCAAAGGATAATATAAACATGTTTACAGTGTGAACAGGTATATGTTATTCACAAAGTCATGTTCTGTACATTGCCTATTAAATTGCTTCACAGATCCAGTTCCACAAGTAGCAACAGTTTAAGCAGTTTCAAGTAAACTGAGATATGCCAAGATCATTTTTTTCATACCTCCTGGGTATGGATAATTGACACAAATATTCCATTAAGTATTTAATAAAGAAAACATACTGCTGCTACAAGGATGAATCCCTTCTTGACCAGGCTCCCCAGATTGCCATTAGAAGAATCATAATAATCACTGTGTAGAGGGTCTGGACTGTAGCAAGATCATCTCCATGCTGGTGCTTGAAGCCAGAGGTGCCGTGCCAGGTCTCACTTCTGTTCCCATTGGTTTTCTGTCTGTGAGCACGGAGAGAATGTATCCTGCCATAACAAAAAACAATATTAAGATTAAAAATTATTCTTTTTTATTAATAGTTCAATAGTGTTTATAATGAAGTTCAGAGTGTGCATTGTATCATTGACTAGATTTGGAAAAGAGCTATGTGGCTAATAAAGTAATTTCCATAATTGGAAGTGTAAAACATTAACCAGCCATTTGGTATTTCTCTCCCACTGACAGGCAGAGAGACTCGGGATGGGCTTGTTAGAGGACACACAGTGCTCTTACTCTTCACTGTTGATACAGATCAGTTGTATGAGAAAAAACATACCCTTTCATTTTGCAATATTATGAAAGTTGCAGGGTTTAAAAACAAATACTGGTTTCCAAAGCTTTAATCCATGGGAATAAGCACAGCATGTGCTCTGATAATGTGTTTCTGTCTCTGCTTTTCAGAGGGGACTTCCCTCGGCAATCTGTGTCAAGGTATTCGTTAACCAAAGATACCAATCAGGACTAACTACACAAAGCGTATCTGCAGGATTCTCTGCACTAACATTTTACATTGCTCTGCCACCTTTCCCAAGTGGTTTGAAAGTAGAAGTGTTAGCCTGTGGTCACTGACTTCCAGTTACTGTTATCTCCACTGAAATTTGCCCTGGTGGGACAGCTTTTTTTTTTAAATAGAAAAATGTTGAATGTCCACAATTCCATCTGAACTGGAATGCCAACACGAGATCAATCAGCTTGTGATTTTCATGTAGCTTAGGAAGGGGTGTGAGAAGTATGAGATGTATTAAGCTCTGGTTCATACACGTTCCTGCCGTTATTATCACTGAAGAGTAGGAGCTACCAAAACCGTTACTGCAGATACAGCTTACGAGTAAAGAAATTTAAACACAAATTATATATGTATGCTCACTTGGAAGAGAGCTGTCAAAACTGGTTTGTTAAAAATGAAAGACTAGGAAGTGCAGTCAGCCAAAGGGAATTCATCAATAAAACAGAAGTTCGGCAGCTGAGATTTTACAGAAAGGAGTTGTAGAATTAGAAATACAGGACAAGGGCTACCGTCTGTCTTGTGTAGCTGCAAATCAAATAACATAGTTTGTTATCATCTGCCAGCATTACGTGAGGACCATGAGAGGAATATTCTCCCTGTCAGTTGTTCGATTTCTCATTCCTACCTGAGGGGAATGCAGTCTATGTCACTTACCTCCTGCAAGCATTCATGGTGTTTTGGTGATTGAGATCCCAATGAATCAGATTCTTTCTTGCAGAGAGGAAAACGCTGTCCTTTTTTATCCTCTTGTTTCTTTCCACAAAAGAAGAAAATCTTCACTCAGCACAAACAAAAATAATCTTTCTTCCAAGCCCCCCCCGACTTAACCAGTGCTTATCTGGAAGCGCTTGATCTGTGTCAAAGTTCTCAAATTACTGGTTTTCTAAAGCTAATTTTGACATAGTTCTTCAAGAAATTCCCTGGAGCAGCTCACAAAGCAAGTAATGAGTAATCCCAACGACTGGCTGCTTTTAGCTGCTGGGATCCCTTCTTATAAACAGTAGCTCGCTGCTAAAATGTTGCCAAATTCATAGCAACACAAGTAATGCACAGATGGAGGGTGCTGGTGATGAAAAATGCAGGATGAGCTGTAAGGATGAACTACTTTCTATTAGATCACAGGCTATTTTGGGGTAGAACTTAGTTCCTTTCTACGACTGTAATTTGGTTTAACTTGGCTGGAATTAAATTTCGAGCCACCATCACTTAGATGTGGTCTAATATTCAAATATTTTTATGAAAAAGTAGGTGCCTTCTTTAAGAATCTGTAGACTTTTATAACACAGTCATATTCAATAAGCAGTATATCAGCACAAAAGAAAACATTTGAGCATTTAGGGTTAGTAACAAGGTCACATCCTGTTCTTCCCCTGACTCCCTGGAGCCATAATTAAGAGGCCGTGCCAATGCAGAAGTTCTCGCAGAAGTTGTGCATCGCACGATGAGCTGGGTTAATGGTGGCTTTAGTATAATAAATCCCATGGTCCAGCAACTATTTGTAGGGCTCATGAATATACACATTTAAATTCATAGTTCAGAAAAATGGGCCAAAGCCCTTCTTTCCCAAAACAAAGTGTGAACACCATCTTGCATCATATTTAAACTGCCAAAAAAAAAAAAAAAATCTTCCTTATTTAACTGTTAGTTTATTGGCACAAATAAACAAACCTGAATGTGTAGTTCTGGTGCATTCCTAAAGGCTTTTGCCTTTCTTCACATAGCATTTATGTTTTTATATAAATCAAATTGGTTCCTTTAGTTTTAGGAAAACAATCAGCAATTTCCAAATGTCTTGTGATAACATAGTCCAGAAAATGAAAACTGA
Source organism: Nesoenas mayeri (assembly GCF_963082525.1). NCBI lineage: Eukaryota > Metazoa > Chordata > Aves > Columbiformes > Columbidae > Nesoenas > Nesoenas mayeri. The sequence continues at coordinate 16,996,456 of NC_137541.1, forward strand.
GCTTGTTTACTCATGTTCTTATCAGTCTTAAAACTCTTTTCCATAGTTATCATTTGTAAAAAGAGCTATTTTCATTTCATCAAGACTGTGACTGTTTAATGGAAACTGAGTCTCCATTTCTTCTAAGTAAACTTGTTATAAGAATAGTAAGTACGTCAGTGCGCACTTCAATAGTAATGCATGTGCTGTTTCCTTCTAATGGCTGAGTAAAACGATGTCACTGGAAGCACTGGAGCTACAGAGAGCTTCATATCATTCTTTAATATTACTAATAGACAAAGAGAAATATTACAGTGATTTGGAGGAAGAAAAGATTCTGTAAAGAATTACTGACTTGAATTACTTCTAGCTCTTTCAGGCCTGATCATGAAAACATAGGCAGTTCCAACTTTTGGATTCTGCCAGAGGAGTTGGATGACTCGTTCCTTAAATTACACATACCAAATGGTAGGTGCCGCAATAAAAGTTGTACAGTGATTTTTTTTCCTGTGCCTTTTTAGTTTTATTTATACAATTTTTCTATTTCAGTCCTAAGATCTGTAGCACTTACTGCCCGTTTGCCCCTTTTCCCATTAGTTTCATCTTGGTTTTTTGCTTCTTACTGATGCTTCCACTTTCTGACTCAACTAAGCAAAGGGAGCCATGTGCAAGCCTCATCTCGGAAGTGTGAGATTGTTGATTTTTGGTCATATAATAAATTCTAGGTATCTCACCGACTTTCATTCTTCTATCAATTTTATTTGTGGAAAATTATCTTTTATAATACGTGTGGCCCAGTTCTGTTAGTGAGACATTCTATAGGTGAAAGCAATGCAAGCAAAGACGGTAGGTAAAATCATAGAAATGAAATTGTTACATCAGTAACAGTAATTCAAGGACTCATGAGAAAAACACAAAAGAGAACAGGTATAAAATCCTGAGATGAAAAGCTGCAAGATAGCAACTCTGTAATAATGAGGATTGGCCCATTTTACGAGCTGCAAAACCTGACACTTCCCTACCTAACTGAGCACTGCTAGCCAAGAGGGACTCCTGGGGGGATGGGGTGGGAGGGAAGGTGGGAGGTGAGCATCTTCATACTCAGCCTAGTAACTTATTAGTCCCAGTCACTTACTGTGCATTCTAGGATACTTGCTACATACTCAAGATCCATATATGTTGCTTGCATGGCTCCCTGAAGGATACCAAAATATAAATGGCCAAGTAGAGAAAGAGTTACAAAATATTTTGGCTATATGATAATCTGCAGGTGACGATTGACCATTCTTATTCAGCTGCTGAATTCCAGTCCAGTGATTTACTTAGTCATCCCAAAGTACTCAGAACACAATACATCACTCGACTGCAATTTTTGAGGCCATGCGTGTATTAGGAGAAAACCCTAAGCACCGCACAGCATTAAACACCAGAAATGTGAAAGAGTGGTGTTTCCGTGGTGTTTCTTACTGACATGGGTCTGCTTTTAAAACTGTTCTATCAGTCAGCCCGTATCAACTGGCATTAACTGGAACTGACACTCAAGAATCTCCCCATTCCTTATGTCAGTTTAGCAACAGGTACATACATCCCTTTTGGCAAACTTAAGTTCCCAGGACAATCAGATCCAGCCAATGTGTGTAGGAAACAAAAGGAGTCCTTGTGCACCCACTGCAGCCCACATGTCAGCTGCGCAAGAGCCATCGGGAGGCCCTGCACCCCAGCAGGGCCCTCAAGCCAAGTCCTTCAGTAATGCCCAGGCACTGCAGAAGGCCTTGCCTTCCCTTCCTGACACCACCGCAGCTGCTGGGGCCAGCCAGGCAAACCTGACTGCGGCAACAAGCCGCGGGGATGAAATAGCAAGGCTGGAACCTGCACTCGAGGAGTAAAAAGTGCCAGAGGGGCGGCCTGGCCTGTGAGGCTGTGTAGAGCAGGAGAGGCCATGGCCCCAGGCACGGTGGCCAGCAGCCACCCATAGGCACCGGCTGCAGCCTTCTGGGCAGCCTCTGCTGGCCCTTGGCGCTGTGGTGCTCCAGAGGCCCATCTCCGGTTCTCCCCGCCCATGAACAACTAACTACACGTGTTTCACCTGTTGAACACCGGTCCCGGGGGGCGGGGCGGGGCGGGGCGGGGCGGGGCGGGGCGGCCGTTGGGAGCCCCGTCCCACTACAAGCCCCAGAATGCCCCGGGCGGGACGCGTATCGTTCGAACCTGCCAATGAGAACGCGCGGCGCGAGTCACGTGAGCGGGTTGCTGCATTTCAAACGCTCCGGCGGCAGCGCCGCGCTGCTCTGTGCTACTCGGCCTCGCAGAGGTGAGCGGGGTGGCGGCCCTAGCCCCCGGTTGGGACCCTTGGAGGCCGCAGTTGCTCTCCCGGCGTCGCGGTGTGGTGACTGAGGCCTCTGGCTATAGAGGGGCCGTTGCCTTTGCCGCTGCGGGGGCCTACGCGAGCTCGCCTGAGGCGGGGAGGGGCGGGCGGCTCCTTGCGGCGTTCCTTGTGGCTGCTGAACGGCTCCGTGTCTGCCGGGAACCTCTGCCCCGGGGTGTGTGTATGGGTGTGGGGGTGTGTGTGTGTGTGTGTGTGTGTGTGTGTGTGTGTGTGTGTGTGTGTGTGTCCCTCCGCTTCCGTGGGCTGTACTGAGCTGCCTAGTGAGCGACCGGCCCTGGTAGGTCCGTGCCCCACGTTAACCCCTTGGGTCCGGCCGCACCGCACGGGCTCGCTCCTTTCTGGGGGTCATTTGACTGACCGACCTCTCGGCAAGGCCTGAGCGGCTTATGTTAGGGTAAGGACGAGTTAACCTTTGCGCACAGGAAGATCGCATGTGATGGGTTTCTGTCCACAGGTGAAAGGCGCTGTCTGAAGCACAACACAGATGTGCTGACTCTTGGATGTCAATCTCGGATTAGTGCTGTAAAAAGCAGGTTTTAGTCTGTGGGGTGGCAGCGTTCTGTAACTGTCCAGCTGTGCTGCCCATTGTAGCTGTAGGTGTATAAGGAGCTTAGTTGCTGAACAGAGAGTTTGTGTTAAAGACCTTCAAAAATCCTAGGCATTGCTGCTGAATTTGAAGGTTTTTTACAGAGGCTGCAACACCTCACATATACATAGTCTCAGGTAATTTGATAGCACGTTTCAAGAGAGGACGGTGAGTTGTGTGACAGCACATAAACTGTGTCTTGCTATCCCTAAACATAACATATAAGAGCCTTCAGAGGGAATGTTTGCCTCCTTGCTAATTTGACAATATAATAATATTTTGTGACCTTATTGTTTTGGGGTGGTGTGTTTGTTTTGGGGTGTTTTTTTGTTTGTTTGTTTTTAAACCAACTGTATAGCTAGTTCTCTCTTTTCCAGACACTATGGAGGAAGGAAAAGAAATATCAGCAGATTGCTCAAGTCATGTAACTGAAGAAAAAACAAGTATCTGTATGAGGAATGGTAGGTGTAGAACATGTTGGGATATTCTCTCGTGTATCCCTTATTGAGGCAGTTCAGATCAGACATGCAGCATCTGCTTTATTTCTTGTTCTGTGTACTTGTTTCCTTGCATGGGTTGCTGCTGCAGTCTCAGACTTACAAAAGTCCTCAAGAGCCTGTGGAGCACTGGTGCTAGAGCATGTGTAGTAGTGACATGATGTCATCAGCTTCTCTTCTACATATCTAGCCTGGGCTCCTCCCTTTCCCTTATCAGACTGCTGTGGATTCAATTTAGTGTATATGCTAGCTAACAGGAAAACTAATCTTTCTTACTGGCTCCAGTTACTGTCCTGTGGTGGTCTCAACTGGAAAAGAACTGACTGATAGGACAACTGCCTTGTCATGTAGCTCTAGATTATATATTCTCCCTGCTCTTGACTGGAGGTTGCTAATACCCTTTCCCACAGCTGGATCCTACATTATTATAGAAATAAGCTCTGAGATATTTTGTGATATTTGGGCATCTATCACAATTATCACAGAATCACAGAATCGACTGGGCTGGAAAAGACCTCAGAGATCGAGTCCAACCCTTGGTCCAACTCTAGTCTGTTTACTAGATCATGGCACTAAGTGCCGTGTCCAATCTCAGTTTAAAAACCTCCAAGGACGGCGAGTCCACCACCTCCCTGAGCAGCCATTCCAATGCCTGACCACTCTCTCTGTAAAGAATTTCTTTCTAATATCCAGCCTAAATTTCCCCTGGCAGAGTTTAAGCCCATGCCCCCTTGTCCTATTGCTGACTGCCTGGGAGAAGAGACCAATCCCCACCTGGCTATAACTTCCCTTCAGGTAGTTATAGAGAGTGATGAGGTCACCTCTAAGCCTCCTCTTCTCCAGACTAAACAACCCCAGCTCCCTCAGCCTCTCCCCATAGGTCTTATGTTCAAGTCCCTTCACCAGTCGTGTTGCTCTTCTCTGGACCCGCTCCAGTACTTCAATGTCTTTCCTGAACTGAGGGGCCCAGAACTGAACACAATACTCCAGGTGTGGCCTCACCAATGCAGAGTACAGGGGAAGGATCACTTCCCTTGTCCTGCTGACCACGCTATTTTTGATACAGGACAGGATACCACTGGCCTTCTTGGCCACCTGGGTACACTGATGGCTCATGTTGAGCTTCCTGTCAATAGTACCCCTAGGTCCCTTTCTGTCTGACTGCTCTCCAGACACTCTGCACTCAGCTTGTAGCGCTGCAGGGGGTTGTTGTATTCACAGCTGTACCTTCAATTTCTTTGACCTAAACCATGTTTTTATTAATTATTTAAACTTGGTAGCTGAAACTTTCTTTGCTATCTGACAGTTTCACCAACTTGTCAAAGCATAATGCAATCATTTTTATTGCAAATCCCCATTGTGACAAAATCCTTATTGTTATAGTTTCAGACATTCCTCTTCTAATTGATGAAAAGTTTGATTTTGACCTTTCACTCTCTCCAGCAAGGTAAGTGAAGGGTCTACGGGTACATATACCTTTAAAGAGGATAAACATAAGATGCTGGGCTGACTTATTTTTCTTTGTAGTGGAAATGAAGATGAAGTTTTTTTTGGACCTCTGGGGCACAAAGAAAAATGTATTGCTGTCCACATTGAAGCAAAAAAATGTGCTGAAAAAAAGAGACTGCTTCCTTCTGATGATAAACTGATGTGGAGCCCACTTATGGGAGAGAACTTTGTGGAAATTAGCAAAGAAGCTCATTCATTAGCACTGCAAATACAGACTGTAAGCAACAACGAACAGACTAAAACAAGCCAATCAGAAGAACAGGAAAACAAGATTATAGAAAAATTTGTGGAGGACCCAAAGTCAAAACTGAAAATATTGAGAAACCAAAATATAGAGAGAAGTCCCAGGGCTGTTAAAAGGGAGACATACTGTGTGCAGGATAGCCCAGCATGTCAGCTGCCACCTTGTTTTCAGAAGGAATCAGATAAACTTTTGTCAGATGATAAAACACATGCTCTTCATACTTCTCCAAACAGAAGCCCTGGTAAAATTTGTGTATCTCCTATGAAAATTGCCAGTTCACCTCTGACACAAGAACAGAAAACTAAGAAAATAAATATGAAGGCACCTGGCAAACTCCCAATGGCAAAACCTTCATCTGCTCTTGGAAAAAGCAATTTGTTTACTACTGAAAAGGTAAAGACAGTTTCTGGCCAACAATATTTTCTTTAAACGTGGCCTTTGTGTTTGAGGAATATTTAAACTGTCTACAAGCTTTTATTTTTAAAACTGGACTTTAATCTTCTGATGTTTCCCTACCTCGTAAGATCCTTAGGCAGGAGATGTTATTATATGTGAAAAACAAAGTTAAGGCATATACTATGGTATAGTAGCCAACTAGTTGATCTATTATGACAATGTGGAGCATCTGGAGGCAATTTTCTTCTCCATTGTATTCTGGTGTTTTGAATACCAAAATTCCTGGCTGCTGTTTAAACAGTTTTCTTGCTGGTAAAATTATTTCAGTGTTATTAGTGACTTAATGTGCAAAAATGGCTTTGTTTACTCTTAACCCTTGTCAGTAGAGATGGAGAGGGGGAAAACCACAATTATTTTGTTAGGACAGTAAAATCTTTTAGCACTAGTTCTGTTCACAATGTGTCTCCATCATGAGAAGCACTGATTCATGGTATTACATGTAGGATGTGGCTATCTGACCAGCTGAAAATGTGTTCTAGGATAGCAAGGCAACAGTGACCTTGTGTGCACAAATCCCAGTTTCTAGAAACAAGTTCTGGATTTTATTGCTTTACACCTTATGGCTTAGGCTCCAGCAGCTACTGCAGATTTTACTGGAAATGTGTTATTGGCTCCTTGGAAACCACCACCTATAGAAAATCAGGGACTCTTTGATTCCTTTATGTTATGGGTCTCTTCTTGATTTTGGGTGCTATAAGAAAAGGCATGGTCTTAATGCTTTAACTAGTTGAATTGTACCTTGCTGTCTAAACAGACAGTTTGCATAGTGCAGTCTACTATTGTAGCGTCTTGTCCTTTGGAAAGCTAGTATAAAGCAGAAGGATGTTAATTAAATGGAGACCTTGTATGGAACAGCTGTTACAGTATGTAGGTGCACATGCTTGTATGAATTTTGTGCTGATGAATTGTTGCAGAGCTTTCCTCAGGTTGGTGTCCAACATCTGGGTTCAAACACATCCTAGTACTTAGCAAATATACCCATTAGACTAACTTTCAACTGTATTAATCTAAAGACTGAGGATTTGACTGGGTTCAAAGGCTTCTTCATTTATTGTTTTCCTGGTTTCTTAAAAAAAACCAAATTTGTGTAAAAAGCTTTATAGTCACTTCTAGAAACACTAGTAGCTTTTAAAATGTTATGTTGAAATTTGCAGCCTGGATCAGGAAGACATGCTAGTATTTCTACACAAAGAGACTCGAACAGCATGGGATCATCTGAAGATCCAGTTTCTGATAAATCTAGTGCTGCTTCAGATGTCTTTGAGTCTTCATTCAGTAGCAGTTCCTCAGTGCAAGATAAAAAAGCTCTTCCTGCACCAAGTAAGGTAATGGCAAGAGTTCTTAATATGAAAATATTTTTGTGATTTTTTCAATACAAAGAAAAAACTGGATGTAGTTACTTTCTAATTTAAAGTTATACTGTTTTGTATAATGGCTTTAAGGAAGAGTAGTCTCTGTTCTGCAGTTGCTGTTCTTGAATGTCTGTTCTAAGCCTATAACACAATGAACATACTTAAGAGCAGCTATGAATGTGTTGGATTAACAAGCATTACCTTTGTTTTTTTTTTTAAAGCACTAGTTGCAGTTAAGTGATCAGCAATTTTCTATAAGAAACAAAGTTTTGTTATGTATGTGGTTAACTATACCATATGAAAAGGTTGCCATAACTTGTATGAGAGTAGAATACCTTTTGCTATCAGGAGTTGTTTTGGAGCTTTAGACACCTACTTCCATGCTGTGTGCTGCTTCACTGAATCACAGTGCTGATGTTGGAAGTGACCTCTTGAGGTCATCTGGTCCAAGCCCCTGCTCAAGCATGGTCACCTAGAGTCAGTTGCCTAGGCCCATGGCCAGATGGCTTGTGAGTATTTCTAAAGATGGAGACCCAAAAACCTCTGGGCAACCTGTGCCAGTGTTCAATGACCCTCACAGTAAAAAAGTGTTTCCTGATGTTCAGAGGTAGAACATCTTGTGTTTCAGTTTGTGCCCATTGCCTCTGGTCCTGTCACTAGGCAGCACTGGACTCTGTCCTGTCAAATATTTGTATATATTGATGAGATCCACCTTGAGCTTCTCTTCTCCAGGCTGAACAGTCTCAACTCTCTAAACCTTTCCTCAGATGGGAGATGCTCAAGGCTGTTAGCATCTTCATGGCTCTTTGCTGGACACTTAACGAATTGTCTTCCTACTGGGGGTCCTGGAACTGGGCACAGATCTTCAGCTGTGGCCTCCCCAGTGGTGAGCAGAGGGGCAGGATCACCTTCCTTGACCTGCTGGCAACATTCCTCCCTGTGCAGCCCAGGGCACCATTAGCGTTATTTGCTGCAAGGGCACATCAGCAGCTCCTGGTCAGCTTGTCTACCAGCACTCCCAGGGGCCTTGTCTGTAAGGTGCTTTCCAGCTGCTTGGTGCCCAGCACAAACTGGTGCCTGGGGTTACTCCTTTTAGTCTTTAATTCCTTGAAGTTCATACTCAAGTTTGTGGCAGCAATAAAAGTAACAGTCCACCTCCTAGATTTGTTGTTCCAGTTCTATATAATAACCCAGATATAATGAACTGTTTCTTAGAAAATTCACTTTTAAAACTGTACTCTGAGGAAGGAACCAATCTAAAATTCACAAATACAAACATATAATACCAAGAAAAGCATGGCAAAATAATGTGTTAAGTAGTTGGGTTTTTTTTTGCTTTTGAATAAACGATATTCTCTGATTCAGCCTGGCTTGAAGAAGATAACACATCTGAAACTTCCTGGTGTTGCCAGTGGTCTCACAAGAAGGACTTCATCAGTTTCCAGCATGAACTCAAGTCTGAATTCAAGTTTACCCATTTCTCCCATAGGAAAAAATGGTAATCACTCTTACTACAGATTTGTGTCACAGATCAATTTTGAAGTAGCTCAGTGTGTCTTGGACTGTGGGTTTGGATAAAAAACAATACCAAAACACCTGAAATGCAAAAGGAAGGTGGAAGTCCTAGTTCAAAGTTCTGAGTTTCTGTAAGCCTAATAAAAGGATGAAGTTTTCTCAAGCAGATTTGGAAAAAAAAAAAACAGCCGTGGGGAGAACCTAATACAAGAGGCTCATACTATAACGAGGACATAAGTTTGACCCTTTTGGTAAGCCTCAATGGATCAGGAAAATCATCTTGTAAAAATACTGCCACATTTAAGCACCACAGTTCTTGTAGATCTATCAAGATACCCAGTTACTGCAAATTTTTATTTTGTACCTTGTTTCTGGATGGAAAAATGTATCAGTAAAAGTTAGAGCTTAATAAGAAATATTTTATATGATAAAGCGTATAGTCAAGATTCTTCCTAATAAGGAAATTAACCTACAGACTAAAAGTAAGAACTGTACAGAAAACTGAGGAAAGCATCTGTGGGGCAGTTCAGTCTGTGGTGTTAATAAGCATAACTTGAACTATTACCTTCTTGAATGTCTGGTTAAGGGAACAGAAATAACTGTGCTGGGAGAATATGTTGAAAATGTAGCTTGAATCTGCAAACTGTTCTGGCGTTTCTTGAAGAATATTCTTTGGCTTGATTGCAGTAATTCAGGAATTTGGTGAGGAGATTTTCTAAAACAGACAAAATAGCTGGAGAATTCAGGGAGTAAGTTTTCAGTAGTTGTTTGTGTTCTCCTTAAACTTGAGTTGTTTGAACATAAATTTAAATGCTGTAAATTGCTGTTTTTCTTTCCTGTGTGAGTGTAATTATTCTGCTTAGTCAAAAACTTAGCAATAAGCAATGATTCAGAAGTATAACTTTCTATTTCAGGAAAGTCAAGTGTGTCTTCAAAAGCCAGTGTGAGTGGCTCTAGGCTTTCTTCCAGCACAAACAGGCTGGGCTTGGTCAGACCCACCAGCATATCATCTCTGCAGGCTGCCAATGCTGAGAAATTCAGGAAGCAAGCGAGATCTAGTACTCCCAAAACATCCAGTGCTGTAAGCTTGGCTAAATCTTCAGCTTCTGTGATACCATCTGAGGCTGTAAGCAGTGGAGTTCAGAAGCTGAGCTCTGTTCCTGGTCTACAGAACCTATGTCAGCAGACTAAAGATGGAAGTGCAACAAGAGGAAGCCTGTGTCCAAAGCCCAGGGCTCGACTTTTGTCTGTTCCTGCAAGTCTGACTAAGGTTCCGGTGAAGACTGGAGGTAAGCACATACTTTACTTGACCTGTCTTCTAGCCTGGCTACTAAAAGCAAACATTTACCTTGAATGCTTGTTATTTGTTACATTACACTTCCGTCCACCTCTGGGAAGGAATTAGTATTTTAACTGAAAAGTATCTTTTATAAAAATATGAATGTGGATAGCAATTAACAAAACTTCTCTCCTTAGGTACACCAACAAGCAAACTGGCACCAAAAGTAACACCATGTCACGGACTAGCATTTTGTGGCACACCTGGAAGGTAGGGCTTAACTGAAAACTGAACATACTGGGGCATACTTCTTAGAATGCAACATGGTTGGGTGTTGCAACGGTATTTAAAAGATTTTTCTTTAATTGTCTAGTCCTTTGAGAGCCTGCAGGTTAGCTATGTTAATGCCTATTTGAACTGATTTTAAAATAATAATTAAAAAAATACCAAAACCCAAAACTAAACCAAACAACCCTCTTCCCCCCCTGATTTGAGGTTTTCTTTACAGTGTGAAGCAGACTAGAGGAATTCCTAAAATAATTCTTATGAAGCCCTTACTATGCTGTGATTATCAACTTTGTGATGATTACCATTCCCTTACTGACCAAAGGGAGACAGATTTCTATTGTTTGGTAGAATAGTTTGAATAAAACTGTTTCTAAAAGCTTTTGGCTAATGCATATTTCTTTTTTAGTGCCATAGCAGTCAGCACTCCTGTGACAGCCTCAGGAGATGGGACCTTTCAGAACCCTTGCTTTCCTGAGATGTCTGTCTCCATGACTCCTGCCAGTCTGAAACGTTCTGGCTTACCTACACCTGTTCGCCGTATCCCAGGATTTCCAGCAGTGACTCCTAAAAGTGCACCAAGAATGGCACTTTCTCCATGTGCTGCACCTGTTTGTCAAAGTTCCAGCTTTTCTACGAAAAAGATTCTTACAGCTGGGTAAGACAAAAACCTCCATGTATGAAAAGAGTATTGTAGGCAAACTGCCCCTAAATGAATTTTATTTATGACTTTGTTTCAAGGACCTATGCTAAATATTAGAATGAAACATATGAGCATAGATGCTCTATAATCCTAATAAATACTTACATCTTGTGACTAGTGAAATACTATAAGCCTTACTGAGATGAGTCAATATCTGACATTTAATAATTATAATCTCTAATAGGGAGTTATTTGTATTTCTTGAGCTAGTGGACAACTTAAGACTTGTATCTGATGTTTTGACTGAAAATTGATTTGGTGCTGGTGTTATTTTGCTGTTGTTTCCTGATGAAGGAAAGGAGCTGGTTAAAATATAGATTACTCTTAACTTTGTTTTATACTGTTGCCAGTGCTTCTGTAAAATTACACTTCGTTAAAGCATCAGTCAAAAGCCTGACTGAACTTTAGTTTCTGAGCAGGCTTACCTGTATTTCATTTGAAATAACTGCTTGCAGAATGGGTGAATCCTACACTGTTGTTAATCATGCTTAGTTTCTGTGAAAATGTTACTTTCTTCATATCAGCCAAACATCTCCTCACCAGTGCCATAAATATGTATGCAGGCTTACTTCATGGTTGGTAGAGATGAGCAGTATTAAAGCATGAATGATTCATGGCTAGAACACTCTTCCTGTATGTTATATTGCTTAGGCTAAATGTCCAAAATAGTCTCTTCTCTCAAGGCAACAACTATTCTCTCTACAATGACTTTATCATACTAAGCTGATTACAACTCCTGGTCTTCCAGCTGGCGTCAGTACCTCCTCTCACCAGGGACTGAAGTGGGTTGCTCAGTGATATGCAATATTAGTACTTGTTTGCTAGTTGTTTCTTTAAAGTCTTTAAAAAAAAAAAGCAAACCGCACACAAAAACACCAAACAAAACAAAAAATTCCATTTGTGAAGTTTAGGCTGCATATGCCAATTTAGGATTAAGTTCTTCATCATGCTGAAGTCATTAGCTCTTTTTTTTTTTCCACGGGTAGCCTATACATTTATTGTAGCATGAAATAACTTGTATTTTGCAGGTAACTAGTATTCCTTTGGATGAAAATATGGGAAGCCTGTTGGTCATTAAAACTTGGGGGGAGGGCAGAAGGAGAAAACAAGGTTGGGACATTGGCTTTTCTGGCTTTAGTAGTTCATGCTGACTTAAGAGTTCTATTGCCAATGCTCTTTTTTCCCTAGTTCTAAACAGACAAAAGAGACTAAGACACAGGTGTCTTCATCAGAAGATGATACATCTCCTCCACCTGTGCTACCTCTTGCACTTGACTTCTCACCAGAAAAAGCTGCTGCAGAAGTAGCAGAAAACAAAAAAGAGGCTGAAGTACAAAATCAGCTGGCTGAAGAGGCTGAAGTACAGAATCAGCTGGCTGAAGAGAAACAGACTGAGGTAAAAAATTACAATACATTTTTCTATAGAACTACCAAGTAAACTTGTTGAAAATAAATTATTTCAAGATGAGGGATAGGTAGGAAAACCACTTCAGTACACATTAACTTAAGGTGGATTAACTTTAAATGTGTGCACCCTCTACTGTCTGTTTTTAGCACTGAACATGTGTTCATTGTTTCCACTAAGTTCCCATCTCAAAGCTGAACAGACAAATACTTGAAGATTTCATATTAAATTTCCATTTCTGGAAGTACTGTGAAATCCTTGTGGTTTTTGATTAGAAAGTCAATGTCACAAGGCAGTTCCTATTGCAGCCATAAAGCCCTTAAAAACTAAGTAAAAGGAAAAAAAAACACTGCTGTAGCTAAATTCAATCACCTGACAGTAGAGAAAATCTGCATATAGTGAGTGAGGATTAAATCCCAAAGCCCATGTAACAGTAAACTTAGTTAAATGTCATGCACTTACTCCAGTGAATGCTTTTCCCTGCTCTGGAAAATTGACTGGCGTCATGTTGAGAAAGGACTGAACTGGTAGTTCTGAAATATTAACCTGTCAAAGTGGCTATTGATTTACGAACATTCTAGTGTGCAATAATCTGTAGATTAATTGCTTGATGTTACTGCATTGGTATTATCTCTGTTAGGTTACTTGGTGACACGAAGTATCTGTTACAGAATTGGTTAGCATATGTATAGGCTAGTTCAACTGGACAAAAGCATAACTTAAGCTAGGAGCTCTACAGAATACTTTCTATGGCTAAATGACATTGAACAATAATTGTACTCAAGTCATTTAAATATTAATATAGTTTTTAATTTGGCTTAACTCTTGTTTTAAGTGAAAAATGTTGTGCCCCAAGGAGCTATTTTGCTTTCTCTCACACATTTTCCCCATTTGTGATGCTAGCCATTGGCAGAGCAAGAGGTTTTCACACTGTGTGCAGGCAACCCTGCATAAAAAAATACCCAACCTGTAAATTAAGCCAGTTCTATGATTATTACAGCTGTATAAGCTAAATTGGCTGCCTAAATGTTTATGAAGGAAGCATGGAGAACAGAGGGGAAAACCTGTACTTTTTTTTTTAAAGGCCTTGCTGGTAGATATTGGAATAGATGAATCTTTCCCACACACTTTGGAATGTGAAAGCAGACCTCTGATTGACCTTTCCAATACCCCTGAAGTGAATAAGATTATTCCTCTAAAGCCTACATTCTCAGGGCAGGTAAAGGTAAGTTATCTTCAAGTTTTCTGGTACAAATATACTAGCAGAAAGATGTCAACTGGCTGCATACACTTGCCTGCAAAGTGGCTCCACAATACTGTAAACATTTTTTACTATTAGCTCAATATGTTCAATATATTCCTACATGTTAAGATGCTCTTAAGAGAACATAATATTTAAAATCAAACAATGTGATCTGAACTAGAGCTGAATCTGCAAATAGGAAAAGGAGAAAGATGGAAAAAGACCTTGATGCTTAAAGCATTTCTTACAGAATGAAACTGTCTGAAGCAGGGAGTGCTGGCATCAGTAGAGTAGGCACGTTGACTCCTTTTTCTTGCAGATTTGCAGTTCTTGGTGCCAGCAGCAGATGATTTTCAGCAGAAAAGAAAGGCTGTCACTCCTGTTTAAGTCCTAATCCCCTCCCTTAGTTGAAAGATGTGCATTGGAGTCTACTCTAACAAGTATTTCTGGACAAGTAATTTTGTGCACTAGTGGCTTGAAGGTAGATGCCTTTAGATATTGTCAGATGAATGGTGGTAACTATGTGGATGCAGCCTTTGACATTGGATGTAGTTGGGATTAATATCGGGTCCTTCAAAGTCTTTTAAAAGAGGATCACAGAAGTCTGACTTCTGGGGTCAGGGGCGTTCAGAAGTGCTCTGCCCTGCCCAGATGACAGTGTCACTTGAATATGCACAGCAGTGAAACTTTAAAAAGTCTTCTTAGGCTTTTAAGGTGAATACAGGCAGTAACCACCTTGTGACAAGCTTGTGCTTGTCTAAGAAGGAGCGAGATGTTTAAAAACCTGAACCTAAAAGCTTGAGTGTGATTCTTGTATCTGTCTTATGGATAGTAATGGGAATCCTAAAAAAAAAAAAATTACATGAAAAGACTGTGTTAATGGAGATTATCACTGCTAGTAGTTATATGCAACAGCTGACCACAGTAGCTAAATTTTATTGTTCTTTTTTTCAGCTAATTGATTTGAGTTCACCGCTTATCACTTTGAGTCCTGATATAAACAAAGAAAATCTGGATTCTCCTCTGCTCAAGTTCTGAACATGAATTGAAAAGAAGAATTATTGGCATCTGTGATATTTCAAGTCTTTAGCTGTTACTCTTCACTCATACAAGTGTTTTTGAAGAAGGCTGTAGATTATCTGATGAACTGCATTAACTGCATTAGTAGAATTCTAATCGTCTTGACATAGTCCAAAGTCTGATTTAATGGTTCTCTTCATGGTATTTAAACTGTGCTGTTCTAAGGCTTTGGAGCCTGTCTTCATCTCCTGCCAATTGTCTTTGGTTCCTTATCCTTTGTGTGCAATGAAGATTTAATTTAAAATAAAAGTTGTTTAACAAACTGTTGTAAAAAATTAGCAATCTTTTATTACTGGCTTTGGGACTATTCTAGTGTTTCATGAACAAATGTTAAGATAGGTAAAGCTAGTGGACATCAGTGTGTTTTTTTTCATACAAAAGTGTAGCAAGTTTGCAAACAAACGTTTTGCTGTTGAATGCTGGTGGAATATACTAATAACAGCTGAATTTGTCATTCAAAGGAAAAAGCAACAGCTTGTTACTGCCACATGGTTCTGGTTTCAACATTTGAAAGTTAACTTGAACTTTTCCACTCTCAAAGAATAGAAAAATGCTTTATTACCTGAATTGCTGGACTTGGATATTATTTGGAGATTTTTAAATACAGGGAGATGAATGAAAATGCACACAGTAGTAACCCCTAACTGTTGAAACAACAAGCCTATCTTAGAGATGAGAGACTTCTTGTGTGTATGTACTAGCTTAATATATTAGTGCAAGTTTATCAAGAGATGGAAATGGATTTTCAGCTGTTATTAATTCAAAAAGTAGTAGAAGTTGGATACTCTAAGTGATTAAGTAGGAAGAAGTGTTGAGATGAGTTTGTCAAACATTTTGATGCTGAATGAGGCTTCTGCCTTGGTGTTATCTGAAGGTGCTTGCCTGCTTAGCACAGCTGCATTTTCTGTGGTTACTACAGTGTCAGATCATGTTCTCAGTGAAGGCCTTTAGCCAGATTGTGAAAACTGAGTCAAGAGAAAACAACCGTGCTACCTGCTCCTGCCAAATATGAGCCACAGAAGTGGAATTTCTGTGCTTTCTTTGCTTGTTCCTGCTGTCCTGTGAAAAGCAAGAGGACTGCTTCAACTGAAATGTATTAAAACTTTGAACCAGTTCTGTGCAGTTAAAGGCAATACTCAAACCAGGTCTTCAACTTGCCCCTAAATGGAGAGAACACTGAGTTTGGTTACGTATTTCTAAATTCAAATAGATCAAATCAAATTTTTTTGAGTGATATATTTGTGATTTATTTTAAAAAAATAGGTAAATTGGTTTATGCCTTCTGCTTCAGGGACTTGCAGGAGAGCCAAGTGTTCTGTGCCCATTGAGAAATACACATGTGAATAGAGGCTTTTGCAGGCAGCAAACCTGAACCCTGGTTTTGAGCATGACCATGACACCTTGTGAACAAGCTGGAGTCATCGGCCAGATGAAACACCCAAGCATGTGGTGCTGAAGCAGGTGCCTGACCTGCTGAATGCTGCTGGGATTCAGCTCCTGCCCTGACTAGCCTGACCATGCACTGGAGCTCAGGCAATGAGGCGGCAGCTCCATGTGTCTGCAACTATGAGCTTCACAGTGCAACTCAGTTGCTCAAACACCCAGAGGTGCCTGCAGCAGGGTTAGTGCAGGGAGGCCTGTGCTGTCCTCCAGAAACAGCTGGAGCCAGGTAGACAAGCCTTTGTGTTAGGTGGTAATGAACATGAAGCAATCAAATAGAGACCATTATGTTTTCTTCCGGGTCTTTGTCCCATTCAGCTTGCTGAGTCCTGTTGCTCATGGATGTTTGCAAGGCTCTTGCTTGGAGTTTTTGTCTGAGGGTTCTGGGTGGCCTGAAGAAGGGGAAAGGGTTGTGGGACAGGAAGCTCTTCAGATTTTTCCACCTTTCTAGCTGGTTTAACAATGTCTGAGCCCCCTGCCCTGTGGGGTGAGGTGTGGGCCAGCTGTGTGGCACCCCATTCAGCAGTGATTGGGAGAAAACACATCAAGTCCTCATTGGTACCATGTCTTCCCTAAAATAAGACCTACTGTGAAAATAAGCCCTATCATGATTTTTCAGGATTTTTGAGGATTCTCAAATGCAAGCCCTACTCCAAAAATAAGTTCATTTCAGAAGTCAATTTAAGTAGTGCCCAGGCAGCTATAGGTGTAAAAAAGTGAGATTAATTGGCAATAGACTGCAGCAGGACAGATAGACCCTTCACCAAGAAAAGTGGATGCCCCCACAGGAATTTCACTCAGAAGACCCCAGGAGACCCAGAGCCACAAGGGCTGGCGAGTGCTGCGCTCTCACAGCCAGACCAGAGTCACCAGAATGGAGACGTGACTACGTGTGAATAAATGTTGGGTTTTTGTTCAAGAATAAATGTAGATTGTTGTTCATGGAATTAATATAAGTCCCTATCTTTCTTTCGGGGAAGTAGGGTACGAGCAGGTGGTGGCTGCAGGTGCTCCCGCCGCTGGTGTTGCAGCGTTAATTAACGCCCCCCAACTCCTGCTCAGCGCCGGAACCCCCGAGCGGCGCCGCGTTTCCCACGGGCTGCGGCCGCCGGAAGTGCGGGGTGAGTGGCCGGAAGCGGCGGTGCCGCGGCCGCTGCTGGCGGGGACGATGCTGGCGGGCGGGCGCCGTGTGGCCTGCGCCGTGTCCGGCGGCGTGGACAGCGCTGTGGCCGCGCTCCTGCTGCGCCGCAGAGGTGGGTGAGGGCGGCGGGGTCGGGCGCTGCTCTCTGCCAGTGCAGCGGGGAGCGTGCGTCACTTCACGGTTCCCTCTCGGGCCTCCTGTCCGGCCGTTCCCCGCGCATGCGCCTCCTGCGGCCGCTGGAGCAGCCCCAGCCCGGGCCGGGCGCCCCGGGGGCGGCGGGAGTGAGCGGTGACCGAGGGCATGGGAGAGACTCGGAGCAGTGACATGACATGGCGTGTGGCTGCCCGAACAGTTCGGGTTTGTGTGGCTGAAAGGCTGGACATGAGCCGGCCATGTGCGCCTGCAGCCCACAAGGACAATCGTGTCCTGGGCTGCGTGGCCAGCAGGTCAGGGAGGTGATTCTGCCCCTCTGCTCTGCTCTGGTGAGACCCCACTGGGAGTCCTGTGTCCAGCTCTGGAGCCTTCAGTACAGGACAGACGTGGAGCTGTTGGAGAGGGGCTGGTGGAGGGACACCAAGATGATCAGAGGACTGGAACAGCTCTGCTGTGAGGACAGGCTGAGAGTTGGGGTTGTTCAGCCTGGAGAAGGGGAGGCTCCAGAGAGATGTTACAGCAGCCCTTCAGTACTTAAAAGTGCAATTAAGAAACATGGGGACAGACTTTTTAGCAGAGTCTGTTGCAGTAGGACAAGGGATAATGGTTTTAAACTAGAAGAAAGGAGATTCAGGCTAGATACAAGGAAGAAATTTTTTACAATGAGGGTGGTGAAACACTGGGCCAGGTTGCCCAGAGAGGTGGTAGATGCCCCATCCCTGGAGACATCCCAGGCCAGACTGGGTGGGGCTCTGAGCAACTTGATCTAGTTGAAGATGTCCCTGCTTGTTGCAGGGGATTTGGACTAGATGACCTTTGAAGGTCCCTTACAGCCCAAACTGTTCTGTGTTTTTATGATTCTGTTAGCAATAGAAAAAAATAATACTGTGACTGTAGTGCAAAACTCCACAGGATGTTTGCTTAGTATGGGGCTACTCACATCTTCTGAAAGAAGCAGTTACCCATGTGAGTCTTGAAAAACACAGTTTTAGAGTTGAGACTTTAGAAATTTCTCTTTATAAGTCGTTCTTATAAGTCATAGGTCGAGAGAGGTCCTCCTTCCCCTCTTCTCTGCCCCGGTGAGACCACACCTGGAATATTGTGTCTAGTTCTGGGCCACTCAGTTCCAGAAGGACAGGGAACTGCTGGAGAGAGTCCAGCGCAGGGTAACAAAGATGATGAAGGGAGTGGAGCATCTCCCTTATGAGGAAAGGCTGAGGGAGCTGAGGCTCTTTAGACTGAGGGGTGACTTCGTTAATGTTTATAAATATATAAAGGGTGAGTGTCACGAGGCTCTTCTCAGTGACAACCAATGATAAGGGGTAGTGGGTATGAACTGAAACACAGGAGATTCCATTTAAATTTGAGAAGAAACTTCTCCACGGTGAGGGTGACAGAACACTGGAACAGGCTGCCCAGGGAGGCTGTGGAGTCTCCTTCTCTGGAGACATTCCTGTGTAACCTCATCTGGGTGTTCCTGCTCCGGCAGAGGGATTGGGCTAGATGACCTTTCGAGGTCCCTTCCAATCCCTGACATTCTGTGATTCTTGCCTTTTTGTAGGCTACCAGGTGACGGGCGTCTTTATGAAGAACTGGGACCCTCTGGATGAGCAAGGAGCTTGCTCAGTTGACAGAGACTGTGAAGATGCTTACCGGGTTTGTCAGAAGCTTGATATTCCTTTTCACCAGGTTTCCTACGTGAAAGAATACTGGAATGAAGTATTCAGGTAGAAACACATTTGAAATAGGTGATACTACTGTAGAACTGTGTTACTGTGAAAAGTGAGGATGGACAAAAAACGGGCAAAGGCAATTTATTTCAGTATTATCAGTGCTAAGAGAGAGTGGTGGCATTGCAGATTAAGTTATTGTCCTTTCATCTGAGCCACAGCAATTTGTGCTGTGTGCTCCACTGTACCATCACTTTGAAAAATTAAACAAGGTTGTTTAATTCTGAAAGTACTTCCTGAGAGATAAGTAGGATGTGCTTGGTGGGCAGCCATGTATCCCCTGAGGTGATATTAATAAAACACAGTTACAATATTGCAAGTGTTTGTTTGACCACATCCTCAGTGCACTGTGGAGGAAATCTTCCGAGCATTGTTTTTTACAGGTTAAAATCTTACAAGTATTTTATTTCTTACATAAAATGCTTAATATGAGACCCTCCAGTCCTGGATATATTATGCAGTGTTAATAATGTTTATATACATTTGTGTCTTTATTTTTTATTTTACAGTGACCTCCTGAAAGAGTATGAATTAGGAAGGACTCCTAATCCTGATATTGTGTGTAACAAGCACATAAAATTCAACTATTTCCTTCACTATGCTATGGATAACTTAGGTAAGGCATTTTTGAAGTGTGTCAGTATGGAGCGTGTGCTGTGGAAATGCTTAAAGGATACAATCTCTTAAAAAGCTGAGGAAAAACATGAGTTCCTGTGCCTGCCTAATTCCACGTATCTCTGTGCTAGTATTTCAGTATTTACAAAGTATTTGCTTTTAACTTTGTTATTACATACAGAATCATAGAGTGGTTCAGGTCCCTGCCCACAGCACTGGGGTTGGAACAAGATAGTCCGTCACATCTTCCACTAGATCAGCTTGCTGATGTGTAGGAGCAGATTTAATTCAGAGACTTCCGTTGACTTGCGCATTAAGGTTTTTACATTCCTAGGTTGTCACTGAAGTACAAAAGCACAAGTTCTCGCATGCGATGAATAGCTTATTTAGGTAGCAAGAGCATGGTTATTGTCAGTATAAGAGTTTTCCATAGATTTTCTTCCTTCATTGGTTTCTCCTTTTTTTTTTTCCTAGTTTTTTATAATGCTGTTTTAAATGGTGAATTTCAAGCATGTGACTTTGTGGTTTGGTTTTATTTTTCTCTTGACAGGAGCAGATGCAATTGCTACTGGGCATTACGCTAGGACCTCGCTAGAGGATGAGGAAGTATTTCAACAGAAACATATAAAACGACCACAAAGGCTTTTCAGAAACCGTTTTGAAGTTAGAAATAGTAAGTGGCTACTTCAATTCATATTTCATCCTAGATATGAAAAAGAAATTTAAACTATATTCAGCGTCACAGAATCAGGGAATTTTGTTTTTCTCACACAACGATTACTGCTTAAACCCCAGCCTTTCTAGAAGGGTGATTAGCAAAACGGGTTTTACTTTACTGAAAATTACCCTGACTAGTCAGGTATTACATTTTCTGTTTGGAGAGTTCAAACCCAGGTGCAGGGGTAAGAATAAGCATTTCAGGAGTAATCAAGATTGTGAAGGAGCTGTAATGTGGATTAAGGAGAGACGTCTGTCTTCTATACCCTGGACATGTATTTCAAGAAATCTTGATCAAGTATTTGCATAACTTACATAAAATTTTCCTTATATGTTTCTTCTGTTTTAGGGAATGTGTTCTTTGGCTATTCATTATATAGTTTTGATAGACCTCATCATGGGAGTATACTTTAGTGCAATCTAAGAATTAAGGCCTGGAAACATTAAAATTAATACCATATTTTATAATGTAATTTGACTCTGTTTTACTGGAAAAAAACTCCAGGTTTTCATTCATTAGTTCTACTATTCTGCCTTATTTCTCTGTTCTCCTTTAGAAGCCTGTTTTTCCCAGGCACATAAAGGTTCTGCCTATACTGCAGTTGAAAAATACGAGTGCAGGACGTGCAGAGATTTTTGAGGCTACGATTCTCAGGTCAGCAAAGGTACCAGTGGCGGCAGTGTAGGTTTTGCTCTTTAGTAGTTTGCCTGTGGCTGTGTTTAGTCAGAGGTCGGTCTCTGCACCACAGGGATTCAGTTGTTATTGGTACCTGAACTAGCCTGATTCTTGCTGGTTTGGGTGCATCTGCCTAGCGCTGTCACAGCTTGGACAGCAATTCAGAGATTTCCCACATAGCTCTGCAGTGGGCAAAGATGCAGTAAAGTAGCTCAGATGAAGCTCTGATGTAAAATGAGAAATGTGCTCTATCCAAAGGGAAGGAAACTTGCAGACTACGCAAAGCTACCCCAGTGATGTTTTGGTGTTACAGCTTCCCTGCTTTGGTGTTCCCTGCTTTCATTTGTTTGTTCTGGACTTAAAGGGGTTTATTTGTTTCTTTGTTTTAATTTTCTTTCTGGAAAGTTGAAATGGTGCCAGCTGGACCAGTGGTCTATGCTTGTGACAGGCTGTGATTCTCAGCTGTTGTATTTTGTGATGTTCTAAGCAGGCTTTCTGCCCTGTTGCTGAGATTTTGTGTTATTGGTTGTGACTGAACTACTACAGGCCGGTAGTCAGTGTTTGAGTCAAGAAACACATCAGTAGACTTTGTACCAGACATCAGAGCTATTAGCTCTTAAAGAGAGTGGACAGAACATGAATGAAAAATGGCACCAATTTTATTGCATCTGGGCAGTTGAGACATTTCATCTATTTTATAGAAAAAAGTCAAACTCTGAGTATTGGGAGTACCTCTGCTGATTGCTCAGATTGTTGATTTGAGCAGTGTGTTTTCAGGGCAAAACTGTTTTTTTAAAAATAGTATACTCTGATACATTTGAGTGGTTATTCTGTCTTTCACATGAAATGTGAAAGTTATTTTCATATTTCTGTTGCTGGTGCTCTCGCCAGTGCCACGTACAGTAGTGTAACAGATAAGGCAATGTAAGACTCTGTAAGAATCTCCATTATACAAAATCAGAATCTTTCTTGATTTTTTTAGTGGTGAGAAAAATACCCAAACATTTTTCCATTGCATTTTGAAAAACCTGCAACACGCTGTCTTTAACATGTATTTGGAAAGAATAAAACTAAAATGTAGATTGTTGAACGCAACACTAAAGGAAGTTGAACTATTTCAAGGGGTTATGTTGAGGTGCTTTATGTGTTCTTCACTTTGCAGCTGTGAAACTCCTGCAAGGGGCAGACCTCTTTAAGGACCAGACCTTCTTTCTCAGTCAGATCTCACAGGAGGCTTTGAGGAAAACCATTTTCCCTTTAGGGGATTTAACAAAAAGCTTCGTGAAGAAGATAGCAGCAGAACATGGTCTTCATCATGTGCTAAAGAAAAAAGAGGCATGGTAACACTTAAACACTTTTGACTTGTATTTCTTTCTTAAATAGACTTTCCTGAACTTTTGAACTTTAATCTGTGACAACCTGACTGTTTCCGAGCACCATAATAGAACAGATTGGGAAGCAATTTTATAGCTGTCTGCCTGCTTAAAAGTGCTTTTATGAGCTTGTCGTTTCTTGTGTATTTAGCTTGCAGATAATTTGTCTACTATTATATCTCAGAAGAACTAAGGTGAAGGGGATTGTGATAGAATGCTGTGAGCCTTAAGGAAGATGTTCTCTAGTACAGCAGGTGAGAGGCCTTTGAGCTTTATTTTCATAGCTTTTAAAGGCTTCTTCACTATAATTTTTTTCAATATGTCTTTATTAAAAGTTCTGTTTCCGTGGCTGAGAAATAACACTTCATTATTTGATCCTAAAAACTATGCAGACAGCAATTGTATTGCTGATGGCATCTTGGTAGCTTTTAATGTTTATGTCCATCTACCGTAAATGGTGGTTTAAATGGTTGAAGAATGTAGGCGATAACTGAAAGGAAAAGGAAAACATATTTTTTCATGGATGTTTTTATGAAGAGATAAGTCTTCACTGTATCACTTGTGTTAGTTTTGTACTTTAGTCTGAAAGAGACTTCTGTTTTTAATTTACATACAATGTAGTCAGCAAGGTTAATGTATCTATTGAGCGTGTGTTCTATTTCCTATTCTCTTCTATGCTTAGGGCTCTCACTGGTGCTGTGTAGAATTAGTTCACCCGTGTTGGAGCAGATGCTGTGGTTTTGTTTATTTTATGAGATGCCTAGCATAGTTTGTGATGCATAGTTCATGATACATAGAGGAAAAAAAATCCATCTTGGACATTATTAATAGGCATTATTTCAGATGTTTTTCCTCTGCTTTTATGGATTCAATACCACATTTCCTTTTCAGAGTATGGGAGTCTGTTTCATTGGTGAAAGAAACTTCGAAAATTTCCTTCTTGAGGTGAGCAACATTAAATCTATGATAATCTTTATGTTCTGTTCTGGTTTTCAATAGTGGTTTATAACACTGCAGAAGAACCTCCAGCAGCTTGTGGCCCACACGATGTAGCCATGTCCTATCTCCCCGTGCAGTCCCAAGCCTCCCAGAAGCCCATGCCAGCAGGCTGTGGGCAGCGTCTCGCCGCTCCACCAGCGAGCAGTCGCTTTCTGCAGCAACAGGAGCGAGAGAACTTGCCCTCCTGTGCCTGCCAGGCTGACAAGTTGGGATGTGAGAGGGGCGGATGTCTGAGTCCTGCCGTGCCCTGGCGTGGGTGAGGATGCGGGGAGTGAAGCGCAGCAGTACTGCTCGTAGGGACTGCCCTTCCTACTTTTCTCCTTAAAGCAGCACCAGGGAAGAGGCAGTCAGCTGCTTGGGCAGAGTTTGCTTCTTAAAGAGCTGTTTTCCAACTTCAAGTGAACGTAGTGACAGAACCTGAAATAAACTGTGAAGTTTTTTTGGGCCATCTTGTGACTTAAACAATCTCTTCCTATTTGGTAGTATTTAGAACCTCAACCAGGTAACTTTGTTTCCATTGAAGATAAGAAGGTGATGGGAACACACCAAGGTAATTGGCTAACCCACCTTAATAACTGCTTTTAGTTAAATGAAACAATAGTGCTTATATTTGGAGGGACAAATTTTATGAAATTCCAAAGCAGTCTATGTTTTTTTCCCAGGTTGATAACTCTATTAATTGTGGAAAACTTGCTTTATACAATAGTGAGCCTTGAACTGGTTCTTGATTATTTGTTCTGTATTGCAGTGAAGTAAATGATAATTACTAAGGTTACTCTGTTGATACTAAGTGGTTGTTAATTTAATAGTGAGACACCATTGTTCGTTTAATTATTTCAAAAGAACTGTGCTTCAGTTCCCGATTCTTTAGTACCTAAACTTCAGAAAAAATACACCATGTACCTCAGTGATGCACAGTAGGAGCTCACCAAACACGGGCAGCTTCCCCTTTCCTGCCCTGTGCGTGTCCTTTGCTCTCCTCAGTTCTAGCTGCCAGAACTGAGTTCCTCTCCCAAGTAACGTATGGAAGTAGGATGTTCTACTAGTACATACAAGTACGGGAAATTGGTAAGACTGAGTGTTAACAAAAACACAAATTAAAGCTGAAATAAAGAAATGTTTGTCTTTTATAAACCCTAAAAATACTGCGGTTGAGACAGATTAATTTGAAATCACATGCTTCAGTACCAATGAAAACTTGTTAGTTTGGTCTGTAATTGACAAAATTCTCTAAAGTTACTTGGTTTGTTATTCTTTGTTTGGTGGTCAGGTTTTGGGGAAATGATTTTAACGTATTTTTCTGAAAGTAAACTATGGAAGTTTACTAGCAGCATTACTTCTTCCTCTTTCTTTAGGTTGGTTCCTCTACACAATAGGCCAGAGGGCTAGACTGGCAGGTCTGAAGGACGCTTGGTTCGTTGTAGATAAAGATGTCAGCACTGGAGATGTCTTTGTGGTGAGTTAATTAACACTGCTGTTGCAAATGACTCATCCAAGCGTTTTGTGACTCCTGCTGTACAGAACGTCGTTCTAACCTGGGCAGAATTCTTGGCTTTCCTCTTGGAGAAAACAAGAATCAACTAGTGCAGCATCAGCAGATTTGAAACATCTTGTCCAAACTAGCTTTTCTTGAGTAGGAAATTGGTTTAGATCTTGGCATAGAACTTCTCCAAACAAGGGGAAATACTGAAAAGAATCAGTCAATCTACTGAGCCATCATTTTCTGCTGTAAAACATGAGGTTTTCATTGTAGTTATTATGACACGGTATATAAAATGTGTATGATCTTGGTTTGCTATGTATTGCTACTTTATTTTTCTAGTAAAAGAAGTAGTAGCCAGTAATACAGTTTTATCTTATTTAAAACTTGGGAAATATATATATATATACACACACATATGGGTAATATGTGTATATAGTATATATAGTGTATATATATATATGTAATCCTGCAAATCATTGGTGTCTTAATGACTAATCCCGTGAGAGTTCTGCAACTTGCTATCATTGTTAATGTTCATTGCTGTCCATGCAGTTATTATTCTTATTTGATATTGATGCGATTATAATGAGGTGTTCTGCTACTTGCTGATGTGCATGGGGGAAAAAATCATAATCAAAAGAGAGCTGAGAAGAAACAGGTGGGATGACTAAGAATTGTTTTTTATACTCTACAGTAGGGTTGTGTTTGTGCAGCACGTTTGCTGGGGAGGTGTTGAGTTGGGAAATTGGAGAAGAGGGAGGTAGCATCTTGTTGAGGGAGGATAGGGAGAGTGGTGGGCATCTCAACTCAGTCTGAAGAAGGCAGAAATATGATTGGAGAAAAAAGAATATAAGAAGTGACGTGACTGAGGTGCAGAAGGTTGACAAATAATTCAGGCTTGATTTAGCCTTTTTTTGTTTTCATTAAAGGCTTCCACATGGAAGCTGATTAAGTGCGAATAAGCTCTTGCTTTCTTACTCATTTGGCCTTCATTTTGGTATGGCTGGATGCTGCTTCTATATTGCATGCTTTACTTCACAAGTTACATGCTCTCTGGCAAAAGCATCAGCATTAAATAAAATTAATATTTTAAGGCACCAACAACAGATCACCCTGCTCTGTACAGAGACCTGTTGCGGACAAACCGAGTGCACTGGATAGCAGAGGAACCTCCTGCGGAGCTCGTTAGAGAGAAAATGATGGAATGTCACCTCAGATTTCGGCACCAGATGCCATTAGGTAATCAAATCTTGTTTTCTTTTTTGTTTTACTCAGTTTGTGGAACTGTGCTGGTGTGTTCAGTGTAGTTTTGCAGAAATGGTTGAAATGTTCTGGCTTACCTTTCTGTCTCTCTAGTGTCTTTATAAAACAATTCTGTGGACTGGTATCTTGACTTACATCTGGTTAAAAGAGTGAAGAAGTTTTTTTTCTCTTTGAATGTGAACTGTAAAGATTAACTGGCAGGTGTTTGGCCATTTTCCGCTCTAGTGCCCTGTGTGCTGACTCTGAACCAGGACGGGAGTGTGTGGGTGACACTAGTGAAGCCAGCAAGAGCCATCACACCTGGGCAGGTAAGTTGTTAGAAATGGTTTTCTTTCCTTTTTTATGTTTTGGCTTATCTGGTTAATAAAACAGTAGTGTTTTTATTAGCTGGAGCAAAATGGTTAATTTAGTTGTGTGTGAGAGCAGTTAGCTCTATTTTGACTATTCATCAGCTATTTTGAAGGAGATTGTTCCTAGTTTTAAATAGTCTGCTGTTGCTCATATTGTCTGAGAAACTGACAAGTTTTAGAACTATATGAAAACTTCTCTGATAAACATCTGTATATGCAGAACCGTAAGATGTTGTTGTCTTCAAGAAACAGATTTTTAAAGGCATTAGTTTGATAATTGGCTACTTAATATGGTTCTAGTGTTCAGATTTGTTTAGTGAGGATCTGTGTCCAGTGAATGTCACTGTCCTGGAGCAGTCCTGTGTAGTGATGCCTTTTAACACAGCGAATATGAAGGTGCTGCATTACATCGTAAACCAGTGCTTCTCAAACTTTTTCTGGTTGCCCTCTCCCAGCCCACATTCTGTCCTCTCTCTTCCTCCCCAAAGCTTGGGGGCCCATGGAACACATCAGGAGGCAGATTATTCTGAGAGCTGGTTGTAACAAACAAACTCTCCCTGTGTTTATCTCCTAGTTTGCCGTGTTCTACAAGGGTGACGAGTGCCTGGGCAGTGGGAAGATCCTGAGGATGGGCCCATCAGTGTACACCATGCAACAGGGCAAAAACCGAGAGGAGGGTCCAAAGAAGGAAGAGATTGACAAGATGGAACCCGTAACATAACACATGGGCTTCTTTATTGAAGGACTTTGGATAATTTGCTGCCTGAGAATAATAAAAACAATAATAAATGTTTTTCTGTTGACCTGTATATTCTAGAGGTCAGTTGCCCATCACGTCCCAGCTCTTGACTGTCAGCACTGAACAGATTTAAAACTAAAGCCAGTTTGGTACAATTTGACTGGACTGGTTGGTGCTATTTATGTTAATATGTATCAAGGGATGTCTTAAAGTTACTCTGTAATAGTGGTTACGCATACAAGAATTTTAATATAAAAATAATGTCTGAAATCATAAATCTATCTTTTATGCGTAAGTGAAATACTTTTTTCTTACTTGAAGTTACCTGTCTCTAAGTAAAGTATATACGTTGTTTTACTGTAAACGTATGTGCTTTGAACATGGGATGAGGAATGAACCAATATTAAAGTTCAGCATTTTGGATGAACTCCAAGCAACAGATATTTATTTTTCATTTGATATAGTTTTATAAGAAATGCTTTAGATTCCTAAGATGTATTAACCTATGCTTTCACATGTTTATGTAATTCAGAATTACAGATCTAGGGGCTTAAAAACAATGTTGATTGTTAAATTTTTCACATAACTGACTCATTTTTTGTTAACTACTGAGGGCAGAGGCTGTTTGTTTTGTGTCCTGGAGAAGAGAGTGCATTGTCGTGCTTCAGCAAAATGCAAATTCATATGCCTTTATTATACAGTTCATATAGACCCAGTAATAATTTGATCTTGGATCATGCCATGTGTCAAAATGGAGTGGTGTTAGGAAGAACTGAATACCCCTGTCCAAATTATCCACAGTTACAAGGACTGAGTGTGTGTCGAGGACAACCTAAGCTTATAATAGTTTATTACAGCAATTCAACAAAGATGAAGCCGTGTCTTTCAGCACAGCAGCAGAAGGTAACTGTCACTGAAGTCCAGCTGTGCAGGAGCATGGCTTTTCAGGTGGGTTTAGAATGTTGAGATCTGGTTTGGGTGGTAGGAAAGCTGCACCATGAACAGATCTTTTCAGCAGATCTGGAGACTTGGATTCCGTGTAGCCTTCTGTCCTCTTCTGCTGTCTTACAATGTACTAACAGTTCTGCTTTTCTTACAAGAAAAAAAGGCGTAATCTTTTTCTCTCCAAAGTGTGGAAGTAGAAGGGGGTGAAGACACTTTTCAGTGTGTACCTGCTAGTCTGGCAAAGTTAAACACAGCTCAGGGAGCCCCACAGGGAAAAAAGCTTGACCCATGGAAAAAATATTACCATTTTACTTGACATTACAGTAGATCTGTTTGAGAGAGGAAGAAAGCCATCCTTTTTCACCAGTGCCAAAATCAATTCAGTTTGGAAGTTTGTCTTCAGAGTGGCTATCCATGCGCAGGTTAACTCTAAAGACAATTTGAAGTCAGCTTGAAGTCAGCTCCTGATTTGTGTTAGGTTAGTTGTGTTATGGGTCCTGGTCGTAACTGTTACGTGTTTTTCCTGATGTTTTCCTTATCTTTCCTGAAACTTGTCTTTGCAAAATGTGCAATTAATTACTAAGGAGTTAATGCTCCGTGTTTTCGTCATCTGAGCTTTCCAGTAAATGTCCCAATTAAAATCTTCATAAGTGTTTTGTGTTATACTAATGTGTTTTTTTACAATGACCTCATCTGACAACACTCTCAGGTATGTTTGTTATTTGATACTGTACTAGTAGAGGTAGGTTCAACTACAAGGACACAAAGGACATAGCCATTTCAGTCTCTTCAGAATCCCCTTTTAATATTCACAGAAGCGCAGAGGCTGGCAAGGACCTCTGGGGATCAGCTAGTCCAACTGCAGCTCAAAGCAAGGGGCAGCTGGAGCAGGTTTCTCAGAACCATGTTGTTGGGTTTTGAATATTCCAAGGGTGGAGACTCCATAACCCTCAGATCTCCCCAAGCCTTTCCTTCTCAAAGCTGAACAAGCCCAGCTCTCTCAGCTTCTTGTATGAGAGATGCTCCAATCCCTCATCAGCTCCTCTACATCTCTGTTGGGAAGTTATCAACACTCCAGAGACCTCCTGGACTGCTTGTGCCTTTCAGTGTTGTCCCTCCAGCAGGTACCAGAGTGGTTTAAGTCCTCCATGAGGAGCAGGGCAGAGCTCCATCCTTTCCTGCCGCTCCCTCACCTCCAGGATGACTTCCCCACCTCCCCTTCCCAGCCCACCCTTCCTGGACAACCACCCATGGCAGCGCTTGCTCTGTGTGAGCTGTCCCACTGGCTCTTTGTGATCCAAGTGCGATCAGCCTCTGCAACTGCTCACAGATGTCAACTCCTCTTGTGTTCCCAACTATCAACGTTGCTATTGTGTGAGGAGTCCTTACTTCCCTTATAAAGGGAGGTAAAGGCTCCTCAGACAACAGAAACGTTGTGTTTCTATCAGGCAGCGCTTGCTTTCCTGTGTGCCTCAATTTATGTTGAAACACATACATACTTTGGGATCCAAACTCCAAAACTTAGATATTGTGTAGCCACCTGACTTATTAAAGTGTCCACAAGGTAAGTTCTCAGAGCTACCTAAAAACATCTGCTTCTGGGCGTGCCCAAACCCACTGAAATCACACCGGCATGGGGACACTGGAGTACCAAACTCTGCTCAGAGCTCTGCTCTTGGGAACCAAGACCCATACAATCTCTTCCCATTGTCCTGGTTTTAAACTCAACTGCTCTTCAACAGTCTTATGAACCTGTTCTGAAAAAGTGTTACAGGCAAAAAACTACTTGATAAATTTGAATAGGCTTTGCAAATAATTTCAGAACAACAAAGATTCCCACAGTAATTTTGATAAATTTGATATTTTTTTACCATAAAATGTTCATCCAGCTGTATAGACTTAGTAGTTACTTGTGTTTCTTTGGGTGCGAGCATTGCTTCAGTGGCAGGTGGAGCTGCTGGGAGGTTTGAGCTCTGCTTTGCACTGGGTGAAGCGTTGCTGGCCCTGAGTAGGGTGAGGAAGCGCCCATTGCAGGGGACGGCTCAGCCAAGCAGGGGGATGTGACTCCCTGTGGCCTGAATGCATTTCCTTAACCTTAGAAGAGAAAAGGACTTTTTCACTGTTCCTCAGCCTTTGTCTCTATCAGGTGGGCTCAATTTTTATAAATCCCATTCCGAGGACTGATTCTCCCAGGGCATTGTCACCAATAAGGCTTTGCTGGCTTTGCTGCTGGATCGCTGGTATGACGCTGGGAGCATCCCCTCTTAGAGTTCGCATCAGCTGGTAGGACTGGAAGAAGCTTTCACCCTCCTGCTCCAAAATCAAGTGTTCACATGCTTTCCCTCTAGCTGCAAACCACAGGGAACAAAGCTGATGTGTTGATTTGGTGAAGCTTTTTATTTCTTTTTAGAATATATCTATCGTTTCTGCATGCTTATAAGCAAAAAATATCAATTTTTTGGATGCAACATTTAATCCTGTTGGTATATGTAT
This sequence comes from Nesoenas mayeri, assembly GCF_963082525.1. NCBI lineage: Eukaryota > Metazoa > Chordata > Aves > Columbiformes > Columbidae > Nesoenas > Nesoenas mayeri. The sequence goes on from NC_137541.1 coordinate 17,027,092, forward strand.
TGCCACTTAGCCCCTGTGGATGAGGCTGAGTCCTCCTTGGGAGCTTGGAGATGATTGTGTGCCACCACCTGTTTGACTCGCCCCCACAGGCAATGGGATGGAACTGAAAATTCTGCTGCCTTGATTTCAGGGTTGTGCAGTTTCAGAGTTAAGGACACGACTTCCCCTTCCACCTTTATCTCCAACCCAGAACTTTCAAAGCTCTGTCTGAAAAAACCCACCCTTTCAGCTTGGAGACTTCAATAGAGGAAGGTCCATTCATGGTCTCTGCTATCCCTTCTTTACATGGGAGAACAAGCTGTGGAGGGATCTCGGTGTCACCAAACAGTCTCCAAGTCAGGCCACGGGAACATCAGTGCCATCTGCTCTGCACTAATGCCTTCTTCACACTGGACCTGCTTTAGAAGATTGGATCACATAATACGGATGGTGCCCAGCAAAGTGAGTCTCCTGGTTGATCTCTGTAAGCATGCGGTTCCTCTATCAGTCACATTTATGGTACTGTCCAAAACAAACAAGCAAAAGGTGGTGTCACCGCAGCTGAAAGGCAGTTTCAGCGGGAGCTGCCACCAGAGATGAAGCCCTTCCAGCTCCTCCCTGCTGGTCCTGGTACGAATGAATATTTCTTCAGCTTTCCCAGAGGTCTGATGAGCTGGGAGCTGGGAAGAAGTTCCTGAAGGCAAGTGGCTGTTCATGGGAAAGGGGAAAAATGTGAGAAGCTATTGTGGAGTGAGGCTGCAGTGAAAACTGTGTGAGCTGGGGAGGCTGGAGCCAAAAGATCTGTCAGTAAGGATGAGCATGAACCAGAGAAAATCAGGTCGACACTGCAGATATATCTGAATGCCTTAGATGCTGGTTTCTTTTAAGAAATCCCGATGGTTTAATTTTTGTCAAGCAATGAAAAACTGACAGCCCTGACTATTCCTAAGGCCAAATAACCCCCAAACCATGGAGCAAACAAAAAAATTTGTTTTCCATGCAATAAATTAACTTCACAGTACGAGTGAGAAGATATAGGTACTGTCCTGCTGGCCTGGGAAACCGTAGGTGTTACAGGAATCAGGGTAGCACACAGAGTTTGGAGATGATGGTGACAGTAGGTAGAGAGGATGTCCCACTGATGAGGAACACAATTGCAACCTACACAACATTATAAGAACACTTGCTCTGCATTTATAGGTATCTACATGCTTTAGTTAATTCAACACAATGACATTATCCATCATAAATGTGATCATGAACCCACACTGACGACATGGCGAAGCGGCGTGCCCTTCCCAGCGTCAGCACCAGGAGGCACCAGGACATCACGTTCGTCCCTCCCAGCAGCGCAGGACTCCTGGTGTGGAGGTGACGGCTGAAAGAAGGGTCATTAACACATCCATAATCGTGAAGTTCTTTTATTTTATATATATATATATATATATATGTATATATTTTAGGTTTTGCTCAGCCACTAGATTAGAAGAATCGCCACTGGGTGGGTTTGCTCTGAAGGTCAGTTGCCCATCATGTCCCAGCTCTTGACTGTCAGCACTGAACAGGTTCAAAACTAAACCCAGTTTGGTACAATTTGACTGGACTGGTTGGTGCTACTTATGTTAATATGTATCAAGGGATTTCTTAAAGTTGTTCTGTAATAGTTGTTACACATACAAGAATTTTAATATAAAAATCATGTCTGAAATCATAAATCTATCTTTTATGCATAAATGAAATACTTTTTCCTTCCTTGGAGTGACCTGTCTCTAGGTAAAGCACATACACACGAAGCGGCACTGTCACTTCAGGATGTGGAGGAGCCGGGTGAGAAGCAGCAGCTTTTGGGAGCCCACCTGCCCCCAGCCCCGGCAGCACGGCAGACGCTGTTCAGCACGGCACCCACCGTGCCATGTTGGTCATTTGCTTTCATGGTCACTCTTAAACTTCATCTACATCTTGAATAGCTTGAGGTGAAAAGGAGATTTTTCCTTTCTTGGGAATTGGCGCTGGATTCTCTGGATCTGGGTGTGCGGGTGGTCTGATGAACACTGACTGCTGCCTTCGGTTGCTTCAGTCTCTAGGATTTTGTTTTTGCATGTTACTAAATGTATAGCATCGGCCAGAGAAAACTGCAGATGGAAAATGTTAATGGGCTCCTCATTCTATGCAGTTTTACAGCATGTAGAGTAATTTCTTCAATACAAAAGAGCTTCAAACTCACTCTGAACGTTTTAAGGTCCTAGAAACAGCAAAATACATGGAGAGATTCCTCTTACTCAGATCCTACCTGGAAAAATGAAATTTTCCCAGGGCACTGCCCTGCTCCAGAATTTGTAATTCAGTGGCCCCATTCCCATTCTCAAGCACCAGGTTTTGAGGAAGCTACTGGGAAAACACCAGCCATGTAATGACAGCACATCGGTTCCTGTGGGGGAAAGCCGCAGGAGACCTACTTCAATTTCGTCAGGACAACATGACCCATCTGCCCCGTCCTGGACTTCTCCGGCGATGGGAATTCCTCTGGTGTGTTCACTCCCACAGGGCTCCGGGGATTGTGTCTCTGGGGTTGCAATGGGCTGGACACACTCTGCGGTGTCAGTGCTAGCTTTACACAGCAGTTCTGGCCATGGGCAATGACATGGGCCGTCTGGGTTGTCCTGCCCAACTTCTGGGACTCTTCAACAAACAGCAAACTCTTCTTTTCCTCCTTTTCCTCTGAGAAAACTGTGAGGTGGGAAAGAAGAGACTCAAAGAGATGTAGCATTGATTTGTTGGGAGGCAGGTGTTTCATCCCTTGGTGCATCTACTCCTCTTCTGAGTTTAATGAAGTTTGGTCAGAGGTTTCACCCACGTCCTCTGGAGCAGGGAAGATGCCCCATGGGCTCCTCTCTCCTGGGGTGGGTGCTGTAGAGATCCCCTCTGTGCCCCCCAATATGCTGCTTTCTCCAGGGCTGAGCAACAGGAGAACCCCGGGCTGTGCCCACTGCTCACTGCAGTGCAGGAGGAGAGGCTGAGGAATTAGAACCAGCAACGTCACATTTCTTCTCTTATTTGAAGGACTTCAGGGAAATTTGCATCTTAAAAAAAGCAATGAGTAGCATCACAGGTCCCTTGAGCAACGTGTACGTCTCAAAGGCTGCGTCCCCAGCCCTGCTGCAGCTCCTGCTTGATGGCAAAGCAAACTCAGCCCGGCTGGTATGACTTCATATAAAATTATAAACATCAAAGAGGGATGGATTGTAAACATAGAAAGGGCTGGTATACAAAACCGAGATAACTACATATGAGGCATGTGATGGAGTTAAGATTGGTGCTGAGTTAAAGGTAGTTTTCCTACTGCTCACTCATTTTTATCTATCACTCCTCTCTGTGAGTGCGTAAATGACTCCACACATTGTGTCACACCAACCAGCTCCATGGCTGAGGAATTCTGTTAGCAAATTTTTGCTATGTAGGAAAACTGTGTGAGCAATTTATTACAAGTCTGAAAGGTTTCGGGCATGGCTTTTAGATTGAAGATCACTTCATGAACTATTAGAACTTGTTTTCTTTTGTAGCTTATTGAGCTTATATTCCATTGTAATACCTACTGAAATGAATCAGAATAGCCTACTTGGGTTTTAAATATTAAACAAGGTGTTTTATGGTGTAAGATTTTTACACTGAGCTAGTTTTACACCGAGCTTTTAGGGTGACGCAGATAGCACAAGAAAAATCTCTGTGAATTGATTTGTAGCCAGGTGTTGCACCTCATTTAAGCCACATGGCCATTGCACAGAGCAGAGGCTCTTTGTCTGGTGTGTCTGCTTTACACTGCGATACAACAGAGAAAGCAGGAGACTTCCTCGCTGATGGATCAGGAGGAACGTGTGGATACCCACTAAGCACGAAAGGTTGATTCTGGGAATCAGAGCAGGCAGCTCTGTCCGTGTGCTGCTTGCACAGCTGTCTGACCCCTGCACTGCAATGGGCATCAGCTGTAATTCATCCCTGTAGCTAACGCTGCGGCACTGAGCACCTGCCATAGACACTCAGCCCGTGGAGCCAAGGCTCTGCTCCGGTTAGAGAGAGACAGGCTTAATAGGGACGGAGCTTGCAGCAAACCGCAGGCTATGCATGGCATGTATCTGCATCGCCCGTGGAGGCAACAGAAACGCTCTGTGAGAAACAGGAGTGCTCTGCCGCAGGTCTGCTCCAGCGAGAGGAACTGGCATTGACGGGACCTTCGTTGGGGTCACCTTGGCTGCGGTGGCACCGGCTCTGCTCAGGGTGCTGCCACAGGGACCATCCATGGGGCAGATGGCCACCCCGTCAGCTGGAACATCACTCAAGTGAATGAGAAAGAAAATATACAAAAATATGAGATCAAGAAGGAAAGTGTTTTCTGTTGGAGAACCCAGTGGAGAAGAGCCGTGTGTCAGGTGTGCTTTAGCGTCATGGCAGCTCGGTCCTTCCTGGCTGCCCACTCTCTCTCATTCTTTTGGTCATTTTGTGCCAGCGGAACAAACTCTAACCCCTAACCCTGACCCTAAACTAGCAGAGCTTTTCCCTGACGCTTTCCATCCTCAAACCTGTTCCCTGTGCAGCTGGAAGTGAAGGAGTTAATCAGGCTTTCTCATTTGTTTTATCCAGAAAATTGAAACATGTAATAAAATGTACTGATTTTTCTCCAAGTCAATGTGTGATTTACTGCTTCACCTGGAAACTTGTTCACTTCGTTGGCTCCCAACCGCAGCTGCTGCTGTTTTGCACTGGATTCAGTGGGGTGTTCCCAACCTGAAGGGACCATTTGGAACAGATCCAGGTGAAAGGCATATTTATTTCCTTTAAACCCAGGTATTCTTTTTCCTCTTAAAACATGCTGGCCTTTCGGGATCTGCTTTTGTAACTGATGAAATTACTGCTGTAGGTTCTTTTTTTATTTTTTTTTTTTTTTTTAAAAAGGCTGATAAGCATGCACTAGGAACGCAGCTGTTTTGATTGAAGAACACTCATCTCTTTGCATCTTCAGGGTGCTCGCTCCAGTGCAGCTGTTTTATTATGGGTGGCTTGCCACGTGCCATGAACATGTGGGTTTTTTTGGTGTTTTTTGTTTTGTTTTTGTTACTTTTGTTTGTTTGTTTGTTTTAATAACTGTATTATCACAGAACTCGCCTGTTTGACTCTCTGCTGCAAACCCTGCACTGGGCTTTGTCGAGTACTCGCTGGTGCTGGGAGTTTCGCTGCAGCCGAGTGGTTTCCCAGCAGTGCCCATCACCTTGGTGCTGGAGCTGCGGTGGTGGATCCTGATGCTGGATCCCCGTGGGAGCCCGGCTGGGACCTGCTGCTCTTGCTCATGCCCTGCCCGGCTGAGGGTGACCCGGTGCATTGCATGTGGGGCTGGTCTCACCGCTGTATTTGTGTCACCCTGTCACTCCTGCCACAGCCGTGCAGCTCCACAGGGCTCTGTGGGGGCTGTATTGCTGCAGGGGCAAGCACCATCATGGGGTCTCCCCACCCATGCTTTTTTAAGGCCTCCCCTTGCCCCACCAGTCATGTCCATCACGTGCCCATGCCAAGGGAACAGCAGCTGAGAAGCATCTTTTTGTGGGGCGACGAGGTTCCTTCAAACCTGTTTCTTCCCCTGCTCCTCCCCCAGCAGAACTGGTGCTGGAGTCACTCGTACTTTATAAATGCTCTCACTGCATCTAAAACTGTCGTACCCAGTTGCCCTGTTTATACAGGACTTCACTTGCTCGTTATTTCCTTGAGCATATGGACACATAACAAAACCACAGACCCTACCCTGTGCTCTTCGCTTGGAAATTGTGACAGAGGCTTAACATGTGAACAAGATCGTTCAAGTCGGACTTCCAAAGAGCTGTTGTTAAATGACCAAAATGACACAGTAGACAAAGGGGTCGGCATTTTTGCAAGCTGTTATATTTGCAAGAAGAAACCAGAAAGAAACTGACCCCATAAGAAGCTAATGGTAGAAACAACCCAACTGGATGTATTGCAACTGTTTTAATGAAAGAGGGTGGCAGCACCTGGAAAGCTGGAGCTTTCAGTTGGTTTCTGTTTCACAAGGGGATCTGATGAAAAATTATGGCTTTGTGAAGGTCAGGATGGACTCCTGAAGCCTTCGGCTGGCGGAAGGCCCACGTTTCAGCCCAGGGTGGCCCTGCCTGAGAAGACGGGGCTCCGATCATCAGCAGCCCTCTCCCTCCACAAGGGGCGGCTGGGCCCACTCCATTGCTGTGGTGTCTCCTCACCCAGCACAGGGGCTGCAGATGCACAGCACCAGTTCAGAGAGGCATCAGCCCGCGTCCCCCTTCAAATAAAGAAAATACGCTCAGAGTATGAAATATTGAAGCAGCAGATCCCCTGTTCACAGTGAACAGAGGGATGGTGGCAGCCGATGTCTGACCTGACACAAGAGGAGACACCAGCCCAGGACAGAGCTCCAGGGGGCTCCTGGGGGCCCTTGCAAGTGATTTTAAATATTTAGAAGATGGCAGTGAGTGAACGTGGTCTCTTTGCAAACACACACATCAGGCTAATCTGATTTTGTTCTTTAATAGAGTGCCTGGCATGGTGGATAAGCCAGCAGCAGGTGGGACACATCTTCAGTAAATTACTCAATTACTACACTGGTGCCCCCGGCCCCACCCCTCCGGGGTTTACAACACCGAGCACAGCTCCGGCAGCCTCAGCGCCGCTCTGCGGGACTCGAACCCTGGGCTCAAGCGATCCGACAGACTCTGCCTCCCATGGACAGCTGGGACAACAGGCGCACGCCACTGCGGCCGGCCACACCTGGAGTACTGTGTTCAGTTCTGGGCCCCTCAGTTCAGGAAAGACATTGAAGTGCTGGAGCGGGTCCAGAGAAGAGCAACACGACTGGTGAAGGGACTTGAACACAAGACCTATGGGGAGAGGCTGAGGGAGCTGGGGTTGTTTAGTCTGGAGAAGAGGAGGCTTAGAGGTGACCTCATCACTCTCTATAACTACCTGAAGGGAAGTTCTAGCCAGGTGGGGATTGGTCTCTTCTCCCAGGCAGTCAGCAATAGGACAAGGGGGCATGAGCTTCAACTCTGCCAGGGGAAATTTAGGCTGGATATTAGGAAGAAATTCTTTACAGAGAGTGGTCAGGCATTGGAATGGCTGCCCAGGGAGGTGGTGGACTCGCCGTCCCTGGAGGTTTTTAAACTCAGATTGGACATGGCACTTAGTGCCGTGATCTAGTAAACAGACTGGAGTTGGACCAAGGGTTGGACTCAATGATCTCTGAGGTCTTTTCCAACCCAGTCGATTCTGTGATTCTGTGATTCTGTAAATGGTTTGATACTGTCTCACAGTCTATTCTCATATGCAAAATACAGTTAGTACGGTCTGATATTAATTGCTACAAGGTGGGTATAAAACTTGCTTGGCAAGAAGGGAAGTTTTACAAGAGCCCACTTGGGCTTAATTTTATTTGATATTTTCATTCATGGTTTGAATGATGAAATAGACAGTAGCTTGTAAAGGCTTCAGTGCTGCCAAAGGACTCCAGGCATCCTCATGGACAGAACTAAAATCCAAAATGTACATGAGAAACTGGAGAATGGATCAAAAAAATCAAGTGACTAAAATGGAAAATGAGTCTAGTGCAAATTGCTGGGAGGAAAAGTGAGCTGCACACATGCAAACAGGAGCACAAAGGCAGGGCAGAAGCTCTGCAGAAGAGGCTGTGGAGCCCAAATGCATCCCAGACTGGCCCTGGATCTGCAGGTGATGTTGGTGTGGATGATGATTAACATCTCGTTAGGTCTGCTGGGGATTTTTAAGAGCATGTTAGACAAATCTGCAAGGATATTTGATCCCTAGTTGTTGGAGAGGCTGGGCTACGTGACCAATTAGGTTACTGCAGCCTTATTGTGGCATAATGCTGCCATTGGTCCACTTCTTCTGGAGCCTTTTTTTCTCAAAATTTGCTTAGGCCAAATGTCATTGTAAATATTAGGACAGGAAAAGGGAAGGAAATGGAGATTTTTTTTTTAAGTAATTCTTTTGTTTGCCTTGTTGGTAGGCCTACCACTTCCATTTTGTGGGCTGCTTCCGTGTCTTCTCTCTCTGCCATCTCCAGAAAGGTCACATCAGACCTGGTAAAGGGGTTCAAGAAGAGCAAGAAGGAAGGTTAAAAGGTACGGCAGTGTTTCTGCACAAGGAACAGTTACACACATCGGAGCCATTCAGTTGGAAGGAGACAACTCAAGCGCTCTAGGATGGAGCCCGTCTGCCCCTTTGCCCTGGAGGAGGTGACTGGGAAGCCATAGTTCACTGTGTCCTGTGGCAGCAGAGGTGTCCATCGCCAGGGACCCAAATGAAGCTGAAGAGGAGCAAGAACATACTCTTGCTGTTTGTGAGTGATGTGTACCAGGAGTTTCCGTGGTTCCAAAACACAACAGGACACGTTATTGGAGGAAAAATTGGGCTGATGAGGACAAAAACAAGCCCTCCTGCTGGGGACCCACGAGCGGCAGTGTGTGGGGGGCTCTGGACCCCATGGAGGTTGCCTAACAGTCGAGCATGTGGCTGATAATCCTCTTTTCCTAAACATCTGCTGTTGGCTGTTACTGGAGACAACATCACAGGCTGGTCTGTCCCATAATGATCCTGCTTATGTGAAAACCTGAGGCCTATTTATGCCTCATCTCACACCAATTTATTGCCTAATTTTTAGAAACATTTCTCAAAAAGCTGTCCAGATGATACTAAGAGATACTTTCATTTCCAGAAAGCTGACAGGCACACGCAGGTCTCTGCTGTGCCTCATGAGATGCATGAACGAAGACTTGCGCTACAGCCTGAAAAGAACAGAGCGAGCAAGACCACAGCCTGGCCTCGGCTGGCTTGAGAAAGCCAAGTTCATAGCCAAGGAAGTCCAAACAGGTCCTTTCATTGCCAGCTTTCATGGGCTGTGCTGGCTGCCTCTCCAACTTCCTTCTCCGAACTCGGTGCTTTCCTGGCCGTCTGCTTCGCTCTGTGTTAGCAGAGGGTGTTTTTACTCCATGGATCGATTCCCAGGTGTGAGAAATGTCCCAGGTTTGGACAAAAGGTCAATGCACACAGAGGCGCCTGTGCCAGCAAGGGGCACTGGGCGGGACGGGGGACTGTGTGTGTGTGTGTGTGTTCCCCTGCAGGCAGCAGCGCTGGCGGCTGATGCTTCGCAGCCTCTGCTTCACATCCCCGCCAGAGCCATGGGCACCCACGTGTCCCTCCTGCTGCCTTCTAAACCCCTGGAAATGCCATTATTTGGTCCCTCAGCATCTGTGCTGTATTTTAAAATAAACCACCAGAGGAAGAATACATATTCAAAAAATTTTCTTAATTTATTGTAAATTCTCCTTTCATCTGCGCTGCAATTCCAGTGTTCTGCACATTAATAAATATACATTTGTTAAAAAAACAAACAAACTCCAGTGTCTAATCTGCCATAAAGCTTTTAAAAAGTCATAAAAATAGGTTTTAATTTTTTTGTCATTAATACAACTGACCCTCATTTGCTGCAACAATTCTGATCAAAACAAAAACTACCTACATCTCGCTGGGACAAAATATACATACACAGATGTAGAAACAACTAGCGTGGGTAATACACAGCGCCTGAGCACACAGCCAAGTGCCAGACCCTCAAAACATTCACAACTTTTTTCGGTCGGAAAATGTCACACAGTACGTTGCATAATTTTTAAGGGAACAGCATCCTTCCTGCCTCTCCCCTGCCAAAGGCCACCCCGATACATTTGAAAATGCACAGGAATATAATGAAACCAAGATTACAGTATCTGTTATTTCATTTTTTCTCCTGCATTTTATTTAGCCTGGTTTTCTGTTGTTATTTTTTCCCCAATTTCATGCAGTTACACAAATGGCAGCCAGTATTTCCCCAAAGGGCAGCTCTGCAAGTGAGGAGCTCCCGACAGCCGTGGCCACAGCCGTGCCACTGCTGCCCTTGGTCCCCACCATGGGACACCACCAGCAGAGCTCTGCCCCACGCTGCCAGAGGCAAACTTCTTCACATCTTATTTTTCCTTTTCTTGTAAACACTACAGGAAGGTGAAGATGCTGGGCAGGCCACACTTAACTTTCCTGTTCTTGTGAAACCAGGGTATTTCCTGGGAAACATGAAACCTTAGGCCTTCCATGTGCTTTCTGAAACACCAAGAAGGCCAAGGCTTTGCCAAAGAGCTGGGCAGTGAAACCTGGACACCCCTGAAGACTCGTATTTCTGCTTTGATGAGCACTCCAGTGGGAAAGAAATTAACAGTAAAATAAGCTGCGCCTGGAGCAGGACTCGTTCCGCGGGAGGAGGGAGGAGAACCCTCTCCTTGGGACACGCAGAGCACTGGTTTGTTGCAGAGCCAGATCAAAGTCAAAACCTACCATACAATGACACCACTTGTTTTCTTGTTCTTGGTAAGGGAAATATTGATTTGCCATCTTCCAGAAAAGGACTGCGTTGAAATCTTAGATGAGGATATGACTTTTTCTAGTCCTGAAGTTCAGTTGCTGAACATTTCAAAGCACTTGAGAGAAGAAGCCAAAACACCAAGAAATGAAAAAAATAAACAAACATTTTTTGTGGGTTTATAAGACGTTATGAAAAAAACATACTGTTGTCCTTAAAGTGTTCCAAAACCTGTCAACAAAACTTATAAATTATAGTAATGGATTTGGATGTAATCTTTACTGTATTACTTTGAAAACTGCATTGCATCTTAAGGTGGCTTTCATGCAAACCTCAGTTACTTTATCAAATGCCAAATTCAAGTAAAATTGTGCAATGTTCATATAAAAAATATCAAAACTTCTTTTAATTGATTTCCTATTATCAAATTAAGAAGATCAGTATAAATGTAAAATATACAAAGGAATTTTTTCTTTAGCAACACCATACAAAATATATAAAAGTATCTACACTTTATATATATATATATATATAAAAGGATTTATTTTTTTCTTAAGACAATGTGTCCATAGGGGGACGGATTGAGATGCTGGCGTAGAAACAAAAGGACACTTGTTGGGATGCTCCTCCCTAGAGCCCAGCAAGCTGACGGGTTCACACTGTAGCTGGACAAAACTCCACAAGAGGCGTCTCCTGGCGCTTGTCTTAAGGCTGATGGATTAACTTACTGTAGGTCTATATAACAACAACATGTTTTTCTCGGTTCTACCCAGTAGGCAAGCGGCACTGTCCGCACCATGAGCAGGTACCCGTCCCTCACAGTGCATCCCTGTGGCCATTTCCATGCGTTTCGGCACGGGTCTGTGCCGCGTACACCGGAGCAGCCTGACGGCAGGCGCAGCCGGGCGCCGTGTCTTGCCGCGGGCGGTCAGGAGCCTGCGCAGCGCGAAGCCGTGCGGGGATCAGCGCCCACCTTGTCCTCGCTACGCAGCTGCTCCGACCACGTCCGAGGCGGGCGGGCGGCGACCCCGCGGCGAGGAGTCCAGAACCGCGCAGCAGCGGTCACCGTTTCCTGATGGTTCAAATTGAAGTTTCGTTACTGCCTCTGTTAGCGAGAAGAAGTAATCGTGCAGCTTAGGGTTAAACAGGAACAGGCAAACCACGCCACCCCAAAACACCCACTGCTTCTCAAAAAAGACTCATGCTAAGTGAAGTGACCATGCCTTGCCAATACAACACTTGCAGGGGGGATGCTGCCCTGGAGAGCAAAGCCAGTTGGAAGAAACATTTCCAGGTCATCCACGAGAGACACACTCTTCAGAGGAAGCTCTGTGGAGGGCCTGTGTTTGGCTAATCCTTAGGTGAAGGTGCAAGCTTCACACCCAAATCTTACAAGTTGTTAGAAACCTGGTATTTCAGACAGATTCATGCAATCTGCTGTCCAACAGCAGAGTTTTACAGTATGAAAAAGGTACAGAGATAGAACAGTTGCTTAGCTCAACAAGTTGGCCAATTATTCTCCAGTAATGCCTGCTACTACCTGGTAGCAGCAAGTAGATACTGCTTGTTAAAGACATCTTTCTTTCCTGGCTAATGAGGATACATTTCAACAGCCAGTTCCCAGCAACTCAAAATTGTAATTTTACATTGAGCTGGCAATGGTCGGTGCACCTAGAGACAACACAGGTGTTTAAAGCATGGTGGGACAATGTCAGAGTCAGAGTGAGCTGGATGAGAAATTTTCTCTTGGTTTGGAGAAAGAATGAAATTATTATTTGTGTAAAATGTTTGTGCAGGCTTTACATATGGCCGTTGTCCTCATTTTAATTGCAAGAATTATGATGAGTAATGAGATTTCTAAGAATACCCTTCGGCTGAGGGCTTGTTCTGTCTTTTGTTAATATTTGATTTAGTTTACGATGGCAAATACACACACACCAATTGCCATGCAGTGGGTGGAAATCATGCATCTGAAAATTGACCATCAGGAGCTTGACGTGACACTTTCTCTGCAGCCTTTGCATCTCCTGCCCCAGCAATGGTTTCCCTCTGCCCAGTCGGACACCCAGCCTATGCTCCCCCCTGCCTAGTTCCCTTCCCCACAGAACACTGGGCTTCCTCACGGGTCCTCTCCGCTCGAGTCTTGTCCCACCTGCCCTCCTCCACACTGGCTGCCCGATACCCACAATAGCTCTTGCTGGTCTTACTGGACATGCACCAAGAGGTGCTGCTCCACATTTGCCCTGCACTTACCCTCTTCCTTGGGTGCCTGGTAACGGCCACATTATAATTAACTGTACCCCACTAGCTGAAAGGCCCAAAAATTCAGAGCATGCCAGGGTGACTAGTGCCTGTGATACCTCTGTCGGCCTTCTCATCAGTGAAACACCATGGCTTGGGGACATGGTATGGACAAGCCACCACAAGAGTCACTGGTGAAGGACTCTGGTCCAGTCACCAGGTGAAATCCTTGCTCATGTGGGAGTTTAGGGCTGGAAAGCGAAGGGAGAGGCCAGAGCCAGACAGGCCTGCCAGGCCATCCCAACGTGGCACTTACTCTGAGTCTGAGGTGTCAGCATGTCCTGTTCCCACGTGGAGGTTCATGGCCATGCCGTTGAGCTGGTCTCGAGACTGCTCCCTCCGAGCATTTTTTATTGTCACCCCTGAGTCCGAGGGAGAGTGGACCCCGTCATTTGTCCCCAGGGAAGCAGTCCTGGATGAGATCGTGGTCTGATTGTAATCTGACAGCTTTTCCCGCAGCCGATTCTTCATATTCTTATCCACCAGCGGGGGAGGGTAGGTGACTTTATTTTTTAAGATGCCTGTTATGGAAAAGAGGGAATAATGAGAATTTTGAAGAGTATCACTGAATTTCAAGCTGAACACATTCAAGAAGTGACACTTTATATTTCTTGATCAGATTTCTAGTTTGTCACTTTATTTCAAAACCAAAAGCTTAGACTTCAGCAACTACCTACTAGCTTCCCATGGTGTATCTGGTTACACAGGTTGGAACCATTTGGGAAGTGTTCTTCCCCAATAAAGGTATCATATGAAATAATTAAGGTTCATTAACTCCCTGGTCTCCCCGGTTGGCTGTGCTACCTTTCCTCTGCTCCGGCTGCTGGTTATTTTGGTGGGACAGAGGTCTGTTCTCCTTTTGCTGCCCTTCATTCTCCTTGTCCTGCGGTGCTTCGTTGCTGTGGTTCACCTGGTTTTCCCTGTGAAGCTCTACGTTGACCTTGGTCTCGACTTTGAGTTTCTGTTTCCCAACAGGGTCCTCGCTGTCGCTGGCTGTTACGCACTCTGTGGGCCAATAGGGTTTCACATGATTGGGAAGGGTATCAACTGCAATGCAAAAAAACACTATCTCGAAAACCACTCTTGACAGGTTTTCTCAACCACTGCCCAGCCGGTCCTGTTCCCCGTGGCTGGGGAGGAGTTGTGTGTCAAACCAGAGCGACACTTCAGATGATCCTTGCTGGGCTGCGCTGCCCTTGCGGTGCAGCAACACCCAAAAAACATGTTTGGTAGGATGGCAAGGTGTCCAAACCTTCTTAGAGCAAGGTTGCTGGCTCCTTTACTGAGAGGTGTGACTCAAACCTGCTCTCTCAGCTCTCCAGGGCCAGAGATCACACTGGCTCCCTAGGGATGCCAGTTTTTGAGGGGCAAGGATACCTGAGGCACCTCATGCTGTGTCTGTGCAGAGCACTAACACACAGCCTGGATGTCTGTCAGTCTAAACTGACTTATCTTTAGGACAAGATGAACTGCACCTAGAAATGCCGGCACCCTGCCAGACAGTACTGATGTCGATGGCCAGTGATCTCCAACTCTTTAGCTCCGTCACCTCCCCAAACCCACTAAATCCACTCGCCCATATTGCACGAGGAGAGGTAGGTATTTCTTCCTTCTACCCTCAAAATAACCAGCTCCTTCCTCCTCTTCCTTCACATGAGACTTTGCTGACTGTACAGCTGAGGGGACCAGTCTGCAAAGCCCACTGACTGCCCTCTGCTTGAGTGCCCAAAGTTGCACATTTGCTCAAGCAGTCTTTTGCTTGCCCTAGTGCTTGCACCTCTGTGAACAAACCCCTCGGAGGAAGAAAGGTCTCTGAGCTGAAGCTCTGCAAAAGCAAGCCACAGCAGTAGGGATGCTTTCTCAGCCATGTGGTAATCTGAAAAATTTGTCCTATCTACTCTAAAGCTATTTTAAAGAAGGGAATGAGCCCATTGCTCTCCCCTCGCACCAGGAGTACCTTTGGGTGTGCTGTGGAGCGGGCCACGTTCATTATTTTTGGAAGTGGACGTGTTCCACGTTTTCTCCGGCTCAAGCCCCTCTTCCTCACTGTCCGATGAATGGGAGGAGGCGTAAGAGCTGCTGTGTTCATCGAGGGACAGTTCGCTGTCAGAGTCTGAATCGTGCTCTGCAAATGCAGAAAGGGGAAACACACTGATGAGGGTGCGGACAGGAGCTGGACAAATCTACCTGACGAATGTATGAAGAGAAAGAAAAGGCTGGTATCTGGTGCAGGCCACACCAGGGATGAGCTCTTACATCTGTAAGCATACATAAGATTAATTCACAAGGACTGTGGCATCCATCTCAGTAATTATGGGAAGTACAACCTCTTGGCTCAGCTAGCGGGCAGGACCTTTTATGTACATGGGAGGTGCAGAACAGAATGGGGAGGCTTTTTACGCTATGTTTTAGAACAGTAACTCCACAGGATCTCAGTCAACACAACACGCAAACCAAGGTACCTAGAAATGTCAAGAATCTGCAAATGCACTCTTAAAAATTGCTACAAGGCAACAAAATTTAACATCAAGACCTGAAACAAAACGAAGTCAGCAAGAGACACTTCTCTTTTTCTTGTACAAAACACATAACAGCAAGAGAGGATACTGCCTCAAGGTCTCAAATGTTAAAAGATCTCCAATTAAAAATCAAGAGCAACAGCACATAATTTCTGAGAAAGAGAGGGGATGCCAGAAAGTGTCAACAGCTGTGACAGCTGTCAGATTAAAACTGAACGATCACAAGAAGCAGATACATGATACTTCCATTCCAGGATTCCCTAGTAAAGCAACCATTGCATAGCTCGTTATGCCAACAGCATAACAAGAATCAGACACACAAAGTAAGACTAACTATTCTTCCTATTATAGAAGCCTTTGAAAAAAGTGCTGAGAGGAAAAAGGTGCACAACTGGGTCAAAGCATTTAGAAATAATTCTTACCATTGGATTTTGATGGATTCCTATGAAAAATGGAGGAATCTGCTTCAGTCTGACCAGCCCTTGCTTGACTTGAGGATCCACTGAGCTTATGAGCAGCCTCATCCCTTAGAGAATAAAAACAGGGAACAACTTTTTTGGTCACTTTACTGTTCTTAACAACAAGTCAGACATGCAGAAGTGATTCTTTCGGTCAAACGCAGACAGCTGCAGTGGATGCCAGCCAGCCTGTGCTTGGTTGTCAACACGGTCACTTTTACAGCCAGACATAGCTTATCCTGATGCTGCCGTCTGCCTTTGGTCACATGAATCATACTCCGAAACAGCCTGAAGTTAACAAGCTAAATCCCACTCCTTGAGACACAACTGAATTTTACCAGGCAAGCAGCACAGCCCATATAGTTAACCTAGTAGTTATGTTAACCGCCGCACTGTCAGAACTCCCCACAGAAGACGCATGCAAAAGAAATGCACGGAAGAAAATTACAGCCACATAAACCAGAACTGTTAAGACATCAAACAAGAAGCATTTGAACTAAAACATTTCTGTTTTCCACAAAAGCAATGAAAAGGGAAAGGCAAGCACCTGAAAGCCATGCACCTGCCACCTGATTACCTGAGAATATAAGCAAGGTAGCTATTGTGGCTCTTGGCTGACCTGACGGTGCTTTCTAGGGAGACAGTGGATTCCCCAAGAGTTGTGCGATACATATTTGGTTCTTCTATGTATGTGTTGTTACAGTTCAGAGATCGCTGAAGGAAAAAAAAAGACACAAAGCAATAGTGAATGATCCTACCAGAAACTCTTGTTACCCACAAGTGCATTAAAAGTTTTGAAGGAACCAAGTGGTTTTTGATGCCAAGGAAAAAAATGATTTCCTCTCAAAAGTTTTAATTAAAAGAGTAATCAAAATTTTCGAGAGAGACCATCAGTAATCTTTGCATGAGTCACTGAAATTAATCAGACAATTTGCTTAACTATGGACAAGCCACCTATAAGTGTATTTAGGTAACATCTACCAGCAAGAGGATGTTTTTTCCCAATGTTTTTTCCTTACAGTTAGCAATGTAGCTCTTGTTGCAGTGGAATCATCTGGAAGAGGTTTCTTTCCAGTTAAAGTGTTCTTCAAGTGCTTCCTGACTTCTTTGTTAAATACACAGTGGAAGAAGAAAATGAACAGCCCCTGGATCATTTTAGAGAGGAAGAATAAATCTAAATTATTCATCACTACCAAATAAATGCAAACAGGTATTAGAGAACAGCTTTTCTGAAATAACCTGTGAATTCTAGTTCGCAGTCCATGATTTCAATACCAATAACTATTTTCTGTCTTTGACTGAAATGGCATTGATTGATCTCCTAGGACTTCTTCATAATTTACTTCTGTGTTCAAGTGTGCATAAAAGGGCTGGGAAAACATATAGAACAACGTGTCCCTCCAGGATTTACAGAGCAGAGCTTGTGGTAGCTGCCACCCTCCCTCGTCGTCTGGGAGGAAACGTTCTTCTCAAAATAACTAATCAGGACTCCAATGTCCCACTGGAATACACTGCAGGGGGTTCTAGGGCTGTACTTGCATTAAGATTTCAGAGCTTTTACATCGATGAAGAGACAAAATCAATAGCAGCACATAAAAAATGTCATAGCCTTTAGTGAAAACCTCTGGAAATCGGGAAATTCTGTGGTGGGTGTCCTTTATGCTGTTGCTAAGAGAACTTTAGAAAGCCATGTGAAATGCGGAGAGACACTGCGGGCAGAGAGGTCCCAACTTTTGCCTCATATGTTCCTGGGCTCAGCAATACCTCCTGGTGTGAAATCCCCAGGGCTGGGCAGTTGTTGGCTGCCAGGAACACGTGTTAACAGCTTTTGCTGGGGGCAGGGGGCACACGTGTGTGCCTTCAGATGCATTTGCTCTGAGGGAATTCATGCAGCTGCCAAATTGTTATCAATTTTGGTTGGAGATATAGTACATAGAAGCCAATCACTCATGAAGTTGCAGCTGTACCAACATCACAAGATGTGTGCATTTCGTTATTTCAGCCAAAGCAACTGACTTCTAGAGAAACTTTAAACTTCAAGCTCACTTTCTAAACATTCAATCAAAAGCAATCTTAGCTGGCATTGGCACTTTGGGATTATTCATTAATAAAATGCACATTAATAAAATTCACATAAATGTCTCTGTAAAAATACAAGTTCAAAGAAGGCAATTACATGAAACACCACATACCACTGTGCCTCTCTGGGCAAGTTTGGAGAATTGCAGCTGCTGACTTTCCTTCCTCTCATCAGGTTTGTATTTAATTTTATTTTAGATTTGTGGAAGCCTGGTTTTACAGCCTGAGCATGTCTATTTGTTTCAGAGCATATCTGTTGCAGTGGCAAAACAACCTGGCTCCAGGCTGGCCTATCTGGTGTGCTTCCAGGGCACAGACAGTCACCTCCAGAGGAGACCCCCCAGACTTCTTTTTCTCTTTGCTTGCAATTTGTGGCTGTTGTGCTGCAGCTGACAAGAGTGGCCTGGCAGCAGTAGCTATTCCAATACTGCAGGAACTCGACAAGACACTACTGCCATCCTTGGTCACGTTCCAGTTGTGACCAACAGGAAGCTTCATGACTACTTCTGTACCAGGTCTTCTACAAATAACTATGCTCTGCATCTTTAATCAACAAGTGTGCCCTTTAGGACAGGCAACCCAGTAAATCTCTAAAGCGACAAGTTGTACTTGAAAATCATTATTTGGCCCATTTTCTTAAATAGTAACTTAATTTGTAAAAGCTCTGAAGTTGGAACCATCCACTCTGGGTGAAATAAAATGATCTCGTTTGCAGTAGCAACAGAATGACTATGAACAATGCACATGAGGAAGACAGTAACAAAGATTTTTGTCTCTAGAAAGATAAAGGTGTAATTGCCTACTATTATTTATCTGTCACAGGTTACAACAGTACAGCACTTTTCTTTATAATGACTAAAAGTGAGAGATGCAATTACGCGAACTTATGGTTTTGGTGAAAAGAATCCTCTTTTTGAGAAAAGAGAGCAAAAAAGTGTACTTGACATGTCTGTTCCTCTGAAGTTAGCTGGTGTTTAGCAGGTTTTTGGAGGTCTGGGTGCAGCAGTGTGCTCCCCAGGGTCTGCCACGGATGAGACGCCATCCCACTTACCTGAAGGCAGCTGAAAATGGCAAAGAGATAGTGGAAGGTCATGACGTCGCTGTTCACGGCCATCAGCCCCAGCAGCCACGTGGCGCTGACGAGCAGCAGGAGCAGGAACGCCGTCCGCAGCACAGACCTGTAACACAAGCACAGGGGCATCTGCAGCGCAACGGGACACGCGGGAAGAGCCCAGCGCCTCCGCACGGGCCGTGCCACCTGCCTGGGGATTCACAACTGGAAAGGCCCTTTGGGAAGACATTCACTGTTCACCAGCTCCCAGCTCTCTCACTGCACTACTCAATGACTCGGGATAGTCAGGTAAAAAAAGGGTGTTTTCAAGTTCATTTCTGAGGTTTTCTTAAAAAAAACCAGGCTCTTCACCAAGCCCAGGCTGTTCAGCCCTGTTGACCCTGAGGAAGAGATCAGGGCAGTAAATGGCCGCATCTGTCTTGCTTCTGTTTGTCAAGTTCACTCTCACATTCCTTCTCAATGTTACGGCCCAAGGTTTTGGATCGAGAGCACTTAGGGGAATATTTGTTTGCTTAAAGACATTATTTCCACAGATACTTTTAAAAGATGGTCACAATTCTAGTGGTAGAAGTTTTGTATGATGAGTAAAATAGCTGCCATTAAGTAGCAATTATACTCCATTTGTTCGGGGAGATTTAAAAAAGAAACTTGAAAAAAATTACCCAGCAGCTAGGGCTGAATAAATAGCTAGAAAAAGCCTTTTGAAATCTCATAGAGCTACTTATTTGGGAAAAAAAAAGGGGAAGGGGGGCTGTCTTGCCACTAGCTAATCACATTTCATTTCACAGGTAAATTCTGAGCTTTGGGCAAAACAAACGTTAATGGGAACAGGTCGCCACAGCAGCTTGGGAAGGCGGCAGGTTTCAGCTTGCAAGGCTTTCTGCTTGTCCTACAGGGAGCGGGATGGGGGGAGAACGAACCCTCAACACGGGAACCTCAAGGTGTCTCTGTCACGACATGGCTGGTCACCCAGGCATTAGTGAGGGGAGACCTTTCTGAGCCATAGGTGAGCATGGGGAGACTCAGAATTATGTTTACCTGGGCATGCCATGGGTGGAGGTGAAGTGACAGGGTAGTGGGGAGTGTGATGAAAGATCTGAAGGACTGCAATGATCCCATCCAGACACCAGACCTTGCCTTGTCCCCTCCCTTCTCCTGCCTACACTTGGTGGTGGTTCAGAGCACCATGGTGGAGGTTTTACAAAGCCTCCAAGGGAACCCTGGGAGTAGGTCCTGGTGAAGCATCTTCAGTTGCCTCTACCAGTGCTGACTGTCTTCTCCAAATATTTATTTCCCACCCCAAGACTTGCTTTTAGGCAATTCTGTCCCTTTATTATTCCTAGCCAGAAGTTTTTCTACAGGTGTTTGAACCCAAACTTACGCGACTCCAGTTTTTTCAAACGAACGTTGCCTTCGTCTGCACGATGCCTTCATTGCCAGGATAAAGATGACGGTATTTATCTGAAAGGGGAATTGAAGCAACAGCATGGATTCCTTCTACAAAGTCGTTAGGGCACAGTTTTCAATGACAATGCAATTTTTATCTTAAAATGGTTTGTGGTGACAAGAATATTTTTTCTTCAATTCACACATCTCGGAGTTCCGAGATTCATCTTGTTTCAAGCCAACATAGTCAAGAACATCCTGCAACTTGATCTGAAACCCACTAAGTCGGCCCTACGCAAAGAGGTTCGAGTGAAACACAAACCCTCAAGAATGGCTGTCATTGTCCAGCCCAGAGCCCACTCAGCACAACATCTTGCTTCAGCTGGGTCAAAGCAGAAAACAGTACCAGAGCACACATATAGTGATAATTCCTCTGAATAATCCTCCAGCCTCTGATTTTCAGAGCTGGGATGTACTAGAGGGGTGGTGTATTTGCATTAGTCACTCATTGTGAATATCGATGATGGGAATTCATGCAGTTACTTTCTGAAACCATGCAGAGCTTTATCACCGCCACCGTTCCATTTCTGTGAGTTTCTAACTCAACTCCCTGTGGAGCGACAATGTGGTTTGTCCTCTTCGCTCTGAATCTGCCACTTGTTAATAACAATTGTGTTGGAAAAGACGGTGAACGGTTGGCTCCATGGTTGTATTCTCCAGCTATTACAAGCTCCTCTCTATTCTCTTCTCTGCAGCTTTCTCTTCTCCAGGCTGAAGGCTCCTAGTCTGCTTAGTTGCTCCTCCAGCAGGGGCTGTTCCATGTCTCTGATGACTTGTGACCCCAATCTATGCCACTTCCAGGTCTACTTCATACTTTTTGAGATGAGGAGACCAGACTTGGTATTCAAAACACAGTCACACCATGTATTTGTATGTTCTGGTGCTCTGTTACCGAGGGATGTTTTACATGAGAAATTAAACACCAGCCAATTCTTTTAAATTCCTGGAATCTGAATTATTTAATATTCCCTTAGGACTTCTGGATGAAGGGACTTGTTATGGCTTATTTTGATTTGTTTTATAAGCCCACCAACCAACCCTTGAAACATGCAACAAAGCACAGAGGTAAAAATAAATATGATTCTGGCTATACAGCCATTGCCCCACAAGCAATCTTTGCACTGGCAAGCAGCCCTCTGATTTCCAGGAGTTCCGTTCATGTCCTACGTGTTTAAGCAAAAGAAGAAAGCTCGAGTACATCAGTTTCAAATGTAAAGAATACAGTTGCTTCACATTATGACTATTGGTTCACAAAACATAAAAGAAAACATAGCAGTAAGGAAGAGACAGCTCAGGATGCCAACTTCACCATACTTACAACTACAACAATTACAATGGGTCCAGCGAAACTCCAGATGAGGGTGTCATGAACAGACAACCAGCAGAAATCAGGGTTCCCATAGCCTTGTGGATCCAGACCTACAGCAAGCCCTGGGTCACAAAATGGAGAGAAGGTACATCAGAAAGGTGTGGCTGAGATCTTCTACATAAACAGGTGCATTTTCAAATTGCTGACAAACAAAATTATAGTGGCAAACTGTGTTCAACAGGACAGTCTGGAAGTAAAAAAATCAAGGCAAATATTGAAATATAACTTCTGCAAATCAAAACCTTTACACTGCTCACTCCATATCAAATGATACCACAAGTTTTGCCTACCAGAACAAAGCTCAGCTGCATAAAAATGACAATAAACGTAAGTCCTAAATTAATTCTGTTTCAGCACAGTTTTATAGTCATACTCACACAGTGTGATGAAGCCTTGAGGGTGAGTGACATGTTGAGGAATTTCAATAAGCCTATGCAGCAGAATGACATGAATCATAACTGAGGAGACGTCTATACTACAAAAAAAGTGCATTCTGAAGTGCTGTGAGCTTGCTGTCACTAAAATCACACCAGAGACAAAGGAACCTGGGAACTCATGGGAGTTAACTGCTTGAGCTCAGGTGGGATTCACTCTGAGCTGCCATCCCAGGTACCTCACTTTGCTTTCAGCACTGTTTGAAATGGAGTTTGCTAATGCCTCCAGGGCAATGGAGTTAAGAACACACCTTTTATTGTTTTATTTTTCAAAGCCTGGACTATTCTGAGAGTCTCTGAGTCCAACCTCCACCTGCTGATTTACAGTGCCATCTGATTTGGTGACTTGCACCTCGCACATATGGCAAGGGTAGCAAGGGACTGGGATTGCTGCCTTTGACCTGCAGAGCCCTGCAGAGCTCTTCCTTCTTCAAGACACAGAAATTGATCCCTGCAAGGCCTATGGCCAATGACATATGGTAAATGGCTGCAGGATGTTGTCTGGGCACCGGGGTCACCTATTGTGTTGAGCGTATGTCCTGACTCAGCCAGGCGGCCATGGCTGATGGCAGTGCCGTTCTCCACAAGAATTCATGTGCATTAATAAAAGCTTGTTTGTTTTTTTAATTGAAGCCCATGTGCTTTGATGAAAAGACACTGAAAAAGGGAGAGGTAGCTGCGTTTCACTCTCACTGCTTAAAGCTGGCCCAAAGCCAATATTCACATCTGGTACAAGCCTATGGTCTATGAAAATTAAACTGGCTATTTGGCAAAGCAGTGGATATTGGATCTGTTTGCTCTGAAGTGTGGAATGAGATAGGACTGGTCTCCCTCCCTGCTCTCATTGGCCCTTCCACCACCTCCTTCAGCATTTGCCATCCACAAAGAATTAGCCATAAATGATTAAGGGGCCATAAAGTATTTTATACAGATGTAATTCTATAGACACAGTCTGTTTCCCAGGACTTGATTTCCCCATTAGTGGGAGTCAAACTACATTTTGACAAAACATCTGGCTCTAAGAGCAACTGGCAGTCAGCAACATTTTTTCACGCTCAAAATCCTACCTAAAGTTCTCCATTAAACAAATGGGGGGAACTGCAGTCTTCAGGTAGGCAGTTCAAATTTTACTGGAGTCAACAGCATATGAAATAACACTTTACCCAAAGGCAGAATTAAACCAATGCAATGTGATACAGAGGATCATTTTGGGACATCGATTAAGCTGCAGTGTGGTTGTCCTGAGCAAACTAAGCGTGTGGGCTGCAGGATGGCTCACTGATGGTGGCAGAAACTGGAGCTGGTACTGTGGCTGAGCTGGGTGTCCTGGGACCAGCACCCATCCCAGGAGCGTGTCAAGAGCATGTTGTGTGGATGTACTGTCGTGGAATGTGCTGCTGGGGGGACATGTTTTGAACCTCCTGAGCTCTCGTGGGCTCAGCAGCCGCGTGTGACTCAGGTGATGGCAGTTCAGCCTCACCTCTCTCCTGACTCATCATCTCACTTAGTATTCACAGCAAATAGCAGACTTGGAAAGTGCCATTTTCTGGGTGATATTTGTTTTAGGGCAATGTAGGAACATGTTTTGACACTGCAGTCTCCATGGTAAAGCAGTTACTGCACACACATGTCAGCCGGTTAGCATGTTGTCACAAAGACACGCAAACTGGAAGGGTCTTGCTGGGTGCCACATCCAGCCCTGTGCTCCTGAGGCAAGGAAGTCATCAAATTGCTCTTCTAAGCGGATTAAACTACATTTTAAAATGAGTAAGCTTAAAGCAAATGCAAAATATTCCACTATCACTCCCCACAGAGGAATATTCCACCCTTTTGACGGCAGTAAGCCTTCTCCCAACTTCCATTCTACTTTTATTCATGGCAGTTTGTCTTCCTGTGCTGTGACTAAACGCGGTTCTTCCCTGCTGGAGTGTTCCCTATGTCAGTGTTTTGCTAAGTTTTGCTAACCCACTCTAAAGGTCAAGGTTCCCTTCTGCAAGTAGCTTCATCCCATCACAGATGGCTTAGGACCAGTATGTGCCAGCTTGAAATGAATGTCAGTTTGAGCATGGAAAATAGAAACAATAAATAAACAAAACAGAGTAAAGCCACTACTATAGGTTCATTATTTTTTTCAGGATAGCTATGGTAAAGATGAAATGAGCTAGATATTTATCTTTCAAATAAAACAAAAAAGTCCTTCGGATGTCCAAGAATAAAATCCCTTCCCATATCTAGACTTTTCCACTATTAAGAAATGTACATAATCCTTCTCTCATAAAGCAATTTAAAAGAAATTGCATTTAAGATGCATGTTATGAAGTTTGAACCTTTTTACTATTTAGATATTAAAATTTAAAATTAATAAAAGAAGCTTATTTAAAATATGTACAGTAACGAAGTTTTCCAGGGGCAAGGAATCCCATATTGTGCTACTTATGATGAAATAATTTTCTCTTCAGATGATTTCTAAACCTGGAAAAGCAAGCTAAAGGCTTAGATTTTTTATCCTTTGTTTGACAAAATCCTCTGACTTGCTCAGTGATAGGGATCTGACTTTTCACTTAAATTAACTGCAAATTGAGTAGATTCCGAGTTTCCATTAGAGGAGATGACCTGGAACTGTAACTCATAGTTTCAAAAGTGCAAAATAGATCCATACCACAGAGAACAATATCTAAGTACAAAAATGTAGAAGTTCAAGGATGATTTATATTTAAAATGACAGAGATATGTCCAGAGCGGCAGAGCCTTCTGGGCTGTACCTTCTACTGTCTTCTGGATAAACTGATAGAAGCAGAAATTATTTATGTACAAGGTGATATTAAAAAAAACTCACCAGCTCTCCAGAATGAAAGCTAACTTGTACTAACCAATGTTATGTTTCTGTATTACACCTTCTTAAGTTACATAGAAAGAACAACCCACATATTTTTAGAATTCTAACTTGTTCCACAGTATTTTTCCAAGTGTATATGAGTGATAGCTATTTGTTTGATTTGAGAGACATCTAAACCGCTGCCATGGCCAACAGTATGTTGCCATCTGTAAAAATAAAAGTAATTGGATAAAAGTTAACTGTCTGCCTATGATCTGATTTCCCATATGGCAACAGATACACGATGAAATAGCTGAACCAAAAAACCCCGCTCCAACTGTTCTGCGAAGCGGCGCTTCCCGAGGAGCTGTCTGCCTGAATTAACACAGCACCATGTGCTCAGGGTGGCACTGGAAACGTCTGATTGCAAAAATAGGCACGGTGAGGGTGGAGATGGATGTGCTCCTGCAGATCACCCTGGAACAGTTTAAAAGATTACTGCCTCCAGCTTTTCATTACTTTTCCCCAACTGGACGTTATTACCTTTGTATCTGAAATTAAGTAAAAGGCTGCTTGAGTATTCCCAGCTCGTTTTTATGCCAAATAAAACAGAACTGCTGAAATCCCCTTCAGGGAGCATAAGCTGCTGGTTGAGGGTAGGCAGCAGGAGCATCCAGCGACAGGTAGCAATGTCTGGTGGGCAGCATCGCTGCTGAAACCACTGCAGCACCACGTGTGCACATCCTGAGGTACCAGCACGCGGAAGGAAAATACCTGAAGTCTACCAGCAAGTTGTTAAAATAAAAACAGAAGTTATACTCAAGCAGTGTTATCAAGCCCTGTTTTAATCTAGGAGCAGTGATGTTTTTGTTATTGTAAAGCCCTCAGTATCACTTCACCTCGGTCAAGAGATATTTGGTGCGCAGAGCTGCCAAATTCAGGATGACTTCTGCTAGGCTTGATTTAGTGTTGCCCTCTTTCAGGAAAACACTGAAGTGACAGCAGTAGTTGAGAGCACCCATAGCCGTCTTGGATGGGGCATCTTTCCTGAATTTGGCTAGTGACGATGGCAGGGAAGGGAAAAGAAGCTGTTTTGGGGTGTTTGAGGGTACCTGTTATGATGGCAGGAATGCCCCATCCAACGACGTAGTAGAACCGCATGTGCCCAAAGTTGATGTTCCTCACTTCAGTCAGCATCCGGTAGATGTGGAGCTGCTCCACAAACATCCATGCGAAGGTGCTCATGTAGAAATAATGCAGGAGGATGGCAATCACGGTACACACAAACTGCAGAAGGGAAAGGGCAGGGAAATTAGAAATTCTGAATCACAATCTCATGAGTCACCAGCTCCCCCGTGCAGCTAACGGCAAGTGTAATAAAGAAGTTTCAGCAGAACAAATATACTGCCATTAATGAAGTTCTCACAGTTTCAGAAAAGCTGTTCATATTGTGAAAGCTTTTTTTATTTTTTTTTTTTTTTTTTAACATTATGTGGCCTTTTCTGGTTCAGCTTTACCCAATCAGCCCAACACGCTCTTGGTCACTGCCCTTGCCCTCCACGTTCTGCGGCTAATTTCTCTGTGCATATTGGCTGCACAGGTGAGACTTTTGGCTCTTCTGTCTGAATTCCTTCTGCTCACAGGAGTGGCAGGGCTGGCAGAGCCCCTGGCTCTTTCTCCTGGCGCAGAGCAGGAGGTGGGGATGCCCCTCGGGAGGCTGCAGACCCTCTGCCCTGCCTCCTGTATGAGTCTCGCCTGCCCAACGCCACAGCATGTTTAGCTGCATCAGCTACACTGATCTCACTGCAAAGACAAATTGCCCCTGAGAACGGTCACCCTCAGCCTTGCACTGACTCAGTGTCTCCCGTTTCCACATCAAGGGCCATCCTATGGGGTTCTTCTGCTATTTCACTCCTTCCAGGGACCAAGATCTCTCTCTCTCTCCAAGACAGCATGCTATTTTAGTAGAGTTTTGTTTTGCCTGGAAGTAGACATTGTTTTGTGCCCAATACTAGTCAACAAATAAGCACAAAGAAACTCTCTGTGTTTGGTAAAGGCTGAGGAGATGTGTGAGACAGATCTCAGGTCTTCAGTTTAGGACCAGCCTCTGAGAAAGTCCTCTTGCCCTGAAAAACTTCACTTCTGGGAATGGAAATCCATGAAGCTTCAGCCCAGGAAAAGAGAACAGGATGAACATGAGCAACAGATTATTTATAGACCTTAATCAAAGAAATTCAGCATTTCTTTGAGGAAATTTCTGATCAGTCATATTAAACATCTGTCTCACAAACAGGCAAAATTTGATGGGATCTATGATCTAGTGTAAGATCAGCAGGCCATTTTGTCCCCATTGACTGTGTCACAGGTCTGAAAAGGTCTGTTCCATCTACAGCTCCTTTTCTGGGACTCTTTTCAAAAAATAATTGCAAAGTAAAAGCATGAATGTATCCATGGGGTAAGGCAGTGGACATCTCTTTTGTCCTTGCAGCTCTGCCTTTCACAGATGAATCCTGCAGACTTTCCACATCTATGCTTCAAAAGCCATTATCACCGGATCAAAATGATGCAGCCACAAGTAGATCACCACTTCCTCTGCAGATCAACCTTTTACGTAACATCAAGATCAGAATATTTGACTACAAAGTGGGAGAGTGGCTTCTAGGCTCTACTTGGCTTGAGCAGCGGGGTTAACCTCCTTTATGTCCACTGCAGAAAACCACCCTAACTGCCAGGCTTCAGGATACCCTGCGTCCAGAAATGTTCAGTTCTACCCTCCTCTTGAGGCTGTGCTGCCTGCAGCCTGGCACACCAGTCACAAGGACAAACAGAAAGCAGGTTAGCGCTGGCCAGGTAGTTCATATCTTCAGCTAGGAACAAGAAGATCTGGAGCTTCCAGTCCCAGGTTTGGATCTGGGTTTTATCCTACTTCAGTAGCACAAAGGGGAACATTCAGCTCTGCCAGGCAGACAGAAGAAAAAATGTAGGACCTGCTGAAACCAAAGAGACCGGGTCCTTAGTGTGAGTAGGGGTGACTGCTACAGTGGACAAACTTGTAGCTGAAGTCACCTTTGTGACCAAATGGCCACCTTGACACCTCTGACCTTCACAGACTTGTATTTCTGTAATATCTGATAACCAGCCTTCCCTCTCAACTTAATGGGTAAAAGCAGAGTGACCACAGGCATCTGACACATGAATTGAAATCTTGCAATTAACCTCCTTTCAGAAGCAAAGGATTTTGACAAGGATCTGATGATAAGCTTGAATTAAGAGCACTTTGTGTAGCCATTTGATTTTTGTTTTAAAATGTTTTTACATTGTGCTTTGGATCCTTCTGTTCCCGCGCAACACTGACCTTGCCTTCAGATTTTGGCATGACTTTTTAGTGGTTTTTTCATGGTATAATGCTCAGAAACCTAAGTTTTCCTGCTTAACTTTGCGGAGTGAAGGGATCATACAAAGACCGCCAACTTTCTGGATTCACTTACTGCATCAGCTTTATTAGAACACCAAGTGTTATTGAAAATGTAGCTCACTAAATAAAAGACCTTTTTTCCCTCTATGCAAGCAGGGCTTTTTTTGTTCCTACTGGCACATGCATATGAGTAGACTGCTGCCCTGAACATTACCTTTTTCAGGTAAAGAAAAAAGAAAATAAATCACTTTCTATCAACAGTCCAGGGAAAGATTAAAACCTCGCCCAGAAATGTGACTGTTAATTTACAGAAACCCATAAAAGCCAGGCTGGGTGCCAAGCAGTGCAGCATTATTTGTGCTCAAGCATTCTTTCCTTCTTTATGTTCATCAGTGCATGACTCGTTAGACAACTCATTCCATACAGACAGATGAATAATTGTCTCAAGCAGACACGGCTTACAGTCCTCCTAACTTCTCACATCAACTGGATGTGCTGTAAGGAGCGGCATTCTGCTGTATAAAATATATTCTATAACTTAAAGATATTTGTTAGTGAGTTAAAGGCTTGGGCACAATCACACCATGAGCCCAAAGCATGAAAAGGGGAAGGAGCAAAAGAGAACAATCTCACCAAGTATGACTATTAGTATTTGTGGTACTGCTGTAACAAACTGTTTTACTACTCTTATAAACTTTGCTTAGTGCTTCATAATGTTATAAAATAAATCTGGAAATGGGGAGCCATCATTTACTGCATAATTTTTAGTAAGATCCTGCAGGGATGTGGGCTTGGCCCCCTGCTCCTCAGTATTCATGTTGGAGAACTAAGAGAATATAAACTCCCTGCTAGAGAATTGCAGTGAAAAATGAGTGGTGTGCTCAGGAAGGCATGGGAAAGGTCAAGTTACACAGTGTGTTGTGGATTGGTTGGCAAGGTGGGTTCATTCAGACAAAGTTATTTTAATATGCAAACTCATACATTATGAAACAAAGACAAAATGGGTTACACATGATGTGAGACCATATCCCAGCAGGCAGGTCACTGCAGAAGACCTCATCATAGCAGCAGATAACTGGAGTTCCTGGTGCACAGCAATATCGAATATGGGACAAGAAGCAACACTACCAGCTGGAGAACTTCGTCCAGTTTAGCATTCATAATTTTCCAAAAGGTAAAGTGGGGAAAGAAAGCCCAGAAAAAAGAGAACAGAATAACCTGAATCTTCGAAATTGAAGAATTTAAGCAGCTTAATTTTATTTCGTTTTCCAAAAGAAATGCTATTGAACAGAGGCTTCTTGAGAAGACAATTTTTATAAGAGAGGTCTCTCAAATTTACTAAGAAAAGCTCTTGACAGCACCCAGGTACTGGAAGTTAAAATTAGACAAAATGTGACAGCATGTTTAACTGGGATGAGGCACTACGACACCTTACACTAACAGAGGTAAGGGACTCTGCCATCACACCACATCTCTAGTCAAGGTCAGATACTTTCTAAAATGCATGTTATAGCTCAAATGGATTTGGGAATCTAGGTTGACTCTTTAAGCTCAAGTTTTATATACGTAACAGTGAGGCTACATGATCAGGCACAACGGTACCGTTACAATAACGGTGATGACACCCATTTAAAGTGGGCATTTTCTTCAATTCCTTCTGCTTGGACAATGTGGAATCAACATGGACAATTTTGTTGTGTGTGTTTTAACCTCAAGATTTTGCTTCCCTCTCAAAATTTAGATTGAAACATGTACAGTAAAAAATTTACAGAATATGCATTTTCTTCGGAGTGTCCAGATAATCCCTACACTAACATTTTGAATATTATTCATATCTGATAAAGAGATACTTCTTATTGCATGTCATCACCTACCTGTCTACTGACTGGTAAAGGTGACTGTGAAGCTTGGCAGTGCTGGAATCCTTGCCTGCTTGTCTCCTACCTGACTGCATGGTAACCATGACTTTTGAGATGGGAGCTACTAAGAATTAGCAGCAATACTACACATAATGCTACATAGTTAAGATAGCAATGAGGTCCTAGGTACAGAACATACACACTTCATGTGTGGTGTATATCTCATATTCAGTGCATTTGTAGCTTGCAATTCTTGACATGCACAAGGCTGGAGGTGCCTGCACTAACCTTTGGCAACAGTTATGAGGGGCTGAAGCCAACAATCGCTGTGCCTGGAAGGCACAAAGCAAAGTGACAGGTTTCCTACTGATTCTTGGAAGTAGCAAGCTGTCCCATGCCTGGCAAGAGGCTTCTCCAGAATGGCCATGGTGGTTGTGCAACATGCGTATTAGCACTTGCACAGCAACACGTAGTTGACAACCTACCAGTCAACACCAGGAGCCGTTTGGGCTTGTGAGGCACCTGCTGCAGGAGAAACTGGAGAGCCTCCTACTGAACAAACAAAGCAAGACAGAAAACATTCTCATGGAAAGGAAGTAAGAAATCAGTATTCAGGGTTCAGCTCCTGGGATAAGCCTTCAGCAGGGCTGCTGTCATATATTCTCTGAAAATATGATACAGTCCTACCTCCTGGCATTGTTATTAATCATGTAAAATGCACAAGACTATATATACCATCCCTGGAGGTGCTGAACAGACACGCAGATGAGGTTCTTAGGAACATGGTTTAGAGGTGGACTTGACAGTGCTAGGTTAATGATTGGACTCGATGATCTTAAAGGTCTTTTCCAACCAAAATGATTCTACGATTAAAAGTCTGACATTTTTCAAGTTTTCTACTTTAGGCCAAGTAGAGGAAAAGAAAGTGAAACAGATGCAAGTAGTTGTAGTCATAAAAGTCGTAGCAGGAACACCCTGACAAAGCTAGCAACAAGTACAGAGTAACTCTTACCGGGTTTTCAGTCTGGTTGATTCCAATAAGGAAGACAAGCTCAGAGAAGAAAAGGGCAGCCACTAGGTTTTTGTGGATACTGTGCAAGTTGGAACGTAGCGTGCGGATCAGGACCAGCAGTATGAAGGTGATCAGCAAAGCCACCAGCGAGATGGATACAGTTGTGTAAGTGACGATCTTCAGAGGAAGCACCTCTCCATTCTGTAAAAGACAGAGTGACAGGACCATCACGAGTTTTCCCTTCCCCCTTCCCCTTTCCTTTCTATATACTACTTGGAATGTCTATGTTTTCATGGAGATTTGCTTTAGGACCAACAAGGAGTGGACGATGCCACCTCTTAAATCACTCAACATGTTGAGTGTGTATGGGTAGCGCCCAGAGAGACCTATGGTGTTTATGTCTTTGTCCCTGCTAGTGTAATTCTAGACGGACCCTGTATCAAGTGATGCCACGACTACCATGTGTTTGTAATCCTTGTCTTGCTCCCTGCTCTGCAGCACAGCCTGGCGCAGTTCTGCACTGCCAGCTATGCCGTGCACCGGCCAGGTACGAAGCTCCTCTGAGCAGACCCAATGGCAGGCACTGTCAGGCAAGGGGCAACATGGTCCCGACGTGCTGCAACATGGGATCCATCTGCTGACAACGCTGTGAGTCACCTTCAAAGCTCAAGCTCTGAATCAAAGTCTTTGAAAACCAAAGCCCTCGAAAACCACGAGCCTGACATCACCCACCTCTCGTTTCGAAATGTCCATCAGGACAGCAAAGCTGGTTATGTGGTTGCACTGGCAAGCGACGTGGCTGTGGTTTCTGGAAAACAGCTCACATCCTCTGGAGGACCAGGCACCTGTCCCGCCAATCCTGTGGGGAAAAAAGGCATTTCTGAGAGCTGTCCTCTGACCTCCCCTCACCTCCCGCTGCTATTGCAGCTCTTGCTCCATAACCAGAGAGGACAGAAATATTTATAGCAGCCACCTGCCTGAAAGAATATAATCAATTTTAAAAGCCTTCAGTTGAAGCAGTTTCTGGTATGACACCTGGATTTGACAGCCAGATTTTGTGGTTTTCTAACAATCAATTTTGAGTTCAAAAAAATATTTTAAAAATTGCTTTTGGGTCAGTAACCACACAAGCAGTAGGGGGAAGTGATTGCACAGAGCAAACTGGTGTAACAAAGGTAGAAAATACCAAAAATGCAGAGAGATACGTGTTTTCGAGGCATCTCTGTTTCCCTAGATGTAGACACTACTTGTAGAGCTCCTATGTGAAATATGTTTCAGCAGGAATGTGATTTTGTTAGAGTTTTCCTCTGAAAAGTACACAAGAAAAGGTTAAAACCAGTAAATAATATTTCATATCAGGATATCTCTTGTATTAACATTGAGGAGGTACTGCTCCCTTAAAAATTCTTCCCTGTGCAGCCTTGGTTAAGTCCAGTGACTTCAGGAATTATTTTGTATGAGTATTATTAATTATTCTATTCTGAATTTAATGAGTAATAAAAATAGTCTTGTAGTTACTGAAAGAGTTTTTAATTAGAGATGACAGGACATCTTTTTCATTCAGCAATAAAATATTTGTTAAACAGTTTTAATATCACTTTCTCTTGAAAAGTACTCACTTCTAAAAAATTCTTTCATTACATGCAGTTTAAGAGCTGCTTTTTAACTGTGGCTGTATGAAGACATAACACAGACAACAATGCCATTGAATTTGCCAGCAAATAGCTAATAGATGAATCACTTTAGAGCTAATGAGTTAT
Organism: Nesoenas mayeri; assembly: GCF_963082525.1. Classification (NCBI taxonomy): domain Eukaryota; kingdom Metazoa; phylum Chordata; class Aves; order Columbiformes; family Columbidae; genus Nesoenas; species Nesoenas mayeri. Next base: position 17,060,048 of record NC_137541.1, read on the forward strand.
TCAAGCCCATACGATGTTTAAAAATTTATTGCAAAGGATTTGCCATTCCCTCATAGTTGGCAGAATCGTCTGTACATAGCAGCAATTACACCACTACACATGCAGGCAAATAGAGGAGTTTATTATTGCAAACATAATAGATTTCTCTTGCATCTTCAATCCTTTCAACGATATAATCTCCTGAAGCTTTTGACTAGGAGGCAAACATTTCCTGGGTTAGTTTGCTCTTTTATTTCCAGCACTGGATATTGCCTTTTAATGGACTTTTCCATAGGTTTATTAGAGTTTTTGGATCATTAGGAAATGAGGAACAGCTATTCCTTACCCTGGGCAGACAATACGATCCTCTCATTATACACCTGGTTTTATGGTTGAAAATTGCATTATATAAGTTACAATATTGTGAAATCATAACATATAAAGCATGCAGTTACCTCTCAACACATTTTCTTTCATTTTATCCACACTCTTGAAATACGTCCAACAGGACTGTGCTGTCTCCACAATGCCATAAAGCCAACAAAACACTTGCGAGAATATACAGTTCTTAAGATTTTTCACATTTTCAAGAAAAACATGTCTGTATCTTTAACTTTACTGAATACAAAAGACCTAAATGAGCCATTTTCAGAATTTTCAATCTTTTCCCTCACACTTCCCTCCTAGAGAGTCAAATACTCTTTGCTTATGTTCTGCTTATATATTAGGATTGCTTCCAAAAAACTGGAAGAGGTCTAATGTCCCAAAGAAGGTATTTCCCCTCCCTTTAATTTTTCACTAAAACAAATGAAAGCAAATCCATAATAGCTAATGGAAGGCAAGTTTCTTCTTATCAGTGTAAACGCCTTTGGGTTGACTTTTGATTCCAAAATTTATAATCCTTACTCATATAATTTCATCTGCAAAACCTCCGTCCTCCTTCGCACCAACACAAAGACTTTGTTGTGTAATTTTTTGTACTGGCCCTGGCTGAGGCATCAAGAGTGGGTGCCTGCTTGCCATGTACTTTGTCCATAGTCACTAGAGTGTAACAGAAGATGCGGCCCATGTAAGAACCGAATAATCTCCTGGAGATGCCCTCCTAAAAAGAGTGCACGGGGCAAGGAAAGTCCTGACCTAGGGACCTCAGATGAGCCACGAATTCAGGCACTGGAGTTGGACTATGCCTGTCCAGATATACATCTGTGGGCCAAAAGCATGAGCAAATACAAGGAAATCGTGAGATTTATTATTGCTGGGTGAAAAAGAACCCTGCAGAAAGACATGATAGCACTGTGTTTGTTAGAAATCACATGGCCAATCCTTTGTTTGACGAGTTATGATGATTATTTCCATTTTCTCAGGTTGGAGGGAAGTGACTACATGGCTCTGTTCCACCAGGAATCAGTTGCCAGTTGAATAAACTGAGCGAAATGGGTTTTCCTCCAGAATTATTGTCCTGGGCAGAACTTCCTTGCTACTGAGACAGATGCCAGGCACAGCCCTAAAGCAAGCAGGATACATACGTGATGGAGTGATTCCAGAAGACACAGACTGGCTTTGTTCTCTCCTCTGTTTCCAGCATGGAGTACTCCACGATGATGGGCTTTTCCATCAGGTTGGGAGGAATCTCCCCATCACTGTGAACGGCTGTACTCACTACAGGTGTGTTAATAATAGGACGATTTGGCAATCTGCAGAAAGAGAAAAATTGTATGGTGACCTAAGCGTTAAAATGCAAAGCACTGATTTGGTAGGTTCGGCAAGTAAAAGATTTCCAGTTGCTGCCACTCAGAAAGCGAAGTAGATGCACCATCAGCCTTCTGCACAACTGTGTTTCCAAAAGCTGCTGGCACTCCTGACGTGGTTGTTCTCCCACAGCGTGCCAGAGGAGGACAAGAGACAGAGTTGCGGTGACAACTGCAGCACAGGTGACATTTAGCCAGTAGAAAAGCAGGTCTGCCTCCCCTGCACACTCGGAGCAAGTGGAAGAAAGGGTCTGCACAACTCACAGACAGGTTTGAAGTTTACCTCAAGCTTCTTCGGTCAGGATCGTAGTTTTCAGGCAGGAGATGTCCCAGGGATCGGTATATAATGACCATGGCAACAGTATGATGTGTGGAGTCATCTGGGTGTCGCTTCTTTCTCTTTGCAAAGGTGTTCTCAGGGCTTAGAACATCACTGTTCACCTTAGAGGACATTTTTTGGTTTGAAGGCTTCATTGTAGGCACTGCTATGGAATTAACACAAATATTAAATTATTTCCAAAAAACTTTGGAGCTACCATTTAAACTGGCAATTTTACTTTGCAAAGATACAGAGATGTGACTGTTGTTATAACTCTAGGCTCACAGCATTGAGCATGCTCCTAATGTTATATTTGATATTTTAAATAAAATTTTAGCTCATTTCACAGTTATATAGGTGACAATCAAATAATCATCAAACCATAAATAATCATTTAGCCTAGCTAGAAAATAAGACATTTCTAAGCTAGAAGATCCATTAGGAAATAAATACTCTGTGCATGATTTAAGGAGAACCTTAAAACAATAGGCATGATATTAAATTGCATATATTTTTATATATGGCAAAGCTAGTGTTATAACAACTGGTCACATGGGTGCTCTCCCTGCTAATTCTCTTATATATTGAGCTTTCAGTTTTGGCAGTATCTCTTAAAATTCACATTCGCTTTTTCTTTACAGGAAAGACACAGGTCATATAAGCAGGTGCCCTATTTCTGACGACAAAGCCATAAAGATGTATTAGCTTATTCACTGTTATGTGTTCTTTTCACAAGTGTTACTGTTTCCCCATTTGGAGGATATTCAGCCATGGTATGTGTATTATAACTGCACTTTGGGTTAGCCTCTCTCTTTCCTCTTGCCCAAGGTAACTCAGCAATCTCCGGTACATCAGAGACGCCGGGAAGCAGGTACTTCCCCACGTATTCTCCCTCATCTTCCATCTCCCTGCACAGCTCAAGACCTTTTATTTGCTGTCTAGTTCTGATAACATGGCTCTGCTCCCAGGTTTGGATTCTCCATCTCTCACCCCAGCTCCCTCCATCTCTGCAAGGACCAGAGGCAGGTGGCTGTGGGGCTGCAGGCTCCGGGCAGCCATCCTGTCCCACCCCATCCTGGTGGGAACGGACACAGAGTGCGTCTCCCGCTTTGACAGGGTTGGAGGGGCCATGAGCGAGACCTGACAGACAGGTACAGCCAGTTACGCAGACCCCCGCGCTCCCACCGCTGCCGGCAGGCAAAATGCCTCACAAGTATGCGCAGCTGCTGCAGCCCTAAATAATGTTCGCTTGTGTAGACGGTTTCCCCGTTCTCACCCTCGTACCGCTCCGCTGCAAGAGGATTAATCACGCTCCTTGGGAGCTCGTCAAAATTGCCCTCCGAACGGCAGCAGAAGGGTTTTACCTTTCCTGTCTGAGGGTCTGAACAAAGTATCAGGGAAGACAACAGACGACTCCAGATCTTTTGGATAATCTTCTTTAATCTCATGAAATCGTGGTATTCTAGCTCCCGTGAAATTAGACTTGTCAAAGATGTCAACAGCAATAACTAGGGAAAAAAAAGATCCCACAAAATTAACTTCAATGCTTTCAAATATGATATTGTGAAAAAATGAAATAGGATTGAAAGGTTAAAATACCTGCACAATGCAGAGAAGACATCTAAACTCCAAAATACAAAGTCAAATTTAATTTATCTCAATTAATACCTTAAGTGACAATCCAAAGCTTATGTGCCAGCATTATGCTACATTTATCAAATTATAAATTTATGTTGCAGTGGAAAGGAATTCACAAGACAGTATATCATACTAGAAAAATACTACTGAAAACACTGGAAATACAGAAGAGGCATGTTCCAATTTCAGACATGCTTCTTGTAGGAAAGACTAAATCTGCTGCTTCAGAAATATAGTTCTACTTCTGTTAAATGGTAGAGTCAGCTGAGCAAGGAAAATAACCTGGATTTTACCCGGGACTACTCCTTAGTCCTCCAGTTCTCCTTCCTCTACACTAGCAGCTCCTCTCTGGTTCACCTCATCAGCTCTGCCTGTTGTCTAACTGCCAAAATATTTAAAAGCAGCTGAGTTGGCTTGAACTCTCCAATTTCAGAGAAGTCATTGAGTGCCAATTTAGGTGTTCAAATAAAAGTGAGAAGCTGGAAGTCCTGGGGGTAACCCTACACTGAAAGCTGTGATCCACTGCAAGTTTCTATATGAAGAAATATCCAAGTTAAGATCTGCAAATTCCCACTCCTTTCCTAGTCTCTAAATAACTCCCAGATGAGCCATTAGGAAACTCCATTAACACCATGTTCACCTGGAAAAACTGTTCAAAGGAAAACAGGCCTCTTTCAGGCCCGAGTTGCCTCATCCCTCCCAACCTCATGCCTTTTTACTCAGGAAGAGCTGGTAGAAAAAAATCACAATTTACAACCTGCAAGAAATTCTGGTTTTTGTTTTCATCTTGGTTCAGTTTGGTAAAAATACTGAGCGTATTTTTTTTTCTGAGTGTGAGGATAAAAATATTTTCATTCTGATAGTCCTGAATCAAAAGGAAATGTTCTGGTTTATTAAACAGAAATCAAAGTATTTCAGTTTGGCTTAGTTCAACAATAATCCTTCCCCCAATGGTGTTGATGAAGGGCTTTATAAACTTTGTAGCTTGAATGTCTCATGCCTTTGCTTTTTATGCCCTTGTGACCGTGGACATGAAGCACTCTCAGGAGAAGGTCTGTAGGCAAAAGTAAATTCACTTCTTAAACCAATGGGTGTAGTTGGGAAAATAAGACGGGGTTTTAGGCATATAAACCCTGCTTCAGGTCTAAAATAATAGCAGTAGCTTAAAAAGCTAAATACAAGTTCAGGCTGATAATAATTCAGACCACCTCTGAAAGAAAAACCAGAGAGCAAAGCTGCTCGGGAGGGACCTGTGCAGGTCACCCAGCTCAGCCTCAGCGCCCGCTCAGAGCAGGATCATCACCAACCCCCGACCTGCTCACGGTGTTGGTGCTGGGGAGAAAATGGAACAGAGAGGGCAGGGGAGAAAATGGGGAAAGAGACCGACCAGGCTGTGGTTGTGCTTCACTTGCACATTGACCGTGGGGACATTGGTGAAGTGTCACAGTCCTGCAAGTGCAGGAACTGCCCTCTGCTTGTGAGGGGAGGCATTTACTGGAATAGGTGGGGAAAGTATCTGAGTATGTCTGACATTTCCTTCTCAGCTTTGACCCATTCTGGAAGTTTTGGACCCCAAGGAATTTGCTCTTACGATAGGTTTTGAAAGGCTTAGAGGGTGTTTGAGGGCTTGGATGGGTGATTCTGAGAAAATACCTTTCACCACAGGAATTTCTACAGAAGATGATTTTCTGGATAGGTTCCAGCATAGGAAAGCATGTGAAAATCAGAGGTATATGATCAATAGTAGGGTTTTTTTCTTGTACTGCAGTAATTCTTCAGGTGGTGGTGGTGTGATTCTTTCAAAAACATGATTTACTCTGTTCAGCTAGGTGGTCTCAAAAGGCATTACCTTTACTTACCAACTTTCTCCTTCCTACCACCTGTATACTACTGCAGCTGCAACAAAATGCCACGCAGAGCAGTGGCACAGCCCAGAGGGAAAACAGACCAGGCATCTCCCAGGAGACCCCCCATGGCAACTGACTTGAAATGAATGCACTGATCAGATTAGAAAACCCAAGTATGTTGTTTCTCCGTGGGCACTACTAAAGCAAACAACTAGTACCTATATCTAGTACATTTTTAAAGCCCTAATAAAAAAGGCAGTTTTCAACAGAAATACTCACTCATGTTAGGGGCAACGATGACAAAAGGTCTCAAGTAGGTTTTCTTCATGTTCTGGGCCACGTTGTTGAAATATTCCTCATAGTGCCTGAGCAGATGAGCAGTGCCACCCTCTGTTCGCTGAATTTGCTCCCAGTGCTCCTTGTTGCTGGGGTCCAGTAGAGCACTACCCACTTTGATAATATTCTGAGAAACAAAGTACAAGCCTAAATTATGAAGCAAACAAAGTGCTGGGTTTCAAGTGAGGAATATTGAAAATGATTGGCATTACTGCCTCAGGTGAGCATCTAATGAAATATTTTAATGCAGGCATGTTCTGCTGCAGCCGTATGAAAATATGCACACCAGTTACTCACCTTGAGGGTTTTTTGCTACATAAAGAAAATCCCTCCAAACTTTTTATGAGCAAAGTAAGCCGAAGTTGGAGGTTGTAAGAGAACTGCCTACTTTCTTTCCCCTTTATGACAGGAAACGTAGCAAGAAAATGCAGAAGGAAAGCTTAACCATATTTTCTTTGTCTCAGAGAAATGAGAGACAACAAAAGCAGAATCTTTGGTATGTAGGCTGAAGAATGGCCACAAAGAAATTAAAATAATGTGATATGTTAAAAATCAAAAGAAAGCCATAAGATAGCAATATTCCTCTCTTTTATTTAGATTTTCATTTTTTAATTTGTTGATTCCTGGACAACTAACATGGTGAAGAATGACAAGAGCAAATATTAACTGATACATAAAAACTTGAAGATTTATAAGAAAACTTCAGTTATGTTGTTCTCCTCCCATTTTTATGTTGCTTACAAACGGTGTTAAAATGGAAATTCTAGCTGAGGACCTGCCCCTTCTGCCCTTTCTTACAAGAATATCCAAAGGGACCCCCAGACTGAATGGAGGAAGACTCCAAAAGAGAGTCTTAAATGGTTTAAATGGGAAAGGCACTAAGAAGTTTTTAATCTTGGTTTACACATGAACTATATTGTTGTGTCAAAACTTAATTCCTAACTAAGGTAAAATTTGCATAAATGATGGTAGGAACTAATAACCTCCAACCCTACAATAGCAAAGGCAAATATTTAGGCTTCATTTAGAAGAAGATGGGTAAGATGCTGTATTCTCTAAGTACTGTCTGATGTTGTGAGCCTGTACCTGAGATAAAAGAGGCTGCCAGTATGGTCACTTTTATCTAGGGTGAGAAGCACTACACGGTTCCCCAGGAACACAGGAGACACACGCTGTACTTGGTGTTTGTGAATGTTATTGTACTTGGCTCCTTGGTGTTTGTGAATGTTATTTATTTTTTTTATTATCCATTTTTCAGGTTTCTACCTGAAACTATTAAAAAAAAAAAAAAAAAGAATTCCTTCTCCTCTTGTGCTCTCTCAGTCTGGGATGTTACCTTGTTTTTACTCATTATTTTTCAAATTCCTGACCTATCCTAAAAATATTTAGGGAGTTCTTGAAAACATCATTTGTATGGGTTTCAGTGCCAAGTGCAGAGAATAATAAATTAAAGCAGAGGTTTCTAAGCATTTTTTTCACTTATTGTTCTTGCTTTTACTTAACAAAACATGCTAAAAATGAAGTTTCTTCTCTCTGAATGGGGGAATTCACTCCCTCCACAGCCCGCAGGTGCAAGTCTGTCAGCACAGTGTCTCCTTAGGAAAACCCAAATCTCTTGAAATCTGCTGCATCTAAAATGTTAGGCCTCTATAACCAACTTCCCATTCTAAACTGAGAAGACTGTCTAATTTGTGAAACATATTAAGCAACTACATTATATTCACTCCACTTTGGTCGAAGACAAATTTAATTATCCATTGTTATAAAACTTTTATGGGGAACTGTAAGGGCTCAGCACAGTATGTAGTTATCTCTTACTTCATTGAACTCCACGTCCCTTGTGGCTGCCAGGTCAAACCCTTGCTGCTGGCTCTCATATCGGAGGACCCGGATCATCATCTGGTATGCTGTCCTCACATCGTTGCCATACAAGCTGGGTGTGTATTTGGTGGCATTCTGCAGCACTCTCACGATTCGTATGGTTTTGTCACCATCCAATTTGGTCTCGTTGTGGTGTAACTTCTCATTCTGAATTAGACAAGAAGGAAAACAAAACCTAATGATGTAACTTTTTTTTTTTTTTCATTCTAGTTACCAAAAATATCACCATTTAGGGATTTTTGGCACATTTACAAAAACAATCATAATTTAAGGATTTTTGGCACGGAGTTGTTTGATCAAAATCGTGTTTGTCTTGAGAAAAGGAGGACAGGACAATTCAATGGAAAATGTAACTGAGAACCAAAAAAACCACATGGGGCTCAAGTCAAAAGATACAGTGCGGGGATATCAAACTGGAGTCTGAATTGATGATAATTTACAAAATACAGGCAAAACCAATAAAACATGGCTTACCATGACTTTTAGATCCACAAAAGTGCTGGTTGTGCAGTTGAAAAGATCAGGAGGTAGCCAGCCCTTCTCAATGTTACAATGGCGAACTGCATTTCCTGAAGGAAATTAAGTGTTAATGGTAAATAACGCTCTGAATTGTGCTGGGTAAGTCTTCATAGATTTCAATTATCCTAGGCTTTCAGATTTCCTACATCTTCAAGTTTCTTAGAGTTATGCACATATTTCACTTTCCTGTCTGAGAAAAGTTAAATCCTACTAATCTTCGTGAATCATTTACCCCAGGCTTTAGAGAAAAGTTAGGCAAGCTTCAATATCTGCCCAACCGCTCTCAGCCTCACTGCCCTAACGTTCTCAAATGAATTCAGCAATTTATTGATACCAAATATGAGAAAGACTGTGCACTTCCTAAACATTTCTGAAAACATATCCCTGCTCAGATTCCTGTGCAACAGCCTGTACAGGAAGACCCCCTGGACAAGTGCTGTCTTCATGTCGAAACGTGCCAGCACCTTCGCATGCTGCATATGGGAAACACTTCAGCCAACGTGTACAATAATTGCCTTTAGCCTCTTGTCAATGGTCTGTGAGCAGCTTACCGTTTAATTTAGCCTGTTATTTTGTACTATTTGTCAAATCATCTTCTCGGTTGTGGATCGTTCACGGTGAATTGCATGTTATCAAATTCAAAATTTACATTGTGCTAGTTAACTTGCACATAACATTTTGTGTGTGTCTACGAATTATAATTAATTGAATAGTATCTAATTATATTCTTTCTCTTCCATGATTAGGCAAATACAATTAAGCTTCAGATTCTTAGCTTGAATATTCATACTATAAGGTTTACTTTTTTGAATGTGCTGTAAAATGCCCTTAAAGTTTGCAATTCCTATATGTACCCTTGCCTGCTAGCCTACTTGCTAGAAGAGACACTGCTGTCAACCACAAGCACAGTGCAGAAAACTTATTTTAGTTCAACTTCATAGTGCTTAATAATGTAAATATTCTTCACTTCAATATTATTATTATCATATTATCATATTATATAATATATAATAATATAATCTATACTATATATAATATAGTATATAATATATAATAATATATAACAATATAATAATATAATAATATAATATATAATATATTATTATAATAATATTCTATCCCCTAAAATGCTCAGAACAAGAGCTTGTTTGACCAGAAATCTTCTGCACACCTACAGGCAGTGACCTCCTCTCAGTAATATTTGGGGAAGTCACACAACCATTTATAACCCCTTGAGCCTGAGGAGCGCTTGCAGCAGAGAGTTATCAGGCCCAGAAATGAGGTAGAGGTCTCATTTCCCACAGAACAGCCTACGGAAAAGATTGTAAACTCAATAACCTGATGAACATTTTCAGGGACATGTGAGAAAAGCAGATTGTCATTTGTTTGCTGTACAAAACGACACAGCTCTTGTGCTTCATAAAATGCATTATTCAGCTGCCTGAATTATGGGTTAGAGAAAAGATGCTGAGTGGAAAAATGGAAGTTCTGTTGTAACTCTTAGCTTTATTAGCCTGCAATGCTAGTAAAGTAATCATCACATAAATGATTTTCCTCCTTTTATCTTTGCCCAGAGGAGCTGTATCACTAAAGAACATGTGCAAGTCGCTAGAAACTAAGAGTTACATGTATAAGAATTGCTTGATAGAGTAAACAGAAAACTGGATTGTGTTTTTTTCTTTTAAATACAGATACAGATTTTCTGTTCTTTAGATGCGTTTATCTGCTGCACTTTTGTACTTATTTTTTGCTACTATTCCAAATGTATTTTAACAATGCTTGAGTTTCAGCTAGCTAAACTTTTCTGCTCATGATATGCATGAGCTATGCTGTAATCTCTAGACTAAATGAATTAACACCATTCCCTATGTACACATTTTTTTTCTCTGTTTTTCCCCTCAAACATGCATGTAGATAAAACAGTTAATGTTCTACCCAGGGAACTTACCCACTGATCCCTTAGGACATGGCACAGCAGCTGGCTGGCCAAATTTGGTCTGTGGCCACCAAATACCAGCCTCGAAAGCTTTGGGACAGCCATTATAAATTACTGAAAACAGAAAAAAAAATGATGCAATTTTTCTAACAAGATAAAAATCACAACAAGGAGATATTTCTTCCTGCCCAAAGGACCTTCCTGCAATTCCCAAGTCATCTGCAATGCCCTCCCAGTGGTAACCTGTCAGCTGCTCCTCATCCAGCAGCGCGGGCAGACAGGTACAGGCAGAGGAGAGCCCAGGATGATTATGGGGCTCTGGATTTTGGCTCTGCCTATCTCTGCCTGCTCCTTTATTGTGGGAAAACGTTTCCCCTTCATTTCACCCACACACTGTGGCGAGACGGCTGCTGCAGCAGCTTTGTGCTGATCACAGGAGGGTGGGTGGATGAGAGGAAAGGTGGGACAGGCAGGACGGGACAGAAAGGCTTGGGCTGTGTGGTGCTGCCTCTGCAGGCAGAAGGCGTGAGGGCTCTCGCCTACCTCTTCAGCACAGCAATACAATGCTGCACAGGCAGATACCTCAGGTTTCAAACAAAATTAGGATTAGTGTTCTGCCCTCTGCCCCCCCGGCCCAGCTAGCTATATTTCCATTTGATGAAAATTAAAGAAACATGAGCTTTTTTATTTATCTCCAGCCCTTGTGAGTCATACTGGCACAGATTTAGGTGGAGGGGGTCCAAGTTTAGGCTGCTGCAGCTCCCATTGTTCCTGGTGGAGCCACCTCTTTGGGCTCACATGTGCCCCAGGATGCTGCATGGCCATGGCTGCGTGACCCCTTGTGTCCCCCCGCCGGCGGCCCTGATACCGCACAGCCCAGCTGAGCAGCAGCACTGGCTGGACAGGAGGTACCTTCACAGCCCTTCACGGTCACTTCAGCAAAGGGGTTGTCGCAGCGGTTGCACTGCCGCCCTATGACGCCAGGCTTGCAAGGACACTGTCCCGTCTCCATGTCGCAGGCACGTGTGTGGGAGCCGGATGGGAAGCAGTCACAGGGGTAGCAAGTGTCACTGCTCTGGGGCCTGTAGTAATTTGCCTAGAAAAAACAAAATTATAGACAGAAGGTATTTGGCTTGTATTGCAAATTGCTTGTGTTTCTGAAATCCTGTTCTAACAGCATGTGCATCAACCTAGCAAGTGACAGGACATGAAGAAATGGCCTCAAGTTGTGCCACAGAAGGTTCAGATTGGATATTAGGAAACAACGCTTCACAGAAAGGGTTGTAAAGCACTGGAACAGGCTGCCCAGGGAACTGGTGGAGTCACCATCCCTGGTAGTGTTTAAAAGATGTGTAGATGTTTAGTGCTAGGGTTAGGTTATGGTGAGTGTCATGAGGATGGAGCCAGGCTCTTCTCAGTGACAACCAATGGTAAGACAAGGGGTAATGGGTACAAACTGAAACACAGGAGGTTCCACTTAAACTTGAGAAGAAACTTCTTCTCAGTGAGGGTAACAGAGCACTGGAACAGGCTGCCCAGGGGGGTTGTGGAGTCTCCTTCTCTGGAGACATTCAAAACCCACCTGGACACCCTCCTGTGTCACCTCATCTGGGTGTTCCTGCTTTGGCAGAGGGATTGGACTGGATGATCTTCCAAGGTCCCTTCAATTCCTAACATTCTGTGATTCTGTGACTCAATGATCTCAGGGATCTCTTCCAACCAAAATGATTCTATGATTCTATGATAAAGGGGGTAATTTTCAAACCACAGGATAGTAATGATACTACTATTAACAGAAAATGTAATAGCTATGGGAAGCACACTGTGTTAGCCAGCACAACACAAAGAGGCAGAGCTGAACACTGGGGGGCTGGCTGGGCTGCCCTGTGCCACAGAGACCTGGAGTCTGGACCAGCACTTGCAGTGCAGGCAGAGGGCCCATGTTACTCCTCATGTACTTGCTGCCAGTGCCCAGCAAACTTATTCTTGGAGGACTTGCAGTTTTCTCTGCTTTGCAATTCCACTCTTGTACAGCATGAACAAGCCAGTAAGGAAACTTCCTGCACCGTCTGTTTATGTTTCACGTACAGGTTGGAGAGCCACCAATGATCACGTATTCAAATCACATCTGTAAATGCTTTTGATCTGAGGCATTACGCAAGCACACAGAGCATGGTGCTGGCACCCCTCTGGCTTGATTTAAACCAACAGTTGCTGTGTGTCCTGTTGGCATTTTGGAAAGCAATAGCGGGCCAGATTTGCTGCCCTGGTCTGCAAAGGCACAGCTCCTCTGATGTCATTGAAGCCTATTGTAAAACCTATTGTAAGGGGTCCTTTGTAAAACCTTTAGAAGTGGGGCAGCTCCCCTCCCATGTCCCCTGTCTGTCCCTGCCTGTCTGTAGCAAATTCCTCATAAACTCCACAGTTGGCACTTAGGAAAGCATTTATCCTCTCGTGTTATTTACCTCTCTCCAGCTGCTAGGCCTTTTGCTGGCCATTGTACAGGGGAGAGCTTCACCCAGCTGGCCTGAGTGTTTCATGGCTATTATTCACTTATGATACACAAAACAGCACCGGCACTCCTCTGCACCCAGGTCTGATCTCCCTCGATAAACAGGGCTGCACTTCAGAGAGATCAGAGCCGGGCTTTCATCCTCTCGGTTTGGCTTTCCAAACGCAAATAAGATAAGAGCTGCACAGCATGATTTTGTGAAGGGTGGTGCCAGCAAAATGCTTTAGGTAAAGATTAACAGCACTGCGCACATATGTATGATACGAAACACAACTGTGTGTACTTTGTCTCAGATACTCACTTGTTGCAGTTATTAGTGGTACAGTAACTTTTTAAACTAAAGAAATTTCAACTTAAGACTGGTTTCTCTTGCTTACCTTGCAGCGGCATTCTCCGTTGGTCTTATTGCAATCAGAATCAAACCCTTTACTAGTCTCACAATTACATGGGCCACAGATGGGATTTCCCCACCAGCCTCTGGGACAAGGCAGGTCAATCCTATAAAAGAAAATTATATTGAAAGACAGTTCTTTAAGCTTCCTCTTAAAAGGTGGGAAAAAAAGAGCTTTGGGTCAAATCTGCATTCAACTCCATCAGCTTATAGAGTGCAATGTACCTCGCTGCAGCAGCCATCACTCTCTCTATATATAAAAATATATATACACTGTAATAAAGGAAAATGAAGAATATCAGTGCTATGAAACCCTAGAGGGAATGCTTCTGTAAATGTTTTCATGACTAGCTCCTCTATGTAAGGAGCATACACCTGTACAAGCAAATAAAGTGCTTTTTCCTCTGGCAGAGTGTGATGGGGCCCACGCTGCCAAGTGGAATGGTACTGGTCCCACCAGTCCCATTCCCTGCCAGGGAAAGTGTTGATGGGCCCAGGCTGGAGAGTCTGTGCTGGGTTGTGCTGCGCTTCAACAGCTCGGGCAGCGGCAGGGGATGCTGAGCCCATGCCCTGGTCTGCCTGCTGCCACAGACAACCTTGGTGTACAGGTCCCCAACACTTTATATCCTGGTCCCCACCTTCACGGGTTCGTGTCCCAGCCCTGCTGTGGGAGGCAGTGCTTGTCCAGCCTGTGGGGACACCAGCTCAGGTGCAAAGCTAGCTGCAAGCTCACCCTATAAAGGAAAGTCACCACTTTCAGCCAACCTGGCTCTCTCAGCCAGCTCACCACAGGGTTTGAAAAGCCCTGGTCTGCCACAGCGGGGGAAGAGGAGGAGGAGGAAGAGGACACATGTGGCTGGAGACACGGAAGAGGGAAGACTGTCAGCTTTGATCCAGATTGTGAATCAAAGACTATGATTCAGAATATGAGTGTGGCAGCACAGCTTGTCGAAAGCTGTGCAGCAGCCTGAAAGCCACCCCTGCTGAAGGATAACCCTTGTTCTCGCTGTTTCTGTTTCTTCTGGGTGAGCTTCTGAGCAGGTTTGTCCCACAGATTCCCCAACACTGGTATTGGCAAGGAGAGCTCTGGGAAGGGGCCAGGGCAGTGACCAGGTCTCTGTTAGCTGGAAATCTTTGTCAAGTGATAGCCTCAAGGATGACGCTGCTGAGTCTGCGATCACCCTAATGCACAAGGAATTCCCTTCCTGCTGCTCATTTTAGGAAAGAAAAGCCGTTTGCCATCTGTTTCAAAAACTATGTAGAATTCTGTTTACGGTAATTGCTAGGTTTGTATTTCTATGCTTTATTATATGAAAAACCACAATGCTGCACTTGACGTGATGTCAGCAGATAACAACAAGGGACAACGTCTCTGCGTTGCTAATCCAGAGGAATGAAAGATGAATCTGGCAACAGCACGGCCAACATTTGCAAGCCCACACAACAAAAGGCAGAGGAAGAGGTTTGTGGTTTTCAAAAGGAAGGAAACATCACATGAGCTATTCCTAAATGGGCAGACAAATGCACTTCATTTGCACACCATGAATGGCCCATATTACAGCAAATCAAAGTGCCGTCTCTGGAATAAGAGGAGGCTGGTTGCTGAATGCTTATATGAGACCAGGAAGCTGGTTACGAAGGAATCAGCATGTTTTCCCACACAGCAACAGGACACAGGCCTCCCAGGCTGTCCAGAAGAGATGGCTTTTTGCCAGCCCTGGGACTGGACCTGAACTGCAAAGCCATTTTATCTGGCCACAGGCCACCTGACTGGGTGCATCGCTCATGTGTGTGCTGGGGGAGCTGAAGGAAAGATGCAGAACAACCTCAGGGAAAGCCCACCACAAGGGACAGGTCAGATGCAGTGCTGTGTAACACAGCACAATGGGTCCAGTCCCTGAGCTGCTGCTGAAGAAAAGCAGCCCCTGAGCATATGGAAGTTTGCCTCGTCTCCGGGAAGAAAGCTCAGGAATGCCAAAGGGCAGGGAGCCGGCAAATACCATCTACTATGAACACTCATATTATAACAGGAAAGCTAACCAAAGCAGAAAATGAAGAGGGAGGATTGCTGCCTTGAGAGAAGAGGTAGCTGGTAGGATCAAGAAACCAAGAACAAAAATAATTGTCTTACTTGCTCTCGCAGTACTGTCCATAGTAGCTTTGTCCACATTCACAGGTGTAGCCATGGGATGAGCTGGGTTTGTGCACACACGTGGAGACATGCTCACAGGGGTTCAAGTTACATACATCAACGCAGTCTCTCCCAAAGTACCCTGGGGAGACAAGGTCATAAAATTACAGCAACTGTTGTAATTTACGATTTGCATGTCTCCAAAAGACCATCTATTTTAAGCACATACAGTAATAACACATCTTCAAGAACAGTAGATTCCCCCTGAGATACTGTCAGAAATAAAGTTCTCTTTTCCCTCTCAGCAAAAAAGACTGTTCTTTTCGACAGTCTGTTAACATGCTTGAGGCACCCTTGTGCCTTTGGTCCCCAGTTTTATATTCAGGGCATCTGTTACAAATAGTTTTGTATTCTCTCCTTGTGTGTATGGGAGGTGACTGTGCTGGGTGCTGACAGCATGTGCTGGCTACATGCACCAAAACAGAGAAAACATTCAAAGTATCTCCATTAGGATGCAGGGTGTGAGACTCAAATCCAACAGCAGAAAAGGCTGGGAAAGAGAAAGAAAAAAGAAAAAGAAAACAGGCGAAAAGTAAAGAGGAGGAGCACAGAAAGAGCCCTTTGGACCAGAGACTGTCTCTCTGGTTGATACGTTGCCTCGAACAAACGATCCTTAGTTCATGACTGCCGTTTCAAAGCTGCTATGGTAAGACTGAGAATAATAACACTGATTGGAAGAGGAAGAATAGAAAGATGAGCACTGTGAAAGCATGTTGCTCCTCCTGCTGCTGCCACTGCTCCTCTTCGATGAGAGCATGAAGATGTGATCCAGCCCCTGGATGAGTGCATGGGATGGTCACTGGGTTACCTGGGTCACAGACACAGGAGTAGCTGTCCCAGTCATCACTGCAGTAGCTGTTCTGGGGACACGGGTTGGAATCACAGGGGTTATCCACTTCGCAGCCCTCCTTCACGTTGATCTTGATAGCCTGTTTCATGTTGAGTGTAGCTATATTTGTCGATGTCTCTCCCATTCTTACTCCCTGGTGACAAAAAACAATCGTTTTTCAATGTCTTCAATTCAGAATACAGTGCCATGTGTTTCACTACTTCCATTAATCCATGAGACTACATCAGAGAAGAAAAGAAACATCAGCCAGATTTTTTTTCAAACGCTGTTCCCCTGTAAGACCAGATTTGCACCTGGGAAAGTGGGTGGAATTTAATATTTTGATTCTTAGATATGTTGATGGAGGAAACAGAAATGTTCAGTGATGGACGAAAAATAAAACCCAACATTTTCACACGGGTATTTTCTTAAAAGTTCAAAGTTTGTTGCTACATTTTTCATTTCATACCTGCATACAGCCGTAAAATCCCTGCTGAACAGAGACTTGATCTCCAGAGACACCTCCCACAATGATGCTTTTCATTTTCAGTCCAGGTAGTTGATTTCCAATCTGCACAGTGCTCTGTTGAGAAAAAGGGCAATCGATAAGAAGCACTATCATCCTTTGTAACACAGGCAGCCTACTATCTGTCATGATGGAGTCACGCAGTAGCTGACAGTAGATTACAGAAAAAATACAAAAGCAGTGAGGAGACAGACATCCAAATGTGGCTTTTTACAGACTCCTTCATAAACCAGCTTATCATTAGACTTAATAAATCAATATAACTTCATTAGGCACTAATCACTGTGGAACATGGATCACAGCATAAGTATTTGTCCACAATGCTTTATCCTGCTTTCTCCTACAAACGCTTCTGTAATGCTTAGTGGCAAAGTGATGATGCTGCCTTACCTGGTACATCCCATAGTCCAAGGACATTACAGCAAGGTACTTGATATCTTTACCATCTTTAGCACTCTTCAGCTCTATTAATAGATGATGCCATTCCCCATCACTGACTCGTAACTGGCTCATCTTCAAACTAGCAACCTGGCTCAGCCCACTGTACACTTCAAACTGCACGTAGCTGTTCAGTATCTGTTGAAAAAAAAATAATGTCTATTTTATTTCTATGTATTTGTATTTGATGTGGAAGGAGGCAAGATAATAACACTTCCTAAGACAACCCAAAAGGAGAAAAACCCAAACAGTAAAGAAGGGAACACTTGCAGTAACTCCTTGTATAACTTTGGACTCTAACTTACCCTCCTGACAAAAAAAAACAAACTCAAAACAATTAAGACACCTCTTCTGCATCTCTGTTAATGAACACTACTACCTCTGAATTTTACAATTAACTTTTGATCATTGGTTTTTGATCTTTGTAGAAGGCTGAAGAAATCATTTGTATCTATTGATGTACATTTAGCTGGGGGGATGAGGCTATGTAGTTCATGTGGCCATATCCACTGATGAGGGAGAATTTCTTAATTATTTTCTAACCAAGGGCAGCCACATTTTTACCTGAATGTTGATCTTGGATGCAGACCCAGCATTGGCTTGCATTAACATGCCATTGACTTTCCGAGTTCTGAACATCAGCCCAATGTACCATGGCACAGAGATGGTAATGTCAAGGTCACTCCAAATGATGATGCTTTCACCACTGAAACGCTGAGGAGAAGGCATTGCTGTAAATCAAAAGACAGGAGAGAAACAGTTGATATCCTTCAGGACAAAGGTTAAGAGGAGAATTGATACTATGCCATAGTGATGGCACAGATCTTCTTCCACTGAGCTATTTTTAATCTACTGTGGAGTAAGAGCCAGTCTAGGGGAGTTACTGTGAAGCAGCTGACAACGCTGTAAATTCAGAAGCAGTGCTTGCGGGGCAGGCAGCTTCTCTCAGTGCCTGCTCTCACACTCTCACAGGCAGCACCCCCACACTGCTGTGGTGTTACACAGCTGAGATGTTCCTAGAAAGGTGAGCTCAGGATGTCTGCTGATACAGTTCTGCTGATGAGTGGGTGGACAGAGGAGGAAGTATGATGGCAACACTTGCTGCAGATGTTTGCAACATACCCTTGATTACCCTGCTTCTAATTAACAGATTAAACACAGAGGAAAAGGCTGGGAGGCAACAGGAAATATTAATTAATTATAAATACTCCAGGGCCAGATTATTCAGCTGTCTCAGCTACGCAGCCTTTTCACAGGGAGAAAGCTTGTGTGGAATTGCCTTAATCACCTGTCTTAAATACCTCAAGGAGACAGCTGAAGAGTTGCCCTCCTCTCTAACCTTGCACAAACAGAGCTCCTACAGGGAGAAACTGATGACAGCCTTCAATGGAAAGCTCTTTGCTGATGGAAAACAGGGGAACACTCACCCTCTGGACTTTTAAAGTAGTTACCTCAGGTAACAGGAGCTACAGTACCACGGATTAGTTGGTTCCACTGATTAGAAGCACCAATTAACCTGCGGGAGCTCTGCGCTACTTGCAACGCCTCATATAGCAGCACCACCACGAGTGGCAACCTGTAGCAGGACCTGCAGTCAGCCCCTGCCTGATGTCCTCAAGGGCTTGCTGGTGAAGTTCACGGCAGCTTTCTGAAAGAAGCATGCCTTAGAGACTGGGTACAACAACCACTACAGATTGGCCCCCAGCCTTGCATCTCCTCATGTGGATGGTCAGTGAGGTGACAGGGCTTCACAGTCTCCTTCCCCTTCTGCTCCACACTGCCATACCTGCTGACTCTTCTGGATTTTCTTGTAGTAGAAGAGATCACGTATGTACAAATGAGTACATGTTACTATAAAATGGCAAGTCCTCAGAAAACAGTAAAGGGATGATGTCACAGCAGAAGGTGGAACCAGGTTGATGTGAAGTTGCATTTTTGGATGAAAAAACCCAAACTCCAAATTCTGGTATGTCTGCCTTGCTGGTCTCTATAACGGGAAAGGCTGTGGGGGGAGGGGAGCAGAGGCTGGAGGAAAGTGCAAGCTCTTCAGCTCCCTATGTGTGAGAAACAAGATGGCAGTGACTAGTGGACTATCACTAGCCCAGCCAGAGATGTCACTTGCCCTTCTCCAAGGTGTGGTTACCCCACCACCCCATCCTGAGGTAAGTGCAGGCAGCTCCAAAGGGTAACCCCTCTCCCTCCTGCTCCAGGCTCTGATCTCTCCTTTGCAGTCACACTCAATCCTCCACGAATGCTAGCAAGAGAATACGGTGGAACAACTGAAGCTCAGCCTCCTCTTGAAACCCAGACAGCAATTTACAATGGTTTGCCACCAGACACAATGCTCCTGGTTTGCTTAGAACTTTAATCTGATGCTAAAGCTCTGGTTGTCTGGGCCAGGGCACAATACATCAGCCCACGTGGCACCACATCAATATAAAAGTAACCAGGACATTAGTGTTGAGCAGGATCATTTCCTCCTGCTCCACATGTGCAAAAAACAGCCCTCTCCTTCCTCCTTTACCATGCCAACCTTCGCAACAACCTCAACTTCCAACTTCTTTGCTAGTGGTTTTCTAGACAGTTGTTGAGATTTTTAAGTCCGCCTGCCGCTGGAGAGCGGAGCCAGGATGCAAACCTTGCGGCTTCACACCTGCTGGAGGCTGGGAACGCTGTTTGCAAGTGTTTCGGCTGGGCTCCTGGGAGAACTGGACTGGCCTGGCAATTAGCCACCTTCTTTTCTCACCAGTGGTGACTTTCCGTGCTTGCAAATACCATTCCCTTGCCACACCTGCTCCCAACTCCCCTCCCTTCCCCGGGGCCAGGGTGCACCTTTCCCAGCCAGTAAAACAGAACAGAACTCCTCATCGATCAGCCAGCTCTGACCGCCCTCCTCGCCCCAGCCCTTCCCCATGCCTGGGACCAGGGGTCTCCAGGGAGAGGCTGGTGGCCACATCCAACGTACCTAGATGGGACCTGACCCCCTCGTCACCACAGAGGTGAGCGCGTGGGCTTCCAAGCACAGCAGTCCCTGCCATTGGTGATGCAGTGATGCATGCTAATAGTTTTCTCAGGGTTTGTCACTTGGAAGCACCGCCTGTGTATCTATGTACACTTGTAAGAGACTCCTACATTTAAAAAGCCATCAGAAATACATGAGGGCTATTCACTGTGGAGACCGAGGGCCTGGGGACACTGCCAACACCGGGATGTCACCTGCAGTTTGGGTGTAGGACATGTGACAGCTTATGTTTTGGTGCAAACATGTGGTGTCAGCTCAAGGCTCACACAATGACATTAGACAGCTGGGAGTGAGTTGGGCACAGCTGCCA
The DNA here is from genome assembly GCF_963082525.1 of Nesoenas mayeri. Lineage (NCBI taxonomy): Eukaryota > Metazoa > Chordata > Aves > Columbiformes > Columbidae > Nesoenas > Nesoenas mayeri. The sequence goes on from NC_137541.1 coordinate 17,080,470, forward strand.
GGCCTTCTGCACAGCATTGCAATATCTCAATTTTTAAAATAATTAAACTACAACAAAGGTGAAACTGATTTTTCCCTTATTTTATCTCCTTTCTATTTGTCATCAGAGGGCGATGGGAGCTGCCATGAGGTGAGCAAGTAGGTCCTAGGAGGGTGGTGAAGGTAGAACACCCCATCCTCACAAGTGCAGACCAGATAACAGAGTTTCTGAAGAGTGGGTAATAAAAAAAGCTGGATTTTTAACCAGCCAAAGTCTTTGTCCTCTGTGAGCCTGAAGCAGGTCCAGCACTACCGAAGGGATTGAAGAAATGCATCAGCCAATCACTCCAACACAAGAATGCAAATATTCTAGCCAAGACTTTTTAAAATATAGCTGCCTAATAATAGCTAATGCTGTTAGGATCATATCTGAACACTCAAATGAGTGAAATGAGTGAAAGCCAGGAGTATTTTATATCAGTGATTCTTCCTGACTTCAGCTTCAGGCTTCTGAAATCCTTGGTCACGTTTCAGAAAAAATTAATTTATTTCTTGGCTTGCAATTAAGGCATCAGTAGAAGCACAGGGTTACTGAATGACAAAGGACACATGAAGGAATGCACAGCACTGGGAGCACAGCAGAGTGCTGAGCTGGGAGGACAGTGATGCTGTGATTGTCATCACCTGTATTACTTGAACTTAAAATGATGGCTACTGGGTAGTTTTGAGGGGATTTTCTAAATCCCAAACTTCATGTTTTGGTCTTGAGTTTGGGAAAAGAAAATGGTGAGTAAAACACAGATTTGATCAAAATTCAAAGCTAAGATAAAGACAGAGGAAAGGATTGTCTTTGCATGAAATAGCACTACTCCCCATTTACCCAGTACAATTCACACCAGAGCTGGGCCCTGGCACACTCTCGGGAGACATGTGGTGGGTTTGTACCACTGAGAACAGCCTATCATGAAGAAAACACCAGAGCTTCACTGACGAAGATACTTGACATGAGACACATGGAAAAATTAGATCTTCATACAAAACTGGAGAGCTCAAAATATTTGAGAAGCTGTTATAGAAGGAGGGTACCTTGCTAGGGGCAGTAATGGCAGCTCTAGGCTCTGCATGAGCTGGGACACGAGGAGAGGCCTCCATCATTCCTTTCCCCCCTCCCTGACCCTGCAGACCCTTATTTCCAACCTAGAAACTTAGCTATGTGTCCTCTCCTCCCAAGCAGCTGCTTTTCAGGCAAGGGGAGAGCACTTGCCACCACCTGGATCTGGCCCAGAGTGAGGCAAACTGTGCCCAAATGGCTTGCAAATCACTGTGACGTGTGCACCTCAGCTGGGAGATCTGCTATTCCAGAATCCATGCCCTGCTGAGAGTAATCAAGAATGTCTGACTTGGGGTAAACACACCAAAAGAACAAAACGCTTGATCACACTGCAAACTATTCTGGGCTAAGCGTCACGGAGGGATAATGGAAATGAAGACCTACCACAGCAGCACTGGAGGTCAGAATTTCACTCTCCATTTCTTGGAAAGCCATGCCTAGTTCAAGCAGGTTTTCCTTCTTGGAAGCCTCCAAATGAGCAACCCTCAACCAGACATGGAGGAGCCACCTTACACTGGTCAGCCCACTGCTGCACTGACCCATGGGATCCCTCATGCAGAAGACTTCTTCCTTCCTTGGGAACAAACCAACTGCAAGTTCTTCACGCCATATAAAACACACCTGCTGCTCCTTCCTCGTCCTTTATTAATGAGGCTTTACACATATGCACACATTGCATTCAATCAAAGTAAAACCCAATAAAACTGAAAGTGCTCATACTCAGCATTGAGTGCCCTCTTGCCAAGAAAGCCGTGATTAAAACTGCACATTTATCCCCGTTTTGAACCAAAGCCCAATAAAGTCAGCGGGATTCTTTCCACTAATTTGAAGGGGCTTAAGATCAGGCATTTCTACTATAAATAAAGTACTAAATACTGCCAAGTTCTCTGGAAGCACTTTGCTTATGTAAGTAAATCAATGAAAGCTCCTGTTATTCGTGACAGTATGTCAGCTATCATATTTATTATATAGGTGATCTCTAAAATTATTTCAAATAGTTAGTGGGTGACTATTAGCCTTAATTGAAATGTCCTGTTACCTATCTCTTAAAGCATCACAGTCTGACATACATTCTATGAGATGTTAATGACGGGTAATGAAACCTACACACGACTACACATGAAAAGGTCTTTGCATCCCACCTTGCTCGCAGTTTTTCCCTCCATAGCGTACGGGGCACTCGCAGATGTACGTGTTCCACTTGTTGATGCATGTGCCACCGTTCTGGCACCAGTTGGTTTCACAATAGTTTCTCTGTGCTGCACAGCCTGAAATTAATGAAAACAGTTACTCTGCATGGTTTTAACAAGAAGAAGGGTCTGAATGATTGTATCTGAGTTTTTATGTAAAAAGAAGACATGACCATTATTGGTTTGGGGTTTTTTTCTGTATCTTTGAAGCCAGCGAAGCAAAATGTGTATGGCAAAAGCTTAGGTGAGTTGAGCAAGGGTCAAATTCATAAAGAAAAATCTATCAAAGTCTATTAAATATAGTCACTGAGCTGCAAATCTCTGGGGAAACTTTGGGGAAACACCACTACGTGTTCGTCCTGTTTTTATACTCCTCCCCCGGCATACGCTGCTGGAGACAAGCAGATCGATGGTTTCTGTGACTCAGTACCACTGTTCGCAACTTACTGTCACCTAAACAACACACTCACCAGGGAAAACCAATGTGCAGTGTTACACAGTGGAGTAACACTACTCTACATCATTGTATTAAACTATACAGAAACACATTTCCAAATGAGGAAAAAAAAATCCACCCTAAAGAAAACACTCTATGACCATCCTGACGTATATTTCTGTAAAACAAAAACTTGTGTTTAACTAAAGTTAGAGACACAGCTGTTAAAAAAGGGCTCTAAGACAAACCAGCAATTTGAAGCTTATACTATGAGTCCCTTCTTAATCCATGATCAATGCCTAAGAACTGCAATTTAGCTCTTACAGAGACCTCCAGCAGGGTGGAAGGGATTTGATACTCTTGCCTGTAAGAGCCGGTTTTATCACGATGAGAACATTTTGTACACCAGAACTAATCCTGATAGGGATCCAGGGACTGGAAACCAAATCAGAAACTCCAACAGGCTGCTTCATGAAGCAGGTTTCAGATTTAGAGGACTGCAGAATTTGATTTACAGAACAAACATAATTTGTGAAAAAGTAATTAAAAATTTTGTATTTTTCATTAACTAATCCCACTGGCTTTGAGAGCAAAGTGACATTTAAATGGTAATTAAAAAAAAAAAAAAAGAAAAAAGAGGAAAAGTTCATTTAGGGGTAAATTACTGGGTGAAACTCATAACAATGCAGAAGGTTTAAAAAAACGCGGTCCTTTTCTGCATGCCGCTTAATCCTGTGAGCGTGCTCTGAGCCACAGGCTATTCGGTGTGTCCCTGGCACGGGCGCAGACCGCACCTTGCCCAAACAAACGGGGAGTGCCGAGCAGGTCTGTCTGCAGCTGTGCCAGTGCTGCGGTGGCACCGCAATGCCCAGCAGCACCTCCAGCCCCTGCGGTGTGCCCTGGGGCAAATGCTTTGTGCTCAGCTGTGTTAACAGAGGGACAGGGGACATTTCAGACCCCTCTGTCTCCTGCCCCTTCTTGGGGTTCCTCCCAGTGCTGGCCCCTTGGACACCCTGGGCGCTGTCACACACACAGCTACGGCAAAGAGCGTCCTTGTGTTGACTTTGGAGGCGGCCATCACTTGTACCTGGCAGGGTGCCGTTATTGGCGATGAAACTCGCCATGTCGATGGGCTTGCTGTCGATAGAGAGGTTCCTCATGCAGCCAATAAACTGTCTGTTGTGCACTGGGAAATCTTCAGGCAGGTTTGGGACACCGCCAAGGAGGAGAGGGCCAGTTAGGTCCAAAGATCTGAAAAAAACAAAGAAATGCTCATCATTTCTTTGTTTTGTTTCGTTCTTTATCTTACTGCTTCCATAAGCACATTTGAGCTGTTTAGTTTACCCGTGTTACCATGCACTTCCCTCTGCTACATCAGCACTTCCAGAGTTCATAATCAAAGCACCTTCCAGGAACATCGTAACTTCTAACTTATGAGTTGTCATACACATCCAGAAACCAATGACCTGTCCCTAACATGGCCAATATAAAGAAGAAAATGAAAATTATGGAAAAAAGAGCAGCCACAGCACACTTCTTTCTGACTCCCATCACCCAGGAGCTGCCTTATTCTCCTCAGCACAGGGCTGAGATGCTGTAGATTTTGATATAATGATTTAACTATATGCAGTGCAAATCCTTTTAAAATCCTCCAAAGGTCTTTGTCTTAATAACATTTGGTGGATGCAGCTTCCACTGAGTGACTCCACAGTGTCTGAAAAGTAGATCATTTGGCCAGTTTGAGTTAGCCCTAGTTTTTATGACCCCTCACTCTCTTGGGATTTTAGAGCAGTATGTGCATCTCAATGGACTTTCTGCTGTCACTCATTAATTTATATACCTGCTTCGTTGCTTATGGTCCATCTCCTCTTTCAACTCAACAGTACTAATCTTTTTGGTCTTCCTCATAGGGAAGTTTTTTTTCATACCTAATGATTTTTCAATGGCCTTTTCTGTACCTACTTTATTTCTTCCTTCTTTTAAGACTGTTAAACGATGGAAGTAATTACTTCTTCAGTCATCCCCTTCATTAATAAAGTCTAACATTTGCCCTTCTCTCTACATTTTCATATTGACTAGATGCTTTTTGGGGGCCATTCACACTGACCCACGGGTCTTTTTTTTTTTGTTTTGCATTTTACAAGTAATTCGGGCACACATCTGTATCTACATGAAACTGTGCATTCCATTCAGTGTGCTGACCCTTGCAGAAGCCTCCAACGAATTCCATCCACCAAACTAAACTTTGTCACTTTTCCTTGTTAAATCATGCCTGCTTCTCCAACTTAATTTACTTAGTGATTAATAACATACCGTTGACTCTCCCCTGGAAGAAGAGAATGAGTGGAAAATGCAAATACAGGGAATCCTTACTTCTTTGAGCCAGTCTGAGTCCCCTGGGCAGCACAGGTGTAGTTTCCAATGAGGCTCCCAAAGCGCACGGCCACTGCTGTGTCACAGTCGTCCACGGTCACCACGGCCACCTTCTCTCCTGAAGGCCCATGAGGAATTCCTAACCGCCCGATGTTGGGCTTCAAGAAATGCATGACACAAGTCATACAATGCTACGCACACATGGGATTTAAATGCTAGTTTAGCCAGCTCAATAGCATACTTCTTCTACCCTCCAAAACAGGATATGTAAACAATATAGCAGAGATTAAATTGACGATGACATCCACGCAAGAAAAAACCCCAGTGGATGACTGCAGGGAGAGCCCCCCCCACACACAGTGGGTTACACAGCATGGGCAGAAGTGGTTTTTGTCTTTCCCGCTACTGAACCACTTTGGCCCAAATCACTTCAAATAGGTTTTTTCTTACTTCTTCACAGCAAGCTAATAAATTCTGCTCATTTTTCAAGTCTTCACCTCAAGTGAATAAAGTCACTTGGATTTTAATATTGTTTCTGCCCAAAGACAGAAAACTATAAAATTATGTAATAGCACAAGTGAGGCTAAAGGCTTAAATCAAGTTTTCTCTGATGGGGCTACTGTCAGGGCCACCAGAAACAGAGCCCACGTTCCTATAAATGCTGTCTGATGACTGGAAGGGAGGGCAGATGAAGACCACTGCTTGTTCCAGCTGTAAGATGAAGTACACGGAAAAGCACTGCCCATTGCTGAGCTGGCTGAGAAACTCCCAGTTTCTAAGTCATGGCAGAACAGAGATCAATGACCTGTAGAGTTGGACAATCAGAAATGATGGATGGATCTGAGCTTGCTCATGCAGCCTCTTTGGTTGAGGCATGCAGACTGACACCGTGGGTGGTGCACGGAAGATGGGAAGAAAATGTGTTTTAGAGCAGCAATAAATGCTCCCTCTTTCCCCATCTCCAGCTTCACCCAGGCAGTAGGAGACTCCTGACCACCCAGTCACAAGGTGCCCTGGTGCCACAAAACTGGAGTTACCACATTCAGCTTCACAGCTCCACTGTTACTGGCCCGCTCTACCCATCACCCCACTGGCAGCTGTCGTTCTCCCCACTTCAAGCACCAAGGAAATCCAGTGATTTCGACAGGCAGAAAAGCCTACGGGACCACCAGGAATCCAAACACCAAATTTCTGTGCCTCCACCACAAACACATTTTTCACCTCCACTAATTTCATAACCAATGAGATGTACGCCAGTGTGACTGACGGGAGATGGTATCTGCCATGCAGAAACTCAACAGATTCCTCCAGTGGAGAAGTGCACCACAATGGTTAAAAAAGGGTGCACATATAAATAGCAGCACAGCAGCCTCAGTGAAGAACTAGCAAATTCTCAAAGAAAACAGTTTTCCATGCTTGGTGTTTGTAGAGAGCTACAGAGTCCTAATCTACCACTGGTGCAGGATCTCTGAGGACTTTATGGGTACCACAGAAGTGACGAGCTGAACTGCCCTGGCTTTGCTGCCGTTCCTCTGTGGGCAAAGGGACACCTCGCAGGAGGGAAGTCACCAGGATCTGACCAGACACATGGCACCACCAAAAGCCAAGAGATACTTTTATGATGTGTTGATCAACAATAGTTGTAACTGCATGAAAACAGAGGATGGCTGGGCATCAGTCTGCAGTTTGCTGTACACTCGCTTTAAAACATGTATTGCTCAACAATGTACCGAAACCCCTTATTTGTACAGCAAACAAGGAAGCAGTAAGGGGGTAAATGTCTATTCTTTCTGTTTCACTTGTACATACATAAATTTGTTAAAATACCTAAAGCCACTTTCATTATGTGTAAAGAGATAGATTTATTTCTAAGGGTAATTATCCCAACATTTAAAACATTTTCAAAAGATGTTTCCTGGTGTCAATTCCTCTTGGAAAGTATTTTCCACTTCCCCTACCAAGAACTAATGCGATCACATAGTTTGGCAGTTATACAATATAAGGTTTTGACCTCTCTTGAGTGATATTAAGGCAGATTTTATTTTTTCCGACACTCCCCGGACTTTGCCAGGAAGCATGCCTATTTGCAGTGCTGGAAATGTTATTGTATGCAATGCTGGCAATGTTAGTGAGCAGCTTTTCAAAGTAAATTAAAAAATACATATAAAATCAACCGAGCAACAGGCAGACCTTCCTTTCCAAAATTAAAATGTTTACATTCTGGGTTCTACTTCTTTCCCTTTGGAGGAATGATTTGATGAACATTTATGTTCTTGTGCTTCATTGAAATAACCTGTTGTTTCCTACATGGGAGCCCTGACAAAGGCAGGGTATTTATTCTCGCAGCAGGGGGGATCTGCCCAACGTTAATCAAGATTGCAACCCGATGAGACTCAGCAGTTTGCAGCTGCTCCTTCACAGTCAACTAGCTGCAGCAGCAAAGTGACTTCCCCCCCCGCCCCAACTTTTACTTAACATAGAAATCACAAAGTGTTTCTCTAGATGTTGACTGGTCATTGCAGTACAGACCTCTGGCATCTCTTCAGCTCTGGTGACCACACAGAACCATAAGCTAATGAAGAAGAAATGGAATATTCCAGTGAACAAAGAGACCTATGGACAGGTCAAACCACCCTTAGCTGAAGCCCACTGTGATTTTCTGACCATGTCAAAAGGCTCATTTGACAGAAAAGGCTTTTCCCAAAATGGAAGAATATGCTGCTGGGAAAGGAAAGAAAGATTCTCTGAGTCATTTAATGTGACATGGGCTCTTTTTTCTCTTATATGTGGGAAGTACTACACTACTCATCTTCTCAGCATCTAGCACAGGGAATACCTTGTAACTGAAACAATGTGAAATAAATAAAAGACTGGAACAGAAGGAGCCCAAGTTAGGAGCTCCTTCAGAACTGAATGATGAAACTAATTTTATTCATTTAATATTTAGATTACTACTAACTATAGTTTCCTGTTGACACAAAGGATATTTAGAGTCTTATGCATTAAAAAAGGAATCACTTTGAATATCTGAGTCTTAGAAAGAACTAATCAGTGAACATGAACCTTGGGATCTAATGACAAGAATTCGTATTGCAGGCTCAAAGATCATTAGCTATAAATGAAGAAAAACAACAAAAAATAAACTATATTAATTGACTAGAAAATAATTATGAACCACAGTGTGATTAAAATATAACAAAGGCAATACAACAATGGGTTGGTGCGAAGACCGGTAGGAAGGAAATTTTATGACACTGACCAGGATAGAATATTGTGGACCATTTTGATTTCATTTATTAAAAATAACTTCTGACTAGAGCAGATGCACAGAACTGCAGCCAGGGCAATGGAAAGCTTACCTTATCAAACAGACCAAAAGCACTTGCTGTGCTTAGCCTAGCAAAGTAAAGGCTAAGGAAGAGTTTTGGAAGTGAGAAGATGCTATCACTGCAATGGACACAGCACAGGGACAACTGGGGATAAGATACCCGTGAGTAACGTAGGCTGGAAATCAGCAGGTGATGCTCCGTCACACGAGGGGTCATCTTTGGAAAAGTAGCAGGGGTGAAAATTATAAAAAAGAGCATACATGGTATGTTTGTGATTACAGAAGCTGGTGTTAGCAAGAGGACCGGCCTGCATTCAAAGGAAAATAAGTAACAGTAAGTAGTACTTGGAAAACACACATGAAAACGAATTGCCACCACTGCATGCTAGCACACACATTTATGTTTCATCTTTGCTTCTGTGGAATCCTACTGGAGCAAGACTGATCCTTAACAGCAGGAACAGCTAACACTAACCAGCATTAATTCACACTATTATTTTCTGAAAATACGTTCAAGGAGTTAAAAGGCAGACTTTCATCTGGGTACTTAGCAGTCCTTTCTGCCTGTCAGACCCATCTCCTGAAACACCATGCTACCCGAAAGGCAAGTTTCATTAGCTGTGCCAATTCTGCACTCATGAGTTAATGTTCAATGTGGTGTACAGGAATTTACCAGCAGGACCCCCACTAATGGTAATGCAAGTCATGCAACTGAGTTCCTGCTCATGGGGCTGAAAATTTACCTTGTGCTGCCCTAACCCTAAAGGCTGCCATTTTACTTAGTGCTCATCCAGAAAGAAGTTGGAACTCAAACTTCAAAAACCATATGCTGTGAGTAGCAAGAAAAGTGAGTAGCAAAAAAAGGTACTAAACAGTGCTGTCAAGATAACTTGGTATCCCTTAAACAAACTACAGAAGAAGTGGATTCATCCTGGACTCAACAAAACAGGAAAAAAAAGCAGCCCCGAGTGTTTCAGTGTGTTATCACCATCACATAATGATTCTTCAAATGTCCTGTGAATCCATATTAAAGTACATTGTGTTCATTGTACTGGCCCTTATGTTTCTCTGATATAATCCCATGCAGAGTTACCCGGAGAAGAGAAAGAAGCAGCCCCGACTCAGGACCCACATGTGAGAGCAGAAACCACCTGCTCTTCCCTCTAACTGTGAAACAAGGCAAACCATATTCATGTTCCTCAAGTAATGCCATGAATTAGTACATAAAATTGTACACAATATCATGAAACTTAACTTTGCCTCTTCAAGCTTTCATGAAGAAGACCAGTGGTTCTGATGTATGGGTGGACCATCTCAAATTTTGGGCCAGGCCTTGGCGTTTTCCCTTGCCCAGAGTCACAGACAGACTGGGGCTGCAGGAACAACAGTCTCCCAGGATGTCTTTTGAAAACTGCAGCTGCCTTTCTGACCATGGCAGAGTTAAAAGTGAGACTCATTGATTGTTCTCAGCGGTGACCTGGAGGAGTGACCTTCTCGAGCCGCTAAGGTGCCTATGCCTCCCTTTGGCCACCTGCAGTGACTTTCTGAGGTTGCAGTCAGAGAACGCCAGGACAAAGGTATTTTACTACCGATGCCAAATCTGATTTTCATGAAACCCAAGTACGGAGCAATGAAGAGTTTGGACTTCTCCTCTCAACTTCAGCAGAAAGAAACACATGTAGATTCTCCCAGATGCATGTAAAACCCTGAGAAGCTTAATCTGTGAACTAGTGTTTTCTAAATGCAGACCAGATAGAGGAGAGAAGGTCATCAAAACACATCTGTTTATAGTTTGCAAATCTACTGCGCAAATCTACTCCAATTCCACTTAAAACATCAGGCACGGATATTCTCATGTATCTCAGTTTCATTTGGATCCTCTATTATTTTAAAGTAAATATTTAAACTGTGAGAGCCCACACAGTTACTTATTAAAGACACGGATGGTTTGATGATGAACAGTGAATGGAAAAGACAGACAGATTAATGGACAATAGAAGCCTTGTCTCAAATACTTAGCTGTTACATTTTTACATTATAAATACTACTGTTTTCAAAAACCATGATGGAAAATTGCTGGAGAAGTTTAAGCAAATAGTCCAATCTTTAGTAGACTTATTTTGGATTAAACCGGACTAGATACTGTACATGTAACAGTAACACTACAAAGTGCAAATGTTTGTTCAGTCAACCAGCAACACTGATGACACTCAGATTCCTGGATCTCACCGTTTTATTAGTTAATCTGCAAGACAGCAGGGCTTTTCCAAAGGTCCCACAAACATCTCCACCAGAAGCACCTCCTCTCAGCTTCCATTCTTAGATAAAAAATTGCCACTTGACTTTTCGTACAGATGGCAAGAGGGAGAATGGTTTGGGGTGGCCAGGAGAGAGTGTTCCAACCTCATGGAAATTCCCTGAGCTTGAAATGAAAGCTGCTCTCTCCAGCCCAAACCTCGTCGCGGAGGCTTCGCCTGCTGCAGCCACCCCGCTGAGTCTTTTGAAGGAGCTGAGGAGATGATTGAGCAGCAGACTGTAAGCGTGGCCAAGCCTTTGTGAACACAAACCGGGAACCCAGGCAAACGAGACATGACCCATCTCTTTATGCTTGGCACGAGGAGACCTGTTTTCTTGGGGGACAGATAATAACTTTGCATATTGTGAATACTGCATTTGCTCAGCTCACTGTACACATTAAAAATATGTCTACTTTAGGAAGCTGGTCTTTTAGCAAAATGCTTTGGGCAACATGGCTTAATATGTAGAGCTTGGCTTGTTTGGCTATTTAATAAGTGCAAATGTATAAAAAGAAAAGCCATCCTGATGTCAGTGCCAGCCTTTCAGTGTTTCCAAGAGTTTCCTTACTGGACAATAAGTTACCCTTCTGTTTTTGTTAATCAGTGGCTAATGATTTACTGACGGTTTGGAGTGGTTAAAGGTTAAAAAGAATCTGTTTCCTAGTTGTTTTTAATACAAAAAACCCACTCTTCTGCATTGTTAATGCGCTGGTTCAGACCCCACCACCCCCAAAAGTGCTTGGTGGAAAATGCCTCATGTCCACACGCATTGGAGTTTTTTGCTTCCTAACGCTTCCAGCCACAGTAAAAATGGGAAAAAATGGAGCAACTGGCACCGGGTCAGGCTGGAGGCCACTGCTGGGGCTCTGGCCGCCGCCGGGGTCCCCCCTCGCCGGCTCCCTGCGGCTCATTAGGCAGCCGGCCAGTCGCCCGGCTCCTTCGTTAACCCGCCGGCCCCTGCTCGGCGAGCTAACGCGCAGAAGGGAGAAACCCCCTCCGATTCCCAGGCGATGCTGTGCTGCTTCATTGGTCAAAAAGCTCATTAAGGGCCCGCAGCGGCGGGGGTCTCCCTGAGCAAGCGGTCAGAGCCCAGTCCCCTGCAAGGAAAATCAATAGATAAACAGGAAAAAACAAACGAGGAAAACACCACACTTGCATTCCCTGGGAAAGAGACCAGGAAATGCTGGAGAAGCGTAGCACCGCGGCATGGACTGGCAGACTGTTCTGATCAATCAGGAAACTCCAAATTAGGCTACATTAAGAGAAACCATTAATGTTAATCTCTGCTTTTTCAAGATTCCCCCTACAGCTTTCCAGAGCACCTTTAAAATAAGGTGGTGTGAAGAACTGAGAATCTTGATTAGTCACCAGGGAAAGGCAGGACAAATCCTTTCACATAAACCCCTTACTCCTTTGATGTATGTACCCCCTTTATTCCATGAATATTTTAATGGCATTTCTTCATAGAAACTTGGCTCGAGCCTGAACAAAAACATGAGATCCTGTGACAGTGAAAAGGAAAAGCAAAATGTTTCCCATCGGTGAGACAAAAATGCAAATCCTAAAAAGCCACCAGACCAGTTCCTTTTCCTAGACAAACTCCCTGCAACACCAATGGCAGGATCCAGGCTGGGCCACAAAGTCGAGCGAGTTTTACTAGCCTGATTTGTTATCTCCTTCATGGCTGCATCCAGAGGCTAAGCTTTGATTTTCAAAGCAGCGGCTTTTGGCACAGGTATGGGACCTGGCACGGGTGACCAGTGCTGCCCGAACTGCTGCTGGTCTTTGGGTGGTAGGGCAGAGACAGGGAGCATCCCCCTGTCCCACCATGCGGCAATGGCATGGCAAGGCTGTGAAAAGCCACGGCTACACACACACACATGGCATCCAGACATGCTCCTTCCCTCCACACAGCACGACTAGAATCTTCACAAATATCATCCAGCTCCTGCAAAGGGTATAGTCTTGGATTTGACTAATTTTGGCAAGGGCTGCTGTAGTGCTGATGAGAAGAATGAGGTTTCCCTGCTTGCAAATGAAAATTCTATCCTCAAATTTTTATTCCCAGATGCTTCTCAGCTCTTTGATGCTGAATCAGTGATACGGCAAGGACCTGTTTTGGCTGTTGGGAGACCATGCCCATTCAAGACGACATCCAGTTTTCCACATGGGAGACCCCACTCACCACAGTGCTGTGGTGCTGCGGGTCCCCTCATCCACCCTCTGCAGCCCCCTCCTCCCCTCTGATCTGTCTCCACGGCTGGTGCATCTTCTCCCTGCCCTCTGAACCCTTTTTCTGCCTACCTGGCTGTCTCCCTCCCTTGCACTAAGAAGGATGCTCTTCCGGAATCCTTGGAGAACTGGAAGAGGAGAGCATGTGAAGGATGCTGGAAGAACATCCTTGTTCTCCTTCACGTGTCTTCCTCTCCCAGTTGAGTAAACCCTTCTCCCTTTGATATTTCTCGGTGTCTACCTGCCAAAGTACCACTCTCAAATATTTTTGGCTTTACAACTTAATTTTGCATCCAGGATGCAAATGTTATTGCTGTCAGAGTCCAACAAATGCTGAGAAACAGCACAAGGTGACACTTATTCATAGCAACTAACTCCTCCCCCTTGGACTGATCCCTGGTGACACCTTGCCAAGCAAACTGCTACTCAGTGTGGTTGACAGGGGCACAACTGGGTCTATAAGATCCAGGAATCCCACACTGCTCTATGGGCTACCCCCTCCAGGGCTGGGTCTTTGCAAGGGTCCCCTCGTACACACAGACCCCTGCATGGTCAGGTAATTGCAAAGTGCTGCTTCCCTTCACTCCACAGACGGATACAAAATACCTAAAAAGTTACTGCATATCAGTGAGTTACTGTAGATTGAGTGTGTGATTAAATTGAGATAACAGTGCACTTCAAAGCACTCACACGGAATTCCCGAGGTGCCATTTCAATGACTCTGCAGAAGCCCTGCCAGGCTGTGCTGCATAGCCTTCCAGCTCCATCCTCAGGGCCTCATGGTGAGCCAAGGGCAGTTCAGACTCCACCAGTTCTCATGGAAGTCCCTCCCATCTCCTTGGCCTTCAGCAGGAGAAGGCCAAAATGTCCATTTTGGGAGGTGCCATTAAACTTCTGGGAGTTTCGTGGTATGGAGGTGTTAGATGGCTTGAGCGAAACTGGGCTCAAGGAGCACCGTTGGGTGCAGGTTCCCCAGGGTGATCTGAGAGCCCCACACCACGGGGACAACGAGGCAGCTGAAACCCAGCTCAGGTGTGGGGCGGGCACAGACCTTGGAATGGCAGTGCTGTAACTGGGCATGCAAGCCAAGCCTTTAGAAACCTGGAAGGATTGAGGGGAGTAAGCACCGAGCAGCCTTGCCGAAGATGAGGTTTCCAGAAGTGTGGAGGCTCAGGCTGATTTTGACACAACCCAATCCCTACTGTCACTCATGGAGCGAAAACCCTGGGGATGGTTTCTGAAAAGTTACTGATTCTGTTTGTGTATAAAATTACTGCCACAACCAGGAACGTTTTCAGGTGGTGTTTGCAAACTCTGTGAGAACAACACTTCCAAAGGCAGGTGGGGAAGAGAAGGAGCCAGTGCTGGGTAGGACGTGCCCTCCTCTTCCCCAGCCGCCAGAGAGATCTCCCAAAGCTGTCTGCAGGAGCTGAGCAGCGCAGGGCTGGGGAGCAGGACACACTTTGCACCTCAGTGACCTCCAAGTGACTTTTGCTGCTTTACACTTTCATTTCCCGAGACACAGATATAGAGGCCAGCTATTTGTTATTTTGTGTCAAGACCATGGAATGTCGCTCTACTGCCAAATCCTGACTTCTTTTCCCAGATATCAATCACTTTGCACCTACCCTCTACCAGGAAAAAGAAATTCAACAGAAACAATTACTACTAATTGAAACCCTCATGAATAACTATTGGTGGAATTGCAGGGAGAGGTTTTTACAGTCTAGGCTCACATGTGCCTGTTCTGCAAGGGCTGAGCAGCTGCCCCTGTTACACCCACAAACACCTGCAAGGGCTCTGCAACCACATCCAAGCAGGACCAAGAAAAGGTAAATATTAGCCAGGCAGCCCTTCAGTGCTTTTCAGGAGATATTAGGAATGTAAATGGTTGCCACAGGCCAGACCAAAGTCTCTCTGAGGGAGCGGTAGATGCTGTGGAAGAGTAAGGACAGGGCAAATGTGCAGCAACACTTCTGTGCTCCTGCCTCTCGGCTTCCCACCCGCAATACCGCAGGCTGGAGCTCCACACAGGTTTTCACAGGATCGTGCCACATTTTATGGATTGATGTGACTCATGTTATCATCTAATCAGCCTTTTGCCTTATACAACCACAGAACATCATCCAGTCAGTCCTGCCCCAATAACATGGCTTGCACCTGAGCTAAAATTTTCCTTTAGGAAGGGAAATACGGACTTAATTTAAAGATTTCAAAGGACAGCAAGACCACCAGAATTGCAGGCAGATTACCATGCAAATTATATAACTTCACTATTAACAATATTGTATTTTATTGCTGATAAGAATCTGTCAAGCTTCAGTTTCTATATGTTAAATCTATGGTCTCATGTAGACTAGGACTTCCACTGATGATCCTCTGGATTTGGGTGGAAGAGGATGGATTTGGCCCCAGCAAGGATGGGAGTTCTCTGAATCTTCAGCCAGAATGCCAGGAAATGACTCATAAAGTGAACTATTTTTGCAGAGATTACCTTTTCTCATGGCATTTTACAAATTGGGTTCTGAGCATGTAGGAAATGACATGTTTTGCATTCAGACACAAGGAACATATTTTATGTGTTTGACTAGCACAACATTTTGAACTTTAAATGTAAAACCCTGGCATGCATTCAGCAATGGAAAATCTAATTTATTTCCCTGCCTTTTGCTGCTTGTAATTTTAATTGACCTTTTTTTTTTTTTTTAAATGGCCATACCCACTAGCACCAGAAATACATAGTACAGATAAACAACAGAAATTCACAGCTACAAATTCCTCATACCCTCATATGATACGTGTGTCTCCAGCACTACCTACCACATCCTTCACAAGTGTACAAGCCTGCCCACCAAAAGCACAATAATCTGCTGATACAGTAACTCATGTTAGTGTAAAAAAGTTGTGCTACATCTGGTTAACAATATTGCTAATCCAGTAAAAACTCCCTGACCTCAAGCTGAAAAGTAATTGAAACTTGCATGTCCATTGGAATGCTGGTTAAAAATTTTGGTTGTGGATAGCAAAGAAAGTGACTTTTTCACTTTAATTGCTTTTCTTCCTCTTAGAACTGAAGGAACCCCAGAAACTTTCTCAGTGAAGAAGAGGCTCCGCACTTATGCAGGAAACCACAGATAAGTCCTTCTCAAAATCAGAGCTGACAACTTGACTGTGGTCGTGTGCCCTGTGGTTTTGGTGTTCTGCAAGTTTTTCTGTGCTTAAGCTATGGCAGAACTTTTGATACGATGAAAATGCCATGGAAGGAAGGGCATCCAGCACAAATTGGTGATCTGAGAAGTATACCACAGTGCTGCTGGAAGTTGGCACTGTCCACTGCCTCCTCCTTGCTTCACCACCACTGACCTCTACAACCCTGCAGTACCTTCCACTATTAAATATTCACAATGCAATGCGTGACAAGGAAATGATAAAGTTAGAAATATGGCTAAATCTTAAGTAAGAATATGCGACTTGTTTTACGAGGAAACACTAAATTTTAACACGCTTTCTGCCTTGCACACTTGGCGTTTCTTTTTCAGTATTTACAGTACCCCCTCTGCCAAATATTTGCTTAACATTGCAATTAATGTTCTGCATTTTTCTTTACCAGTCAATGCCAAGCAATGCAAGAGCAGGGCTGTGTTGATCACGGACATTGTAAACAGAGCAACTCACTCTGAGCCAGCAAAATCCAAACTCTGGCGGGGCCCTCATCTGATCAACAGTGGCATTATCATAATCTTCAAGAACTGCATTGTTTATTTAGAAAATCTCCCTCAATCCCTTAACAAATTAGTCTGGAAGCCACCGGGAGGATTAACTTCAGAAATTCTCCCTCAGATTGCAATTATGTCTGCTCAGATGTCATGAGCGACAGACATTTGCATAAGTCATACCCAGCCTTTATTACTAATTGCATTTCCAGTAATTTGACTTCTGCTGTGCTCTGTCTTTTCCAACTGAGTTACAAAACCCAGCACTCGGCAGGGACAACCATGCCCCGGTGCGAGAGGTGCTCCCCGGCACAGGGTGTAATACCTAATACCTACCTAAGAATTTAATTGCCAACCACTTTTCCTGACCATTCAGATTAAGGAGTAAACGATACTGGATGGTATCCTGGATACTTTCAGGGCAAAGTCTTTCACTGTGGGTCCAATGACTAGAAGTTATGCCTAGCTGGTGGCAGCTATGTGGCTGTTGTCCAAGGAGCTGGCAATCCCTATTCAGCTGCAGGCATGTGCCTGCCTCATCAGTCACCGGCAGGGCTGGCAGCCTTGCTGCAGCCTGGGAGAAGACCCAGGGCTGAGTGAACAAGGTTTTCGAGGTTTTTGTGCTGGGACGGGATCCTCCCACCCGAGGGGCAGCGTGGCGGTGAGGTGGCACCGGGGAGCCTGCGCTGAGCTGCTACATGATGTTCCTGCTCACCTCTCGGTCCTGGGGGAACAGGGTGCTGTGAACCCAGAACTTCTAACCAGAATTAGTTCCCTTTATAGGAGAGAAAGCAGTAACCAGTGTCACCCATGTCTTCTGATGCAGTTGTCACAATCTGAGTGCCACTAAAATGCTGATAGCTGCCTTTTTTTTTGTCTCAGAGGCAATGGGGAGAGATCAATTACCAGTCCTGAATACAGAATAATTACATTTCCATAACAGGTGAATTTGCCACCATCAGAGAGGGTCTGTGTTTTCAGAAGGAAACAAGATAACCTATCTGTGAGCTCCACAGGCACCTGGCATAGGCCATGTGTGCTGTAGCCCGCAGGAGCTGTGTTCACCTCCGCAGCAGACCATCAGAGGCTACTGTATTACTGTATTTCATCCCACTCTATTCAAAACAAAGCACTTCACTAACCTCTTCAGTGCAGACCAGCATGACTACCACTGCCTGCAGCTGCCTGTGCAGCTCGTGCTACCACAGGGGTTTGGATTAAAGGGCAGGTCCTGCTTGCCCTCAGTGGGAAAATGTCAGTGGCCACCGGGCTTCCAGGTACCCACGAGAGCACCAGCATGCAGCCCTGGAGGTCTGCACTTTTAGGGTACAGCTGCATCACGCACTCAGTGACTGGTGGCTGGATGAAATGTGGTCCCAGCCACCTCTTGGGTGGGACAACAGAGGCGAACATGAGTTTTCAAGAGGGAAGTTTTGCGCCTGCATCCCTAAATCCTTCAAAATGCTCTGCCTCTGGCTGCTGCTAGGCACTGGCATGACACAGGCTCCCAGAATCAAACCAGAGGCTCTAGTAAAACAAAGGCAGTGATGAATGTTAGAGATTTGCCATAAAGATAAACCCAAAGATAATTCTGCTAATGAGTTTCAGGCATAATGTGTAAGAGAGTGAGAAAATGCCGGGGTTGTACAAGACTGAACACAAGAGCTCACGTTCACCACACGCTCAGCTGAAGCAGATGCTCCATGTGAGCACGGCAGGCTCCTGCGGAACACATCGCATGTCTAAGGCAAATCTGTGCCGTAGTTTTGCTGCAGTGTGCAACTGCCCTCTCCACACCTGCTGGTGGGTCCCGCTGCCTGCTGCACATTCCCCGCTTCCCCCAGCTCTGCAGCTGCCCCCCCAGACTGCTGCATCCCCACTCACATCTCCATTGGGAGTGCAGTGGGTTTATCTGTTAAGTCCATATATTTACCCACCTTTCTGCTGTCTCTAGACCAGAAGGTGCCATTGGACTGGAGATCTGGAAGGCACCTGCGCAGAAAAGTCTTTCAAGAAAAGAAACTGGCTTGACTTTTCTGCTTCATTTAGAAAATGGGGACAGCCCTGCTCCCTGAAAAATATCCAACAAACCCAAAATACAGCACCTCTATATCTCCAAGTCTGCCAGGTAAATGTTGCAATTTTTGTCTCAGGGCCTTTGGTACTGTATGTACATTACAGAAAATCTTTATCCTGAAGCTGCTAAACACCAAGCCTAATGTAAAGTGCTTCTTATTTCTTGCTTAGTGTCATGGGTTAAGCTGGGTGAGCAGCTGAGCCCCACATAGCTGCTTGCTTGCCTCCTCCACCGTGGGATGGAGAGGAGAATCAGAGGGGTAAAAGTGAAAAAACTCATGGGTTGAGATACAGGTAGTTTAATAGGTAAAGCAAAAGCTGCATATGCAAGCAATGCAAAAGAAAGCTTTGCCCAGAGGTACGTGCACCACCTCTGGGCACAGACAGTCGGTCTGTGATCCACGGTATGGAGGTTTTGTGGATGCAGACTCCAAATGGTGAGCTGTGCTGGCACCGTAGCACAGCAGTACAGGCACAGTTAAATAAGCCTTTGAGATTGGCTTCAGCAGAGGAACCCACGGGTGAGGGAGGGAGAAGGCTGCCCTCCCGCCCGCTTGCCCATCGGCTGAGCAGGCACACGGGGAGAGCTGCAGCACGCACCCAAACTACGGAAAATCAATTACAGCGCCAGTCTGAAAACAGAAACAGAGGGTGTTTTGGCACCTGGAAGCAGCTTTCAGCCAGTGGGTGAGGGATAAATCCTCCCCAGAAAGAAAGGTACTGGCAAATTCTAGTGCGTGAGTGGGCTGAGAGCTAAATCTCCATAGCATTAGGGCAGACTCTGGTGATACTCAAGCTCCAGCTTGCCCCAGATGAAGGCCAGTTAACTCAAGAGAAACCAGCACTTACCACAGGCAGGCGATTTTTGAAAGCATATGAGTCTGATTTAGAGCAACGCACCTCCTGCGCTTTGAATTCGCAATGCACCAAAGATCAGCCCTGAGCAGCCCTTATTTCTTTCAAGTTTATCGCTAACCGAATAATTTGCCTATTTTCTCTGGGGGCTGTCTTCAGGTTAAACACGGGTCTGGGCTCTGCCGGGTAGGAAGTGCACAGGGACAGAAGGCAGCAGGTAACTGCTAAATGCGACCGCCCTGGAAGGGTGGGCTACTGCCAAGTTAGTCCAGCATCTGAAATGGCAGTCACAGCCTTCTTCAGTCCAAAGAAACGCAAGGAAGGAGTAAAAGAATGGCAGGTTACTATCGATTATCAAATATGAGAAGAAACCTTAGCCCAGTTAAGGAAAAAGGGCAATGTTTGTCCTGAGCACCTCATCCTGGGAGCCTGCAGGCTCATGTCACCAGCAGAGTGGGGACACTCTGAGGCACCAGCATTTCTGCACCTTCTGCCCATGGAGAAGGATCCCACGCACACATGCTGCTCCGTCTTACAGTCATCACTTTTGTGAGTCGTTCTGTCAGTCATTCAGGTCTTTGTTCAGCCTGGGATAACATGTTTCTCTCTGCCCTTCTCAAGTTTTCTGTCATTTAGATAAAATTATCCTATGCTGCCTTAAACAGATGCAGAAGGAGCTTCTGCCTACAGAACAGTAACATCCTTAAGCTACTTTGATGTCATATATGTATAAGTAACATTTGAGATACACAGTATATAAATATACATGTAAATGCCCTCTATAATTAAAGGAATATGTTCATACGTAAAACGTTTTTATCTTGTGCCAAATGATGAATTCTACCCTGAGGTAAGGAGTCAGGTAAAACATTAACATAAATTTGATGGTCTATCTCAAATTCTGCACAAAATTGCATTTCTATCAGAAGTCCTGGAGAGTGGCTTGAAGTTTTCACTTAATTAAAAACACCATCCACTGCTAGGCTCATTAAAATCTCCTGTGCCAAGCACTTCCTACAATCATACATGATCCTGTATGTACAACGAATGCCAGATAGTTCATGTCATATAACTGCTAGCAAGCACTGTTACCATCAAACATCCTGGTGGTTTTCCAAACAAATATCAGCATGGCTAAACCTATTGACTGTCACACATGCTGGCAGGCTCAGGAGAACCAAAGGATAAGGACCAATCTCCACCAGAGGCTGACTGCACTCTCGTCATGTGGGAAGGAAGAACATTACCCAGACAAAGAGGGAGCTCACATTGTGCTGGCCCTTGCACCAGCTATTGTGTGAAAAAAACCAGCAGGTTGCTTCTGCTATTTTTTATCAGTTTTATTTGCCAGGCTGAAATGTCCCCCCTTCTCCTACCTTTTCTTTCAAGGTAACAAAAGAAAATCCATTCCTTCTGAATTTCTTATCAATACATATACCCCTTGAGAAGGCAGGTCACAGACAAGTCACCTTTAATTTAATACCTCCCACTGATTTTAATGGCTGTGAGGTCAGGATCCCGGAAGGTAACGCGTTTGAGCTAACAGAGTCAGCAAGTAGCTTGTGCCCTTGCTTCCCTCTCACTGTCGGCAAACATCTATAATTGCAAGAAGCACTGCTAACAGGTAAACTGATACCTTGCTACTGGGTGGCTGACATGACTTTCAATATACAACTGAAAGTCGAGAGTGGTTATAAAACACTCCTAGTTCACTTCTCCTCTCTTAGAGATACTAATTCCTTCTCCTTGGTGTTCTCCCTTCCAGAAATTCAACACAGAGCCAACACTTCTTTAGTACAACATCCCTTAGGCACTTCCACTGAAACCGACTGTGTCAACCGTTACCAAGGGAGGAACCATCCACTTCCATCACTACACGATAAATGAAACCACATCGCTTCCCTTCCTCCTCTGATATAATCCCTTTCATTACTACAACGTTTTACAGTGCTTGTACATACCAGGACTTGTAAGAAAGCACCAAATACTTGAGGTGACAGAGAAGTGGCTTGATGTTTCCCTGCAAACACAGTGGTGCAAAGCCAGCTCTGGACTCACCTCTTGCCAGTGAGGCTGCAGTGTCTGTCCCTTAGAGGCAAGGGACCCTCAAGATAAGCAGTTAATTATAAAACAACATTTTTCAACAATACTAAGATAAATATTACCAAGCACATTGCTTCTGAGCTGGGTATAGAAAATAATTTACAGGAGTCACTCCTACACTTCTTATTTCATTATTGTTATTATAAAACTAACTTTGTGGATGGTCGCAGCATCACCAGGATGCTGCAAAACTGTGTGTTGCTGCTGCAGAAGCTTCCCACCGGAGTTGCTCCCCTGCATCCAAGTCCCCACTCCTGAAGTCCAAATTCCAGGGATGCTCAGCCAAATATTGTCCACAGAGCTGCAGGTGCCAAAAATCACTCAATCTTTGCTCGTATCTGACCGTGACCAACTCGGATTGCAGGAACAGCTTGCAGAGCTGTGAAAACTCATCTAGGAAAATTTGCATTGGACTGAAGTGATTTAGATTATGTATCAAAGCCTGTTAGTCTTTCTCCTCAAAACCTAAAGATGAAAAACTAACCTCAGCTGTGATGAAATCAAATACTCCTTACGTGAATTACAGCATTATCTGAAAGCTCCAAAGAAGACCGGACCCTTTTTTGCTGGCTAGATGCTGTACAAATGCAGAAAGAAGGAAATAAACTGAACAGATTCTAGCTTAGGTTTTAAAAAGATACTTTAAAGAAATTTGAGAATAAAAGGAACTGGGAAAGAGAGATGAAGTTAAGACAGTACCTGACCCCAAACACTTGCTGTGAGCACAACAGGGAAGTTTTGATTTGCTATTTATTTCAACCTGCATCACGTGTCTCACATTTCCAAGGCAGGAGGAAAGGGTCCAGCTCAAAGAAGCTTGTTACTGCCTGAGGACACAGTGGTGAGTAGAGAGGACGGGCACAGATGTCATGACCCCAGTAGTAGGACAAGCAGCCTGGCAGCACTCAGGAACTGCTGGAGAGGGTCCAGCGTAGGGCAACAAAGATGATTAAGGGAGTGGAGCATCTCCCTTACGAGGAAAGGCTGAGGGAGATGGGTCTCTTTAGTTTGGAGAAGAGGAGACTGAGGGGTGACCTTATTAATGCTTATAAATATATAAAGGGTGAGTGCCATGAGGATGGAGCCAGGCTCTTCTCGTTGGCAAACAATGATAGGACAAGGGGCAATGGGATCAAGCTGGAACACAAGAGGTTCCACTTAAATTTGAGAAAAAACTTCTTCTCAGTCAGGGTGACAGACACTGGAACAGGCTGCCCAGGGGGGTTGTGGAGTCTCCTTCTCTGGAGACATTCAAGACCCACCTGGACATGTTCCTGTGTGACCTCACCTAGGCGTTCCTGCTCCAGCAGGGGGATTGGACTAGATGATCTTTTGAGGTCCCTTCCAATCCCAAACATACTGTGATACTGTGTGATACTGTGAAAAGTTAAATATGTCTGCATGGATTTTGCTGTGCAAAAAAAGGCACAGAAATGACACAGGAATGGACTGATGAATGGATAGGCAAAGGCGACCATATTTATTAAATAAAGAAAACCTGCTGATGGAGCAAAAAGCAACGTGAGTGAAGTATAAGAAAGAGCAAGTAAAAATACCTCTCTAAGGGTTTTTTAATTCAAGACATGGACAAATGAATAAAATGGATCTCTATGGGTATCTGGGATGACAGGTTACACATTTCAAACGGACAGCATCTGGAAGAGATATCTAAAAAAGAGCAAAGACCAGAAGCTACCCAGGCACACAGCAGAATGGGAGAAGGGGCAAGGAGCCCCAGGAGGACGCAGGCAGCCCCTGCAGCCCTGCTGCCATGGACAGGGCACTGCTGCAGAATGCCAGGGCGAGCTGGAGGCAGAAAGGAGGGAGGGGAGTCCAGAAGGGGCTGGAGGTGGGGATCAAACACAGCCTGGAGACAGGGAGCAGGGAGACAGCCCAGGGGAGCTGTGCCTGTTCAGGGCTGCACTGTGTCTGAGCGGAGCCAAGGGGCTGAGTAGTGATGGGATGAGGACCTGACACTGTGCGGGAGGATTTTGGAAAGAGTCAAAGGATGCAATATCAGCAAAATACTCTGAGTACATAATTTAAGCAAACTCATGAGTTTTGGGTAGCCTGTTATTCAAACATGTCTTAGCTGTGTCAAGTTTAGACACAGCATCCCATTTATCTTGGCACAACTCAAATCCCTAAATTGTCTCTGTCTTTTCAACCTCCTCACAGGAACTTTTCCGCCAGCTTTGTTAAAACATGAAGTAGCCAAGGAACTGCTTTACAAACAAATACCTGCAGTGGGGCGCGGCGGGCAGCCCGGCGGGCAGATCTGCAGAGCCGCCTGCGGCTGCCACGGCCCCGCAGCGCCCGCTCCTTCCTGCACAGCTGCTGCAGCACACGCAATCCTCAGACATACTGAGAGGCCCAAAAGTGCACTAAATATATACAGGTTGGCATATCCCCCCTGTGCCGTTTGCTCAATATTGTGAGCTCCCCTCTGCCAGCCCAAATGTAACCATTCTGGAATAAATACTTCTAAGAGGAAGGTGAAGACCCAGGTCTCTAACATGGACAGCAAAGGGCACAGTGCTGCTCTCCACGCAGTGACTCTGCTTTTTGTCACTTGTACATCATGTGAGTGGCAAAGCCAGTGAAGTCAGCGGTGTTGCTGGGCATGGCCCCTCTGCTCTCCCTCTCTGCCCTGGGTTTCCTCCTGTGCAGCAGGCACAGGCTCATTCCCCTTCAAAAATCTGGGGCAAAAGAAGAAAATGATGACAGGGCACACGCGTTAACAACAGGAAAACACCAGCTGCTAACACGGCTCACCTACCAGTCTGCTTAAACAGCAGCAAGCCTGGAAAATGAGGCAGGGGTTTATTTTTAACATCTGTGTCAGATCTCTTTGCCTTTTAAAGAGTGTTGTGGGGCTGCCTGGGGTCTTTATCTGCTCGGCAGCACTTCAGCGAGTGGCTCCAGCAGCTGCAGCTCTGCCCTCCCTCCTCCTCCACCCAGGAGCCTGAAAGCTGGAGCGTTCCCCCACTGCCCCAGCAAGTGCCGCTCAGTCTATTGATGTGATTCACTAAGAAATATGCAGACTATGGAAACATGGCATGTTGCAGTTCCTAAGGAAGAGCCTCACAGTGTCCACAGATGTGTTCATGGCGATACACCAAGTTTCTCTTCTGTTTCTCTGTGCTCTGGATAGTAGAGAGTATATTAAGTACAAAACTTATAAGTTTTAAAATTTTATTTTTTAACATAAAGTAACTAAATAAAAAGGTTTCTATTTCCTCAATAAAATATCCTTAGCCTGGGAGACCCTATCTACAAGTCCAAAGAAAATTTTAATCCTCTCATTCAAACTGCCACACAAACTGTGATGAAAGGATGCAGTGCTGGGAAATAAAGAACTTGCTGATCATATTAATCCTTCATCTTCCATTCAGTTTCCTACACCAGTATCCCGTTTCCTTTTTAACAGCCAACAATGCGCCTCTATTTCCTTATGCAACCCCTCATAATGCTATCATGTCAGACTTAAAAGCAGTGTTTCTCAGTAACTAAATGAATTCTCTAATTTTTGTTATAGATTATAAAAGAGCTCTGACATCTATCTGTAAACAGTGACACCATACACCCTAAAAGCCTGCTTTTTGGTTCATCATGAAATGGCTGGTTTGCACAAAGCCCCCACCTTAGTTCAGTCAAAGTGAATTTACTACTGTCAGCTACCAAGGGTGCAGCTGTGGGACATGGACCCCAGAGCTCACCTCTGAGTGCCATGGGCTGTGTTCAGCAATGCTTTTTGCATTTCTCTTGTGTATCTTTTCATATAGCAGACAAAAAAATTATTTAGTAAGATATTCCTTGATTAGTGAAAAGTGTCAGCCATTTAATAATCAAATTTTCCAAACCAGGGAAGCTTGTGCTAGCTAAACTGGTCATTTTACACAAGAAAAGACAGTTATGGGGAAGAATTTTGCTTTGCTTCCGAAAATTCCACACTAGGGGTTTGTAGTGACTACACTGAAGGCTCCTGCACTGCACAGTTCTTTAAAAAGATCCAAATCATTCAATCAGTTGTTTTAGATAACACTGACACTTGTGAGGGTTTAAAGAACTGCAAACTAAAATAGTTTCAAGTACCTGAAGGTATCCCTGGCAGTACTTCTGAAAAGAACGTACTAGGTCTGATTTTGCCTTCCTGAGACAAAACTCAAAAGCCCTCAGAGGGAATTTTTGTCCCAGGCAAGGTGAGCAAGACCAGAACCACTTGTGCAGAGCTGTAGCAATGTGCCTGGTTAAAGAAATGAAATTCAGGTCAACTGCATGCATTGGGACAGAGCTAGATGACCCACGTCTCTCTTACTTTGCAAATAACAGAGTTATCACCAACACGGTGAGTCTTACCTTATTGTAGTACTGCACCTGGACCGAGTGCCACTGCCCATCGCTGACCCCTCCGGGAACGAACGGTGCCACCGTAGTGGTTGTCTCCCCTGCAAGGGCAGGCACAAGGGAAGAAATAAGACAACATCACTGCAAACTCCACCACGCACTAAACCGAAACATGGGGAGACCCTCATCTGGCACAGGACGCAGCCGTCTTACTTCATCATGGTGGAATCTGGGTTTTTGTTGTGCGAGACAGTAAATATCCCCAGTGTCACAGAATTATTCTGGTGCACAAATACAAAAATAGCTTCTGGCACATTTGGTGAATTATGTTATTTCCTTTTATGATTCTGCAGAGTGCAGTAGCAGATGCAGCTATTGATCAAGCAGTCAACTGAGGAAAAAATGTAAATGAATTTTTCTGCATTTGTGCCAAAAGCAGCACTTTGAGGTCTAGTGATAAGAGGAGTATTGTGCCAGGACACTTTGCCAGGGAAGGGAAGCTGACTCGTCCTCAGAATGGAGAAACTGAAATCCAGAAGTACTCTAGTATAAAACCCATGGATGGTAACCTCGGTCCAAGCAAAATTTTACCAGTGATTAATGAAATTATCGGCAGCCTTTCAGTATTTAAATTTGAGAGCAAGTCTTTGCCGTAGTGTTGGAAAGCTGAAGCTTTTAAGTTAGGTCTGACTCAGCAGAACCAGCTCAGTAGCCAGGCATATCTTTTCCAAGGTAGCAGCAAAATAAACATTTGTGTTGAAAGTACATAAAAGGCCTGGCACGGAGAAGGCATTGCTAGGTTTCGACTTTTTTTTCTCTTTCCTTTTTTTTTTTAACAGTTGGAAAATTCTACATAATAAACCACAGGAAAAATAACTCTCTCCCGTAGGCTAATAAAGTTCAGAGTATTGTTGAGTTTAAAACGTACTTTCTACTCTCTATTTGCAACAAATATTATTCCCGTGTCCCCTACTCTCCTTTAACTCCCACCCTATATACTTCTGTTATTTAAACAATACAGATTTCAGCTTAGCTCACTTGACTTCTCGCTGTGATGTTTTTTGTCATTTCGTGATAAAAAATCTGTGGTAAAAATGAGGGTTTTTATTCAGTTATCAAGTTTCTGCAAAAGGAAGATCAGCAGTCTCCAATCCTTTTGCTTTGCTTACTGTGAAAAAGTTGTTGCGACAGGTAAAACAATCAGATCAGATGTCCAAAACTTTTACTGTTCGTTAAAAGCCACTTAAAACTATAAAACATAAACCATTCTCCTTCCAAATAAAATACCATTTGCAATATACAGGACCAGACTTGCTCTCAGGTGCAACAGTGCAAATCTAAATTTAGTTTCACGTATTTTAAAAGAGTTCCTCCACATTTAAATGCATATAAGTGCAAGTAGAATTTATTTTTTCTCATTTCTCCTCAGGGTGCCTTTCAAGCAATTTGGTTCAAGTTTAGACAGGCGAAGCAGACCCGCAGAAGAAAGCAAATCTCTTCAACTGCAGCATGTTATTTCACTACACTAATCCAGTCAGAAGCCTGCCTTAAAATCTAATTTGGACATCTTCAAGGTAATAAAGGGGCAATGAAACCGGATATCTTCAACCCAAAGGGTCCAGATATGCACTTAAGCATCGCTGGTAGATCGATGGGGTCACACAGGATTTAACATGGGGTCTGATGGCAGCAACCATCACTGGCGATGAGCGTGCAACACCGACATGGATTGCGCCTCTGCTTCTACTGCTTTACTGCTTCCGATGCCTCACTTTGCACCACAATAAAGAGTTGAGTAGAGCCCACATGCCTATCCTCAATACGGAGAATGGGAAGTAACAGGATTACTTCCCCAATTTGTGTCCAGTACAGAGGTACAAATGTCTCACTTGACCTACACATTCCCCCACTTGACCTACACAACAGCTTTTCCCAGATATTTATTTCTGTCCTGATGGAAAACATCCCCTAAACCTGTGACAATGAGGGGTTGTCTGCCCTGCTTAGATTCAGTAAAGCCACTGAAGCCTTCCTGGACTCACAGACCAGCTCCTGGGCTGAAGGAAGAACATGAGTGGTCCACCAAGAGGGACTCCAAGAGCCTCAGCAAGCTGGCTGAAGTCCACGGGGTGACTCCTGGTGGCTTCAATGTGCTCCAGCCATGTAGTACAGCTGTGTGCTAACAGCTTCACCTGCTACCCCGTCAGGGAAATTAGCACAGCTGGGTATAAGTTCTTGGATGGAACTTGGGCTTTTTCAACTCTGGAAAGACTCTTCTGTTGAGGCTGGAACTGTCAGGGTTTGTTATGATCACACTTTCATCAGCAAGAGCTTTGCCACT
Source organism: Nesoenas mayeri (assembly GCF_963082525.1). Lineage (NCBI taxonomy): Eukaryota > Metazoa > Chordata > Aves > Columbiformes > Columbidae > Nesoenas > Nesoenas mayeri. The sequence goes on from NC_137541.1 coordinate 17,108,850, forward strand.
GCCGGGGCTGATTTTCTGGAAGAAACCTCTCCCCTGAGCTCCACTTGCTTTCCCATCTCTCTCCCACAGGCACCAAAGGACACTGGCTTTGTCCCAGTGCAGACAGTGAGCAAATGCCAAAGCCTCTGTTTCTTGTTTCCCAGCCCACCGTAGCAATGGGTGGACAGCTCAGCTCCCCAGAATTCCTTGTGGGATACAGCTTTTTCTGGAGGAATGTGCTTCTACTGCGCAGCAGTGGATTCTAGCGATGGCATTGCTCATTATCAATCCCTAACGAACCGCAGGCAGTTTTCACTTGTTTGCTAGCTTTTCATTTGGCTTGCGTGTATTTTTTAGATAACGTTTATGCACCTATTTTCACTGATGACATACTGCAAAAATATATAAACACGCAACGTTTATCACAGTGTGATAAAATGAAGTCTCATTTAAGCAAACATTGGCTCAGAGGCCAACTTTCAGGCTAGTGCCAATCTTTTATAGTAGTCATAAACTCCAGCGTTTACAACTGATACGCTGACAAGCTCCCGCCTACAACAGCGAGCGTTACCACCACAAACCGCTACAATCTGGAGTACTTTCCAACACCCTGCATCAGTTGTTCACTGTACAATGTCAGCTGGTTACTCAATTAACAAGGCAACAAACAGCTGTATTGAAGTGCATTTCCAAATCGGTTAAGGTCTCCTGACCACGAGCAGAAATGCTCGACTCGAGTGACACATCACCTGCAGAGAACGTGAGCTGGATCTGCTCCTCGATGATCTCCAAGGCAATGAAGTCGTGCTTCTCGTTAAAACGCCCGTTGTAGAGGAGGAGAGCGTTCCTCTCCCTGGTCGCAAACCTGGAATGCAGAGACAAGGGGTTAGCTCCTGCTCAACGGCTTACGAATTAAAGACTGACGGTCAAGTTGCCCAGAGGAAAAGCAGCATTATAGCAGAAAAACAAGCCTTTGCATCTTTTGCAGATAGAAAATTATAAAATTGAGCCAGCAGCAGGATAAATCTACTCCTTCATAATTGAGAGAGGTAAGCAAGATGGAAATTACAGAAATCCACTCTGCAGGGATCGGCTGCGGATGCTGACCCTCCCAAAGGGTAAAACTGGGCAGACACATGATGCAGCGTGAGTATCTGGCACTTGCCAAACAGTAGCACTTACTACACTTTGCAAACAGTTTGAAAACTAGAAAGCATTTTCACATCAAAGGGGCGATACTTGCTGCCTGCTTCCTGTCTAAATGCTACAGGGTACAAGGAGAGTTATCAACAGATTAAAAAGAATCTGATGGAGAGACAAAGGGAAAGGAAAGATAAGAGTTACTTTAATAATGCCACATAGACCACCAGGGTTCATCAATCAACAGATCAGTCAATCGGAGGAAGGAAAATAAACACTTAAATGATTCCACTAAATCAGTGCCAATGGGTGGTTTTTGGTTTTACTTTTCTTGTGCTTCTCATATGGGATGTTTCACACCTTTCCTGTTGAACAAGAGGCAACCCCACTTTCAAAGATGCCTAATTATTTTGTCAGCAAATAACTTTTCTTGCAAATTTCTGAGTGGTGTGTCTTTTATAATTTTAAATTGAATCCTATTATCTTCGGGGATTTGCACACAGCTTTCATCTACTTCGAAATGCAAAAAAACTATTGCACTTCACACAGGCATTTTTACAACAATTAATATTATATGAAGAGAGAAAGAGAGAAACCATGGGAATTTCTTGTGTTTCCAAATGGCAGTGTAGTTTGATTTTGTATCTTGAACTTCAGGAAATACGCTTGATTTAAATTAACCCGCTTTTCCAACAAATGAATCAAATGCTGAACACAGCTAACGAAAACTGCCTTCCATGGACAGAAGAAATGATTCTTGTGTCTCTCATGTCTACTAGCAAAGACTCTCATGTGATGAAACAAAACCCACATTCAGAGAATGTGAAAGAAGCAATATTTGGAATATCAAGGTCTGGTATTTGAAATAAAATTCAAAACTAAAAGAATGTTTTCTAACAAAAGTTGTTTGTCATACATACGTGTGTTGTGCATCAAACTGAATAAAGACCTTTCAGAACCAGGACCCTGAATTGAAGCTAAATGGAAATGGGAATTCTCTATTCCATACATTTTTTATTATTTTTGAAGGAAAATGCATTATTCTGGTTCAAAATACAGAAGTCGAAATTTTGACATTTCCAATAAAACATAAACTCCAAAGAATATCTGTCATAGTCCGTTAAAATATTAACATTATTAAGCTATTTTTTATACTTCTTTACTCCGCGTGTGCTCAGCTCCATTCTTTGCCACTAGTCAAAAGCATCCTTTGTATCATGCTAAAAGTTAAAACACTTCTGCTCTTGAACTTGTCTGGTTATCACCAGCTGGGGAAAAATACCGGTTTTTAATAGAAGGGATATTTTTAATCTGAAGACAGCATAGGAAACAAAAGACACTTTCTTAGAAAATTCTGAATAGAGAGAAAACCTGTCCACTGATAGTGCCTCTTGGAGTGAAGGAGTAGCAAGTGGTGGAAGGAAGCAAGGAAGATGTATAATGTTGGGAGAAGAAAAACATGCCTGGTCAGTAACCTAAATACTTTACCAAAAAAATCATATTTTAGTTATGAGACTGGATAAGGCGAACATGCTGCCCTTTGTCAGGAGTGGGCCATGAGTCACTTGAGGCTGAGGGCAGCTACAGACCCTGGGATTTTACAAATGTTTTCCATCTGCACTGAAGGATAATAACAAGTGCAGATAAAAGAGAACTTCAGGTATGAAAAGCTAAATGTATCGTTATCCCAGACAGTGTAGGATGAACCCCATGATGGTCTAGACATTTCATAATCACTCTGGGTGGACTGAAAAGTGTTCAGCTCATGATTACGACTAAATATACCATCTTGGTTTTAAAGATGGTGCAGAAAGCATGGTGGAAGCACTACCTCGCTACAGTAGTCTGCTGTCTCTCAGTAACCCCCACACAGAGCATTTGAGTCACTTTAACTTCAAGCACCCTATGTGTCACAGATCTGCTCCTGAAAGCCTGAAAAATGACACCACGTGGCTTCGGGGACAAGCCAAGGGCAGTGCAGGTAATTTATGCTGGCAGCTAGCCCAGACTGCTCCTTTGTTTGCACTCACTGTAAGTCTGACAAGTCCAACAGAGCCTTTTGCTCCTCAGCTTTTCTAAAATGATCTCCAGAGGCGCACCTCTTCTCTGCCTTGGCATGCAAACCACGTCTGTGCTTTCTGATTTAACCAAAATGCCAAGATTCTATAAATTTCATTCTTTCGGATTAAGGCAGATGAAGGATAAAATGGATAAGCTGCCTAGCTCCTGACAGATGTAAACCACCAGGTAACCGTTGGGTGCTGGATGGGACGTGGTGTCCTCCCTGAGCACTTTCTCTGGACAGACGCACAAACATATTTGTTGTTGTGGCTCTTGTTGTTCCTGTCAACAAATCCCCAGCCTTGCCCTTTGGGGTTGGGCTAACACGTTTTGTGCTATTTACTCACAGTCAACCGTGAGAGAGAACCAAAGGTCAACCCTGACCATCTAAACCATGGGAAAAGCTGCAAACCCAGCCCCTCTCAGGACAAGAGGCGTGTGTGCACCTGGAGCTCTGGCTCCACGGCACGCAAGCCCTATGCCTGCCCAACATGTCTTCCCCAGAAGAGGGTTTTTTCCCCTGGGATGGGTAAGCCAGGGGAGGAGAGCCCTGCTCCATTCGGAGTGGCCACCACCATCGCTTCCCTCGCCTCCCTGAGTGTCCCCATGGGAAAAGTGACAGCCACTGCAGGCGAAGATTGATCAACGTGGGGATGTTGAGGCAGACGGGATGGCGATGAGGCTGGTTGTACCTGGTAGCTGGGATGGGACCAGAAGCAGGAGCTGGGTGCGAAGGCCAAGAGGAGTGAGGTGAGGAGCTGGGACAGCTGGGGTTGTCCCAAGCACAAGGCTGGGAACCGATGGAGAGCAAGGACCTGAAGAGGACCAGCCTGTGCTCAGCCACTGCCCAACAAGACCAGGTCCTCTCACAGACTGGGAAACAAGAGAAGGGAAGAGTGCTCCCAAATGAGAAACATGAACAGGTTGGCTCTGGAGTCAGCCTGAAAGTCAGGAGGCCAAAAGCTCAACTAGTAAGAGTGTCAAACTCACCATCCACCCTTGTGCCTCTCCAGCCAAGGGCTGCTGAGAGGTGGCCAGAGAGGCCCTGGTGTCCCCTCTCTCCGTGCCATTGCCCCCAGCTGCAGCAGAGAAAGGTCAGGAGGTGGCATCCTAGCAGCATCCTCAGTGGGGCAGAAAATCAAATGCTTTCAAATAACACAACTGTGCCCAACTTGCAGGAGTCACTGTCAGCAATCCCCCAGAGTGACTTGTACACGTAGGTAACTTGGTGGGTGACAATATTTAACAAGCAGCCCCTGAAGTTTAAGCGGAGAAGCCACCAGCCAGAGAGCTCTTCCCCACTGGGACTTACATGAGGGAGACGGTGAAGTGGAAGCGCTGCCGCAGCCCCTTGAAGGTGATGAAGGACTGCGGGGGGAAGCTCCTGGTGGTCATCTCGCAGTACGGCCGCTCGTATTCGCCCGGCGGACACTCACACTTGAAGCCGCCGATCAGCAGGTTCACGCAGGTTCCTCCGTTCTTGCACACCCCTGGAGCGCAGCGGCCGGAGCGTGCGTTCACCTCGCAGTACTCTCCTGCAAGGGGACAAGCAGACGTCAGGGACACTTCACCCCAGCAGCAAGCTGTGATGCTCAGAGTGGTTCTGCTAAAGGTTAAGCTACTTCCAAAGTTCTGCACCTGACCCGCTCTGCAATCAAGGCACAAGCCTGTAATTGCAGGGGGTAAGGGTGCTGCATCGTCTTTCAAGTCTGAATTTTCAGGGGAGTGCGGGATACGATCTGCTGAGCAATCCTGTTGCAAATACCCAACAACGCTGGCCCCAGTTTTCAGATTCCTTGGCTGCTGCCAGACCTGGTGATAACTATAAAGCTGGTGACAGACAGATCTATATGGGAGGAAGTAACATCAACAGTTAAAAACTTACACACTCTCTGTCAACCAAAATATGTGCAAATTGTTCTGGCGTTTCACTATGGTTTGGAAATTGTGTCAACAGATAAGTGTTTGCACTTCGCCTCGAGCGGAATTTGGCTTTGCTGCCCATGGCAGCGGCAGGGCACGGCTGAGCTCGCGACAATGGTTGCAAAATGTTTATAGAAAGAATAAGCAGGATACCAATGACATACATATTGCTTCCACCTTTTCCCATGTATCCTGCAGGTGACAGCCATCTTCTGAACTCTTCAGAGACGGGCACAGTAACTCCCCGCAGAAATTACAGATTCTCTGTATGGGTTGCTGAACCTGTTTTCCCCCCAAATGCTTTTTCTTTATTAACTCAGAAGTCTGTATTAAGGTGTGTTAAATGCAATACTAAAGAATGAGGTGTCTTCCTTTCTATGTACGCCATAATTTTTCTTGTGTTTGCCAAAAATCTGAGAGTGAATCACAATTGTAAAATACAACATACGAAAGATATTCACTTCAAAAAATCTGCTGTGGTTGGGACAAAAGCAGCTGCTGAATTAATCATTGTACGGGAAGCTAAACCCTCTATGTGAGTTAATTAGTTAACATTTATGTTTTGGCATGTGTCTTCCTAAGGTATAAAGCATGTTCAGATCCTGCATGTAAAACTCTTCAGAGAAACTGAAGATGGCATACATAGCTGAATTTTACCCAGTAACAGTGCCTGACGAGTAAATGTAGAGCAAAACTACTCAACACAACCAGCTGAAGGAATGAATGTATTTGCAACAGTTTGATATTTGCATGATTACTCACTACCAGATTATACAATCACATTAATTCAAGCTCAGTTAAAACCGTGCAAATGCATTCCTGGAGGAAAGTAAAAGCAGCAGGAGCTGTGGGCAGTGACTCACAAACAAAGGCAAATTAAAGCAGAAAGTTTTGCTCCAGTCACTGCCCCCGCAGCCCTGCTCCCACGGGTTCCCACGCCAAAGCTGCCCGTGCTGCCGCATCCAGACCTGGACGTGCACCTCTGTTTTACACCAGGTTGTATTTTGCAACGGTGTGCAGCTGGTTTAGCCACCGCTCTGGGGGCAGTGATCTCTGAGACAAGGTGAGGTGGACAGCCGAGCCATTTTGGCTCTCCAGCTTTGCTGCCTCTCTCCTCTCACATCAACATCATATGTTTTGCAGGCAGGTACGATTTATGCCAGCAAAATGCAGGAGCAAATACAAGAGTGCGGGACCATGCTGCCAGCCAAATGCACATCCCATCCAGGGGGGCTCAGCTCCGGAGGACCCACCTCTGGTCCTGCTCCGTGCTCCCCACATGAGCAGAGCCACCATACAACTGCCTCCCGACCAATGCATTTGTCTGTCTCCTGGCAAACAACAGACTGGGGTGTTTCAGTATATTTGAGAGGGATGTGATACAAAGAACAGGGGAGCTGAACACATCTCTCTATAATAATAACTCTTGCAGTTAACAAATTATTAAATAAATCTTTCCCGTCATCCTAGAGGGAGTGCAACCCAAAACCTCTCAAGTAATACACCATGTAGCTGAGAGTTCAGCTTCAGGCCTGTGCTTAGAGCTTTTCTGATTCAGCACTGATGTTCCCATATTCATATTCTTCACTTCAGTGTATTAAGTTGAAATGCCGTGAAAACCTTTTGATAAATATCATCCTGTTTCCATTTATTAACTGTAAGTATCAGGCAAGATTATGTGAATACACCTCCCATAGTACTTTAAAATGCTCTACAATGTGTTTCTTTTGTCAGAAATTATATATATCATCCAAGAGGGAAAATTCCCTCAGTGTACTGGATGTGCAAAACAAAGCATGCACACACACTGGATGCACTAAGAGGACACTACAGAAAACACTTCTTGATGATCCGCTGCACAAGCACAGCCCATCCCCCTTAACACACACATATTGTGTACCAAAACTCTCAAAAAAATGGACAAACACAGTTTCTGAAGAAAGATTAAACACAGGCTTGTTGCTTTAAAAAAAATCGTAGGGTATTTTGTGAAATAACTCTCCAACTCAGAGAGGAATGCAATCTTCAAGGCTTTCTGAAAACAGAATGATATATTTGGCAAAAGTAAATAACGCTCAGGCTTGAATACATAGCAAGAAAAAGGAGCGAGCTAAAAGGAGAGATTCCCGGCACTGTAGCACGCTGTGGAAATGCCATGGCAATACGGAGGTGGAATATAAAAGCCTAAGCTGGAAGCCACTGGTGGTTCTGTATTAATTCTGCAGTAAGAATGTACAGATCACTTGTTTAGATACCTATACAGGCATCCAACTATTTAAGAGAAAAGAATGGTTACAGAAACGTTGTATTGAATTATGTTTTGACTGCTTTTCATTGTGATACTTAAGTAATTTAAAAGAATGTAGTTCAACTTTAAATAAGATCCTTTGTCCTATATTCATTTAGCTGTAGCATCATTGATGTCCCAGTTACTAAAATTATTCTGAATACTCTTTAGTTTGTAATGTAAATGAGAACTGCATTTAATGCATATTCTTTGATGTTGAATTTTCATATTTTATGTGCATTTACCAAAATATATGAAAATAGTAGTTTTGAAATCTCTACAGTAACTCCAAGATATCACTGTGCTTCAAAGCACATAGGTCTACTAAGAAGCTTGATAAACCCCTATTTATCCTTTTTCCCCAAGGTAAAAAAAGTGCCTGAAATTATTTAGAAATGTGGCATTTTTGGCGTTATGAAGTAGCTATGTGAGCAAGTATTCAAGGCAGGGCTTTAATCAGGGGCATCCAACTAACCCTTTCTGTCAAGACAACACACCTTTGTTTGGTTCTCGGGTTTGCCACTTCCAAGGGCGGCCACCTCACCCCGGACACATCTCCACCCCACAGCACTGCTCTGAGGCCTGAAAAGTGCCCTCAAAATTGGAACGGAAGCCTGCATGGATGTGAAGGACAGGCTGTTTGCTGGCTGGAGTCCGGGCTGGAAGGGAAGAGCTACTTGAGGAGCTGAAAAGGGAAAGCTGAAGGGATCTGCATCCGCCAGCCCCGGGGATGAAACGCTCCTGGGTGCCCGCCCGCAGCTCAGGGTCGGAGGGATTTCTCGCATTCTGGTGGGAAAAAATAGTACAGAAGGAGGGAGAGCTGCTGTGCAGCGAGGGTCTGGAGGGTGATAAGAGCACAGCCCGGACACTCACCACACAGCCTGGAGTGGGTCTGCAATGCTAGTGGTGCTGACATGGCTCACCCCCTCCCCCAGCCCGCAAAACTCCCCTTCGCTCCTCATGGCATTTCCTTGGCTATTATAATTTCATTTTAAACACTGGCCAGCATTTTAGGAATCACTTAAAAAACTGCTTATTTATCACAACCTTGTGAAATCCAAGCAGGAGATGTGAAGTTTAGTCCCTCCAGCTGCTATATCTAAAGCATGCACTGTCAGATAACACAGGCCACGGCTGCCTGTTATCTGTCGGCAGATTCCTGCGCTTCAAAACAATTCTGGTCCTAGCCAGCAAATGGTTCACTGTTACAGGACAGTAGCTGATCTTATTTGCTCTCAATTAATATTGATGACTCTTAAAACTACAGGCCCTGTGGTTTTTACACAGCCCTTTATGTAGTGCTTCCTGGTCTTGGAGCTCTTGAGATCACAATGTGGTAGTTGCTTTTGACACGGCTTCCTCCTCTCAACCATCATGTATCTCTTTTTCAGTTTTAGGACTAACTTTACAAAGATGTTAATCATAAAATTTCTCCTATTAATTTTAGGTAGGTGAGGACACTCCAGTATCAGGTGTAACATAACCAGACCAGGCAAAGGAAAAGACTGGCTAGAAGATCTGGTCCTCCTCTGACCTATTCCAAACAAAGTAATGGAAGAGTTCAATGAATAAATAATCAATGATGATTGAAAAAGTGAAAAGAAATACAAATATACTATTTGAAAAATGAAAAACTAGCCTCACAATTGCAAATACCTTGTGAGCTCAACACTATGGGTTTCAATCAGCACATTGGTATGCATCAATGAGCCCGGCTTTGCAGAAATCTGCCTGTGGTTTTGTTGGTGAGTTGCTTGACCTTGTAAAGACAGACAACGTATAATGTTGGAAAGCTTGCTGGAAACAACATGATGCCATTAGTGTAAATACAGAATTACTCTACACTTCAGTTTACTGCAACATATTTCTACAATATCTCTGTTTAGGAAATAGCCCTCAAAAATTTGTACCATTCTCCAATTGTTTTCAACTGAAATACTACATTAAATACAGCTACATTTATGTGAAGCAGCAGACCTGCACTGATGTTCTTCTTTTTTCCAGTTTTCCTAGGCACATGTTAATTTTTCACTCAGCGCCTGTAATTGTTTGACTTGAACTGATTCTTCTGTCCTTTCCTTCATCCTGTCATTTGCTCTAGATACATACTAATCTTGTCCTCCACATCTGTACTTGCTTCACCTGAATGGAAAGCATTTTGAGAAGGTGATTTAAGGAGCCAGCCTAAAACAATGTACTTTAAAGTAGAAAGGAGAAACTATAAGAAATAGGGCAACTAAATTCTTCAAAGAATTCCCATTGACCCATTGCCCTAATAAAAGAACAACTGTCATTAAAAAAGTATTATTTTCTATCTTGCGCATTACGGGAAAAATCAATGCTTCTTTTCCTCTAGTAACTAAACCGCTACTAACCTAAAATGACAAATGGCACTAAAGCAATTAGTGCCCTAAGTAATAAGAAGGCTGTTAAAACAAATTAGCTGCAGAATCAGCCTGAAAATCTCTACTGGGACAAGAGATAATGAAGTTGGGATCTAACACACCCACTTTAGAGGTGGTTTCATCATAGTTCAGGCTGAGTGGGAGTTACCATAGTTCCCTCCTTTCCCCGAACTCCTTTCACTTTCCTCCCCCTCCCATGTGTTGGCACTCAATGTAATCCTGTAGTCGACTGATTTGTGGAGCTAAGATGGCAAAACACCATTCACTTCTTTATTGTAGGGTTAGTGATCTTCTGATCAGGTTCCTCCTAGGACTGATGGATGAATAGCACAGCAGGCACAAGGGAAGGAGGCAGGACCACGCACCAGGGATAAGAATGAAGGAATGGTCTTGGAAAGGTTTAACTGTTATGGAAATACAGCTTTAAGTGTACGCTCACACGTGAGTGTAGTGGTTCATGCTTGACTTAGGTGAAATGGATCAACGGCTTCAGTAGATAACCCCCCCCTCTCCACTGCCTGTGAAGGGATATACTGCAGGAAAATTTGCCTAAAATGTAAGTGCAAGTCAAATAATAAAAATGAATGTTGGATTTTGCCAATAGAGGGAAACTCACAACTTCAGGGGCTCTGTGGTGCATGAGCCTACCCTCAGAGCCTTCTGGGAAAAATGAGCCTAATCTCCTAGCAAATGCCACTTACCAATGAATCATTACACAAATAAATGAACGAGCAAAAATCTACTGGTTTTGTGAGAGAGGTTAGAGAGCGATTACCCAGAAAAAGTAACCAACTCATTCTGAATGAAGGAGAAGCTGGATCAAAGAGAAGTTGGAAGCCACTGGTGTACTAGTGACTGTGATTAATTAGGGGACAACTATACCCATGTACTATTTTACGCAGATGACTCAGAAGTCCTATTTGAAGAGCAGAGGTAAAATCTGGGTCCCTTAGAAATCAATGGCCAGACCCCTCGTGCCACTTCAGAGAGGCTGCACAGATGCGTTCATCAGACTCAGTACCAACACTGACAGTCGTCACTTCATGATGTTCCTACATTACGCTGCTGCTGTGTTCGAATTCGAAAATATACTTTGGTCTTTCCTTTTACCTGTTTATTTATGTTTTTAGAATTGGGACTGATCTAGAAAACTTAGTATCAGCCCCAACACTCTTACAGAAAGAAACACCAGCTTAAGGTCCATTTTGGGGTTTCCCTCCTCCCCATTGCTTTTTTACTCTTTTTGCCATTTTCTGCACTACGAAGGCAGATTATAAGAAACAAGCTAAACTAAAATAATACATAAATACATAAACACACACAAGCACTCATCAAACACAGAGACATACACTCACACTGTTCAGGAATAAACCTCAGTGACTTGTAATCACAGCTGTCTTCTGTAATTTAAGTTGCTAGCTGTTCCAGATTTAACAAGATGTACTTGCAAGAAAGTAACCTGTATTTAAAACAGTAAGCAAAACAACAAAAACATTCCTCTCACACACTTTATATATAAATAGCTTGCCAAGTAGCTCTCTGAGGTGATAGAAAATGATCCCAAAACAAGATACTCAGGAAATCAGTGTTTTAAGTTTTCTGTGGGCATAAGCACTAAGCTCTGAGCTGGTGGGAAGAGAGGGTGCAGAATTCCTAGTGCTCTCTTGGTTATTTGTATCATCCCTCTCCTTTAGGATCATCCTTCTGTCTTCCCTGTGCCTTCTTCCACAAAGTTCCCTCTGGGCATCCCTGATAACTCACAAATCAGATTTCCAAAAATCATGGGACTGGGCCCATAAAGGTCATGAGATCTTTAATCACGAGATGCTCCAAATAATGAACATGGGAGGCTTTTTATTTTCTTTCATTTGCCTCTGAAGCTGTGGGTGGCATCTGCTGGCCCCAAGGCATGTGAGAACTTTTGGTGGTCAAATTCTACCCCGAAAAACATGACTGAAACTGGCTTCTCTGAGGGAGCTCCCATTCCCACTCCTACCCCAACACGAAGATGCTACTCAACCCTTCTCATCTCTTCTTCCCAACAGGGTCCTTGGGGACAGCGTCTGCACCATGGCCACTCTTGGGTCCTGAAAGCTCCTGGGAGGAGGAGGACCATGATGAAAAATGCCCTGGCCAAACAGACAAGGGGAAGGCCAAGACCCCATCCTACCTCCTGAGCAATCAAACTAAACCATATTTTACAAAGGCCAGAGCAGGGAAGGGTCCCCATCTCTCAAACCGATGGCACTGCACAGGCATGGCAGCCACTGAAACAGTACCCAGCCCCTGGCCAGTCCAAAGCCAGGCCCAGGATCCCACACACAGCACCAGCCTGAGCAAAGATGTTCCTCTTCTCCTCCCCTTCCCCCCTTCCCTGGTTACAAAACAAAGCACAACAAAAGACACTCTGCAGGAATGGGTGGACAAATGAATGATTTGGGACTTTTTTTTTTTGTGGTTTTGCATTTAAATGAGAAGGAATAATTGGGGAAAAAAGAGACAATGCTGAGGAGGATTAGCGATATTTGGGGCACATCTGTTAGAGAAATGAATTAGTCTGTGGATTCCAGAAATCATGAGCACATTCTCAAGATGATATATGCTCAATCTGAATGGTCGCTGGACCTTCCTTCAACTTCCACCAGTGCTGGCAGGAACAGAGCACAGAGAAAAGTCACGACCAGGTCCTCAATACCTGTGCTGTCTTCCTCATATGGTTGTTGAGGATTAAAAATTCTCAGTCATTCAGCTTCCACTCTGCCTAGACCAGACAAGCTCGCCTTTCACTGTCCAGCAGCAAGGCCAGGAGTGGTGCGAGCACCAGAAGCGGGGCCAACACTTACCACAAGTATTGTGAGTTTTTTCCTATGGCGCTCTGAGGAGCGAGGAGCCAGACCCTACAGTAAAACAGAGGTGCACGCAATGTGCCCGGTTCTCCCCGACGCCTGCTCCCATGGCACGGGATATAATCACCCCAGGCTTCTGAGGAGATGCTGAGGAAAAGCACTCTTTCGGAATGTGTTAGATGCAGCAGAGGACAACGAGAAATAAAACATCCATGCCTTCAACCTGCCACAGCTACCTACCAGCAATTTTTTTGCGCTATGAGATCCAACAGCTAATTTCTTAATGTCTTAAGCTTAACTCTTGGCTGATTTTACAACTATCTCTAAGCTCTGCAAATTATTGAACCAATTGTTGTAATGTACAGTGCCCTCACAAGGTGTCATCTCCCTCTGCATTTGACCTGTTAAAGCTTTAGAGACCTCTTTACATTCTGTCTCTCATCCAGGACTATAGATGGCACAAATCTACACAAGAGAAAAAAGAAACACACTGAAATTTCCAGTTTATGGTGAGTTCTGTGGAAGGTGTACACGTAAGACAATTTATCATGATGCAATTTGCATTGATTTAAGGTAAGACATGGTGATGAAGCAGTGCTTTTCAAAAGCCTAAGCTTTATCCCTGGATGTATTTAGTAGGGGGAAAACGTTAGTGTAGATGTTAAAGATAAAACCCAAATTAGATTATATCATTGTGTCTGCAATTTGCATTATGTCTTACTTGGAATAAAATCTCTTCCTAAAAATCCCACCTTAAAATCAATGGGAAACCTGGAGATCGAAGAACAAAACACACCTCTGCCTTCCCCAGTTATATTCATTTACAGACGAATAACCTTCCCTTATTTCTAAGAGAAACAACCATCCTCTACCTTTACTATATATACATCTGACAGTGTATTTTTTTCTCTGCTCTCTGTGCCACTTGATTCATCTCCAGGAGCGTTACTTGAGGGGCACATGGAGGGAACTCTGCCCGCAGGACACATTCCCTTCGGGACAACCTTTGCAGACTGGTCCATATCTGCATCCCTGCACACCTGCAGGCACTTAGGCCTGGGAACCAGCCGCCGTGCCTGGTTCTCACCTCCTTCCACGGGCAGGAGCCAGAAAGAACAAGGGCACTCAGACTCGGTGTGCCTCTGCTCAGACGATAAAAGAGGCTATTTCATCATGCAAAGCTGCGATTTTTAGCGGGCACTGAATGCCACCGGTGCACTGTTAATTCCCAAGGCTGTTGTTCCACAGGCCATTTTTGCCTTTCCCAAATATTTGAAGTATTTACGTGAATGAGGAAAGCAAGGCAGGCGTGGTGGCTGCGCCAGGGCCGTGTGTGCAATAACATCTTTTATCAACAGGAACTCGGAGGTCAGAAAACCAGACGTGCTTCCAGGCACCGTCCCACTTCCCGCTGACTCTCACGCTGAGCTGCTTCCACAGAGCAGGACACCAAAGGCTGTAACGCCCAGTTCCCAAACTGGTAGGGAAAGGGAATGCTCTAGCACTTATTTTTGAGCAAGCTAACATCTTGAAGCCCTTGAAAAAGGGAACATACATACCTGCAAATAATTGACCTCAGAAAGAGAGGAAGAAAGAAAATGACCCAGAAATATGGCAATAAGGACATCAGGGTCTCCCTTTCAATGGCAAACATCACTGTGTTCTTTAGGAGAGTTCGACCCTTATTCCACTAAGATCCTATTTAACTTTCTGCATGTCACTGTTTCAGCTCAGAGCAAGAGGCAAAGCACAGAAGAAACCATCGGCCCCGGTCCCCAGCAGCGCGTTGGGATTAACTGCACAGGCAGCTAACTCTGCACACCTCCATTAAAAGAAGACAGACGAGAGCCTGCATTTTGTGTTTTCCATAAACTAGAAGTTTTCACAGGAAAATCTCACTCTCACATCTTCTGTGTAATCCAATGCTATGGTAAAAATGATGGCATTTAGAAACAGGCAGATCTCAAACTAAATCATGCCCCTTAACGTTCTAGGTGGTCCCAGAAGCTCCAGTGGAAAGAAGCGTAATGGCAAATTAGTGAGAATAATTGAAGAGAAGCCATAAAATATTAATAAAGCAAGCGAAAAACATGCTTAAAGTAAATTTATTATTGTAATTGCATCTTAGGAGGCTAGGATTTCATAGCTTTATATTTTCATTTTATATGAGAACTATTAGGTTAAAAGGAAGTTATACCTAAAAGCACTGTATCACTGTCCTTATTGTGGATTGTATAAGTTCAGAGGTTGTGCTCGACAGACTAAATACAACTGGTAAAAACAATCTGATGCTCATCAAACTTCCATTGTTATACCTTGAAGGCAAATTTTGAAAAAACCAAAAAGCACTTTGCTTGTCAAATGATGAGGATTAGGGTGTAAAAAGATAATCCCATAATCTTACGTTTTGGTAGCTTCGAAAATATTTAATATACAGGTCAAGAACATAAACTGAAAACAAAAAGCAACTTAACCAGAGAAGCTGACATTTTCTTAATGACTCCTGAAAATGGCCAGGTAATGTCACATATCTTGAACGAAACATCTCAAGATCAACATATTTTTAAATCTACAGACTAGGCAGAAATTCAAAAGTTACTTTTAAAGAAATATTTTTAAACAGACTCATTAAAAATGAATGCAGCCAGCTTCCACAGCCTGTACTTTACTCATGTGTTACAACAGTTTAGTAGACTAAAATTCAGCCTTTTTGTAAAATATGTTTTCATATAAAAGTCACTTCAAATGATTAACATCTTGTTACCGTTAATATAGTTCATTGTATCATCTGTATACAATGAATACAATTAAGAAAGTTTAATTATTTATATAAAACACTCATCTTCACAATAAAGTTTCCTACAATGTGCCTGTCAGTGTGCTGACCCCTTGAAGCTGGGTGGCCCTACCTAATTAAAATATTTTTAAAAATTATTATATTGAAAAATGTAGTAAAATAACCTCTCACAAGCTTAGCTACGGAGAATTTGAGACAGCCTGAAGTGAAGCATCTTCATCCCAACTTTTAGAAACTGAAAACTGGGGTGCACGGCTGGTGTGGAAGCCGCAATTTGGGGGCGGCGCAGAACAAACCCCGCCAGGAGGAGCAGGGCTGGGCCGCAGGCACCGAACCGTGATGCTCTGAACAAAAGAGCATTTGCCACAACAGTGAAGTTGTGGTTCCCACTGTGCCCCACACAACTGTATTGCAGAACTGTAATTATCTTCATGTTCAAGGCCAAGTGCCTCAGTCTGGTGCTCAACTGTCGAAACCTTCAATCATCGTAACACAAAGAACAGAAAAACAGTAAACTACTTCATACTTTTTTCCTCCGTAACAGGACATTATCCTGATACCCTCATCTCTGCACCCAGTTGTCCTTATTGCCACTTTACTGTTGTTCATCTGCTGATGAAAATAAAAATGTCTAACTTGGGAATTATAAATATGTACAGACAGCCCACATTTTTTGCATAATTCAGTTTTACTGAATGATAAGGGGGGTTCCCAGTTTTGTTTCCCAGTTTTGTATTTACAGCAACAGAAAAGGAGTCCCATTACCTTGTTCCTTGGAAGTTCAATTTCTTTTTTGTTTTGAAGATCTAAAATATTTAATTCCAGCCTTCCTGGAATTCCTTTTATTAGGCTTCACCTCTGATTTGCTATGAACGTTGTGAGGGGCTTTCCAGAACACGAGGCATATTGGAAAAAAATACTGTCTCACTATGATTTTATCTTCCTCACATATAACTTAAAGGCAAAGTTGTTTTGTTTTGTTTTGTTTTTTCCTCCTTTCTCTTCTCCTCTTTCCCTATCTGATTTGTTTTCGGTGAGAAAGAAACCAACCAAGACACCTGGCCATTGGCAAAAGAAACCCCAAAACACGTAAAGGGTACTGACTCTTAGCAAGTGCATGTTTTGATCTATTAGAATGCATTTGTGTGGCTTACTTGCAGTTTAAAATTTTATTCAGCTAACCCATCTGACATTAAAAAAAATCTCTAAGAAAAAACCCCAAGCCTCACATTACACAGGCTCGACTTGGCTAAATAAATAAAAAACACAGTTGTAACCTATGGTCACAGAGAAGTTGGCTATTGCTTAATAAATGGCTATTTAAAATATTTTAATTAAAATAAACCTCAGTGTGTGTAGTTTCTCTCAGCTCCATGTTCTGCAATGCATATATATGTTCATAATTATGATGGTGTGTGGGAATTTAGCTACATCAGTGAGCAGGGGTTTTATATGTACCTATAAAATTATAATAAAAAAGCTCCACTTTGTGTAATTATGCTCCACCTTCCTTTTTTTTTTTTTTTGTTTTTAAATTATACCAATGGAGATAAGCAAATTCATTATAACAAGGGTTTTCAAAAAGCCTGGGAGAATTGTGACTCCCATTTAGGTGTGGTAACAGGAACTCCATCAGCATAAAACCAGGAGTACAAGTCAAGAGCCTAGAACCTGCTGAAAATCGATGGAGTAAGATTAAAAAAAACACATGTACAACAGGTTAAAGACAACAAAAGAGATTTCACACATGAGAGAACAAAGAGGATCCTAAATTTAGACTGGTTGTTACTGACCGGAATGCCCCGAGGAAACCCCAGGTGCTCAGCAGGTACCTCTCCCACCGAGCACCACCAGCCCATGAGCTCATACTCGCAGGATGTTTTCTTGCCAAGAGGTGGGACAGACAGGTGAGGTGCCAGAGGCAGGTACCCAGGCCAGGGTAAACCCAGCTGCCAGCAGCAAACATGAGCTGAGCCTGGCCTGGCTTCAGGCTCAAATGTGTTGTTTTCACACCAGGTTTTTAACGTTTCCCTTTAATGAAGCAGACTGAAGCCAATGGCAGGGGAGTTGGACTACATGATCTCTAAAGGTCCCTTCCAACCCAAACCATCCTATGATTCTATATTATACCTGGTCTTTGGAGGTTGATATTAAACACCTACATTGTAGAAGAGCTGGGGTAGCACCTGTTCAACAGCAGCAATGCTGTCACGCCGCAGTGTGTGCTGATGGGCCTCTCATGTCTGCAAGCTCCTTGACTTCACACAGCAAACACCTGAGAACCTGCCTTCTCTCCATCTTGTAATGTAACCCAACAGGCATCAATGGCATTAACAGCAAGTAGGTGTAAAAATGTAATTGCAAGCATGGAACCATCCTCAAACTGGTTACTGCCCAGGCTCTTTGGACACTGAATTTTAGCTACATGCTACTTGAAATTATCAACAGTGGCAGAAAAAGCATAAAATCATCAGTGAAAAACTGTGCAGGTGACAAATGAGGAGAGCAGGTAAATGAAGAGAAGAAAGGCCAGCCACACAGCCATCTCAAGGAGAAGCTTATGAGGAAAGGCTGAGGGAGCTGGGTCTCTTTAGCTTGGAGGAGACTGAGGGGTGACCTCATTAATGTTTACAGATATATAAAGGGTGAGTGTCACGAGGATGGAGCCAGGCTCTTCTTGGTGACAACCAATGACAGGACAAGGGGTAATGGGTACAAACTGGAACACAAGAGGTTCCACTTAAATTTGAGGAAAAACTTCTCAGTGAAGGTGACAGACACTGGAACAGGCTGCCCAGGGGGGTTGTGGAGTCTCCTGCTCTGGAGACATTCAAGACCTGCCTGGACACATTCCTGTGTAACCTCATCTGGGTGTTCCTGCTCCAGCAGGGGGATTGGGCTGGATGATTTTTCAAGGTCCCTTCCAATCCCTAACATTCTGTCATTCTGTGATTCTGTGAAGCAAAGGATCATAAGGTGCAATCGGTAAGGAGGATTTCCTAGACCCTGAACTGTTTGGAAGAGCTACATTCATAAGTATATTGGAGCTGAATTACTAAGGTGGCTTCTGAAGCCAGGCCTAAGTGATGACACCGGTGTGTGATCTGCTGCTTGCTTTTACAAAGCCGCATCACACCTCCACTGCAATAAGAACCAAAGTCTTGTCAAACCATTCTAAAACTCATTAAGAAGAACAAACACAACATGAAGTCTGTAGCTAGGTTTCCACATGACAGCAAAGGACTTTGATCAGTGCAAGTATTTCCACGGGCGAGGAGGATAAGACAGGAGGCCCCAGAAGAGGCATCCGAACCCCCGGCACTTGCAGCACTTCAGCTGAATCAAAGATCATCCCACGTGCAGCATCTCGGGGCGGGGGGCAAAGGAGGGTTCGTACATGACTGGGAAAACTTTCAAACTTTAAACAGTAGCTACTTTATGCACATCGGGATGAGGGTAATGTGATAAAACTCTTTGCTGGGGTTTAGGAAAAGGCACGGCAGATTGACATGAAGGCTGCAGGCCATTTACACCGTTTGAGAACTAAACTGTCAACAAATACACCACAGTAATCCAACTGGAAAAGGCTTTTTGCATCCTGGCAAGTGAGCATAGGTTGAAGATTAACTGAAAGACATATTCTGCAGATAAAAATCCACCTATAGAAGTGGTAGACCTCTTCAGTCACTCCTATGAATCTCCTATAAATTCCAGATGTCCAATGTTCACCTCGTGTGGTTTAGTGACATGGACAGAAATATATTCAACAGAAATACGACAACAAAGTTTAACAAAAGTTTAATGGACTTCGGCTTTTGACTGTAATATATGAAAGTGTAACTTCACTCTGTTGTTATTATTTCAGTTATCTGTGGAGGCGAGCAGTCATGCAGTCGTGCTGTCTGGGCCACAGCCTCAGCTCCAACCCAGCAACACTTGAGTTCAACCATAAGGCTGTGGTGTGCAAGTCACATCCCTGCACACATTAACAGCGAGCCTGGCTGCGAAAACAAGCAATGACCCATTTTAACACATTTTAACAATAAAGCTCTGAGTTAAACACAGCAGATGAGTGGGCACAAAGCCTCCTGCTGAGAGTCTGTCAGGAAAGAAAAGCCTTTCATGGGGATCTCCCCCAGGTTTCTAGCTGTGGGCAGCCCAGGAATGGCCCATGGGAGTTGCTTTAGCTGCTCTGGTTTGCCATTGACTGCTTTTATGTGACCTGGAAGAGATGATGATGCTGTGCCACAGCTTCCCATCGCTTTGGTGAGGGGGACAGCATCCTCTTGCTCAAAGGGGGGGTCTCACAGGTTTCCTTCACTGTTAGTAAGAAGAGTCCACAGTGATCCTTAGATGAAAAGTGTTATGTACAGGTGCAGCTTGCAATGATCTGAAGGCATGGTCTCTGACAATATATATACATCCAACAACTTTGCCAGATGATACCTCTTAATCTGAGTATTCGAAACTAATACCTATTTTCAGGTATTCATGATGTAAAATGGACATTTCACTAAAAGGAAAGAAAGGAATGCAAATATCACAGCTGACTGCTGTGCTCTTCAAATGCAGCATGCACTGCCCAAGAGCCAATGGAAGACTTATTACCCGTGGCTAATTGCAAAGAATAGGTTGTATGGGTTCCTTACATGCTTAGATATTAAGTCAGCTAACAAGACAACATCTGGGGTTCATTGCTGTTTGGTATGGGTAAATGCAGCAGTCATATGGGGAAACTTCAAAGCACTGAGAGTAAGATTCATGAGATGCTATGTATCACAGCACATAGCTGAGTGGTCAAGATCATACAAAGAGGAAAAGATGGGGTTTTCCAGCTTTTGCACCAGTCATGCTCTGAAAAACATCTGGAAGAGTTAGGCTCTGCTTCTGGACCATCCACTGTGCTGCTGACAGGGTCCTCACCGGCTGCCCAAGTGATGTGAGCCCTTGGGGCTGGGAAGGGGTCACAGAACCTGACTGGAACGGACTGCTGCCAACCGCAGGGACACGGCTCGCTCCACACCAACGGAGATGTCTGCTTGTTCAATACAGGCAGAAGGGTCTTTCTTCTCAAAAATTGCATGCTGATGAGACAGAGCAAGTTGAAGATTGATAGAAAAGACTCTGCTGGGACATCTGTGCAGGGAGCAAAACTATGGGGTACTAACCGTAAGGAAAGATCCTGTAAGCATACATTCATGTCTCCATCAGAGTGAAAAAGTTAGCTGCACAGGTCCACAGCAATCAAAAGGAAATTGCATTGCAGTTATGCATACCTAGCTTCACTACAAACATCAAAACAACGGCATGGCACAGCACTGCTGAAAAACAAGAAAAATTTCTAGACTTCCAGTGTCACACAGACCTTCACCGGGGTGCAATACCCTACATAAGCTTTCTCATAGTGCTGCCATAGAGAAACTGCAAGGAAAGGCAACCAGGTATTCCCCTCTGAGGCACTGAGAAACCGTGAAAGTTATTAAAAGGCTGATAGTTGTCACTCTTCCTTGACCTTTCCCACATCCAGGATCAGCAGAAAAGCTTCATTAAAAACTTATGACTTTCTGCAAATGGAGAAATACACAGCATTTAAATTCTGAAAACAGTGCAAATCACCCAGCACTCTCATAACTGTAATTATGTTTAAAGTCTTGAAAATGAATATACTCTTTTTTACAGCATTAGACCTTGCCTAGGCTGTTTTAATCTCCTTAGAAAAATGCACCTGGAATCCAGTAGCATAACTTTGGACCTGGACTAAGGGACACTGTTTAGGCAGTAATGATAGAAAACATGGTAATATCCTCACTGCATTGGATAACACTGGAATGAGGTATCACAGAGAGATGACCCACAAAGCTGTCCAATACTGTGGAAAACATCCCTACATTTATAGGAGTGTCTGGGAACTACAGAATTTCTTACTTGGTGCTTCATGGCAAAGACAAACGTGGCTACAGCTGTTGGAAAGTTCTGGAAAAGCCCCCCAGCCCAGTGAGGATAATTTTGTCCAGCCTTGTCACTGCAAAGCCATGGCCTTTCATCAACTAAGCAAGGAGTTAAAGGTACAGGAAGGAACCTGCAGGAATCAAATGAAGGTTTGCTGCACAGGATCTTGGCTGTTACACGCCTGTGATCCCACTGCTCCAGCAGAGCTGCAGAAGTGTAACTGAGAAGGGAATTTCAGACCGTCTCACCCAAGATGAAACACTCATGACGGCTACCCTGGCTGCCAGATTTCTCTACTTGAAAGCTGAAATTCTCCCAAACAAATCTCTCCAGCCTGAAAAACGAGAATCTGGTATCAGACTGAGCTGGGAAATTACTATCTGAAGAATGGATATAAGCAAAGATAAGGCAGAAGTAAAACTTCACATTTACTTTTACTGCTATAGGTTTGCAAGAGCCAAACACTGAGAACTTTCTAAACAATATGGACTTCTGGCACAATGCTGCAAAACCATCTATAATTACCATCTCATGACACAAAAGTCAGAACTCATGGTGGCCAAGTTACATGTCATGATTTCTCATGTCAATATGGTATCAAAAAATAAATTAAGAGGAAAAAAGTGTAACATGTAAAAGAACTCTAACTGCTGTATTTGATTACTATAAGATTTACAGCCCCTCAAGATTTCTCCCCTCTCTGAAGTGAAATCCAAGGAGAGATGCAGAGGATATGGGAAATTCTCTGGCGATCTTTTTCCCTAGAAATTGCTCCTTGCCAGGGTTCAGGTAGCAAAGGAGGCAGAGAGAATGCCCTGTGCTAAGGAGAACTGTGGGAACATTAAGTCTCTTATTTCTGGGGTTGTTTTTTTTTGTTGTTGTTGCGAGTTTTGTTGTTGTTGTTGCTTTTTCCCCTTGAAGAGCTTCTGTTCTGTACAAATTACATTTTACTTTTTGGGAGCACAGACGCAGAGGAGAACAGTCGTGGCGGCTGCTGAGCAGAAGGACCACGAGCTGTGGGAAGACCCAGCGAGGGCAGGAGGCACCTGCTCATGGCAGGGCAGGAACCGTGGAAGTTCACACCCCAAACGGTGGTGACTTATGTTCGCAGCTCTATAGGAGGTGCCGGGATGGGGCTGGAATTACAGCTCATTCAGAATCTGCTGCGGCAACCACTCAACTACAGTTCATCTCAGCTGCTTCTGCAGCACTCCAAGAGAAATGAAATACAGCTGGAAAAATTACACAGGCTTTCCACAGTGTTCAAGTTCATTAAATTTGTTTGCTTAGCTTAAATTACATCCTTTAACCCTTTAGTCATGCACATTGCTCCCCGCCATCAATAGCATGACTGTGTGTACATTGTTCACTTCTCTACACTAATTTGTATATAAAGAAAAGGAGTTAAAGGGGTCACTATTCTGAATAAACATGATTAAAAATTTATGTCCTTCTGCATACGTCCTTACATCACAGGAAGTGAAGCTAATTCCAAATCACCCCAAACTACCCAGTAATCGGGTTTCAGAAATATCTTGTAGAAGCTCAGTTTACCTTTGTGCCCGTAACAGAAGAGTCCTGAAGACAGAGAAACTTTCATCAAGTATAAATGACTAACAATTACATCAAAACAAATGGAGGGCTTCAAAGCGGGGTGGAAAAATGGGGGGAAATTCCATCCGATTAAGATAGGACATAATTATCTTCTACAGGAAATAAACACTATATTTTTAACAGGTGACCAGTCAGATAGAGTCAGTAAAAGGTTACGATTGCGCAGTGATTTCTCATCAAGTTGTAGCGTTTCTCCTCAGAGAGATGACAGATCTTAGCATCTTCTTGTAATTAT
Organism: Nesoenas mayeri; assembly: GCF_963082525.1. Lineage (NCBI taxonomy): Eukaryota > Metazoa > Chordata > Aves > Columbiformes > Columbidae > Nesoenas > Nesoenas mayeri. The sequence continues at coordinate 17,132,086 of NC_137541.1, forward strand.
TTTTCTAGGTAGACTCTTAATTGGGAATTGGAAACATGAGAGCTCCCAGAGCAGGCTGCATTTCATTGACTATTACCATTCATATTTCATCTTTTACAGTTAATTCAAAGATTCATAAGTACCTCATACTGGTATGTTACTACAATGAGTAGTAGTGGTAACATTTCAGTAGTACCAGAATCTCCCAACTTTCATCCATACTCTCTGATCATTCTGACTTATGATTGCTGCATTCCATGAGCCAATACACACTGCTGCTATTGAAACCAACCTGTGCTGTTTCAATATTAAATAGATAAACAGATAAATAAATCTGGATCGTTGCAAACAATAAATATTTATATGTCAGCAGAAAACACAGTATTACGATTAACAGGTATAGACTGAAATTGAAAATAGATATGAATGTGTTTAAAACACAAAAAATCATACGTAAAAGAACAAATCTTAAAGAAGATGGGGCAAGATTCAATAATGGATCTTTGTAAAATACTTCTGGTAATAGATTACTTGTTGATAACATTTTCTACCTTGTTCTGAAAATGAAATGAAAATGAACCAGCTAATGACCACGGTATGTGGGTTAGTGTGTCAGCTTTGATGGAAAATACATTGTCATGCAATGTTGAGCCTAAAGGCACTAATGTAACATAAACCAACCACAGAGTAGATGGTAATTGTCTACTGCATTTATTCAGCAATAAAACAAAAATATTCAATAATAATGGTATCAATTTAGAGGGAAAGGGATTCCAGAGCCCTCTTGATCATGGTCGCTTGTGTTTTGCCCTGGCCAACCCGACTGTGATCATGACCTCAAGTGTCCTTCCAAACAATAAAGTGTTTCACTGAAGCACAGTTAACTCTGAAACCTAAAGATGGCATGGCCATAAGCAGCGCTCACTCCTTAACTTCTGATCACTGTAATATCCTGGCAGCAGGACAGTTAATTTTTAACTCAACAACTATGCACTGAAAATACAGTTACAGATCAAATCTTTCTTTGTGTATGAAGAATATGGTGCCTTTCCTCTAAATATGTACTGTGTCTGTTCTGACTACAGCATTAATAATTAAATATGTTTGTCAATTATTAATATAAGATTTTTCTCTTTAATTTTTAAAGTATATTTAGCCTTTTTTTTTTTTCTTGAGGATTTCTAGCAAGAGACCATCAAGATCTGACACAGGAATGCATGTTATTCCAAAAATTAAGATGTGGATGAATTATCCCTATTTATATGCATATCTTTGTTTAATGAAACTTGCTACTTCTAACCATTCCTATTTACAGTATAATAGTACATAAACATGTTAAATTAAATTAAATCTATTCTGTGATGCCCAATGCTGCGTGTATTTTGCATCAGCTGTATGCAATGTATAATGGACCTTATAATGTATTTTGCTGTGTAAGTCATTTATGAGAAGGCTGGCAGGAAAATCACACCTCAACAAAGACCAAATATCCCAACCAGCTCACAGCTCTGTTCAGGGTTGCACCAGTCAGGTAAAAAGTTCATCTCTGTCCCCTTAGGAAGGTCCTGCTGTCCTGAACCCCACTCTGATCTCAGGAAGCATCTCCTGCCCCTTTTTCCAGGCAAAGACAAGTTCACTTGCTGCTGCCATGTCCATGCTCATTGACTGCTGGTTCCTTCCATCATCACATTTTTAATTATAGCCCTGAGTGAAAAGCCACAAAAACTGAAGGAAAACCCTTCCCACCTAGAGGACTGGATCCAGCCCAGTAAGCATACACATCATGTAGATATTTTTGCATGGAGTCTTAAATAATTTATGCTTTCAATTTTTTATAACTTCGGCAGCGAGAGGCAGTGTTTGGAACATCCCCCTTTGCTTCACCCCTTGTTTGCGGGGTCACAGCAGACATTTCTGAGCCGTCAGCATAAATTACAGCCGGCAGCACGTCAGCGCAGAACACTTAAATGCATGTGCAATTTCAAATACATAAATAATCCTAGAAAACATTCAGCTAATATTTTTCCATAGCTTCTCAGGAGTATTTGAGAAGCAGCACTTTGATCTTTATTAGCTGTCAAGTCCATGATGAGGCAAAGTATGCTCCTCAGCAGGCTGCTGGAGACAGGCCTGGCAGAACCTACGTCCTTCTGGAGTTTATCTGGACACTTACAAACTAGAACTGACTTGCAGTATTTCCCATAAATGTGTATTACTGCAGCTTCTTGGGGCCATGAACCATCCTCACACTCTGAGCTTGTTGACAACCAAGAGCTGATGAGCTCCTCTGATGGCTGTGCACCTCCCACTATGCCCTGGTAGGAGGGGACTGCTAAGGGGCCAGGAAGGAGTTAATATGCAAAACCATGAACCAGGGAATGTGTCCCACCTTTTTCCTTCCAGATAAAAGCAATACATTTGCATAAAGCGTTTTTAGCAGAAACTCACACCACAGGAGCTGCTTCAGAAGCTGGCGTCCCCCTTGCACAGCCTGGAGCAATGGATGGTTCTTACCACCATGAGTGCATGGAGATACAGGACTTACCGAAGTGACGTGTGACACTCACAAGCCTTCTCTGGACCAGAAGGCAGCACCAGGAGTTTTTCTCCCTTTGACTAAGAATGTCAGCAATTTCAGCTTGACACAGAGCTGGCCTGGCTGATGGTCTAACATATAAATCATGGGTCAAAGATAAGATAAACACATACCAGTGTAGTCCTCATAGCATTCGCAAGTGTAGCCCCCTTCTCGGCTCCGGCACAGCCCGTTGCTCCCGCAGGGGTTGGAGTAGCAGAGGTCAATCTCCGTCTCACAGTAGTCGCCCGTGAAGCCTGGGGGGCATCGGCACCGCAGCCCGTTGATGGGGTGGATGGGGCGGAAAAGGACGGTGTTGGAGCTGATGAACGGGGCCGAGCTGTCAAACTTCAGGACAGAGACGCACTTCATGTAGTTCTCACAGGGCTCACGCAAGCAGATGTTGTCATCAAAGGGCAGCACCCTCTGGGTGGAAATCATGGTCAGCAGGGTCCTGTTAAGGTAGATCTGCTCCTGCAGGTCCTCGGAGGGGAAGAACTTGTTTCGAATGCCACCAGGGAGCAAAGCTGAGAAGGTCACATTCAAGATATTGGAGCTGACATCTGTGTCATTTTGGATGTTAAAAACGAAGATGCCATCCTTGGCGGTGGAGAGTACTGTCGCCACCCCCTCCACAAACAGGGACAGGAGAGGAGAAAGGAACCTCTCCTGGGACATGTTCTCCAGCCGCACTGTGATACTGTTGGTGAGCATGTCATCTGTGATGATGGTGACACGCAGGGTGCAGATTGCTGTGACACTGTGGATGCCATCTGAAGGGAAGAGAGAAAGACAACAGCGACGTCAGAGACCAGGCTTCAACCTATGGACAAGGAGGCTCCCACAGCCTCCTGGAAATAAAACAGACCTTCGAGGCGTTTCAGGGCACCGGGATGGGAGAGGGAAACATATCCACCCAATGCCTTTACTCAGGAAAACAAAACAAAATCTCTTAGGGATTACAACTCGAAGGACCAGAGACACCTTGAAGAGCCCAGAACAGCTGGAGAACATCCCAGGCAAACAACTGGCAAGCGCTAGTGAGCGAACGGACAGCCTGCGAGCCCCAGGACAGCCAAGGAGGAGCCAAGGGGAAGGGGCTTCTCATGACAGCGACTGAATGGATCTTCATACAAGTCACTGCTAGTCTACAAGCAGTGCTGGGAGGCTGTCGCTTCTCACAGCACAACAACAAAATTATCTTCTCCAGACATGGTCTCAGACTTAATGAGCCAGAACTATGCACATACTGAGAGTCGTAACCAGAGCTTTAGACAAAAGTCACCTAAGGAAACAAGTCTTCACATATGAACATATGAACATATGAACACATGAAAAAATACATCCGTAGTGAAAAGCAGACATTGAAAAACTCTTCCATTTTATCCTTCTCCTAAAGCATTTCTGATATTGCCATGGATATTCTGCAATAAAACCCATAAATACATAAATATAGCACTAATACCTGACACTGGACTGAGAGATGCCACTGTAAAATCTCGGTACACCCTGAGGCTGACAGTAGTGCTGTGAATGCACAAACTATAGAGCATTCTATCATAATGAAACATAGTTATGACACAGTGAGTGTTGTAGTTAATCCAAATGCAATGTGAGTATGGAATGGGAAGTTGCGTCATCACTGAAACTAAACCACTTAGTTTAATTCTGTCTCCTTGCTAACATTAAGGACTCATTAAGAAAATACAAATCACATTACAGAAAATACAGTTAGCATTACAGCAGCTTCTAGAAATCCCAAGAGAGATCAAGACTGGCTTCTGATAGGAAATGTTGCTTCTCAAAGATCTCATAGTGTAAATAAACAGCTGGAAATGGAGGTGAGTTCATCTCATGGTTTGAATGGCCAACATCAGGCCCTCAGGAGGTTAAGAACTGAATCCAGCTTCCTTAAGTTGCAGCTCACTGCCAAAGTCTTGGCCCAAAGTATCCCAGAAATAATTGTTTCAAAATTGACCTGCTATTACATTTATTTCAGTTAAACCATAAAGTACATGTGGAAATGGATTTTGAGTCACATCAATGTAAAATCACAGCAGAAACTGCAACTGAATCACCCTAAACCCAGTGTGAGATCAAAATTCTAATAGCATGGATTGCTAAAGGTCATTTGCCTAAGGTTTGCTATCTCACAGTGAAAGTTTATGACCCATTATGGTCTCTTATAAAGGTCTTTCAGGAATAGAAAAATCAGAATGGCTCCTTTCCCATCGGCTGTCACTGCTACACCTCAAGTGCTGTTTTGTTTTAAAAAGAGATGTGTTGCTGCAAGATTTCTCTCCCAATAATATAGTTGCAATATAGTAAATCAGAGCAGCATAATCAACCAAATGGCTTTTGACTCCCTCCTCCTGATCAGGTTATCTGTAAAAGCTCAGCTGTTGACTTTTTTCTGCACTGAAGCAGCTTTTAGGCAAATAGAGAAGTCTTTTCTCCTGTGTGCTACTTTAGTGCTGCCTGGCTAAAACCAAACAGCCAGAAGGTCATTATTCAGGCGATCCATTCGAGGTGCCCCTCACAGCAGATCATACGCCGGCTTTCACTTTCTCCCAAGTCTGCAGAAGTCTTTCTCTGCTCAGGCTCAGACTCAGTCTAGAAACACGTAATTTTGGCCTCCATGAAGACCCAAATCACAGAATCACAGAATGTCAGGGATTGGAAGGGACCTCGAAAGATCATCCAGTCCAATCCCGCTGCCGGAGCAGGAACACCCAGATGAGGTTACACAGGAAGGTGTCCAGGCGGGTTTTGAATGTCTCCAGAGTAGGAGACTCCACAACCTCCCTGGGCAGCCTGGTCCAGGCTCTGTCACCCTCACTGAGAAGCAACCTTTAAAAATGACGGGTAGCCAAAATCCTCATTGCAACCTACTCCTCCTGCACCGTCTGTGGATTTCTAGCCAACAGACAATAGAGCATGACCCGTATTTTCAGAGACAACATCCTCAGACTAGTTTACCCATTTCTGTCAACTGCATGGCTCATTCCCTTGAAAGCCCAGAAGCAGAACAAACTCTTAATTTTTTTTTTAAAGCAATTGACATTCGCCTGCCTGTCCCATAGGGTGCCTAAACTATTTTGCTATTTGTTGCACAATACGCTACACAAGTTCCCTCATACCAGAGAGAATGGTGGACAATGGGTCCTTTTCTTAAGAAAACACTATGATCTATAGCCCATGGTATGTATAGTAAGAAGACAAAATACGATCCACTGTCTGACAACGCACTAGAGTCTACAAACTGTCATAATCAATATCAACTGTCACAATATGCAAGAGCTTCCCAGCATTCACAACAGCTATTCTGACACAGTTAATAAATCACTGGAAAAAGGCCGGTGTCAGATACCACACAGCCTCCTTGTTCTGCAGGGAGCACAAAAGAAAACCGGGCACAGACGTAGAGCTGCAAAATGAAGTCGTGTTCTAAAAGGCAGTGCAGCTTTGTGCAGCCCTGTTGCAGAGCATTAAAATAAAAAGAGAGCAAAAAGGAGCTGAGCATGTGTACTATAGGCAACAAAAGAGCAGCCCGGCTATAGAGGCTGCTGGACAAGCGCCTCTTTCATACACCAGCAAGTCTGAGAGCAGCATCACGGGATCCGATCATCCATTCATTCAGAAATTCACGGAAAGTTGAAACAATCTGTGGCTTTATGGGACCAAATTAGTATCTATTCTACTTTCAACAGACAACATTCGCTTTTAGGGTCTGGAACAAGTACAATAAAGTGGAAATTTTGTCCTTGTCTTTATTGGGAATTAAGCCGTAAGTAGACAATAACATATGTGTTTTGAGGTTCCCAAGCGAAATACTCCATAAAACTTTCAAACATTTACTGCCAGAAATGTCAGAAAAATAATATTAGGAAGTGTTGTTTTATGGAGTGGTAATATTTTATGTCCTTTCACTGTCTGATGTCCCTACCATACGCAGCTATCTGATACACATGCACAACCAATCTGTTATTCTCTAACTGCTAAACGGGCTCTTCTGCTAAAAGGTCTTTTGACACAGCTATAAAAAGCCCCCATCATGTTTTGGCAGATGCAAGATGGCTTCAGTCAGGGGTATCAAACACCCTTCAAGTGATGCTATGCAGGAGGAACTCTGGCCACACTTCGCTCTCTGGAGCACCTTGGCACATGAGTCCACACACACACACACACAAGGCTGAGCTGTCAGTGGTTCTCACCACTATCATCTGCTCAGCTGCTGCAAACTGGCTGGATGCCTGAGTCTTCCTGAAGAAGCTCCAAAAACATGAGCTGTGCTGGCAGATGGGACCTGTAGGCATCCTGCTGAGGGTGGCTTGAGGGGACAGCCTGGACCTCACCAGCCCAAGCCACTGCCACCCAGACAGCCTGAGCAAAGGGAAACACGGGATGGACCAAAGAGAACAGGAACTGATCCATCCTTTTGTGGGACTGGCTCCTAAACCCCTTCTACCAATGGCTTTTGTCACTCTGTGCTCGAGTTTCTCTTCCATGAAGTGGGGATAACAGCACCTACACGTACACTGCGGAGTAGCGGGTGCAGATGCTGAAATGCTGAGATACTGCGGTAATAAAGGGAACATAAATATCCTAAACAAATCAGAAGAAGTTCTTTCAAAAACTGTTGTAGACAAGTTTAATGAAAAACAGTGTGGAAAGATTAAAAAAAAAAAAGATCTTTTAAGGACTAACACATCAGTGAATGGACAAAGAGGACTCTGGATGGTCAGGCAGGCACACAGGAGAAGAGGTGTTCATTACAAACACAGTCCTTGCACACTGGATTCATATCCTGGCAATATTATTTTCTGTATGCTTTCTACAAAAGAAATCTCCAGAAGGTAGAAATCAAAGCAGACTGCTGTCTTTTGTGTCACTGTCATTGCTGAATAGGCTCCTTAAAAACAGAACTACTCATCTTCATCCTCCATCAAACTAATGAAAGGATTTAATAGCAACCGCATTCCCTGACGCATTGCAAAGAAAAGAGAAGTAAGGCTGACAAAAGCTCAAACCTCTCTAAAATACACTAATAACTACGAATGTATTGAATAGTTATTGTCTCATTATTACCTTTACAACAAACTAAATCAAATCTGAGACTTTAATCTCAGCTTTCTATCTTCTGGCAGTTCATAAACCAAAGAATTTCATTATCTAGAAATGTAAACACAGCAAAGTTTAACTGAAATGCACATTTGCCAATAGCAGTACCTGGCCAGAAAGGATCTGTTTGTTTTTTAAGTTGGCAGAAATGAAATAATTAATACTTTTTGTTTGTTTGTTTATTCTATACAAAGGTCTTAGGGCTGCATATCAAAGCTGAATATTTTCTATAAATACTTTAGCATCAGAGCTTTCTTTCATGGATAGCCCAGCCCACATCTATTCTAATTCTGCTTTATAATGCATCTGAAAACAACAGATGTCAGATTTTACTGCAGCCATGTAAAGTCCTTGGCTAGCAAAATGTAGAGTAAGGACACTCCGTAGGTTCCAATGACATCTTGCTCCTCGCGGCTCATAAGAAGCAGGCATGGCCGCGGGTAGCAGCCGTCGCTGGGCAACATGCCTTTGAATGATCAGAACTCCATCCTCCATCACTTCCAGCCACATCTTTACATATGGGAGTTAATACACACCTAGGCAGTACTAAGCCTTGAATTCATGAGGATGCCATACTCTCAGTGTCCTCTCTACCACTTGGATGGCAGTAGCACATAAGTAGCACCAGCTCATAGCAGCTGAGACCACAGGCAATACTTGGCTGCCTGAGCAGAGCTGGAACCTAAACCACGCGTCCTGCTGAGCAAACAGCAGTAAAAGAGCAGCACGTGTCCATAAAAGCAGAGATGCTTGGTCCTGCACTAAGCTTCGGTTTGCCTCACAAAGTCTGCAAGTCCTGCAGCACATGTGTGCTTCTACCATCATGGAAACACAGTTAAAATGCGTAAAATACCAGTGTAATTATATCTTCCCTTCCAAAACGCTGCTGTAGGCACTACAAAGCTTCACTTCTATGAGTAGAAATAGGAACTTTATGAGCAACAAACTCGTAAGACAAACTCTTTAAAATATTTTCTACATTATGGAGAAGTTCAGGAGCTTATAGCACAGGGAAAATATCCTGGAAGAAAGGAAACTGCACAGAAAATGGTGGGTGGGAACCTAAGTAAGATGCTTTGTCAAAACCGCAGAAAACTTTACCATAAATGAAAATGAAAATAGGCATAATTGTGAATTTACAGAGACCCTACCTCAAGCTCGTCCCAGTTAGCGAGCAGCCACACTGGAGAAGGGTTTCAGGACCGAAACTCTGTATGTAACCCCAGATTGCCTTGAGGGCACCCTGGCAAAGGACAAGAGCTGGTGTTGGCCTCAGCTCTCCGAAAGGCCAGAGTGATGGGCAGCACCAAATGTCCCCTGTGCATTCCTAAGCAGTCCCTGTATCATGGTAGGGACAGATGAAACTACAGATTTCTGTTTCCCTAGAAAAAGTTGTATTAAACATTGCAAAACCAGATAAGTAACAGCCATGAGAAACAAACTCCATAACTTCCCTTTTGAAAAACAGAAAGGTACAATATTCTATTGTGTCTTAGACAGGCATAATGGATCCCATCAAAGCCTCCCTTTCCTTAGGATCGGAAATGCTGCTAATGACAATTCCTTCTTTATATTAAGTTGGATGAAAGAATATGGAAATGATTCCCCTCGGCCACACAAAGCTTGTGTTACTGCTTTTGTCCCTTCACTTCAGGCTGCCAGTCTCAGCTCCGCACATTTAGGAGCACTGGCTGCCAACACAAGTTATGGGCTTTGGAAAGGATATATAAAAATAATTATCTATTATTCACACAGTGCCAAAGGTTCACATTGGAACCGGTGCTCTGAAGAATGTCAAAGCCCAGGTCTGCTCCAAAGCCCATTACATCAACAGGAAGAGTCTCATTGACTTCAGCGAGCTTCGATCTCGGCCAAAACTGGGCCCAGAGCATAATTCCCTGAGTCCCTGCCAGGGCACTCGCACAGAGCTTCACTCCCAACCCGGCAGCCCCAGACAAGAGCTACAGTCTGACCAGGAAAAGGCTGAGGGTTCAACATCAGAACGGTGAGAGAAGAAAGCAAAAGGTGAAGGGATGAGCAGGGCAAGCATGGAGACAGTAGAAACATGCAACGTGGGCCACACAGTACGAGTTGTAAAGGTTGTAACTGTTTTTCTAAAATCAGCTGTCTGAATCTGTACCTTGACATCTCTAAATTTCCAAGAAGGATGAGCAGCAGCAGCCACCCTTTTGCAGATGCTCAGTTTTGAAAACACTAGCCAGTGTTGCCCAGTGTTCTTTGAAGAACAGAGTGTTCAGAAGGGTCACAGGAAGGGGGAAAAGAAAGACGTGTTATATGGTGTTATGGGGGGATTTTAGATCCCAGGGTGAGGTAAAACAGAAGTGAGCCACATGGTGTATGCAAGCACAACAGCAATGGGGGCTCAGTCCTGACTGAGCTGAAAGGGAGGGAAATGTCCTGGGGAACATGTGTCTTTGGGGGGAAAGGAAGGTATCTGGGATTAACTAGTCCAAGGCTGGAAGATTGCTGGAGGACAAGCAATGGTCCATGCTGGCACAGAGTGAGTGCCCATGTCCAATTGCACCAGCGACCAGCTCTCCCTTGCGAGCATTAGCCCCACCGCCTCCAGCACCGTCCCACTGCTGCTGCAGCAGCTCAGGGCACCCGAGGGGCTGTCTCAGCCCACCCAGGACACAGGTACGTCCCTGGGCTGTGGCTGTGCCAGCCTGCGCACTGCCACTGCACTGCCACATGGCAGCGTCACCCACATCTGCACCTGGGACATGATGCTGGGGTCAGTGCAAGAACAGGATCCCAGCAAGTCTGCCCAGACACTTCCAGGCAAAGGCACCTCTAATGTTCACAGGCTGCCTGCAGACACTCTTCAAAACATGTTAAGTCAAACCTCCATGTACTTCTTTTTTCAACATGAGTCATTTCTTCATCCAGGCACAGAGGGGTATCTGGGACACCTGGGGAGGGTGGGCAGTGGGACCTGGGGCTTGCGACTCACGGCAGTTCCCACTCTGTGGTCCCCTTGGCAGCAGCCACAGCACTACCAGCTCATTCAGACAGCTAAATAATCCCCAGGCTGTGGGAGGAGAAATGGTGCATAAAGCAACTGCAAATTCCCAACATGTATAAGAGAAACAAATAAAAAAGACTAATTTCAGCATCATTATCTTTAACATAGCCTGTGCTGTTCAGGATTATTTACTTTGTACACAATACTGAATATAAAAAAACCCCATATTTCGATTTGCAGCTTCAACAGGGGATTAAGAACAAATTGATGCCAACCGGATTGCACAACATTGTACGAGACTGCCATTAGCTTTTCAGAAACCAGCACCTGCAAGGCGAGAATTTTGAAATGCTAATTAGGTTGATAACACTAGTCTGGGGGAGTATTTCTGGAGGGTGGGAAGTAAGTTCTATCTGCTGGCAGGAAAAAGCACTCTTGAATTCTGTCTGCAGGAAGGCTGAAATGCACCCGACTTCCCCCACACACTGCGCAGCATTGCCTCCTGCTCTTCAGGTACCTGGTGCACACGGGGTACAACTGCTCTGGGGGGTGAGATGCAGACAGTGAAGCTGGCAGGGATGCAGGAGCAACAAGGCGGCCAGGTGGAAACAAGACCCTGTCCTGAGCAGAACGCACAAGAATGAAGGGTACTCAGAGGTATGATATGTGGGAAGAATGCCAGTGATGAGTGGTGTTCCTCAGGAGTTGGCACTGGGACCAGCACTGTTTAACATCTTTATCAGTGACATGGACAGTGGAACTCAGTGCACCCTCAGCAAATTTGCTGACAACACCAAACTGTGTGCTCTGGTCAACACACTGGAGAGAAGTTACATCATCCAGAGGGACCTTGACTGGCATGAGAGGTGGGTCTGTGCAAACCTCATGGAGTTCAACAAGGCCAAGTGCAAGGCTCTCCACATGGGCTGAGGCAATCCCAAGCACAAATACAGGCTGTGAGGAGAACTGATTGAGAGCAGCCCTGAGGAGAAAGACTTGGGAGTATTGGTTGATGAGAAGATCAACATGACCCCTCAATGTGTGCCTGCAGCCAAGAAAGCCAGCTGCATCTTGGGCTGCATCAGAAGCATGACCAACAGGTGAAGGGAAGTGATTCTGCCCCTCTACTGTGTTTTCATGAGTCCCCACCTGCAGTGCTGCATACAGCTCTGCGGCCTCCAACGTAAGAACACAGATGGTTGAAGGGAGTCCAGAGGAGGGCCACAAAGATGATCAGAGGGCTGGAGCACCTCTCCTATCAAGACAGGCTGAGAGAGTTGGGGCTGTTCAGCCTGAAGAAGGCTCTGGGTAGACCTTACAGTACCTAAAGGGGATCTACAGGAAAGCTGGAGAGGGACTTTTTACAAGGACATGTAGTGACAGGACAAAGGGTAATGGCTTTAAACTGAAAGAAGGTAGATTTAGATTAAAAGAATAAATTCTTCCCCATGAGGATGGTGGGGCACTGGAACAGGCTGCCCAGAGAAGCTGTGGATGCCCCATCCCTGGCAGTGTTCAAGGTCAGGCTGGACAGGGCTCTGAGCAACCTGGTCTAGTGGAAGGTGTCCCTGCTCATGGCAGGGAGGTTGGACTAGATGAGCTTTAAGGTCCCTTCCAGCCCAAACCATCCTGTGATTCTATGAAGATCGCATGAACACACTAATAACCAGCTCCTTCAGGCCATTTTACTGATGAGGAGATTTCGCCAACAGCAAAAATGCAAACTGATTTTCCTTCCCGAGCTCTGCCTATCTCTGTGCACCTCAGCTGGTTTTCCTTGTTAGCCAGGACCAGAAAGACTCCTCCTGGCCACGCTCGCAGCGGGCTCAGCCAGGTCCAGCGCTGTGGCTCTGACCAGCTCCCAGCCCTTGGAGGGGGGCACAGCCCAGAGACCCCCACTGCCGCTCCACACGAGCACACGAGCTGCGACACAGCTTTCAAACTCCAGCTGAAGAGCTGGGTTTCCATTTCATGCTAATGTCCATGGAGGCTGCGTGTCTTGCGGCACTCACCAGACCTGTTCAGATGAAAAACCCCACTCGGGATCGCTGCCCCAGACAGATTCACAGACTGACTTGCTGGGGGCTCCACCACCTCCCATAAAGCTTGATCTCATTTCATATATGATGAAAACTATTGACTGATTACTGCGATAATTTTTAAGCCTCTCTGAACTTCAAAGGGAGAGTTTTAATATCATTTACATTTCCATTCTAATTAAATGCATAGCTAAACGTCCATAGCTAGAAGACAAGCACTGGTTTCCCAGCAGGCTTGTGTTGCCTGCAGCCACATCTTGCAGAGCACGGCAGCGGTGGCAGCGGTGACAGTGGTGGCAGCGGTGACAGAGACCGGGCACTGCCAGGTAGGGGGACACACTGGCGAGCATCAGGGTGCACGAAGTCCAGGCACAGGGAGCCCCGCCACCCCTTCACCCCACAGCCAAAGGGCTATTCATGGGCATCTCCACCTTCCCAGATGTAACCAGCTGTACCCAGGACTTGAAACAGACTTCTTAAAGATCCATGAAAGCACCAAACTAAATCACAGTCATGGGATGTTCCAGCATTAATCTCCATTCAGGGCACAGCCTTCAAGTAAATTAGGTACTTTGTACAGGGTAAGATAACAGCAGCGTGTTTACCCCGAGACACACTTTTATGTCACTAACTCACTTGGAAAGAGAGTCCCTGCTCGGGGGGCCCAACCATCCTGCTGGGGGAGCAACCGATGAGTCCTACAAAAGCCTCCATTCTCCTCACAGCTATACATCCCCTGCAAACATTTGTACTCTCTCGGTCTGATTAAAGCAAGGACTTCCCCAGGCAAGCCAGGGCTCCGCTCAAATCTCTCTCTGAAGTTTCAAAGCAGGAATGGATGAAAACTATTTTGGGAATGGCAAGGGAGGTGGGAAGAGTTGGGGTGGGGGCCTGGAGTTCCAAAACCAGGAGCAGCGACAAGGAAATATCTTCTCTGCCTCAGTGTTTGCACCCATGCTGCATATTAGTAGCCTCAAATGGATCCTTTCCAAACAGTGTCAGCAAAACAAAATCCATCAGGTTTACTTTTCTAAATGTCTCCACATTCCCATGTTCCTTTTGCCTGGAGATAGGCTCTGCTCCTTGCTGAGACTCACACTGAGATCATGGGGACGCTTCCCGCTGGACAGAGTTCAGGTTTGCTATCTTGACTGGAAAACAAAGGAGGGAACAATGAAAAGAGACGATGGTCACGTTTTTCTGATGCCATTTCTGTTTAGAGCCAAGCTTTTAAAACAGTGACGTATCAGCTGAAAGTGTTATTGATATACTGGGCAACGCAGAAACTTATCCAGCTCCCTGAAACAGAAAAAACACCAGAAAAATTCAGTTGTGATAGCTCAACAGGTTTCTGTGTTCCTGCGCTGCCAAAGCACAGCCTGGGGAACTAAGAGGGTCCTTTGGCATATGTGCTTTTTTTTTCAGTTTTCTGTAGCTTCAGTCATTATAAGACCATTGGCAAATTCATATAAGGAAGAAACAGAGGGTTCTCCATCCAGGGAAGGACAAGTCGTAATGGCTGCGTGGGCGGCTTCCACATGTACCAGGCACAGGAAAAGTTGGTTCAGCTGCTCCTTCTGCCCCAGGACATTCGAACACGCTCGAACACGAGGGACCCACAGACGCAGGGCAACCCTCCCCTGCTGCTTCGGTTCACATCCAGTCTGGTGATGGGAGTGATGACTGGGGCACAGATGTCCCACCTGTAACATGCATGTCCTAAAGGAAAGGTTTCAGAGACTTTATAACTCTCACTTTTCTTCCTTTCCCTCTCAAGTTCAATTAATGTTTAAGAGTTCTTAGTAAGTAGTAGACCAAAATCCAGAGAAGTGGGATGGTGAGCACCAAGGTCAATCTGCTGGGATCTGACAAAAAGTACACCCATGTCCCACGGTCTGAAGAATTTAGACATTCTATTAGCCTCACTCCATCAGCAATCCCCAGAATTTAAATATTTTCTTCAACAGAATGCCATGTTTCCCCCCATTTTTGGTTACAAAGGGAACAGGTTTTCTTTTTTTAACTAGATTTTCAACTGACTAGTTTTGCTGATATTTTCTGTTAACTGAGGTCCGCTGAGTTAAGCAGAATAAGAAGCAAACAAGGCAAATAAGAAACTCGAGGAAACAAAACTTAAGCAAATAAGAAACTGGAAAAAAATATTTGCATCATGTGATTAAAATAAAGAAAGAAGAACAAAAATATAAAATCACCAGGCAAAAACCCCCTCACCAAATTCACGTAGCTTTGGAAAAGACTCGCCAGGCACTAGCAATATTTGTAGAGAAAATTCTATGTACTTTTTCCAGATTCTCTGTTGACAGGCAACCCAGACAATCATTTCAAAATGCAATGTAAAACCAAAAAATAACTTTGCTCAGCTAACCACCTACGTGTCACTTGCCACTGGCAATGAGATCATTGTGATTTTGGCCGCATGGTCAACTGAGATTATTCCTGGATCCCTGCCGTTAAAACTAGTACGCTGGACACGAATCAAAAAGGATAAAGCACTTGCTTCCTGTTTCTATAGTCCTGAACTTGCAGTGGGTATTTTTCTCTCCAAAACCTTCCCGAAGAGAAAAGCAGCCCCACAGACAAAATCAGGAGAATGCAGGAGCTCGACTCCTATTGCCATACGTCATCTTGGGAAGCCAATGCAGAGAAAGGGCAGGTCAAATTATGACAGACTGAAGTGGGTCACATCAGTGGCTTGGAGCCACTGGTAAAACACAGAAACTACGCTGATCCTCAGAAATGATACTGCAATCTCAAATACCTATCTAATGATTTCTGTTCAGCTGAGCTGTAGTAATGGAGTCACGACTACATGATTCACTTCTTTAAGAAGCAGATAAGATGTTTCTGCCAGACACTTTGTAAGACACAGATCTTGAGTGAAACCAGTATTTTGCATTCTAGGACTAATATGAGGCTACCCAACAATTCTCATAATTAAAAGATTCTCTTTAAAGGAATTTACCATACTGGATAACAGAGGAAACCACTGGTGCTCTCAGCACATCCTTGATGTCAGCAGGGCGTTAGCAGGGCAGCACCAGGAGCGTGCCAGGCCGGACTCTGCCCAGCAGTCCATGCTTCTGGCCAACGGCAGAGCACTGTCTTTCTCCTCTGGGTGATGGCTCTTTCCTTCCTGCTCTGCCAAGACTGCAGACAATCCCGAGAAGTGGTACTTGGTGAGCTCAGGAGAGCGACAACACTCAGCAGGCACGTACCCACCACCGAGCAGGGCAGGAGGACGCCCTGTGCCACCTGCACCATGAGCGGCACAAAGTTTTACCGGTGCAGTGATGATTTATCCACCATTTCCAGTCATTCCACAGAAGCTACTGCTCCTACCAGACCGCTGGACATCCTAACATCCAATAGCAATGCCTCTTCTTGCAAGCCAAGCAAAAATTTCAGGTGGAAAAGAAGATACATCCAGTGAAGTGTGGACATATGGTGACCTTCATGGTGCCATGGAAGAAGCACTTTTTGTCTCCCATGGAATAAACTACCCACGGAAAAGTTTCATTCTATAATGGCTTTTCTCAAGGCTGTTTGTACTTGCTACGAAGTCTAATGAATATATATATCTCCTTCGTTATAGCAGCAGTAGATTGCTATTAGTATATTTAAAGGTGTTTTCATTGCTTTAGTTGTATTTTATGGAAAAATATAAAATACCAAGCCTATCCTCAAAAACTGTCACTGTTAATGCTGAGCCTTAAAATGTAAACCATTCAGGGAAAACAGAAAAATCCTTATTCTAGGAATCCTTACGCAATATCAGCAGAGCCTGAGCATTATGGGACTGTTGGACATGAAGCCTTCAGCCCAAGCTCCCAGACCGCACTTTGGTGCAACTCCAAACCACTGAGTCAGAAGGGTGAGATTTCACCCAGCACTAGCAGAGGTCCTGTCACCTTTCCATTCAACATACCAAACCCTCATGTCAGCCACCTGTATGTATGCAATGTGGGATAAATATTATCCCTGCATATAAATACTAAATTTATTATTAAAAAATCCTTTTAAAACCCTTGTACTAGACACTGAGAAAAGCGGCTGTCTGTAAATCAGGATTTGCTCTGCAAAGAGCTTATCTGAATTCCTGCAGGATGCTTCATACTGCAGAGTCATCTCCCAAGAGCTCAGATAATTGCTGAAGTTTAATTAGTAGAAAGGATTTGCTGTCTCAGAGTCCAGCGCACATTTTTTCACCACCTGAGCTCCAGGACCATCTGTACGGGCAGGACACCAGAGGACTGTGCCCCTGACTGCAGCCACTCCTTTCTCTCTCTCCACTGATAAAATTAGGCTTATGTCATGGCCTTAATCCAGTGATACTGTTCACAGAAGAAAAGTGTATTTTAGACACTTTCTAAAATTTCTTGAGTTTTCAGAAACCTCTTTTACCCTGTTTAGATTTAGGTTGATACCACTGTACTTGGCCAGTGCTGAGCATCTTCATGAAGGAGTTTTCTAAATGCTCACGGGGCACCAAGTTATAGCACCTGCACTCACTGCACTGGGTTAACAACCCCTGCAAACGTCCCGTGGGCCCATCAGGGGACCTGCACCTCCGCTGTGCGGGGCAGACCAGAAATCTCCCTCTGCTTCCCAGCCTGCAAGAAACCTGCTGATATCTGAGGTGGGTTCACAAGATGGCCAAATCCTACCCGTGGTGGTCCACAGCTGCAGGATCTCACAGTGCTGGCTGCTCAAAGCATTTTCTTTTAATGTCTCTTGGGAAAGGGAAGCAGAGATTCAGTATTTGCATGGAAAAAAGTATCTCTCTCTGGACATGACAGCTGGGGATGGGGAGGATGGCAAAGCAGCTGCAACCCAGATCAGGAGAGGCTTATAGGGCTGTGGGGGTGCCTGAGGAGCACGGGGCAACTTTACGGGAAAGGACAGCAAAATTCCCATAAATGTGTGACGGGAAGGGAGACGGCTTCGGCCGGCTTCATGTCAGAGGCAGCGCGGGCAGGTGGCTGGGGGCAGCACGGTGGCCAGCAGTGACACCACGGTTACTCAGCCCAACTCCACAGTTCATCATGCAGACATCATTCCTCGTGTCACATAAACACGGAACGAGATGCCCACAGAAGGGGCATGACAGCTGGCTGTAAGTCTGCTGCAAGCACCTACTGGAGAAAAAACATTTCTACTAGGAATCCTCCAATATCATGTAGCTGAAACCAATACATATTAACAGAAACAAATCCATTCCAGTGAGCCTTTCACTGGGAATGACTTGGATAACTTTTACCACTCCATATGTCCTTTTTTGATGTCTATATATAACTCAAAATCCTGCACTGGTAAGGATGGCCCCATAGGGTCCCTGCTCTTGACCTCAGCTCAGGCTGCGCCGGTCACAGCTGACTCCCGTGGCTGCTGACGAGAGGTGGAAGCAGATCTTCCTCCAACACCCTCCCAAGAAACTAGCTTTTACTCTTTTTTTCTTTCCTTCTGCCTTCCCAGCCAAGACAAGTTGCTGCTTTGTAGCTACAAGGAGGCAGAGGTGGAGCAGAATGGCTCACACAAGTGAGCTACAACGAGCAGTGAAGCTGAAGCAAACTCCGGCAGTGCATTTTGGGGGGTGGTGAGAAGTGTTCCCAGGCATGAAGCCTGTGGGGTGGGATGTGCTTAGCCAGACTCAAGCCTTCATGACCTCCAACTTACTCTAATTTCATTACAGTAAAATTTAAAAGTGCTTCCGCAGTGTCCAAACGTATCTTCTACTTCAATTTCATGAAAAAAATCCACTCTTCTAATTAAGGATGGATGTATAATTCAAGTTAAAAAAGCAGTAAAATTTCACAATGGAGGGATGCATAGGATGGATGCATAATTGAAAGTAAAAAACAAACAAACAAACAAAAGCAGTAAAATTTCAAAGAATGTTGAAGCTCCAGATAAAATATTACAGCCCTAAAAAAAAAAAAGCACAAAACCAAACCACCTTGTCTTTGCCTCTTTTTCGGAGACCTGTGCTGTTTGGTGAAGAAGACATTTCACAGTGTCCTCTAATGAAAATCCAGCTCCATGTTCTTGCTCCAGGGCTGCTGCCAGCTCTGTGTTGAATGGCTAAATCCTCTCACATTTGTCTTTGAAAGAGGCTCTTGTGACCAGGAAACTGTGCTGTGACACCAGGCTCCCGTGCTGGGCAACTTACTCTTTAGAACAGCTCAAGCTCTGTAAAATGACCTCTCTCGGCTCGCTTTCCCAGTTGGCTCAAGACATCTCCTGCATGTTGTTTGTACAGCAGTAACCTGAGGCTTCAAAAAATGCTGGAACAGGTGGTTAAAGTTAAGTCAGTACCCAACAAGAGGAAACATTTCAGTATTACCTACCTAATACACCTTTTTCCTTACATCCGCACTCATGACCAGAATTTGGTGTTTGTTTGTTTGGTTGTTTTTTTGACAGATCTATGACTCGCACCCCAACACTACTCAAGGCCAACAGATATGATATTACAATTTTTTAATATATAGCATCTTTTAACACCTGCTGCGTTTACGGACTGAGTTGCCTGAAAGCGCAGGATGCTTTGGAGGCTGGGGAAATACAGGGGGGCTCCTTCAGACTCTGAGTACCTCTCTTCCACAATGGTTTTAACTTGCCAATCAAGTAATCATGTGTCTGTAATTACTTAAAAAGTACTGATCTCACGCGGTGCACACCGCGCACTGCTGTGTAAGTGATGGGATTTGAATAATTACACTGTCCTAGAAAATACCAAACAGTAATCCCAAGCTACCAGCAGAAATTGAGTAATGTAGTAAGAAGTAACGTGATAGCGAGGTCGTACAAGCATGAACACAGAACAGTTCTCTATGACCACTTGTCACTGTAAAATAAACACGGTGCTTCCCTCTCTCCTCTCTGAGCAGAGTGAGGCACTCGGCAGCACTGAACTCAAATTTCAGTCTCTACCCACCCTGCTCTGCAGCACCTTTGGTGTACTGGGGTTACTCCAGAATTGCACACAGGTACCAGAAGGCAGAATCTGACCAAATTACTTTAAAAAGAATGAATTGCTTGAGATATTAAGACCTGGGAACCCACCTCTTAATACGCCATTGCTCTAATTTCTCTTCTTAAAGCATTTGCAGCAGTAATCAGAGGTGATCACTGAGCTCCATCCCGCACCTTTAATTAAAGTCTGTTTCTGAAAGCCCTGTCTAGAGGCTAATCCCTCTCTGCTAAGCTGCCAGATTTGCAAAGCAGGGCAAGGAGGCAGCTGCACGTTTGGGGAGGTGAAGAGGGCCCAGTTTGACATCCCAAACTGTCACAAAACTTCTACTCATACTGAAGCCAGCTACTTCAAATGCAAATTGTCAGCAGTCAGTAAAGAAGTGGGGCAGAAAAGCACAAGTAAGAGACAACAGATGTGAAAGTTAATGATTCAAGGGTAAGAATTATACACATTATTTGTGCTCAGTACTACCGGTGTGGGCTCAGGTTCTGTCAGCCCTTGTGTGGAGCAGATGCTTCTGCTGGAGCAGATGCAGAGACATGCAGAGCTTGCAAAGAGGAGAATGGGGAACGGTGGACGTTTTCCCTACAAGAGCTCAAAGAAGATGGGAAAGGAAGGAGAACTGGCACATCAGCTAAAGCCAATTTAGTCCTGCAAGCAGTAGTGGAGTGGCTCATAGGATCCTCATGAGCTGGAGAAGTCATGTTTTGCTGTAGACATGGTGCACTGAGATTTCCACACCATTACAGTCACTCTGCTGCCTCTACTCATGACATATTGCCACTTACCCTCTGCTCTGCCAATACGGTCAGTCTCAGTCTCCTAGAATCAGACTTCCTCTATATTTCATCTTTTCTCATGTGTCTGCCCCTGCCTCCCCCTCCCAGAGTGGCCACAAAGTCCGCCCTCCTATTCTCACTGTGAACTTCTCTCTTCTGAGACACCTATGGGAAACTGCCTGTGATGGCGAGAGCCACCACGAGTGGCTTCATTCACCCATGCCTTCTTCACACACTGATGTGGATAAGGAAGGGTCTCAATCGCAAACATGGACGTAAATGTACATGGCTGACTGTTGGCCTCGTCCTTCCACCACACCTCACGCTGAAGCCCGACAAACTCTGACCATCTCTTTTCTCAGCCCCAAGGGATGAGATTCTGTTCTATGTACCTCTTGCTCTGGGTCTCAGCAGGCTGCTAACGCACAAGAAAGTAACAGTGACAGAGCTGAGGCATCTCTGCAGAGAAGGATTTAGGGTCACAGTGCATATGTTTGAAGAGAATTTACTGCGTGGGCTTAGGAACTGCTCAGACTGACTGAGCTGCAGCTCCCAGAGATCAGTGCACGGAGGACACACGTACCCAAAAATCACAACCTCACTGTAAAGAAGAAAACATGAGACAAAGCCAGGAGACAGATGAGGTGACTCTGACCAGTAACTTCATGGTGAAGAGCCAGACCTGTGGTCTGTAACAAAAAGAATGGGATATGACGTTGCCTTCTGGGAGCTAGGATGGGATTAATACAATAAACATATGGAGGGAAGATCACCTCAGGAATACAGGGGAATTTTCTGAGTCAGTATTTTAAAGTGAAAACTAATGAGACGAGCAGCAGGCAAGTCAATGCTTAATAGGATCATGTGAGAAATGTGAGACTCGAAAAACCATGGGGAAGCCCTCTCCAAGACTGCTCTGGTACCCACCACCGGGCAGCAGAGACACCGCACAGCAGCCAAAGGATGCAGGAGTGACACGGAAACGGACCCGCATTGGCACGGCTCACGGGTGCTTTCTGTGATGAAAGGTTAGTACTAAGATTAAATGGTCTTAAGCAAAGAGGGTGCTAACCTTCCTGTGTTCACAGCTGACAATTCAGAAGAGCTTCAAGATAAGTGGAAAAAAACGGGAGGCACTTGGCTCAGAGGCCTCATCACTGGCTTCAGCATATAGCATAAAAGATAAATTAATTATTTTTCTTACATCCTAAATATACATTCTCACTTCTCAAATGTGTGCCACAATAAACATTACAAGAAGCTAAGCCACATGCTGTACGCTGAAAGCTGGTGTTTGCTCCATTGCTGACAGCCCCATGGCACGTAAACATCGTCCCAACACACGCATACTGCCCAGGTCTGTGTCATCTGGGTTTTCTGCAAGCCTGGGGAAATGGCTGAATATGTGACTCCACAAATCCATCTCCCTGTCTGCACTTTTTTATGGCTTAAAGAAACTCTCAAAAATCAAAATACTAATTAAAAGAGTAAAAGATAAGCATTTGGTGGCAACTACATCAATGTATGCACACACAATGTAGAGGGTATGGGAAAGAAGTGAGCTATGGTAAAAACACTAATAAACGATGCAATTTGTGACCTAGGCAACATCACTAAACAGAGAACAATGATTCTTGGCTCTGCAATGGAGAGAGAATAGAGACAGAGGTGAAGGGGTGGGTGACGCAATGCTAGATGTTGCTAACAAAAAGACATGATAATGCAGAAGAACAAGGAGGTCAGACATTATGGCAGTGAATAAATGGGATGAAACTCAAAGCAACTATAGGAGGAAACAGAAATTGGACATCGGGAAGAGATCACAGCACAATATAAACTTGCTTGACTTTTCACACCATGCAAAGAGGTAGGGAATTTTAACACATTCTGTGTTTTCACACATGGGAACAAAAATATCTTTATTTTCTGCTAGCAGAGCTACAGAACATTTCTGTAATACAGAAACAGTAGAATGTAATTACAAGAAAATAGACTTGAGAGGTCTTACAAATTAAAGCAAGAACTAGCTGGTGATGCAACAAAAAGGTAGTTTAGTGCTAGTAATGAACACAGCAGCCACCACATTTAAAAGACATTTGCCAAATACAAAAATAAAATCTTTAATTATTGTGATGCAACTATTCACAGGATTCAAACATGACACAAGGTAATTCAACCTAATACAAACTTCACTGGTTGCACTTTTCTTACGTAGACAAGTTACTGATAAAAGTTGAATATATTTGGAGTGTTTTTATTTGAATGACAGAAGTAACTTCCAGTCCACTGGGACCCAGAAGATGGCCACAATGTGTTGAGCTGGCAGCTGCTGCATATGCCAGTCTAACTGGGAGGGCCAGACCTATCCAGTCCACCCGCCACCTCCTCTGGTTCAATTCCTCTCCCTCCAACATCGGTTCGTTCAGCTCAATTAAACAGACCCTCGTCAACGTGCCTCATGAAACGAGAAGCTTTCCCTCCCCGAGAACAATGGGGATTTAAGCTTCTGTTTTTATTATAGTATGGCTGGTTTCAGAAGGACGTACGCCTGCATTTAGCCTGGTGACACAGTGACACGCACCAAACGATGTCTGGGGATTTCAGTAGTAGGCAACAGTTGTTTTGTCTTATCGATACCTTTGTTACAAAAACATACTAAGTGCTTCAAGTAAATGAATCCAGAAACACCAGACTTCCTAGTTACTCTATTTGATCTGTTAATAAAACTGAAATAATACATGACTTTTTAAAGTGAATATTTACTTCTGAATCCTCTCTAAGGTCACCTCTCAAGTCATTGGGTAACACTTTCAGATTTCAAGCTACATTTTACCAGTAAAGGGTATTTTAAAAGTATGCCCACCAAGAGCAACACAACATTTTGCTGTTTCTCAAGCAGATACACTCTGCAGCGATCAGAGCAAAGACACGACCTTTTACCTTAAACCAAATCCCAGCCACCCAAAAGGCTCCGACAGGCGCCTCATCCTCGGCAATACACCGCACTGTAACCCTCCTGCTCTGTCCTCATCTGGTGTCCCCTACCATGAGAAACCTTCTTCCATCCTACCTCCAACCTGACAAGCTTGGGAGCCTGTTCTTCTCGACACTACTGCTCTGAAGGCAAAAAATTACAAATGTTGGCTTACTAGATTGATGCTGTTTAAGTGCACTCCTCCACCTTGCAGAAGTGATAGCAAGGAGCTGAAAGGTGACGTGCGTGAGAGTCCCTTTGATAAGAGGCCAAGAACTGACACCAACACGGTAATCAGGCCTTCAAACCAGGCGTGCACATCTGGGATGACTATCTCCAGCTTCCATCTGACAAGCGAATAATCCTATTAATAGGAGTGTTTGACACCAGGTTGAGCGCCGCGGTCACAGACAAAGATTAAATGAGTTTAACTCGGCTTCTCTCTGGCTTTTATTGGTGTTCTGAACACTGACGTGTGCAGCACAGGGAGAAGGGGATTTTGCAGCAAGGCATTTTCTTGTGGACAGGTTCAATCCCAACTCAGTCACTCTGGGAGCTTTTGTGCTAAAACTCCAACTGTAGAAATTTTTGAGGCAAAAAAGGTGGTCTTTCAGACATGACTGTGGGAGTTTACATGGACCACCCGAAAAGCCAAGCCCTGCATGCTTGCACCCAGCTGTCTGTTGGGAGGCAGAGCAGAACCGTCCCCACGCCATGCAAGGTAGGACAGTCCTCAACACCTTGTGTGGTGCAGGGTACCCGAGTGAGGATGCCACCAAGGCCACCACATGGTGCCTCTTGCCCAGGGTTATCTCCAGCAACAGGAGCATTCAGCCAGGTCTCCCACTGAGCTCTGAGGGAGCGGCGGGGTGTCTAACACAATGAAAAAGGTTTATGAAATCTCTGTTCCCAGCTCGTATCGGCAAGACAGCCTCTGGAGCACAGACTGGGTTGGTCGGGAAACGTGCTAACCCCAAAAGAATGAGCTACTCGTCCCTGTGGCTGATGTCAGCTGCTCCCGACTCCTCCCTCAGGTGAGTTGATTCACGCATTTTATAGCTGTGAAGTATGAAAGATGCTATTGTTCCTTGAAGATCCCCACAGGATGCAGCTTTCATCATGTTTGGCCCTGTCCTTGCCTCCTTACCAACGGGTCTGAACCATGACTTTGCAACTCAACACTACTAGCTTTGGAGAACCTCCACTCCAGGTCGTTCCTTGGTTAACCCTTATTTTCCTTCTCCTGAATCTAACTAACTATACCTTTGAGCACAAAAGATCACAAGAGAAAAACTGAATGCAGACAAGGCTTCAGCTCAGCCCCAGGTCTTTCAACTCTTTTCCTGATCTGGTTTTCGCTGCCTCCCCCGCCTTCATTTTTTCTCACCAGTCTGGTGTGGATAATGAAGACAGAATATGCATTTTGCCTCCAGCAAGAGTTTTTTTAGTTCAGATCAGCTGCCTCTGACTGGAGTAGATGATTCTGATACAAGAACAGGATGCAACCCACAGCAGACTCCAATAAGAAAACCTTGATGGCTCATTTACTGGCCACTTCAAGAACAGGGTACCCTAACCCTTCTGTGTCTCCTGACATACTGCTGCAAAGAGCAGGACCATGTGTGCACCTACAGCTGTCCCAGAGTGAACTTGGGGCTATGATGCACTAAGGTCTGTGCTGCTGGAGACAGCTGGAAGTCTCCGCACTGACCTGGTGAAGGTGCTGGTCCTGCAGGATGTCTGGCAGCCTGGCAGAATACTCCCCGGCCCGGGACGCTCACCCTGTGCGGCTCCACCAGGCCCTGGACAATGGCTGCAACGATGGACATGCACCGCAGCCTCCCCAGGGGAAAGCCAGCACTGGAGTGAAAGCCAGCCCCGTTAAAACCAGCCCAGCAATTAACATCCCACAGCAAACCATACAAGAAAATCAACTACTGTGCTACTTGAAGTGTAGCACATGTACATACATGAAAATACTAAAAATGAGCTTCAAAAGACACGCTGAGGAGGGAGGAGGAGTTGGGGAGGCTGAGAGCTGCCCAGAAAAGGAGCCTGCAGCAGTTTTTGTCTCATTGCATTTGCCAGTTGCCTTTCATAAACAATGTTTGGGAGAAAGAGCCTCCATAAATGTCAACAATTGCAGTTTATTACATGATCCATGACCTATTTGTAAACTGACTCAATTTCTTAATTATATTTGCCTTTAGACTGCAAGAACCATACGAAAAATTGGTATCTTTTGTGGAGCTCTAAGTGAGCAAATTACCGGCTTCCGGAGACTTCCTAACAGCGACTTCTGGCACAAGCTCATTCAAGGAGGAGTGTGGAAAAAAGAATACGTTTGCGAGAAAGAATGTATATAATCTGTTATTCCCATATTGCTCCAAACCAGAGCAAACAGTCAAGCTCAGGTAAGGCTCAGACACACACAGCACGCCTTCCTATGGTTCTGAAGAGGGGGAAAATTCAGCCGGTTAGCTTGTATAGACTAGCATTTGGAAGGTTTTAGTAACATTTCAGAACATGCTGGGCGAAGCACATCGATCTGTCTCCACTAGTCTAATGCGGGTGAGCTCAGGGGTCGGCAGCCGCTCAGGGCTGGCACCCAGGGGATGTTCTTCCCCTGCCATCAGAGACTGACCCTGCCAAGAGAAACTGAGCTCTTGGAGGAGCTGTTTCTGCAAGGGGTAACATGCTGCAGACCCAGCAATCCATAGTGTTTAGGTCTGGCCAAGCCAGTGGTGCCCCACTCCTGGTCAATTTTATTGATCATCACCCTGTGTTTCTTATTCCTCATTTTATTGAGTGGATTTCAAGAGTTATTTCACAGGAGACAGAGCATTAGCAGAGTTAAGCTGCAAATGTTGGTCATTGAAAGACTTATTAAAGGCAAAGTTAAATAACTAAAAATTAAAAAATATTAATGAGCTGACCTTTTGGCACCCAATTAAAGCTTACCTTGCAAATTAAAGAACAATAAATTGACTGAAATACCACCTTCACAGAACACAGCAATTAGGCAATTTAAACAATAAAAAGACACAACTAACATATTTCAACTGAAGGCAGGAATGCCAATGTAACATCCTTTTCTGTATAATGGTCATTTCATTTGCCACCCTAGCTTATTTGGCTGATCATCATAATACGACCACTTACACCTGCACATAAAAAAGGATTAAAAAAATAAAACGAAACAGCTTGCAGATTTTTTGCCCAGTCTAGAGTATGAAGTTAACTGCTATTACAAGGCGCTGTACATTCCTAAACTGCCCTTCACTCCTTGCCTCTAATGCTCCCAGCTTAGCCTGCTCAGCTCCTTTCCACTCCAGCACTGAACTTGGCTGAAACGGCCCACGTACAAGTGTCCCTGGGCAGAGATGGGGACACCACAGCGGTGGCTCCCACTCGGCTCCCCATCACCTGCCCCGTGCCATGTCACTCCAACGCTGCCCTGTGCCATGTCACTCAAACACTGCCCCGTATCTCTTCTGGCACGCTGTGGGCTGCTGAGCACCACCTCAGCTCACACCTTTCAAACCTCCCTCTAGATGAGACTTGCAGAGGTAATGTCTGTGCTTTTTGGACCACCCAACTTTTCTGAGCACCAAAACACAACCTTAACAGGAAATGTTAAATTGAAAATACTATGCAGTTTTCAAAAGCACCAAAGGGTCCCTCTGTGATGTTCTGCAGCGCGCTGCTTCAGAAACAGGAGCCTATGAGGCCACAAACTGCCTTGTGTTCTGCAAATGAAGCCTCTACTGCAGATATTTTTAAGCGCAAGGAAGGAGAAGGCAACCAAGTGTTCCTCTGATCTGCATGGACATGAAGAGAAAAACGCTCCTTTCTCGGGTTTTTGTTTGGTGTGGGGGAGACCTGCAACTGCAGTTGGTGTAGAGCTCAGATACCCTATTTGCCAAGATCTGAGATACCTCCCAATTCATACCAAGCCTCATTTTGAAGAATAAGAGGCAGACAGAAAGCTAGCTGTATTGAAAAAAATAAAAGTATCCTACTTCACCATTTCAAAAATGCTAGAGAGGAGTCTCATTTTCCTCTTGATTCAATTTACAGTTTAATTTATATTTCTAGGTCTCCTACAATATATATTTTTTTTTTCCTAGAAAGAGCCACACACACAAAAAATGTCCATTAAAACTTCGGGGATGAAAGGTTTACAAGATTATCTCTTTTAACATGCCTAAAATCCCAGTTGCGGCATTCTAACCTTTCAGCACTTTAAAGGGTTTGTTGCAACCTGTTTGTGGTGCATTTCTGGTTGCTTGGGAAGCAGTAGCTATCGCATACAAAACATTAAGACTGGTGACCAACTAGCACAAGAACAGGTATCTTCAGGGCAGGAGTGAGGTACAGCTGAGCATCAGCCTTCAGGAATAGCAAGTATCAGCCTTCAGAAACTAAGTCACCCATTAGCAATGTATGCTGAGGAGCTCAAAGAGGAGCCAAACAGCATTAGCCTCTTCTCAAACCTGTTTCAGAAATGTGTGGGTGATGGTTGACGAGCAGACTGTTCCCCCAAAGCTTTTCCCTCCTGCCTTAGTGCTCAGCCCTGCAGAGCTCATGGAGAACCAGAGATGTGTTTGCAAACACAGGGAGAGAAGAATTGCCAGGATTCTCATTTCCATCTGGCACAGGGGATTTTTACCCTATTTTTAATTTCTTTCTGCTCTACACATGGCAAATGGCTTTTCCAGTAAAGTCTTTGTATGTGAAAGGTGGGGACATTTTTTCTTACAGTCTTTACACAGTGTATTTCAAACCCACAACTTCTTGCATTGTGTTGTGTAAACAGAGAGAAACAATTCGCCCATCACTACTTGACTTCAGCTGTTAACAAGTAACCCACATCTTGATGAAGCCTTTTGTGAAGAAAAGGATAAAAAAAATATTACTATCCAAACAACCACCTGGTGACTACTTGAGCTGTTCTGTTCTACTCAAGCTGGTGTTCACCTGCCTGAGAGGCCTCACAAAGAGCATAAGGGACAACACACTTTGGGGGGAGGTGGGGGGGGGGCAGGTAACACTCCACACTGGCCAGAGAAAGTATCACCCTCCCTCTCCTTTGAAAGCAGAAAGCCTCTGGCAATGGCTCTGCGGATGTCCTTGCAGCAGCACCAGCCTGGATCACACTTTCCCCCAGCATCCTTCAGTGGAATCACTTCACATGGCATGTAAACCTAGACACATCGCAAAAGACACTGATTTTTGTATACGTGTGTATAACAATAAAAAAAGATACTGAAAATCTGTTAGAGAAACTCAGTAACACTATTTGGGGCTGGGTAGATGGTGCTGGGCCAGTTATGTTTGCTGCCATAAAGTGGTATCAGGCAGGAGCTGCCCCTCCAGCCACAGGTGCACAAGTCACTCCAGCACTGTGCAACACCTAAGATTTATCACCACGTGCCTTTAAATAATGTAAATTCATTGCAGGTGGAGCTCAGAGATCTTTCTAAACCTGCAGGGAAGGGACAATTTTATCAGCAGCTTTTGGGTGAAGTATTAGAAGACACCTAAAGAATGAAAGCACATCAGTTCGACACACATTTCCAGGCAAACCTGCCCACCTGTGAGCATGTGAACAGAGCTGCTGAAAAGCAAGGGAGCACGAGAGCTCAAGTAGAGTAGCTTTGCACCACACTTCATTGCACAATGAATGGAATATCTGAGCCACCAATACCCACTCAAATCTGGTTGGAGAAAAGCTTCAGATATGGTTCATTTGTAATAAGGCAAGAGAAACCAGCCCCTTTGTATTTGTATATTTTAAGTCTGGCAAAAAGTTAAAACATCACTGTCCTCACAGCCAAAGTCCATCTATTTTGATTGGGCTTTATATGGTGGTTACTGAAGAGAGAACTTGGCATCATCAGTTTCAACACTTGGCTCTGTGAGTCTCAACCCAGTGCTGAAACAGTAATACACATGCCCTGGGAATATGGGAATGATCTGGAAAATCCATCCCAGCAAGACCCACCCCAAAAGTCCTTGCAGAGTTCAAATGGGGATTTGCATGTGTGCCAGCCTACCCGGTCTGGCGGCCCCTGAAGGCTGCACCCCCGGGAGGCTGCGGGCTGCTGAAGGCAGGTTTCATCGTCTCTGCATGGAACTCGTTCCTTTTGGCAATTCTCACTCTCCTTGAAATGTATGTAGAAGAAAATGTATGAAAAGAAGGGGAAAAACCTAGGTATTGTCTGTCACTAGTATTTCCATTAACTGGTTTTATCTAATCTATTCTTCTTTTTCTGGTCCAACCACAAAGATAAAATGCATGAAGACACTTATGCTCCCTAATAGCAACCACAGAGCAGCACTGGGTGAACGTGACAGGCTCCCTGGCTCCACGTTATTCCTGTTAAAAATCTTGCCCTGTCATAGGGACAGCAAAACGTTTCATATGCCTCCCACATCTGCTTCATTAACCACACTATGTTCTTCACACGGAGCACCAAGCTGCTGGGACTGACTTGAGATTCTGCATGTAATGTACAGAATGTGTCCTGAGGTACAAAAGAGGGAACGATGTCTCTTACCATATCGCTATTTACTCAGTGTCCATATGCAGTACCTGAAAACCCTGATAATACAGATAACTGGTGGAAATGTCCCAAAACGGATTCAGCTCCTGGCAGCTCGCAGGCAGTTGGTACTTACAGAGCTTCCCTTGCCTGTGTCAGGCCCTGTTACGTAGTGTGATATGAAAGCTGTACTGCATATTGACTGAGCACAAGAACCTGGTCTAGTCACAAAAGCTCTTTCAAATCTGAAAAATACAGTCATTTTTCAAATTCTTAATGGTCTGTAATATTTGCCACATGAAGTAGTAAAACAGCAAAGCAATGCTCCTGCAGCTGTCCTGTGCAAAAGCTGGAGGCAAGTGAACTCACGTCATGGGAGACCCACAACCAAAATAGGAGAAAACAGCTTGGTTCTCCACAGCAAACATTTTAGATGCAGTATATCAATTTTCTTCAAACCATATCTTTGTACCATATCTTCAAATTCATATCAAAACCATATAAACAAAACTAAAATATGATCAGTCTGAGTGACAGTGAAGTCGCACACTGAAAGCCAATGGCAGCTCCAGTTAATACCCGTTTATTTCTATGGGCAAATTCTGAGATGATACTCTTCAAAATAAAGTTTATGGATTTACAGAATTATGTAAATCATCATATGAAAGATTGCCATAATATTGAGGTCACCTGTGACTGAGTTTACAACAGTGATACAGCCTGGCTAACGACTATTTATTTAGATCTACATGTGGTCCCAAAATAGGCACCTCTACTTCAGTCTTAGAAAAACTGCCAAAGCGAATGACGAAGAGAAGTAGCTGCCCCAGCACCCCCGACCCCTGAGGCCTCTGGGCTGCCTCTGCTCCCAAACCTCTGCTGCAACAACTTATTCCGAGGAAATAAAAGGATAGTTCAGCCTTTTTATTTTTGCTTCCTTGTGGAGACTTGATAATAGCGATTTCAGTTGCTGCCAAAATACAGAGGCCAGTTCTGGGATCTGGACTGGTCTCCGTGGGTCTGGGGCTGAGCGCTGCCAGACAAACTCCACAGAGGTCACTGAATAATAATTAATTGTTTTATTAAAATACAACATGAGTAATCTGTTTCAGTTTTAATTACCCAAGTGCTAACTGTACTTGACCAATTATTTTCAATTATTTTGATACTCCAGAAAACCCCTGAAAAAAAAAACCAACAGTGAACTAAAAATTGATTAGCAAGTGAAAAGAATAAAGTTTGGATTTTATTGTTTGGTGTAAAGAAAGAACTGCAATGATGTGAATGAGTATAAATTTGTACCATTTGCATAATAATTTAGGTGCATTAAGTTATTTTTTCACTGAGTTTTATTATACCATGTTTTAAATCTCTAATGGAACTGTAATGGAAAAAGTGATTGTCAAGATCAAGAATAAAAGAAGGAATTCAAACTGGCATGATATCAATAAAAGTCTTAATCCAGCTCCCAGTGAAAACAAAAGGAATTTTGGCATTAGCTATAATGGAAGTAGATCTGAGCTTAAGTATCTGCATTTCACAACTTTGCTCAACTTTTCTTTAGATTTCAACTTCAGCGATACCATTTCACACATTCATTTTTTTTTGCCTTATGAATTCACACTTTTTGTTTTTAACCTGTGGATTTGAGTTCTGAGGAGGAGTTAAAACATGAAGATCACAAGCCAAATATTATTCTCACATTCACAGATGCCAACATGAAGTAATCCCAGTGGTTCTGCTGAGGTTTATACTACTGCAACTGAAAACAGACACACATGAATGTATACTGCAAAAAGACAAATGCCTTCACCTTTCTCAGAGCATTAAAGCTCAAACTTCTAAAATCAAACGTACATTTCTGGGTTTATTTTTTTTCCCAGCTCCTTCATTTTAAGGAATTTTCACTTTCAGGTTTGAAGGTGAACCATTTCCAGCTACAGATGCTAAATACGTTTATTTTTCATTTATAGGAATGTTCTGTGTTTCTTTTATTTTTGTTTTGGTTTGTTTTATTTATTGGGGGAGGAGGGGCGGTGTTTGTTTGTGTGTGTTTTGTTTGTTTTCTTTTGTTTGGTTTTGGTTTTGTTTTCCCTCAAATAAATATCTTTGTTCACTATTTTCCAACTAGTCCAAATGCTACTAAGTAATTCTATAATAATATGGGCAGTTTCTCACTCAACATTCTCTTTACAGAACTGGAAGTTGCATTGCCATAGAAAATCCCAATATATGACTGATACTACATAGACAGACATACACAGAGACACATATATAAGTATGGACTGAGGACAAACACATACACCGACAGTCATACCTTCCAAGCAGAGTTGTTCTGTGTCCTTTGCTTGCTGGGAAACACCAGAATTTCCCCAAGACCCACCACGAATCTCTCCCATCCTGCTCTCCCCTTCCACTGTTCCCTCTCTCAATAAAGCTGTGAGCAGGAATGTCTAAGCCTTCAGAGATGGACGTTTTGCCAGGTCCAGGGTACCAGGTATTTCGCACCCAGGAGGGCTCAGGGGAACTCGGGGCAGTCAGGAAAGGAAAACCTTCAGGATTAAGTAAGCGTGCCCAACACCAGCAGCTTCCACAGCCTCTTCCTTCCCCTCCCGCTTCCCACCTTGGGGGGCTGCTTTGCTTCATTGCCAGCTCCTGACTCTGCCTGTGGTTCCTGTTTGAAGGAAGTCAGCAGTAGACTGACCTGTGTCTAAAAGAAAATGTACTCTATTTATTTAAGGAATATAAACCGAGGGCTCACCTTTTCAAGGCTCTGTGTATCACGACTCTCTTCCCTGCAGGCCCAGACTGCTGTTTCTCTCCCGGTTCACTAAGCAGCACAGGTTTTTACTATGTTATTCAATCCCACTTTTGTGAACCAGAACGAAATACGCCACTGAATTTCTTTTAAAGAGGCTTTATCATGACCCTGGGCTGGAAACACTTCATGCATGTGTTTGTACAAAGTAGTCTACCACAAACTTCAAAAGACTATTGCCCAGAAAACTGTGTACCAAAAACCAGACAAGTCTTCACAGTAGTGTTATCTTGACAGTGAAAGTAGCAGCCATGCTAGTTACTGTTCTGGTTCAAGCCTGAAGGACATAAAATAAAGCTTTCACCCTTTAAAGCAGCTCTTCTTCTGACATGACAGTCAAACAAATGGGAGGGTGGGTCATTTTGCATCACTGCTGTGTGGAAATGTCCAGTGACTGCTTAAAGCAGGAGGAAAATCCCAAGCAAATCCAAGAGCTGTACATTACAGCGAGGTTCATCCTTTAAAATTACTTCTGTATTTTTTCTTGCTCTTATTTATTCCTGTTTATACAGAGAAACAACTTACACAAATATCTTTAGCAAATCTATTCTAATGTTTGCTTTTAATTAGTCTTATTATCAAATGCCTCCTTAGGTAAAATTTTCACACAGCTGAAGTACATATCCAAGGGCCTGAGATACGCTCTTCACAACAGGTGAAGTCCTTTTTTTACTGCCTGGACAAAACTGCTTGGAAGGGAAAGGAGACTTGTCCAAGAAATTCCGGAAGTGTGATGGCTTTGTAGATAATTCTTACTGAATTCATAAGCAAATTAAAACAATTTACTGCCTATCTGATTTGCTAGTGCTTCTGAGAGAGAGTGAAGTTGAGACAGCACTTGACATATTCCCTTTACAACTATTGTATTTAAATCAGCCAATTTCTACTACACAGTATATGCAGTAGAATAAAAAAGGGGCTTAAATGCAAGGTCTCTGCTGTGAATTACTCAGGAACATCAGATCAGATGTCCAGTAATTGATTTGGGATTTAATAAGAAGGGAATCTTAGTAAAGCAGGCTGTTTTCTTTCTCTCAGCATCACAGAAAGAGAGTTCTTCATTCACCGAGACAGCACGTAAATGAGCTTAAATCCTGGGTTGGAGAAGACCATTGTTAGGAACACAAAAACAAAGACCTCCCGGGCTGAATAAAGTACCCAACGTTTTGACATATTAAGCTTTCACGGTCTTAATATTTTTCCTGAAAGCAAATCTCTCCTTTTTACATTTTTTTCCCATTCCTACATTAACAAAATTAACATGGAAGTATATAATGCCCTTGGTTTTAAACAAACTGGAGTGTACCTCTCCAGTATGCAAGGCTGTCACTATTTCTATTTCGGGCTTAAACAGCCCTGTGTAA
Organism: Nesoenas mayeri; assembly: GCF_963082525.1. NCBI lineage: Eukaryota > Metazoa > Chordata > Aves > Columbiformes > Columbidae > Nesoenas > Nesoenas mayeri. The sequence goes on from NC_137541.1 coordinate 17,166,263, forward strand.
AATAACTTTCTGGGCTTACACAGCCAGTAGTTGTTTAATGTCTTGTGTCCCTTTTCTGGTGGAACAATGATAAATCATGCGACGTTAGCTCACGCCTTTCTGCCTGATCACTTCCCAAAGCTAAGAATGTGTGGAATTGCTTTTCCCAAAACCACCCAACAATGCCAAGAATGTGCTCCTGCCCAAAGGTTTATAAAGGCAGCACAAGAAGAAAAAAAGAGGACTAACATTTTGAGTTGAAGACAATGAGAAGTGACCAAAGGGGACAGTTACATCGCCCCATGTGCCACAGCTGGGAGGTTGATACGTGGCTCTAACTGTATAACACATGTTGTTTATGGTCGCTTGAGCACTTATACATACATCTCCGCATGCAATACAGAAAGTTCATAAATCTCTGTATTAAACACTTTTCTGTTAATCTACTCTTTCAATTGTAGGAACCTTTACACCTCTGAGGACTCTCACTGCAAAGCTGAAGCTGTGAGACACTATGGCCCATGCCAGAGGAGTCAACTCAGGTCCACCTTCCTAAGAGTTACTTCCCAGAGGAACGCCCTGCACTGACCTCTGGTCTTGGTCTAAGAAGGCAAATACGGTGAAGTAAGACTTGTATGACCAAGCTCTTAATCAAAGCCGCATAAACTGAGCTTTTACTGCAGTATTCATCAAAGCAGCATGGCTGCCACCAGGATGAGAAGTCAAGCCATGCTTTTGCTCCCAGCAGCTCCTACCAGCACATCAGGAGCAGTGGGCACCTACTTGAGGAGCCGCCCTGAGCAGGCCCAGGGCCATCCATCCGCCAGAGCAACATGCTCCGCCAAAACTGGCATAGTTTTCACTCATCAGCTCCACATGAAAACACTTACTCATCAAAACAGCAAAATACAATCAATGAAAGAGATCTCTATTAAAAATTGACAGCTCTCCGTGGCACATCATTAAAATCTTTACATAACATCCTGTATTATGTTGTTCAAATAATCCTATTTTAATAGATGGAAGTTTTAAAAGGGAATTTATAGATTAATTCTTTCTCTGTTTACTTTAGGAGAGAGGGATTCCTGCTGTGAAGGAGAACATATTTTGTTCTTCCATTATCTTCTACTTTTCAACATTTCAATGCTGCCTGGCACAGAGTCCTCACTCAGTATTTTGTAGAGCACAAAAAATAATGGAATAAGAAGTCTGTTTCCCCTGCGTGGGAATGAGAACCACCCGTGATATTTGTGCAGCACAAGAAATGAATCTTCTGCATGACAGTTGCACTATGCAGAAGATACAGTAGACTTCGTGTCTAATGGATTCCAGCAACCTTACACACAAATTTGGTCATATATTCTGCAAAGCAAACATACCAACACTGTACAGAAATCCAACCACATCTGCAAGTCAGGCAGTAAGTCATCTGAGCAGATGTTATATGGTTAATTACGAGTATGCTTTCTCTCTATATTTCTCTGAAGGCCAAGGTAAGTGCCCAATAAAAATGCTATCCAAAACCACAAAGCATCTATAGGCATTTATGGCTTATGCTATTGCAGATAACTATTTTCCAAGATAAAGTTAGAGAAGTTAAACTAAATTAACGGGCTATTATTTATGAATAAATAGACAGTAGATTATGCACATCCCCAGTTGCACAAGAACAATGAACAAAGGAACACATTATTCAACCCTCGGGATGTGTGATTTGGGAAGCAACTGCACCTCTAATGTGGGACAGCTAATGGCCATCCCTGCTCTTCATGTACTCGGGTCCTGCTGTAACATTTCCAGACACCCTTTCTTCACCATGGCATGTGCTACAATGCTCGCTAAAATATAGTCAAAGTGTAGAAGTCAAGACAGGCAACTCAGCTTGTCTGCAAACCAGAAATGACTCGGTGAGGAGAGGAGGCAGATCCTGATACCTCACTCCATGAAACCTACTCTTTAAGTGTTAGCAGATAAATTGTTAAATGCTGTTGGCTAACACTACTGCTCAAATCTTTTCAGTACACCAAACAAGTTCCATTAACAGAACCAAACCACACTTCTTTCTTTTTTTTCTTTTTTTTAGGAGAGAGCACTCTCACCTCCCAGGCCAAAACCTCCACCCTATAATCCTCATTCATCTCATCTCTCCCAGGTTTGCTTTTGTGGCTCTCCTGACCCGAGGTCAATGTAACTGCCACACCACAGCTGCACCCAGCAGCAGTCCTGGCCAGAGCCAGTCTAGCTCTGTGTGAGCACACACCAAGACCTTCTGCTCCCCTGGTTTCCAACTTCAAAATGTACCTCCAGAGTGTCAGAAGAGATCTTAGCTTGACAGCTTAATAGTGAGAAACCTACAGGGCAGCAAAACACCTTTCTAACAAAACCACCAAAACACTCAATGAAGAACCACGTGAGCTCTGACTGGATTTATCTTTATGTCTGTCTGATGGGAACAAACTCTACAGTATGTAACACCCTCCTTCGAGCTACCTGATGACACAACACAACACACGGAGTTTTGTCATCAGAGACCCTTGTCACTCCTCCAAAGGAAAATCTGATGAAAGGCGATTAGTGTGTTGTATGTAAATAGACTCGAGAGGAGAAATTTTCTAATAAAGCATATACTGAGTAATGCCTAGTTAAGATCCCCAAAAGTACGGCACGCTTACAGACTATTGCTCTTACACATTGGGGTGCGTACTCTGCTCTTCTCTTATAAATCTCTTCAGATCCCCAAATGCTGAAATATGGCACACAACAAACATTATTTACAGTAAAGGATTAGGTTAGTTAATTTATCAGTGTTAATTGAGAGGCATGTACTTGTTGAAGTAGTTGCACATCTAGTCCCTAGGCTTACCATGAGAATGCGACCAACACCAGAGTTGTTTAACTGGTCCCTTGGAGCTCAGCAAACCGATCTTTATCGTGCTCTCCGCCAAGTCAGAGGAAAAACTCCCATCCCTGGGAATGGTGCAGGCTCCAGCCCGTACCGCGCTTCTTCCAGAGCAGCGGCCAACTTTTCAATCACATTCTTACAAGGAGTTCCCAATGCTCAATGAACACTCTTGGCTTTTAGATAGAAAGCAGCTTTATCTAGTTTTGCTAAATTTCAGTTATTAGACTTTGGAAAGGTTGATATTTCTTTTTACACTAATAAGAATCTTCTACTAGTAATTAAATCACGCTTACTCATGGTGTGCAGTAACCTCCTCCTGGTAATTGCCATATGACTGCTCCTGGAACAAAGTCTTACTTAATGGAAACATGGCAGAATTAGGCCCTAGGACTCTATTAAAATACATCACAACTGTCAGAGTATGTTTTTTTCATAATAACACGTGATTTTAAAATTAAATTGCAGCAGGTTGGGAAATCTTGTATGAAAGTTATTAAATATTTGCTCATTAAAGTGGTTTATTTTTTTCACCTGAGCTTTCAGTCTCACGCAAGGCAGAGTCTTTCTTATAAGAGATCATAATAGCAGTAATATACAGGCACAAGAGACAGAGATAATGATGCCAAATCCTCTTGTTTTTTTAAGATGCGCAAAGTGATCTAAAGGATTAGGATGCACAAGTCCCATTAGCTGCAACAGGAGTACTTCAAACTGTCAGAGCAGCTTTACCACCAGGGTTAACCCAACTCGCACTGCACGTGGAGAGGAGGCTCTGCAGCAAACCACGGCCATGCTCCAGCAACCATCAAAGCTGCTGGTTGCCACCAATCTGTCGTGCTCAAGCCTGGTAAAGTCTGCTGACCCCATTAAACAGTGCCTGCTGTAAGGGGATGCACACTTGTAGCAATACCCTCACAAATCACGTAATCCTACAGATTTCTGTGAAGAGAGGTGTCAGCTGGAGTGGGGTACACAGAGTGTGATGGCTAATTAGCAACGTCTCTCCCATATAAATTCAGACTTAATGAATCTAGAACTGGCTCTAAAGATGCTTCAGATGGTATCAATAAAGGAGAAAGAAGAAAGGCCTAAGGCACTCCCATGCTAATGTAAGAATATTAGCTCTTCTTGCTTGCAGCCCAAGAGAATTCATTTACAAAAGTATTTGAATGTTTATGCTTTCTTTTCCAAGACTGTATATTCAAATATCAGGAGCTAAGCCTCAAAAAGAACAAGGAGGTTTCTCCAAATAAAAACAAATATTGGTATCTTACAATTTGTGCTATAAAATTAAGCCATCAAATGACACTGGGGACCAGGAGCTCCTGAAGCCTCTCTAGAAAACCATATTTCTTAAAATGGGAAACAGACTCTTGTGAAATAGTAGCGCTCCGGGTGTTAGGGCATTAAGAAAATCACTAAGTGTGATTGCTTGCGAGACTTCCACGCCAAAAAAAAAACCCTGGTAATGCTGTATCCAGTACTGTCCTCCAGCTAAGGAACCTGTTTGTCCATCCTGAGCATGCCGTGGGTGCTGAGGAGGGAAGAGCAGCTCGGAGGGAGCAGGACACACACAGGCCATGTGCGGGAGGCACTTGAGGCCCTTTAAGGCTGGACCTTGATTTGTGCCAATGCAAATCTCCTTGAAACCTGAGCACCAATTTTACCAAGAAAGGACAAGAGAATGCTAAATAGGAGCCTGCAGTTGGCAAAATGGTTTTATAATATGAAATGTCCATATTTAGAATGAAAACAATTTTTTAACTATTAGCAATTTTGACATATTAAAAAAAAAGGAAAAGGGAATTGCTGAAATACTTCATAAATTTGCTGCCTCTGTGAAATTCAACAGACCAACTCAGCAAGTCAAATGTTCTTGTGCGTCAGCCGGATTTGATTCATGAACTGATTTTTTAAGACTGTTAATGCACTCATTACATCCTTAAAGCCCTATTAAATTACTCTCTGCTCACCGTAATTTGGGCTAAATATAAGAACAAGGCAATATGCTCATATGTTTTTATGACACCATCGTTTATGTCATTGCCTTAAAAAGCTCTTTGGAATTTTAAACTTTTTGTAAGAGAAACATATGTAGGTATTGATGCATTCACAAATATATACACAGAGATAACTTACAGAGAAAAATATACAGAGGAAATGCAAGCCTGTACACTATTTAGAACTGGGCCAACTGCATACCATGGAAAGCAGACTGACCTAAAGCTACAGTGAAATAATAAAATAAACTCTCCTGTCAGCTACAGCTACAGTCCTCTGTCTTCTCTATCTGGGCGCACATAAGGATCCTCCTCCTAGATCACCGTCCACATCCAATGGGAAAGAGAAAAGTTCCACGAGGGTGTACCGGGAACCCAGTTTGCAAGAGCTACATTAGCACTGGCAACTTCAGCAGAGGCACAGGAAGGATGTTTAGGAGAGTGTCTGGGATCTGAATTCAGGGGAGGGAGGTTCTTGTTTTATTTTAACTGCAGTTAACTACTGCATGTCACCTACCCTGAGGGAAATCAGGGTCAAGACAAGGCACCTGTATTTTCTGTAAGGTCAGCTCACAGGGCTCAGGATGGAAAACTCTACTGAACTCAGAAAATTTGTGAGAGGATTATAGGAGTCCCCCATCTTCTGGATTCTGTGCCTTGGGTAACTGAAGTGAACTGTTTGAGCCAAGTGGTGAAGACAATCCCAACAAGTAGGTAATTTAAGGCAGAGAACCCAGGCCTGACATTACACATTGCAGCACTCATCCACTAAAAAATTCTTTGCATCATTTCTGAAGCACAGGTGTCACGTATAGATGGAAAAGACCCACCCTAGATGGGGAAGATCTGGCTCTTGGCTGCCCTCTCTTCACATCCTCCCTGAACTATATCTGAGAAGAACAGCACTAACAACAGCAATCAGTCACAGATTATTTGAATTATGTTCAACACAAGGAAGTTGCATTCCAGAAAAAGACACAAGTCCACCCCAACAGTGAAAGGAGACCTCAGATTTCAGGGCAGCTGCTTTCCTACCCTGGCCGTGAAGGGCTCACCCTCTCCTCCGTGTATCTCCTGATGAGAAGGCATACTCCATCAATGCTCCTTTTAAAAAGTAACTGTAACCTAAGTAATTGTACCCTACACTTGTTTATATGGCTGCTATAGGAAATGTCACTTGGAGTGAGGTACCAAAAGCAAACTGCGCCTCTGGTCTGTCCAACAACCTGTGATGCAGGTATAAAATGAAATGAAAAAACAAAAGAACTCATTGATTCCCTCAAGCAATCACACAAGAAAACCCCACCTAAATAAACAAAATTACCAGGACCTCAAATACCTTTCCACCAGTAAACCACAGGGCAGAACAGAACCTGGGAACATCCTGCAATAACAACAGCCAGCGGGATAATTTGGCCTTTTTTATGTAAAAAGGACATTCTGGAAATTAAAAGCTTGACACGGAGAGGTCTGAGTTCTCCCTGCCCAAATGACCTTTGTGGGAGAGTCTGGTTCCAAAAAGCTTCAAAATGAGACAATGAATTTTCTGCTTTTTATGAATATTCACATAGTATCTGTGTTGTTATTACTCAGAACTGTAGCTGGTTAAGCGCTGGCTAAATGCACTGCATTGGCCACGAGAAAAGCCGGAGACAGCCCCAGCCCCAAGGTGTTTACGAGGGTTTGAGATCCTTAATGAAGCTGCCAGACAGAGCAGAAAAGATTAACAGATGTTCTGGTGGTGAAGCAAGAATGGTTAATCCGACACGGAGACAAATACACAAGACACGGAGACCTAATGGTACCACTGTATGAGCGACCTCGGCATTTTAGGTGCGCAAATCGCTGCAAGCGTATGGCTTTTACCAAAGTAACAATTCTAATAAGAATAGATCTCAACAGAGGAAAATAATACCCATGCAGGCCAAATCCATATGAAAAGACGACAAACAAGAGGGTCTAGACTGTTTACCAAAAATAATCTGTCCTCTTAAAAATTAATTAAAAACAGGAAAATTGGTTTGATATAATAAAACCTAGCATTCTGTGTGAAAGGAAGTCCAACTGTTGATTTGGTCTTGCGAAACTCTTTTTACTCAGGCAGTTGGAGTAAAGTGAAGGAAATTGCTCAAGGAAGAGAAGACACCTCAGCTGAAGACGAATTTGCACTGTCGGTGCCTGGAGAGATGTTTATGAGGGATACACAGAAAATTACTATAATAAGCTTCTGTGTCCCTATGCTCTATCGTGAATTGACCTGTTTATACCTGAAAACTGTTTCATTGCTTGCAACCAAATTACACATATTCTAGTATTTTAAGCAGAAACAGCAGAGGCCATCAATGTTGAATCATGCCAAATATCCCTGCAAATTTATTCTCGTTAGCACTGTTCTAAATTGCAACAGCCCAATTGCAACAGTCTATTTGCTGACCGTTTCTTGAAGTAATTTATTCTGAGAGTCAGCATTGGAGAGTCCACTTCCTGCGGTGATGTGTGATGGCACAAGTTATAAGCCCTTGGTATCTACACGGGAACTAAAAGAGCTCCATCAAAAAGTGAAATTAAATTAGTATTTACCTCTTGCAGCAGAAGGACCACTCAAATGTAATTCAGTAAGATTATAAACAGTTTTAAGATACTTTTACACACAGATTAAAGGTTTTTCAGAGGACAGATTTTCTCTGATGCAGACAAAGCTACTAATGTAAGAGTGATGTTGCCTGATACGTAGTACTTTAATTTTGATGATATAAAACTTTTATACTTTGGGTGCTTTTTCTACCGAAGTAATGAATAATTATTCTCAAACTCCTAGTCCAGACTGATGTGACATTATAGGAACTAGAGGGTACACACATGATATTAGAACATCTATGACACAAGAAAAGAGTTGCTTTCTCAGTGTATTCAAGGGGAAGCGGTGGGTGATTTCTATCTTTACAAACAGTATAGATGTTAAAAAATGACAAGAAAAGAGCAAAATATTTCCTGTAAAGTGCAGCACTTCACAAAAATGTCATCACAGCACTGCAGTTTTGCAGACTCTAAGGCATTGCACCCCAGACCACTTGAATCTCTTCAATACATTTAACGCTCGAAGCAATGCAGATGGTGCTGGGTAGGCTGTGGTCACACCGGCAGCCAGATCCCGTTCCCCTTCCTGCTGGGAACAGACCCGTGGAGCCAGAGAGGACACCCTGTGTGACTGAGGTTCGTGGGAGCTGGTTGTAGTGAGGCAACAGACTTCCCTGTAACGTGAGTGAACGTAAAGAGATGCGTTTTATAGCTAAACCACATAAGACGGACTATATGATGCTAGGTAACCAAAATGCACTGCCAATGGATAGGAGACAGGTTGTTCAGGAAAAGAAAAGGCTAATGGCATTCTTGGCTGCACTAAAAAGAAGCCTTTATGCCAGGGAACAAGCCCTGGTGAAACCGTATCTGCCCTATCATCTCTGTTTAGGGCTGTAATCCCACAGCAGCAGCCCCTGCCTGCCCCACCAACCCGACTGCCTGGGGACACCCTCCTGGCAGCACCCCTCCAGCTCTGCGGCTGCAGCTCCCAACAGGCACACAGAGAGCACCTTTGAAAACCCACACTGTTGTGCCCCACTGAATCATACCCAGTCCGGGAGATTCCCACAGAAGTAAACAGGGAACTGATTAAAAAAAAATAATAAATAAATACAGGTTTAAGTGCATTAATTCCATTGGTTTTGTTCCTGACACCAGCCAAAAGGGACTGGCTGTTGACCCCCCCGCGGGACCAGGAGCCACCACAGAGCTCCACTGTCACCCTTCTCATCTGTCCCGGGGCAGGAGCTCTGCTGTCTGCCAGGGCTGAGGAGCTGCCTGGAGCTGTCACCCAGATTTTAAACTCAGGTAGTAATTTCTTGGGTGTTTTCTTTAACTGCACAGCTAGCTGCTGGCATACTTTCTATGTAAGCATTTCAAGAATAAAGGCAGTGAAGATCTGAACTCCAGGGACATACTAGGAGTGATAAGAAGCAAAGACTGCTCCAGAAATCCTAAACAGAGCTCAGAGTAGGGGTTTGAGTTGGGGAGGAGGGGCCAGAGTCCCAGAAAGGGGGCAATCCCAGCTCTTACACCCCTTGTGCTTTCCCTTCAGCTGGGGCAGTGCTCAGGACCACACGCCTTCTCCCTGTTAAACCCACGCCTGGATCTGAACGTTTTAAGCAACTCAAGTAAATAAGGATGTAATATAGAACAGATACAGATGGTGTACAGGCACAAACTCCTCTGAAAAATAAAGTCATTAAAGTAACGTAACAGTGAATGTGAGACGAGGTACCATGGTAAATGAAGCAATGCTATTGTGCCTCCGGTGCTCTGGCCCTTATTTCTGTTATCCAGTGACATATCTTTTTGCAGCAGATAGGAACAAAGTAAAAAATGTCCTGAGAATGCCTTCCCACAGGCAGGTGACCGCAACCTTTCAGGCTAAAACACATTTATTGTGAGATCCTGGAGAAACTTGTAGTTCAGCTGCGGTTTTCTTGCTCTGACAACGCGGACAAAGTCTAGAGCTCCTTTTCTGTAAGCTCAGCCCAGTTCAGGGCATTCAACATGTTAATTCTGCTGGGGCCAGATGAGTGATACCCTGGAGCAGATACGATCTGGCTACTGTCGATGAAAGACTCATTAAAATTTTCTTGCTGTGAACACAGAAGCATAAGAACAATTTTGAGTGACCTTAATACCTCTGCCAACAGCCAACAACCAAACCCCCACTGCTGTGCACAACCCTCGTACCAGAGCTAGAGAAAACAAATTTAATGAGACCATAGCTGCACGGGAATACGCGTGAAACTTAAAAACCTTCCGACATTTCCCTCGTTGCGAGGCAGAGGGATTCTCTTTCCTGCAGAACAAGCCTCCGCTTCATCCGCCTTGTATCAGATAACCTTTTACATCCTGACTCCTGGAGTTTTGTCTTCTCCGGGAGCTGTGAAAATTCCTCCGGAGCGGTGGCTGCGGTCAAAGATCGCATTTACAAGCGGAGTGCAATGCCGCCGGTAACCACAGTAACCGGGTGCCCCCCGAGCCCCGCCGGCCCCTCCGGTTGATGAGTAACTCCGGGACAAAGGCGGCGCCCAGCGCTCCCACCAGGTCCCTAACGCTGGCCCGGCCGGGAATGAGGGATGAAAGGCATGAAACAACTCCGGGGAAGGAGGACCAGGAAAGTCGCCAAGCTGAAACTGCAGCTGGAGAGACACCTGTAGCTGGTGGGAGTTGCCATAAAGGGAATATTAAAGCAAATTTCTCCAAATGCCTTTATTATTATTCCTAAAGGACTTTTTGAATCAGCATTTACAGCCATTTCTCATGTGGAGAATAAAGTGTAATAGGAACCTCTGCCACGAAACTCTGAATTGGATCCAGTTTTTGGTCCTCCTTAACTTCGGGGCTTTCAAGAAGAGAAGGCAGGCAAAAAGTTGTTCATAACATTATTTCAACCGCAGCTCACCTGTAGCAACCACTTTGCCAAGTGTAACTCCCAAGTCCAACCATGTTGTGCTGCTTTAAAAATCTATTACCAAACATATTTCAATTATCCCAGGAATATTTCTTAGGTATTCAAAATCAGCTGCTTACGTGAAAGAAAAGCTTTTGTATGAAAGCAGTAATCCAGTGGCTGCTGCAGCATCCCAGGAGCAAGAGGAGACAGATGCTGGGCGAGCACAGCTCTGTGCCAAAATGACAAAGCCTGTCTCCTGCTGTCAAAGGTCTCGTGAGCTCAGTGACCCTCCTGTGGATTCTCCTCACCCGATGAGACCCTGTGGACTCACTCCAGGCCACAACTGACACCCACGCAATGACAGGCAACCGGGAAACCCAGGGTCGAGCCCTTCCAGGCTGAGATCTGAACTGAAATAGATGCACTCACTGTGAGCCAGATTTAAACTATACCACAGCTTTGCCCAATTGCCTGGACACTCTGATGCAATATAAAAAAACAGCCCCTGTTTCTCACTCAGATGGATTTTCCCATGTCCACAAATCCCTAAGTCACTATGTTGGAACTGAGGAACCCTCACGCAGGGCATGAAAGTAAAATAAATGGCTCCCAGGTCCTGCTCCTTTCAAGTCGCTTGCAGAAGTCCCTTTGACTTCAGAGAGAACAATAAGAACAATAATAGGTTCTCATTAGGCCCCGTTCCCAGCGGGGCTTTGGGTACTTCCAGAAATAACAAGATCTTCCCAAAGGTCTCTTTCTTTGTCTCTTCCTTTAATCCCAACAGGACTGGAATTTGAGGTTAATTTTGTTGCAGGAGTAGGCATTGAAATCCAGTGCAGCTCACATCCACACCTCTCATTCTGCCACTGTCTCGAGATGTCTCAGGATTAGACCTTTCTTGTTGGGCAGCCAGGTAAAAAAGTGGGTTTCTAACAGATGGCTCTGGGCTAGCCACCAGTTTAGTTCCCATCTAATTAATATTCCTTGCGAGTGCATGTGTTAAGAAAGAATTGAAAGTAGGTGTATGGAATAGGCACATCCAGAGACTTCAAGCACTGAAAGATATAATCGCCAGGAGGCTTCTACTACCTCACCCCAGTCCGTGCACATATTTTATTGCTAACTTAATTCCCTTCCAAACTTCTCCCAGATTATCCAGCATATATTTTGCTTCACTTTATAGTGAAGGCCCTATCCTAGAAATTTGTGATTCCTCATTTTATTTTGGTAAACAGACCTATAACACAGATATAACAATTCCAATTAACAATTACATCACTATATAAAAACATAGCGATTAAATGCTATATTTCTAGATTTAGTGTAAAAATTATGTGCTTATGTTCAAAATTCTCCCTTTTTCTTATACACACAGTTCTGTCCAGACCCAAACACACTGGTCAGACATGTGGATGTGCCTGCTCAGGAGATAATGGTGAAGTCCTGACTTTTTTTAGGTTTTTTCAGACAAAAGACTAAATATCTACAAGGACAGATTTCCCAGGCTGTGCTTTTCAAGCCTGCTTGGAGCTGGTCATTCAAGGCTCAGTTTGAGGGTCTTCCTTGAGCCTTTTCCTACTAATCTAGGGAACCAAGCTGTGATCCTGCTTTAGACCTAAAAAACCTGGAGTCTTGCAATAGCAAGAAATTGGAACTTAATTCCCATTGAGTCATTTCTTGTAGAAAGTAATTAAAATAAGCATTGATACACAAACAGCACTCCAGAGTCCTATTGTTTTACAAGTGACAGAAATCTACATTTACACAATGAAATAGGCTCTTCAATTTAAAGGGTCCCTTACTTAAGAAAAGGACTACAAAGGTGCATCTTGCAGCCTACTTTTCCTGAGGAATGTCTATGAGAAGGTTTCAATCACTATGACAACCTCTTTTTAATGCCAATGCTTTTCTAGCCCAGACAACTCTTTCCTGAGAAAGGGCATGTTACAAGGCTCTGCCAAAATTGTGGTTAAAAGCCTTACTGACAAGAAGATAATCTATGAGGTTACCGTTTTGGCAAACTTCAGCTTTTGAAAAGAACTGGGAATTTTGCATTATTGCTGGCCAAAAGATTGCTGCTGTAAAGCGAAAAAAAAATAGAGAAAATCAGAAAAAACAAACACAAACCCAAAAAACGACAAAAAATACCCACAGTCAAACAATCTGTCATAAGCATCATTTGTGTAAAACATGGATGTTCTGGGGTCCAAGGGTTCTGGCATCTGGGGAGCCTGCAAACCTATAAAGATGCATTGTACAGGGACCGATAAGGAGAATATGAGGTATCTTCTCCTTATCTGCATTTTCCTTCAGTCCACAATAAAGTTTTATCTACTTTGACTCTGCTACGTCTCTGTCAACAAAATCAAACGCAAACGTTTCTCACGACTCATCTTTACAGACAATTTCTTGTACTATATTGCCATCTCTCTCTAGAATAAGCAAATAAGGGGTTTCCCTTTTAGCAGTGATTTGAAGTTATTCTGTAAGAACTACCTCACGTGGAATACGATAAAAGAGACTCTTCAATATTCACAGCACAGTCCCGACCCGGTGTCAATTTGGAGCCACATTAGCGCAGCCCCGCTCAGGCTCTGCATTCCCGCGAGACAGTTTGCAGCCATGTGGCCGCCCGGTTCTCCCGTTCAGGGAGGTTTTCCACCCACCAGGGCTCCAGCGAGCTCATTTTCTACTCTGATTTCTGACCTGTTACTGCTCTCACAGGGAAATAAATTAACACAGGTTACACGGCAAGCTGAACAGCTCGTAGTAAATCAGTGGCAGATGCTGAAGTGCAAGATGAGGATTTCAGAGCCTCACCCTGTACAAACGGTCTCGCTACCCAGGGCTGCTGCAGGGGTGGCGGATCAGCACGGGAAGAAACAGGCAGAGAAGGGTTTTGCAATCGTAGCCAGCACAAAAGCCCCAGCAGCTGTTGCTATTGAATCAGAGGGACGGAAAGGCTACACACATTCAAACAACCGCCTGCACTGCGCCTGTAAAAACGTGTTGCAAGAATTGCTCATTTTTACCACAACACTGTTCTTCACACGTGTGGGTACGCACACACACAAAAAAAACAGGGTTCAATGTTATACAATAACAATACAATGTTATACAGTATACAGCAGTTAAAAGAAAGGAGGTAATTTTATGTAAGATGTGCCTAAACAGAATATACTCCTGCAGGGTAGCCTCTACTTGCTAAGAATACAGCTACTGTACTGAGCATCCTCCTCCAGAAGCAACACATGTTACAAGATAAAGAGCTGTTACGATGAAAAATGCAACAAACAAAGGGGTTGGGGAAACACATTTGGTTCTGGAAGAATTGACATGAACCTGCATATCTGTGCCTGTGACTCTCACTAGGATCTCTTGCTTCAGAAAGCCATGGACCAGGCCAAACTAATACAAGATCTTGTCTCATGCTACCATCACTATTCACGGTTTAAAATATTGGAAGAATAATGGATGTCTCAATATTTTGACCTTAAAAATAGTTTCAGTGATACACCGGGATATGGTCGCATACAGACACATAGTAAACATGAAAAATATAGCAATATAAGGATCTTTATAGATCTCTCAGAGTATATAAACTACCTAGGTAACTGGTAATACCTGTGTCTTTGCCATCAGAGAAAAAGAAACTAAGAAATTAAAGAAACTAAGTTCTGAAGTGTTCAGCCAAGAGATCTGACAAATTTTGCTACAAAACATTTATGAATGCATGTACATTTGGCCTAAGTAAATAGGCTCCATCAGCAAAATTACCTCAGTAGAAGGACCTGCAGCCAGAGCCCCCTTCCAGACACTACCCCCGGTTGAGGCTGTGCGTCCACAGCCCCCAGACTGAGCAGAAAGGCCCTTTAGCGAGGACCTCGGGGAGCGGCAGGACTGGCGCTGATGCTGCTGAGTTATGAGTGACAAATTCCTTTCCCAAAATGCAGCCTCTTGCTCCAAGGGCAGCAGAGCTATGCGAGCGTACATCTAGCCCCGGGCTATCTATAGCTTCTGTACATAGATGACATTGTCTCTCAGCTAAGGCTAACTGGTCCTTGTCCTCCAGGCCGGATGCTGGCCAAACTGGGAGCAGCTCAACAGTGACAAACTCGTGCATCCATCAAAGTCAATGGAGGCACAAGTGCAGAAAGTCAAGCACAACCCCACTGGTGCACTGACAATGATGGAAGAAAATCAGCCCAGAAGGCAACACCTCCCAAGCTAAAGCTGAAGATGCAGGTTAATCAATCTAGAAAAGACGTGAAAAGGCAAGAGAAGCCCAAAGTCATGAATTTGCTGGCACAGTGCCACCGACCCGGTTATTTCAACAGAATGTGTGCATGTTTGGAGACTTGTGTCAGGATATTCTACCCACAGAGCACCAAGCTACACTGGCAACAAGGGTGTGCAGCTCTCCAGCTGGCCCTCTTGGTGTCCTCCAGGACATGTGGGAAAGCTGTGGTCACATACTCATGGCATCTGCTGGCAACGTGTGGCTCTGGCCAATGTGAGCAGTTGGGGAACCGACAGAAACCCTCCCAGTCCCCGCTGCTCTGCCCTGTAACCAGCCCCTTGCAGGCACCACTTAGGTGTTTCCCATCACAAGGTACTACAGTTCAACAAGTTTCAACCTCCTCCACTTCAGAGGGTGATCTCGACCTTTCCAGGAGCTGACAGCGAATAACAGCTCCTGGTTTTGCTGGTATCACCATTTTATCTGTCTCCAGGGGTTTGGCAACCTAGACAAACTCCTCCTGAAATGTTCTCAAACCTAGATGTTGGAGACACAGGACATCATTTCTACAGTGGAGGGTGTTTTAAATGACGGTATGAGAAACAGGGGCTGCCCAGCCTCCCAACTCCAGTTTGATTTGATAAGAAAGCTTTGGCCACAATGCACCAAAGACTCTGTTCCTCAGTGCAACTGATGACAGTTTGGGCTTTTCTGCTCTACAAGAACAACAGCGGTGCAATGTCTAAGATCTCCCAGAGCAACGCGGGCTGTACAGGGAGGCAATGTGCAATGGAGAGGGCAACTCTCAGCAACAGTGAGGAGGGAACTGCTGGCCATGGAGACCTGTTCCCCAGACCTCAACCACACAAGGGGCCTTGCAGATGTCTCCATCACAGCTTTGCATTGCTTAAGAAAAGACATTGAGCCTCATTTGGACTGTCCAGAGTCTTGCTCTATTTCAATGATACATCAGTCTGGCAGGGCTCGATGTCAGCAGAGATGTCCAGCTCAGCCCTGATGACCCAGGTGACAGCTATATGGAGGGGTCAGTCAGCACTATTTGGTCAAAACCAAGTTTTGTGATTCAGGTAAAGATGGAGGTAGTCCACAAGACTACAGGAACTTTGCAATAAGCTCCCATTAAAACTGGGAAGACCTGAGTCACATCACTGCCAGGTTCCTTCCTGGAGGCTTTTGGAAAGACACTGATAATCGGTTTTAATATCCCAGATGCTGATGCAGGGGAAGGTAGCTAGGCTGTAACTCTGGAGCGCTACTCAGTTTAAATAAAATAGGCTCTCTTTGTGAGCCCTGCCTGAGGTGGTCAGCGTCTAACAAAAGACCACTGACAGTCCTTTGGCACAATCTCAAGCAATTTGAACTTTCCACAGCTTTTGCTGCAACACAGTTCACTTAAAGCTGACACAAGCTGGAACTTTCTAGTAATCCTCATGTTCGCTCTTATGCTGGGTTAATAATTCCCTGCTCAATCATCTGTGACCGAGACACCATCAGTAAGATTTCAGTTAAATCTTACCTAGTAGAAGGGGAGTCAAAAGCACACATGGAAAACTTTAAAAAATTAAATAAAGCAAATGCTCCATCATATTTGTGTGCAAGGCAAAGCAGAGTTGCTGGCTTTTTAAATTTTATTATAGTGATTTATGATACAAAGTGGGACCAAGACCCTACGCTCTATGAACCTAAACACAAGAAAAACAGCAAACACTTTCCTTTTGATGTCCTTTGAACAATGTTGCTTTAGATTTTCTGGTTTTCATTTTTTGTCTTTTTTTAAACCACTAAATAGAGACAAATTTAAACCTAATACCTAAACATAATATACATTCAATGTTGTTAGCCTTGCGGCAAGCTCCGAGCTCCCGTTTTGGGCAAAGTTGTTCTCCAACAGGCTGGTGATAGGGCCCCCACGAAGAGCCTCTCCTCCAGCACCACGAGGGTCCCAAGGCCCTGAACGCTGTATGACATCCAGATAATATTCTCACTGCTTCAGTGATGGTTTTTTTCTTTGAAGCCTAAAGAAATCTTCTTTCCTGAACTGATTTTGGCTTAGTAAAGAAATTCAGCATGTTCTGATTTTAGTGCAAAGAGCTCTTGTAAAAAAAACTGGTCCTGTACACTCAATGGGGACAAACCTTGGGCTTTCTATCACAAAGAGCTCAGGAAGGGGTCTAAGAAAACAGGCTGCTGTACCTGTCCCACCTCAAAGCAAAATCCTGACCAGGAAGGCAACATTAGTTGTAAAAGGAAAACACAGGGATTTTCCTTAGTGATTCAAAGGCAATTCATATCACAATTAAAGTGTCAGGTTCAGATGCACTCACAAATAACATGGTTATAATAGCAAAAGTGTCCATATATATAAACAAATAAATAAACTGGCAAGCGGGGGCAATGTTTAGCTTGAGTGGAGCTCTGCCCCAAGGGGTGAGAGAGCCACGATGGTCCGTGGGCTCAGCACAGCTGCCAGCGCAGGGTCAGCTCAGCTGGTGTGACCCACACATGTGGGCTTATGGTGAGCAGAGACCCTGAAGTTGTGGGTATCTCCTGCCCTCCCCTTCTCCTGCTTGTTTCCACAACCAGAAATTACCTCCAAACAGGCCCAAACTGAATCAAAAGTCAAATGGGGACAAACATCTTAATTTTGACAAGAAACCAAGCCCAGGTCCTGGCTTCCCTGTATCACCTGTAGTGCGGGGCAGAGAGCAAACCCTGCTTGGCAAAGCACTCCTGTGTGCGTTGGTGTTGGCAATCTGCAGGTTAAAGGCTGCCAACAAATACAAATAAAAATGTAAAAATATATTTGCTGCACCTGGTTCTTTATTCTTCTCTGAAATATATGACTAAGCTTTGCTCTAACATGAGTGAGGAGGCAATATAGCTACTATTTGTGTATTGAAATGGGTATTAGCTGTATCCAAAACAACCCCGTTAGAGGGATGAGCAAAGAGAATAACAAAAGATGGGGCACCTCGCTGCTTTTCAGACAGTAGATAACAACCACCACCACCAGCCATCCAGGGACGGGTGTTTCTATGGCCAAAGCTTTGCAAGTTTTGCAAAGGGGTTTCAAAGAATGATGTAAACAGTAAAACTTTTACAGAAAAAAAAGAAAAAATTAAGCTCAAAGCATTCATGAACCATGCAGAAAACCACTCTTTGTTATTTGCCCCTTCCCTGGAAATGGTTTGGGCATAATTCATTCATTTACTTCAAGATGCTTTAATTTACACCCTCCTGAGCAAGTCAGGCACATCTGGAAAAGTCATCTTCACAGTGTGTTACAAGACTAGGTGTGCTCCTTGTAGGATGGGAAGACAGACAGCTAAGGGGACAGATGATACCGAAATATAAAATCATGACAAGGAGAAGGCGAACAAAGAATCCATTAATCCATTTCTTAATAATATAAAAACTATAGATCACTCAGTGAAAGGATCAGACAACATCTGCCAACAGAAACAAAGAAAACACTTTCTGCAGGTGTATCCATCTGTAAGGTGTGGACTGTGACCAGGCGTTAGGGAAAGCAGAAATCTCAGAGAGGGATTAAATATCCCCATCACCCCACTGCAAGTCAACAGCATGATCCAGAGAAAGCCTGTAGCCCCAAAAGCTCTTAAACATCTGCCTGCTGAGAGCTGGGACAGTGTAAGAGGCGAAGGACCAGTCTGTACTTGTCCTGTTTCTCATACTCTTTCCTTAATATTTGTTAGTATGCAGAGCCAGAGTGGGGATATTACCTTAGACATCCCTTTTGCCTCATATAATTTAGCAGGTCTAAAAGGTGATGCTTCCAGTAGTAAATAAAACCAGGCGCCACATATGATCACTAGCATCAGTGCTGGACCTGGTGCGGTTTTTGGCTGGTGCAGGGGTGCCCTGCCATGCTGGCTGGCTTGCAGGGACGAATCCTGGCCCCACAGGGATGTGACCAAGCCCAGGGAGCCATGCTGGCCTAGCCAGGCTCTGCCATTTAGCCTCTGGGGCGGGCAAGCATCCCTGTCTTGTTTAATGAGCTTCTGTAAACATTAGCAGGGCAGGTCTTTTCTAACTTTAAATTACTTAAATACGCAAAACAGTGGTTAAAACCATCCAGACTATTTTCTGCTACCTGTACAGCAGTTGGTCTCATTGCTCTCACACATCAATAAAAGGGCCACTTAGGCTAATTGGAGGGTACACCTTAACGACCCACACATGGCTCTGAATCAGGCAGCCCAGCTAAATCCCATTCCCGTGTGGCCTCCTAGCCCCAAAATGAGCCGCGCCAGGAGATCCTCTTTCACTGTTTACCTGCCTCTCCTTCAGACTCACTTCTGAAGCAGAAGGGAGTCAGTGTACTTTTTAACTAACAAACACATCCAAAAAGGGTGTGTTGTACCTCACAGAAAACGTAATTCACTCTCAGGGCAGGATACACCCAAAAATCTTCTCCGGCGAGCACCAGCTTTTCCCAGAGGCTGGTTTTGTGCATATTATATTCAAGAAAACATTTTATGAGAAACCGTTCCTGTCTGCTGAGGGTGGTGTGAGGGAGCCCTGGGGCTCCTTCCCGCCAAGCTCAGCCCCTGGCCACCACACCAGCTCTGCATCCATGAGAGCTGTCATCAGACCAGGTTCTCCTCTAGGGCCTCACAGGGTCTGTCTTCCACTTCACCTCTCCAGGAGTGTTTCTCATGCAAGAGAAAAGCATTCCTGACTGGATTTCTTCTGACTGATCCTGCAGGGGCGGGCAGGGTAATCCTGGTGTCCATCTGGCCATGATCTCTGCCTCCACCTGGCTCCCCTGAGTCCACTAAAATGAAGACCTGTGACTTTATGCCACAAGAAAGGTGGAGATCTCAATGTGTGGTGAATATCTTTAACATAAGGATGCCCGAGAGAAGTGTAAGAGGGAGAATGGTTTCAAATCAAAACACAACTCAGGAGACATGAAAGCAACTTTTCTCCTCACACTGCACAAGCCTGGCTTCAGGGAAGCAATTGCCACACTTTCTAAACCAAACCGATGAATAATTACAGGCTGCTTAGCCCAGCCCTACCTATTGTGCAAAGTCCTCCAGACAGCTTTCCACACAAATGAGTCGTGTGAGCTCTTCTGGTCACCTTCGAAGATGGAGACAGCAACAAGGGAACCCGGATGCAAGGACATGGGTTTAGTCTTGGCGGCTGCCTCACAGTAACATCAGTGGCCTTGCCTGGGGCCCCTGGGCAATTAGATCAGAGCCAAGCACAAGCACCTTTTGCTCTGACTATGGCTGACGCAGACTTTACAGGTCTTCTCCAATGCCTCTGAAGAGCGGCAAACCAAAGGGAGATAATGATTTCACGACCATGATAGCCCATTTCCCAACTCCGAGCATTTTTATACAGACAAACCATCGCATGAGTCCGATTCTGATGAGTCACCCTGTTGAGTTTGACTCATCTCCTCTGCTCCTCACCAAACGCAAGCCAGTACAGGCCAAATCCTACCCAGTGGATACTGTCTCCTGAAAGCAATTACAGCAAGCTGCTTCTCAGACTGTGAGGCCTCTGGGTGCAGCTGACGAGCCGGCAAGAGAACACACGGACTCATCCTGCACACGCGGGTTGTCTCCATCCAGTTTTCTTCCCACCCTCTGTCTTTCCTAAAAGCACTGATTTCCAGCCCCGGGGTTCCAATGAGACAAAGTAGGGAGAAAAAGGGAACAAGCATGGACAAAGCTCAAAGTAGCTTTAGATAAGATGCCTGAAATCCCAGTAGCCTCTCTGGAACCACCTTTCTCTTCCTTCTTCTAGCAACATGCCTACTGGTGGGGCTGCACCTGTCTTTGCAAAGACACAAGTTTGGTTTGTTGTTTTTGTTTTGGTTTTTTTGAAGTGTAGCCAGAGTTCTGAGCACAATCCTCTGAAGCCAGTAAGGTTTCCTAAAGTGTGAGAGAGGCCAGAGACCAGCCTTTTCTATTTCCCCTCTTTGTTCAGATAAGGAATTTGCAATCCAAATCCCAGCCACACCAGGGCAAGGAATGAGCCCAGCTGCTGTGAGTAAGAAGCATCTTAAAGGTTTGCCAAGGAGCTGCTGTGAGACAAGGTGAACAGAGCTTGAAAAAAACTTTATGTATATAAGACCATTAAGATAGCAAATAAAAAAACCTGTCCTGCAATGCAAAGGAATGTGATAGTTACTGACTGCTCCCCTATAGTTGCAAAGAGCCCTTGAAATATTAACAGGGTTATCAACATTCACTTATCAGTTACAGTAGTGCCTAGATAATTCAAAGGACTGAGCCAGAGCTCATAAATACATACACTTTCTCAATGCAAAATCCTTATTACCAGAGAATTTCTTACCTTTATTAACTAAAGTTTGTTATTTTTTAAATTAAGGAACGTAGAAAGGCAGCAATCTACAAGAAATGGAGAACTAAAATTATACAGTTGTTTATTTTTTCATTCACTCATTGCAATATTTCCTTGAGCTCTGTGTGTTTCCAACAGAGGTGCTTTTAAATGTGTTTACTGAATCTCCTATGGTTTTGATGTTTGCCATACAGCTGCGTTTTGCATCACAAAATCTGTGGTCAGTTCAAGCTGCAGGGGTGGCAGAACTTCACACAAATGAGCACGAGGAGTTTGGTACCCACAGACAGAGTGGTGAGCACTGGCGCACTTGCCCACGTGGGTTAGGTGCTGAGTATTGCACACAGAGCACCGGAACAAATTCTCCCTTTAGTTTGAGTCAATGTTCTCGCACAGGCCTAAGGGAGGGACAGCACAACCTTCTCTTGTGTTGAAAGGATTTTCTAGAGAATTTCTGCCTTCCAGACAGGACAAAACACAAGCATGGGCAAACATATATAATCTTCTCCAAGAAGATGCAGCAGAGAACCCACCAAGCCAAGAGCAGAGCCTATACCCACCTAATTACCACCTCCTCTTTTATACCACTCCCGCTATCTGTCCAACCACATGCTGAACTGTTCAAGCACAAGGTAATAAACATCCTACTCAAAAGAACCCAACCAGAAGTGAATCTCTTTCTTCAGGCTTTGGTTGCAAATGCACAGCAGCCCTAAGCTGACCTCTAAGGGCTGGCTGCACAGTCTCTCTCCTCTGCACTGGCATTCACACTGCATTGAATTCTTCCT
This sequence comes from Nesoenas mayeri, assembly GCF_963082525.1. NCBI lineage: Eukaryota > Metazoa > Chordata > Aves > Columbiformes > Columbidae > Nesoenas > Nesoenas mayeri. Next base: position 17,188,023 of record NC_137541.1, read on the forward strand.
TAATACCAACTCAGAAGATTTTTGTTTGTTTGTTTTGTGCGTTGTTTTTGTTGGTTTATTGGTTGGTTTGGGATTTTTGGTTGTTTGGGGTTTTTTTTTTGTAGTTTGGCGTTTTATCAACTTTCATGCTCCCTTGCACTGTCCGTGATACTTGCTTGATGGACTGAGCTGTTTCTTCATGCTAAGTTGGAAGTTTGTTTGGGTTTTTTTAATAGCAGATTGGCTTTTTAGCAACTTGGTGCATAGAAACAGCCCAGCACAAGGTCATACAGGTAACCGGGAAGGACTGTAACAGCCAGAAGCAAGATTGGCTCAGATTTGCTGCAACTTGCAGCCTGTGACATTTGTGGATAACTCCCAGCCCCATTCATCTATCTGCTGAACCACACTGCCTTGTGGATTCGTTATCTTCTTTTGATACCAAGTTTAGGAGAAGATAGCAATGCTGTTATCAACACACATCAACTTAAACAAGCTCAGGCAGTTCAAAGGGCTAATGCATTTACAGTTTGTTAGTATGTGTGTTTGATTGCTGCAGAAAAAGAGAATAGGAAATCATTTTCCTACCAAGTTCGATTTTCTATTCAAAGAAGCTTCTCAAGGAAGTGTGTTGTATATACATAATACTATTTATAAATTATCAAGCATTCATTAATTCATCAAGCTTCATCTTAAACCCAGCTACACTTCTTCGGATCCCTCCACAGAGAGGTTGTTCCAGAAATTTGCTTCCCTAAAGGTTTCCAACTGCCTTCTAACATCCCACCTAAATTTATTGAGTCAGTTCACTTAGAGATGTTTTTCCCTTAAACTGCCCTGCTCTTAACTTTGTTTTCCTTAAGTACTTCAGAGAGGTAGGTAGCAATCATAGTCCTCTTTGGCTTTCATTTTGCAATATGGAAGATGAAATCTTCTACCATAAATTATATCCTCGGTGAAACAAATTCTCTGTTCCCCAACTTGTTCTCTTTACGATATAAATTAACTTTTCTTGACTAGGAACTATTAGAATACTACAGAAATGAGATATTCACAGTGCTTTGTACAACGGCACATAATACCTCACTTTCTTTAATAAACCCATCCCAGTTCACAAACACCTGTGGTGGACGCCCCACTCACTAATGCATTTTTCAGCTGGTCTCTTGCTTCCATCTTTCTGAACCAACTCAAACACACACACAGTGGTTGGACAAGAAACATAAGTCATGCAAATACTGTAATTTCAGAAAATTGAATAGTTTTCCATCCTAGTATTTGATAAGCATTTTAAATACCACGTAAGCAGGTGGAGGGCCTGTCTTCAAAGAGAGGGCAGTGTGGTCCTGGCACATTGCACGCAGGTAACAATATACTGCTTTCCTCGGGGAAGTGGCAGCGTTGCCTCTAAACAATCAGCAACACACGATCCAACTGAAGGAAATGCAAGAGGTGCTGAAACACCATCACTTGGAGACTAACCTGTTTCAAGAGATTTTGTGACTCATAAATTATTGTAGAGAAAATAAAATGCTACGAAATGCCTTAGAACAGAAACGGAAAATAAATTAAGATATCTAATAAGGAACAGAAGCGGTGGTTTCTTAGTGTGGGATTATTAGCTACTGTGCTTTCCAAAAGTGATTAAATTACCTGGAAGCACTAATGGATCAGCGTCTCATTTGCTAGAGGACCAGCTCTCAGCTGTGAGCCTGAGCCCCTGCCCCATGACCTGAGCATCTCTGCAAGGTGCCTGCGCCCATCGGCCTCTCTCACTGCACCATGAGGATGGAGCGAAAACCCCATCCCAGGATGGACCACCAGCAAATCAGCCACTGACTGCCAGGAGTGGGAAGCAGGGAGGGGTGACACTGGTCACAAAACTACCCAGAGCCCTGCTTTTAACAATCACCGTATCATAAAAGGGGAAAATACTGCAAAAAGGAAAAAGCATTGGATATGCAAACGCAGACGTGTGGCTGTAAAATCATCAGGCTGAGCTCTCTTCTGAGTACATGGAGCGATTCAGTGACCCTGCAGGAGCCTTACCTGCTGAATGAGCCAAGAATACGCCTTGCCGGCTATTAGGCAATGTCGTGTAATATGACTACAGCAGTAAGCACAAAGACTCTACAGTGCAAAGAACAACACTGTGAATTTCACAACTGCTGAAATCTCAGACCAATTTCTTTAAAATTAAATTTCAGCACAGGAATAAAATTTAATGAGTTTTTTTCTTATCATTAGTCATTTAGATAAATTCACTTAAATACCATAAAGTGCACAATATCCCAACTTTACACAGCACTAAGCCAGTAAAATGCCATCCTATACCATCAGTATGAGATGTGCCGAGTGTGAGTAAAGTTGTTTACCCCATGGGACACTTTCCAGTCTGAGAAAGCTTTCAAACTGGCCATCAAAGTCGTCACTTTACTTTCTCTTTAGGCCTTGAAAAGAGCAATGGGATCTTTTGACAGCTGAAATCTGATCAAGGAGACTCAGAGCAAAAAGCCAGGGAGAGTCACTGACACTACCTCAGAGTGGGTGAAACGGCCTCTCCTGGAGGACTTTCCCCCAGGAAAAAACAAACAAACAAAAAAGGATGGATGCACAACTGCCACCAGTGAAGAACTTTATCTGATCATTTCAGCCTCTCAGCTTCAGCGCAGCCTGATGCACAATGGCTGAGCCACGGAATGAATCAGTCATCTCAGCTTAAGAAATTCCCAACTATTTGGCAAGGGACATATTTTAAAAGCAGATAATGCAAAAGTTTGTAAAACTCATTCATACAAAACAAAGAAGTTCACTGCCTATAATAGAAAAAATGTCCTTGCCTCTCAGTTCTCACCTGAGTTTATTGCCATTAATTGGTCATATCCGTCAATGCTGTTAGTAGTAAACAGGAATTTCTTAGTTTAAAGCCTCTTAAAGCTGAATAAAGTCCCAGACACTGCTCTTAGCTGAGCCAGAAGGGAGCTGAGGCACAAAGGAACCAGCCATTAAAGGTGACTATGACTTGTCACATGGGATAGGAAAAAAATACAGTCACTATTTGTACCCAAACTGAGGCAGATTCCCAGTTCATGGGTGCAGCTGTTGTTCCCACAGACTGCAAAGGTGACAAGCACCAGCACTCAGTGTGCAGTGTGACCTGGGGCTGGTCACAGCCATCCTGCTACTGCCCAGGTCAGGCTGCAAAACATCTGTGGTACCATCACCACCTCATGCCATGAGCCCTGAGACCCTGTGCAAGGAGAGAGTTAAAGGATGATGGCTGCAAAACCTCTGGAAGCTGCACCTGGCAGCCAGCACCACTGAGGTCCCAGCCCCAAAAACAGCCACTGGGAGTGCGAGGGCTGCACTGGCGATGTGATGGCTGTCACTGGGTCACCAGGAGCATCTCACAGGGCATCCCTAGAAGGGACACATCCTGCCCCTGACCTTGGGCCAACGCACCACCTAATAGCAAGTCAGCGCACGGTGGTCAGAAGAGGGTGAAGGATGGATGAGAAACCTGCCCTGCCCTCCTGAAAGCAAGAGGGAAGGCAGTGAGGAAAGATGCTGCCGCACATCAGCCTGCCGGCTCCCAGACACACCATCGGTCGGGCCCGGGGCGGTCCCCAGCGACGCCATCTGTCTCTGGCTATCTGACCGTGTCTGCTGGGTATCCTAACTGTTTACAGCAGGTATTACAAAAGCAGCCCCCGTCAGGTCTCCACTGTGCACAGCCCTGCACAAACTTGCAACAGGCAAACTCCACAGATGCAGCTCCTCGCTGTAGAACAGCACATGGCAAACAGATCCAACGAATGCAAAGGGAGAGGGGAGAAGAAGATAAGCAAGAATAAAGACGAACACCAGCATGTTTTGTGTAACAAGCTCTCAGCATCCACCAAGCCCTAAAATGTACCCAGGGCTCCCACTTTGCATAGGCAGAGCAAACAACCAGCGGCTGCTGTCAGCAGCTTGGTCAACAAACCCAAGTGTTAGATTGCCAAGCTCAATGCAGAATGATATCAGGTAGCTCAGTAAGCAGGACCTAAAAGTTAACCTGTGTTACCTAACATTGCAAAAAACTCAGAGAAATTTTCCTGCATCGCTTTAGCTCGTAACAAATCCTTTTGCAAACAGCCTGCAAAACCAACCAGAAGGCACCGGCAGGTTTTGTGATCTTCAGAAACTGAAGTTAAGACGGGATTTAAACTAGCAGGCAATTATCTGCCAGATGGAGAGCTCATCATGCAGAGCACACACTGCTAAATTACACTGTGTCAATAAAAGGAGGCAAATATCAGAAATACACCCCGTGAGAAGAGAAACTGAGTCAACCAACGGAATAGTTCAACCCAGTCATTGCTGCCAAGAGACCTTCACTGTATGTGTCAGGACAACATCGGCTAGCTGTAGCGTCAGCGAGCACATTGCGGGAAAAGCCACAGGATCCAAGCAACGAGCGGCAACATGTTGATAATTACGAGCAAGTCTATCATCACGGCAAACTGCAGTGAGAAAGAGGATTAAAGAGTAGACGAAGATGGGTTGAACTCTGGATATTTAGCAACGTAATTTAAGTCTGAGCCCATGAGTTCTGCCATAACTGAACATTTAGCCCATCTGGGTGTCTCACCACATAAAAGCAAAATACATTTACAAATAGTTAAAGGCAGAAGACAAATAAATCAGTCCTGATCAATAGGAAAGTTCTCCCTGGAAAGCCGCAGGATTCTTCTTTATTTTACTCTTGAGTTCCCATCTGGGAAGAGCTGAGTCACTGGCTACAGCCAGACCTGACCTGGTCCTGAACGGTTCATGATCCAGCTTTTATCACGGCCTGAACAAAATCCATCAGCTGAGGGTCAGAGCCAGGCTGCCCACACCGCGCCTCAGCTGAAACAGAGGTGCCCACATACATGAATGTGAGACAAAACCTCCTCTCCAGAGCCCTGCAAGCGTGAGCACGGCCCTGTAGCTTATGGCACTTACGAAAGAGATGGGAAACACGAGTCCCACAACTGCTTCTGCACCTTATTTGGCTCCTCTTTAATGTATAACACAATAAGAGCTTCGAGATCAAGGGCTGGAGCCCAGCCCATCTCTGCCCTCGCTAAGTGTCCTGATTGCTGTGCTGAATGAAGAGCCCGAGCTGTAGCGGGATGGCATTCCAAGTACGCCCACTTTATAGGACACTTAACTGTCTAAAATGGGATACCGCTGCAGGGAACAGGAACATAAAAAACAAGGCCTTGAGACATTTGATGGTTAGATACAAGTCCTCTGCTGGACCCAAGCTCTGAAAGGTGCCAAACGCCTCTTCCTGGCCATGCCGAGCTGTGCCTGTGGTGTCTGGAGGGTGGCACTCACCCACTGCCAAAACAAGCAATGCACTAGTGTGGGACAGCTTTTATATGATCTAAATTAAATTCAGACACTCAAATAAATAAATAAATTTATAAAATAAAAATCACAGCTTGGATGTTAATGGGCTTCCCTTAGAATCAGACCCAGCATGAACATCAGTGCAAGCACACAAATAAACGAGGGGCTAAGCTGGTTCCTGGCATGTCCAAAAGTGCTATGACAGAAATTCAATCCAATAAACTCAATGACTTGATAACATCAGTTTTGAATAGGGTCAAGGAGCTTGACCAGGAGCTAGTGAAGGGGAGGAGAAAACTGAACCAATCCAGCAGCATTTTGTACCCATGGTGCATGCTCTGGTGGCAGCTACAGACCCACCTTCAGTGCATTTGCTTCCAAACGTAACAGCCCCTTGGGATTTAACAGCAAAGACAGACTGCTAGGTGCTGGCCATCAGACCTCAAATCTGATAATACAGTCCTTGCCTTTGCCCCTTTTTGGTAGGATCCAGGTGCTTTTGCTTCTCCCTGAAACTGGATCTAGCCCACAGACTCCAAGTAGGCAGGAGATGCCGTGTTGACAGTGGTTGTTAACAATGGCCTCTCCTTCTCCCTCCTTCAGAAAGTGCTGAAATATTTTGACCAGATGCGTCATTTCCAAAAGTGCTAGAGACCTGACGGAATGCAGCACCTATCACACGTTCGGCAATGGTGTTGAAAACAGATTACTTTCCTTTGTATTTGATAAGCATAACACGTCTATGTTTATTATGTGGTCCCCTGAGGATTTATTACAGGTTTACCATTTCATTTATTTGCTTTTTTTGTGCTTGTCAAGTGTAAATACTGGAATAAATACAAAGGCAGTTACAGCTTAGCAGCATTAAGGACTTGTTGAAACACAGTTCGAAAGTTTTCCTTTCTCTCCAGTAAATCTTACCTTTCTGTCCAATCACTTTTTTTTTTCACGTGTAAAGATCATCTTTCTGAGGTATTTTAAGATTTCATTTATTTGTTGAATGCCAAATCCCCATAAAAGCATATTTCCCCCCTTCATTCACTCAAACCCTTGACAATATTTAAAGTCTCTCCTAACATTATTCATGGCAAAACATTTTCCTGTTTGCAAATTCTAGCCTCCCCCATCCTTTCCATCTAGTCTGCTGAGCCTGTTACTACAGGTAGTTTGCTGTAACAGAAATAAGTACAATCATCACTACAAAAGAAAACAAACCCTTCCGTGCTGGCACACACATTCAGGGTGGGTTCATCCCACTGAACAACAAGGCAATTAGCCCAAGTCAGACACCAGTGTTCCCTCTTTAATCAGTGGGGTGAGATGCGCATCTCCAGCCAGAAGTCCTCCTGTCTATCAGCTAATCATGGCTATGACCTACATGACCACCTTTGAAGAGATACCTGATTTATTGGCCAGATCATGGTAGGTGATACAAATCTGACCATAAGAGCCTACCTGTACCTTTGATTGTGCTGTTTCAATCCAACAAAATCAACACATTGCAAGGAAAACTCAACCCAAGAGTATGTGCCCAGTGTTAGCCATATCCTTGTCAAACAAACAAGAGGTAGCTCAATGGCAGATTTCAAAATCTTCCATGAAGATTACATCCTGCCCTTTTTGGAAACTTGTGTTGCACACATCTATAACTAGTTCAATGCTTTTCCACACTGGAAAAAGAGCTGCATGGGAGGAAAAATAATAAAATCGTCACCAAAACACAAAGCGGCAAAACTGAATTTAATCCAGTCTCAGATGTTCCATCTTTGAAGTGGACAACCACTGTGTACAAGGCTTTGAAGAACGGAGCCCCTTGTCAATTTGTTCTGTATTCTGATCTCTGCAATCTTTTGGTCAGTCTCAAAATCCAAGCAGATTACAAAAAAAACACCAAATTGTTCCATAAAAGACAGCACTGTCATACTTGTTTCTTAAAAGGCAAAGTTGATATTAGAGCAGCTGGAGTACTGTTTCACCTAGAAATATCATAATTCCCATAGAAACCAGGACAGAAAGACTACAACATAGAAGATTGCCAAAAAGGGTCATTAAACCCAATTTAAACACCTTTAGCTCTTCTAACCTTCCTACATTTCCTAGAGAGTCTCCATAGATACTCTTGGAAATACAAATCAGTATATACCAAAGGAAGCCAAGAGAGACAGCTGTTCAAATCCTGTAAATTAGGCAACACTGAGGTTAGCAGGTAAATTGTTTTGTTATCTCAAGCACTCAAAGGTAGCAAGTCTGACCCCAAAAACTGGCTCTCAAAATCCTGAGGACTTACAAGAGAGGGAGAAGGGATGGAGAGCGTAGATCTTGTCTGACATCTGATCCTCTCCTCATCTTCCATGCATGAGGGTTACAGGTAAAGTTGCCTACGCTGCTAAATATTGAAAAGGTGTTTGTAGCACATAGGTTTAGAAGAGGTTTCTGCTTCACGTTTGTTGTTTCCTGCCCAGAAAGTACTTCTGCTCCCCAATTGTAGAGTGGTCACGTTCCCACAGTCTCATCTGACCCATAAGGGAATCGAGGGGCCCCTTGACACCACAAGCCAAGGCCCTGCTATGGTGCAGTCATCACTGTCTGTACCCAAAATAACAAGATGAAAGCGAGCTCAGCTGCACCAACGTATGCAGCAGCTACGCATCTGGCGGAACTGTAAACACCATCATGGGTGTTGCATGATACCACATGTCCCTGAACCCATGAACCCTGAGCACCCAGACAGCCAAAACACCAGAGACAACCCATCAGCTGCAGGGGTGTCTGGCAGACCCGCAGCACATCTCGATGAGGAGGCAGGAGACCAGGGATGAGTCTCCCCAACTTGTCCTTGAAGATGCTGGGAGACAGCAGGGCCATGCTCTGACCAGAGTGGTGGAAACGTGAGGACATCTGGGATCCCCTCCAAGCATCTGCTAAGGGTCTCACCAGCAACTGCCCTACCACAAGACTGGTGAGCACACTACCTATCTTCACCTAACGTCATCCTTTAAAACCCAGCATTACTTTCCTCAGTCATGCGATGTCTGAGAATATCCATTCAGATGAGAGTCAACAAGGAAAGGGAGTTTGAAGATATTAAGTACATATGCTGAAGGAAAACAGACCATTCAATGAGCAAATGTAAAATTATACACTTTATCAGCAGCCAGCCACTTCCTCAGGTAGTGCTTGGAATGTTGGAGATAATGAAATATAAAATCCCACTGCTTTACATCAGCTACTTTCCTCACCTAATTCTACTGCAGCTTTACTATCATCCAAACCTAGAAAACTGCTCCTATAGTCTAAACAAAGAGTTCTTTTGTCATCACCCTTGACAACAATTCAATGTTTACTCTGTATTTGGCAGTTTGCAGAAGGCTCCGCAAGCCCAGCCTAAACCAATTCTGCACTGCAGGGAAACGTGTGACCAGAACAACAGAACAAAAGAGGATTCTTCCCAGCCTGCAAGGGCAAGTCAGAAGTAAGAGCACTTCAGTAGCTTCTAAGAGGGAAGGAAATCACAACAAGGGAAAACACCACAGAAACAAATTCATTAACACCCCCAAAGCTTAAAAAGTAATCAGAAAATATAAAACAATTACTAATCCAATTAAAAATGGTTATTACAACTATCTGCCCATTTGCAAATAATTTGAAAACAGGGGAAAAATATTTCCAGGCAATCCCGCCATTACACTTCTCTAAATTTCATTTATATCCCTTGGGACTTGATTATCAGCTAAAGCCTAGTGGGTTTTTCTCCTGCTCACATCTTCAGTCTCATTCTTCTTCTACCTTTTCCTTGTTATCCTAAAGTCTCCCTCTTTCCTAGAAAATCACTTAAAAAAACATCAGCAGTCAGACAAAAAAAAATAAGTCACTGGTACGCCAACCAAAGGATGTACCAAACCAGCCAAAAATGCCTGCAACCTCAATAAGCCATTTCTCATACCCTCTCAATCAAGGCAACCAAATGGCTTGTACAGAAATCTTAAGAAGAAGATGCTGCAAATATGAACATTGCTCTTGGGTTTTTAAACAGTGCTGCTGAGTTTGTGTTTATGCAGGGCTTTGATTTTTTTTTTGTCTCCAGGAACCAACTGTGGCCTCTAGTATTTATGGTTAAAAGTTTCACTTTGTGGGATAGGGTTAAGAAGTGCCATCTCTGTATGCTTCAGCCATCAAGACATACTAAGGTGGAAATATCTTGTTAAAAACTATCTAACACAAACAAGGAATATACAGCCTGTACTGCAAGAAACAGGGAGAAATAAACATTTTTAGTGATAGCTACATTGCACAATAGCATTTTCTAAAATAAGCTGACAAAATAGCTTTTATCTGAGATAAAACATCTCATTTACTTTCTAAAGTGTGCTGTGTTAAACATTTCTTCTTTTATTGCTGGGAATAACCATTTTAGCAAAGAAATTGCTTATTTACAGTAGCTTGAGCTGCAGATAACTCCCTATTTTATTTATTTCCATGCAAAACATAGCTTTTATCTCAGTAAAAAGTTATTTTGTCAGTCAGCCTTCCACTAAATATTTTCCTCTCATAGGCACAGACGTTTTCCTGTCTTTTGAAACAAAAATACACCACTCCTACAAAATCCATGGATGAAATGGAAGCACATACAAAAGCAACAAGGCATCCACAGCTTTTTATCAGCTGGAACAGAACATACAGCCAAAGAGGGGAAAATCACATTCCCACAGGCTGGAGGGATGCACATCTAAAACGCATCTCACCTACAGAATACAGAACCTACATGGACACAACAAAGAATTTAGGTAGCCATAGCAGATCTAGGAGCTACCGTAGCTATAAACTGATGGGCACTGCTCTTGGTTTGCTATTTTAGGAAAACAAACGTAAGTGTTCAAAATCACCGCTGCTAACCATTACGGGTCAGCCTTCACTTCAGCTCCACTGAACACACCAAGTAACTCCCCAGCCTTTGAGACGCTTTCCCCCCCTCATCCCTTAGTGTGGGATGTACCAGCACCCCAGGTTCCCTAGGAACAGCAACACACCTGTTCCCGCCCAGAGAGGAGAGAGAGGACCCTCTGCCTGTCCTTTTCCATCATCTGCTGATTGTACAACCCGCAGGGAGCCCACACAGCCTCAAAGGCAGGATGAAGCATCACCCCCAAGAGAACCAATTGCTCTGCAGATCAGGCCCCCCAAAAACCCACAAGACCACAGGAGCTCTCTCCACCCCACTCCCCAAAAGTGGGAGCACAAGCCCAGGATGCACCCCAATGATGCCAAGGTGCCTGGCCCACATCCCAAACAGTCACCCCACGCTTGCCCTCTGCACCCAAAGGTGCCCCTGAGCTCACAGAGATGCCATCCCCTCCAGTTTCTTTCTCACCTTTAATCCCAAATATTCTTCAGACACACAACCCCCCAATGTCGTGCACCTCAGGCACAGCTGTGGCCTTACCTTCATTGGAAGGGCTAAACCAAAGCATTGCATCTTCTGTTACATTTGTATGGAGAAGGCACAGAGCTGGAGACCCAGGATCATTAGCATAATGACTTTTAAATTACAATAATAATGAAGAGCCTTTAACGAGTCTCGAGTCAAAATCCTGAAAGTTTATTGCAGCACAAATGAGCTCTATCTTAATTTGTATTTCCTGATAGTCAAAAACCTCACTAAATACCACTGGAGATTAAAAGCCAAAGAAATGTAAAAGGCGATACTTGAGCTTGCATACCCTTAAAAATGCTTGGGTGTCTATCCCGCACTTCACAAGGAGCACTACCTTCCCCAAATAGTCTGTTATACCATTATATTTTACATTTACCTGGACCACTCAAAAGCTGTAGAACAGTCAGGCTGGGTTTTGCCTGCACTGGTGAATTAGGCTGGGTTCCCAGAGGAGTGTGTGTACACACACATCTATTGTACCCCAGCGAGCTGTCCTTGATGATAAGTGGGACTACTTGTGGCAGCACAGCCAAGCAGGTGCCAGCAGCATTTGCAATGTGATACCCGGGCAAACTTGTGCAACATTTGCGCAAAGCTGAGGCTAGCACCAGTCCCCCTCCCCAGCACCCTCTGCATCACCGTCTAATGTTTAACACGGGTGAATGCAGGGTGACTTAAGCAATGTTTAACCCATTTTTGACCAGATAAATTGATGTTATTGTGAACACCACTGTGGACTAGAAGTAATCGTTTTTAATGACCCTGTCAATGTAAGTCATATTTTAATAGTAATACTAAGAAATCACAGACTGATGGACCGTTGGAAACTCTTGACCACCTGTTTCCGAAGCCCAGAGTAAAATCCTGCCCCCCCTGCAAAGCAAGGGCAGGATTTCAGCAGGGTCCAAATTTCACTCCAGTTGTTAAAACAATATAAACCTAACAATGCAATGTGCAAGCATGGGAATGTAAGGCCAAGCTCTGCCCTTCTTTGTACCTCAAGGTACAACAGAAAAAGGAGACTGTCTTTGTAAGGGACACCCCTGGAGCACATCTGGATTAGTTTCATCTGAAGGGGATCCAGTTTGTTCACTCAGACGGCTCTGCATGACAGGCACGGGCAGAGGGGCACCCAGGAAGATTCACTTCAAAAGAGATTAACTTCAAAAGCTCCCTCTCCACCCAAAGCAAAATGCTAACACCCACAGCACCCACCTCCTCCTTCCTGGGCTGGGGTGGGTTCCTGACGGGCTGTGGGGGCACAGCCCAGCAGGTCCCGCAGCGCCAGGGCCAAGCCAGAGCCTGCCCAGGGCTGCCCACCATCCCACGTAGATTCTCATGATGTTTACACTGTTAGAGTAAGTTTTAAATGTCAAGTGTGCCATTCTCAGGATTTATGAAATCAATTATCTCCGTTTGCTTGGTTTTCATGATTCCTAAAGTTCTGCTTATACGCAGCAGGCCAAAATTACCATGCTTATTGGAATAATTCCCAATTCAAATGAAAGAATGCTGGTTTTAGCCAAGTATCAAAGTAAAATGATTGAGAAGCGCAGCTTCTCATCAGCCTCGCACACACTCACGTGCTTCAACAGCACAACACAGCACTAGGTGAAATGAAGATTTTTATAGCAGCAGTGTTGCTTCCGACTCATATATAGATCAAATTCCCCAAGTTCATAAAGTGCTTCAACCCTTCCCTGGCCTGAAGAGCAGCTGCGAGTGGGGCAGGACTTTGTGCTTGTCTGGGTTGAGAGGTTAATGGCTACTCCACAGACAGTTTTGCAGTTAACTGGCAGGTCATTTTAGCAGATGATTTGCAGGAATTTTGTAACACTTAGAGATAACCCTGTGAAGTACTTCTGTCAGACCTTCTTCACTTTTTGGTTTTTTTTCAAAGGCTGCATCAGATAAAGCAGAGAAAGCGGGCAGGTGAGAGTTTCCTGGACGAAATCACACACTGCCAAACGCTGCCCTTTCAGTTTCCAAACAGCAAACTTCTCCAAATTAATGTCAAATGGAGTTCGGTGCTTGTCAAAAGTATTTTAAAATCCTCTCCATAAAAAGCTTTAATCTTTCAAATATCTCAAGGCATGCAGCAGACAGCCAGTTTTGATCAACATCACAACAGAGTTTCAAAGTTCACACCTTCACCAAACATGAAAACGATGCAAGAATGACCAAGCTCCTACTACTTAACAAAACAGATCTTCATTCCTACTTGAGAATTCATCCACTTAAACTGTGTAAATCATTAGACTAAGAAAGGAATAGATCATGTCATCTATTTTTTTCTGACCTGAACACACTCTTATAGTCTAACAAAATATCTTTTCCAAGCTTCTTGCTCCAAGTCGAGTTCTTATCTTCTGCTACTAGATAAAGAGCTACTGGTTCAGACAGACAATGACCACGCAATCACCTGCACCTTAATCCAAATGTTTTTCTTTAAGGTCACAAGCCAACTGCCTGTTTTTTCTGCAAGTCCTCACAGGACATGGAAACGGCATTTATGAGCTAACTTACCACATTAGCTGCCCCCCAGCATTTTGGAAGAAAGAGGAGTGGCTTGTGAAGTGATGCACCACAGTAAATTCAATCAGTTCAGTTAAAAATATATCACTATCATTTTCCTGAAGTAAAAAGGACCTCAAGCCTGCAAACACAAAGGAGAGCACCACTCGTTCCCCCTAGTCCCTGCTGCACGGCATGACTAGTTACAGTAAAGCACACGCTGCCAGAATTATGCCACAGTTTGATTAGTTTTTTTAATACAATAATCCAAAATGAAGCATCTCCCAAAGAGTCATTTTATGTACTTTCATCTACTTTTTTCAGAAAGAATATAAATATTAGCTTTAGGGTGCAGAGAGAGGCAGTGAGGAATGTATCTGGTTAAACCTCAGAAAGTCAACAGAAGTATGGGATCAGGTCCACAGCAAACTTTATAGAGTGGCACCTGCGGAGGAAATTACTCATTGCATGATTGATGCCACAATTAGAGGCATAAAAAGTAATTCCATGACAAACAAGCAACCAAGCAGAAAAGGAATAACATCCTAAGAGCATGTATGTGCTTATATTAAAATATATATTAGACAATATCAAACAGCCTTCACACATACACACTCAAATTCTCACACGTGAGTGGTACAGTAGCCCTCTGTCCCCCAAACAGCGCTGATTTTGGGGCTGTATTTGGCTAGTATCTGCCCCAGCCCTCCAAAAACAACCCCACTGCAACTAGTCTGTTACGCAGCCATAACTCATTGCTGTCAGAGTCGCCATTTCCCACAGGAACACACACCAGCAATGCAAACCAGCGCAACTCCGCCAGTGTCACATCCACCCAGGCCCCACCAGTGGAGAACTGGCCTGGGGTCTAAGGATCTACCAGCCAAATCTCCCAGTATGCAGAAGGGAATAAACATGTTTTGTTGCTAAAAAAGTAAAGATAGCAAATCTCAACTTTTTTTTTTTTTTTAAGAGGACAAAAAATAAGGGAGGGGAGGTAGCCCTCCAGATACACTTATGTTCCCTACAGCTTTGCAAGTTAACATCACTTATTACCTTTATGCAAGCACCTCAAAAAGCTTCAGTTAAGTGACCACCTCAGCTGAGGGAGGATGTACCCTTCCACGCACACTCGTATTTATTTACCCTTGTGATCCATGTTTACTTATCAACTTTAATGCACCACTTCAATCCACAGCACGTGGGCTTGATACATTTTTGTGGCTGCTCTCCAAAAATTTCACAGGTAAACTGATGCCTCAGGAAACTTAAAGCTGCAAACTAAAATGCAAGGGGGTTATTTCTGCTCGTGCCCCCATGCTGATCTGACAAGCAGAACTAAGCGCTTCACGAGCCTCAAATGCTTGCTTACCTGAGACTGACACTTTCATGAGGGCTTCTAGAGGTCTGTTGTTGTCCAGATCACGACTGAGTTTGAGTTCCCCAGTGGCAGAGTCCAAAAGGAGCAAGTTTAATTCATTGCCTTGCACAAAAGTGTAGGCCAGGCTGTCAGACACATCGGGATCATGAGCTGGGATCTTGCCGATCACGCCGGATGGGAAGCTGTTAGACTTGTTGGTCACATAGTTGTTGAAGAGGATCTGGAAGTCCTGCAGCACAGGCGGGTTATCGTTCTGATCCAGGAGGCGGATGTGCACCGTTGCCCGGCTCACCAGAGGGGCAGAAGTGGCCTGTACCACGATCACATACTCTGTCCGGCTCTCGTAATCCAGGTCCATCAAGGCCGTGAGGTCTCCATTAAGTAAGTCTAGCTGGAAGACCTCAGGGATGTTCCCTTCTACGATCTGGTACATGATCTGTGCATTGGTTCCCTCGTCAGGGTCAGCTGCACTGATCCGAGCCACGATAGAGCCCACAGGGCTGTTCTCCTCCACAAAGATGTCAAATTCATCCTTCTCAAAGACAGGAGGGTTGTCGTTGATGTCCAGCACAGTCACTTGGATATCCACAGAGGCTTTCAGCGGTGGGCTTCCCCTGTCCACAGCAAAAGCCCGCAGGCTGTAGACAGCCACGTTCTCGCGGTCCAGCTTGCGCAATGTGCGTATCACTCCAGATGTGGGCTCAATATAGAAGTCTCCATCTCCATCATCACCGCCTTGGAACGTGTAGAGGAGACGGCCATTGAGGCCTGAGTCGCGGTCGGTGGCAGACAGCTGCAGGACGCTGGTGGACAGCGGCACATCCTCAAACACCGAGCCCTGGTAGCGGTCGCGCAGGAAGCGGGGCGCATTGTCATTGGCATCCAGGATGAGGATCTCAACATATGTGGTGTCTGATTTCTGAGGGATGCCGTTGTCGTGGGCTGTAATGGCCAACGTGTAGGAGGCCTGGTCCTCATAGTCCAGCTCCATCAGGGTGGTGATGGTGCCTGTGTCCGGGTCAATGCGGAACTGGGGGATATTATCGTCCAAAATGTAAGTGATTCTTGCGTTCTCCCCTGTGTCTTCGTCAGTGGCACTGATAGTGACGATAGAGGTGCCAATGGGCTTGTCCTCACTGACACTCACTGTGTAGTGAGAGCTTTGGAAGACTGGGCGATGTGTGTTGGCATCTGTGATGTTGATGAAGACCTGGACGGTGTCAAAGCGAGTGCCGTCAGAGGCAGTGACTGTGAGCACATACTGCCTTTCCTGCTTGTAGTCCAGAGGCAAGGCCAGTGTGATCAGCCCCCCTCCGCTCTGACTGGTGATGGCAAAACGGTTCCTGGTGTTGCCACTGGTGATCTGGTAAGTCACAATGCTGTTAACGTCCCTGTCCACTGCTGTCAGGGTGAGGACACTGCTGCCCACAGCCGCATCCTCATTCAGTCTGAGGTGATACACCTTCTCTGTGAAGGTGGGGTTATTGTCGTTCACATCCAGGACAGTGATGGATACGCTGGCTGAGGAAGTCATGACTGGCACACCATGGTCTCTGGCCTCCACTCCAAAGTGATAGTTCTCCACAGTCTCTCGGTCCAGCTCTGCAGCCACTGTAATCCAGCCTGTGCTATTGTTGATCTGAAAAGGGAACCCAGAGTCACCAGCAACAGGGGCACCTCCAGCAGAAGGTGCCATCTCTATGAGTTTGTACTCCAGTCGGGCGTTCTCCCCAGAGTCAGCGTCCACAGCCTGGATGTGCAGCACCGAGTAGCCCAGAGGAACATTCTCCAGCACCGTGGCCTGGAAGGGAGTGCTCACAAAGATGGGGGCATTATCATTCACGTCCACAACCTGCACCGACACCATGCCACTGGAGTTGATCAAGGGTGGTCTGCCCCCATCCTGGGCTTTGATCCGGAGCGTATACTCCCGAATAGTCTCATAATCCAAAGGGTTGATCAGGTCGATGGCGCCAGAGAAAGAGTGGATATAGAACTGGCCTTTCAGGTTGCCACTCACGATGCTGTAGTGCACCTGGGCATTGCTGCCCCGGTCCCGATCTGTGGCCTGCACTTGCATTATCTGGCTGTTCACGGGGGCATCCTCTGGCACCTGGACCAGGTAGCGTTTCTCACTGAACTGAGGGTAGTTGTCATTCTCGTCCTCTACAGTGATGTGCACCATAGCCGTGGCACTCCGTGGGCCTGGATCCTTGCCCTGGTCATTGGCTTCCACCACCAAGTGATACTCAGAGACCTCCTCGCGGTCCACCGGGGCTCGGGTCCTCACAACCCCGGAACGTGGGTCAATCTCAAAAACCCCATCACCCGCTCCCGGCTCCAGCAGGCGGTAAAGCATGTTGGCATTGGCTGGGGCATCGCCGTCAGTGGCGCGAATGGTCAGCACCTCATAACCCACCTCCAGGTTCTCCCGGATGCTCTCCCGGTACTCGGGCTGCTCAAACACCGGCTCGTGGTCGTTGGTGTCACTCACGGTCACTGTCAGATAGGTGGTGGCCGAGCGGCGGCGCGGGGAGCCGTGGTCGGAGGCTGTCACCTTTAGCACGTGGGTGTCCTTCGTCTCCCGGTCAAGGCTGCGAGCAGTGACCACGCTGCCCGTCTCGGCATCGATGGAGAAGTAGTCATTGGAGCGCTCATCAAAGAGCGCCTCCATGGAGTATGCCAGCCGGCCGGCCTCCCCCTCGTCGGGGTCCTGGGCGCGCAGTACGATGACCGCCGTGCCGGCCGGCTCGTTCTCGGGGATGGAGACCTGGTAGCTGGGCAGCTGGAACTGCGGGGGGCTGTTGAGGCTCCGCGCCCGCCGCGCTCCGCGCCGCCCGCCGCGCTCTTCCCCCGGCGGCGGGGCGCAGCCGGCGGCGGCTCCGCGGGGCTCGGGGGCCGCCCGCTGCCGGGCGCGCCGCGGGCAGGGACCGGGACCGGGACCGCGGGGCCCGGCGGGCGCAGCGCGGCGAAGCGCGGCTCCCGCCGCCCTCAGGCGCCCCGCGGGCGGCACAGCCGGCGGCTCGGTAGCGGCAGCGCGGCGCCCCGCGGCCCCCGGGGGCAGGTGGAGGAGCGGGGCGGCGCGGGGCGGCCGCAGCTCGCCGCCGCCCGCCGGCGCCAGGGCGCAGAGCAGCGCGGCCCAGGACAAGCAGGCGGCGGCGGACAGCCGCAGCATCTCCGGGGCTCAGCGGGCAGCGATGCCGGGCAGAGGGCTGCCGCACAATCCATCCACCCGCCGGGCTGCCCGCCCGCCCTCATCCATCAGCCGCCGGCTCGGCCCCCCCCGCCGCCCTCGCCGCCCGGGCGCTCCCGGCCCAGAGCCCAGCGCCCCGTTCCCGGGCAGCGGGCTGTAGAGCTCCAACTTTTCCACCTTAAACTTTGAAGTGAGTTCAAAATGGCTCCTCTCCTCCTCCTCCCACTGCCGCTCCCGAGAGGGTGATTAGCATAAACCTGCTGCTCGTCTCCTTCAAAAAAAAAGGAAAAAAAAAAAAGAAGAAAAAGAGGGGGAATTAAATACCGAAGTCCCCCTGCGACGGGGCTCACCCACGGGCAGCGCGGTCCCGCGTGGCTGCGCGACCCGGCGGACGCACCCCGTCCAGTCCTTTCCTATCCCGTCCCTGCCGCCCCGTCCCGCTCCGCTCCGTTCCGCACGGGCTGAGCGGCGCAGGCTGCGCGGCGGGCGCTGCCCGGGGCGGGGTTTCCTGCCGGCCCCGCCCGGCCCCTCCCGGGCGGCGGCGGCGGCGGGGCCGGGCCGGGGCCGGCCCCTGGGCGCTCCCACCGCGTCGCCCGGCGCCTCTCGGCGGCCGGTCCTGGCCCCGCGGCCCGGCAGCCGGCAGAGCGGGCCGCCCCGGCGGAGGCTGCGCTGGCTGGGCCCGCACGGGCGGCTGGCGGAGCGGGAACCGCCGGGACGGCCCCGCTACCCCCGCCAGAACCGGCGCTCCGAGGGGCGGCGGGAAGGGGCTGCGCTGCGGCTGCAGCCGCTTCCCCCGGCGTAGCCACCTGTCGTCTCGGGTCTGTCGTTCAGAACTCAATTAAACGGAATTTGAATGTATTTATTTTTATTCTCCCTGGGGAAGGGGGAAGTAGTATTACGTTTTCAGGGCAGAATCGGCATCATCTGCCTGACTTAGGGACTGCCGCGTACCCCGGTGATAGGTTTTGCTGACAGGCTCTTTTCTGTGAACTGTGCCGAACAGCAGGTAGGATCTGGAGCCTTGAACTAGAGATTTCTTTGGAGCAATTGCAAATAATTACATACGAGATGCAAACGTAGGTAGTTTGTGGGAAGAAGCAAAGCCAAACCCCGCATGTGAATGTTACAGTGGTGA
This sequence comes from Nesoenas mayeri, assembly GCF_963082525.1. NCBI lineage: Eukaryota > Metazoa > Chordata > Aves > Columbiformes > Columbidae > Nesoenas > Nesoenas mayeri. Next base: position 17,207,038 of record NC_137541.1, read on the forward strand.
TTATATTGTCAATTCTATGAATTTATGCTAAAGAGTTTCTGTCGTTTTACTTTTTTTGTGGGTAACGTTGGCGTTGCAGCGATGCGCCCGGGCTGAGCCTCCATCCCTGCGGCTGCAGTGGCCTCTGCTGGCAGCGGCGGGAAGGGCTGGGAGCAGCCCCGCTGTAAAACCCGCCGTGGGGACCCACCGCTGGGCACATCGCACCGCCGGGACAGCACCGCGCTGGCCTCACAGGGACCTTTGCCAACGAGAGCTTCAAGTACCGCAAAGAGCTGGGGGGCGAGCGCTGAGCCGCCACGGGTTGTAACCGGGATTTCGCAAAACGCCGTGCCCTGGATGAGCTGGAAGCCAACTCCCAGAGCACTCTGTTAGTCACTTCAGGCTCTTCAGCACTTACAGGGAGCCTGTGAAAAACAAACAAACAAAAAACACAACCCAACCAACCAAAAATCCCCCCAACAGATTCTTTCAACTCCCATCATCCCCAGAACTGCATTATTGCAAGGGGCGGGGAAGCTTCATAAATTGCAGTTTTGGAAGATGTAGCTGATTCAGCCTTGACTCAATTAGTTGGATTTTTTTATTTTGTTTTTAAATGGAATTTAGAAGCTTAGTTGGCTTCTGATCCTACGACAAAAATAATAGTTCATGAAAAGGAAGAGGAAGAAATAGGTTGAAAAAAATTAAATATAACCTCCCCTTTATCAAGTTTGAGTGCACGTGGTGATCCGTTTTATACTGCAGAAGTGAAGCAACTCATTCTGTAACTGGTTTAAATCACATTAACTTGGGGTCTGCATATGAAAACTGTAGTTGAAGTCCATACTTTTCTTACTTCTCTTTGCATTTTCTTCCTGCGATGCTTAATGCCCATATTTTGAAAAATAAGCTTTTGTTACAAAATAATCCTTTTCAATGGCTTTTTAAAAGATCCAAGTGTGTTTCCACAGTTTTTATTAGATACAATAGATCTGCAAGAAAATCCAGTTTAAAGTTTTTTCCTCCCCATTTTATTGCAATAAGAGGCAACATCCATGAGTCTGAAAAGGGAATATATTGTAAAAGCATCTGTATGAAACCAATTATGTGTGTAATTACACAAAATCCTCCATCCATACAGAGCTGAGGTTGTCTGCATCTACATCTGATGACACTTTTAAGGCTGGGAAAGAAGTGGTTTGGTGTAACATCCATCCCTGCAGAGGAGGTCGTTCTCTGGAAGCAGCCAAAGCTTTCCACATCTCAGCCTATCCATACATTGAGAAAAGGCTTAAATATTCACATTCAGTAACACTTACAAATAGCTCACTTTTTTTTTAAGAATAAGACTGGTGGAAAACATTTTGTCATGGAATTTGTGAAGTATATTGCAAAAAGTGGATATGGAATGTGTTCCTCACCCTAAACTCTTGCTGCAGGTGATGTTAGACACAAGAAGAAAAATTATTGTCAAATTTAGGCATCCATGCAACACAAAATGCATCTTGTACTAGATCTCTGCTTACGTAGTGTTAAACACAAACTGATGCATGTAACCCATATTCATAACTACATTTATTTACTTCACAAATGCACCAATGATCTATTCTCGCTAAAGCAACACTTTGAGAAGATAATGTGAGAAACCACAACAGGCAGCAATAAAGCTGCCTTTAACCACATTTTGTTTTTCAACCTTCCAATTTTCCAGCACCTGGAAAGAAACTAGAAGTTTTGTGCCACATATTAGAACAGAAGTAGGTTCTGGAGGGGAATGTTATTTATTATCCATGATTTCAAATAAACTAACAACAAATTAGACATGAAAAAAAGGCCCAAATAACAAATAACTTGCTAGTCTTCCAGCTGCCCGTGCTGGTTGCCGGTACATCCTACCCTCGAGGTTTGGGTCTCTACGTTGTCTGGGACCTCACATCAGCAGAGATCAGTCTTCTGTGGTCCCAGACGAAGTCTAATAAAAAAGGAGGGGCGAGCTAGGAGGAATTCCTCAGCGGGGAAGATGAGCCCTGCCCCGATGCTCCCCGACCAGCAGCAGGAGCGGGTGGGGGCCCCGGGCTGCCTCCAGCTGCCCCCCCGCTGCTCCGGCTCCCCGGCCCCAGTGCAGAGTGCAAAATGGTCCGAGAACAGGAGCCAAGTCCCTGTGTCACTCTAGCGAACTTAAATCGGGTAATCCCAGGATTTCAGACAATTTCCCCTCCCCACGGGAAAGAAGCACAATAGCAAGTTGCTCTGTGAGCAGGCATTTGGGCATCTAATCTCCATACAAATCTGCTCCACTTCTAACCCAAAAAAGCCCAAATGAGCAACAGCCGTAGCTGTTTTTCACATTTCATCTGAGTTTATTTTAGCAACAGAAGAATTAGTCTGAGCTCCATAAGGTGAAACTTGAACCTTCACCTATTGCAGGAACCACAGGGGTTTGGAAATGTTTCAGAAGACTTTTATTGCTAACATTCATTATTCTTAAAGCCAAGAATGAATTCCAAAGTGCTGGGATCCTTATTGCAGGAATGATGTTCGAGGCTTCTTGGCTGTAGGTAGCTTCTCTTTTGTAGTAAGAGACGAAACAGTTTAGAGCTCTTAGAGAGTTTCTTGTAACCAATTGTACTGTTGCTTGTTTTAAAATCCTCTGCGCAGACAGCAGCGATTGGTGTTGGAACTTGTTTGTTTCCTTATACTTAATACCATCCATGTATAATTCACCCTAAGGAGCTCAGCTCCACCCTTCTCAAACACTGCCTATGAATTTCCTCACTTTAAATTGGTTTGGGTACTTTTTTGCCCTCCTCACATTAGCTAAACGCTTCACTAGTTATGACATGCATATAGACAAATAAACCAATAGAAGAGCAAATTTCTTGCCCTCCCAAAAATGTGGTGGCTAAGAGAAAATAAAAGCTGAATATGGGAAAAGTGATGCAGAGACTAATGCATTGGAAGTGTAGTCCTACAAACTAACAAGCTTCGTAACAAATTTTGTAATGAACTAGTATATGACAACTGAAACTAATGCTCCAGTTCAGGTAAGCACAGTAGAAAGCCCAGGTCTATACATCCATGTGATTTTCTTTTCAGATCTCTCCTATACATTAGGAGAGGTAGTGAGTGAAAAACAAACCCTTGGAAATTACCTTTAGTGGTCGTTTTGCAGGACTTGCCCTTTCTCTCTCTTGGGGTCTCACCTTACATTGTACAAACAGATTAAAAAATCAGCTCTTGTGGCTTTGTCCAAGAGGTTTAGGTGAATATGCTGCAAGTTTTTTGCCAGCCCATCACAATAAAGGTGCAGCAGGACAGGTTTCCTCGCTTTGCCAGCTTCTGTTATTTAATCAGAGGAGAAGGGGACTAATTAATAAGAAAGGAGTACAAAAGATAGGCACATCTAGCTTGGCTAAGAGGTTAGGGACTAGGGCGGGCTGGAGTCTGACAACACATTGCAAACATCCACATGTAGTCACCAAGGAGCAGTTACTGATGGAGATACAAGAACATGAGGAACACGAGATGATACATGAGTAGCCTGAGTAGCAGGATTCAAGTATGGATAGAGAGGTTTCTGGCTGTGAAGCAGGTTTTTGCAGGACTGCACAGCATGCTCAGGGTTAAGCATGCTCTGCATCTACATGGGAGTATGGGGTTAACATTCTTGTATCGCCGTCAGTAACTGCTGTGTAGCATCTACACCTGCATGTTTGTAACCTGGTGTTAGACTTTCCTAGCAGTGGGGCTTTGCAGCCTGTTTTCCACGAGCTTGTCATGGGCTCCTCAGACACAGCAACCTTTGCACAGGAAAACCAGAGAGGGAAATCCTTTCAACTGTTTATAAAGGTATATTCAAAGAGCTGCTGCTGGATGGGCATGAAGGTGGAGTGAAAGCAAGGACACTGTGACTTTGGTCTAAGCTGTTGCTTTTCCAGAACTCCAATTACATTCAAAGACAAGGTATTTCAGACTCTTTGGGGAGGAAGCACACAGCTGTAATGAAACACTTGCAGGCAGGGGATTTGTTGATCTGCTGAAAAAACAGAAACGTCGAGTGAAATACTTAATGTGGGCATATGAAGTCAGAGCAACATTTTGCTCAGATAATGGTGGGGTATGAGGCTTTGTGACTGTCTCAGTATAAAGACCAAGAAGGTGATATAAGTGTTCAGCATCTCTCTTAATCCCTGTATTTTTTGCAGATTGGGTATTATGGATATCACTATTTCCTCTTCTTAGTGTTATTTCATACCTGGAGTCTGATGGTAAGATACTGTCTTGGTTCCCAGTCCTGATCTGGAAGCACACCATGCACCACCCACCATCACTTTTCATCCAAGAGGCCTAGGAAGAGTATTTGTTTTTCTTGTAGATGCATTTTGTCACATATTTCTGAGGATTTGTCCTCATCCCTGGGGCTCGGCACCTCTGAATGTGAAAGAAACAGAAAATGTTTGAAAAGCCAGCACAGCAAATCGCTTTAAGAATTGCCTATAAAACTGCAAGGGGCCCCATTTTAGGCTGTCTCTGGCACTTGGATGGGTATGCAGAGGCACCATGTCCTCCTGCAGACCCCGCAGAGGGGTCAGGCACAAGTGCTGGTGCACAACAGGTGTGTTGCACCACTGCCACACTCTCAGGCTGAGCTTTGCCCTGGCACCATGTCCAGTGAGAAATCTGGACATGGTTGCCCTGTGTATGTCAGGAAAAGCAAAAGGGCTTTTTTTCTGGGTGCGAGCAATGCCGTACCATTTGGCCTCTGTGCCAAAGAACAGCCCCTGCCCTGACTTATTTTCTGGTATAAATTAAGTGAAAAGTTTCACTTCATATGGATGAAACATATTTTCTATGTCCAGTGCTTTAACTGTTCACTTTTCTGCTCCTCTACTAGCTACGTAGCAGCAAGGCTCTTCCTGGGGGGACTGGTTGCCCTACCTCCCCACCAGCCTTCACCAGGCTCAGCACTTATTAGCAGATCACACTCTGATTGCTGGTTTTCTTTAGGGATCACTCAATATTGTTTCATAAAGAGAGGAAGAACATATACACTCCTAATGAATGTAGTTGTCATCACTTGTCAACTTTGTGCTCTGAGATCTTGGTTAGGTAGCATAATTATAATTATATTTATATATAGGTAATTACAATCTGGGAAACATGCCAAATTCTGCTTTTAAGTAAGATTGGTCAAGCCCGTTTGCAGCTACCGGAGCCCCTGTGCAGGCAGCAGCCTCACCCGCAGCCCCATGGCCGCGGTGGAAGGATGCGCCGGGTGGGAACAAGGGGACCCGCTTTCTCGCTCAGGTACAGCCAGGGGTCATTTCTTATTCTGTCTGGCATTCCCCAAAACACCCTTATCTTCAGATATTCTAGCCTGGAAGCTGCAGTCAGGAGAAAGGACAAAAATGATCACTGGTTACACAGGCTGGGGAGCTGGAAGGTCATTAATCTGTCAGGCTTGTACTCCATCCCTACTGCTGCTGCCAAGATGATTTTCCCTATACCAACACTGGTCCCACAGTCCTCAGAGAAACCAGAGTCACACAAGATGGTTTCTCATGGAGTGGATTTCATTTCAAATCGTGCCACCACTCTTGCCACAGCAGCAGTTCCTGGACAAACAGCACAGAGCTCTGCAGAGCTGAAATGGCACCATATGCACCCTCCCTGCTTCTGCAGACCTGACCTACAGCTATAAACACCATCTTGATAATTTATTTGTCCTCATAGTCTCAAAATGCATCTTCAGGTGGAAAAAAATCCTCTGGAAATATTTCTAGACACTCCTGCTGGAGTGTGCAGCATCACCCCTAGCTGTTGTCTCTATACTTAGTTGCACCTTCTACCCTATCAGGTTAGGAAAATGCAAAGGTGCTCTTGGGTTTTGCAGGCCATGGGCAAAGCATTGGGACTCCCACCACCTCTGCTACTCAGCTGGGGAGCATCACTGTAACATTAGGAAGTGCTAATCTCCATTTCTACCCACAGGGCAAAGAATGAAATACTTTCTGAACGATGAGGAGGCTGAGAGACTTGGAACTAAAAATATACTTGCAGCTGCCACTGTCACTGATGAAAAAGGTTGTCAAAACTGGCTTATTTTGAAATTTTTAACAAGCAAACCCTGCTTTCGGCACAGGCAGGGGCAGAGAAGGGTACTGGCTTATTCATAGGACACTGGACCATGATCCTGCATTTCTCAAGGGTGGAAATTGCTGGGCACGAGTGGGTTGCTTATTGGGAAAGGGGGTGAAGGGAAGCCTTCAGTCCTTTTGGAAGAGGGGAATTTTCCCGTTCTCCCTTTGCTTTCACATGCAACCTCCTGTTGCATATACCCCACAGATGCCAGAGTATCTGCAAATAGTAGGGCCGGCAAAGGCAGATTGCCCTGTACCTCTGTCTTAGCTAATACAGCCTAGACTGCTCCCTGTCCTAATTCTTGATCCCCATCTGATGTATGGCCATATGACTCTTTGGAAATGCTTTTCTTTCCTCATACACTGTACCTCTTGATCAGCTGGTTTGTTCACCTCTAAGACATCATTTTTAAAAAACTACAGAAGTGATCAGCCTTGCTAATCCATTACGTAGGAACTGGGTGGCTATTAGAGTACATCCTTGTGCTGGTTTGACTGAAAATGAGTTAATTTTCTTCATGCCTCATTTTACTTGCTACTTCTGGTGAACAGCATTTTTGTTTTGATGAGGTTGTGCAAGTCTTTTCAGCCAAAATACAATACTGACTGTGTCTGCCATGAACGAGCTCACTGCGAAATCTCTGCTTCTCTATCTGTCTGTCCTGTCATGCCGACCTAGCTAACGGCACCGAATCAGCCTGATTCAAAAAAATCCTCTTAAATCATGGGAACAGCTGAAAGCAGAATTTGGTCTACAGAGCACAGGGCACAGGAATCCTGAGACAGAGATGTGCCCTCACCACAAAGCAAGCCACCGGTGTCCTGGGCTGCATTGGGCAAAGTGTTGCCATCAGGTTGAGGGAGGTGATCCTTCCCCTGTGGTCAGGACTGGGGAGGCCACAGCTGGAGTGCTGGGTCCAGCTCTGGGCTCCCCGGTACAAGAGAGACATCAACACACTGGAGAGAATCCAACAAAGGGCCATGAGGATGAGGAAGGGCCTGGAGCATCTCCCCTATGAGGAAAAGCTGAGAGAGCTGGATGAATTACCGAGTAAGGGCAGAGGAGAAGGAGAAGATTTCTAGGATGGATCACCAGTTAGCTTTCCCTCTCTTCTGTCCCCGTCTGAGACCATTTTCTCTTAGGACTTATTGAGATATAATGCTGCAGAAGTGTCTGCAAACTGGAAAATGGCAATAATCTCATAGCTTGGCAGGATTCCTACCTGGTGCTGAGCTTCTTGGGATGGTTGTCAGTGATTTGTAGTCAGCCTGTGCCAAGCCAGCCCGTCCTTCCGCGATACTGAGACAGTGAAACCTGAAAGCGTCAGAAGAGCTGCCCAGTATCTGCCCCTTCCCTGCACTTCATCCCCTGGGTACGGACATGGAGGTTTCCTGTGGATGTGCAGAGGTGATGGAGGGGTGATGCAAAAGATGTGGCTCCTAATTAAGAGTTTTCTCTAGTTTTCCCTATCCTAATCCTGGCAATGGGAACTGCTTCAGGGCACGAGCTTGCAGTGCTGCAGAGCTCGATCAGAAGCAGCTGGCATGTCAAACACACACCGTGCTGGGCGGACCTCCCTGGCAGGCCTCATCGGTGGTGTTAATTTAGATTGCTGAGTTATGCATTGACAGTTTTGCTAAGTGAAAAACACTGGGATGTGATAATCATAGCTGACACGTCTGCTGGTAGGTCTGCGCCCAGTTTCCTCGCTTGGGCTGGATTGCCACTGTATGACTGTTATTAGCACTGTCATTGCAAGAGTTCATCTGGCACCCGTCAGTGTATCCAAAAGCCACACAGAACTGTCCTCTTGCTGTTGGTGCTGTCAGAGGCTGGCCATGCAGTGAGGACCATGCCTGCAGGTGGGGTGGCCACGGCAGCAGGTTCTCAGCATCTCCCAGGTCCATTGAGCACCAGTAACCACCATGGACCACATTCAGGGTCAGTGGGAGCACTGACCACCCTGAGACATAGTTTGACTGAAGGCTGCAGGCAGACAGGACCCCCCAGCGGGTCAGTGTCTATGTGCTGTGTGGGCTTTGCCTGCACCTGCAGAGCAGAGCAGGCAGCTTGGGCCATGCCGGGTCTCATAGATCTCAAACTGAGTACAAATTTAAAGTGTTGCTGATTTTATAAATGGTTCATATTAATTATTCACATAAAAATACACACACAGACCAAATTAAATGAACATTACTGCCTATGGAAAGATAAACTCTCAAGAGTTAAGGTATGCCAGAATTAACATGACTTATGCATGCTAGAGAGCCACCTTAAGTGCATGTTATGGGAGTAAGTTGCAGTTTCTCAGGGTAGCACTTGTTGTACACTATGGACTTAATAATGGAAAAGATTTTAGTCCTCTTTCACATTTATTTGAGGCTTTTCTGGCTATTTTTCTCCATTCCTATAACAGACTCTTTAGATAAACAGCTCCTGCTGAGGTTTGAAATTGAATATAGTGGGAAATGTGCTTCAGTAAATGCTTAGTAGCCGTTGGGGTCTTTCTCAAATGTGGAAGGTACTGGATGTGGGTGATACATCAAAATGAAGAATAAGCACAGTAAAGGGCTGCCTGGCTTGTTACCCTGTCTCTGACGGTGGGCAATAGCAGGTCCTGCAGGCAAAGTGTAAGGAGAGGACAAGCAGGTACTGATGCTTCCCGAAAAGTGCTTTCAGACTGCAACCATTTGTGGTTCAAAGGCTTCCTGACCAGCAATGCCCTCATTTTTAATAGTGCCAAATGGACTTCCACAGTTTTGGCTGATTGCTTTTGGAACCGTGTAAACTTTGGCATCCTCCCACAGGCAGTTGTGAAGCTTCAGCACACGTTGCATGAGAAACCCTCCTCTTCCTTCCCTATAGCATCTGCCACCCGCTCGAGGTCTCAGACACCCTCAGATGGGCCTTCTGCTCCCTTTCTTCATGCTGCTCAGGACTTCATAGGAAGCCATTAGAGTCCCCCTCAGTTATTGATTTTTAGGGTATATGGCTGTAATTTCTTCTGTAACTGTTTTTTGTTTGTTTCTTTGTTTGTTTGCCTTATTATATTTGCCTTTGAAATGGGGGCTAGAACTGAGCATCATGTTTTGATTTGCAATGGCTCATTCAGTTTGTATCTCTGCATAAGGGAAGTTTGAATTGGGTTTGCTAAGGAGTTTCACTTAAACTTATCTACCTTTTACCTGAAAATTTCATCTGCTGTTTTACTGTCCAGTTTCTGGGTATTCTGAAACCCTTTTGCAAGCAACTTTTATCGTTATTACCTTGGACAGCTGCGTACAGTTGACTGATTTTACCCATTATCCCTGAAGGTCTGTTATTCGCTTTCCTCTGCTGATTTGTTAGGAACTGGTTGCTCAGAGCAGCCTCGGCACATGTCAGTGTAGGACTCCAGCTGGGACTCCCCTTCCCTGTGAATATTGCCTGTGTGTTCCTGGGTTTTGCCAATTGCTTGCTCACATGCAGACACTCCCTCTGACTCCCCAGAAGCTACTTTACAAGCTGTTGTTGAAGGATTTCCCCTGAGTTGACTGTATCTGTTGGGTTTTGCTTGTCTGTTGACACTTGCTTGTCGATGCTTTCGAAGAACTCTTACAGATACGTGAGTCACGACTGCTGATGCTGTGATGAATATATTGTATTTATTCACATATCCGCACTGCCAATCCCTTCCAATAGTTTCTTTACCCAACTATGGAATGGGAAAATAAATTAGTCTCCAGATAGTGACAACTTCGAGTGCTTTTTGTATTTCTATGTATATTCCTATCCCAAAAGACTGTCTGCCTCCCACCAAAGGAAAACTGGGAATCATGCAATTCACCTTCCAGCCACCAGGTAGAGGCAAAAGCCATTGCGAAACAGCTGCTCAGGCGATAAGGTAACTGGATTTCCAAAATACCAATCTGACTGACAGCAAATAAAAGCTTCTGGCCAATCTGTCTGCATGGTTCTTAAAATAGGTCTGGTCAAATTCAAATATAAAAGCTCATTTTGCGTCTCATTAGCTCTGTAGTCAATTAGTTAATTAGAAAGCAGTTGCAGACAATAGGTATGAAGCACAATCTAATTATTCCTTCCTATCCAATGCATGAAAAATTCATCATGATAGAGTTTCTCTGCCTTTTAAGACAATGGTAATAACGGTGGAGTAAGTGTTAGTTCTCTCAATGAGCATCCAGTGATGCTCTTCAGAAGGAGTCTTTTCTTTTTTCATAGGAAAACTTAATAATTTGCCTATTAACGCTTTTCTAAATCACAGTCTTTTCAAACCTGGCCTTATGAAAAGCACCAAACCTCAAAGGTATTAAATACTACATACACACAACAGCAGCTATATTATATTCATGGTGTTTTAATGAGTTTTTAGGGGTTACTTGTAAGGAGGAGAAATGTAAACAAATGTAAGTTTTAGGGCTACCAAGGACAACATTTTCATGTATCATTTATTCGCTGTACAGGAACAGCATCAATCCTGATCTTTTAAAGATAAATCTTTTCTTGACCTTATACACCAGATGTGCCTATTATTATTTACATTGCAATAGCTCAGTGGAGCCCCTGATGTGGATCAGGACCCCTTTACACTACAGACTATGCATATATAAGCTTGAATGATACTGCTCACAGCCCGTGTCTGTTTTGGAGAAGCACAGTTGCAGATGTTCAGGTCCCCCCCGTAGTTCCACTACAAAGAACTGCTCATTCACCAGTAAAACAAAAACAAACCCCCAAAACAAACAAAACCCTCAAACAAACAAACAAATCCCCAAAAAACACACAGAAACAAACAAACAAAAACTCCACAAACCACAAAAAAACCCCCAAAACCCTTCTAAGTGTATAGAAATTGCAGTTAAGGAACATCAACATTTCATCTGGTGACACCAACAGATTTTTTTTTCAGATGTCATAGGATTTTGAGCAGGGGAGTACTGTATGAAGAAGAATGAAGTGATACACTGCTGGTTTCTTAAAATCTATCAGAAGAGAAGAATTTCATACATGCAAAATGCCTCCAACTATGAATTTTATATTAATATGACTGAACACAAACAACTGGAATTTTCTTCTAAATGAGTAATACAAGATTACATGTTTTGGGTAGTCTCAAAGGCCCTGGGCAGAGAGCGCTGGCAAGGAGGAGCAGTGGTACTCACTTCCCAGTGTCCCCTGGCACTGAGGAGGCGAATTTCCCTGGGGCTCAGGAGGGCAGGACATCACCGAGCCAGCTGCTGATGGTGCGGGAGGTGTTGGATTTCTTGTTGCTGACAGTGCTTTATTGTGAAGATTTAATCTCACCTGAAGTATTTGCTGTTTTTTCCATGTAAACAACTCAAAAGGCACCCGAGTACATCAGGATGGCTTTCGGCTATAGATGCTGGGAAACTTCTCCTAGCAACCCAGAATTCAAGGCCTAGACACTCTTTGGGTCACTCCTTCCCTTTTCTCAGGAGCAGTCCAGAAAGAAAAGTCATCATTTGGAAAGCTTTTGCCTGAAAATGTCATCTCTCAGCACCACAGAGCAGAGGGGATAAATGTTGAGCCCAGTCCCATGTCTGGACGGTGCTGCAGGACACCCCAGGGACGGGGACTTGGGTCATGGAGATGTGGCTATGCCAGCAAGGTGTCACTGCAAGGGGTCTCAGCATGGCCACTTGATGCTGTCTCTGCCATCCAAGCATGGCAGGCAGCACTGGGAGACACAGGGCTTGGCAGCACATGGGTGGCACTCAGCGGGCTGGTGGCACTGTCCTGGTTTTGTTAAAAACAAGTTTCTCTTTTAGTGAATTTGCCTCTCAGCTAAAGCCTTCACATTAGCTGCATTTTCCTGGGAAACCAGATACATGTTTTGGTAAACATAGCAATGGAATGCGAGGTTATTGATAAGGATGGATAGATGTACATCTCGTGAGAGGGGCAACGAGAAACAGGTGACCCGAAACTGACCAACAGAGTATAACATCCCATTCACGTGAATACTTCATATAAAAGTGAGAGATCACGAGGATCTCGTCCCTTTTCCTTATGGCCGACATTAGGAGAGGACTTTGCTAGTCACCCCTGAGAACTGAGGCTTAGTGACACACTGAATCCAGCTCCGGTTGGCTGCAGAGTCCAGTCCAGGACTTCAGGTGCCCGCCCTTCATCTGCCGGAGCAGTTGCTGAGACTTTCAAGATTGGTTTTGCATATTTTGTATTATTTTCTCTATTTTTGTTGGTAGCATTAGTAAAACATTTTTAGTTTTTCCAGCTCTCTTCTCTCTGTCCTTCTTTCCCTCCCCATTGCCTGTCCTTAGTGGGAAGGGAGGAGAGGAAGGGGCTATAGGGGAAAAGAGGCGGGGAGAAGGGGTTAACACTACATCTGCCATGGTTTTATTGTCACCCTGCAATCAAAACCTTGACAGGCACTCAGCAGGTTGGTGGCACTTAGTGTGCTGGTGGCACTCAGCACACTGGTGGCACTCAGCAGGCTGATAGTACTCAGAGGGCTGGTGGCACTCAGCAGGCTGGTGGCACTCAGCGGGCTGGCACTCCTATCAAAGAGCATTCTCTGGGTTTCTTTTCAATCCATCCTCCCACCACCACAGATCCCCAAAAGCCTGGGTTCTGGCATTTACTGAGGTCCCCCCACCCCTCCGCAGTGCAGTGCGGTGCTTCAGTCCCAAACACCAGGACTGCGCCTTTAATTGCATTTTATTCCATTTGCTGGTAATCACTGTGAAACCTGACCATCCCTTGCAGGGTGAGACCAGCCTACAAGTCTTCTCACTGCGGTATGTTTACAACAGTAATTTAATGCATTGAATCTATTTTTTCACCATGTGAGCGCTACACAGGAAGAGTGGAAACTTATTTTTTGTCTGATTACTTAAGGGGAATGAACCAGAGAAGGGCTCTGTGAGCCAGCAGCGAACCAGCAATGCCAGGTAGAGCAAGAGGACCATGGGGAAGAGGTCAGGTGTCAGCCTTAGCCTGTCCATCCAGCTCTGAAGAGTACAGGTCTTTAATTTTAGCTTTCCTTAAATATTTAGTAATGCGAAAATAAGAGCCTGCATCTAATAATATCCCCAGGATGAGGATGCTGCTTCAGATGTAGCATAGTGGTGCAGGCCAAGACTTGGGTGAAGTTCAGTACCTGGAGACCCAGGTCCTGGAGTGATGTGACTGTATACATTTTTGAGCTATCATCTTCTGTATGAGTTTCATTACATCTCAGAAGAAGTCCCTTCCTTCTCAAAATGGGAGAGGGCTCATCAGCACTTTCGTCTCCTGACATGAATAGGAAGCTCTGTTTTTTCCAAGGACATGGCTATAAGACCCTTTGGCTGATAGAATCAGAGATGAGATAATGTGATTTACCACTTATGGCTGAAATTTGATGAGTCTGAAAAGTGGATTCAGTAGCAGGATGATCCAGCACTTTGCAGCTTCGATCAAACCAGAGAGAGGCTTAATCTGTCTTCCCAGATGAAGGAGAGGGATGATCACATGGTGATGACGAGGAGGACAAAGACAAGAAGAGCTGCTGGGGAGCAGGAACCATTTTTGGGAGGGCTTGGGAGGCAGGGCTGAGTACTCCAGAGGTCCTTGACAGGCAAGGAGCAGGGTGGGAGCCTGCAAGGTTGATCCTGGTGCCCTGGGGACTTCCAGCTGTGAGGTTTGTGAGGGATGGGGTGCCTGGAGGAAGGGCAGTAGAATTAACTGAGCCTCAGGAAAAGACCTGATCAGTCTGGGGATTTGCTGTCTGAAGTGGACACATCCCAAAATGGGAGCTGTGACACAAAGTGCCAGCTGTGGTGCCCTTTGTGGGGGGAGGCCCAGCATGGGCCTGGGGCCAGGCTAGGTAAGTCCCAGCTATGCAGTGTTGTGTCAAAACCCTATTTTCTAAGCCCCTGAGGATCCTCTGCTGGCAGCTGCCAGGTCAGTGGCATGGACATGCAGGTGACAGCTGCATTCACTCCCTTAGAATGACATAATGGTTTGGATGGAAGGGACCTTCAAAGATCATCTAGTTCAACCTCCCTGTCAGAGACAAGAACTAGATCAGGTTGCTCAAAATCCTGTCCAAACTGATCTCCAAGACTTCAATGAATGGGGAAGTGCCCTTGCGCTGCTCAGATAAGGTTTCTGTGCTGAGTGGACATGTAGGTGACAACAAACCATCCATCTTCAAAAAAGTGGCTGATATCCACCTACAAGTGGGCCACACAGATGGACCAGGTCATTATTCTACAGCTGTCAGGTATGGTTTTGCCTTCAGCTCACAAAGTGTTTCCCAACTGACAGTGGGTAGTTACAGCCCTGCTCCCTTCCTTTCTGTCTGACTTTGGAAAAATCGCAGTGAAGCATCTGATCTTCACAACATCTAGAAATCCTTTGGTGCCCAGAAAAAACACATTACTTCCCTGTTTCACCAGAATGATTTGCTAGGGGCAGACCTTCTAAAAGGCAAAAGAAGGTAAGAAGAAAGGTTACTTCACTAGATAAAAAAATGGCTGGATGTCCAGGTCCAAAGAGTTGTGGTGAATGGAGTTAAATCCAGTTGGTGGCCAGTCATGAGTGGTGTTCTCCGGGGCTCAGTATCGGGACCAGTTCTGTTTAATCTCTTTATCAATGGTCTCGGTGAGGGGATCAAGTGCACCCTTAGTAAGACTGCAGATGACATCAAGTTGGGTGGAAGTGTGGATCTCCTGGAGGGTAGGAAGGCCATACAGTGGGATCTGGACAAGCTAGATCGTTGGGCTGAGCCCAACTGTATGAGGTTCAACAAGGCCAAGTGCCGGGTCCTGCACTTGGGTCACAACAACCCCAGGCAGCGCTACAGGCTCGGGGAACAGTGGCTGGAAAGTGCCCGGAGGAAAAGGAGCTGGGGGTGTTGACTGACAGCAGCTGAACATGAGCCAGCAGTGTGCCCAGGTGGCCAAGAAGGCCAACAGCATCCTGGCTTCTATCAGGAATAGTGTGGCCAGCAGGACTAGAAAAGTGTACTCAGCGCTGATGAGGCCGCACCTCGAATCCTGTGTTCAATATCGGACCCCTCACTACAGGAAAGATGTTGAGGTGCTGGAGAGAGTTCAGAGAAGGGTGACAAAGCTGGTGAAGTGTCTGGTGCACAAGTGTGATGAGGAGCGGCTGAGGGAACTGGGGCTGTTCAGCCTGGACAACAGGAGGCTGAGGGGAGACCTTATCACTGTCTACAACTACCTGAAAGGAGGGTGTAGCATGGAGGGGGTTGGTCTCTTCCAAGTAGCAAGTGGTGAGACAAGAGGAAATGTTCTAAAGTTGCACCAGGGGAGGTTTAGCTTGGGTATTAGGAAAGATTTTTTCACTGAAAGGGCTGTCAGGTAGGAACAGGCTGCCCAGGGAAGTGGTGGAGTCACCATCCTGGAAGGTGTTTAAAAGATATGTAGACATGGCACTTAGGGACAGGGTTTAGTGGTGGATTTGCAGTGCTAGGTTTACAACTGGACTTGATCTTAAAGGTCTTTTCCAATCTAAATGATTCTAAGATCAGGAAGGTCAGCGATGTGTCAGGTTTGCCAAAGTTCCCTACTGGTGCTTATAAATAAAGTGTATGCTCTCACACTACAAGTTTGTGATGCCCAGTACAAAAATCAGTGTGGATTTTTTTTTCTGTGTTTGCTTTGCTCTAAGAGCAGGTGGTGCTGAAGCTGTCAGAGTGATGGAGGAGGAAAGCTGGAGGGAGCTGGGTTGTCCTCCCTTGCTACACATAATTGAAGAGAACAAATATTTGTCATTAGCTTGTGACTGTTCCAACCTGCATATGAGGAAGATTCATACTACTCAAAGAACTGTGTAATTAAGTGCTACTAATCCCCCAAAATCCCAGTGTAGTGGGATCATGTTAGTTTTAGGGAGAGATGCAGCATGTCAGATTCTGCTCCCACAAGTACCTAAGTTGCGGAGTATGGAACATAACTTGCAAGAAGAATCAAAAGAACTCAAATCTCTGGGATCTAAACACAGAAGAAGGAACACAGCCTCTGTTGCTGCCTGAGGAAAGCACTATGCTTAGAGAAGACAAACTCAAATGGAGCCACGTTCTGCCCCTGCCACGCTGATGCAATGGGAATAAGCCCTTCAGCACCGGGAGGAGTGATGCAGACTTCAGATAACTGTCCCTAATCCTCCCTCTGTGCAACTGCACAGTTTTGTCTGCCTCAGGGCATCTCCAAGGCATCGGTAGAGGAGACAACCTCCACTTTCACCTTCAGCATGATGATGCTGGATGAAGCGAACGCCCACCATGCAACGGAATAAAAACTCTGCTGCAGAATATGCCAGTGGGAGTACGCCCACATTAGCACTGTGGGTTTGACCAGTGCTGTCAGGCAGAAGAAACACCGGAGGGAGAGTGAGGACGGCTGAATACAACGTTCAGTCAGTGGCAATATTTAACTCCCTCCATAAGCTTCAGGGATCTGTGCTTTCCTTATCTCATTCCTACAGGAGACAAAGTGAGAGGAAGGATGATTTTCCTGTTTTATTTCTAACCAGAAGATGACAGGGGGTGCATGGGCCACTCCTTGACCACTGGTCCTGGGCATGAACCAAGTCCCCGAGAAGCTGTTGGTTGAATTTGCCCAGCTTGGTGCTGCTCCTGCCATGGCTCAGTGAAAGAGAAGCACAGTCAGGTGCCTTAGGATATCAGCCCTATGACACAGGCAGGTAAAGCTGAAGCTCTTGAACTCCAGGGCTGTTTGTAGGCTGTACTCACCATCTCCAAGCAGCAGAGAGACAACCTCTTCCAGGACAGATTTGGGAAAGGCAGAAAACTTCTGTTGTGGCAGCGCTGCAGGCAGGACAGAGAGGCACGGCTGATGCCAGGTGTCTGTGAAAACTGCCTGCAAAACCTACACTCTGTTTCTTTTTTTTTTCCCCACAGGTGGATTTATCTTGCTCTGTGGGATTCAGAAACAAGTGCTGAGTTTTTCCCTTCAGCAAAAAGGTTTCCTGCAGGGAAGGCAAGGCAGCCCTGCCAGTTGAGTGGTCAATGAAGAGCAGAGCCACAGGCACAATCTTCTCAAGGGGCTCTCTGCTGCTCAAGAGGGCACAGGCTGAGTTCCGGGCATGCTGCTTCTGTACAAACCCTGCTGAGAGGTGGCTCAGGCAGAGTTTCTGCCTTAAAATACACAGAGAAAATAAAGGGAAGCCCAGAAGGGCTGTAGCTCTGGAAGGGCTTCTGGCTGCGGTGTGTGCCCAGCTCTGGCAAGCATCAGATCTATGCAGAGGACACGTCTGTGGCAGCCTCCAGCATGCTGAGCTGGACCAGACACAGTTCAGCATCTCCCAGCACAGCAGCCTGATGTGATCAACAGTTAGCAGCCTGCATACAGCTGCTGGTGGGAGGGTCGGAGATGTGACATCCTTGAGGATGCAAAGGGCTGGATGGGTGGGTCTCTGCTCCCACTCTGCCATATCCTTCCAACTACAAACTCACTAATTTCAGATATTGGTCTTCAAGGAAGGTTTTCAGGCTCCCTCTGTTGCAAAATGAGAGAAATGTGCATGCCTGGGGTGTAGGTCACTTCGTCCTAGCACAGGTCAGCTGGCTTATAGCACGGAAATTGCTCTTCGCTCCAGTGACGAGAGATACCAGCACCTGCACTAGTCATCCAGGCAGAGCGGAGTAAAGCAAAGCAAAGTGGATTCATCAGTGCTGGGTTTTTGCAGCTGCCAGTGAGTCTGGGGACTGCGATTCCCCTTTCGACTGCACCATAAGTGCTCAGCCACCTCCCTCGCAGTGGCGTGATGAGCGACCCTTTGAGGCCTTTTCACCTGTGCTTTGGGGCGAGGGGCTTTGAGACAGATAAAAACCTAATTTCTTCAAGTTTAATCTACTTCTGGAGACAAGGGCTCAGAGAGACAAAGAACTGGTACCTCCTTGCCTGTTAGGGAAGAGCTGGTCAAAGCTGCCCGTGGGGAGGAGCAGAAGAAAGTGGGAAAGGCTTGAGGAAACTTTGCAGGAACAACTTCAAGCTTGACAGAGACTTGATGAGGCCAACACTTGGCTGGAGAAGCTGGAAAGCTGTGAGGGACAAGCTAGGATACAAACAGGCATTGGCACTGTGGTTTCATGTTGACTGAGCAGGCTGCAGCAAGGGACACCATGCACATGTCCAGAAGCAACTAGAGACTTGCAAACAACAAAATGGAGGAAGTCTCTGGGGCCCTCTCTGAAAACTTCCTCAACAAGCTGAGATTGCCAGTGCTAAATCAGAGAGGGGCATCCATAAAGCCTAAGCTAGAGATGGCCAGGTTTACCCCCACGATCCCTCTGGCTTTAGTGGTGAACTGAAACAGCCACCACCCCCTGCCTGCGGGGTCCTGCCTACAGCCTGCTGCTATAGCAGACCATGAAACGTGGGAGTAGGGGTCATGAACAACACCCTATAGAATCAGAGAATCATTTAGATTGGAAAAGACCTTTAAGATCATCAGGTCAAACCATTAACCTAACATCGCTGACTCCACCACTAAAGCATGTCCCTACACGCTACATCTACAAGTCTTTTAACACCTCCAGGGATGGTGACTCAAAATTTCTTCAAATAGTGTCTGGTACAATTGCACTAGATAAGCTACAGACTTATTCTGAGAACTAAACACAGCGTTACTACATGAAACCAGGTGAGCTGGCAGCTTTTTATTAACTACATGGAGTTAACTGATTAAGTTGAAAACCTAATTAGTTTCTCAGGAAAGATGACCAGCATTTCACTGGGATTAAGTAAGGGGTACACTTAAGTTCCTTACATTATTTGCACTCTGAGGAGTGACCTTCTTCACTATGACTCCAAACATTATCCAGTCTAATTTCTCCAGACTTTCTGCAGCAAGTTTGCTCTTGAGCTGGGACAGTTGGATGAGCTTCCAGTTTGCCATTTTCCTCTCAGTTTCAGCTGATGAAACCTGTGGGTTTCTACATCAAGTGGAAACGTGTAAAAGAGAACACTAGTTTTGCCTAGAAAACAGCCATTTTCTATGCCGAGCAGACCAAAGCATCGGGTATAAATCTCCAGGCAGGTCAGCAGAGCCTGGGACAGGGTCCCTGCTCCCCCAGTGCCTGGCGGGGTCCCTGGTGGGTGTGCAGCTCCTCGCCGTGCCCCTGCCCTCCTGCCAGCCTGTCCCTGTGCCGGGGAGCAGCCTCTCTGGCACAGAAGCTGTTTTCTGTGCTGTCGAGACCTGCTTCCATTTGAATTTATTTTAGCACTGCTGAAATAAAAATAAAATAATTGGGATGGATGACTTATTCTTGTCAGTTTTATTTCAGCCCTGACACAAGTTGGCTGAGTTTCAATGAACCGACTTATACCAAATACTGCTCTGCTGTATCCACAGCTTATCTTTATCTACAAGAACGAAAATACCTGTCAGCAGCAGGTTGAAGCCAGCTCACACAGGAGCTGCTGGAAGGAGCTGTGTGTGTGTTGTGCTTCAGGATCAGGGCTTTGGGCTGGATGGCAGGCGAGTGTATTTGCTATACCAGCCTCCCTGTGGCTGTCTCACTGACTCAGCTTGTCAGGACAGCATGGGACCTGTTTCAGCTCAGGCTTCAAAACCCAGATGATAGCACACCCCTTTCTGTAAGGACAAGGTGCTACCATCTTAGATTTTGTGACTCAGCACCTTGGTGGAGGTGTCTTAGCTGGCTGGCTTGAAGGAGAGAACTGAGCCTTAGAAGAAGAAAAAGGACCTTTTTCACCTTGTTAAAAATAAGTAAGTTCAATTCTTAGTGAAATCTCACTTAATTATAGTCTGAGAATCTAAGTAGGATCTCATACTGGAGTTTATTGAGCACAATGACCAGGCATCTAGCAAAAAACCACAGGATATAATACTTGGTGTGGTTTAGACAAAACACATCCACATCTTAAATCTGGACTGTGAGTGCTCAGTGACAGAGCCAGGGAGATGCCAGTATGGGAGAAGAGCAGCCCTGCACAGAGAAATGCAACCTGACATGTGCTGTGCCATGAAATCCCACAAGTGACCAGAGATGCCAGCTCAACCACATGTCTTTAGATAAATCTTTTATAATATTCAGTCAAACCTTATACCTAGCTGACTCCAGGGGACTGAGAAGACTGTCTGATATTGCTGCTACCTCTTCTGGGTCGGTCTTCATCTGACAAGTGCAGGAATGCTGCATAACTAAGATAGGGAGAGGACATTATTCTCAGTGCTAAAATAACACTGAGGGCTTCACTGTTAAACTGCCTTCAGGGACAGGCAAAAGATCTTTTATGAAGATTGAGAACAACACAACCAACAGATGCTCCTATTACTAGTGCTCAGATCTTCAGATCTAGCTAAGAAGACTTCTGTTTTGAATTTAGAATGAGAAGTGGAGGTGTGCAGGTACTTACCTGTGTTTAAAAGATATATGGGATATTTAAGTAATACTGTAGTGCTTAATTTCCAAGGAGTCCTAACCCTTGCTCTGCTCCTAAATTGACTACTTGTACAAAAATATTGGGAAGTGAAAGTGTGCCTGATGCTGAGCCTGGAGGGGATGGCAATCACTAGGGAATCGACTCCTGCTCCAAGTCACCTGTACCTTTTCCATTAAGCATTTAAGAGATAACAGAAAAGAGCTTTTAGGGTACTGACCTATTATTCCTTACTTCAGAAATACTTGCTTCTTCTTTCATGCATTTTCCCTGATTTCTTTTTTTTTCCAAAAATCTGCACAACCTCAGCAAGCCTCAGGTTAGGAATGGAAGTAATTGCAGGGCCAGGGGTTGGGAGCTGGGAAGCAGGTGCCTACAGCCAGCAGTTCCTGTGCTCCTCCTGATAGCTGGTGGCCTTGTTTCAAGCTCTCTTTCCTACTTGTGGAAACAGGGAGGAAAGAAATCAGAGATTTTTCATTTCTGAGCTATAGAACTAAGTGAGCAGTGGCTCAATACTCTTGCTTTTCACAAGACATCTCACTAGAGAGAAACGGGAAGAATATCAGGCTTAAGTTATCAGTACAAAGTGGTTCAGCCTTGTATAGGTATAGGCACAGATGCTTTGGCATCTTTGTGCCCAGAAGCAAAGCTGCAGGTATTTAGGTTGACTTCACGTTCTTCCAGGTCACTTCCAGAGCTCTTGCCCACTCAGGCCTTGGCAGGTGTGTAGCTGGGTGTTGAAGTTATCCACAGGCAAGCTAAGCCCTGGAATTCTGGAGAAAATATGAAAAATGTGATCCAGATGGTAAATTACAAGCAAACAAACAAACAAACCAAAAAAAAAAAAAGAGGGAAAACTTCCAAAATATAAGTATTCCTTTCTGAACAGTCTGAGCCGACAATTCACTCACATGAACAGGGCACTTGTGGCATGAATTTCTGCTCTGCCACTACCTGTCAGAGGCTCCTTGCCAGGGCCAGCAGGTCTGGGCTGTTTGTGGGGATGCTGCAAGCCTCACTGCAGCTGCCAGGGTGGGATAAGGCTTCTTCCTGCTGCTTCTTTGTGACCAGTGTAACTCCGTTATAAAGCAGAGAGCTCCCCTTGCTTGCAAACTTGCATCTATTCATCCTTTTGTTATCAAAATTCTTCTTGCCATCTATGCATTTCTAATCCCTTTAGAATGTGGCTGAGCTCTCGGTTGCTGTGATACCCTTTGGCATGGAGACCCTCGTGCTCATTCTTCATGGCGTGCAGCTGCTTGCATCAAACTTTCTTCTACTGCTGTTCAGTGTTATTCAATATCCTGCCCTGCAAATGCAGAATATCAGAAGTAGTGATTAGCTTATGCCAGTGAAGATGCTGGCTCTGAAAGAGAGATGGTGCACGCAGTGTCCCGTGATTCCTAAGAGCTCTATCTTTTCCATTTAAAGATACTTAAATGCCAGAAACAGCATTACAGGCATATGTTCAGGGAACTGACAGAATCAGGGGTTTGTAAGAACTTTTGTCCCCTTGTATTTAAAAATTAAGAAGAGGCGTGATGAGAAGAGGCGCGAGATGCCTGCTGCTGAGCTATAAAGGTTTCTTTGTGCTGAATCATCCGGGCTAAAAAGAGCCCTGGCTGCCTCCTGCAAAGTGGCCAGGGGCTGCTGGTGGACCCCCGGGGCCAGCTTTTGTTCGCCCAGATCACCTACAGCGAGAGGTGTCTGGGTCCTCTCACCATAATGTGAGCTGAAAAAGAGGTGGAGGGATGGATTTTTATTTTCTGATTTTGCTCTCCCATTGAGTTGTCCACTTAAAGCTGCAGTTTGGGCCGGAGTGCAGGTCAGTATGCGAGCAGTACGGGCTTAACACGAGTTCATGCCCGTGTGACTGTACAGACCTGGCATGCGGGGTGTTTGTGAGAAGAGAGGGAAGGATGATGCATCTCCAAAGTCAGCACTTGCATGTGGGTTTTTATTACCTTGACGAGAAAAGGAACTGGCAGTGGGATAAACACTCATCCCAACAAAGTCACCTCTCGATGAAAGCAGCCGTCTACCAGCAGCCCCTGCTGTCACAGGCTTCCCACTTCGCTAGAACTGAGCCATGTCTCAGAAAGCTTCCTGCAAGGGCAGGTTCTGTTGAGATGGAGCAGTTCAACAGCCTGTTTCCATCAGTGCCCAAAAGATCAAGCTTCCTGGGAAGCCCTGAATACTGCAGCACTCCAAAGAAAGAGCAGGCCTGCAGAAATGGCAACAGGAGCCTCTAATTTCCTTCACTTCAGTGAAACTGGATGTTGTGCACTCATGCTCCCTTCTTTCGTTGGTCTTCCCAGACTGTCTCAGGTGAAGAGAGGAGAGCAGGTGCTTACACAGGCAGCACTTGTGCTCTCCTGTCTGTAGATATGCTTTTCAGAGGCAGCTGGTATTCAGCAGAATGTGTCCTAGCACGTGGGGCCAGTTAGGTCAGAAGCATCTTCTGGTTTATTCAAAAAGTTGTGCTCGACGCTTTCTCCAGTGTTGGTAAATATGGATGTACTTTATATAAAGAATGCTCTCCCATGCCTGCACAGGAGGAGGTTCAATTGGCAATACATTGGAGAGGTGCACAGAAGATGAGATGTTCTTCCTGCCCCAAGGCTGGATGTATGCAAACAATCTATGAGTAGCCACAGTGGCAGCAAACTCAACACAAGTCCCTGCAGGAGGGTGACTTTATCCCCTTATAGGCAGGTGAATTTATTTTAAAGCAGTGCTGATTTGACTCACGTTCATATTCTCGTAGCCACGTGCTCACGAGATGGGTGTATCCAAGCCATCTGTCCTGCAAGCAGACACCAGGAGGCATGTGTCCATCTTTGCAACAACTCTGAGGATGAAGGATGGTACTATCATGTCCTCATCGTGTTTCCTGGGTTCCCCTTAGACTGGTGGCCATGCCCTGGCTTTGGATATGCCATGCTGGCAGCACCTACACTGTCCATCCTGCTCCACCTCTGGGGGTTACCAGGATTTTCTCCCCCTCTTGGTTTCCTGCACGTTGTGTGTGCTGGCATCCTGGTGTGCTCCTCATCGAGGTCCCACCACAGCCTGCCACTCTTTCACCGTTCACTCATAGTCTCCTGCCTCTGGCCCCTTCTGCTGCCTCACACCAAGCCGTTGCCGTTCCCTCCCCATTCTTATCAGTCTTCTCATTTACTATTATAATCTTCCTCTGTCTTTATAAGAAAGTTAAATCTATAAGAATTTTTTTTCTGAATGAATTCTGAAAGAAAATTTTGTTGGGGGAATTATAATTATGGACATTAAAAGGCAGAAAATTGTGTATTTTTTTTTTAAATCAGCTGCTTCAAAGGAGAAAATGGGAAATATCTTTGAGAACAGCTCTCATTTATGTGAGAAAGCAGAAGCTCCATTCCTCTCCCTTTCTCACGCCATCTGTGTTTATTAACTCTTAACTATTTTAGAAACAAAACATCTCTTACATCTTTCATGTAAACCAGGCTAACACAAAGCACACACCCATCAAGGCAAGTGCAGGAGCCATGTAGGAAAGGAAGATAAAAAGCTGTCTTTAGTGCTTTCTTCTAAGCATCAGAGGCCTAAGAAAACTGCCCCAAACCCTCCACAGTTCCTGTGTAGTACAAGGGAGAGAGTACATGAATTTATGTAGACAACCTGGATCAACCCAAAATCTTGTTTCCAGCAGTGGCTATGAGAGAATGGGCAAGAAAGACTGTAGTAACAGAGCAGATACATATAATAACATACTCCCCCTATTCTCACAGCTTCTAATCCTTTTCAACATAGTTTATATGTGTTTAGCAACTCTCAATGCATTTCTCTCTCATTAATTTGTTGTTGAACCAAACTGTAAGTTCTCCAATATCCATTGACAAAGGGCTTGATAGGTGGACTACTTGTTGCATGAAGTGCTGTTCCTTCTTACATATTTTGAACCTCATTCTCTCGTAGTTTCTTTTATGCTCCTGAATTCTTATATCTGGTTTTGCCAACACCCTTAGCCATGTGGCATCTGAGTCCAACTAATAGTCTTTGAATAATTAAAGACAAAAATAACTAAATAATAACTGAATAAATAAATAACAATATTACTTATCTCCCAACATCCTGAAGGGGCATGACCATAGGTTACACTCTACCTTTTCTAAGCTGGTTTGGGCTTTCCCAAGGTTCAGGTATCACCTCTGTTACAAAAGTGCATTGTGGGTGCTGCTCTGCAAAGGGGTATCAAAATGGAAATCAGCACTAGAAGTAGTATAATTTATTTCTTTGGAAATAAACACTTCAGGCCAGTTAGTTATGAGGGTTTTTTTATCCACATATGGCTTTTTCCCAATTATGTTAAGCTTATGAGTCTGTCTTTAAAGAGACTAAATCTTTTAACCTCTGATAAGTGCTATATGCCCTATCTTAAGCCTTAGCTTGTTTCTCCAGCTCACAGCATCTAGCGTGCCACATGCATTTCCCACTCCAGTGACTGCATTATCATGCTGATGTCCAGCAGGTCAGGGTTTCACTTGAGTGTATTTTCCAATCATTCTTTAGAAGGAAGGTATTTTTCTTCCTGTGATTTTCAGGTGCTACATCTTATTCCACGTTTGTTGCCTATAAACTTCTCTAGTACAAGGGAAGATGTTTCTAGCGGCAGCAATTGTTAATTCAGATAAATGGTAATTCTGAATATGTATAAACGACTTTTCCAACCACAGAATCTCACAGTGCTCAGTCTGTGCAAGCCAAAAGCGTTGCCCCTTCGGGGTTAAAGGACGGGTGCCAGGCAGAGTGCACCCCAAACAGGAGTGGGGCAAGCACAGGTTGCAGGTTTGGCTCTGCCCTGGGCAAGCTCGCTGGAAGGGCTTGAAAACGCACAAACACTCATGTTGTGCCCATGTTTGGGGTGACACCCCACAAGGCCTCGCGACATCCCTGTGGTGGTGGGGTTTTTGACTGACCCTCTGCCAGGACCAGCCAGGCTCCGAATCTGCTGAAAGGGCGGCTGCTCTCACCCCAAGTCACAGAGAAATACAATGCAGAAAGGAAAATGCAGCGTTTCTGGGGCCCCAGTGTCACGGCAGAAGCAAAGACATCCTGAGAGCTGGGTCTCGCCTGACTTTCAACAGGCTGGCATTTACCTTTTATTTGTACATTTAAGAGAAAACAGGTAATTAGCTGTAAGATAAGTCATAAACCAGCAGTAATATAACACAGATCATACTTGATGTAACACTTCTGTCAGAAAAACTCTGTGTACATAAGCCCACAAGATACCATGCATGGAGAGTAAGCATGAGAGATTGCTCCCCAGGTCCTGGGCCTGGGGAACTCCCAAAATTCTGGCAGCAAGTGATTTTTATGGTTTAGTTGACATTCTTTCTTTCCCTGTAAACAATTTTGTCTGGATGTAAAGAGTCAGGAAACGCTACGACAACTGCTGAGGGCTGTGCAGAGGCCATGCCAAGCTTGATGCCAGGGGTGGCCAGGACCTGGGGCTCCCTCCGCACGGCTGGGCAGAAGAAGACACAGCCATGTGCTCCTCTGGGCAGGGTCCAGATTACCATCCCTTCCCAGGACACGGTGGTGTCCAGGACAGGCACCATCCTCCACACTTGTTTCTACTCTTGTTTTCCCCATGCTTGACTGACGACCCGTCTGTCCTGAGCAGGAGCAAACTTCTGTGCACATGGCCACTCAGTTCTTCTGTAGGTTGAGGTCTGCCATGAAAGGCAGATAGACTGTAAGGCCTTCTAGGGAAATAGGGTGGAAAATCAGGAGTAGATCTATAGCAGCTAATTTTCTCTCATGAATTCTACATGAAAACAAACAACTCAGTGCAGTGACCTCCATGGGTTAGTATGAGGTTAATATCAAGGCTATATTGCACTTTTTCATCTTCCTTTTCCAACTTCCAGTTTGCAGTTGATTTTTTTTTAACTGGCCAAGCACAGGAAAATCTCAGAAATGCTGCTAGGATTTCAGTAGGGGTAGGGTCAGTAGGGCTCATTATATTATCTTAATTTTTAAAATGTTTTGTTGGGTCCAGAGCTGAAAATACAGGTTTTTTAAAAGAACAGGTCCTGAAGTGCAGAACCCCTTTTCTGCAGCAAATCTTCTTACCAGGGAACTGTGGAATATGCCACACCTCAGTTGACTGAATGGACACTCGATGCTTGAACTTTTAGTCCATTTTCTATTGCCTTTACTTTTAAGGCTCAGTCTAGATCATCACAGCCAAAATAATTCCTGCTAAACTGCTGTAAGCATGTGCCTATACAGCAGCAGGTGTTTGCGGGAAGGGCATGCTATTTGCCTGCTGAACAAGGAGCCCCCAACCGCTATGGTTTGGTGGCTGAAGGGGACCAGAGTCCTTTTCCCAATCTGCCCCTTTCCCTTGTGCAACACTTCAGTTCTCTGGGATCTGCAGAAATGGGATGTGTCTGATTTTCAGTGTCAGGACTGTCAGAGAAACTGCTTGTGGGACACTGCAAGGGTAACAGCTCTAGCAGTGCATTGAAAAGCCATGTCTGTTCTGCTAACTGGACCATTGCAGGAAACACAGGTTTCCTGTCTTCATTTCCCCTTTGACGCTAAGGCCGTTAATTTCCCAACTGCTTTCTAGGGCAGTCCTAACTTATGCCAGTCTTGCCTTTCCCGGGCCAGCCCTTCGCTTGGCTGGCACAAGTGTCTGTATGACAGTGACAGATCAGAGCAGCCACTAGAACTGGGTTAAAATGAAGCTTGCAAGAAAAAATAAAAGGTTCATTTTAACCTAGACCAGTTCCTCAATCCTGTGCAATGCATTGTCAGGGGCAAGTAAAAAAGTGATACAATGGGAAAGTGAAGAGCAAATGATGTGTGAAATGACAGCCTAAACTATAAATGGATAGAGATGACCACTCTCAGTCACCTGGCTTTAGACAATATAAAAATCATCTTTAAGCCTTCAAGTATTTTTATAGCCCTAAATTACTGTTTCTGCTCTCTCTGAAACAATCTTAAATAATGGAAAGTGGCAACAGTGTCAGAAGAAAATGAGACCAGTCCTGTGAGTGTGTGTATGGGGCCAGCAGCTCTTGCCTGAGCACCCAGCCTTGTCCCCAGCTTCCTGAGCTGCCCAGGAGTCTCTGGAGGGACAATGACTCATTTTATTTTCCTGATTTCTTGCAGCCTGCAGAGGCTGGGGCAGGACTCCACCCTGCTTGAAAGAGTGAGGATTTAGAGGCTGTGCCAGGTAATCCTGGGAGATGTGTGTCCTGGCTCGCACTCACTGCTTGAATGGGAGCAGATTTATTCCACTCTGAATTCCTACCTTCCATTCCCAAGGGGATGAATTCTGACCTGCAGGTCATAGGGACGGGGGGAGAAAGCTCCATCCAGTGCTGCCAGCCAGCCCTTCACTCTCTATATTCCCCTTCTGCATCATCTGCTGATTTATGGTAGGAGAGGATGGTGGCTCCAGGCACACCACTGGTACATTTTCATCTTTGGTATCTGATTTTGACTATTTGATTGGAAAACAAAAGGAAATGCTAAGCTGTCACCTCCAAAGGTTACGAATGCTACCGAGTACAGGTACGGCTGCTGGGAGCTGCTTCTTGTGGGCGCTGACACCTGGAGAACTGGCTTTTGCTCTTTCTGAAAGTGATCAACAGACATTCCTGCTGCCATTAAGGTATGAAACATGGCTGCGTGCTGTCACTGAGCAAAGTATCGGAGGAAAGGCTGTTTTCGGGTGTGGGGTGTTCAAATTCAAAGCAGCAGGATGGGAGCAGGCCATCAGCAACTTGACCTTCATTCTTGCATAGAGACCACACGAGACCCCACACTGCTCTCGGGTTTCTCGGGTGCTCTTGGCTGAGCAGGTCCACACAGTGCTTTCCTCAGACCAGCTGGAAAATGACTGCCATGCTGTTGTAAAAACAAGAAATAACCGAATCTTCTAGAGCTGCAGAGACCTTCAGCTCCAAAAGCAACATAATTTTGGCAAGGCTTCACATCACTTTCAAAAGTGAAACAACGTAGAGATAAAGGTCGGGGAAAGCGAGAGATGTACTGCAAGGTTGCTATTTCAGGGTATGAATTTACCTTTCAATTAGAAGTAAGGTCTTGGGGTTTGGGGAGAACCTGCACTCAGTTCTGGTTCCTGTATCTTTGCTGCCCTTTTTATTTGCAGAATAAACTGCAGAAAGCAGTTGTTATTTTTTGACATGAATATTTTTTATCTGAGTGCTACTGCCTACCACAGATTTTGCTATTTTGCTTTTAATGTTGGCTAATTTTATGTTTTGAGTAGGAAGTTTCAACTTCACACCAGTTCTACACATGCTTTTCTGCTATCCAGCAGTTTGGGAAGATAAACCTGTAACCAAGACATCCTTCCACTAATCTCTATGGCTTTTACAAGCATTTTATTATTGCTTACCTTATTGTGGAATTTGGGAAGACGTGGGGAGTATATCTGAAGTAGTTTAAAATTATTTAATCTTTAAAATATCACTGGGATGCCAGCAAGTGTCCCTGCATATCTACCCAGCCCATATTTTGCTTTTGCTTTGTAGCCAGTGAATAAAGCAGGGAAGGCAGCTGCCTCTCCCCAAGGCTGCATTGACCACCTCTGCTCCCACTCCAGATGCCTTCCCAAACCCTCAGTCCCCTCCCAGCACCTCTGTGCTGTTTGTCCTGCACCACCCCAGCGCCCACAGAAGAGTGGACCCCTTGGGCATCAGCCCATCTCACCCACGCTTATGGTGGAAGGGAATGCCCAGGTAGTGTTGAGGCAGGAAAAGTCTTTGAAAAGCAGCAGAATTAGCAAGGTCTTGCGCATCAAAGCAAGTCCTAAAGCAGGCAAAGCAGCAGCCAGGGAAGGTAGCAACCCAGTCCCAACATCCCCCCTTGTCCATCCATCTGCCTTGACACAAGGTGGGAGGGAGCGGGCAGCTCCAGCGCCGGCACCCTCAGCCTGCTCGATGGCTCATCCCTCAGGAGTGATGTGGAGGACAAGCGCTTGGTACCAGCCCAGGCATCTGCCTGCCTGCCAGGCTTGCTCTTTAAAACAGGCTGTCAAGCACAGAAAGCTGTTGAATCAATATGGATTTTATTCTACAGCTCGTGCCCAGTAGCTGTCGATGCCACTTCTGCCAGCATGGGGTGGGCTGTGCTGCTGCACACTAGGATGGATCTGGGCTACGAGGGAGAGGAGACCAGCGCTGACTCCTCGATGCCCATCTTGGATGACTGTGGGAGAGCAGCCAAACAGGAAGACTTCAGAGACGGCCTCTCTGTGTTGCCGCTGTCAGTCTCCCCTGCCAACGCCAAACATGCACATTTGCCAAGCACAGAGGAGAGTTTGGATATATTGCAGTCAGTCAGTCCTTCGGATGAGATGTGAAAGCAGAGGCCTCCTCCATCAGCCTTGCAGAAACCATCACATGTTCCAAACAGACTATGAAAATCAGCTGACATCCAGATCACCGTCCCCTCTTCCACTAGACAGCTTCTCATGCCCATCCCAAAGCTGTGAATTGTGGTGGATAATAGCTGTGACGTTTATCCGGACCGTGACTGCCTACCTCTGCTTGCACAGAGGGTCTGGTGCTTGATGGTCCTGTTGGAGAGGTGGCGTCTGGCTACTTGGAGCTCGTGTACTTGGTGACGGCCTTGGTGCCCTCCGAGACGGCGTGCTTGGCCAGCTCTCCCGGGAGCAGCAGGCGCACGGCTGTCTGGATCTCCCGGGAGGTGATGGTGGAGCGCTTGTTGTAGTGGGCCAGGCGGGAGGCTTCTCCAGCGATGCGCTCAAAGATGTCATTGACGAAGGAGTTCATGATGCCCATGGCCTTGGAGGAGATGCCGGTGTCAGGGTGGACCTGCTTCAGCACCTTGTAGACATAGATGGAGTAGCTCTCTTTCCTGCTCTTGTGTCTCTTCTTATCGCCCTTCTTCTGGGTCTTTGTCACAGCTTTCTTGGAGCCCTTTTTCGGGGCAGAGGTGGACTTTGCTGGCTCCGGCATCCTGAGAGATCTTTCTCTGGATCTGGGAGTGGCTTGGAAAGAAAACCAAAAAATCAAATTATTTTTTGTTCTTCTCTAGTGTGGTTTTACTGAAAGATGAGAGAGCCTGAGTTGGAGACAAGCCACATCCCTGAACCTGAGACAAACACCCCATGACCCTGTGAAAACATTTTTTAACTGCCAGTGAGAACTGCTTTGGTTTGTGTATGTTTTTGTGTTGTATTCTGTTTAAATCCCCATAACACTGGCCTTGTAAACACCGTTGAACCCAGGCCTAGTTGGCATCTACTCTGTAAATACAGGCTGAGGGTGAACATATTTCTGAGAAGAACATTGCTGCTCCAAAGAAAGCACTAACTGCAGCATGGATTAAACTAAATCTTGCTGGAATGGGCTGCAGACTGTTGCAAAGTATCATTGAAACCACCTTTACATGAGACTGGACAAAGTAATTGTATACTGTCATTACAATCTCCATAGACTCTACCTACTGGCTCCAAGAGACAGCTGACTGCTCTTGTCTGTTAGTGTGCTAACAGAGAGACAGCCATAACACTGGGTATCTCCTCTACACTACAGATTTACACGTGTTTTACTGCGTGGGTTGAGGGAATAACTTGTAACCTGGTAAATGGTTTTGTGTTTCAGAGGGTATTTGAGAGCTCTCTTGAAAAACAAGGCTTCGTTATGCTTTGCTGGAGGATCAGCTTCCAGCATCACCCCAGGGCTTGGGCTTTTACTGCTCTGTGCCTCCTTTGAAGATGACCCAGGAATTACACTCTGCTGGCCAGGAGAGACTGAAAGAGAAAAAAGAGCTTCAGGGCTGATGGCACATGGGAAAATGGATAGAAGTAAACAAGAGAGAGAAAGCTGGGCTGTAACATATGGTCTGCACACACACAGCATCAGAGGGACCTAAACGGTGCCTGTGCCAAAGCAACGGCTGCACGCCCAGCCCTGCCTCTCCTCCTCTGGAAGGAGTGAGATTTGAATGATTCATAGAATGTCCTGAGTTGGAAGGACCCACAAGGATCATCGGGTCCATCTCCTGTTCCTGCATATGACAACCCCACAGTTCACACCACATGTCTGAGGGCTTGTCCACTCTCTTCTTGAACACTGTCAGGCTTGGGGCCGTGACACCTCCCTGGGGAGCCTATTCCAGTGCTCCAGCACCCTCTGGAGGAAGAACCTTTTCCTAATGTCCAACCTAAACCTTCCCTGGCACGTCTTCCTGCCATTCCCTCAGGTTCTGTCAGATGCTGCCCTCTGGCCTGGCTTCTCCACTGGTGCCCACAGCTGTGGCCAAAGCCAGACACAGCAGCTGTGTTGTAACCAAGTCTACAAGAAGCTGGCGGTTGCTCCCTGTGGGAGCAGCTGTCTTCAATGCTGAGGCTGGATTTACAAGCCCACATCTTGATTGATACCACCTCCTGCTTCCAAACCACGTGAGAAAACTCCGTGGCTCCAAATTCTGAGGAGGTGAGATTCTGCCTTCTGCCTGCAGCAAGCATCAAGGCTGCTGCTGGCTGCTCAGCCCTACGAAGCACCAACGCTGGGCTGTGCTCTGTGCTGGGCGAAGGGCAGCGCTGAGCACCGCAAGGGCAGGTGGGCACTGGTGGGATGCCAGGGAGCAGGGAGGGAATGTCTCCACCAGAGCCCTCCCGAACACCTGCCTGGTGAGAGGTGAAAGCTGGCACCTGTGACACTGTACTGGGCACTGGTGAGGCCCCACCTCGAACCCTATGTTCAGTTTTGGGCCCCTCACCATAAGAAAGACATTGAGGTACTAGAGAGAGCGCAGAGCAGGTTGATGAAGCTGTTGAGGGGCCTGGAGCACATGTGTGATGAGGAGCAGCTGAGGGAACTGGGGCTGTTCAGCCTGGAGAACAGGAGGCTGAGGGGAGACCTTATCACTGTCTACAACTACCTGAAAGGAGGGTGTAGCATGGAGGGGGTTGACCCTTCTCCCAAGTAGCAAGTGATGGGACAAGAGGAAATGGCCTCAAGTTGTGCCAGGGGAGGTTTAAATTGGATATTAGGAAAAAATTCTGCACAGAAAGGGTTGTCAGGCATTGGAACAGGCTGCCCAGGGAAGTGGTGGAGTCACCATCCCTGGAGGTGTTTGAAAGGCTGAGATGAGGTTCTTAGGGACATGGTTTAGTGCTAGAGTTAGGTTATGGTTGGACTCGATGATCCTGAGGGCCTCTTCCAACCGAAATGATTCTATGATTCTTCCTCAGCACTGAGTTTTTATTCAAACAGCTTCCTCCTTGCCATTAATGGGAGTTTTGCCTTTGTGAGGCCTGAGAGGCTCGTTCAAGTTTACTTTGCTTCATCTTGCAAAAAGAAGCGTTTTGTCATTTCAAAATGGGATGTTGTCTAACTAGCTGGAAAAGGCCAGCATGCAAGAAAATGTCATGTAACAGGCTGCAAGAACACCACCAGCTCCTTGCTGCACTAGGACCTCAAACTTCTCATGAATAAAGCATACAAGTATTAAAACAAAACAAAAAACCTGGGTAAATACATATAAAACTCTCTCAAATCCCTGGAATAACTAGCAACCTAATATCAAGTATGGAGGATAGGAAGAAGAAGAAAATAATAAAAACCCCAAACAAATGTATTGAAAGTTGTTGATGCTTTCTTCTAGTTGGCTTTGGTTTATGAGCATTAATGTATTTTCCTACTTTCAGGAAACCTGTGGTTATAACATATGTGGTTATATACCTGGCAATCATAAACTAACATATTTTGCTGACTTTTTAAAGTTAAAAACAGGGTATTTTTTCTCACATTGTGAGAGTAGTTCTCCTTCAGGTGAGCTCAGCCCTGGCACAGCTTCATGGTCCAGTGAGCTGAGCTACAATGAAAACCACGGACAATGACACTTTGCTTTGAGGGTGTCTAGGAGCGCCCTCCTACATCAGCTTCTCACCTTTTCTTTAAAATCTCCGAAGAGATGATTTTCACCAAACTATCTGCTTCACTCTGCCACCTCATGTCCTTAATTTTTCTGGGCATTCTTCCCATTGGAGGCATTTGGAAAGGCAAGTGCTGGACTGCCCTGAAAGTCCTGGACACCCTTCAAAACTGATACCTGCATCCTTTTAACCACTGCACATTCTTCCTTCTGTGAAACTGTGATTTTTCTCCTTCTACTTGGGAAGCACCGTCAGGAAAAGAAATCCCCTACCGCTCTTGTTTGCAGACTCAGAAACACGTCTTTTCAATGGAAAGGCATTTTTCCAAGAGAAGAAATAACTGTGCACTTGCTTCTTTCTCTCTTGAGCTGATTTCCTGCCCGAAAAACACTGCAGCTGAAAAATGCTGATGACTATTTCTTAGGCTTTTTAAAAAATGTGCCCTTCTAAAATATATATTAATTGTTAAGTGCACTCATACTGCAGCTTTTAAAAAATGAATACAGCATTTGAAAGCCACCAGAGTGATTTTATATCTCCAGAAAAAGGTCACACCTACAGGACATCTCTGTCCATTTGACTAGCTAACGCTCTTGGGTAGCATAGCCAGGATCTCACTCTTCTCCTGTGTACAGCCGTGATGAGGGAAGTGATGATGATAAAGATCAGGGATTGGCACAAAAGGCTCAGCGTCCTCGTGGCCCTCCACCCGTTTCTTTGCAGCCTACTGTTTAACAGGTAAATAACAGCTTCTTTGGGAACAGGTTGTCTTCCTTCCAGTTTGTTTGGGCAGTGCCTAGCACAAGGAGCCCGACTGTGTTTGCTAGGTGCTAAATAAATAATGTCAATAACAGCCAACAGTATCACCAACCCTTCTGTCAACGGGGCAACACAATCCACAGGCAGGTGCTGCTCTAGTATAGAGACAGAAGAAGTAAGATTATTCCCAAAGTGCCCATATGGAGAGCTTCCTGAGGGAAAACTAAGTGACCTTTAAAAAAATGGTTTATTTTCATGAAAATAGTTGCATTTTTTTTTCCCTCATTAAAACAAAATAATAAAAACCTGAAGAGGTTAATTATTATTAATTTTTGTGTTTGCTATCATGCTGGAATTCTCTGCTGTAAGGGTGACCAAGCGCTGGCACAGGTTGCTCAGAGAGGTCACAGGGTCTCCATCCTTGGCGATACTCAAAACCCAAGTGGATGTGGCTCTGAGCAATCCACAGCAGCCGGCCCTGCTCTTAGCATGGGCTGGACTGAATGTTCTCCAGAGAAATCTCCAGCCTCAGCTGTTCTGTGACTCTTGGCGCCTGAAGCTGGGTACCTCTCAGCCAGAACGTGCTTTATGACACTTCCCATGGGATACCGCAGCCACAGACTCCCACAAGGACCCCTAGGGAGGGGAGACGGTGCTGGTCTCTATGTCCAAGCCACCCAGGTCCCTGGGACATAGGGTATGGCTGTGCAGGAAGAGGCACTCTGAGGCATCACAGTGACATTTGGAAGGTTTCAGGATTTTGAGGAAAATCTCTGGCCACATTTTTTTCTTTACGGCTTTGTATGCTCTGAGTCCATCAGTTATCGGTGCTGGCATTTTTTCCCTTCCTCAGAAAATCAACGACAAAACCAACCAGAGCATATTTCGCACCATCTCCAAGAAGCAGCTGCCTGCTGCTGGAAACCAGAGCAGTGTGGAGTGACAGATACATCTTCCTTTGTGTTGACACCCCTTTCTTCAGCATCATTAAAAGGAAAATGAACTGAAAACATATTCAAAGACACAAATCACCACAGTCTCTCAGATCTGAGATGGGAGAGAAACTCCGCTGACAAACCCCACGTGAAGCCTGAAGCTGCCTCTGTTTTCCCTAAGCCTGATACACTGATGGAGAGAGACACAGCCAGGGAAGCTCCCACAGCATTTTTGTTCATTTTTGGCCTTGCTGCTGAGTCTACAGGGCCAGTCCTAAGCTGGAGCCAGCAGTGTGCGTGGGTGACCACGGGTGCCTATGAGCTGGCCTTTCCGACCCCTCCTCATGCAGGGCTGGAAACAGCACTCTGTTATTCCTTCTTTTTCCTATTAAAAGCCGTCCTTGCTGTGATGAGCTCTGTGCCACCCCCTGTAAATCCCCATGCCCACCAGGCTGCCTCCTTGCTGTAATCTGCTAATCAGCCATAAAAGTTACATTTCTATAACCAGCACTTTGCTCTTAGGGTGTTTTGGTGAAAAACTAAACATTCAAGCTCTTGTCTTTCAGACATCTGATATTTGCTAATCTTCCTATGATCTGTTTTAATCCTTGCTAGAGTAAATGAGAGATAAGGGGATCTTGCTGATCCTTATATAGGAGTGCCCTGTTAGTTCTGTGCAATTATTGTCCCTTTCCTTAGTTTCTCTTGCTGTATAAAATAAAGCAAACTTGGCTTTAATTCTGCATGTCAAGAAATGTAAAGTTATGATTTTATATAAATAATATATAATTTTATATAAATTTTTTTTATAATTTTATATAAAAAGCTGCTGCTTTTTGTTTTAGTCTCTCTGAAACACAAAAAAGGGCAACAAATTAAGCAACATTTCCACTGAAAGGAAAAGGCTTTCTAATGGCTTCATCTGCTCCAAAATGCTTGTAAGAGCACAGACAGCAGATCTGGTAAAGCAGTTCACAATTTTCAGATGTCAGCAAATGACTGTTGTTGGAATAGCTATTTGTGCAGACTGCAAATCCCCTCCCTTTTATAATGTATGGTGATCTACCTGGAACTTATTAAACAAGAATTTGTTCATCCTACAGGTGCCAGTAATACCTGAGCAAACAAGCAGATATTTTATTATTATTTGTTAGCAAGCTCTCCCTAGGCAGTAAAGCAGACCAGAAGCATGATGAGTCACCGTGAGACATCAGTGATGCTGCCTCATGTGCAAAAACTGATAGTCATATTTTAGACTGAAAATAATTTTTCTGTTGGTATGTTGTCCAGCATGTGATGGTGAAGTAATAATTTACTTTCTTCTGAAGTAATGAGGAGGAAAATTTCCTAGAATAAGGTAAACTAGTCTGAAATGCCCGATTTCTTCTCATGGTATATGGGCACAGAGATCAGTTTCAGGATGCCAGATGTCCTCCTAGGTAATCCAGTGTCAATAGTAAGGCCCCATATGTTCTCCTGCTCCAGTAAAGTTATCATTTAAATGGTTAACTTTTAACTTTGGATACACACCTGCAATTCATCTAGTGAAGAGATTTATGCTTGCGTGTTGAACCATGAAAATATGTTAAAATTGAAGATGTCCCCTCCTCATTAATGTATACAGAAATGCTACAAACTCACCCCCTGACACAGGTACACTATGTTCTACAGCTTTAGAAGAAATACAAGCAGAAGAGAGCACGGAGATATGCTGGGTGCTACCTCTTCTTATCATGGCTTGTGTTAACTCACTGCTTGGGACTTCAGTACAGGATATCCTTACAGTAACCCTTTATTTTATCTTTTTGAGATTTTCCATTTATGATTTTAGAAACCAGATCTTTAATCATCAGCAACTGTGCAACTTGTGCAACTTCTGCTCAAGCTGCAAGTACATCTTGGGGTTGTGTGGGTATCAATCAGAGAGGCTTATGTGCAAAGTAAGGAGCAGGACCCTGAACCACAGCTCCCAGCAGAGAACATACACTTATTTTTTAAAGAAAATAAAATCTTATTCATGAGCCAAGCAGAGCAACAGAGGGACACAGTACTGCAAGAATGACTGTCAGGAGGCTAAATACTACTGTTCTTACTGTGATTAAAGGACTACCTGAAATCAACAGGGTTTAACTTGTCTATAAAACCACAAGCATGATGTTTAGAGACGTTTAGCACCAACAGCTGACATTGATTTCCACTGGAATCCAGGAGGCTCAGTACTTTATAAAAATCAGACTCCACATGTTATCAGGGTTTTATTACGGTGAATAACTGAGTAGTTAAGCTTTAGCATGACTTTTATCTGCTCTCTATAACAACGCTCATTAGCTACCTGCTTTGGAATCTCTCTGATCTACATGCTTGACCAGCAGGACCCAATAAATGCAAAAAGGAGAAATGATGTTTCCTGTAGATCAATACCTGTTAAATGTTTAAGAGAGTACACCCAGTACCAGAATTTGCTACAATTACACTCCAGTCAGCTTTCCCTCAAAGACTGCCAGTGTTTAAGAGAAACCTGTATTATCCCAGCTGTCCTTGGAAAGCCCTCAGCACTAACACAGTCCAACAGGGAACGCAACCAGGCTCACTCCCTTCCTGAGGTTTTATCAATAAGTCCAAACGTTAATAAAAACATAAACTTCAGCACAAGCTTCCTCTCCAAGTTTCAAAGTCACCAGGACTTGCTGCTTCTGCCACGAATCCTTTCTATAAGCAACAGGCTTCTGTTTCCTTTGTATCCCACTCCAACTCAATCAGACCCACTGGAGGTGAACCTGTCAGCAGCACCTTTGTGTCCTGGTGCAGCATTTAGCTCCTGTCCTTAGACTAATTCGGCAAAGTTGCTCTGAAGGCAGGGAGAGGTCAGAGCCTGCTATGACTTACAGGCAGAGGGTCTCCAGCTGACCAGGAGCAATGCTGCTGGGCAGGAGAAGCAAGCAAGGCATCGCAGCAGCTCAGCTACTTGGCAGCATCACAAGCTCTACAAATCTTCTCTGTGATTTTCAAAGTACGGATGATTGGAGATGGGTGTGAGAACAAAAATCATAGGTGGCCAGGGTCTGTAGTACTAGTGACCCATTACATGTCAGAAAGCTGCTTTACAAGACATCCTGTGTTACTGAAAATAAAAAGCATAGATTTAAAATAAATTGCTCTGTGCTTAACAAAAATGAAAATCACTTGATCTTTGGCCTCATTATTTCAGTTTCTCTGGGAAAGCAGAAGACCATATACTTACTTAGTCTCTTGTATCTAAATAACTCCTTCTACAATGGAGCTACGGTCTCTAAACTAGTAATGACAATACAACTAAAGAACTGCTATGGCATTTAAGCAAACTATTTTTATGGAGTAATGGAGAATTATCAAAAGTCTTGACTATTTTCACTGGTGCTGAAACAGGCATCCATTTAAACGGTGCTACTTCAGCCACGGCCAAAACCATGAAAAGCTACAGCCCAACACCTGCAGGCCATGAGGGGAATGTGGGTGGGAGAGGGAGAAGCCCCAGGAGATGAGAGCTGCTTCTGTCAAGGCAGGAACCAATGCAGACACATGTGGCACCTCCTCCACACACTCCATCCCCAGGTTTCAGTAGGTTTCTGTGACTTTTTCCAGTGCTGCAGATAATTTGTGTAGCAAGAAGAAACAACAACAGGAGCTGTACACCAAAATGTTTACTCTGGCCATACCACGTTAACTGGGAATAATACGTGTGGACAAAAAACCATGCTGAAGCGGAACGCTGTATTACCAAATTAGACTGAAGATCAGACCAAGGTCATTAAGGCTTTTAAGAGTGATGTGATAGGTACATCACAATGTAAGTATTACCATGTTCTCAATGACGGGGTGAAAGAAGCCCAGCAAAACTTTTTAACAACCTTCACACCTTGAATGTGGGTCTAATGCACGTATGCTCAACAGACCCAGGCAGCGAGCACCACCAGCTCTCCTCCTACATGTGGGGAAAGAGGCAGGAAGGGCATGACGTGTGCAGCTGCCATCAATCACGACTGACATTCCTCCTAAATGAGAGTCTGTAACCTCACTTGTCGTTTCCCATTACTCACAGCTCAGCATGTCCTGACAATGATTAAAAAAAACCCAACAAAAACCACTAGTGGAAAGCATGCAATTACTGAAAAAGTCAGGAACATGTGAAAGCTGCTTTATCATGGCTGTAAAGCAGAGTGTAACTGCAGGAGCGTGGGTACCACAAAGGTACATCCAGAAGGACGGTATATCATGCCATGCCACAAGCTAGAAGACAGTGGGTGGCAGAGTCAGATTTCATTGCTACAAGATACTCAAAATATTGTAATGTGTGCTTAAATAATTAATTTGGCATGGTAATTGCAATTTTACTGTAAAATGGAGATGTGTGACTATTACTGAAGCCTGTGGGGAAACAAAGATAAATGTCCTTCTCCAGAGCTCACATCATCGAATAACTGGATCGGGAATAGGATCAAGGACTGCTGACACCTTCCTCTGCTGCAGCCACTAGATCACGTTGCCACAGACGGAGAGTCCTCTGAGTGTTGGAGGTCATCTTCTGCACCAAGCAGGAAAACATAGCCTGCTCCATGGGAGGACAGAGAACAGCGTGGCTGGGACAGCCCCTTCGCTGAAGAGGGGAGCTGGCTGCACTCCAGGAATAGAGGAGGGGTGAGCACTACGGACACAGGAGTTATTGAAGGCAAAAGTAAACGCTGGCACAAGCACTGACAGTAAACTGCTTTAAATGTTCATGGATAAATTTACACTGGAGATGAGAAGAAGGAACCTCACATCCTTACTTGGAAGTGGGAGGATGAGGGCAACAGAGGAGGGGAGAAAGACGAAGAAACCCATATCTTCCATAGTTCAAAGACAAAGCCAGCTTTTTTTTAGGATTGCTAGCATATGGCTCTGGCAATAGCAAGTAACTGCTCTGTATTAACCAGACCCCACTGTTGTATTTGCTGTGCTACTGAAGAATTATTCTCAAAATGCACTGAGGTCCTTCACTTTGCATTTCTCTTTCCTTTATTTTTTTCTTTATTGCTCCTTCCTTCTTTCTCTCACACCGATTACAAGTGCCACGAGATTCAAAGCCCCAGGAAGTCTGCTGCCACTTGGTCTCATTCCACATGTGATATTTCTACAGAGACTAATACATATCTTTGAATGACCAGCCATGGGCTTGAAAAACTTGCAGTTCGCCAGAAACATAAAAAAGTGTTTCAAGCCAGGCTAGCCCATGTGCACACAAACTGCCTGTGAAGAGTGTTTAATTTAGCTCTAATTTGTGATAACATCATTATCACATGGACTTAGTGTGCTAGTCACTATACTGACACAAGCCAAAAAAGGCCACTTCCCTCCCAGAGAAATCAAAGCATAATTAGGGATACGTCAATATTTGCATCAGGCAAGGGTGCAAAGAGCTCTCTGCTGAAGACTTGGGTGCAACCACCAGACCAGCAGTGAAGAACATGGGCGTTGCTGGACAAAGTGACAGCCCCAAAATGCCAGTGGTCCTGGCTGGTCAGCAAAAACTAGAACATTCAAATGTAAGGCTTGCTTTTCAAAACACCAGCGGGTTTCAAAGGCAGTAGGTTTAAAATGTCAGCAGAGTGCCACATTATCTATACCACACTGTTATTTTTAGCCATCTGCGGCTCCATCCTCCCACACTCATTTTCCTCTGGAGGCTTCCACACCTTTAGTTTCCCCCCTGCCACGGTCACCCAGCCTGTTTCTCGCAGATGAAGTGCTCACCCTTTGCTCTCCTCCCTGCTGGTGCCTCTGGCAGCGCTCACCCAGCAGAGCTCGTTAGTGCCTCTGCTTCAAGCAGCACATCTTTGCGAGGGACTCCTGAGTCCTTATCTGAGTTGTGCTCTGGTTATCGGGCAGGTGCAGTCGATGAGAACAATCAGAGCCAGGCTGAGAACCCACAGTGCAGGAGAGAAAAGAATAAGGGGATTAATTTTGGTGTGGGAGGAAAAGGGAGGTGTGAAAGGAAGGGGAGATAGCTGCAGCATCCATATCTTCAGGGCAGAGCTGCTGTATCTGAAATGCATTTTAAGGCTTATACAGATCAAGAATGGAAATAAGCCATATTTGTATCAGCTGTGGTCAGACAGCTCCTTCCTGATGGGATGCTCCCTGCCTCCTGCCTTGTAGCACCCCACTTGTTACTCAATCATTTTCCAGGTACCCACAGAGGACCCAAGGAGGACTTCTCCCTTTCTGCCAACACGGCAGCAGCTTCTCTGCCCTTTATTCATCCATATCTGACAACAGCTCCCTTCGGTTCTTCTTTTTTTTCCAGTTTTTCCTTCTCATTCCTTGATTCTGCCTGACCTTGTGACAGAGAAATGTGGAGACTTATCAAATGGTTTCCCTAGCTCTCCTTCACACAGAGATTTCTCTTTAAGCCCTGAGCGCCAGAGTGGCCTCAGCTCTTTCCTCCTCCCCGCACCTCGTTTTGTTAATATCTTCTGCAAGCATGTCACAAGCTTTTCTGCTCAAGCTTCCTCTCACTTTCTAGGGTAACTCATGTCCCCTTTGTGACTCCCAATAGCGTTGCTGGACAAGCACTTTCAGGTCCTCCTACACCTTCTTCCTTTGCCTCCTGTGCACACTCTACCTATTGTATTGCCACCATTGTTCTCATTTCCGTCTTCATTCATGTAGTATTTTTTGCTTGACAATTTTCAGTCCACTACATACAATCTCACTCCTCACAAGAGATAGGATCATATAGGTTATACAAACACGTTATACGGACAGATCTTATGTGCCCAAAAGCATGTCCATTTCGCCCTGATTCTGTCTGTTGGTCTAATATGAACATTACCTCTGCCAACCAAACCTTGCCCTCTTAAACCCTTGATCATCACGGCTACAACCCCAGTCTTCTCCTCAGCGCACAGCCCCTGCAGTGATTAGCTCAAGGATGGTCCTCCACCTTCAGCTGATGGCATCTCAACCCTCCAGGTTGACCTCATGTCAGAGATCAGTCCCCTGCAAATGGAAATCCCCTCTTCCCTGATCCTGCGGTAAACACCAGATTTTAGCAAATAACACAGAAAACCTTATTGCAATGGACCACCTGTGTATTTTCACCAAATTCACAAAAAAACCCCAAACCTATTATACAAGAAGTTTTAAGGAAAGATAAACAATCCCCCTGATAGGTCACATCTTCAAGAGGGTCGGTGAAATAATATGACAAGGGTGGTGATTAACTCTCACCACAAAGGAAAATGTTGAGCTGATGTAGGCAGCATATAAAATTCCCCACTCTCTTTATGAGTCAGGTAAGCTGCCAGAAAGTGGAGGTGGAATCCGTGGGATGAAGCTGTTTTCATTCCAGCCAGTTAGTAGTATGCTTTTTGAAAGACAAAAAAAAAATCTAAAAATTAAATCAGATTTTTTTTTTTTAAGCTAAAACTCTTATTTAAATAGCAAAATCTAACATTTGCCCTTGATCCCCAATGATGCTGTTTGTAGTCAGTGATATTCAAAGGGAAATAATATTAAACAACTCCATTCCCTACCTCCTGAGGTTAATGTTGCGTTTTTGGGTTATGCATCTTTTCTTCTGTCTCCCACCCAATGCATATGATCCTGCAGTCACAGCTCTCTCCTCTCCCTCTGGCTCCAGAAGAAAGAGCAGCTGACAGCAGAGAGCCCAGTCTCGCCCCACACAGAGCCCTTTTCAGAGGCAGAGCTTATCTCTGATGAGGGAAAAAGCATTTCTCTCCCAATAGCTGCACAGAAGGGGCTTAACAAATGCACAAAACAAAACAATGGGGAAAAAAAGAAAAGCATTTGGTGTGGCCTTATTTTACATTAGCCTAGGATTCACTGGATAATTCAAATAGATGGTTGTGTCCCTTACCTAAAATTGTAGACTTTTTCTTATAAAAAATCAGAAAGTCAGAAATGTGAAGAAAACGCCAGCAGTTCAGGGGGTTACAGTTCTCCTCCGGGACTGTCAGTGGCAGCACAATAACTGCGCTGTTCTCAGTGCAGCCTGCGTGAGCTGCTTTCTCACTTCTGAATTTAGGAACATTTTCCACATACTTAATTCTCCAGTCTACCCCATGCGTGCGTTTGAGGATGGGCAGGAGCTGCGTATTTCAGGTGCTGAGAAAGGCATGCAATAGGATCAGACTATCAACATGAGTTATTTCTTTGTTTCAGCTGGAGAACGCAAGATCTGCAGTGGGGACACATGTATGCACATATATGGGTGCAAATGGAAGTCAGGAGAAAGGATGCGGGATGACAATGAGCAAAGGAAAAGTGTGGGGAAAAATTCTCAAGAGGAAGGTACAGCAAGGTAGCGGACTGAAGTGAGATGTCAGAAAGGAGAAAGCAAGATGGTATAAAAACCAGGACAGAAAAGGAGAAAGAAAAAAAACAAAGGAAGAAGAAGATATATGAAAGAGGACAAAAATGAGAGAAAAGGTGTGAGTGGAGAAAAAGTGGAAAGAAGGGAGAAAGGGAGAAGGTAAAGTAAGCAGCACAATCTTTAGAAAGACAGAAATACTGAAGCATAAATAAGACACAGACAAGAGAGAGGTAGAGAGTCATTAGAAGATGGAAAGACCTTGCTCACCAGAGAAGATGTGAAATGAGCAGTTGGAGAAAAAAAATCACCTGCCAGAACAGTGCTTTTGAGAGTCACGGGTGAGAGGTGCTGCTGCCCCAACGAGGGACAGTCAAGCTGTGGGAAGTGACAGACTAAACCCAAGGAGAACAAAGGATGGGGCCAGGAGAAGACAAACAATACCCTTGTACTAGGTAGCTGCCTTTTGTCTAAAATAGAAATCTTGAAGGTCATTGAAATTGCCACTAAGACTTTATATCCGAAACTTTTTTTAAAAAACCCCTAATTTTTTCCAATATAATCCTCCTTCCTCCTTCTTCTCTCCCAATGTTGAATTAAATTAATTACTGTACACTCCACAGTTAATACCTCCCTGCCAGGGAAGAAAACCCCAGACACCATTATGCCTAAAGCAGATCTTGCTCTCTGGCTCCCTTTGCCTATAGAGGCTTCTGTAGAAATATTTCAGTAGACAAAGTAGATTTCCTGCAGCTCCAAAACTACCATGATGGAGCTGGGTGTCATGAGCAGGATGAGGAAAGAAAG
Source organism: Nesoenas mayeri (assembly GCF_963082525.1). Lineage (NCBI taxonomy): Eukaryota > Metazoa > Chordata > Aves > Columbiformes > Columbidae > Nesoenas > Nesoenas mayeri. Next base: position 17,251,366 of record NC_137541.1, read on the forward strand.
AGGAAGCAAAGAGGGGTGTACACTCAGGGAAAAGGCTTTGTTTTTCATAATTAGGAAATCTTACCAGTATATAGGGAAAAAAATTTGCTGCTGGTAAGTACTCTGTGACTCTTTTGCACATCGAATAATAGGAACAAAAGAGGAGAGTGTGGGGAGTACATTAATGTTATCAGATTCTTTCTGTTATTAACATGTGTTCAGTGTAATAAAAACATAATTGGGAAAACAGCACACTACAACACAACTGCTATGGAGGCTCTAGAGTAAAAACCCCAGGAAGGTCAAATGGTGTTCCCAGGGAAGCACCAGTCTGAGAAACCAGAGCTTTATTAGTAGTAGCAGGAGCAACATATGGAGATGAATGAAACGGTGTTTGTAAATGTGATATGCAATTGCACGTTTTCGCTTGGCTTTCCTTTTTCACAATCTGACTCAGCCTCCACATGGCTCCACTCCACCATCCATCTTTTGATTCATAAATTCTTGATCTCAAAAAATAAAGAGTTACAAAGCCAGCATGCAAAGGGCATGAGATGATGTGAAATACGATGACACTGGTGAGCAGAGAACGTGCCATCAGTCACCTCCCTGCAGACGGACAAATGTGCCGGAGCAAAGCAGCAGAGCCAGGGCCATCCCTGCCGGGGACTCACTGGAGGATGCTCCGCAGCAACCCACGGCTCCCCTGCGCTGCGCTAGAGCCAGGCGCTGAGGCAAACAAATCTATTACAAAACTGTATAATATTTCTTATGCTGCACAACAGCCACTCCGTTAGGCAGTCCCTGCATTGCCAAACCCAGAAGACGGGACATGAGAGCAATGAGAAATAACAGGGCTTCTTAAAGCATATGCTCCCTGTATATGTAAGCTACGGAGAAGAGATCAAGGTTAACAAAAAGCAGTGCCAAACACAGCATTGCGTGAGCAATGGTGTACAGCCCTATATGTCTACTAAATAACTACCAAACATGCATAGTGTTGACACAGAGGTGTCCATACGCAGGAACGACCCTACGGGACTGGGCTCCCCAGCGTGTGTGGTGAGGCTGCGTTCCGCCAGCCGAGCCCCGGCCCCGCTGTCCCGCAGCAGCCCCGCACTGCGCGGCCCCCGGCACAACCCGGCTCGGGCACGTGTTCGCCTCCAGCCCCCGCTTAACCGGAGCGCAATTAGTTACGATCACAGCAAAGCACGGGCAAAGCTACCGCCCTGTCTGTGCATTTATCGAGCCGGAGCACAGCGAAGCCCCGCTCCTGCCACAATGCACGGTACCGCTCCCCGCACATCGCACTACGGTACAGGCTGCATGACAGCACAGACAGCGCAATCCCCGCTGCAACGCATATAGCGGAGGGCGGCACAGACTGCACCATAAAGAGCCAGCACAGTATGGAGGATCTTGCCTGCTAGGCGTCTGGACTCCTCCGCCGGCGAGCACCAGGCGCCGGCGCGGCGCAGGGCAGGTGCACGCCGGGCGCGGCGGCGGGGCTGGGGGGTTTCTCGTTGCCGCTCCGCGCAGAACCTGCGGACGCCGCGCCGGGCGGACCGCGGGACCCGGCGGCCGCGGGCGCTGGGGCCGGGCCGAGCCTGCGGGACGCCTCGCTCTGCGCCGCCGCCGCCCTCCCGCGGGCCGGGCCAGGCCGCGCCGCCCGCCCATCGGCCCCGCCCGCCCCCGCCTCTGCGGGCTCCCGCCGCGGGGCCGCCGGGGGCGGGGCGGGCGCTCGGCGCGGCCCCGGCGAGCGGCTCGGGAGCTGCGGCGGCGGCGGCGGCTGCGCAGGGCGCTCGGTACGGCCTCGGTGGAGGCGGACGGGTACCTGCTGCCGCCCGAGCCCGCAGCGGGCAGGGGCGCCGCGCTTTGTCCGGGGCTGAGCGGGCCAGCCCGGCCCCGGCGGCGCCCGGCCCACCGCAGCCCAGCGACCGGCGGCTCTCGGGGCGTCGCCTGGCTCCGGCGGCCTGGGCACCGCGGGGAGCGTGAATGAGAGTTTGCTCCGATTTACGAGCAGGGTGAGTGCCCCGCCGGGCCGCCTCTCTGGGGAAATAATAGCTTTTTTTTTGTCCAAACCTTTCTATCCCCAGCCCGGCGCCGACCTCTCCGGGCCGGGGCAGCGGGGACTCGCTGGTCCCGCGGGCTGGGGGACAGACGCGCCCTCTCGTCCCAGGGACGGGAAACCCCTGCGGAGGGCGAAGGGGGCGGCGGGGAGCGGACCGGGGGCTGCGGGGGGAGCCCGGCCGGTGGTTCAGTCTTTCTGGGCCTTCACGCGTTTGCGGGAAACGAGAGACAGTCCCCGTGGGCGCTGGGGGCGCCCGGCTGCCCCGCTCCGCTCCTCCGGGGCGGGTGAGCTCCTCTTCTCCCCTCCCCGCTCCCCTCCGGCACGAAGGGCTGCGGGGACGGGGTGCATCACCGCCGCCGTCCAGGTGAAACGCGGGGCCAGGAGTCACAGGCTGTAGTAAACACCGCGTACGTGGGGTGGCGGTGAACCTGGTAAAGGTCACATCTTTGTGTACAAACGCAGCTCGTCCTCGCTGGTCTCCCGTGTCGTTGGTGTCTTGGGGACCGTGTTGTGGCCACTGGTGTGCAGACGCGAGCTGCATCGCACCCACCGTTACCCTCTCCTGCCCCCTCCAGACGGGCTGGCGTCTGGGGGGCATCCGATTTGGAAATAAGACCTGGTAACGTTGTCTGTGTTGTGAATTTTGATTCTTGAGCTTTAGCTAAGCCTGGCTGAACTAGGAGCCGGCCACATGTTCATATTACGTAGTAACCAGCAATCTACCCGTCCCTCAAATCACGCAGTGTCTGGATGTATCTCGATGTGGAGCAGTGAGGCACGGCGGTGTTGGAGGAGCAGGAGCAGAGAAGCGCTGCTGGAGAGCTTGCTGTCAAGAGGCAGAGGGTGGCAGGTCCGTGGTGCTGGGCAAATGGCTGGATTACAGTCCAAGCTGTCAAACCGGGCTCCATCAGAAAAGATCTGATAGGTGTGCACATTTGTCGTGAGCCTCCTGCGGGTTGTTGCTGGGCTTGAACGCATGTATGGGGCAAACAGGTGACAATAACAGCTTTTTGTCATGTTTTCGTGTCATGCTTCATTACTACAGCTGCAGAGTTTTAGATTGAGTAGATGTGGTTCTGTTAAGCTTGTGTGAATGTGGAATGAATGATGGACAAGTTCTCAGGGATTGCGTTTCCAGTGGCGGGTAAGAAGTGGGTGGGCAGGGGAAATATTTAATCAAGTAGGGATCCCTGGTGCCTGTGCTCTGCACTATCTGACAGTATCCTGCCTTAGTTTTTAAGATGCAATAAGTAGTTTTGTTCCTCAGAGGTGTGAGCTGTCTTAAACATTTTTAATGCCGTATCTAGTTAACTAGTTATTCAAAAAGGAGGGCTTTTTTTTAGTCCTAGTCTGTGTTTTGAAGCTGATATTTAAAGTACTAGCTGTGAAGCTGCTAAAATATAAAATTAACTGATGGTGTTATGATACCAAACTGTGCAAAAATCCCTGAAAGCCTCAGTTATGTTCACTGTTTTTCATATGGTGGCCACAAGTATGTTTGGCTCATCCCTGTACCATAATAAAGGTGACTTTGGGCTGAGGTGCCAGACCAAATTGAAGAGGAGCCATGTCATGTTTCCGGCTCTGCAGGTAAGCTCTCAGAGGTTGTTTTGGCTTGTGGCAGGTGCGACTAACCTGAGCTTAGGTGTCAGACTGATGGGTTTGTTTTTTTTCTTCTGTGGCACTCCTGAGACCTGGTCTGCTCAGCACATCCTGGGTCACAGGGGGTGGCTGTTGGGAGGCACAGGGGGGGGTTTGGTACTTCTTGAACGTACGCGTTCCTCTCCTTGGTGTGGTACGGCTTCTGCTGTGGCTGAAGGCATCACCCAGGCTTTGACCTCCCTCCTATCCCGCCTTGCCAGCATCGCTGTGGCCTGGTGACCTGACGTCAGCGCCCGCGGGGGAGGGAAGAATTAAGGGCAGCAGCTGGGAAAAGCCTGTCCTGGCTCTGTGCTTCGGTGGGACCTGGTTTTGGAGGCGCTGGCAGACGGGAGATCCCGACTGGGGAGGCAAAATCAGGGGGCTGACACACAGCCCTGCTGTTGTCCTGACTGGGAACTAATTCCCAGTGATGTACAGCAGGTAGCCAGTGCAGAAGCTCTGCCTTGGCCCTACCCCTTCTCCTCCTCCCGCTGTCTGGTATTCAAAGCTTGCAGGAGCTGAAGTTCATTATAAGAGTGAGTGGCTGGGGCAATATTAGATGCCAAAGAGATTAAATATTTTTTGACATCTGGGTAGAAGAAAAAACCAACAAATAACTTCAATACTTTATTTTGGTAAGGGAACTTCTGCAGTGTCTGAGAAGTGATTAGTGCTGCTCTTAAAGGTCAAATGTACTTCTGGGATGTGGAACATTGTGGATGTATATGATGTGGATACATACATATACTATGTATATATGTTGTGTCTTCAGCATCATTCTGATACCTGAGTATTCATGCCTTAATACAGAGACTTCAGAGCTAAGGAGGAACATTAACTGTTTAACCTCCAAAGCCATGACAGATCTATTGGAAAATTAGAAAAGACCTCATTTCACCTCGTTTTGTCTGCTGAAAAATCATGCTTTGTGTTTTGACTCGGTCACCACCAAATCCATAAAGATTCTTGAAGATATGAAACTGTGTTTTGTGGGGTATATGGTCCCATTAACAGTTTTATGATTAATATATTTTTATTTAAGGTGTAATAGATCACATGTCCTGATGTTTTGTTTCTTATAGGCCTGGAAAATAAATGCTATATAGCAATGCTTGAGTCAAGGGCAACATGTACCTTGCTGAATTTTTTGGGTTAAAGCTATGTGGCTATTCAGTGGCTTGTCCCGGTCTCTTCTTCCCACCAATATGTATCAGGCTTAGCAGTGATAGTCTTTTTGAAGTCACCAAAGCCCTGGCTATTACCAAAATACTCCAGTGTTATGTGCAGAAAAATCTGCCATCCTGAGTTTCAGGCTCTCTTGTCCAAACTTGACTGTGTCAGGCCCAAATAAAGTACACAGTTTTCTAGGTTTATCCTATAGCACTCTTTACTTTTCCTTCTTACATGGATTTTTCTCAGCTAAATAATATCTGCATGGCAGCATCCATGCTGGGAGGACAGGTGACTTCCTCTAATGTGTTATTTTTGTGACACAGAGTTTAATTGGAGTAAAAGCTGTTGACAGTAGTGCTTGATCAGGGCTTCCAAAAAAGATTCTCTGACCACTGCCCTGGCCTTGCATGGTGGCAGGTAAATCCATAAAATAATCTGTGCACAAAATTATAGCCATCAAATGTAGCTTTTAGGTCATAATGTTGGGTGCTTCCAGGCTTTAAGTGTTTTGATCTTTCAAGTTTTTTAACAAATGCAGGTTTTCTCTTTTCATCTTGTCGTCGTTGTTGTTGATATGAGGGATGAGGATAAAATAAAGAAGTTGTGCCTCTTCCTCGAAGATCAGAATTTATTAAAACAGTTATAGGTTAGTGATGAACTCACCTTATATTTTAGTGAGTTAGTGCTGCTTTTTGTTATGACATAGGAAAATGAAGTAAGAATTCTTTGAAGCCACTTCAGGCTTCATAAATATTAACAGGCTTTGCAGTCTTCACACAGAGTAAGTCTGGATGTTTATTCTTCACCTTAATAGTACAGTTTCTTTTGCACAGTAAATTTTCTTGCTTTGACTAAACTGAAAGAGCAGTTATCAGATGCAAACTAAAAATGCCGTATTTGTGGTTAGGAGCACTCTTGCTTGTTCTTCCCCTTCTCTAAGACACAATCTTTTCTCCTGCTACACACTTTGGTAGCAGTATTAATAGATTCAATTCTGTGACTGAAGAGATGAGATCTTCAGAGATTCTTAAATGATTGAAGATGCAGCTATTTGCTTCTGAAAATAGTGGAAGATAAAGATTCCCAACATGTTCAGTTGCATTTGAAAAGTCCTTTCTATTTGCATCTTGGGTCACCATATGTGTGTAATACTTGCCTGTGCTAATGAGGGAAAAAAAACATTGGCAGTATTTTCTAAACATGCTTTCAGAATACTTAAAATTGTCTCTTTTAGTTCAAAAGCTACATTTGCATCTCAGTGGAAACTGAAATTGCATTTGTACAAATGACCAGTTAACTCAGCAAGTTCTTTGTGGTGGTCTGTGAAGACCACATTGCCTGTTCTAGATATACATCTTAACAAGAAGGCATCGAACTTAGTGTAAAACTTGTTCTAGGCATCTCATCAGTGACTGAAGCAATCTAGTCTTTCTTATTTCACAGAATAGTTAAGGTTGGAAGGGACCTCTGGAGGTCATCTGGTCCAGCCCCCTGCTCAAGCAGGGTCACCTAGAGCTGGTTGCCTAGGCCCATGTCTGTGTGGCTTCTGAGTATCTCCAAGGATGGAGACCCCACAGCCTCCCTGGGCAGCCTGTGCCAGTGCTCGGTCACCCTCACAGTGAAATAGTGTTTCTTGATGCTCAGAGTGAACCTCCTGTGTTTCAGTTTGTGCCTGTGGCCTCTGGTCCTGTGACTGGGCACCACTGAGAAGAGCCTGGCTCCAGCTTCTCTGCACCTTCCCTTCAGGTATTTATGTACATTGATGAGATCCCTCTGAGGCTTCTCGTCTCCAGACTGGATAGTCCCAGCTCTCTCAGCCTTTCCTCACAGGAGAGATGCTCCAACCCCTTCATCATCTTTGTGGCCCTTCATTGGACTCTCTCCAGTCTGTCCATGTGTCTCTTGTACAGCGCAGCCCAGGACTGGACACAGTGCTCCAGCAGTGACCTCACATTTCCCAGTATGCTGTAAAATAAGAAACTTCTAAAGTAAATTTTGAGCTTTTTTTTTTTTTTTTTTAAATTTTTTTAGGATGCAGGTCCTAGAGGTCACTTTGGTGCTCGAAGTTACCGATACAGCTTCTCTGAGTACTTTTGCTCTTCCATAAGAGCTGATGTTTCTTGTTAAAGAAAACCCAGACACTTCAGCCCTCTTTCCCTGATGCCATCAATGCAGGCTCTGACAACTCTTTTGACTTGTGATTAAGGGATTTATGACTAGGTTGGCTGGCCACACATGCCCAATAAGTGTCATCATTAGATCCTTAGTCACTGGGGTACGTGTTTTTCTTGGGGTGCATACATAGGAACTGCTGTCTGAAACAGAGCTGGTTTCAGTTTTGAGTGAATGCTTGCTTATGTTTGTGAGGACTCATCTTTACTGGGGGCTGGTTTGGTTCTCCAGCAGCCATCCCGTGCTGGTTTGTGCTCCATTGAGGTGACCTGCCTGCTCCCCGGGCACTTTCTGCATCACTGATGTGCCTGAAGGTGAGCATCTTTCGTATATACTAACCTGAGCATGGTTTAGATGCTTCTGTATTCTACCACAGCTGTTTTGTATGCTTATATGGGTAACTGTAGTTGATGTTAAATATAGCATTTGTAAACAGGGTTTTTATTTTTAGGTCAACACTTCAGGTGCAGAATAAAACTGTTAGTGCAATGCCGGTAACACTACTCATGGCAGGAGGGAGAGAGGAAAACAAGAAAAAGGCATAAAGCATAAAATATCAGTTCATCCTTGTGGTTCTCATCAAACTTGATGGAAGGGGACACTGATTTCTTAACTGTTGAGTGTTCCTTCCTGTATATCATAGAATAGTTTGCTTTGGAAAAGACCTTCAAAGCTCATCTAGTCCACCCCGCCCTGTGATGAGCAGGGACATCTTCAGTCAGATCAGGTTGCTCAGAGCCTCATCCAGCCTGGCCTTGAGTGTCTCCAGGGATGGGGCATCTGTAGGTGTGTTGTAGTTGGTTAAGATATTTTTTAAGGTTCTTAAAAATATGGCAAAATTATATGAAAAAAGCAGCTAGCAGTAGCTTGCCTTCTCTGTGTCCAAATACAATGGTTAATAGATGCATTTTAAATTTCCATAGTACTCCCCTGAAAATAACTGCACAACTTAAGAGGTCTATACTTATCTTAATTAAAGAGAACAAAGCCGTGCACTCCATGCTGGCCTGATGTATGCAATTAGTGACTGAGTGCAATTAGTTTCCAACCGCTAAAACTGTCTTATCAGAGCTCTCGATAGAACTGTCAGCAGTTTGTATTAGTATCTGGCATTATTAATGCTTGGCATTTTTCTACCATGTTGTAAAAGCCACTTGTTCCTTCAATATTCATTTCAGGTATCAGGTTACTCATATATAGAACACTTTAAATTCACTGGATTGGAAACCAACCAATTCTCAGAGGTTGAAAATTAGTACCAGGTTTTGCAATGAAGGATACACAAGCATCTTTAGGTGCTCAAAGCAGAGGTTATTTCATAATTTGAAGTTTATCATTAGCTTAAATGTTTAAAAAGTGGCTTCAGGATAGAAATGTGTATGTAAAAGAGAACTTCTTAAAAGTTTTAGTGACCTTCAGGAAAAAAGTCCTCCAGCCTTGAACTGCGGATTTTGCTACCCAAGGCTCTATGTTCAGGAAATGGTTAGTGTGTTTTTCTTCCCCTCTCTCTAGATCTCATCTGCACTTTTCAAGGTTAACAGCACATTGTAATTCCTGGGCTACATGGAGGTGTGTGGGTTTATAACCATCAGCAATATTTAAGCAGTGTCACAGCCACAGGGATGGGGAAATGCAAAGCCTCTAGAGAAGGAATGCTTAAAACATGGTTTGAAGGCCATGAGTCCATGATGCTGTGGTATGAGCCTGGTATCTTGTTTTCATCTTGCTTTTGGTAGAGGCAGCTGATGACCCTCGCTGTACAGCTTCAGGGTCCTCCTAGTTATGTTAGGACTGACATGGATGTGTGAACCCTGTAATTTACTCTAATTCACTCCAGATCTGAGTCTAGGACGCTATGCAGTTGTCTACTTTGGCCACAGGCTGCTTCTCCAGACACTCCTGTAGTAGTAGGACCACTATCAGTAGTAGATTTTGTTCTAGGGACAACATGCTGCCAAAAAGTGAGTTTATGCTTTCTGGGTTGGCTGGAGAGGGTGGCATACCCGATTCGAGCCTTAGAGAGCTGAGCAGCAGAGAAGAGACCAGTCTGAAAATATCCATAACCACTTCACCGGGGGTTAAGGGACCATTAGCCTGGTCTCTGAGCATTTTGTAAGATGCACAACTATTGCAACAAGATGCCATGTCACAACAGGAAAAAACCAGCGTGTTCAGCACCCAGAGCTGAAATGCACTGTGCCTTCGATGTGGTATTCCGGGCACTAAATGCACCCCTCAATGAATATGACTTTGGCTACCTGAATCAAAATCAAGGCGCAAGATGATCTGTAGTTTGGTATCCTATTAATATCTCTGAACTCACTTTTAGGTTTGGGGCTTTCTTCATCCTCCCTCTTCCTCACCTATTCCCTTGTCAGATAGAGAGTGATGCGGAGGGAGTTGCCTGCACGTACCAAAGATCCTGGCTGCTCCTTGTGCTCCATGTAGCCCAGGTTCAGTTCCCAGCAGCTGCCATCCTGTTGATGTGGGGCAAAGGTACCTGTGAAGCGTGGGACCTGACAGCAGCAAAACATCCAAAGCATCCTTGTGTGACTAATATTAGGGTGACTTTGGACTGTGATCATCAGATAATAGTAATATAACTATTGTTTTTCACGTAGTCTGACTTTTCAAGGCATTAAACCACTTCTAGACACTTCTGCAGGGCTTTTAACCAAGATCTTCACACCCTTCTTAAAGGCTAATCTACAAAGCAACCCAAAAGATATCACTGAGTGTTTGAGATCACCTTTTGTATGAAAATGCAGTGTGGCTTGGTTTCTTGTAGAACGCTGTATGATCTCAGCAGCTGTGTGGGTTCACCTGGGATTGTGTGATGTGGAATGTCCTTCCCAGCAAGCCGTGGAGTGTCTGGCGGGACACGCTGATCCTTTAGGAGAGCTGCCAGCTGCCGCAGAGCGCTATGCTCCCAGGGTTTTCTGCAGCTCTGAGAGCTTCCTGGAAACCTGTAGTAATTAAAACTAATGTCAAGAGTTTGCAAAACACTGCAGAAATGAGGACTGTGGCCTCTTCCAAATTATCTGGAGCTAGCCCTGTTTTGTTTTGGAGGAATGTTCTGAATATAAAGCTTTTGATGATTACAAAAGGGTTTGGGTCTATTGTGGAGAGTTTTGCTTTCATTCCCCAGTGGAGTTGCTGATGGGACTGATCAATGTACATTCAACAGATGTACAGTGTACAATTCAACAGTTCTTGTTTTTACTTTCAGTTATGAGAATAACCAGCCAAAGTCGGATAGTTTTGACTTCCTCAGAAAACTGTGTTAGGAAACATTTTTACAGCAAATACACTTTTTCTAGAGCTGCTTCTGCTTTCCTGTTTCTTCCATGAGCAACCTTTCCCCAGTTTGAGGGCTCTGCCAGAAATGATTTCCTCTAACGCTGGATCACTTATGCCTCTACAACACACGTTGAAAACCAGTGAGGCACAAATGCCATTTCTTGGACTATTCTACAGGAGGAACGTGGAGCTCGCTTTGCCCAGCAGTTTGACTTTGCCTGGGGAAACTCTCTGGCCCTTGGCAGTCCCCTGTTAAAGCAGAGCAGGGACAGCATATGCTTTTTGAATGAGAAACAATGAGTGGCATTCTCAGGCCGGTTTTCTGGGTGGAATGCGAGCCTGGCTGTGTGGAGTATCCGCTTTGGATTTCATTTGGATGCACACAGCTATTCTGGTTGGAGACTATGGGATCTATTAAAAACTCATTTTCTGTTTTGTTGTTAATACTTTGAGATTGCATATGTATTTTTTTTTTTTCTTTAGAGATAAGCTTTAAGTATTAAGCTGTTGTCTGTGACTCATTAGTCTACTGTTGGTCACAATTTATTGTCTTTGTTAAATCATGGAAAAATCTTTCCATGCAGTTTGTATTCCTTATTGTCTGAAGCAAAGTACATCTGTTTATCTTACCGTGACGGTGGCTTTGTTCTCAGCTGGCTAAAAGTTCATCATAATATCTGAGAGCTAATATGAAAGTACAGCAGACTGCACTGCACAAAAAAAATTATCATGTGCGTATTTAACTATGGAACAATTGTGTTAGATGAGTTTTGGAAGTGTTACATGGACCAACACATAAGAGTGTCTGTTTGCTTTAAAGGCGGTGGTTTGCTTTTTTAACTTTCTCCTCCCTTTTGAAAAGTTTCAACTGAAGTGTTGGTAGTTTATATACAGAGTGGCATTTTCTGGAGCTTTTGTTAATTCAGTGATTTAATTGCTATGAAGTTAATACTGCATTCTTGTAAATGTCAGAAGAAACGTAGGTAAAGACATATATGCTTCCTGGAAACAGGAAGAAGGGGTTGGGTGCTGAAGATGACTGTCTGACCACAGGTTGCTCATTATCTGAAATGAGAAACTGTGTTTAGGAAACACACTCATTGCTGGTGTTTCCGAACCATAGAGGAAATGCCAGACACCAGCTCTTGAAGTAGATTAACTACTGGCATGCACTTTTTCTTTCTTACAAGTTGATAATAATTTGAAATAACTCTTTTTTTTTTTTTTTTTAATTAAGGTTAACCAGTAGATTCAGCTCTTAAAGTTCTTGAAAAAATACAGTCATAACTAGTAATACGAGTATTGTCACTGAGGCGTGGGGAAAGCAAAGCTCTCTGCCTGGCAAGGTGGAAAGGAAAGCTCGCCTGGTGACCAGTCCACTAAAGAAAGCACCTTTAAATAAAGCTGTTCAGTCGCGTGAGGTTCAGTATTCCTGCCATTCCTGGAGCGGGACAGCTTCTTCATCCCCCATGTGCTCTTGTGTGCAGCCTCATGTGGGAACACCAGTACAAAGTGGTCTGACGTCTTCTGTAGCCTTAACTTATGTACCAAATCCAAATACTGTTTTTTGTACTCATGTGAGCTCTTAGGCAAAGATCCTAGGGCTCGTTATACACAAATCAGTCCCAGCTTTCCCATCTTATGTTTTCTCTGGTTCCTGGGCACCTTTCCACTTACTAGAAAACAGTCTTCGAGTGAAGAAAAACTTCCTTTAATGTCTTTTGGGTTGTGTGGCTGCCTCTTCTGATGGAGAGGTTGTAGCAGGGTGTGTTTTTTATTCTCCTTGTTACAACACAGCCCTCAGGGGCCTAATGCTTCTGGTATGCTATGGGGCAGCAGTAAAAACCCGGAACAGTCCTTGATTAAAACAGCTGGTTAACTTCTGAAGGTTTTATACTATCCAATAAAATAAGAGTTTGGCAACAATGTTAGCAGGATAGGAACTATTCCTTTATTATGTGTTTAGCGCTTGTCTTTTCACCCTAGACAGCCTGTCCCTGTTTCTTGTCATCTCATCTCCCATGACTTAGGTCTTGCTTAGAACAGACTCCCATTTACAGCCAGCCAAGTCCCTGCTCGAGTTTAGTCAGGCTGCCTAGATTTTGTAGCTGGATGAAGGCCTCAGATGCTTACAACAAAGAAATCCAAAGATGTAATTTTTCTTGGGTTTTTTTTGTGTGTGTTTTTTTCCATCAGTAAATTGGATGCTCTGTAGTTTGATTTTGAGCACAGATGAGAGCATCTTGGAATCCCTAAAATATTCAAGAATAATGTGGCATAATTATTTTTTAAAGTAATATTATATTTTTAACGTCTACGGCAAATATATAACCAAATCAGAGGTTAGTGGGAGTTCAGTGCTAGCTGGTGGTTTGATCATGTCCTGAAATCCTCAGCATACTTCTGTCACTAATGCAGGAAGTCTGGGAATTCTGAGTTTCCATGATACTGAGAGACTGTTAAAACATTTGTGTAATGTAAACAAAAGGCTTGATATTCTCAAACAAGAATTTGAGCCTGATTGGTAATTGAACTTCCAGGATCCTTCTTGAAAATTGAAATGCATAGTTTAGTTTATAAAATTCCAAGATTTGAATATGTGACTACTAGTGCACTAACTGGGAGTAAGCTAGAGCTGAAAGAAGTCACAGAATCACAGAATCTTATTTCTGGTTAAGAGATGGACAAAGTGTCAAAAATACTGCTCTCTGCCCTCATTTCTAGTCCTTCCTGCAGATCTTTTAGAGAGTTTTCAGGAGGTCTTTTTGAGGCCTGTGGATGATCTGTGGGCTTCAGCTGGTGACACGGCCTCTCGACTTTGCTATGAGGCACCACTGGCTTCTCTCTGGCTTCGACTTGGAAAAAACAAACCCTTTCTTAGGAGTAGCTGGACAAAGAAAGGTGGGATCACTCCAGAAATCTCCTTTGTGAACTTAGAAAGCTTTGAAATGGTCACTGTTGAAATTGTTTTACGGTGATTTGTGCGGAAGGTGGGTGCGTGTGAGGAATAACACTCCCTGCCCCTTCCTTCCACACCCTGACCATGCTGCTCAGATAGATATACTGTGTTTATGTGGCTCTTTCTCTTAAAGTGCTTTGACCTTTGGACCTTTTGTCATTGCTAACTGAAGTGTCATCGTGGCATAAATAAACCCGTCAGCTCAAGTAGTGTAATTCTGGCCCTGGTCCCAGTCTTAGAGGCAGACAGAAATGCCATGCTGTAGCTGGCTTTTAAGTTGCTTGGTCTGATTGAAATGATGACTGAAATAATCTTGTTTCTTCTCCCTTGGTTTCTTCACTTCATTGCTAAACTCTCTGTCCTGCTATCTTTGCGTTAATTTAAATCTATTTCAGGTCTGAAGGCTCAGTGATGTGCCAGGTTGCTATTTACTGTCATTATGTTTGTATCATTTTAGCAGCCTGACAGGTTTTGTGATGTATTTGTGACATTTTGAGGCAGGAAAATACTTTGTTTCGAAATAGACCATGCAAAAAGTATGTTAGATCAGAGTGCTTGTGCAGGCATGCTTGATAAACCAAAGAGCGGATCCACTAAATGCAAACACCATTGGATTCATGGTTTACCCCATGTTTGCAATCAGAAAACCAAACTGGCAGAGATGTTTTTTCTGCCTCTTCCTTGCCCCCCAGTACAGCTAATGTTGAAACACAGTGGAAACCTCACTCATATGGCTTTATGAAGAGAGGAGCTGGTTTCGTTTTGGAGAAATGCCATTTAGCACATAACTACACTTGGTTGGTGCTGCCAACGGCAGGGCCCCCTCGGCAGAGGAGGGCAGCTGGGTATGTAGATGTGCCCTGGTTTATTTAAAGGCTTGCTCTAAGATATCTTGTTCCACTTGTTTCAAGCAGCTTCAAAAATGTAGCTGTTAACTCCTGTCTATATATTTTCTTTTGCCACCTGCAGTTATGAGGCAATAGGATATAACAAGCACCATTAAAATGCTAATTTCCTACAAATACGGCCCAATTAGTAAGAACTGGGCTAGTTTATGGTAATAGCCTAAGCTGTCTGGTTTACTTGTTAGGATGAGGCTTTGTACCTTTCTTACAGATTTCTGTAATGTGTCATTTTTGTGCTTTCTTGAAATGATGCAATCTTTTGTTTGCTTTTTCTCAACTCTATGCATACTTTAAGGAGCCCTCAAAGTTGCTCACAGAATATGGTTGCACATCCCCATTTCTCCTCCCCATTGCTCCGTGGTCACACATGCAGCCGTGTGTGCCCAGGGGGAGCTGAGCTGTCGCGTGTGTCTGCAGGTGTGCGGGTTGTGATTGCTGGCCTGAGGTTGTTTGCAGCAGTGTTGAGTGTCCTGAGTGATGAGTTATTTTGGTCTTGTTTGCAAAACGAAATTGGTTTTGTGAAGTAACAAAACTTGAGAGAAAAGGCAGGAAACTTAACTGGAATAGTGTGTGTTTTGTTTTGTTTTCTCTGCGCGTGTCTGACTCGTGGGCTCTGTCGTTGTTTCTGAGGTTATTCTGGCACAGGCCCCCGCTGTCGTCCCCCATCTGTAACTGCTGGGGGGTGGGGGCACACGTCTGCTCAGCCTCACCCTGATACTTCTCCACCAGTTGCCTGTTTGACCGTCACAACTGCTGAGCCCTTTCCTGGGCTGGACTGGTGTCCATCTTCCATCCTCAGCTTAGAGCAGTTAGCAGTATCAACAAAATTGGCTTTTTTAACAGTAGTTGTTACTGTGTACAGGGGTTATTGGGAAAGAGTGTGGAGGAGATGCCCAGATTACATGTGCTTCTTGAAAGAATCAGGTTTAATAGCAAAGATTTCCACTTATTTATGCTGTTCAAAGCATGTTCAAATCAACATGTGAAATGCAAGATTTGCAGTTATGGCAGAACACCCAAGCAGTTTGCTAAACAAAACTGTTAATTTGCTGGATTGTGATGATATTCCTTATGGCCCCTCCAGTTTCTCGTAGGGTTGGATACTCCGCTACTTGGTGTGGCTATCCCAGCTTGGGTTTGTTGTTTTAATTCAGGGTTACTATTGTGAGCATGAGGACAAAGAGCAGATATTCTGCCTGCTGAGGGAATGATGCATTTTGAAATGTGAGGGAATGGAGGTTTGCTCCTCTAGGGGAGATTACCTTGAACAGAAGGGCCTTTCAGCCTCAAGCCTGCCAGTTCACTGTGTTAAGAGAAGTCAGTTAAATAGCTAAATTATTTAAACAGGTAATGGCAGTTCAGATGTCAAACCTGTCTTCTGGGTGAAGTGATTCAGTACTTTTTATAGCAAATGTGCCGACTGTGCAGATGGACTTACATAAATAGTTGTGCTCTGAAGAACTGGAGGAGAGGTCTCTGTGAGGAAATAGCCACAAGTTGAACCAGGGGAGGTTCACATTGGATATTAGGAAACATTTCTACACAGAAAGGGTCGTCAGGCATTGGAACAGGCTGCCCAGGGAAGTGGTTGAGTCACCATCCCTGGAGGTGTTTAAAAGACGTGTAGATGAGGTTCTTAGGGACATGGTTTAGTGCTAGAGTTAGGTTATGGTTGGACTCGATGATCCTGAGGGTCTCTTCCAACCAAAATGATTCTACGATCCTATACCTAGAGGAGGAGTTTGGTGCTTTCCCATGTCATGCAACTTCCTCTGCTATTTCCAAACTCTGCTACGTGGAGAAAAACATCCTTCTCCTCCTTTGGGCTGTGTGGGTGGGATGGAGGAGGCTCTTTTCCAGAGCGCTGCTTTCCTGCGGAGCTGCTCTTCACGTTTCTGTCAGGCTGGTGGGAGCATGACCTTGAGTTTTTACTCTTGTGATAAGATTTCAAGGAATAGTTTACAAGGCTTTTACAAGTGGCTGTGTAGTGTAGACTGTGCCAGAAATGAAGCTGATGCCTGAAGCCAGACCTTGTTTGAAACTTGCTGTTTCTGCTACTCCTTCATTTAGGTTACTTGGCTAAATCTCTTCTTTGTGTGTTGTGCAGCATAACTATCTTTCACACAGTGTTCTTTTACATATTATTTATGCAAGTTTTTACACAATACTTCATGCCCCTTCATTTAGAAGTTGAAATGATGAGGAATTTCAACATCGCAAACTGACATAATCTACGTGGTGTTTTGATTGTTTTTCCTGCCCTGTGTGTTCTGTGCCCATAGCACCAACTTCAGGAGCATTTTCAAGGCTTTTTTTGGGAGGAAGGGAGAATGCACAGAATGAACAGCGGCACTGCTTCTCACATGGAAATGTGTGGGATTTGTGGATTATACACATTCTTTGTAAGCTCAAGGCTAGTATATAGGAAGGAAATTAAAGGTTCTTAATTATAGTGGTGGTTGTAATTGTCATGTGCTAGCTGTGTCTTTGTAGTTCTTCATGTACTGTTGAACTTATTTACCCATGAGGGGAAAAGTTAAAAAACTCCTAAGTCATTAAAATAATTTTTATGACCATGTGGCGGTTGGAGAGCTACTGGTGTTTGGAAAAATACTCAATTCCTTCCCTTGGCTGTGCCTGTCATTGGTTTCTGTAGGCAGCACATCTGAAACACTTGGGTTTTGGTGTGCTTTGTTTTTGCAACATAAATAATTCAGAGGCTTCATGAATTCTCAGATCAGCGGTAGAATAGTTAAAGCTTGCAGAAGCAAGTTGTGAAATGTACATAAAATCACCGCCTCCTAGGAGTCTTCTGCTGAAAACTTGCATCTAGATGGTTTGATGGAATCTTGTTACTCACTGACAAAGATGTTAATGTTGGCTTCTGCTGAAGTGTCTCCCTAAATTGATGGAAGCCCCTTAAAATAGACCATCTTGCTGTACTCTGGCGTTAGCCCCTTAGCCTGGTTCTCAGTGAGGTGCCCCAATAGCTGAATGATTAGGGGAGTATGAACGTGGCTCTGTGATTGTTTTGTGAACAAAAAGGTAGAGGAGTTCATTTTATCACTGCACATGTAATACAGCGGTTGTAGTTTTGTGGTCTTTTGCCCGATAGCTTTAGTAATTCCTTCGCTGTAGTCTTGCTATAAGAGAAATCATAATGCACGGGTATCTTGGCACCGTGTGATGTGTGAAGCGTTGCTCACATGTGCAAGTTGGCTACATGTGTTATGCGGATGGTTGTTTGTAAGGGCTGGGGCGGCTTCTCTTTAGCAGCGGGTTTCATGCACTGCGTGGAGCTCAGCAGAAATTAATCAGGCTACAGTCGTTGGCTGTGAGCTGTGTCCTACTCAGATGTGTACCTCTTAGTTCTCTTAAGTGAATAGCAAGGTGAAATATTTTTTAAAATAAAGAATACATAGTCATTCTTCAAGACTAGACTATGTTATATACCTTTGTTCTGTTTCTGAAGATTGCTGGGTGAGCTGCCAGCTGAGGAAGTACTTGCCCACTGCTGAGGGTCTCCTCTCAAAGAAATACCTGCTAGGTCCAAGCCGTTCTGCATAGCCCTTGGAAGGCTGTTCTCAAGCTGTCTTTCTCTAAGCCTGGTTTATGGTTCATTTCCACAGTGTCTCTTTTCTTTTTTTTAGCAGAATCCCCATCCTCTGATATGTCTATATCTGTATCTATGGACGATGAACAGCATATAACAGGTATAACTGCATTGGTCTCAGTAACTTGCACCTTTTTTTACTTGAGAGGATAGAATTAAAATTCTTTGACAGTGCTGGGAGAGCTCACACTTTCTAAACAGCGAGCACCTTCCATAATAAACTTATTAGTCTCAATAAGATGTTCCATGCCAGTATGTGTACTTCTGACTTCAAATGTTTATTTTAAAGCAGATTGTAAAAGGCTAACTTTTGTTCTGAATGCTATGTCAAGCTAGGCTTCTTACACTTCCATTTGAACAGTAGAAGAGGAGATATACTCAGTGATGGCCTAATCTCACCCTGTTTTAGTCATGTCACATCCTTCTCCCCTGATCCATCACCCCCATGTCTGTATGTTTTTACAGGCAGCAGCTGTGGTGGTTGCTTATGGCAGCGCTTGCTCGGTGCTTCTGATTTGGTTGAAGCCCAGCTAGACCTGAGCTGCCTAAGCCTTCTTGTATAGAGAGGCTCTTGCTGAGCTGGTGGTGTTCATCTTCCCACCTTCGCCCTCAGCTGCCCTCACCAGTAGACAAAATTCACAGTGAAGACGCAGAAAAAGCTTTTTGTCAATGCCGAGCTGTGACAAGCTCTTCTCGCGTCCTTCAGAGGAGATTGAAGCTCTGTCATGGGACTGGTTTCTGAAATGTGCCTCATGGCAGCTTCATAAACGCTGTCTTTAGGGTGAGGCTTTGCAGTCATTTAACCTGATTTAAGTGCAGGTGGCTGCTGTAAAAGGATGCTTTTTCCCTCTGCCCCTGACCAGAAACATTTTCTGTTTGGGAGGCACAACAGCTCTAGCAGCTTGTGCAACCATGAGTGAGTGAGGCTGCATAGCTGTCTGCTCCAGTTAGACTGACCTTGCCAGAAAACAAACACAAAAATTAGTTGTATCAGCAATGAGCTGATAAACTGCATGAATGGTCAAGTGACATGAAGGCCATGGCAGAAATGAATGGGTTGCTCCCTTTGGTGTCAGCCTGTGATCAAGTGGGCTTCAGGCTTGGCTGGGCTTGGGATGGGTATGTAGTGGGGGAAGGCGCAGTGGGTGACGGGAAAAGGAGGGTTTCACCTGGAGGAAAATAGGCTTTTATTAATATTGTGACATGCTGACCCTCACAGGGTATCTGCCAGGCAGAGCAGCTGGTGAACACCAGGGCTGAGCAGCTACTCACTGCCCCATGGCTTGACCTAGTGGCTCCTCCAGTCCATCCATACTACTTGAGCTCCTCTCTGCAAGTGAAGCCCTTTCCTTGCAGGGCTTTTTGGTGCTGCTCTGCAGATGGTATAGTGAATGCTTTACTTTTTTTCCCACACAGGTGTCTGGAGGAAAAAGTGAGCTTTATCTTCCTGTTTTGGCAGCTAAAATTTCCAGTTTACAGAAGAATTAATTTAACAAAGCTTGCTAATTTTTGGATTTTGTTATGAAAGAGAAACAGAGGTGTGTAACATGTCAACATGTTTGTGCAAGAGCTGTGTTTTTGGAGGTGTAATATTAAGTGGGTGATTAAGTAGGAAGTACAGCTGCTCAGCTGAAATAGTCACTGCTTTCGGTTTCTTTCCTGACACACTGGGGTGTGACCTGTACAGGTACACCTGTGTGTGTTTCATGTTGTTTGTTTTTTTGTTCGTTTGTTTTAAAGTGAGTCCCTCTACCTGCAGTTTTCCAGTGGTGATCAAGCCAAGGCACCCCAGTTCCAGCTGCCTTGGCACTGCGCTAGCAGTGGGAGCAGCAGCTCCCCGTTCCATTCCTCTGTGCAGGGTCACTGGAGGTGCCTCCTCCTCTGGCTGGCCAAAGGGTCTGTCCCCAGGTGTTTGGGGGATTCATGCTGATGACTTGCACAGGTTTGAAACTTTGCAGGGACTGAGCAGCTCATTTTGGGAACCTCTGAAATAAAATGTTGCTGGATATGTCTGAAGTAGCCTCTGGCCGGGGCAGGTACAGAAGAGAGTCCTGCAGCCCCCTGCCGCCATGTTCTGTGTCTTCCCTCTTCCCCCAACCCCTCCTGTCTACGGCAGCTGAGCTGATGGTTTTGAAGACAAGGCACTTTTATTGTACAACCCCGATTCATCTCCCAGGCAGCTTCATGTTGTGAGCTGAATGACACGTCTGTCTCTTTTGGGAAAAAAATAGATTTTAGTGTAATGCATATTCATGAAGCTGCATTATGGTTGCTGTGACAACCTCACCGCTGGCAGGCAAGATCAGTATGTTGAACTTCTGTCTCCAGTCCCCGTGTTCTACCATAGTGCATATTACACAGCTTTCTACATTTTTCTTTTCTCCCTCCCCTCCTCCCCCTAGTCAGTGGACAATTTAAATTGTTTCATAGTTGATGCTTAATTAATAGCTGCATCTAATTAAGCCTGCAACACTGAAACGCAACTTCCTGCTCATTTCCGACCTGTGCTAATTGAGTGTTGGTTCTGCCAGCAGTCTGTGACACAGAGGAGATGATTGTGGTGGGGTTTTCTTTGTTCATCTCCCTTTAAACTCAAAGTAAACCTGAATTACTAAGCATAGTAATTCTCCACACCATAGGTAGCCTAACTGATAGCTTCAACTCTCATGCAAAAAACCACAACAATATCTATCCCTCTAGTCTGTCCCTACCCAGTCTAGTCTATCCCTAGAGTTTTAAGGATGTCTGACCCTGAAGGGGTTGGGAGCTTGTAGTAGGTGTTACTCAAAACCAGAAAGCAATTTGCTTGCTGTATGCATTGCATCATGTGATGCCCCTGGGGCCAAGGGTGACGTAGTTAGAGGGACACTTTACCAGACTGTGATGCTAAGGTGGTGACTAATTTCAGGATGAACCTGTGTTGGGTTGAGCGTGGGGAGAGCTCAGCTCTGAAGGTCAAGCTCTGCGTGTTTGTTGATGTCAGAAATTGAGGGCATTTGCACAACACTTGCAACTTTTGGAGAGTGTTTGTAAGCTCCTCTTGACCAGTCCAGCTGGATATTTGGCCCAAAGTATTGCAGTTTCTTGTTTTCCCATGAGAAATGATGACATACAGGTAATTTAACATATTGCATAGTCCTGGGTGATACAAGTCTCACATGGGCACCATTCATGAAAGGACTGCGTTGAATGAAGTTTGTGTTCCTTCTGTGTGCTTCAGCATCTTGTTGAGTTGAACTTAATGTGAAGTTTTATTGAAAGGTGCCAGCTTCTTCTATACAAAACCATTCCCTGTTGCTCAAGAAGAGACACTGTGGGTAAGGTTTGGCTTTCTTCACAAATGTGAGCCTTCTGAATTCCAGATTGGGAGAAGTGTGTGTATGAGGCAAAGAAAAGCTGAGCAGAGAAGGCGCTCTCAAGTGCAGTCAGTTGATCTTTCTCCAGTTAGTTTCTTAAATATTAATAAGTACAAAATGTTCGGACAGTGACTTGAGATGAGATTCTGTCCATTAGGATGAAAAATTAGGAGGGAAGTACTTGTGTAGCAAGAGGAAACTTTTTGCACAGAGCAGTTCACAGAGCTGGACCATCTGTCTCTTTTAAGCTTAGATCTACTCCTTGAAGTTCCCAGTTTTAGAGATGTCCAGAAAAAAAAGAGCAGACCAAGCTTTTTTTTTCAGTATCAGTTGGTATGTGGATGACCTTGAGTGTGTCTTCTTGTGTTCCTGTTCTCTTGTCAGCTCTTTTCAAAATAACACCCAGGAGAATTTCAGTGAAGAAGTAATGAACACTTAATGTAGTCATAATACCTTCCACTCCCTTGATTTGCATGTCCCTCCTTCATGATAAGACCGAAACATCCTGGTGTTGACACAGTGTCTGTGATCTATTGATACACACAGAGCCTGGCTTTTCCTGGGTACCAGAGCTCTTACCCTGAACTTCTGTGGAAGGCGTTTTGAGATTAAAAGAGGAATATGAAGGAGATGGGGTGTGAGGATGAGAGCTCAGGGCTATGCTAGATTTGCTTCAACTCCAATGTCGTCTTCAGTTTTCTGAAACACTGTTTTTCTAGCCAAAGAGCACAGGTGCTTTGAAGTTTCCTTTGCTGTGTCATAGTCTCACGTGGCCTTTTTGACCCAAGATGAAATTAATCTATGATGTTTTAATGTTGTTTTATTTATTTCTTTTTTTCTTCCCCTCAGGCTCCAGATGAACACTTACTGAGGCAAAGAGGTTTGACTTTGTGTAGCTGGTTTGTGTTTAGTTAGCAGCTAAGGAAAACTGAATCGCCGTGTTGCGAAACAGAGTCCTTTCTCCAATAAAGTGCGCGTGAAAACTTACCTGTTCAATCTCTGCCGGGTCTACCAGCCCGCTTATTCAGCATGTTCTGTGTAAGAACGAGATGCAACAACAGAAAACTAAAACCACTTGTAGGAGAGACTGGGGCGAGTTGAGGTGGATTTCAGACCGCAGCGATGCATTGAATGCTGCCATTCCACGAGTTCTGTCCTCCCTTCTGCATCCCAACCTCCTCCCTGTCTGTTCAAGAGCAGAGCATGGGGGGAGCAGTGGCACAAAGTGTGGGGGGATGATGTCCATAGGAGTGAGCCCTGTAACCCAAACTGCCCCCCAAGACTAAGCCGGCAGGCTGGCTCTTGTCATTCCCCAACAGCTGATTGTCTCCTTGATGAAGCCTTTCGGTAAACACAGGAAGGAAGAGCCATGCTAGATCTCCTTATGATTTCCACGTGACAGGTTGTGAAAATTTGGGTTTTCTTTGCTTAACATAAGTTTGTAATCTGTGCATATGTTGGTTTGGATTTTGAGGTCTTGATATATTCACTTAAACTGAGCATCTGACAGTTGTTTAGGGGTTAATTAATGGTTTTCGTATCAGGTTTAAATAAAGTCATCTCTGGCCCTCTGTAGAAGGAGTAATACCTAAGCCTTGAAGGATTTGCTTTAACAACCGGATATCAATGGCAAATAAAAAAGCACATTTAAAGGTTATTTTAGTGGTGTGGTGTGGGGTTTCTTTGTTTGTTTGTTGTTTTTTTTGTTTTGTTTTGTTTTTGCTTTTGATTGTTTTGTTGTTTAGTTTTTGTTGTTCTTTGTGGTTTCTTCTTTTTTTGTAATGTGGAAGATATAGACCTTTTAACTAATGAAGCCCTGTATACATAAACTGTTGCCTAGTTTTTTACTCGATGGTTTGGAACTTGAAGATAATTTTTACAGGCTGCTGTTTAATTTTGCTGGTTTGACCTCTGCTGCTGCAACAAGAGAAAGAAAAGCCACCTCCTTAAAAACCTGGGTGCCTGAACAGCCTTGTTTATAAGCACGCTAATGTAAGATATCCTTACTATATTATGACAGAGGACCTGCTTGTATTATTAGATCTGGCTGAGGTGCAACAAAGTTGGACCTAAATTGGTCTTGCAGAGTCAGCGTCTGCCTTACTGTGCTCTGCAGCACTTTCTGTTACAGCATTGAATGTGGGAAAGATCTCCTGTTGCTCGCATTAATGGTAGGGTGTTTGTATGCTGAAATAGACTTGGTTAGGGAAGATGGATTTGATTTTTATTTTGCTCAAGTTAGTAATTTGCAAGCATGACACCAGTCTTAATGCTTATTTATAGCTTGTTTGTTGTATGGTAGTGGGAACAATTATTGTCATGTGTATGACAGTGCTGGGTAATTAGTGTTAGCAACGCATGGAATTAAAAATAGTTCTATTTTTATTATAATTTCATAATTTTTTTTTAATACTTAGTTTGAAAGCAGAAGGAGATGTGGGTCTACATTCATGTTCTGAGCTCTGCATGTGCAAAACTGCATGTTGGTTTTAGTGTTGCTGGTGTGGGGAAGTACTAGAAACAGCCTGAAAATTATTGAGCTGAACCAGCTGAGGCCAAGATGTGGATGGGTGAGGGGGTGAATAGCCATGAGGGTGAAGCAGGTGTTTTTGATATTTAGTTACTCTGTTTTACAATAAAGCTAATTCTAGGTCAGATTCTGGTCTTGCCTTTTACAAAAGCTCCCTCAAGCTTATCTACCTTTGACTCAAGCTACTTGGAATACAGAATCTCTGAGAAGCTTTTTTTCTAGCAAGCTTGAAACTGCTTAAGTGTCACCATATTTATTGATGTGTATCTAAAAAAAAGTTGCTAGTTGCAAGAACAGGCTGCTGACATAAAAAGCCTGTCTTAGATCGTGTATTTGGCTGGAGGCCAGATAATGGGTTTCTATAGGAGCTTGTTGGCAAGCTTAGGTTTTTTCTTAGGTTAATCTAATGTAGCTGTAAGTAATCTGGGAGCCTGGTACACTCAAAACAATTTTTAGACAAGAAGATCTTATTATTTTTAAATTATAACTGAGCATATATTTTTATATAACAGCTTTTTGTACTTACAGCACTTAAAAATGCGTAGGAACATGATTCTTTACTAGTTCCTCTTTTAATGGTCAACCTACTGAATAATACTTGAAAAATATTGGCACCGATGACATCGGGTTTTGCTAGCCTCTGTGTTACAGAATTGAAGCTGTGTTCGGTGGAGTGATCTGTTAGTGCTTTAAACAAAGGTTTGCATTCTAAAAAGAGCCGATGGTAACACACTTAAGGGCAGGTACATCAGTTTTACTAGTAAAATATACCATAAATGTGTTCCTTGGTACATCCGTTGGCCAGGTTATTCTGTGACCAGGGCTGAGATGCATGAACTGTCCTAGGAGGAGGCTGGAGTTCAAGACTTGGTGTTCCCAGTCCGTGTCCAAACCAGACAGTTCCACTGCTGGGCCTTTTCACCGGCCCTGTGGGTCTTTCATGGACTCTGTGGAGAGGGATCTGCGGGTTCTGGTCAATGCCAACTTGAACATGAGCCAACAGTGGCCCTGGCAGCCAAGAGGGGAACCATGTCCTGGGTGCATCCAGAACAGCCGGGCAGGGAGGGGATTGTCCCGCTCTGCTCTGCACTGGTGCGGCCTCACCTGCAGCACTGGGTGCAGGTCTGGGCACTGCAGGGTAAAAAAAAATATATGTATATTAAGTGTCCAGAAGAGGGCTATAAAGTTGGTGAAGGGTTTAGAGAGGAAGCTGTGTGAGGAGCGGCTGAAGTCCCTTGTTTTGTTCGGCCTAGAGAAGAGGAGACAGAGGAGAGACCTCATTGTGGCTACAGCTTCCTCAGAAGGGGAGAAGGAGGTGCTGAACTCTTCTCTTTAGCCACCAATGATAGAACCCGGTGGAACAGCAGGAAGATGTGCCAGGGGAGGTTTAGGCTGGACATTAGGAAAAGGTTCTTCCCCCAGAGGGTGCTGGAGCACTGGAACAGGCTCCCCAGGGAGGTGTCACGGCCCCAAGCCTGACAGTGTTCAAGAAGAGACTGGACAACACCCTCAGACACACGGTGTTAACTGTGGGGTTGTCATGTGCAGGGACAGGAGTTGAACTCGATGATCCTTGTTCCTTCCAGCTCAGGTCTTTCTCTGATTCATTCTTCATTACCTGAAGGTAAAGCTTGAAGAGAAGGGTTGGAGATCACTCTGTCTCAGATGTTTTTGTTGCCTCTCACTTGTTTTGTGTGATAAGCGAACATGAGTCCGCTCTAAGGGGAAAACTGAATTCAGATCTTGAAATGTCCATTCAAGTGCTGTATATACCGGGCTATAAAAAGAGGTCCAGATCTAGCCCTGTTCTTTGCAGAGTGGTGGATAAATGGGACTTTAACAGGAGAACACTGAGGACTTCCCAGTTCTGCCCAGGACAGCAATGCTCATCTGCAGCCTTGGATTAGCTACTCGCTCCGTAAGAGGGATGGAGAAGGCCCAGGATGTGTGCTTGTCCTCCCCTGCTGTGGGCTGGTAAGTGCCGGCCAGCACAGGGATAGCACTCAGCCAACCTGATTGTTTCTTCATATGGCTTTAGATCATTAGCACTGACGGCATGGATGATGAACAAACAGGGTTTGGTTTACAGCTGCTTTGCTGTAGGTCTGATTTGTGTTTTATGTAAAACTGGTTGAACACAGATGGAGACCTTTGAGATGGGGAGAGCCTGATACAATTGTGCCAGTGCTTATCAGAGGTTTAAACTTCCCTGTTAGCATTTGTTCTCTAGTTGCTATTAATAGTAGGGCCTAGAGGTATTTCTGGATGTGATAGCTGACAAGTTTCTTCGTCAAATAGTCAATGAATGAGCAAGAAGTGTTTCTATTTTCAACTTAGCTTTGACAAGCAATAGAACTTCAAAAAAAAGCTGTTCATAGAAAATAACCTTGGTCTGAGTTACCACAAGTGATTCTCCTAAGTGAAATGTTAAACACAGTGCTGTGGCTTGAAAGTATCTCTGATAAAGGAGGAGTTTCGTGGATTTTTTTTTTTCCAGCTGCACTGTAGGGGATTTGTATTAGTTTCAAACTTCTGTGTTTAAGTGAATGGTGCTAGTAAACCTTGGCAGAGGTGCAAAGTTAGGCAGATTTTGAAGGGAACGATCTGTTTTGAACTTGGCGTGGATAGTCACTGCCAAAGTGTTAGGGTAAGCGGAGAATCCACAGGGAAAGACAGAGCTCTGTTGAAAGGAGGCTTGTGTTTGGAGGTGAGAGTTGCCTCAACTGCAAAGCCAGTAGCAAAGGGCTCCTCTTCCTTGCTCTTTATTTCTGTCTGAAGCGACGCGTGTCTAGACCTGCCTGTCGCTTTTTCGCCTCACACCAGTGCCTGCAATGATGTGCCACGAACCTAAGCATGTTTTGTAGTGAAGAGGAGGGCAGTGTTGACCATAAGGAAAAAAGGATAGTAAAAGGAACAAGTGCCTCAAAATAGATTTTTACCCCTGCAAAATTCCATTTGGGGGGGTGTTGCGGCACCCTCCAAAGGGAGCACTCTGAGCTGAGGAGCAGAGTTTGTAGGAGAGAAAATTGCGTCTGGTTTGTTATAAACTGCCAGAGCAGTAACTTGCTGGAGTGGCAGGATCAAGGAACTATTCTAAAAATCTTTTTAAAAGATGGAACTTAGGACCTCTTGGTACAGTTTGTGATATACGTAGAGCATTGAATTTAAGCAATTCATCAGGTCTGGTTTACATCAGAAATGGTGCAGTCCAGTGTCTTGGAAAGCTACTATTACAATGAGTTACATACATAGAATCATATATTAATCATACATTAATTAAGCTTCCTTCTATTGTCTTTTAAAAAGCAAAAATGCTTCTCCCAGTTTTATTTATAATTTAAGTATTGCTCATGTCAAAAACTCTCTCTGGAAGTGAAATGTCCTGGGCGTTTCTCATTCCTCTGGATGTCACGGCACCAACACATTCTGCAGAAATACTGGTTACGTTCATTATCTTACAGTAAGGTTTTGGTCATGCTAGTTAGAAGAAAAAGCAACCTAGCAGAGTCAGTTGTGGTAATTTTAAAGATCTTGGCAGTGCATTTGTATGTGGTTTATGGTCGATTTCAACAATCTCTAGTTTTTGGTGGGATCTTCTGCATGACTCTGTCTGGTGGCTTTCTTTAACAAACCCTTGGTACTTTCTGGTTTTGTAGCCTGAAGCAGTAGGAAGGTGTGATAGCCTCGCTACTCTTTTGCTTCATTTTTTCTACAAATTTGAAGATTGGTTGTGAAGTTTGGTGGATTTCCATGTTTGATTGGGAGTATCAGCAAGCTGAAGAATTTGGACTTACCAGCTCACCTCTTTCTTGTTTCAAGCAGCCTGTTAGGAACTGACTTCCTAATCTTTCTTTGGAGTGCAGGTTGTTAGTTTGTGCCCATTCTGACTTGCTTCAAAAATAGCCATGAGAAAGAGGCCATAATAATGTGGGAAGATGGTAAATCATCAACTACTGAAAAACAAACTATGCATCTGTTACACCCTGGAAAAAAATGCCTGTTAAAAAGCTAAGCTGCAGCGTGTTTTTCCTCTGGTGACAGGAAGGCCCTTGAAAGATAGTTAGAAGTATTTAGGGATTACAGTGTGTGTATTTAGGCTTATTGCAAGCTTTCTAAAGTACTCTTCATGTCTTGTTTCTTGCAGGGACTCCAACCGTCATGTTAAGGTAAAGCAGAAAAGTGCAGTGCTGAACATGCTAAAGAAGTTGGACAAAATAAGGTTCAGAGGTCACAAGAGAGATGAGTTCCTTGATTTAGCAGAGTCTCCAAATGCTTCAGACACTGAATGTGGAGATGAAATTCCAGTGAAAATACCTCGAACGTCAACTCGAGACAATGAAGAGCTGAGAGACCCTGTAAGTACCTGATTTAAGTATCATTATATTATGTTACATAGTTATCAGACAGAAAATTAACAGAAATTAATAATTCTTTGTCCCTATATTTTGGATTTAAGACTTGAAGATTCATGGACTAGGAAGTAAGCTTCCAGTAATAGACTTTCATTTTGTGGAAACATCAAATTAATTTATTCGTATTAGAGTTCCTTGTCCCTATTATTAATTTTAGATGTTGTGGGTTGACAGGCTTGTTAACCTTGGATGTGTTTCTGAACGCTGTCTGATTTTTATTTGTTTTGTTGGGTTACTAACGAACAGATATGAAGGGAAGACTTCTTTTCAGTCTGAGCAGCTCAAATCTACTCAAATGGCACTGGGCAGGACTGTAGAGCTGGTGGCTTCATTAGGGTTAGAGGGTCACACCATCTTGTTCTTCACTGCCGTGTTGTATCCAGTAATGCTTCCATGCTGTAGAGCTGGTTTAAACCTGAGCAGGAGGTGAGAAAGACTCTTCAGGTGCTACAACTTTTTGGTGCTTGTAAGCAAAAGCACTCAAACAGAGCTGCTGTTTTAAGTGCTTCAGAAAAAGTTAAATATTGGTTACATTAAAAAAAAAAAAAATCTGCTTTAACTGTTAAAAAATGGCCATGGATCCTTGAGCTTGGAGTGCCACCATCTAAATTATGATTAATCCATTTAACTGTATTCTAGAATGTGACTTGGAAGTCAGAATTTGTACCGTCTTATTTGGAAACTCACCGTGCAGTTTTTATCCCCAAACTGTGGTCAGGCTGTTGTCTGAAAGCTCATTTCTAGAAGCACAGGGCTTACTCACCGCAAGTGTTAAACTAAGAGACTCTGAACTGTATAGGTTTAAGCATCTCCTTGGGGGTTGGCAGCCTGGATGCTGTTCTGTAGCTATTAGGTTTTTTAAATTTAGCTGGGCCTGTATAGCATCACATACAATCCTGCATATATGGAGCTATTTTGCCAGAAGTTTTTTCCTATGATCATTGAACAAACAAGTGGTAATGACAGAACATTTTTCATTCACAAAAAGTCTATTATATGAAAGTCCTCAGGCTCCTCAGACAGGGAAGGTCTGTTGAATGCCTTTGCTTTGCTCTTATTCTGCTTAAGACATCTGTCATTTGTTAAGATGTCTGTATTGTGTATACAGGGACTAATCTGTGCTGCTGCTCTTCCAACATGGTGTTTGCTGAGGTTTTTGTGGGTAAATACTGGCTTATTTTCATTAACCTAAAGCATTACATTTATGTGTGGAGAGCAGGGAATACCCTTTTATCTAATCAGAAGGTCTGGATGACAGAGCTAGAAGCTGCATGAAGATTGATCTTAAACCCTAAATACTATTGTCTGTGTTTCTTCAGGAGGATAGTAGCTCCAGGATGGTGTGGCTGAGGGAATAGCGAGGTAAACCTACAGCTTCCATTAGCTATAAATTCTTCTAGCTACACATCTGCAGTGATGGTCTCTGTTTTCTCAAATTGTTGAGCTCTGTGTGTTGAGGAGGTAATCTGAAGAGAAACACTTTGCTTTCTGGCTGATTACATACTGTTAAGTGTGCTTTCATGATCAAAGGCCTTGGGAAACAGTTGGGTATCAATATTTTAAAAACAGAGAAAGGGAGAGAAGGAAGAGATCAGCAACAGCATCGGACTTGTTTTGCCCTGCTCCTGGTGTTTGGGAGCTTCAAACTCAGTGTGATGCTGGAACAGTCCAAGAGCAACAGCTGTGTTACAGGTATGAGCAAAATGAGGAAACTTGTATGAGAAAAGGGGTCTGACTCACAAGGGATAAGTTTCAGATGGGAAGTTTAGGGGATTAGCATTTGGCCCTCACAGACATCTGGCCACTAAGTGCTACTGCCAATCCATAAAATGAAGGGGAAAGAAATAATCCCCTGTGCTGCAGAGATGCAGGGAGCAGAGAAAGTAATGTTTGTATGTTTGAGTCAGTGTTAAAATAGAGACTGAGGTTGTGTGAACAGTGTGATTCTCTATTATGCCTCTGTTTCTTATTGAGATCATGTGGTTGAATTGTGCCTAAATTGTTTTTAATTCAGTGACTAAAACTCAAATCTTAAATTGCTTATACAGGGTGGCTTTCTGTAGTAGGCTCTGTGAGCAACTTAGTATTATAGTGTTATTACACTGGTCATGAGGAGATCAAGTCTTGTTCGTTTCTTCCTGTTTAGTACCTTTGGGAGCTGTTGAAATCACACACAAGTGAATGCAAGTCTTGTGCTTAAGTTAGGCTGCCTGTCTTTTCAGATACATGTGAGCAGTGCTGTGCTTCCACTGCTGCTGGTTCTTTGTTTTTATTAAAATCCAAGTACAGAACTAGTGGGCTTGAAAGAGCAAGATTAGTGCCTTGGAACTGAGCATAGGTATGTGAAATTTGAGTCCTGGTCCCCTTGTCTACATCTTCAGTGGGCAGATATTTCTGTCTCTGCTGTCAGCCGTTCCCTTGACAGAGGCTTCATCTCTGCCCCTCTCTACTACTGATTTTTTTTTCCCTTCTCTCTAGTCTAGTGTATTAATCATTATGGAGCCATTAAAGAAAGATCTCTGTCTATTAGAACAGTACAGCACAGTAATATGAATGAATGAAAGGTCGTTCTGTACTGTGCCTCAAGGGTATCTAGTGCACTTAGAAATGTGCACATTAGGTGCCTCTTTTTGTATGTGCCTGAAGTTGACAAGTGTATGCAAAAACTTACCACAAATTGAAGTTTCAGAGTTAAAAGTCTTGTCATAAAAGGTGGTGATAGCAGAGCCCTGGCCATCTGCAGACACATCTGCAGACTCTGTTGCACACCTCCAACAAGTGGAGTGAGTGTTCGCTCCCACACCACAGACACGGTGGTGGGACTTATTCCCAACACTTCACATGTCTTGCTGAAGTAGCATGTGCAAAATATACAGCCTGTAGAAGTACAGAAAGGATGACCATATGAGGTCATCTTATGTTCTTTATCTTAAAACTGTGAGGTTTACCTGTTTAGTTCAATAATAAACATCCTAACTTGTGTATGGGTGAAGCATACAGCTAGGTCCTGGTAGGAGAGCCCTGAGGTTGGAAGGATTTGTTATTTTACTTTGAATTCTCCTCAGTGGTTTCTGAGACTGTTTGTTTATAAGGCATCTAACTCTTAATTTGAGCTAGTTTGGTCTCCACTTAACAGGGCAGCTGTTTGCTTGTGTGGGTACTTTTCTGCCTCTCATTTATGTGCCCTGACTACCAGGTATGTCTTGGATAGCAGGTATTTCCCTAGGTCTCTGGATACTTGGACACTGATATCAGATCATTGCCAAGACAGACATGTGGGTTAACAAATTAACTCTTTTCTAAGCATCTCTTTCAGTTCCTGAATAGCTTCACTGATTTCTTCCTTCCTTGCCTCTACCATATGTGGTTGGCTGTTTTGTTTTGTTTTGGTTTTTTTTAGGCAAGGACATTCAGCACTGTGTGCAGCACTGTTATTTCTGCATTGTTTTGTAAAAACACCACAATCATAAAATAGATAAAGGGGTTAACCTGGTCCATTCCTATTTCTGGATAGTGAATGTATCAGAATTTGTTTTGTTGTGACATTGGAAATTCAGGTAGTGTTGCTTGCTCAGTAATTAAAGTCACCGTTATTCAATGCCATCATGGTTTTCTTTTTGTAGATGCAACATGGGTTCCTTCCTGCTAGACCGCAATTTTGAACTTACAAATCTTTAAAATACTGCTCCGTTGACTTGATTTGCTAAGAGGCAAATGTTCAGGAATAGGGACTGTGCCCTGAAAATTGTAGATCACCCTTTTATTTGCCAGTTCTGGCTTGATTTGCCTCATTTTAACTTATGTCTCATCATTTTATGCTATAAATGAATTTATGTACTCTTAGTGTGACAAATGTCACATTTTTATAAAAGGGAGAAAATGTTCAGTATTACGTACAGTTGTATGAATGAACTTAGTGCAGAGGAGGATCAAGTCCCCTTCGTCAGAGCGGGGAAAGAACAAAATTGTGTTTAAACCCATGGAGGTTCTGCACTAACCTGGCAGTGAGCATTGCAAATTGAAGCTCTCTTGTACTTGACATATTGTACTGAATGCAGTCCAATCTACTTATGCAAGTTTCTGACCGGTGTGCTAGGATTAAATCTGAGTTATTGTGATACAGAAAACATTAATTGCAGTTCCAGTACAGTTTGACTTTTCCTGAAACATGTCAATTGAACCCTTAAACGCTTCTGTATCATCACCTCATTTACGATGTTTGGAAGGTATAAAGCATGATGCAAACATTGCTGTTAAGATATTAAAATCTCTAAACCTGGCTAGCACTAGATTTTTTTTTTAATTGATGTGAAATATAGCTGTGTTTTAGGAGTTTGCCAATATGGGTATGCTTCCTAGAACTGCTGCTAAAGATTAGCTGTTCATGCAGATGCTTTTCTTCTTGAGCAGTGTTATTGCGTTTTCCTTTTCCTTACAGCAGGTAAGTGCACCAGCCACACAGAACCCTGTTGTAATTTAGCGTAAGAAAATGCCATGAAGTGTCAGCTGAGAAACTCAGGAGACTGTGACCTCTCCAGAGGAGCTCTGTGGTGTGTTGTATTACTGAAGAATAGCTTGGGCTGGAGGGGACATTTAAAAGGCATTTAGTCCAACCCTCCCACAATAAGCAGGGATGTCTTCAACTAGGTCAGGTTGCTCAGAGCCCCATCCAGCCTGGCCTTGAATGTTTCCAGGGATGGGGCATCTACTGCCCCTCTGGGCAACATGGGCCAGTGTTTCACTGCCTTCATAAAAGAAATGTATTCCTTGTAACCAGTCTGAATCTCTCATCTTTTAGTTTAACACCATTACTTCTTGTCCTGTCACTCCAGGCCCTACCTGACTTCCCCCCGTTTGCTGCTCAAATGAATGCAAGTTAAAATTTTCTATTTTAAGCTATGTCTTCTCTGTGTCGGTTCCCAGTCGCTGCCAGGCCTCGAGAAGTGACTTGGTGGACGGTTGTACCCCCGGGCTTGGCACATTCTGTCCTCATTGGTCCCCATCCTTCATGCTTGAGAACTGCTCCTCTCTAAGTTAATTAAAATCTTGGAAATGAGAGCAGCATTTTGTTAGATATTCCTAGAGAAAAATGATCCATGTATGCTGCAAAAGTAAAATAAAAGGAGGATGGAGTTGGGCAGTTACTTTTCTGTAAGATGCGAAGATGGAGAGGACAGATCTGCATCTGCTTTGTTAAGTAGTGACTTAGACCTTTTCCATGGCTGTACAGTGAAGGTGGTGTTGGTGCTCAGAGCACAAAACCAAATCCCAGGGCTTGCAGAGTGAAGTGCGTTTGGTGAGGGAAGGCAGAGAGCTCTCAGGTTGGGAGATGCTGTTACGAAAAGCCTGAACTGCAGATGGCTTGAAATACACATTTGTGGGTAGATGTGGTTTTTCAGATCCAGAGCTGGATGTGTCCTGGAATAGCAACTCTGAACTCTGACAGTGGGTTAGAGGCAATCTGTCGTCATCAGAAATCTTCCTTTAACCCCTCTGGCTCTGACTCTCCGTGCTCAACTCTGGCATTTTGCTGGCATCCGAGGCACCACCAAGCCTTGTGCGCAGCCTTTGCTAAGTAATAGTGATTGCCAACATTTTAAGAGGGCTCCTGTGTCAAATACTGGCAAAGCTAGAGAGGCAGAAGGAAAAGCAGAAATCTCTGGAAGGCTTCGAGGCTTTTACTGTGAGTCAGAAGAAGGAAAGGGCATCTGTAGTTAATTTAAAAGTGTAGTTAATCCAGCGCAAGTCCCAATACTAGCCTGCAGAGACACCAGAAAAACGAAACAATACCCAGTTAACGCTGGAGTTAATACAAGGTAAATTTTTTGTTAACTTGCGTTTAGTCAGTTATGCTAACTTAAGACAGACGTACTTTTTGAATATGGAGACAGGCAGTTGACCTCCAACAAATGTATAGACCTTTTTAGCCTGTTAACACCTCTTGACACAATGAGGTGAGTTGGTGTGGGAAAGAGACTCCTGGGACAATAGAAGCATCTGCTTAAATGTCTCCCAAATTGCTGTCCTGGACATGCTTAGTTTTCTCAACACTTCTAAATTGTATTTATTAATACCTTACGGTGTCCCTAATTTTGGAAATAGTATACTTTGTTTTCCACTAAACTGTGTCACTGTATCTTACCACTCTAGTTAAACTGTTTTATTATTATATGATAATTGCATGATCTTGCTCCTAGTAGTCTTAGGAAGCAGCCTTATGCTTTGACTTAATGAATGTTATCCTTTTTTTCTCTATCTCAGTAACATTCATTGTAATATTTTGGGCTTAGTTTAATGATGTGTACCTGCTGATTTTTTAACCCTTTAACTAATGTCACACATCTCTGGTCCAGTGCTGTAGTAGATAACACACATTTGGAAACTTTCAGAAAGAATTCTGTTCACCCATGTCACTCGTTTCCCAATATTTGTCATCTTTTGCTTTTTCCTGCTTGTGAAGAGGCACAGTCAAGGTATTCTGGGCTTTAATTAATGACTTAACATCTCTGAAGAACCAAGAGTGGAGCTACTTCTCTAGATGGATTTCTGAATTGTTGCTCATCTTTTGGTGAAATATCTTGAGTATCTTCAATGAGGGTGAAAACTTGAATATGCTTTAGATATTTTCTAGCCCTTTTCTTCGTTCCCTCTTCCCTTTGTGTTCCTGTCCCCAACACAGCACATAGGGTTGGGGACCAGGGACTGGTTAGGCAGGAGCCAAGTGCTGCCTTGGGTAGTGGCCAGTTCATCACAGGTTGTTTCTGCTGCTCTTTCCCCCTCACGCTCTTTCCCTGCTCCAGCGTGGGTCCGTTCCACGGAGTGCAGCCCTTGAGGAGCAGACTGCTCCAGCTGGGTCCCCCTTGGGTCACAACTCCTGCCAGCAAACCTGCTTTGGCCTGGGCTCTTCTCTCCACAAAGTCAGAGGTCCTGCTAGGACCCTGCTCCCGCATGGGCTTCCCATGGGGTCACAGCTGCCTTTGGGCATCCACTTGCTCTGACATGGGGCCCCCACAGGCTGCAGGAGGAAATCTGCTCCACCATGGACCTCCATGGGCTGCAGGGGGACAGTGGCCTCACCGTGGGCTGCACAACGGGCTGCAGGGGAATCTCTGCTCTGGCTCCTGGAGCACCTTCTCCCCCCTTTCTTCACCGACCTGGGTGTCTGCAGAGGTATTGGTCTCACATATTTTCACTCCTCTCTCCAGCTGCAGTTGCTATTATGCAGTTTTATTCCTCTTGTTAACTGTGTTATCCCAGAGGTGCTACCACCATCGCTGATGGCTTGGCCTTGGCCAGCAGCAGGTCCATCCTGGAGCCGGCTGGCATCGGCTCTGTCAGACACAGGGAAGCTTCTAGCAGCTTCGCACAGAAGCCACCCTTGTAGACCCCCCACTGCCTAAACTTTGCCATGCAAACCCAATACACTCACAGAGCCCAGGAGCATTCCTCATGAGTACAGCATCTTGCATGTGATTTTATTTATCTGTTTATTTTTGAGCAGTGGCACTGTTTCTTTAGACAGCTCAATATGAACCCCTAGGAGCAGAGACTGTCCCATTGTACCAAATGTGGATATACAATATAGAAAGCCGTGCTTTAACACCTGGGCAACAATCTGTATTTTAATAACGCTTTCCCTTTGCCTGTCTGTAGAGTGTGTTGTGAGGGTGCTGCTATTTGACTCAGTCACGTCTTCCTCCGTGGGGCTCTCCAGGTGTCTGGCAAGTGATAATGCTAAGTCTTCTGGCATAAATAAATATGACCTAACTCTATAGGTAAGAAATCAACACAGGTTAATTGCCATCCCGTGCTCATCTGAAACCAGAGAGCTGTTACTCTTCAGCAGTGGCTGGAGTGGTTGCAAATGGCATCGTACTGCTCCTCTCTGTCTAAAGACAGGTGTGAACGGGAGGTCTGGAGCCGAGGATGCTGCGCTACAGCTCCCCGTGTGAGGGCTGCCTGGGGGTCTGTCCGGCCCTGCTGTGGCATCTGTGGCGTGGCTGGTGCTGGCTCCAGAACGGCAGGCAGCTCATGGCTGCTGCTGCTCATTGGAACCGGCAGCCCTGGCACAGAGCTGTGTGGGTGTCACTGTGCTGCTTTCAGGACTGGAAATAGCATCTCTGCTTTTTCCACTGTAATACCACTGTATTGAGCAAGACCAGGTGGG
Source organism: Nesoenas mayeri (assembly GCF_963082525.1). Lineage (NCBI taxonomy): Eukaryota > Metazoa > Chordata > Aves > Columbiformes > Columbidae > Nesoenas > Nesoenas mayeri. The sequence goes on from NC_137541.1 coordinate 17,287,644, forward strand.
GAGTTGGTACCAGGTAAATGCCAGGCAGTAGATGCCTACTGAGTGCTAATTTGCCTGTATAGACAAATTCTGAGGCTTAAACTCAGCATCTGTTCAGCTCAAACAAGAAAACAGATGTTTAATAGGTATCTCCACACTGTTTTATTTTTAAAGTGCAAATCATTCCCAACAGTAAAAGTACTTTGCTGTCAGTGAGCTTTTGTTACATCTTTCCTAAGCCATAGAAAATGTCTATTAATTAACTCTCTTGTAAATTAGTAGGATTTATATTTGTATGTAATTTAAGCTGTCATGGTTAAATGTCTGCAAGCTGACTTTTGAAAGCGATACAACTCCTGTGTTTTTCAGAGCTCAAACAAGGGATAGGGGAAGGTTAGGATAGGTAAATAAATCCCTTTTTCTCTTGAGTTCATGTCTTAGATGTAGGCTTCTATAATCTAGCACTTCGATTTTGAGTATAAGTTGTTGGAGAAGCTCCTGTAATTCCCACTGACAAACTTTTTGTACGTGATGCGGACTGCACACAGTGCCTGAACAACTATTAGCTGGGAGATGCCCTCAGCCATCCTTTCTCTTGCTGTCTGAAAATATCCCCTTTATGGGAGGAGGACAATGTCACCTGCCCTCTGCTCCTGGGTGAAAGCCTGGGGCTTTCCTGTGCTCCCCTCCTGGAGATGACAGTTGTCTCTGCTTGTCTTACCTAGTCAGGTCACTCTTTAGTTCTTGCGTTCTGCAGTATTGCTGGTGCTGAGTTCTTTTGAGGGATGCTGGTAAATCAGTCCACACACACAATCTTCAGACTCTCCCCTCTCCTGGCCGGACAGGATGAGCTTCTGGGCACCAGACACATCCTTCAGCAGAAACTGGGCAGCACTGGAGGTGGAGGAGCGGCACTCATCTTCATTGCAGAGGTTGTGCTCTTCAGAATTACACTTCCATAAATGGATATTAAAATATGCAATATGTGATTTCTGATAACTCAGTGAATGTCTGGAAAAGTATTATTTTTGCTAGCTTCATAATTTTATATGTCAAGTGTGTTGCATTGACGATTCATTGAATGGGAAGAGAAGACAGATAATGTAAATATGCCTTTAAATCAGCAGAAGAAAGGCTAAGTGATGAACTGCTAAAAGGGGGAAAAAGAAATCATCTTTGTTTTCTGTAACTCCCTCTGGTCTGCAGAAGTGCATTTTATGGGAGAAATGCTGTGCATTTGATTAGCTTTCACTCATCTTGGTAGTTTAATGGTGGATAAGAGGTATGAAGAGTTGTTGATACTTGCAGGTTTCTCACTTGGCTGTTTCTTTACTGCCCCGTAAGTAAGTTGATGTATTTAAATGACAAAAAGAAAAAAAAACAAGTGTCTCTGATCTGTCATTGTGTTCTGGATTTTCTTATAGGCTGGTCCAGGGACCATCATCATGGCTTCAGGAGTGCAGGATTTTAACAGAACAGAATCTGACAGACTGAATGAGATCAAAGGTCACCTGGAAATAGCCTTACTGGAAAAGCACTTTTTACGTAAGTATTAAATTAATGCTCTGTGGGAAGGAATAGCTTAAGTCTGCTGAAATAAGGCTTCTCTAAACTGCAGAAGTTGGCATCAGAATTTTGAGGTGTGGTGATGCACAGATAGCATGTGGGCTGACATTTCTCTGGCAGGAATTGAAAAGCATTCCCAAGGTTTCTGGGTCACTCGGATATTTTTTCCTCATTGCATTCCTCAGAACATACCTCTCACTACATGACAGAAGCTGCTCACTTGAAATCTTGGTGTTCACATCTTTAGGTTATCTTAGAATTAACTCAGCCTTAATGTGGTTGCATTAGGCATTTTTTGTCTAATAGTGATTGTAAGAAGGAAGAGATTTCTGAAGGAGTGATCAGTGCATCTCCTTGGCAGCTGTTTCAACAAGCTGTTTCAACTGTATGTCTTAAAACACATCTCTTAACAGTAAATAAATTACTGGTAAGTGGTACATGGAATAAGAGTATCTGTAGATTTCAAGTGTTACTTGTTTGGTTTGTGGGTATGTATGTGTGTATATATATGTCTATATGAGACATAATTGTTGTTCGTGGCTAGAGGCACCCTCAAGACTTTTAGGATTTTATCTCAGCAGATCTGAACTGCTGACTTGTGAAACAGGGTGTTAAAACCATTCCTTTGACTTGGTAGAAGTAGAGATCTCTGTAATAAATCAACAAGAATTCTTGCTCAGTTGCTTCCCAACATGGTCATTTTAATGAAGTTCAGAATATGAGAGTTGCTTTTTATGTGTTCAAAGCATGTCAGATAATTTCCAAGGGGTAGAAATAACAAGTCTATAGATTCTATTCAATTTCTAGGTTATAATCTAACAAGATGACTTGTGTTTTATCTTCAGCATATTCTCAAGAATTTTGAATTAATTTTCTGTTATTTTTGTTTTGTTTTGTGGGATTTTTTTGTTGTTGTTTTTTGTTTTCCCCCAATGTGTATGAGAGGAAGGCATGATAAAGGAGACTGGGCAAGGATTTATAGTGAGCTGCTATCAGCTTCCGCTGGTATCTGGAAGAGGTATCATGACTGGAATGTCAAACAAAAACTGAAAGCTCTGTTTGACTTGCCTTGTTGGTTTCAGTGATTTGTTTGAATTCTTATTTACCTTTGCAGTACAGTTACCACGTACTCCTTCCATTCCCCAAGTCATATTGCCTAAGCTCCTGTTACCAGGATGGGACATTTGTGATTACCTGATGTAATCTGATGCGTGACAGAAACAGTAGAACTTTCTAGAACAGATTTCTGGTTTGAAATAGGATGTTCTTTATGCTATAAAAACATGGTATGGTTCCCAAACTCTTCCACGACTGGTGAATCCAATCTCAGTATTTAATATGTGGTTACAGTAACTACATGGGGCACATATTTTGGGGAGCACACTCCAAGGTAAAGGGTAACAAAGCTCACCCTTTCTCGTGAACTTTGAGCAGGTGGTTGGAGGTTCAGGCCATGGGGGCGATTCAGCTGAGTGATGTGGGTCAGTCTTGGGTGTCTCCAGCCCTCACTGCCAGGTCCAGACAGCCTGAGGTTTGCTGTAGCTGCAATTATAGTGGCGTCCTGACAAGCTGGTTGTAACTCTGTACATAAAAACAAAACAAAGAATGGTAAACTGGTAGAAAAAGAAGCGCATTAAAAGTTATCCCTTATTCCCCTATACCCCATTCAAAATTCTGGGCTGGAATGTATAACTGTCAGAGTGACGTAGGAGCTCACTTTTTGGGTATGGTTCCTGTATTCTTCTATTTTCTTCCTCCTTCTCTTTGAGGTGTATGGAATTTTTGTTTGTTTGCTTTTTAGAAATGGTTTGTTATTTATTTTTCTTCCCAAACGTGAACTGATGGTGAGCAGAAAAACATGAACATGTACTGTTTCTTTGCTTTAATTTACCATTGGAAAAAAAGACTAATTGTGATTTTTTTTTTTTTTTATCATATTGCTGCAATAGGTGTTTTTTAATAAGGTTAGTCACTCAGCTGTATTTGCATACTATTTTTAATTTTGGCATTCCTTAAGGACACTTTGCTATAATTGTAGTTTTACATAAACCATTTGTCACTTACTCCGTTTCCCCCATCTAGCTGCGCAAAAATCAAAGCAACTGCTAGGATGTAGGGGAAATGTTTGAAGTTCCATGGGTTTGCTTTTTAATGTGTTGGGTTTCTAACTGCTGTCAGCCTGATCCTGTCTCTTTATTTTTACCTCTACTATAGCTCTTCTTTGTATAGGTGTGTTATTAGGTAGGAGGTTTAAAGAGATTTCCTCCCAGCTGTATGTTGTGTGTAATGTACACATAAACAACACAGCTACAAGTTGGTGTGGGTTTGCATTTGCAAATGCCTGGCTAAAGGAACAGCAAACTGTTAGTCTTCTCTAAACCCCATTCGGCTATTAGTAGGCACAAGTAACGGTGCAGTTTGGCTCAGTGGTACCTTCAGTGAAACACATCCCAAACCGAACTGTAGCCTCTACAAGCTGCAGAGGAAATCTGGAGCAAGAAGCTACTGGAGAGAAAGAGTTGTCAGTAAAAGGAGAATATCTTCATTTAAGATGCCAGATGAATCTCCTCCCTAGCAAAGAGATAATCTAAACATCTGGAGAGGTGAAAATGGAATTGCTTAGCGTGTTGCGTAGCTGTAAACGCACATAAAATGTGGCTGGAAATGCTGAGGGGTTTAAGCTGCAGACTGACAGGAGGATGAAGCACACGGAGGAAGGGATCTTGGATAATGATGTCTTAAGCAAGGGAGGGATCAGCTGACTGCACCAGCCAAAAGGACTAAAGTTGCTTTTCCTGTCTGTGTGGGAATGGTCTTAATCTCTAATCTAATGATTCCGCCTGAGCCCTAGTACAGGAATGCTGAAAACATTCAATGCATGTTGGGACTGGCGGCACTGTGATATCAGGGTGGGTTCCTGCAGAACAAGGCTTTGAACTAAAAGTGTGAAGAGCTCAGTCTGCTGGACCTCCGAATATATGTGGATGGATCAAGCTTTATCTTGGAGCCGTCACCATCACAATCATCCATGGATAAAGGACTGTGTATTACTATAACCTTTTTAATGCACATGAACCCTGTTGTGGTGCTGGCTGAGGCTTCAGCTTTGGAAGGCAACTACTGTACTGGGGCAGCTAGATTAATGTGCTAAGGTTAGTAGTGGTTTGTGGTGCTTCCATTTCAAAATCTAGTTGCATCCAAACAAGGCATAAAAGCTTGCTTGCTGTTCTTGCATTTGAAAGAGAAAATGACAGGCAATATCTGCTTGGGTTTGCACTGCACTGAGATACATGTCCTGCTTTTCTTCCCATTACTGTTTGTGCTGCTTGTGGAGGGCAGTTTTGGAGATATCAGCACTCTGGTCCTGGTGTTACAAGGTGCTTTGTAGCCATGTGTGCATCCTATGGTTTACATGAAGTGTTAGCTAATTCTCATTCAAAGATGTTGGAGCCTTTTGAAATGCTAGTTTTAGCAGCTCAGGGAAGAAGAGTTGGTGGTAGCAGCAGCTAGGAGTAAACAAACCAGGTGGCTGTTGGAGAAGAGTCATGAACTGGTAAGCTGAAGAAATGCCACGTGAAGATGAAGAGCTTTAGAAGGACATGAAGTCCTCTTCCACAAGGGCTTTGCATTGCACTCTGTACGGCAGGCTGTGGCAGGAGTCTCTAGGAGCTCTCAAAACTGCTGCTTTTGTTTATGATTTCCATACCAGCATTACAAAAGAGGTCAGGATCATATTTCATTCCCATTGCAGCTCCCACACACTCTTCATTCTCATGTGCCTTTTCACACCATGTATGTGATTAACTCCATAGTGCTTTCTCTAGCTTCTGCTTTTTGGTATAAATGACCTGATGGTTCTCTGTTAGAGGAGTGACCTAGTGGAATACAGGCCTCATGAAAGTAGAGCTCTAGATAAACATACATAGTGCTCAGGCAGATCTGGGGTGTTAGAAAGTGGCGAAATGTGTGGTGGTGGTTGTGACCAGACAAAATCTTGTTCTGTACAGAAGTGCTAATACCTCCTCGAATAGCCCTAATAATTGCATGCAACAAATTGGCTATGAAGCTGAGTCAGAGGCCTATTACCTTCTCTCCACTCCCCTGGTGGAACTTCTCCTGACATGAGGGTCAAACACCTGCAGTAGCAGAGCTGGAGAAGAGCAGAAGAATAGTTTCACTGCATTGGCTTTGCTGTCTTCATACCGACCTGGCAGCCTGCAGTCACCTTTGGTTCGGGAATCTTGAAGGAGAAAAAGAGTTGATTTGTGTGGAAGATGAAGACTCCGGTAAGAGATAAGGAACTGCCGTGTATATTGGAGGCACCCAAATACCAGCACTGGGCTACAGTAGCCATTCCTTGCTAGATGGTCAGCCCTGGTCAAGGGATCCTGAGGATGCAGCATGTGCTGATGCTGGTGAGCACCGAGGCTGCTGTGGAGCTCACCCTGAGCTTCTCCCACCCTTTACTCCTGCCCCCAGGCCTCCTTTCTTTCCGCTTAAAATCCTGGACTCTCAGAGCCCAGGGTGTTCTTGTGAGATGTGTACGTGTCCCTCACCCTTGTGGAGTTCCTCTCAGGACTGTGGTTTACGTATGGTTATTGGTGGGCATCTTCTTGAATGTTTTCCCCGGACACCCAGAGAAGCTGCAGGAAAAAGACGAGTCCAGGCATTTCGGCAGAGCTGTCTGTTCACCAGAACTGCTCTCACTTGCATTAACAAATTTGCTGAGAAGTTTTTCTAGGTCTGACTGAGAGGCTTCTCTTAAGACTAGGGAAAATTTACTAAGAGGTGTAAGAAAGGTTTTGCTTGTACGCAGATGCATATACCATGTACACCGAGTTCATGTCTAGCCTTCCTGGACAAAAAAGCCCCTCCAAAGTTCTGTATGTTTTCCTGGATGCTTTGTTGGAAGAGGTGATCATGGGCAGGTTAGAGCACTTGTCTGGGATTTAGGAGGCCTCTGTATAGACAAATGAGGATTCAGACCTCCATTTCTCATCTGCAATGACTCTGACTGGTGGAGGGTGGGTTGTGCTCTTGCTCACTCTCAACTTGGCTTCCAAGACCACAAGCTTCCTGAGACCAGAGGAGGGGGAAGGGGTGTGAATCCAGCCCAGGGTCCTGGGCGTGTTGTCGTTTCAGGCCCAGCTTGTGCAATATGCCCTCATCAGTGGGCAAAGCGTGTGAACGGTGGTGGTGTGAAGATGCCAGAATGCTGGAGGGCCCAAGCCAGGAGAATCATGTGCTGTCACGTCGCCTTTTTGTGGGTCTGATTAACCAAAGAGCAGCACTGCGCTGACAGAGACGTGTTGTTTTAGCTCAAACAGATGCCACCTACACATCACATTATGTAGGTGGGGTGTGCTCTTGCTTCTGCCTTTTTTTGGGTGCCCAACTTGGCTTCATGAATTGTGGAACTGTTGTGAAAGCTCAGGGCTTGCTCTGTCCTTCCCTTTTGTATAACCAGACTCTGGGAGCCCCATGGGGAACCTTTGCTTCCCAGTTTACTAACATAAAAGCCTTGGAACAACCTGCTGCTGTTGCCAAGCCAGATGTTGAAATGTTTATAGCCTGTTACACTTCTACCAGAACCAAGGAGTGAAAACAGTTCCTGCAATAATCACAACATTTTTGCAGTTCCCTTTATTTTAGATGGATTCTGTGACTCTTCTGGCATTTTTAGTCTCTGAAATTTCTGTAAAGTTCATAGAGCAGTAGTATTTTCATTACTTTTAAGCTGGCTAAAGTGTAGCTAGCAATAGAAAACTTCTCACTTATGTTTTGAGAAGGAGATCTGTCTCAGTAAACAGCTACTTTTTAAGATCAGATTTTTTGAGGAAGCTTAATTTAAAATCCTTTAGCAATGAAGGGGAAATGATTCTGTGTCTGTTATAACACAACAAAGCTCCACTGAAAACGCTACATGTAGATGTAAAGTTACTAATTGGTTGTTAGCATAACTCTTTTGTACATACCATAGTAATGACATCTTAATTCTTTCTAACCTCACCCACTTGAAGTGAAGAGGAATGGTGAGAGAGGAGGACAGACCAGTTTGCACAGAGAAAAAAAATCTTGTCAAATATGGTGTGCTTTGTAAATCAGTCTCCCTTATCACATAAAGTAGAAGAACATATCACATGAAACTTTGCTATTGAGGTGAGGAAGATAGTACCAGGGGAATGTTAATTGTGCTGAGAAGCAGGATGGTGGTTCAGACTTTACTTTCTCTTCACTGCTTCTGCATCATAGTTGGTGTGTTCTCTGTATCAGCTTAGAGAGCCTGTGCTGCTCCCTGCCCTGTAGGCACATCCACAGAGACTCAAAAGTTGTTCCTCCAAAGCCGTGCTTATTGTATGTACTGGAGCAGGAGCTCTGCCTTGGGAAGAGCAAAGAGAGGCACAGTAGAATGATGGAAACAAAAAGAAAAGTTTAACTGCCAAACGGGGATTGTTTAACTGCCAGACCTGTGTTAGGGTTTGGCAAATTGGCATGACTGTTTCCAAATATGACAGATGAGTTTTGATGTGTGCAGACTGAGCTGGAGAAAGGTTATAGTGAAAATGTTGGGTTTATATTTAACTGTTGTCTTTTCTCCTCTCTACCAAAATGCATATATAAAATGGGGTAGGAAGGAGGAAAAGCTAGACACTTAAATAGATGTACTTCACCTTTGTTTCTGCCTGCTTATTTGGCATTTTATGACACCAATATTCCTACTAGAAAATCTTTTTCTCTCCTTTTTTTCCTGTAAAAAAGACTCATGCAAACAAGCAAGAGGCCTGACCACAAGGGAAAACCATTAAATTGACAAAGCAAGGTGTTCTCAAATGCAAAAAACCCATGAATAGTTCTTCCTTCAGTTTTCCTTCTTTGCTGACTTTTTTTTCTCCTTACCTGATTAGCATTTGGATGTCTTACATTTTGTCCCCATCCATAGAGTGGTTGGGTTAAAAATATCTTTGCATGTTTTTAGCATTATTTTCTTCTACACAATGTAGCTGAGCAAAGATGAGCTGAAGATAAAGTAGTTCATTATGAGTCTTTTTGAACAATAGGAAAATAAGTTTTTGAGGAAGGAGGAATGAAAGTTCGCTGAGGATTAGTTGTGTAGTTGAATGTGAGGACAACTCCTTTTGATCCCTATATAGCAGTGGAGGTGTTGGATTTGGAGTGGTTTGGTGTTTTATTTTTGCACTGATTTGACTTTTTCCATGCAGGGGTTTCTTTGCTCACTTGGGACTGCGCACCACAGAATAAATAAGTTGTTTGATACAGCAAGTGTGACAAAAGTTCACTCTTGCTGTGGGGAATTTCACTACGACACTGACTCCTGAAGGTTACGGAGGTGAATCAGGGCTTGGAGATGGCTCTGTTCTTCCTAAATAGCTAGTACTTTCACTGCCACCTTAAACTGTGCTCTTAGAAAGATGAAACTGTAATTGTGATGTATTTGGAATAGTATTTGTGTAGTAGTGTCAGAGATGCTGTAACAGGGGCGGCCGTTCGCTCCTTGGCACGGCGCAGAGGCAGCCCCTGCTCTGCGGGCAGGTGGTGCTCAGAGGGGACCACTACAAGTCCCTCTTCTTGTGCTCTTCCTGACCAGCACCACATGGGATGCTGGGCTCAGTACCTCTTCCATTTCATCTGATGTAGCTGCTAAAGGTTTGTACATGATGCTTAGCCTCCTCAATGTTGCTTCATAAAATAAGCAAGATAAAGAGAAAAAGAATTATTCTCATCTTTGTGCCTGAGATGTCAGAAAGAACCACTTCTGAGTTAGACAAAGTCTGAGAGCATCTGCCTTCGGTTTAACAGGACCTTTCCTTAATCTATTTATTTTTCAAAGCTAAATGGTGTGGTATTGAGTCCACATAAATAGATACCAAACAGATTCTGAGGAAGCACTTGGCCAAAGAGGGATCAGTGATGCTGAAACCCATCTTTATGCTTTGCCAAGTTCATTCCTGGCTTTTCTGAATTAAAGGGAATAGAAAAATAAAAAGCTAGAGTGAGAACATAAGTTGACTTCAGTCTGTTGGTGTAAAAGGGTTGCTGGACCTAAAGTCAAAATAATGTGGATTCCTGCTTTTCCAGCAAAGAATATGAGGACAGTGTCCAGAAAAAACATAATGAAAAACTCTTGCTTAAAATGTGGTCAGTTTACAGTGCTGTACTGTATCATTTTGGTAATAGTATCTGGTATCGTTATAGTAGGAAGGAGCTTCTAAACCTGTCATCAGACAATGCCACAGCTGGACTGCATCTCCCACACTCTTCCCACTGCTGCCTGTCTGCTGAGATGACTCTCCAGACCACTTGTTGTCCAGCACGGGAAGAGCTGTGAAGAAGACGACTTGTGTCTGTTTGGGAAGTGACTACCTAACCACAGAAGACAGAGGAGGGGTTGGACAGTCAAGTGGTGGAGCCATTCCATGTCTTTCATAGCACTGCCATTTGCTGCTGGTGTTTAAGATAAAGATTGAAAGATCTTCAGTGTCTGTGATTATGAAAATGGACATGTTTTCAGACTCCAGATACCTTGCTAGTAACATTGTTTAGCTGGGACAAAGTTAAAATATTAGCTTTCTGTAGGACTTAGGAGTCTGGCAAGGGTAGAAGCTGCCTGCACTGGAGAAGACTCCCAGTGTCTGGCTGTGTCAGCGTGGCTGGCGAGATCCAGTTTGACGGTGTGGGGTTGGGATTTAGTGTGTTTAGTATCAATTAAACAACATACTTGAACTCTGGTTATGTTCAAAGGGTTGCAGGGAGATTTGCCATAATTAACGTAGACGTAGAAGGGTTATTTCTGTCTTGTTAAGCACTGGTGTTTCCCCATGTAAATATGACAGAGTGCGTGTATGCTTTTTTGGCATTTATAGTTTTCAACTCTTATCTTCCTTAGATTTAATGCTAAGCTGATTTGGTAGCTAGAAACAATGGTCTGCAGTCTCTAGCTATATTCCGAAAGATATTGTTTTTTTTCATCACTTTGTCCCAGGAGGGGATTTTGCAGCGCACCTGTAGGCCTGTGGAGGAATGCTATTATGCAAAACAGCTGCTAGGAGACTCCCTAATCCACCTCCAATCCCCGTATTAAGGGAAATATCCGATTTACTGCACATGCAGTATTGAATTAGAAACCCAGCGTGCTGCCGGGCGTGCCCAGCCTGGTGTGTCATCCCTCTGTTCTAAATACCACTCAGGTACTGCTCAGTCTCACCTGAACTAGATGCTGTGCTATTTAAGAACTTTTTATCGAAACATTCCTTACAAGCTTCTGTATTCTGGAGAGCAAACTGAAATTTTTCTGTTGCTCTAATGGTTTATGACATAACAATGATGCAATGAAATGCTGCCTAGCAGGTCTTTTAATAGTTACATGGTATCAGCTAAACTTTTAAAATTGCTAAGTCTTTAAATGATCAAATCCTTGGAGTGCAGGTGCAACTGTTATGTTACACTTAATAGAAAATAAAATGCTGTAGAAAACCTCAAGTGAATACATTTTTTTGGTAACTTGGGAGATGCATTGCCGATGGTGGTCAACTCTTCTAGGGTTTACAGTGCAATGAAAGGCAAATTAATGTAGTTGAAACACTATCATTGCCTTTTCTCACATTATTCACTAGTTTTTAAAAAGTGCTATATTATCCAGATATTGTCCTGCTTTTCTACACGAGTTGACTTTGCTAGAGACATTTTAAAGCATTTTTTCAGGGTCACACCTGCTGTCATGACCTAAATGGTTACTCAGCCTGCAGGTATATAGATGGAGACTGTGACTGTGGGTAGGTAGGATTCTGTTACATACGTAGACATGGAGGTTGTTTGCTCTAAATTTCTCTACTTTATTACAAATTTCCCCCAATACCTCAAAAATCACCACTAGCAACTCTACCTGTGATTGGTGGTGAATGAAAATATCTGTATATAAAACTGTTATAAATTATTGGCAGCAATCAAGTAGCCTGTATATTATTACAGGCTACTACAAACTTATCACTAGTGAAGCAAACTAGTGATAATATAGCAGCAGAAATATTTATGGTAGATTACTTATATGCACATGTATTTATATGTTCACAGTAATATCACTATCAGGCTTATTAGAAAGATTTGAAGAGTTGCCAAATCATCCCAGAGGGGAGGACAAACTGATCCCACAGGGCATCCAACCATCCCAGAAATGGGAGGACAAACCGAACGTTCCCCAACAAGGGTTCAAGATCTCTTGGACAGTTTGTGCAGACAGTTCAGCCTATTTCACAATGGAAAAGTATGTGCTGCACAGGAAGTGCTCAGAGAGAGAAGCTTCATTTTGGATAAAAATTAAGTTGTTTTTATATCATAAAGAAATGAGGAGACATAGGATACCACTACTTCAGCAACCAATAGATGCTGTTAATTTCTGGTTTTTACCTGGAATAGCCAATAGATGTTGATGTTTTCTTTTCCCTCAGGCCAATTTTTATTTTTCCAGGCTGTTTTCTTGCAGATAAAACAGCCAATGTCATTTACCATTTCCCTCTTTCTTAGGATGTTTTCTCCTTTTTCCAGTCTGTTTTTCACCTTTTCAGTTGGCAAGTTGCTATTACAGTTTCTCGTTTTTGTGCTTATCAATGGTATCTGAGGATGTCTCTGGTTTCTAGGTACCCAGCTGTGTACTTCTGAGGTGCTTCTGGTTCCCAGGCTGGTGGGCATTGTCTCTGTCAGCATTTCAGCAGAGGTTTTCTTCTGTTCAGTAATTTTCCCCTTCTAATCAGGTCACCTTTACGGCTGCCACATCACCTGCACGTCCAGTTAAGATGTGCAGTGAACCTCTTGTAATACTTCAAAGTTTCTTGCCCAGTGGGAGATAGGAAGCCAAGATTGATATACCTGGGAGGGAAATCAGGGAAGCTGGTTAATCTTGGACCTGAAGCTTGACCTTTTATGTTTGAGTCTTTTGTGTGAGTGCGGAGGGGAGGATGTTTGAATTTTGACTGTCTGAAGATGAAATCCAAGGAGCACTCTGCTCTCATCGCCAAGGAGGATACTAATCTGTAAAGCTCAGTTGATAGACACCATGGTGAAATGGTCTTACAAGCTCTTCTCAAGGATCTGTGACTGCTGCTCTTTGTAGCCAGCTTCACTTGTTCTGCAGAAAGGACCCCTCAGGGCTGGAGAAATGTCCTCTCTGAATTCAGTTCAGCTTGGCCAAATTGCAGATTATTTCAGAGGAGAGAGCAAGGAAGAACGGTTCTTCTTTCCACCGCACCCCCTCTGTGGTTTCTGTTGCTTAGCAAATGTAAAGTATTTAACCAAACACAGGGGTTTTACAATGCCAGACCACACTGCTGCCAGAGTAGCAACAAACACTTTAAAGAGTTGGAGAGGCCAGAGCAGTTGTAGTGGGGTGGATTTAAATTGCAAAGCTCTGTACTTCAAAGTTAGGAAATGCCATGAAACGTAAAACTGTGACAATCCTTACTGATGAGATGAAGTTATTTGTATTTTATACAAATTCTACCACATTCGTTGTCTACCTTTTAACTGTGCCTCTTTGCATAAATAAATTCTGCATCTCTGGCACTGCTTGTCCTCCTAGTGTTCAAGTTTATGGGGGTTTTGTTTTGGTTTTGATAGAACAAGATGTAGCGCAATGAGAACAACTGGAATTAAGGAAGCTGGAAGATCTGAGTAGACTCTCGGGGGCACTGATGTTAATTTACGTTACTTGTGGTTTTCTTGTGTATTCACAATGGATAGTCACTTCCCTTTTAGAAAAAAAAAAAAGTGCTTAAAGAAGGATTTTTTCCCTTTAATGGTCTTGAGAAGATAACATCCCTATGAAGCTTTGGAATGCTTTGCGATATCTTCATGATATTGCACAAACTCCAGTGCATTTGAAGTGCAACAGATGTTTCCCCTCAGCTGTGTGCGTGCTTTTGTTCTGGAACAAGGCAAGCCCCTGAAAGTAGGGTAAGCTCATTATAAACATAGTTTTCTTGTTGGATTTAAAGTTCTTTGTGGACACATAATTAGGAACAGCTCCACGTATAAGTATGCCCTTATGTCCGTATCTTTCCATTTATTTACAGGAGAGACAATACCTGCTGCAACAGTGAAAGTTCCCTACCCTACTGTTGGGAATAGTGTTAGTTGCTGGAGGATAACTTGGTCTCTATGCTCCAACTCTTCGTTCTGGGGTTGCTAACGCAGCATCAGTTGTGACATGACGGCAGTCTGTTCGCTTTGATGGAGTTCAGCCTGTAACCTCATGGTGGAAGCTGTCCTCTTGATTCATGTATCTTTTTTCCATCTCTCCTAATTCTGTGCTCAAAACCTCTTAGTGCTGCAGGAATACGGATAATCTACCACCACCTAACGTGCACAGTGAATAAAATGATCAGAGAGACTGCACAAAGATGACAGTTTATCAGTTCTTCTGGATATTTGCACTAGGGCTTCAGACCTCCTGAAAACACTTAATGATCGGTGTCAGAGGGCCTCAGATATTAACTGTCTGATTATCAAAGATTTACAAGGCAATATATAAAAAGAAATGGAAGAGATTGCTGGAGGGTAGAATATAAAACAGTAATATTGTAAAACGACATAAAGCCTGAACCCCTGTGTCTGCATTGAAAGTGGAATTAGCTATTATTTTCTTTTCTGGTTTGCTTTAAGCTTGAAATACACCTGCTGTTATACTATTTATTGTCAAGATTGAGCTTAAAAACCAGCCCAGAGACCAAAATGTAGAGAACTTCAGAAAACAAACAAAAAAATAAACAAAAACCCTAAAATAAAAAAAAAGAGGATCCCAATCTTATTTTTGTCATATCTCTTATATACATATCTGGGAAAAGCGATCCAGAAGCGATCAGTGATAGTAACCCCATTGTATCTCTAGAGTAAAATAAGGTCATGAACAAGGATACTGCCAATGACAAAAAAGCAAGGCTAATGAGCCAGAAAGTCTCATGCATAGTTGATACTAAGTTCTCATGAAAAAACTTGTGAGAGTGTGTATATGTGTTTGTATAAGTAAATATATGTGTGTGTATGTATATATATTTATATATAAGCTATTGCATGGGAATTAGTAGGACACACTGTTATCTTGGAAAGGGGTAAAAATCTGAACTTAGGTCCTCGTCTAATAACCCCTTTTTAAAACTATAAAATGCTCAGGTCTGTAATGGGGCCAATTGACTTGATAAAAATACAGGGATGCCAGAAATTGATGGATAGAGGGTTATATGGCATCATGTAACTATGTGAGTACCCGTTTGTGTGGTGGTTTACAACCTTTCCTGCTGATTATTTCTTTGGGGAATGAAGAGTACATCACATTTTATTTAGATAAATGTAGCTTGTACCAAGGGCTTAGTTTTGATACACTGCATCTTGAAAAGAAAACTTTAAAGTTGTTGTTTCTTCACACCTTGACAGTTGTAACTAAGTATTTTGTACATGATATAGTTGTGTGCTTTTATGAAGTCTTTCTAGTCTTTGGTTACTTGTTTTTTTGTGGTGAATATATTTGGTATAGCACAGATCAAAAAACCCATGTAGTCTGTCATAATTAGGTTTTAATTTTTTAATATAAATACTTCAGGGTAACTAAATCTTTTTCTTCTCCCTTTATTAATAGAGGAGGAGCTCAGGAAGCTGAGAGAAGAAACAAATGCTGAAACGTTAAGGCAGGAGCTAGAAAAGGAACGGCAGAGGAGATTAGAACTAGAACAAAGAGTCAATGAAGTACTTAAAGCAAGGTAAGAGAAATATCTAAAGCAAGGTAAGATAAATATCTTCACTGTAAATCTGAAAGCCACTTGAGATCTCTGACTGTCTCTGAGTTCTGGTTAAAGCCTCTATTTCCAGCCTAGGCTCTCTTAAAATAAATTAGTAGCTCACAGAGAAAGAAGCGCTCTGTATTTTCCTATTAAAGTACGTCTTGTACACCGATGTACACTGGAGTTACTTAACCATCACATAGTGCCCCATCTGCAGAGATATCCTGACACTTGTCTAGTTGGGATATTCTGAATTTCAGCTTCTCTGATGCCTTCTCTCAGGGATCTTCCCTATGTGGAGCTGTCAGCATGCACTGTATGCCAGAGCCTTTGTCATGCCATTGCACGTGCTTTGCCTCTTCAAAACCTGCGCCATCTCCAGATTGTCCGGTCCTTGTTACTCCTGTTCTAGCAGCAGCAAGGACATCCCAGTACCACAGCACAACCCGAAATGTGTGGATGTGACTGGAGCTTGAGCCTTCCTTGTCACTGCAACAATGAAGGAAAACATGTCTCCTTATATCCCTAAGTCCTTTCAGCCTTGAGGACACCCACCTTAATAATGCAAAGCATCACATTTGATGTCGTCTGTCCTTAGTCTGCCTAAGACGCATGGACTTCAGATCTTAAGATCATAGTAGTTTCTTGGTGGCCTTGTTGGTCTAGACCCCTTGCATACGCAGCTGCCTGTGTAATCTTCCTCAGCAGTAGCTAAGATTACTTGGCTGAGCAGTAGGATCTATGGTTCACCATCAACTGCTGTCATCAGGAGAAACTGCAGGCTAAGTTGGTAATCACGCGTGATAAGCACTGCCAGTTACTTAGAGGTGACAAGCAAGAACAAACAGGCAAATGTTTTTGCATGGATGTGAGATTTCCCAATGCTATACAAACTCTTTCCAGCCTGCTGCTTCCTTTTGTGCTCCTCCTGGGTATAGAAATGTCTTTCTGGTGAGGCCAGCAGTCTGTGTCCACTGGTATTCTGTAGCAATGGAAATAGGAGCCATTTACAGGAAACGTGAGCCTGGTTACTTTCTGTGGTCTGTTTACCTCCTATTCCTATAGAATCCTACAATCATTTAGGTTGGAAAAGACCTTTAAGACCATCAAGTCCAACTGTTAACCTAACACTGCAAAGTTCACAACTAAACCATGTCCCTAAGCACCACGTCTACACATCTTTTAAATCCTTTCAGGGATGGTGACTCCACCACTTCCCTGGCCAGCCTGTTCCAATGCTTGATAAACCATTCAGTGAACAAATTTTTCCTAATATTCAATCTAAACCTTCCCTGGTGCTTGGGCTCCAGGTCACACTCCAGAGAATCGGGAGAGTGAGCCCATCATTGCTGGGGGTCCTGGAGGAGGATGAGGAGCTGCCTTCCTCTGCAGGAAAGCACCCATTGTCCTGCTCTATTTCAGAGTAGTGAGAATGGTCCAGGGTCTGATATGGCCCACTGTGACTTATGAGTACATGTGTTTTGTAGAAAAAAGAGTTTGAAGGTCTTTGTTTATCAATATTAGTGTTAACATCTGTGTCTTGTTGGATTGTGGACAACAGCAAATCTCTAGCAGGTGTGCCATTGCTAAATTAAGGTAGCATGAGCTGTCTGCTCCAACCCTGTATTCCCATTTAGGTATCCTAAGGATTACACTAGGCCCTTTAGCTTGGTTATTGCACTGGGGGATTACATTCAGCCAATTATCCACTTTATCCAACTCTTTTCTAACTAGTCTTGCTAGTTCCAACCTATTTGGGACAGTCAGGTGTATATAAGATGATTTTCCTTGTTTTTACCTAGAAGAAAAATTGGGCTGTCTATGGTTTTCCCTTGTGCTCCATTGTGTGCAATTCTTTTTAACTTTTTGCGCTTCACTATATGTGTTTTGAAATATTTTTATTAGGACTACAGACAAAGTGTTGGCTGACACAAATGCATAATAGGCCAAATTTATGCCTAATGGAAACTTAATTTTATTAAGCAAGTTACTGCAGAAAGTCATCTCTGCTTATGTCAACAAAACCAAGTTTGTCCTGCTTCTCAGTTACCTAATTTTTCATAAGATGTCTAAATAGATATTCATATAAACATGTTGGCATATACTGTCCTTTTTGCTTACAGAAGTGAACTGCTAATGAAAACCAAATCACGCTATGATGTATTATAAGAAGGAAGAAATTATTTTAATAGTTGCGGCATTCAAAAGTACATGTGAAGTAGATCAATACCTATAGCTATATAAATACATGCTGCAGAGTGTTCAGCAAAGATAAAACAGTGAGCTAAAAATATAGATTTTTTTTTTTTGTTTGTTTGCTTGTTTTAGTGAAGAACATGGGCTTCTTTCCTTGAATTGTTCCCAGGGAGGAGGGAGGAGTGGAAGAAGAGGATATATAGTGGTTTTGTTTGTCGTAGGGTTCATCGTCCGAGTATTCAGAGGCATTGTGACCTCAGCTGAAGTTTTCCATAAACGCACTTTGGGACAGCCCAGCATTTGGTACAACAGCTTAAGCTTATGACATTTTGCTAGTGGAACAATGCAGAAATAATTTGGAATAGTCTGTGTGAGCAATGCTTATTTAGTGTAAATTGTGGGTGATTACTGCCTTATTTTATAAATTGTGAGCTAGCTCTATTACACAGAAAATTTAAAAAAAAATGTAGTTTTGCAACAGCGTTTACCAACAGGCTGTGTTTTATGCAAACCTTTTTATTAGTGTCATTGTGAGCTGTTTTTAAGAGGAGAAAATAGACAATGCTTCTGCATAAGCCACTATTCCTTCTGTACCACTTATCCTGGGTCACTCTTCCCGGCCTCTTGTTGAACAATGGCGTCTTCGCACATGCGAAGTTTTGCACGTGGTGGAATTTGTGGGTTGAGAAGATGCTTCAGCTCGCGGTTGCTCTGGGGGCTGGAGGCGTTCCCTGCGGGAAGGATCCCTGTCGGGCTGGGACTCCGCACAGGTAGCGGGAACCCGAGACCTGGCTTAAAAGGTTCTTGCCTGAACTGCTGTGCTGGGATTGCTGACATACGTGTGGGATTGCTGACATTACCCAGTTGGCTGAACTTGGTGCGTGCCTTTATTTTTAACTTAGATTTGTTGACAGGTGAAGTTGTTCCTGTCAAGAGTTTGGTTTTTTTTGGTTTGTTGTAGGGTTTTCATGGTTTATCTGTTTGGTTTGGTTTGGTTTGATTTGGTTTGGTTTCTGTCGGTTTGTTTTTCCTGCCTGTGAGCATTTGGATATCGTACAACTTTGAGTTGATGATATTTTTTGCTGAAGCCTTTTGTTTCTGGAACTACCAGTTTAGAACACCAGCCGTGTAAAATGCATGCAGTGAGGAGGGCAAAGGCTTCTGAAATATTTGATGTATTTTAATGGGAAGGAGAAGCAAAACATAGGAAAATGTTTTAACTCGGTTTTGCGACAGCTTCTCAAGCTCACAAGTTATGTATACTCAAATGATTAATCTTGAAACTAGGCTGTGAATATACCTTTATGCTTATTTTTTTTCATTTCTGAGCTTGTAATGTGCTTTTGATGGAAGCACATACACATTCATGTTGTTTTGAGCAGTAAGAAAGATATCACAGCCTTCACTGGCTTCCACAACAGCTGTCAAAAGAATGGTGATGGGTGATGTGAACTCAGTACTTGGAGTCAGCCTGTAGGAAAATTGATATCAATATGTCTGAGAACATCCCAGCAGTGACTGGACTTGTTGTCTCCAGACTCTTGTTGAGGAGAGTCTGTGGATTCACAGGCGCCTCAACTCGTTGCTGTCTTCATGGCCAAAGATGCACAAAACCAGAATGTTTAGCTAAGGTAAATGGCCTTCAATGTCAAGGCTCCCTTAACTTTTGTGTGATACTTACTGTTACAAAAATAATCCTTTGGCACTGTTCTGTGGGGCAGCATTGAATGGACGCTGCATCAGTGTGTGCTGGTTGTTTTTGAATGCTGTACATCTGCCAGTCATGGACAGCTCTAACAGTACTGCTTCCCTGACTTGGGTATGTATTAAAAACATTAAAACTGGCACATTCGTGTTTGTCTTCTCCATCGGCTGTAGTTGCTCTTATCTGTTTTAATCAGCCTGTGCTTTTAAATGGGTGCAGTCTCTAGTTGCAGAAGCATGACTCAACCTCAGGTTGGGCATCTGTTGGTGTTACCGATCACACACCATTTTCTGGATGGAAAGCCTGGTCCAAGAGGAATTCATGCAGCTTGTTTTCTGTGGTGCAGGCTGCAGTTAAGGGATGTGCTTAGAAAAAACCTTTTGTATTGTTCTGGGGACCGTTTGTGTTCACCAGCCCTTTAGCTGATCTCTAGCATG
This sequence comes from Nesoenas mayeri, assembly GCF_963082525.1. NCBI lineage: Eukaryota > Metazoa > Chordata > Aves > Columbiformes > Columbidae > Nesoenas > Nesoenas mayeri. The sequence continues at coordinate 17,307,311 of NC_137541.1, forward strand.
AGGAGTGGTTCAGAAGCTGTAGGAAAGGTAATTCCTCCCCTGTGTCAGTGGTCTTGATGTATTGGCTGGTTCAACATGACCTCATTTTGGGATTGAGCTTCCCAGTGGGTGTGCAAGCCTAAACAATGAATTCTGAGCTTCCTGGCCCGAATCTGTCTGAAGTGGCTAATTATAACCAGATTCACAGGTGCAGTAATGAGTTGTCATTAACCTGATGATTCGTAAAGGTCAGGTTCTTCACAGGGAGGGAGTAACAGGCAGATGGCAAGTAAGACATTGCCAAAATATGAAACAGAAAAGCACCAAAAAGGGCCAAAACCAAACCGTCATGTACCCCTCACGGAGCCCAGTGAGGCTGCTATCCAGAACTGCTGCTTGATGAGACTTTTTGGATTTTGTCCCGAGAAACACAGAGAGTAATGATGCTGTGCTGCTTCTGAAAATAAATCCCAGCATGTCAAAGGAAGACCCAGCCTGAAGGCTCTGGTGGTGGTGGGATCCTGTCTCAGCTCTGTCACTGGAGCTGTTCAGGTGTGACACCCTCCCAGCACCTTCACACAACTGGAGCGAGTTGAGTGACGGGCTCCTGCCTGTGTGAACCTACTCAAGTATGATTGCCTCCTTTCTTCCAACATGTGTCTTCAGCTTCAATGAAACATGGTGGCAGTGACAGATTGAGGATGAAAATGCCCACCTATATGATGTAACTGTCTGACCTGATGATAGAGGAAAACAAGACAATGCTATATGATAGTTTGTACAAATTTGATCACAATAATTGCTGTCTATCTTCAGAGAGACAGAGCTGGAAATGGAGGAGATGCAAGGGTGTTGGGGAAGGTGTAAGATAGGTGGGGAACCCGTGGTTTGTACAGAAGCTGAGGAAAAAAAGCACAGAAACCAAAGTTAAAGTTTAGCTAGAAAAAATAAACTGGTGGCATTTCAGGCGGCTTTTGAAAAGAAGAGTTGCTGCTGATACAGAAGAGGTCTGGATAAGTCCTGAAGAGGAATGAGAACAAGTGGCTTTGAAAGTAGAAACCATTTAATTTGGCTACTGCACACTGATGGATATCCAGTTATAATTTTAAATCAGTAAATTATTTCTAAATGTTCCTTTTAGAAATGAACAAGGATGTGGAAAGCTCATTAGCCATGGGAGTGCTTAGGAAGGAAGGGAGTTAATTAGTTCTGTAGTTTCTCTGTCACGCTAGTTCAGACTGCACAATTCGTTATGGCCTTTTCCATGCGCAGCCAGTACAGCAAGATCTTTCACTGATGTATTTGCTATAGGAACAGCAAGAGAGAGAACTATACATCCATCTATATTGACGTGATCTGCCCCGTACAGCAAGATCCCTCTTCCTGCTCTCCATTTGCTGACCAGTGTCCCACTTGGTTCCTTTCCCGAGGAGCAGGAATGAAGGCAACATTTGAAAGCACCTACATTGTCAGATAAATGAGTGATAATGAAATTGCATGGCCATCATGTTTTTGTTCCAAGCAGTAATCTATTCAGTCATATAACTCCCTGTCAAGTAAAGCTTGCTGTGGCTGGTGTTATGTTGTCAAAGCTGCTGCCTTGTTAGAGAAATCTTTCTGTAGAATATCTACAGGGATGGCTGAAGACTTTTGGACTGAAGCCCGAGGTGTTCTGAAGACAGCCGGAGGCTGTGGATGGTGCAAATATAATTTGAAGCCTTGCACATGTGCAGAATGGCAAAAGCAATTGTGTTCTCTAAAAACTGTACACTTTTAATGGATGAGAATATTATTCTTGACTTGTTTTGAAAGATAAGACCAGTGATGCCTGCTACTTGCCATATATTTTTAGAACATTTTTCTGTCAGTTTTTCAGACCATTATTTAAATTTTAGAAGTTTTTAAAAAGATATTTTTAAAATGGGTTGGTATCTGTGCATTTCAAGAGCTTAAAACATAACATTTTAAGTGATTCTTGAGACCTGTTCCACTCACTGAAGCTGAGTGGTGTTTGACTCTAGTGACAATGGCAGAATTCAAGGTTCCTGCATGGTTTTGTTCTAGTATTGTGATTATCAACTTGCTATATGGAATCCCTTTTCATTTGTTACTGTGGGAAAAGTCGGGGCTCTGAAAAGTTTTCCTGGATGGCATTGCAGTGAATATGCAGCACAAAGGCATAAGCAATGCAACAAATATGATATTAAATTATTTAGTAGCTGTAAGATGAAATGGAGCTGTCAGTGATGGGAAATGGCTAAACCGCACCCCTCTTCCCGGTGGGTGTATTTCCCTGGATCCTAAGTGCAGTGTGCAGTGAATATTTTGAATATTGCGAAAAGGCATAAGTTTAATTTTTCTCTTGTCGTGATTATATTATCTCATCTGTGGAAACCATGGAGGAGGTACCAGTGCTCTCTTTACCTCAAAGGGAAAAAAAATCTTCATCTGTAGCATTTCACATTGTTTCCATTTTCTTTGCAGGACAGAAGAGGCGCCTGCAGCTCAGCAACCTGCCAAGCCACAGACACAAGCCAATGGAACAGGTAATCTTGGTCAGATCTCTGCTAGCGGTATGGTTCAGTCAGAATTTTTTACCCCTTCCCTTTGATTTTTACAAGATCAAACCTTGCTGAAAAACTTGCTGGGTCCTTAAGCAGGACTTCTGAAGAAGCTGACTGTGAAAGACCGTTTGAGCAGCTGCTTGCCTCTCTGTACATGATTCTGCTTTTACTTTTTGTAGTTGACTTTGCACACCTGAGCAAGGAATTTCTTCTGTATCGTAAAATATTTAGGAGTGTAATGCCACCTGTTGCCTGACATCATGATTTGTGTGTGCCTTGTTGATTTTCGGCTTACCAGAAATCAGCTGTAATACGTAGAAAAGGTGTTCTGTTTTGTTCTCAACTGCAAAAGCTCTTTGATGCCATTAACTGTAATAGTGCTTCCTGTTTTTAAAAGAAAATATGTTCTGGAGAAAGAATAAGCTTAAGAGTTACTAATTTTCTTGGATACTTTCACTGTTGTCTACATTTATCAAGCTGCTGCTTATTATGAATTCAATAATATAGTGATTTCTGAAAGAACTAAGGCAACAGGCAGACTCTCAATCTTCCAGTACACGTAAGCTTTCCTCCCTGCACCTCTTGATTGAGACAACCACTCAGGCTTTTAAAACTGCAGATTAAATTTGAAGTTGCTCCTCCTGTACTCCCGTAATGTTATATGTTATATATATGTTCTGTTATATCAACTACCACCTGCCATTTTTTTCGGTCTCGTCCACTCAAAATTTCTTTCTCAGTACTATTTGAAGTATTAGCGTGTGGGAAGCTCCTTCATATTTGTTTATTTTCAAATATAAGTGTTATCTCAGCTGTAAACTGCCACTAAATTCCTTGTTTTTCTAGGTTTTGCTGCCATTCATTAATAGTTTGATTCTGTTTTTTGAGCCCCAGTTGCTTTATCTCATGTGCTTAAAAGCACCATTTTGGCTGTTGTAGTAGTTGCCTGATGAATCTTTCATGCCTCTGTTTAATCATATCTTAATTTTGTGGAGTTCTGTACTTAAGTGTGATCCTGGAATAGTTGTGACTGTGTCCTCTTTGTGACCTACCTTTCCAAAGAACAGTCAGTCTGTTCCTTCTAGACAGGGATTTTCTGAGTTACAGGTAAAGCAGAAGGTGATTATTTTGTTCTCACCTGCGCTACCTTAAGGCTTTAACGCTTGTATTACTTCCATATACCCATGTATTTATGTTATGTTTTTCCACTGGAACTGACATACAGAAAGCGTGCATCACTGCGTTCCTTTGCCATATAAGACTTTCCAGGCAGTATTATGACTTTATGTTCCATATATAGAAAGTGGCACATGCAGCATTATTTCTGTAGCCTGGCTTTAGAAAGAAGTGCGTGCACATTATACACACACACACACAGGCATCTTTACAGCCTAAAAAATGATTGAACAGTGCTAGTAAGAATGCCTCTTGCAGAATCTTACTCTAGTTTTCACCTCCCTTTCCTCTCCAGTCTTTGTGGCTGCACAGCAGTGTCCTGCACCCTGCTCAGGAGTGTTTTGCTTTACTCTGGCTTTTCTCAAGGTGACCCTTCAGCACAATAGGAGTGCTGAGATTTATGTCTGTTTTTTTGTTTATGGGAACCTCTTGAACCAGAAAATGTTTTTACAGTGTTTGCTAAAAATTCTTGTTTGTTAGGATGTTTAAGTAATCTCTGTACTTCTGTTAATAAGATGCTTCCATGTGCTATTCTTAAGACCAAAGCAGTAGTCACCTTCAGTCTTATTTTACCCTTCTGGTGCAGTCAGGGTTTCTTTACATCGGTAGAAGGACGTTGCACAGCGAGTTTTCGTGAAGAGTGGTGCCGAAGGGCAGAAAAGCTGCACGAACTCTGCTTCACAGCGATGTGTGGCGTGCGGGGACGGGGCAACCTTGGGATGAAGATGTCTTCTACTATTATCCTCATACTTAGTGCTTCTTCTCTTCTCCTTCATAGATAAGCGTAGTCACACAGTCAGTTCGAGGCTCCAGAAGTGGTTTTGTGACAAATTTGGGGAGTACGTTGAGGACTTCAGATTTCAACCAGAAGAGAATACAGTGGAAACAGAAGAGCCACTTAGTGCTAGAAGGTAAAGCTCTCACATGATTGTGAGAAATTGTTGGATTATCTACGAGTTGTTTTTTTTTCTTTTTTCTTTTTTTTACAACCTCTTACATGGCTTAAGCAAGTGTTTGTATAACAAGTAATAAAACAGAACGTATAGAACTGTCTCAAAAGGTTTGTGAATTCTTTGGCCAAAACATGAAATTTGAAGTTTATTTGCTGTCAGAATTACATTATTTACCAGGATCCATCATATGCCTTTCAAAAACTGGACAAAGTCTTAGTTAGGCTGGAGGGCTTTTACATTTCAGCTTTTGATCTGATGCAAGGTGGGCTGTGTTAGTTACTAGAAACAGTTTTCATAACAGGCAAGAATCGGCTGGATGTTTGCATCAAGTTTCATAACTGAGCAGTATTTAAGGCACTAAATGTACACAACTGTGCACTACTTGCCTTTTTAACAAGTTGCTTTTATCCATTATTTTTCAGGTTGACTGAAAACATGAGAAGATTAAGTGAGTACTTAGCAGTATTTATTTTCTGGAAGTAAAACCAGTTTTTAGTGACCGTACTGGAAGTATTGCTGCATTTCAAAATATAGTGTTTTGAAATACTTCTGCCAGTTCATAAGCAGAAATTATTCCAAAATCCTGAATTAGTGTTTGGAGTTCAAAGTAACTTAGAGGAGCAACGGTAGAATATTGCCTTTAATCTTGAATTGCATTTTCAGTTCAGAGATACCCTATGTAATGTTAATTAAAACATGTAAACATGCAATGAATGAGAACAGAGTATTTGTCCAATGGCAAAAGTAATAGTTTTCATACACTTATGCCTGAGCTGCTCGTAGTTCTCCTGCTTGTGCAGTTACAAGAAGGAGAGGTTGGATGATGTATACCCCAAGTGTGTCTTGCATTTCTTTCTCTTGGATAGCTGATAAATTATTTTGAAAGGTGGAGGGTGCAAGATGGCAGGTTAAATGAAGTAGTGAAGCCCTCCCAAAGTTCTGTGCAGGAAAGAATTTTTGGCTTAAAAAAATTGACTGATTTGTGCTCCAAATTATTAAATTATTGTAGGGGGAAAGGTGAAGTTGAAATCAGGGTCTGTAGTCTTCATGTAAAGTCAGTTTTGTTGTCCTTGTTCTAATACCAGTATTTCTTCTGGTTTCATTTGGGAGAATACTTGTGACCTGTTCTCTGTGGTGGACATGCATTGCCCTCAGAATAGATTTAAAGAAAGCAGTATTAAGTTGAAGCTTTGAGTCACTCTTAACTTCCACTAGCTGGGCCACAAAATCTAGATCCCTGTTGTCCAGGGGAGCCTGATGACCACATGGAGCTCCCAAAACCTGGGTTTTCCTCAAGACCCCTGTTGTCACCAGCAGTTTCCAGCGGTTGACCTTCCCTGTGGGTTCGGTGTGGGATGGTGGAGCAGTACTTGAGTCCATGACCTCTTCCAGTGCCTTGGGCATCACCTTCCACTTCATCTGCTGCTTTGGTTGTGCCACTGATGCTCAAGGAAATCTAGTCCTAGTTGTTTAATTACTTCCCATAAGGAATGTATCAAGGATAGCTGAATTTCAAGCCAGACAAATTGGGACAGCAAGTCACAGCCTGTGTTGAGGAAAACTTTTAAAGTTGTGAGCTGCAAACTGCAAATGAGGGTGGGTGCTCCTGAGGCTTCCTGTCCAAGCATAGTCTTCAGTCTTCTCAGGGAAGGTGGAACCAGTGTGTTCTAGCAGAGAAAGCAAGGGTCTTCTTGCAGCAGCCCTCTCCTGTTCTCTTGTGTCCCCTAGCTAGTTTGCCCAAGTGGTAAAGAGCTCAGAGGAGCAGGAAGGGTAAAGGACAAGTGGTTTCTGGGGACATGAGGGAGAGCTCCTGGTGCTGTCTCTGTGTGGCTGTGGGCATTTGTGTGTGAGGGTGACACCGCTCTGGGCACAGGTTTGTCTCCTGTTCAGTGACAGAGAGAGCAAAGGGCTGCAGAGGTGGGAGACAAAGTTTTTGAAAATGCGTTCCTTAACTAATTGTTCAGTTACATTTATGGATTTACTTTTTCTTAATTTGGATAAGCCTTTTTATCATTACATGTGTTGAATACTCCTATTCATTTTCTAATTTGGTTGTTCATAATTTACAAGTTATTTAACCACTGCCAGCTAATTCTGACACTTGTGTTTTTTCTCCACTTATGTTTAGAGAGAGGTGCCAAACCTGTTACTAATTTTGTGAAGAATCTTTCTGCCTTATCAGACTGGTATTCTATCTACACTTCTGCTATTGCCTTTATTGTAAGTTATCTTATTCCTCCAGGACTAGTAAGAACTTTAAAAATGTAATATTTACCGAAATTCATTGAAACTGCCATATCTGAGTAGGAGTTGTGCTACAGTTTAAGTCAAATCAAATAGTGTAATTTAATTTAACACAAAATACCAGTAGTTGTCACTTCAGTTATATTTCAAAGTCACGTCAATTGTGTATTCTGGGTTTATTGTAGCATAGTTTTGTAACTGTTAAAGTAACTTATAATAATCTGGGCATTGTTCTCTCATTTCTTGTTTCCTGTCTCCCAGTCCTTCAATTTAATGGTTGCTTCAGCCTCTGCAAAATCTCTTGTTGTCAAGGGCTGAAATGCTGATAGCTGCCATGTGTGATAAGCTGTCGTTCACCATCAGTGCTCTTTGCCATTTGTCAGGATCACACTTACTGATGAGAGACAAAATGCCGTGATTTGAGTACCATTTAGTATGCAAAAAGATCGGGTCTGTGACCTAAAGTCAAACATTCCCATGCTATGTAGGAAGGTTCGCATGCCACAAAGTGGCAGAACTATTTAGTGGGGCTTTGGTTTGTTTTCCTTCTAATTGTTAATTAAATGATCTACATTGTTTTGGTTATGGTGCATATAAAATATTTTCATATAGATGGAAATTATTACTGTTAGTTGTAGCTAAATGAACGGAATGAATTCGGTGAAAATGTCACACACGTTTTCATTAAAAGATCCCTCCCTGTAAGTTATAGAGCCCTTTTTAATGCTACTTTGTGCAGCACAGCTGAAGGAATATTGAGGAGGAGGCTTTCCCCTCCTAGTGACCTGTGTCTGTCCCTTCTCCTGATCTACTGATTTTCTCTCGCCTCTCCTGACAAACTCATTCTGCAGATAAAAGCTGAAAGAAGGAACTTCAGCTTTTGTTCAGAAAGCTCTGGGACGTCGGAGCCAGGGCGATGCTTTGGTTTGGGGTTATCAGTGAAAAGTCTGTCATCTCTTGGCAGGGAGGCTGAAGTTTCTGTATTTTCAGAAGATGGGAAAGAGACCTTTTGAAGCACTTTGTGGTTTTAATTGTTAGGTAAAATAAAACCTATTTTCTTGCAATCTTTTTTAGCCTTGGTAAAAATATGGGATTTAATTGACCTGTAATAATGGAGTGAGAGTTTATCCTGTTGCCCTGTATGGGGCTAATTGTTACAACTCTTCTATTATACCGGTGCTTCAGCTGCCCTGGGTGAGATTGGACCGTATCATGGTCACAGAGCAGATTCACAGCCTTTAGGGTTTACTTTTTACTACGCCTTCGTGTAGTCACAGTGTTGGAAATACTCAATACTCTCTCTCAAGCAACTGAGAACTAGTTAAGTATAGTCTCTGGAAATTTGGTTCAATTTTATTGTTGATGTTACGTTCATGAATGCAGTGCTGTTGTCGGTCATAGTGTGGCTACAATTTAGTAATTTTTGTGATCTGAATTGCATGATTCTGAACCCAGTAGTACAGTGGGAAACAATATTTCATGCATCTCACTTTACACCAGTTTATAATCCACATCTCTTTTTTTGATCTGCAGATTTACATGAATGCTGTATGGCATGGCTGGGCCATTCCTATGTTCTTATTTTTAGCAATTTTGAGGTTGTCCCTAAATTACCTCATAGCCAGGTATTTACTTAAATATTATTCTCTTGTAATGCTTTGCTTAAAATATGTTTTATTATTCTTGCATTGCGTTGTAAATTTTCTAATGTTCTGAGTTAAGTCTAACAGTGAAATTCAAACTCTAATATCCTTAATTTCATTGCTTTCTATATTTTTTGACTATTCTAAGGAATTATCCTCCTATCCTGTGACTTGGGTCATCATAAATCATGCTGCATGTTCTCTGACAAATGCCTCAGCACGTTAAAATTCTAAAATAAAATTCTGCAACATTCAGAGCAGTTGGAGAAAATCACCTTAAATATTGAAGCCTTCTGCTTTTTTCTGGAGAGAGTTTTCACCTAGGCCTGACATTTCAGTTCTGCCTTTTTCAGTAGCTCTTAGCATACTTTATCCAAAGTATCTTCCATTTGTAGATTCAATCTCTATTAAAAATTAAGACTTGTTAAAAAATGTATGTTTTGTGTACTGAGAGGATTTTTTAAAAATGCTTGTTTAGGATGATGGTCTCTCCCCCCTTAAATGCTGGAAAGCACTTTAATGTGCATATTTTAAAATGATTTTCTGACTGCTTAATTGAGACTTACTGTCTCACACTCTATTCTTTGGAAATTACCAGTAGCAAATAGGCTTCTGAATAAGTTGATCTAATTTTGTTCACATGAAAAAAAAAAACAAGAAAAAATATTACTAATTATTAACTCTGTGCACACAGCTCACTTCTGTTGTAAAACCCACAAGCAGTGATTCTTTGTAATATCTACATAGCCTTTTTTTAATGTATATATATTTAAAGCTGTCTGTGGTTGGCCACTTGTACTTATGTTATGGGTTCTTCATTAATTTGGGGATTATTTTAACACTTTTTTTAGCCATAGTGCTTGTTGTGGAAAACGAGTTTTTAACCTCTTACAAACAATCCATGTTGGCAGGTGGAGAAGAAGTACTTGCTCTCTTTAACTATTTCCATAACTTCTAGGGGTTGGAGAATACAGTGGAGCATTGTGCCTGAAGTTTCTGAACCCATGGTAGGTCTCTGGCCGGTTTGACCTGTATACCCACGTTAAAGGTTGCACCTTTAAAACCTTCCTCTGTGTTTATGTGAGTAGTTGTAAGAGGAATGAGGCATGAGGTGCAAATAAAGACACTACAGCTTTTTTCTTCCTCTTGCAACTTAGAAATCTTCACTAATGCACTCTCAGATTTGGGCGTTTCACCCTAAAATATTCCAAGCTTGAATCGTATTTCTGGACTCAGTGTGAACATACCAACCTGGGACAAGTTAGGTCCTGTGAGATCTTCAAGCATTCTGTTTTCTTTGTAACATTTTGAAATTAATGTTTGCATGCCCTGCTTTAAGCAGGAAGGATTTTAAGTGTTAATGTAAGATGGAGCTCTTTGAATTTCAAACTTTTCACCAAGATTTAGTGAGGTCTTGCTTCCAGGATGGTTTTGTTACTTTTAAAAGCCCAGTAAACTATTTAAATAAATAAATTTAAAAGTTTTAGATGTAAAATTTCTAAAAAAATTACATTTCTATGCTAGACCAGAAATAGGTCAGTTTAAGCTTGTGGTTGTAGACTGAAAGCCATTGTAACCATGCTGCTTCAAAGGCTTATTGTGTCTTTCACAGCCTCATATTAGTATGTTTGCATATACCCTGGAGGAAAAGCGTTGAGAACTAAAGATAACCATAGATATGAACAGTGAATCTGAAACAAGGGAAGAACTTGGTAAATTTAGAGATTCTTCAAAGTGAGAGGATTATTACCGAGAATGTTGAGGGGTCGCCTTGTCATGAGGAGTTTTGTAAAATACCGGTTTCAGCTGAGCTGGAAATTAATGGCTTGTCTCTTTCTTGCCCAAGGAACCCCCAAAAGAAGACCTGACCGTGTCTGAGAAGTTTCAGCTTGTTCTAGACGTGGCTCAGAAGGCGCAGGTACTGTGCTGCTCTTGGACCTCTACGGCTGCTTCCTTAGAAACAAAGATGTTCATAGTCCAAGTGGTCAAAGGATGTTGCTATGCAGCAAGTGGAAACAAACACTCAAATACACAGTACTTTTCATGCATAGGGATCTTTACCTATGAGCAGCAGAGATCTTGGAAAGATTCCTGGAGGTTCTGAAATGGCGCAGTGCTTCAGAGAAGTGGTTGAGGGTCTCCAGTCATGGCTCTGAGTGAGGTCTGCAGGGGGACAGGAACAGCTTCTGACTGTTAGCAGCTCATATGCATATATTAGAGACAGATAATGTAGATCAGGTGATGAACCTTACCAGTGTGCTGGAGTGTGGATCCACATCCCAAATCTGCTCACTGCAAAACTATTCCTTCAAGATTTATCTGAAGGTTACTGTCTGTTAAGCTGTGTTAATTCAACAGTTTGTACAGCATCTCCGAAACGGGCTCCTTTAAACACCAACCACCCGCCTACACCAGCCTTGAAATCTGCTGCTTGTGCGGGAGAGGGTGAAGGGAGGTTTTCTCCCAGCTGGCCTGGCAGCCGGGTGCAAGGTTTAGATTATTGTTGGACTCGATGGATCATGAGTCTCTTCCAACTGAAACAATTCTATGGTTTTATGATTCTATGCCTCCACTGCCCAGCTGAGCTGCAGCTTTGTGCCGTGTCCAATGCTGTGCCGCTGCCGAAAGCAGCTTACGTGGGTACACTTGTCTCCTGCCTTCTGCCGGTGGCCATGCATACGTTTATATGAACACCTTGGGAAGGTGAAGTTTATGGGTGCTGAGACAGCAGGGATTGGTCAGAGAACATAGCTGAATAACCCACTTAGTTCTGAGCAGGGGTCAGTTTACATCAACAGTTGTTGGAATTGCGTGGAATCCAGTAACTCCCAGGGTACATTAGTAGAACCTGATTGATAGTGGTGTGTTTCCAAAGAAGCTAACAGCCCAGCACTTGATGAACTCGGTAACTATTTCCTGAAATTTCAGTGCTCAAAATGTGTGAAGAAACTTTCCACTTCGTTACCTATTGACAGAAGCTCTTAAATTTTAGATTTGACGGCTTAATTTAAAATTTTTGCAGTGATGTAAACACTTTCTGGTTCTGACAGTGCAGTCAAATAGCTTCTTCACTTCTAACAAAAAATCGTAGGTTACAGAACAGGGTGTTAAAAGAGGTGGAAGTCAGAGTATTGCTATTCTCTATTCAGTTGTGAAGTACATTGATGGCTAAAAATAAGTTAAATATAAATTTCTAGGAATTGCTTATTACCAACAGAGTAAGATAACTCTGTTGGTTTCATCATATATTCATCAATTTGGACAAGGGAATAGAGTGTACTATCAGCAGATTGGCTGATGACACCAAGCTGGGAGGAATGGCTAACATGCCAGAAGACTGTGCTGCCATCCAGTGGGACCTGGACAGGCTGGAGAGTTGGGGGGGAAAAATGTAATGAAATATAACAAGGACAAGTGTAGAGCCTTGCATCTGGGCAGGAACAACCACAGGTTCCAGTATAAGTTGGGGAATGACCTATTAGAGAGCAGTGTAGGGGAAAGGGACCTAGGGGTCCTGGTGGACAGCAGGATGACCATGAGCCAGCACTGTGCCCTTGTGGCCAGGAAGGCCAATGGCATCCTGGGGTGTATTAGAAGGGGGGTGGTTAGTAGGTCAGAGAGGTTCTACTTCCCCTCTACTCTGCCCTGATGAGACCACACCTGGAATATTGTGTCCAGTTCTGGCCCCTCAGTTCCAGAAGGACAGGGAACTGCTGGAGAGGGTCCAGCACAGGGCAACAAAGATGATTAAGGGAGTGGAGCATCTCCCTTATGAGGAAAGGCTGATGGAGCTGGGTCTCTTTAGCCTGGAGGAGACTGAGGAGTGACTTCATTAATGTTTATAAATATATAAAGGGTGAGTGTCATGAGGATGGGGCCAGGCTCTTCTCAGTGACAACTAATGATAGGACAAGGGGTAATGGGTTCAAACTGGAACACAAGAGGTTCCACTTAAAATTGAGAAGAAACTTCTTCTCAGTGAGGGTAACAGAACACTGGAACAGGCTGCCCAAGGGGGTTGTGGAGTCTCCTTCTCTGGAGACATTCAAAACTCGCCTGGACGCATTCCTGTGTAACCTCATCTGGGTGTTCCTGCTCCAGCACGGGGATTGAACTGGATGGTCTTTCGAGGTCCCTTCTAATCCCAAACATTCTGTGATTCTGTTATGTGAACAAAAAAACAAGTTAATGTAGATATTAGTTTTAATTTTCTTGCTTCTTACGCAGAACCTTTTTGGCAAGATGGCAGACATACTGGAAAAAATTAAAAAGTAAGTTTTCTGACATGAGTCTTTTTTTTCTCTTAAAACAAGACTTGACCGATGTCTGGAACACTAGTAATAAAATCTTGTTTCTTTTTTGTTTACAGCTTGTTCATGTGGGTCCAGCCAGAAATAACACAGAAGCTCTACATTGCTCTATGGGCAGCATTTATTGCATCCTGCTTTTTGCCCTACAGGATTATTGGGCTTGCAATGGGTAAACACAATAAATAATTGACGTGTTAAAGTCTAGACTTAATGTGTTAAAACACAGAGAATTTAGAGCTTAAGAAAGAAAACACTGCATTAATAAATAATGTAGTGTTTTAAAGTATTTTCATTGTGCTTGGCATTGTATGTCATGTGCATTTTGAAAAACCTTCTCTGAATACACAATATAATAGAAAAAGATGGGATAATGCATTCCCTCCTTGAAGAGGGGAAGTTTCTGAGTAGCTATTAGCAGAGGTCTTCACACTGTCAGCTACAAGGCTTTGGGAAGTCCTATATTTTGGGTTTTTTTCACTCATACATCCTAGCAAATTAATTATGCAGGACCACATAGAAGGCACAAAGCTGACAGGGTTGGAAAAAATGCAAAGGTTAACGGGACTACTTGTAAAACCTGGGGGATAGGCTGGACAAAGTGGGCACATTACTGAGGGTGAAGCTGCAGATAAAGTCTCAACTGGAAATTGGGAAAAGAGGGTTCTTGCTACAGCATGAGACTAGCTTTAAGATATGAAGCCATCTACTGTGAACCAAGAATTTTCTTTTTTCATTGAAATAACGATATAGTCGAATGAGTATCACTTCTAGTGACACTGAACCTCAGATTGTGTCAGCCTGAACATAAACATAGGTTTGCTTGACATGGCAATTGAATTAGATGTGTGAAGATTTTTCTTTTATTTTTACTCTGGCTATTAGAAGGTGATCTGAATTGCATTCAGTAATGATTTCAGGGAGTATTTCAAGCCCTTATTAATCAGGTAGAATGCAAAGAAATAACTTGTATAAGAAAAGAGGACTTACTGGGCTGGAAGGTAGAATTTAGTGCAGTGCATGAGAGCCCTCTGTTGCCATTTAAGTTCTTGCAGGGAGCTGCAGAGTTGAATGCTCTGGCATGTTTGCTGGCTTGGAAGTGTATCATGTTTCAGAATACTTCTGGTAATAAGGAATGTATGTTTGAATTATTTTAATGTTCTTCTGCATAACAAGAAGCTACATAAGTGGTTTAAAAGAACTGGGGGTGGGAAGGAAGGAATCTGAAGAGAGGAGGAACAGAAGAATCATTTTCTGTCTCTAGAAGAAGAATCAAAATGTTACAACCAAGAGAATGGTTTAGCGCTCTGACTGAAGATACAGTATTTGGTGTAATTCATGATCAAAACAGTGATGTTCTTAACGCCTCTTCAACATGCATACTGAAGTGACCTTTTTTTCAGGACTCTATGCTGGAATCAAGTTTTTCCTCATTGATTTTATCTTCAAACGATGCCCCAGACTAAGAGCTAAGTATGATACTCCTTATATCATCTGGACAAGTCTCCCAACAGATCCTCAGCTCAAAGAAAGATCTAATGCTACAGTGTCGAGACGGGTGAGCCTAATAAATCTTTTTGTTCCTCTGTTTCCAACATCTGAAAATCAGATCCTTTTCTCCCTTTCCCTTTTCTCCTGTGACTAGAGCACATTAAAGGGAAGGTTAATTAAATTCTAACAGTCAATGCTAGTTCTATTGATTATTATTTTGAAGACCCACAGAGTTTTTATATGGATTCTGTTTCTTCTATGAAAGGAATCTGTTATCAAAATCTGTATATAGAGAGATATATATGTGTACTGGAAGTCATATGAAGCTAACCACAGAAAAATAACACCATCCATATTCATATCAACCTCTGCAAGATACATTCTGTGTGATTTTATTGTCAAAATTTAGTCTTTTTGTACTCCTCTGTTCTCAGACTTTCTTTTTCAGTGGAAATTCTGATGTTTGTGTAGATAGAAGAACAGTTAGTTAAAAAGAAATTAAAAAGGCTTGAGTATAATATGTGGCTTACTAGCGGGATAAGCTTAACAGAGGTAACAAAGTAGTTTACAGATTAAGGCATTATGTCTTGTGGTTATTTGTATTAGGTGACCTTTTAGCATAGTGGTGATAAGTGACTTTTCACCATGTTGGTATTCCAATAGTAAATTTTTCTTTTGTTAATATCTCATAGTTAAATATTTAAATGTTGCATTTTGTGCAACTTTGCAAATTGTTTTGTGGCCTGACACGATATCTGAAAAGCAAGTAATGCTTTTCCATATCCCTGAGTTTGTGAATGTTTATTAATTTAAAAGTAAAAATAGTTGTAAGAAAACTTCAGTCTAATCCCATTGTAGCATTTGCTTCATGTGTCTTCTCACAATATCTAATTGCATTCATGGAGTATCTGAGTACTGTCATAAACTCCCTAACTAAAATGTGCAGCACTCAACAGTAGTTCAGTCTGGCACACACCTGGAGAGCAAAAGGGACAAACACATAACCTCTTGGTTGTTAACCTGTGAAGAAGAAGAAATATGGGGTTCTAGGGGTGATGGAGCAGTTGGTGGTAAAAGAACTGCAGCATAATGTGAGTATTTCAGAAGGAAGTGGAGGAGAAGGATGGTCTCTCACAGAAAGTGAGTCTTTTGCTCCTCTATTTTCGAAGGGACGAGAGAGGTGAATGAGCACCCAGAGCCATCCATAGTCTGTATTTCTCTTGCTGGCAAAAGATGGGCTTAAAATTTTCTGTGCCTCTGGAGCTTACAGGTTATCAGTCACATACTGTGGTGGTGGTGGTGACAGCTTCTTGCTGTGTCCCTCTAATCTGTCTTAGAGGTGGAAAGGCTCTGAGTTACTGAACTTGAATCTGTATACTTAGAGAGTAGTCATCCCTTCTGGCTTTTCCGTATGGCTTAAGTCTTGACAAGACCAGGGTTTTCGTACTCCTGTGTCTGACTTGATGGCCTTGGCTTGTGTTCCTGAAAATGATGTGCAGGGCTGCGTTATCTGCTTCCAAGTGTCTTGGGTAACTCAGTCTCAATAATTTGAGACAAATTTTCTTACCTTTGAGAGATTTCTGGGAACCTCATAGTATAAAAAAAATAGATTTTTGTACAAAAAGGTAAAAACCAAATATGTTTTTCAATTCTTCATAGAAAAGGCAGAGCCCAAAAGCACCTAGTGCCAGCATATGTGCATTTGCTTTGGCTTCTTATCATTAAGCCACATACATTAAGCCACTGTAAACCAAGACACAATGCAGTATTCCTTGCCTATCCCACAACTCTGACCCTGTGTCCTTAGAGAACAATCTTGACAACAGTTTGTGATGGGTAAAGGTTGTATGTCAAAAGCTGATGACAGATCAAGTGAAATGGAACACCTTCAGGTTGTTGGTGATGTGTTTCAGTCAGGGCTCTTCCAGCATTGCAAATCTAATCACTTCCAGTTCAATTTAAGGCTTATCAAAATTGGGTGCAATGTTTTTTTTTTTAACTAATAGACCATAGGCTGTCTGAAGCCTGAGTGGCTATGGATGAATTAGCCACTTCTTTTAAGGGTAGGGGAAATATTTGCCTGTTTTAGGAAGGACTAGAAGTAAGAGCAGAACTTTCTCACATCTTCAGCCACTGAAGTTTAAACACCTTTTAAAAATCTCATTATATAACAGGTAGGTAGGAAGCAGTGTAGCAGAGAGCAGGAATAACCCTCGCTCCAGCGCAAAAAGCATTAGACTTCTTGCTTGGTATGTTTTGGGACATGGAGCTTCACCTGGTTATGTGCTTATGGGGCCAAGTAACTTGTCTAAGAAAGCCTTCCAAAAATTCTTGTGATCTTTATGTGCACACAACTCGGTAGAGAAGCTAGTGGTTCCCCTGCTTCCAGGGGCCTGCTCGTTGCTAAGGGCACAGCAGAGGGGCAGTAGCTGAAGCAAGAGTACAATTATCATCAACCAGTTGCTTTCCATGTCAACTTTCTTTATTCTTTTTTCCCGAGGCATCATTGTATTACAGTTACCCTAAAAGCTGGATGGTAAATACCTTCTGTCATGCCTGTTTTGTCAGTTTGGTTTGTACTCAGTAACTGAGTGCACATTTTTTTTCATTTGCTTTGGATTTCCTTTGTTAGCACTAAATCCTGCTAAATGTCGAGTTCTGCCAACTTACGTGCAAAACAAAACCAAAAGGCAGCGGAGACTGGCTGGCCTCCGACAGCCCGGGCCTTGCAGACAAGGGCTCAGTCCTCAGCTTGCATGTTGTCAATTTGCCAGTTGTTTAACTGCATGTGTGCAGTAGGGCTGAGAACGGAGCTGCTGATGCTTCGATGGCAAAAGCTAGCCTTTGGAATCGTGTGCTGCCCCACCAAGATGAAAAAGCAAACGCAGGCAAGTTTTCCAAAAGGAGCTGCCTGCTGTCCTTCCAGAAGCAAGGCTTGGGTTGCTAGGGCAGCCTCTGGTGGTTCAGGAGCTCTGTGTAAAAGTAGATTTTACTCAAGTAAACTCAAGTTTTGAGAGCTCCACGCTACCTTCCCCACCTCCCCGAGGATGCTGACAACCATTCTGATTTTATTTCACATGTCAACACTCTCAACATTCACTTCATCTTCAAAGCAAAGGAAAGATCAATGGCTCTAACACAACCTGAATAAATTGAACTGGTGTGCTCTAACCACTGATAACTCTTCTTTTTTTAATTGCATTCATTGTGTGTAGTCTCTTGGTTTATGAGCAAGATCTTGCAGCTTCACTCGGTTCATGTTTTATTCTATGTATTATACTGTTAAATAGATTTCACTTTTTTCTTTTGTCACTGTCACATTTGTGTTATTTGTTTCTTTTCCTGCTAGCTGTCAGGGCATGAAAAGGTATGGATCCTAGCGTGGAAAACTTCCTTTCAATTTCAGCATATGTGTTCCTAATGAGCTGATGCGGTTTTGTGTGACTTTGTTTGCTCTTTTTTCCTTCTAAACTTGTTTTGTGCAATACTATTTTGTGCTTGGTCTGTCTCATGAAGACAAGCCAAGTATCAATAATGTATTAACTGTTATTAGTCCTACTAGTATAATGATTGGAGTTGTGTGGAGTGACATAGCTGTATCTAATCAGATGTGCCCTTTACTGTAGAACAGTGGTGTTTTAAGATGGGTACATCTAGCACCATGTGCTTTCACCCCTGCAAAGGGCATCTATCAAAGGGCAGCACTTTGAAAAGTCATCTTCAGAGAGCACATTAGAGCTTTGTGCTATGGCAATAGCGTAGCGCAGTAGTCCAAAGCTAACTTTATGTAAGTAGTTAACGAATATTGTTGCATTACGGATATTTTTAGGAAGAATAGTTAGCCAAGTTATTTTAAAGACCGCAGCTTAAGTGTTGCTGTTCAAATTTCGGAATTGTGTTTATTTTTCTGCAGCTTCAGACAGCAGCATCCAGAAGTTACGTGGGCTCGAGTGCCCCGACGGGGATAAGCAAAGATGAAGACACAAGTCGTTTTCATAGCACCAAGAGGGGGAATTTCCATGAAGTTTTTAACCTGTCAGAAAATGAGCGTCCTTTGGCAGGTATTATGTGACAGGAAGGCTGCATTAGCAGAGTGTTTTCTAAAAAGCCAAGGATAGTTTAAAGTTGAATTCCCTCTCTGTGCAGTGTACCGATACAGGCTTTTGATTAAAAAGACCTGCTCTAAATTAGGATGAATGGAGACGTTCTCTTTCATTCCAAGTCCTTGCAGTTCTTTGAAAGAATGCACAGCCTGGCACAGCCTTTTGTGGAAATGCAAATGGAGTAGTCAAGTTAAAGGGAATAATTGTGTGGGTGGTTTTTGTTTTGGCGTTTTCTTTAAACCAGTGTTAAAACAGATGTTGTGATGTCTAAAAGCACCTTTTTTTTACGTTTTTCTTTGTAAACACATCTAGTTTTAGGTATCTAAAGTTTAATTTTCAGTGGTTTATGCTGTTTTATAAGGAAACTTGAGGGTAGTGCCTGTCTCTCTTTTTCTTAAGTGAGATTTCTTGTTATGACTTTTTCAGTGTGTGAAAATGGCTGGCGCTGTTGCTTGATTAACAGAGATAGGAAGATGCCTACGGACTACATCAGGAATGGAGTTCTTTATGTCACAGAAAAGTGAGTCATTGTCCTCCACACATTTCTTAGGAGAGAAATGCAACAGACATTTAAAAAATGTGAATCTAAAAGTAATCCTTTAACAATATTTTGAAACAAAAATGCATTTTCATGGTGCTTTAAAACCCCAAGAAACTACTATAGTAGAGGGAGAGCTGAATCCGGGGTGTGGTAACACTTAAGAAATGTGATTTTGCCTTGGAAAGGCTCACACAGGAATGGAGAGTGGCTCTGTGCAGTCAGTTCTTAGTAGCTGCACTTCTTCATGTGAATAACATACTGTCTACATATATACTAAAAAACAAACCTAAAAGCTAAGTGTATTTTGAGAGCCGTTATCAATGGTTATTTGGCAAATACTCTTAGTTTCTTTTTTTTGAAGCAAATTGAATGTATAACTTCCTTGAAACAATGTGCAACAAAAAGAAAATAGAAATTCAAGCTTTGGTTTTAATCCCTCCTTACCCCCCAGCCTCCTGGGGCTCAATAACTATTGTCACTACTGTTTGAGTTTTGCACTGAAATTCCTTTGGACTGTAATGAATGGAAGTAAATCTCATCTGTATGCAATGTCACCTAGTGATGGAGACCACTCTCCAGCATTTAGAAATGTGAGCTTTCATCTGCATCACAATAACATGAAACTAATGCAGTGTTCTCCATTAATCTTCTTTTAAGATGGTAAAAGATTTACAAGCCTTTTGAGTTTTGGTACTTCAGCTGTTTAAGGATATATGTGCCTCTTGTGTCTTGAAAATGCTTGTAAGGTTTAACAATTCAGTGCAGTAATATAAATACAAGTGTTATTTTGTGTGCATGTATGTTCTGGACTTTCAGACATATCAACCAGCTGCTAGAATTTATGGATTGTTATTATGTTCTAAATTAGAAATCATAACCTAATTGCCTATCATGTGCCTCTTCTTTTTTTTTAAAGCTGATTTTAACCTGTGAGATTTCAAACTTCAGAAGTGACAGGAGGGATATTGAAAGCTTTGTTTTAGAATACTTTAACTAAATGAGCGTTTTCTTTCCTTGTCTTCAGTTACTTGTGCTTTGAAAGCTCCAAGTCCGGCTCATCTAAAAGAAATAAAGTTATAAAGCTCACAGATATAACAGATATTCAGAAGGTATGTATGTTTTGTGTTGCAAAGGGGGGAAAAAACTCATTTTGTGTTCAGCTAGTCATGTTTTGCTTTTCTGCTTATTTTGAAAAAGCATGCCATTGATCATTTTTATAAGTAAAATGTAATTCTTTGATCAAGAATGTTTCCCAGAACTGCTTGTTTAGCCATTTGGACTCACCGCACACAAACTCACTATGAACATAAAACCACAAAACCCTTACACTTCTGAATTATTTTAAAATTAAAGTTTTGTTGTTTCATAACTCCTGCATTGACTAGAGCTGTGTAGGATTAAAGATGATGTATCGTTAGCAGAAACTGTGTAATACTAAGTTCAGTTTGGGTGTTGATATCAGTAGATGCACCATCTAAAAAGCAGGTGCCTCAGAGGGACGAGGGATTATTGTGAGTGGAGAAAGGTAAATCATTAGAGCAGGCAGGCTGAATTGGGCTGGAGGTTCATCTATCTGGGATCCCGTCACCCATCAAGAAGTGTATGGTATAGGAAGCACAGCAAGTACAAGGTGGTCCTTCCTCTGGGCGAGTTTTATCAGCCTGCGATCACCAGTGGCGTTATTGGTGCCTTGCATCACTCTGTGTGATGTTTAACGACACTTTTTGTTACCCTCTCTAAACTTGTCCTGCTCTTAAACACAGACACCTCCTGCGTTCTACCACAGCCTGTGAGTGCCACAGAATAAATCATGCTGTGCAAAGAAATACCTCAGCCTAGTGTCTGCTGCTTACACACCTCCAGATTTCCAAATGAATTCCTTCTATTTAAATCATGTGTCCATACAGCAGACAAATTATGCTCAACTTGAACATTCCTGTTGGAATTAATAAATCACATTGTTGAGTTCTAAACATCATACTTGAAGTAATGCTGGCTCGTTGTTTAGTAGGTCTTTACTGCCATAAAGGTCCTTTTGCTTTTGTGTAGCTTTTTCAGTGAAGATGAGAAAGGGATCATGCAGCCAAGTGTAAAAATGTGCCGTGCCTGGTTTTATTTGGGGGTGGGAAACACAGGTCAGGCCTGGGGTCTGTTCCTCCTTGGGGATATTGCCCAGTTCAGCAAGCTGTATTCCTTCTTAGCATTACGGACTTCTTAAACAGGGTACCTTTTTTTTCTTTTTATCTATTTAATTTTGAAAAATAAGCTTTTTCCAGTCTGCTTGCTGCTCCTTTAGTGAATGTTACTTGTAGAGACACCTGTAGGTGGTGCTCACAGGCACTCTCAGGTAGGCATATACACATGGGGCAGATGTCCGTTGTGGCTGGGAGGATAAACCACTGACGAGTTGTGTCACCTTCTCAGCACCTTTTGCAGTCATTCAGTACACAGGACATCTTTGGTCTATGTCTTTGTTTTTCTTTGTAGTATAAAGTGCTCTCTGTTCTCCCGGGATCAGGGATGGGTATTGCTGTGTCAACACCATCTACACAAAAAGTAAGTACCTAGCTGTATCTGTATTGCTGTGTTTGACCTCATGCCCTTTTTGTCTTCCCCCCCCGCCCCGCCTTATTCCAGTGTTTGGCTTTTTATTTTTCTTAAATTTTAATCCACATGTCTATTATTCTGTAGATTTGCCTTCAGAATATTAATGATTTAAACATGTGGGTTGTTTTACTGCATCTGGACTATTTGACTATAACACTTAAGAAAAGCTCACACCATCCTTTCTGCTCCATTATTTTGTTACCTCCACTGACGGTTCCCTCAGTGTCCTTCCCCAGGAGCTCGGGGCTGCTCTGCGGTGCAGTCTGGAATGAAAAGCTGATGCCTTGAGAGTGTCTGTGGGTGAGGAGGCTTTGGGATGGAAGGGCCTGACCCTCAGATGCAGTTTTCATGTTTCAGTCTTATGGTGCTAAAGATTTAAGCTTCTCTAAGCCACAGATACCCTTTGGGTGACTAAAGCTTTTCTTAACATTTGACTGAACCTTATTTTAAACTAATCACTTATAAATAACTTTTCTCCGAGTCACACGACTGTTGTACGAGACTTTCTGCTCGTTGACTGATATTGAGAAGCACTTCTCAATTACAAGGTTGAAAATGTTCATCTACTTAAATAAATATAGATGAGTCAAAACAAAAAGACACTGATAAGGATTTTTAGAAATCTTTAATGAAGGCAGAGTTCGATCAGGAAAACATCATACACTGAGCAGATGGAGAGGAAAGAGAGCTGAAGTGTTCTCCACTGCTAATGCTCTGTGCAGATGCATTTTACTCCATGTTTGTTTTAAGAACAAGATGGAGAAGTGAATTTTTTCTCAGAAACTCGGTCATATATCCAAGAATTTAGTAGAGAAAAGGATTTTTATGTCTTTATTAAAGCACTTAACGTACAGTTCATTTCCTGTTCCTGTTGATTTGGCCAAAATCAAAATCAGCTAGAGCAAGATTTTTCTTTTCTGGACTGACATGATCTTGTTTTTCCTTTTAGCCTTTGGTGTTTGGTGCCATGGTACACAGAGATGAAGCTTTCGAGACGATTTTCAACCAATATGTGAAAATAACCTCTGCATCATCAAGCAGTGAGAGCTAGTATCTTATCTTAGAAGACCTAAAGGAAAATTTCTTATTTTACGACTTGGTAGTGAAAAAAAAATGAACATCCTCATCTATTTTGCAATAATTTTTCTTGTCTGGTGGTTTATATTCTATGTGTTACATAAATCAAGTGTATTTTATATATGCCTTCATGTTTGTTTTTAAGATTTTTGTAAAAAAAGACAAAACAAAAAACAAAACGAAACAAAAGAGTGAAAGTGCTATCATCACTATTAGCCTTGCACATTAAGCACTTTTAATGTTTATTTACTGACATTAAAAGCTGAGAAGATACTTGGAGAACTTGACTGAGTGAACAAAGTTAAACAGATTGGTCCCTTTAACTCCACTGATATCACTAGGGGTACATTTGTCCCTTTATCTTGGTTATTTTTCCCTGAGATGTGAGAGTGACGACTGCAGCAGCATGAAGTCTCTTTCTTCAGCTCAGAGTTTTAATTGGGTTCTTCATTAAAACTGATAGCAACACCGCAACAACACCAAGGAAGTATTATCATCTTAGTCTTTCCATATTTATAACTGCACTTCAAATAACTCCTCCTTGCTAATTCTTGCATTGCAGAAGGATATTTTACTGGTTTGGTTAGGTTTGATTTTTCCTGCGTAGACACTTAAATTGCTTGTACAGTGAACTGGAGGAGAAAGTTTGTAACTATATCTTCCTTTCTTAATTAACCAAAGTAAGAGGAAGGAAGGCAGGCGGATACTTTTTATAAAAGAGGGCACCAAAATGTTGTTCCTAAAATGTTAGGCATCATATATTTGTATTTCTGTAGATACGTGTCATAGAAGGGCTCAACTATGGTACATGTTGTATGTACAAGGTGTTTGTATGTTGATGCATAAAAGACTTGCAGATTTTTTGTGTTGGGGGAGGTGGGAATAATTAACCTAAACTGAGACATGACTCGTTTTTTAATTTGGCTTTTCTCTTGAGTTACCGTGTAATTAAATAACACTGTAATATAGCAGGTGAAAGCACTAGTTCCCTTTCGAAGTATAATTTGGGGGGCATTGGTATGTTGCTGTCTTTCCTGTTGCAAAATTAAAATTTAGTAACAATTAAACCCAACTGCCAGGTAAAACAGGAAGGCTGTGCTCCTTCTCTAAACTCTCTCAGGCCTTTCTAGCCTCAAAGCACATATTGACCTTTGTCTTTAATATTAGAGAGCTTTTATATTCTATATAATAGCACCCATCTGAGAGGTTTAGAATTTTATTTTCATGAAAGCACAGTAGGAGTTATTTCAAGCCTTCCAGTATGTCTTTTCCTTTGCTGTGTCTTTTGGGTTGACCAGTATGGATATCTCCAGATAATATATAAATGTCTCCAGAAAAAGCAATGGAGATGCAAATTATTATTTTAAAATGGAACTTAAATTCATGGATTATTTAAAAAACAAAACAAAACAAGAATTTTCTTTCTTTATAGGAAAAGGGGTAAAATGAAGGAGGGTGAGAGGACACAAGCACTAAAGTGTATTTAACTCTTAACACGGGTTTTAATTAAGTCTCTCAACAAATGCAGCAGTGATGGAGAAGGTGGCAGTCAAACTGTACAAACCTTATTTCAGTCTGGCCATGAAGAGGTATGGTATGAAGAATGGAATATGAACTTGATATGAAGAAATGCTGTTGAATACTGTGAATTTGGTTGGGTATTGTAAAGTGAAACCCTGACAGGGTAAAACTCTGTGCCCTAGATGGAGATGTGAACAAGAATGAGGGAGAATCCACCATAATGGCTAAAGTGCTTTTGGTTTTTTGGAGTTCTCTCTTTAGAGTAGCGCTTGAACGTGTCTTTACATGACCCGAAAAAAGGGGTGCACTTCTAACACCTCCTTAGGTACAGTGTAAATCAGGGCCTGACAACTAAAAATATAAGTGAAACTGGTGGGAAACCCATTTTACCACCACCTAGTATGGGTGTAGCTGACAGTTTGTGGTTTCTTTTCTTTACACATGTAGGTTTTATGTTTAAGTAAGAATCTTTCATCTTAAATTTTTCTCATCGAACCTACTTTAAATTCTATTAATCTCCTTTTGTAATTGCTGTGTATTATCATTTATCTTTCCTTTCTAGAAGCTTCCTTTAATAGAAAGCGGCTAACAAATAGGCATTAAAATCGCTTAATGTTATATAAATTTTATTCAGATTCATTTTGTCTTAAGAAAAAAATCTTTTGGATGTGTTTAAGGTTATCCCTTCTTTTTTTTTTTTTTTGACGAAACAAAAAACTATATTTTTTACAGAGAGCATGCTCTTTTTCTTATTTTTGTATCATTTTTCAAGTGTAATTTATACCTTCACTCTGATCATAACAGCAGATTCAGCAGGAAACTAGTTGATTTGCGCTTATTACCTCTCCCCTGTCCCACCCTCCACTGTTTGAGCCCAGTCTACAGGGTTGTCCAAGGTTCTGGTTCCTGGAGGAGCTACAGGTCCTGTGCTGATGGTGCTGGGACAATTAACCGTACCTGGGCTTCTGAGAGGGAGGAAAGAAATTGTTATTCTTTAACTAGACTGAAATGCCTCGTGTGTACAATGTGCACTTAATTTTCTTTTTCCTGGACAAAGAAATTAGAAACTTCTTATAAAATCTAACGTGCTGACATTTGAAATGAATCCACAGCGTGAAGGTAAAAATGAGCAATTCTTAAAACAGTAAACCTAGTGCAAACTGCAATGCAACGTTGTTTCATTCTAATATATAGAAAACAGATTGGATTTTCTTTTTTTTTTTTTTTTAATAGCGTTGTAATATAACTGACAAACAACTGTGTACATATGTTGCAAAGTTCACTTTACATTTGGTTGTCCAGGTTCCTGCAGCGTAACTGCTCTGGCACACATAGCGTTGCAGACACCAGGAGATAACCCGGGTGTGTTTGCTCACAGGTTCTCCTGGTTTTCCTCCCACTGCTCCATCGTGGCTTTGGAGGGCAGGAGGGAACGGACAGTGAGTAAATATCTACCTGATAAATTCCAATGTTCCTACATAGTTTCGCAGTGTGGCCTGACGTGCTTCAGTAACAGGCTGGGTCGTACCACTTAATGTAAAGTGCTACTTTCTAATAGCAGAAAGTGGTGTTCTTGTCATTCCGTCTGTCTGTTTGCTGTTTATATTTGCAATTCTGATGTCCGTGGTTCATTGCTGGATCATTCACGTGTAATCGGATTTAACTTCTTTAGAAGTGCGTTGGTCAGTTTGAGTCCCTTTTAAAGAGAGAGAAAAAAAAAAGGGAGATGAAAACTGACTGCTTTAATTCGTTATCAGTGACCATTTAAATTCAAAAGGCAAAAAGAGCTGAAATATGAAATCATGCCTTTCTGTGCACTGTAGCTTTTGTGAGGCAAGATTGAATGCACAAGCTATTTGTTAGTAGCGACATCACACAGGATGCCAGCAACAAACCCTGCCCTTGTTCCTGCAGAGAGAAAAGAGATTTTACCCAATCGTGAAGAGATGAAAGGATGTACTTTTTTTGGCTACTTAAACTTGTATTAAAAACACTGGTAGTTTTTATTGAATTCTGTACATTTTGGCAGATGTTTGATTTCTACTAATCATTGAAATATAATGGATGTTAAAATTTTTATGTCTGAAGTTTGAGTCTATATTTTGAAGTTGTAAATAATTCATTATCAGTGTAACTTTTGTTTGACATGACAAAAGACTTATACTGTATAAAGAATTGAAATAATGAAATTATTTGCCCTGTACATTTTTTAAGAAAATCTTGTTTATTTAAAAAGTCTTGTATAAATTATAATTTTTATTTAAATAAACCTAAAAATGCTTTGTGCTAACACTTTTTACAAACTTTAATAACTTATCTATCAAAACCATGCCTGATTTCCTGAAATGAGTTCAGTTAGTGCTTTTCAGCAGATTCATCCCCACCTCAAGTCCCCCCACTTGGGGGGAGGTGGGTGGCTTTTGTTTCTCATTGTTTTTGGAGCCCAAGGAAAAGGCTTTTATTTTAAATAATCCTGTGAATGTATTGGGGAGAGCATACATATTTTTGGTTTATCTTTGTCTGCAAGTACATCTGTCCCTTTATACCCACATGGTTAATTTAAGAGATGAAAAAGGAACCAGTGATTTCTAAGCTGCTGCCACTGCAGGAGGTCGGGGTGACCCAGGGCTGTTTGCAGGGTGCAAACAGGGGTGTCTGCCAGAGCTCCTCCGCGGCACCGGCAGCTGCGGGCTGTGCCCTGGGTGCGCACAGAGGTAAGAACGAGCCTTTCCCACCCAGAGCTGTGCAGGAGGTGAGCTCAGCAGTGGCATTTCACAGCGTGGTACGATGGCTGTTCTGCAGTGTCTGCTATCACAGAGAATAACAGAATGGCTGGGGTTGGAAGGGACCTCTGGAGGTCATCTAGTCCAACCCACCTGCTAAAGCAGGTTCACCCAGAGCAGATCACACAGGAATGTGTCCAAGTGGGTTTGAATTTCTCCAGAGAAGGAGACTCCACAACCTCTCTGTGCAGCCTGTTCCAGGGCTCTGGCACCCTCAAAGTGAAGAAGTTTCTGCTCATGTTCAGATGGAACCTCCTGTGCTTCATTCTGTGCCCATTGCCCCTCATCCTATCATTGGGCACCACTGAAAGGAGTCTGGTCCCATCGTCTTGACATCCACCCTTGAGATATTTATAAGCATTAATGAGATCCCCTCTCAGCCTTCTCTTCTCCAGGCTGAACAAACCCAGCTCTCTCACTCTCTCCTTGTAAGAAAGTTGTTCTAGGTCCCTCAGCACCTTTGTAGCCCATCACTTCAGCTGCTGCCTCACACCGACACGCAGCTCATTGCTCAGCCTCTGGCTGCGCTTCGGTGTAACCCATAAGTAACCCTGTTGGGGATCGATGGCAGATCTGTTCTCTCCATGGGCTGTGCCAGGGGCTCGCTGCCCAGCGCTGGTCCTCACAGGGTGCACGGGCCTTTGTCTGCAGTTAGGAACATATCCCAGGAGCGAGCTGCCTGGTCATCTAATGCAGACCGATTTGTTTGCCCCTAGAATGCTCCTTTCTGTGTTTGGCCCAGCTGAAATAGTTCAGTCTGTGACAGACTCTCCAGTCCTGAATGCATGCTGCTCTCTTTTTCAATATTTAGGGTTCTTGGGATGCATCTGGCAATGCAATGGTGCTTCCAAGCTGGTATTTTATGTGTTCTGAGAACGTGTAACTTCTCACTTGTTCTACTTTAATGCAGTTCTCATTAAATATTTGTACGAGATGAGTTGCATCTGCAGCAGGACTCAGACTGGATTCAGCCCTGCCCGCCTGAAGCCTGGTGGAAGGAGAATGTGGAGCCTGTAAGGCTCGTTTTGGCCGCCAACTGCTGGCACTGGGGAGGAGGGGACAGTCTTCCTGAAAACAGCACTTTCTGTCTCAAGCTTGCTTTAGCAGCCCATGAAAACAGTAGCATTGAGTTGAATGAGCCGTTTACCTGCTCTGTGTGTAACTGACGCCTGTGCTGGGAAAGGAGGAGATGCGGGCAGCGGGCTGTCAGTGTCACACGCTGCCTGACACCCGCCTGTCAGTGTCACACGCTGCCTGGCACCGGCGAGCGGATAAAAGCACGGCCTGTGCGGGACCAGGATTAACATTGAAGACAGTTACAGCATTCTGCATGGAGAAGCGGAGGGGGTTTCTTTGCTGTTACTTTTAAGTCCAAGTTCCTCAACTTGAATCCCTGGATTCACTAAATTCCTCTTTAAGTAGTTTTAGGAAAAGCTAATTGTTTTCATTCACGAAGTACTGGCACCTCCCAGGCCTTCAAATATTTTTCCTACATCAGGAGAAAAAAGAAACTAAAGATGCAAAGAGTTCCTTTTCGGTGTCAGAGAAGTCAGGGCATTGCAAAGGGAACGGTCTCTTGCAGCAACGGTGTCCTCGCTGGGCTGCGGATGCTCTAGAAGTCCAGTGAGCTTAATGCGGCGCCTCAGGGCTGTATTAATGGTTGTGGATGTGTCTTTGGTGTGACATGTGGCTTGCACTGATGCTGTGTTTGACTGGGTTGGATCTGGTTGGCAGACACGGAAGAGGAGGAGAAGATAAATACCTCCTGTGTTTAAATACCTGACTTCTTCCTTTTTCACTATGTTTTTTCTGCTAACTACTAACTTCCATTATTCTATAGACTCTGCCTTATGCCTCACCCTTTGCTAATTCTCTGTATGTTTTCCTTTGTGCTTCTTTCCTGCTCCTCCTCATGTGTACATACAAACTCTCCTCCAAAACCACTTGGCCCATTTACCCCTTTTCTTTTTCACTTGCTCTTCATCTCTGAGTGATCTCATGTGAATGGATAAAATCCTACTAGTACTTGCATGTCTAGATGAGAAATTTCTCTTCATCCCCACTTCATGTAGTAGTTTGTGCTGGCCTTTACATTATAGTCTAGCTAAAAGTTCAACCTGAATTACACCCAAAGAAAAGTTGCTTTTTTTTTTCTTGTGTTCCTAAACTGCCCAGATTTCTGGTTTGCCATCTATGTGACTACTCAGTTTTTGAACTGAGAACTTCTTCGTTTCCTCTTATTTGTGGTTTTCTGCTTCAGCGTTGTTCCAGTTTTCCTGGAACCCTCATGCTTTCAGTGCTGATTATTTAGAGATACTGACTGGCCGTGTCCTGACCAACATGTGACAAGTTCACTAGAACTGCCTCCACCTGCTACAGCTTCCATTTTGTGTAAATTGGAGCTAAATTACTATGGGCTAGTTTGGATTATTCAGTGGCTTCCATGTTTCTCATGCTGCTGTATCATGTCTTTGCTCATGATCTGCACAACGGAAGGGAGAGGATGCTTCTTGAAACTGTTGAGCGAGCTCTTTGACGACAACAATCTCTTCCCAACAAAACCAATTTTACTGGTGCAAGCCTATGCCAGGCAAAATATGTGTCTGCAGAGGAACAAAAGTAGAAGTAGCTGCCTCCTGCAAGGTGGTATTTGGGAAGGACTGTTTGAACCTAAGCTCCTGTTTGCTCAGGCATCCCCATGCCAGTCTCCTGAGCACAGGGCACGAGGGTTTATCCTCTCACAGCTGAGTCAGTGAGAACTTCTGAAAACCCTCTCCATAGGTTTTGTTGTTTTTTGGTTGTTTTGGCTTTTTTGTTATTAGCCACTCATGAATGTTAACCAGCCACACAGCAGGAATAAGAGCCACATGAGCTGTTTCTAAACCCAACAGTCCTTAAAACTTTCATACAAGTCTATACATTTGCAGAAATGGGATCTGTATGAAAAACATTTGAGATCAAAAGAAACTTTTTGCAAAAAAAAAAAAAAGCTTGTGGAAAAAGATTAAATCTTCTAGGTGCTATTTGAGAGAAACTGGGGATGGGTCCTGGAGTGTGAGCCTCCACTGGATATCTCTATGGTGTGTATTTATACAATGGTAGCATTTACCTTTCTTTACATTCAGGGGTGGGGTTTAGCATATTAATGCAAGGCTTTCCTGTATTCACATGTTTTTTTCTTGCACTACCCTGTGTTTCGGATGCTCACAGGAAACATCTGAAAGGTGTTGGTCAGTGGACATGCTCTAGGAAAGTTTCCAAAGCTACGCAGGGCATCACTGCTCACAGTGCTCACCTGGCAGGGGAAATGCCTCAGAAAACTGTCTTCCTGCTCATTGATGGAGGTTCACATTGTTTCTCATGGTGTGTTGACCCTTACGGCTTCCCAAAATAAGCAGCCTCAACTGCACAGCTCATGGAGCGGTGGCGTCTGTGCTCAGATCTTGCAAGATGAGTGGCTCTGGGCAGTTTCCAAGGAAAGCAAAGCAGAGTGGAGCGAAGTTAAGCCCTGGCCTTGCTCTGGGTGATGCAGGACTGAAATGGTGTGTGCTGGAGGGGAGGACCGATGGGGTGCTGTGGACAGGCAGCTTGGAGTCCAAAACTGGACTTGAGATGGTTGTGGGTGCTCCCCATACCATCTGTGGCTGAGCGGAGTTCAGAGAACTTCAGGAAAGGAGAGGAAATGCTGTCTTCAAAGACGTATAAATATGTTGAGACTCTGCTTTTAAATGGACTAAAAAGCATACAAAGTGTTTATGTGAGGAACATCTTCATGTGAGGTCACTGTGATGAATATCAGTTACATTTCTCAACTTGGGGAAAACAAACACACAAAAATAATGTATGGCCCCAGCAAACAACCTGGACATTCTGCTTGTGTCTAAGACTTATTCCTGATATTTGAGTAGGGTGGGCTTTTTTTTTTTGTATTTCTGGCAATATGGGCTGCTTAGCAGAGCTTTACTGTGCACCATGTGGCTTTCTCCTAACCTGTAAATGACAGGAACCCTTTAACGCCTCTGTCTGCATGTGTGCTGGGAGGTCCAGCTGCGGAAACGCCTTCTTGAAAAGCCTGAACTCTGGCTTGTGCTTCAGCAAACATTTTAAGCTGACAATGGTTCCACAGGAAACTAAGAGCTCCTGCCACCTCCCTCATGCCAGCACGAGGGCTCACTAGCCCTGAAATGACAGAAACCCAGCAGAGGCCAGTGCCCGTCTCCCTTTCCAGCACAGCAAGCTGGTCCAGGCTGGCTTGGCCACACTTGAATCTGTAGCCCCAGATATGTTTTTGGTGACCTTAATAGAGCTGCTGTATACAATTGCCTTTATGTTCCCCTTTTCAGTTTTGCAATGTTCATCAGATTTCAGAGGTAAGTTTTGAGCATAATTTGGGTAAACATTGAAGGCTGGTGCTGGTGCTGAGTTTATAATATGCAAAGAAACTTAGCTAAAACTAAAGTCTGTGTGTGCAAGTTAACTCTGCACAAAAGCTGATTGTGCAAATATTTAGCCAGTTGGTGTGCTGTTGTTAGGGCTACATTTCATCAGCTCAATCCAATTCCTTCCAGGACTGACTTTTCCCCTGCTCCTTCTCTCAAAACTTGCAGTCGTTGCTTGTCTAGGTTTTTGGTCAGTGCCATCAGAGCAGGGGTGGCTGTGGGGGACCAGGAAGCACGGCCAGAGGTGTCATGGTCTTTCCACTTGACGTGTTACCCAAGGGGCTGTGGCTCTGCCAGCAGCACTGAGCACATGGGGAATCGCTGCGTCCAGTCGGGCTGGTCCCTGCTGGCGGCCGGGGGCAGGGGGGGCAGCTCCCTGGGAGCCCCCGTGCAGGAGGAACAGAAGAATTGTCATCTGTGGGGCAGTGCATTCTCCTCCTAAAAATCACAGGTGAGGATCTTGGGTGTTAAATTGAAATTGAAAAGGATTTTTTTTTTAATTGTTTTTTTGAAAGCCATGTCACTCTCCAGTCTTACTTTCTCCTTTCTGTATCTGTGAGTGTGTAGCTGTGTATGCTGACAAACAGGCCAAAAGCTTACAAAAACTACAACAGATGCATTTGCAGGAAGATAGACCTCCTTTTTCCAGGCCCTTAGCCCCTACCCAGCCATCGTGCTCCTGCAGCTCTCCCTGTTTCAGTTCCTGGAGCTGCCTTTGGCCACCTGGCATTTTCTGCAGGGGCCAAGGGCCACCACATGGCTCAGGAGTTGGTGGCACCGCTCAGGTGCTCCTGTTGCTTGAGCATCACCTGGAATCAGTGATACTGCAAGGCAGGGAGTGCTCCTGCTGTTTTAGCTGGTTAATCACCCCTCAGTTAAATCTGCTGGGAAATTTGGCCTCTAGAGGGCTGGGTCTGGGATGAGATTTTTTGCCAGAAGTAAGCTGCAGTGCCACCTTTAGCAAAAGGGGGTCAGGAGAATAACTGGCAGAAATAGTTTTATCTCATTTTTTGCAGCTCCACAAAGGAAGCACAATGCTGTCCCCGTTTTCCCCTATGCCCAGTGCTCATTATCACTTTAAAATGCAGTGTGGGCAGACTTACACTTGACCCAGTTGCAGAAGTTCAGACACAGCTTGGTATAAAATGCAGGCAGATACAGGATCGGATGGTCAATCTGCATGAAAAGGAAGCTGCTGGTGGTGCTGGTGTTCTGAATCTTTGCAAATCTCATCCATAACTCATAAGCTGCCTGCAGATGTGGCACTGGCCATGCCAGCTGTGGTGGCTGCTGGGGGACAGCTTGGGTGTCCCAGACACCCCTCAGCCCACATCTGCCTGAGCGTTTTTCTCAGGCGTACAGTTTCTAACACTTAATGCTTTTAAACCTAGACAGGAGTAACTCACATTTTCGGATGGGGTATGTCCTGCTCCTGTTATGCCGTTGTGCCCTTAGTCTGCAAGGAAGATACTGTCTCTGTTAAACACACCCAGATCTGTGCTCCTGAACCTGTGCCAGCGATTTCAACATTTGCTGTATTTGCCGCTGTCTTTCTGATTCTGCTCTCCTGCTGTTTGAATATACCAGCTGCCCGAGCCGTGGAGCTCACCAGCACCAGACTGGAGTGGGGACCATTTGTCTGTGTCTGACGTGCCCGGCTGGTCCCTTGGCCTGAGGGACTGCGATGTTGAGAGGTTCCTGCGACAGCTCTGGGAGCCTGGCCTGTGAGCTCCATTTGGAAACACATCACACAAGTTCCTTTATGAGCTATCTATATCATTCCATGCCTGAGATACTTCATAGCACTGTACTATAATCCTTCTTGCTGCTAACATTTTTTCTGGAGAATATACAACCAGAATATATGCCTGGTTTCAGTTATTTTTAAGTCTTCGTTCGTGGTTTTAGGAATTAGATTTTTTCATTACTTATTAAGGAAGCCCTGCTGACAGACACTTTCCCCCTGCTTTCAGCAGTGTCATTTTGGCAATCACATCAGATTGCTCAGAAACAGGTCATGCGATGAGAGAAGACCTGAGCACCTGTTGGCAGATGCCACACGCTGCACAACAGGACACTGACAGGGGGGCATGATGGTGACAAACTCACTCAGACTTAGGATTTCTGGGAAGGCTGGATCTCCAAGAGGCATTTAACCTCAAACGTAGTTGCTTTAAAGCTCCTTTGGTGAGCACTCAGCCTTGTAGTTGTCCAAATGGACAGAGCTGGCTGAAGCTTTTATGTTTGGAGGACACCTACAGCTCCTGCAAGCTGGATGACTCCTCCAAGCCCATCTTGTGCTGCTCTTCTGGCTTTGGCAACTGTTTGGAGGTGCCTGTACCAAGCTCCAGGCTCCTCTGCAGTTGTACGGGGAGGTGAAGGGAGCAGCTCACGTCCCCCCAGTACAAAGAGCTGTGGGAGCCAAGTGCTGTCCCTCTGCAGCTCCTGACTGGGTACAAGTCACTGCTTTCTTCTCTTGTTGGCAGGGAAAGTTGTCACCCTCCTCACAACCAAGCTTGTCCCAGCTGGGACAAGTGATAGAAGCACCTGGGCTTTGCACCTCTGGCAAGTGGTATGTCCCCAAGCCCCAGGTCCCCAGGCTGGTTGGGCAGAGAAGGAAGGTGAAGAGGGCTGGTGGGGAGAGAGGGGATGCCCTTGCAGAGGAGAGTTTCACCTGTCTGTGTCATTTATCCTCTTTTATTAGGGCAGCTGTTTTTGTCTGGTTTTATACTGTTTTGTGTAGTTCCTGAAGTGCAGGAACTACCTGGTTTCTGCTTTTTGGAGGCCAAGGCTGTAGATGAGAAGCATCTACAGCAGAGCCAGGGGGACCCTTTCTGTTTCCTTTCACTATTGTTGTGACTGAGGTGACCTAAAACCTCTTTCCCTCTCTTAATTTGTTGCTAAAATGCAGCTGATGGGTGAGACTTTTAACCAATTCAAAGGGAAGCTCTTGCAGGCAATGAAACTGAAGTACAGTTACCAGACGTTGATTTTGATGGTCTCTTTGGGAAGAGCTACGTTGTAATCTATCTGATTTGCTATGTTTGTAAGGAGCAGCAGGCACCTTTGTCACCAGCACACGACAGCTGGCTGCTGCAGCGGGTAACATGCAGGAGCCTGTTGAACTGCAGGGGTGATGTGCTGCTGTGCAAAGGATGGGGAGCAGCCACTTGTCCCCATGGGGTACAAAGATTGCTGTGCTGGAGCTGGAAGTCTCCATCGCTCAGAGCATTGCTCAGCTGGGCACCTCTGAGACCTTTGGGGTGGGTATTTTAGCCAGCGTGTTTTCCTGTGAGCTCTCACCTGGTGTGTCCCGCTGCATCCAGCTCACAGCTGAAGACAACTCACATCCTCCTCCAGCCCTGGGCACGGCTGGGTACAGCCTGAGGCTGAGTCTGTCTGCGGGTGTTTAATAATGAAGGGAAGGAACTCGAAGGAAGTGTACTGCTTTAGATCTCCTCATCAACAGTTTCGACATGCTCATCAGCAGTGAGGTGAAAATAGCGTCTAGCTACAGATCAGTGTGCAGGTCTTGGGAAAGGTCTCCACACCTCATGATTACAGGGGCATCAGGATGCAAGTTTTTGACACGCACCCAAGCCCTTTATAAGAAGAAAACAATGTTTGCAGATTCTGAGAAGAGAAGCAACAGA
This sequence comes from Nesoenas mayeri, assembly GCF_963082525.1. Lineage (NCBI taxonomy): Eukaryota > Metazoa > Chordata > Aves > Columbiformes > Columbidae > Nesoenas > Nesoenas mayeri. The sequence continues at coordinate 17,342,392 of NC_137541.1, forward strand.
ATTAATCCACGTGCTCTGTAGTACTGAAATGCTTTTGTGCCAAGGTGGAGGCTAAAGGCTGAAGTAACTTAATTTCTCACACCTCCCAATGCACAAGTCTGGCAGCTGCAGGCAGGGTGGCGAGGGGTGGAGAGGCCTCATCTCCAGTGGGATGAGTGCAGCTTCCTCAGGCTCCAGCAAGGCAAACAGACTGGAAATACCTGGGAAAAATCTTTCCCTACCAGAGTGTGATGTCTGTTGTGTTTAATTGGTAATGTGAGCAACCCAGAGCTGGCCAGCATGGCTGGGGTAGCTGTCTGCCACTGCCCCAGCGTGTCACTCCTGAGCTCCAAATCCCACAGGGTACACCTGCCCCGTGCCTTGGCTGTCAGGGCACAGTCCCCATGGTGTATGGCACGGCAGCACGCCATGGGAGACACTCTCCAGAGCAGAAAATACTCATCATGGCCTTTTTATAAGGTCAGAAGGGACTATGCACTGCAGAACCCCATCCCCTAAGGCTGCTAAATGATACCTGTGTGCAGGCAGGCACCTTGCCTGTACCTGCTCTCTGTTTTGCCTGTTTAGTGCCTAAATAGAACAACCACTATCAGGCATTTTGAGGAGGAAGAGCTATCTTTTTGGTAAGCCCAGAGCCCTGCTGTGGTTGGTGGTTTGGCAGGATCATCTAAGTAGGGGGTATGAGAAACTGGCCTCTGGCTTCATCCCAGCTTCCCAGCCCAGGACCCAGAGCCTCCAGCCACACTACCCTGTGCTGGTGAAGGGCTGGTGGCAGAGGAACATCCCAGCACTCTGACCTCAGCTCAGCTGGGCTGGCTCAGTTTTCACGTGAGGAGTTTTTATCCAGAGAGTTCATTGGACATATGTGCAGATATGATTCAATATTAAAAAAAAAGAGGGTTTAAAACAGTTTTGTTACATCTCTCTGACTCAATTTGCTTCTTTCTGAGACCTACCAAGTCTTCCAGAAACAGAGGGACAATAAACAACGATAGCTATTTCACTGTCATTATTTTTTGTAGACAGATCTGAACTTTTAAAGCCAGGCAGTAGTAGATACTTAAAAAAATCTTATATCTCATCTCTAATACAATCAGCTGTGGTTGCAAGTGTTTAAGGAACAACTAAAATAACAATGTTAGGCTGTGGTGTGTACCACGGCAAGTCATTTTAAAGTTCTGTGAATGTTTACCCATTGGTAAAGGAAGGGGCAGAAGCAGGAAAAATAAATCTAACAAAAATCCCTGAAGCCTGAGGTACAGCAAGACACTCTTTTCTTCCTCTAGACCTCAGTTATTTGCTTTCCTAGGTGCAACGTTGCCTTTTTGCTGCTGAAATGGTTTATTTACCCCAATGCATACTTAGATCTTTCTTGATGTACTAATTCCTCCTTGCTTCTCTATTTACGCCTCTTAAATTTTGAATCAATAACTAAGAAGTGAAGATTTGGGGATATTCAGTGCTTTCATGGGAATGTTTTTGCTTTCTTCCTGTTTCTTTCTGGCCTGTTATCAGGTTCAAAAGAGAAGAAACCCAGGTTTCATTGAAAAGATGTAAAAAACCCACATTCCCTTTTAAGACTTCAAATTCTCTTGATAGTAGTCATCCTGACTGCTGCTTTGTTGCTATGGTAATTACTAGTCCATTAAAGCCACTTTAAAATGGTAATGATGAGCAAGAAAACCGGATTCATAACCATGTCATTAGCATAGCTATTTTCATATGTTTCATGAGATTAGAAAATAGTCTGGTGAATAGTAGCCTGATTTATATTCAATTTTTATGGACTGCTAATGATTTAATGGCAGACAGATCTGATGCAGGCTGCTATCAGATGCACCAGCTCAGAGCTCTGTGATGATAAAGCTACGGGACCTTTGTGTTCCCCCATGGTAGAATAAGCCAGCTTGAGCTAATTAAAATACCTTCAGGGACATCTGACATCAAACATGCTCAGTGAGGAATCTGGCCCCACCATAGCAGTACCAGGGAAGGAAACCTCTGAAGATGTTATCCTGGTTCCCAAACTTTTTGGACCCTCAAGACCTCACAGCCATAAAGCTGAGTGGTGGGACTCTGTGTGCCACCACCCCTGACACTGCAACTGAAGAACTGCAGAAGTGATGCTGCACTTGTGGGTCAGTAGCGTTGAATTAGGAAGCTAACTGGGGGACCTGAAGCAGGGCTGGAGGAGACCTCAACCTCAGGGCTTGAAAGGAGAGCAGACAGGGAGAAAAACCTGGCATTCTACAGGTCACCTCTCTGCCTGTCAGGACATATGTCTGTGCTAGAGGATTTCAAATGAGTGAAAGGCATCGCTAATGCTGGTGCCGAGGGCCTGGTGAGCTCCCCAGGGCTGGTGGCTGCCGAGGAGGGCACGGAGGCTGATCCGCCAGACAGGTGACTGGGGCAGAAGCTGGAAAGAAGCCTTCAAGCAACACCAGTTGGGGAAGCCGGTGCTGCCCAGACAGAACTGCATTTCTTTTAGTCCTTTGGGGACTATTTCAAAATATGATAATGTATTTATCCTTTCAGTGAATGAAGGGTGGTAATAGATGCCAACGGGAGCTGTGATGCCCTCCAGCACCTGGAAGGATGCTCTCAATCTGCTGACAGGCTTTGTATGGGGACAGATGTTACTGTATGCCATACCAGTGAGATGTGGTTGGCACAGGCAGGTGACAGTCGTTACCCCTAGACCAGCAGCAAGTGGGACATGAAAGCAGATCTGATCCGGGGATGGCTGCACCTTGCAGTGCCATTTGCTTACAAACCAGGTCCATCACAAATTCATCCTTACTAAGCTCACACATCAAGGACTTGGCTCCAAAATCTCTTGTTTAATAGAATATGTATTACATAAAAGAGATTTTAGTGACCACAAATCTTAAAAGTATTGGCCAACTCAGAGAGAGGAAGGGAGAAGCGAAAGAGTTAAGGTAACAAAACAAATCAATATGAAATGGTAGATGCTGTGCTGCTGATGTCACTGATGTTACTTTAGCTTAAGACTTGTTTGAGGCAAGAGGAGTCTGAAATCCCAGATGTGACAGACAGCAGTTATTAAAGTTACTATGAGTATTTTTATGAGGCACCTGAAATCTAAAAGCCCCTCCCATTTGCCTGTTTAGAAAAAAATTCAACTGAAATATAAAAATATCGCCTGCTATTCAAGGCCAAATTCTTTTTCACTCCTGAAAACAGGGATCTTGTCATACCGTGGGTCACCCAACAAGTGAGGAAACTCTGATATCAGAGGCAGGAGGCTGCTGCTTACAGCTGTTGCAGTGGCCTTTGCATGGCAGGAGGCACATCTGGAAATACTCTTATCCCAGCACCTGGCTTTAGGCTCTGTCTGCCACTGGTCCCAGCCGTAATAAATGGCGTGAAAATGAAAAAAGCTAGATATTGATTTTTTTTCTTTTCCCCGACTTTCCTCCCTTTACTTGTGGCTAAATATGTTAGTTATTCATGAACACGTAGTGCTGACGGCCTGGTTGGCAACATGTGATGCGTAGTGGCATGTGCCACCCTAGAAAACAGGCTCTGCTAAGCTGGGAGTTGGGTAACACCTTCCTGAAAACCCCTCCAGTGTCACTCGTGGCCCAGCAATGCCTCACTAGTGCAAGACTTGCTCCTGGGTCCATCTTCCATAGAGAGATACTTGAATTTGCCTCAGAATATTACATATACACACATATATATGTATAATATACTTTGCCTTATATTAAAAGAATGGATCTTCTCCGAAAGGCTCCCACAGATTCCAGGTTCACTTTCCATGACTGTAAGAGCACTGGTGTCCTTCTCAGTGCCACAGAAAGACGTTAATGCCTTTGCAAGACTAGTTTGAAGAAGGGAAGCCAAGATACCCTAACAATGCTAGTAAATCCTTGTAATTTAATACCGGTATCTGCCTATCCCAGCAGACCACTGCCCGCCCTGACAGAAAACAGTTTTCTGTCTTCTGTGCTGGCTACAGGCGCTGGGGCAGCCCAGAGACGGTGGTGTTTTGGCTTCCTCTTTTCAGTGTCATGGAGATGTCCATCCCTGTGGCTCCTGCCACACAGAGGAGGTGGAGCTGCCATTTGTAGAGCATGATGACCAGGGACACAGCGGCAGGCTTGCGGGAAGGAGGTACAATTAAATGAGAAGTTTGCTTTGTAGTCAACAACAGATACTAAAATTATCCCACCTGTTGCAGTCCGAAATTGTCGCTGGTTTCAATGGCAAAGACAAAATCACCCAGTGATTGCTCTTATAAAAGTAGAAGAAATGTAGGATCTTTCATGTGTGTTGTGCTTTGACTCCAGCCAGTGACTAAGCACCACATGGCCACTCGCTCAACACTCTGGCTGCCCTCAGTGGGACAGGGAGGAGCACGGAAAAAGAAGTAAAAATGGTGGGTTGAGATAAAGACAGTTTAATAGGACAGTAAAGGAAGAGAAAATAATAATAATTATAATAAAAAAATATACAAAACAAGTGGTGCTCAATGCAATTGTTCACCACCCTCTGACCAATGCCCAGCCTGTCCCCAAGCAGCAATTGCAGCCCCCTGGCCAACTCCCCTCAGTTTATATACTGACCATGACATCATATGTTGAGGAACATCCCTTTGGCCAGCTGGGGTCAGCTGTCCTGGCTGTGCCCCCTCCTGGCTTCATGTGCACCTCCCTGCTGGCAATTCCTTAACTTGGTACAAGCACAACTTAACAACAACTAAAACATCCGTTTGCTGTCAACATTATTCTCATACTAAACCCAAAACACAGCACTGTACTAGCTAATAGGAAGAAAATCAACTCTATCCCAGCCAAAACCAGGACAATGTGTTTTCCTACATGAAAAAATTGGAACGCAAGTACTTTATTTTAATTCAAAGCCTATACAATGCAACATTTTGTTTTATCTCTTCCATCCATATGTGGCTTGTATGTGAAAAGCAACATAAGAAAAACAACATCAAAATTAAAAAGAAAGGAATAATCTTTTTGGCCTGCAGAGATTTCATCAAACACTTTATGACAGAAGTGACTGAGCGAAGACAGACTCAGCTTGTCATTTTGGATGCAGGCAAAAGGAAAGGTAAATGAAAGATGAAGAATGAAGGTGTTGGGTCACTATCTGTAATAACACATCTAATTCTGTTGTTATTCCGTCTCCAGGTTGATCTGGGGAATTTGTTGAACTGTGAATTTCTGTACAGATATAAAGTTCATGCTTCAGTGCACAATGCTGATTGCTCATCAGAGGCCTGTGAGCAAAGGCAGCTACTGCAGAAATTCAGTTCTCCTTCTGTAATGAGCTTGTCTAAAAGAAAGAAGAAAAAGGATTAAAATCGGTAATAAATTGTGTGTGTTTTATTTTCCATGATATGCTTTCTCTGCAAATATCTTATATATGCCCCATATGACTTCAGTACAAATAACTATATATATATTTTCTTCATTTAAACATAAAATCCGATGAATTCTCTTTGTTACAGACATGAAATAATCAAGGGAACAAATGAAAACCCACTGAATGGTTATTTACTGCCTGTGATGTTTCAATGAGGAAAGTCTTCCTGTTACCAATTTAACCAGCTTCTCCCTCTGTTTATTTGACTAACAGATGAACAAGTCAGCAAGACTGAAAGAATTTGCTATTGCATCTTCATCCTAGTAATGAATCAGTGTGGAATGAACTTCATTGCAGGCCAGCGAACGCAGAAGCGAAGAGTCGTGTGCTTGCAGGGGGTCTGCTAGCTGCAGCACTACTATTAGTGTGAAATGTGGCTGTCTGACTATAGGAGGGAGATTCGACACAGCAAAAAGGGACTTTTAAACAAATGGGCCATTTAGAAACCATTCACATAAATGGGATGAGTCTTGGGGTGTGTTTTAGAGTGGTGGAAAAGATGAGAGTTTGATGGGAACTACTTTCTGTTCATCTGCTATCCTGTTCAAGGCTATTAATTATTTCTTCTTGTTGTTACATGTATTAAAGACAGTTGAATCTTATTCAGCTCTGCAATGGCGGCTTTTTGTTTACTTGTGAGCCTGCCCTTAGAGCAAGTGAAGGTCTTAGAAGGTTCACAGTAAACAATCCTTTAAAATAAAATTAAACTCTGCAGGTTTTAGTGTAATATTTTTTTTAAATCCTGCCTGTGTAATCTCTGCTGAGTGTTACTGCATTTTCCACAAGGTGGCCGGCTGCATCGCTTCTTAGTGGCTCCCTGTCTGCACAGCAAGTGCTGGGAAACCTGCTTAGATCCCTTCACCCTTCAACCAGTGGTGGTAATAAATTTTGTTTCCACCATCTCAAAAGCACTTCTATTTCTGTTTTTCATTACAACTTAATCATGGCCTTGTAGTAAAAACACACAGCTCTATAAAATACATCTTGTTAAGGTAATATTTTCTATCCTGTGCATCACTTAAGTGCTTGCCTTAGTCTTGTTCATCTCCAAGGTCGGGGTCCGAAAGCCTGGCTGCTCTTCTGAATTACTTTTCTCCTTACACTGCAAAGTCAAACAAGATTTTGGTTTTCTTTTTCTGATTGCTCACAGAAGCCATTAAAAAGTCGATATTTGCCAGTTCTTACCACAGGTATAGTCTGCTTTTAATTAAGCCTCTAAGCTACTGTGGGTTGTTTATTTTCCACAGCCAAGTAGAAATTAGGTTTTTCATCCCCGGGAGAAAATGAGTTCTTCAACATTTGTTGTTTTGTCCTGATGCAGGCTGCAATATTTGTGTTAGCACACGTGAAAGTTTGAACAAATGGTTCAAAAAACCCCATCTAATTTGGAAACATCTAAATGTTTTTGCTTCAAGCTGCAATCTATAGCACATACATGTCCCTGAAGCTGCAGTCTGCAGGGATATGAGTTTAGATCCTCTTTGCTCCCATTTTCTCCTGTGACTTTTCTATGTCACAGCCAAAAATCCCGAGGAAAGAATTAGGCAGCAACCTCCTCTGCTTTCTCTCATTTACCTCTGCGGCTGTTGTCAGCCTCCTGAGAACATATGAAGGGCTGAGGCCCCGAGGATCCTCTCCTTGGTGGAACTATGTCTCCCATTGTTTACCCACAATCATGCTAAATCAAAAAAACACATTTCGATAAAAAGCTTCTGATGAGCTTTGTAAACTTGCTTGGTAGTAGCCCCAAATTCTCCACTTCAAAAAGGGGACTCATGCAAGCCACCCCATTTGTATATGATGAACTTCTCATTTTCAGAATCTGTGTTGACTTCCAGATTGCTCTCATATTAGACAGAGCCAAATTAATATTTCTAGGTTTGTCAGTTTTTATGTCTAACCAGGCACCACGAAGTGACTAGAAAGATTTCTGGGTACAATCATACAGGAAGTAAGCAAATGTTCTTCATGGCTAAAGTCAAAGCAAGGTTTCTTTTCCTTTCCTTCACATGTTTAAATGCCCAGGTTTGCCAAGGCTATGGAGCATCCACTGCATGTTTACCTGCCAGTGCTCATTTCAAATCTAGAAACAACATTAAAAATGCAGAGAGAAGGACTGACATGATTCGCAGAGTTTCTAAAAGCATAGGAAAAATGCCAGCCAAAGGGAATTTAAAATCTAGGCATCATGAAAAGGAGCTCCTGAAGAAACTCTGTGTGATGCAGTACAGGAAGGGATGTCAGTGGGATAGCCTCATAACCTGTAAACACTTTCATTTCAACAGATGTATAAGGTCAAGAGTTCTTCAGAGACTGTAGGAGAAAAAACAAAGCGTGAGAACAGGTAGGTTAGATACTGTGACAAACCTCACAGTATGAATAACAGGCTTAGGCTACAGTGAAATAGGGAGCTGAGACAACAATACTGCAGGCATCTGGGAAAAGGTTATGTGAAACCTCGTAAGAACTGGCATATCAAATGGTCTTCTAAATATATCACTGACCAGAAAAGGCAAAGTGGTTTCTCTTTGACCAATTTTACAGATACTTGTGAAAAAAAACCAAACCCATTCTACTGCTGCTTCAAAAGCAAACCTATTTTCTGTGCTTCAGCTGTGATTTCAGCATTCAGTTCAATTTAGTATTTTTTAGCATTAGTATTAGCAATTCAGTTCAATTTTAGTATTTTTAAATAGGCTTAAATGATCAGTCTTCCATTTAGAGCCATGGGCAGAGCAGTGTTAAAGCTTGTTCAGATCTCACTACTTCCATTCAGGACACTCTGGGGCCAGGTGAGAACTGAGAGCATCGTTCAGACACATATGGGCCAACAGCAGTGGAAGAGCTGCTGGTGGATCCAGCCGTAGGATCAGACTTCACCTTTCGTTTAAAGAAAGTGAGTCCAATAAACAGTCCCTCCCCTGCCCCCACGAATCACAAACCTCAAGCTATTTCTTTTATGTGTCTGTGATACTTTTTAAGCTGTAGAGAGAGATAATAATAATAAAAAAAAAATCAGTAATAGGTTGGTCTGTTTTCTGCTGAGGATGAAAAACCTACCGTTTGCTCACCAGGGTTCAAGTCTCCTATACAGGTTCTCAGCAAAGTCTTGTTTGACATGACTGTGCTTTTAGTGCTTTGCTTTAGATGAGGGTGGAAATCTTCAGGACAGGATTTTTTTGTTATTAGAATGGGTCTGTATTTCCCTGCCATCGCTGTTTGAGACATTTGAAGGGTGTAAAACTGGAATTGGAATCAATTAAAAACCCAAAGTGAATCAGATTAAACCTCTTTGAATCATCACTCTGAAAGAAATGCAAAATTAGAAACAATGATAAAGAGGAATTGAGTTTTTTTAAAGCTTCAGTCAAAATTCTCTAAGCCATGGAGATTAATTGAGGCAAAGATTTTTAATTAACATGATTTTTAAGGTAAAATATGATGCTGTAGCACAAAATGTAATACTGAAACATGGTGTTCAGCAGTTTCTTATAGCCTCCCGCTGATATGGGCTGTTAACATAGCAAAGAGCGATCAGCAACAGTACGGCACTGCTGCTCAGGTGCGTGTGGCGATGTGGGGGCTCATACCATGCAGGTGAAAGCTGTGGAGGCCTTTTTTCTTCTGCTCAAGGTGAAAGGGAAGGCTGGGGGAACTGTATGTGTAGGGTGGGTTCGTGGAAGGGGAGATTAAGGCTTTGGTGCTCGTGGAGTGCTGTGCCTGCTGGGACACATCCTCCTGGGGATGGGGTGACCTCTGGGTGCTGTGCTGGGCAAGGACCAGATGATCAGGAAAACTGCATCAAGACAGCTGGGAGGCTTCACATTTACCAGTCTTCCTGGTTAAATACAGCTGCAGAAGAACAAATTCCCTATATTTCCAGTCTGAGGCCAAAGTTAGCAGGGATATGTGGAGCAGCTGAGCTGCATACATTTGAAATTAAATGGAGAACTTATGGTTGTACCAGAAAGTGTTTTCAGGTTTTCTCTTCCCTGGGGTCTTGGTTTCCCAGCTCACTGTTATCTCACCTGGACACATATCAACTTCTAGTGCACATAAAACCTTCATTTTGCCCTTTATTAGCCAGCTCCATGGTCTGGGAGACAGACAGCAGAACAGTGGATGTGTTAAAAAAGGTAAAGCTTATGTGTTCATCTAACAGGTGCTTAGCCCGGGTGTGAATCACAGTAGGGTTATTCTGATACTTAAGCACATTCTTGAACACTTTACTATATTGGAAATTAAATTATGTAATATCTATGAATGCTATTATGAGATGCTGTGTCATTAGAGGTTCATTATCTTAATAGAAAGTGAAAAGTAGTTAGCTCATGAACATAATTAAACTGTTAACTATGATTTTGACTAGAGTTGGTGTACAATATTTTCCTTCATAGATATAATATTTTGTTTCAGGGCAGATCTATATATTGTCCCATGCAACCACAGAATTGCTGAGGCTGCAAGTACCGTTGGAGACCATCTAGTCTACTCCCTGCTCAAGGCAGGGTCAGTGACAGCAGGTTGTCCAGGACCATGTCCTGTCAGGTTTTTAATATCTCCAAGGATGGAGACCCTGTATCCTCTCTGGGCAACCTGTTGCAGTGTTTGACTTCCCACACACTAAACCAGAAGTGCTTAAGTGCTATATACTACAAGTTCTGCTTCCTTACATCACCATGCAATGGCAAAATAGACATCAGTTTAAATACACAAACATACAATAGTACTTAAGTAAATTTTCAGCACAATTTATTATATCATTGCAATATGGAAAATGCTACTAACAGGAAAGCCCAAAGCACAAAGAAGATAGATGGATACATAAATCTATTTAGGTATCTCATACCTACCCAAACCAAGGAGTGCATACAGAGCATCAGAAACATGCTCTGAATGACTTGGCCAGGATCACACTATTTTCTGTGCTTCAGCTGTGATTTCAGCATTCAGTGTGTTCCATATTCTTTTTTAGTATTTTTAAATTCTCCAGCTCACAACTCACTCCTAATTTACCAGTTCCATCCTCTCTGTACCTCCTCATGAGATCTTAAATAACAATTTTAGCCTTTCTGAAGGCCCAGACAGTTTATTCCTCACAGAATTAAGACATTCAGACTTATTAAAATGGGTATAATGTGGTACTACCATTTTTTTTTGTGCTACACAGCGCTCATTATGAACCCCACCTGACATTTCATGAAAATATGAAAAATCTGAATCTTTTAAAATTAAAATCTTTACCCCTTTAGCTTTCTTATACATTGTATGAAATGTGATCTTATGAAGTGTGATTTTTTTTTGTCCAAAAAGGACAAAAACATCATCCCGGTAAAATGGCTGCATTTCAAGTACTGAGCTTTATCTTTCAGGGAAGCAGAAGTAGCAGACTTTCTGAATACTTGCAGGGTACAAAATGCAAAATCAAATCCTGTGTAGGGAATGAAAAAAAATCCATTGAAAAAAACAACCAAACGATTAACATCTTGAAACCAAAGCAAACCATTATTTAAAGCACTCATCATGAAACCTCTTCTCTTTGACACCTGCAAAACAGCAGCTCAAATCAGCCCCCTCCAAGGCTGGGCAGACAGAGCCCTACCCACAGGGTCTGAAAATGTGAGTCCCATCATTACGAAGCTGTCAGCACAGTCAGATACCGCATAATTTCAAAACACTGCTACAGTGGAGCAATGCGGTGGCTTATTGCTGTAAAATACCTGTAGCACTTCTTCTGCAAATGAGGTCAGTGAATTCGTTAAGAGCCAAATGCTCTTGCTTTGGGTTTGCTCTTCACAGTGGATGGTGGAGTCATATCTCAGAGAAGCACTGGATGGCAGTAAATGCACAACAAAACCGAGGCAGACAAAGGCAATTAAATAAAGCAAGGCAGAGAGAAACCAAAAACTTCAACTGCTTCAATGATCAGTTCTTTACAAATGGCTATTATATAATATAATAAGTAACTGTAGTTTTACTTATTCATTAGAGAGTTTTGTGCATGACTACAATCCATCTGCTTTAAATGGCTTGAGAGTGAAATTAGCTGTCTCAGATGTTATGGGAGTTGCTGAATATCAGGAAGGAGTAAAAACCTTTCTGTTTTCAGGAATATTGCAAAGGATGAACTGAAGATTTTCCCTTTGAAAATTTAAATAACTGAATATATTTTCTTATTTGTTGAGGTTTTGCAGATTGATTGCCTTTTTGTATGCATAGGCAAATGAGTGCAGAGCGGTATTTCTGTCAAATTTGATATTGCTTTTTCTTTGAGATGCAGTTTGACTGATAAAAGTAACAGCATTGCCAAACTAAACACTGTAATGCATTTCATTTGGTAACGCATGACATTTTGTTAAAAAAAATAACCATTTCTGTACACAAGACAATACAAACCCCTATCACAAGACTCAGAAATCAGCTAATGGGTGGATCTCAGAAAGTAATTATATCTGAGAAACCAGTCTCCCAGTGGAGTGCGTTCACTGGGATTTCACAAAGTGCCTGCTCATAGTCCCATTCTCATCAATGTCCCCTGCAGCCGGGGTGCAAATACACCCCAGGGGACCTGGCTGCAAAAAGCAGGGGGGCAAGTGATGAAGGGCAGCTCTTCAGAGAAGCCACAGCAGTCTGGGCTTCCTTGAATAATGCACCTTTTCATTTTGGGCTGATTTGCTGGGGGTGGAACTGTGTATGCTGGAATAGTTTTATGCGAGAACCAGTGATAGAACTCAGGACTGTATTTCAGCAAGTAATGGCCAAGAAATGGTTTCATGTTGGACAGCTGACTGCTGATGGGCTCCCGGTCTAGCCCAGTGGCTAAAGTGCTAAAGAAATCCTTGGCTGCGTGGGAGGAAAACACTGATGAGAGGCGGGAAGAGAAATTATCACTCTGTGAGGCATTAGCAAGAGCATTACTGGAACAAACTTACCACTTCTTGGATCCCCAGCTTAAAGAGTACACTGATAATTTGGAAAGGATTCAGAAAAGTACTGCAAGAATGATTTGAAGTCTGGAAAAGCTTAGAGAGTGCCAAGAGCTCAATATAATTTATGCAGAAGCACTTTAAGTGCCTTGGTCATGGCCTGTAAGCCCCCACCCAAGGAAAAGGTTTTTGAGTCTCTGTAACGTGGCACAGAATGCCTGGAGGAAGGGTCAGAGCAAGACCGAAGGTCTATGCTGGAGGACAATGACTTTTTCAAAGTCTTTGTACATCATCCATCAGGACGCTGGGCTCAGCCGTGCAGGGACAGCCATGATGGAAAAAAATGAGCATTCTGTGGATGAGTTTCTCCTTTGGTACAGCAGCGGGTATCTAGATGAGCAACTTAAGTCAACAGTTGTTTTAGATTTATTCAAGCATAAATAAGAGCAGATTTTTGTCTGCCCTTCACCAGACAAACTGCAATGTTCCTAATTTTTCACAGCAATATTAAAACAGAGAGCTATGTTGCCATAAAATAAATTGTATAATGCTCAGAAACAACATACTGTAGACAACAAGGTCCTTAGGATAAACAGATATTTTGTTGCAAATACAACAGAGTTCTTTTTATATAAAGAAAACCAGAGATACATCAGATAAAAGCCTTGGTACATAGCTAGATAACAGACCATATTCAATAAGTTTTCTAAACATCTTGTTCTGTCTGTCAGATCTAATGATGACTGGTGACTAGACACTTCAGCAAAATGCTGCTTTGCTATTTATTTCTCATTTATTCTCCTGAGAAATCTCAAAACATTTCCAATTTGATTTAAGGAAGTTTCCCGAAGTCAATTGAACATGCTACAGAAAACAGTTCACTTTCATGGTCAATATGCAGTCTATAAAGAACAATAAGGAGAAGGTAATTTCATTTTGATTATGCTAACCTTGTATGTTTATGCTCTGCTTGGATTTTAGTCTCCCTGTCGCTTGCTCTGAAACTTGTTATATATTGACTCCTTTTGTCACATCCAAATCTTCCTGGAGATAGAACACAAGGATGCACCTAAACTGTGCTCACATGAAGGCCAACTTAGTCAGCGGCCCCAGAGATGTGACATGGAAGAGCCTGCAGCCACAGATGGTGGTAGAGCACTGTGTGATGTGACTTGTGCTTTCAGCCCGCGCTGTCCCATACTTAAAAATATAGCTATCCTGTTTTAACATTCCTTTGGCTGCATTTGAAAATGTTACCAGGGCTTTTAACTATTTTTACCAAAGAGAACAGGGTGGTAAATCACTGCCTACCGCTAGCATTGAAGTCCCTCAAGCCAGTGAGGCTAATTTTACACTGATAGCATTGACCTTCTAGACCACCTTCAAATCCTGTGGGCTGCAGGTGTGTAGGTCGGGTCCCCAGCATCCAGAACAGATGCCTGCAAACCCCAATCATTATTACATCTGTCTGCGGAAAGGAGAAGCTGCCATTCAAGAAGACAGCAAAGGGTTTGTGTTTAGCCTGGTAAACCAGGGACTGAGATGTATATGCTCACTGCAAATAAAATACTCAGGGACTGATCCTCAGGGAGATTTGATCTGAAAGACAGCTTAGGTATGGGATATAAACTGGTCTTGAATAAATGTAGTCTGGAAATTACAGAAAGATCCCAACCGACTAGAAGGGTCCAGGAATAGAGTCCTAGATGAGGGAAGGTAATTATCTATTAATAAATACCTTCCAGGTGGACGTAGATCACTTTATGAAGGTCATACTACCTGATTGCTGAGAAAGCAAAAGCTGAACTCCATGAGCAGGGAGGCCCCTGCAGCCTCGAGCTTCTTGCTGGCATGACCCTCTTGTCCAGATTGATCCCTGCCTTCCCATAAGTCTCATGCCAAACAGCGACCCTGGTGCTTTTCTGTTCTTTCCCTCCTACACATTGTGTTTATTCACAAAGATGACAGGAAATCTTCAGTCTGTGGTTTCCAGACATTGTGGGTAGAGTTAAAAATAAACGCCAACAACCAAGCAATAGTTTTACAATGAATTTCAGGCATGCAGTACTTGTCTGATAGTTTGTTACCAGGCTAATTTTTTGTTTCTAATATATCGTTATAATTCCATGATTTAACACGGAGAAATTTGTATGTGTGGACAAGCCAGCTCTATGTTTTAATGATACTTATGTATATGGAATTTTAATGAAGATTGCCTTCGGTGGGTCATTAATCTAATCAAGAATATGCAAAATGCTTCCTTTTTTTGTGGAGTCTGAAGAGCAGTGAGAGACAAGCATTTGTCCTGCCACCATGCAATTAATGCTCTGACATCTTCCATCTGCAACTGAACAGGGGAAACAGGGACAGACCCGTGCAGGAATGGGAGCTCAGGGAGCAGGAGGCAGTGGTTTGGGAAACCTCTGTGATCTGAGGGTCAGGGAAGGCTGGTAGAGCTTCAGATGTGCTGCTCTGAGGGGATCGAAGGATACTGAGCCCCAAAGATCTCTGGGCTAGAGTTTCTTTACTTGTTATATACAGAATGCAGCACACAGGGGTATGTTGCTAATTCCCTTGTTCCACTCCCACTACCTCTAATGCTAAATAAAATACAGTAATTTCATAATGATATTTACAAGGTCCCCATGTCTTTGCAAATAAAGTAAAGACTCTGTAGCCTTTTCTGGTGCTAGCAGTATCCTGCTCATGGTTGTGTCGGTGTCTCGGTGGCGCCCTGGGCTCAGGGTCCCTGTCCTGGGTGGCAGGCAGCACTGTGGGGCCAGAGGGCACTGGCAGCAGGGGGTCCTTTCCCCAGCCACCCCCTGGGGAAGCAGAGAGCTCCTTTTCCCTGGGCTGGGAGCAGGGGCTGCTTCCTGTCTCCCACCAACCTGAATTTCTTGTGATGGCTTTAGCAGCTGTATTAGCTCACTGCTGGATCAGAAACCCTCAGTGGCTTCCTGCAGGCACTATTCTGTCTGATTTCTATAGAGATTACCATGTTCTCTTCCTCCGTGTCTCCCTCCCAAACATCACACCCACATGCTTTCCAGGTTAACTGCTCCTTGCACATTCGTGTGAGGGCTGTTGCAAGGCTGGCTGCACCTCCCCACTGATACACCAAGGTTTTTTCCACAGATGCATGATACACAGATACATATATATATATATATATGTATCTGTATCTGCATCTGTATCTGAGGTTGTCCGAGCCTTAAAAGTCCTTCATCTGAGGAGAGAGCTCCTTCAGCTAGAAGTGGCTGAAACCACCTGCCAAGCCACGTGCCCGTGTCTCTTCTTCATCCTGGTTTCAGGCTTGGTTTAAGTGTTGAGCTGCAGGTGGGGGATGTTATAGGATAAAATATTGTCAACAAATACTTACTTGGCTTGAATAATATGTTTTCCTTGCATTTTCTGGCAGTTAATGGAAGGCTCATATGTATTTTTAAAATTCTAATTTTTGTTAAATCCTCATGTTAAACTCTTCTGCAAATCCAAAACCTGATGGTCTTATCCTTCAGGATGCTGAGCCCCCACTCTCAGTCCCTGCAGGAACTGAAGCTTCCCAGTGCCTTGCAGGGGGAGCACTTACTGCCACATTGGCATGGAAATGGTGTATCGCAGAAAAGCTGGAGCTGAGCGATCAGGCAGACTTCACTGTCTCTGCATAAAGTTCTGGCAGGCTGTTCATTGTCAGGGTGCCTATTGGGTTTGGTACTGAAGGAGTTAACAGTGGCAGCCCTCCATGGCTGTGGCAGAGGGCTGCAAAACACACTTGTTAGCGTAACAGTGCCTTGCCCCCTGAGCAGCTTTTCGAGAGCAATCACATTTCTGTTTTAAATTCACATCTTTTCCTCAACAATATGCAATGCCTGCGTCTCCCTGGAAATCCTGGTGTTGTACAGCATTCATAGCGCACAAGGACGAAACGCAGAAGATGCATTTTCCCCTGTAAAGAACAGCCCCAGATCCTCCTGCAGCTGCCAGGGGCTCCCCGCTGCTGTTTGCTCATTCAGTACTGCAGCTCGGCTTAAAAGGTTTTTAAACATCAGCTCTCCAGCCTTTTGCTGTCTCCAAACACCTTTAAAGAATCTGACCTTGCAGCAGAATCCCGGTACATGAGAAAGACCTTCAGGAAGGTACAAAACTCACTGCAAGATGACAGGCCCTCTCCTGTCAGAATTTGTGCACCCCACAATTTTATGTGGTTGGTGAAGAGCTGAATGAAGGAGAGCTCTGAGACCATCCCTTGCTCCTCATATAGAAAAGAGCAACTGGGTTACTCTTTCTCCCCTACATATAGGTCTTTTTTTTTTTTTTTTTTTTAATGTATGCACACTGTGGATTTACATAAAAAACCCAAACAAACCTGGAGGCCTGTTTTATTAACATGGTGCTTATTGACTGTTTCTTTTTCTACCAGTAGGAAGCAGAGAAACAGCTCTTCATGCTGCCCATCTCAAGAAGCTGGTTTAGCATCGGGAAGATGCCCTTGCCTGGAGAGAGCCCTTTCCCTGCACCGCCCAGCACCGGTCACCCCAACAGCATCTTCTACCTGGAGGCTGCTCCTACCTACTTGGTTCTGTTCCCTGTCCTGGTAGGCACCTGGGGAAGCGAGGTGGTGAGAAGAAACCCAGCACAGCTCAGACACACGGGGATAAGTGGTGGGGAGCCCAGCGTGAGAGCTGGCAGCTGTGGGAGGCTGGTAGGACATGCTGGTGGGCTTGGCCATGTCCCTTCTCCTTTCACAACAAAAGGAGAATGACAGTAATGTCCTTCTGTGGGAGTGCTTTGAAATCTACAGATGAAAAGCCACTACATAAAGGCTAAGTACTATTATTGCTACTTCTATTCACACAGTATAAGCTTGAAGTACTCTCCTGCTTCTGCTCTTGTTTTTAACACAAATAGGAAGAAAAAATTTAATCTAGGAGGATGGCAAGGCTATGGTGAGCTATCTTGTATGAAATTATGGTTGTGTGAATGAGGTGATGTTTTCCTGAGACCTGCTCAAGCTCCTGCTGGCACAGTTCGTTTCCATCTGACAACTCCTCACTCGCATCCCCAGGGCAGCGGCCGCGGGGCTGCGGGCAATGGGTCCCTGTCCACTTCCCCCAGGCAGACTGGGGAGGAGACAGTGCCTTTCCCTTTCATTGAGCTATTGGTTTGAGAGGGGATTTCTACTAAAGTGTAGTTCGTGACAGGTAAGACTGAATGAGACGTCATCCAGACATAGATATTAGTTATATCAGAGTAAAGCTAAATAAATAGCTTGGAGGTTAGTGGTGTTATAGCATGTGATTGAGACAACAAAGAGGCAAGAAACCCCCGTCACTGGGTTTTGTTGCAGCAGTTGACACTGCTTATAGCAATACAGATTTGCACAGTTTTGATGTAAATTTGAAAACTTTTTAGTAAAGAGCATGGACTGCACATTTGCAGCCAATCCCAGGGCTGCCGTGTGCTACTTCTGGAGTAGCATCACGTACCGTGAGCAACACCCGCACAGCATCTTTTCACCCCCCAAAAGGAAGTGTTTTTAAACAGCTTCACTGTGCCTTGCTGCTGTGAGGAATGATGACAGTTCTTAGAAAAGGGCAGGCCTGCAGAACTAGCAGGGGGGAAAAACAGTCCGGAGCCAGGTAATCAGTGGTAATGAGCCAGGAGGATGCTTGCCTTGCATTTACCTGACTGTCCAGCGAATGCTGCAGAGGAAACAGCTTTAAAGGCTGCTAGATGGAGAGAAACCAGGCTTTCTAAAATTGATAGGCAAATACAAGCTAATGCTTAGTGAGAAAAGCTGCTTATATGAGGATGAATGTGGTATCACATATAACAAGGAATTATTTGGTTTATTTTAAGCTGATTTATTTTAAAATAATTTCTGAGCTCCTGAGGAATTGCATAAACATTTTTCATAGTATTTTACAGAAACAGCAAAAGATCTTGGTTTTCAGCAGAGCTTAAAAGTTGTTTGCAGACTCCACTGGTGTTGTGTATCTGTGGGGCAGCTAACACACTTCAGACTTCTGGTGATCCCAGCCCAAACGAAAGCCACTAATAAAAAAGTTATTTTTAAAATGACGGTGGAATATTTAACTACATTCAGCTGGATTCACCTGGTAACACTGGCAGCCTTGATTCTGCTCACCAAGAAGGAAGAGAAACAAGAAGAGGCTCCTCCTGCAATGCTCTGGAGGTCCCCAATGCCAAGTGGCTGCATCTGAGCTAGCCCCTGTGGTTCCCCTGGTCACAGGGGAGACAAACTGGCTCATCCCACCCAACAGAAGCCGGTGAGGGTGCTTTGGATGTCTGACATGCCCTGAAGCATCTCCCACAGGTGGCACTGCCGTGGTCAGGTGAAACAGGGGGAACGTCTCTGTGATCCTGCAAAGAGCATCTCCAAATGGTAGAGTACCTGCATTCTTTGGAATGTCCCAAATGCCAAAAGGGACAATCCTGCTGGAAGATTCAGGATCTGTGGTCATGCAGGGGAGAGGGTCAAGTACTGAGCCTTGTAGGTGGGCGTGAGATCTAAAACCCCACCCTGAGGTGGTTAAGGATGTCTTCTGGTCTCCCAAGCTGGTTCCCTGGCCGTGAAGTAGAAAACGACATATTGACACTGTCCTATGAAGACTGTGCTCTAGATACAGATTTGAAAAGTTTAGGGTAGCTGATTCCGAAAGAGGGGCTACTCCTGTGACTTCTATCATGGCAGTCCCAAAGTTATTACAAATGCAGAAATTTAGACCCTGGTCTTTATAGTCTGTGAAAAACCTGATGGAGTTATTTTTATAAATGGGTTGCATATTTTTATGGGCTTAACCTTTTATCCTGAAACTTCTCATAACTGTTTTATTAATGCTCAAGAGATCTGAAGTACAGATTGCTCAGTTTAAACAGTGTAGGAAATTTAAATTACAATTAAGAGCTGGCAGGAAAATTAACCTGAGCCACAGCTGCAGCCTGGAATGAGTGGCTGGTGTATTAGGTACCTGCCACTGACCACCCACCCGGACAACCTATATTTTGTACATTCAGGCATAAATCAGGGATGATACTGCAGAGGGTGAAGGACCTGAAGTGCTGTGACCAGCATGCGTTTGGAATTCCCCCTGTCCCCCTTGCTGCTTTCCAATGGGCTGTGCCTGGGGACATACTGGGGCTGCAGGAGCCCCAGACGCTTCCTGGGCTTTACCACATGCCGTGTCCCTGCATCCTCAACAAGGACATCGTGCATGTTCTCGTTCCCCCAGAGCTGAGAAGAGCGCAGTGACCCAGCTCTGCGGCAGGCTGCATTTTGGCAGAGGCAGGAGCTGATTTTGCTCTGAAGGGGAAAATCTACGTCCATTAAAAGGTGCAGCATCAAGAGAGCAAATTAATCAGACACATCTCAGCCTCAGTTGATTATTAAATTAGAGGTGACCTCTAACTTCCAAGTTTTTCACCTAGTTGTTCAAATGCCATGATAATGTTATAATTGATATTTGTTTTTAGAAAGCCACAAAGGCTCATCTTACTCTCATTCTCAAGAAAAGAAGATGAGGACTTTGGGAAAAAATTAAAGCCTTGATCTTCTCAAAAAGTCCAGGCATAATGGTAAAGCCAGTAGTAAATGCTTCTGTGTCTCGGGTGAAGGAGAAGAGGCAGACAGTAGCAATGTGATTCAGGGATGCAGCACATGCAGTGGCAGGGGATGGGAAGCCAGCACATGCAAGGCTGGGCAGAGCAGAGGGATCAGTACCCCTCCCTTAGTGAGCAGTGGTAAAGTATCATAGAATCATAGAATAGTTTGGGTTGGAATGCACCTTTAAAATTCATCTGGTTCACCTCCCTGCAAAGAGCAGGGACATCTTCAACTAGATCAGGTTGTTTAGCGTCCCGATCAACATGACCTTGAATTTTTCCAGGGATGGGCATCTATCACTCCTCTGGGCAACCTCTGCCAGTGTTTCACCACCCTCATTGTAAAAAATGTATTCCTTATATCTAGTCTAAATCTGCCCTTTTTTAGTTTAAAAACATTACCCCTTCTCCTATTGCAACAAGCTCTGCTAAAAAGTCTGTTCCCATTTTTCTCATAGGCCTCTTTTAAGTACTGAAAGGCCACAATAAGGTCTCCCCAGAGCATCTTCTTCTCCAGGCTGAACAACCCCAACTCTCTCAGCCTGTCCTCACAGGAGAGGTGTTCATCCCTCTGACCATTTTTGTGGCTTCCTCTGGATCCTCTTCAACAGCTCCATGTCTTTCCTGCGCTGAGAGCTCCAGAGTTGGATGCAGGACTCCAGGTAGGTCTCACCAGAGTAGAGGAGAGGGGCAGAATCACCTCGTTCAACCTGCTGGTCGTGCTTCTTTTGATGCATCCCAAGATACAATTGGCCTTCTGGGACGCAAGTGAACATTGCTGGGTTGTGTCCCTCTTTTCATCCACCTGTACCCCTGGGTCTTTCTCTGCAGGGCTGTTCTCAATCCCTTCATCCCCCAGTTGCCTCAATCCGGGTGTGGGACCTTTCATTTGGCCTTGTTAAACCTCATGATGTTTGCATGCACCCACTTCTCAAGCTTGTCCAGAGTCTTCTGGATGGCATCCCATCCTTCTGGTGTGCCAACTGCACCACTCAACTTGGTGTCTGCAACCTTGCTTAGAGTGGACTTCATTCCACTCTCTGTGTCATTGGTGATGATTGTAAACAGTACTAGTCCCAGTATGGATCTCTGAGGGACACCAGTCACAACTGATCTTCATCCAGACATTGAGCTGTTGACCACTACACTCTGGATGCAAACATCCAACCAATTCCTCAGCCACAGAACAATCCACCAATCATATCAGTATCTCTCCAATTTAGAAAGAAGAAAGTTGTAGGAGACCAGGTCGAAGGCTTTGCAGAAATCCAGACATCTCTAGCTCTTCACTTGTCCACTGATGTAGTCATTCCATCATAGAAGGCCACTAAGCTGGTCAGGCAGGACTTGTCCTTGGGGAAACCATGGTGCCTGTCTTGAATCACCTCCCTGTCCTCCATGTGCCTTAGCATAGCTTCTAGGATGATCTGTATATGGGGGATGAACTGAGATGAGGAGGAAAGGTTAAACACAAATGGCCAAAAAAACCCTATGAAGCCAGAAGCATACAGGCAAAACATTCAGAAAACTCTAGAAAAAGTAACTGAGAGGGTTATGACATGAAAGCAAAAATGGCTTCTCTTCTTCTTGTGGACATAGAAATTTACTAAACATCTTTTGAAGCCCACAGAATTCACATATCAGCCTGGGAAAGTAGTATGGGCTAATTCTATGGCAGACTTGGACCAGACAGCGCTCACTAACGCTTGCATCAGCATTATGGTCAGGTAGAGAAAGGACAGCATAAATTGGTTTCTTGGCTGATATTAAAAAACTCAGGCAAGAGGCTTGTGCCAGCTGAGTTCATATGCAGGCTCATAGAGTTAAAGCTGGTAGGATTGTCTGAGGGCCTCTGCCTCAAGCCTGCAATCAAAGCACGTCCAACTTCAAAGTTAGCTTCAACTTCAAAGCGGTATCACACTGCTCAAGGTCATATTCAGAGGTACATAGCATATACCACATAGTTCATATAGCTACATGGTTCAGTGAGGCAGGTGCTGAAAAATTAGGGATTCTTTCTGCCACCAGGGTCTCTGAGGAGGACTGAGGACTGGTGCCAACAAATCAAGTGACTTACAGTTCATGTAACTGGAGATGCTGCTACCTAATTCACAGTTAGGTTTGCATTAGGGCCTGTGAAATCCAGGGCTGGAAAAACAATACGATAACAAGTCCTGCAAAATATGGGGCCTTTGCTGGAGTTTGGTGCCACTGGCATCATGCACATTAGAGTGAGCCATGTAACAAATGTGGGACTCCTGTGAGTGAAATGCCCAGGCAGTTGCTGTGTCCTGCAAGGCCTGTTTACTGATATAAGGAGCAGTGTTCACTGGGATGACTGATTTGCTCTAGGGCTGGTTGCATTTCTTCACTTTTTCGGGGATGAGATAGATAGATATGGGGTAGGGTTTAGAAATCAGTGGCTGAAAAATATTTTTTTATGATCACTGAACAACATGCTGTGCTACTACCAAGCTTAGAAATAGCTCTAATCTATGGACCTCATTTCATACCAGCCTTTATTGCGGTCACTGTAGGCTTTTAGTCAAGCTAAGGGAACCACTTCTTGCTTATTCTTGAACAGAGTCCATCTGTCCCACCACCATTAGCTCTCACATCAGTCTGGCATATTTAGTTGAAAATCTATGAGAAAGTTTAACCATTTTGTGTAGTTAAGGTCTTGAGTGTATAAAACACCCTCTTATAGCCTGAGCAGAAAATGTAGCCTTCATCCTTGTCTACCAGCTAACAGTCATAACCCACCAATGCAGAGATGCACATCTCTGAATTCTAATTCTAACTTGTGTATGTGTTACAGTAAGTGAAGCCATTTAAAAAAAATAAATTCCACTGTATTTTAATTCCAGCACATTTCCTTAGCCCTGAGGACTTCCCCAAAAGCCATGAGGAAACTTCATTATCCATCTCCTGGGAGCCTTAGCCTTAGTTTTGACTGGAGCATTAGCTCTTTCTCTAAAGCTGTGTCTGGAGCAAACCTCAGAGGCCCATGCACAGGCCACACTGAGGGCAGTAGGGTGGGCAACAGGCAGCAGGTCAGGTCCCAGTCAGGTATCTGGCTTTTTTTGACCATTGGAGGGACTGAGTACATGGTGAGCTGAAAACTACCTGGCCTGTCTGGGTCAGAACAATATCAATAGTTCAAAGCCTACTTGAGCCAGCAGTGTGTCCAGGTAGCCAAAAAGGCCAACAGCATCCTGGCTTCTATCAGGAATAGTGTGGCCAACAGGACCAGGGCAGTGATCGTCTCTCTGTACTTGGTACTGCTGAGGCTGCACCTTGAATACTGTGTTCAGTTTTGCCTCCCTCACTACAAGAAAGATGTTGAGGTGCAACTAGCATGGTCTTTGGTTTGGATTTAGTATGAGAATACTGTGATAATATGCTAGTTTTCCCATGTTGTGCCTATGAAGAGCTAACATTTTCTCTCAGTAACTTTCTAGTGTTTGGGACTTGATATGGAGAGAATGTAATAACTTAGTAATGACCAGGGAGACTAACTTCTATCTAGGCTTTCTATCTGCAGGTACAAGCCAGCTAGGAAGGGGGGCATAGATGGAACAGACTTTGATTCACATCCAGGTTGGTCAATGAAAATGTTCCCCACCATTAGTGTCATGCTCTGTATATAATTGGAATTGGCCTCTCTGGCTCATTAATTCCATTCCTGTTCAGTTTGCTTTCCTTAGTTCAGTTAGTTCGGTTATTTTTTTTAGTCCAGTCTTTCACTTTTCTGTTGTTTTGCCGTTGGCCTTTGGGCCTTTCTGCTTTTTTCCTGTTTGCTTTCTCTCACTGAGATCAGGTGTTTGGGACCAGGGTGCTCTCTTGTATGAGACCGACTGTTTCAGCACAACTGGAGTTTCATGAGGGATTGCACTGAGTATATTTTATTTTATTTTATTTATTTAATTTAATTTAATTTTATTTTATTTATTATTATTTTTATTATTGGTAGTATATTATTAGTATTTTGATGCTTATTAAACCGCTTTTATCTCAAGCCATGAGTTTCTCTCTTCCCTTTAGGTTCTCTCCCCTACTTTGGGGGGTTAAGGAGGGAATGAATGAGTGAGTGGCTATTGTGGTCTTTGATTGCTAGCTGGGATTAAACCATGACACATGGTTCTGGGTGAATAAATGGTAGTGCTTCTTCCCGGGGCAGGTGAGGTTTGTTACAGCAGACTAGAGCTGTACCAGCATTACTGGATTTTGCAAGATCTGCCACTGTTGGATAAACATAAATAAAAGCAAAAATAGATAACTAAGCACAGCGGGGAGTTGCATAGGACAGCATGCTTCAGAACAGAAAGCAGCCAGGAGAGCGAGGCATGGACTGCAAAGCACAGAGCAGAGTGGACCCTGTCTACGTGTTCACTGTGTTCAGGGCTGACTTCTTCGTTAGGTCTGTCTGCTGCTAGAATATAAAATGCAACTAGGAAGGTGATGTCCTTCTCTAGTTGAAATTTCCAGTTCCAAAATAAATGGTACACTTTTGAAAAGGGGTCAGCTATAAAGGGACTGACCTTTATTCTCTGAACATGGTGCAGTATATTAGTGTTGCAGGGAAGTGTCCATGTACAATCTTGATAGAAGCATGAAATCGCAGCCTTCATAGGGCACCCACTGTAATTTTCCTGACCACAGAGGGCAATGTTTAATATTCGTGCTTTGGATGTATTAAAAGATAAAATATGAATCAAATAGCATGACTGGAAGCTGATTTGGTTCAGAAGAAAGTAGAAGTTAAAACTTTTATGCATCTGCACATCAAAGTGTTATTACTAGCTAAGGTTTCTTTTTATAATTTAAGCCCATATCTGAATTGAATTTCAATAGGCTGATTGTGCAGTGTACTCCAATCTCCATATCAGTCAAATTTGATGAACACCCCAAAGCTCAGTGGCTGAGAAAGAGAGAAGAAAAAGCATGCCTAGGAACATCAAATGGAAGTGCAGGCCTGATATCTTTTGTCAGTAGAAAGATTGTTTTAATACCCTGTCGGTCACAGTAATAACCTTAAACAAATAGATCACTTGTATTTACTTTGTAATATCAGTGCTTTTACAAGATTGACTACCTAGTGGGATTGTCTGTACAAATTCCACAGTTGTCCCCAGGCAGTTCTGTGAAGAGGACACTTTAACTCCATATGCCACAGAAAGATGCCTTCAGTGACGCTCCATGAATTAATCATATCCCCGGGGGCTGTGGGAGGATAATGGTAGAAAAACCCTGCCGGAATGACTTGAAGAGCTCCAACGAGCTGTCACAGCACCTGGCCACTTTGTGCAGTGGGGAGCAGTTATATCAAATAGGCTGCTACCTGTGCGAGCAGACACCGCTGAACCTCGCCGAGCTGCCCAGGCTGGGGAGAGAGAAGCCAGCCAAGACCCCACTATTTACATTACAGATCGATATGGACTCCCTGCCACCTGGGGCCATAGGGGTTGGAAGAAAGAAAAGGCAGTAAACATTTATCTAGTGGATTACTCTTCTTTTTCTTAATCCCCACCGCTGCTATTGAGTTACGAGGCACTGTAAGGACGAACTGTGCGTGCTCTTTTTACTGATAAAATTGCTAAGCAGTGAGCTGAAGTTTTTGATGAATGAATGGCTTTTTTCTTGATTGGTTATCCATTCTTTCTTCCCAGCTTCTAGGATCGTACCCTCAAACTCATGGCCATGCCCAGGCATCCCCAGAAAACAAGTGCATTCCAGGAAGGTGGAGATAACTGCATGTAATGAAAAGGTAAAATTATCACTGAGAACATGTTTTTTTCTTCTTGTTATTTCCAGCAGGCTGTGTCAGATCTGATTTAATTTTCTTTCATCTCTTCTGGGCACCAGAAGTTTTCCTTTTATATGAACATAAATAAAATCCTTTCAGAGGAATGATGTTTGCATGGAGGGTGTGTTAACCTACAGGAGTGTGAAGTAGGTTTACATTCAGAGAACAACATGTGCATCAGGATTATTCCCTCCCCACTTCCCCCATATGAGACCTTTTCCTCTTTTGTTTCCATTTGAGCAAGGTGCCAGTTCATTACTCTCAGACATTTAAAATACATCAAGTGCAAGTAATGCATCGGGTTTTTTTCCTAAATGTTTTTCGGTTGGTCTGTTCTTACTGTATTTTAAACCTGTTTTTCCCTGTCAAGACAAATCCTGCCTAGACAAATATGAGCACAGCTCTCCTTTTGTATTTCCTTGCACCTTGTTCTGAATTTAGCAGGAGCCCCGCTGCAGGGTCTGGTTAACCTCTCTGACTGTGTGAAGGGACTCCCAGGAGACCATTGGAGAGACTCCTGATTTACAGCTGTAGGTGAAAGTAGGAAATCAGACCACTGCTTAAAGCTGTAGACATGCCAAGCATAAATCTTCTCACCACATAGACACTTGAATGGCCAGAAAAGTAAGGCAGATCTGGAAAGATCCAAATGCCACTCCACCCTAAATGAGCCTCTTTCTACTGATTGATATAAAGTGAGCCTTGGAGTGACTAGCTTGGATGTTGCCCTCTACCATGCAGGCATTTCCAGTCCAATGAATGAGTTTTCCACCTTCCCTTTTCTCGGATTGTCACTCTTGTCATTTACTTTCATGCAGGAAATTGTTGCCTTTTAAAGATCTCAGGGCTGAAAGCCAGACTCCATCATGTCCCAGGCGTAGAACCTTAGAAAGAAGTTCATCAAATGCTGTTGGCTGCTTGGCTGGTTGATAGCTCAAGCCAATACATTCTGGCTTGAATGGTCAGAAAAGACCTCCTTATTTCCCCATGTCAAGCTCTTCAGCACAGGGATTGACCTGCCAGGGCAGTTAGGCTAGGCCTGCTCGGAGATTCAAGAGAAGATTTCAGAAACCATTACTGCCAGTCGATCTCATCTCATACTTCTTGTTTTCATACAGCTACCAAGCAGCATGCCCACCTTCCAGGCACAGCTGATGACAGGGTCAGATTCATCCTATTAGGTGCTAAAGGCATCTAGACTTTAAATGAAGATATTCTGCATTTTCCACCTACTCTGACAGAAGAAGTGGGGAAGTATTTTCTCCAAGTTGCACTGTAGGAATCTGTCTTCTATGGGATTTCATAGCAGCCTTGGTGTCTTAAACTTTTGGTGGGTCTGATCTTTTACCTCTCATGAACTCTGTGAGATTTCTGTCTCCTTTTTGCACAGGGCAGTGGTTTTGTACTTCTGTTGAACTGGAGTAGTCTTTGAACTGGGCATATAAACACAATCCATTTTACTTTTACTGTGAGTAAAAGTCTTAAACTGTGTAGTCAACATGTCTTCCCCAGAGAAACACCTCATTGCCTGGCTGTTTCATTTTGAAGTCTCGTAGCCATGAAATCTGTTGGGAGAGCACAAACATTTGTGATTACCTGACAGCTCTAGGAAATGGCACAGAGACAAGATCTGTCTTTGAGAGAAAAGTGCTGATTGCAGGTAGAGGCTGCAGGCAGATCTTTGAAACTTCTCCATCAGCTTTGGGCTCTTGGGAGCACTGAAGGAGGGCATGCCCTACCAGTCTGCCCCAATGAGCAACAGTGATTTGATATGGTTCTTTCACCCAGCTGATAGTCATTAGTTTTGTTAAGCTAAATAGGATTGGGGGTGTCTGCGAGTGTGATGCCATTATTCTTTCTTAATGTTAGCACACTATTACACAGAGGCTTCCAATAACATAAAGAGCCTTTGGTATTGTACATGCTGTACATGTCCCTTCTGAGAAGCAGGTCCTTACCTGCAGTCTAAATATTCCACAGGAGGAGCATGGAGAGGTGTACATGGCGAATTTTTCACCATGATCAGCAGAAGGTCCGTCTGAAGGAGTCAGATTTTGGAGTGCTAAACTACAAATTCCTTCTCCTAACTGTGTCTGGGACAAGCTGTCTTTGTGCTTGGTTATTTGCAGTGCACCTCACTGAGACTACAGGAGGCAGATTCAGATGCTGTTTTAGCAGCTGGAGATCCAGGGATGTGTAACCAGTGGGTCTGCCCACTGTCTCATCAAGCTCTACTTAGAGTAGGTTTGGAAGACCCAGTTTATAAAATCCACTGTTTCCTTCTTTTTCTCTTCCCTGTCTCTTGCTTGTGCATGCATTAGTCCATTTTGCAAGGACTTTCACAGGCATGGAGTTAGAACAAGCTGGGTTTCTCAGTCATAGACTCCTCATCTTCAGATCTGTTCACTCTCCTTTTCTCCTGTAGCCTGTCCCTTTCCCTTCCTGCACATTCCTACACTCTGATCTTTTCCTTCCAATTATTTTTTCCCCAAGAGATTTTACTTATCGCAGTCTCCAAGCCATTTGTTACTGGACTACAAAGGGCCTTATGCGTTCTCCATTTCCCTTTTCCATTAGTTTTGTTTGCTTGTTTATGTTGTTGCTGTCGTCCTTTATTTTTTTTTCCCCTCTCCTATTTTCTTCGTATTTTCCCCTCAAAATAACTTTTACCGCTAGAGCTGATGTGCACCATCAGCTACAGTTCTTGACTATACATTTTCAAGTGTGCGACCATGCTCCAGCACTCTTCATGACCCAGGCAGGTGGGGAGGGCATCCAGTCCTGCAGGAAACTCCCACACCGCAAACTGTGCAGGAACATAAGCAAATCTCAGTGTCTTACTCCTGCCATGTAGTGGTAGTGAATCTAGTGGTGTGATAACTTAAGGTGGTTATGCTTTTGCTGGTTTTGCTTTTGAAGAATGCTGTCTTTGAGATACAGTGAGACCACGTCACTGGGGATTCAGCCCTGTGCTGTGCTCACCCTGTGGCCGTTTTGACTTAATTTGTGCCTAAATCTCCTGATAGCACAGCACCAAGAAGTGATGTTAAAGAAGGGAGCAACAATCTCTTCCAGTAGCCCAAGTCATTATTAAAAACGAGAGGAAAAACCCATAAATTTATGTGGACTCACTTGGATTTGAGACCTAACCTAGGTAGCACTCAGGTCTAAATTCAATTGTCCTGGAAAATATCCTCATGAGTATTTTGAACAAGAAAATTCGTGATATTACAAAATGGATTGTTTGTTTGAGATTTTGACCACTTCTGGGCAAAAATCCCCTGAGAATAGTTGTTCTTGTCAGTTTTTGTCTGCATCTGAACAAGAAAGAATATATATTCTTGAAACATAAAATCTCTCAGTCAGATCCACAGTGGAGTGGTATATCTGGAAATTAAATTTTGACACTTCATGAAGACTGAAAAATGAAGTGGGTTGAAGTGTGCGAGACTGTTCTTACCCCTTGTCACATCCACAATATCTCCTACATTTGGGGCAGGCACCGGCAGCTCTGCTGCCCGGCACAGGGAGGCACCCCAGCCCAGAGGTGGCATGGTGGGACATGATTGTCACAAGAGATGGCATAAAGCAGCCCCCCATCCAGTATGACTCTGCAGGAGAGGGCATCACCTTTGCATGTGCTGCAGTGCCCCATGAATGAGTAAGAGACTGTGCCAAGCAGCTGGTTACTGTCAATGGAGGTGGCTGGGGTGGCCACAGTCCAACATATTGTGACAAAGTAAGGGGGAAAAAAGTATTTTCATCTGGTTTTGTAGAAGGAAGAGGGGGACAAAAGTGCAGCCTTGTATCTGCTGTGTGTGAAGCATTCAGATACATTGGGTTCTGGGGAAGATGGGCTTTTGGGTACCAACACCAGCTCCAGCTTCTGGGGAGTGAGAGGGCTGCTCTGCCAGGGGCTGAGTTGTGGGAGACCCTGATGTGGGCCATGCCCTCCCTGCTGGGCACCATCCCACAGGCCCTGAGCAGACAAGAAGAGCTGTGGAGTGGCAGCAGCAGGTCCTGCCCGTGAGCCAGGGACAGAGCTGGAGCCAGACACACTTACAGGGGCCCGGGGATGAGCTGCAGTGGGCTTGAGGTGGTGCAAGGATCTTCCTGAGACATGTAGCAACCTAATCAACAGAAGGATGTGCAAGAGCTCCTCCACTACAACAGGGGAGGAAATTCTGACACCAGAAGATCCTGCCTAGGTTTCTCTAATGGTAAGACCATGCAAAGAGTGCTAGCGCTGCATAGAAGATCTTGGCCTGTGGACAGAGCCTCAGCATTACACTGTGGCATCCCAGTGGTACCCCCAGCTCCCACCCCATGCCCCTGCCACCCTTTGCCTGTGTCTCCTGGCTGTGAGTGTGACCTGGCAGATCATTTCTGCACATTTGTGACTCCTGGGCAGCCCATTGAGCCATATCTTTCAACCAACCCATTGTGAAAATACGGTCAGACGAAAGCAAAGACTCCTAGGAACATTTTATTGTCTGTGAAGCTTAAACATGTGACTACAGTATAACATAAAGTGCAGGCAGCTTTGATGTGGCCAGGAATGGGGTCCACACCTCTAACTTCTGGGTGGTAGAGATTCATACACAGACCCATTCCTCAACCAAAGGCTGGGAGCAGCTGCTCTCCTCCAACCCAACTCAGTCCTCTCACCAGCAGCATCAGACACAAAGCAGCAGCCACCAGCCCGGGATGTGGGTGCTGGGGATGGAGGACATTGCCCTTTGGTCATGGTGCTGCACCCCACAGACCTCTGCTTGGAGCTGAACACCTACAGCTATGGTGACACCACGGTGGCAGGTGACACACACTTGCATGGCTGAGCTGCTCTGACATCTGAACCCATGTTGTTCACTGGACACTTCACCCAGCACAGATTCCAAAATGTCTCATTGTTTTTTCCCAGCAGTGATGGGGGATGATGCTCCTGGCAGAGCCATCATCCAAGGCACTTCAATGCAGTCTGTGATTGAGAGGGTTGTTTGAAACCAGCTCAGAAAACAGAAATTTTAGACTGCTGCATTGAGAAACAAACCGGCATAGTTTGGATTTGATTTTCATAAGGAGGCTATATGTGGCCTGAGGTATGCAAATGCCTTCTGATGCAGAGAAAAAGATTTCAGGAGTGTGGAGGTGTAAAGGATGGCAAATTATGTGGCATTATGGAATAATACTCCATTTTTGTGCAAATTGAGGAACAGCAGCTGTTAAGCATGTCAGTGTTTGGGGAGGTTAATTTCCAGAGCAGAGAAACAGAAAGCATTGCTGTCACTTACACGAGAGGAAAGGGAGTGAATGCAGCAACAAACAGGTGAAAGAGCCTCACGTTGTTATCCATGGGAGGATAAAAACATTAAATCCTTATTTAATCCTTGCAGAGTTATTTAAAATATTAAAAATAGTGGGTCTCAGAGGGGATTTAGAACAGTTACAGAGAGTGAGCTGAATTATAAAATGAACATTTGAGGTTTTTGGACTCATTTGCAGGAATAAAGCAAGTAATTCTTTTTCACAGTCTTTTCTCTTTTCTAATTGGCAAAAAAATGCAAACCACATACTCTTCTTACCAGTATTGGTGTTCTTTAAATCCAGAGAACCCCAATCTCACGGCTGTCCCCAGTGCTTACCCTGCAGAATCCCCCAGCCCTGGTACCTGGTCCCTGGCTCAGCCACTGCTGTGGACTCATGTATCTCACAGATTCTCCCTCAGTCTTAATCTGCTGCCCTCCTTGCCTCTTTCCTCCCAAAGTGTAAGCAATTATCTCATTTTCCATCTCCATAAAGCTGACAATTGCCTTCCCTGCTTCCTGACCCCACTTTGTTGTATCCCATTCTCTAGACTCAATGAGGCAGTTGAGTTTTCTCTGACTGCACCGTTGCTCCTCCTTCCTTTGCCTTCTGGGACTGGTCTCCCTCAGGTTGATAATGATCCGTGAAAGACTCCACTTATCCAGTTTAATTTACTCATGTTCATGCAGGCGAATCTCAAACCCATCCATTACAATCTTACAATAATCTCTTATTAATGTGGACCTTGGACAGCTGGCTCTAGGTGGCCTGCTTGAGCAGGAGGGTTGGAGACTAAAGCACTTTAGCTTTAGTCTGACACTTCAGCAGATGAAATACTTGTCTTTGACACTGGGTTGGAGTCAGTTTACCAGCATAAGCTGGTCCAGAAGGGTAAGGTCTTCTGCAGGCCCTGGAGGATGGATACACTGAAACATCTGACTGCAGTACTCTAAACTTCGGTAGCTCTCTGAGACACCTATCCACAGCTGAGGGTTAGGGAGTTGCAACAAAAATGCCACCATCAGTAAGAAATGGAGCTTTGTGTGTGGATCAGGCATGAAATACGAGGTTCCTGACAGTTCCTCCTGATCCTTGTATGATCTTCCTTTCTGATGTACTAGCTAGAGAAGTGCAATCATTACCCATGTTGCGTTTACAAGAAAGAAGAAAGCTCCATCCTGTTCTAACATACTGTGTATATTTTTGATGATTGCTCTGTATATTTTTGTTGATTGGTTTATTATGCAGTGATAATTCATGCTGTAGTCTGAAGGTACAATTCCTGCCCTTATAATGAGGCAACATTTTATTTATTTCCTGATATTTGCTAATACCGCATTTGAAATTGCTATCCGTGGCAGGATTAAGGGTTTTACTCGCCTTTGCTAAAATCTCTCAATTTAGCCTATTGCATGCTGTTTTCTACCCCCAGAACAGGCAGCAGAAGGTGGGATTTGTGTGCCTGTGTTAAGACAGGGTGATTTGAGATGCTCTACATGTACCTGAGACAACTTCACCAGGCTGACAGATACATTGCAGGGTGACCATGCGCTTCTGGTGTGGCCACTCTATTGGAGGAAGCAGATTCTTGAGCATCTCAGATATCACTAGAAGCCTGTCAGGCAAATGAATACAGTCAGTTGAGCCTTAAGAGCAAATTGTCCTTCCAGTTTGCTGCCTAAACATAGCAGCTTGTGTTATTCTAGATGTCTCAAGATAGTTGAGACACTTAGGCTGGTGGATATGGCAGTAAATCCAAGGTCACTGCTGGAATGCCAGCAAGATGCCTGCAGCATCTGAAATGATACTTGATGTCTATGTTTGGGCAGCTGAATCACTCTAGAGGTGACTTTGCGAGTGAGCTGAATCACTCTTTGTGCTCCACTGACTAGACTCCCCTTAGGTGTAATACGAGGTTCAACATGCACCTAAAATAGTGGCACCTTGGTTTAGTCTGGAGCTGAATCCTGTCCTTAGAGTTGACAGTCTGAATGTAGCTCTGTAGTTTTCTGTAGAACATTAAGCACACTCCAGGAGTTAAAAGTCTTAATAATGATTGCAGTGTAATAATGCAAGTGTATAATGTCATTATTCTTAAGCTAATTTGCTAATAATTAAGTCCTTTTGGTTCTTCTATTTCCATGGCTCTGTAATAAACAAAAGATGGGGTTCATTCACCCTTCAGAGCTTATCTGTAATTGCATTGTATGTATTTAAATGGCATTTACATTATATGTGTATATATATATAAATGACATATTGCTCATATTAAGAAATAAAAAATACCCATTAGCAGAGGTAGGAGCTAGAAGATGCTGGCTACAAGTCCTCTGCAGCAGCAAAAGTTCGTGGTCTTATCTGGAAAAAAACCTGTTTTCTCTCTTCCATGTGCTGCCTTCAGACACAGAGGAATCCTGCCTAATGCTGCCTTACTCAGCCTTGGCTGTCTCAGCATCCCTGGTCTCATCTGCTCGGTGCTTTGCTGGCTTTGTTTTTGCAAAGGTTTGGCCAACAGCACTCCTTGGACAAGATTTACCAGCAGAGCTGCCTCTGAAAGCCCAGGAGGGTGGAGAGCCTGGCGCTGTCGGTCCTCATGGTTAGTCTGACAAGAGTTGCTCCTGTAGGAGGACCAACTGAAATATTGTTTCTCCAATTTAGCGTCTGCCAGCTCTTATTTTTCATGTTCTATCTGTGCTATAACTTACTTGATGCAGCAGGTGCTTTTTAAATAAGGGGAGAGAGATGTTGTTTTCCTGTTTATTTCGTGTTTGATAACTTCTAGGTGGATAGACTCTGCCTAAGCCATCCTTAATAGAAACTAGATATGAGAGGTCTGTTGTTATATCACAGAACCAGGTGTTGAAGGAGGACTAGTCCTCCAGGCAGCCTTAACCCTTTGCTCATCAGGCAGGACTGTTTTTTGCATACATGGTCACTCAAAGGTTCCCCTTGAAACTCAAACACCTGCAAAAATGGCAGAAAGCTAGTGCTTCCTTCAAAATCAGAGGCAGGTTGATTTATTTTTAAAGGAAATACTGTCACCCCTAAAAATGCCAATAATTTGTATCTGGCTGAGCTAAAGCCAGTGCAATCACTTGTTCATGTTCCTCACTGGTTTAGTTGTGGCTGTGGATTGGGAAGTGGGTTATTTTTAAACGACTGTGTAATGGCAGAGTTTGTTGCTGTACAACTAACCCTTGGGACCTGGGACATGAGAACAGAAAGAGGACAAGGTCATGTTTGCCTGTTTCGAAGAGCAAACCTTTAGGACAAGTAAAGAGCCATCTCCAGCAGTGGTTGGCAGTTCAGAGCTATATATACCCAAGTACCTCTGAGTCTGTTCATTAAGTTTGGCCAGAGACTTCAAGCAACCAATATTCCTCTGTAGCTGCCCAAGCCCAGATTTGGAGCTTCTTGGCAAATTTTATTTTTAGTGAGATTTTCATGGTCCTGTTGCAGCAGCCTGCTCTGGCTGCGGAGCTGATGGAGGCAGCAGGGCAGCACACTGGGCTCTGGCTCAGATTTGGGAAAGCGGCCTTGAGCATGCAATGGGTGGGAGGAGGCTTCTAGATATATTGGAAATGTGTGAGTGGATTTTACTCTCCTCTGCTGTAATGCAGACATCTCCTACTCTTCTTTCTGCTCTGCTCTGATCAGGTGGAGGGATGGAGGGAAAGCTGACTGGGTGGTGAAAGCGCTGCATGAGGTGAATAGATGGCACTGGGGTGGTGGAGACAAGTCAGGGCTTAGATGGGGACTGACTGCCAGCAAAAAGGAGGTGTAGGAGAAGGTGAGGATGTACAGAGTTGAGAAGGGACAGAAGTGTTCCAGGTGCTGGCGCTAGAGAGAATCATTAAACTGGTTGCAGAAAAGGCGGTCGCATTGGCAGGAGGATTGGATGGGGCTGAGCTGATTCTGAAGGATGGCAGATGTGGACGGCAGTGAACAAATAGATCAGGTGAAGAAGGAGACACAGAGGAAAGACAGAAGGACATGGAGAGAAAAAAATAGTGGAGTTTGAAGTGGCACTTGTGAAGCAGGGAATGATTTGGATATTGGAACAAGGAAAGCAAGGAATTGACAGGGAAATAGAAAGAAGAAAGGAGAAACTGTACCCACATTTCACAATGTTTCTCAGTTTTTCAGTGGCTCCAGGAGGATTATGGTGTGTCTTATCCTACATCCAGCACTGGCCATGCTTCTGAGGTAGCAGATGCCAGCCTGCCAGCGGGATGCACTTCTGCTCCATGCAACATCTTCCAGGGTGTTTGTCCAGGCAGCAGTAATTGGATCTCCACCAACGTCCTCCACTGCAATCTCATCAGTCTCCCTGTCAGGTTTATGCTTACACAGTGTACAACATCCCCCAAAATATCAACATCTCCATTTCAAGCACGCAGTGGCAGAAACATGGCTCTAGCCAAGAGACAAGTGGAGCGTTTGATTTACTTAAAAGGCCTAACAACTCTTAGTGTTTCAGAGAGATGCAGAGAGATGGCTGTCTGGTTTTATTTCACCTGTTAGCTTTCTCCAACATTGATATGCTGCAAATTGTTTTCCATCTTTCCCTCATAGACTGGGGAGTAGGGAGGTGTTGTTTCCCTTTCCTCAAAACTACGTTTTCATATTGAGCTTCAAGGGCTGTATTTTAAACTAAAGAGGAACACCAGTACAGTTTTCATTAATAAAATATCAGTGCGCATGGTATATAGTTTGCTACTGGCAAGGAGAGAAATGACTAAGCAGGAGATTCACTTTTATTTTTTATATACTTATTCTAAAATTGACCTGACAGTTTCTAGCTATTCCTTGGTGACAGATTTCAAACTATTCAAACAGATAATTTTCAGCTTTTGCATTTCTCTTTGGAACTTTCTGCAAAAATTCTTCCACAATATTTAGCATGTCAAAGGCTGTCTAATAGCTCCAAGCCTTGCTTGTAAAACATGCATGCACAAAAATATAACAAGACTGTGTTTTGGCAATAAGCTTAAATCTCAAAGAAATGTTCCAGTACCCTGATTAATTAAAGACAACCCAAGTGTTACCTCCAGCCTGCACTGGTACATTGTTAAGCAGCCTAATTAATACTAGGACATACTAAAACAAGAGAGGTATTTTGGATTTTCAGTTACTAAGGGAAACCTAAGTGCTGTCTTTTAAATGCTTTGGCCTCCTTTTCTTGTAGAAAATGTGCTTTGTAACTTCCCCATATGCTCCTGCTGTTCTCTTCCTGATGGATGTTGCTATGGAAGCAAACTGGGAAAAAAAATCAAACAGCTAATAATGTTTCTGCAAATGATTGCACAGGTGGAGCTGAAAAGTACAGATGACACAAGTTAGTTAAGCAGGGAATTTGAGCTGCAGCAACAATTTGAGGCCAAGCATGAAAACACTCACATTTCTGTTTCTTTCCTCTTTACATATATTTAGTCAAATTCCAGATCTCTGCAAGCTCTTGAGGTTTATTTTGCCCTTTACTGAGTACATATATTCAGAAAGTTTCAGAGATGCCCTGAACCACTGGATTAAATAGGTAGAGGTTTAGAAGAAGGAGGAGAGCAGGGCTTGCATGGGTGGGATAGTCTTGGAGAACATAGGGCCCTTGAGGCTATGGGAACGAACTTTTCTCTTTCACTCAAATTAAAAGTGGTCATCCAATTCCTTGTCATATTTGAATATTATAGTAGCAAGGGAGGATGCACAAACTAGATGCTGGAGGGACAAAAATATAATGTGACTTTCTTATACTCTTTCACAAGATTATAAGCTTTTTCTTATGAAGCATAGCTGAGAAGTGTATGTGGGTGAGGAAATGCACCATCATGTCAATACAGAGCATCTAATTAAGTACTGAAAATGAGAATACAGAAAGCCAAGGAGTGAGAGTGATACAGGTTGCACCTGGCGTCTCTGCGGGCTCCTGGCCAAGGCCAGCCAGGCTGGTGGTGTGTCTCCAGGGCACAGAATAGGTAGCTACTCTATTTATTGCTTGCTTGCTTTTCAATCATGTTGGCTGCTGTTCTCCCTGACTCTGTGACACTGAACTTTTCTTTAGCTTTTCTCAGTCTTAGACAAACTCATACATATGGATTCTCGTCAAGCTGGTTCATGCTGCTTAGCCCTGTGTCCAGACATCCATCAATGATCCTTCTTGGTCCTTTCCAACTCAGGACATTCTATGATTCTATGATCCCTCTCTGCTAACAGCTTAAAGCCTTTCTTTTCTCCTCCAGACCTCTTCAGGCATGTTTTAACCTGCAACTGGACCACCTGAGTGGTTTGGAAAGGTTTAGATGGCTGCAGACCCCCTCTGGTCTGGAACCTGGTCTGGGAGGATCAGAGTTCCCATTGGGCCTCCTGAGCCCATCCTGCAGCATGAAGAAAGGGCACATTTAACCAGAGGCCATTTTTGGGTTCTGCTGCACACCAAAATGTGGGATATATCAGTGACAGTAGTGTAGTGCTGATGTGTGCTGGCCACTGAACTCCCTCCTTGAACAGGCCTGTGCTGAGCCCTTTCTCTGCACACAGCTTTTCTCTACAGGTGCTGCAAAACAGAAGCTCGAGTCTGGCCGTCTCGTGTACCGGGTTGGAGTCCCATGGTTGCCTAATTTTAAGAAATGCCTCCTTCCTGCCAAATATGGTTGTGAAACTTTTAAGGAAATTGATACATCCTGCCAAAACATTATGGTGCAAACTTTTCAACCACTTGTAATCAAGGGATGGATTTCTAGTGAAGCAAAGGTCAACTCGTCTGCTCAGTCCCCAGTTACATGTGGACAAAGCACCTGAGTGTCTGATTGACTCCTCACACCCATGTGTGCTACCATATGGCACAAGGATGAAGCAAAACAGGGATCACGAGATACGGGGATCACAAGATGCGGGGATCACAAGATGCAGGGATCACAAGATGCAGGGATCCATTAAAGCCACCTGTAGCCCATATGTACCTAGAAGACACTGGAACATAAGCATAGGTGAAGGTGCACGAGTGTGGTCCATAACCCCAGTCACGTAAGTCTTGTCACAAAATTTGGCCAGCCATTTTGGGAGCAGATCATGAATCACCAAAGCCAGGCAGCCTCACTTGTGTGAGCAGTCCAGCAAGCGGCAAAGTTATGAGGAGAAGACGGATCCAAAATGAGAAGCCCCTGCAGCTGGTATCCCACCACCACACTCTTGCTCAGTGAAGGAGCATACCCAGATTCATGTACAAGGTTTTCTGTTGGTGTGTCTCATTTGCACATAATGTATGTGTACACAGGCATATATACATAGCTATCTACTTCTAATGTTGGATTAAAAACAAGCTTCTCAGCTCCTGGGGGGATTATAAATTGGGCTGTCCTGGTCCTTGATACATGACAGCCTTGGCCTGACCGCAGAAGAGACCTGATCAAGGCTATTTTATCCTCTTACACTGGTCTTATGGGAGAAGGATCACTTACCCCTCTTCTGCTCTAAAAGGAAAAACTTTACAACTGCTTCCTTTGATTATTTAATCTTTTTCTGCTATGTGTGTGTTCTTGAGAGAAGGGACAGTACGCTGCATATAGCCATAGTCACTTGGTATTCAGGGGAAGTTCAGAGTTAGTGAGGCGCCTCTACAGCAGCTGCAAAGGGCCTAATATAAATATGAAGAGCTGCCGAGATTCATGATTGCACCTGGCTGTCCTGCTGCTTTACAGCCACCGCAAATTAATTCTTTCTGCATGCGAGCAACTAAGTCAAGTCACTTAAACTAGTGGCCTCGTGCTGTCCTCTTAGGGAAAGAAATAAATGATCTGCACTGTAGAGACCTAGCCCCGTGACAAGAGAGTCACCTTCCATGGGTGTTGGAGCAAGCCAGGGAAGAAATTCCAGTTTGAAGGTCAGCTTCCGTATAACCCTTGATAAGATTCAGTTACTGTGCTCTGGACCAGCATTCCCTGAACAAACGAAGAGAGCACATGAATCTGCTCATCTGTCCTGGTAGGGCTCCAGGCACAGGAGAGCAGAGGAAGCAACTGTCTGATTTTCCACTGGTTTCACTGAAGCATGTTGGCTGCAGCTGGAATGTCGATGAAAAAGGACATAACCTGTCTGGGGAGGGACATCATTCAAATGTCAAACTCTGCTGAGGCAGCTGCTGCTAAATGTCTGGTGACACAGCTTTGTCCTAGAGACCCCACTGCAGCAGGTGCTGTGCAAGCTCTTGCTCGCGCAAGGAGCTCTCAGCCGCACAGCCATGGTGCCGTCGCGCTGTGCAAAGTGCCTGCCATGCCGTGTAGCATTAATGGAGAGATCACCCGGCTTTCTGAAGCAGCTGATTTATAGACACATACACCCAAAGCAATGCAGAGGCCCTGTGCAGCAGGACAGTGTTTGTGGTGTAGTATATTTAATTCCTGTAATGCATGCAGAGCTCTCAAAATGCTAACTTTTTATTTCAGTCTGAGAAAGAGAAATACATTCTCTCTGCAGTAGAGACATCATTTTTAGAGTTAATACTGTTAGAGAGAAATGGCTCGGGTGTTTTTCTGTCCTGTGTTATGCTCCTGGATATTCCTGCTGTGGGGCATGATTCTCCAGCCATTCTGAGATGTTGCAAGTGGGCACCTCTGCAAAGTGTGCCAAATGTGTTGTCTTCTAGGTCACTTTGCAGCAACTCACCACACATTGCTGCTCCTTCAAATCCATCTTTAGAGAAGATCAGAGGCAGGCAACCAAGGGGAGTTATGGAAGAAAATTACAGCATTAGACTGCTCCACTGAGGTCAACGGTTGTGTCATTTAGAACTCAAAATCAGCTGTGATGTCTGGAACATCTCACTGACCTCACATGAAATCTGTAGCCAGCAGTGTAAGGGCCCACCTACTTGTACCAGCTGTGGAGGAGTGAGACAACTTGAACAAGACTTTTCCAGAGCTCCCTGTGGCTTAGAAGAAATTTGAAAAGAAGGCAGTAAGGAGCTGGGAAGGTGGGAAGATAAGGCAGGAGCATCAGGCCAGGATTGAATGAGGAGAGGCAGTGAGACTTATTTGGTTCCCATCCAAAATTTTTTTCGAGGACCAGTGAGAGGGAAAATTCCCAGTAATCCTGAGATCCCACATGGCAGCTGCCAGGCAGATGGGTACAGGGTGGACATTCAGGGTGATGAAGCCGGTGTTGAGAATCAGAGACTCCCAGCATAACTGTTGATGTTCACTTGGACAGGAGGTTTATGTGCAACATATCAGGGATCCCTGTGTGGGAGCAAGGAGCTCCACATGCTCTGGGCATGCTGTGCCCAGTGGGAGCAGGTCACCCATCTGCCCTGCATCAGAAGTGCCAGGGCTGGGTGCTCGCAGGTACCCTATGGTGCTCCAAGTGGCACTGGACCCTTGGCTACAGACAGGCAAATCCACCACTAGATCTGCATAGGCTACAGTGGGAGCTTAGTTACTCATCTGATATGACCTGTGAACTGAACCCCACACTTAGAAATAGAGGCAGAGCCCAGGCTGATACCTGAGGAGTTACCTGGTCATTCTCCCTTGCTAAGGCAGAATCAGGTCCACTTGAGACATTCCTGACTGATATTTTTAAGACTTTTTAATGTGTCCTGATGCCTCATCAAATGATTGCCTGATATCCCAGGGTGTTCTTAGTCCCTATAGTGGGTATTTGCTATTTAGGACATATTACTGGACAAAGGTTCAATATTTGTCAATATGACTGAGCTAAGAAGCCAGAACCTCCCACTTCTCAGGAAACAAGGCTAATATACCAAATAGGACCATTACCCAATGGTTTGTCCTGTCTACAGATTCATAGAATCATTTAGGTCGGAAAAGACCTTTAAGATCGAGTCCAACCGTAAACCTAACACTGCCAAGTCCACCACTAAACCGTGCCCCTAAGTACCACATCTACATCTCTTTTAAACACCTCCAGGGATGGTGACTCCACCACTTCCCTGGGCAGCCTGTTCCAATGCCTGACAGCCCTTTCCATTAAGAAATTTTTCCTAATATCCAATCTAAACCTCCCTTAGCGCAGCTTGAGGCCATTTCCTCGTCCTGTCACTTGTTACTTGGGATAAGAGACCAACACCTGCCTTGCTACAACCTCCTTTCAAATAGTTGTAGACAGTGACAAGGTCTCCCCTCAGCCTCCTTTTCTTCAGGATAAACAGCCCCAGCTCCCTCAGTTGCTCCTCATAGGACTTGTGGCCCAGACCCTTTACTATCTTCATTGCCATTCTTTGGACATGCTCCAGCACCTTAATGTCTTTCTTGCAGTGAAGAGGACTGGAAGGGTGGGTGGAAGTCCCTCAGACCTCACATTGGTTCTCTACATCCTCAGGGACACAGTTAGTGTTGTGTGGTCTACATCTCCCTCTGGAGTCACTTTATTCCCTAACGAAGCCAAGGGGAGACAGAGAATTGTCTAAAGCAAACAATCTATGTCTTACATGGCCTTAAATGGCCTGCAGCCTTCCCCATGCTACATCAGGGTCCAACTGCTCAGGATGGCAGTGCCTTCACTGGCTTCTGGGATCCAGCAGAGTGGATCTCACCTGAAGGAAATGAAAATGAAATAGAATATTAGCAGAAAGCTTAATGATATTTTCATCTGAGTATTATGAACCTGGCCCAGCACACAATGCCACACATGCACACACGTGCATACACACACACACACACACACACTTGTTTCTCCTTAATGCCTGTGACAATTGTTCTGCTTGGCACAAGTTTCCTTTATTTGCAAAAGTAAAAATTCTATTATTGCTGTCCATAAAATTATTCAGCCCTTTTACACATAGCTATGGTAGTTGAAGTGCTCCACTGATTTTCAAGGATGCAATCAGGGATTTGTGTGCAAACAGTGCGGAAATATGTACTTTTGTTACTCACATTTGGTTTGTTTGTCAAATTTGTGGCCACCATGAATTTACTGTTTTTGCAGAAGCAGCATCAGCAAAGATTTCCCAAGACTCCCCTGCAGTAAGAGATTCCACATTCTGTCTTCTGTCTGAGTGAGCAGTTTCTTCATCATCTCGTAATCTTCTTGAATGGAATTATATAAAAACCAGACACTATAGAATTTTACTGCAGCACAAAGAAATTTCAAAATCTTTAAAGAAATCAGTTATAATTTTCAAAGAGGAATCATCCTTGCTTTTCAACTGCTTCATCAAACTATGACTAGACTCTGCCATCTGCCTAGCAAGAGTTTTTATGTGTTGATTTAATAAACATGTTATGCTAGAATACTGAAGAGAATTAAGATAAATACTAGAATCTGTGTATATTGCTACAAGGATTAATATATCAAAAGAACACCCCAGCTCCACATGTTTATAGTCCTTTGATTTTCTTGGCACCAGTTTAGCTGTGGGAAAAAAATTTTAAACTGGACCTTATGCTCCTGGCAAGGATGGAACATTGTATATAACATTATACACAGCATAGCATAAAAATGTGTCCTTTTAAGGATCTGAACTGCAGTCCTACTTGCATGAGTGGAATCATGACAATAAAGGGCTAAGGAATGGGACCTTGCTGGAATTTTTCCATTATGGTATTTCGAAATTTTTTTCCCTTCTGTCTTATTTATTGAAAGGAAAACTCCTAATATTATTATGATGCAGTTATTTCTACATCATGGGGATAGGCAATTGGAGTTTTTTTCTTACTTCTGGTTAGGGTGACAAAGTTACTGCTCCATTTAAATTTGATATTCAATTTGTATGACTGTAGAGGGATAAAAATCTCATATTAAGAAATGATAAATGGTCAAGTCACAGAGATGAAATACAAACTTCTAAAACTAATTAATTCATTATCTTGTCCTAACTCCCCAAATGACCATATTAATTGCAGTCTAATTCCTATTGACTGGGACAAAGAGGTGACATGTATCCTTTGAAGAGCTGAGTGACAAAACTTTTTGTGTTCAGATAGCTGTCCCTGAATATTCTTGCTCAGAAGGCAGAGCTCAGCAGCAAAAACAACAAAGCTGCAGCAATAAGATATTTTCCTGAGCTGGCTGATGGCCTTACCTGTTCCCTCTGGTTCCTCTCAGCCTTCGAGGTACTAAAATGAGTTCAACACACATAGCATTTGTACACTACTTCTCACCGAAAAGATGTGCTGTCAAGCATGTTGTTCAATTTCCATTCCCTGCCTGTGCAAAGCAGGTTGTGTT
Source organism: Nesoenas mayeri (assembly GCF_963082525.1). NCBI lineage: Eukaryota > Metazoa > Chordata > Aves > Columbiformes > Columbidae > Nesoenas > Nesoenas mayeri. The sequence goes on from NC_137541.1 coordinate 17,385,634, forward strand.
CACCCAGATGTGTTCGTCAGGCCTTGCAAACGTCACTCGTTTCTGCCAGTGCCACTTGTTTGAGGCTGCAAACACCCGGGCACCGAGGAGCAGCAGTGTGCTGGGTGGCCTCCCACTCCACAGCCCGTCCCTCCGTCATCTCCCCAGTTCAGAGGAACATGTTTTGAGATCTTGGGATCTTTGATGCCTCTGAAGAGTGAGGAAGAACAGTCTGACATTTTGCTGGAAGAAACCCAGTGCAGAAAGGTTCCAGTCGCAGTGACTGGAATTTGCAGCTGAGTGTGCAGAAGTAGGTCAGGCCAGATGCTATCTGTAGACTCCTCTTCCAGGGAGGAGGGCAAAGGCTAATCAGCTCCGGGGTTAAGGTTAATGCAGACAGCTATGGTGGGTGCCAGCTCAACCATTCCCAAGCGGAGATTTGTATTTGACCTCTCCTGGCAATGCCTGCATACTTTCAGAGCTTATTCTAACATAAAGTGCTACTAAGCCGTTCTTTCCTTATGCATTTCACTCAGGTAGCTGTTGCAAAGCCTTAGACCTTGCATTGCTCATTTCTGCCCCTCTACAGTCCAGGGGAGCCCCACATAGTCTGTATATTAGGAAAATGAAGTCATGTTTTATACTTTATATGGGTGAATATTCAGCAGCCATGCAAAAGTCACGTTTGGGCTCAAGTCTGATTTGATTTAAGACTCAATTTATCTTCATAAAAGACAGTTTACAGTCATGCTTTTCTATTTGGCATATAATAAAAAAAGAGGCTTTTAAACCTTTGGGAAGAGCCATGTCCAAAGACACTAACCTTAGAAAATGGGGAACCTTAAAATGTGCAAGCTCAAGTGTCCAGCTTTAAAGCTCCTCTGTGTAGGCTTATATATATCATTCAAGTGAATAATGTGTTACTAACAAAGCATCATATTAAAACTGCTTTCCATTGGAGCACAGTGTGAGGACTGCAATGAGTTTTAATTTAAGAGCTCAGCAAGTGATTTGGGCAGCTGCCCCACCGTGACACCTTGCAGCTGAGGCCAGCCCAAGCAGACGGTCTTGGGGCATGGCTTGTGTTCTGAGCCTATTTTCAGGGATTGTGATGCCACTACATCATTGGTGAGCTTCAGGATGTGTTGTGGATACAGCCATAGCTTCCTGAGACACAGCTCACCCTGAACAAGAGATCACTCTTTTCACCAGAAAGATCCAGTTGCCCTCAGGGGACAGGCTTCTGATGAGCCTGGACTACATTTTGGGCTGAAGGTATTCAATATGGAAGAGTGCAAATATATGGGTTTCGATTCAAGTGTTACAAGGAGTTGGGGGTTTGCAAAGCAAGACATACAACCATGGTAGGCAGATGAGCTGTTATTCTTCACAAATTGCTGTGGTTCCAGTGTCAGTACCAACTTTGTGCTCTGCTTTGATTTGCTATGTCTTTCTCAGATGTCACTATGGTGTGTGCTTAAACGAGATCCCCATTTCAGAAAGTTCATTTGTATGGTATCTATATGGCAGAGACATCTGTCTCTTTCCTGAGCCTATGTTCTGGTTTTGATTTAGTGTAGTGGGTCTCTTTAGTGCCAAGAAAACACTCTGCTCCTCTCTGGCTGATAAATTCTGATGATTGCTCTCATTCTGTTTTCTTATGTGAGGAGACATTTTAATACTGCCTTCTCATCCATCAAACCTCTTCTTCATCTCAGGGACTCGGGCAACTATCTGTTTGGGAAGTGATTTCTTGTAAGTGTCATTTTCTAAAGGTGAACTCCTCCTGGCCATTGCTTTTAATCGTATTTTAATGGCAAAGGGCTTGCAGAGGCACTATGTAATCAAAAAGATGGCTCTGCGCATCCCCCCAAGGGTTTTGCCACAGTTGGACTCAGCCAGCTTTCCCCCACCTTGCCCAGCAATCACGGGGAGGGAGGGAAGGGTGCTCTTCTCTTCAGGTTGTACATTTTTCAAGCTCGGAGTTGGCTGCCCACCCAACATGTAAAGCAGGAAACAATTCCTGGAATCTGTGAGTCTCATCTTGAGAAAAGACATGAATTTACATTCATAACCACCAAAAGGATTTAATTTTTCACAATGAGTCTGCAGTTCACAGTAAATAGCTATTTGTCCTCATGTCCAGGGAACAATAAGATTGTAATTGCTTTCTGCTGGCAGGAATCAAAGATCTTGCTTTTGTCAGTAGGTTTTTGATATGCAGGAGCAGCCATGCAGACAGTGAAAGCAGCCTTATACACCTTCTCTGCACCTGGGACACCTCGTAGGTGAGCAATTAGCAGGGTCTGGTTTGACAGCCTCCAGAGACTGGTCACACCAAACATTTCTGTTCTTAATAAACAAGTGAAGAATAACAAAGCTAGGGACAACCAGAAATGTGCTTTGGCACAGTTTATTTCTGGGTAGCATCTATTTTTCTTTTGTCAGTCTCCATCTTAGGCACTTTGAACAAGTCATCTCTTTTGAGTCTTGTATTTTCAAACCAACAGTATGTTTGGCCCAGGAGCCAGAGCTGATGCTGGCTTTTGGCCAGGAATTACAGAGAATATAGTTGGTGGATTATCAGTCCTTAGACAATATTGAAAGAAATCTACCTTTGTTCCAAATCTCAGTGTGTTCTGTGTTGGTTACTGCTAGAGGAAGGCCACTTGGCACTTAGGAGGCATTTTGCTCTGGCAGGAGGTGTCACTGGGTGCAGAGGTGCAGCTGAGCAGGGAATTGCTCCTTCCTCACCACCTCACAAGTTACTGTTGAGGATGAGTGCAACAGATGCACTTGAAATAGTTTACTGCTTATCCTTTGATTTCTTTTTGCTGCTCCTTTCCAGCCCCACTGCAAATGAAGCTCTAAACTTCATCCTTCTCTGAACCCTTCTCTCAACCCTAGTTTTAACCCTAAACCTAGATGGAGCTGAACCATTGACGGTTCTCCTACAGCCATTACCCAGACGAAACATTTCTCACAGCCACCATCTCTGCAGCTTCTACTTTCCTTTTGCAACCCTGTTCCAGCCTCACTGCCATGGGAAAACTGACATTTTTTTCTTTCAACCCTGACCATAAACATGGGTTGAGAAGTTCTCCCTGACTTGCATTAGAAAAAACAAACAAACAAACAAACAAAAAACCCCAATCAACCAACCAACAAACAGACAAACAAACCCAAAAACACAAACAAGAAGTCTTTCTTTTCCTCTAAGACCAGGGCTAGAGAAGGGGTAAGATCCTGCTCCAGCAGGGGGATTGGACTAGATGATCTTTTGAGGTCCCTTCCAATCCAGAACATACTGTGATACTGTGATATGGAGAGTAAGGGTTAGAAATGGGTTAGGGTTTGGGTTGGGGCAGATAGAAAGGAAAACCTTTACTTCGCTCAGGGAGCTACAGCTTTTGGAACAGTTCCTAGTGGCTTCCTCACCCCTGAGATCCCCCAGGGGAACCCCTTTCTAGTCCACTACAGGGAGATGATTATTTCACAACAAAATGAGGTGGTGCATTCCTGTAAAAAATAACTTGTTTCCTGGTTTCATTCCAAGTACAGATGAAGCGGAGAAAGATTTATCACGCTTCCTTGTAAGACTTCATCTGAACGTTGGTCGCTTCATCATAAACAATTTTTCTTTCTACGGTTTCCCTTCCCTGGCCCCAGGCATGGGAAGCTGCAGAGGGCACCCGGGCGGGAGCGTCTCACAGCAGCGCAGGGTCAGTGCAGTGTCTCCCTGCCCTCTGACTCTGCCGGGCACGTCTCTGTGTCATTTCACCAGAGCAAAAAAGGGCTGATACGACTATGCTGGGCTGAATTCTCACAAGAATGATACTCCAAATACAGCAGTGACTGAGATGCTTATGTTGTAGCATCCCTGGGGTATAAGTCTTCAGGGAGCAAAGGTTTCTCTTGTGGTATAAAACTCTTCCCACAGCGTGGTGGCTGAGAAAACAACAAGTGGAAAAGTGGAGAATGTATTAGCATGGTCACAACAGGCTGCTTCTCTTCCCCCGCAGATGCTGGAGAAAATAAATCTGAGTGGAGAGGATTGGATTTTGGTAAATAATCACCAAGTGGTCTCATGTACCTTCTGTTCATTTCTTCCATCTGCACTGAAGAACAAGTGCATAGCCTGGAACCCAGCATGGTGACACACTGTAGACAGTGTTGGAAAGGCAGCTATTGACACGTTATATCTGGTTTTATCTTGTTCTCACAGGCAAACTTGCTCTGGATTTCACAAACAGGCTCCCTTGTTTTGTTTTTTGTTGTTTTCATAATACCACATATGAGCTCTTTGGTAAATTGCCACTGTGATTTTTTCCACTCACATCATAGTTTTTTAATACTTCAATTCTGAAGTACCATAAAACCTAGATTAATAGTATAATGGGAATTTGGAGAGCTGTGACATACAAGCAGTAGGTGTCCATGAAGTACAATTATAATACTGAGCTAATCAGCACTGCATTCAGTTGACTAAATTCTCACCTTTTAAATGACGGTAAAAAAACTCTACACCAGAAAAATTAAGAATGATGCAAATGCAGAAAAAAGTCAAGGCGAGTTCATCTATTTCAGTCGGAGATGTGTCAGTGACGTCCTGTTGATTAAAATGAGTACTATTAAGGTACATCATGCTTCCCAGCTCTTGAAAGTTTAAAGGCATAGGTAGGTAACACACATTTCCTAATGGGGGAGTTTAGGGTGGGACGGGGGCAATGGTGTGTGGGACCTGGTGGGGATGCTGGATACTGGCATGCCCAGCCCTCTGCATGCAAAACTGTTCCATTTGAGACCTGCTTTGTCAGATCAACATCCCCACACAGCATATGGATGATGGACATATGCATTTCTACAGATCTTCTCTAAGGTTTTTTGATTTTCCTGTCATGGGCTCCCTTAACCTTTCATGTTACATTTCATGCCGGTACATGCTCAGCAAATCTAAAGGCAGAACAGCACATCAGATAGGTCAACTGAGTCTTGGCTGATCTCAAAGCATAAATTATATTCAAGAGGAAAATGCTGGCCTCCTTGATCCGTTCCTTACAGGTTTTCTCCTTTTTTGTTTTAAATTTTGTGTCAAAACAGATTAATTCCCAGAGACAGCCCCTCTCATCCTTTGGCTCTTCCAAACATGGGCCATAGTCAGGACTCAATGGTGTGGAGTGGCCCTAATGAAGTTTTATCTCTTGTTAAATATGAGATATAACCATGTAAAGCAGCAGTTTTGTCTGGCTTGTAGTGGACAAGTCAGGCACACCAGGTGCTCTTTGGCCATCACACTGATCCTGCCCTAGTGACCATCCCACGTCCCAGCTCTGCTGCTCTCCACCTTTTGGAACCTTAATTAGCAGGTCATCACTCAGACAACCAGTTATAGCTTTGTTCCTGGCTTTCCCTCTCTGTGCACAGAGAGGCCCTTGAAATGCAAATATCCCTTGTGATTTTTGATCACAGGTGCTTTCTGCCTGTGGGTGACGTGGCAGGGCAAAATAGTCCCCAGGAATGTGTCCAGACTCTGCATTTCAACAGTTTCTGAACACCAGTAACACAGGGCTCTGTTGTAAAAATCAACTAAGAAAGGCTGGATTATCCTTCACTGAGTGAAGCACATCAAGAGAAAATAAAAAAGGAGGCCCTGATTTCATCCACAGAAGCTGTCATGATTTATTTGCTGTCGTTTGAATCTCCATTAAAAGGCTCACTGCGACTTCACCAATTTCTTTCCATTCTGATTGTCTCATCCTCTGCTGATATTTGAGGCTTGGCTTGTTATATCTGAATTTGAAAGATAGGCAGCCACCCGGAGCCTGGCAGCACGCTAGTATTAACTTCTCCTGCCCAACGGGCTTTTGCTGGTCCTTTATGGAAGATGAAAACTGATTAATCAACTTCAGAGGCTTTCTGAATTGCACAAACCCCATCCTTCTTGCTACCCAAGTAAAGCAACAAGCCCTGCTAATGAACCCATTGGAGGAGGGCTGCGGCTGCTGCTCTGTGGCAACCACATCCAGAGCAGCTGTGAACTTTTTGAGCAGCACTTTCTAATATGGGAAGTCTCAGATTTATGTAGCTATTTTCTTGTTTTAAAAGAAGTCAATACATATTCACAGTTTGACCCCCATTAAGAGCCAAAGTGATGCCACGTTTTGCCAGGAGAATGTTAATGCTATCAATTTTTCAGCTTTCCTACTTTATTTTCTGCGTGTCATGTCCCTTCATATTTAGCATGTGCTGAGGGACCACTGGAATTCAATTACTGCCTGTCACTGCTGTTTATATTGATTTATAGATCATCTATTTTGACAAGTTCATTGCCAAGCTTTAATATGCCTTAATAGCTTTATTGTTTATTAATAGTAATGCAAGGGTCCAACCTCCATTCTGCATCAAATGTCAGCCCTTTCCCTCAGCATTGGGCTGCAGGCTGCGGAGGGTGGTTGGGCAGGTGGCCACAACCAGGTGCCTTGCAGTGCCCACCTCCGCCTGCCCAAACGCCACCGGCACAAATTCCTTTGATTAATGACCTCCATGGATTTCCTTCAGTGCCTCACACAGGGAATTAAGAAGCTATTTGTCTAACAGATGCTTGTTAGAAGGACCCGGGTGGCTGGTGGTGCTGGTAGGGTTTTGGCGGTGCTGCAGGTACAGTATGCTGGCACTGCTGGTGCCGCGGTGTCTGGGGAACAGGGGAGCCCTGCAGCCCACAACGCCTGGCTCGGCAGACACAGACCACAAGGTACCCCAAAAAGGATAGAGATTAACACTGCCACTGGTTAGCATATCTGAACAGAGTAATATAACCAAGACCATTACAGAGAATGCAGAGGTGAAAAGGGTATGTGCATCACAGGGGTTTTTTTATGGCAAGCTATGTAGAGTTTTATAATGAGGGCAGAGTTCACTGGCAATTATTGCCTAGGAAAGTTTCCATGGATGGCTGTTTTTCCTTCCTTTCTTGCCAGTTAGCTATTTGAAATGTCAATTTTTCATAGGAAAAATCCTTCTCAAAAGCAGGAGTCCCCAGGCACCATGGGTCAGGAATATTTCAATGGGACAACGCTGTAAAAAAAATAAATATCCTGAACAGCAGCTTAACGTCTTGTATTTTTAGGCATAAGCTGTTGCATACTGGTGGGATAAATGATGAACAACAGCATATTTCTGATATTGTCTGCCTAAAAATCTACAGGACTAATTTTTCAAATGAAGATGTAGCTGATCTCTTGCGCACAGGTTTGTGTGTTTCCCTGTGTCACTGTGAGCCACTGCGTGTGGCCCTGAGCACGGTGGTTTGTTTTCCAGGGTTGTTTGCAATCCCAGGATGTCTGCAGCAGAAAGCTGCTGCAGCACGGAGGTGCGGAGCCGAGCTCTTCACTCAAGCCAGGGAAGGATGAGGTGCAAATTCTTTCCCGAAGAGCAGCTATCAGCAGTTCAGGCTCCATCGTGCAGCATTGCTCTCTCCTGTGAGCTGCTGACAACAGCAGCTGAGGACTCCTTGCTTTCCAGACCCTTCTGGAAAGATTCCTTCTTCCCCATATCTTGCTCAGCAGTGCCGAGCACCTTCAGAGGAATATAATTATGTGCTTATTTCTGTCTTGGTTGGCTGCATTTGCCCAATAGCATTAGTTCATATATTCCCTTTGCCTTGACTAAAATTATGAGAAATGAATAGCACCTATACTTTGTCTTTCTCTCTCTCACAAACACAAATACACACATAGACATATTTAAAGAGACAGCTTAAAACTTAAGTTATAGCCCTGGAATAACAACTGAAGGTGATTCTTTTTTTCTTTCTCCCTCAAATTCAGTTTTCAAAGTGAATTCAGTGGGAGTTGCCACTTTGGCTGATGAGATGAGACCTGTTTTAATCACTGCTGTCCACTGACAGGTATGTCAGGCAATTTAGCTTCAGGTGCATAATGGCAAATTATTATAGAGACAGAATGATTTTAAGTTTCTAGACAGTGGGAGCATTCCCAGAATCCATTACTGCCTGATTAAATTACCCAGATTTCTGTGTGTGAAGGTTTTGTACAGCAGCATGTAATCCACGAGAGTAACTAATCATATCATATTGATTTAGATGCTGCTAGAATGGGAAATCTAATTGTAATACTGAGAAAGCTTCTTGGGGAATCTGTACTAATGATTGCATTTGTAATCCCATTTGCAGGTGAAAGTTCTGAAGCACAGCCGTGAGATGAATAACAATGATGCTGGTTTGGACACAGCCCTGCAAACTCAGGTTGCAAAAGATGAGATGGGCAGAGGTTGTCCTGATGACTTAGCAGCAAGTCTCCATCCTTGTGGTTTTCTTCATTGATGCTTTGTGTAACTCATACAAAAAAGAAATGTGAGCAAAACACGCAAGTAAAGGTGAGAAATGCAGTAGGATTCAGCCTCCTGTCCTGCTAAGCTTGAGCTTTCACTCCAGCAGCGCTGTGCTCTGACCTCTGCCATGGTTCTGCTGGAATGCCACTTCTTTGCTCTCTCTCTTCATTTTATCAGAGGACAAACACATTTGAAAAGCACTTTTCATTCAGGGGAGTGAAATACTTTCCTGCTTTAAATTCAAATTATTTAATGTTACTTTATTCTTCTTTAAATACAAATTTCTACAGCACTTCTTTTCTGTTTGGTGATTGCCAGCAACTTGATCTGCCTTGACCTCCCATGTCTGTGCTCTGGCGATGTTGCTTCCACTTTTTTTGTTTTCTGGACTATATGGTCTATTAACACATGAATTATGTGAACTGCTTTTTATCTTTCCTCTTCGTGATACTATGGCAGAGCTGTATAAATATAAAAATGCAATGTGAGGAATTGTTTAGCTCATTTACTGTCATGTGATTTTTTGTAGCTGTTGATTTTTACTCTTTTGACCTGTTTATAATAACATTATAATTATCATTATAATTACAATGTTTATAATAATTCAGGTCCCTGCAGGGCACTGAAAGCCTCCTTTCCAACATATGATGAGGCTTAGCTAATTTTCCCTCTTTGGCTTCAGTGACGTCTGGTTTCTGAGGACCAAACAGCCATGCCCCTTATGGGTGAGATTTGTTTTTGTCTCAGAGTTAGTCCCCGCTTCTGGAAGATCATGGAAGAGATACCCTCATCCTTCCCTTGTGAGCTGACTCTGACTGATGCCAGCTGGACTTTCACAGCCCCATGCCACAGACCATGTCAGGGAGCTGCCAAGGACTACACGTGCCACTGGAGACCCCCTGTCACCTGGCTGAGCACCCCAGTGGGATGAAGAGCAGGGCCTGTCATATGGTCTTCTCAGAGCCAGCCCAAAGCAGCCCTTTAGACATAGACCACAAATTTCACCTGCACCCTTCCAGCAGCTGCTCTGCAAACTCACCGAGTCCTGTTGTACACCAACACTCTTGTAAAGGAGGGTGGTGTCCCTATCCCTCCTCCTGCAGGAGGACGTCACTGCTGCAGTGGTTCAGAGCTTCCCAGTTTGCTCTGGCAGTCTGTGCTTTGAGTGGGTACAAGGCAGGATAAACCAGGGTCCTGGGCAGATGCTACCTGGCTCCAAACAGGTTTTAAGCTTTTTTAGAGTGAAACATTCATTATTTTTGTTGCAGCATATTTTCTGGCACAGTTCACATGCAGTTTAATCTCCCAAATGATGGAAGGAGTCATAAAGAAACAGACATAAGGAAACTCTAAGAGTTTGAAACAAACAGCTGTATGGTTCCTAGTAATGAAGAGACATGGAATTTGTATTGGGTAGGTCGACAAAACTGAACATTAGTTAACCACAATCTAAATAACCTTTAGGATATTCAGCAGTGTATAGTAAAGTATTTACAAGAAAGTTTAATGGATGACTCCTATCCTGTCTATTGTGTCATTAAAACCCATAGGAGTTTATTCAACGTAGAGAACTCTCAAAGTTTTAGATAGCATTTGAATTTGGGATAAACTACAGTTTGGTTCCTTGGCAGGTAAACAAAAGTCTAAATGTCTTGGAAAGTGTGGATGGTTAATTCTGGTAATATGGATTCCCGGCAGCTGTGGATTGTGTTTCTGAAGAGGGTCTGTGACTGGAGCCCGTTCAGCCTGAGGCAGGCGCCACCCCATACAGGATGAGATGGAAGGAAGGAAGCAAGCGGTCAAACAGGCCTGGTTCATGTGCTGTGATCCTGTACTCAAGGACCACAGTAAATGTGTCAGTAAAACATATTACACTAAAAATATACACAGATTTTCTGCATCACTGAGTTCTTCCCAGGGAACCATCCAGCAGTGCCCCAGATTGCTGCTGCTGCTGGACAAAGGGCAATAATAAGAATTACATTTAATGAGATAATTTAAGTTAAATCAGTTTTAATACAAGATCATCAGATCCTGCCATACTGTGAAATTACAGCCTCATTTCCACCATTATATGAGATATACTTTCCAAGTCTCAGATTTCAATGACAGAGTTTTCCTTGAGGTCTGAAAAATGCAGAGCAGATATAGAAATGCTTTAATGAATGCAGTCTCCTCTATTCTATTGTATTACTTTCTCCTCTTTTTCTAGGCTGAGAAAAATTGGTAGTGAGACTGGGAGTCTCACAGTGATGCTGCCATCCATCTCACCGTTTCAATTTCTCTGGAGATTGCTTCGTGTCTATCAACGTCTAACTGGGTTGAGCTTTTAAGCTTGTATGCTCCCACCAGCTCCACTACCTTGTCAGCTGGCAGATCTGCAATCTGAGCTATCCTCTTTCTGATTTGATTTTCACATTTCTCAGTCTTTGGTCTGCGACGCTCTCCTGGTAGGTACTTGAGGACAGTTTTCCAGTGCTCATCAGAGATGAGCTGTGCTCCGTGTGGAGGTAACGTGGTGGTGCTGGGGTCAGGCAGACGAGTGATGGAAAATAACTGTAATTAATGGCAAACAGTACTTTTATATATGCTTAAATTGATATTAAATACAGTAAGAATAAGACTGAAGGAAACTTTGAATAAAGGGTCCCAGCAGGCAAGCCCTTTCTTTTGCCCACAAGACCAAAACACATGGTCCACCCGCACTGGCATTTTCAAAGCTGTCTGTCACTGTTTCTTTTTCTCACTTCCCAGCCTGCATCAGTGTCAGGTTCAAACTGTGAGGGTCCTGCTGCTGCCCAAATCTTCTCAGAGAGTAAGTGTGAGGCAGTGGCCAAAAATCCCAAGTCAGAAGGTTTTGAGTAGGATGTGTGTTTGGCTGGAGGGATGACATCCCGCGGGGCGGGTGGACCCACTTGCCCATAGAGCAGTGTGGGACGTGCAGAAAAGGCATCTGATGGGATCTGGCTTCAAGCCCTGAGCTGAAGGCTACCACAGAGTCTTGATTTGCACCCTAAGCCAAAGGGCACCGTTCAACCTGAAATAGAAGTTGCCCAGCTGAGAGAAGCAACATCTCTCCCCTTACTGGCCTGCTGCCCTGTGGAGGTTTCACCCCAGCTAGCACTGACCCAAATTCACGTCCCTGAGGGCAGTTTTACACAATGTTTGTGGTTTCTTAAAACAGCAGTCAGAAAAAAAATCAATCAAAAATGCCAAATCAAAAGGAGATGATATCGTATAAACAAAACCTGCCGAGTTTTGCAGAGTTTTCCTTTATCATTGCAGAAACCATAAGGGGCAAACTTGCTGCAGCGGGGCAATGTACACAGGGTGTTGTGGGGCATCCTGCCTGTGTGATCACTCAGCACAGGCAACCACATCAACCATTTTCTCTGCAGCTTCTGCTGTGATATTTCTCAGACAAACAGGATTACTTCCATTTCATGCTCAGTTTGCATGTTTGGGTTTTTTTTTCAGAAAGGGGAGGTGGATTTTTTGTGTTATGTACTTCCCTGTAATTAATCTGTAGCACAGATATGTGCTTTCTTGTGCTGCATTTCTGTTTCTCAGTATATTCAGGTTTTATATCTTAGTCAACTTATTACCTTCCTCTGCAAAAGAATTATTTCTATAATCAGATTAGTGCTGAATTTATACTGAGTCTGAAGTACAGCTTTACTCGCTTGATTATTCAGTTTGCTATAAATGTTGGGAATAAATTTCAAGAGAGTGAATCAAGCAATTTCTTTTTTTACTACCCTTATACATATTTCTACTTATTTGCCATGTACCTTTACTATACCAGCTCTAGTTGTTCAGAGTAGACCAAAAATGATGCTTAGCAAGACTGTAGGACCTTTCTGAATGCTGAGATAAGAGTGTTAAATATTTTTCCAGCAAGAAAATCCCTTAAATTTCTGTGAACTTTATTCTGAGATAAGAGCTGAGAGGGCTTGGGCTTTTATTACACCCGGATTGTTCACCTGTCTTGAAGAGAAGCTATCACGGTGAGCAACTTACCTATTACTGCATTAGTGACAACACTGGTAACTGTGTTAATGGTAACATGGGCATGTTTGTAAAACGTAAGCTTTTTTGTATGAACTCGTATATACTTAGGCCATGCTGAAATTATCCAGGTTAGATGGAGGATTTCTCTGCATTCTGCAAACAGTGTTCTCTGTGAGTGGTATTGCTCATTTTAGAGTTAAAGACAGGCGTTTCAAGACATTTCTAGGGGAAATATGCTGGATAAGAAATATGGATATGCACGTTGTATGAGTATGAACTGAGAAGATGCACGAGTAACATAATTCTTACAAATCCTAAGAAGCTCCTGTATTTCAAAAGAAGAGGACAGTTTCTTGAATGTTACTGAAAGAGTTAATAAAGGTAAAGCCTGAGGTTTCCAAGTTATTAATTTTCTGTTCAGGAATGGGTTGTTCTGAATTCAATTACCCCACTGCAGAAGTGCTTCCTAATATTTGATGGCATCTTCTTAAAAGTGTAAATGATGGCGTGCACATGACTACGCACTTATCAGAAATGAAAGGCTTTGCAGGTCACCCCAAGGTTGGCCATTGCAGAGCATGGCAAGGTCAGGTGCCCTGTCTCCCGCAGGACACCGTGTCCTCAGGGAGCAATACCTGGTGTGTGAGCATCAAAGCCAATCAATAATAGCACAACCCAGAGCACTGCTGCTTCCCAGAACAGTCAAAACCAAACTGAAATAACCTTCCTCCTTACTGCACCTGGATCAACACTTGAAGGTCAGGGACGATAGCCGGCTGCAAAGAACAGAGACTGGTTTTGCAGCCGACAAGCTTAGGAATCTGTTTAGGAGAACATTGGCTATGGATATTGGGGAAATACTATGGGATTACACTGATTACAAGCACTTTGACTTATTCTATATATGCTTTATGAGTATATGAGTTTGGATGGAAATAAATGAGAAAAATACATGTGGTATTAGTTTTTTTCTTACAGTTCACAATTTTTAAGGGTCTGGCAAACTCATTTTCCTATAAACTTCCATCAAAAGCAATAGTCAGGCTTTCCATATGTTGCCTTTTCTTTGGGACTTACCAGACCTTGAACTAGTTAATAAATATTTTTTAGTTACTAGGAGAAAATGTACTTCATATTCTATTTCCTCTTGCTTTCTAGTAGCCACAGGCATCACACTGGAATTGAAATAACCTCCTCTCAAACTGAGAAGTGTCTTGTGAATACTCAGGATCCCATGAGGAATACAGTTTCCTTGGGAAATAACCAATAGGCAGTTCGCTGTCTGAAAAATGCATCAATGGTGACTTGATATCTCAGCCCACCTGACGATGCACTGAATGGCAGTGGTTATCTTTGAATGCCAGTCTCTGCCTAGGGACACAGGTGGGCACAGGACAGGCATTTGGGGTACTGCTGGCCATCTCTGCCACTGCTCCAGGGCACGGGAGCAGGTGTCCCCAGGAGGCTTTGGTATCATTTCCCAGCAGTAGGGAAATATTCTATAAAAAATAGCATCATTTCTCATTGTCTGGTTGAGTTTTTAGCGTCTCAAGGGATGAAGTTGTCAGTGCTCGCGTCTGGAGAGTCCCTCTGGGACATGAACAATCAAATCAGGTCCCTGTGGCAAGAAGTTCTCCTTCAGTCCCAGCTTTCCTACCTGTAATGCATTTCTCATTATTTTTGCTCCTAATAATATCTATGTGTATAAATAAGTCTTCTCTCTCCTCTGTTTTCACAGCCATCAGGGATTTAGAAAGACTGAAAGAAGTAAGCTATGCACTGAAAATATTGTAAAATGGATAAAAATGCCCTACTAGAAATACCACATTATACTGACATAACCTAGACCCCCCTGCTCACCCAGGTGGGACAAATCTCAAAGCCTCTAGTAGCATGAATGTTAACACATCATTTTACAGTATGGTATGGTATCTTTTGCTTGGTGTATGATAAGGATGCTTTAGTCTTCTGTTAAGACAGATATTTTTATTTAAACACCAGAGAAATCAAAGGCAGTGTTACTCCCCCCCCCCCTTTTTTTTTTTTCTGGGGAGGCGGTGGGAGGATGGGGGGGAAAAGCTCTGAATTGCTATTAGTGAATAAAAATAGCTAAATAGTCTGTTCTTGATTTACTGATTTTATAATGTCCCAGGAAAAATACAGGGTTTTATATGCCTTCAGCTGTTTAAGGGAACAACCAGGAGCAACCCAAACCTCCTGACTGGTTTAAGGCACTCCCAGTTGGCCATCCTTGGCTAGTGAACATTCATGGGTGTCAGCGCTGGCAAGCACCAAAATTGCTCAGTAATATAATGTCTAGAAAGCAAATATTCTTGTTCGTAGTTTCCTGTTGCCTGTTTTATAAGGTCTTGACAGTGAAACTGAAACCCAGTAAAAATAACATCTTTCTTTCCCCTCCCACCTGAATATCCCAAAGCTGTTACACTCACATAGACATTTAGCATTGTATGTCAAAAATACTGTCACCTCTGTTTCAGAAACAGTGGAATCAGGGCCCAGAGGAACCACTGAAAGTGCCCCGGGTCACAGATTGAATAGATCCAAAATGTAAGAGTGAGCACTGAGTTTCCTTTAGCTTAAGAACATCTTCTATGTCTAGACAGAGGAGAGGATGTGTTAAACTCCTTGTGTTTAGTGGCATTGTTGGCAAAATTCTTCATAGCAGCTCAGAAGCCTAGAGAGAATTAAATGAGATCTGGAAAACCTCTTCCTTTTCCATGGTGTGATGATAGTAGCTGTGATGGACAGTGCTGGGTGGGAATTTGTCTTATCTGTGTCCATATTGCTCAGGCACAGGGGATCGCCAGGGGCTTTCCAGCCACCGGCAGCTCCCGCCATCCTCCGCCTCTCACAACCCCACAGCCCCTGTGGTGTCAGGGAGAGTGAAGGTGGCTGGTCACCACACAGGTGGTGGCACCCGGGTCACATTTGTCCTGCAGACAGATGCTCCTGGCAGCAGTGCTTATTTCAGGGAGCTATTTCTATTTTTCTCTCTGTAGAAGAGGACAAGGTTGACAGCCGTGACACACAGCCTCTTCCTCAGGCTGCTCTGCCAGAGCTGCTTTTCTCAGCTGCAATCTCAAGTCATTTTAAACAACTCCCCGACAGCTCTAGCACACAGTAATGTGATTAGGGCACTAACTTCTCTGACCATATTGCTTCATATTGCATTTCAGATGGTAAATGCATTCCTCCCCCTGGAGCACATTTCGCAGTTGCCCCAGGTGCCCAAGACGTTTATAACAGCACATGAATTCATCCCTGTGTCCCTCTAGCAACAACTGCACTCGCGTTCACCCTCTCTCCTGCTGCTGCCAGCAGGGATCCTGGAAGATTTGCACAAGAGCTACTCTCCTGACATACTTCATCCCTATTTTGAAAGTGTGGTGATGTTTCAGGCCATGGTGGAGGAGGCACGGTGGTGCTGGCAGGGACAGGCCACCGCGCTGGCTGCAGCACCGGCTGGAGATGGGACAAGTGCAGAGTGGAGAGCACAACAATTAAGCAACACATTTTGTTTCCCACTACAGACAATATTTTCACAGACAGAAAAATTGCTTTTCTTAGCAGTGGCTGTTCTCTTTCTTGATTTAGTACCTATGGCGCTGACAGTTTAAAGTCACATTTATTTTACAGGTAGCTTTAAACAAATCTCTGAGAGAGTGACTGGTACCTCTTGCCCTTTGAGGAGGATGGACTGCATCTCTCAGCAGAGCAATAGCCCTTAAAGTGGTGCCTATGGAGTTGTGAAGATTTTGCCCTGGGGCAGGATTAGAGGGGGAAAATCTCAGCCTCCTCCTCTGCCCTGGAGAACACCACACATTTCACTGGGGAGATGTCTTCTTTCACTACGCATGATCAAATAATCAATGGAAATCCCTCTAAGAAAACAAGTGCCGGAGAAATGGGATTTCTGAAGGCAGTTGTAGTTTAAGCACTTCTTTACTTGAAGCAATCTGACCCTATGCCACTGACCTCATTTCCTTAAGGAAAAGCAGCATGCAGTGTGGTGTCACTGGAGGAACCAGCTGGTGAGGACCTGGGCAGCCATGCTGCTTGCTGAAGTCTGGGCTCCTGCGATGGAAAAAGCCCTTCCATTTAGCAATTCTCTGTTAGCTAGAGTATTCTCTAAAATATGCAACTCTGTATATGTTAAAGTAATGGGTCTCATCTTGATACAGCTGGTTAATTTTTCCAGTGGTCTTCTCCACTGAAAATAACGAGCACTGCACTGTAAAGACAAGCTAGGGAGCTGGGCTTTATATATGCCGCAGTATCACATATGTAATATCAGCTGATTTTTCCCAAGATTGTAGGACGCTGATAACCAACTGAATAATACTTCAGCCTTCAGGACAACTTGTGTAGTCTATCAGTTCAAAAAAAGTTTACCATCATCTTCATATACAGCTCTTGTGACAATGTGTTATGTGCAGATTTTATGGAGGGAAGCTGTCTTCTGAGATTCACTGCTATAGATCATTTTTACACAGGTTTATGTTTAGTGGCACTTATTAGTGACTAAGATAGAGTGGTACTCCTCACCAAGAGATGAAGTTGTGTGAAAGCTAGGTAGTACAACCACTGGCTGGTGTCATCCTGTGAAGTTCGTCCAGTACTTAGATACTGCAAGCCGGTCCTATCATTTGATTGAATAATTATTTCTAATGGGAAGGGGAAATCAGTTCATTAAAATAATATACTCATAGAATTATTTAGGTTGGAAGGGACCTCTGGATATTCAGAGCGAGGCAAATGTCAAAGAAGAGCAAGTTGCTCAGGGCCTTGCCCAGTTGTACTTTGAACATCTTCACAAATGGAGACTCCAAACCAGTTAGGGCGTCCTCTTCTAGTGTGTAACGATTCTCACTATAAATTTGATTTTCCTAGTATCAAGCTGTCACTTCTCATGGTGTAACCTGTGCGAGTTGACTATGTATCAGTGGGAGGATCCTGGATCCAGGTTGTCTGGGTTGCTCTGAATGCCCTCCCTGTCCTCCTACATACCCGCATGCCTACTGATTTAGTGTCATCTTGCTAAGAGTACATCCCTTCCCATCAGTCAGGTCACTGGTGAAGGCATCAGAGCACCAGCCCCAGTATCAGTCCCTGAGAAGCACTACCCACGACTGCCTCCTGGCTAGACATCAAAATGTCCTTAAATGTCCTTTAAGCCCAGTAGGCTGGCTTGTTTTTATGTCCCTTCTTGTCCATCCCCATTGGGGGCAACACGCTCTCCATTGAAGGCAACAGTATCAGCTGCCAAACTCTAATGTGTTTGTGTACCAGTGACAAGAAATATTCTTATTACTTCTGTCACTGTTTTTTACATATTTGTGTTATCATTGCACTCACAGACCAGTGTTCCCAACACAGTACACTGCAGAAAGACTAAGATAAAAGTATGGCTCCATCCCTATAGTACTCCATCCTAAGCTGCTGTTTTCTTTTCTGCCAAGTGACTGCCAGGTGCAGTTCTGTGTGTATGTGAGAAACCAAAATGCCTTTTTTATTATTTTTTCCCCTCAAGAATTTAAAAGATGTGCTGCAGTAAAAAGCTTTATTTTATGGCTAACAAGTCAGAGGGAAAAATACCTCAGCATGATTAATTGTGGAGTACCACAGCCCCAGTGGTGCTGACTCACCCCAGTAACCTGAGAAAGGGTGGCAGCATCTCTTGCCTTCCTGCGCTAATCAGGACCTCGTTTCTTTTAGCAATGGGGAGATTGCCAGGTCCAGACCTTCCTGCTCTGTTATGTGTAAATGTCTGGGTAGGATTCATCATTTGCACACATTATTCATATTCTTCTTTCTCTTATCTCTGAGGATAAGGGAAAGTGCATTTGCTGGAACTTTTCATCAGACTTTATTAATGCACTTAAGAACTGGGGTGGTGTAAGCAGTGGAGGTTGTGCAGAAATATTCACCCGTTTTATTTAGATGATTACCTGTGCAGAGGCAGTTGCCAGCCAGTGTAAGATGGAGGCATTAACAAAACTGCATTTGGCCAAACTGATGCAGAGGAGGGACACAGCTCAAAGAAAATAAAATCCTTCCCTTAAAAGAATGCTTAGTTCAATAGAGGGGAGTACCACAAAACTAGAGGAGAACTCCTTATTTCCTCAGGTTCCACCTTGCTTGGAGTCATCGTTCCAGGCCTGTGGCTCACATCTGATACATGAACGTCTGCTCTTCCATTAGGTTATAAAGCTTTAAGAAGCATCGTCTTTGCCCAAGTCTCCTGAAATCCCAATACAATCCCTGCTGTTCAGCTCCCTCCCGCAGACCACCCTGGTGGGGATGTGCCTTTGACAGCCTCTTGTCAGGAGGATTTCCCTGCAGGCAATTTCTCTTTTTAAAAATCCTGACAGAAATGTCTTTTGAAAGGTTTCATTTTGTAAGCATTTTTCATTTACTCCCATACTGAAACCTCCTGTAAACTGGATTACCTTCCCTCGGATGTCGCTGGTGGGTGCTCTTGTGCCCCCCAAAAAGGATGCAGGTTTTCTGGTCTGATTAAAGGAGTAATTTAAATTCAGCAGACATCCAGTAAACACGTCTGAAGATCTATGGTACGTGACATCTTGAAATAGCTGGAGTAGACTCTACAGTGTTAATTAGGAATTACGTACATGTCCAAAAAATATGTAAATAAAGTACAACAAGCTAAGAATGCTAAAGATCACAAAGACTGAAGGTACTCAGCAATGCCTAATTAAAGAGACTTCCAGTGTAACTAATTAATGAATCTTATTTTTTAAGATGATATTTCTAATCAACAAGGCTCTAAAATGTGACTTTTTCATATTCACTGGAGATAAGGCACCAAAACCCCTCTCCAGTTGGAGAACAAAACAGATGACACTTGCACCATGACTAACACCCTGCATGGTCGGCATGAACCGGGCTCAGGGGTCCAGCCATCCAGGAGAGCAGGCAGCTGTCAGCCACCTTTGAGGATGTTGGTCTAAAATGGTACGTACAGCTGCTGACTGAAAGGTTACACAACTAGGGTAAGATCTGTCCTAAGCAGAAGCTTTCAAGAAGCTTAAACGCCTTCCCTTTTTATTACACTGTGTTTCTGCATTTAAACAAATTAGTCTAATATAGACAGTATGGGGTGGGAGAAGATATATTTGTAAAACACAGTCAGATACAGCCAAGTGCAGAAGAGGAATCTTTACTTTTAAAACATTGCAGTGCCTCTGAACTGATGCTTTGTTTCCCAAATAAATCACAGCTACAGAAGGGGGAGGCAGCTTAGAGGGTAGCTGTGAAGACCCTCTGTTAAGAAGCAGAAAACATTGTCTATGATTAAAGGAACATGAATACCTTTGAAGACATCTGCCCCACAAGTGGGACCACGAGGCCATTCGCCAGCTCATCAGTTATGATGAAGAGCTCAGGAGAGGAGAATATCTTCAAATGGGATTCATTTTTCTGGGCATTCCGTAAATGACAGACACAGCTGCCCACCAATGGCTCTAGCAGATGAATTCACACACACACCTGCTTACATACACGTATGTAAATACATATGCATTTGAGTGATACACACCACATCTTTGATGTATTAAGAGGAAAGATGTAAAGCCCTCTCCCTTGCTCCCAATCTGGACATTGTGTGTTCATTGCTGTAGAGGCAGGACTGAAAGGTGTTACCAGCACACAGGGATGTAAGATATTGAGCCAAAGTTTGTAGCTCTTCGTTGCTAGGTATGTTGTTACTGGAACCTATTTTGAGGCTGGTTTAGAGGGAAATTTCAGTTTCTCCCTTATTTTTTTTTTACTTTTCTTTTATTTATTTATTTGTTTGTTTATTTATTTATTTTTCAGCAGCGAGGGCAGAGGTGATGTCTTACTTTTTTTTTTTTTTATTGTATTCAAACACTCTTGCTAAGGTTTGTTTTCAGCATTACTGTGCAAGCAGCTTGCAAAGTTATTGTTAAATGCCTATGTCTGTAGCTTTGCCAGTAAGTGGTGCTAGCCGCACACTTTTGTAGCCCTTCCATGCAAATTAATGGCAAGGCTACAGCAGGTCTCATTTTAAAGGGTTATGTTCTTTGATGAAAATATGCAAATACAAAGTGTTTGAACAACATGGGAAATCATCCTCTGATCATTTTAGGGCTGGGATAGGCACATTTGACGGAGTCGTGTTCAATTTCTTAGCCATTTTTACTGTTACTGGCCATGGCGCACACACAAGCTCTGCACAAGAAGGAGGTTGTGGTTTTGCTCACATTTATCTATCTTATGCACATATTGTATTCGCTGAACAAGCACAGATTAATTTTATATATCCTTATACACATGTATACCCTGATGATGAATATGTGCCTTAGACTGAATGCTGCTGTGCTCAGACCTGCTGCAGTTTTGGCTTCATGGGTGGATGCCCCGTTACTATGGGGATTGGCCTCTTGGAGTCCTGTGATAGTAAAATCTCGGGCTTGCACCTAGTGATCCTGGGAGAGTTAAAAGGCAGAAAACCCTTTTGAGAGGGGAAAGCATATTTACTGCTCAAAAACATGCTAAATGGGCATATATTCACCTGCATGCTTGAGTGGCTCCAAAATAGGGAAAATATTAATCCCATCATCTGAGTAGCACTTATCAGCAGAGGATTCGCTTAAGAAGATTTTCTATCTTGGCCTTTTCGAGGTGGGGTGAAGCTGCGCCGACAGCTTCGGGAAGCCTGCCCGCCAAGAGAAATTAAAATGGATGCTCAGCTAAGGAGGTACCAACCAATCTGTGTGGGGGCCAGGGACTCCCTGTCTGTGGTTTGGGGCAGCCACGGGGCTTGAGATCGGGGAGGGCTTTCTACTGATCCTGCTGGATCGCCCTCTGCAGCAACGGGACCCACAGAGGCCAAGAGCCAGGGTCTCCACACCACCGCTGAGGGAAATGTGGGTCTGGTTTCTGTTGGAATTTGTGAAAAAATGGACTGATGGACATGGAGGACTTTAAGGAGTGACCTCCCTGCGTGCCCTGACTCAGGGTAAATACACAATTATTTCAGCCATAGCAAGAGAAGTAGGAGTCTCTACATCTGTTTATTCAGATGTCAGAGCTGTGGGGCTGGAGCTTTTCTTCTTGATAGTGGCAGAGCAGGGAAGCCCCTCTGAAAGCAAGAGCAGCTTGAGCTTTGTTACAGCAAATTTTGCACCCGGGCTTTCTACTTCCCTGGCTCTCATGCTGCATTTTGGTGCTCTCTGCAGCCTGGTCCCTCCCTCCAGTGTCAGCCCCAGAAGAGGACAACTAGAACGAGACAGTGGTCTCTGAAGAGCCACGACCTGAGCGTGGTGCCTTGCTGCGAGGTGGGGGCTGTCACGAAGCAGCCTCCACACTGACAAGCTACGCTGCGCATTGTACGGTGAAGGGTTATGGGGCTTCAGGCTTCTTCCTACAAGCTGAGAGCATTTCCAGGGGCTAGTGGCTGCTGAGAAGACCCAGGGCAGAGGTTGGGCAGAGGAGTTTCTGAACCGTGGTCAGTGCTGGAGGGAGAGCTTTGGGAAGGAGCTTTTCTGTCCCACACTGCCCAGGTTTCAAATCCTCTAAGTTTTTATTTCCATTGCAGGGGAGGAAAAAAACAAAAGGGAGAGGAGTCATCCTCTGCAGAACAGTCCCCAGGGGCTGTCTGTACAATGCTGATTTCTGGAAAGGTGAGGGAGGAGTCCTCACAGCAGGAGGGAATTTTTAATTAGAGCTTCTCTTGCCCACAGAGAAGAGCTTGCGGGGAGCAGGTGGAAGAGGCTTTTAAACAGTGCAATTGAACCGCCTTAATCAGAACATCTGGTAAATCTCTTGAGAAGGGGATGGCGCTTTTGAAGGCAAAGGAGGGAATTCTCTTTTCCTTGCTGCAGGCAGCTACTGCTTTTCCAAGCCCCTAATGCTGAAAGGTAGCCAGAGTCCTTGGCACCCGATGGGCTGGCCCTGCGTCCGCTCCCCTGTCAGGGAAAGAGGACAGCTCTAACTTGCACGTTGGGGTGAGAAAAAGGGGCAGCTGCTCACCAGCAGAGAAAACTTGAAAGCTTGCCCAAGGAAAAGGCAGACTGACTCTGAGGGAATTCAGTGAAATGTGTTTAAGGACTTTGACCCCAGAAATCTCATCTGTTCTAGTGCCTGCAATAGAAATTGCTTTCTCAGAGTTGCATGGCTGCTTTGATGGGAGCAGCTCCTTTGCCGCAGTGTTCCAGCCATGCCAGAGTGAGACAAGTGTGGGGTTTGTCCTGCAGAAACACTCATTTTGGCATTTCAAAGCCTATGTTTTCTCCTCTGTGCATTCCCAGCATAATGTGGATTTGCAAAGGTGACTGAAAAATGGGCTGTGGAAAGTCATTAGCAACATCAATTCTCATTATTGTAGCATATGCCAGTGCAAAAACATCCAGTGTTCACAAGATGGATGGGTTGCACTGGCTGGGCTGTGAGTGCCTAATTAGTTAAAATACACAGCATCATAAATGCCAGCATTGACAGTTGTGGCCTCGCAATGTCAGCATGGTGAGCAACGTTAATTTGTGCTGATATCAGACTGCTGGCTTGGTGTGGAAGCCAAATCCTGGCTTTGTACTGCAGCCAGAGTATCGCATCCCAGGGCAGGGCAGTACGTGCTTCATGCGAAGCTGTCACAAGCTACAGCAGCAGTTGCTGTGAGAGGCAGCAGAGGCAGCAAAAGGCAAATATAGGCTCTGCAGGAGGCCAGCTAAGTGCTGTGGTGTTCTTTCCTCTCAGTCTCCATCACCCAAAGAGCCGCAGGTATGTGCAGGCAGGGACTCCTCATTGCTCAGCATGCACTTTCCCGGAGAGGGGAAAGTCATCTCTGCCTTATGGCTTCAATAAAAAATCAGAACAGGGATTCACTGAGTGTGCATCTGCCTCAAGAAACCAAACTGCATCACAAAAGTAAACACCTCTGCTGTCACACAGCCTGGCTTTAATCCTAGTAGTGGCATCAGCAGCTTGATACCTGTACCGAGGAAATGTCGGAGAGTGCTCAGTGCTCTGGCTGAGAGGGTCCTGTCCCACACAGCTGGCATGAGGGTCCTCTGCCCCCATCCTTCTGGCACTGGGGTCCTCTGCCCCCATCCCACTGGTGCAAGGGTCCTCTGCCCCCATCCCACTGGTGTAGGAGTGCTCTGCCCCCATCCCACTCAGGAAAAGTTGCAGCCTCTGGCAAACCACCCCAACTCATCTCCCTGTTTCCCCAGTGGGGTTAACGAAACCTTTGCCAGGGAAAGCATCTCTTGAATGAGAGGGCACCATGCCAGCTGATCTGTGAACAATTTAACCGATTTTTCATTAACCAGCAGCTTATGGAGAAGTTGCTAAATTTTATGGGCCATTAGCAGCTTCTGACGCTGCAAATGACTATGAAATTCAGGGTCTTGCAGTTTTGAATCTTGTAGGCTTGATAAATAGCTCTCATCGTGAGTGTAGCATTTTGAAGAAATGCACTCAATTGGTACCTCTCAATTTGAACAAGCTGTTGATGGCATGGGGAACCAGAGACAGGAGTGACCGCAGCAACATGGAAACCTGTCTGCACCTCCCGCAAAACTATGAGGCTTTCTTTTGGAATGGTTATTTTGATAAATGTTGTCTTGGGAAGATGGTCCATGATGACATTGGATAGTGGGAGTGAGACTGAAACAAGCGTTAATGCAGCCATTAAAGTACATGTTAATCAAGTGCAGTAGAGGACCAGGAATGCTGCACGCTGTTTATGCACATGTAGCTGGACATTTGCAAAAATGTCATTTATCCTCATTTTATGGCTGGGAAAACTCCATCACAGAACAGCAAAATAAAGACCCCCATGATCACATACAGGTTACAAGCTGAGCAGGTTTGGATACGTTTGTCCTGGCCCTGGCCGTGGAGCTGTTCTTCATTGGCACACATACCGCAGCAAAGTGCTGCCTGCACCGGGGATAGCCCTGACTGTCCTTATTTCCCAGGTCCTGAAAGTGTTCCAGCAACTTTGCATCATAAATAAAAAGACACTACTTCTTCCTGGCTAGAATTATCTTACGTGGGAAAAGATGAAAAAAAGAAATTTAAACCTAGGATAAACAGTGAAATTTTGGAGATAGGGTGTTCAGGTTTTGCTTTTTAAAGGAGGTGGTTAGCAGGTCAAGAGAGGTTCTCCTTCCCCTCTACTCTGCCCTGGTGAGACCACACCTGGAATATTGTGTCCGGTTCTGGGCCCCTCAGTTCCAGAAGGACAGGGAACTGCTGGAAAGAGTCCAGTGCAAAGCCACAAAGATGATTAAGGAAGTGGCGCATCTCCTGTATGAGGAAAGGCTGAGGGAGCCGGGTCTCTTTAGTTTGGAGAAGAGGAGACTGAGGGGTGATCTTATTAACGTTTACAGATATATAAAGAGTGAGTGTCACGAGGATGGAGCCAGGCTCTTCTCAGTGACAACTAATGGTAAGACAAGGGGTAATGGGTTCAAACTGGAACACAAGAAGTTCCACTTAAATTTGAGAAGAAACTTCCTCTCAGTGAGGGTAACGGAGCACTGGAACAGGCTGCCCAGGGAGGTCGTGGAGTCTCCTTCTCTGAAGACATTAAAAACCCGCCTGTACACATTCCTGTGTAACCTCATCTGGGTGTTCCTGCTCCGGCAGGGGGATTGGACTGGATGATCTTTCGAGGTCCCTTCCAATCCCTGACATTCTGTGATTCTGTGATTCTGTCTGTAATGCTCATCTTCTAATTAATGCTGCTGACAGAAACAGACCAGTGCAGCCCTGGGCACTGCACATAGTGATGCTCATCTGAGGACTGAGCTTGAAATCCCTGTAATCTCTGATAGGCAGAGCTCCCAGGGATGGAGGCAGGAGGCAAAGCCCTGCCTGCTGCTGGCCTGGCAGAGGTGCAGCCCCTGCTCTCCAAGCGTGCAAACAGGCAGAGCCCAGTGCTGCACCAGACTGGGTTGCAGCTGGGTGAGAGAACCTAGCCCCAGAAATGGGCTAAACAGTATGAGTTTTGGCCAATGACCACCATTAGACTGACAACCTGTGTATTCCAGAGCCAGCCAGTTTAGCCACTTGAATGCAAGCACCTTTCCAGTGATGCTCATTTTGCCTTTTGTCGAAGGGAGATGAGTATGGGTAGAAATGTGGAGAGGAAAAAGCTTCAGAGCAAATGCTCAGCTGAAATTTTTAACCCCTTTTCAAAGTGAGCTGGGATTCGAGGGGCCCACCAGAGCCCTTGGTGTGCTGGGGAAGCATCCTGCCCGAGCACAGGGCAGAGCTGATAGTGACACTTGCTGACACAGTTTGCCCAGTGACAGGGAGATGCCGTGATTTGAAGAGACAGACTTTGGTACCTCTGTGCAGGGAGGAAGGAGAGGAGACACCACTTAGAGGCACTCTGGAGGAGGATATAGTGACAAAACCTGAGCTTCTCCTTGTGTGTTAAATCTGCTGAGTGCATCCTGATGGTCTCCAGCCCACTGCCCACCACTGGAGTGAAAGGAGATGTGCTGCATGTGCCTGGGCTTGGGTTTGTTTCTGCTCCTCCGTATTGCATGGAGGCTTCCATTGGCAATCCAAGTTTATTTATTAGACCATTGAAGAGCCATGAAAAATGAGGCCACAGCCAGAGAGCAGTGAAGGGCCATGGCCACCCCACTGCCCACACCCCCACAGTCCTGACCAGCTGGCCAGCGCAACAGGTCTGCACCAGGTGTCCACCACATCATTGAACCATGGGTGCTGCCAGAGTTAATATGAAATGGATAAAAAGAAGAGCTATAAGCATGGGCCACTGTCTGATAGGACTGAATGATGGCTGGTTGCTACAGGCAAGTCTGATGTCCAGAAGTAGTCCCAAGAATCGAGCTGGACCAAAATTTGAAAATTAAAAGTATCTTTGAAAATAGGGAAAACAGAGATCAGCAATATGGAGTCACTGGTGATAGAAGACAGAGACTTCATTCACAAGTGAAGATCACGCCACATCAGTGCTGCTACCTGATGCCTCTGGGGAGCTTTCCAGGACAGTGAATGCAACTCCATTATCCGTTGGCAAAAAGTATGCGTTTAATGGAGAAAGACTAGGGAAAAGTCATATTTGACAATCTAAAAGTACGTACTAATATATATTAGATCTAGTCAAAGCATAAGGGAGCTCAGAGAGCACATAATGTGTGTGCTGGAGATTCAGAAGGAGATCAGTCAGGGTAATATTACAGACATTTATCTGTGCTGCTTTGATCAGATTTTCTTTTGATGTTTCCTGAGGCAAAAAACCATTCAACCAAAGAATTTCTCTCTGCATTTTGATACTTGTGCTTCTAAACAGAGTCATTAAATGAGCAGGCCCATGAAGTATAAGGAACGAACCTCAGCATCTGTCCATACATGTGTGTGAGTTATCCAGCATTTGCCATGCCCATACTTTCCTGGTTCTTCTCTAGCGTGGGTTTAAGGAGTGAAAAGACTTGTTCATCTCAACAGAGTTTAAAGTACTTCATTATGTTCTGTGTGGGCCAATCAGCAACTATCTCTGTCGAGTGCAAATACTATTAGATGGCCTGTCATCTAGCACAGGTACAGCAGTTTGGAATCATTCACGAGCCTAGAGAACAGCACTACTAACCTAAAAAAACCCAACAAACACCTTTTTAGAAGGCAATGGAGGACTCTTTGAGAGAAGTACATGCCTGGAGAGTCAACAGACCCTGGCTCTGCATTTCTGTCAGCCTTAGATGCACGTGTCTCTCATCAGTTATCATCAGAACACTGATTGTTGTAGCTTCAGAGTTAAGCAGAGTTAAGTACAGTTAAGCAGAATATTAAGTACTGGCACCAGTAGTGTACATAGATCCACAACTGGGATCAAAACGCTCACGGTGGAAGTAACACAGCATTTGGGTGATACTCTGGTTGTGATGGGTGCTATTCTCCACTTTCCCCAGAGCCATTTCTCATCTACCTAGACTTGTTTTGTGCCCATTGCTTGGCAAGTGTCACAGTGTTATGGCATAGTCTATGCTAGCACACAAACATTATAGCGGCCAGTAAGTTGCACAGAGTTATACCTATACAATGGCGTGTTGATTTTAAAGTTTATCTATTATCATGCAATATTAATAAGGCAGATTGGCCTGGCCACCAGCGACATGAAATACTGCTGTATCATCAGAGGAATGTGATTTACAAAATGTTGGTCTCCCGAGGAAAGCCTCAGAAGAAGGTATGTTGTATTTCTTTCATATTCTTAAGAAAAGTACATTATGGAATTTTTATTGCTTTAATATCCAATATTCTCTACTTTTTGGGCTCTACTATATTTAATTTTCTTTCATCATAAGTCTCCCTCTATTTGTATTTGTTATAAGAGTGTTAGGCAAGTTTAGTTCTTCACAAGAAGATGGTATCATTTTGAGTTAACAGGTCTTTATAGATTGAAATCACAAATTATGTACAAAGAATCCCACAGAAGCACATTAATCACAAAGCTGGAAAGCAAATAATTGGAGCAACACTTCTTACACATTTTTGGGAATATTCATATTACCTTGCTTTCACCATTTACCTTGGGCCAGCCAAAGAATAAGAGGGCTTGATGGATAATCAAAGTGTAAAAGGACTTTCATTCTGTGTAAGTGATGACACAGTAGAAGAGCAAAATAGGTTCTTTGCATCAGAATTTACCATGGAAGAAGAATCACCTCACATTGAATTGCTAATCAAGGTGATTTTAAACTAAGCTGACAGAATTAGTGATACTGAATCACCAGGGTCACAAAGTGTTTGTCCAAGAGTTGTACAGTAACTGCCACAAATTGTCCATTGTATCAGAGAAAGAAAAGGTGGCAAATATGTTCAGTGCTCTGGGTCTTTGAAGCAGCCAAGTCTGATTCCTTTATCAGAAAAAGACTCTATGAAAAAGATCAAATGAGGCATGGTGAGACCCGAGCTTCTCAAATTAATTCCAATAAACACTGATGAAAGAGACATGTATTTTTTCTTTCACATTCATGGTACACATTGTACAAAATACCTAATACTAATACAAATCTAGTGCAGTTGTTATATATTAGAACATTGCATAAATGTCATCAGTAGGAATCTCTTCTCTAATTTTCATATTACAATAATTCCTTAAGCATTTAGTGTTGCTTTGAAGGAAACCAAGAGCAAATGAAACCCCAGAACCCATTGACACTAATGGAGCAGGACAAGACCCATAATTCCTATAGACTTGCTGAATGCAAAAGCATTTCTTAGAGGTCCATTGCTGTTCCGTAGAGCTGGGTCTCAAGACAAGTCTCAACTTTTTCCAGACAAGTATAACTTAAATTTTATCAGGAAATTTCAGGTTTGGTTTCTGCTTCCATCTCCCAGATTCTGGATTTTCGTAGCTCTTTATTGCTCTCTGTATGTTAGATCCCCTTTCTAGATATTTGGTTCCTCAGTCCACTCTCTGGTGGAGTTTCTGCCTTTGGCTGAGTGTTCTTGGCTTTGGCCAAGCTTCTCATCTGCACAGGAGTTATCAGGCCACAATCAACTAAATAGACTGTCTTCTTCAATTTTGGTGACTAATACAGTGGTTTCCAAAAGCAAACTGAAGCACTTTGGAGCTAAAGTTAAAGAGCTGAGAAGCTGAGATAGTGCCAGGGATGTGTGTGACAGGTAAGAATAACAACACTTATTTTTTGTTTACTTTCATCTTCAGCATTTTTTTTTTTCATATTAAGTCTTTTCTACAAAGTCTTAAAAGTATTTAAACCCTAATAGAATAGAACCCCTATGGAGTAATTATTATCACTTCTCGAGATATCTTATAATTCACTGTTATCTCTTCCCTGGAGTACGATTTAATTACTGCCATATCGTATGCATTGTATTTTGTCTAATGTGACTGCAGCTGATGAGCAGGCATTGCTGAAAGCTGATAATGACTTAGGCATCTGAAATCTCACCTAAACTGAGGTTAGAAATCGGTGCTCCTGGTGATGATTAACTGATGTTTATTTCACAACTATAAATAAAGCTCTACTGCCTAATTGTCATTTTGCAGAATGTGTTTTCACCACATCTCTCAGATTTAGAATGACTAGTAGTTCTGTGGTTTTGGTTTTTTTTAGCGCAAGAAAGCAATTTGCAAAAGTTGTTGGATAGGAAGCAGCGTTTGTTACCTTAGTGGGCTATTTCAGCACAGATGTTTTTGGAAGATAAGCTTGTCACATGACTCCCAACCACCCCAAATGCACTTTGCAGACTGTAAGAACTGAGGTCTGAATATTTTTGGTGGGTAAATAATGTGAACTGCATTTGCAAGAATATTTACTGTACGCCACAAGTTTAATACCAAAGACATCAAAATAACTCAGTGGCCCTTGCTGCTGTTTGAACTTTAAGAAATGAAAGACTTGAGTAAGTGCTGCAGACATGGGTGACGTGATGTCTTAATCCAGTTGCCATTTGCCATTAGAAAACAAAAATCTTTGCTTGTCCTGATTATCCTCCTCTGGTTTTGAGAAGGTTTTATTTAGAATTCATCTTTCACCACTGTCACACATACCTGTATTCTTGGATATCACAAAGTCAAAACATTTCTGTTTTCCCTTATTCTGAAGGAAGAAAACCATACTGAAATCTCACAAATACAGAAATCATTGCTTCTGGTGGCCATAAACAAGTGCTTTAAGTATAGATGAGATCCACTACCGGGGAAAAGCTTCCATCTTACTAAATCTGAAGTGAATGTTTAGCATCTCTTCTTCATAATCCCAAAGGAGATGATACCTCTGCTCAAGGATATATTCCAACATGTTTTGCAAAGGTAAACAGAAAGTCATCACACATTCCAGTTCTCCTTTTGATGTTGACAGTAACTTCTCCTGGGGTCATTTTAAATTCATTAGTTGTAAAATTATAATGGTGTTATTTTTTCCCAAGAGGTTTTGTTAGAATGGGTAGAGTTTGCTTGGTGCTCACTGCAAGCGTACAGGCAAAATGAACACTTGCTCAGGAAATGAGCAGGTTTTGATGAGAGGGAAAATGGTGACAGAGCATAAGCAGCATCCAAGCTGTGCTTCTGCCTGACATTAAACAACACATGTTCGACGTTTCATGACAAACTGATACAGAGCAGAAAGTTATTGAACAAAATCCTCCTGTCTGAGAAACTTGCCAGGGTCATCATTGTGCCAGAAGTTGCATAGTAGAGATTTTAAGAAGCCGTATCATGATATCGTGTCATTGGCAGATATTTTAAGTGAAGAAAAGCGATGCTTCCCAGTGAGTTCTGTCACACTAAAAATTGCCTCTTCTGCAGTGTCCTGGTCAATATTGATACCCATTCACCTTAAGGGTCATTCTTGCTTATGAGGCAGAGAAGAGGAATGATTTTGCCAAGGCTGGGACAGCCGCAGCTGAGGCAGCGCAGGTGTGTTGCCCACCCTGGTACTCTGCCCCACAGACCAAGAGGAACTTCCTTCCTCTCCATGCCCTGGATCTGCATTACCAGACCATTGGCACCAGAATTAGTGTCTTGCAAGTTTGTTTGGCCAGGACATCCCATGGGGACGACCCTTCAGCTAGTTGGAAGTGACAGGCATTAGTGCCTCTGTAGATATCTGCTTCCCAAATGATTAGACTGCTTCAGTGCTCTCTTCCCACAGACATTCAGGTGCTTCTGTCAAATATGTTCAGATGCCTATTAACAAGAGGGAAGTTTAGAGATCTTTATTCTACCAGTATGCCATAGCACTGCCATTCCATCCCTATGTTTTTTCCTAAAAGAGAGGTAAGGTCCCAGGCACCAAGATGACCCAGAACACCACATTGCTCAGGAAGGGATGTTTGGCACCTTTCCCAAGAGAAAAGTTCACATCTGGTGCATTCGCCATGTCCCCAGGGCTGACATTTGCAGCTCTGGCTGCTCTGAGCCCCCTGGGTGGTGTAGACACCCCTCAACACATGAATAGACAGGTAAATGTGAATAAATGGTGGGGTATGGGTAAAGAAATCAGACAAGAAAATGACATTAAAAAGTGAAAAGATATTTGGAGGGTGGAGGTTTGGTTCCTTTCTGACACTGATTAAAGAAATGGAACATTCAGGTAGTGAGAGTTTGACACCTCCTTCACCCAGTTGTATCTGAAATCGTGTAACAAAAGGACCCTTTGGACACCTTCCCCAGTTCAGATTTTACACTTGGTCATGAAACTTCTTATTTTAAGTCCTGTGTAGATGGCCTTCACCAGCCCCATGCTGCCAATGGAGTTTGGCAGCCATGGGCTCCAGGTTTGCTTTGAGACCAGAGCCGGTTGCAAGCACAGCAGGCTCTGCCCCAAGCTCTGGTCACTCAGTGTTGAGCAACCATAAGGGGAAGAAATCCTGAGCGAAAATCTCAGGAAAGTCAATCTGCTCATGTGCCTCTATCCTATCCCCTCTGCCACTGATCCCAGAAGCAAAAGGACCAGGTCTAAAAACAGTGTGAGACAGGTGCTGTCATTCATGCTAGCAAGTAAGACTGTTGCATTCAGGGAAACACATGTGGTTATCTCTGAAAAGTGCATCGCTGGGACACTTCTGGAAGGCATGCTGGAGAGGTGAGATCTACCCACATCAACCTTGTTTTCCTCCAGCCTCATTGCTGGTACCAGAACTTCTAGTCCTGGTGAAATGAGATTAGTAGAAAAATATCTATATTTCAGTGAAGAAATGAGTTGCAGAGATTTCATGTGAAATGCATTGGAGCTCCTCCCGGGGCAGAACAAATGGGCAGTCATCCAGGCTCAGGGTGGAGCATCACCGTTGCTCCTCATCACCTCCATCACCTCCCTGCTTGCAGCTCTCTGAATAAATGCTTCCAACCTCAGATGAATTGAGAGTCTCACGTCAGTTACTGGTTTTAACTAAACCTTAGTCCCTAACACATAAAAATATGTAGCTTCATTTATATTTACTTGCCCTAAACCTATCTGACAAACAAACACAGGTTAAGAAACAGAATTTTCTCCTCTTGTTAATAGCCAGAATAGCATCCCATTTTAAATTGCATTTCAGCAAAACAATAGCCAAGTAAAACCAGCAAGGCAGTGGCTGTCTCAATGGCTTTGTCTGTACAAAGCCCAGCACAACAGGGCTCTGCTTTCAGCCAGCCCCTGAGCACTTCTGGGATAAACACGATAATAGGTGACTGAAACCTTTGCTTAGAAATATTTGTGAATAGCTCAGTAAGTGTCAGAAAGCTGCACATAAAACCTGCTGCTGCTGTGGAGGTAGACTGAACTCTGAGCAATTTTGACATTCACATTTACAGCAGACTTTTGGCATCCTCTCTCATTTATAAATGAATAAACCACATTCACCCATTTGAATCAAGCTGTTGTTTCATTATCTGTTAGCCCTGTCTCCTTTTCATGTTATGTTTTTTTCAGTGTGAAAAGTGATTACACAAAAGAAAGAAAGGATGGGGAAGCCTTAAATGCTATCATTGCCCAGGCACCCGCTTTCCTTCCCTGAGTAAACTCTAGAGCAGAGTGTATTCTTCACAAGAGAGGAGAAAGAAAATGGTGGTGAACTTGAAATGTTTGTAAAAAATGTCTATGCAACATATTTGTTAATAATTCCGGTGGAGAACAGCTGGAAGCACACAAGCAGGTGTTTGTACTCCAACACTGATCTGGTCCAGCTGCCTAATTACTACTTGTAATTAGCATAGCTAGAATATTATTGTTATCTATAAAATCAAATAAGCCAGCTCTCTCTCAATGCACAAATCATTTTCAATCATTTTTGTTTTCTCAGCAGGAGGCAGGGAGGGCTGAGGCTTTTGGGACCTCATCCACCTCATCTTCATGTGTCAGACTTGAAGACCTGGGCAAGTCACATAATATTTCTGCAGCTCTGCCTGTGCCTGCAGCCCCCTCACACATGGCAGCAGCTCAGCACAACTGCTGACTGCAGCCTCTGAGCAGTGAAGAGATGTTTGGGTGACAGTCACAGCATTTTCATCAGACCAGTCTGTAACACACTGATTTTTCTATTATCTGTCATGTTTGTGGTGCCTGCCTATGAGGAAAAGAAATAAGTGTTTGATTTTGCAATCTGTGTGCACCCATTGGGAGGTCTCGCCTGGCCTCTGGGCATCTCCCATCTCCAGGTGTTCCTCCAGCCTCTGGAAACACCAGAGCCCTCGGAACCCTCCAGAGTGGATTGCACCTGCAGAAACACTGGATTTAATTTACAGTTTTCTGTGGACTGCTCTGATTATCTTCATGCCTGTCATCAAGGCATCTGAATTCCTTTCAGCAAGCGCATGATAAAGTCAGCATTGGTCTTTCATGGGTTTCACTGTCTCCTTCTCTCTCTCATTTACCCCATTTCACTTTGTTTCCTGCGAGATAGATACCTGCTTTTCTGGAGGGCACTGTGCTACAATTTTCTAAATGCTTTCCCTCTCCAACTTTTCAGGTGACTTTGCCAAATTGCCGGCATCTGTACGGCCTTCCGTGAGAGGCTGATAAACATGAAGAAGTCAAAGCTGGCAGAAATGTCTTTGATTAGTTTTGGAGTGAGAAGTGCCATTTACACAGTACAACAGCTGGGTGAGAGCAGAAATTGGCCGTGACTTCATTTAAGAGTTTGAAGGGCAGAACTTGGAGTCAGACACTTGGAACTGTGAAATGCTGAGCATCTCACACAAGTGGCTGTTACCGACTGAGAGGTGAGACGGAGAAAGGGGGGAAAGGAGGGAGGGAAGCAGAGCGCGTGGGCTGGGAGCTGAGCAGAGCACAGGAGCTTCTGCCGAGGAGCCGCCTGAATGATGTGTTTGCGCTGTCTCATAATTAACACCTAGCGGTTTTTAAGCTGATAGTAGGCGCTTGTATCGATCAGGACAATTTGCTAATTCTATGTCTGTGTCAGCTATCTCACTCTAAAAATAGGATAAAACATTCACCAAAAGTGTAAAATTAATGTGCCTGAGCGCTCTGAATTTTTGCAGCCATTGTGATGTCTGGAGCACTCGTCAGAGCTCTAAATACACCCATCAAACCCCCTTTGCAGTGCCCTGGGATGTCAACTTCAGACCATCCAGCTGCCTCCAGAGGGGAGCACAAATCTGTAAGGGAAAGGGGATCTTGTGTCATCCCCATAATCCCTACATAAATGTTCCCCAGACCCTTGCTTTTTTACATGGTATCGAATACCTGTGTTTGGGCAACTGGATCAAGCCACTAATGTCTTAGATTAGAGCCATGTCATTATTGACAGTATGGAAGGGGTTTTCTTTAGGTCTTGCCCAACAGTCCTTGTAGGACAGACAGACAACGACATAAGCAGCTACAGGAGCTCCAGTGCCTGAGACAGCTCGCCAGTGCCCTGATCTCACTTAGCTCCCAATGCTTGGCTGGTCTTCTCTCACACTCACAGCTTTGCATCTCCTCATCAATAAGACACTGACGGAATATAGCTACAAGTAAAATAAATTAAGGAAACAAATCCTTAAAAGCTAAAAAAAAAATGTTTACAGGTTAAACCAAGGATACAAAATCTTTGCAGAGAAATTTGCATGAACTCTGAATTTATGGGCAAGACATTGACTTCAGTGGGACTTGGTTTACACACTTTCATTGATCAAAATACATTCTGCATGTGTTTTATTTCACTTGAAAGTGAGATCCGTTTTTTAAATATTAAGGGGGGAGTACATTTCCCCTGCCCCCTCTTTTTGATTCTTTGCTAAAGGAGAGCAGCCCAACCTGAAAATCAGGTGCTCAGGCTGAACATTCAAAATGGGTTTTCGAAGACTTGAATTGAATTACTTTGTAAAAGTTAATGTCTATTAGTGTATCTCAGGTGGAACTCCTCAAGAACAAGAGGCCTGATTAAAGAGGGAGTGAGCTTAGCAACGTTTCTGCAGCGTAAGTCAGGAGCAGCTATCATGGTCAGGCACAATAATCAGGCCTTCTGCATTAGAAATGCAGTTACAGCTAATCATGAATTGGAGAAATGGTAATAATTATCTAGCTCAGTTTGTCTGTTCT
This sequence comes from Nesoenas mayeri, assembly GCF_963082525.1. Lineage (NCBI taxonomy): Eukaryota > Metazoa > Chordata > Aves > Columbiformes > Columbidae > Nesoenas > Nesoenas mayeri. Next base: position 17,421,015 of record NC_137541.1, read on the forward strand.
AACCTTAGTCAAACACCAAAGTAGTAATTGCTGTTGTTCTTAGTTGAACGACAGCTCAACTCTAATTCCTACCAACATAATAGCCAAGAGACAATAATGGCAAAGAATTACAGACTTTGCTCAAATGTTGTCAGACTGAGCTGAAGCATCACACAATTGCACTATAGATGTAATACACACTGGAAATATTAAAAAAACCCAACTCAAACCAAACAAAAAAAAAAAAAGCAGACATTCTAAATAAAATCAATTAATAATTGACTGTCTTCATTTGCCCTTAATGTGTGAACCGATTTGAGGTAATTCTGCTTAAGTAACACTGTGGTAGCTTTAATTTGGATATCATAGCAAAATGTGTACTGTGAATGTTTGTCTAACCCTGTCCAGCACATTTCAGCTACACAGAAAGGAACTAAGTTGCCGTTTTTCATTTCTTTGTTATTTACTTTGGTAGTCATATATTTTAAATTTTAGGATGGCACAAATGACGTGGGTAAAACATTTAGAACCTTTTGCAATTACATCTATGAAGGCTAAGAAATGTATAATGATTCCTTATTGAGTGGGATTTTTAGCAGAGCATTTATAGCATAATAAAGGTTTCCTTTTTTCTTTTTTGGCTGTGTAATTGACTTGGCTCCTTATGGTGTTTGGCATACATGACATTAATTACATTTACAGATCATACTAAATTGTAAGGTGTTGCAAACCCCAGGATAGATGACAAAACAATAAAAAGGGACTTGCAGAATTTAGAGATATAAGTAGGCAATAAAATGAGATTCAGTCTGGAATAAAACAGGCAGGGAACAATGGAAGCAAAATACGGAAACTGTACAGCAATAAGCTACACAGAAAGCAGTAGTGACATTAAAGACCATAAAAAACCCAAACTGTTGGTTATGAGTTTATAAACTGTGGTTGTCATCTGGCTGTAAATGCCAGCCCTATAAGGATGTAGTTTCAGCGGAGACTTGAATCCATTCTGTGGGTATCAGTACAGATCTAACCTGAGTGCAGGTTCATTGATACTTGGGCAGTTATAATTCAACCTAAGATCTATCTCATTAATTGTGTTAATCTTTATTGCTGTGTACATCACTGCAGTGTCTTAAACATGCTGAATATAACCACTCCTCTTTCTGAAGTTGCCTACATAAAACAGGTACAAGAAATGATGACTGGGAACTGGGAAGGCCACCACAAATGAAGATCACATAAAGAAAATGAGAAGAAACATACACTATCATCAGTAGTACAAGACTAGTAGAAAGTTTCATGTCAGTGATATATACTGTTGCAAATGAGAATGTATACAAAAATGAAGGTGCCAGGCTCATAGCCTAGCAAGAGCAAATGCACGACAAAAACTTATGCAATGACAGTGGGAGCAGACAGCAGGGGTTTGCCAAGGGGAAGTCATACTTGGCCAATTTGATAACCTGTGATGAAATAACTGGCCTGGTAGAGGAGGGAAGAACATTAGATATTGTCTACCTGGACTTCAGTGAGACTTTGAACACTGTCTGCTGTAAGATCCTCCTAAAGAAGCTGATGAGGTATGGGCTGGATGAGCACAGCACAGTACTTAATCTCTGGGAAGATAATATTTGGTGGTCATACACACACTGCTATGGATATAACTTCAATACTCAGTCACAAGAGATGATCCATAGTTGGCTGACTATAAGATAATTCGGTTAAAACTTCTATTAAAAAAAGATGGGTTTGTATGTGTTTTGAATTTAAAATTTTAAATCACACAAATCAGCAAGAACAACACAATCTTTCTTTTCCAGGATATGAGGAACACAAATCAGTGAAGAAAAAGTCCTGCATTTATTCGAAGCACAACATCCAAGCAATTTTTAAGGATTATTCAAGTAATCTCAAATACATTCTCAATACATATAGGAAAGCAGGATCCATTCAGATTAGTGTATTTTGCTACTGTATCATTTTTCTCATACACAGATAGCTATCATCCCCATAAATGCTTGAAAATAATTTTATTTAAACCTGTGCATATCCAATTTCACCAAGCAGTTCAGCCCTCCGATAAACTTTATCCAACCTGCATTCCATATCTATTAAAGAAAGATTGTAATATATCCATCTTCGGGGGGGAAAATAGGTTTTACTTTGTACACTGTACCGCAAAGTGCTGTGAGTAAGTTTCTTCTGCTGATTGCAACTGCAGTACAGATGGATTTTCCATTCTGTATCCAAAGGACCTCATACCTCCAGGCTCGATCTGCTGTATTTGGGGAGATGGTGGCTGGCCAGGCTGACACCCTACTTAAATAAACACCCATCTTCTCAGCCTCTGTTGCTTCTGCAGCTTGTGCTGTAGGTTTCCAGCAACGGGCTTTGCTGTGGAGATCCCTGTTGGCTTTACATGCCCTTGGCCCAGCTCTGTGTCCTGCCCTGGAACTGCGGCAGTGCCCATGCCTGTACTGGGTGCCAAGATGCTCACTGAGCTGCTCCATGACTTGGGCTTTACACGTTGAGCAGACCCCGGGGAGCACCAAAGCCTCAGTAATATCATTGCTTCTTAAACAGCAGCCATTTATTGCTTGCTTTTCTCACTGCCTGGTATTTTAAAAAGCAGGAATGAGGTGAGCTATAGAGTTTTATAGCATTAAGTAAATGGAAAGACAGATTGATTTACTTTTCCTACAATACAATGTTTTAGTCTTTTTAAATCAGAATGAATTTCCCTCTTAACAACTGTTTTAAGTTGTCAAGCAGGAGTAGGGTAGGAAAGCCTTCTTCATAAAATTTAGATATTGAAATTATTATCTCTTTGTACTATCTGGCATATTTAATTAAATTGTTTATGAATAGTGGAAACATATAAATAGACCTCCTACCTGAAAGTCTTTGGATTGCCTTGCAAAATATAACTGCAGAATACACCAGAAACTAAAGTTATAAACCAAAATACGTGTAGAGCTGGAAAACACTTCAGCAAAATCCTGAACTTCCTCAGAACAGAAATCTCTAAACACACAAAATTGCACCTAGATTTACACTTATTCATGAGAGACATATTCACTGAGTTCCCATTTCTTTTGGAGTGGAGATGTAAAAACAAACAAATAAATAAAACAAACAAACAAAAAAACCCACCAAACAAACAAACAAACAAAAAAAACCCAAAAAACAAACAAACAAACAAAACCACCAAAAACCAAAAAAGAAACCCAACAAAACTACCAAGAAAGCTGACTTCTTAAAAACTGTTACAGGAGTGGCGCCTGTACAGCTCAGAGTGCCTCGGTGCTGTGCCCAGAAGAGAGTGTTGCCATTGCAGACCCCCAGGGGACAACCATGGTCCCGGTGGCCCCCACCACCAGACACCTCCAAGAGCCAGCGCAGCAACTTGGGCAGCCAGGAGAGCCAGAACTGGGCACATCCCAGCCTGGAAGGACATGAGGATACGTTACACCTTCCCACATCTGTGTGTTCACCACCTCTCTTCATAGTTTAACAAACCTGAAGGGGAGGGGTTTTTTTATTTTGTGAGATTTCTAACATAGCATCATGGAAAGCAGCATTGCAAGCTCTCTGAGAAGAGAGGGGCAGAGCAGTGTCAGGGGTGTTCAGGGCAGCACGTCTCTTGCAGGAACCAGGCAAAGGGCATTCAGTTGGGGTGAATTATATTCCAAACGCAAATGGTCTCACTGAAGGATGAGGACCTTCTCACGGCAGTGCTGTTGCTGAGATGTATGCATCAAACCTGACTGCAGAAAACCCTCCTCAGAGATTTGTCTGACTTAAGCCTCCCAGTGAACCTGCTGGGTTTTGTTCGTTCCCGGTTTCTATAAATGAAACTACTGCTCTTGCAATCGAAGACATGCGGGTGTCAGACAGTGTGTCTCATCTCTGCAGGGGGAACAGACAGACAAGAACAATCCTTAAGCGTTTGTGGAAATTATGTACATACATCATCCATGCGCCAGTGGGACAAAACACCTCACCTTCCTCCTTCCTGCAATTGCTCATACTAATGCTTCCCGAGACTGATGTTCACTGTAATTACCATTAAAGCGTCACCAACGTAAGAACAATTGAAAAGTGTACATGACCCTTCAAATAAAGACGGGTTGGAGATATAGCAGGACATTATGGAACTAATTTTCACAGAAAGAATTTAAAAAAAGTAATCTAGGAATATTTTTGCTACAAGACTGGACAGTGGCACGACATAAATCTTTGCTTTTGGTAAATAACCTGGAGCAAAATAGCAGAGCGGGCAAAGTGTGGACCGCCCATGTTTTGGTACATCACTGAGTTGTAATCACTTCACCCAGGCTGTTAAAGCCAGTCCTGCAGATTGCCACATCTCAGAATAGAGAACAGATCGCCATTATCAGCAGACAACTTTATTTTTTCAGAATTAGATTCTACATGGGTGAACAGAGAATAGCAGGAGGGGAAGACAGTCATTTTTACAGATGTCATTTTTGGAATATACCTGCTGACACTTCAATAGAGGTTTGAGGCAGTGCAGGCTTAATTTAAAGAAACAGCAAGTTCAACTCCCCTTTGAGGCTGGAAGTGGATTTGTTCATTTCATTAAGCAGCAGAGCTTGTTTGACAAGTAAGTGAAGTCTGTCTGCAGTAACAACTAATCAGGATTATCGTGTTCCCGGGGAGAAGATCCAGGTTGTGCTGAAAGCTATTTTCCTGGTGTTTGTGTCCACATGCACTTAAAGACATATGTTAGGTAATAGGCTGGACCTTTGAGACAACCCCATGGATGACAATAATGAGAAGTACTTTATTGCTTTGCCACACGTCAGACCCAGGGTAGGAATTACAGTTTTCTAAATCACAGTAGTTACCCTGCAGGGCAAAGAATAAGCGGAGCCACAGTGCGCTGCTGTTAAACACGCGGGTGGCACAGGGCAGGTCAGGGTTCAGCAGAGACAAAAGGCGTGAGGACAGTAGCTCTGCAGTGCGGAGAGACGCTGCCCTCGAAGCAAACCCAGAGAATACTGGATTAGGCACCGTTAATCATCCTACACCCTGTCTATGCTCCTGTGATACCCTGTGAGCAAGTCAGAGGGCAGCTGGGTAAGTAAGGAAGATTTTGCGTTTTGTGTGTGTGGGTCTGATTGTCCTTTCTCAGAGAGGATGGCCAAACACACAGTGGCTTTCTTGACCTTCCTCGAGTACCAAGTGGCTAAATCATCTCCTTCAAGCCAAACATGGGCTCAGCACAGGCTGGTGGATACAGAGGTGGATGGTTGGCAAAGCCTTGTGAAACCTTTTCCTGCGCTGCACAGCACCACTGGCCACACTGGATGTCAGAAATACGGACTGCTCTGTGCTATGGGTAGTTGTTGTGTATCCAGTCTAGTTCTCACTGCTGTGGGGGACATCACCACCTCTTCTGCACATTTTGTCTGTGCTTTTAACCCACAGCAGCTGCCTTTCTGCAGCACAGAGAGGTTACTTTCTGAAGATGCTGAAAGCACAGCCTGGACTATCCAGGCTTTATTCCAGCCCTGTGACTTCCTGGGGGCTGCTGGCTCCAACACTTTGTTCTTCCAGCTCAGGGCAGCCCTGATCATTAGCAGTGACAACATTATCTGTCAAGCATTTCTGCATCTCTTTCTCCAAGCAATTGCAGTTCCAGAAGGAGCAACTGTTTAAATTTGTGTTAGCTTCATGTTAGCTGCTGGGAGGTGAAAACCTACTGGCAATCTGGTTCTATTCCATCTTGATCACTTCCATGAATGCAGTTGGAGAGTAAATTTACATTAAAATATAGGGTATTGCACCACCCATTGATGCTGATTGCTCCTAGAAACTTGTCATGCTGTGTACATTTGAAATATAGTGTGTTTTTGATGAGAGCTGGGCCTTGCTCCTTGCTGGCAGCTCCAGTCACCCATGGATGCTGCGGGAAGTGCACCAGCCCCGGGGTTATCAATGCTGTGCACATCCCATCAAACAGTGACAACATCAGCCTTTCTGTGCACGTGTCTTAATGACTGCCACCAGCATGGTCCTGTGGCGGAATCTGGAAAACAGCTCTTTACTGTGAAAACTGGCACAAACTGGGACCCTTGTTCCCTCTCCTATCCATTCCTTGGTCTCATGGCATACTGGAATTCAATCACAGAATATTTTTGAGGACTGATAAAAACCTGGTAGCCAGATTTAATCCAAAACATAAGCTAAGGCAGGGAGAAAAAACACAGTTAGAATTTATATATATATATATATATATATATATATATATATATATAAGGGATGTATATATTTATAGATATATATAGGATTTATATATAGGATATAGGAGATAGATAGATAGATAAATATATATATAGTCTCTAGATCAGCAAAAAGTACATATGAAAAAGGCCACCTCTCAGAAGTGGAGGAAGAGCAGTCAAGTCAAGTATTCAAATTAAAATGCACAGTCACACTAGCAAAGCTAATTATAGGAGAGCTCCTGGCCATTATGGGTCACATGAGGAGTCCTGTACGTAAGGCATCCACTCTGCTAAACACAACCTGAAGGTTTTGAAGGGAAATAAAAATGACTTTAGTGAAAACTAAGGAGAAAAAAAAAGGGGGGGACTGAGAGTACAGTCTCCTCTTAACTAGATAGACCTGACAAGTTATGGTGAATTACAGGCTAGTTCATTTCCTGAACGAATGGTTATTATTTTCTGAGTGTCCATCTCGATGGATCATGAGGCTTTTCTCCAATGCTAATTTTTCTGTGGTAAAGATTAGGATGTATGCAGCGTTGGAAAGACTACAAAATGTGTATTTGACAAAAATCTTAGCATGAGAGCAGTTTCGTCTTAGTTCTCACCTATAGATTCACCTTTTCCACAACCTGTTAGGTAATATAATACAATGTTCAGGTTACTTTAATGCCAACCTTGCCAAAATTAAAGCAGTCGAACCACCACAGACTTTTCAGAGGAGGATATTTCCTTCTGTTCTAAGTATTTGAACATTTAAGATGTTCCTTTTAAGCACTTTTTAGCTGTAATTGATGCACTACTTTGGAGGAGTTGTTCACTGATGACCATAATGCTGGTTCTGATTCATCCAACATACAGTTTTGTTTACAAAAATGTTGCTGTCAACTAGTAGCTAGTATCTCAGATTCAGTGAAATTTGGATTGATATGGGTATGTGGAACTGAAGCCAGTGTTGAGATGCCGACAGAAGGTCTCTTCCTCCCAGTGCATGGGAAAGGGACACCCACTCCCATCCCCTGGGCCCTCCCCAGCCCTCGCCACTGCCAGGTACAACATATCCCACCAGCAGCATGGGTGTGTTGTGTGTGCGGGATTATTAATATTATATGCTGCACTGTAGACATCTTTCTCCAAAAAAAGATGGACATAGCAAATGTGACAGACAGATATTCCTCAAGTTGCTTCATGCATTGTGAGAAGGCTTTTGGGTTGCACACTGCTGAGTGAGATATAAGACCTGATATAGAGCAAAACAGATATTGAAATGTACTGTCTGTGAACACCCACATCAGATTTAATAACTGGAGAGTTTACAGAAAGCACAAGGAAGGGGGAATTTTGCCAAAGTAAATTCACTAAAATATGACATAAAGACTTTCCATGGGAAAGAATAACACTTCAATATTTTCCATCTGTAGAAATGGCTGAATTTTTATCCCATTCAAATTAGCGAACCCAAGTACCAAGGAACACCAGATCCCGACAGAATCCAGCCTTATGCCACATCACTTAGGAAAAGTAGTGGCCTTGCATTGCTGTCACTTCCAGCCCTACTCCAGGAGCTGTCTGCAAATTTCTGTCTATGCTGCACACTGAGGATGAGTCATGTTAAGGAGTTTCTTTTGGCATTCAGAAGTATTCAACACAACCAGGAGGAGAAGGGCCTCCAATAAGTCCGATTCAGAAGAGGCCCATGTGGGACCATACAGATGTTCGTCTTGTCGTGTACAGGTTCTGGCAGTTTGTAAGCAGGTATGACCCACGGGTGACAGTAATACAAAGGGTCTGTTTTGTAACATACTTTGAAGACATGACTTCCATGCATCCTGTCTTCAGCTTGTGTGTTACGGTCCCACGTCAATATTTTGTCCGTCTCTTTTCCAAAAAAAAAAACAATTTAAAAAAAAATAATAAAAATTAAAAAATCAAAGTTTATTTTCCTTCATTTGAAAGAATAATAAAAAGATATATTCTTTTTTGTCTTTAAACTCATCCTTACCTCCCACTTTAGAGGTGCTTGGGTCTCTTTTGTGCAGATGCTTTCCACAGTAGTCTGGTGCATCATGATCTAAGAGCCAGCATCCAAACAGAGATGAAAGGCTCATCTGCTTTAATCAGACCATCTCCCAAAATTGCAGCCCCATTCACTTTCTGGCAGAAGCAGCAGGGATCATGACGTGATCTGCAGCCAGTTCCCATTGCGTAGCACATGGCTAACCTAAGGGACTGCTGCAGAAAGCTGCAGCCTTCCTCCGCGACCTGCTTCATCCTGATGAAGAAGAGCTTGGGGGAAGGAGGGAAGGTCACCACGTTAACACAGATCAGTAGCTCTAAACGAGCTGGAATTTGCAAGCAGTGTTGTAGATTTTGGGGTGTCAATCAGCAACAAGATGGAAAACAGACACCAGGAAATTAATATTGAGGAGATTAACTGAGGATGTTTCCACCTCTGATCTTTTCAGAAAAAAATTAAAGTACAGTAGGAAGAGGTAGTAAAGTGATGTATTTCAAAAGTTGGATTCTACCCGGCTATTCATAAAAAGATAACGTCTATGGTTTTCATATATTTTTTCCTTACATATTTATTCATAATTTTTATCTTACTGTACTGAATGAGAGGAGAAGATGAACATGATACCAGCTGTGCACAGAGCACTTAAAAAATGTTGCTTACCTGAAGAAAAAAAATAGCTATCCTTCAGTCTGCTTTGTATTTGTTTAGCACTCTGGAGCCCAGGTCCTGACTGCAGTTTCTATGTAATTTTGTTCTGGTTATTACTATTATTGTATTCATTGAAATTATTAATAGTAACTACACAGAATCATCCCAGGTTGTTTTCATCTCAATTCTGCCATAAACCATCCTGAATTCCACAGGGTATTTGTGTTGCCCGTTTTTAACACAATTAGTTTCATTTCCAAAATTTGGATCTGGAACTACTTCCACATTAAAAGTAGGCCTATTAAGAAATGGGAATCAGGTGTTGTTATCAATTCATGTACATATATTTTTTTTCAAATTAAATGCATCATTTATATATTCATAGATAGAATTTTCTACCAAAATATTACAAGCAGCATCTACAGAATCCTTAAACATGTTGTTATGCATAAAGAGCTCTTACCATGCAATGACACTGAATGTTCTGGGTACCAACAGAAAGCATCTTGCCCATGACACCTGACTGTCATGCTGTCGTGAAAAATATCTGCATGGTACTATGAATATATTTATGCGTGGTTTATTTTAGGAGCTAGGGTGACAAACTGATGTTCTCATTTTACACTCTAAAATGAGGAGTTCTGTGCTTTAAGAAAACAAAGAGAGGAAAATATTTTTATATCCCATACAGCATTGCTTCCGTTTTATAAGCAAAATGTGTTTATTTTTCCTTGCAGTTCTATGGACCCCAGGAAAATCTTTTAACCTTGTAGCTCTTTACAGTATTGCACATTAAAGCTGTCAGAAACCAAACTAATTAAAATGAAAAGCTGCTCACTTCTCTTTCTGTCTAAGGTTAAAAAAAATACAATTACTGGTGAAATTAGGGCACTGAGCAGAATCTAAAACTATGTGCAGCCTAGAAACATTATGAATATGAAATCTTTATTGTACAAATTATAGCTTGCACGCAGACCTGGGCGCCAACCTACCTAGGAAGATGATGACGAATTATAAAGAACTTCAAGGAGAAAAAAATGCCAAACATAAGGGCTATAGCAGATGATTCACAGAGAAACACTGTTAGAGCTAAATATTTTAAGATGCCCCACACAGTGTCCAGAACTGCTATAACTGTCTACATGTGCTTGAAAGGTACAAACAATGAGGCATTAGGAAGATTGTTTAGAGCTCTTCTGAGGGATATAATTGCATATAAAGGTAGGAAACTGAGCAAACAGAGATTTGAGTTGACTATCTAGCCAAAATTTTAACAAGGACGTCTAATAGACTGCGAAATACCTTCCCAAGAAAAGTGTTAGAAGTCAAATCCCTAAAATGATTTAAAGCAGACCAGGCACATCACATGGTAGTATAATGGACGGAGAATATAGAAGCAGTTCGCTGTGTAATTCTAGGTTTTGGTTTACATTATCCCTCTGCTCCTGACCTATTTTGGATGCCTCCCTTGCTGTGGCCGTGCTGTGGGTGCAGCACCCGCTGCCGGCCCTGAGCTTCACCCTGCCCCACCGTTGGGGAAGGGGAGGCACATCAAATGTACCGGCCAAAGAAGATGACTCTATTGCTTAAGCTGATTGAGTGGAATACATGTAAGGGGAGCCTGTGCACCTCACTGTAGGCTGAGCATTGGTAGCGTAGTCCTTACACTGCCAAGTAGAGTTGTGCCCGAGAGGTGCTGAGGATTTGGCCCCCCCAGCTCAGCAGATACTTTGTGGCTGATGGACACGCCTCGGCCGTCAGCTGTGCCGCTGTGGCTTCTGCTTTCTTCTTATTGTCTCCCCCACCTATTAACATGGGGTTACATATGCACAAAGCAAACAACAAGGCTCATGAAATCAGTATAAAAATGTCAATCTAAAGTTTACCAGGAATTCTCTGTGTTAATACTTCCTGTGCTCCATTCTTGCAGTCTACTGCACAGAACGTTTTTCAGTGGAAATACATGGTGAGATATTGCATGCATTGCATGTTACATAAATAAGTTTGTATTTGTGAATGCCCCAAGGATTTGGTTATACCTATTCCTAGATGGCATTTTTTTTTCCCCAAGAATGTTCTTTCCATTGAAATGTACAGGACAGAGGGGGAAAGATTTGGAGACAGAGCACTCTGGAATCCTCCATCAGTTAAACAGGACATCTGCTGGAACAGTGGCATTAGCAGCAGCAGTAACAGTGCAAATAGATCTTTGCAATAAACGGAAATTATGAATCTATGGTTAAGATACAGAGTAAGGAGACCATGAGATGGACTCATGGTTTCCCCACAGGTTATTCAGTAAGTTTTTGTGTTAATTTCTTATTTCCTTCTAATTTTGTGCTCTTTTATCTGTGAAACAGAGTAGCAATATATATTTGCTGTATGAGCGTGACATGCATCTGCAGCAATTTCACAACTCTTTAAAACCCTCTGGCAATAAGGTTCTCAGCAGCACAGGCTGAAGAGCAGCACCAGCACTGGCTGGCAGCACTGGTGTGATGCTGGACCTGGCAAATCATGCTGGGAAGTAAATTTTCATCCTTGAAAGCAGCAGGATACACCTGGCAAGAGGTGTTTAGCCAACAAAAATTTGATCTGGCTGAGTTAGCTGACATGCAGCTAAAAAAGACATGAACAAAAAAATGTAGTAAGTACTTAGTCTTGAACCTTAGGATAATCTTTGTCATACAAAGTACTTATCTCCTTTCACACTAACTATTTTGATCTAAGCTTGATAAAAACATGATGTGTCAAATTTGAAACAGAACAGCCAAATAAATCGGTGACAGCAGCTATGAAAAGCAGGCAGTATGACTGGGTTTTATTATGAACCTCCAACCACAAGGCCTGATCAATTTTGTCTAAAATCAGGAATACAAACCTAACTTTCAAGTCACTCATAAGAATGGACTTCCTCCTGACTTGGTCAGCCAGAAAATGTGTAGGAATGCTGAGACCTTCTCTACAGATGATCAATACTTGATAAATATGCACAGACATTAGAAATAATTGCCTAGGCTCTAGTGTGCCATTATGTATTTGTAAAACTAGCTATAGGAAACATAAACCAGTGGGAGAACAGATTAAGGAGAACATTATAATGAAAAGCAGTCTGTTCACATAGATAAAGCAAAGGTACCAAGGGCTGGGCTATACTTACACGTGCAAGATGTCTGGAGAAATGACTGTTCAATATTATATTCTACATGTTTACTTATTTAATATTATAACAACTTAGTAGCTTCATTACCCTAAGTTAAAAACCTAGATGTATTCTATACGCATTTAGCACCCAGAATAAAAGCTACCAGGAAAAGGAATTTCTCCCATTTCACCCCGACTATCGGTGGGAATCTGGCTCAGCCAATGAGTAAGAGAGACAGTGGGTATCCCAAGCTCTGCAGTGGAAGCACATACTAGGAGGGTAAACAAATAATAAATACAGCAATTGAGCTCTCTTGGGTGTGATTTGGGGCAGGGATTGTATTGTCCAGCCTCATGAAGTCCTGACCCACTGAAATCCTTTTGGCACTGCTGTAATGACTAATTAATAGTTATTCAAACCCTGCCTGACCGCTAAATCTATTAGCAAAAATTAGCAAAGTGACTGGAGGAAAAAGTGAGTGTTTTTAGAAATGAAAACCATTTTTTTGCTGAGTGCCCTGGGACCTGTGTGCTGAAGGGAGAGACCAAGCATTGGCTTGGTCATGGTTCTGCACCCCGTGAGTTCAGCATCACAGACGGAGTGACCCTGGGGACACAGGACATGGGGAGGGAAGACATGCTTCTCAACTGCTTCTGATCAGTCTGCCCAGAACTGTCCTCTGTTGAGGTTATATTTGTTGCCTCTCTCAGTTCTTCGAAATTCCATTGACAGAGCTCACACACAGACCTTTGAGTTGTGATACAGAGAGGTGCATTTTGGGATGGGGTGTTAAATTACAGTGATACATTATATTTGAATTTATCATACACCTTTGACCATTTTATCTGCTTCTGAAACAAAATCACCTAGCATTTAATTCAACAGTCCCCAAATTGGAACAGCTCCCTATAGTTAATATTTCTCCTTTCTCATTTCAGATGTGGGGTTTCTCCTAAAATGACACCTATGTGAGCTATTGGAAAGGTAAAAATCAGTGCTACTACAGTGACAAATTTTGCCTAGAAATGTCAGAGCTTTAATGCCTCATATATACTATATTGGGTATGACTAGAAATGGAAACCTTTATGCCAATGGAAAGGAAAAATGCCCAGTCTCCCAGATCTAGAAGGCTTTGAGATGTCTGACCATTAAAGTATGAGTTATTTCAAAGCATATAAAACCTATTTTTGAAATGTTACGGCCACTTCTGGGCTCAAAATATCCAGACTAGTATTCATGAAATCTGTTGGCTTTTGAGAGGGGAAGATATGAAAAATATACCTTCTAGACCATCAAAATCTCTCCAAAACTTTCTAAGTAGGTTGTTTAAAGTTTGCTTTCTCATTGGTTGGTTGTTTCACTGTAACAAGCTCATGGACTGACTTAGTTCTCACAATCACAGGAACAAAACTGAGGAGGAATGTCCTGATTTTTGCCTGAAGCAAAGAAATAACAGAAGATGCACTGATGTTGCTTCCCCAGATAGCCCAAAATTGCTGAGCTGTTCTTCTAGACTTCCCAAATATGCATTCTGTATAAAGTGGAACAGCCCATAATGCTCTAGAATTAAATTCCAATTTTTGTATTTTGAGTATAGTTTGGCTCAGGTTTATTAGGAAAAAGGAAGGAAGGAAGATAAGGGAATATTGCCCTTCCATCAGCACCAGCACACGTGCCTCTTCCCCAGTTAGATCATGGTGAATTTCTACTTGCATAAACATGGGCAAACTTGCAGTAAAGATCTGCATGTCTCAGTGCTTTCCAGAATTCATCAGTAAGCACTAGCAGTAGATAGCAGCTGGAACAAGTAGAAAATATTTCACAATGGTGTATGTTAGTATCAACTACAGATGAATTAATCAGCTGGTGAGGTATTGCTTGGTTTTTTCCCAATAATGTGACATTTTAACTTGCCAGTGTCTTGCTACCAACCTCCTTATGAGTGTATGGCCATTTCTTGTTCTTACGATCTTGCTCCACATCAGGAATATTGTTCCAGGATCTTTGAAATATGGTGTGTTTTCTTTCTTCCACAGAACAACTTTATTTCTATGTCTTCCCTGTGCCCAGCAGCAAAAATTAGGTCAGTTCCTTCTATACACTGAGGGCAAACTAATGCGATATTAAACAAAATTCATACACCAAAGAAAAATGGGAAAACATAACTGTACATGGTGACAGACCGTTATGTTGTGATTTATCTGGAATAGAACCATCAAGCCAGTCTGCCTTGCAGTATCATACCACAGCAGCTGTCAGCTCACCCTGTCTGCCTCTGCTGCTTAATCAAGCACGAGTCAGTGAGACCATTTGGATGGTTAAGGCACAGAAATGACTGTGTGAAGATCAGAGGAGCACATCAGGCCTAAAGGGCTTGGACAGGGATGCACCCTGATGCCTTTTTGGATGCAACCCCCGGCTACCTCTGCTGCAGAACCATCACTTCACCTTAGTGACAAGCGTCTACCCCATGTAACTCCTCACTTTCAAAGGTAGTCTTTTGTGACAGAGAGAGGCTGTCTATAATGGCACTTCTGCTGCACATTGCTGCACTTTACATGTCTTCCCAGATATTTGTGATGTCCCAAATGACAGGTGTGTGTCCTAATGAGTTCTACCAGGGGCATGAATTAGTGGATGAGGAAGCCCACAGCAGTGGAAGCATCTGGTAGGAAGAAAAAACACTGTCTTGTACTCTGTCAAGTGTAATTAGAGTTGCCGGTTGTCATTGCTGCTAGCATTTCATTAAGTAAGCTTCTCTGATGAGAAACTATCTGACAAAAGTCAAAGCCACATAAACTTATGAACAACATAATTAGAAAATAGTCTTATTATTGAACAACCATGTTGGAGTCCAATATGCTCTGACCATCTTCTTTTAGATATGCCACAGGTGGAGGGTGTAATGCTTCGTGTCAAAGTTAGGTATTTGAAGATGTTTCTGGAATTTCTGATTTAGTAGAGTGATACAAAATATATTGAAAACACAATACAAATGTAAACTGCATTTAGCAAAATATAGCAATTGCTATACACAGTTCAATCAGAATACCAATGTAATTCCCATTACCAGTCTCTATAGTCTGCTCACTGTCATGATGGGAGACGTTCCCAGTCACCGAGAAGGGATGTGTGGGCTGAAGCCAGTTCAAAGCCATTGCTCTCTTTGAAATGCTTATGCTAGATGTCTAGTTTGTATACCCTGTGTGAGCCTTTTTCCACTGGTGGGGCCTGTTGATCAGTCTCAAGCCTTGTTCAAGCCATCAGCCTTATTAAAGAAGAGGAAAGGACTTCAGCAAGTTGCAAAAAAGTCACATTAAAAATGCACTCAGAATAATTTGCTTTCAACAGCAAGTATTGGGGGAGGTTGGCGATAAGTGTTCTGCAGTCTAATTAAGAAGGATAAACATTTGTTGTCTTTAATTGTGTCTGGCAACATATTTAATTTCCCCCTCCCAGAGCGCAGCACAGAGGGGCCCTCGCAATCCGCACCCCGGCATCCTCTGAAGAGCTCACGCTGGGAGAGGAGCAGCGCAACACATCCAGCTGCTGCAAACTGCATCTCAGCTGCTGTTTTAAATGATTCTAGTATCATAATCCTTCCTTTAATTAATTATATGTGTTGCTTTGTTATTACAATAGTGTCTCATTTTATATTTTTTTCCATGACCTGCCACTTGAAAGTGTTTAGAAAAAAAAAACCACAACAAAACGAAACAAACAAGCAAACAAAAAAACCAACCCAACCTGAAAAGAAAATATTATATGTTTTCTTGACTAATTTAAATGGCAATTCTCACAAAACACAGCTCACAGCTGGACACCTGTATGCCCAGTACAGACTATGTCCAATGAGGTGCTTGTATTCATTTTGAGAAGTGGCTTGAACAGCCAGTGGGAGACAGAAAGCATAAACAAAAACCTTTGAGCACAGGGTTTAAGGAAGGGGAACAAATTAAAAAGATGCTTTGAAAGCAATGGCTGTGGAGAAAATGTGCATTAGCCAGACACAAACTGTACTCAAGTAATAGACTCCCATAATAATCACAGAAAACAGCAGCACTCCACACCCACGTGAAGCTGCGGGAAGTAACACCGACATCTGGTTTGTGAGGTCAAAACATGCACATGAAATGGTTTTTTAAGAACAGGAACAGAGTAGTGAAAATTGATGAGCTGAAATGACATAATATATCCTAAAACAAGGAGTAAAATCCTGACCCTTTTGCCTTTAAGTGGCCAAGTCCCCTCAAGACATCATAGCCTGTCACGGAAAGAATTATTTGCCCAATTTATAAGACCTCACAGAATCAATAAAAGCCTGTGATATTTGTAATATTTTTGAGAGCCTATAATTCTGCTGTGCTCCTCCTAAGGGCAGACTTTGTCCCAGGTGGGGTACGTGCCAGGCTGACGCTGGTACCTTCCTATGGTACAGCTGGGGCTGGCAGCACCTCTGAGCTGCACCCTTCGGCCTCATGCTGCTCTTTGAGCTATGGGCAAGTTTCCGCAGCCATTCCATCAAGCCATATTGGCAGTGAAAAAAACAACACAAGCATTCTACTCTGTACATGAATTGCTTTTTAAAGTAATATAAGAAAATGAATACACTAGTAAAGACTGTCTTCTCTGGAATAAAAGACAAAGAGGCCTAAGTATATTGAGAGTATTATTCATTGTGTATGGACCCAGTGACTGAGTTTCATCTGCCTTAGTTTAGGTTCCTAAAGTAGACTAAACTTCTCCCTCTGGGCATGACCCTACAATTAGTTCCGATGCGACTGCTGACCCCCCAGATATCTCAGCACTCATTTCAGGCAGCTCAGACCCATTTAGGCTCATTTGCCCGCCAGCACCCTCGTGCCCAAGAGGCCACCACAGGAGGTCCCGCCCATCACCCACACTCTCCCCACTGCCTATCCCCAGCCCCATGCACAGATCTGCTCCTCCCCACCACGAGTGCCCAACAGGCAGCAGAGGGGCACAGCGTGATGGAAGAGGGGTTGACCACAGACCTGAAAGTCGAGCTGCAGTTGTCCTCTGTTGGAAAGCCCATTGATATTGACTCTAGCCAGCAGCCATATGTTTTGTCTGAAAACCTGTAAAAACCTTAGAGTCACCCTCCTTAACAGTATCATTATTTTTTGCTTTGTCATTGTTCACCATTCTGGTTTTGGGGGTTGGTTTTTCTTTTTTGTTTAGATGCTGGCATGAGAAGATGGCAATAACATAGTCTTATGTATTTAATAACATTTTGTAGATGATTTATTTCATGTACATTATTTACTTCTAGTTCAAAGAATATATTCATTATTTAGCGTGGCAAGAATTGAGTGTCAAAATGCCTGTGGTAAGCATGAATTATAGATTGATCTGGATATATCCAGATTTTGTCCTTATGAGTTGCGCTTTTAAGACTTTCCCTCAGTGAGTTGTTTGTCAATACGATCCTGATTCACATCAGTAATCAACTATCAGTGCAGGTCGATGCTCTCCCAAGTGACAGGGCATCTTGCCTTCTGTTCTGTGGTCCTACTTTCCTTGCTCCAGCATCAGGGACCAGCTCTATCCAGGAATATATGTGCTACCTGTACAGGGGTCATGGCCATGCACAATAGCCACCAATGGTCTCATTGCTCTGGGAAGTGCAGCACTAAAGCTCGTGCTCTGTGCTGACTACTGGGAGGGGGGCTGCTGTCGTCACTCTCTGCTGAGAAGGTGTAGGGGCTCTCACAGATGTTGCAGAGTCCTGCCAGTGCAGGGGTCCCCTGGCAGCCTACCCAAGTGTAGGGGAAGCTGGCTGGTAGAAATTTGGCAGAGGTGGGAGATGTTTTACCTCTTGGAGAGACAAGCTGCTGGTCAGTGAGGCATGTCTTGCCCTTGTGCCACGCAGAAGCTCTATAGCTCCTGCTGAATTTGTAATTTCTCCATCTGTTGCTCTCCTGTGTGCTCTGTGACTCCCTCCAGCAGTTGTCAGACCACACCTGGAGTACCATGTCCACTTCTGCTCCCCACAATTCATCAAAGATGTGAACAGACTGGAGAGGATCCCAAGGAGGGCCATGAAGATGATGAAAGGTCTGGAGAACCTGCCTTTTGAGGAACAACTGAAGGAGTTAGTTTTTTTCTCCCCAGAGAAGGCTCGTGAGGGATCTCATCACAGTATTCCAGTACTTCAAGGGCAGCTACAAAGAGGATGAAGGTTCTCTCTTCACTTGGAGAAGACAGGAAGCAACAGGTACAAGCTTCACCAGGAGAGGCTTCAGCTCAACATATGAAATAAATTTTTTACAGTGAGAACAATAATTCACTGTAACAACCTTCCCAGGGACATGGTAAAGTCCCTATCACTGAAGGTTTTCAAGATGTGATTGGACAGGATGACAGATAATCTCATAGGCTCCCTTTCCCAAAAAAGGCTGGATCAGATGATCTTTCAAGGTCACTTCCAACCTGAGCTGTTCTATGACTCTATGGTGATTGTCCTGTACAACAACAGCTTTTCCAGACAAAGTTCTGCTGTCTTGATGATGGGATCATAATCATATGCATTCGTGTCCTGCTTCAACTTTGAGTATAACCATCTAGCAGTTGTGTATGTATTTTCTCATAAGTGGTGAATGGTAAGGGAGTGTTGGCCAGGTGATGCAGCTGCTTCTGAGATGGTGGGACTGGTGAGAGCCGCAGAAAAACCAGATTAGCACTCCTTAAGAGGAGGCATTTTTCAAACCTAGGAAACCACACAGACTTTTAAACATCGGTTGCTTGATACAGCTCAAAGTAATTGCTCTGTTGCTGAAAAACAAAATTGTTCTCTAGGGATGATAGTGTTCTTTAGTTAAAATCCCAGCAAAATAAATAATTTACTTTTCTAGAAGAAAGCCAAAATGTCATTTAGAGCTGAGCAATCATTCTTTAAAGGCAGCACTTGACTGGTATGGCTACAGAAACAACAGTCTTCTCAGGAAGGAGCTTCTGTGGTTATTATCGTAATTCATGCAGGTCCAGCTGCCTTGCCAGCAGAATGCGGAACAGCTTTAATCACAGGTTTACACTAATGTGGCAGATATTTATTATAAGAACAGTGGTGTCAGCTGTGTCAGATGCTGTTAAAAAAACCCTCAAAAAACCTCAAAAGAAAGCTGGCAGATGGATTTTATAAAAAAACCACAAGAACTCCACAACAAAAACCACACAAAACAATCAAACAAAGAAAAAAAGAGTTTCCTCTGAAGGTGCTGAAGTAATTTAAGAAAAAAAAAATAAAAAGAGCAAAATTAAATTTAATTCAACTATTTGAATGAAAAATTGCAGCTGGGGAAGTCTCCTGGGGTTGCAAAGAAAATGATTATATTGTCAGGTGTGTCAAAGGAAGATTAGATGCAGACATTGTAATGGCAGGGGAGAAGCAGGGAAGATCCTTCCCCTCTGTTCTCTTCTGTTATAGCATCCCAGCAATGTCATCTCCCACTCGACGGGGCCAAGTGACATCCCCTGCCTGGTTTCTGCCACCCTCAGGCTTACACTGATGAGAACACTTGATTCCTCAGAAAGAGGGAAAATACTCAGAAATGGTAAGAAGTCACCTAATGACTTCATCTTCTGAGCCTGCTCCTAAAACAACAGCTCTGGGTGTGATGAAGGGACATGGGCTGGCACTGGCTGCCCCTGTGGGGCGGTGTGATGGGGGCCACATGGGGCTGTGCTTGGCTGTTGTGTCTCTCCTTGTCTCCTTGCCTTGGTGCTGAGGGTGGGATCACCTCACCCTCCAGGTGCTGGCAGGGACAGCCGGTGTCCGAGGGGCAGGACTATAGCGAGGACATCTCTCACAGGGAAATTCATCCTGTTCCTCTGTGTCTGCTGTACAAATCGTTAAGGCTAATGTGCATCGGGTGAAGGTGGGGCTAACCAGTTTGGCTTACACGATATATGCAGTCATAATCCATGCTAAAAGACTTAGCACATTAAAAGAGACAGGTAGGGAGATGATCAGACAGCCTGTGTTAATCTTAAATTACAAAAAAAATAATAACTCGTCTCCTTTGTTGTTTCTGTATTTTTAATGGCAAAATTAATATGGGGAAGCAGGAAAATGAAATAGGCTCATCACTTAGTGCCATGCATTAAATGTTATCATTCAAGAGTGTTGTACACAGAAGACAGCAAATATTGTAGTTATGTCAGGGATGATTCAATGTAACTGAAATAACTTGAGAACATAAGCTCTCCTTCACCACTGACAGAATAGCTAGACGTCTTTGATTTAGTTCATGCTGCTGTGCTGTGTCGCTCTGCTTTGTAAGTCTGCACTTTTTCTGTTAACTCCTCAATTCAACCTTACAATTGGGAATTCAGATAACACAGCCTTTCACTTCTGATCTTAGCTGAATACCAATGCCATAATTTTATGCTTCCTTGCTTTCTCTACTCCCTGACCTTTCATGTTTCTTGAGGGACATCTCATTTCCTCCAGCTTTCAAACACCTTAACACTTACTTCTTCATATTGGTGATACAATTAAGTACACATCCTTAATTGAGTTACAAGCAAATACATAGAATAATAACAGGGTGTTTATCTTTGTCAACCCTAGACAGGTAATTAAATAGTCTCCTTCACACTCTTCTAGGCAAACACAACCCTTTAAACTGATATGCCACCTTTACATAATGTCAATAGACCGTCCTCTCCTCTGTTTAGTTGGGCTTGTGTATTCAATAAAAAATGCAAATTTGCTTTACTCGAGACGCATCTGGAAATGAACCTAACCCTCCTACTAGTGTAGTTCCTCTGGTTCAGAGTATAATGAAGTAGAATGAAGTAGAAGTTACTTCTTTGCTAGAGCTGACAGAAAACAGCTCCAGAGGTCACACCAGGGATGCACAGCCTGTTCATAGTTTTGGTGAAATCCATCCTGATACGTGCTTGGATTAAGCACGTATATCAGCTAAGTGGAACAGCAGATCTTTACCTATGATAAACTGATGTGGCTGTGTTTAAAATCAAAGGAGTTGATTTTCATCAGCTGAGGATGTAGCTGACCTGCCACCTGTGTCTTGTCCCTTTGCCCTTCAGAAGAGGAGGAAACCCTCTGGTGTCCTGCATGGCACCTCCAAAGGCTCTGCGGAGAGTAGCTGAATTTCAAAACCTTTACATAAGGTTGTTGAAGAGGAATGGTGACATACCACAGGCTCTGAAAGTGCAGTCAGTTTGGATTTTGTAATCAACATGCCACCGGTCGAGCTTCCAGTACGCCCTGGGATACCCAACAGGCAGAGGTCTGGCTTTGGTTTACGCTTTGTCGTGTATCATTCCCCTGCTGTGCACCCCAGGGTGGAGGGATTGGTGCTTTCTCCTGCCACCTTTTTGATAGCACTGTATTTTCTATCATCATTTTCCACTGCAGACCCCAGGGATCTTAATACTCCCAAACTTAAAAGATGTCCATGTGCAGCACAGACTACACAGCCCTTTTGGCCATAGGAACAGCCATTTTCCTTTTTAAAGCTTATGGTTTCTCATGAAATCCAGTTACAAACATTAGGATGCCCTTCAATCAAGTGTGTGGATTATGGATCCCATTGTAAACAAGCCAGCTCATAGCAATAAATGCTATGAACATTTGCACTGAAATCACTCTATCCTATTTTCTGCAAAATTGCTTTTACACATATATCATTGGTCTGTTATACAGGAGAAAATACATAGAGCATAAATACTGACCTTTATATTGTCCATACTTGTACATGCTAAAGAAATCATTATTTTTTAAAGGCTTTCAATAAAGATGGCTGTTGGAAGGTTAAAAGAGGGAACAAATATCTTAGCAGCGCCACATAGTACTTCTGTTTCCTTGGAGATTCCTTTTAATGTAGAAATAAGTAAGAAAAGCTCACTGTTCAGAGTGACTTGCTTTTTTTAACCCAGTCTTTTAGACAGAAAATAACTATGAATACAACAGTGCCTTACCCCAACTGTGATGTTACGTAGCCTCATGTAAGTGATACTCGGCATTTATATGCTCCCTTGGAGAATATGCACTTATTTGTAATTTAATTCCATATAACGAATAATAATTTCCTATTGCAATTGTCATTCATTTATTATACATCAATATTTCCCCTTGATAAAAGGAGTTTTGAAGAATTTTCAAATAGGCAGAAAAGCAGTCACAAAACCACAAACCCAGAGCTGATTAGTATGGCTTGAATATACAGTAACGTAAAACACTTGGGTGCCCAAGGACGCATCCAGATGCCAAACATCTCTTCTCAGAAATATATACGTAAATCCCTAGTTTCAAGTGCAAATCTGCGTCCCAAAATCAAGCCGAAAAATTCCAGAAGAGAAATAACATAGAGAAGAACTTGAAAGCACATGTGCTGGAGCAGCAGTCAGCCAGACCAAGGGACTACCGAAGGTGGAGCAAAGGAGATCAAAGGAACAGAGAGAAATGTCATCGGGCCAGTACTACAGGTAACGTACCTGAACTCCAGATGGACCCACTGAAAGAAAGCAATAGGAATAGTAAGAGGTCAGGACAGTAATGAGGAAGGGAGGAAGAGAAAATCTGGCGGAGCTGAGGGCGTGTGTCGGGGTACGCTGGCTGAGCCAGGGGAAACGCTGGAGGAGAAGAGGAGCACCCACAAATGCTCTGCAGCCATAAACGGAGCAAACAGGGCTGAGCGCAAGAGCCAGGAACTGGCAGGGAGGGGAAAACCCACACCAGATCTTGTCACGTTTGCCCCAGCCTCCCATGTGCCATGTGGCACTGACTGGAAATGATACTTGATATGGTCTGTCCTTGCAGGCTATCACCTAACAGATACAGAAGCTTTTTTTCTTTATTTATGACATCCTTCCACTCTTGCTTAGAGCAGAGTACAGTGTACTCTTGTTCACTAAGAACTAGAACTACCTGAGACCTGTTGGAAACAAATATTTAAGCCACCCTTACTCATTGTGCACAACTCGGACAAATTCTTCTGAGCTAAGAAACTGGTACATGAACAGATTCTAAGGGTCCCAGCTGCTAAAATTTACAATTACTCTTTTCCCCTATTTGACCTATTTGACCCTATTTCCATCCTTTTCTAATGAAGACATTGTTCAAATTGTTCAGTTTGAGACAAAAAACAACTGTGCGGCATCTGTCACTGTTTGACCACCATGAATCCTGTAAAGGAAATTAAAAGCAAGAATTACCAGTGTTAAGTAACACATACTTTGAGTTGAGGCGTGCTGCTGCAGATCTCATCTGCAGAGAACCAGAGGTAATGGATTTGCCAGACCACCTTAAAAATGAATGCTGTGTTCTGAACTGTAGAGCTCTTTTCAGGAGAAACAATTTTCAGTAGAGGGAGCTGCAGGACCAAGCCAGACTTAAAACACTGAATCGCTGGTACTGCAGTAAGGCAGATAAAAATATTTACATTAACATGCAGAATTATTAAACAGTGTACCAGAGAGCTTATTATCATAAAATGATTTAAACTTTAGAACTCACCATTGCAGCTTAGGATGTGGAGAAAACAAGTGGCGTATGTAACTACATGTAAAGGCATGTTTGATGTTTCACTGAAAAATAATGTTCTGTTTTCCTGAATTATAGGCACTGATTTGTGATACAAAGACTCCAAAACCAAAACAAAGCTATATTTCTTTCCTTACTGAAAGTTAGTGGCAATATGCCCGATACAGTAACTGTAGACTGCAGGTTGAGAGATTCAATCAACGTGCACATCACAGAGCAACAGGCAGAGTTATCTGTGCTGTCTCCATCCTGCTGTATTTGTATGCAAAATGATCTACTTCTACGCAAAGGCAAATCTTGTGCGTGTGCAATTTTCTTTAGATGTGTCATTTTCAAGCGTTATCGTTTAGACTCAACATACACTGAGCCTTTTTTCTCGACACTTCTCTACCAACACTGTGCCCTTTACAGATGTTTAGCATCCCTCAGTGTTGGTGACCCGTCTCTGTACCAACACCACTGTGTCACCAGTGTCAGCCAAAATTGAAAAACTAAGACTTTGACAGGTGCCTGAACAGAAGAAAATTAAGTTACAACGAAATATCTGATGTTATTTACAGGTCTCAGACTACATCCAAGAACGTGTCTGAGATTTTTATTTAGAGTTCAGCATCTCTTCTGGTGGACCTGCATGAACAGGCCTTGAAAACACACTTTTGTCAGAATTCATCATGTCAAATTACTCCAAAATACAGGCGAAAACATGCTGCAACACTGGGACAGCACCAGGAGGGCTGCTCTTCACTCCCTCCTGACAGCTGCTTCATCGCAATGGGCCTCTCCATGCCACCACATCCATGCCACCTGGCATGTGACACAAACCCAAAGAACAAGACTCTGTTCCTCCATCTCAACTCTTCTGCACCACATAGGCCCTGCTGCCCTATATAAATGGTTCTAACATGGTAAACTCTCAGTATTGATATTCTTCCGATTCATCAGTAAGTTGTAACAAGCTGGTACTCACATGAGGAAAGGCAAAAGAGCAAATAGGAGGCTGGAGAGAACTTTAGGTAGGAGAGCCACCACACTGAGTACCCCAGCACATCTCAGGAGTCATGCTGCCTTAGCCATTTCTTAAACAAGGAAGGATGGCTAAGTGGCTGTAGACCACCACTCAAAGATCAGGCTTGCTGTGTCTTAGAGATCTGGGACCTGAATTAGGACCTCTCAGTTTCCTGGTATAGTATAATCACGCACAAGTTGTTAATTTTCAGACCTTTGGCCAAGAGCTGCCACAGGATCTGGAGTGTCAGTGCACTCTGTTCTCTCCTCTAATTTGTATAACCTGTTCTGTTTGTTCCTTGTTGATTGTTGCTCCCAGTGGCATTTCTGCATTCTGGAGGTGCGGCATTGACTTGTGTCAGAGCTGTCAATGAGACACACATCCTAACCTAAGGTTCTTTGCGAGGCACACTCCACAGCAGCGCTCCTGATGGCTACAGGCCACTTCTGCTCACCAGTGTTGGCTGCACAGCCATGGAGGACACATCTTTCTTCTGGTACATACCGGGGCTTCCCAGCACACATTTCACACAGAATCACACAGTGTTAGGGATTGGAAGTGACCTCAAAAGATCATCTAGTCCATATGAGAGGCAACACCTGCATGGCTATTAACACCACCTCCTCTTCTGCTAAAGTGTTTGTGGCCTTAGCTCAATGATAGCAGCAACCTCATTTCCTGACAGATATCTTCTGCTTGTACCTTCACACAGCCCCCAGCCCGTTGGTACTGCCATCAGTTCAATATCAATAGAAAAGACACTGCAGGGGTCATTGTGACCTGATGTGTGCTTTCCAGTCTTTACGAAGACAGCAGAGATGCGTTCCCACCTAAGTGGCTTTAGGAAAAACCTTAAAACCACAGGAACTGTAGATCCTTTCAGGCACTACCTTGCACTGAGAGCACAGGGAGGCATTTGTCGCTCCACAGGAAGCTCTGTCCAGCCCTGACAGGTGTATGCTGTGTCCTGGGACCACAAGGAATTCAAATACAGCCATATGAGCTTTTGAAAGGGTTCAGCATTCATTTCCTTAATCCCAACCCATGCCAAGCGGAGGAAGGGCTTCTGGTATCTCAGTAGCCTTTGTTGGAAGGCAGAAATCAGAAACCCTGGCAGAAATCAGTACAAACAGCAGCAACCTCTTGCATGTATAATGTCAGATGCATTGTGTCAAGCTCTTTCTGTGAGGGACAGGGTGAATGAACAACACTTTCCTCACCTCTTTTTTCCTCCTGCTCTAATGGAAAAAAAAGGAGCACAGTCTACTTCGGTAATAAATTCCTGCTTTGCTTTTTTTCACAGTAGTGTTACAGGACATATTTATCCCAGACTGGTGAAATTTCCTACAACAAATGAAGGCAGGGCAGACAGCCATGGCCTTCAGTCCCAACACTTTGGTAATTTACACAGGTGCAGCACAATGTTTTGTTGAGTGGGAGGGTGAGTGTGGACTGCTGAGTGTGCACAGCCACAGCTCCTGTGATATCCCTGCTCTCCTCACCCCCTTCTGCACTGGTCCATGCAGAGGAAGCATCACTCACTGCCTGCTGTTCCCACTGA
Organism: Nesoenas mayeri; assembly: GCF_963082525.1. Classification (NCBI taxonomy): domain Eukaryota; kingdom Metazoa; phylum Chordata; class Aves; order Columbiformes; family Columbidae; genus Nesoenas; species Nesoenas mayeri. The sequence continues at coordinate 17,447,156 of NC_137541.1, forward strand.
AACCACTCCAGGACGGACTCCCCTGAGCAGGGATGGCAGCAGCCCTGTGCTTCCTCCCGCCCTCAGCTTCCTCCATTCTGTAAACCCTTTCATGACTGTAAACCCTTTCATGTAGGAAAAAATACAAATTCTTTTGTTAGCTCTGTGCCCACACACAGAGAAGAACAAACAACACAATCTGTCCTTCTGATGAGGGAATACGCCTGTGTTTACTCTTTCTTTATCCTGCTACAAATGTGTTGAGGATTTTTTGAAGACTTTTACTAGGAAATTGCAACTAAAGCAATGCCTGAGTGCTCAGGTTTTGCCTGCTTTCCCTATAAAATTCCACCATTACAAGACAAAACAGAAATGACAGACTCCAACCACCTGAGAGCTACTTACTGAGTTGATTCTTGGGCTAGGGGCAGGGCAGCAGTGGAACCCTCAGAGAAATTATTTATCTGATAGGTATCGCTAAGGGGAAATATTTCCTCCCAATGCATTCATCAGAGCTTCAGAGAACATGCTGTGAAAACATGGTATCTTGGAACTACCAGTATCTGATTTGATTGAAGACTTTATGCAGATACCTATTCCTTTTTCAGAGTAACCCTGTCAACACCAGTCTATAGAGCCCCTTCTTCGGTGTAAACACAAACCAGCTTCAAGCAGTTTTTCTTGAAATCGATATGTGCTCAAATATTGTGGGTTTTTTCCTTCTCTGTCTGAATATTAATAATGTTCAGTCAAAGAAGAGAAAACTGAGAGGGACCACACACGCACACACAGGTAGGGAATTTCTCTGAAGGGAATGAGCCCTTCTCTGTGCCCACTGTGGACAGAGCAAGCGAGCTTAAGCACAGCAAGGGAGATTTAGCTAAACAAGTAATCAAAGTTTTCTAACTCTAAAAACCTTTAAGCAATCTGTTCTGGTGGCTGAATTGCTTTGCAGAATATGCATCACGGAGGGCTCGGAACAGGTCACACAAGCAGGTACTGCTGCAGGCTATCGGTTTCTCCGGAACGCTCCCTGCCGTGCCCACGTCTGCAGGGCAGACCCTTCACTGGTGTGAACGACTGTCCCACCTCCCGACCTTCAGCAGCACTGAAGTACTAACCCAGCATTTCTTCTTACTGCCCTGTCTCCCCTTTCCTAAAATACAGCTGCTAAATAGTAACATGAAAAGCAAATATTCTGCAGATTAAATTGAACAGCCATTCCAGAATACCACGTGTTGCTACAAGAAGTTGCTTTTACAGTTGTTCTTTAACACCTCTTCTAGTGATGCTGCTATTTCGGCAAAGTTTGGAAGCAGTGATACAGAACAGGACCCAATATTTCTTTCAGAAATATGTTTTCACAGCAGTAATAAAGCTTTTATTGTCTGCCAGTTGTTGAAAGTCAAACATCTAGCAATCTACTCAAACCTTTAGTGCCAGCTTTTCCGTGCAGTTAAAGTACACAACTGGGTAATGCTTTCCAGCAAAATAATAATAATTTTTTTAAAAAATCTGTATTTTCTTTTCCTATTTCTTATTTTTCTTCTTTTAAAAATTTGTTTTGCTGTTGTTCTCTTTCATCTTTTTCAGGATTTGGTCTCCATGGATTTTTTTAATTTGCATCACTTCTGTTATTTCTGTATTTTTCCTATATGTATAATTATTTTTCCTCTTCTATTTTTTCCTGTTCTACACTATTGAAGCAACACTAAACGCAAAAATTTAAACAGAAACAAAAAACAAAAACAAACAGACAAAACACAAAAACACCCCACACCAAAAACCCCCCCAAAACCCAAACCTTTTCATTTTATTGCTTTTCATTTTATTCCTATGAAATAAAGCACAAAGCTGCAGTTCAGGTGAACAGCTGCCAACAGGAGCAAGTTACCCTTCCAGACATGTAGGAGTCTTACAGGAGCAGACACCTTTTGAGAACCACCTCTTGTTGGTAATTTCAGTAGGTACATGTTAGGAATTGTTGCTAAATAGTAGGGAATGGAATAAAAAAAATTGTTAATCCTCTCATTGCAGAGGATTTGGAAGGCATGACTGATTGCAGAATGAGTGCCTCACTCCCTTCCAATTAACAGGACTAGTCACACATTCATTAAGAGCAGGCATAAGCCTTTGCAAGATGTATGTCATGTGCATGTCAGTGAACACGACAGAAGTCAGGGGACACTGTCACTTCATTATGGATAGGATTAATTTACTGAAACTTAAAACACCAGTTAGAATCTATTAAATTTACTTAACTATCCTGTTGAAAATTTGAAATAAGAGCAATGTGACTAATGAGAATAAAAATGATTAATCCCTATTACTCATTTACTTCATAGGGATTAAGGCAGGAGTTCAGGGAAATAACAGTGGAATTGCAAGCCAGAGGTTTCCAGGAAAATTTCTGATTCTGCATTCCAAATTCCTGTTTATGAAGAACCATCATTTTCTTATAAGAAGCCACCAGGTGCCTACCCAGCTTATCTGTCTCTCGGCAGCAGCAGCAGTAAGATGGGGGAGAAAATATGGTGAAAACCCCATGGGTCAAATAAGGACAGGGAGATCACTCAGCAATCGCAGTCAGGGGCAAAACAGACTCAACTTGGTGAAGATTAATTTATTGCCAATTAATGACAGAGAAGGACAGACAGAAATAAAACCAAAACTAAACTCACCTCTTCTGCTCAACCCTGGTTTCTGCCCAGGTCCAACTTCACTCCTGACTCTTCTGCCTCCTCTCTCCATTTCGATCCATGCAGGCAAATGGGAAATGGGGGTTGTGGTCAGTTCATAACACTTTGTCTCCCCCTACTACCTTCTCCTTCATGAACTTCACTCCCTTTGGTCCCCCATGGGCCACAGTTCCTGCCAGAAAATCTGCTTTTGCACGCTCTCCTCTCATCTGCAGCTCCTGCCAGGAAACTTGCTCCAGCATGGGTTCTCCATGAGCTGCAGCTTCCTTCAGGGAACCCCCACCTGCTCTGCCATGGGGTCCTCCATTGGCTACAGGGCAGGTAGCTCCTCCACCATGGATGTCCATGGGCTACAAGGAGACAACCTGCTTCACCATGGTCCTCTCCACAAGCTTCTCTGTGATGGTGCTTAGAGCATCTCCTCCTGCTTCTTCACTGACCTTGATGTCTGCAGGGCTGTTTCTCTCTTCCCTCACTCCTCTCTCAGAGCTGCTGTGCAGCATTTTTTCCCCTTTCTTGAACAGCATAGAAGTGCTACCAACATCACTGATGGGCTCAGCCTCAGCCAGCAGCAGGTTGGTCTCAGAGCCAGCTGGAACTGGCTCTGTCTGACATGGGGCAGCTTTTGGCATCTTCTCACAGAAGTCACCCCTGCAGCTCCCCAGCTATCGAGCTACTGGCCACACAAACCCAACACACACCCAAGGAAAGTCTCTTCAGTGATGAAAAGCATTTCTCCTGCTGCACACACGGTTCATCTACAACTGACATGTTTTATTTCTTACTGGCATATGTACTGCATCCATAGTAATTATTGCAATGAAATTCTAAAGACCCATCTATTTAATATCTACTATCTAGAATATATTATACATTTCATGCTTCTTAGAACACTAGTTTTGACTTTTTGCAGTTTAGGTTTTTCCATAATCAATAACTCTAAATACTTATATTATAACCAAGTTTCTTCTCCTCCCTTCAATTTTTATCTTGGTAGAGTCAGTTTTTTGTAGAAATCCAGCTTCACTGGTTGCTTTCCTTCAAATCTCAGTGTTTGCCCACACTCACACTTGCTACAAAGTTGTGGTCAACGCAAATGGAAGCTCACGGACTACTTCACCCGATTTCAATCTGTCCACATTGACTACACTGAGCCAATTACCTTTGTTTGGTAGAAATCTGACAATAGATATTTATCAAATCAACTTGTGAAAAGAAGAAAACCACCGTAATGTTGTACAATGTAATTTTATTTTTTCAATGAAATGCCCTAGCGTCATAAAACAGAACACGTTTTCTAATCTTGAAGCCAGCAAGATTGGGAAAAAAAGAAAAATCAAACTTGGTTTTCCTATACATAATTTCCATACTGAGACTACATTCAGAGAAAAAAACCTAAATTTAAAATGTAAGCAGACATTACTTATGCAGTTCTCACCTTAAAAATAAACTGGACATCATACAACTCACATATGGTGTTTTGCTAGTATAATATGCTACAAATAGAATTATTCAAATGCAACTATGCAGCTTTTCTATTGTGTTATGTTGCAACACCTTTGTTATTTTCTTCACACTTCATTACCATACTACAGAACAATCTTTTCTCCTTTTCCAGTGGCTCGTTTCTTGGAAAGGGGCATTCACTGAGCCTTTCTTTGGAAACACCAAGCACTCAGTTTCAGATGTTAAAAATATTCAAAGCATTTCAATATACACTCATAACAAGATTAAGCCTCCATTTTTCAAGTAAGGCTCTTGGGACTTGCTAATAAGCTCATGGAAAGAGCTGGTCAGTATTTACTCCTGTTCTCATTTATGAGAATGAGATCTGGACAGCTGTAATGCCTCAGAAATGCCCTCACCTGCTGGAGAGCTGAGGCTGCACCATCCGATCCTGCACAAGATTCACAGCACCTTGAAGCCTGGGTTGTCTCACAGTATTCATGGACAGATCAAAAGAACTGTAGAACTTCTTAAACAAATGACACGTTCAAAAAATATTTGCCTTTGTAGAACTGCATAATCTCGTTTTCAATGAGGTTCTTAGGTCAAAGGTACTATTGCACTTATTAAACATGGCTTTAAAAATACAGTATATATAACACTTACGTTACAAATGTTTGAAAAAACATTGGATCAATCAACACTTCATTGCATTAATATGGAAAGTAAAAGCAGTACTTTTGGAAAAGTATTCAAGTATTTCCCTGAAATACTATAGAACCAAAAACAGATCCTAAACTTTTTATGACTGTACTTTAAGCAAATATAATTTGCAAGTGCTTTTTGTCATATAGAGCAGTATGAATAACACTTTGTAGCAAAGATACCGCACACCACTTCGATATTACACAAAACTGGAATGTAAATAAACAAAAAAAATTGGCCATATATAACAATTTTCAAGTGCTTCAGTAATAAACTGGCCAGTCACCACAGCTTACATAGAGCAAATATGAGACACGAAATTAATACAAGTTGAATGACAGAAATGCCCATACATATGCATGAACAGAGAATCATTAGCTGTTCAGATACAGAAACCCCTCTGATGCAATGAGTTTTAAACTGAACTGCACACTTCAGAAAAGACAGAAGAGAGCAGGGGCTAAATTCTCATCCTTAAACAAGCATAAATACGTATGAGAAAAGCGAAACTTAGCCCCAAGCCTACACAGAGAATGTCTGTGTCACAACACACAAATCCATACACAAATAATCATCCCACAGCTACACATGATAGTTTGAAGTTTTTTTTGCTGTAAAAACAAATCAGCACAGTGAATTTGTGATTTATCAGATACCAGTTTCTTCCCTTGACTTCACAAAATAAATGGTTTCATATTTAGTCAAACATTATTCAAAAAAACTGTCAATCATCAAATCATATTTTTAAACTTAATATTCTGACAACTTATTTTGCAAAGACATTTTAACATATGTAGTGTAATCTGCAAAGGTTTGTGTACTGAAGAGGGAAGCTTTTCATATGTTAATTCTAGATATTTTGAAAAATTTAAAAGTTGCTGGTGTTTCAGAAGATATTTATGTTTTCCTTTGCCTGAGCCCTCCTGGTATTATAAGCATCCCTGCAAGTTGCTTGCAAGACATTTCTGTTTCTGTGTGTGGTATCTGGTATCATCCCAACAGTCATAAAACCCTTTATAATCCCAAAAAGCATCATGCAAGGAAGCCTTTATAAAGAGAATATACAGGATAAAGTATGATCTGTACACAGATGTGCTTTTATTTTTCAAAGTATTTCTAAACTCTTATTGTTATTACTTAAAGCCAGGAATGTGTGTTTGAATTGCATTGATAAGTTGCAAGGAATAGTTAGAATTACAAAATGAAGGTATTTTACTTAAAAAAAAAATATATATGCAAATGACAACACTGTTGTGATCCAGCATTTAAGCCACATGCAACTAGGTAACACTCCCAGGAGATAGTATCTTCTCAGACACTGAAAATACCTTGTCTTAATATGTTGGTTTGATGACAATGTGAAGTCCGATGTTTTATAACATTTAGATATTACTGTAACACCTGCTAAATTAGCTCTCTAGAAAAGCACAGAGAATTTGTGAATACATATATACATACAGCAATACTCTCTTCTAATATAACTTAGATTACACCGCTCCAAGATATATTTTAATGACTACAATTTTTTTTTTTAAAAGACACAATGCAATAAGATGTCTAAAATTATACTGAAGCCATTAAAAAAAAATCTAAAATTTTAAAATACTTGTCAATTTGACTAAAATGCATATTTACTCAATTTCCTTGAGCTTTTTTTTTTTCTTCTCCCCATTGGAGGAACAATGTCTATAGTAATTGTTCAACACTACTCTGGCTGCAGGCAGCTTCATCTTTACAGTTTTCCTCGATTCCCCTTGCAAATAGTTTCATTAGCTGGCAGTGAACCCTGAAAAATATGGGAATCAATTAATAAGAAATAAATTACTTCTATATGTTTAATTCTAATAATCCATGAATTTCAATCAGTTGAACAAAGTTCCTTGCTCCAGACTGCAGAAACTGTGTTCTCAATCTTGATACAAACTTCCCCTGCAAAGAATGCCAGATACTTTCACATATCCATCACTCCTGCTCTTTTCAACACAGAAGTTCTATGGGGCACTGAGATGTTATACAGCTGATGATACACAATATACGATATTTATAAAAATCGCCTTGGACTGCTAAGTGATTACATCTTAACAGAATGCACGTGCATGTAAATATTTTGTATTGTGTTTCTGCTTCCCTTTGTTTTAAAAAACAAGAAATAAAAACAATCAACCAAAAAAAAAAAAAACCACAAAGGGGCAAAAAGCCCTTCAAATTTCACAAACCTCTATTTAGTTCTAATTTGATTATTCGCACAACTGCAAACCTCTTTCTCCATATGCCTAGACTGGAGATAAGACTTTGTTCTGTGTGTCAAAAACACAAACTATGGGACATACTCAGTATTTCTTTAGGACAAAGATGCTTAGTTAAGCTTAAATTGAAGAGGAAAAGCTATTGCTCAGAGTACTGAGGTACTCCACTCACTTAAAGAATCCTCTCAACACCACCTTCACTTTCAATACTTCAAGCACATAGCATCAGTACGTAAGAAGTAAGTAGGACCATCCATCCAGTAAGGGGGGGCATCCATCTGTCTCAGTCAGAGTGATCATTTACAATATAAATGGTAGCAGTATTCTCAAAATTAACAACAGCAACAACAAAAAATATTATCAGAAGACTTAAATTTGCTATGTGGAGTCATCTTTTGGGGAGGTCTTTACGAGCATCTTCAAAAATCAGTGAAAAAGCTTAATATATTTTCTGATACATGGAGAGAAATAACGATGCTTACCTCACTTCGATGGCTGAACTGTCCAGAGTTTCTCCATCACAATTCCAGGTGCTATTAGCAATATTACAGCAACAGGCTGGATGATCTCTGCAGAACTGGCCAAAACGTTTCTTTCCTATGTCTGTGACACTGCTCTCGTTGTCATCTGAAAGCTTAGATGTAAATTGAAAACTCTTCACCCGATGAACATCTACAAATGAGAAGTCAAACTACAAAGAAAAAATAAATCAAAACAGGTAATTACAACTAGTTCAATACATTTAATGTGTAAAGCAACTCAGCATGCAGCATTTTGTATTCAAGAAAATCTCTCTATTCCAATTTTCTAGAGAAGCTTACTTGCGATATAGAGTGAGCTTTGTTTTAAAAAACCGCAGAAGTCAGAAACAAGAAAAAACAGAACTTAACTTTTCAATAGTCCCCTTCAACTAGCTGCAATACTGCTACTTTACAGATAATCATGTAACATGTTCTGAGATTATGAGTAAATGAGTACAAAAACGATTACAAATACCCTCTAAAAACTATTATAACATGGAATCAAAGTCAAAAAGGTTTGGATTGGATCTTGGTACCATCCTCAGGATCTGTTCAACTACAGTCCTTAAGACACATGGGCTTTTATGAAAGCTTTCTGCTTCTGCATTCGGAACAATGCCCTGAAGGTGCGAATTCCATGGCAGTGTGATCACACTACAGAGCTGGGTGTACACAAAAATAAGAGTAGAGGGCAATATCATTATATTCCAACAAAATTAAAAATATAGGTGTCAAACTCCACACTGGGAAGCAGTGGTTCACAGGTACGAGGAGGCTCACTAAGCAGCATGTCAGTCCAAACAGCTTCATTGCCAAGGGGTATCCACGGCTGCACAGAGCCACCTATGAATGCTCTCATGTCTCAAATCTCAGAATGTAGTTTCTTGATAAATGTTGAAGCCAATTTGAAAGGTAGCTTAGGGAAGGCTTCAAATAATCAAAAATATCAAGAGAACAGTGAGCATGAGTGAGAAAGGGTGAAGGGAAGGAGATGAGAATAGCAGGAAGGAGGAATACAGACACACACACAGTGTCCCAGGGAATGGTCATGAAGAAATACAGGAAAGAGAATCTATACTAATTCTTCTACAGAGGAGGAAGGATAGCATCATAAACAAGTGAGATTTATTATTGCTTCTATAACTAGATATGACATTAGCCCATTGTTCAGATAATTTCTAGAACATTTTAATAATATCAGGTTGTGACAAATATTAAATGTGTGTATTCACAGCCATAGCTCTGGTTTCAACAGATACTCCAATCCAAAGCAGACAGCAATCTCCCCTCGTAGTTTATCCTGACAGCTACAACATATGCAAGGAATGATTTTGAAGCTGAATGTATAAAGCTCATATATCCTGGTCACATATATGTATTACCATTCTGATAAAAGCCTTCAGTCTACAATCAACCTGCAGTTCTGGTAACTTTCTTATAAGCCGCATTTTTATAGAGTTGACAAAAAGTGATTTATTATTCTTCACTACATCTTCTACCTCAGCTGCATTATACTGCCATGAGCAGTTTTTCCTGACAAATACATGGGAACACAGCTGTGTTTGAATCACTTTGAATACTGTCCAAACAGTAAATATATAGAAAATGTTATGAAACAGAATTCAATTAGCAAAAGTGGAATTTTGTTAGAATGTCACGGCCAAAGACATGACTTAGCTGTCTTTTTTTTTTTAAAGGCACACATGCTAGGATTTTATCACCCAGAATGTATAAACTTAAAAACCAAAACCAAACAAACCCAGAACCAAACCAAAACACAAACAAAAAAACCCACACACAAATAAAAAAACCCAAAACTGCTTTGTAGATGTTCTTTTCGTCATATAAGAATACCAACATGTACAACAGACTGACTCTGGACAATTCAGTGTCAAAGGGAATACACACCTGATCATCTTGGTTTGTATGTCTGACAAGATACCGTAGAAAATCAAATCTAGAGCATTTACGAACTAGAATGAGGTCAGCTGAACCATCTGCCAAATGAGCTGCTGGTGAAAGACCTTTTGGGCTTCGTGGACAGGCACAGCTCATATTCACTGCATTGATGGCCAGAAATTTCCCTTTAATAACCTTCCACCCTTCTTCATCTTCTGAAACAGATCAATAAAGGTGTGGAGATACATTATTATTTGATCCACTCACAAGAACACTAAAAAGCCATAATTCTTGGCAACTTAAAAGTTTTTCTTGGGCATATTCAGGCACTTTCAATAAATATCTAAAATAAACTGCATTTAAAAAAAAAAAATTAAAAATCTATTTTTCATATCCTAACAGAGAAAGTTGTTTTCTCTCTTCACAGACTGCGATTATCTACTAGAGGTGCTCACCATTTCTGACATACATATGTAAAATTCAGGATTGATGCTATTTGGGTAAAGCCACAAAGCCTTAGGTAGGGAAAAGTCAGAGGCAAGTTACAACTCTTGAAGTGTGAAAGTTCAGGGGGATTTTAAACTTCGAATTTCATTCTTGCTCTTCAACATGTTAATCTCAAACAATGATGCAAAGACGTTAGTATTTGGTTTTCAAACCAATATTCCTCTTCTGCCTTAATGCCGCAATTTATATTTGGAAAAAAAAAAAAAGACAAAAAAGGAAGAGATAACTCAGGGTTCAGCAAAGACCAGCAGGCAGCAGATCAGGAGTCTGTTTCCACTGCAACCCCAAATGTCTGAAGATTAATAATATTAACAGAGTTGAACTTTCCTGTGTGTAAATTTTCAGAAATTTCTGGAAAATAGTACAACAGTCTGCTTTCAACAACGTGAAACCTGTCTGTTAGAGATTAGACATAGAATGAGCTTAAATGTGTGATGGTATAAATACAACCAACAGGCAGAGGAGTTTTCTGGAACAGAAACACTGGCAGGCACTGCAGAGTTTTCATTTAAACTGTATTTCCTTGAACATGGACAAAAACAGATAAATGCCTTTGCATTTTTAGATTACACATAATCACCTTCCTGACTACAATAAGAAAAAGCCATAAAGTAGCCATAATCCTCCTTTTCTCCTCCCAATATAAGTGGACTCAGACATTTCAAATTAACAACTTCACAGAAGTTCGGATTGCAGAACAGTCTACGGAGATACACATGGTTGTAAGACTGGAGTTCAGCAGTGAAATGCCAACATTGATAAAAGGGGTAAAATTAAGGAATGAACAAAAATTTTTAAAGTTTGTTTATACAAGCTTGTTAAAGTTTGAACATCAAACCACAGTAACATAGAGATTGAGGCATATTAACTGGTATAGACTTAGAAATTAATATTATTCAGTTCCCCATATTTGGCTTAAATTTAGTTATTTTCAAGGTGCTTCTTTGATGGGACTATAGGTGACATATATGTCTGAAATTCTGATATCCTTTACTGTCTTAGTTCTAGGAACTTCACATTTACTTTAGAGAATCATTATTACAACTGAGAATCATTATTACAATTTTTTCCATCCAGACTATCCTCTCTATCTCCTGATAAATAAAACAGTAATAATAAGAAAAAACGCAGTTCTTAAATTCAACATTTTCACATCATTTGCCAGAGTGGTTTTAGTATTGCTTGCTTTACAGCTGATCTTTTTATGTTGCTTTCAAACGTGGCATTACAGAAAGAAATAATTTAAATCAGGTTCAAAATGTGTATCTTAAGAGATATGAGAAAGACTTAAATGTCAAACTGCAGAATGACTTTGTTCAGGCTGGAGGGAAATTATGAGGCCCTGCTCTGAGATGAAGGTACCTGAACAGAATATAAGAAACTACTGGAACTGGAAACATCTGTGTCCAGAACTACACAAGTGCTTATTTACAAGAAAACCAGGCATCTTCCAGTACATAAACAACAAAATAAAACCAACACCCTTTACCACTAAATCTTTTCGTTGTTTATCTGAGAAGCATTAATAATTTTGTCTATAGTGTGTGTAGATGTGTGTTAACTTTTGACATATGCTCACTGTAATAGGACTCGAATTACTTAAGGTAGAATGCTTATATATGTTACTATTATAGACTGTTTTCACCTGGTGGAGAAGTACTATCCAGTATAAACTTCAGCACGTTACTCAAAAAAAGCTTCATTGTTCAAGCAAGAACAGAGTCAGGGTCCTCATCACATTTTAAATGACCATTCTGCAGGGTGTATCTCTGTAATAGCACAAATTATTTGCCCAAAATGTCTTTCATACAGAGCGACTAGAAGCATGGAGAGCATAAACAGCATTCATTTCAACTGTCTGTTGTATATATACACACTGCAAGTTGCTGAAATCAGCGTAAAGTACCAATACCCGAAGTTTACTGAGCACATGCACACAGACTACTGCACAATACAAATAAACATGTTCAGCCACAGTCAGTGCAAGCATCCTTCTAAACTCATCTGAACTGTATACAAACTAAGTAGGCACAGAGAAAGAGTCAGCCAACACACCCTGCTGAGTAAAAAGCGTATCTGAGATGGTGATTTAAAATCCTTTTTCTTGCAAAGCAGGAGTAGCTGATTGTCATCATTTGCTTACCAGTAGCGCATGGAGAAGAGACTGGACTATAAAGAAAGCCACCTACCAGAAGTAAAATGAACTGAAGTAAACAATATCCTATATAATCAGCTGCTTAATGTCTTGTGCAATGCTGGCTAAAGCAGTCTTGATTGCTCACTAACCTGTGGCTTTCTTCTGCTTTTGCTCCTTTTCTAGATTAAAGCTAACAAAATGGCAGATTAAAAACAAACAAATAGCAAAAACCCCACCCAAACACACACACAAAACTAAAAAAACAACACAAAAGAAAATAGTTGGCAATTTCTAACTACAGTTTTTTCTTACTAAAAAAACCCCACTTACTATCAGATTTAGCTCCTAAGAAAATACTATGTAAAGCAATTTCTTTAGTTGAATCTGGGCATAAATTAAAACAACTCAAGAAATACTCCAATCTGGCCATCCGTTGATAGTATCAAAGATCAGAGAGCAGTATCTGGGATGAAAGCACTAGGTATAAGCATGTGTAACACAAACTGAAGTTGGCACAGAAACCTATACACAGTCTTCATACTACCAATGAACCTCTATAGTATGATGCTACTCCTTTTGCTAACAAATGTCTAGAAACTGGCAGAGATACTGTGCAAAATAATTGTAATTATAAAATAATCTGGGGCATAAGGAACAGTGCTTGTGTCAAGAAAATTATGGTTTTATGCACTGGGATCTACAAGAAGAAAAAAAAAAAGAGAGCAGAAGCACCCAGAAGCAGGCAGCCCAGGAAGGCTGAAGGCTGCCTGGTGTTTAAGAGGGTTTTCTCCAAGACCATGAATAGAGACCAGAGGCAAAACTCAGCCAACTGAATCTGCGTATCTTACTCCAGCAAGGCCACCAGCCAATCAACAGCAGTGCTTCCCATTGGCATGTGGCCATTTGACATGAAGAGATATAACTAGGAGGTAGACCGCACAGAATCCGCACAGGATATTAACAGTTGTTTTAACTAAAGGAAGGAAAAGTTATGCCTATTAAAATTAAAAAATCCATGGAAGTGTGCTCAGGGATTGAAATGGGGAGGAAAAAAGAGTATAAGGAGAGCTTAACTTGAGAAAGAAGAGAAAAATCTCCTATCATTTATAGTGAGTATTAGTGGGGTATTGTAAAGAAATACTGAAGTCCACTAGACAGGTTATCAGTTGTCCAAGTTCGCTGCTTCATAAGTATTTAATAAACAGCTTTACCTACAGTGACTTTTGTCCTAACACATACAGATTTTTAATCCTGATCTATTCTGAAAGTTATCTTAATAAACTATTCCCTTCTATACTACCTCACAGCTTATCAGTTAAGTCCTTCTCACAAAAGAACCCACAGAGTCCTAGCTCACAGAATACATATTTCTTAAAGAAACCCAACACAGTGAAATATACAAGTAATTAGTATAATTTTATCAGAATTTTCTGAGGTTTGGGTGGAGACATCTTACATATTTTTCCCATATTTACATGCATTTGCCTTAAAGAAACAATAAATTATCTAGTAACTTTTAAAAAACCCCACACACTTAAACTAATATATTCTGAAAACTAATATTTTGTATAATACTACACCATCTTTTTATGACAAATTACCTTCATATTTTAATCCACATTCCTTCTGCTGTTCTGCCAGCTGTTGCTCACTTTTCTTGCAAATGTAACACCTGAAAACAAAAATACCACTCAGTTCCTGAAAACCAAACCATTATTCACTTTAACATTTTTGTTTTACCCAATCATTATAGGACCTTCTGCCACCACAAGATGCAGCACGACACTAACAGCCCTGATGAGGGAGGAATCATGAGAGCCCTGCAGGCAGCACAGGTACTTCTGTACAGTGCTGACGATGACTGGATGTCAGAAATAATAGCATCACAGAGCTGTAAGTTCGCATGGGTTGGAAGGGACCTCTAATGTGGTCCAAGTATCTGCTCAAAGCAGGTATTGTAGGATCAGGATGTCTGGAGTCTTGTTCAGTCAAGTTTTGAATACCTGGAAGGGTAGAGTCCACAAGACCTCTGGGCAACCTGTTCCTATATTTGACTGCTGAAACAGCAAAAGACATTGACATACTGGTGCCAGTCCTTCATCTCAAAAGCACTGAGTACAGGGGGAAAAATGCTTCTCTTGACCTGTTAGCTTCTCTTTTGCATAGAAAGCCCAATAAACAGTTGGGCTTCTTTCCTCAAGAACACACTGCTGACTCAGGTACAGCTGTTGTCCATCAGGATCCCAAAGTTCTTTTTGGCAGAGCTGCCTTCTAGCCAGTCAGTACTGCTGCATGGGTCTACTCCACCCCATGTACATGACATTTGCCTATCCTAAACTTCAGGAGGTTCCTATCAGCCATTTCTTCAGCCAGCCAACGTCCCTCTGAATAGCAGCCCTCACTTTCAACATGTAACCCACTCCTCAAAATCTGGTACTATCTATAAAACCACTGTGGGCACTCTCTGCCACTAATAAACATGTAGCACAGTATTAGCCCCAGTATTGATCCCTTAGGTACACCATTAGTAATTCGTTGCCAGTAGGACTCAGTACAACCTTTCTAGGGCATCTAGCCAGTTTTCCACTATCCACTTACCTTGTTTATACCTAATCAATTGGATTTTAAGAATACTACAAGAAACAGTACCAGAGGCCTTGCTAAAGTATGAAGCAATCCACTGCTTCCCCCTTATACATGGGCATGGGTACCTGTAAGGCCTGGGAGCAGACTGCGTCAGTGAAAACTGGGGAAAAGGAGGCATGTCCCAGCCTTTTCCATATCTTTTATCACGGGGTTCCCCATACCACTAAGCAGCAGGACCACAGTTCCTTTGGCATGTTTGGCATACCTATTTAACACCTTTCACATCCCTCACTGATTTCAGCTTCATCTGAGCTTTGGTTTTCTCAGTTTCATCCCTGAACAGTTAGGCAACGTCTCCGTACTCCTCCAAAGTAACCTGTTCCACTTCCACCTTTGCTACTTATCCTTGCTCATCCATGTTGGCTTTCTATCATGCTTACTCAAAGCTTCTGTATATCAGAATGGACTGTTCCTGTGCTCTGAGGAGGTACCAACCAAGTCTCCTGGGCCTCTGTCCTCCAGGGAAGTCTCCCAGGGGATCTTGCCAAGATTCCAGAATAAACCAAAATCTGCTCTCTTAAAGTTCATTGCAATTCTAATTTTTGTCTTGCTCACTTCTCTCAGGATTTTAGACTCTGTAAGCTCACAGTCACTGCTGCCAAGACTGCTCTCTACCGTCACATCCTTCATTTTCCTTTTCTGTAACAAGACCAGCAGAGCATTTCTGCTCGTCAACTTGTCAATCAACTACATGATCACTGTCATCACCACACTCCAGGATTCTCCTGAACTGCTTGTGCCCAGCCCTATTGCCCTTCAAGCAATTATCAGGATGTATAAAATCCCCCATGAGGCTCCAGGCACTCTTTCCTCCCTGAGTGAGACCTGGATGACAGCCTTCTCCCTCTGGAGCTTTGCCTGCATCAAGGCACCTGATGGATCAGGATAGTTGCTCCAGCTAGTGCTGGAAACTGATCTGTAGCATGTCACAGCAGCATTACAGCAGAGCCTTAATAAATTCCATGTAGTTCATGGCCAAAGTTTCTGGCTTCTCTGTATCCTGCTGTGACAACTACTATATCTCTGACAGCTTCATATATAAAGAAGAAGAATAAATAATGCTGCATAACTTCAAGCAGGTGAAAGCAAAGAGAAAAGAAGGAACACTGGGTGATTAAGGCAGGCCCTCTGATTGAAGAAATAAGTGAAGAATTTATATAGCATAGTTATAGTCTAAAGAAAAGGAGTAAATAGGTTGGTTCCTGGAAGGACCTATCCTCAGGACAAGACATGCCAGCTGTTGTCATGGCACTAAAATAATTGCCAACATTGCTAAGTCCAATTACAATGTGGACATTTGAGATTTTTTTTCAATAATTATTCCCATTTGTAGAAGTTAGAGGTATCCAGACTTTTCATGTATCAGCAGTAACACAGCACAGTACCCTCAGCAACTTGTAACTGGCTACTGTGCTGTTATAGTTTGTTTCATTTAAAATTGGGGGAGAAGAGACATAAGCTCACAAAATTTTATTACGTTTTTGTTTACTAACCTGATAAAATGAGGTGTTCTTTTTAATGAGTAAATAAACTTTTTAAAAAGCTCATCTCCTTCAGAGTAAGTGTTTTGATGTTAAACATTTCTGTGACTTCAGTTTATGTACAGGCCTTTTCAAATAGTACACGTCAAATATCTGGAGATAACCATTAGCCTACCCTGTTCTGCAGCTATCTTTGTCTCGTGGAGATCCCAGTGCGTGTTTTGCTGGTTGAAAATAAATTGTTCCTTCATAGTAATGATGAGAAAGAAAAGTCTTGAAGCCTACATAAAAAAAGGAATAAGTAGCATTAAGTCACTATAAATCCACATTGCTTAACAGCTCTGCATACACCCCTTGATTGTTCCACTCCTTCCTTCTCTAAGGATTGCAAAACCATAGTTGCACTCCTCAAGCTCACAGCTCTTTGTGTTATGATGTCTTAGTCAGTAAAATACAAGGAAATAACCCCCCCAACTGTAACATTTGCAATAGTGCCATTAGTTTGCTTGACATCTTTAAGAGACAACTAAAAATTTTAGCTGTATGTCAATGCTGAATCTTAATATTAGTCTACAGCACCCTGCTTTTTTATCTTCTTTCCCTAACACAAAACAAATCAAAGGTGGCAAAAAATACCTTCCAGTAACATAGCATTTGTCCAAATATTAGCTCACTACAATAAACCACTCAGTGTTTTCTACAATCAGTGCTAGAAAAAGGACAAAATTAACAATTCATTCCATCAGTTGAATGTCCAGAAGAGAGAAGTGCCTATCTCTAACTGACTGAAAATAAAGTAAAAATTACTATCACAGAAAAAATATTACTTTTTAGGCAGCTAAAACTAGTTGACATAACACGACACATTTCTATTAACAGAACAGCACTAGCAATTTTAGTAATAAAAAAAACTTGTTAAACAAATTTGAATTAGGGTTGCTTTCAACATAATTTATAACAGTTAAATATAAACTTCTTAGCTCTTTATATAGCCTATAAAATAATTAAAATATTAACTATCAGTTAATTTTTTAACTGTGCTATATAGTCAAATTCAACATAACTTTAATAGGCTTGTTATGTTATCCCCCAAGTCATGGAGCTTTACATAATGTGATCCACTGTACTTGGTACCACAAGGAGTTTAAAATCAGGTTCAGTTTGCCTCTTATGTTCAGAAGCATCAGAGCAGCTTGGTTTAGAAAAAGTATATCAACTGCTCCAATATATCTACATGCTGACAAGAGAATTTAATAATTACATAATTACCTGAGTAGTCATATCTCATGGGCCCCATCCACCGTTTCTTTTCACTATCTTTTAATATATCACCATAAAAACCGTAACCCAGCAATGATACAGAGTACTTCAAAAATGTGTTGTTATGATGTACTGAAGAGACATCCAGAGGTTGACAGTCACCTATGAAGATTAGAAGAGTAAGGTTCTTTTAAGGCGTATTTTATTTGCAGCTGCAAACTTGATAGTGCCTTTACCATTACAGAATCTTTAAAAATAAAATTAAAAAAATGTATGTTGCATTTATGTCATAATATGTCATATCTATATATATTTCATACACATGCAGAAAGGGGATTTTTTCTTCAATACTGATTTCATTTAATATTTAAAAAGCATTAAGCACTACCTGAGAAGAAAAGTTGGTATGCTAAAAATACATAATGAAGAATTTACACTCATTTACTGTATAGCAATAGGAGGGGATGTTATAGAACAGATCAATGTAGTATTTGTACATCTGCCAGATACTACTTAATCCTATATGAGTGTATGTCATACGACCAGAGGATAATTCAAGGTGAAAGGAGTCTTAGGATGTTTCTCATCAAATTTCCCACTCAAAGTAAGTTCAGCTATGAGATCAGATCAAGTTACTCAGAGCTTATTCAGTCAAGTCCTGAAAAATCCAGAAGAACAGAGAGTACACCACCTCTCTGATATCCTCATAGTGTAAGCTTTGGAGCAGCTGTAGGTTTGGGGATGTTTGGGGTGGTGGTTTTCTTTTTCACTTGTTTGGTTTTTCGTTTGGTTTGCCCTTTTTTTTCCTTTCACCTTTTGCCCATTGTCTCTCATCCTTCTCCCACAGACTACTGTGAAGAACCCTTTACGTGAGAAACACTCAAAAATCTAAAAGTGTGTATATATGCACATTTAATAATCCAGCTAAAATACTGTGATGTATTAAACTCATCCCTCTCCCTAATCCTAGTCCAATGACCTAAACTCTACATATGATGAGCAGATCTAACCAAACGTTAGCAAGCAAGAAGCACATGTGTAAACCTCTGCAACACCAGCTCCTAAAACTGAAAATGTTAAGCTCTCAGTAACAAGTCATAGTGCAATAATTGTCTCTTGGAAATTCTATCCTTTATGCTTAGACAACATCATTATAATTGAGGAGGATCTTGCAGAATTTTCCAAATTCAGTATTAAGAACTGGGTGACAGATTCTTCAGTGTGTGGCAAGATAGGATGGACATCACAAATCACAATGTACTGAATATGCCCAGCTGTCTCCTTCAGCCCTCATGGAGTTCAGGGACTCCATTACCAGAAGACTTCAGAGAAGCAGCAATGCCAGCATCCTTACTGATGACAACATATCAACAAGCATCTGTTGAAGAGTAGTTATTTTCTTCCCTAGTTTCTCCTCAAATATATGACTTATAGATAGTAAAAATGGGGAATTATAAGGTAATTCCAGTCAAACAGAAGCCTTACCTCTAATTGGGCATGTAAGCATTGAATTGCACAGAACAATTGGGCAAGTACTACAAAATACTGCTATTCAGGTGTACATGTGCTTGTCATAGCTCTCTCTGAGGGAGAGATATATGGTCCAACAACTTACACTGCTTATTGTATTTTACTGCTATCTTCAAAAGCATGCCAGAATGCATGAAAACTTAAGCACCAGATATAAAATTTCAAAACATTATGATCCCTTGAAAACAATGAATTACAATAAACAATTTTAACCTCCTGGATTTCAACCAGAGACTTAAATCCCAGACAAAAACTCCATATTTCAACTCAATCATTATGTTTAAATTATATTTCACAAACATGTAGAAAGAACTAAATGGAATTACTATATTGGGCTATTTTAATCATTTTCATAACAAAACAGTAAACTATGACCACTCACCTACAATAATATGAAGAGCTGATGTTACTGGATCAGAAATGCCAACTGTTGAATAGCATATACAATCTGTTGATCCTGAAAAATAAAAGAAACAGACATTAATTTATATATTTTCTAAACAAGTATTACTGTCATGGTCCTGCAAATAAAAGCCTTATGTTCCTTTGGCCCACCCCTTTCTATTTTATGGACTAAAGTAAATATAAGGATACAAATATTGTTATTTAAATTGTAACTTTCCTCCTGCGCTGCAACAAGCAGAATTTATGTCTCTCCATACAAAGTACAAAATTTTTCACTATATAAGCGATAAATATATATTAGTTAGTGAAGGGAAATAAGTTAATTCACATGAAAAAATTCAGGATTACATTACAGCTTTTATACCAATTAACAATGAAAGTGAAGGAAGGCATATGTTGATTCTCCTTTGCTCAAGATTTCTTACTCATTAACATCTAACAAAAGGAAGTTGACTGGTTTCTTGCTTTTTGGGGGACTGATCTAAATTCCAGACTACCAATATCGCCTGCTCGTCCAGCTGCATCATAAGCCAAAAACTCCTGGTTAGCTCTATTATTTGAAAATCAGTAAACACTTGCTTTCAGGAATTAGTTTATAGACAGGGATCAAAGTGAACAGAAACATGCCCTTACAGTTTTGAGCAAAATATCTACAAGAAGAAAGAGGAGAAGCTTTAGGTTTCACCTATATTCTGTCTTTGTTACTGCCTTCAGCCCATTCCTTACTCAGTATGTCCACTCAGTATTTTAGGTGCTGTTTATAGACAGGCAATTCTCCCTGACACTTATTCTGTGTATATAAAAATAAATAAATAAATAATCTAAGAGCCTAATGCATAGTTCTGAATCCCACTCTGCAGCAGGGACTTGGAAGTTAGAGCGAGACATACCAAAGCATTTTGTTGCAGCACCTAACTCCACATTTATCTTGTAGTTTCTTCCATCCTTTCCCTGAAATTGAATTCCTTTAAAGTCAAGGCTGGATATCTGAAAACAAAAACTTAACTTTGTCCACATATGTTCTCAGTTTTCCTACTGATACACTAGATGTAGTGTATCAGATACAGAGTACTTCATTTCTCAGGCCTAATCAAATTGAAATAAGACAACTAAAAATGGAGGAATGAGCAATCACTATTTAAAATTCCATTTTGGTTCTTTCTCACTTTGAAAGCATTGATGGTATGTCAACAGGATCCAAACAAATCCTTTCCCCCTCCAACTCACTTCTCAGGAAATGGACACCACCTCCCTTACCAGTGAAGGGCATGAGAGAAGCTTCTACCAAGTAAACACTACACGGAAGCCTGTCACGGTGAACAAGCAGCAGCTCTGGAAGCCAATTAAAGAGAATATAAATATAACAGAACTGCAGAACAGAAGAATGTGACTAGAGAGATCTATCTCTACGAGGCCAAGGTTCAAGATGGTATAAGCGTACCACTGCAAGCACATGCCATTGCACAGGCAACGGGACTCCAGTTTCTCTCAGTATCGTAACAAAGATACGCAGATGATATTATCAAGCCACATTTGGAGTTTTATAGCAGAAAATACTAAGTTGAGTTCAGATATTAAGCTATGCTCTACTGCCAGTTTTTTCAGTTTAATTTTGCCCCCTACACTCATGAATTTCAGTTAGGCAGAAAATTCTCACTACTTTTGAAAAGAAAAACAAACAAACAAAAAATAGCCACTAAAGATCTGACCTTAACTTTTACTGCTGAATGTATGAGCTCAACATTCCATCCAACCTTTCTCATTTCTTCAAGATCTGTTTACATTCTGCTGCTAGAATTACCTGAGTCCCATTTGCCCTGATGTAAAGAGAGCTTCCGAGAAGTCTTAGACTATAGGTGGGAGAAGAAGTGGAGAATTCACAAGCTACATTTTAACACCAGACGCTTATCTCCCGGTACTCTTCTGTAGCCAATTAAAAGCTGATTTATCTGTTGGGCAATTTTATATAACTCATTTTCATTTCCATTCATTACTAGCAAGGGAGGGCTAAAATTAGATCTGAAGTCTGAAATTAATTCTGAGATTCGAAAACAGGAGACTGGGGAAGACACCAACAGTGTTTACCAAATGTCAAATCATCCCTTTCTCATACATGCCAGCGGAGTACTAACTAAAACAGTATAATAGCGTTGGGTTTTTTTCTCTCTCAGAGATGGTAGTATGGAGCAACAAAACCAGTATCATTCCTTCATACACTGCAAGGGAATAGAACTGGTCATAACACCACACCAAGCATGAACCTAATGGTACTAGTTTAAAGGTCACAAAAACATTAATGATGCCTAAGGATTTGAACTACTTTGAATACTTCATAACCAAACAAGAATTCTAGGCTATTAAGTGGGCCTTGAATAGACCTGACATCTACTACTAATGAAACAGCACTCCAAGTAGATACACATGCAAACCCCACCAAAATCTGGCTTATTTCCTCAGTATAAATCTGATATGGAAAGCAGGATTAGAATTTAAATATAGCTTGACTGATATCCCTTGATTAACAGCTTAGAACTGCCAGAGCACTCTATGGAGGCAAGAAGCTTCGATAGAATATGACTCTTAACTAACGTTAGGTGGTGGATGCTGTTTGTTCTGGTTAAACCAACAGAAAAGTTATACACATACTCTGCCAGATTTTCTTTGGGGATTTTTAAGGGCAATGGTCTGAGTGAAAGAAAATATGGCTTGCACAGAACTACATGCAAACATGATGAAAGTAGTAGACTGCTTCTTAACTGAGCCCAAATTCATTAAAAAAGAAAGATTTTCAGTGTAGAAACTAATCTTTGTATCGGTGTGCTGGAAGAGAAGATCAGCATGTAAGGGAATAATTAAGTTTCAGGTTAAGACACTTAGAAATAGCTACATATGTACATGTAACACTGCAGACTACGTTTAAGCTTCCACTCCAGGAGATCTTGCCAGGAATGCTGACACCAGCCCAAGCTGGATTCAAGGTACTCACACACAGGCCCCATTTGAAGGGCCTTAGGAAAGAAGACAGGCAGATGCAACACAAGATCTACAGGCTCGACTGACCGTATTGACCAGATGCATCCTGGCTATAACTTGAGTTTACATGCTCATCTCACCTGCAGACACCACAACAGAAGCATGAACATTTAAATATCAAATTGAAACTTACCTGAAGGAGACTAACTTCATTACCTAAACTGGCACCAAACACCAGTGTTCAAGTGCTGCAGATCACTCTGCTTGGTTTCCACCTGCTGCTCTAGCACTACAGCTGCCTTGCACAGGGGTCACACGCCTCCGCACTGGTGGCACCACACCAACACCTGCAGAGAGCTCAATCCCAAACTAAATGTCTGACATCTCCCAGCTAAAGAAAGCTCTAACACCAGGTATTTTGATACTGAGAGCCCACTGAAAATATGACGTGTGTAGAGGGCACATCAACTAGTCTTTGTTAAAATAATTACTTTGAATCTTTACCATACATTATGCACACTAGAGCTCTGTTTCATTACCCATTTTCCCAAAAGTCTGTTTGCTATTAGAAGGTACCTCACAGCTGTATAGTTGTTACATAGGCAAGTTCTTCTATGGTCTTTCCCTACCCAAATTTACACGCTAATTTTGTAAATATATAAATGTAATGATTTAAAATTTATCAAGGAAATTGTTCCTTTTAATTAATCACAAGGAGAAATGATCAAGATATGTATTTAAATATTAAAGAGTATGTGCTCCCCATAAAACATATTTGCTAAAGCAAGATTAAATAAACCAAAGTGATGGACTGCACTAGATAGAACACAACACAGCTAAATCACCAGATTTCCCCTTCGCAGGCAAGTATTGCTAGATATTTGTGAGTAGACAAGTCATGTGGAGAAGTGCTCAGACACCACCTCACAAGTTTTAAATTGGTCACAGAATCACCAAAGCAATAAGCAAAAACAGCTGTTTCTCTGGTTGTATGGAAGAGTTCATGCCATTGATTCCAAGGACCAAAAAGAAGTGCTAAAAAAATGCTTAGACTACTAACTTACAACTAAGTTTTCTTAAACCAAAACACATATGCCTTGGGCAATGAGTATTCATTTTTGTGCTTTTTCTGCTGAAAAACTAAATTCCTAAGAACCGGAAGTACTAAACTAAGCAGATGACAGAAGCAACAGTCAGCTAGATGTTGATCCAATAGAAAAGAATGAATTTAACAAAGATAAACTTTTAGTGCTCAAGAGCACTGTTCCATGTGAGATAACCTTGATGGGCAGATGCTGCCACAGCACACAAAATCCTCAGAAAGAATTAGTATGACAACAAGATTCTGTACTGCAAACAGGCAGAATAACAACTTCAATGGGGATCCCATAAGTTTGTAGTATTTTTGTGAAGTCACAATCCATGCAGTCACCAAGAATCATATAAAAGTTTGGGCTGGAAGGGACCTTCAAATGTCACCTAGTCCAGCTCCTCTGCAATGAGCAGGGACATCTTCAACTAGATCAGGTTGCTCAGAGCCTCATCCAGCCTGGCCCTGAATGTCTCTAGGGATGGGGCATCTACCATCAATCTGGGCAACCTGGGCCAGTGTTTTGCCACTCCCATTGTAAAAAATTTCTTCCTCATGTCTAGCCTGAATCTCCTCTCTTTTAGTTTAAGACCATTACCCCTTGTCCTGTCACAAGAGACTCTGCTAAAATGTCTGTCCCCATCTCTCTTATAGGCCCCTTTGAAGTATTGAAAGGCCACAATAAGTTCTCCCTGGAGCTTTCTCCAGGCTGAACAACCCCAACTCTCTCAGCTTGTCTTCACAGGAGAGCTGTTCCAGTCCTCTGATCATCTTTGGAGGCCCTCCTCTGGACCCTCTCCAATAGCTCCATGTCTTTCCTGTACTGAGAGCTCCAGACTTGGACACAACACTCCAGGTGGGGCTTCACGAGAGCAGAGTACAGGGGCAGAATCACCTCCCTTGACCTGCTGGTCACGCTCCTTTTGATGCAGCCCAAGATACGATTGGCCTTCTGGGCCAGTACCTCCAAGTCCTTCTCCACAGGGCTGCTCTCAATCCATTCATCCCCTAGCCTGTATTGGATACTAGGGGTTGCTGCAACCCAGGTGGAGGACCTTGTGCTTGGCCTTGTTGAACCTTATGAACTTCACATGGGTGCACTTCAAGCTTGTCCAGGTCCCTCTGGATGGCATCCCCTCCCTCAGCTGTGTAAATTGCACCATTCAGCTTGGTGTCACCTGCAACCTTGCTGAGGGTGCACTTGATCCCACTGTCTATGTCACTGGAATCAAGTTTAACATCTGCAGAATGAGAGACTGGCTTAAAAATGAATAGTTCAGAAATAATTTGGTCTGGGTTTTCTTGGTAGATAAACACTTCAGCTTAAGTTCAGTACTACAGTACAACACAAATGGATTAATACAATAATGGGAAATCTAAGAGATGAGATTAACATCACAGGAAAAAGTAATCTTGACTTAGTTGTCTTCATAGCAGACCCACCAAATTAAATGCAATATTTAGCTCCTAGACTGTCATTTCCAGAAGTATAACGGATTTAAAATGCTGAAGGAGGAACACAAAATGTTGCACATCAGATTTCAAACCGGACATACTGAACCTTGAAATAAGATACTAACTAAACCACAAAGATCATTATATAGTACAAACATTTTAACAGAGAAGGCTGTGGACATATCACTTGGAATCATTAAAAAAAGAATTACATAGCTTTTTATGTGATGCTTTAACACATTTTCTAAGAGAAATTTTACAGCCTAGATGACAGTAGCATAAAAGTCCAGTCACGCTTCATCATTTTACTTACATCTGTTTTTTAAGTTTGTGAATGAATCCTCCACCGTTTTTCTATATTACCTTCACATAAGCAGCCTGTGCAGTCTTTAGGATTCTTAACTTCTACAGCTACACACCAACATGCTGGTTATAACCATACTGCATCCTTCCTGACTAGACATTACAGAGTTCATACCTTGATCACAACAATGAGAGGAATCCAGACACATTAGAAGCCTAAATCACTATAGCAATTAACACTTCGTATCTACACTTCATCCTCCTTAGTGCTTGGAATAATTTCCCCCTATCCCAAGGGTAAGACGGTGGCCTTGGTTTTTAGAAGAATAAATACATTAATTTTATGCCACAGTGCAGAGTGAAGTAGGATTTTTTTTTTTTCTACCTGCTGAGATCATAAGAGTATTTAATCTAATCCATTCCCTTTCACTAAAGACTCCTCCGACAGCAGTTGACAGCTTTGAACTCCTGTTCTATGCCAAGTTTCGTATGAAGAAAAAATTACTTTGGCTTACTCCAGAGGGTATAATTTTAATTCTAAAACATCTGGATGAAAACTCAGTGCCACACGTCATGAGAAAAATCATTCTCTTTTTCACTTCTGTGGAGGCATACTACTACTCTGAATACAGTGAGAAACCACAGCTGAACACACTTAAGGCTACATGGCACTAGGAGGAAGTAATATAATAACTAATCATAAGTTTTTGTAGGTACACTGACTTGTCACCACATTGCAGTGCAAAACTTTGTCAGGTTGCTACAACCTCTAAGTATTCTTAACAGCAAATCTGTTTAAAACGGCAATCAGTCAGTTTACACTGGCAGATATGAAGAATGGCTGCAACTAAGAGAAATTCTGAGGTTAAAACTGCCTTTTGAGTAGAATCACCTGTATTCATGTCAATAAAACCACAAGTTTTTTCATAAAGATCTACCATAAAGCATAAAATATATTTTTAATCAGAAGACACTAAGGAAAGTGACTGGAAATATACTGGAAACAGACACATCTACTCAAAAACAAAAACCAAAACAGGGGGTAAAGTAAAGGCTTGCTCCAGAAAGTTACAATCATGATTTACAAGTAGCATCCAACATTAAAAAAAAAAAAAAGG
Source organism: Nesoenas mayeri (assembly GCF_963082525.1). NCBI lineage: Eukaryota > Metazoa > Chordata > Aves > Columbiformes > Columbidae > Nesoenas > Nesoenas mayeri. The sequence continues at coordinate 17,473,556 of NC_137541.1, forward strand.
AGCCTGTACGATGGGATTCTTCTGCCTATAAAACAAAACTAATTACTCAAAAATGATCATATAGATGAGTGTTTTAACATTAAATCTTTCATTTGCAATTTCAAAGGTTTGTACAATTAAATTGAGAGTTTCTAAGCTAAGTCTGCTGAATTGAGTATTAGTTTGAATACAGACAGTGTTTTATCACAACCACAAACCACAATCTGCCACGTTTCTGTTAACACAGCTTGACATTTGGAACTAAATGATAAAAAAGGCAAAATCCCACTGATTCAGTGTCACCTATCCCCATGCTCCTGTCCTCACTGAGACAACTGTCTCCATCTTTAAGAGGACAGACCGAGCTTTAAAACTTAATCTCTAAACTATGGGTAGTGTATGTTTTCAGTATCTATTAATGAGTTCCTAGGATTTAAAGAAAAAGGTTAGTGATAAATAACTAAAAAGAGCATAACGGATGAAGCTTTCTAGATGCGTGATTTATATTTCATTATTCCTTTTGACTTGCTGTATTTTAAGACTGTCAGTTTAGTTTAAAAAAAGTATCTTTAAGGATCTCACTTATTTTAGAACAAAGTTCTTGCACTAGTCTGGGAACTAGGTAATCTGTTGGGGTCAATATACGGTCAGAGCTCCACTACATCAAGCAAAAATGAACAGAGAACAGCTTTACTTAAGGCTGGAAAAAAACCCTCTTGCTGCCTTCCTGACCACCCTGAGATGCATGGGTTTGGCTGTTTCATACAGAACTTAGGGTCCCTGTGATGGCTACCTGTGTTAAGAAAGTGTTAATATTTGTTCAGTGATTTGACTCTCTTCTTCAGAAAGTAATCACTTCCCCATATTTTCAGTAATAAATCATTTTAAATATTGTACAAAACACAAACAGATAAAGATATTTATTATCCTCTGTACTTTCCCAAACCTTATTAATAGAACGTCAAGACCAGCTTCCTTATATACCATTGCAAATAACTTAGGGGATCTGAATAATGACTTGGAGAAAACATTTGAATCAAAGCACTGATCACAAGGGTGTACCTCGCAGTAGTTCAAGGAATGGAGCATGCAGTATACATTCAAACAGTAAACAACTACAGCAGACAAAACAACAACCAAAACATTAAAGGATGTAAGAGAAGAAAGTGACTTGACATGTTAGCAATACTAAAATATCAGTGAAGATCATACTTTTTGGTGGCAATTGGAAAAAATGCATTAAGAAATTGTCAAAAAAACCAAGGTTAATGTTCCAGTTTTAACATGCTTATAGTTAATTGCCTAAGGACAAAGAAATAGCTCTTAATACTGAGATCCAGTCTTTTTAAATTGTATCTTCTTATGGTCACTAACATCACCAGAAGGGAAAAACCTCTGAAACCAACCAGGTAAGCAAAAACCTTCAGTCTGAGAAATTTGCCCAAATGAGAAAAACAAATGGTAAAGCACTTCAACTTCTCGTCTTGTGAAGTTCATTATACAAACTGATTTTAATGCAAAACTTTAACAAATAAAGGCACTATTTACTTAAATATAGCAAGTCTGTTACACAGAACCCTTAATGTGATAGTTGAAGAGAATGCAAAACCGTAAGGGGATATTCACACTGCAACTTCTAGATATCTGACCCTTATTGTACTGCAAGAAGAAAGGGTTAAGCTTCTTCCAAGCAACAAGGTTGTTTGGGTTTGGATGCATTCTTCAAAAGGATATAATGAGTATAAAAAGCCTGAGAGTAAAAATATATGATTTCACTTCATGTATTTTTATAACCTGTGCTAAATTTTCTCAAAGTCTGTGTTTTAGTTCTAGTCAGCAGCTCATAATGTTTACTTCATATTCCTGTTCTTTAATTCAAATTTCAAGCATCTGACAAGAAAAAAGAAGAGCACAGAAAAGACACTGAACTGTTCATTTGTCTTTTCATACAGTCCTCAACATTGCAGATGCTATTGAAGAGTCATAACACTGAATCTAGCCCTGGAAGAAAGATTCATCTTGTAAGTCCACTTTTGAAGGAATCTTGGGGATCAACTGGGTCAGGTAACACCTGGGACACTAGATTTAACAGCAAGATTGATCCAAAGAGTGACTATGGTCAATAAAAGAAGTAAGTTTATGACCAAAGACCTGAATTCCAAGAAAAACTTCTCTCAAGTGTCTCTCAATGACAACAGTGAGGATTGCCTGAAAAAGTGGCTGACTTTGAGAACCATGAAGATAAAGCAGCTCTAAAAAGGGGCAGAAAGTGCAACTTGGTCTGGAACCTGAGGACTGTTCCTCAGTTGTAGGTACCTATGATGACAACTGGAGACAGAAGGAAAAAAAAATTTAAAAGGAGAAATTCTAGCATTTATTTGGAGTTTGCCAGACCAGTGGAAGGTTACATTACAATTCTAACTATATTGTGGAGCATTTGGAACTGGAAAAATATATACCAGGTGTCTGTTTAGCCAGTTTCACTCATTAATGTATTCCGATGGGCAAGATTATTACTGTCACCATCTTACCTGGTAGTAACACACAATAAGCCACAAAAGAAAAGTAATTAAATTCTGAAGTTGCACATTAAGATTTGATTTCCCTTGCAATGTACCCTTCCCAAATAATATCACATGTGATCAATAACTATACCGGGATATAAACAGCTTTATCCAGGTATCTTTATGGAATATTTTTGCTCGTATCTTACACTTCAGCCTAAATTCAAGAAATTATGATTCAGAAGAAACTGCAAGAATAAATTAATAAAGTAAACTAAAAGTTAACCCTTTCTTACCAGCAGGAATTATGCCAATCCTTATATTGCATTGGACTAATGGTGCTTTGGGATTATTTTGGTCTATGCCAGAGTCCTTCTGCATTCTTCCAATGAGACCATGCATCACTTCACTGAACATGCCGTCCCCACCAACACAAACAACACTGCCAGGAAACACAAATTAGAATGCACACTAACGGTCAATAAACAACATGGCAAGTATTCTACTTAGGGCATGCACTGGGCACATCAAAAATAGTTGTTCTATTTTCCCCCCTCCATTTTTACAGAATATAGTAGTCTACAGTCAACTTCACGATAAACAGATGGAAATAAGAAAAAAAAAAAATAAAATCAAGTTACACAACCGCAATTGCATCTAGACATACATGTCTGTAACATTAGAAAAGAAAAAAGTTGGAATGCAACCAAAAAAACCCTCTTTATCCTCTATTGCTCTATGCAGACAAGACAAATAGCAGCAGAAATCCACTATACAAGGAAAACACTAAACAGGACTTTACATACATCTTTCTCAGTAAACAAAATGGAAGTAAGGTACCTTTACTGAAAAGGGAAAAGTTAATATTGGTGGCTTCAGGCAGAAGTATACTTTACATTATTAATTTAATAGGGATATACATTATATGAAAGTCAAAAACCAGAAGAGTACATGCTAGCATGCTCTTCTGAACATGCTGAGACCCCATCTAACAGACAGAAGTCATGTAGATCTACATAATCATTCATAATGAAAGAGAGTTCTAAATGTTGCCAGATGCAAAACTTCATTTTGCACACTTAATTCAGGTCAGAGCTGGTGCAGCAGCTACACAGGTCCTCAGCATGTTAAAGCTCAGCAGAGAGTCCACAGCCAAGCAAATACTAGGAAGACACTGTTTTACAGCAGCGTACATTCCACGCACAATAATCAAATGCACAATAATCAAATGCACACCTTGAACTCTAAAAATATAAATATTCTTTAACTGGAAAGCTTCAAATACACTTTAAAGGAACATACGACAAATCCAAAGTTATGCATGTGGTCCCCAGCATACATGTTCAGGACTGTTTACTGTTAATCTACATAAATCATTTCCAATACATAAACTAATACTTACTCTTCCATATAGTCAGCAACAGATATTGCAGAATAAGAACGTATTTCATAGGACAAGTTAGTTTATTTAATTTTTAAGTATTGATGATTTAATTTTACTTATTATATTTTCATCAGAAGGAAGCTTGAAAAATAACATTAATTTCTCTATGAATGGAGAAGAGAGTCTAAAAAACATACATTGTCCAACTGTAAGTCAAGACCTAAGAGACTGGGAGAGAAGGGAGAAAGGGATGTTTGGTTTTCATTTTCTTCATGAATTTCTCATAGCTTAACTACATTATTCAACTTCAGCCCATCTCATCTTTCTCCGCAGACTCTAAGAAAGAAGTGGACCAAAATTTCCACATCAGTTCAAGATCAATGTTGTCTCAGTAGTGTTCTATTTATAACAACTACTCAGAAATGACAATGAATGTCTATACCTATCATAGGTAAATATGGACAGATGAACAAGTTCACATACACAATATCAGCATGATAAATTCATTGCAAATATCAGATGACCAATATTTGAGTCACAGTGAAGAATTACTGTAAGAGAGATCTTCTTAGAGCAATTCTTCTATTTTGGGTTTATTTTTTCTAATGGACCAGCACTTAACTTTTTTGACAGATGATAACAGTAAACTATATATGCTAAAGGACTTCAGAAGAAGCAAGTCCATAAGACAAATGAATTTTAGAAGAACTATGGTCCCTTCTAATCTCAACCATTCTATGAACTAATTCAAGAATGTGGGGAAAAAAACAACTTGAAACAGTTTTACAAAGGCTTGTGCAACCAGTATATGGAAAAGGAACCACAGCGATCCATACAAGTCAGACTTATTCTAAACGTGGTCATTACCTGTACAATATTAAAGCATGCTCTAGTTGTTCTGTACAATAATGTACAAAAATCTGCAATATGGTAAGTGAATGAATATTTTAAGTAAATGTATTGAAAGAGCAGCTGTTCTGTCACTAAGCTAGTACCTTGGTACTCTTGCCATAAGAAATTCTTATAAGGGAAAAAGGGAAGAACAAGCAGGAAACATGCACAAGATAAGATAAGCTGTCTCAAGTAAATACACTTCGAAAGCAGTGAAGCACTTATCCCTATGAAGCCTGTATCTAGTTCCAAAATTACAGGCATGGCTTTGCTGAATAGGGAATCTGAAGATTAAATGAAGAAACTCATCAATGAATGGAGGGAAAGCCACTTAGTAGAACCAATGTAAGAGGACAGGTGAACAACAATTAGATGTAGGAATCCAAAGAAGCTTTTCCTGTATATTAAGGACAGTCAATCAAACTTGAAGAAACATATGAATTTTATGCAGCTCAATCATTTAAAAAAATCTTCCATCTAGCCATTGGATCTGTTATTTAAAAAGCATTATTAATACAAGAACTCCCTTCTAGCATCACTGTTCACCAAAGAAACAGACTTGTACGCTTGCTTCGCTTTTCTGCTCTGTATCAGAATTTAACCAACTGTCAGTATTATCTCTTTCAATCACCTAAATTAAAAGTAAAAAAATCTTCAATAACTAGGTTTTTCTAGGACCCCAGTTTCCCTTCCTCACACTTCTGCAAAATTAAGAAAAATCCCAATACAGACAAAACTGCTGATTTAAAGGCAGCACATGTTAAAGCAGATGAGGTCTTGGAATTCAACCTGTCCTCACTCTATGTATATAATGCATATAGATCTGCTATCCAGCAAAAGTACTGTGAAAACATAAAAACATTTTATTTTTGTAACTCAGTTTAAATGTACCTGTCAACAAGCACAACAAGATACTATTTCTAAATACTATAGTTGTGATTATTTACCTCAAGAGGTTCTGCATACATTTTCGTCATTTTCCAGCTGTGTAACTTGTTTCATGTCATGAATTGGAAACTGGAATTACTAGCTTATTTATTAATTCTGCTGTAGAAGCAGAATATTTTAATAATGGAATGCAATTTTACCATTCAGTTAGGTCATCCTTTAAAACAGTAATTCCACAACAGAAGAAACACCAACAAAGCCAAATGATGTAGCCCTTATTTGTACATTCCTACATAGCAAAAGGAACTATCTGAAACATTTCCAAACACTTCATGGTTTCTGTACACAGTCTGACTGCTACTAATGCAGTGTTCTGGACTCATGTATATATCAAGATCACCTATTTCACAAAACATTTCAGGGTTGCTTTCAAGCTATCACAGAATGCTCAGCTACTGGAGCAGCAGAAGTAATCCTACAGTCATCTTACGAACACAAATCTCATCTAGACATTGTTATGCTACACTTGAATATATTGTGTATTGAATAGGTTTACTGGAACGGTTTAGTTTTCCTTTGATAGTCCTAAATGTGGATCGCCTAGGAGAAGTAACATGCTCCAGAACTTACAGCTGGTACAACAAATGTATCAGCAACGAATGCTACTATTTTAAATTAGAGACAGGAACAGACAGATTACAGAATATATCAGCTAGAAAGGGGAAAAAAATCCCATATGTGAAGCTACTTACCCATCATATTTATTAATATTAACTTCCAATAAATTGTCCTTGGCATGATTAGCATGTTCAGTTACTATAAAGAAATAAACACATTAAAAATTACTACTATGACAATACTATTATAAAATGGTATATAATACACAATTTAGAAAGTAGGTTATTAATGAATTAATAACCTTGATTCTACTACCAATATGACCATAAAACAGTCTGCCCACAAAACTCATTTCAAAAGACTTTATGCCAAGGAAAGAATTAAGAGAGCCATGCACTACAGTATATATAGAAAACAATTTCACTAAAAAAAATTGTACAAATGAACAACTGGTTTTAACAGTAAAACTGAAAAAGAAGAGAAGACAGTATCTAACAAAGGAAGAGCTCAAATAGCTCATAAGTAGCTGAAATTTTAATTTAGTAAGAAGAAAAATGATACAGGTAGCCAGATAACTGACCTTGTGCCATTCTCTTTTTATCACTTAGTTTAATTTCCTTAGTTAGAAAAGGTAAGTAACAGAAAGAACGTAAGCTCCTCAGATATGTTTTAAAGAGTTCATATTGAGTTTATTAAGAAATTAAAATACTCATTACTCACTAACAACATCAGTGGAGATAGAAGCCAGACTGAACAATGGAGCAACTTTCTGTTCATAAATCCGTTTCCCTTGTCTTTTTCCTCCATACGGATTAATATACACAAGCAACTGCTTTGGTCTAGACTCTGCAGTACGGAAAAATATTAGAGTACACTGCTTTTGTACACAACACAGAAATTCAAGAAGCTATACAAAAACAAACCTATAAACAAAGTGCATACAGCATACAAGCCTTTTATAACTCCATAACTGTTTATCAAAGAGCTATAAAAGCCTGCTTGATCCATCCTCTTTATTATACTGAGTACACTGACAGCATTGAACAAACTGGTAGTAGGACAGTAGGTGAAATTCAGAATAATTTTATCTGACTCCATGTCTCACATTCTTATGTATATTATTCTCACACTACCTTCCCATTAAATTACATTAGTATCACAGACATACAAAACAAAAGACACTAAAGCCAGGAACAGTTGGAAAGGAACTTGTGAGTGAAGCATACATAGAAATACTATTACATTCATGTATTTAAACAATGTACCTGCTTTAGTAACAATTAAAATACATTTCCTTCCTGTGTTAAATACACAATAAGAATACCTCACAAAACTACATGCTGCACAGCAAGTGCTTGCCTTTTAGTGTAACCCCTCCCCCCCTAGAAAACACTTTTGATATCACCATCAATTTTGTTCAAATAGTCATGGATTTACACTGGTGATGGCAATGAAAACAATTGTTACATCTCTGTACTAACATATACACAAACAGTAATGCTTACTGCACCTAGAGCCTTCCTTTTCCACACAGAACACAAAGACCTGTTATAACATTTGCACTTCCTCGGATGGCATTCTTTTAAAAGGAAAGAATTTAAAGAGTTACTAGATCAGCACAACTGCATTATAAATGCATCCAAGCTAGGCTGTTACTTCTTCTGAAATGGTTTGTTACCAACAGAATTAACACCTGCACTCAAACCCAGATGACTGCCCAGGCCACATCTCTCACAGGTGTAGTGAATGGGTCTAAAAACCCCAGTTTTTGAAATATGTTATTGGAAGCTACATACCTTGTGTAACATATACAAAACAAAAACATTAGTAAGATGCCTGTTTCCAATGCCTGTTCAGAACATTTTTTGTTAAATATCACCTGTGCTGTAAACAGGACCTGCTGCTATCCCCAACCCTGCTCAGACACAGTGGGACCGCACTCTGCAGGGTGAGGGCACCGCAGTGCTATGGTCATCCCTGACCTCCCTTGTGTCATGGAGCTGCTTTGCTCCTGCTGCTCCCTGACATCCATCAAGGCGTCTCTTTCAGGAATAATTCCTGCAAAACTACTGCTAGCCTTCTAAGAGGAAGAGGTCTAGAGTCACAGAAATTATTAGTGGGAACTACTACTATGTAAGGAACGCTGTTGATAAGAGAGACTAGAAAGGTTAAACAGACACACAAAAAGCCACCCATAAATTTCACAATTGCTACAATCCTTGTCCTCAGACCTCTCGAGTACCTCAGATCTCTGAGCTTACATCTGCCCTTTACTTTCCCCGAAACTACAGTCATTTAAAGCCTCTGCTAAGCTTCTAATGTGTCACTAATTTGTGAAAAAAAAAATTGCCCAGATGTAAATTCAAGACACTTGTAGTCCTGAGTGATTAAACACTCAGTACAACTCAGTGAATACACAAGATACAAAAGTACTGATAAGAATGAGACACTTCATCTCTCAGTTCCCTCAACTTTTCAGCATAAGCCGCTATTAACAGTTCAGAAAAACAGATACATTAAAATAACAGATTATCAAAACACTGTTAATTGACATACGTGCCTGTAAAATGATGCTGCAAATGTTAGCAGTTTAGTCAAACTTACTCTGCATTTCAAGTAATTCTTTCAGCGCCTGTATCCACTGATTACACAAGTGCTCATCAACACACCAAAATGTCACGTTACTGCAGCGCCAGCGGTGATTTCGGGCTTTCTTCACATAGTACACTATTCAAATTCAAAAAAAAAAAAAAAAAAAAATAAAGGAAACATGAGACAGTTCTATGAAATGACAAATGCATTTCAGAGAGAGCTCCAAAATATCTACCTTTGGAAAAAACTGGTAGTTAACCCTCACTACACATTTCTGCAAATGACAGCAGCATTTGGAGCATGAGCAGGACATTTGGAAAAAGTCAAAATGAAAACAAATGAAAACACTTGCTTTAGGTCATTACCTTACAGTAGATACCCAAACTTCTTTTTAAACTACATACAATCCATTTTCCACAAGCTGATTGTAGACATATAAAAGTTCCCTAAGCTTATATATTATTTTATCCATATTGAAGTCTGCAGCGTCTACATAATATAAAAAGCCATAAGCTTAGGAGAATAAGCCAAACACATCATCTCCCCTGTAATCAGTGGGGTGAATTTAATTTCACAGAGCTGAAATTTTAGAGTCTTCTTGTGCATTAAGAATGGTGACGGTAAGACAAGAAGCATCGTTACCTTTCGATCTACAGTATCACCAATCATTGTTACTGAAGGACTAAGTGAGAAAAGTACTGCACAACCTAAATGCACACATACTGATGGTTAAGGATAATTTTAATACAAACAAACAAAAATGCCACAAACATTTAGAAGTAATTTTTCCAGTCTCTCTCAATTTTCTAGTTGAGTAGGAGAAAGCAAGTGTCCTCCTGCAGTCATTCAGCAGCAGAAATCTAAGACATCAGTTAGACCTTCATTAAATAACTAAAACTAGCATATGTTCTTAAAGGAAGAGGTTTATTTTTCAAAATAAGTCTATTTAAATGTAAACTGGCAGATCTCTGGAGGTTTTTTGGTTGGTTTTGTGGGTTTTTTGGTTGGTTTTTGGTTTTGTTTGTTTGTTGTGGTGGTGGTGGGTTTTTGTTTGTTTTTTTAATGCATCATTTCTGTTAAAAAAATTCTGAAGATTGAGTCTGCCCTAAAGTACCTCTGGAAAAACTAATTAGCACAAGCATGCTTACCTGTGAAAGCATGTGGCTTTGCCATTTTTTGCCACTTGCCAGTATTACGTTGCTTCTTGTTTAGTTCAGTTTCTTCTACAGCAATGATCTCAGAGGTTGGCACAAAACAGTTTTCTGTATGAATACAAGATCTTACACATTAACATCTTAAAACAGCACCAGAATAATTATGTAGACATACAATCAGAGTAGCGGCTCAATAAGCACAACCAAGAGCACATGTAGAAATAGTTTTCCATTTCCTTTTCCCTTAAGTCAAAGCACATAATCCATAACCACCTATGAACTACCCCAAATACATTTTGAATGTCTTTGATTTCTCAGAAAATTAGGCATTACAAGTATGAAAACATTTTTGTATCAGCCAAAATTCAGCAACACTGATTTCCGAGTAATGAAATTGCCCCTTCAATGATGCCTAGTCCAGATATTTGACAGTGAATAGCACAAGCTATTTCAAAGAATGTGCAACTAAATCTAGTGCAGAGAGACTACAGAGGCTATTTGTTACTCTCAAGTAAGTAGCTGGCTTATGAATGAAGAGCATTCACATGAATCCTTAAGCTTTCAAATCGCACATGTAGATGAGGTTCTTAGGGACATGGTTTAGTGCTAGAGTTACATTAATGGATGGACTCAATGATCCTGAGGGTCTCTTCCAAATAAAATGATTCTATGATTGCCAAGTCAACCACTAAACCATGTCCCTAAGAACCTCATCTAAACACCTTTTAAACACCTCCAGGGACGGTGATTCCACCACTACCCTGGGCAGCCTGTTCCAATGCCTGACAACCCTTTCTGTGATGAAATTTTTCATAATATACAACCTAAACCGCCCCTGGCACAACTTGAGGCCATTTCCTCTCATCCTACCACTTGCTACTTGGGAGAAGAGAACAACCTCCTCCATGCTACACCCTCCTTTCAGGTAGTTGTAGACAGCGATAAGGTCTCCCCTCAGCCTCCTGTTCTCCAGGCTGAACAGCCCCAGTTCCCTCAGCTGCTCCTCATCACACTTGTGCTCCAGGCCCCTCACCAGCTTTGTTGACCTTCTCTGGACACACTCCAGCACATCAATGTCTTTCTTATAGTGGGAGTCCCACATACTAAATAGTTTATATTAACAACCTTAGACCTTGAGACCAATTCTATTAACCTCTCCTAATTCTTCAGATGTATTCTCCCTCTGACAGTCACAAGACTGGAAGTTCTGCTTTTCCAGCAAATCTCTTCACAGATGCAGCAAAAAAGCAAAGAGGATTTTAGTTAAATATATGCATTTTCTAATCTTAAGTCACAAAAGTTAAATACCTGAAAAAACCCATATTCCTGTATTTAAAAAAAAAAAAAAAAAAAAAAAAAAGGCAAAAACCAGGGTGATCCCACCTTCCCTCTGTAAATCTTTGGGTTTGGTAAAAGTCTGAGAAGTTTCTGAACTATGAATACCAGCTATACTGATTGCAGCCCTCAGTACTACTTGGCACTGTACAAGTATCAAGTAACCCCACCCCCTGATAATATACTACAATCTTAAAGCAGCCAAAAAACTACACTACCTAATACCAGAATTGCTTAGGGCCAGAAAGATGCTAATCTGTCTCAAATACAAACATGTAATTCAGAACATTCCCTACAGCTTATAAAAACAAACCTAAATGCAGCGACATTTGTGTTTGAATAGAACTCCAGAATTTGTCCATCTAAATATGACTATCACTATTTGATTTAGTGTTATACAGTGTACTATTTAATCAGAAAGCAAATCAACTACTTACTTCCACCCTTCCCCCTTTTTCCCAGAAGGAAGCAGTTTCCAATGTGAAGAAATCAAATAGAGATCTTCAATACAAGCAGCACAATCCTGCTACTATAAATATAATGCTGTCATCCGCCATTTAATCACCAATACTTACTCCATAAAAATAAGCAGAAGGACTATCTCACCCTCTTTTAAGAGGTCAACAAAGTTCACATATGTACTAATTATAGTCCTTTCACACACCTACTTTGGTACCATTCACCCTATTATCAAGTAGCATGAGCCATTTCTTCCATTGATTTAGCATAAAGGTGTTCCCTCATAAAGACCTTTATGAGTTCTCCCAAATTACTGAAAATCTTACTGCCACATAAAGAAAAAAATAATGGTACTCACACGACCATTACTAGATCAAGATCAATAAAAAAAAAATTAACTATGGGCTCAGACCATACCAAACAAATTGCTCAGTGCAATATGCTCAACCAAGTAGCACAAAACAGCTCGTAGACAAAATTCCCGGCAAAATTTTTGAATGTACACATCTAGATTCATAAAACTGAATTTTGAGTTCAGAAATACTGAAATACTTTTCAATTTTCTTAAGCTTAATCTCAAAGATCACATATTTATGTTTTCATGTCTCACCTTGTTCAATGTCTAGCATACATGACACACTAAAGACAATGAGTCCAGAGTAGCTGCACAAAAGGCCATGGCAAAAAAAAAAAAACCAAAAAAGGAAAAAACAAAACCAAAACAAACAACAAAAACAAAACAAACACCCACCCAAACAACAAAAAAGGCAAGCCAAACACACAATGGACAGGAGACAGTCTCCCCAGCCCACTGGTTGTGCCAGTCATCACTCCTGGGTCACAGCACTCTTACAGCCTTAACAGATGCTCTTCTTGAAGCGCAAACTGACAAATCAGCAAAATACTGTGTTAGACACATACTACTTTTCCCTACATTAAGCAAGTGGGAGGAAGAAAAAAAAAATCCAAAACCACAAAATACAAAAATCCACAGAGCAACAAGGTAAGCATGCTAACAGCAGGCTTGCTTTGTGAAAAACGTAGCCAGCAGCTGTGCAGTATGTTTTTCTGCGTTAAGAAAGGCTTTTTGGTGCGTCATCACTGTCTGCCACTCCCACAGAACACTTCCTGACTTTACAAGCAAACTCACTCAGAATTCAAGTCAAGATTCGTTCATTTATCACTGCCAGCTACGTATCCTACAGGTCAAATTCCCCTCTCAGTAATGCGTTAGCTCAAACCAACAGAGACACGTGCAAAAGCACAAGAACATTGCTGATCACATAATCTGGTTTATACTTAAAATTAACCTCAGGCCCATGGATGCAGTGTCATTCAGAATTAATTTAAATTGTTAGCATACTCTTGTGACTGAAAAATATTAACAACTAAAAAGCTGCGGTTCGGATTTAAAGTATTTTTTCCAGCACTTTGAAAACTAGACTACTGTTACAGGCCACATGAACAGTAAGTTATCTTGTCCTAAGTTTAAACTTTGCCTTCATCTAAAATCAAGAAAATAAGCATGTTTTCTATCAGAAAGTACACTGCATTATACTGATCATGGACTACAGAAAGCTCTGTCCAATAAAGACCAGAATAAGAGAAGATGGTGGATAAGGATATAGAGTAGAATTGCAGAGAATTCATATCCTGAGGGAAGGGGATGAAAAAAGGCATAATGAATAAATTACTTAATTCAAAACTAGTGCAAGAGTCACAGAAACATCTGAAGGCCATGATCTCACAATATACACCCATGTATAGGAAAACTGGCTTTTCATTAAAAAAAAGGAAATCTTCAAGTACTTTGTAAATCAACAGAAAATAGATCAGTTCCTCATATGATCAGACACACAGCTGTTACTTCACATTACATATCACCTTGGATCAATTTGCATATTTAAGTCATACTATTGTTTTCCTTTTTTTTTAATTTCTAAATTAAAGCTTTTCAACTCAACTATGAATATTTCAATGCTAAAGTAAGAAATAAGATGCACTTCTTCGTTTTAAGGGGAAAAAAAAACCAAAACACCACAACACCACCAAAGAGGTGTATTCTGAAAAACATGCATCATTTAATGTAGTATGCATCTGTATTTGTATTTATGCATCTTCCAGAAGACACATTCCAATGACACAATGCTTTCTACAGCTGTTATCTCCCACATCCTACTGACTCAATGCAGTCAGTGGAAATGTCTAGAGAAAAACATGGTACAGTTTTCCATATACGCCCACTGCCAATCGGGAATGACTGATGAAAAATGACCTTGACTAAGGATACGCCAACACACTGAAGGTGCTGGACAGGCTTTGTTTCCAAACTGAGCATTCTTTAGAATCCACAACATCAGAATGGTGTCAGTTATTCGAACACTAGTACTGAGGCTTCCTCAGGTGGTTGTTTTGGGGAGAAAGCTGAAAAAGACACACTGAGGGAAGAGAATTCTGAAGGGAGAAATAGAAGGGTTAAAAAAGTGCACACAATATGTGAAGGCACACAGTTTGCTGTCTAGTTTGATCATGCTCCTTATACTTCTACTTTAAAAACTCACCAAAATAAACAAACAAAAAATAAACAAAAAAACCCACCACCACCACCAAAAAAAACCCCAAGCACAACACCAAGAGAATCTCATTCTGTGTTTGTAATGCCTCAGTACCAGGCACAATACAATCTTAGCCTATACTTCTAAAATACCTGTAAATACATATATACAATATATAATCTGGTAAGAAATTTGGTACACAAAGTTTTATCCTCTGTTACTAGAGAAAAAACTGATTACGCCATCAATATGAGGAAATGATTAAAAAAATTGACCTGCCCAGCTCTGCATACGCTATTTATGACTAACAACTAGATCTCATGAAGAAATGTTACAATGCTGAAAAATAATGTTCCTGAGAACATTTGTAGATGAAGACATGCCTAGGAAAAAAGGGACATAGCTAAAAGTAACCAAGAAATACATGAAAAATTTCAGATAAAACTTTTCCCTCTAAATTCAAACAAGTCTAATGAACCAAAGAATGTGAAATGGGAACCTCATTACAATAAAGACAGAGCTTGAAAATATGGTGCTGTTAAACAAGGTCTAACAGTAGGAAGGAAAGTCAACAGAACTTCGGATTTACCGTTTTAAAAACATGCCACAACTTGAACAAACACGTTGTTGTTGTTGGCATCTTTTTAATGATAGCATTAAAAACAATTATCCTGAATCAATACTACTTTATTCACAAAATGTATTTTGGCAGAATGGGGTTTAAAAATGTGTATGTATTTTAATATCATTGTACAAAGATGATAAAACACAAAAATCTCACCATACTCTGGACAACTATATTTGCCTGGACAATAGGACAATCTCTACTGTTTCCTATCTCTTCCTGAATTTGGATACAACAGGGAGAGGGAGATATTTCAACACTTCTACAATACACCTAGTTCCTTACCTGTCAAAATCTGAAAACCGTGACAAAGTATATACCAAACAATTTTTACTTACATAACTAAATCCAAGACAGTAACAAATACTCAGAAAATAAGCAGCCCTCACTGAGTTTTTTCAGTTTAAAGACAATCATTCACTGGAATAACTATCCACAAAACAAAAAACATAGCACTTTTATACTGCATAATTAAGTCTGTATTTAGGCATAATGCAGAGCAGTCACGTAGTCAAAGGCTAAATGGTAGAAAGATACCAATCTTGGTCAAGCAACTCCTCTGAAATTATATGCTTCTAACTAACCATCTTCCATACTATGAAGTTTATTCATATCCTGTCATGTATGCTGTCATATTTCCAAAATAATTGTAGAGAACACCATGAGCCATCCAAGGTCTTAAAAGAACTTAAAGACAACAGGACAGCAATAATACAAAACTGTCATGGTACTGAAGCACAAGTGCAGGAAACACACAAAATAACCAGTGTGTTAAGGCGAGGTAAATCTTCTACTGAATTGCTCTCTACATCAATTATACCTGTGCCTCCAGAATGCTTAGGCATGTATTTTTTTTTCCTCCCACCCTCCCTTTTCTCTTCTGATTCCATATCATATTCTCCAAAATCTTGTAAATAGCCATGCTACAGCATGGCAGCCACACTCGGTAACCAGACCTGCCTCTTCAGGAATCTCCAACTGGGTATTGCTTCAGAAACTGCCTCAAGAAGAGTCTGGTTTACTGTGTCCCGCTCTCCTTCCATGATTCCCAGCATTCTGACATCCACTTTGGAACATGCTTCAGGACATGTTCCTACTTGGTTTGGCCCACCAGGAGTAAGTCAAGAAAACTTACAACTTAGAAGTTGTAAAAACAACTGTAAGAAGTTGTAAACTTTAGAGTGCTAGTAAAAGAGCTAGTGTAATTTTGTGGCACTCTTGCATGGTCTAAAAGAAGTCATCATACAGACAATTGAGCTCCCATTGAACTTGTTCCAGCCTACAGAGCAGTCAACTAGTAACCACCCAAAGGCATTTTTAGAAGGATTTTACATAATTCAAAAAAAACAACCTCTCCAAAGCAAGGGCTACTTTACCTAGTACGAGCAATTGTCCCAAAGGGCTTTGAAACTTTATATTTTAAATTTAAGATCCAGATACCTTTATCTAGATTAATTTTATTTCATTTTGAAAAGTATGCAGCTTATTTGTCACACCAATATCTTAATCTTGGCTGAATTAAAGAACTAATTTGTCTTCAATTTCTTAGGTACATTCATCTGCGCATCTGAAGTAAGGGCAGGAATTTTCCAATACTTTTTTTCAGCAGTAGTGCTGATAAAAACTATATTATGTCAAATTGTATTCACACAATAACAGGGGAAGGATAACAAACTCTGGGTTTATGCTATCATGAGTAAGAAGAGGTGTACTTTAAATATGACCAATTCTCAGTTATGCAAACTACATCAAATTCTTACCATTCTTTTTGAGTTCTCCTCCCTCACCTTTTTTTTTTTTTTTCAGAAAGCCTCAGGCCAATAAGATACTACGATAAAAATCAGGAAAATATTTAAAGAAAGGTAGATGGTAAGAAGAGAAGAACTATTTATGTTTGGGAACTTGCCTGGGACTGGAGACATCTATACTCAAACCTTTCTCAGATAAACTTCTAGTCAACCTTTCTATTATCAGTTTTATTCTGTCTCAGTTCCTCCAAGCTCTAAAGTGAGGATGACAGCAGTTTTCCACTCTAACAGCAGCTGCTGTGAAAAGAAGGACATTACACATTTTCAGATGTTCACATACCATGCTAATAAGGCTATCTTAAAAACAGGAATAATTACTATATAAAAACCCCAAGGGCAAAGACGCTGATAAAATACCACCTGAAGTGTAGTAGAAAGCTTGATATAATTCATGTACAGACATTTTTAGAAGTTATTCTGAAATTCTGTCAGGTATTTTCAGCAGTAACCTCTCCCACTTGCAGTTTTGTAACTCATCACTATTCTAATTGCACAAAAGGTGAACTATAAACAGCTTTGTTACCCCATTACAAGCTAACTCACAAAAGTTAAACTTTCTTTGGAAATATCCATGAAGCCCTTTAGAAAGCAAAGGGATTTAAAAAAAAACTTTTTTGTAAATAAATAAATAAATAAAATGCCTGGAACACTGCCTCAGTACGACAGTGGTTTTTAACCACAAGTCATGTAACCAAAAAAAAAGAGAAGTTGCTTTTAATGTTCTGCAAGTCTATTATGTCTTGCTACGATTAATTTAAATACAACGCTTCAAATTACATGCTGATACCTACTCACAGTGCCAAGAAACAATGGGGTTCAGCTAAACAAATCAAGCTGCAGGGATGCTTTTCCTCCCTTTGTTATCAGGGGTACTCTCACAACAGATGCTCGAGTTGCCTGCTCCGTGGAACAGACAACTTGCTGCCCTCACCCGCAGTGTGTGCAGCTCTCTGTGAACAGCTTTCAGCTTTGTTTCCAAACGCACAAGCCGATTAACCGGCTGATGGTTCAGCACAGCCGCTGGCTGCCCGTGCCCGTCCCGGCACAGCTTCGGCCCCGGCTCCATCTGCCCCGCTCCCGGGGACCCGGCGCTCCCGCACCGCCCGTACCTGCGTATGACTGAACCGCCCTCCGCCTTCCACCCTCGGACTCTGAACCCCAGAGGCTGCTGCGCTCCCTTCGCAAGGTGAAAAGGGGCCCGAGTACGGGAAATACTCAGCGCCGACAGCCGGCTCTGGCCGCCCAGCGCGCTCTGAGCCGAGAGCCGCCCGCCGCCGTGAGACCCGGCTCCGGCAGCGCCCGGCGGGCGCAGGGCCGGCTGCAGGCCGCCCCGCCAGCATCCCCGCCCGAGGCCGCCCTGCCCCACGCCGCAGGGGACGCTGCGAGCGCCCCTCCTCCGCCGCCGAGGAGAGACGGCCCCTCAGGCGGCCCCGGCCCACCGCGAGGCCGCGGCAGGTGCGTTACCGCCCGCCCGCTCCGCCCAGCCCGGCCGCCGCTCCACTCACCGCTGCCGCGGCGCGGCGGGCGGGGGTCGCGCCAGGCGATTCCCCCCCGCTCCTCGTCTAAGGTGACCTCGCAGGAGCGCTGCCCCAGCCCCAGCGAGGAAGCCAGCCGGGGCCGCCGGCCGCCTGGGAGCTGCTCCATGGCCGCCGAGAGCCCGGACCCGCCGCAGCCCGCTACCGCATGGCCCAGCTGAGCGGGCGGCCGCCGCGGGACGAGCCCGGCAGCGAACGGCGCCCGCCGCTACCCGGCCTGTGCCCCGCGCGGGGCGCAGCGTCACCGCCTACGCCAGCGCCGCCGGGGCGGGGCCTGCGGGGGCCGCGGCTCCGGGCGCGGCGCCGGGGGCGGGGACGGGACCGGGGCAGCCCGGGACAGCGAGGCCGGGCAGCGGGCGCCCTTGGCGGCCCCCGCGGGCGGGCTCCCCGGGGCGCAGAGGGGGAGGAGGGTCCCCCGGCCCGGGCCGCTTTGTCCCCTCACTCCGCTGCGGCAGACACGTGCTCGGCCAGCGCGGGGAGACCCGGCGACACGGGCATGGTCCAGTGCAGGGAAACTGCGGTTCACACCGCGACGGCCGCGGGTTGTTGGCGCGGGTTGTTGGTTTGTTTGTTTTTCCGGGAGGATCAAGCACCCATCACAGTGGTGATGAACTCTTCCCTTATCAAGACAGTGAATATGTAATAAATACATCTACCACAAGCGTCGTGTACTACAAGCCTCTCGCTCTAACCTTGCCTTATTTTCCATAAAAACATTTTGGGTTTGCCTTGAAGATACTGGCAATAATTCACTATAGTTAAACACTTAATTCTTTATTGTCTTTATTCCATGGTGTCCCTGAACCTCATGACTATATAACCATCAGAATCCTACCCAAAATACAGGCCAGAGTGAGCGGCAGTCGCTCTGCTTCTGACCTTGGTCCAAACTTACCGGTTTTGCATATTTCCAATGGAGTTTAGAGAAAATTGTCAGTGGTCTGTTCTTACCTGGGTCCAGCCTGGAGCCAGTTCCCTGCTTCACAAAGGTGATACAGAGACACTCCAGCTGGCTTTGCTCAGAGCCAGTGCAGGTCTAAAAACCTTCTGCACTTGAGCCCTGTTCTGAACCTTGTCATGTTCTCACGTTTCATTTTCTGAAAACAAATGAGCTGGGCACTGTCCAGGTTATGTGTTCAAAACAGTCTTCTTGCACTGTGAATACTTGTCATTGTCTCGATTATGAAACATCCTTTCCTCTGGCCTTGGAAAACACAATGTGGCCACCTTTATTGATGAAAGTATCTAGGTATGCCACACTTCCACAATTCAAAGAACACTTTGCTTCTGTCACTTGTGTCGCCCTTTACATTGCTGAATCATTCTCTCCACAAACACCTGTAAAGCTCTTTATATTGAGACTTAAAGTTTGTTGCAAAAGTCTGATTGTGAGCATTAGTCTGCCAAATCCACTGCTGAGCAGTGATTAGTGTTTGCAGTTCTTTGCATTTTGCCAGCTACATCATCTGTTATCATCCCTCTTACACTTTGATGGTAAGATCCCTGGGCCATGAACATCTCGTTGTTTTTGGGTTGTACCATATCTAGCACTTTTCATTTCCACTATTTGTAACCACTTCTGCAAGCCAAAAGAGCTCCATGGAAGCCGCAGCCCAGTGCTGGTACTGACAGTGCAACAGAGACTTTTGGTGTTGACCCCCTCAGACATGCTCCAGGAGCTAATGGATCACTGATATAAAGCTGTATTCTCAAAAATATTACACAAGGGTAGTTATTTATCATTCCTCCACTGGGAAAATAAGGTCTGATCTTTTACAGCCTACAGTCACCTGAATCAATAATCTTATGCTGTCATTCCTGCTAGCTGAAGAAATAAAATGTTCATTCTTTTTACCAATCTTGCTTACCATTATTTCCTTTTATTCTTATTAATATGACAAGTCTTTGGCTTAGCTAAGGCTAAGGCTTTCAACTGTAAAACACAGAACTGATAAAATATTCTCTGGTCTGTTAGAAGCCTACAAAGGTGTTCTAGCACCACTAGCAGCAATGGCATTTCCCCATCCACATTTCCTATTTGTTTAAATAGGAGAAGCCACTTATTTCTTCCTTGCACAACATTTTAGCATAACAGTGTTTTGGTCCATGGTTTGGGATCCTTCATGCTACTACAGGAATGCCTTGCAGGAGTTCTTACCAGTGCTGTGTTTGATCTGCTCTAGCAGTTACTGGTAATGCCCTGAATATCAACATGTAATTCTGTCCCTAGAAAGTTGAGATCAAATTTGAGCCAACACAGTGTTTTTTTCCAGTCAGTATCAGTACTATATTATTTTCTTCCCTGACTCTGACAGAGAAAGAATTTCTAAAAGATGACTGACTTAGTAGGCTAAAGCACACACATGTCAATTACTGTTTTACTGTATATTACATAAACCTTTAATTACCACTGACGGGACAAAACTGTAGATGTAGCAATGCCAGTAAACTGCAGGATTTATAGCCTAAAATCCTGGTGCTAAAGATGGCTGATGACAGGGCTCCGCCCTCAGAAATGGCATGGTTGTAAAAGCATTTCACTTTGTTCACAGGTCCACAGAGGCCACAGGAAGGGTTGTAATTGTAGTTAACTTGGGAACAATAATTCATTGTGTAACAAGTACAATCCACAATGTCAAATGGGAAGACTGCAGAAAGGTAACACAACTTACAATGTTTATCTCTATGACTCATTTACTACCTATCTAGCAAACAATATAACTTTTAAAGGCAACTTTCTCTCTCCACTGTCTGATTTTATAATAGGTCATTCATCTCAAATGCCATCAAGCCAAGTGATGCAGCTGATACTCTTGAGAGACGGGATGCCATCCAAAGGGATTTGGACAAGCTCAAGAAGTGGGCTCATGTGAACCTCATGAGGTTCAACAAGGCCAAGTGCAAGGTCCTGCACCTGGGTTGGGGCCACCGCCAGTATCAATACAGGCTGGGGGATGAAGGGATTGAGAGCAGCCCTGATGAAAAGGACTTGGGGGTGCTGGTGGACAAAAGATTTGACATTACGGCACTTTGCAGCCCAGAAGGCCAATTGTGTCTTGGACTGCATCAAAAGGAGCATAGTCAGAAGGTTAAGGAAAGTGATTCTGCCCCTCTGCTCCGCTCTGGTGAGACCCCACTTGGAATGCTGTGTCCAGCTCTGGAGCCCTCAGCACAGCAAAGACATGGGCCTGTTGGAGAGGATCCAGAGGAGGCCACAAAAATGACCAGAGGGCTGGAACAGCTCTGCTGTGAGGACAGGGCTGAGAGTTGGGGTTGTTCAGCCTGAAGAAGAGAAGGCTACAGGGAGACCTTATTGTGGCCTTTCAAAACTTCAAAGGGGCCTATAAGAAGGATGGGAACAGAAGTTTTAGAAGGATGTGTTATGATAGGACAAGGGGTAATGCTTTTAAACTGGAAGAGAGGAGATTCAGTCTAGACATGAGGAAGAAATTATTTACAATGAGGGTTGTGAAACACTGGCCCACGTTGCCCAGAGAGGGCAACCATCCCTAGAGACATTCAAGGCCAGGCCGGATGAGGCTCTGAGCAACCCGATCTAGTTGAAGATGTCCCTGCTCATTGCAGAGGGGTTGGACTAGATTACATTTGAAGATCCCTTCCAACCCAAACTATTCTATGATTCTATGAAAAAGTACTTCCAGCAACTTTATGTTGTAGTGAACAGGATCATTACATGATAATGTAGGCAATCAATTAAGGAAGACATCTAAACAGGTACATCTTTTTAACCAACAGCATCACCTGCATTACCAAAATATTGTTTTAAATCATTACAAACTTGAGCCATCTCTCTTCCAAATCTTTTGCAGGTGTACTTCTTCATCAGGACCCTACAACTAACTTTTTCCACAGTAAAAATCAAGCATGCACTTGTAGTACCTTAGCAGAAGTAGAAAGTACTGTGTATCCCAACTTGTCTAAGAGAGTGAATCTAAAGTGAAAAAATTAAAATATCTTAGCCAAAGTGAAAGCAGGATAATATCCACATAAGTGCTCTGAAGAGCAAAGAAGAATGATATTCCACCATATTTTTGCCACCCTATTCAGTGCTGTGTTGGAAGTTTAGAGTGAATCACAGTTTTTTACCAAGAACTCTGGAAAACACAGGTAGTCATGGAGATGTGATGGAGTCCTTCAGCTCCTATGCCCTGTGCTCCCAGGGAGATGGCTCCAGGCTGAAGGGCTCTTCCATGTCCCAAGGAACATCTGCAATGGTGCTCAGTCCCACCAAGGGAAGAGAAGGAAGTTCAAGATCAGTGAAGATGTTCCTAGTATTGTCCCTTGAACATGTATGTGAGAACCAGCTGTGGTCTTGTCCACATGACAGCTAGTGCAGAACTGAAACTTTAATCTCATTGCTTAGGAATTTAAAACTGGAACTAAAGTCAAGAAAAGAGTTTTACTTCCCTGCCTCTCCCCATCTTTTTTTACTACCCTTTGATAACTACAAAGTATTTATGTTCTTCTACAGAAAAAATGCCACAAGAAAATTTATAGACAGCTGCTCAGGAATTCTGAAAAAAGAATATCTCAGTGCATCTCAGGCAAATTGAAGTACTTACACATGAATCAAATTCTTTTCTTAAGTACACACACACAAGTCCCATTAGAACAGTGTAAATATGCTCTGAGGCCAAATTTGGCAACAGAAATACTTTTGGAAAATGGAAATTAACTGACAATAGAACAGAGGAAAATAATTCATTTTAAATATCAAAATACTGACTTATGTTTTAATTCCTTTTCTACTTATCAGCAAACAAAGACTAAAGTATGAGTGGAATATTCTTGCTGCTGATGGAAAGAATTACATCACCTTCTCTAGAAAAATACCTGAGCTATTTTAAAACATTTCTTTTATCATAAAAGTTTATATTACAGTTATTGTTGGAAATGATCTGGAAAAAACCCAAAACAAAACAGTTTAAAGACCTGTCAGAAAGGATGATTGCAGACCTTTCTTTATTCATTTGAGCCAAACGGTAATTGAGAGAAAGTTGTTGATATACTGGAGGATGTAGGAATGGATGCAGAAGATACTTCGTTTTCTTGTGAGGATAAATGTTTTGTACTGTTCCTGAACCACTGAAGTTTACAGAATCCTTCCTTTCTTCCAGAGTTCCAACCTACCTCCCTATTCTCTGTATAAACTCCTTATCACTTGGAAAAATACTAAATATTATTTGTTTCAAGCTGTCATAGCTGTGGCTCCCACCTACAGATATACACAGAAGTATTGATTTGTATTTCTTTGTTTAGATTCTTATTCCTATTTTAATTTTTAGCGTCAACTGGAGTCCCTGAGGAGCTGTGAGACTCCCCTCTCATGCAACTTCATCCTTTTGAGAAACAACAAAATTAAAAGTTTCCTGTCCAACAGAATGATAATGTTCTCTGGCAGTGTGCAACTTTGGTCTTAAATTGATAAGTTGTTGTAATTAGTTGAAAACGCCAGGAACCACTGTTCTTTCTTCTACTTTAAGAGATCAATTCAGGAATCTGAGATTTGTTGTCTTCTTGATGGCCTTGAGTGGAACAGGGTGTGTAGGGGGGTGTATAAGAAATGTTGACTCAACTCTGGTAAGGATTCTTGAATAGGTATTTCCATGCAGTACTTATAGGCAGAAATGCTGGAAACACCCAGAAGTCTCTCTCTTCTGTCCACCGCTTAACTACATCATTTGTTCTAATAAAACAATATATTTTCATCTGCAAGCTATGCTTTCCTGATATTTTCAGCTCAAAGCTGTTGAAAAATTGTGCTTTACCAGGCCCATGCAGACCTTGTCTGGAGCATGCCCACATGTTTGGGGTTTTTTTGTTTGTTTTGTTGTTGTTGTTGTTGTTTGGTTGGTTGGTTTTTTGTTTGGGGTTTTTGTTTGTTTGGGGTTTTTGTTTGTTTGTTTATTTGTTTTTGTGGGGCTTTGTTTTTGTTTTGTTTTTCTTCTTTTTTTGCAAAAGGATGCATATGGACCAGTTCTGAAGAAGAGTTCTAAGAGACAGTAACACTGGGTACGCAGACAGTTTTTTTTTCAGTTGAAATTATGTATAATGTTCAATAGTGATCTCCATCATCTATACTAACTCTTATACTTACTGAGTGTAAGAACAGTTAGATTTTTCTGAAGGTTTATAACTCTGCCTGGAGGGTTTTTTACACAATTTCATGGCTGGTGCTAGCCACCAGCATGACCCTATTGACAAATTCCAAGGTATGCAATAAAAGAGCTTCAGGATGAAAGAATTGTTAACATAGAAATTCTTACCATCAACAAAACAACACTTTTTTCCTAACTCATTTTTATATTCCTAAAGTTGAGCCATTTTAACTGGACTGTTTATTCCCAGAGTGGTTCACTGATGCTCTGCTTCACCAGGCAGAGCTCCAATCTATACCAGGGCTCTTCTAACTTATTCCAGACAGTGTCGCCTTCATCACCCAAAGAATAAACTAAGATTATTCTTCTATTTAAGACGGAGAGACATATTTTAATGCTACTTTTAGCAGAGTGCACTGTAAAACTACTAATCAATGCTCAAGGTAAAAGAATAGGAAGGCATAGAAAAAAAAATCACATAGACTATGGAGGCTGTAGAAACAGTCCCTTTCCAAAGAGAATGTAAACCAAATCAGAAGTGAGATTCTCTGAAACAGAAGAGGGAAATCTGGAGAGTATATTTATCAGACTTAATCAACTACTGAAATAATTTGAAAATAAAACAATCTCATAGAATCGTAGAATGTCCTGAGTTGGAAGGGACCCACAAAGATCATCGAGTCCAAATCCTGTCCCTGCATATGACAACTCCACAGTTCATACCACGTGTCTGAGGGTGTTGTCCAGTCTCTTCTTGAACACTCTCAGGCTTGGGGCCGTGACACCTCCCTGGGGAGCCTGTTCCAGTGCTCCAGCACCCTCTGGGGGAAGAACCTTTTCCTAATGTCCAACCTAAACCTCCCCTGGCACATCTTCCTGCCATTCCCTCGGGTCCTATCTGTGGTCACCATAGAGAAGAGATCAGTGCTTACCCTTCCTCCTCCCCTTGTGAGGAAGCTGTAGACCATGATCAGGTCTTCTCTTAGTCTTCTCTTCTCTAGGCTGAACAAACCAAGTGACTTAAACCACTCCTCATATGGCTTCCCCTCCAAACCTTTCACCAACTTCGTAGCCCTGTTATGGACACTTTCCAACAGCTTTATATCCTTTTTATCCTGTGGTGCCCAGAACCGCACCCAGAACCACACCCGCTCCCACAGAGCAGAGCGGGACAATCCCCTCCCTGCCCGGCTGGCCATGCTGTGCTGGATGCACCCAGGACATGGGTGACCCTCTTGGCTGCCAGGGCCACTGTTGGCTGATGTTCAACTTGCTATTGACCAGAACTCCCAGATCCCTCTCTGCAGAGCTGCTTTCCAGCATCTCATCCCTAGTCTGTACGTACAGCCAGGGCTGCTGTGTCCCAGGTGCAAAATCTGGCACTTGCCTTGTTGAACTTCATGTGGTTGGTGATTGCCCAGTTCTCCAATTTGTCCAGATCCCTCTGCAGGGCCTCTCTGCCTTCGAGAGTGTCAACAGCTCCCCCCAGTTTCGTGTCATCAGTGAACTTCCTAAGCAATCCCTCACATCCTGAGTCTAAGTCATTTATAAAGACATTGAAGAGTGCTGGTCCTAAGATAGATCCCTGCGTAACCCACTAGTCACTGGTCGCCAGCCTGACATAACCTCATTTACTAGCCTGCAAGCCAATTGCTCACCCACAGTATCTCAACACAGAAACCATTACACTGGAAAATACAATTTACTTCCTTCAGTTCTAGATATCCTTATTAATGACAGAGGAACTAAATAAAAATACAGATAACCAGATTATTAACATAAACAAATAAGGACATATGAGATGCACAGCCCAGTTATTTATCCTGACACTTAAGATATGCTTAGTTAGACTAATTAAGCTAGCACATAAAAACAGATAAAGTACCTGCTTAGACAATCATAGAAGCATCTCTGTAAGTACCAACTACGGTCATTATCTTCTTACATAAAATAAAATAAAATAAAATAAAATAAAATAATTAGAAATTACCTGAGCAGCAATATCATCCCAGAAACTAAAATCACTTCTTTGTTTCCCAGAATCAGTGAACATATCTGTAGTCTCCCAATGTTAATAACTTGAAAAAAAATCAACAACATAAAAATCAGAAGGTATCTGTGAAGAATTTATGTTCTTTAAAAAAGTTTTTGACTCTGTATAGCTGCCAGGATTAAATCTCTAGCTGATATACGTTGAATCAGATGAAACAGAAACATAATTTATATTATTATTTTTAATATATTTTGTTTATTTTTTTTCTTATCACTGAGGAAATGACACTGATGTGTGACTTCTAACTAAAAAGATAATCATGCCTGTAATCACAGGTAGATTGAGCTCACATAGAAGCTAGTGAAATATCTAATTGACACTTACCAAAAAGTCCTCCTGCTCCTTTCATTACATTTGAAAGGTTCTTCAATTTTTTAATCAATTTTTGTCTTTGGGAAATTTTCACCTATCAAATGTACCCTCAAACAGAAACATTCACACCAGTCTTCTTGGAAGACATCTACTTTTGACCTGATATTCATAAGCTCATGGGTTTTTTTAGTACCTCTACAAAACTATGAATTATTGCAGTTAAAGATGGATCTTGAGGTTCATCCTTTTAGAATAGCAAGAGATGTTCTAAGACACAGCCACTTTTTACAAGATAGCAGAGTTATTATATGAGGAAGAAGGATGCTCAGAAGGGCAAAGACATTTGACTAAACTAAAATAAATTGAAGCATTAAACTCTCTCTTTCTTGTGAATACTGTCTTTTTGAAGTCAAGTAGTATTAGATCACAGATCTGACTTCCCTGAAAGTCCATGTTGAAAAATTCATGATTTATACTTGAGAGTTATGGTTTCTTATTTTCATTCAAACTATTCCACCAATTCAGTTTCAGTAGGAAAAAAAAAACCAAAAAACAACGTCCTACACAACAACTTTATCAGCACAAAAATAATTCAGAAAAGATAAAAATATATTAAATTAAAAAAAAGTATAGATTTTCTCAGTCTTATCAATCTTTGGACACAGTCTCATCAGTCTTGTTATTCATTCACTATATAATTGGAAAGTTCACAGGAGCGTAAATTTATATTTTAATAATTTCTGCCTTTACAAAGACAAAGATCCTGGTTGTAGATTATTTTAAAGTTGGATTTGTCAATTTAAGGTAGAAGAAGGAAGGTTTTTTTGGTCTTTAAATGTCAGTTAATTGTTTCCTTGAAACTGTTTTAATTAGCTCGTGATTTAATTAACAATGCTGCTTTCCGTGGTTAGTACAATATTTTAAAAGTACAATATAAAACTAAAGTAAATGCTTACAAATGCAGGTGAAGTTCTCTTTCAAAAACCGAGACTCTGAATGATCAGATCAAAGATGGATTGAAGCAGTTTGTCTGAATAGAGTAATTTTCGCTTTGATTGTTTTGCAGCTGCCTACTGTAGTAGAGATGATGACAGCTGGTATGAAGCTGTCTGAATCAGTGATACTAGAATGCAAATACATGCCAATACTTTGCATAAAATCCACAACGCAGAGCTATTTCTGCACTATGCCTTTTGACATCTCAGCACGCATGTTGACTTGAATTGGTATCTTTCCTTTTTGATTTTCTGGTATCAAAATTAAATGGAACACTAAGAACAGAATGTAAAGTCAGACAGATCTACCCAAAAAAAGAGCGCAATGGTGAACAAAGCGGATCTTTTCATAACTGAATTTAAATGTTTAAGTCTAGCATACAAATATATTTAAGGAACTTTGCTGTGAATGGCTTCATAGCTGTTCAAAGGGATGCCAGTCATCCTGGGGATAGTTCTGAATATGCTGAAAAGAAAATTCAAAGACTGAGGAGTAGCCTGATAAACACTTGTAAACTATTTGTCTTGCCAGGTGGCAATGACTGACTAATTTGGAGCACACCATTTTATGGGATGCACACTCAGAGCTGACTAGTCGACATGTCATTCTAAATACAACTTGTAGAATTTGTAGATTTTGATGAAAGTGATACATTTTCAAAAGATTGCATAGGGTTTCAGTCAAACAGCTCATTTAGTCAGAACTATGAATCAAACTTCACTGCAGTGCTTTGAAAAATCAATCACCTCCAAACTATCTCCAGACAGTTTAATGCAGATAGTTTTGTGAAAATCATGACTCTGAAAGACATAATTCTACATCACTGTGGCTACAAAATGACAATAAGGAGTAATCAATGTTTTGTAAAAGAACCTGAGTGCAAAGGAACCATTCAAACTCATTGCTTTTATGGTTGTGTCTATAAGAGCAAGTCAACAGGAAAAGGATTACATTGTTAGTGGCAGATTCTTTGCCTTGATTAGAAAAGAAAATGCAATAATAAGACTTGAACTAATAACACATCCCTGCTAGATTTAGCTGTGAGAAACTTCCTCCTCTGTCACCATGGGATGGGTATACAATAAACCTATGAAGGGCTGGAACAGCTACTGTAAAGGAAACCAGAGAAGTAGTATTGAGTTGAAATAAATATTCAGTCTAAAATGGACATGTATGACATTTCATTCCTCTTGCTTTTTTAAGTAAATTTGGAGATTGTAACTAAAATTCTTAGGACAGAAGCTAATGTAATGGTTTGTGTATCTTTCACAGTTAGCAACCACTGGCTACTGAGAAAACATGTGTGACTTACTCACTATACCATATGGCTGGTAATCTCAACATCACAAATCGTTCTGGTTTTGGAAGGAAGCAGTTTGAAACACTGTGGGATAGAACATGAAGTGGGGAGAGAGAAATAGAGAAGTGTGCTATGGATTGTCTCAGTAAAAAACAGAAGCACAACTAAGGCTTAACAGAAGCTACCAGCACCCAAGTACAAACAGGACAAGCACGGGAGGAGATAAAAACCTACATTTTCCCTTTTATATCTGCACAAAACCCCCTACTCACAATGCCCTCTTTCATAAGACAAGCAACGTTGGGTGCAGTGGTTTAGAGAAACACACATAGCAGGCTCAACAGCAACACAGCTTGAAGTTGGGTTAAAACACAGAAACTGTTCCTACATAGCTGAATCGATGCTAATGTGGTGCTCTGAAAACTATCAGATAAAAAGCAACAGGAGTGATGGCAAAATAAAACTGAAGAAGAACATTAGTTCCTTTCACTCTCTGAAGACACCATGGCTACAAAGTGTACAGGTATGCGTGCAGCTATGCATGTATAGCCAGGTGAGATACATTTACCTGAATCTCCAAATCACTGGGTAGTAATGATGCTAATACCTTTTCCACTGCTACACACCTCAGAGTAATTAAAGTATAGTGCATCTAGTCTTCTTCATCTTTGAAACTTAACTTACTGCTCCTAAAACTCTTAAATTTTTTTTTCCTATGTTCTTCTCTCTGGTAACCCATTTAGCTGTGTAGAGGGTATGATACATGAGTATAAATAACACTTGCTCCACAGAAAGTGGGATACAGCCTAAAGAGGCTTGTAGAGTATTGGCTTCTAACATTAATTTCAGACGTATGATTAAGTAGCTTCTGCTTTGGGAAGGCACAGATATCTGTGGGTAAAACAGACTTAAAGTCATCACCATCACTCCCTATCCCTGTCCCACGTTCTGGACAAAAAAACTGGCATGTTAGCACCCAAGCCATGGAAGCCATTAGATTTCTGTCCTGGTCTGATCTGTGGAGTTCATCGTTCAAAGCTCTATTTTTTAATATTTTTTTTGTTTAGCAGACAGCTGGGTGGTGTAGCTCATTGTTATCCAGTTGCTGAAAATGAAGTGCCAAGAGCCAATCGAGAGGCCTTTGGGTAGCCAAAATGTTTGTCTGGGACAGACACATATGACACAGGGCTTCAGAAAAGAACCACATCCTCTGAAGCAGCAGCTGGTAGCTAGGGTGGATACCCTACAGCTAATCTACATCTAAAATATCACTAAATGCCTAGGTTTAGGCAACTGAATGTCACTCCCCATGTCTAATAACACTCTCTGGCATGGAGACCTCAGCATTTTGTCACCTAAATCCAGGGATTAATGTCTTAGCCAAGGGAACTTCTAATAATTTAGACACATTTTCTCCCCTACTAGAAGTGCAATCAGTAGACCGAAGTGAGTGGTGCTGAGGGTCTTTATCTCTCCATTATATGAGGCTCAGGAGGTTCACCCTGATTTAGATGTCAACTAGTCTGTCTATCTTTAAGAAGTCATGGAGATTGGGGGATATCCCAGAAGGCTGGAAAAAGGCTAATGCCACCTCCATCTACAAGAAGGGCTTAAAGGAGGATCCAAGAAATTATAGGCCCATCAATTTTACTTCAGTTTCTGGGAAAGTTATGGAACAAATCTTCCTGGGGACTATCACAAGTTACATGATGCATACCACTGGGAAAAGCCAACACAGATTCACCAGGGACAAATCATGCTTGGCAAACCCGATCATCTTCTACAACAGAGTTACCTTCTTGGTTGATGTGGGGTGAGTGGTGGACATTGTCTACCTGGACTTTTCCAAGGCTTTTGGTATGGTTTCCCATGACCTTCTCCTAGAGAAACTGTTGTGTTATGATCTAAACATGTGGTCTGTGCCATGTGTGGGGAACTGGCTGGTAAATGTCTCCTTTTTGAACCGGCAACCTGTCATGAATGGGGTCTCCCAGGGATCAATATTGGGCCCAACACTGTTTAATGTCTACATAAGTGATCTGGATGATGGGATCAAATGTACCCTGATTAAGTTTGTAGATGACACCACACTGAGTGAGGAAGCAGACACTTCAGAAGGGAGAGCCACCTTGCAGGGAAACCTGGATAGGCTGGAAGAGTGGGATAGCAAGAACCTTATGAAATTCAACAAGGACAAGTGTAAGGCATTGGACCTGTGAAAACATAATCCAGAAGTGCAATACAGGCTGGCATCTACCCGGCTGGGGAGCCCATCTCTGGAAAACTACCTGGGGGTTTTGGTGGTCAGCAAGCTTGACATGAGTGAACAGTGTGCTGCTGCAGCAAGGAAAACCAACAGGATGCTGGGCTACATTAGGAAAGGTAGCACCAGCAGAGACAAAGTCATTATCCCACTCTACTCAGCACTTGTCAGGCCACACCTGAAACACTGTTCAGTTTTGGTCCCCACTATGCGAAAAAGATGTGGACAGATTGGAGAGGGTCTAGAGAAGAGCCACAAATATGATCAAACCTCTTGATAACCACCAAATTAAAATACCCTGTGTTTCAATAGTTTTGCGAGGATGCAGCTATTACCATGCCTCAGTAGATCTTGTATTAACCTATCTGGGATTGAATCTACAGAGACAGTCCCTACAGCTTCAGTATTTGGCTGGGTAACTTATTATTTGTTCTCCTCCAATCCACCAGTAATATAACACATACTACTTATTTGTTCACTTCTACAAATGCTCTCTAACAGCACTGTATTTAGATAGCATAGAATCACTGATTCCCTTCATAACTATTTTTTATTGAAAAACATAATGGCCAGCTAGTGAAATGGCAGTTCTGTGAAATCAGAATCATGTTCATCACTATCATGATTCGAGGTCAAAGATGCTATTGCCATGAGGAGGGAGGTGTTAACACACCAACACCTGTAACTACTTTTAACCCTGTGTACAAGACTCTTTTTGGTTTAGGAATCCGGGAGCATTAGCTGGCTGGGTGTGTTCAGTCAAATGTGCTTCTAAAACATCTCTGAAGTATGATCTTACCATTCATCCTCCCTTTTATGTGTTCCAGCTCACTGTATGGGAATTGCTTGGTCACTTAAGCATAGCCTATCCAAACCACATCTATCACCCAGTGCTGCCAGGACATTGTTATTAATGTCTCAATAAGCACTCAATCAATTTGACTAAAAACAAGAAGGTAGAGTATTATTTCATTACGAGCAGGCAGTTTTCCACAAGCAGAAATCCATGGGTGGATGCATCTTCTGTGGAAAATGTCTGACTCATTCAGGAGCATGGTAAGCAGAGAAGTACTGTGTCACTTTAATTTGGTGAAGGAGCTACTTTCATGCTGATGCAATAGCCAAACTGCGTCAGCACATCAAATTTCAAGTTTATTTCTACCCATGAATTTGGAAGGCATAATGTATTTTCCTCTTCAGCACATAATCTTTTGTTTTTCTTGCAGTCATCAATATTTGAAAGCTGACAGCAGAAAATCAGCCTGCAAACTAAATATCTTGTTTAGAGCAGGCTACTAGTGAATGATCAAATCCTACATGAGTTTTTGTAGCCTGGAATAGTTCAGAAGTAAATGCTGTTGATTGTTTTAGGGCACCGCCTAGCACAAATGCACAAAACAGCACGAACAATGCAGTCCCTAAGATATAATCTTATTTGCTACTATTTGTTGTGGGGAAATGGTTGGCTCAGAATTCCATTGACCTTTACAGCACCTGAGGGAAGCTCTCTCCGACAGCCAGGTCCTTCCATCATGCTTCAAAATCCAGCTCACTTTTGAGTGTTCAAAAGCTTTCATCAAATCGATGGATGTTCAACAGATGATAAGATTTTTCTCTTGGGTGCAAAATGATGCAACTTTAAGAACAGTTTCATGGCTTGTTGGAACATGTTTCGATTACAGAAGCTTTTTTACTACAATATTCCAGGACATTGAATGTGAATGTTTTTTGATCATTATACTTCTTCATTCCTCAGGCTGCAGTGCAGTTGACCTCTCTATATGGTTGGGCACTAGTTTGAATGACAGCACTGCAGTTGCCATGAGAAGTTGGGGGGGATGCTACCTTTGGCAGCCATAATTATTTTGAACAAATGTAGAAATTGCTGGGACTAACAACTTTACAGTTTACAATCAACTTTTCCACCCTTTACTGGCTTTGTCATGCGTTAACGCCTATAATGCCCTGAGCTCTGCTTAGAAGAAACATATTAGAAGCACTAAACTCGTGAAAAATGAATAATCAGGAAAGAAAGTTGGTTTTACTCAATTAACACTTTTTTATTAATACGTATTAATTATGTATTAATCTACATGTAGTATGTGCTGTTTAAAGAGATTAAAAGCTGCCTCTTACATTAAAATACAGTTTTCAGCTACAGATTTTTCAGCCTGCTTCTGTAGGGCCACTGGAATAAAAACAGGAATGTAAGAGATGATATTTCTGAAAATTCTACTGTGAAAAACCAATCATTCGCTGCCTTGATATTAAAAATGTAGCAAAGAGGAACAGAAGCACTGCACGTCACTCAGTGCAGATGACTTTTATATTAAAGCCTTGGGAAGAAATTAATCATTGCTGTAAGTGGGCAGAACACAGCTGGGAGTGGCTGAATTGTGTTTGCAACCAAGGCAAGCTGAACAGCACTCTGTGAAGCAGCTCAGCTGGATTCCCGAGCAGCGAGAGGCTGCTAACCATCAGCCTTTAAAAACACCGCAGTCGTGAAATCCCACCAAATGGCTGCAAGAAAGTGTTTGGTCTCAGGCCCAGTGGGAATTTCCTCAGATTTCAAATAGTGGGGCCATATGCCAAGATCCCTGTAGCACTGCTTAGCTCAAAAGTAAACAGCTGAATATATTTGGCACAGTTTTTACAACTGCTGCTCAAGTAGCTTTCATAGGGGTTTGTATGGGAGCAGTATCATAGCACTGGAATTAGGAAGAATCCTTTTTTAAGCCAATATTCTTTTGCTAAAACTCCAGAAGGTGTGTACAGGGAAGATATGAATTGACAAAAAACAGGCAGAATTTTTTGCTTAAGCAGAAATCAGCCCTCCAATTGTCCACCTATTCATAAGGGCAATACTTCTGAGTGTGGGTTAGAGTAGGATGTGCTTTTCAAACTTTGAGGACTATTTTTCTCCTTTTCCAGATTATAATTTTTAAACAATAATCTTAATGTTGCCAGTGTGGCAGTTACTGTAATACACAGACTTTGCCTCCTAATACACTGCTACTGTCAGGGTAAGTAGGTTCCAAAAACACAGATTCACATCAACATCCCAGTGGTCGTGCTGACATGAAAATCATCAGGTTCAAACATCATGCCAGAACTCTTTGGTTTTCAGCTGACTGACACCTGGACATGCTGCAAATGATAATTGACTTGATCTTCAAGAATGAGATTGCCAGAACATTACAGCACTGAGTAGTACAACTCACCTGCTCCAACAGCTGTTTGGCTGGCAGAGTCCAGGGAGACCTCTTATCATAATCTCATAATGAGGTATTAATAGCAACCTCAGAGGAAACTGCTTGTTCTTTCTTGAAGAGAAATTATCAATAACTGCAAAACCGCATTTATTGTAGTGTACAGGATGGAAATGCTGGTGACAAGGAGAACATTCCCTGGATCCTCCTCTGCAGGTGGGAAGCTATGTGCTTCCTTTGACAGGAAAAGTCGTATGTTGAAAGTCCAATACTTTGCCAACAGAAAAGTGAAACCAAGACAGTGGGCTTTGATGATACTTTCATATGAGGGATAGTAAGAAGAAATTGTACTTTTGCCTGCTTAGGTGAGAAAAAGCATTGATCCTGTACAAAATGATAGTGAGAGCCACTTACATGGTGATGCTACAATCATTTATTTTAATTGAATAATAGAGGACTTTTGGAACGATAAAGGACTCAGCATTCCAATTCAATGTGAATCACGCAAAGCCATTTATTACAGAAACAAGCCTCCTTATATATGCAACTATATTCTAATCACGCGTCCACGCTCCAAGCATGGATTCGCTAAATGAGTATCATGGGCTGTCCATGCGCTGGAGTCTCACTGATGATACGTCCGATGATTCACGCCATGTTGAGGCCCTGTACGCCCCTCTTTCTCACAGCAGATTCTGTTCTCAGCTTCTCGAAGTGGCCTTGAGATTCCTTTGAGCCTGACTAATTCAGCAACAAATCTTTATCATCTATCAAAACCCCTCCACAGAGGACAAATGAAATAGACTAATTGTACCAGAAAAGGACCAAGTCACAGAGTCCACTCCTCTCGCAAAAGCACACAAGGCTGTTCTCTCTTGTAGCTGCTATAAAATTTCTTAAGAGTATTTCAAAGAAAAAAAAGAGTCTTTGTTCAAGACTTAGAAACCATAATATCTGCATCTGGACTGTTTATAAAAATAAGTATTTCTCAGAGCAGTGTGAAACCTTACCACCTAGGTTCAGTGCCTCTCAGACGTTTTATATGTATATACTGAGGCCTACCTGCCAGGGAAAAATCTATAGCAATGCAGTTTAGATGAGCAGGTGGCAACAGAAAAAAAAGCTGCATGGAAGAATAAACATTCAGAGAACCACAGATGCCTCTTGCTGGCTGATTTCTCCAGGACTTCTAGGCCTACAAAAGATCTCTCAGATATTGATCCTTTTTGCTTGGTATGAAAGAGCTGAACAATCCCACTGAAGTTCACGGGAGCTGACGGATGCTATGAAAGGGTTTTCACAACAGCACTGACAAAGTTGTTTGCCTGTTCCTTCCACGAGAGGAAAAGATCATATGGCTTCACTGTTGAAAGAAACAGCAAACAAACACTGAGCAATTCTTTTAAGGTGAAATAAGTATTCAGCTGCTCTTGCCTTACAGACACAGAGAACTCCATCGTTTCCATATGAAAAACAAGTTCTGCATTGTTTAGGTTTGAAGAAAATAAGATGAAGCAACATTTTTGCTAATAAATCCAAAGCTTTACAATCCAAATGTTATAATCAATGTTTCAGTAGTGGTATACAATAGTTAAAATAAACAAGAATGGACATGAATTCTTCAAGATTTTCAGCACCCCAGAACACAAGGAAGAATCAGGGAGCATTTTTGACAAATTAGAATGAAACAAGTATGATAGAAATGATTTGACATTGCTAAGATTGCCCTCTGTTAAAGTAAATGTCTATTTATATGCTGACACCAATGAGCAACTTCTCTCTATTAAAACAATTTGAAGTCATTAAAAAATATACTAGGTACTGTGTTTTTACCGACCAGCATACAAACAGAAAGCTAATATCAAAAGTGATATGCACATCCATATACCATGAAAAGATGCTGAGCCCTCCCTTTTTCCTCTTTCTTATTTCTTAAGATCATTGGATTAATTATTTTCCCTTTCAATGTAAAAAGAAAAAATCTTCACAAAAATAATGATTTGTCTTTGGGCATCTAAATCCTCAAAGTGATTTACTTAGGACTTGAGCATCAGGAAGGTTAAATGAAGCTGCAGTTTCTGCTAAGGTGGTGTTTTCCCCTTCAATGCCAGGCTGTTCATATGGAGCTACAGGACTTCCATACAGACTTTCTGCTAAAGCCATCTCTGGCTGCATGAAGAGGATAGAAGGAGTGTGATTTGGCCAGCCCTTTTAAAAAAACCCATTTTATTCACCGGTTGCATAATCCTTGACTGCTTTATGCTGGTTGTGATATTATCCAAAGCAATGTTGGTTTAGCACGCTGAACAACCCTAATCTCTCCTGAGACTTGTTTCTCAGCGGAGAGCTGAACTTGTTTCAGCAGAGACTCCTTTAGCTCTGACTGTCCTGCCTGTCACACGAGTTGACCCCAAGGCACGGGCCTGTCCTGGTTTGTCTCTCTGGAGATGCTGGGGCAGCCGGGCTGGTGGCGCTGGTGCTGCCGCCTGGCAGGGACACTGGCCGGGTGCGGATGGAAGGACAGCAGCACCACGTCCATCGGCAGTCAAGCCCCCGTGGGGCTGCCAGCCCTCATGTCCCAACACAATGCAGTGCTCCCAAGGCTGTGCTGTCATACGGACTACACGCTAGAGATCTCTGGTGTCAGCAGCTGGAAAAAAGCGAAAATCCTTTCCTTCCCTACTGAATCAATTGTTGGTACGTGGAGAAGCTCTCTCTCAACGAGAGTGTACTATTGAAATGGCTGAAAGGCTGAAGCCTAATGTGGGCAGAAGGTGCAATTTTTCTTGTTATCTGAGGTTGGCAGACACGTATTCACAGATGAATCAACTCAGTTTCCTAGGCAGAGAGACAAATCAAGTCCCTAGAGCTTCATACCATGGGAAATGCTTTATAAAGTGTTCCAAGTAGTCCTTTATCAAATAACACCGTGGTTTTGAGCCAGCAGCTCCTCATCAAAGTATTGATCCTTTCCTGGCATCGCAACAACTTGTTGAGCTGATGACACAAGGTTTCCAGTGGAGCCAAGGGCATCTCAGCCCCTCTCCAGACACGCTGGAGCACATTAAAAAGAGCAACAAGATGCTGAGTGCTGATGAATAGTGCTTTGCTGTCAAGAAAGGAGAACCTGAATACAAACAAGGATTTATTAACATAAATTCTTTTTTCTTTCACATTTTGAGAAGAGTGAAAACAAAAGCACATAAGCTTCAAGCTTCAACCCAGCTTATAAAACATAACAGATTTCCTAAGGTAAGTTAGATACTGAAAGGTTACTGAACAATAAGGGCGCTGTGGCAACATCATGGCCAAACTCAGAGCCTACTGAAAGCAGTTTTATCCTAGATCCATAATTTCTAAGCACTAGATGAAAACTGACTGCTGTTTCTCTACCATGACAATTTTCTCATTAATTTTACTGGTTTTGAACATACTGCCAACTATTAGCACTGAAATAAAGTGCACTTTTTCTTCTACTGCATAGTGCATAAAGACAGAAAACTGGAATACTATAAAGAACTCATATAGGTGCTGCCGTGGTGATTTATTCCTTCACTGCTCCCAGATGTTCATACTTCAACTGGCTAATTATTCAAGAGCTATGAAGAAACTGCCTGAGTTACTTTTTCCTAAGGAAAAGACCCTAATTCAGACCCCCTCTCGCAAGGCATGTTACGGGAGCCAACCCTCCTGACTTCTTAATGAATAGAGACACATTTCCAGTTTAGATCTCAGCCAGACTGAAAACTATGCGGAGTTTGCTCTTTTTGTTCACATACACAAACATAGAAAAGTTCATTTTTAGGCAGAGCAATTTAATAAATTTGTTCCATTAAATCACTGTTCTTCATGATACTTCAACAAAACCACATTTTAATTGGATTTTTATATAAGACTAAGCATTTGTATCTAATGTGCATCCATATATATACATATATATAGACACATGGTATGTGTAAAACAATGTAATGTAACTGTATCTCTATTGTAGAGAGTTTAAGTAATACAAGCCAAAACCGATATGAATAATAAGAATCAATTTGGAAGGGAGTAGCTTGAGAACAATTCATGTGTTGCACAGCCCAAAGTACTGTTATGATCATCTCCTCTGATTTTGTGCACAAAGAACACAGATTTTTCACACAGTAAAAACCTCAATCAACCCAAAAGAATTGCAGCTGAAGTACAGCATATTTTTCAGCAAGACATTCTGTCTTGATTTAAAGAAATACATTTATGGGGAAACTCCTATATCCTCTACCCAATGATGGAATTGCTTATCTTCACTCTTCAGATAGTATTTCCCCCTAACTTCTTCTAGCATTAATTTCCAATCATTAAATCATTAACTGGGAACTAGTACAAAGAGAAGAGTACCACATATAAATTGATTTAAATCACAGACAATAAACATGGTATGGTATCAGCTTGATATTAATAATAGTAATAATTCTAGTATTATTATAAATGTTAGAACAAGAATACAGTATGACATGAACCACAAATTTAAAGTAGTTGTCATGCAGTATTAAAAATACTTGTGTTTTTTTTTTTTTTTCCAGTATAATTTGCTTTGTTTTGTTGTTGTTGTTTTTTCTTTTTTAAAAAAAGACAGGTTTGTCCGGTAGAAACCGGTCCATTCGTCTCTCGGCTGTATTAGCTGGTCTAATATAAAACGCTATCTCCTTGTACAAACGTTTCCTCTCATAAAACACAGCCATAAAGGAGAAAACACAGAAGTTTTTGAGCTTCTTCAGTATTTCAATATTGTTCCTGTTCTGCAGCCCATGGTTGATTTTGAGTTAGAGGCATTTTTGAAAAATGATGCATAACGTATTTATTTCCTCTGGCTACTTGTGAAATCTTATTTTAATGACGATGCATACTAGAATTATTACCACTAGACTTCAGTAGAAGAGATTAATCCTTTGAGCTCTTTCTATTTAAAATGGCTTCCACTGCCAAGGACCTGCCTGTGATTGCCTTATCATTTTCTCTTCAAAACTCAGGGACTCTAGTGGTTTGACATCAGTATTCTTAGTTCATTTCTGGCACTAAGATTGCCAGTTCTGAAACAACTGTCAGGACTATTCAAGTGAAATTGCAAATTTTCATTTCAAGGTTTAGAAGCTAAGCTGGTTTTTTTTTTTTATTACTTTACAACATGATGCTCCATGCTGTGTTATAAAAGAAAGTGATCTGAATAGCGAAATACTTCATTCTCACTTTTTAGCCCGAGTTTTCTTTTTTTCCCCTTAGCTGAAAAACTTGTACTATTTCTACCCCTTTCCCAAAAGTAACAAGGTCTAAAAAGAACAAAACTATGCAGGTTTTGTTTTTTTTTTCTAATTGCACCAAAATTCTTAAATTTGGGAAAACATTTATCGTCTTCACCAAATGAGTACTTCATAAATCCAAATCACCAACAGACTATGACTCTTGGATAAGGAGCAGAAGCAGTTTAAATCAAATGTATATTAAAATACTTTGTTATATTTATAGTATCTTTTCACCCAAATATTTGGAGTGGCTCTCATTTCCTTCGCAATATAATTTTGCTTATGTCTCTTTGACCAAGATCCCAGCCCCTCTGTTGTTAAATCATAAGCCTTCCCTACACTCTCACCAGCAAAATGGGTAGCTCAGCCAACAGCATTGCCACAGGAACATTCACTCTTTTTGGCTGAAAGTCGTGCTAAAAAGATCCTGTTACTAGAACTCCAACTGCAGTATCTTCATTATACTCTTCACTCGTTTACATTTGCTCTTATTCAAATGAGAGCACACACAAACCACAGAAAGCGCAATGTGAAAATTCAAGTACTAAAGAACAGTTAATGACATCTGATACAGACATACCTCTAAAGCAGCCAAATTACTTTCCTCTTAAAGAAAAAGAAAACATGATTTTGATACAACTCACTTGAATAATAATTATAATGTATTATACTGAAGATATTTTTGGAAATGATATCTATGCAAGAGTCTGCAAGGCCAAATATGAATTTATATTCTATCCTGTATCTGTCATTCACCTTACACTACCTGAACTCAGTCTGCCACTAATCCCTTTCTACAGAAACTGTATTAATAAGATTTCAAAATCGAAAATATGTGGAACACTAAAAGGGAAGGGAAGAAGGCTGTTTTCATTTCAAGGATACATTTCAACTGCCAGGCAGAGAAACTCAGAAACAGATTAAAAATCAAATAGTGAAACTTAATTACCTTCTAATATACATTTGGATCAAAGAGAAATTAATTGGGAGAGAAAAGGGGTGGAATAGCATGGTAAAGGCTTTGCTATCCTCAAGAAACACCAACAAAAACTAATCCCTCACACAGACACAAATGACATGAAAAAGACACTAATGGTGCTGTTAAGGCATGAAAAGGGAAGTCACTGATAGACTTAGACTAGATACAGAGATACAATGAGAAACCACTAGTGGAATTTCAAAAAGCATTTGAGATGGAGCTGGATGGTCAAAGACATGAGTAGAGCAAAATCAAACCAAACCAAAAAACAAACAAACAAATCAACCAAACCTGCAGGAGTCAGTCATGAAGACTGTCAGAAAACAAATGTACGCTCTCAGGATAAACTGTAGATGCCAATTAACGCACCTCTTGATGTGTTGTAGCACCTGAAAATATTTGCTGAAGATAATCTATCAAAATTTCTGTGTAGTGTCATGTCCCCAATCTTCTTACACAGGTGGGAAGAATTAAAGACTGACTTCTAAATAGCTTTTTTTGACCAAAAAATGGAAGGTGCCAAGAACATGATTGATACTAGTGGCACGCCAAATGGAGTGCCTTTGTGCTGAATATATCTTCTGAGAAACTTTATTTAGAACAATGGATCAAACTGGAGGAGAAACACAGAGCGGCCAGGGAATGAAGTAAAGGGAATGTATATTTTATAGACTTTTATAGGTCTGGAGTTTCTAACACTGAAGAAGGCTCGAAGATCTACATACAAATTCACCAGAGGTTGTTACAAACCCAAGGTCAGAGCAGGTCAGAATCACAGTCACAGCAGAAGCAGGATAACCCAAAAGCAGATAATGCTGAGAAATACAACTCACCATGTCTGGTGCATTTCCTGAAATCTGAGATCAACTTGTCCATTAGAAACAAAATGGCCAGAACAGAGAGGTTGGACCAAACCACTTAAATCTGCTGTTCAGTTCTGTTTCGGAGTTACAAGTTGCTTTTTTTTTCCGGTATTTTCTCTGAAAAATTCGGAGAAAATTTCCTTCTTTGAAAAGAAGGAAAAAAGTGAAGTCACTTAGCAAGATGTGTATGCCTGTTCTAAAAAGAAACCTGGGGGATCTGAGAGCCCTACTCACTCTCGTATTACGTGCCCAAATCTGGTTTTGCACTCCAGTTAATTACAGATGATTTTTTTAATGCCAAGTTGTAGATTCAGAAGGTCCAGACACCCACCTTTTTAATTCTGTCGAATTTCATGACCAGTTTTGAGATAAAAGCAATAGCAGACACTTTTACTATTTGTTATGATGGAAAAACAAGTGGTTCTGCATCTGTTCCAAGAAACTGCCTAACCTTGCTGACTTCAGAGAAATGGTATTACTTACTTCCTCATCATGCTACAGTTTGATGTAGGTTTTCTGGCACCTCTAAAGCTTTCCCAATAACTCAAGAAGAACTTTTAGCCTCAGGAAAAATCAACTAATGCTACAATGACTTTTGTCTGCACCTTGTTCTGATGGCAAGTGAAGTTTAGAAACTTATATGAATTGTATAAAGAAAATATCTATCAGCAATGAACAGAAGACAATTACCATTGCTCAGAGCCAAATATGCATTGATTTATTTCTCCATGTTTGAAGTGCTGTCATGCTGCAATGCTACGTTTAAATCTTCCCTGTGTGTGCTGAAGGCCTAAATAACGTGGAATTTCAAGAAACTAGAAGTGTGTTGAAAAGAGGACCTGTTGCTTTTGCCAAGTTCCCTGTCTTCTACCCAAGAGTTACACTTGGAAAACGTCCTT
This sequence comes from Nesoenas mayeri, assembly GCF_963082525.1. NCBI lineage: Eukaryota > Metazoa > Chordata > Aves > Columbiformes > Columbidae > Nesoenas > Nesoenas mayeri. The sequence goes on from NC_137541.1 coordinate 17,516,155, forward strand.
CCTCCTCTGAGTCATTGAAGTCTCAACTGCATATTGTATCAGACTTCAGGAAAGAGCGGTTCCCTCCACTGGATGGCTGGTGAGCTGTGCTCCTCAGGCACAGAGTGCTTGCTGCAGGCTACACCCAATAGACAGCATCAGATTGTCAGTTGAGACTGTGACACAGATAAAAATAAAACTAAAAAATTTCACCTAAAAATGCATGAAATACAAACATTAGCGCTGTTACTAATATTTTAGTGAATGACAGCTTTTGAAAACTACCCACATTGATCGCTCTTCTAAAAAGAGAAACAAGAGACAAATACATTTACTCAGAGACAACGTATATTTATTTATGCTCTTTTCTGTTTCACAGTTTTCCTTCATGTTACTGAATACAGAGCGTGAGTGCGCACAATTCCGCACATATGCACTACCAGTATAAGTGCAGTTTGGCAAGTCTGCTGTTATTTTCAAAATCTTGTTCGATTCATGTGCAATAGAGAAGGCCACTTACAGAGAAAAAGTTACAAAATGCTATGATGACTGTTCATCTGCAATGATGACTCCCCCTGGCCATTACTCTCTCATGTTGATTCCTTCCCCACTTTTTTCTCTCCAATTTTCTGGAAAAAAATGCCCTGCACTGCAAGAGCTGTTGTGACTATGTGATTTGCTGAACCATGTCTAACCTCTTTCAATCCAGCTATTGGCTGTCTCTCTTCTTTAACATCCCTTTGTTCTTTTTTTTCCATTTTTCTACATGACTGCTTCTCCCATTTATCTTACCTTGCCTTGTATCTTTTTGTCACTAAGTACAGTACCTTCCAGGATTCTTGTCTTCCCTAGTAGAAGTGGCTCTCTGTTTCTACTACCCTTTTCTTTTTGTATAGAAAGCTGGTTTTGGACTAGCTTGCTTTGTAACTTCGCTCGCTTTGCTCAATTTTATTTTATTGTTTCTTCTATGATATTTACAATAAAGTAGATGGACGGAATAACTCGGTAGAATAGCTCAGTAGAAAAGCACGTGCATGGTCCAAACAGAAACAGTGATCAGCCACCTGAGAAAGCCCTGTATGCTACACTGAGAAGCATTTCTACCAGTTTGTTAAAGCAGTAAAAATGTGCAGAAACTAATACTTTAACATGGAAGTGGCTCATTGGAATTCAGTTTAAAGTTTTTTCCCTATTAATTAAAGCAAACAAAAAAAATGCATATAGCGAAATGTTGTCTTGTCAGCTTGTAGAATAAGTCAGTTTAAACCACATCTCACAGTTGCATCTACATTACAGAGTGTTGCTGACACTGCGATGTAAGGATAAGCATGAAAAAGCACACTCCCTCCCCAGCTTACACAACTATACCAGCACATCCTCCTGGTGTGAGTGTAGCTGTTAGCAGGGGAGTGATGTTGTCAGCTTAGTTAATTATGTTTAATATCGGTCTATACTTCCCTATGCATCAGGAAACCTTTTCCCATAATACACTGCACCTTCACAGAAAAGACTACCTGTGTAACCATACCAGCACAGCTCTATTAGAAGAAGCTCTGTAGAGCAGACGAGCTAAAAACCAACTTGGTATAACTGAATGTCCAGTGAAATATATGGCATGTAGAGCTCGCCAGCTATCACACTATATAAGCATCTCAGTGTCTGCTACTGAGACAGTGTCTACTGTCTATTGCCCGTGCAAGCTATAACACTCCTAATTTTGATCAGCCAAGAATATGGCTACATTTCTACAGAAACTTCCTGGGCATGCTCAGTAGCTTTTACCAACTGTACACACTGTCTCTATTCTGAAAAATGCCCCCCAAAAATAAAAGCAAATAGAAAAGAAAAAAGAAAATCTCACAGCTCACAAACTTCTCATCAACTCAATACATTATTTGTCCAGGCTGGCAACAGACCTCTTCCTAACTATAAATTCTTGCATACAACTTTGCATGGAACAAAACAAATACTACAGCAGGCCTTTCAATATTTCTTAATGCTCCAAACTAACAAAAATTCACATGCAATTTGTAACTGAAATATTATTGCAAGTTTATACTGCAATCCCAGTAGGGCAGGGCTTTGTTAATACTGCTGCGTGGGCTCTGAAATAGCTGGTTTGGATATTTGAAGCAGTGAAACCACAGTCAAGCACAACTCAAGACCATTAACCAATTTCCCAAGCACTTATTTAGATTACTGGGAGTGTCTGAAGCCTGTACTAATCAGCTGCAGGAGGCAAGTCCCAGTGGTGACTGCAGGTCCTTATGCTCGCACCTGAACACTCACAGGGCTCCTCAAGCACAACAGAGAGGCTGACAGTGGGATCTGTGCGTGTTCTCAGCTGCCCATGTTACATGTCTGTAACCAGAAAAGTTCACCAGAAACACTGCAAAAACACATATTCAGACCACCTTTGTGTTCCAAGTACTGTACAGCTGTGAACGTACCTTCTTACGAAATGCTATTAATATCATTTTATAAGACCTTTTCAAGGACACACTCTTTATGTTTGGATCCTCTTAAGCAATAGGCATAAAGAATTGTATGCAAATTACCTGATGAGGTCTTGAAAGGTTCCTCCTACCAAATCCTTCCACCTCCAGAACCTTATCAACAAAGGTTTGTGTCAGGGATAAAATAAAATACAGAAGTAGTAAAAAATATAAAATAGAATGGAAAGGGAATTAAGATAGTGTCCTTGCCTTCTTGAATGCTGACAACAGAGTGGGCCCAGTCCAGCTCCAGTGACTTCACCAAGAGTCTCCACTGGCAGCAGCACTGACAGAGATTGGGTGACTGTGCACTTCCAGTTCTTCTTCATACAAACGCAGCCCCATTTGCCGGTCAGCCTTATTGACGTGAACAAATCAATGCAAGAGTTATTTGCTTCTGGAAGAAAATTCTGCACAACAATAAGGCTTAAGCACAATAGAACATATGCTGAATATAATGAAAACGAAATAAAACAGTTAAGTTTGTACTGACTTTATTACATAATTCAATGAACCCTCTACTTCTAAAATAAGCCAGAAGTTCCACACAGCTGCACGAGGCTCACACAAAAGTTAAATGGTGTTAGTTCAGGACTGAGCCAACTTTTACAAGGATGACAGATGGCTTAGGCTATCCAGGCTGAAGCTAATTGCTTCCTTTTGACAATTATCAACAATGAACAAATAAAAAGAACATAAATATAGTTTCAACATCCACATTAATGCTAATGATAGAATGTATATTTACATTTCCATTTAATCACTTTTTTGACTCTCACAAAAGCAAGTACCTCCTTTTCGTATTCTAACAGCATCAGGTGTAATTTAAATTTACCCAGCTAAGACCAATCAGTTCCACTCATGATCTTGCAGGTTTCATTTTCACTTTAGCTAATAGTTTTAGCTCATATTACTTTATGTTTCTTGTGTATTCTATTAAAGTTGCCGATATTAAAGGTCACAATGCCTTACAACAAGCTCACAGGCCTAGAATCTGTAAGAGGGATCCTCTTTAAAAGGACATAAGTAAAGAAGATTATACTGTCCATAGCATATTTATCTAAAGGTAGCATTGACACTACTGGGACATGCAGCTTGCGCTCCTGGAGCGCGATCTGTGAAATAGTTTATTTTTGTCACTTCTCAGAAGGTAACTGCTAAAGGAAATCATAAAGCAGGTAGAAAACTTCATTCTTTTTTATTGTTAATAAATAACTTACACATGAAATATATACTAAAGAACAAACGTTGAATTGCAGGTCAGATATTGTACCACATGCTATTTTTTGAGTTAATTGTAGCAGAATACTCACTGAACAATCTTTTTACATATTTAGTCTTGCATTAGGATGCAGCAAAACCACTGTAAGCCAGCATTGTTTTCTCAGGAGCCATACTCCAAAGAGTAAGGCAAAACCATAACTATTTTGTTTGTAGAAGTGGTGTATCCTTGGAGCAGAATTGCTGAGAACGCTACAGACACATACGAAGACTCTCAATCTTGTTTAATTTCAAAGCAAATGAACAAAGTGGATACAATGATAAGATGACCCCAATCTTCAGGAGAAACTTGAAGTTGAGAGAGATTACAGCTTCCCCTCCTCCCCCCCCACCAAGTAACCGGGTAAATAATTGTAAAACAATAAAGTGAAAAAATCCAATGTATTTTGTTATAAAACGATTTTAGTTCTGATTTGAGTGAAATCTGTCCTCTTCAGTTGTCACCTTCCACTGACATGGCAAGTTCTGCATTTCTTCCTGAAGAGTACTCCAAATTACCCTTTATGGTCAACCAAAAACGGATTAAAGCCTGAAAACACCACACCCAGAGCACCATAAAGTAAAAACTGGCTTTACAGGAATACTTTAGTTAAGCACACACAGGAACCAAGAGTGGGTCTCCGCACCACTCCCGGCTGGCAGCTCACACGTCACAGCCCGGCCGGGGAAGGCCGAGGCTCTGGCAGCCTCAGCCGGGGCTCACATAGCGCCCACAGGTCCCGACTGAGGCTCCGGGCACCGCCGCTGCCTTCTCGCCGCCCCTCTACTCACCCCACGTTTCCCTGGCCACAGCGGGACGGGCGCAAGGAGCCGCCACCACACCCCGCCTCGTCCAACACTCCCGCCCCGCCCAACACTCCCGCGCCGCGATTGGCCCAGCCTGACCCAGCCGGCAGGACTCTCACTTCTGGTTGGCTGAAATCTCCGGGCCACCTGAGGGGTGAATAAGGAGCGGCGTTGTTTCCTGGTGCCAAGATGGCGGCGCTCAGTCCTATTCCTGGGGAAGGGAATGGGGGGAGTGAGGCCTGAGGGAGCGGGCCGGGGCCGCGGGCCGTGCCACGGGTAGGGGGATGAGGTGACGGCCGCCATGGCGAGCGACGGGGCCAGGAAGCAGTTCTGGAAGCGGAGCGGCGCGAAAGTGCCGGGCAGGTGAGAGGAGCCGAGGCCCGGGGGAGGAGGACGGTCCGCGGGCCTGTCCCGCCGCCGGCCGGGGCGCAGGGCGGTGGGATGGGATGGGTGAGCGTCCAGTTGCTGGTGCCGCTCCGCAGGGAGCGGCCCTGCCCGGGTCTGCCGGCGCCGTGGGGCCCGTCTCACTTCGGTGTCTCCCCAACACCGTGTTCCTGCCGCTGAGTTCAGCGGATCCTCGTCGGTCCGGCCCGTGTCCCGGCCAGGGAGCGTATCCGGTCGGTCAGTGCTCGCAGCCAGGAGGTCGGTGCGGGGCCTCCCAGTCCTGCCCTCGGTTGTGCCTCGTTAACTCGGTGCCCGGAGCACTTCGGTGCCGCCAGCCGAAGGTGTCTGGTGGTCTCAGTAAGCGTTAGTTATAACTTGTATCAGAAAAGTTGTTAAATAATGATCTGAACGTGCGTTAGCAGTGTAATGTCATCGTCAAAAGAGTTAATGTGATTTTGGAGTTGTGTTCCCTGGAATATTTGGCATGGGAGAACGTGTTTGTAGCTCTTAGCAATGCTACTGGTTATGAAGTTTTGTGACTTGATGGAACTTATGATATTTTTCAAATACTACGCAGGAAGCTGCACTTTATAGGTATGTAACATATTTTAATTTCTGCTTGATATTTCAAAGTATTATTAATTTCTCAACTGTCTTCCTGAAGTGTGAACAGCAAACCTGGTCATTGGGTCATTGTTTAGAGCTACAAACATGTTCTCCAACCAAAATATTCTATAGAATATATCCTCCAGGTTACATTAACGTTCTTGATCATTACGTCAGATGATTATTTAACAATAAAATTCTTTGCTCCCATCCCTATACTGTTCTCACAATACAGTAGTTCCATTCCTTATGTGCTTTTTTTTTTTGTAAGAAGAATGCATATCCTAGTTCTTGGAGAACAGTAACTCTGTACTTAATCCATTTACTGTAATCTGGCAAAATAATTTTGCTCATCATTTAAGTTCTTCCATTCTCAGTTAAGCATAAGCACTAACTAGTGATGCTTTTGTGGCTCTAGTTATAAACTCTGTCAGTCCACCTGTTCTTGTCTTTCTGAACTTCTCTTTTTGTAACTTTGCTGAGTCCTTTGGGGGTAAAATGCTTTTGAACTTCCTGGATTACACTGGGTCTATGAATAGTTGTGGTTAATTAACTTGGAGGCAACTGCGGGCCTGTGGAAAAACAAGGACACTGTGGAGAATGTGCTTTGGATTTTTTTTTTTTCTTTTAATGTCATGGAGAGGATTGTTGTTGCTTTATGTTTGCGTAGATTCCCATCATGATAATTTGTAGAGTGTTGGAAGGAAAAGGCAGATTCTGCCTGTATGCCGAAATAGAAAGTGACACCTGACCCTGACGTGAGCGTGGAGCAGGACAGTGCAGAGACTTGACCGTGGAGCGTATGGTGTACAGGCATGTAGGAAGACTGGTGGTGGACTGACTTCTTGATTTGCTTGGAATTGTATAAATATTGATAGAGTTTATAAATCATCGCTCTCATCTCTAGGGCTAATTTAACTGCTGTTAGTACCGTCCTAGTAGTATAAGCCTCATAAAATCTGTTGTGATTGCATTTGTTTTACCGTGATTCTGTCTCAGGTTTACTAAGGTCAGAATTGTTTGTGTTTATGTTCTGGAAGTTGGTTTTGATTTGTCAGGAGGCCCTGTTTGTCTCCTTTTATGTGGTTTTTAGTACGTGTTTAGGTAGATGTTAGTGTTCCTTATGATTTGCTACTCTTGCAATCAGAGAGTTTGTAGTAATAATTTCCATTATGACACCACATGTAAATCTTGATTTGTTTTCTATGGAGTGTGTTTTTACTTATAAAATAACTTTATAGCTGAAAACTGTAAGGAAATGAACTTTTAGTTTGTAGAGAATTTTATTATTCACACAATAATATGCTGATTTGTACTGTTAGGTTGTAGTGAATAAATCTGTGTTTGGAAGCTTATTTATTTCTAAGCATTTGTTTTTAGTGCTCCTGTGGTTTTTATTCTCTAACCTGCTATCTTTTGCATTTTTCTTCAAATTTTTTGCCCTTGTACTTTAGAAATGGTTAAGAATTGACTGGTTGGATTTTGGGTGACAAGGGTACATTAAATCTTTGCCGATGTTTCTTTGAGAATTATTATTTTTGCAAGAGATAAATGAAAAAATGATAAATCATAAAAGAGAATTTAAAAGCAGTATAGATTCTTCTTGTGGAGTCAGCTTTTTTTCTTGTTTTAATTCCTGGTCAGAAAAGTAAGTTAGCCTGGTCCTCAAAATAAGCTCCTGTTCAGCAAATCTGTAATTTTTATTGTTACATTTTAGTATACACTTCAGCTTCATTATTTTTAGTGGTATGTAGAATTCTTTGAAATGAAAAACTGCTGAAACATTTCAGCTCTGTTTATTACTGACTATATATTTAAAACACAGAAAACCCCAAAATATATTATTGTTGTAATAACTCTTTCTTTTCCTTTAGTATTCAACATGTCTATGGAGCTCAGCATCCGCCTTTTGATCCATTATTACATGGAACGTAAGTTAACCTAATAGTTGAATATTCCAGAGAATTTGGATCTCTTCTGCCTTCTCTTACTTCTTTCTTTCCTGTTGGCTATACAGCTTATTGTTAGTCTTCCTTTTACAATTTTTTGTCATAATCTTGACTTCTCTGTTCTAATGTCTCTTTTGTGACTTCCTGGTGCTTACCATATTGGGAGAAATGGATCTGCTGTTCAGTTCCTAACTAATGTAGATTGCCAACCTTTTTAGTCCATTTGCAGTGCCTTATAAATTGGAAATTGTGTGATAAATACTAATCTTAATTTAGCAGATGAAGCTTACCACTCAGGTCTAAGTGGCTTTCCTGCATGCATCATTCTATTGATGGGCTGCCTTTATTTGTCTGTCTAAAAGAGAAGTGGGTCAGGTTGTGGTATAGATCATTTTGAGGGAAGGGTGGGCACTTTGTTTATGAGTGAGAAGACAATAAATACGGTAGATTTTACAGTGATTTAAGAGTTAGATAATGGTTACTGGCTATCAGAAAACAATGTACATGAAACTGGCAACATTGTTAAGTGTCATTAGTAAACAAATAAATTTAATGCTGAGAACCCACAACTAATGCAAATGAATGATTTTAATCTCCTTCCAGCTGGGATGTTTAGAAAAATGCTGCATTCTTATGAATAGTGCTTTTTGTATTTTACTTTTTTTTTTTTTGGCAGTTTGTTTTAAGCATTGTCAAGGAAAAGTTGTTTCTGGTTTGCTGGTAGATTTCAAAGCTGCTTTGAAACCAGCTTTGCTGTTAAAATGTTGGGGTATGTGGGAATTTTGAGAATATTGTATGACCAGTGAAATCAATGGCCCAAAGTGATAGGGACAGAAAATAATGTTGGAAGGAAAAGTACTGGCTTGAAAGGAGGTCATACTTCGGGTGGATTTTTTTTCCAAGGGCCGTTTTGAAATGGCACCAAAAGTAAACATGTGCTAGTTAATTTTCAGATGATAGCGAGTTGAGGGCAGTTGAAATGTGTGACCTGAAGGACTGAAGAAAAAGGGATGGGATGAATTGGTTCAAAATGAGGAGTTAAAAAGAGAGACCCAGTAACAAAAGCTAGAAGCTTATTGCTTGAAATGATGACAAAAAAGGAGAAAGACCTTCATGTTTTAGACAATGATAAGTTGGTCAAATGTGAATGTTGTAGCATCTGTTAGGGAAGATGCTCCCTGTAATGCATGACAGAAACATTAATGACATTGTATGAAGACTGTATGGGAATGTTTTCTGATTTCTAATTCTGATAGCCTTAACAGAACAAAGTTAAACTAGTACAGGTGGAAAGACAGGGATGGTCAGAAAGGGCAATTAAATTAATGGCATTAACTTTTTTTTTTTTTTGTTTTGGGAGCAGACTGGGAAACTCAGTTTAACTGAAATCTGAAGGGAGATGTGATTGCTCTGCAGATATTTGCTTCATCTCTCATACTGCATGTTGGCAGGGGACAAAAGGTTAGGAGTTGATCAGGGTACAAGTAGACCAGTAACTACAGAAAATATCTTGCCTATGAGAAGGGTAAAGTTCTGAAGCTGATATGTGCTGGAGTGCCTGAATGGGGAGAGATTATAGATCTAATGACTTTTAAGGTGAGACTTGATTTGTTTATGACAGTGATTTTGTTATGTGATTGTTTATGATGACTTGGGAGTAGACCTAATGACTTGATTACTGTTCCTGTGTTGTTATGCAGCAATTACATTGAAAGGCCTGAAATCTCTACAGAAGTACATTGCAGCAAGAGAAGTGCAATGTGTCCTGTCTATCTTATAAAGTATTCCAGTAGTATTAATTTTTTGAATTTGGATTTTTTTTTTTTAAACATGAAGACAAGGGGAGGACGGATTTGTTCAGCTTCTATTCAAAGCCAAGAAGAGTCAGTGTTTGCCTGCCCTTTTTCTCAGACATTCAGCTGTATGTTGCCACAGTGAATGTGGCAGTAAAATAAGTGGAGGGAGAAAATATTTGCTACCTATATAATGTCAAGCATGGACTGTTGTGTTTTTGGCTCTATCCATAGCATTTTACTTACTCTATTATTAGTTCTTTTAATATCATTTGTGTGTGTGTGGTTTTTTTTTTTTTTAACAGCTTGATAAAACCAGGTTCAAAGCCACCTACAACTCCAGTGAAACTAAAGAAAGTCAGCACCTTCCAAGAATTTGAAAGTAACACAAGTGATGCTTGGGATCTTGGGGATGATGATGATGAACTCTTAGCAATAGCTGCTGAAAACTTAAATACGGAAGTGGTCATGGAAACGGCTCACAAAGTAATTCAAAATCACAGCAAGTTACAGGAACAGCATAAATTTCAGGAAGAGCATCTACAGGAAGAAAAACAAGTAGAATCTGCAGAGCTGACTTCGATTACGTATGTTGATAATAGGCTTGTTAAATCCGTCAGTGAAGGTCATACCTCGAGTTCATCAGGTATGTTAGAAACTGAAAAAGATGTTGAAAGTCAAATGAGGAGAGCCATAATATTTGCCCTTTAAGACACTAACCCCTTCTCAACCTTTTCTTAATACCACAGGAAAATACTATTGATACTGATTTATTTGAGACAGAGACTGCATGCTAGGTTAAACCATCACAGGTGTGTGAGGGAAGAATAATTAAACATTTTGTTTTCAACCTGAGTATATCCATAGTTTTGGAAGAACATTGCATTATTGAATGTGTTTTAATGGTTAAGTGCACCAAGATGTATGCAATTAATAGTATTTCTACTATTGCGAAAAATTGTTATTAAAATGCTACTATATAAAGTATATTGAAAAACTAAATAAAACCATGAGTGTTGACAGGGAAATTCATCCTCATGTCATCTGGTTTGTGGCTGATCTGTAAACTTTAACCAAGAAACCAATTGCAGTGATTTTTCCAGTCCATTTTTTTTCTATGAAAGACGAGAGGGATTGAAACAGCCTGCAGTAGCACAGAGATTTTAGAAATCAATTTGCTTTGTTAATATGATCTGTACTTGATGTGTTTTAATTGTGTGTCGTGGTTTAACCTGGGCTAGCAATACAACCACGATAGCTGCTCTCTTGTCCCTGCCGCCCCCGCAAAAGGGAAGAGAATCAAAAGGGAAGGGAGAAATTGAGATAAACAGAGATAAACAGATTGATTGAGATAAACAGAGTTTAATAAAGTAGCAAAATACTAATACACTACTAGTAAATATATATAAAAAATAGAAATAAAAGATACTCAAGGCAATTCCTCACGAACTCTATCCACAACTGAGCAGCCAGTCCTAGCAAGCCACACCTGCTCCTAAAGCCAATCCCAGATAGAGAAAAAGTGAGGAAAAAAGACAGAAAAGCCCTGAGGCCTCTGCAGGATGGCAAAAGGCCAGGCTAAACATCCTGACCGAACTCTTCTGGCTTGATAGCAAGAGCAAACCAGAAGACCTTACTCTTATATCTGAAATATGATGTTAATGGGATGGAATACTCTCATTGATCAGGCTGGATGTCAGTCAAGCTCTGCCCTGTCCATGCCCTGCTTCCTCGATGCCTCACACCTGTAGGCAGGGCGCTCAGAATGTCCTTGGCTCTTGGACCAGAGCAATTAAAAATGTTAACTCTGTGCTGGGGTGCTATCTGGTTGTTCTCAAACTAAGTCCAAATAATGAGCCTGCTAGCTATGAAAAAGAAAGGTTTCAAACTGCATGAAGAAAATTAACCCATTTTCAGTCAAACCAGCACATTGTGGAATGGTGCTTGGAAGAGAGATGTTCCTCCTGCTAAATCCAAGTCATTTGAAGTCCAATCTTGTGCTATGCTTGAGCTTAGGTTTCTCCAAAACATGATTCTATTTTAAATTTACAAATGAAATTCAGGGTATTAGCAGCCTTCTTGCTAGTTGAGCCTAACTGTTCTGTGGCTTTTTCTTTTCAGATAATGCCAGTGAAAGTTCTTCCATGCAGAGATCACAGTCCCTTCCACAAACTTGCACGCCTCCCTTGGTGAGTGGAATGGCAGACTGCAATGCCTCAGTTACTCCTGCATTAACTGAAAGAGAAGCATCTCGATTAGACAAATTTAAGCAGCTACTTGCTGGCCCCAATACAGATCTTGGTGAGTATTTCTTATAGGAGCTATGAATTACATCTAAATTATTCTTTAACTGGAAAATTGCCCTGTTTGGTGTATTCTTCTGCCTGATAGTTTGGCTAGGGTTCAACATTTAGAATTTATCTTGCAAAAGAAAGACAAAATATAGTTGAATACGTGTAGTATTCGTGCTTGTAATTGCAATCTGCATACATCCTACTAATAAATAGAGTGTTAGATGGCTTCTTGTTCTTTTCTCACATTAATTCTTCCTACTGGACTAATCTCTAGAGAAAAAACCAAAGTATAATTATCTGTGTTTAGTATTAATGCCTCATAAATGTAACAGCATGCAGTGTAAAAATTACTCTCATGCTTGAAAATGTGAATGTGAAAAAAGATGAGGCGTGGAAATATTACTGCTTCTAAGTGAACATTCTTCATGTTCACAGGCTGATACAGTAGTTCTGTGTCTCATCCGTGAAAGCTGACAACATGTTAATGTGAAAACAAATGTATTGTCAGATAACTTGACTGTTCCCTTTGTGCACTGGATTGTAATTGCTGAATAGTAAATACAAGTGCTGAGAGGGTATCGCAGAATCAAATGGCTTTGTATCTCAAGTGAAAATCTGGAGCAAGTAGAAATAGTACACTGTGCTTGGAGAACTTGGCTGGTCACTTACAAGAAGGAGTTTATGTCAAAATAATTATTAAACAAAATCAACTTTGAGTTAGACTGTTCTGGAAGATATCTACAGGAAAAGCATGGAAGGAAGTAGAAACTGCATGTTTTCAGTTCTTGAATTGATGCTTTCCTGTCCTGCAGTGGTCATGAGACTTCTTCAGTATAATATGGTCCAAGTTCTGGCTTTTTTTTCCTTCTGTGCTGTCTTGCTGTGAGATTGTTAATAAAGTAGAACCATGGAAACAATACTAGCTGGATAATACTTAATACTTCAGTGTCTTATAGGACTTTCTTATAAAATACACCTGTGAATAAACTCTGAGGTGCTAAAACAAATCAGATGTTTTATAGAAGCTTGAAAATGGCAATCAAATATCACTTTTTTCCCTTTGATCCAACAGATGTTATGAGCTTTGTGATTATGACTGACTTGAAAGCTAACATTGCACTTAAGGTTGTTGTAATGGCAGAATCTCTGTTACATAAGATTGCAAAGTCAGAGGAAAGACAAAGTTTAGTTTAAACCTGTCCTTTTCGTTTTTGCTGTCTAATTAGATGGGAATAATTTTCCAGTAAATCAAATGTAGGAATTCACATAAAATATTTTGGAAGGGAGTGAAAGAAAATTTCCACTCTTACTAGAAGTGCAGTCACCCTGACTGTTCTGAGAGTTTACTCAGTATTATTTAACCAAGCTGCGTTTTTTTTCCCAGTTGAATTTTCTAAATCTCACATTGAAATATACATAGGAATACAAAATTTGAGTATGCTGCTCATATCTAACAAGCTTTCAATATTATTTCTTGTAGATGTCACTAAATAATACCTCTCTACAGGAAGCTTGTTTTTATCTTGCATTATAAACTGTAATGAGTATGGATTTGGGAGTTATGTGAATTAGAATTTTCAGTTCCTTTTTTTTTAATATGAATATTTTGGCTTTTGTATCTGAGATATATCCAGTAGCATTTCCTAATATTTAAGTAATATTTAAGTAATTAAGTAATATTAAGTAAATATTTAAGTAATTAAGTAATATTAATTAAATATTAATTCATGATTTTTTCTTAGTGAAAGAAACAAATTGGTCACATGCAAATTCTTGCTGAGCATGAAGCTATTAGTAGTAGATCATATGTGATGGTAGGTCTCAGACTACATTATATGTATATTTAAGGAATGTGTGTGTATATGCATATATATGTAGACAAACTTATTTATGCAGATGACCATATTTACAGATCATCAGAATCTGGTGTGTGCATGTGTGTATACATTTTTGTGAGTGCTTTGGTATAGCTCCATGTTACAGTGGAGACTGTTTAAAAAGGAATATTGATTTAATGACAGCAGTATCTTGAGAAACCGGTGTGTTTTCTGTGTGGTGTTTGTTGTTGGTGTGTGTGTGTGGTGGTGTTGTTATCATTTAGAGTAATACTGAAAATTGACTAATGTGGAAGTAGGTAAAGTATCCAAGTAGTAGTGATTGATAGTGAGTAAAGAAGGGATAGGTAGCTGTTCTGTTGCAGCTGGCTCATTGTGTGTGATGTGGAGTGTGTGGATCTTTGTTCTGTGTTAGATCCACAGATAGTTGGATCTTGTTTGTCATGATGAATTGATGTAGTGGGTAGTAGTCTTGGAGACATTTTAGCAACTATTTCTGTTCATTTCTGCATGTAGTAGTTTTGGTTTTGCTCAGAAGTAATAGTAGCAGGAATATTGCTGTTGACTTTGTTTTCTTGATATAGTTTTGCGTATCGTTGAAAGGGATTATGTAACAAGTCCTTTCAAGCAATATAAAAATAAGTTAATCTGTGGAACTGAAACAATGTCATGCACATTTTCAACTCGAGGCTTTTCTATTATCATAACATGAGAAATCAACATAGACTGAAACCACAAAGTAATACAAATAACCTTGAAATCCTTTCGGTCACACTTGGATAATGATTATCCTATTAAGACAGTGTAAAACGCAATGTTAGTCTTGTCTTTCAACTAGAGTTGAAAGAGTGTGTTCTTTCGAAAGAGAACTCCTTGAAAGTTTATGTATACAAATTTGGAAGGGAAGGTTATTTTAGCCATTGAAATCCACTAATAGATTTTGGAGTTGGGTTTGGGCGATAGGTTGGATGTTGTGGAAATCGGTAGCTTCTGTCAACCCCATCAAATTATACACTGAGCAAAATAATATACTCGCTATTGTCTGCAACTGGTATATGAATCCACTGGTAAATATTACATAAATATATAATGACAGAACCATTCTTGATGTTTCTGCGAGCAGTTTTATCCAGCAGATGTTTATATACACAAATAGTTGTTAGAGCAAGGCACAATCTAGAAAAGATTAAAAAAACCGAAACCCCACAATTCTCAGAATATGAAAGAATTAATTATTTTAGGTTACTTAGGCTCTTTATTCATAAATAAGAGTTATTTCCATTGCTCAAAAGTGCCCTTAACTGATTTTTTTAATGCTTTGTAGAGTTGAACTAATAAACCCACTCTTGTAATTTATAATTGCCCTTGTAGTTGTTCTGAGTCTTCCCTTAAGCTCTCCTAACACACTTCTCCATCCTGCAGGCATTTTTGTTGTTTGCATGATAAACAGATGCAAATAATATGCCTTATTTCCATTTGGCACTTTTTATTTGACTATTGCTATGCTGTTATTACCTCTAATATAAATGCAGAAAGTATAATGTGAATTGGATGTCAAGAGTAGTTAGCTATATGAAAAAAACCCCAGTTGCTATAGAAATGTTACTTCTAGGTACATGATTTGTGCTGCAGGAGACAGGTATTCAAGAGTAGTCATATTTTCAATATATGTTCAAGTAGTAATATAATGCAAAGAATGGGGAGATAATCTCATAGAGTTAAAATTGCATAATGAAGGCTGCTAAACAAGCTAAACCATGTCATGGCAAGAAATGTGGGAAGGTAGAAGGAACCTATTATAAGAAGCAGTTTTGATTGGAGAGGGATTGAGGACAGACCCCTGTCAATTAGATGATATTGTGGAATACAGGGTGCCAATTCAGGAAGTGGGACAGGACTGGAGCTGCCTTTGGTGGATAACTCCAGAGTAGACTGTGTGACCCTTGTGTCTGCGTAGCCTCCCGCTCCTGGTACTGCATGCCAGGTTTTTTGGAGAGAACAATTTATACCAGTAGTCTTGTGCAATCAACCTGTGCTTACGCTTGCCTTGCAGTCAATGTGGCATAGATTTACTTTGTTTCAGACCTTGTCTTTCCTTGTAATGGACCTTGGGTTACTGGATGAAGATGGGGTCTGTGCTTGCAGAGCGTTTTGCAAACAAGTGGTTGCTTGAGGAGGAGGGGACGGGACTTAAAGCAGTGTAGTGAGAGTGTCTCTTGACAGATTGCTATTTACTTGTTTAAGAAGACCAGTAATCTGATGGCAAAAAATATTTCTGTAATTTTATAGGAATTACAAACAATGTAATTGATTATTTTATAACAGTAGCTGGTTGACTCTGTGTGCAATATAAAAGAATTCTAGGGTGGTTTTCTTGAAATGAAACTTAGAAAAAAAACTTATTAGATGTGTCCCTTTTTTCCACCACAGTGGTGACCCCTATCGTTGCAGCAACCTGAAAAGCAGGATTTTCCTGTTTGTGATGAGTTTATACATTCTAGATGTGTATTAAACATAGTAATTATATTTTATTTATGGCTCATAAAAACAGTAGTCTGTAACAGCAATCTGTTACATCTTTTAAAACTGTTAGTCAAAATGATGTTATTGACAAGTTTCAGTAACTTTACAAAATGTACTAATGAAATCAACTTGATTAATTTTGTTCCAAGCCTCATTAATTTGTCAGCACTGAACAGCATAGTGATTTATCTCTATGGTCCTAGTCCTTCCGTGTCATTTAGAATTTTACTGTCCCCTACAGTTTTGAACTGTCTGTAGTTGATCATGTTGATGCTTATTCTTCCAATTTGCTGATATATAGTATACAGTGAACGTGTTCTACTGCTGCTTCATGTGACATGCCATTAGTCATATCTATCTTTTCAACTATTATCACTGAAAGGTGTCCTCTCTGATTCCCGTTCTGCTCTGGTTAGCTTGTTATCTGCAAAACATGCTTGCCGTTTCAGCTAATAAACAAGACTAACAAAAAAAGGTGAATACTCTACCAGTAGGCTTTGGAACACTTGTTAAAATTAAACATCTTCTGGAAGAACTCAGTGCTAAATATCCATAAATTGTTCCTTATATTAATTGCTTTTTGCTGCATTAGTATTTTGTCTTCCTCTTTTCTATGGCTTGGTCTTCTCATAACATGTGGTTTCAGGTAACAATCGGTATTTTTCTGGCTTTAGTAGGATTTTTCAATTTAGAGGTATTAATGTATTATTTATCATTGTAACTTGGTGCTAACAGGTTCTTGAAACAATTTTGAGAGCATGTATTTCTTTTATTTTGTAAAGATATTTGATTGACATAGCAGTTGTTGCATTACATAATAAGTGTTGAGAGTTTTAACTAGTTTGCTCTGTAGTGGACTAGTCTTTAAATTTTCTTTTTAGTAAACTTTTTGTGTTCTATTGTTTTTTTTTTTTTTCCTCTCTGTTTTCTGTACCTTCTTTGATTTCAAGCTTTTTTTCAGTTCCCCTTCTATGCCCTTATTTCCTAGTATTTAAAATACCAGTTGAAATAATTGATTTAGTAATTTGGGACTGTAGCTCCTGAAAGGCGCCCTTGTTGTTAGCATAGGTATTAGTGGAAAATATTTTTTTTGCTAAATTTACATTTTCAAAGAAAAAAAAGTAGGAAGCATTATCACAGAAATTATAGAAATTACAGAGCGTGTAATATCATATTATCTCATAAGCGTAGCTGGTTGCCTCTGTGCATTACGATAGAATTCTAGGTGTTTTTTTAGAAATGAAATTAGTTTTATTTTCTGAATTAAGATTAGAAAGAAAACTTAAGTTGCAAAAGTTATAAAAAAAAGTTGTAGTTATTTGTTATACTGTTGATGCTGGGTATATAGATGGCAAACTTTTATTAAAATGTATCTGTCAAAAATGAATCACAGAAAGTTAGAAGAATTCCATGATTGGAGACTGGTTATGGTACAGGGTCATATTAAAGGTACTAAATATGACAGTAATTGTAACTTTTTTCTTTCCTTCAACTGTATCTTCAAGATTATCCATGCAAACAAACTAGAGTAAAACCCCTTTTGTATTATGATACTCGTAGCTTAATTTTAGTCATTTACATCTTATGCTTTTTCAGTGACTTTAATTTTTACATCCATGGCTAGAGAAAAATATAGATTAATATAAATTGCAGCAGCATAGCATAGGGAGTAAAACTGTTTCTTTTTGTACTGAAGTCCACAGAGAGCATTCTGGGTTAAAACTGTTGATCTGAACACCACTCAAAAAGAAATGTGCTGTTATTACAGTCTTTAAAACTCCCATGCTATAGTCATGACAGTAGGTTCCTTTCAGCAAGATGTGAAGTTCTAAACTAATTCTGTTTCCAACCAGGTCTGGATGTAGAGCATTACACTGGGACTGTAACTTCAGATGGTTGAGAGATCACTGTTTAAAAAACAAAAACAAAAATAAACCCAGACCTAAAATTATCATAAATTCCCATGTACACACGAAATTACCTTGGTAGCTACCACTAACCGATCATTGAAAAAACTGAGGATTAGGCACCATTCTACTACAAACTATAAAATTAATGGATTTATTTTTAATGTTGGATAAAGTTTTAGCAGAGTTTTTTGGTGATCACATACCGCTTATTATATTGATTTGTGATCAGCTGTTCCAAAATAGTCTTTAAGCCTTAGCCACATAATGAACAATACACTTCAGATGAGGGATATTTGCTCTGGGTGAGCTGGGAGAAAGGAAGGTACTATATGATGAAGTATTCTTGCAGTTTTTCCATTTTGTGGTTGTAGTGGGAGGGGGGGGGTGTCTGTGGTGTAGTTTTTTTTTTAATTCAGTGTGCTGTCTCCTGTTCTTTCCTCATAGCGTCATGGAAGCTGAATTTATACAGGCACTATATGCAAGCTGCAGTATTATAGTAAAAGAGATTTGGATGAGAAGTTTTGTGTTCATTGTGGTTGCCACAGACTCTGAGGGCGCAGCCTCACCTGCTTCCCCGCACCGTTGTGCAGGTGATGCAGCAGGGAGGAACTTGCTGGTAATGTCACCAACAAGACTGTTGAGAAACTTTGAACTTTGTAGGGACCCTGAAGCTTTGGAACATCAAGATTAGCAGATTACATGTTGTAATGAGTGGCACGTCCTGCTTGGAAGGCAGTTTATCAAGACTCTAGGAAGTATAAGTCATCCTGGATGTCTTACTGCACCATCTCTTCCACTGTTAAACTGGAAACTGTTTTGCCATGAAGTGTGTCAACTTCAAACATAGCTCTAAAGAAGCATCCTTTGAAATTGTAACTTGAAAGTTCAGATTTAGAAAATGCCTAGAAGACAGAATTGTTATTAATTTTCCTGATTGCAAGATATAACTGAAGAATTCCTTTAAAATACTTTTATTGCAATCAAGTCTTGCATATACATTTTTTTTATTATGTGCACTGCTTTTTCAATATGAAAGCCTAATGCCTGTTAAGATAGTTATGTTATGCTGCTGTAGAACCACTGTAGTTGTTTAAGTTTGAGAAGTCCATGGAAGAGAGCTTATATATGAGAAGTGTTTTCTGTGAAAATGTACTTCCAAAGTCTTGCTTTTGTATTTAGAAGGAAGTCCAGAACTGGAAGGTGTATGTAAAAATATACATAAAGTAGTTATTGCCTGGGAAGATAATCATAGTGGAGCACTTTTAGCAAGTGATAGGACAAGATGAAATGGCCTCAAGTTGCACTGGGGAGATTTAGATTGAATATTAGGAAAAAAATTCTTCACAGAAAGGGTTGTCAGGCATTGGAACAGGCTGCCCAGGGAAGTGGTGGAGTCACCATCCCTGGAGGTGTTTAAAAGGCATTTAGATGAGGTTCTTAGGGATATGGTTTAGTGCTGGAGTTAGGTTATGGTTGGACTCCATGATACTGAGGGTCTCTTCCAACCGAAATGATTCTATGATTCTATATTTTGCTGTGTCTGCTTGTGCTGTGCTGCCTTCCTGATACTGATTATTGGTTAGATAGGCACTTGTGTGTATTTTAGCAACAGTGGACATTTAGAGATGTAATGCATGTTCACAGTTAACCAAGAAAACCTTGGGTTAGAAGTTATGGGCTAGCCTTTCATGGGATTTTGATGTAATGGTGGGAAATTAGGGAAAACTTTTTAAACCTTATTTTGAATGTTTAAAAATGTGTAGCCCTTACTGTTATAATTGTGAGTCTTTACTCTGATGATTGTGGTGGAAATATTCTGGTCAGACATAGATGAGGTTCTTTCACAAACGTGTTTGTTCCTGCTTAATTCTGACAATTAAAATGAAAGCAAAAGGGATTTGTATTGTACAACCTGCAGTTTTTCATTTTTTGTGAACTGTGAGCTATGTTCAGCTTCTCCACCTCCTTAAGTGCTTGATGACAAACTGAAATTCAGCTTTGTTCTGTCTTTTTCAAATCCTTAAAACATTTAGGAGGAATGTGCTCCAGTCCCAGTAGCCTTTTCACTTTGAGTTGCTTGGCAGACATTAACTCTCCTTGGAGGCAGGAAACACTGAAGTGTCAGATGCTTAAAAGTGGCAAAGAATTATCTGTGTTAATATGAACAGAAAGATCCAAATTCAGTAATTGAATGACAATCTGTAAACTATTTTGGATGACCAATTCAATTCACTCACTTTGCAAGACTGACTGATTTTTGACTTTTTTAAATTTTATTTTTCCCAAGCTCAACTTTGCATATGGAGGAAATGATCCAAGAGCAGAACTATAGCTCTTTACATGCATTCCATGTGAAATTCTTTGCCAGATCAGGATCCTCTTTATTCTGTATCTTATCATGGAGTTTATCAGCAGCTTTCCTCCTAAGCCAAAGATATTGAGGGAAACTATAAAAAGAAAGGAAATATTTGCTTTACTTATGTGCTAAATTAACATGCATTGTAGGTAGATTTACTGTGTGGTGGTGCTGTGTGTTTGGTTTGGTTTTGTAGTGTTGTTTGTGTGTGTGTGTTTCTTTTAATTTTTTCTTTTTAATAGGGCAAGCTCTCTAGTCATAGCTCTTGTGAATAACTGCATGAATTTTGTTTCTGGGTAATCTAGGCATGTATTTATTAATCCTCATAATTTTAGTTGTGCGTTTCTTGTACTATGGTTACACATTTAAGGACCAATGTCATATTGCATTTTTGAATATAGATATTGCAATAGTGTTTTTTGAAGTCTGTTTATTTAGTATGTTTTGTAGGAGTCTTTTCTTAATAATATTGAGCTTTAAGTAAATTTTTGCCGTGCTTCTTTGTTTCAAATGCATATGGGTTTTTTTTCTTTAAAAAGGTATGACAAGATGCAACACAGCTGATATTGTCCAAAAGTAAATAATTATTTGACTGTTGGCTTAAAAATTGGTCAACAGACTGCAAAATTCCATCCTCTCCCTGAACAGTAGAAATAAATACTGTCTGTTATTTCTAAATAGGTGGGGAAAATTGTGTCCTTTAATTGGTACTATGTTACTTCCTATTTATTTCTGTATAGAGAGATACCTTGGTTCTTCTTGGAAAGTTTGTTAGAGGCTGTTTCAATAGCTTTAAGGTGAAAATAAAAACAGTTGATGGTGCACAGAAGTGAATGTTGCAGGAGAACTGTGAAAAACTATAATACCATTTAAAATCATCTGCTGGCATACATGTTCTCCATTACTTACTTTCCTAATTTACATCGGTAACTTCACTTATTGCAATTCTTTCTTAGTGGTTTTATTAATCTTCCTTTTTGCCTTAGTTTTCCTAATCTTCTGTTCACTTGCTTTCTTACACCTTCCAACACCCACCTCATCTACTTGTGCTTCTCCAGCTTTCTGTGTGAGTAGTGGACAAGGTGAACTTCCTGCTCTTTTCTAGCAAAGGTCCTCAAAAGGGTCTTACCCTGTGTTTACAACATTGGATTAGACTTTTTCTGTTTTCTGCATGCATTCCAAATAACTCTTTGTTCCATTGAGAAGATTAAGGGCAGTGTTTGCTTGAAAAAAAATTTTGATGAAGTGCCTAACAGAGCTATTATTCATTTTGGAAACCAGTTGCTGTGGTTGCCATAGTAATATCAAGCTCTGTATTAAAGTGATTTTCTATATGTACTGCCTGCATTGTAATGTGCTGTTGGGGGAGCTGCAGTTCCATGAATCTATGCTCTTGAAAGAGTTTTCCAGCTTTATATAGTTAAATTATCCAAGGAATTTGTTATAGGAACATAAACCACGTAAATCTAGTTTATCATATCTATCGTGGAGTTGTTCATGCGGCCCATCACTTCGTGTAGCCGTTTATAGTAATCTCAATGAAATAACAGCTGTATTAAAAATGAATAATGCATACAGAGAAGTTTGGAACTCCTTTAATATTTCTTGACTTATTTTTTATTTATTTGTAACTGATAGAATGATGAGCTTGTAGTTGCAAGAAAAATACTTGTAGACTTGGTTGTTTCCCCTCATGTGTTTTAGGTGTAATGGGTAATAGCTCATGGGGTTAGAAAGCTGGTAAGTTAATGACATGTTTTCTTTGTAGAAAGCCCCATGAAATATTAATGGAATATGAAGAATCTTTAAATCTACTGCAGTAAAAGGATACTATACTAAGATTTCTTTTAGAAATAGCTTTAAACTTCTTCAGAGAGAAGAAATGTATAACAATGTATTGTAGTAAACCAGATAAAACAGATTTTTCCAAAATTAAATATATTATTTTGAAGCATTTGCGTACCACATTATCCCTTCATAATATTATCCTAACCCAACAGTAAATGCAAAAATAAACACTGTCTGCCAAGGAGAAGTGACAGGTGGCTAGTGCTATCAAATGGAGAAATTTGTGATCTAAAATCTATGAGAATTTATAAATATTTTGATACTTTTTGATCACAGAATTATGTAAAATAGTGAGACAACTGAAAGACAGAGTAGCAATTGGGTTTCAAAGTGTTACTTTAGAAAGTATCCTTTCAATCTGGGACAGGGTTTATAGGCAAGTTTTTACAAATGCTGTTCTTGGATCTGGCTAATTTGAGTTCTGAATCAGTAGGTTAAATTTAATTCTGTGTTTGCATTTCAGCAAGTGATCATATCTGTGATAAGAATGTTTTACAACTGCTCATATTCAAAATAATTGTTCTGGAATCTTAAGAAAAAGTTAATTATGTTGAAGCAAGGATATTTTTGAAGTACTGTCTGGATTGAAAATGTGCATCTGATTTGTAGGTGTCATTAAAGCTCCTTTGTAGAAATCCTGTGCTGAGGATCATGTTTTCCAGCTCATAACTAGGACATTAATTCCTTGGGAAATCCACAAGGGGAAAGAGTTAGTATAATGGCAATAAATTGAAATTATGCTTTGACTAGGGAAAATGTAACATTTCAACCAATGACAAATGGTTTAATGGTTAATTAGGTATTAAATAGAGGACAAGTTTCAAACATAAGTGCAATACATTTCCTTGGTATTCTCAAAATCTTTGAGGATGGGTTTCTTCTGATGTCTTGATTTAAAGTGTTGCAAACTATGGGGTAGACACATGTAGTCAAACAGGTTTCTAAGTTTGAAATCTTCACACCTGTACTTATGTACTATTACATTCTATGCAGTAAAAATTAATAAACTTACTGTGTGGGTAGAGCCTATTTGTACCCTGCACAGCAGAAATCTGCTAGCCTTAGATCTTTAGTTACCCTTAATTTATTTCTTTCCTCTTTGGCTTTATTAAAAACAAAATCAGAACACTGTGGTAGCCAAGGACTAATTGGGGGGAAACAAGACATATCCACAGCATTACAGGTGAATATTAAAAGAAACAAAACCAAAACAAACATCCCCTCCCAAGCCCCCCTCCCAAAACAAACAAAACCAAACAACAGCAAAAAACAAAACATAAAGCAAACAAGTTCCAAAATAAAAACAAAAATCCCACACCTTCCCCTCCAAAAAAGACCCCAGCACTTCAATAATAAAAATCTTTTCTTCAGAATTGTTATCAAGGGGTATTGGCCAAGACAGTGTTGTGAATGACAACAAGGGAGAGCAAAGCTGTGAACTTCAGGTCAGCATTTATTTGGAATAAAAACTAAAATTCAGCGTTTTTTGAATATAAAATATTAGCCATTCCTATTGCTGTGTAAGCATTTGTAATAATCAATGTAGAGGAAATCAGTAGTTAACAAAAATTCTTCTATTTTCCCAATGATAGTTGCATTTAGATAGGTGCTCTAGGAATGTTCCCCTCAAAGAAGTAATATCAAGTAAATTGGATTTTATATTCATCCTTTGCCTTAATTATTATTAAAAATAGATGAGTCAAAAAACTATAACCTGCACCTAGACCATTGGATAACTTTTCTTCAGTTGATGTGGACCTAGTAGACAACAGGATGACCATGAGCCAGCACTGTGCCCTTGTGACCAGGAAAGCCAATGGCATCATGGGGTGTATTAGGAGAGGAGTAGTTAGTAGATCGAGAGAGGTCCTCCTTCCCCTCTACTCTGCCCTGGTGAGACCACATCTGGAATATTGTGTCCAGTTCTGGGCCCCTCAGTTCCAGAAGGACAGAGAACTGCTGGAGAGAGTCCAGCGTAGGGCAACGAAGATGATTAAGGGAGTGGAGCACCTCCCTTATGAGGAAAGGCTGAGGGAGGTGGGTCTCTTTAGTTTGGAGAAGAGGAGGCTGAGGAGTGACCTTATTTATATTTATAAATATATAAAGGGTGAGTGCCATGAGGATGGAGCCAGGCTCTTCTCTGTGGCAAACAATGATAGGACAAGGGATAATGGGATCAAGCTGGAACACAAGAGGTTCCACTTAAATTTGAGAAGAAACTTCTTCATGGTGAGGGTGACAGAGCACTGGAAGAGGCTGCCCAGGTGGGTTGTGGAGTCTCCTTCTCTGGAGACATTCAAAACCCGCCTGAACATGTTCCTGTGTGCCCTCACCTAGGCGTTCCTGCTCCAGCAAGGGGATTGGACTAGATGATCTTTTGAGGTCCCTTCCAGTCCCAAACATACTGTGATACTGTGATGTTGTATATACAAATTTTTAATGGTTCTTTTTTATTCTATTGGTATTCTTTACTAAAGATGACCTAGAGTAAGAGTAAAGTGCTCTGGTGTTGCTGATGAGAGAAAGGTACTTGTAATACTTTCACTTGTTGTGTGTACATTGTGTGTTAACAGCAAGTAATAGACATTAGGTTTATACTAAATACTATAATATGTAGTATATGGTTTCCCTTCTTTTGGATATTATGTGAAACTTTATACCAAAATAGAATAAAGCACTCAAACTGCAAGGGCAAGCAATAAGAGTCAAACAGCTGGGGTATTTTGGCATGCATACAGCTTCAGCTGTATCAGCTGCCTTTCAGTCTACTTGGTTCTTCTTAGCAAGTTGCTTTTGGCATCTCTTGCCATTAGTTGGCATTCACCTTTTGTTTTGTGAATGTGTTGAAATAGTCGTACATCATGGGGGAAGACAAAAAACTTTCAGGAAAGGAAGGAAATGAAAACTTCTGCTGGTGGACAGGTTGAAGACATGACAGGTTACGCCTATATAAGCTGACAGAAGTTGGAAAAGTAGCATTGCTTTTTCCAGCCCCTCTCTGCTGCCTCTTTTTGAAAATGCAGCATCTGTGGATGTAGATGAGAACTACCCAGTCTCTTTGAAGCTGTGAGATGGGTTCCAGCTTTGGAGCTTATGTGGGTTTCAGGAAACATGTGAGGCTGGTGACGACTTTTAAGGCCAGATACTTGGATATGTACAGATAAACATGAGGAATTCTTTCTTGGATGCCAGAAAGGGTTCTGTATCTGTGTGAGCTGACATTGTCCTGATTTTTTTTTTTTTTTTAATCATGGCAAGGCTGTTTATAATAGCAGCATGCCGTACCTGTTTTCTAACAATGTTTTGTCAAGTGTCTCATTTGCTTCTGTTTCTTGGAAAGATGTTGTTTTCAGAGGTGTAATCTTAACAGGTTTTTTCTTTGTGACATCTTTGTGGATTTATTTGCTCTTAAGTCAAGTTTCTGACCTCTGACAGGCATTTCATATGTTTTTGCAGCTCTTCTGTGTTCTCAACAAATTCATGTCTACCTGCTTGCTCCCTTGAGCATGCTGTGTCTTTCATATTGGCCCAATATGAACCTTTTTTTAAAAAAAGTCTTTTTATCATGTGTTACGTGGACAAAATTCAGCTTTAAATGGGTTTTCTCTTACAAGGTACTGTAGAATACGAACATATGTAGCACTTCTGAAAGCATAAACAGAAACAAAAGCGTTGAGAAATTTCAGAAGGATCCTTTATGACATGACAGAGGAGGTTATTAAATACAATAGGAGGTTATTAAATACAATCTAAAAGGTCAAGTTCTGTGTCAAATAAGGAGAGTAGAACAGAATATAAATCCTTTTGGGCTAATGTCTAAAAGACAGTTTGAGAAACAACTTGCAGAAGTATAAGAACTAGTGTTAAGTTTTTATTATCAAATGTCCTGGGAGAAGGACCATTGCCAAAGGTTCTGTAGGCCAATCCAGCAGACAATCCACGTGTAAAAAGAACACACAGAGATAAGACTCTGGCAGAGGAACATAATTCATTATTTAGTTTGTGTTCACTATTCAATAATGTAGGGAGGTATTCATGCCCAAATCCTGCATTACAGAGAATTAGTCAATGGATCTGTTTCAAGTAAGTATTATGTTGTAAAACAAAGATGTTTTGTCCTTGGTGTACATTTCCATGTCCAGTGCTGAGATTTTTTTTTCCCCAAAAAGAGCAGTTCTTTGAAACCCAGTCTTGTAAGGTGTTATGTTATTGTTTGGAATTACAGGACAGCTGAAGCTATCCCTAATTAAAGGAAATTTATGTTAGTTGGAGAATAGTGTCAGAAATGAAAACTGATTTCTCTTGAAACTTGCTGAAGTAAAACATTATTCCTTCTATTTCTTTAATTTTCAAATAATGATTCCTTAGTTCAGTAAGTCCTACAAATAGAGTTTTCATTTGAAATAGTGTCATAATTGAAGTTTTATTTGTCAAAACTGCCTGGTCCTGAATGTAGAAGGAAAGCTCAGCTTATCACAGGATAGAAAGCTTTACTAGAATAAGGTATATTCCAATTTGATGGTTCCTGTCTTTGGCCTTGAATGAGTTACTTCAGAGTAAGTGGAAATCTTGTCCTGTATGATTTGTCACTGATTTAATTGTATGCTTCTCATTTCTGATTCTGACAATAAATTTGCATCTTTTCCTGTTTTTTGCATGGGTGTGTGTTTTTGTGTCTTTTTTGTTTACATGAGTTGTGTTGTAGAGCTTGCTGGGTTCCAGAGTTGAGAATGAGCAGTTGATGTTACTTGAAAGTAAAAAAGTAGTTTGAGTTGTAACTTATTTTCTGTTTTCTGCATAAACTATGCTTATTACATAGATTTAAATGGTGTGTTTTTGTGTAACAGTAGCCAAAACGTGAAGCTTTAGCAAAATGATTGTGTAGGGAAATAATAAACTAATGCACAAGATGTTTCCTTTCAACTGGATGACCAGTGCAGATCAGACCCAGTAAACAAGACTTGTTTGTAAATGCTACAGAAGGACTAGTGGTATGGTGCACACTTGCCTTTGAAGACTTGAGGCCTTTGGTGTTATTAATCCAACACTGGAGCTGGGGTGGAGGAGAAATACATATATAATTTGTAGATGAGTTTAGTTAAGGCAGATGTTCTCTCTTACTTAAAAAAAATATTAACAAAGTACAAAATACCATTTTTTTCTGGTGTTGTTCATATTATATGCTTACTTTGCCTTTACTTGTTCTGACAGATTCCTGCCTTTTTGGCTTTTAGAAGAATATAACCAGTGATATTCTTCTGATAGCGTGCTTGCTAGCTTGGGGATTTACTTGACATCGAATCATGGGTGGAATTGAAGCTTGTTGCAGATGTGTCAGGGCTGCAGGCAAAAATCTAAGCTGCTAACTGCCCTACTGGGAAGCTGAGCGAACTCCCTGGGGTGTGGAGAGCTACTAGAGGTGACGTGAGAAATCGCTCAATGTACCGAACAACAGCGTGAGGAGCTGACAGACGCTATAGACAGCGCCCGATGCGATGCTTGGATTTCATGAGTAGTGAGGGGAGAGTTGTGTGAGAAATTCCGGGCAGTGCCCTTGCATGGGGTAGAGCACGGGGGCTGCCTAGGTAGGTGCTGCGTTACAAGAACAACAGTGCCTGGGTAAACATTTTGGAAATACCACATTTGGATATAGTTGTAATATTAGAATCTAGTTCTAATATTAGAATTGTATCTTGTCTGCTTTTGTATACTGGAAAATTGTAATTGCTTGTAAATCAGATTAGTGGATCCATCTTCTGCTTGCTTTGGGAAAATTGCTGAAGTTTCTATGACCTAAAAATGTAACATATGAATTTATAAATTTACCTTTTAGTTGCAACAGTGTTCTTGATCTCAGACATGTATTATGAAGCTGGCTGTTTCTGTTCTTTGGAATGTAATGATTTTGTTTTAACTCAGAGTCCTTGGATAAATGTCTAAGGCCAAATATCTAGATCTTTTATAGATGATCATTTAATGCCAGTATAACATAATTTGTGTCCTTCATTCTGTTGCCCACCATCTCTCTCTCCATCACGAAAAACTAGTTCCTCAAAGCTCTTACTCTAGAAAACCAATTTTCAAGAGGCAAAAAACCCATTATAAATAGTAATGTACTCAGACTTTTGTTCTCTTTTGAAGTAGCAGACTGTTATTAATATTTTCTTTATGTAAATATATATATATGTAAAACTCTTATTTATTGGTTTTCACTTCACCATCTGCTCTTCTTTGAAACTCCTTAGTGAAGCCTGTTTCTGTCCAGCTGTGTTCTGTGCCTCAGCCTTGCACTGTGTCATGGCACAGCTGTTTGCATGTGGTTTTTGTCACAGATATTCTTGTTTCTTTTTTAGAATCCATTAGTGCCTTTTTTCCAGTGTTCATGACGTCCTGTAGCTCTTTGGCTTTACAACTACTTTTTGTTTTCTGTCTTTGGTGTATCAGTAGCCGGTCTCTCTGCTGTTGCACTTAATGCATCTCTGTGTCCAAGCCTGGGTTTTAATTATGAGTGGACAGTCCTGGGTGCCATTTTCTATTTAGTGTCAATGAAATTCAGGAGTCATTTAATATTGGATAATTTCAGTTGCTTATTACATCTCTTTCCTGTTGAATCCTTCATGTTTGCAGTGACGATGCACTCATGATGAAGCGTATCTGTTGTGCCAGCCTGATGTGTAGTTCAATTGAAACTTCATCCCCTTTCTTATTCAGTGTTTTTAGTCTGCACAAGTTCTGTTTTTGTTGCTGCTTTGAGACTTCACACTGGTCTCTAGTAGTATTGTATTTTTCGAAGGTTACCGATCTTTTGGCGATCCTATATTCTTCCAGTAGTTATCAGCTCCTCAAGATGATGAATAAGGGAGGAATTTATTGGGATATCACCAAATTCTTTGGAGTTGTGTATAAGCATGCTTTTGTGCTTCTCCCACCCATGCTCCTTTAGTGTGCACAAGTACTGTGAGCTTCTGAATGTTTTTTTGAAATCGTGTGCTTATGCTGCTGATATTTTGCTTAAACTCTAGTATATTACAACTGCTTTTCCAGACTTTTTATATTGTGTACCATTCATATGTATCTCAAAAAGCCCTGGAAGAATCATATATTTCAGTAGTAAGTTGTGAAGCAAGAGAAAAATTCTGTAGCAATGAAGAGAAAAAGGGGATTAAACTGGATTTAAACATAAAATATCCTTCTGTTTTTGTAACTAATTTTTAATTAAGAGCTGTATAAGTGTATTTTACACTGTCTGAGCATCTCTTGCATGTTAATACAAGACATGTATACTAAAAAGTAGTTACCTTGTTGCACTCAGTAGGTATTATCATATGTATACCTATGAATAGTGATTATCCAGTATTTTATTAATTTGGTAGGATTGTCATGCAATTCTGATTCTGTGGAGTTTATAAGAAGACATCATTATTGTAAACATCTGTGTGCTAATTTGAATATATCTGTGTATACTGGTTGATAGTAGCTTCCTTAGTTCTCACAAAATACTTCTCTTTTAATAGAAGAATTACGGAAATTGAGTTGGTCTGGCATTCCCAAGCAGGTTCGTCCAATTGCATGGAAGCTTCTTTCAGTAAGTTGTACTTTTTTTCTTCTTCCTTTGTATTTAGTAGTAAGTTTTTTCAAGCATTGCAGATAATTTTGCTTGAGTTCTAATTCATCAGTTATACTTGAAAACATTGTGTCTTGTTGCTGAATTGTAATGAAAGTTTAGTGTTGTGGTTTTTTTTTTTTTCCTTCAATTTCAAGATTGATTTGTCAAACTGAAAGGAGGAGAATAAGAAGTAGTAGTAAATCATGTCAGCTGTATATCTTTATTTTTCAGCCTGGCTTTCTATGAAAGAAAGGCTTATGTGATAACAGTGCCCTCTTTCAACCAATTTTGATGGAATGGTGGAGAGTTCAAAGACAAGTACGTTCTTACAGTTTTCTGGAAAATAGGCACACAGTAGAGGAAATGCAGCCTCTTGGTGTCCTATGAAAGGCTTCATTCTGACTTCACATTACAGCAACTACAAGAAGGGATTAAGACTGTACTGAGGAAAAGCTGTGATAGTATCTCGGGGTTTTTTGACCATTTTTTTTCTGTAATGGTTAAAGACGAACAAATGTGAACATTGTGGCATTGGCTCTGCTGATGTCAGACCAGTGAGTGACTTCAGGGAGACAAGCTCATTACAAAGCTAATCACTTTTTTTTTGTAGTGTGAGTTTTTGGCTGCCTGAGCTTTCTGAACTTTGCCTGGTGGTCAGAGGATTTTGCAGCAGCAGTAGCATGGGAGTAGGTTGACTGAAATATGGAACAGCACATGGACATGTTTCAGTCGGGCAGCAGAGGCAGGCTTGCAGGAATATGGGTTTCACTGGGTTTGATGTTACAGAACTGGATTTTTAAAATCTTGGTGTTTACACTAAATTTAAAAAGGTATGTCTGCAAAAATAAAATGTATTCCTCATAGGAATATTTTTTTTGTGTCAATCTTTTCAACTATAATACTTGTGATGCAAATGGTTGCGCATTTTAGCTGTTGTTTGTCTGCTTGTGGTTCGGAGAAGAACTTGTGAAGATGTTTGTATTAAAAAGAAGCAAAAATCTCATGCTGTCTACTCTCCAGAGGCTGTGAAAGACACTTTATCAGCAAATCTTCATGCATTTAAGAACTGTTTAAAATTCTGAGTTATACACACAACAGTTTAACACTATTGAATTTTTCAGAGAGTAGACTTAAATAGCTTTGCTTTTTATAGAATAATTCAGCAGGGAATGTGAAGTATTTACTTCAGATTGAGACTGATTTCCAGTGACTGAAAGAGTCTCTCTTGCTGATGAGTTCTACTAAATTTGCAGCTTAGTTACTTCTAATGGTAAATGCAGATGCAGCTTCTAAATATCTTACTGTAACTGAAATTACACATGCAGTGTACAATTTATTTTAGTTTTGTTTCCAAAGTTATCTCAAATTTTGGTAATGAAAAGAACATTTCTTCTTTTTTTTTTTTTTTTTTCCTCTTGAAGTTTAGAATGCCTGTTTTAAAACACTTAAAGTAAAAAAAAGTATGGCAAACTCAAAATTGACTTTGAAACACAGTAAGCGATAGCATAAGGATAGGTTAAGTTCTGAATCAGAGGACTAAAACTAAGGTTAAGAGAATTGGAATTATGCACAAGTTAACTGCAGTTCACTTCCCTACTTTCAAGTAAGAGGGTGCACTTTACATGAGCTTCAGCTTCATTCCCTATGTTGACATTAGTTTAGTTTTTCGGAGGTTCCCAGTCTAGAGACATTCTTAAGTGTAGAGTTCCCTTACTCTGTTATTTTAACCACTCCAGATTGGGATCCATTCCAGTTTAATTCTTATCTTTCCCAATCTTGCCATTCCTCTGCAAAGAAACCATCTTCAGGTTATTTTGCTTTTACTTTAAGAATTAAGTGGATTTTTTTTCTTTTATTTTGGTGAGAGACTTTCGAAAGAGTGTGTGGCTTTCTTCTTTTCTTCTGTTACCAAATAGCAATAATTTGAAAGTTTCTAGCTTTTCTTATGTAATTCTTACCATGATTTTTTATCCACAAGTGGTCCTCAGTGTGTTTTGGAAACCCAAAGATGGGTCATTTAGCAATCAATACTTTTGTATGCTGTAAGGCAGCAGCTTGTTTCATCTTCTTTCTGAAGTGGGGAAGAAAAAGTGCTTTGAGTATTTGTGGTCACAAACTGAGGCTTTTTTCTAATGGTAATTGTTAAGGCACACCAGTTGTTTAAACATGTTACCTACTGCTAATGTATGTCCCAGGCAAGAGGGGGTAATGTGTTAATCTTTTGTGCTTTAGGGTCTACTGGGAGCTATTGGGGAAATAAGTGTCTAAAAGCAAAACTATTTTTGTTAAAGACCAGTTGCAAAACCAAAAAGACGAGAAACCCGAAGAAACCAAAGCACAGTTTGGAGCTAAGCTGGCACTGGATATTTTGGAATTGTTCAGCAGTCTTACTTAAAAAGCCTAAACTGACTTATTTGGGGAACTGAGTACAATTAGTGGTATCTGAGGTGGAAAGTGATTGTCTTGTTTTAAAATCAGCAGTGAAGCTGGAATTTCTAAAATATTATTTAAAAAATTGAATAGGTGAGACTTATTACATGATCAGAAGGTTAATTTTCACATGTGTTTGGTGCATACAGCTGGCAACTGAGCCCCATGCAGCTGCTCGCTCATTCCCCCAGTGAGATGGGGAAGAGAATCAGAAGGGTAAAAATGAGAACTTGTGGGTTGAGGTAAAGACAGTTTAATAAGTAAAGCAAACACTGTGTGCGTAAGCAAAGCAAAATAAGGAATTAATTCACTCCCTCCCACAGGCAGGCAGGTGCTCAGCATCCCTAGGACAGCAGGGCTCCATCACATGTAATAGATACTTGGGAAGACAAACACTACCACTAAGGATGTCCCCCCACGTCCTCCATCTCCCCTCAGCTTTACATGCTGATCATTACATCATATGGTGTGGAATATCTCTTTGGTCACTGAGGTCACCTGTCCCAGCTGTGTCCCCTTCCAGCTTCTTGTGCACCCACAGTCCATTTGCGGTGGGTGGTGTGAGGAGCAGAAAAGGCCTTGACCCTGTGTTAGTGCTGCTCAGCCCTAACTAAAACATCCCTGTTATCAACATGGGTCTCATACTAAATCCGAACCACAGGACTATACCAGCTACAGTGAAGAAAATTAACTTCATCCCAGCCAAAGCCACAACAGTATATCTGCTGGTAACAGTACATTAAAAAATTACATGATTTATTTTTAAAATATAGCAAAAACCATAGGTATACTTTACCTAAACAGCAAGCAGAACTGTTCTAGTTCACTTCTCTTTTGAATAACAGAACTAAAGATATGATTGCAAAAGCCTTTGGAGGAAATTAATGAGTAAATGGATTAAAGGCTCCACCAATTTATTTCCTGATGATATGTTCAAACCTTTCCAACTTTCAAAAAGAACCTAATTTATAAAGTGAACAGGAAACAAGACATGTCCAACTGAAAGATTACTTCAGTTGTTGAAACTGAATAATGGCAAAAAGACTTGCTGAGAAAATATTGGTATCCTTTGAACAATCACATTTGATCTCACAAATGAATTCTTTTCTAATGGAACTAAGATATCCTACAGGAAAAAAAAGGACAAAAACCTCACAACTGTTGAGAAT
Source organism: Nesoenas mayeri (assembly GCF_963082525.1). Classification (NCBI taxonomy): domain Eukaryota; kingdom Metazoa; phylum Chordata; class Aves; order Columbiformes; family Columbidae; genus Nesoenas; species Nesoenas mayeri. The sequence continues at coordinate 17,549,399 of NC_137541.1, forward strand.
AAACGTGAGGCAGAATTCAATATTTAACTGAATGCAAAACTATAGGACAGGATATTAAATGTCACACTGAGTCTTGAGGCAAAAGTTAAGCTGGTGCAATTCAAAGTAGCTGGAACCAGATGCAAGTCAGTACATCTTAAAAGCGATGGTTTTGCCAAAGCAAGTATGTGTATTTGGAATGTAATATGGTTTGTACTTATTCTGTTGTCATCTTACACTAAGAAATTAAAATATATGGGAATAACAATTTAAATTATTCTTATATAGAGATATTTTCAAAAATCTCTTGATGTTTTAGCATGGTATTTCTTATTTTTCTCTAAAAATTAAATAAAACAAGTTATAGAAATGGGTGATGATGTTGGACTGTTGCAGGAGAGCAGTGAAACCTATGTACTTAGTATTTACTTTCATTGTGTAATTAGCAATTTTAACGTATTAGGTTTACCCCTTACATTTTTTGCTTGTAGTGCTTAGGTGTGAATAAGGAAGCTGTTTTTGTAGTTGAAATGCACAGAATTTGGGTTAGTTACTTGGGGTGGCTGTGATGCATTGTGTAAGTGCAAAAATATGCTGCACTTCTAGTACAGGATTTTTTGATGTTATAAGGATTTTTTTTAAGGAAACTTAAATCTGACGTAAATTTCATTTCTCTGTTTTACTAATTACAATTAGTATTGTGATAGCTGTCATTGCGAAGGAGAGCTTTTGTAATATGGCTAAGAAATATTTAAATGTGACTTGACTAGTGAATGATACAATAAGTAGATTTTTCTTATACTATCTTGGGTGTCCTTTGGAATAATTCTTATACAAAGTATTTTTTCAGGACTGCCATGTATGTAAAATATGAACTAGTTTTCTTTTTTGTGGTGTTATGAGATATTGGTGTAAATGATTTGAAATCAAGCTGCTTACAAAAATGCACTATTTCTGAATGTTCAGGAACCTTTTCAGTAGCCAGACGATTGAATAATGCTGTTTCTAGTAAGTGTACCTTATATATAAACTGACCATTTCATAAAAATCTTTATTTCTTTCCATAAAATGCTGAAATAGTATAACCTGAGCTGCTTTTTTTTTTTTTAAATGGAAAGTAGACTGAGATGCCAGGGGGGATGGGGATTTTCAGATATATGAATGAGTTCAATGAGGAATCATTCAGATACCCATTGTACTTAATACAACAGTGTACAGTCCTGCATATCTGACACAGGACTTCCTTAGTGTGTCCATACCATATGGAAAATAAGATAATATTCATAAATAGCTTTTGGGAAACAAATAAAGAGATGTATCGTTAGTGTTCTTATATCTAAGATTGCAGTCACTGCTGTTGTTGAGTCTTTTTCTGTAATGAAACTTTTAATAACCTGTTGAGGTGAAATGAAAGCTTGAAATTATTTTTTTCTCATCAGAAACAGTGAAATAGAGTAGCTAGAATATTTTTAAGGCTTTTGAATTAACACACCATTGTATTACAAGTTTAACCATAATTTAAACGTATTTGCTAATGTATATGATTCCTACTTGAAGGCAACTGAGATAATATGCATTTTGTTTGAAAACCTAATAAAATGGCTTCAATAATGGCCACAGGGGAATGCAGTAATTAATGAACTTGTGTAGAATTACATTTATCTGAACTTATTTGAGGTTTTCTCTCAGAAGAAATACATCATCTTAGAATTCCTTGTGAGAAATTGCTTTTTAAAGGTGGAAAAACCTCAAACTTTCTTAACAAAAAAAACCCAGCTGATTTTAGTAAGGCGTTTGTATCTGAACTTTTGTATCAATTGCAATGATTAGAAAACTGATTTACTAAAAAATTATTCAGATCCACGTAGGACTGCATGGCACTACATCAGTTTATTAGGTTTTCTGTCACATATAATCAAATGCCAGTGGTGCTTTTTGTAAAGCAGAGAGTAATATCCTTTTTATTTCATTGTGGTTTTTTTTCAGGGCTATCTTCCTGCAAATGTGGACCGAAGAGAAAGCACTTTAAAAAGAAAACGCAAAGAGTATTTTGCATTTGTTGAACAATACTATGACTCCAGAAATGATGAACATCACCAAGACACCTATAGACAGGTAGAACACCTTTTGAAGTGACTTCTGCCTACGGGTGCAGCTATTAGAAATGACTGCATGCTGTGACGCAGACAGAGATGCACAGGGTTCTTATTAGCAGTGAGGGCAGAGCCAGGCAGAGCTGAGCCCTCTTTTATTAACAGTTCTCAATTTATATGTTTACAGGTACAGGGCTGGATCAAGAGATTAGACAGCTTTTTCAAAAAATGTTATTCGAAACTTGCCACACTCATGTTGTGACTGTTTTCAGTCACGTTCCCATACATATCTTGTGGGCGGCGTTCTGACCCACTCATTCACATGCCCAGGCCCAACATTCACACATCGTACATATGGCGGCGGTTTTCTCACCTGAGATACCATTCTCACTGGCCTGGGCTATCACTCCTTACACTCATAGAAAACATACTTCTGTATAATCTGTCCAAGGCCTGTTAGCTGGAACTGCTGTTTCCACAACAGGACATCTGCTAAAGAACTTGTAGCAAACTTCAAAAACAATATATACGTTTTTTTCTCTATTTCCTTAATCTTCTTTGGTAGATAGCTCTCCAGTTACTTGTTTTCCCACATTCCAGAAGTGAAAATATGAAATATTTTGGTCTGAAATCCAAAATTAGTGGATTTCTTTTAATATTGGCTTTAGTCATGCCATGTGGTGCTGGCATTTGGTGTTGCCATGGTTTTCTGTTTAGGAATAGTAGGGTTTTCAAGCCTTTCATCTCCTGCTCAGACCCTCCTTCAAAGGAGTGAGAACAGTAAAGGGAAAGTATAGCAGTTACTGTTTCTTACAGGCTCCGTACTTCTGCTGAAGAAGTCAAAACTGTGTCTGATGTGCAATAAACATAGGCATGTCAAACTTTCTTGCCCGCCCAGATAAGCACATAACTTTTCTTCAAGTTTTGTATTAAAATGAATAGTTCGTATCACCATGTATAGATTAAGCAATCCTACTTTAGCCTTTCTTAGGGTAGAAGCTGCTGAGATCTTTCTTTCAGCTTCAAGCATGGTCTTTAGTAGCAGGAAGTATACATGATAGTGTCAACTGAATATGACTTTACAGAAGCAGTATTATATATTTACTCATAATTACCCTGAGGTAATGAGTATTGCCAATATGACTATAATTTGCAGTCAATCAAAATGTTATATAAGGATCCTAAAATGTGAAAACAAAGTTTATGTTTTTTATTTTGCCTTACTGATAGATTAACATAGTCTTAAAGATTTGGCTGTATGTTTTGAAATACAGTGAATCCATGTTATTCTAAAAATAGCATTACAATGGGATTGTAACTAATACTGTAAAACCATAGTGTAGTTTTAACTGTTGTGTTGTTTAAAAAGTGTACTGTTGGTTCCTCTTACAGTATTTTTTGTCTAATTAGATCCACATAGATATCCCACGCATGAGTCCTGAAGTTTTAAGGCTGCAGCCCAAAGTAACAGAGGTAAGAACATCTAAAGAATTTTTTTTTGAAATATTTTTTTTAATGAATCTGATATAATGGCATTGGTTATTAATTAATTTGACAACGCTTGCTATTTTGACTTCAGAACTAGCTTTTAAAAGTCAAAAGCCAAGGATATTTAAGTATAGACTAAGAATGTGTTACCATTCAGCTCAGGGCATGCAGCTAAACAGGAAACAACCACTTTCTTTTGCCTTTCCTGCCCTGGGGAGAAGGAAGGAAAAAGGAGGAAAGACTCATGGGTTGAAATGGAAACAGTTTTAATAGAACAATAATAGAGGAGTGAATAATAATGCAACTGTAAGAAAATACGCAAAGGTATGTAAAGGTTCGGAGCAATACTTGATTGCTGGAACGTGCGCTCCCAGCACTAGAAGGTGGATCCTGTGAGCACAGCGAGTCCAGTAAAACACTAAGATCCCAGCGGGCATAGGAAAGTCACGGGAGCTGGACCCCTCACAGACAGTGGCTGTTGAACAAGGGCCATCCGCAGCAATGTCCCACTTATATATGGAGCATAACATTCATGGTATGGAATATGTTGTTGATCAACCTGGATGTCAGTCTAGGTGCTATCCTGTTACCTCACACCTGTAGCAGGACAGTTGAGGAAGCCCTTTGTCCTCTTGGCAGCAGCCAAGACATCAATGAGTTCTTGCATTCTTTTAATGCTAAATCCCAAGCACTGGAAAGCTACTGGAAGAAAACATTAACTATCTCCCCGGGTGCTCTTTCATTCTTCTTAAAATAAATCCAAACCGAAAGAATTTAATCCCAAGGGGACTTTTCTTTGTAAAGTATATAGGTTGTAAATAGGACAGATGGTGTGAACCATCTTCTTTCAATCATGTCTCTTAATCCTTCAACTTATTCTTGTTTCTAACGGTTCTAGTTAGATCTTCAAATATACTTCTGTGTAAGTTCCATTGGTATTGTGTTAAAGCCACACAAAACATCTGATAGTTGGTTAGATGGTATGAGAAGTTAAATTCAGTTAAAAATCTTTCATTTGTTTTTCTACTTTTGCAATTATTTGTTTAATGTAAATGTTTCTCCACATGTGCTGGAGGAGTCAGTTTGGAGAAATAGCTTAGTACATTTTTTTTGAAAGAAAATGGTATAAGAATACTGCTTTCCATCTGCGTTCTGCACAGTGGTAGTTTACTTGGGCTTTTCTAGGGATGAATTGAAGAGTAAAGTAAGAAATGTAAAGGGACAAGAAGGGAAGCAATAGCAGCAAGAAATAAACTATTAAAGAAATTAATAAGATTGGTGTCCGCATTGTAGCTAGAAATGAGCCAGTAAATGAAATTAGAGATGAGTATTATTTAATGAAAAAACGGCTACAGAAAGAAGAACACTCAAATACCTGTAAGAGGCAAGAAATACTTGAACTGTATCAGCAATAGTCTCTTAAATAATTTGAAGATGTATTTGCATTCAACATGAAGTGGTGGTTTTTTGGGATTTTTTTTTTTTACTTGCATTGCATGATTAAACTGTTCTTAAGATTTCAGTGATGATCATCTGTTCTCACAGATGAATATGGCTGTGGTTCAGGTGTTGTCCTGGTTTCAGCTGGTATATTGTTAATTTTCTTCCTACTAGTTGGTGTAGTGCTGTGCAATGATTGTGTTTTTTGTGGTTCTTCGTTTGGGTGAATATACCCCCAAATAATGTTTTTTCCTCCCATGTTTTAATGAAGGAGAAATTAGCAGCTGTTTAACTTCTAATGGTTTAAGAGTTTATGTATATTCTTGTTTTTAAAGGGAGATTGAAAAGGACAAAGCACTTAAAATTGACTGCTAGGTGGTGTATTTATTTTGAAATTAGCTGAACAATTGTAAAAACAACTTTAAAATAGAAATTCCAGGTAAACATCTTCTGCAGAACACACTGCGTATGCTTTCTTTTAACCACATCATTTGGATGAGATGTCAAGTAGCTTAATACAAGTGATATCAAGACAGACAATGTTTGGAGAATATTTTGAAGTGTTATTTAGTAAAATAATGGGATTGTCAGATAGAAATAGAAATAGTAGGATCTTGGACTGGTTTTGTCTTTTATTGGCTTATGCATGAGACAAGATACATTTATATGACTGCTTTTAAGAGATGGTTAATATGTTTCTTTAGGCTAGATGCAAACTTGATAATAGTTTGTAGGAACACAACTTTGTATTTACCACAGATAATACAGTTAGAAATGCTATAGTAAAATTGTTTTGGTAAAGATGATATGGTCAAGGTTTTCCAACATTTGAAATGTGTTGTTTTTGTTAAATACTTATTGTATTGGGGAAACAGTCCTATAATAAGACATTGAAAAGTATTCAAGTTACAGGGTAGTTACAGGCCCTTTTGGTTGAATGATTAACTTAGAGCTAAAGAGTTTATTTGGGAATTTGGAGAGTATATTAATATGAAAAAGATATTAATGCAGTATTTTTAACAAGCATTCACAGTTGAAAGGAGATTTTTTTTTTTTAATAGCTGAATTATAATTAATCTGAAAATTGGCTGGTTTACTGAGAATGCTGACAATCAGTGCTCCCAGAATAAAACACTTCCCTTATTATTGCTTGGGAATAATTAAAATAAAAAGGAAATACTGCGTCTAGGTAACTTGTTGCTTGGTAAAATCTGGTATGCCAGTAGAACTCCAGTAGCAACTATTATTCAATGAAGTTTGATTCTGGCATGCAGTTTCAGTGAGTTTTGTGGGATCATTAAACATGTGAAATTATTTACGTCTTTTGCCCTTTTGGTTATCTTTTGGCAGGTAACGACATTGCTCAGGTACCATACTCATTTAATGTGACTTACTGAGATCTCATTTGGAAATATTTTTTTTATTATGTCAGGATTGTTTTCTTTTCTAGTTATTTGTTAAACTTGTCCAAAGGAATGTTTTTGTAATGCTTCATTAGAGAAGTGCATTTAAACATTGCCTTAAAATATCCTTTAAATCCCCTGTTTTTAGAACCTTGCTCTTGCAAGTAACAGAGAATTATTTCTGAAATTAATTTAGCCTGTTGCATACAGTCCAATATTCCTGCTTACCAGTCATACTTATGTCTCTTTGGTTTGAATGTTTAGTAAATTGGGGCACGTAACAATCGCAATTGAACCACATGAAACAGATGGACACGTTTCTCATCAGGGTGTTCAAGCCATTGTACAGCTTGATTGCTGCTGTTTCTTGTTTTAAAAACAACAACAAAAAAACCTACAAAACCCCAAAACAACCAAAGAACCCCCCCAAGCCCCAACATGACAAAACCCAGCCTCTTCTACCCCTTCCCCCGAATATCTATACTCTGTCCTACCCATCTTTCCTACTTCAACCCCTTTTTTTCTTCCCTAGTGAGTAGTAAGGAAATGGATGGAAAAATGATATAAAGGTTGGAGGAATGACATGTGACAGCTGATTTAAAACACACACACACAAAAGAGTAAAACAAATGTATATTTTAATGATATTCTATTGAGAGTGGGTTGTCTTGAGGTACAGAAGAATAAGAATGTGAGTGGGTAGCAGCAGTAAGTGGGATAAGGGGAAATCTGGGAAGATCCACCAGTACCCTGAACTTTACAGAGTTGCAGGATCTTCATGTGTTAGGTGTTTGTAGAGCCCCACTGCTCTCCTGATGAGCTGGGTGGGCTCCTGGGAGGATGGGCTGCCATGTCTTTGCCTTTGCTCTCTGTTGATCTAAGAGCGCCAAACCCAACTTGCTCGATGTCATCTTAGAAAGACGAGTGCAAATGGCATGGGAGGGTCATAACATCCAACTTCTCCCTTGTTTTTTCCTCTTGCTTTCTGAATATTTGAAGCTCTACCCTAGCATGGCCTCATCCCTTGTCCTCACAGGGGAAGGATCCCTTCTCCTCTCAGGGCTCAATGCAGATGGGCCCTTGCTTTGTTCGTAGAGCTGACCCATTTTAGACAGTGTGAAGATGTCACTGGGTCCAGATGAACAAAGGTCACCTTCCCTTTCTTGAGGTGAGATGGCTCTAAGAGCTATGAAGGAAAAAGGGAATCAGCGTATGGGTCACAGACAGGTTTCAAAAGGTGGCATAGTGTGCAAGATTGTTATGGTGGGTATTAAGATGTCTTTTTTGTACATATTTATTTTTGATACTGCAGAGATTTAGAATGATAGTACAGCTACTAGAAGAATATTACTTAGAATGAGGTGAAGAGATTGTAGGTGACGGAGTTGAAAAAATTGCCTGTCAAAAAATCAGCAACATAATACATGGATACATCTCTTAAAGTCTTCTGATTTTGATTTCCACATGTTGGTGTTCCAGGCTGTTTGTTCTTCTTGGTGGTATCTGAGTCTGTTCCCAAAGGGTTTTTCATTAGAGTTGATAAAGCTGTTTCAATTTCTTATCTGAACTTGGAATTTGATTTTTGTAATAAAATGCTTCATTTTAGATAAAGGTGTTTTGAACCTGATGTGTGGACAAAGCTCATTATATGTTCCTTTTGAAAATCAGTTTAAAGAGTTTGTTTATTTACGGGACTGTTATAGATTTGAGGAGGGAGGAAGAAAAGTTGGAGTGGAGACTTAAAGAACTGGAAATTAATAGTGGCCCTCAAAGAAGAGGAGAGAGGAGTTGGAGTCAAGTTCATTTTAAAGACTAATAACTGTAAATGTAGGTTTAATACATTTGATTAGTTGATGTGGAGTGGTCTGTAACTTATTAACAATTTCTACTTCATTTTTAACTGAGTTTTGTTGAAATGGATAGCACATGGCTGTGTATTTCCCATCTAAGCTTGCATTATGTGGGAGAAGTAATTTCAAGGGAACAACACAATTTAAAAATAGTTTATAAGTTTTTCCCAACTTTTTAATTTTTTTTTTCCTTGCTGCTTAGAGAAACAAAAAACAAATTTTCAAAAGCTTTCATGATTAAAGCTTTGGGGGTTTTTGAAGTTCCTCTGAGGTGGCTAAATTGCAAGAAATTGAGAATCTACATTGAAGCTAATGGATTCTTCTCTTTATATGAATATAGTTCTTACGGTTAGCATGAATGAAAGTTGAATTCAAAGAAGAATAATTGATTGGTAATGACATCTCATGAAATTTAGTGGTTCAAAGTAGAAAAGTAATTCCAATTTCTGTTGCCGGTTTGGAAATCAAGAAGGAAACCTTTTGGGAAAGTGACCTTTTTAATGAGTCCTATTTGAACACAACAATGAATGCTCTATAGAAACTTAAATCAGTCTGCCTTGCAGGTATGCAGTGCTCCTTTTTTTCAATTCAGAACAGTAAACGAAATTTTATGAAAATGGATAGGAAATTGAAAACACTATTTCAGTGTGTATTTGTTGAACTTTTGATTAGATGCTTTTGGGAATATTCAATCTGATGTGCCAATCACTGAGTAATACTTCCGGCTCAATAATATTAAAAAAACTACCTATACCCAAACAAAAAACCCAACCACAATCCACCTCTGCATATTAGTTTATGTACCTGGATTTTTAAAATGCTCTAAAATCCATAGGCATCTCATTTTGCAATGCAAACTAGGGATATTATCAAGTTTCTGAGGAAAGGGAAGGTGGGTGGTACAATTTTTGGGGTTATTTGGCTTGAGACGTTCCTTGATAGAGCTATTTTTGTAGTTTTTACAGTGGGTATTTTGATAGCCGTTATGTACTGAATTAGTGACTATTTTGTTTTCTCACTGTGCATATTTTGTAACCCCATCGCACTAGGAGGTTTTTGTTTAGCCTAGTGCATAACAGTATTCTACCTTTGGCAATTACTATTTAAATAGGTTTTTCTGGTCATCTTATATGTGTTTTCAAGAAAGTTGTTTATATTTGTAGTGTGTTAAAACATGTCCTTTATTTGAAGCTAAACACAGAAATGGTAACTGATGATACTGAAAATCTAATGTTCCTGAAACTAGAAATGGCGATGGACAGAAGCAGGAAGGATGGCTATGTATTACCTAACCTAGATAGCTTTGCAGTTTTCCAATAATAGGAAAAATATGACAAACTGTAATTTCATAAAGGTATAATTTTGTAAAATCTAAAAGCAAGCTGTAAATGGCAGAACTTAAGGTTTTTATCCAGTTGTGGATGATGAAACCCCACTGACTATTGCTGAATGGGCAGAGGTTGGTGTTTTTTCAGTTCAATATGCGTTGCATATTATAACACGTGGTGACAGGACTAGCCCCAAGAAGAATAAGCATCTTGGCTAATGAAATCAAGAGGGTTTTAGAGAGAATTTGCTAAATTGGATACCTTCCTTCCTGCCTAATCTTTGCCCCTAAACTGAAATAATACTGAGCAAAACCTGAATCTTAATTGTGGCTGTAATGGATCAGAAATGAGCCAAATTAAGGCTTGTGTTTCAGTGCCCACCAAAGCTTTTCATATTTATTGTTGTTGACAGTCTCTCTTGTGGTGTGGGTTTCCAGCATGTCAGGGAAACATAAATCCTGGAGATTAAGGAAAGCTGATTCACAAAAGAAGCCCATGGGAGAGGGGTGGGTGTTGATGTTTGGGACTCATTTTCAAAGCAGAATGTACAAATGTATCTCAGTTTTAGGCAGCTCGTGTGGAAGCCTGTGATGGGACTCTCAAGCACTCAGATGCGAGTTATATATGCTTAGACCTTTCCTTACTTGAAAGTGACTGTAAGAGGGTTTTTGATCTGAAGATTTTATTAAAACTGGAATAAGAATAGTGAATTTCTTAATCTAGCAAAAACCTGAAGTCAGATTGAATAAAAATAATACAGGCTTCATAAACTAAACTTCCTCTTCCCATTGCGTCCTTTCAGGGCTTTCTTGAAGCCTGAGCATTCATTGACTTCTGGGGTTGCAGCAAGCTCTGCCATCTCCTTGGGTCCTTACAATGTCTCTCCTTTTGTATTATTACATTATTGAGGTCTTAAGAGCAACATTATTGTTGCTCCTAAGAGCAACGTAGTCCTTTGGTTTGAGTTGTTCTACCTCTGTTCCAATTACCTGCCTTTGCATTCTGGTTTCTTGGGCAGACCTTCCAGGGAAAGAACACATGTTCTTTGCTTCAGAAAATTATACCTGATCAAGTACCTGTCATTTGGGCAAAGTACACAGCAGCTTTCACTCTGCTGCTTATTTACAGCATTTTAAAGACATGTAGTATGTTCAGAAGCAGATAATTAAGAGGAAATACAACTTTTAACAGACCTAAATTGTGTCAGAGATAAATTCGATGATTTTCCTGTCCTCTTGATGATCAGATATTTTTTGGCCCTAGGAGCTTTTGCAGATCCTAAGCAAGGTACAGCTTACAGAGTTGAGGGGTGAGGTTATGTGGTACAGCAGACAGTTGCCTTGTTTCTACATTTCCTGATTTATGTTTTCAGTTTGTTTTTAACCAGTATACATGCTTCTGAAGTCTAAACCCCCACACTGCAGCATTAGGCAAGCTTAACTATTATGGAATGTCTTTTTATGGGCACCTTATTAAAAAATCTAAGCTATTTCAAGTACTACTTTCTGTTATTTAGGAATAAATAGAATACTGTATTGATAAAACACTTCTTAAGAAGAGGTGGAAAATCATAGGAAGGTGATTTAATATTTTGGTCTCTTCAGGAAAGGAATTTTATGTTGTTGGAAAAGATCCAGTGAATATGTGATACTTTGCTGTAAAGACTGTAACTGAATTATATATTAGATTGGTTTTAACATTGTTAATACCCTGAAAATGCTTCTTTTTGAAGAAGCGAGAAGCTTACTTAGCACTGGAACTTAATTATGAATACCAGTGTTCATTTATGCTTTCATATGCTTATTTTTATTGTAGTAACTCTGATATTTAATTTATCCTTGTGTAATTTTCAAGTGTCTTGTTTAAAATGTGTTCCTCATTTGATAAATAATCTGATAGTTTCTTTAACTCTTTTTCAGATCTTTGAAAGAATTTTGTTTATCTGGGCAATACGTCATCCAGCCAGTGGATATGTTCAGGGCATCAATGATCTTGTTACTCCTTTTTTTGTAGTCTTCGTTTGTGAATATATAGGTAAGATTTATCTTAATACTAAATTATGGGTTGGTACTGATTTTGGAACAGCGTCATGATTTTAATCTGAGTAACAATTTGGATTAGCTAATCAAAGCATGATTTAATACATGAATTTTATAATTATAAGTCTGTGTAGTTCTATTTAAGTATATGCTGAGAAGCGTTCAGACTGTAAGTAGTCAATGGAGTTAAGGAATCTTTCAGGTTCTTATTCTAAACAACTCCCTCACCAACAAAAAGCAACCAAACAAAACCCTCTGTAGAAGTTGCAGACAGCATTCCTGTTTGTCCGAGCTGAAAGCGGAGGAAATAAGTACAATCTAGACTATTCATCTTGATTTCTAGATAAGTGTTTGCCACTCCTGATGCTCTTGTGCTCATAGGTGGTTGTAGTCTCCCTTTCTCTCTTTTGCTCTTCTAATTTTCCTTTTTTTATGGAAACTTTAAATTGTACATATAAAATGAGCAGCTGTTTAAAAACAAACAAACCCAACTTAACCCAACCAGCAACAACAAAAAAACCACCACACTAAAGAGAAAAAACCAAAATGCATCCAACAAGGAAAACTTTTACATGAGTTGTGGGAAAATTACAGGGAACCTATTGAATTGGATCTGTGGCTGAAAAAATGGCAACCTTGAATTAGGATCCGAAAATTAAGTCAGCAGTAATCAAGTTTCTCTGATTAAGAGCTTTGCTTTCCTAGGGCTCACAGCACTACTAACAATAGTAGCATGAACAGCTGTATTTTTGTTGTGTTTATGGCCTTATATGTGAATGTACTTTTTGAAAACTTTTGTTTGGCAAACTCTATTAGTTAAATGCTTGTCTTTTACTACAATATATTTCATATCTTTAATTTATATATTAGTATTTGAGTCTTAAACATTAAGAGTATGGCTTAACATTAACAATAATTTGTTAATAATTTGAGTATAACTATGGATATAAAAGGCAAGGTTAAATAGTAAAAGTGGCAGTGTTAATCTGCCTTGAATGAAAATTATTTTCCTTGTATTTCTGTTTGTCAAGCACACATACAATGGAAATGGACAATGATTATGTGTGAACTTGAACATTGTGTTGTCTGCCTACTTCAGTGCGGCTGTTGTATATAGTGGATTCTTCCTCCCTTCTCTATGCAAGACATGTGTTGGTGTCTTAATCCAGCCTGACTAGATGTAGTGAAGGACAGATTATCCTTGAGCAGATGATAGACTACCCGTTTACTCATTTGCATGGCAACACCTCTGTTGCTTTGTTCATTTTTTGTTTCAGAGGGGGACATTTCATTGCTAAGCAACTAATGAGAACTGCTGTGTTCTCCCTAATCATCTCTTAAATAGGGTAGAGGCCTACTCCTGAGAGTACTTGCACTTTCTGCCTTTTACTCCCTCATTTGACAGATAATGAAAATCTTCTTAATGATCCTACAACAGTAGGGTCTCTAGTAGACTTTAGGGTTGTTAATTGAAATAAGAAGTTCAAATGAGATGTGATTAGAGAATTGATATTCCACGTTAAATAGACCATTTAATTAATATGGTAAATAAGTTTGTCTTTACCACCAACTTACATTTAGGGACCCTGGTGATCATTAATGTGTTTGTCAGTATTTTTTGTATTGGAGAGCTTAAGTGTTCCAGTAGGTGTCCAGTGAAGAAAGACAAAACTCAAAAACTAACAACCATAAAAGATATTTTGCAACTGAAAATCTATGAATCTCAAAAACCTGTATTTTAAAAACTCATTTTTAAGCCAGTGTCTAAATAATAAATACTGAAATGAAGATATTGTCTTCAATATGTAGTAATGGTCCTGGCTAAGTGCTAACAGCAATTATTTCTCCCAGTGACATATAAAAACCTAAAGATTTCTCTTTAAATAGATTTTTTTTTTTTTTTATTTGAGTCTGTCCAATAAATTGAAGTTACACTGGGTGATGCATTCAAGTTAGAATGAACAAGAGTGTCCATTTTACTTAAACTTGAAATAGTGGTATTAAATTTGTGAAGTACCCTAGAAATCCTGAGATCTATAATAAAATTACGGACAGATTCAAAACTCGGTCTATGAATTGTGCTGAAGCAATTTAGGTAGAAATAAATGCAGAATTGCAGAAGTTTCTGAGCAAAAATAATTAAGGTAATAGTGAATACACTAATAATAGTGAATACACTAATAATAGTGAATACACTAATAATAGTGAATACACTAATAATGTTTACTCTACTAGTAGTCTGTATTTACCTTGTTTTTTTACTCCAGATCTTACTTCTTTCTCTGATTTTAAGTGAAAATTGGTTTATACCTTAAGTTATTTTATCTATTGTTTTCTTTAACTATTGATTTTTATATTTTTCTCAGTTTTTTTGAAACCTTTGTGTTGCCTTTCTGAGTCACGTCCTGATTCATGCCGTTGAATGTGATAATGCCTTTTATTTTAGGTTCTATAATAAAAGAGGTCTGAAAGGTTTATTAAAGAGTAATAATAAATCATTATCATTAGCAGTGCCATTAATAATCTGTGCTGATTTGATCATCTGTCAGTAAATCCTGATAGTGATTACACACAGTTGCAGTTTTGTCAAATATTCTGATGGGGGATTGAGTACATCTGCCACAGAAAGCCGTGTTTATTTTAGTTTTGTGACAACTGAGAGAGCCCTTAATCCTTGATTTTGCGTTGCAAGTGTGTGACATGTTTATTCTAGTGATGGGAGTGTTTGTGCTTTGCTAAAGACATCAAAAACCTTTTGGAGTAGTGGCGTTAAAGAACTTTTGAAGATACAAGTGACATCTGAAGAAGTGATAATTTACTTGCGCTGTAACATTTTGTTTCATTCAAATCTGAATGCCAAAAAGTAGGTTTGTGGGTCTTTTCTAAGTTCCAAAGTCATAGATGTTTTTATGGTTTAGTATGGATCAAGGTACCTCATTTTAGCGCATAGATTCACATAATTAGAAGAGGTTGAGTGACTAAATGTAGGAATTGAATATGTTAAATGTTGAGAGCATTCTTTCAACCTTTCCAGCAGTGTAGGTATGATGAAAGTGTAATTTGGTAATGTCTCATTAGTTCTCTACTCTGAAATAAAACCAGAACACTGTAACATTTTCAGCAAGATAAAACTTGGTTGTCAAACTAAGCCAGGAGAGGCACAACTGCAATTAAAGAAAATTTTGGAGGTAAATTTTGTAGGTACTGGCCCCTGCTCAAATACAGTGGACTCAGATTAGGATTTCTGGTCTAAATTAGGAAGAGGAGGAATTTAAGCCTTGGGTTTCTCATACAAGGTGATTGTGCAGGTCAATATCAACTCTTTTTTTCCCCATGAAAAATGCTAGATGTCAGTCTTACTCTGCCAGAATGTAACAGCTTCTTTGGAATTTCAAATGCTAGTGTACAAGAGAACTATTTTGTGCTTACATGTAACCTCCCACATGACATAGCACTGTTATAACGTGTTTTTAAAACAAATGCCTAGTTCCTTGTGGGACAGTTTTCTTGCAAACTCTGTGTCCTTGTAGGGTATTTATGTAGAAATTAATCTTGTCCATATAGATGAAATTCCAGAAGCATTTTTGGTGTTAAGGTACATAATGTCAGTGCTTACTGTTTGCTGATTTTATAGGGACAGGAACATTTTGCACTGGATTGCTAGTCCTGTGTCAAGTTGCCGCACACATTACTCTCTTTATACACCTTCCTGTTGCTCTGAGTTCCTGTTGATCTACATAATTTCCAAATATTAAGTTGTGCTGCACGCTTTCCTGTGGTTTCTTGTTAATGGAGTCGGCTACACTTCTCTGCATCTGCATTTCAGTAATTCACCAGGCCTTATGTGTATATTTAGAACTGCAGAGTGGACTTGGATTCATTCACCATCCAGAGAGATGAAAGCTCAAGAGAAGCACCATCATGATAAAGCTGCATGTCAGCCCATTGCCAAGTGGGATCAGCCCTGGCAGTGTTGGATCAAGAGGAAATTAATAGTTAATAGGAAGTCAAGGGCAGAAAACTAACACTGTTGCACTTTGTCATCTTATGTTGGATAAAGAATGTCAAGAAAAATTAAGCTGCTGAAGATGGGAATGGTGATTGAGATATTGGCTGCAACCTTCTTGCAGTAGAGGAGCTTGAGACAATTTGAGGATACTTACAAGAACCCATGAACTATAAACTTTGGGAAGAGGGGTCTTACCCTTGTAAGTGTTTTTCTTGTGATCTTAAATCTTTTTTGTAGAAGGCAACTTCTGTTACCTGTTGTTTTCATAAACTGATACTGGCATGACTTTAAGGAATAGTTATATTCCATGCTCAAATCTTAATGGGATTGGGGTGAGATTAAGTCCCAGGCCAGTGTTTCTGTGACAACTAAGTTTTTTTGGTCCTGGAAAAGCCAGTCTGTCTCTAGCTCCCTCGCTTCCCTTTCTTTCCATTCCCTCACATGTCACAGGAAGTCTCCCTGTCCTTAAAATGAAATTTCATACTGGTTATTGCCTTCTTTTCTTCCTTTTCAGCATATCTTCTGCAAATTCGATTTAAAACTATTTGAGGTTATTTTTTGGTTTGTTTTTGTTTTCCTCTGTAGTTTGTTGAATGCTATATCTAAAATTATTTCCGTAGTATAGCTGGAGTAATGTTTCAGAGCATTGTGTCATGGCTGTATCTGAGGTAATTCGTCACTGTTTATAAAAGATGAAAAAGTTATCAATTTAGTAGAGGTTTCTTTTTCAGAAAGAGTTGTAGTTTATATACAATAAGTAGATTTGTTTTCTGAATTTGTGAAATTCATTAAAGTTGAATTTCAGAATGATGAAGCATAAGCCAGAGAGCACTGAGTAGTAACCCACTGACTCCAGAGGGCTGCTTGAAGACTTTTCCAATACTTCCAGGGTTAGAAGCTAAAATTTTGTTTAGCATGTATTATTTCCTTTACAAGACCAAGGTGAAGTCTTGAGATTAGTCCTGCTGTCAAATACCCAGGCCTTTCTTATTCAGTTCCACCAGTTCAGTTGGAGTATTTGGAAAATTATGAGTAGGGGTCATGCATTGGGGTTTTGAGGAGATAAAGTGGAAAAGATTTAATATATCTGTAGTTCTTCTACTTAGAAGATACTGAGTGAAACTGAGGGAGTGACAAATTGTTTTGATAAAATGGAAGTTGAACAAGGAGCTATAACTAGATTAACTGGATGCTTCTCTGCTTCCCAGGCCCCTTATGTGTTTGGAGACTGATAAAATCATCCCTGTTGTCTTCTGGTTTAACAGGAAAGAAACACTGAAAAATCTCCTAGGGTAGCATACCCAGAAATGTGAGGGATTTCTTCAGTTAGGGAGATACAAAGATTTTATTTGCGATTTTATGCTTTTGAACTTCTCTGATAATTTTAGCATTATATTTTGTAAAAAACTTTATTTTAATGCTTTTTTGTTCAAATGAATACATGTTTTTGAACAATATTGTATTAATGTTTTTACTTACACATTTGTTTGAAATGATTTATGAAACTTCTACAAATCAAATCCACATAAAAGCACCAACATAAAGCATAACTGACATTCTAACGTTTTCTTGCAAGTTGTAAAAGTATGAAGAAAAGATTTTCTCAGTTTTAAAACCACTGTAAAAATTGCATGGAAAAAATATTCAAAATAATTAAAATCAGTCTTCTATCACATGAAAATTCAATGTCACAAGTTTCATTTGATCACAATAAATTTTCTCTCCTCAATGCAAATCACCAGTAATGTAGTTTTAACATACAGAAGTGTATATCAGTATTTCCATGATGTTTTACAGTAATACTCATGCCATCAGTGCAGTTGACCAAAATTCTCATAAACATGAACAATAGTCCATGAAATATTCTTTGGAGAACTGGAATATTATTATCAATGTGATTTGGGTGGGCAAGAAATGAAGAAAGCTTAAACAAAAGTCTTTTGAATTAAAGTCTTAAAAATACTGAAGACCCAATTCCATCTTCTACATAAGTCCAGAAGACATTAAATGGATTCCTCTGTGAAAGTTCTGCAACAGAGATGAGCCGCTCAGTGATCTGAAACTTTTGACTTACCTGTCAATTGCCTTTAAAGAACTCCTAGCTTTGTCATACTATGAAACGGTATATATGTACATATATGTAAAACTATATCATGATGCGGCTGTTTTTCAGAATGATCTCACCTTGCTGTGAAATAACCACTGTTCACTTTTCCATTTTCTAGAAATATGTTCCCCTGCTCTCGCCCTTTTGATGCGCCAATCTATTGTCTAGTGAAAGTATTTTGACAGTTGTGCAGAGTAGCTGAGGAGAGGGAGGACTCTGAGTAAGAGTGTTTTAATTTACTTTTACACACGGATTCCTGCTTTAGACCATGGAAAAGGTGAAGAAGGTCCACAACTAAGTGGAGCTGTCTTGTGCCCATCCGCAGTGCTGAGGACTCGGTACTTCTGTACCAGCCTTGTGTGCTGGGTGACAGTGCTGGTTCTAATTGCAGTGGGAAAGCAGCTGGAAATGATAGATGCTTAAAGAGGGTCTGTCAAGGTGTTTCCGAACTCATCAGTAAATAGACTCTGTTGAACTAAATAATTTTATGCTGTTTGTTTCTTATGATTTACCTTGTTGTACGTTATTTAGGAGCTCCCTGAGACCCTCTTACAGGTCTAATTTCCTCCTTACACTGTTGTTTTATACCACCTATGAGATTCCTCAGTTGGAATTCCAACATTCATTTCATGCGGAAAGTACTAATTGCCCTATTTTTAAGTCACTGCAATTTTTTGACTCTGTTTATAGCCCTGGTATAAGTGATATTTGTGAAGAAGTGGTGTATTCTGAGAATTTGTAATGACTTTAAAATACATGCATATCCCTCTGTAATTCAGAAAGTGTTTTTTCTTTTTCTAATTTAAATATTTTTTGATTGTTGTATTGATTAAAACGACAAAGCTCCAGGTAAATTACATTGCATCAAAGGAGATAAAAATACAGATCTAAATTTTGGTGCTTTAAAAAACTCTTGGCACTCTTTTGAAGCATTTTACTAGATTGTATTTTTGAATTGTTCATTTGCTTTTATATATGTCGCACTTAAGAAAAATGAACCATTCACAATGTCTGAGTACTTTCCTTTATTAATGTATAATGTAGTTTTTCAGGCCTAATTGGGCAAAGAAATCTTAGTATTTTATATCCTTCTATCCACTTTAATCAAGACTGAGAATCCATGTGAGAATAACTAGCAGTGAATTGTTTGAATTGTTCGTCAGCTAGCAGTGCATGCCATAGTGTACTCCTGTGTCTAGGGCTGATTAATAAAGCAGTATATTTGGAGGCATTGCAAACAGAATTATAAGGAAAACATGGAGAGTATTAAGAGGACATCTCATGCTTCATTTATGAAGGGTTAGGCAATGAGAGAGCATGAAGGAGGGCAAATGCCTGCAGGACTTGTGGAATGGGGGAGAATTGATTAATGGGGGCCAGTGAACTATAAATTACCTTTAATATTTTTATTTTTGTGCGTGTGTTTGCATATTCATTTTAATTATTAACCTGGACAAATTTCATCCTTATCTTTCAGAATTACTTGTTGAAATATCATTTTTTTTAGTTTCACTTTGGTTAATTCTGTAGTGAATACTTTGTTCTGGCTTAGAGTTATAGAACTATTTCAATTAATGAAATGTAGTTATAGTAGTCAAAGCCCTAATGACTATAGCCGAGCTTTACCCAGGTATGCACTTTGTGTGTGGTTTGCCAGCAGTAGAGTTTTATTTCCTGCTGTTTTTCTCTAGTTGCTTAACCTGCTGGAAGTCAGTAGTAGCATTTGGTATCAAACATATGAGTGAATTTGTCTGCATAAGCTCTCTTAGCCTGCTTTGGTCAAAATGAGGTGATTTACTTATTTAATTAGCGGATTTTTAGCTAATTGTACCAACCCAATTAGTGCTGCTGGCATTTCTTGGAGTAAAGTAACCTTCAGAAGGTGTTAATAATGAGCAGCTGAGCACACATCTACAAGTAACTATTTGGTGTAATTGGGTGATGGTATATTGCTGCATATATTTGAGTCGTTAATGTATTTGATTCCCAGCAAGGGCTTGGAACTGTGGGAGCTGGATTACACTGTGCTGTAGAATTCATCTTCTTTCAGATCCTATTTGCTGTTTGTAGAGGTCAATGCACTCTGCCTGGCCTGGCTTCATTTCACTGCTCTTTAACAGTGGGGCTGCATAACTGAGTATTTCCAAATTGGTTTTAGTTGGACGGAAAAGGGTTTGCTTGCCATGTGCTTAGACTGCACAGCTGAACCAGGGCTTGCTGCTGTAAACATGGGTGGCTTTGCTTTGTCATTCCCAACCCCAAATACACGTTCTTGTCCTCTCTTTTTGGCCAGCATTGGCTTTTCTCTGGCACAGTGGATCAGTTCAGCTAAACTGGCAGGAAATTAGTGCCCTAATAAAATAAAAAGTTTAATTTTCAGCTCTGACCTCGGGGATCAGAGATGAATGTCAGTTCTGGTGTGGGGATAGGAGTGTGGGAGGGAGGGAGGGAGTAGTAAGATTTAAGTCTAATACCAGGTAGCTCTTAAACTGCTTTAGCTGTATTATTAAACTGCACCCTTGAGATAAGTCTTTGTGAATTCTACCTTTTTTTCACTTTGGAAGTTAGGGAACACTTATGAAAGTATCTCAACAGACGGAAGTAGGGTATGGTAACTTGCTTTTCTAGTGTTTTTACTTTCTAATATTGTCTTGAATCGCCATGATTTCTTATAATAGTACAATTTTACAAAATCAGTCCTTCGCTACCTCTGTGTTTGAGTTTTGATTTCACTCTTTTCAATATACCATCCAATTTCCAAGCTAATTATCTGAAATGTTGGATGCATGGTTGCAGCCAATAGACTTCTTGGAGAAAGATTCGAGACTGACTGAACAAGTTTTCATCAAGTTACCAGTCTCAACTTTAATGCTAGCTTATTAAAAAAAAACTTTTTTAGGCTGTGTTGCCTTTCTCTGCTTATCATATGTGTAATTGTTTTTAACGTTACTTCTGTCATGTTTTCTGTACTCTGAATGTTTTTTAAAGTAGTTTCATAGACCTTTATAACCAAATTTGTATCATATTGATGGGTTGGAGAAAATAACATCTTCATGACTCCCATTGAAACAAAATTAAGTTGTTGAAAATCCATTAGCGTAACCACACAAATTGCAAAATGGAAATTCTTATTCTCATGAACTGGCATGTATTGCATGTTTGAATAAAGTGTGGGCTGTGATAAAATGTTGTCTTTAGTTTCATTACAGGAGTAGTGATAGTCCTGAGCATTTAGCTTATAAATGTGTGTTAGTAGAGAAAGTAGGATGTATCCTCAGCTTTACTATCTGCTAGGGAAAAGATAACTTATTTTAACTAAAATATTTCTGTGGATACTTTTAAAAAGGTTTCTATCTATTTGAAGTGGAAGATGTCTAATTAAAGTTAGATTTCTCTGGCTGCCGCTAGCAATTGCTGTCAGAAGTGAAAAAGAGATATTAAGATTATCCTAGTTAGTATATCTAACAGCTTAATTGCCTGTTATTTTTAGTTCTCTGAGAGAAAATTAGTATTTTGAGTAACGGTATTAATTGCTCATAGGGTCTTATGTGTTTGTGTTTTTTTTAAAGAAAAGGAAATTAAAAAAACCCCAAACCCTGAAACTTTAGGTCTATTAGACTTTCAAATGTTTTTAAATTTTTAAATAGTCCTCAATGAAAGGACAATACATAACTAAAGCATAGATTCTTGCGTGTTAATGCTAAATGGAAGAGCAAAACCAAAACAGTACGTGAATTATATGCCTGTGGGGGAAGAAAATCATTAACAGGGAGTCTGTTTTGTGTTGATATGAAGCTTAAAATATTTGCAATTTTATATGTTAGTAGAGTTAGAGATGTCAGGATTCAGCTCACAAAGCCAAAGCACCAGGTGTGTTTTAAGTCCTATGACATAGGGGAGGAAAAGCTCAAAACCCAGAGCCTGTTGGAAAATAAAGTAATAATACTTCACTTTTACTAGTATATGAACTTCTCTGTTGTATTTATCTCTAACTATCACTGCATCTAATTTGAAACAGTTTGCTTTCTGTTTTCAAAGTGTAAAGTAAACTCTACTAAATCTTAAAACAATTGTTGCATCATTTTAGAACATTACTATTTGCAATCTAGATATTCATGGTACTTTTTGACTAATTGAAAAATTTTTCAGGTAATGCTTTCTCTGAGTTTTATATTTCTGAACTGTTATATATTCAAGATACTTTTGTGGGCAAATTATCAAAATATAATTCAAGATGAGAGTTTGGTTTAAATTTTTTCTCATGAGCTTTTGATAAATAAGAGAGGTATGTATTTACTGAAGTTGTTTTTCCTTTTACTTTGGAAAGTATTTGCTCTGTTCCTTGGTATTATACTAGTTTCACAATGTCCTGAAACAAACTAAAATAATATATTTGTCTAAAACCCATTCTTCATTATAATCTCCCTGATTTATCTGATGCAATTTGAGCCAATTTTTATAAATATAGACGAGTAAAAAGAAAGATACTTTCAGCTGTTTTGAAAGCTATTAGTAACTTTTGTTGTTCAGAGTCAAATTAAATATGGTTATACGAGCAAGAGAAAAGTTAGACAAAATGGTAAGTAGTAGATTTGTACGAAGAGTATGCTTGAGGTTACTTGGGTACTTCAGATTTAAAAAGGTAAATGGTTTCTTGCAAATACACCTTCACAGGAAAACAATTTTACACTAATATGTAGCTTTTTCTTTCTTTCTTTGGGAGAAGAGAGAATAAAAATCTGTGATCCCCACACCCTTTCCCTTTCCCTAAAAGGAAGGGACTTTCATGTAATTAAAGAGAAAATATCTGAGTGGTTCAGACTTGTCATATTAGAAAATGCTCTTCTATTTCTGGAGTAGCATCAATGTACAAAGTTGGTGTGCTCTGAGTCCCAAAGCTGTCACTTTAACCTACCTAAATAAGTATTTCAAAGCAGTGATATATCTAATTATCATACTACAGTATCTTCATTGAAAGTGGAGTAAGGGACAGTTTCTGTATTTTTGATATGTGTTCTGGTGACAAGCTTTAAAAAAAAAGAAGTATCTGAAGGGATTAAGAAAGATTGACTATGGATAAAAGCTGTAAGAGCAACTGTTGAAGAAACAAACACTACCTCAAAGATTAAAATAAGTGTCAGATGGAGGATTTATCAGACTTAACAATTTCTGTTGGCTGGAAGTAATTACTTCCAGGTACCACTGCTTGAATTCATTGTTTTTATCTTAAAAATGCTGCTGTATGTAACTGGTTTTCTTGTTAAATAGAGAATTAAATGAAAATATTTGATCTTAGTTGGCATAAGATAGTAACTGAAAAAATGACAATTACCATTTCATTTTTTTGAATCGTTTATGTCCGCAGGCATAGAATTACCTTCATTTTCTTACTCTTCCTAACATAATATCTTGTTGTAGTACAAAAAGTCTTATTTCTCTTAGCGCAAAAATAACCAGATTCCGTTTCCTTAATTTTAACATCTTCCTGTTATCTGTTCTTCTGTTCTGTGCATTATTGTGGCTGGAGGTATCTGCAGGTGGGGTTTGAGGTTTTGGGTTGTGTGGTGTGTAGTTACGTTACAATGTATGGCCCCACCTCCATTTATTGTTCATAATAAAGCTGTAGTGTAAAGGCTTTTTTGAAAAGCAGAATCAAAATATGAAAATGGAAAGGAATTTATGAGCCCAGGAAGTTTCAGATGACTATTGTGGCTTTTCTCTTTAGAGGAACAGCAAGGTAGGGACTTGAAGAAATGTTTATTACTAACTTTAAATGATATTGGTGCAAGGAAGCCGATCAGAGTCAGAAAGTCTGACAGGGGTGTGAAGGGATGCTCTGATGTGTCACCCTGAAGCACAAGGGAGCTGTATGGGTTCTTCCTTGGATGTTTCCTATGAAGAAATGTTCCAGACCCTCTCTTATGGACAGAATCACAGGAATTCTTTTAAGTTTTGCTGTAAGAGATGTATGGAACAAATCCCTAAATTAATAAGAAATTTCTGAGGTAAATGGGACTAATAAAAAAATTTATAACAAAATTAATCTTTCTGTAATATGGTAATATCTCTTTGTAGACCATGAAAGCAGCTTTTGTGTCTGCAAACTTGTCTTGTATTCTTCTCCCTAATAAAAGAGCTTGTGTGACAAGATATCTGTTCATCCTGCAAACCCTGCTTTGCTGCTTTAAACACACTGAGAGATTTATCCAGGTTGAGTTACTCAGTGTGCAGCCTTCTGTGTTTTACTAGAGGAAGTCTTCAAGACTTAACTTTCTTTAATTTAATTTTATATCATGTTTAAACACATGAGTTATAAATATGCTGAGTTAACTTAATTATACTACTATGACCTCTATTTCTGCTGACTGGTGAGCAGAATTGCTTCTTAGACTGCAAGTTGTTTCTGCTGTCTCTCTTCTTCCTGAAAGTTTATTCCACATCATTTTACTGCTACCAGGCATTTCTGTTCTCTCCAAGAAAGTCTGTGAGGCCATAACAATCACTCTATTTTCCATGCAATTTTTATTTTAAAGCAGTGTTTTCTGTGAAGCTGGTGATACTCTACAACAGGCTGCCCAGAGAAGCTGTGGATGCCCCATCCCTGACAGTGTTCAAGGTCAGGTTGGATAAGGCTGTGAGCAGCCTGGTCTAGTGGAAGGCGTCCCTGGTCATTGCAGAGGGTTGGAACTAGATGATATTTAAAATCCCTTTCAACCCAAACCATCCTCTGATTCTATACTGTTGTTCAGGTGGAGATCCGTGATTCTGCTTGTGTTCTGCTTTAAATACCTTGGGTAGTTTAGAGGCTTAATATGGATTTTTTTTGTTTTCTGGCCTACAGTTATGGGTCTAACTGTACTCCTATCTTAAATATTATTTTACATTTTCATAAGAAAAAACAAGCTCAAAAATTTGCTGGTTGTAGTCAGAATATATGTCAGAACTAGTCTTCCTGTTGATTTCTAAGTATTTCAGGCTTTCAGATTTGTCTGCTAAATCACTGTATGTTTGTATTATTCAAGTATTTACATCTAGCTCTTCTTTTTGGTGGTGTTTTGTTTGTGTTTTTTTTTGTTGTTTTTGTTTGGTGGTTTTGTTTGTGTTTTTGTTTTGTGTTCTTCTCTCTGAGCTGTGCTAAAGAGCTCTTCAGGAAAAAGGGTTTTTATTCCCCACGTATGCAAAAAAAAAATCTGCTACCAAAAGTCATATTGTAATACACAGACCAATGTGTTTAAGTGTATAAATATGATTACTGATGTGGATTTTAATTATTTTAAAAGTTTTTGCATTTGTATGTGTATTTGTATTTTTTTTAAATTCATCTATCTAAAGAAGACATGATGCTTAAAGCACACTCTCATAATTTAAAAAATTAAATGAATTTGATAATATGAATGTTACCTTAATAATATATTTCTGTGAAGTTTGATATACCTTTTGTGGTTTATATTGTCTCAGTTTTGAAGGCAATTAAACTAATAGACTTGCATTGTGAGGAAGTCTTGAGAGATTAGTGAAAGGTGTTTTATTTGAAACTACAAGCTGGAAATCTTGGGTCATGGCAATAATTGGAAAACAAGATCTTGAATTATGGTAGGAACAATAAATTAAATTGAAGAGAAACCAAAAGATTTCTGCAGGTGTAAAAATGAAAGAACTGTGAAGAACGCAAAACTTAATTACAATTAATGTAACTAGGGGAGAGACAAGTATTCCAAAGGGAGCTGCATATTTTAGTTCTGGCTTGTGCGTTTGTTTTACTCTCCCCATGGTTTCCATACAGTTATAATGAATGTTCATCTTTCTATAGTGAAGCAGCACAGAGGTGGTTGTACTTTTAGATCTAAATCTTCTCGAGCATGCTTTCCAGCAGACTGGGAAATTACTTTAATGGCTTTTGGCATCTAAATATCCCGACTATATGTGTTTATTAGGAAGTAACTCACAGGAAGAAAAGCTAAAAGAGAAAAAATTACTTTAGTAATGATAACATGCTGTACAAATGTCAGGGACGTAACATTCAAATACTGTTGTATAGATCAGTAGCATCTCAAGCTCTAAGAGGAGGTTTTCAACATAGGTGTATCAGCACTCTAAACATAGTTGTAAACAGCTTTTCTTGTCTTATTTTCAGTGAGATGTGTGGTTAGTTACAGATTTCAAACCAATTCAGATACAGTTGTCAGAAGCTTGAATGCTGAAACTCAAATTTGTATAGGCTTTGCTTGTAGTGTAAATGCAAACCTTTTTTTAATCATAGTAGTTATAAAGAATTTGGGCCTTTTCATCAATATGGGATTTATTTTGCTTGTATTTTATTTGGAAATCTGAATTTTTAAATTTCAACGTTAAGCTGTGGGAAACTAATTATAAAGCAGAAGTAAAAAATTAAGCATGATAACCAAAAAAAGGAAGAAAATGTGTAGGTTTTTTGCAAACCGTTTTTCTTCGGTATATTTTAATTACCTTATTTCATAGAGATTGAAAATATTTAATGCTTTTATAACACATTAGTTTTAATAAAAACCAATACTTTCAAAAAATGTATTGACTTATGAGTTGTATTCTCATCAAAGACATTTCTCAACTGATTTGCAAGCTCTGTCTTTAGTTACTATGAGACAAGAGTTTACTTTGTTACAGTACAACTGCAATTTAAACATACTACCTTTCTTACAGTAACATAAGGGAAGAAAAATAAAGAAACCATACTCTCATTTTTGAGCAGATGGAGCAGGTTTTTTTTCCTGTTCTGCTATGTGATATGATTATTTCTTTATCCTAATGATAAATACACTATGTGAAAATATGACAATTTTATGAATAAAGCAAGCTTTGTAGCTTTATTTGCCATGGATGCATGTATAGCTGTTTCATTGAGAAATTGTAAATCACAGCAGATTAAGATAGTTAAAGATTCCTCTCAGCAGCTGAGCAATATAAGTAGTCTTACCTGTGTAGTCACAGCCCCTTCTCCTCAAAAATGCTTCTTTTAATTCAATATATGCAATTCAAGCCAAAAAGTGCAAAGAATGGATGATACTTTTGTTCTGTTGTAAATAAGGCAAGAAGTTTGTAAGGTGCATTTCTTCCTTATTAGCTGTGAATGACATGGGAGGTTACAAAATAAGGAAGCATGTCATTTTGATTAAGAAATTTGACCAATATTGCATAGTTTGGATTTGCATCAAACTGCCATGATCACAGGCTTGTATGTATGATGTCCCTGAAGAACAGTTCTTTCCCCCGCCATCCATTTTTCTTTGAGAATGTATTTAGTTATTCAGTTCAATGACAGTAATAGGTTCAAATAAAAATTTCTTCATGAGTGGATGATGTTATGCTTATACAGTTACTGCCATATGTAAATGTTTGCTGAGCTCACTTGACACTGGTGAATTTTTCAGTTTTTCATCACTGAAAAAGTTAAATTTCTGAATTTATTTATTTGTTTGTTTATTTTTGCAATTCATTTATTTACCTACAATTTCCTGGATATTTTTTCTTTTATATTTATCAAAGTTAAAATTAAAACTTTTGCCAGGTTAACTTAGCCATGTAACGTATATTAAACATATTACTGTTTATGGGATTGTTCAAATGAGTTCTCTTTGCCTGCTTTTTAATAGTAAGTAATTACATGCAAGACCATTTTTTTTTATTTGTAGTTTCAGGTAAGTAGTATTACTTTTCAGTGCTTTTAAAATTCACCATTGTAGATACACAGACTTTTTTTTAACTCTTTAAATTCATTTTTGCCTTTAATGCAGCTGATTTTTTTCCCTGTCCAATAAATAATTCCTTTCAAAATCTCCATTCATTTATAGATTCATTTTAAAGGCTCTTCCATTTAAAAAAAACATACGGTGCTAGATCGACTATCTGTATAATAGCCCTGTTTTCAATCCCAGACCTTAACCCAGGCCAGGCCTGTGTTCCTGAGACTTGCTTTAGGCTTGTTGGACCACCCCGTGGCTTGTTCTTACCTCGTACTTGCTCTTCGTGCACTGCTTGTTTGTGTATATGCACATGCTTGAT
This sequence comes from Nesoenas mayeri, assembly GCF_963082525.1. Classification (NCBI taxonomy): domain Eukaryota; kingdom Metazoa; phylum Chordata; class Aves; order Columbiformes; family Columbidae; genus Nesoenas; species Nesoenas mayeri. The sequence goes on from NC_137541.1 coordinate 17,577,173, forward strand.
GCTTTAAAAAAATTAAATGATAAGCACAAACTAGATAATTAAAAAATGTGGTTTGGGAGACATGTTCAAGCTTTAATCTTCCATTTCCTATTCTCTGAGCACCTTTTGGATTTCTCAGGAAACTCTCTTATCAGGCATTCTAAGAAAATGCTCATCAGCATCCTGTGCTCATCGTGCACATTTGATGCTAATTACTAGTCCTGTAATTTGGTATCATGTGCACTGCCTCACTGGCAATCTGTTTTGGATGAGAGCAGCAAACCTATTGAAGTGATTACCGTGAGAAGAATTTGTGCTGAGTGTTGTGTTCTTCATTGTTCCTAAAATACATTTTTAAGAAGAGCTGTCATGTGCTTTGAAGACTCCTGTTTCACAGTAGTGTCATACTCAAATATGTGGCTTGTCCCTTTTTTTTTTTTTCTAAATATAAGCTGAATTTATTGGCCAGATTTCTCACCTGTGTAAGAGTTTACCAGACTTGTGTTTGACATCATGCAAGTTCTGTGGTTCAAAGACCTGTTGGTGCCACCTGGTTTACTTAGTTCTCTTTCCTACCATATTTTGGTGGTAGAATTGTTGAAGTATTAAAGATATTTTTCATCTTTATCATATCTGAATTGTTGAACTGAAATCTCACTTGTCTGTTGCCCAGGGGGAACTGATGTCTTTTGTTTCAATTTACAACATGAGCTGAGAATTTGCCTATTTTTCAAGTAAATGTATCACTCTTAAAACCAGTCCTGTTTCTGTGTAGATATGTGCAGTGGGTTATTACTAGGAATTAAGGGCAAGTTCTGGACTACTTAGTGTGTGGGGAGAAAAAAAGCCATTAAAATCTAGTCTAGAAAAAGCCTGAGTAGAAAATGTTACTGGCAAGCATGTAGGCCTTATAAAGGAAGTCTCTCAATGATTTACTCATTACAGCTATGCAGAATCTGCAATTAGAGAATAAATATATGACGTTTTACTCTTTTGTGATAGAACAAATTGAGAGTACTTGCAGGGTCATAGATTAATTGTGATGAGCATAAAAATTAGGTCAAAGTAATCAAGTTTACACTGTTTTTGTTGATGGTCATTTACCTTGTTCTCCAGGTCAAAGGAGGCAGTAAAATTATGTAGAGAATCAGTATTAATAAAGTAAAATGAATAATGTTTAAAACATCATTCTTATACTGATGTATAAAGAAATTTCTTGCTTCCTATTGCATCTTAAGGAAATTGTGGCAGATCAACTGAAAACAAGTGTAAGATTATTAACAGTGTTAAAACAGACAAGTCAACAATACATTGTGTGTGTGAGAACAGGACTGGTAATAGGGGAATATTTGAATTGCAATAAGGTCATGTTTACCTAAACCTGGGCTAATGAGATGATAGAGGGTGTTCTGGTTTTGTTTTTTAATTTTACCCTTGTGACTGCAGCATCACAATGAAAGGGTAGTTTTAATTCAGTGATTAATCCTTAGCTCAAAAGCTATTTCTATCAGATAAATATCTAATTAAGAGTCTTTCATTGAGAAATATTGATGTGTTTATATACATATTTAATTAGGTATTTGTTATTGAAAGAATTTACATTCAAATGCTCTATTATGTCCTGATTCCCCCTAGAAAAACATTGCCTTAGTGCAGCAGTGACTGAATACCTGTTTCATAGGGCTCTTTGAAAACTGAGTTTGAAGTGAAATATGTAAGATCTTCTAGATGTGGAGATATTGCTGTGCATCTCTGTGTGCAATCATATGCTTATAGTTTCATAGTTTCTATACTCAGCTGGTAACTTTTAGGTTAGATCTGTCTGAAGATACAACTTCTAAAGTAGATTATAACAAAGTCAACTTTATACAGACAAGTACCTGTGCATATACAGTCAGAATGGTTTCCTTGCTCCTCTGCAAGAACTAAGTATAATTTGGACTTGAAATATGTGGTAATACTTTTTATATTTTAGATGAGAAATACATTTACACAAATTAGTGCTAATAAGAACAATTTTAAGATGTTCAGAGAATTAACCTTTCTAATGTTTATATGTACTATTTTGTATATTGAATGTATGTAAGAACAATCATATTTTGTAGGTGATCTTTCAGTCTGTTTCGGGCTTCAGCACTGGATCTTGTTTAGACCACCATTCCTTTCATCCCCTACCTCCCACTCCTGTGAATTCGTATGAGTTTTGTCTGATTCTGAGTGCTGAGAAACCATTTCAAGATAAAAAAAGCTAAAATTAAAACATTAATAAGCCAATTAAATGTCTATTTCTTTAAAAATTAGTTTTATTTGAAAGAATGTAACCTGTATTTAACAGGTATTTTTGTATGAGCTTGCTTAGTGTAGTGATGTAATAGAACTATCAGAGTTTTTATTAGTTTAGTTCCCACTTTATAAAGACTGAGAATTGGTGGTGTTGTAATAAACAGGTTTAGCAAAATTCTGAAGGCAGCTTGCCTTTTTCTTTGCATTTGAAAACATAGTTGCACGCAGGTTGGTATTTGGATGCGTTGAGAGGGCTGCTAGTTACTGTAGCAATACCATTAACCTGTTTTAATAATGTAATATGTTTTCAGTATTTTAGTTTTATTTTAGGACATGATTTCTTCATAAAGAAAATTGTCTCTGAAATAAAAAATTTGCAGTTCTTTAATGAAATAATGGTATTGAATGATTCCATCTTTCTGTAACGGCAGATGTTTTTACCCATGTTCTGTACAGAAAAGGTGAAATTCAAGCATTTTTAGAAGAAATCAAATGTATCTAAAAGACAGAGAGCAGATACAAGCTTAATTTTGACATTTTGAACAACTTCCACCAATATCATCAACTAGGCTTAATCTCATATTAAAAGCTGTTTTTAATGGAGGCAAGCTGTTATCTTCTGTTTATCGTGTTTATTTTCTACTGTCATTTGAAAAATAAATCTGTAAGTAGTTGTAAGTAATATTTTTTTTTTTTTTTCATTTTATCCTTATGTCTTTGCCTTTGGGAGTTGAGCCAGTTAAAGCTGTTTAAAGTCGCTCATTCTTTTCGCACTGTGGGAAGCTGCAGCAGCTACACTGGGAATGAGCGAAGAGCAGCTCATACCTTGCTTACAGCAATGCACATATTCAGATCATCAAATCATTGACTCCATGCTACAGCAGTTTTCCTCTAGGCAACTATTTTGCTGTCTTCTACAATTACATAGATAACACGATAAAGATCTCCGCAGGAAACTGAAGAAAATGAGAAACGTTGCTGTGAGACTCTGTAATCAGGAAATTTTATGCAGTGATCTTTTTCCCCCAGATATTGAAAGATGTACACACTGGCCTGCTGCTTTCCCCCATATTCGTGCTGTTTAATCTTTATATCACTGTCCATTCAGATTCCATTCATTGAAAATAAATCTAAAGTTATCTAAAACCAGAATTTGCAATTCTGTTTTCAAGCACAAGTCTTAAATTGAAATGAGATCTAATGTACTTTTGAGACAGTTATTTTTGCTTCTTCTGTTGTTTGTCCTGAATTCCCTTCTGCTCTTTCTGTTCAAAATATCTCCAGTGTGTTTATTTCTTCATCTAAGTAAGAAAAAAAGACAAAAAAGAGTAACGCAGAACTTGATTGATTTTTCTTTTTTCTCTGCATGGAATAAGCAGCACTTTGCACTATGTGCCTACACAAATAAATGAATAAACAGTAAAAAAGTAAACTATTATTTGCCACATTATTCTACCAATCAAATGTTCCTTAATTGGAGCTTGTCATGAAAAGGGATGGCCTTTTTGTTATTTCAGCTGTAGTGTGGAAAAGGGTCATTTGGATATTCAGAGTCAATTTGGAGCTTTCAATAAAGTGCAGCAAGTTTAGGTGGATTGATGCAGCGGAAACCATTGCACATCGCTGAGCACTTGCTTGTTTGGTGGCGTTTGTACTGCTTTGCTTTCTTTATTAGATTTACTGTCTGGGTGACTTGCACAGTGTAGTTCCTTCAATGTATACCTCATTTAAATCAAAAAGTACTATTTAATATAACATATACAAAAAAGTACTTCCTAGCTAATCTAATGAAAAATCTATTTTAATATATCTTGAAGTAATTAGATGTACTCTTTTAAATATTTGCTTGCAGAGTTTTAAGCTGAAGTTTGAGTTGTTTTATACAGGGTAAATACTACTAGTGTATAATTGAAATACAGTTGAGTTGCTTTAGGCATTTAATTAGGTTTTCTTTTCTTGTATTTCAAAACTTTATTATCGGACATTAGAAGAGATGACTTAGTGATGCATGAGAAGCACAATGGTAATGAAAATTGAACTAGAAGTAGCTTATATATTTAAAGAATATATTAAAAAACACCTCTATGTTTAAGAAGCTGATGAAAATGCTAGAGATTAGTCAGTATAAGCCACAGAAAAGCATGATTTTCTTGGATGTCTCTTCCAAAGGGAAAGACATAACAAGAAAGCTGTATGAGTGCTTCCTAATAGAGCTATTTTTATTTCTGTAATGGTTGAGCTTGCACCTCTGTGACATTATATTTGGGACTATGGATTGTTTTAGTGGAAGAATTGCGTAGTTCTTAAATGCTGTCTATATCTTTTGATTTAAAGGATAACCCAAACTAGAGCAGAAAGTACTTGATAATAGTTGCATTTCCATTTCTAATACACACTATTTTTCCCCTTTGGAATAATGAGGATTCTACTTAGAACAGTGAATTTGCCTGTCCTTACATCATTTTTGTGCTTGATGAACATACCTGTAGTGAAAAGTATTTGGAACCATTGGAAGGAAGGTGTTTTTTAAAAGCTGTATTCTACTTTCTGTGAAAAAAAAATAAGTAGAAAATTGTCTTTCTAATTTAATAGTCCTTCCTTACTAGAACAATTAGAATCTAGATTTTCCAAAATCTTAATTCTGGAGCGTCTTTGCTGTCCAAGATACTTTAGGCTTTTTTCTCGAACTGCTGTTTTCTTGCGGCTTCACTCTGGTTGTTCAGTCACAGGCTGGGGAGTCTTCTGATGGACGTTTAATTTCAGCTACGTTTAGACTCGCACAGTTTAGAGGTCTGCATTCTGAGTTAATCTTTTTAAATCAAGTTAAACCTAATATTGAGAAACAGGAATTTCTTTGGATGTGGCTCATGTGATACATTTTAGGTTTACGCTTTAGAACAAGATAGCTAATGCTCTGTCACTGCTTGTTTTTCTGTGTTGACTGTGAAGGGAGGTGAAGACACCCACCTCCAATAGTTGGGTGTATCTTCAGCTTTTTATTAGTTTAAATCCTGGTATGAGTGCGAAATAGTAGATTATGAAAGAGAAGGAGAAAAAAGAGGTAAGATAAAAAAGATGGGAAAGAGAAGATAAAGTCTATTTCATTTGTTATCTTTTCATGCCCACCTGTAGAAGAGTTATTGTGTTGTGCTACAGTTTATAACTTCCTTTTTGTTCTGAAATGTGATAGTGGTGTCATGGAAAGAAAAGGTGCTCAAAGGCAGGAAATTTGCAAAGCAACACAGTAGCTAAGTAGTTGCAATCTTGTTCTTTCAGCAAGTATTTGGCAAAAGAGGGCTTGAAGACTGTTTGTTTCAAGGAGAGTGAAGTATAATAGATGTTTGTGTTTTATATAAATATGAGGAACTCTGGTTCTTTGTTTTTTCTTTTCTGCAGAGAGAAACAGGTTACTCCTGTTTTCACTGTTAAATATTAAAATGAAAATTAAAAATACTAACTAGACTTTTTTCCCCACTGGGGCACTGCTTTATGAGTATATAATAAACATAAACTGTATAACTGTAAGACGTTTTAATGAGTTAACATGTATAGGATATAGTAAAGAATTTGTTCCTTTTGTAGAGGATACATCATCTTTATGTTTGGAAAAGTCTTTTTCTTCTAAATTAATAGGAATATTCAGCCTTAAGTTTCATTTCTGATCTGTTAAGAAGGGCTTCTCTACTGAAAATTGTGGGGTTTTCATGTTTGCTTTAAAATCTCAAGGTCCGTCGGGTTGGAGGTAGATCGGCAAATATTTAATAATGTTTTCACAGGTTAATATGAAATTTGTCTCCTTAAATTGACTTTTTTTTCCATGTTAAGTCTAATGGTTTTCAGTCTTTCTGTGAGTAAGTCTTGTGAGCACTTTTAGTAGTTTTTCTGTTAGTGGAGTTAGTCAAAGAAAAGTTGACATTAATAAAAATTTGCTATGTTTTCTGGACTTTGTACCTTGCTGTTGTCTTATTTTTGAGCTGTGGTCCTGGCATTTCAATTAGGATTCGTTTTGCTAAATATACATCACTTTAGCTGCTTGTTGAATCTGAGTTTAGGTTTCTTCGTTGCAAGATATTTTGGGTTTTTCTTGGTGTTGATCTGTTTGCCTTCAATCCTTTCTTCTTATCTCCATTCTATTCAACCATCTTAACCATGAAAAAACTTTTCTCTTTTGTGTTATTCTTGGCTTTTCTCTTAACTCTGAAGGGCTTATATTTAATAATTGAAATGAATCCAAGTTTGTTCTAGAAGCTGTCTTTAATGAAGGGAGTCTAATAGAGAAAGTGATGGGAGCTGATCAAGATGTTGGAGTGTTGCCTCCCAGTTACTGCCGATACTACCCCCGTTTTCCACTGAGCATTGAGAGGATTTGCTGTCCATTGCTGGGAGAGGAGCATGGTACTGGTTTCTGAGGGGTTCTATCCTGCTTTTTGCTGGGAAGAAAATGATGCTGACATTGGGTACGGAGTTTTTTCCTCCTCACAAAAGGATCTGCTATTCACAGTTTTGTTGTTGCAGTCTGCTGCTCGTGCTTTCTTCGTTGTTTTCTAAGGCAGTATTACAGAATCACAGAATGGTTGGGGTTGGAAGGGACCTCTGGAGATCATCTAGTCCAACCCATATGCTATATCTATTACATGGGGTATTTAAAATATATTAGATACTTGTTTGTTGATCTTCTTGTAGAAACTGGGTTTTTAAAGCTGTAAACCAGTGCAAAGGTGGCATTCCTTTAATACCCAGTAAGTGACTACTGGTGCATTGTTTACAGTCCTGCCACCTCTGAGATCAGCAAGTGCTTTTATTCTATGCCATCTCTGCTGCAATCCCCCGTTTTACTTACCAGATTTTTCAATATCTTAACTAATATTTTATTATCATGACCAAAGCTCCTTGTCCTACAGCTATTAATATTTCACAATCCAAAACCAATGATCCCTTAGAAAATGCACATCCACATATGTAGACAGTAGTGCAAAAAAGAATGCTTTGATAACACCTTGCTGCCGGACTGTTCTAGTAGTGGTAAAATCACTCATATGTTAAAATTATTTCATAACGTGTAGTATTCACGGTTATTACCAACTGAGCCCTTCAAGGTTGCAAAATCAAATGTGACAACCTAAAGATGTACTTAGGCTTCTGTAATGGCATACTGCAAAGCTATGAGACAGATAATAAGAGTTTTAAGATATTACATATTCTTGATTTTTTTTCCTTTGATGCCACGTTGCAGTTGTGTAATGGAGGAGATTCCTTCTTTTCGTATATCATACTCTTGTTTAAGTAGAATCAAACACCTCTCTCTTCTTCTCAAGAAGGGACGGAGCAGGAGCCAGGGCTGGGAAAGATGCTGCTTTGATTCTCATCTTGGTACAGTAAGACACTGTGAGCCGCTGCGACAGGGAGACTGCAGCATTTACTCAGAACATTCCCAGCTTGCGCTGAACTCTATGTGGGGCTGTGTGGGAGCTTTGGGAGTTGTCTGGCAAGGCAGCACATTCTGTGTTCTTTTCAAAATGGATTCATTCAGATGCCATGCTTTAAAAAATAAAACAACATGGGTTAGGTGCTAAAATTTCAGCTCATAGCAAAATGTGAATATCTTTTAACACACTTGTGTGGAAGACTCTGTTTCCTTGGATTAGACATCATTTGGGTTCAGTGCTTTTCCAGTATTGAGGATCATGGGGTGTTTTGGGGTGGGAATAATCTGTTTCCTTTTGTGTGATTTCCTTCTGATTCCAAATGCTTGCACATAAAACAAATCCTCCTTGAAAAGCTGTAGTTATCTTTCTAAGTAAATTTCTCTGGTTTTCTAAGAAGTATTTTTCAGAGCTTTTTCTTCTGCCAAGACTGGAAAAATGCTTTGCTGTGCATAATCCAAGCATAGGCATGTTCTGCAGAGATTGTTCATATATGACTTGAGGGGGCTCAAAATGCTTCTGATGATCCTCTTTCAGGTGTGAAATGTTTAGAACGAAGTAATTTATTATATATTAATTCTGGTTAACCAGGCGTGATTTGAGGTTTCACAGTCTGCAAGAAATTAAGTATTCATTAACATTTGAAGCCATTAGATGACGCAATTGAGCAATAAATGATTCATTTACTCCCCGTTAAAGTAAATGTGCGTTGAAGTTTCTGACTAGAAGATAAGTGGTGGTAGTCTTTGTTTTCAATTATTTGCCTCATCCTTGCTTTATTTATTCTGTACACTTCATTGACTTGTCTTTTTCTCTCTTTTCCTGAAACAGAAGAAGAAGAAGTGGAAAATTTTGATGTTTCCAGTTTGCCTGAAGAAGTGCTGCAGAACATAGAAGCTGACAGTTACTGGTGCATGAGCAAGTTGCTTGATGGCATTCAGGTAAATTGATTTTTCTTGTCTGGAAGTAGTGGAGTTAACCGATTAATGTCATGGCTTTGAACTGCTTTAAGAGAAAGAGTACATCTATGAAAAACGAGGGCGAAGTAGATTTTCCCATTGGAGAAAGCTGCTGCAAGTTTGGCACAGTATCAAGAAAGGAAAGGGAAAAAAGAATGTGCAACTTCATTTAATCAGGATGGCTGCATGGTTCATTGTAGTATGATATTCTAGAGGAGAGTTGAAATCTCCAGTTCTAGAGCATGTTGTGCATGAGTCACCAAGCATGGAGAATGTTTGCTCAAGTCTCCAACTAAAATACTCTCACCAAAGTGATGAAAAGCTGACATATTTATTCATTTTTAAGTCATTAATATAGCAACCTGTAAGCAATTGCTGTCTTTATAGTTCCTGAAATTATCTTCATATTTTTAAAACATCCATTTAACACTTGATGCTTACGCTACTTCACTGAGTGTCTAAACCTTTTCTATGTAGAGAAGCTGTAGATGCGGGAACGTTTTCTGTTAAATGCAGCAAGTTACAGGCTAAGATTGGTGCATTTGTGTGTACATGTTTGCATTCGTTGGTATATAAGCTTATGAAGATTAGAAGGATCTACAAGAAATATTAAATATGTAGCTGAACATCTTGCATTTGGGTGAGAGAGGAATCCATATGATCTGCTATAGATTAAATGGGAGTCTAAACATCTGTATTTGATAGTTAGCATATTAAAGCACTTTATGCTGCAATGCTGACGCATGGTGAAGTAGAAACCTTGGATTTCCCAGTTTACGAAAAAGTTACCTGAATTAAATTTTATAGGCTTTCTGTTGCAGTAGGCATCAATTACTATCTATTTAATACCTGTTTTTCACATCTGTGTAATTTGAGATAAACAGTGTGAATCTTGCTAAAAAGTAAAAATAATCTGATTTTGTAATCTCAGAATATATGCATTAAAGTAATTGTGAATTCCTGGGTTATGATAGGACCAAAACTGATCTTCATGAGAAAGGTGATGATTTCTATTTTGCACTGGCAACAAAGAATTGTTTTTAATGATGTTTGGTATGCAAATGTTTGCAGTCAGGTCAGGGTGCATTGGCTGCTTTCAGTGAGCTGATTAGAAAATAAATTACGGTTACAAATATTTAGGACATTGCTGCTGCTGCTTCGCTTTTTTTATGTTTGTACCTCCTCTTTCTGATCATTCCCTGCTTTCAAGTGAGCTACTTGTGTACACTAGAGGATCTTTGCTGTGAAATTGTTTCAGTATTATTTTGGTGACAATAGAAATAGTTACAGGGACAGCAGGACTTTGGTTGATTTATTTCTAACATTCTCTGAGAAGATGAGGTGATAGACAAGTGCTTCTACTGTACTTATTAGATTCAGCCGTTTGATAAGTCCCATGTAACTGTATTTGTTTTGAAATGCTTTGAACAAATGTTTGAAAATTAGATGTTTTGTTTCTCTAAGTGGTTTTAAAGTAGCAAAGACCCTGGAGGTTGAATGTCTGTGTGTGTGTGGAAAAGGGCTATTCTCCATTAATTAGTAAATCATCATAAAATGTGAATAACCATAAAAATTCCTATGAATTGAAGCTGTAATTGTCAGTGAAACTAAATCAGTGTTTTCCAGATTCTTTATTTTGATTGCATTTTTTGATAGATACTACTTTCCTTACGGTACTTGGCCTTATTAAAAGTGCCTTGAGATATTCTTGCCTGTGATCTATGTTTTACTATGAATGTTTCATTGGCTACGGCATGCTGGCTAAAACATATTGTGAACTTAATCTTGTAATGGAATTAATTTTAACAAAATTGTGATAAAATCATGTCGACATAAGTCTTTAACTTCTTTGAAGGTATTTTAAGTGTACTGGTTAAAAGTCAAATTAGAAGCTCTATGTTTTGTGCAGCACTGCTGAAAAGCATAGTCATGCTGATTCCCATAAAAAAATACTGCTTTGCTTGTTTCAGTTTCTCAGAACTAATATATTTTAAAATGTTTGACCACATATCAAAAATATGTGAGAACGTATAAAGGAAAAAAAAAGTGAGAACTTGAAATCTATTTGAAAGGAAGAAATCCAGGTAAAGAAACCTCTTTCTGGAATACCTTCTGTCTCAGTTTTGCTGCTTTTTTTTTTCCCTAGAAAAGGAATTTCAGAGATCACATCATTTCGCCTTAAAATTCTGTTTTCATACAAAACCATGAAGTACTGATAAACAAAATATTCAAACTAATTCTAGTGGAATTAAACTGCATCAATGAAAATTTAAGCTCTTATATAAATGGAATGGTTATCAATTCGATGTATTCAAGGATGCACTCATCTATCAAAAGCAGGCTTGAAAGATTATGTTGGTGGTGTGACTAATGATGTTACAGTTAATTCAGTGCAACTGCAGGGCACTACTGAAATGAAAGGGTTTGCTTGCTTTTTTTCTTCTCTTCTGATTTTTTGGTTTACTTCTGTGTTGATGCCCCGGTCTTGTCAGATAGAGGAGTGATGTAGTTGCAGGTTGAGTTGATTGGGAGAACTAACCCAGCAAGAAATTAGCTCATTGAAGATAAGAGAATAAATAACCAAAACCGACCAAACATTAGAGAAATAACGATTATTTTACTGAAGAGATGCCATCCAGAAGAACCTGGACAGCCTCAAGGAGTGGGCCCATGCAAATCTCATGAAGTTCAAGAAGACCGAGTACAACAATTATGGTCCCGTTATGAATTTTTTGACTAATATGAGCTAGATACATTTTGTGTGTGTGTTTTTCATTTTCCAACACATGAGAGTGTAATGGAAAAATGATTGGTTTTGTATCCCTTTATTATTCTTAACAGAAAACTCATTTATTTTCTAGACTGTCTCATTTTCTTGACTCCAGAATTGTCAAAGGTGTTATTAAGAAATATCTATTTATTGGTTGAATTTTGATACACATCGTATCTATTATTTCTTCCTTCCTCACTCATGTTACTTCCATCCCTTCTTTGTCTAATGTTACTCTGTGTGTTTTATAATAGCACATCTTTGAACCAAAGGAACCTATGGAATAAAAAGTCTGTGTTGGCATTGAGCAGCATGGCTATCGCTTCTTGACACGCTTACAGTTTTTAGCCTAGAGAAGAAATAAAAAACTTGGTCAAATTATCTGTTGCTTTAACAGATTCACTCATGCTGGTTTTTGGTGATCTGGGGGTTTCCATGCAAGTATGTCTTCGGTTCTAATTATAGAGAGGTTGTAGAGTCTTTATCTTTGGAGTTGGAATCCCGACTGAGCATGGCCTGAAGCAGCTTGGCCCAGGTCGCCCTGCTTTGGGCAGGGGTTGGGTTTAGATGGTCTCCAGAGGTCCCTGCCAACCTCAGCGATTCCCCGCTGAGTGCGAGAATCACTTCCCTTCCCTCCTGGCCCCAGAGGCGGCTGGTCACCCTTGCGGCCAGGCCAGACCGCCGGCGCAGGCTGAGCTCACTGTTGTGGAGACTTTCCTGCCCTTTTCCACATGGCTCCTCCCCAGCCAGTGCATCTCCAGCCTGGATTCTTGCTGATTTATAAAAACCTATTTCTGAGGGTTTATGTGGCCACGTGCAAAATACGTCTCAATAAGACCACCATTTTTGATTCTTTTCAGCACATTAGTGGATAATTTCGCGTTTGTAATCTATATAACAGTATTTTGGTGGATTCCTATTGTGAATAAGAATCACGTATTCCTAGGGTTTTGGTTTTTTTTTTTATTGCTAGTTAATTTCCAAAATGATTTTGTATTGTGTTACAAGTAGAACAATCAAAAGATAAAATGTTTCAATGTCAGTCTACTGTGCTTGTGATAAAGCTGGTTGTCATTAGAACACTCCTAAACTGTTGATGACAGATGAGTATTTTTGCATTTTCACGTGTAGGAATAATGACCGTGCACATGGGTAAACTACAACTTATCCCACAGTATTTTTTCCACTTAATTAAGTAGACATTCCCATATATCTGTCGTAATTAGCTTTTTTTGTTATTAAATCATTCTTTACAACATTTTCTTCAGCTGTGTCCTGTTAACATTCAAGTAAAAAGTTCATGCTGATCTATGCCACCTGAAACTGTAATGTTTCTATATAGAGTATAACTCTTCATTTTAACTTCAAGTATAATGGTAATAAAATAACCAAAGGGGAAATATATGCACTTCATAATGATCTAACCAGATGTATTAAAAATAGCAATAAAATATTAAAACCATTATTTATCAGGGCCTGGGAATTTTTAGATGAAAAGGGAGATAGTTAATTTTCAAGGTTGTGAATACACTGAGGTATAGGTTGTTGCAAAAGTAATTCCACTTTTGGATGGTGAGTTTTAAATCATTATAACTAGGATCAAACACGTCTTTATCAATCAAAAGAGGAGCCATTACAATCAACACATCTTTGCCAACAAGAAATGTTTGTTTATTCCTGTAGCATAAAAATTGGTGCTTCAGGATTTGATGAACTCTTGGAAAGCATTTTCTGCATCCTGCTGGTTGTGGAAGTGTTTGCCTTGCAATAAGTAGTCAAGATGCCTGAAGAGATGGTAGTTGGTTGGCAAGAGGTCAGGTGAATATGATGGATGAGGCAAAACCTGGCAGCCCAATTAGCAAAAATTTTCTGAATACTTATTAAAAAATAGTATTCTGTGTTTCAGATGGAATATACTGTGCTATTGGTATATGTTTCGGAATAAAAGTATTTCATCTTCTACCTAAAATTTACAGCATCAGCTTTTGGGCTTTTAAGTATCTATATTTATGATTTCAAGCTCTTATCCAGGTTTGAACTGTTGTTTGACCTACACCATAATCCAAAAATATACTCTTAGCAATTTTATTGCTACTTTAACAGTATCAGTAATTTATGAGACATCCAATTGTGTAAAACTGAGGTTTGATTACATAGCCCAGTAGAAGATTTGGTCTTTGGTTCTGAGACTACGGATACTATTATAACAGGAGAATGACTACCTACTTTTTGATAACAGGATGGAAAAAGCAAAATCTTACATAGAAAAAAGTAAGATACTGCTTTTCATGTAGAAAATTTTGGAGTGCAATGATCTGTAAATCTCTTTCCTACTGCTTAGGAAACTTTAAGTTTTCAAAAGTCAGGCTTAAAAATTACAAAGGTTGAAAGATCTTTTATTTTAAAGGAAATGTCTTGAACATGCTATAGAATACATGCAAACAGCATGCTCTGGCACACTTATGTGTTTGTTCTGCTGCATGAATGCTCTCTTTCTCTCCAGAACTGCATTTAAGACTGAATTTACATTGTGGTTTCCGGCTTCAAGAAACATTTTGGGTAAACTGTGCCTATTATTGCTAGTATTAATATACATGTTGGCTCTCATCATTTAGGTGCTGTGCTTTCCTCCCACCTGCCCTCGCCTGTTCTGATAACTTTGAGAGCAAGGTGAACCAAGATCTTTAATAGGGGTTTGCTTAGAGTATTCACAAACATGTGAATGAAGTAATTAAATGAGTTTAAAAAAATAAAGTTGAGAAGGTCCCTTTCTGACATAATGAGAAAAATATACAACTTAAGGGAACTTTTTTTTTCAGTTGTTTATTGTTAATATGATAATGTATTTTCACAGACCTAAACTGATGTATAGGAATTCTTAAATATACATCAATAGAGAAAATCATCATCTGGGTAGGCTATATACCGATTACTTATTAATTCTTTACACATAAAAAGTCTGATCTGATTGATAAAACCTTATTACAAACAAGCAAGCAACACGACTTGTGAAAACTTTCTGTTTGTTTCTGTAAATGGTTCTGATATTTTCAGCGGTACATTGTTGGTGAACAGCCTGAGTGACTTGAAAAGATGAGAGTCACTGTGCCTATACTTGTGCTTGGCTGCGGTCATTCTTGTCAAATTATTGACTGGGTTATTTTTAAGTTTGGCGGGCTCTGTTTCTGCTTCATAGTATAAAAGGTGATTTCCCTTTTCAATTTTCTTCTTCTCTTGAAGTTACCTCATCATCACCTATTGAAAAAAAAAGTTGCGGGGCTTTGTTTAGCTAAGTCCTGCCAAGTCTGAATTTTCAAAATAAAATATATTCCTGATACAATTAATATTATATATATATTGTGTATTAAGTAGTGCAGTAGAGTTCTTTATCATTCATAAGGCATTGTTTCCCCAAGGTTCTTAGCTTAGAGTGCTGCAAATTTGTTTCATTTTCTGGCCCTGGGAGACAATTTTTAATATTCTGAAATTCCTTCTGTTTATTTTTAAATAATATAAATCAGTGTGGAAGGGCAAAACATCTAAAATGTTTAAGTACCTCGTGTGTAGATAAGTAACGTTGTGTTTTGAAACTTGAAAATATTTCCTAAGGAGTGAGTAGACAAAGTAATATAGTATGTTTTCATTTGTGTGTAAATATGTAAAGTGTGTATATATATGTGTGTGTGTATATATATTTATTTATTTATTTATTTATACACACAGTTGGATATATATGTATATATATTGCTTATACTTACAAATTTATCGTATATGTAATTAATAATACATGTGTTATTATGTTTATATATAATACTCAGTACGTATTTGATTCCTTCTGTATGTACTTAAAGCTGTCTTTGTACTTATACACCAGATGGCATTCACAAATGCTGTTTATGTTCTTTTTTCCCATGTGTAATTGAAATAATTGAAGAAG
The DNA here is from genome assembly GCF_963082525.1 of Nesoenas mayeri. NCBI lineage: Eukaryota > Metazoa > Chordata > Aves > Columbiformes > Columbidae > Nesoenas > Nesoenas mayeri. The sequence goes on from NC_137541.1 coordinate 17,592,524, forward strand.
CCAGAAAGTAAGGTTTTCAGATTTATTACGGACTCATCATTACAAAGTACCCGTAGTCTTTTGGAAGAAATTTAAAATTAAAATAACGTGAAGATATGTTGAGCTTACTGAAGAGTTGCTTTCCAAGTACATTTAATATGCACTTAAAAAGCATCTGGGTTCTCTTTAGCACTCCATTGTGAGTTAGTAATATTTTGAATAGATAGCTGTCAGTACTGTGGGTGTGTATGGTGTTTAGTAATGCAGTATATTTGTGACTAATAACAATCTCATTGATGTATATTATATATAAGAAGTGGATGTTGTCTACCTTGACTTCAGCAAGGCTTTTGACACTTTCTCTCGCAACATCCTGATAGGGAAGCTCAGAAAGTGTGGGCTGGATGAATGCACGGTGAGATGGATCATGAACTGGATGGATGGCAGAGCTCAGAGAGTTGTGATCAATGGTGCAGAGTCTGGTTGGAGGCCTGTAGTTAGTGGGGTTCCTCAGTATCAGGTCCAGTCCTTTTCAACCTGGAGACCATCTAAACCCAACCCCTGCCCAAAGCAGGGCGACCTGGGCCAAGCTACTTAAGGCCGTGCTCAGTCAGGATTTGAACCTGATGAAATTCAACAAGGACAAGTGTAGGGTCCTGCACCTGGAGAGGGATAACACCAGGCACTAGTTCAGGTGAGGGGCGGACCTGCTGGAAAGCAGTGCTGCCGAAAAGGACTTGAAAGTTCTGGTTGACAACAGGTTGACCATGAGTCAACAATATGCTCTTGTCTCCAAGAAGGCCAGTGGTGTCCTGGGGTGCATTAGGAAAAGTGTGGCCAGCAGGTCGAGGGAGGTTCTCTTCACCCTCTACTCTGCCCTGGTGAGACCACATCTGGAGTACTGTGTCCCATTCTGGGCTCCGCAGGTTAAGAAGGACAAGGAATTACTGGAGGGAGTACAGTGGTGGGCAATGAAGATGCTGAGGGGTCTGGAGCATCTTTTTTATGAGGAGAGACTGAGAGAGCTGGGTCTGTTCGGTGTGGAGAAGAGAAGGCTGAGAGGGGATCTCATCAATGTGTATATCTCAAGAGTGGGTGTCTAGAGGATGGGACCAGACTCCTTTCAGTGGTTCCCAATGATAGGATGAGGGGCAGTGGACGCAGACTGAAGCACAGGAGGTTCCATCCCAGTATGAGGAGAAATGTCTTTATTTTGAGGGTGCCAGAGCCCTGGAACAGGCTGCCCAGAGAGGCTGTGGAGTCTCCTCTGGAGACATTCAAATCCCACTTGGACACATTCCTATGTGAGCTGCTCGGGGTGAACCTGCTTTAGCAGGTGGGTTGGAGTAGATGATCTCCAGAGGTCCCTTCCAACCCAAACCGTTCTGTGATTCTGTGATATATGGTTAAAAATACTTGAATCTGCTTTGATATTTTGTTGCTGATAGACAAATAAAAAGTGCTATCAATGTATGGTGTTGAAACTCCAACATTTGTAGGATATAAAGAATGCAAGTAGAACCATCTTTAGTTCACTCAATAACAGAAAATGTTACTTTATGACTTACTTTTCAAGGTAAATACATTTCCAAATTTTATTTTACTGACAGCATTCAGAATGGAGCTAGCAAAATGGATGGGAGTTGATACCCAGTGGCTAAACATGCTTTTAGAAACTGTAATCCCTTTCCCTTTCCCTTTCCCTCCTTTCTTTTTGTCATTATCAGAGGATAGTCCCAGTTAATTGTTCAGTGCATTTTTTTCTTTATTTTCACTTTCTATTCAAGTTTCTTCCACTTAGAATTTCTCTAACCCTTAAAAACTGCAAGGAATTACCTAATGTGTTGGGTTTTTTTTTTTTTCATGTTTAGTGAGGGCTATAATGGAAATATTTTATTTCCAATTGCAATGATTATTTTTTGAGAAGTCTTGCCAGACGTAGTTGTAGTTGCAGTGCAGTGAGGTAGTTTTACTAGCCCCCACAGAATAAGTACAGACTACTAACACAAAGACTGAAGCAAGTTTTGAGCCCTTGTGACATTATAAAGTCTTAACCTTCTGTTCTGTAAGGTGAAACTAATTACGTGTTGGAGTCTGAACTAGATATTATAACCATTCAGCTGTGAAGTAGGTTAGCGTAGTTCACTGAAAGTATGTTGGAAGCTGAGCAGAATGTCAAGGAATTTAGATATTGCAGCCAATGCGTGAATTTTTTATGTTTATCATAGATTCTGTAGTGTATTCAGGCATACTTTACTTACTAGAATACTTACTAGAAAGTGTCAAGAACAGTGGTTAGAAGTACAAGGTGTTTTATGTTAAGTGTTTGCTGTTGAGGCAAGACAGTCCTCTTCTCAATTACTTAAGATTTTTCAGAATTTGTCTTTTGCTGAATTTCAGTGGTCAAAGTTACACAAGGAGTAGATGAGGAAATACAACAAAAATTTGCAGATCTACTTTGGAAGGGGAGCTGGAAGAGCTTGCAAGTAAAGTTGAGTCAGATTTTAAAGCTGCTGTTGCCAAATAAATTGCATGATAGAGGAATCAAAATCTTAACCACTGTACTTCTACATTTCATTGAGAAATAATTTATGAATTGGCATGTTTTTTTCTTTAACAGTGTTACTAGCTTTTTCCTCCACCTATAAGCACAAAAGCAGCAAGAATAGTAGATAACAGAATACTTTTTATGTTTACAAAGTCTTTCTCACAGTTTCACAAACTGCGGAAAGTCAATTACAAGTGTCATAAGAGGGAACACGGACAGCATGGTTTAATGAGAGGACTGGGGGAGCCAACAAAGAAAGATCTTCCCGGTTAGATGAGTCAGCACAAGAGTGACTCCCAGCTGTGTTCATTGCAGATGAAATAATGAACAGCAAAATAAATGGATAGGCAAAAGATCAAATATAATGAAGAGCAAACTTACCTGTTTTCAAATCCAAGATGGCAGTTTTGGGTTGCATTTCCCGGTGTGTACGGAGTAAATGATGGTGTGAGAGAGAAGACAGTGTCAGATTCATAGATAACTGTTGGGGACTGAATGACCACTAATGATCAAAGTAGTGGTGTTTTAGCTCTGTCTTGGCTTTCAGTGTTAAATACGTGAAGATACTTTTACACTGGATCCGTTATAGATTAAATAATTGTGTACCATATTGCTGTACTTTGAGTACAGTACTACTTCTAGAAATACCAGTTAACTTTCTTTATATACTATTTTATTTATTTATTTAAAGATTTGAGAAAAAATTGAATACAGTTTTCATTGTTAGAGTAAGTTCTGTAAAGGAAATGAATATACTATTTCCTATAGAAGCTTTATCCTGGATATGGTTCATGACTAATACAAGAGTGTGTCAGACTGGTATAAAAGGTAGTGTCCCAGTGCATGGAATAGTTCCCCTGTCCCCAGAATAAGTTTATAGTAGATTTGAATTCTATGTAAGACTTTCCATTCTTTTAATTTTGATGCTTTGTTGCACTGCTGAGGATACTCATGTTCTATTTGAGAGACAACGCCAGCAAGATGAAATGGTTGCCTATTTTAGTTGATGATTCCTGTGGAAAACTCCAAAATTCAGAGAATTGTTGTTGCTTCCTAATCAACACTGTTTTGGTTTATGCATTGATTTCTAATGTTGAATACTGTAAAAGTGCTACTGCTAGGTCAGTAGAGAACTTTGCAATAATTTTTGAAATAGTTACTACTGTGGTCAGTTACAAGTGATCAGACCACATAATAGACTTTTTGATACAGTAAATCCGTGTTGTTGGCTTATGTACTATAATAAAAAGAATTATCAGAGCATAATTTTCCCTTGTGAACTTTTAGATTTTACACCTTATGGCAGTTTTATACAACTTGAAGAATAAATTTCATAAAACAAATAAAAATTTTCAGAAATGTAGATATAGTCAAGAAAGTAAAAATAGCCTTTTTACAAAAAGAAATATCTCTCAAGATACATAAAAATGCATTGATATTAATCCCCTTAGTGCCGTGTTAAAATAAAAAATCAAGAAAAACTATAGTCCAACATCAGTGAAAAATTTTAGGATGATTTTTTTGAACAGTTGTTCAGCTCTCCAGTTGATTCTCATAAAGGAATTATCCAAACAATAGCAGTTGATACAAAAAATCTTTTACCCTGATTTTCTGTGTGTGTGGTGGTTACATGAAAACAATTTTACACAGCAACTTTCTTTTAAAATATATATTGGTAATTTTCTTTTCTTGAATCTGTCTATATAGAAAACGGTAACAAAATAGGCTGTGTAGAGGGATTGTCAACTAAATATCAGAAACATTGCTGTGTATTTAAATAATATCTCTATTTAAAATGGTTTATCACTTTGGGGTTACAGTGGAGATACCTTACTCATTATTTCAAACTATAGTCTGTAATATAGAGCTGCAATCCAAAAATAAAAAATGCAGTTAATACATTCAAACAAATACATGCAAATACCGTGGCATTTTATCTATATAATTTGTGTGTTAGATTTTGATTCATGATATTAACTATAACCTTGGGTTCAGAACAGTCGTGACACGGTTGAAATAGACTTTTGATTTCTTATGCTGCTGGAAGGTATCATTATGAACTTCTAAAGATCAGATTCTTGTCCTGTCACTGATTAGGGTCTAAATTGTCATATTTCTTACATCATTTTTGATGAAATTATAAATTTATGAGGAATGAAAAATCATCCTAAAAAAATCTCTAGCGTGGCACATTTTGGCATTTAAGATGACAGCCTTTTAAAGCTACTTGGACTTCTGCAATAAAGATGTAACTTCGGGGTATTAGATTAGCAAGTAGAGAGCAATCGGTGCAGTAGTAGCAATAGGGTATATATACTGAGAGACGGACTCAAAGTAGAACTACACAATGTGATGATATACTACTTAACTGTAGAAGCAGACCTAGACAATATAAAACCAAAATGCAAACACCTTAAGAAAACACAGAAAAATACATGGGTTGAGATAAGTAATTGACGGAAAATAAACTTTTTTTTTATTCCCCCACGAACTTATACTTCTATATGGTCTCTTCTTCAGGATAACTACACATTTGCACAGCCAGGAATTCAGAAGAAAGTGAAAATGTTAGAAGAACTTGTTAGTCGGATTGATGGTAAGTCTTAAAAGTTAACGTGATTTCTAACTAGTGTTTTACTGAAAGCGTTTACTTAAAATGTTTGGAAGAAGTCAAGCCAGCATCGCTGTAGTTACCTACAGTGGTGGGTGACATCGCCTGCCTCAGATGAGGTGTCACACTCAATCAGCTTGTGACACACTGGCCTTTGCTAGATCACTGTCCTGTAGCATTTAAAAGAAAGCCACTAGAGCATGAACCACTTTCATTACTTTTTATTAAGGCAATATAATCAAAATTCAATGGCAATTTCTTTGCAGCAGAGTAATGACCACGTACAAAAGGCAGCCAGTATTCATTTCACATTAAACTCGATGATTGTTGTAATTCGGGCAAGTCACAATGGTTGTTTATGGTTGTCCTTCGGCACTGTGTTTTGTGCCTTTGTGCATCATTTTGCTATCTGGAATGCCTGAATAATTTCTCTGTGGAATCCAATTAATTATGAACTCTGGAAATAACATCTTTAATATTATAGATAAATTACAGTGTGTGCAGGGGTAATTTTAGATTATGCTTTCATGTTTTAGCAGGACACTTTGAAATATTCTCTACCTTCATCCTTAAAATAATTCCCTTCATGAAATGCTGACTGTCAGATTGCTAGAGCAGAGTTTAATTAAATGAAATGCAAGAGATAATGCTTGCCCATTCTAAACATACTCTCCTGATAGTTTGTTAAATTAATGAACTGAGCATTAAAAAAATCTTGCCAAGCAGAACCAGGCATATATTTGTGACACTAGCCTGTCAATGATGAGACAGAAAAATATTTCTCGAGTAGCTTAATATTTGATAATCTTCTTGGAAAGATTAATTCCATCTTTTCATTACACGTACTGTGAGTTTTTCTTGTGCCAGTGCTTACTATAGCAGATTTTTGTTTGGCCTGCATGCGTTTACATCTGGAGTATTAGATAACGCTCTTTGTGCCCTTTTAGAATATTACAGTATTTTTATTGATCAAAAACTAAGGGCAGGAGAAGAATGTTTATGGAAGATTATCGGTGTGAATGTGTGTAAAACTTTTTGTTGTAGATGTATTTTTTTGCTTAAAATGTAAATGAATATGTAAAATAGAAGGGGATACTTCGGTATATATAGTAGTAAAAATATATATTAAAATATTTTAAAGCAGTGTATTGTTACTTTGAAAATAATCTTAACTGCTTGCAGTGTGACTTTTTATGTCGTTTTATGCCTATATCAATATTAGTGGTTCAATAATTTATAGAAGCAATTGATAGTATACTAAATGAAGTGCATAATTGTAATGCCTATAAATAGACTTATTGAAGTTGATCAATTAACATTTGTATAAACAGATTCTTTAACCAAGTTTTAAAAATGAAAAATCCCATATTGATAATCAACCTTATTGTTTTGTTTAATTAAAGTATTAATTGTAATACAATGTATTATTGTTTAGATTCTAAGAAAGAAATGCTGAAGTCTTATTTGTACCTTCAGTTTGTTAGGGATATTGTTAAATAACTTTTCTCAGTGGTTAGGTTTGGGAAGCATTATTTTTAAGGATTTACACTTAAATTGAAAAAAAAAAAAAAACCAGTTGTAGCAAATAAATGTCTTTTCTTAAACTATCCTTTATAAGACATTGTAACTGAAAGTGTGTGTTCCCTATTTTTATCTGATTTAAAATAATTTTGTGAGGTCTTTACAGGACTGTATGTAATAAGATGTTGTTGAAGTAGTCCTGCATCAAAAACTGTATTTGTTTATTTGTTTTTCTGTATGTGGATAAAATTTTTCCTTCAATGTTTTTTGGTCAAAATTGTATAGTATTTGATAAAGGAGGCAACCAATACAATATATATTTTACTTTGAACTCTACTTCGTGGCAGATTGTGTATCAGTGTCTGTGACTGCAGATAACTGCCAAGTTTTTGAAGAAGTTGAGATGGTTACTGCACAACACCTTTCTACACTAGAATTTTTTTCTGGTGGTTTTTAGTAGACATCATGAGTGTTTGCTGGTTAATGTTGATTTTTTGGACTGTCCTAAATACTTCCAAAGTAACATCTTGGATTAATCTTAACTCTGGATTGTTTACATGGCTGAGTAGGAGAAATTGGTTTCCTTGTTTTGAGCGGTGTGGTTGGAGAAAGCAAAGGAAAATCCTGATGTTAAGGAATTGATCATCTTATAGCAGGTGTATTTTACAGTGTGTGGTGTCCATATGACATACCTGTACTGTATGTAGAAAAGGTGATAAAAATAATGGGGATTATAATGCTTCAGAGTGAGAGAAATCTCATTACATGTGTTTCATTGTGGAAAGTATGACATGTTTTAAAAAGCTGTCATTGCTGTTTGAAAAGGAAGCCAGTAGGATTTTGATGTAATTGACGTTGTGGAAAACTAGAACTTTGTATGTTGAATGGGGCTGCTGGAAGGCAGCGTTCCAAACCTCTGCTCTCCTCTCTCTGTCTAAGGGGACAGAACCAACTTAGATCAGCCTGTGCACAGTCTTGCCCTGTTGAGCTTTGAGTAACTGCAGGGATGGGGATTCGGCAGCCTCCTTGGGTATGGCTGTTTAAGGCTTTGACTACTGTCATTGTGAAATTTTTATATAAATAGTTAGAATTTTTCCTTGGACTGATGTCCTCTGCCCTTTTTTTTTTTTTTTTTTAATCTCTCTGTACATATAAAAAGAAACTGACTCCATCTTCTGTAAACCCTTCCATTAGATAGCTGCAGTTGTTAATAGACTTTTCAAGGCTGAACAAATCCATTTGTCAGCCTCCTTTCATGTGTAAAGTGCTCCAGCTGCCTAACTACCTTGGGTGCCCTCCACTGGGCTTGCTCTTCTATGTCCGTGTCCCAGAACCAGACATAATGCTGTAGACATGGTCTCACAAGTTGTGAATACAGAGTAAGAATCACTTCTCCTGGCCTGTTGACTTCTCACTTGCTTATAAAGCCCAGTATAATGTTGACTTGCCTTTCTGCAAAGACACGCTGCTGACTTGGGCACAGCCTGGTGCCCACCAGGAACCTCGAGTCCTCCTTGGCAGAGCTGCTTTCCAGCCAGTTGGTGCCTGGTCAGTGCTGTTGAATGAGGCTGATCCATCCCAGATACAGGACATTGGCTTCTCCTGAACTTCAGGAGGTTGCTGTCAGCCATTACTTCAGCCTGCCAAGATCCTTCCAAATAGTAGCCTGGACTTTCAGGATGTCAATCACTCCTTCCAATCTGGCATCATCCACACACACAGATTCCACTTTATGCCATCATTAACTGTTAATGAACGTCTTGCATAGTACTGGCCCTGGTATTGACCTCTGAGGAATGCCATTAATAATTAGCTGTCAATTGGACTTCATACTGCTGATCACAACCCTTGTAATTCAGTGGTCTAGTTAAAGTTTTGGATTTTTCAACATTCTTAAGGCTGCTCTTTTTGTCTAGAAGACTGTCCTCTCAATTACTTTCTTTTGCCAGAAAAATATATCCAAGTACACATAAGAATAAAATAAAGTTTTAGTTGTTAGATAGGCAATAGTGAATGGGTACTCCTATGATTTCATAAACTTCTGGATGTCTCAGTTAATGGTTCCTGACCTCATTGGCTTTTTGGTGGAATTACAATATAATCCGATTAAACTATGTTATTGTGCCTTACTCTTCTCCATTTCTTTTTGTGTTTGTGTTTTTATCTATATACTGGGTCTGCTATACTGTAGCTAAAGGGAAATGTATAGTTGATATGAATTCAGTAACTTTGTTTATAAAAAGGAAATATCACAATCTATATTTACTGTAAATATCCTAAGTGCTAATTAAGGTTACTGTGGAAGGAAATAATATTCCTGTTGCTACTATGTCACATTATTTTCTTGATGCTGCTTAACTGCATGTTGAAGAGAATCTTAACATCGTAAGTAGCTGCGTGAATAGATGAAGCTTGTACAGCTTGTTTGCTAATAGTAATGGATTACCAGTGTATGAAAAGTGATGCTCGCCCTTTGGAAAGCATTAATGGATGGTGTTAGTGATTCAAGCAACCTTCAGTAACTCAGCCTCATGGATCACAGCTCTTCTCAAAGTAACTGTCCTTGTGTCTACGCTGCAGAACATTGCAGTAGACTTCAAGCAGCGCAGTTACTCTGTTAATTTAATCATAATCTCAGTCTGCTTGAACTCCAGAAAATAATTTTGATGAATCATGAATTTAATAGAATTTTTGAGTTTGTTAATTGAACGTTGTTATAGACCAGATGGAATTTGAAGATAAAGCATTATTCAATCTCATTTATCTCCTTGTCATCATCATCATTCAGATTGTTCTAGGAATTATACAAAAATATTGAAAGGGAGGATCAATAGATATCTCAATAATATAAGGAATTTGTTACAACTAATCACCTTTGCTGTTTCCTGTAATGTCAGTAGAGCTTTTCTGCTCTAAAATTATGAACCATCTCTCATGGTTTGTAAAAGGTCATGTCCATGTGGCATACAGTCTTCCACTTTTGCTTCATTTAGGCTTGAAAGCAAAGCAATATGGTGTAGGAATACCAAAATTAATTCAGGATTTGTGTTTCGAGAATGTACAAATGTCTACCTTGGTTGGTTTCCATGCTTGAGAGAGTCTCAAGTTCTTCAGTTTTTTGTAAGGCATCTGGTAGTTACATTAGAGTTTGAGTTAGCTGTTTGGAGAAGGCTGAGCATTTGTAGCCAAAAGTGGTTTTGGGTTTCCATAAACATTGATAAAAATGTCAAAATGTGTGGCATTTTCCCTAAATCAGCAAGAAGGCAGTTTTAGAAGCCTATTATAAGTTTATTTGTTTAAATGTGAGCTTCTCATTAGCATTACAATAAACTACAAAAGCAGATTGGTAACTGAATATAAATATTCTGCATCTTCTGTGAGGGTTTTTTCTATGTCTTTTATAGAAAAACTCCTCAAGTTTGCATCAGTGTTCTGCACACCCTGATCTGTGCTTATATTTTCTTGTAGTTAAGTAAATTGTGTGTTATTAGTGTTTCAGACTCTCGCACCAGTGATCACCCGTCTTATTGTAGAATTGGCCTTTGGATTTTAGTAACAAGAAGTAGAAAAATAAAAATGCAGAGAATTACTAAAATATATTTTACCCCTTTTCTTTTGAAAATTGAAGTAGTGGAAATATGTGGAAGAACATGGAGTGCTGCATTTTGACACTTCCATGAGAAAGTTTATTTAGAATTCAGCTATATTTTCCAAAGGCACAACAATGTTTCAGTATTTCTGCTGTGTCCACTGTGAATGCATCTTCTGGTCATCTGTTTTGGAGGGTTACTACATATATTCTTACACATCATATTTTTAATTAGGACAAGTTCTGGTTTATTTCCAGTTTAATATGGTAAAAAAAAATCTACATTTTTCAAGAGGAAAGGAAAGTATTTTGAGTGCAAAATTAAAGTTGTTATATTTGAATTATTTAAAAGAATGTTTGCTTTATTAAATACTACATAGTATTGTTTGGAAGATGTTTGTACTTCTGCTTAGGTGCGGTTAAAATGTTCTTTCACCTTTTAAAAAACTGTTATGTTAAGGATTTTGCAAGTCCTATTTCTTTTTATTGCTGCCATATTGTAAATGTGTTTGTTTCATTCACTTCAAATAAAACACAAACTAGATAATGTGTTTTGGTTTAGTATTCTGAACAAATTAATCTTGGCTACACTAATCACACTTTACTTATTTCTGTCTTGGATTACAAATGTAATGTCTGCAGTTCTTTAAATAATGCCACAAGTAAGGACTTACATTAAAGTACTTCCATGTTATGGCCTTAAATTTGTAGTTTGCATGTATTTTAGCTATTTATGCACATAGAAATTTGAAATATTAATTGGTTGTATGTATTTATGTGTTGTGGGTATACATGTGGAAATCAAGTTTTAAAGTTGTTTTTGTTTTATATGTATTTTTGTTTATCCACAGTGAAAGAGCTTATTTAATTGAATCATTTTGTGTACTTGTCATGCTTTGAAATATTTGCTGTGGATGTGTCTAAGAGGTTCGTTGATATAATTCTTAGTATTTATGTATCTTGTGGTTTCTTATTTAATTGGAGATGTTTATAAAACATCCTTCATTAGAATCAGATTAGTGCTGCTGGAATGATTCTTTTTAATGCCTGACTGTTTTATTTCTGGGCTGCTGAATTTTTCAATGTCCCCACTCCACTTGGGATTCCTACAGTTACTCCTCTGAGTGTTGAGTTGGTGTGTGATATTCAGCAGGTTCTTGTCCCAAGAGTTAAAAAAGCCTATTCCCATAAAACTGTGCAATGCTTCAAACACAAATATTTCATGGTTATGCTCAGAACAGAGTTTCATTTGATGAGTTAAACCCAAAAAGTACTTAGAGATAACTGTTAAGTAGCTTTGATACTTCCATAGTTGCTCAAGGACATTCAGTTTCTGTCCTGATTGAACTTTTTAACCTGCAGAGAAAAATTGGTTTGCTTTTATGCTTAGGAAAATCTGAATCTCAAAAAGGCAAAATATCAACCAAGGCTGATATGTTTTCTTATTAAGCAACTAACTGTTGTTTAATAAGAACTCACAGAAAAGGTGATTTGTTCAATATAACATAATAGATAAATATTAAGTAATTTGGTTTTTAATCTGAATCTTGGGTATTCGTACAATGGACTGAAGATGAAACTGTGGTAATAGGTGACATTTGATCAATCTTTGTTACGTATTCAGTCATGCTAATGATTTTTTTTTTAAATATGGTTAAAGAATGCTTAATTGTATGTGCAAAATTATGTTCCTGTTTAATTATATTGTAAAGCATTTTACTGACACCTATAATTTTGAACTAGGATTGCATTGAATTATCTGGAAAAAAGAACTCTAATTGTAATAGTTCAAGGTATTATTTAACCATGCAGAAGCATTTTGAATTGGAAATGGAAATAGAATTTATTTAGATGGTACTGCTGCTGTTGAAAATTAGTGATTAATAAGGACCACCTGTGTTGGTCCATCTTTATATGTCAGCTTAATGCTGAAGTGATTAAAAATCTCGCAAACATTTCATAATTGTTTTAATTTGTGCCATAAAACTATTTTTCATTTTAACCAAGCCATTTTATTAGCTCACCAGTAGTTATTTTTTATCTGGTTTTATGGTTGCAATTACTGTATTGTACTTTAATCCACTCTTAAGTGCTGTTCACTGGACATTATAATTATTTAATATGTCTTTTAAATCATGTTTTTGTGTTTTACCATGGAGGTTGTATTTGTGTTCCATTACAGAGTTCAGAAATTTTAGTGAGAGTTGAGACTGACTGTAAAATCATTTGTAAATTCCTGACCTCTGTAAACACTTTAACTTTTAAATAGCCAAGATTTACTGTTTTTGTGGCAAAGTAAAAACAAAAAAAAGGAAGTTTCATGTGATGGTGAATTTAAAAAAATATTAGGCATAAACCCTGTTATGAATGCACACAGTTATGATTTAGAAAAAGAGGCTGTGGAAGTCCAGTGAATACTATCTGGCAGTACAAGTGTCCCATCGAACGTATTTCTCACCATTTATTGTACTTTGAATATTAAGTTAGAATTCCACCTGGAAACACAGGCCATATTTTTAACTTTTAGCTAGAATGGTAGATCTTCCTTGATTGCTGCTGACTGTTATTCCTAATAGTTTCCTCCATTTTGCACTGAGTACCACAGAGTTGTTACGTGCGTTTGATTCTCTGGGGCAACCAGGTCTTCCCCCCTTCCCTCCCTTCATCAGTATTTTCTTATTTTGCTTTGGGATCAATGTCTTGGACTTTTTAGTATTGGAGTATCAGCTGTATCTTTTGTGTGTAAAGAAGTTATTTCTCAGTTATAGCTACTAGCTGTGCATTTAGTGAGCTAAATTCAAATAGATCATTGTCTCTAAATTGTACGCCATGAAGAGAGTATAATTTGGTAATACTTCTGTGTTTGTGCCAGTCATACTTTTTCATATTTTTAAAATGCTTTTATTATATTTCTCACAATGGATGATGTTAGCCAGGTACAAAAAGCAAACTAATTCTGGAACAAGGTATAATCAGCATGTAAATCTTTTATTCGGATCCTTGCTATTACTTGAAGCAGAATTGTGTGTCATAATGACATCTTGTCTTCAAGTGCACATTTATGATCTTTTGAATGTCTTTTTCAGTCATCAGGAACTTCTGTTATTAATGTATATTAATAGAAATTAATATAAATAATTAATAATACCTCATTGCTAAGGTGTAGTCTTGACAGAGTTACTTTTGTTCAGACTTTCATTAGTTCAGATTGGGAGGTTGTAAACCTTACTCTATGTCTGGCACCATGTGGTGTTGAGATTTTACTCCAAACTCTTACCTTTATCTCTCTTAAACATACTGGATTTGAAGAATGTAGAAATGATCTAGGAAGAGATTTGCTTTTGATAAGTAGGGTATTTTAAAAGAAAGCAGTCATTTACTGATAACAAAGTTCCTTCTTTTAGACAGCAAGTTTCAGTAGGAGAGAGCTATAATTTGAAGGAAATGGCAATGTTTAAAGGATCTAGGTGTAGCAGAAAAGATTTCAACTTTTTTTACTGTCTTGACTGAATTGACAGTACAGATGAACTGGTGGTGGATGTGTTGGTTATGGAGTCCCTAACTGAATGAATGCAGCTGCGTGAACTGCTGCATGTTAATCAACAGTCTGTGAATCTGGACTGGAGCAAAGAGTGCTGCAAGATGATGGAAGACGAGCATGGGTGACCATAGCCATACGAGGGCTGACGCGATCGAAGGGATGCTTGTTCTCTACAGAGATCTGGGAGCTTGCAGGCAATAGTTATGAAACCCAGTTCTGTCAAATGTTTGTGAACCTTTAGCAGTCACAGCTTTTCAGGAGGTTCTGGTCTCATGAGTGCAGGATGCAGGGACAACCCTTGTGGGTAACACTGTTTCTAGTAAGCAGTGTTCCTCTAGGTTATGTAGGGTTTTTTTGTGTTACAGTACTGTCTTTTTTAATAGCTACCCACACTTTTAGGAAATTCAGCTAAGTCGAAATAAATGCCTACTGTAGTACTGCATTACAGAGAAGAAAATCTAGTGGTTGGTTGCTTTGCACAATAAAGGAAACAGTACTAAAATTTTGTAGATGAAACTGGTACTTGGAAGCTGTCAGTCAAATATCAGGTCACAGCGTTATGAAAAAACTGGAAAAGATATGTTACTTTACACTGTTCACTTAGATTGTACATAACATCTCATACTTGTAATGGACTGGGCCATGAAAACTTTTCTGTAGTGAAGAATTTGTAAGATTGCACAAGGAGGGAAACATCGTTGTTGCCTACTCAACATCACACAAATTGTGACAGTGCAGTTTACTGGTTTTAATCGAATGATCCAACAAATTCCAGGCTTGCAAGCACATCCCTTGTGAATGGAGATTAAACCATTGCATGGTAGTGTATTGGAGAAATCTGATCAACCATGAGGTAATGAACTTTGTAACATTTTGACTGTCAGAGGACATTTTAAAAGTTTAAATATGGATTTGCTATAACCTATATTATGAAGCTTCATTATCACCATTGACTGACAAATTGAGAGAGTTAAGTAATAAATAATTTCTTACTACATTTGACGTAATATGGGAAGAAAGGTATCTGGATTCTAAATTCAACTAGTTAAATTATTTTCAAAACTGCTTCCTAAGGAAAAAAAAAATCTGCATCTGAAAACTTGCTGGATTTGTATCTTTTTTACTGATGGAGAGAAAACAGGAGGAGAAACTTGAATCATACTGGTCTATTAATCAGTTTTTTAAAAGGTGTCTGGAAAGATGTTAACCTGAATTTAACAGCAAGATTGCCTTCTTATTATGTGTACCCGTGTTATTATTGTGAAGTTTATAGAAAGTTTATCGATTACAATGTTTGTTTATTGATTTGCAATGTCAGCTGTTTTTGAAAATACCAAGGTGACTAATTAAAAACTGAGATAATTAGACATTGGAAATTCTCACCTCTAGTAGACATGGAAATTGTTTTCTGAAGTGTATCAGTGATTCACCCCGTTTGCTTTCTTCAGCTTGTCTTCTGTTATGTTAGTCTCTGAATTAGTCTGGAATGCTTGCCTTTGTAGGCATGGTTGAGAAAGAATAAAATCCTGCTGTAGTGCCACTGGAAAATAGGAGCGCAAGCTTATTTCTTTAGCACATTTTTGTACATTAAGCAGCAATGTACAAACGTCACTCCACATGTAAATGGCAGTGCCAATAGGCCTCTGTGGCAAAGGTTGGCTCCATTATTTTACTGTTCATTTTGGATGGGTACCAGATGAGTGAGTTACTCTTGTAGCTATTGTACTCATTTCAAGAAGAATTGTGCAGCTCTTCTTGAGAATACACACTTTTCTTCCTTTTGTTGAACTACAAGGCCTGTTTATTAGAGATTTGTTAAAAATTATCTGAAATGCAGTTAAGCTACAATTAGTGCTTTTTATATTTACAATGGAATATGTATAAAGTTTTGATAAAATGAAGTTAAAAATGACATGCCCAGGGTATGAAACACAAGTAAAAACCGAACTTTAGACAGTTTTGACACTTTTGAAAATCATTTAAAGTCCAACGTCAGAAAAAATTGCTAGGCTTGGTGGGAATCTTTAAGTCAACACCGAAAGGCTAATATTCTGAAGTAAAAAGTTATGCAGATGGATACCATGGAACCACGCTCTGCCACTGTAATTTGGCAATTCACACATAATTTTACTATTATTTTGCTGTTCCTCTTAACTTGTATGTACACTTTCCTAAACACTCATTTTGTCAGTATCCCCAGACAGGACAGCAGTGCAGTTGTGCTTTAGGACAAGTTACTTCTGTCCTCAGCCGTGGCTTTAGTTTGTGATACTATAGTCACATACAACTTGAATTGTGAAATCAATAACACAGCATGAGGAGCTGACGTTAAACATTGCCAGTAAATATTTTATATGTTTAGGTCATTCTGCCCTAAGAAGCATCTGTTTACAGTGGCTAAATGCAGTCATTCACACTAATATATCCAAGAAGTGTATTTATTAAAAATATAAATAGTTATTAATACTTTTTATATACAGAGTACATATTATTGGCAGTATGCTACTTTGGAATGCATCTATATAATGTATTTTCTAATCAGAAGACTTGCTTCCCCCAAACTTTATATATAGATCTATTGAAAGTAGTGGGAAACTTATTAAATGTAGTTCATCTTTCGTTTGAATTTTGATAATAGAACCTTTTTAAAAACTGTAAAATAATTTTACTATCAGAAACTTCAGTAGAACTATTTTTTTAGAAAATACTTTCTGAAAGCTGACAGTAATTATATATCTTGCTTGTTCATTGCACACATGTACTTATTTTCACTGAAATGGAAAATTTAAATTTAGATTATGACTGTCCAAATTACCTTTATCAGCAAAATAGCCTCTACTCACGATTACTTACAAAGTAGGAAGAATTAGCTTTTTTTAGTCGATGCATCTTCCATTCTAGTCTTGCATCAATTGTATATAATGCACAGAGGTTAGTCTATTTTTCACCTGGTTTAGACTGGAAAGCAAGTTTCAAAAAATTCATTATGCCTATTAACAACTGTAGTTGAAATTTCACAACTAGCACAATTTATTGTTCTTCATTACATAGTTTCAATTGCTGCAAGCAACCGAATGAAATTTGTTTCTGCAGTGTGAAGAACAAAAACGTTTGTGAGTTACTAACTTCAGTTAGATATAAAACTGACTTTTTTCCATCCTGCTTGATGTAGTGGGTTATCTAATTATCATAGTCTGCAATATAGGTATCTAAATGTGATATTTAAAAAATAAATTTAACGTAGTATCTCACTGCAGTATATTTAACTTACAGCTAAATTTTTTGAGAGCAAAGGCAGATACATGGTAATAATTCTGTACTTGTCTTGAAAAACTTACCCAACAATGGAACGCCAGGTGAAGACCCAGCTGAAGGGCAGGGCTCAGAGCGTTGCAGCAAATGAGGCTACATCTGGCTGCACTGGTCACATCTGGCTGGTGACTGGTCACCGGTAGTGTTCCTCAGGGTACAGTTCTACAGCTGGTTCTGTTCAATACTTTTATCAATGTTTTGAGTGCAGGAGGTAAATGCAGCATTAGCAGGTTTGCTGATGATACCAAAGTGGGAGGTGCTGTTGACTCTCTTAGGGGATGAGAGGCCTTGCAAAGGGATCTGCATAGATTGGAGCATGGGCAATCATCAGTGATTTATTGAACATTTGAAAATGTAACAAGTCCAAGTGCTGGATTCTGCATCTGTAACTCCAGGTGCAAGTATAATTTGGGAGAGGAGTGGCTGGAGAGCAGCCCTGCGGAAAAGGGTCTGGGGGGGGTACTGGTTGGCAGCAGCTCAGTAGGAGTCAGCGGTGTGTGCCCTGGCAGCCAAGAGGGCAAACTGCACCCTGACGTGCATCAAACACAGCACAACCAGCTGCTCAAAAGAGGTGTTCTTCTCACTGTATTTGGCATTGGTGCAGCCTCACCTTGAACACTGTGTGCAGTGTTGGGCCCCACAATTTAAGAAGGGTATGAAGGTCCCTAAAGGTATCCAGAGGAGGGCAACAAATCTAGTGAAAGGACTGGAAGAAGTGTCCTATGAGGAGTGGCAAAGTTTGCCTAGTTTGCAGAAAAGGAGGCTGAGGGGTGACCCCATTGCTCTCTACAGCATCCTGAGTAAGGAAAGTGGGGAGGGAGGTGCTGAGCTCCTCTCTCTAGTATCCAGTGATAGGACATATGGAAATGATTCCAATTTGCTCCATGAGAGGTTTAGACTGGACATTTAGGAAGCATTTGTTTACCAAGAGGGTGATCAAACACCAGAACAGGCTTCCTAGAGAGGTGGTCAGTGCCTCAAGCCTGTCAGTGTCTAGGAGGTATTTAGACAATGCTTTAATTTTTGGACAGTCCTGAATTGGTCAGGCAGTTGGACTAGATGATCATTGTAGGTCGCTTCCAACTGAAATTTCTATGCTATTCCATTCCATTCCAGCTGTTTAGAATTTAGAGGCCTGCAAGGCCTCTGTGTAGAAAATGAAAATACAAAGGCTTCTGAAGCTTGCACTATGTTAAAAATGTGGACTTCTACATATAAGCTGCCCTCTTCCTTTTTTAAGCCTATTTCTCTAAGGTTGCAGAACATAGGTGATTACCATATTTGTCTTCTCCTTCCAAAAACTTTTCAAGGTGAGCACTTGCTTAATCAACGTTTTAGAGAGGGAGAAAGGTCTTCACTGTGCAGAATTCCGTCACTTTTATAAAGCACATTTCTCAATTATTTGCCCTGAGGAAGGGCTGCAGAGTAAGCCCAACAGATAGCTGCTGTGTTTGGAGTGCTGACTGGACACTTGTACAGGTTGCTCACTTTATGCAGATCTCAGCCCAAGCCTGGAGATTGACCGTCATCTCTCCCCCAGCTGAGGCAGCTGATGAGCCTTGCTGAAAGCCTGGGAGAGAAGGTGGTGAAGGTGATGGGAGGATATTGGGTTTGTAGAGTTTTAGTCCCAGGCTCTTGGGACTGGAAGGCTGAAACTATTATGGGCAGTAGAAGATCCATTATAAAGTTCTCATGTGTTGTTAGAAATATCGACAATATGTAGGCATGGCATACATTAGTAATGCTGTCATACTTCTCCGTTACACTTAATGACAGAGAAGGAGAGGGATTATCCAGGACATGATGAGGTGACTTAAAAGAGCACAAGATCATTACCTCTCCGCCCTCATTCTCTACCTTTTTACATCCCACAGTAGCAGTTCGATAGATTGTATAGCAGAAGTGTCTAATTACCTGGTTAGTCCTATACATAGAAATGAAATCAATAATTTAAAAACTCACACATCTTTATGTATAGCTACAACTTTTTAAAGTTCCCAGGAAAAGTAACAGATAGTTTTAAGATGTGCATAAACAGTTTTGTATATTTTTCTATATTTATATTACAGAAGTATATGACTTTAGGAACATGGATTCCAGGTCTGCTGAAAAGTGCTTTATCCACAGATATACAGAGGCTGAGAAGTGCTGTGCAGAAATACCAGTGCTTTATGCATTTCCATGGGTATTTCTTTTTAGACACCATTGGAGATAACCTTTGGACCTTTGATGTAATGTGTTGTGACTTGTCTAATTTTTAAAAAAGCTCACTATTGATAGTTTGGAAGATCACCATATACTCGTTGTCTTTGCTAATAATAAACCTCTGTGAATGTGGATGAAGGATGAAGTGGATAGCAAAATTTCTCAGAAATGAATTTGTATAAAGAAAGACAATGAGAGTGTCTTATTTAGGTTTTAACGAAGACTTATTGTCATACATAATATCCAAAATAAGACATTAGCATTTCTGCAGTAGCTGTCATTTACACCATACCATTGTCATACTTGAGCCTGTGAGCTAAAACCTGTTAACTGAATGTCTCTGATCCTTTTTGGAGGAAATTCTGCTATAGTATACAAAAGCAATGTAGTAGGTTAGTTCTATTGGCTCTAGCAATAACCCATGCAAGTGATGATCACAGCTTTCAAATAGGAAATGTGCTACAGTAAGCATAGTGCAAGCGAGTACTGATGTAGAAACCATTGATTTTTACTGTTTTTTTCTTTGTTATACTATGAAATTATTTAAGTTGCAAATTATTGAAATTTGTTCTCATTTTTTACCAGACTTTAATCTCACTTTTTTGTCGCAAGTGAATGCAACCTTTATATGTATTTTCCTCATATTTTTAATGTTGTCTTCTGTTTATTACCAACACTTTATTTTTTGAAGCCATTATGTTATTTGCAAACCTTGCTTCTTGTAGTATTGCCCCAAATAATGTATAGACTGAGAAATGAGTGAGGATATATGTACCTAATCATTTCACTTTATAACTTCGTATATTTTTTGTGGCATATTATAAAGCTCTGACCTTAATATTTTCTTAAGATAGAATAACTGAGACCAGTTGTTTAAGCCATCTAGAGGCAGAAAAATAAATCCTGTGTAATGTTTAGGTAGTCATTTCTATTTTGGGGATTTTCATTCAGTTGTAAGAGTTTGCCTGTACCACCACATTTTATTGGCTTGGGATCGAAGAAGGATTTTATTTTTTCAGACAGTGCATTTGATTTTTAAGGACTTCAGAAAAGTTGCAGTAAAATGTCTGTTTGTTCTGTCTGCAGAACAAGTTCATAGGCACTTGGATCAGCATGAGGTGAAATACCTGCAATTTGCTTTCCGTTGGATGAATAACTTGCTGATGAGAGAAGTCCCGTTACATTGTACCATCAGGTTATGGGACACATACCAAGTAAGTACTGTTTTTTAATCTCCATAACTCTGATGTGTTTTGGACATGTCAGTTTGTTTGCCTGCATGTGGCTGTTCTTGAACCTGTTGTTTTAGCATCATCTGAGAATCATTGTGATACGGGAAAAAGCCATCAGTCATCATTAACACTTAGAAATACTTCAGTCTTCTTGCCCTTCCAAACCAAGCACTTGATATCATGATAATTTCTAGTACTAAAATGAACAGTCACTCAAAGCATGGGTTAATGCCAATGCTCCCTTCTGTCTCTTCAGAGAAGAAAAACATTGAATTGTGCTTAATCAATACCCTCCATCGATTCTGAGTTCCAGGCTTCTTACTGCCCGTCTGCTTAACTGCTTAGTCCAATATCAGCTTCTAGTCTTCTGTTCTCAGCATTCATCCTTCTGCCATGCCTTCTGTCTTATTGTTTGTCCAGACAACACTCCTTATGTTACTGACCTCTAGTTGAGGTAATAATTTTTCCTCAGTAATTCCTTGCCAGACTGTCAAGTGAAGGAATTGGTATCAGAGAAAAACTGTTTACCCAGTCTTAGTTCTGTTACTTGACATTCCAGTAGCTTCTTGTTGCAATTTTTAACTATGTATTTAAACAATATACCCAATAACTATCTTTGCTGTTGAAGTTAACAAAAAATAAAATAAAAAACTAAATTCCATAACAATTTTGAACTAAATTACTTTTGTAAATATGATAATAACTCTTAATTTATATATCATAAAGAGACATAACATCTTTGAACGTTAGTCTCTTTACATCTGCTTATGTAGGAATGTTTAGTTAGTTTCATACATTTTAATGCCAGAATGTCCACTTGGACCATCTGTCCCGACCTCTACTAGAGGGTTAATAATTGCTGGTTATATGTTTAATTAATTCAGTAAGTTTTTTCAATGAAGTTTATTTTGTAGTATGGTATCCAAATCTAATAAGAAAATGTTAAGAAATGAGGAATCTATCACTTCCACTATTAATCTGCCCTAAGAGGGGTATCCTTGCAAGTTTTATTTGGTTGTTAATCTTCAACAAATTTCTGATTTGAATTAGCTGTTGTTTCCATGTGGGGTCCTTTTACCTCCTTTGTCTCATTATAACATCTGTTATTCATTTTAATATCTGTTGCTGCCTGGTATTTTCTTCCAGTGGAAAATATTTATTCTTTATAAGACCTTTCTGATAAACTGAAAGACTGAGCTATTTACTTGTTTCGCTGTAATGAATTTCTCTCAATTTGAATAACTTTTGTTGCTATTGCTGCAGCATTTCTAACTCCTCAAGGTTTGTTTTTTTTTCTTCACCATGCAAACTCTAGCACTGTGTTTGGTGATTGATGATTAGTCTCATCAATGTGCTAAAATTATGTGAAAGCTCTTCCTTAATGCAGTTAACCACCCATATGTGTCCAAGGAATAGATATTTTGGGCTCATCTGTGAGCTTTGATCCTACAATAATGTTGAGAAATTTCTTTTGAAGCCCAGATGTGTGGTTACATTCTCAAATTACCTGTTGCTGTGCTGGAAGGACATCATTTCTTATCGTTAGTCCATAGGCACCTGTCAGGTTACACTTCAGTGGGATCTTTATCCATAAGTGGTTCTGATTATCGAATTCCAATTCTGAGCAAATTCTGCTGTATTACAGTATTTCTTTATATTATTTAAAAGCTTAATACTTATCTATTTACATGGGATTTCCAAGTGTATGTTTTAAGTGAAGGATTCTTATACCTAAATGGGATTCTTATACGTAAGTGGGATTATTTTTGTGTATTAAACATGCTGAAGGAGTAATTCTGTGTTTTGACTCAGCAAGTGCAGCAGATCTGTACTGTTTTCTAGGTAGTGTTGTTTAGCAGACTGTTTCACATGCGCTTCTTGGTGAATAGTGTGTTTAAAACCAGTAGGGATATCTTAATGTAGACAGTCACCTATATTGCCAGCCCTTTTTTGAAACAACCTCAAGGAATTCCACGAGTTGCTTATCAGATTTCACTTGTACTTACAGCCAGTTTAATATCAATCTATAATATGGATCTTAGCAGCCTGATAGTATGGATAGTAAGTGCAGTGAACCTACAAGAGCCGGTAAAGTTTGTGCGAAGTTTTTGCTGAAGTGTTAAGCAATGTTACAGATTCCTACATGAATAAATTGTCACTAAGCCATTCTATGGCATATAATTTCTAGTTCAATCATTTACAACCGTATCAGCAGTGCTGCTTTCCAAATGCAAAGCAACTCAGAGCTTGAATTTGTTCAGTTAATTTTATCTTTCGATTCATGTTTTTAACTGAAGTCTGCTATAGGCCAAAATGTCATTTAGAGATGCATTGGTGAAGAAGTTTTTTGGAAGGGCTAGCTATGCATGCCCCTGCAATGTTGGATTTGAAAGCGAGATTTCAAATTAGTAGAGGTAGGAATACAATAGAAAATTTTACTTTTGAAAGAAATTTAACTTTAGATGGAAGGACCAGTTCTACTAATAATAGAAAGTACCTGGGGAGATGTTTAACTGCTTTTCCTCACTGTAGCCGAAGGCCAATGATGCTGTTGTTTGGTTTGGTTATGCTACCTCATGTGTCCTAATGCAGGAAATTGAGAAAACTTGAATTACTGTAAACAGAAATGCCTTTAACTGCAGTACAAGTTCAGAGAGAAGGTGAACTAACCCTGTTGCAATGTAAGATGAGCAGGGACTGCAGCCCCCTCTGCACTGCTGACATGAGGGTTTTGCTCAGACTTTACCTACCTTGCGTTCCTGGGAAGAGATGGGGCATTTTCCAAGCCGCTGGGTACAGGCAGCTCTAGTCCCAGGACACAGCAGGGCTCAGCAATGGCTGAGGCGGAGGGTAAGTTTCGGCAGGTGGGACTGTTGAATTTCCTCATGTCTGCACCGGCAGTGCCTTCTGTATCCCCTTTTTCCTGCAGAAATCCAAGGTGATGGTGGATGGCTTCCCCCCACTCCCAAGGATTAGAGATAAGTGGTCTCTCTTGAGCAAGAGGATCCTACTGATGATGTCTTCACAGAAAAAAGCATTTTATCTCCTTTCTCCTTCCCTCTCCCTATCAAAGCTGAAATAATGGCTTGTCTCACTGAGCTGCGTGTTTTCCTCTGTTTGCAGTGGAAAGATAAATATTGTGCTGCTGCTATCTTAAATTCCAGATTGGTCATTCTTAGAGCAGGCCCCATTTTCTCATGAATTGCAGCAGGGGTTTTTCAGGTGAATGACAGCACACTTAAATAGTCCACTGTTATATATTTCCTAGCATGATAGATAACTGTTGTTGTCAGGAGCTGTTAGAACCGCATTCTGTCTCTCAAAATTTGTTGCAGTTCTTCCGTTGACTTCAGTGAGAATAGGATTGGACACCTCTCTCCACCTCCGTCTTGGTCTGTGTGGTAGCAGAGGTACTCTGCCTGGTGTCATATTTTCTATCTGGTTTAATTTAGGATTCATCAGTTGTTTTGTTAGGCTCTGTGAAGTAAATATGTGAATCTAAAATACCTGTACTTGAGCTGGTTAGAGTTGAGGGGAAGAGAAATTTGGCAAGGTTCCCAAACACTCACTTCGGCAGATACTCTGGTATTTTGTAAGTGAAATCCACTAAAATATATATCACTGTCTTCTGTAGCAGAACTTTGAAAAGTAGAAAAATGGAAGACATTATGCTTCTTGCTTGTGAAGGATATGTTATGAAAGCTTCTTATTCATAAATATTTAGTTTGGTTTATTCTTTAAACTGAATTGCATTTTAATGAGAGTGGGTTGTCCCTCTTTTTCACATTGTTTGGGCTTTGCTATTTTTTTTCCTAAGATAAATGCTGTAAATACCCCAAACTCTTTCAAAATAGAAATAGCTTGTTAAGTTATGCCCCAAACACTCGAATTTTAAAACTGTAAAACTGATTGATATGAATGTTCATAGACTTTTTCCAGTATGAAAGATTCCACAAACCAAAATAGTCGAACATAAGACCTCGGTTTTATCTTTTTATTATCTCTTGCATTTTTATCTTACATTTTGTGATCTTTTTTTAGCATAAAGGATTGTTAAAATGAGATAGCATGATGGCTGAATTATACAGTATATACAAGTGTTTAATATTTTTCTATTGACTTGTGAAATTCAAGTTAGTTTTATATTTATTCCTTGCCAGGTAGGCGTTTTGACACTAATTTAAAGATTCCATTGTGTGCTTGAAATTGACTTTTGTTGGCTTTGAACTCTCACTTAAAAGATTCAACATATTGTGTTAGAAATGATGAGGGTATCTCCATGCTCCGTGTCTGTACTGTTCTACTGTAGATAAATATTTTAAGTGTTTACCATCAAAAACCTCAGAAAGTATCCTTGCTTCAGTTTAAGACATTTTATTGAAGCTTGCATCAAGTTTTTCTTTTGGTTTATTTTGTTTCTTAAAATGTGTGTTGCCCTTGACGCACTTTTAAGATCTCTGTTAATGCAGCTGCATATTTCTCTGTTGTGAGGGCAGAAGCAGTGCCAGTGCAGGGGTGGTAGCCAGTCTGTACTCTTCATCCGTGACTAGAAATGACAATACAGGTCTTGAACATCAGTTGTTGTACACCAATACTTAAACAGAGTTTAGTTTCAACTATCTGTATTTTTTAACTGCTTAAATATTGAGTTCAAAATGACACTTGATTTCTGCGCAGTTTGGAGCTGGAAGGGAATTTCTAACAATGCCATCAAATAATTCTAATACAAGATAACATGGTGTTATATTGACTGTTGTTTTAAACAGGATGAGAATTTTCATTGGCATGTAAGTACTTCATTTTATTTACTTTTCATGTAGAATGGAATACATGCATTTTTCATTACAGTGCTTTCCTGCTGATGATCTTACATAAATTACCTTTTTGTGCTGTCTTTTGTGCAGTGATTTCTATGTGTAAGTAACTCTATAGAGGTACATAATTTGCAGAAGAGATACTGGTGTAAATTCCATAGCTAAAATCTTGTTTAGGGAAAAAAAAACCAAAAAACAAAACAAACAAAAAAAAGCCCATGGTAGCAGCTATGTACATTATTTTGATTTTAAATATGTGGTGGCAAGTGCCATGTGGGTGTTAACAGTTCAAGTGTACAGCTTAATATTTTCTCCTGCCAGGAAACCTTTTTGTTTAGTTACCACTTAACTGGCTGCTGTTTTGTCAGCTCACCAGTTGGCTGATGTAGTTGAAGTGAGTCACACACTCAGACTCATTGGATACACCGCAGACCAGGCGGGTGAGACAGGTACTGTTTACAGTGCCCTGGCATCCTACTTTACAGCTTTACCCTTTTCTTTTGTGAGGAAAACTTTAGCGTTACCAAGGTATCTTGAGGCTAACCATGGAAAATAAATGCAAATTCAAACATATAATCCTACCATGTAAAATTCAAAACAGTTACAAAATTATACAAAAAGCATACGAAAAACCAAATAACAACACTGATAGAATTTGACAGTACTGATGAGTTGATTTACTGTCTCACTGCTGAAATAGATTTTTCTCCTAGTTCCTGTTACCCCCTGCTCCTTGGCAGTATCTGTTAGTTTTCTTCAGATTAGCCCAGTGGGGAGGCTGATGAGCACCACAGCCGGTGCGAGGGAGAGAGGATGAGAGTGCAGAGCTGTGATTTGAACCTAGTTTTAAATCAGAACAATTGCATGCCCTTTTCCAGCTTATTTGCCATCTTTTCCTAAGAAGATTTTCTTTCTCAGTAGAAAGTACATTTCTCAGGTTGCGTCTGTTAGACAAACCTCAACAGAGCACCCATTGTTGGTGGAAACTCCTGGCTTATGCTTCTCTTCCTAAAGTCCTGCAGGTGGGTCCAGAAATATGGTTTTTGTCCTCCTTGAAACAGAATCTTTCTTCTTCATCCGAGAGACTGATGCTTCCTTTGCTCAAAATAAACATTATTTCATTTTTCTGGAAAATGCATGTCTTCATTAGACAAAGTATTATCACATATACTTGACCAGCCATTTATATCCTTTCTTCAAGGAATGGTGAAGCTTATTTTCCTTCTCTTTGACTTAGTGTTCATTTTAGCTGTCATGTATCTCATGTTGGACCTTATATACCCTATTAACTGCTGTGGTAGCAGACATCTTTGTTTCCCATTAATTTGTTGGTATAATTTATTTAGCTTATCACTAGCTTTTGATCAAGGGGATTTTGTTTAAAACAACAACAAAAAAATCTAATGTTATATTTTAATAAACAACATTGGTATGATTTTCCAGAAGTGCTGAAGATCCCAAAATCTTACTGAAGCTCATGAAATACTGCAGAAGTATTCTTTTTCTTTTTATCCAAATGGAATAACTCTAGAGGTGTGTTAAAATCAAAGTTTGGTCACAAGAAAAAAAAAAGGGGGGGAGAGAAAAGAGGGAGTTATTTTTTTTAAGAGGTTAATTTAGCAGAAGTTAAGCTTCCTTGCATTCCAGCTTGTCCTCAGTATTTGCACTGAGGGCTGTGGGCGGCTGAGCTGAACTCCTGAGTGATACCCAATTATGCCAGATAACCTCAAGTCGGCACTATAAGTCAGATCATGCTCGATAACCAGTCTGGTGTTATGTTGAATTCATGCGATTACGGATTCACTAATAGTGCGGATTCGGGTCATGGTCATTGAATTTACGCACTCACACGGATTCAGAAGTAGTATAAAGTATACTGTAAGTTTGAGCAGATCCAGTGAGAAATTCTCATTACTAGATCCAGAAATAATGACGTTTATTAAAGCAACAGGTACAAGTTCTTTTAGATTGCTGTTGATAAAATACACTGTCTGCAAAAACAACACTTTTGTTGCAAGAAATACGTATTGGTACCAAATATATATAAGTTCTAAGATGACTAAATAGTGCTACTAATGTGATTACAAATATGAGCTTGAAGTCTAGGTGTCCTGGAAGAACACTTGGTATAACCAGCTGTGCAAATCTTACCCAACCAGTCAACTGATCCCAGATATGTTATGCTGTTTTCTTGACTTGTCAGTGATGGTGTCTTCCCCCTACCCTTCCTCTATTGTTAGCATATTTTATAGTATTTTCTAAGTTTAGGTGGAGCTTGAGTGACTCTAGTCATACATACCTTTGTTATTGATTGGTGTAAAAATTCTTACTTCGATTTTTAAGGTAAAAACTTTGCAGTGCTTGCTCATGGGAGCATAGGAGCATGATGGAAGACAGGAGAGAAAGTCTGGCAGAAGGAAGACTTTCCCTTGGTTGAGGAGGATCAGGTTTGAGATCGTTTAGACAAACTGCATATCTACAAATCCATGGGCTCCAATGGGATGCACTCACCAGTGCTGAGACAGTTGGTAGATGATATTTGCCCTCTCAGTAATTATTCCACCAGAGGACAAGGGTTATGTGTAATAATGTTACTTGTCTGGCCATTAGTCATTGAAAGTTAAGAAATGTTCAAAAATGCAGGTGGATTTGTTTCCTGTGTTTCCATTTCTTACATACACTGAATCAGAGATTTTAATTCCCTGACCATGAAAATGACTGAAGTCTGGTTTTCGGTAGAGTTGTCTCCTGTGATTAGTGTTTATTTAAAAATAAGAATAAAATCAATTAAGTTGAAACAGGAGTTCATTTCTCAACAGATAGCAGAGAATCTACACAAGAAGGATATTGTTACTACTCTAGTCACGGTCAAAGCCTTAAGCCACCTGAGACAGAGACTCAAAAATACATCTACTGACAGCAGATATCATTTTTCACGGCCAGGAATATTTTTTGTTTTGTGAGAGTTTGAATGTCTCTCTTCCATATTGAGTCCATGATACTAACTGGGCAATTGTTCTTATCCTTTTCTTCAGCAGCAACATAAGACTGCTCACTGTCCTACTGCTCTGGTCTGTTTTTTATACAAAGCATAGTTTGGACCATAAAGATCCTTGAACCAGGGTAGGTGAAGTGGACAACAACAAACATTTAGAGTAAGAGCAAGAGTGGGGAAGGTATATACCCTCCTGTCTTCTACTACTCAGAAGCTTTATATCTCTTGTCTGTTATACTTTTTTAAAAAATGCCCATTGAGTAGTATTAAATATTTATCTAATTATTTTAAAATATACTGTTCAAAACATCCTATGGCAATGATTTTCTGCAATTTCTATATTCCGTGTGAAAAGAAATTCTGCTCTCTTGATTTAACGAACGATTCTTTCGAATTTACTTCCACCTCTTTCTTTGATTGTGAGAAATTGTGTCAAATCATTCTTTATTCACTTTTTCCCTATCATCTTTTAAAAGTGTTTTCTATTTCTGTATGCAATCACTCCTTTTTCAAACTGGAAATATGTGTACATTCCATGCACTTTTTGTGCTTTTCTTTCTTCTCTGTAGTCTTTATAGCTTTACTGTAAAATTTATTACTATCATATACTAAATGGAAACATCTTCAAGAGATGGAGGCATCATAGATTCATGATGTTGTTTTCTGTTTCTTTATTTATAATTTCTCATGCCTTTTCTGCTATTGAATATAGGTGCTTTCAGGTAACTATTCGTAGTTAGTCCAGCTTGTCTGTCTTGGTGGTTAATGTCAAGAACTTGAACCAAGAAAAAAAACTACATCTTCATCACCTGTGTAGCTTTAGTACTACAGCGTGCTTGTAGACACTTAAATTTAGAGATCTTAATCTCAAAATAGAATCTCTCTGAATTTCTGCAAAAAGTGAGTTAAAATTCCTTTTATAATATTCAAAAGGACCCTTTTCATCCTGAAATTCTGGGCCACTAAATCAACTGTTTTCAATGTAAATAAGTGTGGATTGCAAATCTGTTTGCCTATTGCCCAAATTTTGTCCATTTTTCTTTGATAGTTTTTATTTACATCAGGGAAGGATTTGGTGTACAAAATAAAAGAAGGAAAAAGATGTGTAGCCGTGCTATTTTATGAGGAAGGTATTTAGACATGCAAAAAACTACAAAATCAAGACTCTGATATTCATAGCGTAGCCTGTAGGTTTTTCTTGGTTCGAGATCTTAAGGTAGCTTCCAGTACTATTGAAATAGATGGTATTTTTTCTTTCACTAAATCAAGTTGATTGCAAATGCAGAGAGGATGAGATAAAATACTTTTGCTTATGCCTAACTTAAAGAATGTGAGTAATCCCATTGACTTCAATAGAACAACTCATGAATTTAGTTAATTAAGCTTGTACTTTAATGTGCTTTATTGATCAGGATCTTGATGCATAACTCTATAGGATGATAATAGAATGTTAGATACAGTCTAGAAAATAGTTTGTTTTACTTCTTAGCTACTTTGAGGTAGTCAGTGTTTCTAGATGAAGGCTTTATTAAAACTAATATTGTTCGCAAGACCAAAATCTGAAAGACAATCCCGTTGCTATACAAAAAGAAAGAAGGGAAAATTGTCTTTCTCTCATCTATATGCTCTTTAATTTTATGTATCTTTTAGATTCTGTATACATCAGACTTTCGTAACACTTTTCCATAATTTCAAAGGTAGTTTTAAAATTAGTACCTCTAGTCCTGATGTATTCCCTTATTGTCTGGATTATATTTATATTTGTAAAAGTTCTAAGCAGTGTCCAGTAACAGGACAAGAAGTAATGGACACAAACTGAAACACATGGAATTCTGTCTGAACACAAGAAAAGGTTTTGTCCTGTGAAGGTGATCAAACATTGGCATAGGTTACCTAATTTATGGGCTTTCCATGCTTGCTGATATTCAGAAGCCACCTGGACATGGTGTTAGGCAACCTGGTTTAGGTGATCCTGCTTTGGCAGGGTGATTAGATTGAATGGTCTTGCATCTCAGGAGGTCCTTTCCAACTTAAATGATTCTGTAGTTTATATTAGGTGTAATTTAAGTGAGTATGTATTAAGAGTGGCTGCTTCACATCTATTATGTCTATGCAGATTGGGAAGTCAGGAACTGACAATTTATCACATGCTTTTCAAAAAGGAGTTTTCTTGCAAGTGATTGGAAGGTCTGTGTCCACATTTGCTACTTGAGATGTCTAAATGAAGCAACCACTAGCATGTACTTCTGCCTTTGCTTCCACATATGCCATTATCCATTATTGCAACTTTTCTTACACTGATCCCATGCTTTCCTGTCCCAGAATGAGCCGAATCATCTAGTGTGGGAAAGGTGAATTTCTGATAACTGAGCTGTCAGAGGTTTCCATGATGCTAAACTGTCCATCTTTCCTGGATTTCAAGGTTGCTTTGAGATTATATAACTCTTCTCTTTTTGGAAAATTTTCACCTAGATTATTTTAAGTATTTGACTACATGACCCTTTATTTTGGCATAAACAAAATTGCGTAAGTACAGGCAAGGCAGTGAGCAAGGGAAAACTACCTTTTCAGCAGCAACCGGTGCTCGTATTGTCATAAAGCAGCTCTGGAACTCTATCCTGTAAAGTTTTTGCACATGGATTATTTTTTTCCATCCCACCTCTGTAGGAACTCTGCATATGTGGGGATTATTTTCATAGTCGTATCTCCTCTTCATGTGAAGATGTCAGCAAAACCATTTAGCTCATCTGCCTCACGCTATTGCTGTGTCAACTCTGTCAGAACAGGAACACCTGTGTAGAGGTGAAGTATTATCAAGCACCACTCACATACAAGACATTTTATTGAGTTCAGCGTGGCATTAAGTGACTTCCCGTAGCATAGCAAATAAGTTATTGTAGGTGTTCCTTAAACTCATCAGTCGGTTCTACTTACGAATTTATTTTCCTGTTCCTCTAAATGAAGAGTTAATGGTTCTTCCATGAGGAAGCTCCTTTGCTAGTGCTACTTATTTGAATAGGGCAACAGTTTCTAGATAGACTGATTTAATCTTCTGGGTATTTTTTTAATAAAATGGCATCGATAAAGGAAGAAATACACTTGGCTTAAGAAAGAAATACTTAAAATCTTGTTCAAAAAGCCTTGCGCGCTTTTGCTTTCCCTAATATGTTTTATTGTTATTCCACATATTCATTAAAGTAGGCTAGGTTAGTTAAGTGTGTCGGATTTTAGTCTCCTTTGAATGTTCTTTCAGCTGCTGTTGAGTGTATGGCTGTTACCTGGAAGTGGAACTCCAGAGTTTCTCTTGATACAACAGTTGTTCACTCAGTTTACTTAGACCTAACTTAAGTCCTCTATATGATCACCTCTCTAAGTATCACTACCAGATATGACACTATCAGAACTTATTTCTGTTATTTTCATAGCCTGAGTCACATGGATTCTGATAAACCTGGTTCTTAAGTAATATCAATTGTTTCAAAAAGTAGGTCGTTCTCTACATACAGTATTTTAAATGTTGTACCCTGCTTTAGTTTAGTTATTCCTGGTTTATGTGAACAAAATAAAGTTACTATAAAATAGTCTTGACATTCAGAGATTTACAGTTGATACGACTTTACAAAACATTCACTGCCTATGTAAAATAATTAGTACATATTCATGACAAAATTCATCTGTGTACTGCAAAACATTCTACTGTGCTGAAGATTAGTAGGGTGAAGTGTGTAAATGAACCTGATTGGCTTAAAAGGAGACTATTTTAGTGACAAAGCTTTTAAACAGCCTGCACAGGAAATTTATGGAGCTTTCAAAATAATTTCTAACTCTTTTCCACTGTGTAAGACACAGTAACCAAATTCAAACACAAACTTATTGGGGCAGCATAAACTAGTATGCAACAAATCCAGTTAAAGTCCAGTAAAAATAGCTTATTTATAGTAGCATAGATACTTGTACAGGGATGATGAAATCAATATAATTACCGTTTGTTTCTGGAATGCACAACAGCATTAGAACTACATGAAATATTAAGAACCTTATCTTCTTTTGTTTCTCCAGTGCTTTAGCTCCCAGTAATGATGACTTCTTCCTTAATATTCTAGCCTTTCTTGTTTTCCTGATACATGACAGTCTTGTGCTTTGCTCTGCCACTTGCATTGCCCTTGACTGTCTATTTTGAGAGCTATTCTGCCCTTTCTTCCAGTCTCACAGGGGTTCTTGGTCCTTTTTTACTTTTCTGTCTCCATCCTATTCATGGGTGATCTGAGACTTTCCTGGAACTTCGCTGTCAGCTTATGCTGATGATTTGCATATCTACTTCTTTTTTTTCCTGACCTGACTCCCTTAGTTAAGATGTGCATTTC
Source organism: Nesoenas mayeri (assembly GCF_963082525.1). Taxonomy (NCBI): domain Eukaryota; kingdom Metazoa; phylum Chordata; class Aves; order Columbiformes; family Columbidae; genus Nesoenas; species Nesoenas mayeri. The sequence continues at coordinate 17,625,235 of NC_137541.1, forward strand.
ATTTCAGACCATCCGGATGACAGTTCTCCCTAGATAGCTGATGACAATTACTGATACCAAGAATTCTTCTTTTTGCTCCTGAAAGCTCTTGGTTCTCTTATTTAGTAACTTTTTGTAGCAGATCCTGTATAGGATTTTTTTTGTTCAACATATTTTTCTCTTACATTTTCAAGACTGTCTGTACTCTACTTTCCCTTCACAGAATTTCAAAAAGCCCAATTCTTATTCTTGTTTTGAACTTTTTGTCTAATTTGAATAATATGAATCTCTTTAAATCAGATAGAATATGTAATTTGCTTTTTCTGTCATTACTCGGCTCTTCTGTCATTCAATTCCTTCATTTTCTTGCCATTTTTCTCTGTAAGTATTCTTCTGGTTATCCCAATTTAGGGCTTTTTCTCCCAGCAGTAGTTCAGGAATTACTGATCAAAAAAACTCCAACTATTTCAAAGTGTATATAAACTTGTGCTAAATTTTGGCTGTTCGGTTCTTAGCTGGAATTAATATTTTTGTAATGTGCGTATGAAGTAATGCTACATATGCTGCAGGATGGAGTTGAATATGAAGAGGTTCTAAAATTATGCCTAATATGGTGTCAGTTACGGACAGTGGTTTTCAAATGAAAACTGTCCTCTGGGTTGTCATTAGTAAGCATTATTCCACTAGATCTTTGCCACTTTTAGCTGCTAGGATTCGTTTCAAAACAACAAAGAATTTCATTGTAGGAATCTTCGGTTTGATGCTGGTTTAAAAAGTAAGTTGTCCTTCTGGTTATGCAAATCTCTGAACCGAGCATAGAACACGCACTACAGTTTGTGAAATAGTACGTTATTTTAGTGGCTATTCTGAATAAGAATAAGAATTACTCTTATTCTGAATAAGAATACACACCAGTTATTACCAACAATAGCTGCATGTTTTAAATTAATGTATTCATTTGATAGTACTAGATATCTATTTATCTATCTATTTATTTATTTATTTATTTTTAATTTTGCCTAGTCTGTTAACCTATTTGAAAAGATACATGTATGAAAGAACATTCATTTCTATATTAAATACTTCTGGCTATACCCTAATACATTTTCAGTGTGTGTTTAATAAAGCAGCTAACAAACTTGTACATGGGAATCAGCGGGTAAGATTCATTTCAGGGAACTCAGTTGAATCAATAGTGTTCCATAGGGTAGTAATATCTTCCAATGAAGCTAAAAATTAAAAGAAATCTCTCTGAAGCACTTGTTCAAGACTAAGTATAATGTCTGAATCACAACATGAGCATCATTACTGTGCTGTGATACTGTCATGACTCTGTAAACAATGAGAAAGTTTACAAATAAAATGAAAACAGCACTTGTGAGAAACATCTTTCAGAGCCAGTGACTCCACCTCTGCCGTTGCAGTTTTTTAATAAATTTCAATTCAAGCTGGAGGTGCTTGGGTTAAATGCTCAAACTCTATTTTTCCACAGTAGAGAGGGCAAAATAGGACTTTATTCATTTAAAGAGTTTATTGTAAGAAGGAATAGTGTTCTTTGGTTCTCAGAATTCTTTCTCAGTTCGTGTTAAACATGATGTTTGAGAAATACTGAGTTTAGACTTCATGCAGTCAGACAGAAGTTGAATTTTGTGTTGCCAGTGGCATAAGTTTGTCATTCATGTATGCTGACACAGGTCGCCAAAAATGCCTTTGGGAACTTCATCTCAAGGTAGCTTACAAAATGAGTTAAGAAAATATTTTTGGGGGTTTTTTTCTTCTCCCTCTCCCCCCCCCCCCCCCCCCCCCCCCCCCCCCCCCCCCCCGCAGCTTTCTCCAACATTTACAGTGTGTTATATGCTGAATTTAGCTACTATTATTTTGAATGGTTGAATATTATTACGCTAAGGATACCTCAGCCCACTTTAGCAGAGTCATAAAGTATACTTGTATTCACTCATTACAGAGATTTCTTTTCATTCTGGTTGCAGGGGTTCACAATGCTTTAATTTTGCCCTGGCTAGCTTTTATTTCTCCACTGTCTCAATCAGCACTGGGGATTCAGCAGACTTTGTTTCCAAGTCCTCTAATTGTAGCCTTCATATTTTTCTTTCTTCCTTCCCCTCCCCCCTTGAAATTCAAGTTGTTTTATCTTTCTAGAATGATTAAGATGTCGTTTAAAAGACATGTTTTTGCAGCACTTCCAACTCTTTTGAACAATCTTGTGTTAATAGGTACACTGCTCCTGTAGGCAGTATCTCTGCACTTATGTGAGGTGACCTTGTTTATATAAATTATCATGTCCAGCTCATGAATTCTTCAGTTCCCATTTTGATATGCCGACATCATCTAGGTTGTTTGAATTCTGTGTTTATTTGGAACTTTTTTCCAAGTTCTTCTCTTTAGAAGCAAGTTTTAGATGCAAGTCTGTGTATACATGCAGCAAATGCAGTCTGCAGTTGGGTTTGGAATAGTAGTGCAGTTCTGAAGCAAACTCCCCTTTCGTCCTCAGCTGCCTTCTATTCGTTTGATTAATTTAATATTTTGGTGTTAATTCCTTTCTGAGGAAATTTAAGAGTAACCTCCTTTTCAGCTCTGCACCAAAGAAGCTCCAACATGTCATGTCCCCTAAAGGGCGCGTACATGTCTCAAGGCAATAAGTTGGACAGCTTTGAACCATGTAAATGGTGGGAAGGTTGTATTTGAGGGCTCAAGGCTAAATCTAGTCTGAAGTAAAATCCAAGACTTAACATGTCCATATATGTAAACCAGTTACAAATTCCATGTACATTTTTAAAATGTAAATGCATCTTCACAAGCAGGCATGCAGGTAGTTACGCTTCATGTTTGCTAATTCATTATTTTGGTGGGAGGAGTGTGTTTATAAATTCCATCATCCTTGTTCAGTATGCTTCAGTTAATTTTCCATGGAAATTTGCATTGGAAAGATGTGATATTGGTGGTTTTCAGTTTAAATGCAGTAACATCCACTCAGGGAAGTTGCAGTACCTGTATTTCTAAGGTTGGCATATGATGTTGAAACTGATTGTGTTCATCTTATCAAACTGTCAAAGCAATCCTTCTTACAACGTTCTTCTTCATAAACTCATTAAGCATTTGAACTCGTAAGCCTTTTATGCCTTTTCCTCAGCAGAAAGTAAGTGCGGATCACAGTCGAAGTGAAAAGGATTTAGAAATGAGAACATTCAGAAAGATTTAACTGTCAAGCTGATATGCAGCTCTGAGAAATGAACAGGAAACCCTGTATCATACCAGTTACTCATCAACAATAGGTAAATTACAGTTCATAAACTTATAGCCGATACTTCAGAAAGAACTAAGGTATGTGTTTTGTGGACTTTTTCAATTCTAGACGTTTCTATCAAAGCTACTTTTATTTTTGAGGGTAGGTGATTAACAGTGATTCATACAAAGTTATCATCCACATTCTCTCCCTGTGTGATAATCTTTCAGTTTGCAGTTCAAATTATATTTTAAAAGCTGAGGTTCATTATAACAGGTTGATTTCTAATTTTACTATGAGTTGGGTTTGTTTTTCCTTCTCACAATAACAGATTTTTTTTTTTTGAGGGAGTTTAGTAAGAATTCCAGAAAACTTTCTTACCCACTAGAAATAACTAGAAAATAATTACAACACCTGTAGCATCATTTGAGTTAATTCTGTTTAAAGATGAACTACAAAGGAACTATCTCTGAATACCTGAAAATGCCTTTTTTAGTCTTGCTTGTTTGATAATCTTCGGGTCTGGTGTCATCTTTCAATAGTTTTTTGTTGGTGGTTGATTGTTTGTTTTATTAAAATTTAGTCTACTGTAAGTAGCGTTATTTTTATTGGAAAATCTATTTAAATTTTTCTTAAAAGTATTTCCTCAGCTGTACTGACAATATTAATGGTGAGGAAAAAATAGGTAAAGGTAAAAGGCGTGTTTAAGTGTCATTTTATCCTAGTGTGCTTTAGATATACTTGGTTACTTTAACTCTATTTGTCATTCCTTTCTTGTCAATTACGTTACTTCAGCGACAGTGAATGCAGAGGAAACATTAGTATTGTGGTGATTTATTCAAATATGAAATTGAAGAAAAGTTGCTTAGAAATATTACTGTTGGAGAGAAGACTAGAGGCTTTTTTTAAAAACCCACGGAACATTTCAGGATAGTGTGCATGTAAAGTATCTTTGAACTTATTATTAATGTTGATATAGTACAGTTGTTGACTAGTTATCAATTCAGAGAGACAATGCAAGCCCATGGGAAATATTTGTGGGAAAATATTTTGACATAGCAGTATTTCTCCTTTTTTCACTGTGAAGGAACTTACTCTGTTGATTATAAATGTAAAAAATAAACAACAAAAAAAGAACACCACCTCATTTTGTTATTTCAAATGCAGAGTAGATGAAGCTGAAATAAAAACAGATTTTCCTTTATTTCATATCTCAGCAAAAGAGTTACCTGGTAACACAAGTAGAAAGTTCTTAGATTAAAATGTAATTTTTAAGTTGATGAACAGAAAGCACTGCAGACATCTGTGTATTTTTCCTTTATATGCTGTGTTTACATTATGTAAATGTTACATATTTAGCTTTGAACATGTAATTATTAAGTATCTTCACAAGTAATCAGGAAAATAAAGTGAATAACAGGATAAGAAAGCCTGCAGTTGATAGCAGCTCATTCAGTAAAGCAGAAAGACCTTCTGAGACAAAGTAACAGCAATAAAAAGGCACTTGAAATTCCCATTCATGTATAGTTAGAGTGACACGTAAAGATTTAGAGAGGAAAAGGAAATTATGTTTTTGTATAATCATTATCCATTAACTGTATGTTGCCACTTAGGAACAAGAACTTGAGGTCATAATACTTCCGTGAAAATGTTAGAATGGAGAGTAACAGAGAGCCTAATTTTGTCGTTCTATAAGTCCATGGTGTTCCTATGGAATGGGGTTGAGGTCAGGAGAAGTTAAGAATGAGTAAAAAAGAAAAATTGTTGCTTCTGAAGACTCCTTAGCCTGGGGGGAAAAAAAAAGGTTGAGGGGGGAATGTAGTACAGGTGTATTACACAAAATATGCATGACATGTGGAGAAGTTTAGTCACATTTACAATAGGTATCAGGTTCAAACCTGAAAAGATGCTTCTTTACACTGCACACAGTTTAGTTGTCAAACACTTCACCACAAGACTCTTATGGCTCCTGAATTTTACAGGAATTTAAAAAGTGACAGAGCAAACTTGTGAGATAAAAATCTGTCGTTATTGAAACAGATTCCAGCATCCGTCTTAAGAAATCTCTTTGCCAAGTTGCTGGAGGATGGGAAAAAAGCTAAAGTTTGCACTTTCTTAAATGTTCCCTTACTGATGACAACTGTCAAAGACGAGGCTTTCAACCTAGAGATTCTTTTAGAGTGGCCATACTAGGGCACTGCAGCTGCAATAAACTGGACACTTTTAAAGTTTCTCAGATATATCATATGGGAGTTCCATAGGTTTTCCTAAAGAGCAGAAAGATAACTCTATAAAAGGTTAAAAAGTTTGAAAAATACATTATTTTTAACATTTTTTTTACAAACTCCGTGTAATAGGATATCTTTCTTCTGCAAGGCACTGTATTTTTTCATACCCACATGTTTGGAATGTTTCTGGTTACATTTAGCATCTAAAACTATGCAAAGAAATGCAGAGTGGACATGCAAAGTTCAGGAGTACTTTTTCATTCACATTATTTATTAACTTCAAATATTGATAAGGAAGGCTTTCTGCTAATTTACATATTTAAATAGAAAAATGCAAAATGTTGATTTGCTAGATCTTGATACCCACATTTTCACATAAACCTTGTTTTGCTTTAAAAACAATACTCTGAAATATGCCATCCTTTGTTTTCCAAATATTTTTCTGCACTTGGCAATATAACACAGTAAAGAACTGACTGTAAAATCAAGGAAGACTAAGGAAATTCTTTCATCTTTTTGAGTCATTTAAAACCATTCTGAATTTGGTTTTCTTCCAGTTTCTTCCTTTATGTTAGAACTAAATACTGCATTATTGGGTGTTCCATCATATTGCAAAGTCTAGGTCATTAACAGAAAATTACGCCAAGTCAGAGTAATGTTGCAGGTGCTTTTATTGTAGACAGTTTTAGTCTCTGCAAGGAACCTTTTAATGAGGAATTTAACAATTACTCATTACAGTATTGAAATGTAATAGGTATCTGTTTTCTTTTAGATGTGTTTGATATTATATTTGTATGATTTAAGCTACTCTATGTATTTTATGACTTTAGCTTTTTCCAGATGGATCAATTTGTTGCTATAAACATTTTTCCCTAGTGTCATTTCCAAAAATTCTGCTTGTTATCAGTAGAAAAGTAGACTTTGTGGAGTTAAATCTTCATTGAATGTTTTAATCCCCATTGCAGTAGTTTGGAGTTGAGCACCTGTGGAAGAATGCTTCCTGCAGAAGTCTTTACTAAAGCACATGGCGTTAACTATGAGTGTAATCTCATGCTTAATCATGAAACTGATGCCCGGGAGGTCATTAATACTGTGTAAAAACAGCATGTTAACAACCTTGACAGGACTTTAGCTCATCAGACATGTGTCTTCTTGCAGTCTACCTTTGGCACAGCCAAGTTCTGTTTATTTACTGAAACCAAGTGTGAGATGTGAGTGCTTTCTTGTTCTCCTGTCAGTGGGGGGTTTGGGCTTGTGGCATCTCAGTTGCCATTCCTTTCCTTCCTTCTGCCCACGACTGTGAGGAGGATTGTGTTCTAAATTAGCTTTATTGTTTATTAGACATAATTAAGCTTAAGTAAGGCACAGGGAGCTGGACAGTTCTGTATCGTGCTGTTGTGAGAGGAGACGGGATGGCTCTCTGGCCTCATTTGAAGCAATCATTTCTGGCCCCCTCCCAGATCTGGTGTGGTTCAGTTTTGCTGCCTGCATGGGCTAATAAGTATTTGTTAGGATATAATTAGAATAACAGTTATGATAAGCTGTAGTTGCTCACCTACATTTTAAAAAAAAAGCCTCTTTAGTGACTTGAATGGGTTCCTTCTCTTCCTTATGTTACTGGAAAAGGCTGTCACCAAAACACTATACACTGAAGTCTACAGCAGTGAAGGTGCAATTTTAGCTATGGACTTCCACTGGTGAAGGTGTTTTGTAGAGCCCCATCCTGATTTCTCAAGCATGATTGAGAGGTGCAGGAGACAATACTTAGCAGCTTTCCCAGCAGGAATGTTTTGTTTATATCACTGGACCATTGTAGCTCCTCAAGAAAACGTCATCAGTTGAGTCACTCATTAAGTTTTAACGTATCTTCAGTACGCCGAGATGTCAGTTCATGTTCTCAAAACAGTGTTCAGAAGCCCCATTCACTTCCCTCATCGATGCCTGATTCCTGAGAAGGGGCACAAGGGTTGTTCTTTGCTTCTCCAAGTAGGAGCAGATGCTAACAAATACTTCACAGCAGAGAGATTTTACTGTATTCCTGTTTGCTCTAAAATGGACTGTAGAGTGTAGTGCGCTGTTGAAATAATCTGCTTCTGGTCGAGTAACACAAAGGCATTTCACAGTCTACAGCACCACCCTTTCTCTTCATCCTTAACGGAACAGCACAGGAATTCAAATCAGCTCACATGCAAGGAAGATTTTTTTTTTAATACAAAAATGGTAACTAAGCAGGAAAAAATCAGGATACCTTAGTGAATGTAAGGAAATAAAAGCTCAAACACATTGTATTTGATATTATAAAGTATAAGATTTACAGAATTAATGGACTTGCAGCCTATTGGTATAAAAGAGAATGTCCTAAAAAAGAATCATTTTTCATAGGATACTTATTGCATTTTATTAGCTAGGCTTTCTGCTTTCTTTTTTTCAGCCACTCTGTCCTGTATGTGCAAGATTGTGCTCATTTTTTAGTGCTATTATGAAAATAAGTTTTGACTGAAATATTTTAAAAATATTTAGTAGAAATAACCTTTATAGAGGAAAAACACTGTTTTATAGCTAGTCAGAAAGCAGAGTTTATCATGACTGTTGAAATATTAATTTTTGTAAAACATTTTATAATCTATTTACTATGGAAAATCCACCAGTGTAGTTGAGCTAGAAAGACAGGCTTTTGTTTATTCTTCCTGCCAAAGTGAAGCTTACTGTCATGGTGGGGTGTTGATGGATTTGAAATTACAAAAATAAAAGCAAAAAAACGGAGTCAGCTCTAAAAAGCTGTATTAAATTGTGAATGAGAGTTCAGTTTCCTGCCCTGAGAACTTTGTTGATATGATAGCCTTGATTCTGGGGACATCCTAGTAGAGATTTCACATCAGGCTAAACCCCTTATTTCGCCTAAAGCAATTGTGCACAACAGTCAATGGTACAGGGAGGGGACAGCTGAGCTACCAAAAGATTCTACTTAAAATATTTACAATCATCCATTTTTGGACCTGGATCTCTTGATTTCTTCTCATTGTTATAATGGGCAAGAAAAAGTCCTTCGGTCCTTGCATCAGCAAAAATAAAAAGAGTTTAAGGAGAACTGAGTATTAATAGATGAGATATTCTGTACTGAAATTCTGAATATGTTTCTGAATAGTTGAATAATTATTCTGCCCATCCCTTTCTTCTGACAAATGGAACACAACTGCTGCCAGTTAAATCTATTAATTGCATCCTTTTTATCAACTTCCAGCTCGTTCTATTAAACTGTTATATGCTCTATTTAGTATATTATTCTGTAGATATGTTTCTTAGTGTTTGTGCTCAACAGGTATTTATTTTTGTGATGCATGCATTCCTGTGCAAGAGCGAGGGAGTGTGAAAGAACGTGTTGAGCAGTGTTGAAGCTCATTGCTATTCCAGCAGCGTGACTGCGCCTTGAGGAGGGCATTCAATCCTTGGCATTCATTCCCTCACACTGATGTGATAACAGAATAAAGGAGCTTTACAGCTGATTGAAGTCAAGTAGTAGGGCCATTGTAAAGGCTCACAAGAAGATTACTGATGAATACCATTACTGCTGGAGGTTGGGCTAGCAATTGTGCATGTCCATGCTTTCTTATAGTGAATAATGAAAGGAGTGTGTGTTAATAATTATGAATTAACTACGCTTTCCTTTCTAGAGGGAAGATCGTGTTGTCCATTTGACGTCAGAGTGCTAAGAATTATGTGATAAATATTTACCAAGTTCTGAGAAATCTTTATTTTTAAATGATAAATGGAACCGTGGCTGCATTATTTCTCTAGTTCTGAATATCAGAATAAAGAAAATTGGGCATGATATTCTGTTTTAGTCTAGAGTCAAAAGGTGTTTGACCAATTCAGGAATTAATGAAAATTCACAGTTTTTCCCATCTTTTGCACTGCAACATTCTCCTTTTTCTTGTGACAGGAGACAGATTGAAGGCTTTGAATTTATTGCAGGATAGTGAACATTCTTTTCTTATAAACGAAGCAGATGGCTGAGATAAAATCACAGACTCTTCTGTAGTTTAGGTTGACTGAACATTTTTGAAACTAAAATGGTTTGTGTCTGATTGTCTTTTTTGAGGAGAGAGAGTATATGGGGAAACATTACATCAGATTCCCAGTCTGATTCTCATATATTTTCTGTTGTGCTTCTAAGTGATGATGGAAATAGAAGATACAAAACTTTGCAGAAAGTCTTAATAGTTCTTAACTACCCGCACTACCTCTGACAAGACCCTCGATACTCCAGGATGGCCAGAGTTTGGAGGTGGGTTAGCACAGCTCCTCTTTCACTTGAAAGCATTCCAGAAAGGCTTTTTGAATTGTTTAAAGGCTGGTTTTTATTAAGTAGAAGTTAGAATAATTAGTTTCCTTGTTAGTAACAAAAGTAAAAGGAGCTTGTAGGCACCTCTGTGTCTATTTGGTGCATCTTTGTAGGGCAAGTTAGCTTCCAGGTTTGATTTCTAGCTTTGGGTGTCTACATTGGCAAATAGTGCGGTGCAATAGGAGTGGATCTGTGGAGAGAAACTCTACAATGCAAACCATGATTCAGTACGTGGATGTATATGAGAATGTAAATGGGCAGGGACACCTTTCACTAGACCAGGTTGCTTCCACCTGGAGGCTGCTATAAGGTCTCCTTAGAGCCCTGTCTTGTCCTTTTCAAAAGAATGTTTGCAATCCAAGCCGAAGCACTGCATTAGCTCTGCCCTTAATGACTTTCGGAATCCGAGCAAGCTCCTTGGAGCCCTCTCTGACCTCTGCAAGGTTTCTTTAAGTCAAACTCTGCTTCCTGAGCCTCTGAACAGTCTTTGGCTTTGGTTGCTGCATACCCCCAGTTCTTTGCCATGATTTTTTTCTGGTCTTTACTGTGGTCGCTGGAACTTTTCTTCCTAGATGTCCTCAGTTGCTCTGATGGGAAACTCTTCAGGGATCTCACTTCCCTCAGAGGCATCGTCCTGACATGCTGGTGTGTTTTTGAGAACAAATATAACCCACATAAACTGAAATCTTATATGTTGAACTGACAGTCTTTCACTATAGTCTTAAACTGAATCATCATAAATATCCATATGATCATTGTATTATATAACTTTAATATATATGTCATTGTTTTTGATAGATGACAATAATTAGACACTATACTGTGATTTAGTTTTTTTGTCCTTCATCTGTCTTTGAGAACGGTGGCAGTATTTCCATAGATTGTGTTGATACCTATAAATGAAAAAGGTATTATGAAAAGTAATAAGTGGAAATGATGCCTTCAACTTACATTGCTCTGAATTTGTTTCTAATGAAACTATTATGAAACATAATAAATAGTATTGAAAATGCAAGTTTTATGTAGTGACTTAGGAAATAATAATAATAGCTCGAATAACCTAAATAGATATAAAAAGCTATACAGCAGGGTTTATTTGCATTCTAGGCAGGAATAAATAGTTTATTTTGGAGGGAAAACATAGTCTATTAGAGAGGGTGATAGAGAGAACACTTGAAATGCCTGTGCTTTCTTGCCTTTTCATTTAAATACTGTCAATATGGATGAAAATTCCCTGGTAACATCCACCGTCTGTTTTCTTTCCATAAATGGAGAACAGATTTTTTGAAAGTTTTGTATAAGTTATTAAATACAACTCAGCTCAACAAAAACTATATCTTCTGATTATCCTTTAATGAATTCTCATGTAGCTGAAAAAAAGTTCTTTTTCATTCTGCTCAAACACTTTTCACAAAATTAACAGTAGCATTTTCATGATTGAGTCTTTAAGTTCTAATGGTCTCCCTGTTTGTTAATAAACAGGTTTTTCTTCTTTCTAACTAGATTCTTTCTTTCTTTGTAGTAATTTATCAAACGTTTGGAAAAGCAGTGTGTTAGTGGAAAACAAATCAATCTGTCCTTTCTGAAAGGTATAAACAGCTTTCCTTAATGATACTTTTCAAAGCTTAGATTGCAGATAGAGGAAAGCTGTCTCTTAGGTATTTTTTTAACTTCACTTTAGTATTTCAGGTAAAATTGCTTTTACGTGGGTTATGCGCTGCTGTTTTAGTTTTAAATAATCCAACACCTGCTTTTATTAAAACATTTTCATAATTAAAAACTTTGATTTTGTTAAGATTTTGATAAGATACAATTGGTAACACGTTTTCAGATCACTTTTTAAAGTTAATTATTGAAGTGCAGACTACATGTTTGTGTGATTGCAGTATATTTTTAAGTGTGATTATTAATATCATCTCTGAATACCAGCTAGGTAAATAAAGGGTGTGTTAAAGAGTTTTTCAGTTCTCTGACTTGTAGCTTCCCTTTTGTTGTGGTATTGAGTCCCACTTAATTACACAGGCATTCTTCATTTCTTCTATTCTAACTTGGCTATTAGTTTTGTTTTTCATTTTATTTAAATTCTCTTTGTCTCTGATCCTGTACGCTCTATGGAAGCAGAACTCCGCAGGTCGGCTCCCTGTAGGCTCTGATTGACCAGTGCGTGACAACCTTTGCTTCCCACCTATTTCCATAGTAGCGGCACCTTGTAGTTTTTCAGAAGTGAGTATTAATTTGGCTTATAGTTTAAGACCCTAGGGCTGTAGAGGCTTTTCACAGCCTTCACTTCACTAGCCACACTTGACTGCAGTAACACGAAAGATAAACAACCCTAGAAATGTTCACCATTGAGTCCTTGTTGTCTGAAAGTTACATGGCAAATGCAGATGCTTGAAAGGTGTCCAAGATCCATCTTTGGTAGCTCATCGCTAGTCCTGAGAATTGTAAAACTTCTGGAATAATGTAGTTGTTTGAAAGTGGTATTTCTATCCCTGCCCATGGACAAGCAGTTTCTGCATGACGCTGGGGGTCTCCTCTGTGTGTCTATCTCCAGTAGAACTTCATGTGAACTGAGTTCTTTGTTTTGCAGCTCATTTTGCAATGCACCATGGTTAGTTAGAGCACATTTCTTCTAACTAATGGCACTGTACTGCCTCCGTTTTGACTGGAATGAGCTATGTGGTCAGTATGTGATGAACTGTGTCTTTCCACAGAGCTGTTTCATAGCAGCAGAGATTTTGTACTGGTTTTTAGTGCTACGCCGAAAAATAACATCTGCAGAAAACAGTTTTCCAGAAGGGTATTAGATGATCAGTATTGACCATCATAAAATCTGTCCATGCCTCTTTTGTTGCAGTAAATTAATTACAATAAGTGTGTTTGGGGTTGGTTTGTTTGGTTTTTTTTTGTTTGTGGGTTTTTGTTTTGTTTGTGTTTTGTTTGTTTTGTTTGTTTTCTTTGGGGGTTTTGTGGGTTTTTTTGTTTGTTTTGTTGTTGTTTTTTAATTTTACACAACCTTTGCCATTTTGATATTAATTTAGGATTTTTGAGAGTCACAGATTACCAATATACATGAAGTAAGGGTGGATTAGTAGGCTGTGCAAAAATCTTGCAGCTATGTACCAATTGAAGCTGTATTGCAGCTTAAACAATATCTGAGATGTTAAAACATTGACTTTGACTTAAATTTATGTTTGAACAGACAGCTTGACATCCTTCTTTGCAACATTTTACGGCATGTTCTAGTCAGATTTTAAAGCCTAGAAGTTCAAAGTCTTCAGTCTTCATCACTATAAGCAAAATCATGTGGGAAAAATCTGTGTGATGCATTTTAAAAATATTGTAAAGCTGCAAGACAGATGCAGTAAAAAATTACATTTTGATGATACAATTATTACTAGATAAACCTATTATTTTAGCCCACAACAGGGGTAGATAATATTTTGTTTGGATTCTGTTGTAATTTTCTGGAGTCTGAATTGTTATTTTGCTAAATAGTTGTTCCTTTCACATTCATTTTGTTGATAAAATTTGGCCTTAAGCCTGGTGGTGTGACTTTTTTTTTTGTCATTTTTGTCATATTGTTGCTTGTTGCAACTAAAAAAAAGTGATTTGAAAAATAATTATATTGAGGTAGAATATTTTATTTTATACTAGTAAAAAACAAATCCAGTAAGAGTAATTTATAGCCTCAGTAGGTACTCTTTTAAAAGCTTGAATAAAATAAATTGTAAAAAGCTTCTGAAAATTGGGAGCAATATTTAGGAGTCTAATGCAGTATGCAGTGCCCAGATTGTTTCAGTAAGACTAGTATTGTGCTTTTAAATTATTTTGTCAGTATTTCTTGATTAAAGAAATTGCAGAAGTACTATACTAGATGTTAACAGTAAATTTCAACTGAAGAATCAGCCAAAAAGATCAGCCAATAAGCTTTTATTTGGATCAAAACTGACGTCCCATTTTGTGCTGCTTAAGGCCATGGAGGTCAGTGATCAAGACACTCTTGCTCGCTTTGTCGTCTTTTGGAAGCATCTCGAGATACTGATGCTGAGGACTCAGCCCTTTAGATGTCAATGTGGATTAGTGGAGAGGCTCTCACTAAAGCTGGTGGAAAGAAGAAAACAAGCTGTGTTTATTGACAGCAATAAGAGATTTGAATAACTGAAACTGCAAACTCTGGTGAAGTCACATCGCATGTGAAAAACATGAAGCTCTACTTGTCACCTTGAGCTGTCAGGGTGGAAGAAGCTGTTACGGCACACGGCTTTTCAAGCTACTCAACTGTGCTGTATCTGTGGTGGAGTAAGGTTGTCCAGAAAAGAAGCCCCTGTGTTATTGGTAATGTTAGAATTAATAAAGTTGGATGCAGGTGGTAATATTGTGAAGTTTGCCTCACTTTCTCACACTTTTTTCTTTATTTATACTGATATAGGATATTCTTGTAGAAGCTTTTCTCAACAAAGTGGTTGCAGTCTATACACTTGGCAAAACATTGGTGATCAGTGTATGATACACCTGATCTGGAGAAAAGTATGAAAGCATTACTGTCTCATAATTGCTCAGGGCTCTTCAGGGTCAAGACAGATCTTTCAGTTCTCAGAGATAAGAGTAGTAGCATCAGAGTTAATGTCCAGGGAACCTTGATAAAGCAGCATGACAACTCTACCGGTGTTGCCATTGCCATTCCCACGTAAGTCTTGTGTTTTATACTGCTCTCTTCAGTGATGTGAAGACTAATTATTAGTGCAGACTTTGACTTGATTGTTTTGCTGCCTACCAGGTTTTGTTTTTCAGTATTGTGAGAAGCTTAGAATCAAAGAGCTTGCCTTGTTTCAATGTCCTGGGGGACACTTGAGTACTGGGCAGGTTGTGGCATCCATTGAGACATGTTGCATCTTCAGAACAATATTGTTATTCACAGAAATATTTTTGTCGAAGCTAACAAAGTCAATTATATTTAGCAGTAGTTTCTCACTCTGATCAGAGATCAGCAAAGCTGCACCCCCTCTTCACTATTATTCAGTTTCTATACTAACCAGCTGGTGGATGGGAATAAAAGTGGTCTGAAGAGTGTGGGTTTTTTTAATCAGCTTGATGAGTCTTTTGTATTAACTGTTTAGGTAAGAAGGAGCTTATCTTATTTATCCAGATAAGATCTGGCACCTAGTGATAGCTATCAAGTATCTAATGAATTTAATTAAAATACATGCATTATTAGCATTTCCAGCTGTGATATTAACTAGCAATTTTCAGATACTTGGAATGAATAATGGTGTTAGCTTTTCTGTTGCTTTTGACATCAGCCATTTTATAAACCTGCAGCTTATAAACCTGCAGAATCACTACTGTAGAGCCTGTCTGCTGGATGTAGCTGACGAGCAGCTGCATGATGTTTTCAGATGTTGTGCTTTTTCTCTTTAATCAGTGAAGATGCTGCTGCATCCAGCAGCTGCCTACTTTAGTTTCTATGGCGTTATTAGTATGTTAGTCGTAAAAGGAGCTGAATGAAGTCTAAAACATGCAGGCCAAGGAATGTTGTTAAGCTTGGTGCAGGTAGATCATCATCATGTGGCAAGATTGAACATGCAGCCAAATTGTTATCATTATTAAGAAGAAAATAGGTCTTTCTTAGACTACACAAGGTTTCGGTATAAATGTCATGTTCAGAGTCTTAATAAGAAATCTTCACAAAATATTTACGTAGTAAATTGATTTAATCATCCCTTCTTTTTACAGATGTGGCAATTTGAGGATTGTAGAGTTTCTGTTGACTGGAAAAGAATTTAGTAATATCTTTGCTGGGTTACTTAGTACAGTTTACTCAAATGACCAGTAATATTTCATTTAAGTGTTTATTCCAATCAGAATACCAGCTTTTGTACAAAAAGATACATATGTAAGTCTCCCTATCTGGAACTGATGTGAGGCCTAAAACATACCCGATGAGAGGATGTCTTTGAATTACATGCTGGTGGTGTGTCAGTAAGCATATTCTTGTTACTTGCTCAGAATTTGGAATAGGTAATTATTGTGTTTTAACGGTGTTATTTAGATGTTGGTTTTGTCTTTCAGTATAAGCATATGATATGTATTTGTACAGTCATTCAAATGATTTTTTTTTTCAGTTGTGAAGTGTTAACACATTTTACTTTTTGTAGGTCTACTTTTAATAATTAATTTGGTAACTTTTATTAAAGCTAATAATATGATAAAGCTAAAGCAAATTAATCAAATGATTATACAACTATTATACAACTATTTCACTGTCTTTGAAGTCTGGGTCCTAAAAGCTCTCATGGTTATCTTGAGCATGGATTATGTATTTCAGCAAAATGTGATAACTGATGAATATCAGTAGAAGAGGATATCATTATGCTCTTTTTAATGAACTAATGATTTCATACAAAAAATTCAGCAGCCCTATTGTTTAGAATAAAGGGATACATGTAAATGAGGCCAGTACTGAAATTGTATTTAAACAATGCTGACAGTTCTTCTATTGTGGCCATTAATTAATTTCCCAGCGTCAAGGATCTCTGGGAATGAACTGCAAAAATAATTAAAAGGATGCATGAGGTAAATAGTTTAGAAATTAAAGAGGTGAAATAGGGAATTAGTTTGATAAATATTAGTCATACTACTTATTTGTGCTCATGTGCCTTTTAAAAGCAGGTTGAGGATGTATGATTTGGTTTTGATTCACATGATCTTCTGAAGTTCTGCTCACAGGTGGAAAATTTTCCATATTCTTCTTTAATCAATGGTGCCTGTCCGTGTTTCAAATCAGTAGTCTACTTAAAGTAGTCTGCTTAAAAATTTTGCCTTAAGGCAAAGTTCTTCAAAATTAAATCAGTTGTAGCGTATTTTTACTAATGATTTGGATTTAGTGTGTGCTTTGTAAGGTAAGTCATACGTTTAAGTAGAATTCCATGAATAAAAACAGTTTTGGTTTTGATGTGACGCAGCTTTGCTTTTTTCCATGGCATTTTTGACCAACTAATTGGTGTCAAGTCACTACTTGGGGAGGAATTTAAATGTTTAAGCTCAAATTAAATTGGCGATTTGAAATAGAATAAATAGAGTCTTAATTAGAAGGAAACTTCAAAACAAATTTCTTTCCAGCTGGACAATCATGTCTGAATAATTGAAGTCCAACTTTTTAAGAGTAGCTTTAAATAAAAAAAAGTCTTTGCAATAATGTCTTTCTGTCATTGATTGTAGGTGAAATGGGATGGGATTTAAACTTCGGTATCTAAGATGTACATGCCTTTGAAAATATTTTGTCTGGAGCTTTTCACTCAACACTGCCATATAACGTGTTAAAAAAGAAACAGCCTACAGTTTATAGAAAATGTTTTCATCAACTTTACTTGTGCTGGGGACAACTAGTTGTTCACTTCTGGTTTTACTCTTATCTTGCTGCTCTTCAGCCTTTCCATAACAACTCAGCCACTGCTTCCATAACATCTCTCATGCAAGAGGGATTTCATGTTACGGTGGGGGACACATTGAGTAAATTAAAGATGTTAAGTGAATTTTCTTGGAAATAGCGAGAGGCTTAGACTTTTCAAGCGTGTGTACATTTTTGAAAAGCGTTGGTACTGCCATCTTCTCATATCTTCTTACAGCTTGTGTGATCAGGCTCCCTAAACCTTTTCTTGAGGAAACTACTCAGGACTGGGGGTGTAGGGAAGTGTATGCGTCAGCGTGATACTCATACAAGAAACAAAATATACTGTATGCTTGTGTTTTGTGCTGTTAGAGGAGGTGAAGGACACAGTGTTGCTCAGTGTTAAGTACATAGAGATGCTCTAAGTCATTACACTGTGACATGGTTTGGTAGGATAATTACGTACCATATTAATGGCTCTAACCAAAATACTTTATTCTTTACTACATTAATGATGGTGAATGAAAGAAAATATAGCTGTAAGTAATCAACCACTTTCTAAAACCTAAACAGTGTAAATTATCCACTGTTGTTGATGAGGGCTTAGAATATGATTGGAAAAGGGATACAGTAGTGAGACAACAAGTTTTGCTTCCAGCACAGTGTTATTCTGAGTAGTAAAGCTGAGAAGCTGACAACAAGGAGTTGCAGAACTTCATGTTGCTGTAAACAACCAGGCAGTAAATAACAGGTGAAATTCCGTGTGGACAAATATAAAGTGATATTGTGCATGTGCTTGGAATAATCCTGACTTTACCTGTGCAACTGTGGGCTTCAAGTTAGCTTTCTACACTCGAGCACCAGAGGAGAATATCAGCTCTGTAACAGTTGAGAAAGACAAAGAAAAAAAAACAAACAGAGACTAGGAATTACTGAGAAAGGAAAGGAGAACAAAATATCATTATACAGCTATATGAGTTATGTTCTCTCAGTATCTTGCATGCTGTGTATGGTTTGAACTCCATTTCAAAACCAGAAAAGTACAGGCAAGGATGCTTAAGGAGGCTGAGCAAAGATGGTGGGATCAGTATATGAGGAGTGGTGGAAGGCATCAAGAATTTTTAGTCTGCAAAAGAGAAGGAAAGATGAAGGGACTGCAGAAAGTGAATAGGAGGTGATTGTTTACTCTCTTTCAATACTAGTTTTAATACCTAAGCCTGGCACCATTTCATAGCTTTAATAATTCTCAGTACTTAAAAAAAATAATAGCTTATTATATTTACTCTTTATCAACTAATATATTACCATGAGATATTACCCTCCCTAAATGTTGACATATCCGGGGTATAGGAGGCAGGTTAAACTAATCATTGACTAGACAATAACCAGTGTAGTCATACAACAAAATTTGCATTCTCTCAGTGATTGTCCAATTCAAGAAGTTCGGGGAGTGCAGCATCAAAACCACCTTTAATTTCAGCTGCAGACGAGATCCAGCATTTGCAGGGCAATGAGATATTTGCGATGTTAACCATCTAAATGATTTTTATTGATAATGACAGATGGTTCTTAGATAATGTGCTCTGAGTCGTCTGTAATATGTTCAGAATAAGTCTTCTGGAAGGTTGTACATCTGTCTTGAGATCTTTTGCTAAAATATTTAAATCAAGGTCATTGTTTATATTTGATTTTAAGTAGCTTTTAGCTGGTAGCCTGCATTTCTGTACATTTAGAGATCAAACTGTTTGTAACTTCAAAAGCTACAAATGGAAAAGTATAATAGGTAGCAGGTGTTAGAAAAGGGAATTATGCATTAGCTGTTTTACTCAATTTCCAAAACTGTCTAAAACTATCCATTGGAAATACTTTGTAGCCCAGACTTATCTCTCAAGCATGATGAATTTTTAAATCTATAGGGGGATATGCATTTTTTCTCTAATGAATTGCATATTTAAACCTATTTGGTTTCATTTAAAAGAGCTGAAAAAAAATGTATTGGGGAAAAAAAAGGTTTAACAAAAAAATCTCAAGAAAAAGTACAGGTTCTTATTTTTTTCTGCAATTCCTGAAAACATTTTCATTTTCAATATTGCAGTTCTGTTTTGGTTTGAGGTATTTTTTGTGGGGTTTTTTTTCTGTTTTTTTGTTTGTGTTTTTAAGCCACTTATCTTTCTGGTTACAGAAGGATTTTCTATGTTATGGCATAATAGAATGAATTATTGGGCTTAAAATCAGAATCTTCGGTTATTATCAGAAAAAAAAAGAGTACTCTGATGTAATTTGACTACCTAGGTAATATTGTTTTGTGAGTCAATGTAAGAGAGAGCAAAATGAACAATTTTGCCAACAGCTACTACAAGTTGACTTTGAAACTGAAAATGCTGCTTTCAGACATATTTCTTTAACCCCCCCCCCCCTTCTCCCCTATGCTTTTCAAGAACTTTCATCTCCTCACTCCTTCAATATTATGCAAGGAGGATTAGTATATGTTAACACTATGGCAAGTTCCTTTCAGTTACTTCTTTCTTGCTCATGTCATGTCATTAAAGAAAGGTAAACATTATTATATTCAGGTAAGATACCAAATAATCCAGTACATAAAATATCCTGATTAAAAACTATTGTTTTAAGTGAAATTCTCCTGTCTACAGACTGTTCAGTCTTCTTACTTCTGCAAAAATAGTCTTCCTCTTTCTTTATCGACTTTTAGCAGCATTTCTATACTTTTCTTTATCTGTTCAGCCATCTCAATCCAGCTTTATTTGCCTCCATCTTATAACCATCATTTTCCTTCTTCCCCTTTCATGTTTGATTGCAAATGCTCAGGCTGGCCCAATACTCTTCAGGTGCCTGTTCTTTGAAGTAGATGTAAACCCAGATCGCAGGTCACCAGGTCACAAGGTGACCTGAGCTGGTTCATCCTCTGCCACAAAGTCTTCACCAGTGACAGCACATACTTCAGAATGGGCTTCTGGAAAATGTGCTGGTGTTTTCTTGTAGGGACTGTTGACTTAGTCTCAGACACAATCTGTTTTCATTGGGCTTTACCACCCTGCTTGTCTTTCAGATTTAGAGAAAGGTTGTCACTTCTCTGAGATAGTGTTGTGTATTCAAAAACAATAAAAACTTTTAATGTATGGTTAAAGGCTGC
This sequence comes from Nesoenas mayeri, assembly GCF_963082525.1. Classification (NCBI taxonomy): domain Eukaryota; kingdom Metazoa; phylum Chordata; class Aves; order Columbiformes; family Columbidae; genus Nesoenas; species Nesoenas mayeri. The sequence goes on from NC_137541.1 coordinate 17,645,566, forward strand.
TACTTGAAAGGACATTTTGAAAATTAATGTTAAAAGTGAGAAATTGTTTGCAGATGAGTGCTGAGAAAAGGTAGACCACAAGTACTGTTTCTATACTTAATTTTAAAATATTTTAAATATTTTCTTTCTCATTTTAGGGATGAAAATGTTATAGAAGATTATCAAAGGCTGAATTTATAAAATACTGTATGTTCTGTAAATTTATTTACACGATAAAGTAGGAAGAGGGTTGTTTTCTTAGCATTGGCTTTCTGCATTTTCTAGAGTTATGTTTGATTATTTAAATGCTGCCACAATCGTATCTGATAAGTGGTAGCAGCACTTTGCTTACAAGTATGTCTTCCTGAGATACCATTTGATGCTTTTATATATTTTAACTTGCCATCCCAAGAGACATGCCAACACTAAAGTAAAAGGCTTGGATTTTTCAGGAGGATGGTAGTGAGTACATGATGCTGTAAATTGGACTTGACTTTAATTTTTCTGATTAAGATGAATTCTAGAGAGAAGTCTTGTTAAAGTTACCATATGCTTTGTCTGTCCTGGGATTTTACAGTGTTATGCAAGTGATGTTGTTCAAGAGCAGTGTTTTCCTACAGAAGGAAAAATATCACAGGATCTTAGAAGCAGAATCTTCCTTTTCGCATTCCAAAGTTAACTAATTCCTGCTTTCAATTCCAACTGCACTTTTAAACTTAAAACTACCCTGCAAATAACTGGCATTATCTCTTTTCTTGATTCTTCCCGTTTTGGTGGACAGGATGATCTGTAAAGTAGGTAGTTGCCAACATGGTGTTTGTACCGCCGTAGTTGGTACACTGTGCATTTCTGTCACTCAAAGGTAGCAGAGAAGAAAAAGTAGGACAAGCAGAATAGTTTTCCTTCTCCAATTGTGAAAGCAGTGAGGTTACTTGATTGCACTGTTAAAAATGTTATGTGGAATATTTTAAATACTGTGCTCTTCTGGGTTAAATGGCAATGATGTAGACATTTTATTATATTCTGTTTTACATAAGATATTCTTTCATTTCACTTTCCTTGAGCAAAACGCTATATTTTTTGAAGAGTAAACTGCAGTTTTGAAGTGACCAGTAGAGAATATGAAAAAGAAATTCCTATACTTTTAAAGTAGTTCAATTAGGTCTTACAAATTATTTAGATATCAGCTTTTGAGTATCCCTACATTTGTCAGATTATGTAGCTTAATTTTATTATTATTATTATTATTTTTAAATGTTATTTTAATGAGATTTTACATAGAACTAGTTCACAGCCATCACATTGATAATTAAATATCAATTATTTTTTCAGTTCTCAGTGGTATAGAAAATAGAATCTAAATTAATTTGGTAATAGAGGAAAACTCAGTGAAGTCTTTTAAAAGTAGGAACACGAATTTTTCTGAACTCTTAGGTGTGCATGTGAAATCTTAATTTCTAGAGGGATTTTTATAAAGTGACTGAATCTGCTGACTTGAACAGAAAGCTGCAGATCTGAATACAAATCTGAGTTATAAATGTTTGTGTTACAAGTAAATATTTTTCCTTTAGTAAAAAACATTAATTCAGTCAAATATAGACCAAATTGTATATTTTAAAAATTCTTAATCATTTCCTATAGCAGAATTTATAGTGAAAAAGCTACTAGTATCAAATAAAACTACATATGCTTCATCTCCATTATTAATATTGGAGATGAAGCATGTGTTCACGCCACAGTACTGAGCAAGACAATACAGTATTTTATTGCAGATATAAGCTAATGGATAACATCAGAAATGCAGGAAACGCATCTGTAAAGAATGAATTCAAATATGAGAAATGCATACCACACCTTAATTCCTCTTACGGATACTGGGTATGAATAGGTTTGCCATAGTTTAAATGCATACATGTTTGTGATAACGAAGGGACAGACATTTAGCTGACACTTGTAGTTAGTAGCAAATGCCACAAAATTGCACTTGGGGTGTATGGTGATCAAAAGTATTATTTGTCTATTGAAATGATGATTTATTTTTATTTTTCTAGTCTGAACCAGAGGGTTTTTCTCACTTCCACTTGTACGTCTGTGCTGCCTTCCTTGTCAGGTGGAGGAAAGAGATCCTGGAAGAGAAAGATTTTCAAGTAAGTGAAGGGGATATGTTTCAAGCACAGGGTGGTATTTATTAAATAACGCTTCCTAGTGTTACTTGGGAATGAGTTTATGACAAAACAGTAGCAGCTGCAGCAAGACTGATGGTGTCTGACTGACTGTTAGAGTTGCTCCAGAACTGTTAGATCTGAAGTGATGGACTATAAGCAGTAGGAGATGTATTTTCTTTGTCCACTCTGGGGAAAAAAAAATGCTGTTTTCACAGAAACAGACTTTGAGAAGATGATTTCAGGAGATGTTGTTACAAGTAAAGCCTTGGTATTTCACAAAACGATTTTCTGAGAAGGTAGCTGTGTTTTTTTTAAATCTTAAATGCGTCACTGGCATTATTTATTTATAATTTCTCATCTGTATATAGAACAGTACATTCTAACAAGGGGCTTTTCATTCTTCCAAAAAAAGCTAAGCGAGCAGTCTTTTAAAATAAGGAGGCTGGTTTTCAGTGGGAAATAAAAGGACTGTAAGAGTAATTATTTCGGGTGTCCCTACATTTCAAAACCTTTTTCCAGCAAAGAGCTTATCAGGAAATTGTTTGTAATTGGATTTGTATATGGTAAATTGGAGAATCATTGCATACCCCTATAGAAATTCAGTTTTATTTGTGAATTGGTGGCAGTTCGCTTTCATAGAAACATTTTATATTGAATTTTACCCTGTGATGCACATGCAATGCCTGAGAGGCTTTAAAGTCCTGTTTACAGGCTGTCTGTGAGCAAACCGCGCTGCAGCGCCGCACCAGTGCTCGCCCGGGGGAAATGGCCCCTTACCAGCTTGTTTTCTCTGCAGCTGACTGAACTCTGTTGCCCTGTACAAATGAACCATTGTGTAAATTTGGGTGTCACTTCAATCTGTTTTATCTTTCTTCATAAAGCAATTTATCCAGAGCGCTTTAACTGTCGTTGCCTATTTTTGCAATAAATAAATGCCTAAGGGCACAACATAACTAATTTATACTGCCTTCTAACACTGTCAGATTTTCTCAATTTATAGTATTTTGTCAAAAACAACCTTAATGTTGGCAGCCATGCCTCTCAACTACGATTGTTCACTGTTAATCCTCCCTATTAAAATTTTCCCGTTGATTTCCTGCAACAATGTTCATAACAGTTTTCCCCTCTCTACCGAAACTACTACAACGTTTAAGTCATTATCTCAGGGTATAGTACTATGAAGATTTGATTCACTTACATATGTTCAGATTTGTTTACTTATTTAATAATTATTTATTTATGGTTTAATTTCTTCATAGGCTATTCAAACTGGACTATATAAAACATATAAATCAGGAACATGCTGGAACACATTTATCAGACTGCTTTAGATTGCTTAGCATATAGAAATGCATTTAGCAATTTTGAGGTTCTGTAGACTAGTGGTAGTTTTACCACTACCATGTGTTATCACTAAAAGGCTTGGCCTTCTTTATTGTGTAACATGACCTTTTAAAATGACTGTAATAAAGTGTTATCAATTTTCCAAATTATACTTCTCTCCCACAGGCAAGAATAAAATCCATTATTCTTCCGCTTTGTTAATAATAGCTGTAGACAGTTGCCTAGTCTTCAAAGTAGTAGCTCAAGTAATAGGCATTTAAACTACCTTGGAAAATTGGGAGACTCAGTGTGTGCTGTTGAAGTGCTCTGATTGCACTGAATACACATTATTTTGAAGTCATAGTAATAGTACATTTTGTACTGAAATTTTGTGTTCTGTAGACTACATCAAGAATCATCAAAACGTGCATTCAGTCGCTTCTCTTGCACATATTGTGCTTTGTTTTTCTGCATATGACATAGATGAGGCAAGTCGCTCCTAACTGGCAGTTGGAGGGTCTGGTTCTTTAGTACTAGCTGTGAAAACTCAGGCTTTTCTCTTACGTGCCTCTTTGAACAGAATTAAAAATCTCACAGGATTTTTAAGGCAGAATAACCTTTCTCGTAAGGCAGAGTAACCTTTCTAGTGAGCTTTGATCCCTTTTTGAAATTTGCTATGTAATGCAATGAGCTATGCCTTGCAATGCTATGTAATGAGGGCAAAAATTATTAAATGCAATTTTAGAATTTCCCGGGGTCACTTCTTGATAGCAGTGAAACTCTACTGATATCGTTTCAGATAGACATTTTAAATATTTTATGCCTATGTATAACATGAAGGTTAATTTTGCTGAGAAGAATGATAGTGTTTTAGGTAGAGGTTGTTATTCTCTCATGGTTTTCACCTTGAGAGAGAGTCCACTTTACCCACATAGGATGCTGCACAAATCCAAGTACAGAAAGCTAGTTTGGGCAGCTCTGTAGCTCTATTCATGCTTCAGATCATCAGTTTTTGCTTCACACGCTGGGGGACAGAGAACTCAATGAGTAGACAGTAAATAGAAGACCTTTTAATCCTGGCTCAGTTTTCCCTTTTTAATCAAAGTGATGTTTTATAGGATCAAATGGATTTTTCTTGGCTTATATTTCTGTTGATGGTTCTGTGTTAATTCATGGGTTCCATACTACTGTCAGATTGAAAAAAAAGGTAGTAAGTTTAATATAGGTAAAAATAAAATGTTGTGGGGTTTTTTAATATGATAAAGTATGACTTGTGATATTAATGCAAAATGTGAAATTCATTTAATTTCTGTCTAAGCTTAAGTAATTAAAGATGCAAGTGATGAAGAGCTTTCTATTCATCAGCATGTCTTAAACTTTGACTTATTGTTATTAATTTTCCTAACTATAGCCATAATTCTAAATTTCTCCTGAATTCTTGGGAGATGTGAATGGTTGATGTTGTTCAGTAGTAAAATATTCAAACATGTTTTAGAATTAAAATACCAACGGAAAATGTGTGAGTTAATGGTGTTGCGTACCGGATATCTGAAAGATTTGCAAAGAAACAGGACTTCAGGGACTAGATTCAGCTGTGAAACAGAATATAAGTTAATATTAATGTTGGCCTGATACTGGTTTGACTGCTAGATATTAGAGATTTAGTGTAAATTTTCAGTTTAAGTTAGTTACCACTTTGACGTAGCTGAGCTATAAAAATATATTCAATATGTTGTGGTAAGGAAGCTGTCTTGCAAATTTTTTTTCTTTTTCATGATTTTAAGATACAGGCTTTTCTGTCTGTCTAACAGACATTTTCACCCATGTGTCATCAACCCACATCTTTATTACTGCAATATCCTTTTCTTTGGCTTTGACAAATGCATTTTTGGTTCATTTATATTCACCCAGACTGCAGTGAAGCTGTAAAGATCATTTTTCAGTCCATCATTTCTTCTTGCTTTGCATCTTCTTTAGTTCCCTTTCTTTTATAGCAGCAAGCAAAACTTAGATGCTTCCTCTTTTGAGGCCTTTAATGGACTAATCCCGACACCTTTCATGTCATCTCATACTCAGTGTTGAGATGCCAGTTTATCAGCCAGTGGTGACAGCCTCATCTCGCACTTGTGCTTGCATCGAAGTGTCTGTGCCAGCTCCCAGGTTGACTGTCTTATTTAAATGGAGCACCTCATGCAGATACTCAGTTGCTTTCTCTCTGAATCTTTATGTAAGTTCTGTTTTTCTGCAATACCCAGAATAGATTTGACAGGTAGGTTTGAGTCTGTTAATAGCACTAAAATTCACATTGACTGATTTTGCGTTGCTTCTTTTTACTTTCCTGTGAATTCGTTGGATCTTGGTTTGTACTTATAAAACAAGAATTTATAGCTATAAAATCTTCAGAGTCATGACTGTCCTTTATTCTGATATATATAATCTTTAAAATAATGATTCTTCAATGATTATTTTATATAAATACTAGTGAGAGAACCATATTGATCTTATGACCAAAATAAATGTGTGCACAATTGTCTGTCCTATTAAAATTCAGGTAAAAGCGCTTAATTTTTTCAAATGTTTCATTATGGTGAAGTATTATGAGGTAATGCTAGTTCAAATCATACAGTGAACCACCATCTTCTTACGTCATATGATTAATAAAATTCTAAGGGAATCAAGGTTGTTATTACTTATGTAAATGTTCATGCCTTTTGAAGTTGTTGTGAGGTTTACTCTTAGATTAAATCTTAGGTTTCATATATATTTTAAGAAGAATGCCTGTTTCAGAGCGTAGTGAAACATTTCACATTACCTACATTTGAATGAAAGTCAGATACAGGGTGACTTTGAAGTGCACCTTTAGCTTAGTGATGGAATGAGCGTTGTCAACAGCTTTTGTTTGTTTTACCTTTCCTTTCCTCTATAATAATTACATAATTAGAATCGGTGCAGGGTTTAAAGGTTCCCTGCTACCTACCACTCTTCCTAAATCTCGGCTCACTTGAATACTTTGTCTCGTCCTCTCACGTAAGAGTAGAGAAGGCCCAGGTTAATATCTTCTGATTTATGGTAAGCATACACTGCTGATATTTTCAAGTCTCATTTAGCACATGACCTTGCCCTTACAGTAATTTTCCTCACATTTATCAGCATTTTTGGTGTGTGAAAGCAGTTGTTACATCCTGTGGTCCTTTCTTCTAGCCTATTAGATTCCAAAGTTCCTGAAGCTTTATGTTATTCCCTGAAACAGAGGAATAATGCTCTATTTTTATGAGCGAACTGTTAGCATCTAAAAATTACTGGCTTGTATTACTTAAAAACAAATGCACCCACCCACCGCCCCCCCCCCCCCAAAAAAAAATAAAAACAAACAACAAACAAACCCACAAAAATACAAACACACACAAAAAGGAACAAAACCCCAAAACAAACAAATAAAACCACAAACAACAAAACACAAAAAACCCACCACACACACATACAACAACAAAAAAAAGAAACAAAAAAATCCCCCCAAACCAAGACCAGATTCTCTTTCTTGCAGAGAATTTCATACCTAAATGAAATCATACTAATATTAAACAAGAAATATGAAATAATCAGAGCAGTTTAAAAATAGAGCTATTGAAAATGCTTGTTTTTCTTCCCTAGAAGTGTCTTTCTACAACATGTAAGTGGTGAGTGTATTGTCTCCTTATTTAATTCTTGGACATGTCTGCCAGTTTTCTTCATTACAGTATTATAGACTTTGTATACATTCACAAAGGGGTCTTTAGCTTGTTTTGTCAGCATTTATTATGGGTGTACTTTTTTATTTAACTTTCCACATGTAGTAATATTTCTATTAGAGTAGATTCTTGTATTTGAGCTAAAATCACTTGAAAGAGTAGGTTTCAAAGAAAGACAAATCTGATTCTATACACCTGTCATAGTGTGTATTTGCAACAGCTACGCAAGTTAAATCGTGCAACTTTGCACCCTAAAAATGAGATTAGTAGGATGTTACAGAGGCAATGGAATAACAAGATGCTTTGAAGACAAATTTAATTCGGAGTGCTGTCTGCACTAAGAGGGTTTAGTTTAAAAAGTTTAATATCAGTAACCTTCCTAGTGATTACTACAGAAAGATGTAATATATCAGAAATATTATTTTATTAATATACCACCTGTTTATGCTCAACTAGAGTAATATGGGTCCCCTTTAATATTTTGTGATCTTGTTCCTAGTTTATGATGTGAGTTTTTAAATAGTTCCTTTTTCCCTGCTCATTGCAGGGGGTTGGACTAGATGACTTTGAAGGTCCCTTCCAACCCAAACCATTCTATGATTCCATGATTCTCCATTAAAGTACAGGACTTCTTACTTTGTATGATACAAGACATAACTAGTAAATATGTTTTAAATTTAGCTTTTTGGTGCATACTGTGGTAGAAATTTAGTTCCTATTGCTACTGAAGTAAAATAAATGTTTCTCAAAAAAAAAGAAAAAGAAAAGTAGTGATTCTGAACAGATCATTCTTCTGAACAGAGGAGGGTTTACCTACCCCTCTTCTCTGTGAGATCTGTGATTAGATGGTTTTGTGGTTCTGGATCCTGCACCATCGCTCTTCCATGTATGGAAACTAAGAATGTCTTTTCTGTGATCGTACCAGAACCTGTAAAGAGTTAAGGACTCTGAATGTGGAAATCTTTCTAACCCTAAAGAGCCTGACTACTAGCACTGCTGTCGTTTTATTCCCTGCTGTGAGCACTTTTGGAAGGCATTCAATATATCGTCTTGTGTTGCAAAAAACTGGAAGCTCTGCTCCTTTAGACTTTGAACATCATAGCCAGCAATCTAAAGAGGTTGTTCCTTAATTTCTGAGTACTGGTAGTGAATGACTGGAAGTTAGGACCGTTAAGTCATTTCTGTTCAGAAGAGCCAACTTACAATAATAACGTTACTGACATCATTTTTGCATGCAAAGACCTTAATCAACAAAGAATGAGGTGACTGGTGAAAGCTGTATCTAAATACAGTTTTATAGAGGAAAAACATCAGGTGTCCATTGATCCTGACTTCAGCTATTACAGTCTCAAATTTAACTGTGCTGCTAACAAGCCTACTCAGTCAACAGCATCTGCGTCTTTTGATTATAATTAATATATTGACTTGGTCTCCACATTTAAGTATATTGCAAATTAAACAGAGAGACATTTTATAATACAGTCTTAGAAATGAAAGTTCTGTCCCATATGAATTATTATCCCAAATTTTTAATACTAAACTAAAATATAATGGATGGAATTGTATACACCTGTAATATCGTGTCCAGATCTGGGCCCCTCAGTTCAAGAAGGACAGGGAACTGCTGGAGAGAGTCCAGGACAAGGCAACAAAGATGATTAAGGGAGTGAAACATCTCCCATATGAGGAAAGGCTGACAGAGCTGGGTCTCTTTAGCTTGGAGGAGACTGAGGGATGACCTCATTAAGGTCTGTGAATATGTAAAAGGTGAGTGTTGCAAGAATGGTGCCAGGCTCTTCTCGGTGACAACCAATGATATGACAAGGGGTGATGGGTTCAAACTGGAACACAAGAGGTTCCACTTAAATTTGAGAAGAAACTTCTTCTCAGTAAGGGTAACAGAGCACTGGAACAGGCTGCCCAGGGGGCTTGTGGGGTCTTCTACTCTGGAGACATTCAAAACCCGCCTGGACACATTCCTGTGTAACCTCATCTGGGTGTTCCTGCTCCAGCAGGGGGACTGGACTAGATGATCTTTCAAGGTCCCTTCCAATCCCTGACATTCTCTGATTCTGTGTGATTCTGTATGTTATCATTTTATTAACTTTGAGAAACCAGTGGTGCTTTCCTTGTACCAGGAGGAGTTGTTGCCCTCTGTCTAGAAAGTTAGTGGAAGATTCTGACCAGTTTCTATAGTACAATCAAAATGCGTTGAGAAGCATGAAAAAAGTAATAAAACTTTTGATACAAACCTTTCTTATCTCTGGAACTTTACTGTGACTGTTTGTGATCATATTACTACTGATGGGACAGTACTTTGGTTTTTCCTTAAAACTTTGTCTGTAAGTGTGCAAAGCTGAGAAATCATAACAAATCAGAACAAGAGCACTTTTGATTAACACTCTATTCGCCTAGCAATGTGCATATTTTTAGACCTAAATTCACCTCTTTTTCTTTCTTTTGCTTGAGTTTATAGACGAAAAGTTCATAGTAATAATACATTACTCATGCCTGACATTTTAAAAATAATATTTAACTTCAGTAGTACGCACAAGCTTTGGATTTTGTATCTGAGTTTGAAATCTACACACCTGGTTTTTTTGCTCTTTGTTCATCTTGCTCCCTCTCCCAGAAGTCACAGTTATTTCTCAAAAATATTTGAAACACTTGTCCATAGTCAAATTGTAAGTTACAGTACTTTGATATTGAATGTGCAGGACCTTGCACTTGGCCTTGTTGAACTCCATGAGATTTGCACAGGCCCACTTCTCAAGCCTGTCAAGGTCCCTCCAGATGACGTCCCTTCCCTCCAGTGTTTCGATCACACCACACGACTTGGTGTCATCGGCAGACTCGCTGAGGGTGCGCTCAGTGCCACTGTCCATGTCTCTGACAAAGATGTTAAACAACCCAAGGAATACCACTCGTTACGGGTCTCCGCTTGGACGTTGAGTTGTTGACTACAGCTCTTTGAGTGCAACCGTCTAGCCAATTCCTTATGCACCAAGTGGTCCATCCATCAGATACATGTCTCTCCAATCTGGAGACAAGGATGATTTATGGAAAAGTGTCAAATGCTTTGCACACGTCATGTAGGAGCCAGTGAAAACGAAGCTTTGCTCTCTCCAAAGTGATTTAGCAAAAATAGGAGTCCTTGGGTGGTAGATATAACTGTTTATGGAAACAGGTAAATACATAGTGACTGCAACCATGACTTACCTTGTGATATCTGTCTAGTTTTTAATAGACCCATCTTCTACTCTAGAGAATATTGTTTTTAAAAACATGCATTTATACTGAAATAGGATTGACAAAACAGAAACTTTCAAAATCCCTGCTGAAGGAGATTAGGTCTACAGGGCAAGGATGCTAGTTATATCAGTAGGACTTCTCTTGAGAATGCAGCATGAGAAGTAAAAAGGTGAAACCTTGATGATAAGAAACAGGACAGGGTTCTTCAGGTTTTTATATGAAGTAGAATAAATGTTTTCTTATATTTTTAAATTTTTTTTTATAGTATTTGTATCTGCATTGTTTATTATGAGCATAGATATTTAGAAACTTTCTCTTCATTTTTTACCTTAATCTATTTAAAGTGTAATTGCAAGTCATATGACTGTTACCAAGTCATTTAGTACTCAGCAGTTTGGCAAATCTGAAAATCAAGGTACTGTGACATAACAAGTGCCTCTTTCCCCAGCACGTTAGTTGAGAACGTCTAGAAGGGAACAAGGCGCATCACTGTAAAAGCTGTAGTGGGCACTTCTAGAGGAAATGTGTAAGAGGTAGGAGGATGCAAAGGATTGGTTTTTGGTGACTGACAGCCGCCTTTTCTTGCAAGTAGGTAGGAAGTGTGCCTGAAGAGCAAGGGTCTTAAGAAATCTTATGTTACTCATCAGAGCAGTGTAGAGACATATTTTGATTCCACTGTTTTTCTTCATTTGCTATATTAGACTGTTACATTTTTATTACTAATAGCTAAGTTTAAAACTGTGTATAACATGCTAATGCCTCTCTGAGATGATGCAATAATTTGTAAAGATTTCAGTGTAACTAATATGTGAATATACAGGGAAGTAAATAATTTGTACTTGAGTGTAGAACACTTCTACATTTGCTTACTATTAAAATAAATCTTAAGAAGAGATACAGTAATTTATAATCCTGAATACTCTGTTTTTTCTCCATGTAAATGTTCATGCCTTTTGAAAAATTTCATTTAGACAGTGTTTTTCTCCAGTTAGTTCCAAATTAAGTTACTTCTAGAATAGTTTGCTTTTGTGATAGCCAGGGAATATGTTGCAATTGTAGAGGCATCAAATTAAAAAGTTTGAATGTGAGCACTGAATGTGCAGTTTCGTACTAGGATTTCATGTGCAATATACTGTAACTCATTAACTTCTACTCTTTTCATGCAGAGCAAAATCTTTGATAACAGATGTAGTGGAAGTAACAGCTGATGTTGTAACACCACGTATTGGTAGGACTGAGTTGTAACTACTGTTTTTCTGTGTTCTTCAGAAGAACAAGGCAACTATGACACAATTAGCAGGCATTTGTATTTGCTAAATCAATATGCGATATTAGCTAATATTTATTTTCCCTATTTTTCAAATATTAATCTGTTAAGTAACAAAAGAAAGATGTTAACTAGATCCATAGTTCAGTACAAATATTATATGTAGATGTGATTCATGTTACGGAGATCAGTTAGATTGAAAATGGGTTATGTTATGTAGTTAGGCTTAAGGTTTAATGAAATAAAGCCAATCCTGTAAGCCAGGTCTAAATTAGAAATTAAGTCACTTTAAATTACGTTTGTAGTCAGTGGAACGACTTGAGTGTGAATCAGTCACTTCTGATGTCACCCTACCCACTGCAAATATTTATTTCACCTCTATTAATTACAAAGGATCATGGCACTGGCAGATATTAGAATTAATCTATTAAATACCTACATTTAGTGGTCTGAATATTGAAGATTCCATGAAGGCTTCCTTGAAGATTTGAATATCTCTTCACAAACCCAAATACCATTCCCTGTACTGTTACCAGAGACCTGGTCAGCCAGGAGGAGGCAGGGAAGCTCTGAACATCCAGGAGCAAAGCCAGTGGGGACTGCTGAATGGAGGGAGAGGGACATTGAACAGAATTCCACTTGTAAAAATGCTGTTGTATGGAGAAGAACTGTGGAGCACAGTGTTTATACAGCTCGTATTGCTTGAAAAATACCTTTAAATTCCGAATGTTTTCATGGGAAGGAGAAGGCGTGTGTTTCTGTAGCATACGTCCCTTCTTGAAGGCTGAGTTACTTGGCTATGGGAGAGTCCCGAGCTCTCCAGCTTTGTGTGCAGCTCTGTTTTTTCATTATTATTGTTTAAGTTTAAGGAATTTAGTATTATAGCTTTGAATACAATATGGTTTCGATGGAAGACACATCCATGTGGTAGTAATAGGAAGATGATTTTCAAATGTACAAACAATAAGATACCTAGTTTCTACTTCTGAACATGTTAAATTTTAACTCTTGTTTAGTAATGAAATTTTTCCCTTTACTGTAACTGAGGGAACCTAGAGTGCATTTTTGTTCTATTTATAGTTATTCTGTTAAATCTTACTATGCGTTCTGCATACTCTTGCCAATAACTGATTTAATGTATTTTATTGAATTGTTTTAAACCTTACCATTACTACCAGTTTTGTATAGTGACTAATTAAGAGAGCAACCTAAAAAGAATATTACCAACAAATCACTTGGTCCCTGACTATCCACCATAATAGTCTGTTCAGAATCAGAGTTTCTTGAAGAAAAAAACAGACAGCATGGAGAGTTACCTGAATATAGAACTTTAGAGATCATTCCAGTAACAATGGCATAGTATAATTTCTTTCTCGCACTCTGTGTACCACAAAAACTGTAGGATCCTAACACTTTAATCTTGTAAAGCTGACTACATAGTATTGCATATCTGCAGAGTTTCTACCAAAAATCTTTAATTCATTATGCTCCCTGAAAATTGCGTATTTTGAATGTGATTAGATTGATCTCATTAACCTTACAGTGCCATTGGTCAGCTTTTCCTATTTGCCCCAGGAATTAATTCTCAATTTTTTAATGGAAATTGCTTAGTGAAATTCATGCTAAGTGAAGTACTTTTTTTCTCTATTGTTTTCATTAATGTTATTTTAATTGCAGGAAAATGTTTAATGTGGCTTTATGTCCCTTACTTGATTGTTTTTGTTGAAGGTTGTCCTTGCAGAATGAACTGACACCCAATAAACAGGCCCAGATGTAGCAAAAAAAAATGAATAAAAAATGCAACTTTTGGAGTGAATGAGACTGACCTGGACTGAATGTGGTGTAATTGTTGTTTTAAAGGAGGTATCTTTATGAACAGTGTTATAGAAAACTAGTTATTGGGTCCATATATTCTGATGAGTTCCTAAAGCATTCACGCATAAGATATTTAATGATAAATAACAACATTTTCCTGAAATGAAGAGCAGTGCTTGGATTTTTTTTTTTCCAAGTCTATATGTTCCGAAAGTCTAGAAGGGTCAAAATGGTAGTGGTTAACTGATGCTGGATTTTGTAGCATATTGTGCTGCTCTTGGTGTAAACTACAAACCAGAAATGATCCAAGTGTCACTTACTGGACTTATGGCAACCGAATAAAGCGACTTCTTCAATCGCTTTACCAGTATTTAATAGAAACTCTCTAAGTTTCTCTCTTGGTCACTATATCTAATTTTAATCTATGCTTCTCAATAAAAGACTCAGAAGATATTACAACAAGTAAGATGAAATTCTATAATGGTTATTTTACAACAGTGTAGCAGACGTTGCAAGTAACTTATTGTCATCCATCTAACTGAGATCAGAAAATAATTTCACAGTGCTGTTTCTATTATAGGTTACATGTTTTATTATTTTAGTCTGTGTGTGTGTGTTGGCTTTTTTTATACAGAACTGTAGATGTTGCAGCTGATAACATCCCTATGTATTTTATGTTACTCCACATCATTGAGATATTACACAGGGTGATGATAGTTTTCTTTTTTTTAAAGACAACAACAAACTAAAAGTTCTTTCCAAGATACAGGGGATCTGCAGTTTTGTTATGTTTATCTACAGAACATACAGGGTGAAATGCCTTAGCAAATCTGTAGTGTTCAGAGAAACACATATAATAAATGCTTCTAAGTGTGCGAACAGCACAATGAATCCAAATTCATGAAAATATTATATTGTCCTAGAATTTGTAAATCAGTAGCTTAATCAAAATCAAGTTGGTAAGAAACTTCCCCCCCACCCCCCAACTCTTTAAGAAATAATCAAAGACAGGGCGGGAAAAACCTGTTCAATGTCAGAGGGGTCTTGACAGTCTCTAACAAAACTGATCATTGTGTCAATAAGTTTGTTTAAATCACTTTTGCTGAACTTTAAAAATTGCTTCATGCAGTTTTGTAATTACATATAAGTGAGAAGCTGGAATGGTTAAGTAGTTCTGATAGCATCTGAAAATGACATTGGATGTCAGAATTGAAATAGAATTCTATTTCATTATTCTAGAAAAAAAGAATGAGATTAAAGGGATATACATAAAATACAATGGGCATGAATAATATAATTTGTCTAATAAGCCTTTGAGAAAGATGTAAGGATAAGGACTGATTTTTCTTCACTTATCCATAAAGTAGTTCCTTGATAGCTGTTTAGGTCTTTGGATGGCTTTAAGTGAACCAGAGTCGTAATTCAGTTTTGACTTCAGTTGAGCTATTTGACAAATTCAGCTCACCATTTTTTTGTAAATGCAACTGTTGAAGAGTTAAATTGCACACAGAGAGAAAAATGCATAGTCTTTTGAGTACTTTGAGTAGAGCCTCAGGGACCCGGAGCCATGCTGCTGTTACATAAATACAGTCATACTTCTTTTCAAACTATATTCACTTGGGCACATTAAGAACCAATATAAGTTCAATAAATAGACTTCAAAACCAAAAATGTTTTCAAATATGTAGAGCAATTCAAGTATAATTTGCAGAGCATTTTTACCAAAATGTGAAGGTTTTACTCTCTCTGTTTTATAGTTGAAACTAATACATATCATTGTTAATATCACATAATAAGATCCTGGCAGAAAATGGGATAAAAAGCTGAGCTGAGGTTCTTACATCCATATTCTGGTACCATCCCTGCTTTTAAAAAGGGGTGTTTCATTCTGGGTGTGCTGCTGTTAACTGATCTTAAGGAGGAACAGAAAATTAAATTGCAACCAGAAGTTTTAGGACTGGCACAACCAAAACCCAACCAAAAACCTTCAAAGCAGAAAAGGCCACCTATGCTATGTTACGTAAAATCAAACTAACAAACTGTGCTTTTTAATGTATTCATCTGTATACCTTCCAAATACAATTTGTGCATTGAAACAGCACATAATATGGAAATTTCCATGACATTTGAATTATCACTTTTTAACAGAACAGTACACTTCTTGGAACTGGAGGGGATTTTTGATTCTTGCAAATTACATTGGATGTTCTTAGCAGTCCAGATTTCATTTTGGCTACATTACAATCATGCTGTATCTTAAGTGGTTTCATCAAATTATGTATTTTCTCGGAGTAAACATTGAGTTTGTCTAAATTGCAGAATTATCCTATTTTGTCTTCAGTAAAGTTGCCTGTCTTAACAATTTGAGCCTTAGGAAAAAAATATCTACATAATAGAGGACAGTTACTGTAGAAAAGCAATGCCAGACTATCAGTGCGTCAACAAATTATACTGAAACTAATTCAGCTAAAAGTGATGTGATGAATACCAATGGAATTGAGAAAGTTGACCAAGAGTAAATGACTAATGCTGGAAACATGAAATCGGAAGGTGTTTTAACGTTTATTTTGTAATGACCATTTCTACAGACTTAATGCGGAGAGACTTAGACACAGAATAAATATAGATGTAACTTAAAGAAAAATGTCATGATCTAAAAATATGCTAACTAATTTAATGGATATCACAAATATAAACAGATTGGAAAATATCCCAGTTTATTCTACAGCAACTAAAGTCTAGATATTCAGTAACTAAAATTATACTCTCTAATGAAATGACTGAACTTATTTGAAGATTTGATCAAAATTAGAAATTCAAATACAGAGTTTTTGATGGGAGAATTCTGAAAGTGATCAATGCACACTATTATTTAGTGGTTGGAAAAAAGATCAACCTGAAAGTGCAATCTGAGCTCTTAATTCTTATTCTAATTCGGGAAATTTTTGTTTGCAACCTCTAAGTTTTAATTCTGTTTTGAGAGGTGACCACATACTAATGACATCTTTTTATTCAGATGATTATTTATATTCAATCATTATTTTAATGGAAGAAGATTAAAAGTTCATCTCTCTAACTCAAAATACGTAGGAACTCAGTTCTGTGCTTTCTTATTACTGATGTCACTTAATCCATTAAAAACCTGTTATAAAGGATGAGGGATTCCAAAGACATTAGTAGGATTGTACACGGAACACGTGTCTTCCATCTCTTAATTAGCTTGTATCTGTGATATCTGAATTGCAAGAACAGGTTTAAAAATCACACCTGTAGCGTTGGGGCTTCCTTTCTTTGGCTATTTTTTAATCTGCTGTTTGTTACTAATTTGCTCATGCTGTGAGTTTCAAAGAGCTTCCTGCCAGCTAACTGCCCGGTCCTTTAACTGAAATGATAAAGCTTAGAGCAAAAATAAGATTTACATTACTTGCATGATTTTCACACATATCTACCTAAAAGATGATGTCTCAGTCTGTTTTGTATAAAAGCAGTGGAACTATGATAAAGTATTCCAGATTACTGCTACTGTATATTGGTAATATTTCTGGAAGCTAATACTAAATTTTATACTAATTTTTCATAGGGTGTGGTAAGAGCATTTTTACCCCAGATGGAGGGCAGGGACATGGAAGATGGGGGAGTGTAATTGTTAAAATAATTGAAAGAGCAGCTGCAGTTAGAAGAGAAGCTAAGACTAGCAGTCACTAGGTCCAGACTGTGGATGGGTCACGTTTGTAACTGATGCTCTGATGAGCTTTAATGCATCATCTTTCTTGGCCCATTCACTGTGAATTAAAAGCATAGTCATACTCAAGGATTTTGATGCTTTGCTGGAAGTCAAATTTGCGTACTATATTAAAACACACCCTTTTAAAAATGTTTTACACTTTTAACAATTCTTTTTGTCTTTCAAGTTATTTGATATATCATCAATGTCTTATGTAGATGGCATCTCTGACTGTCCAATCAGGTATTAAAATCTAGAGGCTTCAAAGTTTTACCTTTTCAGGTAAAATCTTGTCAGTAGTCCAGAGGCTGACATTATAGAAGGGAAAAGTTAATTATCTTTTCCTGCTGTTCGGGTTCCTAGCTATCTTTTTCAAATCATTTAATTATAGTTGCTAAATACAGTTGCTGAAGAAGCACTGTAAGAAGCACTAGAAAAGTCCAAACCAAAGAATTCCTGAAGCTATAAAGAACACAGCTGAAGACAGACTCTTTGGTTCAAAGAAAAATAAGAGCTCTGTTATAGCCTCAGCTTAACTGTTGTCCTCAGGTCATTAACAGCTAAATCTTTCATTTGGCAAAACATACCTATTCTATGTGACTGTATCTGAAACTTGTAGTTCTTCTTTATCACTAGAATTAATTTCACCTGATGTATAGACTTTATATATTTTAATGCAGGCAAGCAAGTGTTGTTTCTTCTTGACATGTAGTTCATCATCTGCTCTGCCTTTGACCGTAATGAAGTCTCCTGTCTAAAGTGGTGTGATTGCAGCACAGTCAGCAGTGGACTGTTGTGGCTTTCCAAATCTGTACTGCGACTTTGCTATCTCAACAGAATGTTAGAAAGTACACGAGGCGGCATTATGGTTGGAGTGGTTCCAGTCAGTGTAAGCTGGGGCTGCGAGGTTCCTGTCTCCTCTGATTTCAGTCTGGCTCAGCATCCTGTCATTCCCTTGTGGCAGCGTGATCACTTACCTATAAGTGATACTGTGTAAGTCATGATTGTGAAACTCTAATGAAATAATTTGACATTTTCTCACCTTTTTTGTATTTTTATTACTTTTCAGAATGAAATTCACTCCAGTTAAAATTATTTTGGACATTTTTAGCTGTTTGGATTGTATTAGATATTTGGTTTTGCTTCCATGAAGATTTTGAATACCAGAATACTTTTTGCTAATGTATCTACCACTTACAGCTTAGCACAAATCTTCTTAGTGACGTATTTGTTCTCTTCATGGGTTGGCATCAATGTACACTTGAGAGTATTATCCAAAGGCTTTTCCTCATTTTCAGGAAGACTATAAATAGGGAAACTACAAGGTATGAGAGGATAATACTGTCAAGAGACTGCAGTTTTTTAGTGACCGCAATGTGTCCAGCTAACAATAATAATAATACTAGGTATTAATATTGTCTGCAAATATAGCTTTATCTTTAGTCTCCTTTACAGATTTTTTAGTGGAAAGCTTGTAACATGTAAATTCTTCCTGTCTCTGTGACATTTTTACTTATCTCTCTCAGAAGACTCTGGTGGAAGAAAATGTTACTGTTATGATAATGAAGATAATAAAGAGATAGTTTTAATTATAAATATTAAATATTTTTATCAGCTTTACTTAGCCAGTATTTTTCTAATAATTATTATTTATCTAGTTACATATCTAGTTTTCTTACTATCTGTTAAGAACATATGGAACTCTTTCTTTTTTGTGGTGTCATTCCTAAGAGCTTCATTTCTACCTTTATTCCTGAAAACTGAATCTACATTAGAGCCCAGACAGCGAAACTAGATTTTATTCTTTGGTGATATTGTGTATTTGGTTGATAGATGTATATACATAAGATAATGATTTCATACTGGGATTGTTTGGTTGGTTGGGGTTTTTTTCCACTTTTAGATAGTATTTAACAGTATCAACGACAATGTAATATGACATCTGACCAGGGGGACTAAAAATAGTTATTATGTTCAAGAGAAGTTTTTTCTAGTGAGCTGCTGTGGGAATCAGTAATTGGCATGATGCTTTTCAGCATTTCCACTAGGAAAACAGCAGATAATAAAGCTCAGTGGATGACACAGATTCACCATTCTGACAGAATGAGGAGAACAGAGCAGTTACATAAACCAGTCTTGAATCTCTTGTTCAGTTGGCCTCTTCAGGCAAGCTGTGTTGTGATATAGTCAAATGAAAAATTTTTGCAAATACAGGGCAAGCAGAATAGGTGACATCTTTGGAGTGAGAGTCTGTATCCTGGGATGTGTGACTTCTGAAGAGTTCCTGGGGGCATCGCTGACAGATACCTCAAAATGAGCTCCCAGAATAACGCTGTGGCACATGGGGATAATTGGATCCTAAAATTAATGAACGTAAGAGCTTGCTTTACCTTTTGTTGGTGTTCTTAGTAATATTGCATCCAATTCTGATGTCTGAAGTCAAAGACATAGAGAGGGCTCAGAGAGGATGATTGAAGTGCTCCAAATATCTAATTTGTCAAAAACGAAACCAACGGGTGAATTTGATTAATGCATGAGAAATTTGATAGGAAAAAATCCTAAGTCACTAATAAAATACATAATGAATTCCCACAGCTCTTACGGATTTCAAATAGATGGTTTTTTCCTGAAAGAAAAAAAAAAAGGTTTAGGTTTAGTTCCTGTTATCTACACAAGAGGTCAGACCACGATAAGTAATGATCTTTCCTGACTTTCACATCCATGACTCCAGGAATGAGCTCAAAAGATCTGTTGTGGATCTGATAATTCATACTCCCACTGCCATATATGGTTGCTCTATCATGTATAGAAACAGAAAACATCTGACGTTCTCACAGTTGTTGAAACAATTGGAGAATGGATTTGCCTTAAAATACAATTTTGAAATGGCAGTCCTCAGTTCTAAAAGAAGTATAATGATTTTGTCTTCACACAATCACCTCTAAGATGTTTAGATATTTCGTAATTTTTAGTTATCCTTACTAAGAAGCACAGAGTGTTAGAACCACATTGCCATTGTAAAATATGTCTGTAATTGTGCATCACTGTAAAGCACTATTTTGTTTGTAAAGACTTCAGCAGTTGTTGAGTAATCACTGCTTTGCTTTTTTTTGTTTGGTTCTTTTTGGTTTCTGTCATTGTGTCAAGTAGCATAATTGAACTCTAGAAACAAGTTCGTATTGTTCTGGCAGTAAATTGTGTCCTTTGTTATCTCCTTATCTTGGAAGCCTATATGAAGTAAGAGAAAATATATGTATGTTTTTTGTTCAGAGCTGTATAGCTCTAGAGATGCTGAGACCAAACTCCATACAGGTCCAGCAAGGCGTTTTGTAAGCTGGGAGGAACACTCTGCAAAATCCAGGTCCCCTCTCATCTGAACATGTTGGCAAGAGTTGAATTCGATCAGGCTCCTGCTAAAGTAAGGGCAGGATGTGATGCGGGCTGTCTGTAATCTGGAGAGATTTCATATAAGCCTTGCTTTATCGCTTGTATTTTACAGAGATGGTGTTACTATCCAAGTTTTAAATCAGATCTTCCACACACTGAAAATCTGATTTTGTTGTCCCTTAAGGTTCCAGAAAAAGCGCTTTCTGATTACTATAAGGTGTTTTTCTCACATCAACCAATGTTTTTATTTATTTTCAGTAAATACCACAAAGGGATCTCTGTGTTTTCTCCATTTCAATGTATGAAAGATATTCTTGAACTGAGAAAAAGCTCTTGTTCTTCCTGAGCAATTTAAGTGACCTGCTAAACTAAATGCACTGGCAGGGCTTCCATTTAGTTAGTAATTCACAGCTGTCACTGGAGACATCTCTCTACAAAGAAAACTGTTTTCTTTCCATGTTTATTTCTTCAGCAGAAACTGCTGCATAACAATGTCAATTACTTGCCTTATCAGTGTGTAACCCTAGAGAAGACTAAAATCACAGGAGCCTGTACACTTGACTACCAAACTCAATCAAAACTACTGATGAGATAACAAAGAGAAACTAAAAGCTTTTGAAGTATGAGCTGAATAATAGAATGAAGTGACATGTCCCTTTCTTTGAGACGAGAAGATGGAGGAGGATTAATTTTCTTTCAGTCTTCTGTTCTCTCCTATGATTTCCTAAATGCTGGTGCATGTAGATTTAACTGTCTTCCAATGAAATTGTCTCATTGAAACCGCGAGACAGTAAAAATAACAAGAGTTTAAATGCCCATTGTTTTGTCATCTACTTGTAAACAAATCGGATTTAAAGTTCTTCCAGAAATGCCATTATAGCAGATTTACTATTGCCTCATAGCCTCCAAGCTGGCTCTTTCAGATGCCATAAAGAGCAAGATCTTTACACATGATAACTCATTTTCTTTCTCTAGTGTTTTTTGCATTAGACATCCCTTTGAAAATATAGTACAAGCTCCCATTTATCCCATCCTAATTTGTTTTCTGCACAGTAGCATTTGCTTGCTGTGAGCTGTGTGAATAGCCATGGTTGCATCCAGTCCTCAGGATTCACCAAAGCTTGGTGTTAATTTTTATTTAATCACAATTCTTATACATGTGCTTAGTTTCAGGTGCTGATATGCATAGGGCAACAGGTTAAACAGAGACATCTGAAATCCTTAATAGCGGTTGTTCTCTACCACATCCTCTCTTAAAGATTGCCACTCCAAGAAGAAGTGACAGAGTGTTGCATGGAGCTGCCTCTGAATTGCCAGCTCGCAGGGAAACCCATTCTAGAGCACTGAAATTGCCACCAGTAATTTACCCCTGAAAGTTATATTTCATGTAGCTGATATCTTTACTCTCTTTGTGAAAAAAGCAGCACATCTTCCAGGCTGTGCTATCATTTGCTCTCTTGGAGATCGGTGTGATTAACACAGGAGTTCCTCCTCTCATCCTCCTGCTAAGGAACAGATGAGAGATGTAGTTACTGTGGGCAAACCAGCTCATCAAATGCTTGTACTATACCACATAATGCGCCTCTAAAGTATTTTTCCATTAGAAATGTTATTACAGTCTTGGTCCAACCCTTAAACACCTTTTGATCATGTTCATTTATTTAAACAAAGTGGATTTTTATTCATAAGGTATGGTTTTATAAAAGAATGTTGTCAAAAGCCCAGTTCTCCGAAGAAAATCAATTTGGTTATAATGTTCCTCAAAACCTATTTGGTTTATGTGTGGCTTTGAGTCTTTAGATAAACGCTTCAGATTTTTTTTTAGGCTTTTCTCTGAATCTGGGAAGGCTACAAGGCTACAGACCATTTCTTAATGTAATTTTTGTTTTTATGAAACCACAAGGGTATAAGAACCCTACACCTGGAAGAAATACTGCAAGCTGTTATTAATATTTAGTTTACATAATACTAGTGTCTGTCACATGCTAAATTAGTATGATGGGAAACAGTATTTCTCCATATTGATTGTCCATGTTTTTTTAAGATTTGTCTTTACATAATGGAAAATTGAGGATTTCGACTTACTTGATCTTTGATGACCAGCCTGGAGCTGCTTTCAGAGTGCGCCTCTGCCAAACCCTTCTGTTGAGGGGGCGCTGCTTTCAACAGGCAGATTTTTGTGAGGTTTTGGAGTGTAAACTTGATTAATCATTTCCTTACATGTATGGACTAGAATTACCAAGAAGGGGGACTCATGGCCTAAGCATTTTCAGGACTTTAATCTTGGAAATCTTAAAAATCAGCAGTTGGATAAGATTAACCCAGCCCATCGTCACCCGCTGTGCTGGGAAAACCATTCTGTTTTTCTCTCACGTTTGTGTCTGGAGGCTGTTCTTTTGTAGATAAGCAAAGAATAAATCCTGCAGTTAGCTGCTGGTTTGCAAACTCGTATTTTCCACAAAAGCTGAGGAATTAATTTTCTTATATAGAAATTCGATCTCAAATTCTGGTTGGCCAAAGCCGAAGTTATAGATTTCTATTTTAATGAGTGTAGTGATATGTAAGAATAACATGGAAAAATTATATAAGTAAAATGTGTTAGTATTTTAATTGTCTCAGAATCCGAGGCCTTGGGATATTTATAGGTAGCTTAGGGCTTTTGTGTGCTCCATTTAGAATTAATGTTTTTCCATGATCCTGGTAATAAACTTTGTCTATATTCTTTTGAAAAATTGCATATCTCTGGGATTTGCATGAGAATTATGTGTTTGTTTTTTATGTAATCTCTTCAGAATTATGTATAATAACAACATCAGTAGACTGAGAAATTAAGAACTTGCCCTAGCAGGGAGTATATAAAAAATGTGGCTTATTTAACCTCATAAAACAAAGCTTGAGAGAGAGTACGATCATCTTAGGGAATGCATTTGGATCACTTTGTAATAAGGGTAGAGATTTAAATCATAGTGTAATTTTGGCAAAAGACCAAAAGGATATAAATTGTTCCATTTTGATTTATAAATCATTAGATAAAGTGAAGCACCTTCTATGTAAAATATTAGGGCAGTATATATTTTTTGACAAAGCTTGATAAATTTATGTGAGTTATTGTGTGATATAGGAAGATGAATCCTGGCTTGGGATTCTTGTTGTCCCCAAACAGAGGTTGAAAGATGTCTTGAGGACAGTTGTTAATCGTGATTCTTGTATAGTATTTATACTGGTTTAGAATATTT
Organism: Nesoenas mayeri; assembly: GCF_963082525.1. Classification (NCBI taxonomy): domain Eukaryota; kingdom Metazoa; phylum Chordata; class Aves; order Columbiformes; family Columbidae; genus Nesoenas; species Nesoenas mayeri. The sequence goes on from NC_137541.1 coordinate 17,669,442, forward strand.
TTATTCTTTAGCTTATAATATGCAATTGAATGATATTGTGTTAATTTGAATTAATGCTTCAGTCTTTCTGTGAAAGCACTTCTGGCATCGCCAACTGATGCATCCTTTCCTCTGAGAGGTACGAAGGAAATGCATTTTCATATATTTCTCTCCTAAGACATCCAGGACATCTATGGGGAATGTTTTTGTTTTTGTACACTGAGAGAGCATGTGTAGCTTGGATGATCCCTGGCTTGTGCTCTTATGCCTGCGTGCTTTACTCACCAAGGGAGCTTAAATGATTTCCTGATGTGAGCAGTGGTATTCTCCTCCGAGCTGAGGGGGTTTTGCATTAGTTGTTATTGGGTTTGTGAGGCTTCCTCAGTTAATTTGGAAATCTTCAGTTATCAGATTCCTCACCAATGTAGAGACAGAACTTTGGGCAGGTTCTTTATCTGTCCTTTCCTTTAACTGTGATATCTTCATGAAAGTTGTATTATCTGTATCTGTATCTGTATTAATGTCCTTAAGGTGGAGACTCCCAGATGTTTCACGAATTTTGACATGGCAAGTGTGAAACTATTATTTATTATTCAGAACAAAACACCTGTATATGACTTCAGGTGGTGTGGGTGATTGAACAACATAATGGAAATGGCCTCTGTCAGTCCTATATCCCTACAATACTGACAATATTCCATTTGAACTATGTTTAGGAGGTGTTTTTTAGTTCTAAAAAGATACTTGTTTAAGTAACCTCATTACAACATATTTATTGGATATGAAAATTGTATATCACAGACAGTACTACTTAAGTTATATATGCAAGCAATTTTGCATCAGTAATCCTTAATACATATTTTCTCTTAGAATAAGATGAGATTTTACTCAGAGAAACTTAGTGTGAAATACCTTTTTGTCAAAATTTACTAGGTGCTTTAAGTCAGTTCATTGTATTTAATTGGTATTTTATTATTTTCTTTCATTTTCTTTGAGCTTTTAGCTATTTATACTACAGTGTTAAAACTTAGAAGACTTTGCAGAGAGGGGAATACGTGTGAATTTGGAACTGTGCATGCAAACTGTTCCACTTAAAATGCATTGCCAAGTTATGGTCAGGAAAACCAAACCAAGAAGAGTGGGTAGCATGGAGAGGCAGAATTGTAAATCTTCTGTTGGAATATGGTGAACAAATATTTTGATCTTCCTTGACTCAGAAAAAAACTAAAAAAAGTCATAACTTACTCATTGGCAGTTTGTTTCAGAAATGAAATTCTGCAGTAATTGCTGCAGTCTTGATTGATACAGCAGGTCCTACGTTTGCTTGAAGTTTGGGGTTTGTTTTGTTTTTAACTCCTTTTTGTTTTTGTTTTACTCCTTTTGTTTTTGTTTTACTCCTTATACCACAGATATTTGCACCTCTTTATTTGCTGCTTTTGCATGGAGCTAGTGACAAATTATATGCTTGGGCACTTTATTTACTTGATTTATATTTTGGTACACAAGAAGTACATTTATCTTGAAATATCAGCAATATAGCAATATTTTGTAAAACAGTATGTCAAAAAGTATAATCAGAGTGGTTCAGAGCCATTCTGCTCTGTGCATTAGCAATTGGAACACTGAGAAATCTTCCTGGGTGTTTCCTGGGATGTTCAGTTTTCATATGAAATTTTTAAAATGAAAGTTCTGTCTTCTCTTGCTTAAAAGGAAGAACCCGAGACTGTATTTGTTTGTATGATTTAAGTACAAATTTACATCAGTAAGATGAGTAAGATGACTTTACATGATTAAGATAACTTCCTCTTCTGAATATTCTGTATTAGTACCTGAACTACTTCTATTTCGTACGCATTTAATTTTGAGGCACTTCAAATTAAAAAGGTATTACAGAAATACAATGTTTGTTTATGGAGCTGAACATCTTTTAGGGTCAGTTGCAATGCTTGCTTTGTTTTAATGTCTATGTCCTTAACCTTGTCTTATAAACTTGTAGATAATAACATGTAGATGGAAAGATGCTTTAATAAAAAGATCTAACGTGCATATTTGTTTCCTGTTTCAAGATTTAAGGATGGTAATTATCTGTGGGGTTTTTTGTTTTCATTTGAGAACAAGGACCTACAATATCAGCTGTGATCCTTTAATGTACTTTTTTGCCATATTAATATATATATTTTCATACCGTTGTCAGTGAAGTTGCAAATCTTCTCGTCAGCTGACTACAACTTCTCTGACATTATTCTTTAGAACCATATATTTTATGATTAGCAATTAAGGTTGCTAATGACTTGTGTAAGAGATCCATACTGGATGAAACAGGACTTTAATTGCTGGTTTAGTGGTTTTAATATGCTGAGTCCAGGAATCTTTTTCAGTAGGCATGCAAAGAAAAACATGAAAGGGAAATGATAAGACCATCAACTTGTCATAAACTTTCGTTTTCAGAAAGTTAACATGTGTTTCTATGAAGTTCTTATTAAGAATATGAAATTAATTCTAAGAATAGCATACTTCTGTGTGTTTTCAGAGGATTAATGAGAGATTGTTCCATTGAAATGAAGAGTAAAAAGAAAAATTATATTTGAATCAAGAAATATGTATATATTATGTATTTAAATCAAATAATAAAAAAATATATGCTTGTTGAAAATCACTATGCTCCTGAGTTGCTGAAAGTAAGCTGACAGCAGGAGAAATTAACCTTTAAGCTCTTCAGATTTTTTTAAGTGGCCACTTTAAGGTGCAGCAAATCTAGTTAGAACTCTGAATGACTTTTTGTTTCTGTGGTTATTTCATACTATTCTGAGTTCTGTGAGCTGTGGTCTGTTGTCTAAGATGTCATGGTATATGAAAAAAGGTCAAAATTCAGATAAATTAGGCAATTTCTTTGAAATAATAACCCTTTCAAGACATTATAGATACATAATTTAGGTAATGTGTAATGAAATGTACAAGAAAAAATTAAAATTAGCATTGAATTTACAAAGTTCAGTGTTCACTATTTGAGCAAATATTGTTGTTGGTTGGTTATTTTCTTCTGCTAAACTGTCACAGGGCAGGATGTGAACTTTCACATTCGAGGTGGGAGTTCTTGAGTGACACTGATCCACAACTTTCCAAGAACAAACCTCTCCTAAGTCCCTCAGACTGTGTCCAGTGCAGGCTTAAATGCCCCTGCCACTTAGCACAGATAAGCCAGTGTTTCCCCATCTTCTGCTTATCAAAGTCTTAAGTTCACCCATAATCTCTGAAATGATGAGAACAAGGAGGGCGTTATTGCAGCCAGTGTTGCACCGGCCTGGCTGGGGCTCCCTCAGCCAGCGCCGCCTGCCCTGTGCCAGGGAGCTCATCTCCCCCACTGGAGGATCCCGCTCCGCTTACCCCTCTTAACCTGTATCTGCAGCAAATATTTATTGAACTGCAGTGGATGACCTATTCCTACTATCTCTTTAATATTATATTTTGAAATCTTAGTTATCTCAGTTCCAGCTGTGCCCAATAGGAAAGAAATGTCTTCTCTGGCTCTGAGACGTAGGTAGTCAATAAGTTGCGCAGTGCTCCAGAAACACAGCTCATTATTTCCAGCTCTGTGTAGCAGGTTAGGACAGCTGGAGAAATAAGAAGTGGCAGCAGCATAGGGAATATTGCTGAGTGCACTGAAAGAGGAAAAACAGCACTCAAGAAAGAAAAGAGAACTTGTGTCAGAGTTAGAGCCCTACTTATTTGGTGCATTACGTATCAACAGTGAGGGGCAGAGAGAAGGGAAAGGAAGCTCTGAGGCATCTGAACAAGGTCAGCTGTGCTCTGTGGTCTGCGCTGGACCTGGGCTTTCATCCTTCCAGCCAGGGCATTTGTTGTGGCTTTGATAGCAGGCTGAGGGAGGAGGATTTGGACTGAGCTTGGCTGAGCCCCAGAGCAGCAGGTATCCTTCATCCTGAGTGTCTGGGAAGAGGATTAGAGGTTGGCTCTGCACAGCACATCACCAGCCTGGCCACTGTGGCTGTCGCTGAGACGCCAGCATGTCTGTCTGTCTGTCTGCTTTGCTGTGCAATGCAGGGGAGGGACTGAGAACATGGACAGGGTGCTCGCTTGGTAATGGCGATACTGCCCTTTCCTTCACACCCAATAACCTCAAATGTGAGCAACTGAAAAATGATGTTGTAAAGGAAATAGGAATTAAATAATTCCTCTGTTAAGTGTTTCTTTTGCCAGTATAGTAGTTACATCTGGTTGGAAAAAAATTTTTGAATCATTGTCCAGTTCTGGCTGTCTCTGACACCGCGTTATACAGTTTCTCCTAAAAACATTTATAGTTCTTTGAATGTGTGCATATAGCTTGTTTCTCTTTTGTATTATCTGAAAAGATACATGGACATTTTTTCAGGCAATAACTGCTTTCCTCCTTAGCTTGTCTCAATAATTCCTCTAAATAAATTTTAGTGGTATTGCACTTCATTAGTTCTTTAAAAGTAGGTGCTATGTTCTAAAATTTCAAGCACAACTTTTGAAAGTACAAATAACTCTCATAAAGAAGCCATTTGATCAAAATGGCAGCATAAATTTTGCGGTGTTTTATATTTGTGCATAACATAACATATAACAGATACAGCTCAAAATACAGCTGTTAGCAATTCCTTTGTAAATAATGGAAGATTATATATAAAGTTAATTTACCTTTCAGTTAGTTATATGCAGTCCTAAATTAGTATTGAAAAGTTCATGATCATAAAATATTGTAAGGTTCTGCTTATCGGTACGAAATAGAGCTGTGGCAGACCAGGAGTACTCAGACCATAATTACACTGCAGTTAGCAGCAGGAAGGATTAACAACTCTAGTAGAAAAATACTGTATTTTAGGACAGCCTTTATTTGTTAAATTAATAGACCGGTTCTCAGTTTTGACATTAAAAACTAACTCTATTAATTTCCTCAGTATGTTCAAGTCTGATTTTAACTTTAGTTATTGCCATTTTTATATTCGCTAGAAATAAAAACACGGTTCTGTTACTGGAGTTTATGCTCTGTTAAGTTTATTCTGTTAAAAAAACCTGCAGTTGAACTTGGTCTATAATTCACACAGACAAAAAAGTCTGAACAGAGTTTTCAAACAAATAAATTACTTTGATTATCACAGAAGAAACCTTTGTGCTCTACTCAGTAGAATAACATTTTTATGTTTTATTAACTATCACCATGTTGTTTCTTCTATAGTTGGGTTTGATGTTCCTTCCTTCAAGATCCACATATGGAGTCAGGCAGAGTGGGGATGACAATAAATAGCATAAAAGCTGTAGATAACAATTACCAAATAACCAATATTATTGCCAGATTTTAAAACATCATAAAATTTGCTTTCTTTTGCTTCTGTGTTCAGTGTTGCTTGTTTGGGTTTTGTTTTGTTTTCATTTTTTAAGATTGTTTTAATGGCCTGAGATTTCATTGGCTACAATCTCAGTGAAGAAAATTATATGGATGGCTTTGTAATAATTATTAAAAATGTGTTTTGTGAAGTTTTAGCAGTATTAAGTTTTGATTTAGTTTATAAGGAACAGAGCTTGACCATTTTGATTTTAGAGGAAAATGAGGAATAAGGGCTTTGTAAATAATTTTCTTTTTGAGATATCTGTCTTGTAGACTGGTATTTTCTCTTAGATACAAGTATTGGATCTTGCAGGGTAAGATTCTTTTTGTTTCTCAAGAATAATTTTATTTCTGACAACAGCCATTGCTTACCTGGCAGTGTTACTCTCAGATCTTGTCAACATGGTGTTTAAAACATAGACCTCATAGTTTTGCTTTTTGTATTTCTAAAGGTACTTCTGTACCACAGCACTTGTTTTGTCTTGACTACACGGTGAATAGGGTAGTTCTTGAATACATGTTAATGTAGCTGAATAAAATGACATTTTGAAAGTACAGGTACTTTAACAGTACATCTATACAGCTGCACTAAGTGTCCCTGGCAAGCTGCTCAAGCACCCTCATTGCAAAGGGCTTTCTTCTGATAACAACTTAGCTTCCACTTGTTACTATTGCCTCTTGGCTCCTCTTTCTTATTTGTAACCCTCACTGTATGTAATATCAAACTGCTCTTAGACTCTGCCTTCGTCTTCTCCCAGCTAAAAAGACCCACAGTTTTCTCACACTCTCATCTGCCACAGCCCCCTCCCTGTGTCAGAGGTGCCCTGCTAAAATCTCTGCACTTTTTTTTTGTGCATGGTGGGAGAATTGAGCAAATCTAAGTAGTACCTTGATCTTCCTCTGCTGTTGGTAGTACCTCTTTCCCCAGCTGTTGCTCCTGGGCACAGAGACTTGTCATTTCGGAGCAGATTTAGTCAGTCAAGACTGAGGCAGGAAAAGTATCACTGTCATTTCATTCCTACAGTGTTAATGTTTTTACCACTTTCAAAATACTCTTATTTTTCTTATATTTTAAACAGAGGTGAAAGTAAACAGGGATTAATTTGGGTGGGTGGGGAGTTGTTGTGGTGGTTTGGGTTTGTTTTCTTTTATTTTTGGAGGGGGCAGGTGGTTGGTTGGTTAATTTAACAAAGTTATTCCATAGATGAGGAATTAATTGCTGGTTGTACATATTTCAAGTTCCTGTGACTCTTCCCCATCCACTGCTTGGATGGCGAAGGGGAAGGGAGGCTGGAAATGCCTTTGCACAGTGTGGTGTGAGGGGGTGAACACCACAGATAGATGGAACTGAAGCTGTGCTGGCAGCCTGGGCCGTGCAGCTGGGCCCTGTTCAGGAGATGGATAAGGCTGTTCAGCGCAGGAAGAGTCCAAAGAAACTGGGGCGCTCTCTTCGCCATATGCAAATGGTGTAGTTTTGAGTATATTTGTTGTAGATGCAACCAAAATATAAACACACATTGGACTGGATTTTGGAAGCCTCAGCTCTGCTGATGGTCTCCTGACTGCCCTGATTCTTCAGCCAGAAGATTAAGCAGAAAATACAGTTATTGCAAGAATGTTTTATAAATATTGCTTTTTGAACTCGTTTTTCTGAAATATACCAAGCAGTTTATCAGCAGTGATTTTTTTTATGGTAAATTCAAGTTCATGATTCGTCATATTTCAAAGAGCATCTCATATTTTAGTTCTGAATGTGGACAGGAAAATGAATTTAAGCAGTTAGCATGAATGCCTTATTTATGCATGGATTCTAGTGGTTCCTGCTTTATCTGTTGGAGAAAAAATAGTAGTTATGATTCGGAATAAGGGAATGCTCTTGGATCACTATTGTTCTGATCATCTTTCCCCTTTTTTAAATGTAGATACTAAATTGAGCAGTTTTAGATAAACTTCTTACGTGGTCTTGTAAATACTAATTACCACATGTTTGTACATTTCTTCAAATACTGGAGGTTTTCTTGTTTCTTTTTTTTTTTCAGTGAGTTTTTTGGAGGGGAGTGGAATGGTTGTTTGTTTGTTTCCAAATAATGGTCCATATTCAGACAGCGATGAATGTGGCATGGTTTTCTTTAGCAGTTCAAGAAAATAAAATTTTCTTTATCAGGCTTTGTGCCAAGTTCTACTTATTTTTAACAAGTTATAAGATTTATTTCTATCAGAGTCAGTTTTGAAGCTCTTAAACAGATCTCAGGAACATAAGTCTTATGTTTAAGATAAGTCATATCTTAAGAAACTCACTCCAGCAGTGTGTATTTGCCCAGTTAAATTTCTCACACATACTCAGTAGTCAGTGTGAGCAGGTACAGAATGAAGCTTTTCCCTTGGTAACAGTGACAAAATGCCCACTTAAACAGAAATGAACTTGAACAGTCAAGAGATTACTCTGCCATTTGTTTATGTATTTGATTCTGAATAAAATTATGGATAAGGTTGCAATTAATCCTGCAAGTTTTCAAGTAGTTTTTCACCAATAGTCCTATAATCAGATTTGAGCTGCGTGTTAAGTTTTATAAGTATGGGTATTGAAGATGTAGTCTGTGTTCAACAAAGGTCGTGAAGTTGAATTATCTGAGTTTTCCAGCCTTAAGCTTGGAACACTTGATTTCTCCTGCTGTTCTGCTTTGTCTCCTGGGAGAAAAAGCTATATATTTTGTCTGGTTCTACACTCTCTTTATTTGAAAACAAACCTCTAAAACTGTAAGTTTATTTTTAAAATTGTGGTTTGTTCTGTAAGATCATAGCATTATTTAGGTTGGAAAAGACCTTTAAGATCATCGAGTCTAACTGTTAACCTAACACTGCCAAGTCCACCACTAAACCATGTCCCAAAATACCACATCTGCACATCTTTCAAACACCTCCAGGGATGGTGACTCCACCACTACCCTGGGCAGCCTGTTCCAATGCCTGACAGCCCTTTCCATGAAGAATTTTTTCCTAAAATTCAACCTAAACCGCCCCTGGCACAACTTGAGGCCATTTCCTCTCATCCTATCACTTGCTACTTGGGAGAAGAGACCAACCCCCTCCATGCTACAACCTCCTTTCAGGTAGTTGTAGACAGCGATAAGGTCTCCCCTCAGCCTCCTGTTCTCCAGGCTGAACAGCCCCAGTTCCCTCAGCCGCTCCTCATCACACTTGAGCTCCAGGCCCCTCACCAGCTTGGTCACCCTGCTCTCAACTCTCTCCAGCACCTCAATGTCTTTCTTGTTGTGAGGGGCCACAACAGAACACAGGAGTCGAGGTGCGGCCTCACCAGTGCCAAGTGCAGGGGGATGATCACTGCAATAGTCCTGCTGGCCACACTATTCCTGATAGAAGCCAGGATGCTGTTGGCCTTCTTGGCCACCTGGGCACACTGCTGGCTCATGTTCAGCTGCTGTCAGTCAACACCCCCAGCTCTTTTTCCCCAAGGGACTTTCCAGCCACTGTTCCCCGAGTCTGTAGTGCTGCCTGGGGTTGTTGTGACCCAAGTGCAGGACCCGGCACTTGGCCTTGTTGAACCTCATACAGTTGGGCTCAGCCCAGCGATCCAGCTCATCCAGATCCCTCTATAGGACCTTCCTACCCTCCAGCATGTAGCTAATGTACCTTCAGTGCTTTGGAAATTTAAAGGTAACAAAATTGATATGGGTGACTGTTATTTTACTGCCTTTTTTTAATAACTGAGCAGACAGATGTTTGGAGAAGTGACTGCTGTGTAGAACTTTTGAAGAAATTCAGTGATTTTTGGTAGTCATTTTCTGAGAAGCATATCTAGTATGATCACCTTACTTTTAAAGCTGAATGTATAAACAGAATTCATATATCTGCAAGAATTATCTATGTTTCATGAACCTGTAGCAACATTTTCTAGCTTGAAAAATACACACAGTTGCCACATAAACAGTAGACCAGTGTGACCAGTGTCGACTCTTGCTTTCTAACCTCACACTGAAACAACTGAGCTGTAGTTCACTAGCTGTTGAATAGCTACTCATACTTGTACCTTCTATATGAGCAGGTGTTGGTTGCCACAGGTGATGTTCTCCATTGTTCGAGTGCTGAGGTCTGCCAGAAAGCCCACGGTTCTCCAGTGGCTGGAAGACTGGTTAGGCCAACTTTGTTTGAACAGTAGCCAAATGAAAAACCAAAACACTACTCAAATAATATGAATCACTTTTACTAGTTTGCACCTGAAGTCTGACCCAGCAAAGTCTTGGCTGTGCAAACAGTAAAAGAACTAATTTCACAAAACTCATTAACTGCTGTGTCTTAAAGCTGGTTGAAAGTTATTTTGTAAAAGGAAAGAAGAAACTTGAATGGAAGCAGGCATTTATCATCCCTCCACATAATCTTCCTACTGTGCACTGCTGATTTATTAATTACAGTTATCAGCAGAACTGTCAAGTAAGTTGATAGAAATTTTTTAAAAGTGATATTTTGGCAGTTGTATAACACTTTATTAAAAATGTGCTCTCTCAAGTGTAATAGAGACATTCTCATGCTAACTCTATTGTATTACTACTTTTTATGCATAATTAAATATATAGTACTGTTCAACTTCTATCCTTTCTTGTTCCATATTACAAGAGCCACTATAGCAAGACCATGAAATAGATGAAGCCAAAATAATTCTCTCATGGAAAAAGTAAAATATTTCATGTTAATTTTTCCTCCTCGCTGCTTCATGAAATCACAGAACCCTTGCTAAGGGCTCCTTCAGCCATCTTCCATCAAAGCGAGTGCAGAGGAGGGAAAAGGGGGGGATAAGACCCCTATGAAGAAGAATTTTGCTGTATACTTACGCGAATATTGCAGGATTCTCATTTATGAAATAGTAGGATAATTACTGTGGTTTTAATTGCACTCCTGCTTACTAATTTCTGCTCTTTAGAATGAATGTTAACAAACATTCATGCAAAAATATACATATATACATGCTCACAAGTATATGCACATATATAAATGTGCACAAACTATTTGCATGTTTTCTGCAAAAATAGAGCACCTAGAAGATACAAGCAGGCTTAACAACACTCATTTCTAAGATTGCCTCATAACTCCTATAGTGAAATTCTGCATTCAGTTTGTGATCCAAAACCAGCTTAAATTTAAAGTAGTGTTTTTGTCAAAGCAATTGAAAGCATGAGACAAAGGATCTCCAGGTGATCTTTTCTTTGGAAAGTTTAAAGCATCATATTTGGCCTAGGGTGACTTTTGCATCGTGGTTCAGAGTTTGTGACCTTTTGGGTCAAAATTTATTATTTATCAGTGACTGGGAAGTTTTCGTCTAAAGTCCCAGACTTAGCAATCAACCATGATTTTGAAAATTTATCCAATTGTGTAGCTCCATACCCTGCAGCACAACACTGCTTTGGATAGGTAACTCCACATACAGACCATTTTGACCATTCAGTGATGGGTTAGGAAGCAAATATTTTTCAAGTAACCCTTTTGAAGGATCCTTCCAAGAGCAATCTGTGGGATTTGATCCTGTGCATCCCAGTTCAGCATAGAGCTACAATCCTGAGTTTTAGTCAACAGTAGATTGGGTGTATTTGCTGATACCATGTTGCTACAATAAAACACAGGCCTTACAAAAGCAGGAATCCACATTTTAGGACCTTTTCAAATTCAAATTATAATTTGAAATTACTTTTATTGATTAACTTTATCTGTATTGCTATATAATTAAAGTTGAAAGAAATTGAACCATTGCTTGCTATACTATATACAAGGCATACCTAGAAAGCAGCACGACCAGAAGTAGTTAGATATTCTTCATGTTTATATGTGAAAAGACTAATTAGGGAAGAGAATTTTAGCACTTCTGCAATACAATGAGCAACTTTGCTTTATCTGTAGCTGTCTACCTCTTGCCTACCTGATAATGAGGTTATATAAAACATTTAAGGTATTAAAATGAAGTTAATGTTTTGTAGTTCCTTAAAGAGGAAGTGTAGGTATTCCTTTTGTTCACACCTGACATAGGGATGTTGAAATGATCTGGTCAGCAGAAGGTACAAACTGAAAGTAGATTGTAGATCTTAAATGTGGAGGATACTTGTGGAATTTTTAAAGCACTGTATGCAAAACTATATGTGAAAACTTCTAGAGCTTGGTTGGAATTGACAAGTGTGGAAGATGTATCCCAGTGCTAAAATAATGTAGAAAATATGGACAATCTAAAAGAAGTCTGGTTCCTGTGATAAACCATTTTGGATTTGCAGAGCTCAGAATTAGATTTCTGGTAGTCTCTAGTGACTCCAATACCCATGAGCATTTTATCTCAATTGCCAGTTATAAAATGAATATGCTAACAGTGTTTACCTCTTAGAAGTCTAATGGGATGGTTCTGATACGTTATGTGTGAGCTCTTGTTTTTCTGAGTACGACAAGGAGTCTCTATCCGTGATTGGGGGCACCAGTAGTGATACAATCGTACAAGAGCAAGTAAGGGTACATAGAATTTACACACTTGGGCAGCATGGCTTGCTTTCACTCCTACTATTTACAGAGCAAGTGAATTCACACCCTTTTTTTGTTTTAATGTTATTTTTGTCAACATTAGAAAATAACCATGGTTAACTACAATTCCTAGCTCGTTTCTGAACTGGAAGACTGGCTAGCAAGTATTTCTGTAAAAGCTACAGGAAAATCCCTAAACTTAATGGGATCTCGGGTTTGTTTGGGATGCTGACGTACTACATGAGTGATTGCTTATAAATACTAATTGTGTAATTTATTGCTATTACACTGGTATTTGAAAGTCTTTTTTCTTTTTCTCTCATCTAGGAATTGCTGATATTTTTACAAAATTTGCCCACGGTACACTGGGGAGATGAAGAAATTAGTGTACTCCTAGCAGAGGCCTACAGACTGAAGTTTGCATTTGCAGATGCTCCCAATCATTACAAGAAATGAATACAGAGAGCCAGAAATCATTAAGACCAACGTGTTCTGCAGTATTATGGCATCTGTTGTTCTCATTCTGCTTTCAGCTCATTGATCTTTCATTTGAATTAAGATGACCGTTAAAATTCTGTTAGAATTTGCAAAATGAGAACAGAATACCAAAGAAATGGACAAAGCAGGATATCGAGCATTGAATAAACTTAAAAGTGAACTTTTTTGCTCAGCATGAAAAATGAGTTCAGCAGTCTATCACTTAATTTTCTTCTTTTTTTTCCCTTTGTCTAATTAGGAGAACTGTAGTCTGTCTAATTTAGGTTGAGCAATTTTTCTATGTACCTAAGACTTAAAACTATTTATGGAATGATTTTGTTGTTACGTCGGTGTCACCTGCTATGTGTGTATCAGCCAGTTTTGGTCAGTAAAAGTTATTTACTTCGAGTGGGAAAAAGAACTTCTCATAGTTGTAAAGACCATATGAGCCAGCAAGGCCTGCTTTTCGAGGACTGGTTATAACTCAGAGGCACTGGTGTTCGCACACCATCTGTTGTTTTTTGGTGGAATTCAGTTAGAATACTTCAGTAACGTAAGAATATAGAAAGTTGCAATGGAATTTGTGACATTTTCTAAACGTTACTCAGTCTTGCAGAGTGCTGCAGAAGCTTTTTAGCCCGACAAAGGAGTTGCTTAAAGCCGAAGACTCATCTGTAACACTAAAATAAATCCCTCCCTGTGTATTTTGAAGCATTTTTAAAATATCAAATGAAATAGAAGGCATGGTCCTGTCAAAGTAATTAAAGCTTTTCTTTCAAGGACTTTCAATTTGTCATCATGAAAGTTCACTTTTAAGAAATGTATTAAGAAGCTTGGTTTACAAAGCAAGATATATTTTTATCTCAGTTGTTGCCTTATTCTCCATGTCTAGCAGGTTAGAAAAAGAAAAAGCTTTCCGAAGCTTGTTAAATAATTTAATACTTTTTTTTTTGAGTATTCAGAGGAAGTGAGAAGATAGTTCCCAATAACAATAACAGTAACTATATACTCAGATCACTCATGTCATTAACAGGATACAAATTCTCTATGACTTTATAGAATGAAATTAATGTTTCTTCATATAATTATGGCATACTGAATGATTCCTTAAAACTTACATAATTTAAGTGCACTATTTATTTTCAAGAAATCTTTTCAGATAAGAATTCTGATGTTGCTCTGTTGGATGTAAATAACTCACACTAATTTGTGCCTACCCTACACATACAGGTTATTAAGAGTGAGAGTTGCAATAAGCAATATACTGGAAGCTCAAAATTGTTATTCCTCAGTTCAGTTCTCAAGTTGCACATTGTACAAAAAGTGTAGTGCGCTTTTAAGTTGGGGAAATAAAAGATCTTCAAGGGGTTTTCTCTTATGACTTGTTATTGGAAGATTATTTTCAAGTTTTTAAAAATATGCAGATAGGAATTTTGAAGAAAGCTTTTCTAGCTGTGTTAGTTACATTCCTTGTTTCGGGGGCCTTAGTTCTTGACACCGACTTTATAATAATTAGGTGTTTCAGGGTTGATAGAAATAAGTACATTTTAGCCAACATGTGATTATGAGATCTGTATTTTAAAATTATATGAAATCTTTGGTAGAAGAGAAAAAAATGACTGGATTCGGAAGCAGGTGTGTTTGGTGACTAGGATGCATTTCTGCTCTGCTGGCATCAGCCAGGGTTTTCAGTGACGGTGGAGACAAGTTCAGGCCTCCTGGATCGCTGTGTTTGTGCCCAGGGTGTGTAGTGGGTCTGTGTTTCTTAAACGTCCCTATACTGTGTTTTGTAACTTCAGTTCATGTTCTAATGTATCACAATTTATGTTTTATGTTTACAAAGAATGTCATATTGTGCCTAACAGAATATCTACCAATAACAGAATATAAGAAACCTGAAATTTATTACCATTTGCTTTAAACTTAGTATCTACAATCATTTGTTAATAGAAATGCATATTATTGTAACTAGAGAAGACACACAGCATTAAGTGCACAATGTTGTAAGGGTTTTCTATAATTAACTCTTTTCTATTAAGATGTTATTTAGGTAGTTACATGTAACACGGAAGGTTGACCCAAAGTTGTCTACTGTGTCAGATGCTCCTGCATAGCATTTATGGGACTGATTATATACAAGGTTTCCTCCATCGGGTCCACAGAAGTTGTCTGCCATGTCTTCCAAATTCAACAGGTACCTCTTACTTCCTTTGGAAGAAAGTATTACCATGAGAGGTCACATTTACTATTGTGTCTGCGTCAGAAGTTGAATATTGTACTTGAGCACATTGCTTTTTAAGCATAGTGGGAAGTTTCCTGATATAATAGCAATGCTTATTTATGTAGATGTAGACTTTTCTGGAAAATATGATATAGATATATAAAAAACATATATCTATACAGATAGGAATAGTTTTCAGTAAATAGAAGGAAAACATTTATGTAATATTTCAAATGTTCAATACTTTAAATTGACATTAAATATTTCATTTTATTTTTTAAAAAAACACCTTACATTTAACGATTCTACATCTCAGGTGAAATGTCATTCCAAACAAAATATTGCATAGAAAAGGAAATAACATTATTATTACATCCCATGTACTTTTTGGGTTTTTTTAAATTCAGGGTTCTGAATATTATTAAATTCCTTTGTAATATGTATTTTCTTATGAAGGAGGCATCTTGACACATCACTAGTGAAACTAGGCAGTGATTTCCTAGAACTCATGTCAAATATTGAAAATTAAGTGTCTAAAATACATGTTAAAGAATTTCTGTAATAAAAAATTAAACAATGTACAATATAAAATAAAGATTTATGACTGCAGTATTTGGAAAATGTAAATAATAAACAAATAGTTAACTATGTAAATACAGAACATGCAATAGGATAGGAATGTATTTGAAATCTTACGTGACTCTGTAATATGTTATAAGAAATTAGTTTCATTATTTTTTGGCTTGGTTCCTTATGGGAAGGCCCAATAATTTGTTTGTTCCTTCAGAACTACAGAAGTATCTGAAGTTCCATTGTATGCTTCTGACAAATATTAACACTGAGACACTGGTTAAAACTGTAAAAGTGATGAAAAATGAGGAAATAAATGCATATTTCTGAAGTGCTATATAGAGTGGAAAGTGTTATTTTGTCTTTTCATCAAGCACATTGCATACTACATCGTAGTGTGGTTTTGGTGTTTATGTTTTTTGGTCTCAGACCCCTATATCACAAGAGCAAATGCAGTAGCAAAACCTCTGCGCTCTGTTACGTTTCTGAAACTCTCTGCCCTTGTATCTTATAGATTTTGCAAGTTAATAAGACAGACAACTTCCAAAGGACTGTATCTGCATATTTCATATACGTACAGGATTACTGAGCGTTTTCTGCAAAAAACAGGTGAAGCTAAATTGGGCACCACAGGAGAATTAACCCCGGGGGGCAGGTGGAGCAGATCAGGGCAAAGCAAACAAAGGAGGTACAGAATTCTGTGTGTCTCTGGAGGTGAGGAAGGAGAGGAACATTCAGCTCTGGGGGGGGAAACAGTACAAGGTAGTGATAGCATCAATGAGATCTGGCTTCTTAAGGATTATTTAAGTGGATTAACAAGCAAGGAGAGATGTTCTGTATGTATGGAGAGTTCAAGTCCCTTATGTTCAAGAAGGCTAGTGGGAGACTTCCAGTAATCCAGGTGAGTCTGGTGAGAAAATGTGCAAGTCTGGTTATGTGGAAGGCAAAATTAATAACTTCTCTGTTTAAAACTGCACACAGAATTCAGGGAAAAGAGAGACACAGTGATGCAGTGGGCAATATTTCTCTTACATGCTTGAGAGATGATGAATTGTAATCGTGCTGGTTTCTCACCTTTAATGAAATTTCTGTTTCTTCATCTGCTATAGATCCTGCAGAAAATCAGCAAGGGCTGATTTTTCACATGACTTTGTCAAAAGCAGAAGAGATGAAAAAGGTGGAGTAAGAGTCCTGAGCTCTCACAAGGGATATGCTAGGAGACACAGCTGTAAGCTCTTCATTTGTTGATTTTCTTGGACAAAAGCAGTCCTAGATATTTGTCTTATGTCCTGGGCAGATTATCCCACACTTAAAAATGTGAAATGCAACAGAAAGGACTTTCCAGAAATCTGATCTGCATTTCAGGTCACATCCTCCTTGAAAACTGTGAATAGAAAGGTCAGTGTTCTGCAGTGCTTTAAATTCTTGGGAGTTGAGAAAAGGATGTGCGTTGGAAAAGATCCCAAATCCAACAGTCACTCAGGCTGGATGTTGTGCCATGGGCAAGGACTCCAGATTGAGTTCTTCTAACCACTGCATGGAAGTTTCTGAGCAATTCCAAATCATTTGCATTTTTGTAAGTTAAAGCTAAAATCTTGCGTCCCATCTAATTCCTTAAGCTTAGTGTAGCTGAGGCAGCACTGGAGTAAATAATTAAATTGCTATGGCACCATATCGAAGAACCTTGTAACATTAAAAGTCTTCTGTACGCATCCACATTTGTGTCAAGACCTGTGCCAGAAATGAGACTGGGATGTGTTACTGCAGGAAGGCTCTCGGAGACAGGTGCTCTGAAACTTAGACTTTTTTTGGCCAAAATAATTTCCTACGAGCATCCAAATCAGAGTTAATGTGCACAGTCAGTAAAGCACAGTTCTTTGAACTAGACTTCCATATTTATGCTTATGATCAAGCTTCCTCAACATCGGCACAAGCTTAATTCTGAACTACAGTACAGGTATTCATTTTGTTCCTAATACAGAATTGTCTAGAAAGATAAGTCAGAAAAAGCCCAGATTTCTAACAGAAGTCTACTGCAATGTGTGTTGGTCTGCCTTCATTGTCAGATTAATCAAGATTTAGTGTACATATTTGCTTTGATTTTGCTATTATGTATCCTTCACAACTGAGATTTCATTTCTGTGAGACCTGGATTTTGGGGCCAAATCCACTTTAGTCTGGAAATTTCTTATCCAACCATCACTCACCTCTACCTACTCAGAGATCCTTCTCATGGGAAGAAGAACAATTCTGAATTTCAGAGCTATGGAAAAAAATAATGAAAACAAAGCGGGGAAATTGGAGAGCATTACTCCCATTAATTTCTGATTTCCAGAAAGGATGAAGACAGTGCACTTATCGGAGTGTTTGGTCAACTTCATCCTCAAGCTCGGGATGCAGAGTCTGACATTGAGCTTTTGAAATTCAGGTTATTATTTTAATATATTTCCATCTTCCTACAGAAATAACTGAGATTTCCAGTGAATAGTTCCAGCTACCAGCCCATTTGATAAGTGCTGTTCGTTCTTTTAGCAGCAGCAGAAATGTAGAATACGTAGCTGTCATGAGAGCTCACATGAGGTAACAAGATTCCCAGGCTTATCAATAGTTAGATAACTATCTCACTCATGAAATGTCATTTTGACAACTAAGGCAACTCAACAGTCTTGGCAATTTTTCATCACTTTTGATCTAAAAATAAGTCAGTAACTCCAGCTCAAAGTGGTGCTTGTAGAAGCACTTTTAGACTGTTGTTAACAGCAGGCTATATATCTGGAGAAAAAAATTTAGTACTATAGCTACCTGATCAAGTTAAAATTTATCCTAGGACATCAACGAGTATTTGCTGCAACCTTACAGAATATATTATCTCATGCAAATAAATAATTCAGCTTTTGCATGCAGGAGTGAATAAAGTTGACACATCAGTAAAGAAAAGGTTTTGTTGTAATATTTTTTCCCAGATATTTTACCATTATTGCATCAGTGAGAAATGTTATGTAAGTTTGAAAAAGGAGTATATTTCTCTCCATTGCTGTCATCAAAATTCTGGGCAGCAGGCATCTTCTTGTTCAGGTGAAGCAGCTATTACATTCTCGGTACAGAGGGTACTCGAGAAACTTTATGTGAATGTTTTGATGGTAAGGACCAGCCGGTTGTTGAATTTACAATCACTCTCTGTGATGTAAAAGTTGTGATAATTCAGATCATGCTGGCTGATACTATTTCTGTTATGCACAAAAGAATACGAAGAAAAAAGTTCATCTTTACCTATCCAAGGACACCTGTTTGTTTATGGAAGCTTGTATTCATTGCGAAAATGCTCTGAAAATAACATCTAATAAACACTGTTAAATCAGTTCAAGTTAAAAACAATTGTAGCCAGCAAAGGATACCCAAATCCAACAAGCGTTCCACAGGAAGATTGGTAAGTACAAAATAACTGATCCGACGGGGATGTCTGTGGACAACAGGAGAGTAAGCATTGGTTAAGTAGTCACTTTGTTTTATTTATGCAAGTTATTATCTTCCCAGTTTAGATATAAGCGTTGTCGTTTACAAATTTTGAAGTGGCTGTTACCAATTTTAATTTGGAATAGCATTACTGGACATACATTAGAAAGAATCATAAATTCTCTCAGACGCAATTTTAAAATGCACACTTGAGGTTCATATTTTATGTTACTCATGGCCCAAATAAGCTGTAATCTGAAGGACACATTGACTTGTTTGTTGCAGCTACTGTACTGTAACATCAACCTTACTTAGCTATGCTTTAGCTCCAGCTAGATAGCGGTTCAGCCCATTAGCTTGCTGTTTATATTTGCTATCTTTCCTGCTGTGAATAAACTATAGCCCTGTAGCACAGCCAGAGATAAAACTTAATATCCTTGCATACAAATTGAAATGAGTGGAAAAAGAAATGTTGACAAATTACTTCATTTTAAAATGGGATCTTTGCAATGGGATCTTCTTCCCACCGCTTGCTAGGTAAATAAATATTATAGGCTGCTAAGTAAAATGTATGGGACACAATTTCCCATTCTGTCTCACCGAAAGTAATGGTAATGGTAGGATTTACACTTCCTACTTAAATAGCATCCAAACTATATCATCTGTTTCCCAGACAGTAAGGAAGATGAAGATCCTGCCTCACAGAATGGACCCTGTATTTGTTGGTGTCCTGGTGAAAGTGCTGAACGCTACAGGGAAATGTCAGCTGGGACAGTAATATCTGACAGGAGTGGGAACTCGAGAAAAGTCCAGAGGAGGTCCTGCTTGGCTGACCAGATTCCCAAACCACAAATTAGTGTGAAACCGTGTTCACTTCATATACCTGCATATTTCTCTGGAAGACAGAAAAAGTGTGTCAGTAACAAAATTGTGCCCTGTGTTCTTAAAAAAAAAAAAAAACAAATAGTAACCCACCAGTAACGTATTATCAACCCACAGGAGAAACAGAATAACTTCATTGTTGTGAAACTAAAGTGTTGAAGAATCAAGCGACAGTATTAGCAATTTAAAAATCGGAGACTCTTGTTTAAGTTTACCATGAGTCCAACAGCTATTTGAAATGTTCTTGCATATGACAGAGGGTGACATGCAGTGTTTGCATATCAGAGGTTGGACTAGTTCTCAAAGCTTTTTTAAACTTTACATTAATCTCTATGAATGCAGTTGTGTTGGTTTTCCATGTCAGGAGAAAAGGCTTTAGAACAGGCGGCTTTGGAAATGCCAAGTCTCCATGCCATCCTCTCTTTAGTTAGCTAGACCCATCTCTGTATCAAAGAGCCCAACTAAGCCACTTTAAGTCACTGTTCCTCAAGTAAATTAATAACATTAATCTTTTGTCTTGCCACTTGCATAAACTGATGGTATCGTATACAACTTTCTTGTGGAGTATTGATGTAGAAAGTTTCTCTAAGGCAGCAACGGTACTCTCTTAACTTCAAATTATCCAGTAGATCAAGAGAAAACTATTATACATCAAGTTTTATTGAGCAAGAATATTGTGAAGGTGCATCTTTTCATTCTGAATTGCTTTCAGTTCATTAGACTGCTCTGAGCTCTTCATGTAGGTCCTGTTAGACTCCTTTCTGACAATCAGGACAACCCCAACTTGCATCTGATCTAGGAGATACCAGAAATGGTTGGACGAAAACAATGGTTAGAGGGAATAGGCATCATAATTGGTAACATACTGTGGAACTCACCTAGGGTACTTAGCTGGTATCTATACAGGATGCATTAATATAGCTACAATAAATAGAAGTTTGGTTTCACGCAATATAATTTTGGGGTCCTGAGGCCCAGCATATCTAAGAATATGTATCTTGGACAATCAGTGATTAGTAAATGCTACCAGCTATGTTTTAAACTCAATTCAAAGAAAAACCTCTGGGAAACATTTGTGTGTACTTTTGGATTTTTTAGTTGAATCCAGTTTTGCACCTTAAGTGTTAGAACTGTTAAAGCATCTTCCTAGTCTGTCATATTATGTGGTCACTTTATATTGTATGCAGTAAATATATTTGAGCATTTAGTAATAGCACAAGCTTCAATCTCCACTTTTAGAGCAGCTTTTTTTTTTCCTTTTGGCTTTTAAGGCATTCGAACAGGAGCTGCAGAACGGGGAAGTGATGGAGCCTCAGCTGCTGGCTTATTGAAAGCAAGTGATTTTAACTTCAGCAGTAACTGCTAGGTTACTTTCTTGGTTTGCCTCAGTGAAAGGAAGTGTAATTTTAGGGTCTGAAATCAGGTTCCAGTACTGAGATTCCTTTTTATTGAAGAAAAGAAACAAACTGTGGTAAAAAGGAGAAAAAAGAAAAGGTAAAAAAAACCCCCAATGCTGATACATCTGAAGCAGTCCACGGCGTAAGAGCTGCCAGTATCTGCGTGGAGACTAAGTGTTGCTTATGTTTAAAGTGCAAATTAAATTCCTCTCTAGAGAAATGAAGTAGCTCAAAGCTATGAAAATCTCATACATGAACAAGGACTATTAATGAAACTGCCAGTTAAGACAACTGATGGAATAAATGCAGCAGAGGAAGAAGACTGAAATTTATGGTGACTAGGCAAAATAGATCAATGGAAACAAAATACATCTGGAATTTCCCAACCTACAACAGGAGATGAAGAGAAATAGCCTGAAAACCATCCAAAGACAAAAATACTACTCTATTTTGAAGAAGAAAAAAGAAAATTAAGAAAAGACAAAATTAATCTGACTGGATAATCCATTGAAAGGAAAGCAGACCAATACATCTCTAACTCAAATAAAGATACTGGCATCATTTGTACCACCTTGGATAGCAGTACAAAGGAAGAGAGAAAGCAAAGCATATTTTGAGGCAGCTGTGTTGTCACTCAAAGGGGTATTATTCACACTACCCAATTTTAAGCAGCTAGCTTGCCGCCTACATTACTCAGCTGATCTCTTTAGGTTGCTTCCACAGACCACGAAGAGGCAAAGATACAGAGGGAGCTGACAGCCTCTAACCTACGTCCTGCTCCCAGTCACCCTGGGGAAGAAACGTGCTAAGAGTTGAGATGGACCCGTCAGCTACATGAAAATGGGCAACAGGAACACCTCCCCCTCTCCCACTCCCTGCCATTTCTGTGGGAAAATTTAAAGGAACAGCTGGCATAACTCTTCTGCCTTTTGAATTAGTATTGTCTACAGGATCTTTTCCTTATCAAGAAAGCCACTCTCTTGTTCAGTTAGGGATTCCTGTATTATGGCTCTTACAATTCACTAATATGCTCTAATATTTCAGGAAAAAACACATACTTTTGAAAAATGCAGTAATTTACATTGTTGGACACAGATAGTGGTGGCCACTATTTTGATTCAGTGTTTTGAGGCGAATGCATGCTGGTATGACGGTGTCAAAATCAAAGTATGTAAAAAATAAGAGATTTTTCCATGGTTCTAGCTAAACCCTAATGATTCCCTGAAATTAAAATGTACGTCTGGTGCTACACTCCTTCAAATAATTTTATGAGAAATGACTGTTACCTTGAAACATTTCTTTCTTTACCTTGCTCTGCTTGAAAGGAATTTTACTGATTTTATGAAAGGTGGAGGTACAAAATCTTACCAGACCAGCCTTGGGAGTAGCAAAACCTCCTGGGGATTGTACTTCTTTGTTTCTTCTGACTTGTGTTCACTGCATAAGCAGAAAAGCCAGTTAGGAGGAGCCAGCCCCGCTATTTTTATTGCTATCTGTTTTGCAAGTCTAAGCTTCTCTATTTCTTCCTAATTAAAAATGTTATCAATACATTCTGGCTGATTGAAACAGAGTTTTGGCAGAGTTGCTATTTGACAAAATTTTGTTAAAAATAATGATCTCCAAATCTCTGGAGACATGTTTCCGGGCTCCAAATGCCAGGGCTGTAAAAACACTTCGGAGCTGGTACACGGGAGGGCGCATCTATCCTACAATTGCGAAGAGCTGGGAGCCGCACTCTCAGCAATCAGCTCCTGAGCAGTAACCCTTTATTTCTGAGCATACAAAAGAAGACTTTAACAAATAAGTCTCCAGCTATAACAAGAGGATGGTAAAAATAACCGCAGTCCAAACCCTTGTGCCATGCAGGGAGAGTTAAATTACAAGCCAGCCTTCAGAAATTACTCACTTTCCTTCAGAATCAGGGTCAGTCAAAAGAAATTTGCTTAACCTGCCATGATGCTGTTTTCAGAACCACGAAAATCTAGCATCGTTTCTGTTGCTGTTTGGGGACTGATCAGATTTTACAAGACACAATTGCAGGGGAGCAGGGCTGGCAAAATGTGACCTTTAGTGTGCATCGTGCTTTGCTTTTGCATATGGGCTGCAACTCTGCATGGGAAAATAGCATGCTGAAAACATCCACCATATGGTAAAATTAGTGAAATAACAGCAGCAGTAAAACCAGAATGACATAATTCTGCATACTAGTTATGTATCTCATTTAAGCTGTATATTACTGGATATCCCTGTCAGAATTAGGGGCCTCTGTGTGAGGTATTTGACAATCACTTTACCTTAAGCAAACAAAGCTGGGAAAACAACAAAGACTGGGATTTAAAAATCCCAGCCTAAAGCAACAAACAGCACAAAGCAGAGTCTCATCGCTTGTTGTAAATGCCTCTGATCATGGGATTTATCGCTTTCCCACCTGTACTCTCCTAATCTAGCTGCTTAGCCTCTGCAAGCTCATTCAGAAAGTGACTATCTGAATCCTTCAGCTGTTCACCTTGAATAATACCACAGGGCCAGATTTCGTCTCCGCAACTTGGTTCAATACTGAAATGGAAGGAGACAAAAAGAACACATGCGTAGCATAGGGATGAATCACAATTAACGTTTCTCTGGTTTCTTGCTTACAAAGACAGATATTGGCCAATGGTGTCATGAAGGAGAAGGGCAAAGTCATGCTCCTGCCTCTGTTTTTGCAGAAGACAACACTGTGTCCTGCTGCAGTGGGGAGATTATGCAAACATCCTTACAGAGACACACCAACCCCTAAAAGTTCAACCATGGGGCTTACGGCACCTTTTGAACTCACTTTTTCTTTGGAAGACAATCAGCTCCCATAGCACAACTTTCCAGTGGTTCTCTCTCAGCCTCTGAATTCCGGGGAGCTCTGGAGCTGAATTATCAACTATCAGCACAGTGTGATCTACTGCTTGGGCATTGCTCCTAGCAACCATGGCACAACTTCTAATAAACTAGAGCAAACAATTAAAATGGCAGCAATGGCATGCAAAACCTCCAGAAACAAACTGACAGGTGAAGAAATACAACCAGATACTAGTAAGGCCCCAGATATGTTAAAATCTGCAAACTAATTGTTTCCTTAATGGGATAATGCTTCTAAAGACTGCTGTTTGGAAATGCAATGGCCTGGAAAATGGAGGTCAATAAAACAACAAAAGGACAACCAGCATAGCTGAAAGAGAGCATTTGATGGAAATAATTTAATCACCAAACTAATTCCTTATCTGTTAAGTAGGGAATGCCAGTTGGAAAGGCAGTGGAGCACAGTAAGTCTTACAGCTCAAGTCCTAACAACGTAGTTAGTTGTGCTTTGGTGTAGCAACACATAGTCTTTGGGATGGAGCACCTCCTCTTATGTTGTTTTTCTCTGAAAAAAAATATTAAAATGACCAAAACCAGTAATAATAGCTGATCTGTTGTTATTGCTGAGGCCAGGATTATTCTGTATGTATGATACTGTACTTTCATATTTTATTTTGTTGCCAAGTTACCCTATATACTCTGCACTTGATACCAGGTCTACCATAGTGACTGTCCTGAAAGGTAATAGACTCATTGTGAATTCCTGTATGTTGCTGCTGAAGTCCTTAATTGCCCAGCACAATGACACTCTATTAAGGTGAAATTTAAGGCACTCAGATGAAAGACCATCCCTTACGAAAATTCCTTCAGTTATAGCTTGTAACTAAGTCATCATCCTCTGATGCAGTTTATCCTGGCCTAGAAACTGCTTAAGTGGTAGCAGTTTACTACCTCTTGCCATCATTACATGGTGTAATGTCAAGTAACACAGACCAGTGCTTGCAGAAAGTCAGGGAACAATGCTACATAACTTGGTCAATTATTGCTTGTGTATGAGAAGTCTCAAATATCATCCAATATATATAATCTAATATATCATCCGGTATATCATCCAATGCAAAAAAAAAGGCAACAGGACAATAAAAAGGCAGAAAACTATGTTGCCCATTGACCTGTACAATCTGTAGGAAGACAAGCTAATGTTACTTTAGATGCAAAGCCCTTTCTAGTGTTAGTTCTTCTGTGCTTTTACATATTTTCCGTAGATATTTTTTCAAAAGACTCATTATGAATTTGTATATAGTACTTAATCTTTCAGAAATATACAGTTAAAATTGAGCTAAGAAGTACAGCTGCAGCTGTCCCTCCAAGATAAGGGATGGGAGTATTCAGCTTTTTGTTTGCACCAGGGAAAAGCTGGAGACCAGCCAGTGTTAAGCTATATGAACACTACAAGGTAGACTCTGAGGGTACCGAGCAGTATCAAAAGTTTGGACGAAGTGGGTCAAGCAAAATGACCTGCACAAATTAAGCCAAGGCTGTTAAGAGAAAACATAACCATCAGATATATAGCTAATCATGAGATATGAGGAGTCCAAAGAGTCAAGAGTAAACAGTCAATAAATAATAAGATGCCACACTTCAGAGTTAAGAATGTTGCTGATTTAATATGATGTGATTTAACTACATGTGTTTTTGATAACAGACCCTTTCCAGCACAATCTGGGAAGTTTTATCATCATTTAGGTTTTCATGTTCTCTGCCAAATCATGCAAATACTATGTGTATGGAGAAATGCACTGGAATGTGTAATACAAGCAGAAAGAAGATCTATAGCAAAAGGTAAGCTGAATAACAAAAATACGAGATATAATCAAACCGTAATGGATTTTTTTCCCTTTCTCTTATTAATATATTTTCTCAGCTTTGATGTAGCAAATCACTTTCAAATGCAAGCTGAATCTTGAAAGCTGTGGCTCTGCCAGAGCTAATGCTGTTTGCTAATGATTTGCTTCTGCTGTCTATGGGAGAGTACTCTCATTAAGCCTACAAGTCCTCTTTCGATCAGGGTGACAACCTGCGGAAGAGGAAACAAAAAACATCTTAGTTTATAAAAAAAGATATCTCTCTCTCTATTACCCAAGAGGGACAAATGTGTATCTGTGGGGTTGTGAAGCAGCTTGTGGTACCTGCTGAGAGGCACCATGGTGTGCTCCTGTGGCTGCTAAAGGTAATCTAGGACCAGGTAGCTGTAACCTGAGCTTTCCCTGTGGACCGAGGCTGCGCACCTCCATCCCCTCTCTTGCATTAGCCCTGGTGTCTCTCTGACTTCACACAGATCCCGTTCAGGGAACTGACCTGCCTGAAAGCTAATTATTTTATTTCATGGTAAGTTTTCAGTTTTTCCAGCTCCCTGAACCATTTCATTATGCAATCAAATGAGTGCCTGTGCTAAAGTCACGGAGGAGAAGGCTGTAAAAAGCTGGAAACGGGTAGGATAGTGGGGCCAGAGCAACCTTGATTTAGATTAGCATAAACAAATGCTGAGAGCCCTCTCCTGAGGGTTATGAGTGGGAGAGGCCACAAACGTCTGATCTGCCAGCCGCAAGCTAACCTGTACTCACATCTTGAGAGTGTGTTCAGGCCTTTTCTTTGCTTCTTCCTCTGCTGCTTTGTTCACACAGCTTAAAGAAAAGTGTTATTTCTTCTAGGCAGGCTGTCTTTATCTGCTCGGTGTTTGCCACTGGTCAGAAGAGAAGAAAAGCAGTGCTACTGTGCTGTTGGACCCATGGAAAGGGCACAGCCGGTATGTGGGCAAGGTGGATCTGCCCTCTCCATGCAGCAGACAGCAAAGATGGTTGATATTCCCAGAATTTATTCTTCAAACTCTAATTTACAGATAGCAACACACTAATGTTCGCTTGATGAAAATCATCAGCTTTGCCCAAGTGGGTAGCAGAGATTACGTACAAGGTACTTTGAGGATGCTCATCTCCCCTCACCCTCCTCTTTGTGTCTCTAGAGGGGCCTTTCTCTGCCTGCTCCCCCTGATATCTTTTCTGTGCTTTATTTGCTATTTGTTGGCACTTTGCTTTTCCAACTCGGACAATGTTTGCATGCTTCCTCTTTTTACTTATATGTAAATGTTCTTGTCTTTAGACTTTCAAAACCTGCTCTAAAGGAATCTTTTTCAAGACTTGGCTTGTGTGCTCATTTAAGTTGAGCCTCTTACATAAAATATTCCCTAGCAATCAGTCTCCTCTCTTCGGTTTGCACATCTTGTATTAAAAATCTTGTTTAAAAATTCACACCATAATTCTTACTCCTTGCTTCCAAAGCCGGTGGATAAATCCTGCCACAAATGTGGACTCTCTTATATGACAGCACATTCATTATGTATAATTACAAAGCACATGAGATGTTATTCAGTGTGGTTAGCTTGGCTACACTGGAATTCCAGCACACATCTGTATACAATTTATAGTTGCTTATAACATATGCTGACACATAATGTGTGAACAGCTAGAATTTAAACTCAAATCCTGCATGAGGCTCTTTACTCCCAGCTGCTGCCAGTAGTGCTCAGTCTTGGAAAAGAGGAACGGTGGAATTCTACCGAAGGAAAAGTGAAGATGGAGCATGCAGGCTGAGACTCTAGGAAAGGAGCAGAGATTCATCTGACTCTAAAATAACTCCATTTTTCTTCAAATAAGGATATGGGGAACTGTGAATAGCTTTTAGAAGTTATTTCTGAACATTCCATTTTTATTTATTTATTATTTTTTTTTAAGAGAAGAGATTAATGATTGCCTAACAAAACAGCAAATAAACTCTCAAAGCATGAGAAAGGGTAGTAATTATAGTGTAAGTTTAAATTTCAGAACCTATATTGGACTGACATGGAGATTCCCGGAATATGTTCAGGGGTCTTATATTAACATTAAGCAGCTGTTGAGATCTTGTCTTTAATAATGCACAATGTTATTACTCTGAAGAGTACCAGCACTGACATCTCAAAGCTCATATTAGAAGAAGAGCAGACTACTTTCATTGTATTATTCACTATTTCATATGTCAGCACTGCCACTTTAGCTCTCAGGCTCTGGAGACAGACTACATTTACCTCTGCATCTTATGCTCTGCAGTAAAAACTTTCAGACAATAGAGAATGCTATTTAAAAAGTAACCCTTCAGCTCGTCTAAATTTCATGAATTAAAGTACATTATTTCACCTAAATAGACTATAAAAATTGTTTTTCAGTAGGAAACAATGCAGATGTCTCTGTACCTTGTGAAAACCAAACACTATAATTTCCCACTGTGTCTGACTGAAAATTTTTCATCTCTCAGCTACTTTAGACAGCTTAGCTACAGATTTGTTTTCTTCCATGCCTTTGAGTTAGCTGCATCACTTATACCTGTGCATGGTTTGAGAGGTGCTTTCTAGAAAACCCAGCCTTTGAGTGTCTTCTTCCAGAGTCTGGGAGATTTAACTGCCATCCTGCTACCACCTTTTGATATTTTGAAAAACTATTTTTAGAATGGTGACAAATGCCTCAAGTGAAAATATTAAAAATGTGCCGCTGAAATATTGCAATGTTTCATTGCAGCAGTGTGAAAACATGTGGTTTTCAAAGCAAAGTATCCATGGTTATCTACAAAAGCTCCACTTGATTGTCTTCAAAGTCATCCTTTAAAATCTATTTTGTAGGAGAGAGGTTGATATGAAGATATGAAAATTCATAGTCATCTCAGAGATCGTTACCATCCTGTCTAAATTGACCAAACTGACCGTTGACAATCAACTGCATGAATCAGTCTCGTTGTGACATCCTATTAAATACAATCAACAAGCTGGATATATGTGTAGGGCTTGAAGTTTACTTGTGAAAAAGTTTATCTCTGCCTTTGCATAATATCCCTGGAAAAGACCTTATTATACATGAACACTTTATTACGGTTTAGCCAGCCATGGTTGCTTCTGGGCAGAAAAGGCCACCTGAGAGCCACACCAGGTTTTTCCTTTGCAAAGTGGTTGTTAACAGACAATGATTTTGTGTAAGGGAGTAAGAGACATTTCTGCTTGAGGTAATAAACAGCAAATCAGGGAGAGTTCTGAATTTAAGCTACACCCAAAGGTGGAGCTGGGTTGTAAAAGAAACCAGAACTCTCTAAATTCCCATCCTCCTCCAAAAGTACAAACAGAGGACATGAGGCTGGATGAAAGTGTCCTCAACAGAAGGGCTGGGAGTGGCTGGAAACTTCTCAGCTGGAGCATGCCGACAGAGCAGCCACGTGTGAGGCATGCTTCGTTTCCCTTCATTTCTGTCCAACTGTTCCTATAGACAGTGGACTTACTCTGCTTGAATTTGATATGTGAATTTGCTTTTGGCTTTTTCTGCCGTTTGCTAAGACTAGTTTCAGAGTAACCTGCAAAACTGCAGGGCTCCATCATTTTTGTGTGGTGATCCCAAGGACAGGAGAGCAGTCTCAGCTGACCTAAACCCTCATGCTTCCCAGCAGTGAAGTGCAGAGGTCCCAGAGAAAGAATGATCCTTCAGTGGACAACACGGGCCAGGAAAAGCATCTGATATGCATCAGGAAAGCAGGAAGGATGAAGTAACAAGGAGTGTCCGTGCCACTAGGAACTGTCATTGCACTGAGCTGGCAGACTGCTCTCGGTCGCCCAGGTGGGACCTGGCACATGGGCTGCTCAGCCAGGGGATTTCCATCACTCCTGCCTCACCAGATCATGTGCTTCAAACAGTGTGTAGAGACCAGTGGCTGTGGTGCATCACCTCTGGGGAGTCTGTCCTGCTGGAGGCTGAGGATAAGCTGGCTGAAAACCACAAATATTCCAGTCAGTCTACCTGGCAAGTATCCTATGGGGTCCTTACTTCTGCTCAGTGGAAAGAATCATTGATATTGACGTGTTTCCACAAGGAATTATGCTTTCATTTTCTGAATGTTTTCTGAAACAATTTTTTTATAACAGAAAATTATCAACAGGCTATATAGTGTGCCAAACTTATGCTCAACCGTTGATCTACTGTTCAATTATGCTATTGTCAGAGTGTTATTGTCATGAGTGTCTTATTTGATCTGCTTTAAATAAATGCTTCTAGCCTCACCTCAAAGACCCAACAACTTCCCTGTAACTTCTGGTCCAGTCAGAATTTGAAATTCAAATATTTCAAGAAATGAAACATTATATTTTCTTATTTCCTTTCAATTGCTCTAGCAATCAGAAGCATGATTTAAAAATTTTTATGACCCTGTTTGTTATGCACCAGGAAAAACTTAGCCCGTGGATCTCAGCACTGTGAAATGAATTCAGTTTTATAGCTGATGTGTCTGAGAAACAGCTATTTGTGACATTATGTTGGTGGTTATAGAAATCACTGAAATAGCGAACTCTTTTGTTAATGCGCTGACCATTGGAAACCAGAATTTTGTAATTTTATCCCCTCCACTTTAGGAAGTGAGAGGTCTACTGGTTAGTGATGTGTGTCATCAATGAGTGCCCCAGAATTTCTGTGTGAAACAAGGTGCCACATACTGCCATGAATGGACAAAAGTAGCAACCTCCAGCTTTGCAAAATCCCTGCCAGCTTGTTCCATCTGTGCTGAAAACCCTTTTGCCATTTAAGCTAGCACTCGAGTTGGTGTTCATCACCAGTAGAGAAGGACTCATTTGGAGGCAACACATCTTTCTAAAAAATAGGCTAGTTTATTTTTCATAAGTACCGTGCTTTTCTGGTTTCTTCTTATGATAATTTGGTCTGCTTTTATTCAGACACTGAGAGAACCAAAATGTCCTGAATAAAAGCACCTGTGGTGAATGACAGAATTACATCCAAATCTCATCAAAATCAATGGCAGCCTTTCCACAGACCTCCAAGAGAGGTGGACCGGATGTGTTTGTGATCATATTTTATCTCCACTCCATGGCTTCTCAGAGCACATATGTTTATTCAAAACCAAACTGATTACAGGTCAAGATGGCTCCACATACAACCTGACCCTGCATCTGAACGGAATTAGTTTCTCCTTGGATAGTACTTAAGGTGAATGACAGACTTTCTTCCTCAGAGTGGACTTGCTTATCTTTAAAAGAAAAAAAAGTTTATTTTTTATCTAATCTCAGGACTCGCTCGAATCTCTTTCTTGAACAGTTGCAGTAAATCTTAGTAGGATTATCAGAGTTTTACAGGCTTTTGGAAGCTTTGGATTTGCTCTCATGCTGTGAGGCAGTGCAGGCATGAGAGGATGAATCTGCATCACACCTAAACACCTGCCACTTCAAATCCTGCAGTGACAATGAGGGTGTCCCAGTAGGATCACCCAATTACTGCAGCCTACAAAACACATGATTTTTCCTGCAGCCATAAAACATTAATTCACATTTTGTTATAGGCTCACTGCACTGTACTATGATGCAGACATAATATGAGAAAGCTGGAGACTATGACAGAATAAAAATGAATCTGCTCTAAAATATGGTAGGAGAGACAAAGATAACTGAAACTAGCATGTTGTCCAAGGGAGAGGATTAGGTATTCTTCCATTTGAGTAGAAATGCTTTTGAAAGGTGATTCTCAGGGCTCTGGAGAAGAGAAGGGGGGGTGTGTTAATGTAGGCATGAACACTTTTAATGGTGAAGAGCAGGTAAAACAATAGTTTTGTAGGAAAGTGTATTCATTAAGTTGCAAACGGCACCAGTGCTGTTCCTGCTGTCCTGAAGGAGAATCAGTGGGGTCTGTAGTGACACCAGTGAAGAAGAGTGAAATGTCATATATATCTCTGCATTGTTTCCCAGATCTCTATCTGGGTGACAAGGAAACACAGATGCAACAATTCAGTGACAATTTGGGCTGTTATTTGTTTTGATGAATTTGTGCTCTTTACATAAAAAGCTGTTATACATTTTAATTAAGAAGCATGAAGAAGTCATTTGTGAAAAGGTTCAATTATGTAAAAAAAACCCACCACAGCAAGGCTCCAATTTCACACAAACCTTCACAGGATAAAAAAAAAGGCCAAGTATGTCTTTTAATTATAAAGCTATTTGATTTATAATTGCAGATGGACATGTTTTATTAAAAACAGTCTTAAAGAAATACTTTATGCCAAGCTTTAAGAATATGCTAATATTTCATACGAGCAGCCAGGAAAGAGAAGCTTGTTTTTCAGAAGTGTCTCTAGTTATTGCTAGGCAGTAGGTAAGTCCAGATTCTTGAAATCAAGACCCAAAGAATTTGACCACAATTGAGTATTACCTTGAAGGACTACTGACTGCAGAATCATATCTTATTGAAAACAACTTGAGGACATCAGCTGAAAAAAACTTGAGTACCCAGTGTATGGCTTCTAGTAGCATCATGAGCCAAAAATATGAGAACTTAAATGTGATGGTATCCACCAGAACTTCTTCTGTGGTTCCTAGTTATGCATTGCTTACTTTGTGCTGGATCTAGCATTCACCAAACCACCTTGTGATCCAATTAAATGTTCCTGGAAGAACTCTAAACCTTAAAAATGTTAAAAATGTACTGGATTAGGGCATTTAAAACATCTCAAATGAAAATTAGCAGAATGCACAGAACAGGTAGAAGTGACTAAGATCAGGGTGAAAGGAAAGGAGCAAAGCAAGATGAATGACGAGAAAGAAGGAAATAATTTCCCTCTTGGCAAGCGGTGTGCAATTCCACAACTTCAAATATTGATTGGAAGGGGGATATGGAGCCTAAGCACTTTTTCCTTTTACCTGGCTGCTTTACTGACAGTTTCTTGAGATAAAAAGTCTGAGGTAGCCAATGCAAGCTACGTCTACCTTTTTCAGTGACTTCCTAATTTTTAATTTTTTTTGTATTCGTCTCTCTTCTCTCTGTAGTCCGTAATTCCTGTGTGCAAATGCTGCACCATGGAAAAACTTTGGAACAACAATTTCCATAGGCTAGACAGCTTACTGAAGATCCTGCCTCTCCCCCGTCCTTTGATATACTGTTGGCATCTTAATTTGTACTGCATTGACATCCTCCAACAGCTTCTTATAGGACCTGACCAGGGTGGAAGAGAGGACAGATTGCTGAGCCCTCTGGAAGAGAGGGCTCTGTAGGCTAAGAGGATGGTCATCATATGTGTTTTCAGGGTATATTTCCATGTAGATTTTATTTTAGGGTGCAAGATTTCTCACACCCAGCCTGCAGTTTAGGTCACCCTCAGTGTCACTAATGCAGTTACCTGATGACCATGATCTAAACTACCCGTGCAGTCGCATCAAGCTTAATTATTTTCGAATACTAGTAATTGTGGGGGAGTTGTTTGTTGTTGTTCTTGTTTTTAAAACCAGACATTTTACTGGTCCAGTTTAGAACTTTTACCATCAGATATTTGCACAACTGTCAGGTGCAAGAAATTGCAGTGATGGGAGGATGGGAACTTATACTGCCTTTGTTGTAAAGCACTGGCATCTAGTCACTGCCTGAGACTGTATGACTGATGTGAATCATTACAGCAATGTCATTCTAGTTCCCTCATCCCCTTTCTGCCTTTGGAATCAAAACGTTGCAGGTCACATATTTCCACGTGGAGAAAGAATTTTGCACCAGTATTGCTGCTGTGGCATCTGCTCTGTGTACTAGCTGTTAAGAGGGGGTGGTTTACTGGCCTACATCAGGCTAAAAGTGACCTTTGAGGAATACCCTATCTAGCTCACTCTATGCGAGTTTAAATAATTGGCTGCAGCTGAAGAGTTTACTCTGAGCATTGCTTTCTTTTGCTCTGGTACATCTCATGTCAGAGGATGAGAACAACTTTGGATACTGGATGTATTATTAAGTAGTGAGCTGCCTTGCTGAACCACTGCTAGACAGGACTAGCTTAGCAATTGGGCTGATACTAGCAGAACAGCATTAGTCCAACACCATATCAGCTGCATAGTGAAGACACGCTGTGGGTGGGAGAGGGTTTTTGTTTAGGATGCCATACACGAAGAAAACTACTATTTATCAGTTATCAAGAGTATCCTTGCTTTTCTCAAAAATACACAGAAATTGAAAATACTTCTGCAAAAATCTGTCACAATCATGTTAGGACAAGCTCACTATCTTGGTCTCAATGGAATTACATTAGCACCTTGTTAAATACTCCATTGATTTTAGAATTGCTGTAATGGCCTATCAGTATTGCAGGGTTCTGAGTGTCTGTATTGATCTCAGTGACTGGTCTTGCACTGAGTCTAAATGTTTACGCAGCAGGGCTTCTTTCAAAGTCATACCATAGGATATTTGAAAATACACCTGCAGGAGTGTGCCCTTTTACTTGCTGAGCATGACTCTTTAGACCTTAATTTGCAACAGGAGTCTGAGACTTTGAGTCATATAAGCTGTAATCTTCCTATTTGTTTAATAAGATTATTTTCTTCTGGAAGTTCTTTAGAACATATTAGTTTACTGTTAATTCTTAGGCGTTCACTTGAAAAATTATTTATTATATTAATTAAACTTTATTCTCTTTTTTTAGAAGAGGATAGTAAACAGAAATGGTAAAACAAGATCTTCTTGTCTCTCCCCTTTCTTTGGCAGAATTTTTAATTTCACTCCAATGAAATACAGTTGAGCTCAGCTATTGTCTTGATGGCTGATGGTCTTATTGTTTGCTTAAGCAGCTACCAGTCAGTTAAATGCAGGGAGGCCAAAAGCTAAATTGATTCCTTAATGTGCTCTCTCTGGGAAACCACACTAAATGGTCTCAACTTTGTACCACAAATACCTGAGTGTGCCACTGTTGGTGACAAACACACACACTTCAAAATGACCTTGACTATCCAACAGCCACATCCCATGCTACTAACTTCCTGATTAACAAGTTGACTGCCTTGAAATGCAGAGGGCTGGAAAAAGGCTACTGCAATAAATAAATCTCCTGTGCATTTTCCAGACTCTTTGGCTATTAGGTGCCATTGCTGATCCCTAGGAGAGGTTTGTATCTGTGAAGAGCACGAGGCTCAGAACTCCGGACTTCTGAGGTTACTCAAGGTTTTCAGTCCTTGAGCAAATGATTCTTCTTTCAGTGAATAACCGGAGTTAAATGGCAAGAATTAGTTCATTGTTTCAAAGAGAGAGAGAATAAACATGACTATTAGGTATTCTTTTGGAGGTAGGGATATGTTTCTGTTCAGCTACAAATGACAACAGAAGTGGGGTTTCTGAAGTCCCTGCAGGACGCTGTTCTGTCCCATTCATTCTTGAGCGCATCTGTCTGAAGTGCCAGCGGGGCTTGCTGGCACAGGCAGCACGCTCGGATTGCTGGTTATCACTGGATACCAGGTAGCAGATATGGACAACAAGGGAATGGCTGAAAAAGACATTCCTTGAATATTCCAGAACTTACTTACTGCCAAACACTATAACACTATAAAGTTCAGACTGGGAAAAAATTATGTGTCTCAGAGGCACAGATGTTAGTATTTAATATCTGAAAACAAGCAAACAACAACAAAAAATAAACAAAAAAACCCCAAACCAACCAGAAACTTCTGAGGCAGCCGTAAGAAAAATCATTGTCACGGTGGAAGGATGATGAATAAAATGTGTCTGTGTATTTCTGGTCACTCCTGTTCAAGAAAGAGGATTTCTGTGTGGGCTGGATGCAGGAAAAGGCTACTAAGATGGAAGACCAAAAGTCTTCTTTAGAAGACAGGACCTCAGCTTCTTTAATATAGCAGAAGGGAAGCTGAGAAAGGGTTTTCTCTCTCTGAATTCATCAAATACATATGAATAGTCCTAGGGCAGGCACTGAACAAACACTGAAAAATTGAAATGGCTGCCAAAAAGAATTTCAGATATGATTAGGGGCTGGAGAACAAGCCTAACAATATCAAGTTTAAAGAGATTGCTATGGTTAGTTTTATCAAAAAGGACAGAGAGATGGCTTGCTCACAGTGTGTAAGTACCTCCCAGGAAAAATACATTTTGTACATAAGAGTTCTCTCTCGTGACACAGGAAGACCAGAGAAACCAGTGCCTTCAGATAGGAAACAGAGTTCAGATCTTCAACAGTGGGGTTGTTTCTTACAGTAAACAACCAACTGGAGTGCTGAATGGTTCAGCTCATAATACTTATATAGAAGACATAGTTTTAGCCCAAAGCAGTTATTGCTCCATGCAAAAGAATGTGAAGGGAAATTTCACAGACTGAAAGAGAGAAGGTCTGTTTTGACTTTGGGGTCTAAGAACATATGACAGAACACAGAACACATGGCTCTACAGGAAGAAAAGTGCAGGTAAAAAAACCAAAGGCTTATAGGCAAGCACATGATCTTTCTCCTCCTCTTCTGAATACACTTGATTCATTCATTCTGGCTGTTTGCTTCACCTATAGATACTGCCCCATCCCTGAACTAGCTAATTGCCAGTCTCTTACTCCCCTGCTGCTTTCAGAATTGCTGGTACCCAGCCTCTCCGTGGCAGCCCTGCAGTTCAGCCCACCTGGTGCCACATTTTCCAGCTCTAAGGCACCTCCTCTTGTCCCTTCACCACTTTGCGCTACTGGAGATTATAGTCTCTTTTCCTCCTCACCCAAGCTTATGAACACTCAGACTGTGCCCACAATGAACAGACCTGCAAACAGGTAACTGTGAGGCTGGAGATCAGACATACCAATGTTACAGTTTGCTGCACATGAAGTCCTTCCAGATAGCAGGGGACGTTCTAGTACTAACACTTCATGTCTCCAAACACTTTCTAGGCCCAAAAATCAATTACTAACAGCACTTCCTGACTAAGTTTTTAAAGTAGCAGAGTCCCAAATATACATAAATGCATACAAAATATTTTACACTAAAAAGAAAAAAA
Organism: Nesoenas mayeri; assembly: GCF_963082525.1. NCBI lineage: Eukaryota > Metazoa > Chordata > Aves > Columbiformes > Columbidae > Nesoenas > Nesoenas mayeri. Next base: position 17,705,985 of record NC_137541.1, read on the forward strand.
AACAACTGTCCAGATCATTACCACTGAACTGATGCAACTGATTTGTTGTTATTTGCAAAACGATCAAATCACTGTGTGACATGGCACAAGGCATATTTGCAGACTGTCTTTCACGTGAAAAAAATCATTTGGAGACAGTTTTGCTCAGAATTCATGCCCAACTATTCCCCTGTGCTACGTGGAAAACTGATGCTGACCCGTTATTCCCACTAGCTCAGTATCTGAGCCATCTTTGTGGGGTGATGTCTGGTTTGCAGCGAGTTCTGCTCATAAGCCCTGCAGGTGGAGGATGCAACCAGCTACCCCATCTTTAAATCAGGACAGGCAGCTGAGTGGCACTGTTCCTGCCTGGGGTCCACTGCCTCACACCTAAGAAGGTTCTAAAAAGCTCACGGCAGTATGGGGATCATCGCTTTTTCTTATACATCATATTTCTTCCCACCCTTCCCAATTTCTCTGCAGCATGTAAACATTCACCTGTCAGCTTCAGAAGCTGAAGATCTCTAGTGAGAGCCCAGTAAATTCTTTCTGCAGCTCCATGAAAGATAGCTGCAGAAATGGGCACTTTCAGTCCTTCATTATGAACCTACCTCCATGAGATCACCACAGGCTCTGATTCACAATTTAATATATTTTCTGGTAATAATGAGATGAACTGAAGTAACTGCAAAGAAACTCAATTAGTATTGTAGCTAATAAAAATTATAGTTGTGATAGAAAAATGATTCATAACTGCAGAATGTGCTTCTGCATGTTTTTCATTACTTAGCCTGCACTAACTCTTGTCGCCTAATATATCGCTGCACTTCTGAACCACACGTGGCTTCCCACTGAGTAACATCTCAAGTCTGTGTCTAAACCAGTGTTTTTTACTGCCACTTCCCATTGCCAGTATTATCTTCCACCAAAGGCAGTGCTGTAAGACACAACTCCAAGCACAGAGTTTTTTATCTGCTTCTGCATGCAGCGAAGTCCATAGAAGAGGCCACATAACAGTCAACTGAAACTTGTCTGCAGACATGCTTCCTTCACTCTTCACCTGGCAACAGCCTTAGTGGGTTGTTTTAGTCATCAGCCTTTCACAAACTCATGGATGTCAGCTGTAGATTTGCCAGTGTTCTAGTGTTTTATTTTGCAAAATAGGTTCTAACCTACCTTAGTGCTAACAGGAGATGCTGAAGTACTTTTTTCATGCAAGCTTTGATAGTATTCAGTGGCCATGGAGATTCCTGGAGAGGTTAGTATGTAATTGCCACTTGTGACTCTGAAAAGCTCTGTCTCTCCTGGTGTCTTTTACAAATAATACTTTACTCTGGTAATATTAATCTTCCACTTCTGTTAGCAGAAGGAATCATTCTGTGTTTCAAATTGCTTTTCATATTTCTATTTCTGTAATTAAAAAAAACCAAAACAACAATTTATTATATAAGCTTAATAGAAGATAATTGGAAATGAAATCAGTACTTTCAACTATATAGATAAGAAGGAAAAGAAGGTGTGTAAGATCAAAGGGACAGATCCTTCTTCCCCTGAATTTGCCAGGAATTTTGTTGCTGGCTTTACTGGAGCTATGTTAAGTTCTGTTGAGTTCAGTAAGTTGAGAGCTACAGTAGGCAGGTTTGTATTTTGGAGTGGGTTTTTAGGTCCAGAAAGTGTTTCCCAATAATTATGGCAATGCTTTTACAAGTTGAAGGTATGATTACTTAAGAACAATAACATATACCAGCATGAACATTCAATGACACACAATCTTTACTGTGAATACACGAACGTTGCTTTTTTTCTCCGTGTTGTAGAAGTACACACACATTCAGACTGGTAAGGAAGACAAGAGTCTGAAAGTTGATTCTGAATTTGTAGCAATGAGCTAGAACAACCACTGAACACTAGGATGCAACTTCTGAAATAATTTTATTAACAATTTGCTTATGCATTTAGATTAGTACACAGTAGTCTGTAAAAAAAACCCCAACCTGCTTGTGGTACAGTTCATCTCCAGTGTCACCCCACTGATTGGAGCCCAATGGGAATGATAAAAAAAACCCAAAACAAACAACAAAACCCCTATTGTCTTCCATTAATAATTTATATTCTTTTAATTGAAAGTGATCTACTAAATGGAAATAGAAGAATCAGCTGGAAATGCCTCAGATACGAAACTAGGTGCACGATGACTATATATCTCACTCCCAAGATTTTCAATTGCTTACAAGAGAAGATCTTTCTAGTCTAGGGATACATGGCCAGGTATTTGAGAAAACAGAGACATAAGGCAACAGCTGTAGAAACAGCATGATCTTTTCCTTGATCCTTTCTGATAAATCTCAACACATATGGAGCACATTATAACTACAGTGCAGAAATGTGATGACATTTCTAAGAGGTACAGATTTTTCTTGATTACGTGAATACCAGTAAAATTTAAATGCCCACCAATATTATAGTTTCCATACTCAAAATTCTGATTTCAGTGTGAAGTACAGATACTAACTCAAATTTTTAAATTATGGGAATAAAATATTGTCTCCACGCACTCATGAAAGAACATGGGGACACAAGGGAGGGCAGAAGGCAGAAGCTCCAGTAACCAAGTGAGGGAAACAGTGCCCCCAGTCTGGGATGGGCAATGGAGAGGCCAGAGGGTCTGAGAGGTGGCTACTGGAGGGACTGGGTGACCTCATCCTTGGAGCCCCATGGGTCTCTACTAGGCAGCATGGACCTCCAGGTCCTGGTGAGATGGCCCCAGGAACAGGTAGTGGTGGCAACCTCACCCCTACCATGCTACAGGATTTGGCAATTCCTAATGAACTCCCTCTGTTTCTGGCAGTTTCAGAAACTAAACCATCCAAGGAGAAGAATCACATCAATCAATCACAGTCTCATGAAAGAGTGGTAAGTATGTGCTAAAGCTCTTCCCGTGGCCGGCAGTGCTCAGGAGAAGAGCGAGCAGATGGTGGTGGGAGTGGAGCACCAGAGCCCCCCTGAGACAGCTGCCAAGCCTGAACCCCCTTCCTTTGGACAGAACTGGCTGGGATGACGGAGCCCAGGCCTGGGGGGTTCCAGCTGTGCAGCAGCCCTTGGTGTGTCAACTCTGGCACCGCCTCCATGCCAGAGAAGCATTGTTGCCTCCTCCACTCCTGGGTCTCCAAAGGGGATAGCAGAGAGGAACTGGAGATAACATGGTGTTCCAAGACTGTAAAACCCATTGCCTTGCTCCCTCCACAGGACCCCTGTCTGTTTTCAATTCCTGATGCACCCTGAACTGTGAATGAAAGTGGCTGTAAGCAATGAAGGAATTAGTCATCCAGGCTGGCTGGTCTCCATTTACATAATTTCAGCCAAGTTCTGTTTTCAAAGAAACTTGGCAAAATATTGCCTAAGTACTTTCAAATGTGAACAACTTGGTCCCCATTTCTATTTCTGAAGTTTGATGCTGAGGAAGGTGCCCGTGGCCAGGGATGGATGTCAGGCTCCTCTGCCTGTGCCACTTGCATCACTGTGGCTGTGACAGTGGCTGCCTCACCAGGTTGGCAGGTCTGCTACAAACCCTGGCAACCTCCTGGACATGAGGGCAAGGAAAAGCCCCCAGAGACAGACTGAACACCCTTTTCTCCACAACTAGTCCTGATGAGGCTGAGCTGCAGCCTGAAGCTGCAGAAAAAGGCTTTTGTGAGGACAGTGCAAGGTAAAGGGAGCAGGAAAGCAACGTCCTCCCAGGCCGTGCTGCGCTTCTCCTATGTGTGACTCCAAAGGTCTCTCCCCTTGCCATACACGTTAAAGTATACTCTGCTCTTTTTTTGGCATCTGGCTTTATGCGAACAGGTATTTTTACTGAGATAGAAGGCAGCACTTATTTGCAGAATAATCATTTTAGGTTGTGTTTGAAGTGTTCCCCTTTTCTCCTTACAATGATTTTCTCTGTTTAGTTTTGCCTGAAGCGTTTCTTAACAAGATTCTTCAGCTTGCCTTGCAATCTTGGCAGCAGGGCAGGCGGGCAGGGCCACTGCTGCTATTTGATTGAACATCCACAGCTTTTTCCAAAAGATTGTTGCAGGTCCTGGACCCACGGATTTCTCTACGTCTGCTTATCTTTAAACTTGTGAGCCACGTGCATTTGGAGCATGTCCTAAAAGTCCACAAAAGAGAGTTTCAGACCCTTATCTCTCCTAACTCAGCTGCAAGCTCTGTGCCCAAGCTCTCAATTGAATTATTAGAAACCTTTAAAGAAGCTCACAGCCACCACCCCTCCTGCTGCCGCCTGAGACCTGATCCCAGAGGGAGCCAACGTGGACTCCCACAATACTGACGTTTTTCCTTATTCTTCTGAAGTCAGGCTCCTAACTTCCTGATGTACAAAACAATCAGATGCTTGGGACGTTTTACTTGTGGAAACTTTAGTAAGTCCGGGGTCAGGGGTAACTGTGTGTGGTTGTAGGGGTTACTTTAACTTGGGTGTTTCAACCACTATTAGTTAGTAATCCAGTCACTTAGTCTATCTGTCTCTTAATGATTTAAATCTCCAGTATCTGCTTCATCTTCCATTCCTTCTAGAAATACATAAAGGATTAAAAATAATGCTAGCCAAAAATTTTCTCTTAAGCAATTGTTTTCCAGAATATTAGCTTATATTTAAATGTATTATTCAATCTTCAGTTGCTTTGGTGTTTTGGAAGTGCTGTGAAACTGGGGACATATTTCTGAAGATTAGATTTACCTTTTGGTACTTATTCTTTCCAAGATAGTGGATTATTTAAAAGGTAGAGAGAATAACTGGTTTTAGACTTGGTGTGGGTCTCTTTTTTATTTTTAAATTTCAGTAAGGGAACATACTTTAGAAAACATCAATTAATATCTTGACCCAGAGTAAAAATATAAAGTCCTTATGAAATTTGCAGCTACAGTCTAGATAGCAAATGCAATTAGATGATAAATGGGAAAAAACCTGGTTTAGGGATATCTTACTGAAACTCAATCACTCCCTGTCAAGTTTGCATGTCAAAAAGTTGGTATTCAAGGGACACTAATCATCTGCTTTTGTAAACAGAAAATGAGACAGCGTTGTGGGAGATACACAATTATTTTTATTTCTTGTTAAAATTCTCTTAACTGTTCAGTATGTGTCGCAATATGACTTTTGAGTTTGTTCAGATATTCACATTAGTAAATTTGATCCCTGCACTGTACTTTTCTATGTCCTTTTAATATCCTCTCCTTCCAGTTTTCAATTTATTCCAATTTCTCTGGTATGCTTTTCATAACTATAATATATTCCAATATCAGGTTTTATAATTACTTGGACTCCATTCATTTCCAAAGTTATATTTCAGGCTGTATTTCCTCCTGTGTTACAAGGAACAGACCATTGTCCTGAAAAGTATAATAATCTAGGATGTATGTGAAAATTATTGCAACAGTGGTGTAGGAAATCTGGTTTAATTCGGGGAGTATTTGGGTTGGGGGTTGAATAGCATGGGGGAATTATTCAACAGAAGACAGGTAAGGCAGCTTGATACACTTATAGAAAACTACTTTTTAACATGCTGATCGGTGGATGTGTATTTCTGCCAGTATTATCTTTGGTTTTACTGAAAGTAAATGTCAGCACTTCAGGACACAGATTCTCTGTACACCGGTGTTACAAAAAATGTGCTTCAGATCTGGCTTTGGAGAGCTTGATTCTGCATGGACGCGGTTCTGTGTCGAGTAGCACCTCTGGATGCCGGAGGAAAACATAAGGCTCAGCTCTGCCACTGAGCCCATGAACCCTGGTCCACCTGAGAACTTAATTTTGTACTTCAATCTAAATATGTGAACAGATGCTTACAGCTGGAACAGACTGCACATCTGCTGAACAGTAAGTCGATGCTTAAGTGCTCCAGTGCAGCATTATGTTTAGTATCCTGCAAAGCTGAGCTCTAAACGGCTTGAAATAATGGTACAAAAATAAGTTATGGGTCAGAAAGATGCTGAATCTTCAGTCTGGAGAATAAACACTTTGCAAATATGAGGAAAATCACAACATGGGCATTTTTTGAAAGGGAGAAAACCATAAACTCTGTCCAAAGATTAGTGGAGGGCGAATGTAGCTACTTGCAGGACCACTTGTTTCTGTAAAGTGAAAAATCATGATATTTATGAATTGAAAGGACAGACATGAAACAAATGTCAATGTAGTCATGTTCAGAAGGCAAAATATGTAGTTTGTCCAAAATACACAAACAGCACAGTAACTGTACTGTTTATAACATCAGAACCTGGTTGAAATGAGCACTGAGAAGAAGAGAGGTAAGAAAAATAAAACCTACTTCTTCAGGGATCATACTGAGGGAAAGGGAGGTTGAAAATGCAGTAGGAGTTGACAAAAGATACCAGCACTGATAAAAAGGCTTCTCAAGAAAAGGCATGGAAGTAGTGATTTTTAACTCAAACAAAGGTATATACTTTGGAAAAAAGGGGCTTAACAATGACTTTTGTAGAAGGAATGAAATAAGATGTAGCACAATGAGCACTGGAAGTGGATCAAAAGAAAAAGTGGTCTTTTTTTTCCTAAACAGAACAGTTACATTCACTGACAGCATAAACCAAATAGCAAAAAAAGGAGGGAACGCAGAAAGGTGGGGAGGGGTGGCACGAACTGAGCCGGAGGGAGGAAGGGAGTGCTGAGAGCAGAGTCCTGAGTTCAGTGTATCACCACAATGGCATCAAAAGGAAAAGGAAAAAAAAAGAAATGAGGGAAAATTGCAAATTTTTCTTGATTTCCATTCTGAAAAGAACAAAGTTTTGGCGGGAAATAGGTCACAAAAGATGTGAAGAGGTGAGGGAAGAAGGCAGGACCTTTGTTTGCAAGTGTAACATAAAAGTAGTGTTGTTCAAACAGAAACACTGTGATAAGAGAGGTGATTTCTGAGGCTTGAATGGACAGTGTACTGCTTTTCAAAGACCCATTATGTCTAAGATCAAACGATGGCCAGAGCATTGTAGTATTATAGCTTGCAGATAAAAGTCAGGTTTTGAGACAGGAATTTTCATTATTAAATGGAGGATTAACAGCTATATTAACATTGACAGAGATTAACATGCCTAGGAGAGGATGAAGATGGTGTGTAATTGTTTGTTTGCTTGTTTTATACTGTTTCCCATCCCTGGGGAATCTGAGTGCCTACTATGTAAAACTGATAGCTGAAAACTGAAATCTGGCGGGTGCTAGAGGGTAGCCAGCATTTCTGCTGCAGGGTCCTGCTATTTGAGAGTACACAGAGAATATTTAACTGGTGCCATCCCTATGGCTCCCACACCCATCCAACTTTGGGGACCAGAGTGATTTATTCCACCTCTGGCCCCTGAGGTGCTCCTCCCCAGCTGCAGGCTGTCACTGCTGCAGGGCAGAGCCTGCCCATTCCCTGCCCCGTGGCTGGGCCAGGAGGGGACACCCAGAAGGTAAACAGGATCAGAAGTGTCACCCCTCTGACATTGTACTGAACTGGCAGCCACCGCTCCTTCTTTCCAGGCTCCAGAAACATGAGGTGACTACACATCCATCCACAACTGTGGACCAGGCTCTACAAGTGCTGGCTGTATCCTGCAGCCAGAGACTCCTCAGACACCACCAATGCCCATGCTCTGATATTGTCAGGCTCCAGGTGGCATCCCATTTATTGTGCCTAGAGCCTTTGCCACCATCGGGCTGCTGTTGGCCTGAGCTGCTCTCCAGTGGCAGGGGTGACCAGGGATCTCTGGAGTTTCCCACTGACTATGGTACACTGAAGTATCCACCTCAGGATGGATCCAGGGGTACTGGATCAGGTTGCAGAGCTTAAACTAGATACCAAGAAAGTCTGGCTGACTATGGCTCTTCTGAAAGAAGCAGGAGTTGTGTGAACTACAATAAAACAGAACTCTGAAAAAAATACTTCTAGAAACATTCTTTTACTCTTGTTAATCCCTTTAGTTCTATGACAAACACCTTCCCTACAACTGAGGCATTGTGTAGAGAAACAATTTGCATGGAGTAAAGTGGTCGGTAAGCCTATTTAGGGTTACACTGATTAAAAATAGAATAAAATTTAATTACAAAGTCCTGTGGGCCTGTGAAGTCAGCATTTCCTACCTCTTAATCTAATAGTTGACTAATGATCATCACCTGATTCTAAATACTCTCCCTTCATTCACAGCAGAGTAAACATACAACAATTCTCTCAGCTGAATTTTAGGCATTTCAGATATGTGTATGTGGCATTAATTTATAATTCTGCCTTGTGCAATATTTCACCTAAACATTAGCAATTCTATCCAGTAAGTTTTTCTTTCTGGCCCGAAAGGATTATTACTGAATCATCTTCTCTAGAAAGAAAACAATCATTAATCTGCTGAAAGTGAATCTATGAGAGTAAACAAAATCATTAAGAAGTTATATGGAATCAGAGTATCTTTATCATCTGAGTAGTGCCACACCTAGGCCACAAATAGAGATTTTGGACCTCCATTGTACAGGAAAACAGAGAATATTTTTGTAAAAGTTACTGGTAAAGGCTTTGATTTTTCTCAGATGATGATCTGATTTCATTACCTTTACATAGCCGTATACATTGAGCTTAATTTTCATGTGAGAAAATCACAGTCAGTGGCAGGAACATTTCTATTTGGCTGCAACTTCAAAGAGAGAATGAAAAATTTAGAAGGTAAGATCAATAGCTGGAAAATGAAATTCATCTTAACAAGGAAACTTAAGGCTTAGAGCCATGCAAAACAGCTGGAGAAGCTGTGACTTTCAAAATCATACTGAATGAGAAACGATAAAGCTCAACTGAATGAAGCAGCTGTTCAAGCTAAAACAAAGAAATGCAGCAGGAAAAAACTCACTCTTCTTCCTCCTTTTCCCATTGTCTGGGAGATAAAAATCAGACACAAAGGCTTAATTAACCTTCTATCCCTAGATAAATGGGCCAGGTTTAACTGTGGAGCTCTCATCTTTCCATTGTACTGCACTGGTTTCCTATAAGTCCTTGTTGGAGCACTGAGATGTGGCTTAGGAGCTGGGTCCCCGAAGGGAAGACAGCATTGAAGAGGAGTTTTCCATTTCCCAGATATTTGCATCTTCCAGTGGGGGTTATTGCAGAAAAGAGGGGAAGCAGTCTTGGGTACTCATTCCCAGGCAAAGACCCATAATCAGGGGTGAGTTCAGGGCCACCACAACTTTGGGAACTGGAGTACTTGCTCTGTGAGGAGAAGCAAAGGAGAATGGGGACGTGCAGCATGGGATAGGGACAGCTTTTGACAGACTGAACAGCCACCCCGGGTGCCTATAGGATGGCATCAAGGAGGTGGATCTAGGCCCTGCACAGTGAAGCATGGAAAGATGATGAGAAACAACAGGCATAAGCTGAAACAAGACAGGTTCAGATGGAATATAAGGAAAATCTTTTGCCCCATGAGGACAATGAAGCAGAGGGGTAGGTTGCTCAGAGACTTTGTGCAGCCTTCATCCTTCTAGGTTTTCAAGATACAACTAGATAAAGCCCTGAGTAACCGGGTCTGATCTAAGAGCTGACCATGCTTTGAGCAGGAGGTTGGTCTAGAGACCTCCTGAGGTCTGTTCCCACCTGAATTTATCCTATTAAATACAAACAAACACACAAACAGAAAACCCACAGGTAAAACAATTATCTGTGTATCAAGAGTGCTGTAAGTAGCTAACCTTAAGAAAAATTTTCAGGCACTGAAACCCCGCTTTGGCAGCTGTACCTCCATGCATGAAAGATTGCAGTTACAGGTTTCACTTTAACATCTCTTTTTTACCTACTAGCTGAGCTGTCCCCACCACTCCCTGTGCTGCTGCAGCAACCCCAGTCCGAGTCACACATTTCTCCATTTGTGTAGAAGAGGGATTCTGTGTCTGGGGCATAAAATGTGGCAGCACTGAGTGGGAGAATATCCAAATCCATTCAGGACTCCAGTCTGGAGGGTGTACTAACCCAGATAAAAAGATAATAGCTACTAATTAATTTCCCTATATTGCAACAAGTTTGCAGGCTTTTGTGTTACTTTGAGACCTGCACTACACCTACCCATTCTCCACAAACTGCTGTCCTCTTCTAATCCAGCAAATTAAATGAGCTTAGTTCTTTTATAGTGGCAGATTCCACATGTTAAAAACAGGAGTTCCCAGAGGGAGTCATAATGGCAGGCTCCAGATGGAGCAGAGACAAAGTATCAAACAATAATCCCACTCATAGGTTTGAAGATCAAATCCTATATCCCTCCAAAGGATGCAAGTACAATTTGATGCCTAAATCCCAAAGCATTTTGCTCAGCTGCTGCATAACCCTATATGCTGTAAGAACATGAAACTTAACCTCTGCGGATGCTCACAGATGCCTTATATTTGACAATATCAAGCATTTTGGCATCTGTGTTACACCTGAGTGCCTTCAGGTTTCACAAAGTGGCTGCTGTGCCATCTGTCTCAGCACGGATGTTTGGTGCATTAGACATGCTCTCAGCCTAGTGCCTGGATCAGAAATCGGGATCCTCACTTGAAAGAAGGGAAAGGAAAATCCGGAGTTTCAGTCCTTTTCTGAGGACTGTTGATATATTATGCAGTATCTGAGTGAAATGCTGACTGGGTTGTAAAACGCTTGCAGTGGGATGTGAAATGCAGGACATCTCCTCCCCGACATGTTCCCCTGTGGTGAAGGTTCCAGTTCAGGGTCACTGATGTGAGCTTTTTTTGTGCTTTGGTTAGGTTTGTAACCATGGCTGCAATGTGACCCATCTACAACATGTGGGACACACTGTCCTCAGCCTGGACAGCAGTGTAACATCCTCCGGGGAGGTAGTTCTAAAACTGCAGTGTTTGAAAATATGCAGAGATGAAGGAAATGAAATGGCTTGCATCCTAGGCAAGTTGAACCGCCAGCAATGCCACAAAAGGACTGGATGAAGACTGCTGCTTTCAGGGAAGAAAGATTTACCCCTGGGCAGTGAGTAGCTCAGGCAGGCTCCTCCAGATGGGAGGAGATGGAAAGGAGGGAGAACAGGGAGAGCAAAGGAAAAACCTGTTCTGTCTCCTCTTGGCTAGATAAGCGGCTTCCCCTTCGGCAGGTTTATTTTATGATCCTTTCCTGAGGCATCTCTTCAGATAGGGAGCCAGGTTCCTAAAAACAGGGCTGTGAGACTGAGCACCTTGTCTCTTTGTGATGTGGGCTGAGGTGTTTGTAATTCAGAAGCAGCATATAGCTCATATCTCAGGAGTACTTCCCTTCACTTCAGGGTAGGCAGATTACATATAGTGTTTGATCAGGTTTTATTTTAAATTGAGCCTTGGAGTCTCTGATGTTCTATAAAGTACCAAACACACTGATGATGCTGTCTGAAGGACAGCTCTTATGCAAACACGAGTGTGCTGCCCACATCCAGATCCCTTAATAGCTTTCCACCACTATTTTATTTTTCTCACTTTTACCTCTTGGGCACTTTAAAGTGATCTTTCCCTTATTCCACATCTCTGTGCTACTCATTTGATCAAGATGGGATGGACAAAATGATACTTACTCCTTTACTTCTCTGCTGAGTTAGCTGTGCTGTTTCAGGTACCCATTCTTACCATTGTTTACTTTTACTAAGGGAAGCACTAAGGGGTTTCATCAGTTTGATGTCTATTTATGGCTAATTTGTGAAATGTAGAATGGTTACTTTAAAAAATGCGAGAGATGAAAACAAGAAAATACTTAAAATCTGGAAAAAAGACAGCTTTTTGATTGACTCTTTATAGTGCTTAAGCCACCGGGATGTGTTTCCAGGCAACAAGTTGTCTATATGTGACCAGCAAGGACATCTGCCCTCTTTAACTGTGTTTAAAAGGATCCACGATGCCTGCAGGGATTTTTAAAAGGCCTGGAAGGGTGAGTAACCTCCTCCTTTACATGTTTAGCCAGAAGATTTGCTGGCACTAACTGTCCTAGTCCATCTAACTGGATCACTGACCTGACATAATGAAATCATCATGCGGGTTTTCTATTTCACTGAACATTTTTTCCTGTCTCTCCTAGAGAAACAAAGGCCTTTCTCCTTAGGTAATGCTGACTCCAAAACAGGCATGTCATTACCTGTCACTTTTTGATGAATATTTCCTCCCACTCCTATTTCATCTCATAGAGGAATGAGATGCTCTTTTCTGAACTCCATTAAAAAATCATTTAAAATAGAACATTTATCAAAGCAGTAATCAGAAATCCTGCTTTGCCTCCTTAGATATACAATTCCTTAGCAGAGCTGTTGCTCTGATGTGCTGGGATGGGAGCCAAAGTGATGAATATTGCCCACAGAGCATTCACGTGATACCTTTTCTGAACAGATTGTAATTCAGGATGTAGAACTGCTTTCACTATGGAAGCATAGGATGCAACATAGGTCATGCCCACACTGCACACAACTCTTAGACTGGACCAAAATTGTATTATAATTTCCAAATTCCTCCTGCAGGAGAGCAGTAAAGAAGTTCCTGGAACAGAGTTAACATGACTCTAACACCAAACAACTGATATTTTCCTTGGGCAGCTCTAAAGCAAATACTCTTATTTTCAGTGTGCAAAAGATAACTCTGGAGGATTTATATTACAATTTCTCTGTAGTTTTGGGAGTACTCACAAATGATTTAAGAAATGCTTGAGACACACATTTACATGGTTAGGGCTATGTCCAGACTGCTCCTCTCAGCTTTTGAAGAGTTCTTGGGACTGAAGGAAAGGCGGAGGTTCCGCAGTGTTTCTTGGCAAGAACAGTATAACTACATGCGCTATTGCCATGAGCTGGTGCTGTTGCCCAGAGCAGCAGCCTTGCAGTACACCCTTCCCCTGCAGCTCCTAACTCACCTTGCTAGTTCATTGCCTTCAGCCTGCTCCTTAAAATGTCTCCTGCAATAGTGCAGTGAGCCTTTTGCCCCCTCTTGCACTCCCAGTTCAGATTCAGCTGTACCAGCTCCCGGTCGCAGTCTGCTGCTCAGCTGTGTCCAGCTTTGTGCCGGGGTCGAGAAGTGCAACAGAAGGCAGGAGAAGTGGGGGGAGCCGGCAGGAAGTATTGCTTGGTGGCAACGCTGGCAAATGCCAGCTTAAAGCACTTGTGAACTTGTGGCCTGAAATTGATCATTAAGAATAATGTATCTTGGAATTCCAGCAATATGGCACATTTTTATGGCAGAAGTACAAGTAATGAACAAAGTTTTTCTCTATTTTTAAAGATGATATCTTACATAATTAAAAAGTAAGGCACTCGCTGCAGCTTCTTGACAGATTTTTAGCTCTTAATAGAGTAACACAATTAATTATAGCCTCTTTATTCCATTCTCCAGCTGCACAGGTCTTGGGTTCAAAGTACGGTGTTTCCCTTGAAATTCAGACTGCTGTAAAAGATTTAAACTAGCCTTCAGCCAGCCAACTCTAACTGCATCGACCCAAACCCCATTTTAAGAAACACATTTCTTTAATTTTACCTTGAAATCATGGTACAGGTTGAATACAGCTTTCAAGGGAGAAAGATTATTTTTATTATAAATAGATAACCATGGCTTCAGGCTGCACCATTTGTTACTTCAATCTCAGTTAGGTCCATAATAATGTTTGTGCTCAGAAAATCCTCAAGAGCATGAGAGTGCATTTGTATGGCCTGTTAGGCACAAAATTGCCTGTTTTATTGGAGCAATACAGGTGCACCTTTTAAAAATTTTACTCCCTGTGTTTATAACTGCTCAACTCAAAAAAATCACAAAGCACACATGGCACTGCCTGGTACTATGAAGACAGTGGCTACTAATACAATGTACACATAATTTAATATGCCACTTTTCTTAACATACTAATCTGCTGCATTTCCTTACTTATCAGAATTTTTTCCTAAAGAACATCCACAACAAACAGAGCTGGACACATCCAAGCAATGGCATTACATGAGTATTTCATGAAATAAATAGCAGCTTTCCTTCCTACATTGTTTTGTTCCGGAGCAGGTTGAACTCCATTATGACAATATAGATTAAGAAGTGTCCACACTGTGTTTCAACACACAGAATAACCTCTGGTTGTTTCACCTCCATGGTTGTCTGAATCGAACCATTATGTATCAGCATCCTGTGTTTTTTGCTCTCCTCAGTACCAGTTATCAGCTTAACCGTGGGTATCGCTCTTGTGATTACTAGTTCATGAGCATGTATGTTGGCTTTTGAGAAAGTGCATTACTTTTTAGTGCTCCCATGCAGGAAGTTTAGATTTCGTAATTCAGTCTATAACAATAAAACCACATCATGACTCAGTTATGTCCCCTTTGTGTTTGACTGGAGAGGCACTCTTACAGACAAACCTCCATCCTCAGGGTCAGGTGTCTTCCAATGCAAACAGGTCTGTAAGCCAGGACGTACACACTGATGGTAGCTCTCTTTTAGAGGGATTAGGAATTAACCTTTATTTATTTATATATTTTTTTTCTTTCCTCTCTTTCTGCTAACGGGAATGGAATCTCTAGGCAACTTACAGCCCAGAGCAAAGTTCAGTGGTCTTCTTATACAGGGACCTGAAGAAAGCAGCAGGTCTTTCTTTGGATTTTCAGAACATAAAAGGCACAAGGCCTCAGTTAGCTCATGACAGATACTGTTGCCCCCCCCACTTTCACAGCTGCCAAGATCATGTACCTGCAGGAATCATCACTTCCAGCTGGCAGAAATAACATAGCTAAAGCCACTCCATCTCCAGTGCTCTCTTCCCCTTCTTAAAATTTAATCCTGGTCTCTCAGACACTTCATTTCCCCATGCATTCCTGCTGAAATCAGTGGGAGCACTCATCTGAATAAATTGTGGAAAATTAGGCTGTTATTCTTTAGAGAAAACATAGATAAAGGCAATGTTGCAAACCAGCTCTGTAGCAGCTAAGACTGAGTTAGTGTAGATTATCTAGTTCAGGGTTAGATCCCAGTTCTGTTCAAGGATTAAGTCTTCTGTTTGATCTAAAAACCTTCCTGGAGGTTTCCAGGTTTCTAGTGTTGTTGTGTTACAAAAGCTTATTGCAGTGTTTTGGAGTGAATTCAGAATTGTGACTCCAACCAAAGAGTCACAGCCACTTGCTGTATCTCACAGTGTTACTGTGGGGTACAAACATACCAAATAATTACAACTGCCTAAACTGTTAGGTTTACTAAACCATTGGTATCCTACTTTCCTTTTAAAAATTTGTGTAATCTTTTCTATTTTACATACCTACACTAGTACTAATATTGTACTATACTGCACTTAAAACCTAGGACATCTTTGTAGTTTGTTAAAGGAAAAGCTTTTGTAGCAGTGTCAAATGAGACAAACTGGACAAATACTTAAGGGAATCACAAGTGTAGTTTCTTATTATTTACCTAGATATGCACAACTTCCAGAATTAGGAGAGGGTTTATTGTCACACAGTGACTACATATCATCTAAGTATCAGAAAATTGGGACTGAAGCACAAATGAAAAGGCCATTCCACAAGATGACCTAAAAAGTCTGTGCTGGGACTAGAAATTGAATGAAAGAAGTCTTCACTCTGTGATAGTAGCAGCCAGAATCTTCCAGAAAGAAGAGAAGCCATTGTCTGCCCCCTTTTCGTATTTAATTATTATTTTTTTAAGTAGTTACTGCAAAAAAGACCAGATTGTACTGAACTTCCAGCAGTATTTATACTAGAACAGATTAAACATTAGGAAGTTTTTTTGTTGTCGTTTGTTTGTTTTTATTTCCTTTTATTTATTTAATTTTTAATGAGAAACTCAAAAGGAGCTGAAAATAAAGGACTGTAACCTTTCTACCTTCTGTGCTGGACTAGGCAGGATTTTCTCTCCAGTCCTCTTCTCAGTGTAGCAAATTTCAGTAGCTTTCTGGTCTGGATCAACTTCTACCATCCCACCAGGCACCTGGGAAAATTCACTTTTCTTTAGCTCTGGGCTGACTACATGTTTGTTTTCTGCTCCCCTTCACCTGTTTCTGTGCCTTAGCAGCTCCCTGCCTGCCAAGTGTGTCCTTTCCCAGCTGCCTGGCTCTGCTCTCCTGCACCTTTTTCCTGCTGAGCAAGTTCAGTTGCAACTGCCCCATCTGTAAAATATGCCTCTTCTGCCAAAGTTCCATGTTCAAGGCAAGGCAAACAAAGCAGTCATCCTACCTGCTGCCCAGCCACTGATTTTTCAAAGAAACATAAAACACACTAACTGCAAACCAGAAAATTAAACAGATGCTATTCATCACAGTCCCACCCCAGCACCTGGACTGCAATACCACCTCTTTCCACCTCAGCTCTTCTCTTTCTTCTATGTCTTGTCCCTGTATGTCCATCTCTCACCGTCAGTCCTTTTACATTTCTCTGTAAAAAAGAATTTGATTTTTACTGAACTTTTCCTCTCTAGTTCCAAAAACTCAATGTTCCTCAGATCATCTTATTTTTTTCTTCTGCTCATTTGTAAATTGCTTTTCATTCAAGAAGAAACTTGACATGCTGTTTCTGGTTATTTTTCTCTATTTTGAATCTACTTTTGCTTCCTGATGACCCCTGCATCCTTGGTTTAACCTAGTTTTAAACACTGGGGTATATCCAGACCAGATCCCTCCAGGGAGCATGTAGGTGGGTTAACATCAATGTTAATTTATTTTCATTTACACCAGCTCAAAATTTGGTTCTTCTTTTTTTTTCTTTCATTTAAATGTGGACTTCTTTAAAAAACCCCCAGATCTTATGCCTCACTGTTCATGGCTTAGATTCTATCATGTAACAATGCCTACTCCTCCTCCCTTTTTTTCTGTTGTTGACAAATAACTGACTTCTGTGTCTTTCCAGGACTGGAGCTGTCTGTTTCTGGTTGCATTCCTACTATCCACACTAATGTCCATTCTCAAACTCGGTATTTACTTTTTTTGCTTTATACCCCAGAAATTTTTATCTGATCTGTCAAGCTTCTTTTACATTCATATTCTTCAACTTGTCATGTGCTATTTCTTTTATAAAAACATAGGAATTGCCAAATCAGAAAATAAACAATGATTCATCAAGCCAACTAGCTTGTGAAAGAGGGCAGAAAAATCTCACAGAATACCTAGACAGGAATGTAATATTATATAGAGGGATATAAATCCTCCTCAGCTTCCAGCATTGATCATTTTGAGCCCTTAGGCTTTACATTATAGTTTACAGTTCTTATTTCACCTAGTATAAACTACCTGTGCTCTTTTTATGCAGGTGTATTTAGTGTCGGTTAAATTTTACCAACATTTTGGCTAAGAAATAATGTGTAGCTTATTTGCATATTATGTGAGAAGCTTTTTTAAATGCTGAGAAAACATCTGCTTACAAAATGCTTCCTCATTTTACCTAAATATAAACAAAACAACTAAAAAACAAAAGTATTTCTTGTATGTACCTTCTCTGACACAGGATCCTTCCTCTCTCTTTTTTAATATTTATATATGACTCTTGTCTTTTTTTTTCCTTAAGAATATTAAATAATTTGAGGTTCTCACCCACTCTGTGTTCCAAGACAAAGCAGGAACAAAAACAGCTTCACAGATGGATCGGAAATTTACTTCTGTAGATCTACAGCAGGAAAACACACAGGACAGTATTACATGGTCAGTTCTGGTAAAGCTCGATGGTGAGGCAGGGATTGAGATGGTCTCTTTAGAAAGATAACGTTAAGAATACAGCTTTAGATAGAAAGCTTTAAATCACTTTTAGTTAGACAATAGTTTTGTCGCTTCAAAATTCTTGCCTTTGGGATCAGAAAATCACCAAGAAGCCACTTGCCAAGGAGCATTTCTTAAATAAATACCTTGAATAGATACAGTACCACTGCCAAACATGTTTCTCTCACATTTTTTAGGTAATTAATGTTGAAATAACCTGTTGTTACAGGTTTTTCTTTCACATAGCCATAAAAAAATGCTGAAGACATGTAGGTGCCTTCATTTGGGTAAAACACATGAACTGTTGTTTTCAAACAGAGCAGTAAAACTCCAGCAAGGCATCAGACATACTGCTGTGCTGTTCCAGTTATGAGATGACTGTCCCGTTTGGACCCAGTACTCTGATATCACCATCTCAGCCACTTTGAAACTTCACTCACCAGTCAAAAATGAGTGACATCTGCACCAGCTGCTGAGAGATGGGTGCCCTGTGCCATGGTCTCCAGCCAGCAGAGCCATCAGTTTCCACCAGCCAAGGACAGCCTGCTCAGCACAGCAGGGTCTCAGCAAACCAGACATCACAGCTTCCCACAGGCCAGCTGGGAAACTTCAGGGAGTTCATCTCAGAGCCCCTTGAAGTCTTCTTAAAATGACCAAGGACCCTTCTCCTTCTCTGGAGACATTCAAGACCCACCTGGACATGTTCCTGTGCAACCTCACCTAGGCGTTCCTGCTCCAGCAGGGGGATTGGACTAGATGATCTTTTGAGGTCCCTTCCAATCCCAAACATACTGTGATACTGTGATACTGTGACCCCCAGCCAGTTTATGACTCTTACCACAGTGTGCTTTGTGCAGTTTATGGACCATTACCAGTCAAATCACTTGAGCCATTAAACTCAGTTGATCAGTTGTAAGATCAATATACCAAAGCTCTGAATAATGCTGGGCTGCATATTGTGTTACATTTTAGATAAAAAAAATAGCTGGGTTGGAAGTCATAGTTCAGAAATTAGATTTTCTCCCCTTTAGCTTGTGAGAGGACGTAGGTATTTTCTGATATTTTGTCTCCACCTACTAGTATTAAGACTCAAAGGATGCAACTAGCTTGTTAGATAAATGAATTTTGTTAGAACTAGTCGAATTTTTTACTCATCTCAGTTCCCTCTGGTATGTTCAGCCTAAATAGGTGATGCATGTACCCTGTTTCCCTGAAAATAAGAAAGGGTCTTATATTAATTTTTGCTCCAAAACTTGTTACTTTCCTTGCATTTATAGCTGCCTGGACACTATTTAAATTGACTGTTTTATGAACTATAACTAGGGCTTATTTTTGGAGTAGGGCGTATATTTTGAGCATCCTCAAAAATCCTGAAAAACCATGCTAGGGCTTATTTTCGGAAGAGGTCTTATTTTCAAGGAAACAGGGTAGTGCTTGCTCTGTTCGGTAGCACAGAATGCTCTGTGGTCTTTCTTTAAGCTTCCAGAATTATTTTCCCTCTTTTCCACTGAAAAGAGTGCCCAGAGCTGCCTCTTCCTACAATTTATTTATACAAACTTTGACAACTTTTGCGTACAAAAGATGGTGCTTAAACATTACCCGTGTTTTTCTCTTGTGTCCTACCAATCACAGCCCCGGAGGAGGTGTGAGTAATTCAGTCTCACTGATTGCAAATGAGCAGGGACTTCAGATGCCATGTGTTGTTTTTTTATCACAACCTTGTTAATCAGAGACGCACCCAGAGAGACCAGCTGCATGCAGCTGAACCTTGGCCACCTAGTTAGTGTGTTGCAGCTTGCCTGGACTGCTCCTTGGGCCCTGCTCTCTCCCAGCAGCAATTTGGCATGAGCAATACTTGCTCTCCAGGGTTAGGGAGGAGGCGATGGGTGCCAATGTGTATGCACGTGTTCTGATTTCCTTGATCAGAAGGGTAAACCCTTCTCTGTATTTGGAGCATGTTTCCTATACCTATCTGAAAAGGCATTTGGTCATCATTTGGTATTATTATACTCTTGATGCATAGGTATTTAAAAATGGAGGGAGCGCTGGATCTTTAGAGGAACAATAACACATTTGGTCTGAATGATAGCTCCTATGGACTTTTAATGGTTACGAGGCTGAAGAAGCCATTTGCTCTTGAATGCTTAGCAGCTGATTCAACACAGGCTGATTAGATAAAGAGAAGAGAGTGGAAGGATAATAAATAAAAGAGTGTTGTGGAGAGGGTTCTAAGGAAATGAAAAACACTTTATTGATAATCAATCTATGGCAGATTTTGATAATGAACTCCTGTATAAAAAACAGCCCGTGCACTCACCCTGTCTCTGGAATTCTAATGAGGAAGATAATAGATCCAAATTAGAAGTTTTCCAGTGAGCCTGTTATTAAAACAATTAAACATTTTAATGCAAGTAAACAGAAGTTGCAGTCTGTATTTTTGCCATTGGTATATGTACTATTTTCATTTTGTTTTCTTATTAATAAAGGTGCTAAGTTATCATTTGGATATATACTTTTAAGAGTTTTATGTTACTGTGTCTTGAACAGGTGAGACTATTGTGAATGAAATAACTGTGTTAAACATTGACATAAGATCATGTAATTATGTTGTATTGGGCAGGTAAAAAAATGTTTTTGTGTCAAGGTGCAGAAATATAGATATGAAAGTCCTTCTGCCCCTTAAGGTCATAAGCTCTATTGACCTATGTTCTGTTGCAAGGCAGTGGGAGTATACATGACACAGTATTAAAAAATATAAGTTTATCCTTCTAGTGGGTTAATCAGATTTCTTCTTGCATTCAGAGAGCTATGATCAGCGCCTTGCTGTGCTCTGCTGGAATAAGCACTAACCAAAGCCATTCCCACACTTGAGGTGCAGTGATTTCCTAGCTCAGACCCACCTTCTGATGATGTGCCTATGCTTAAACACTTGCTAAAATTCTGCCTCAGTGGCTATAATACCCTCCATCAACTGCTTCTCACCAGACTGTTGAGACTCTGCCTCTCCACTTTATTTAGCTACTGTTTAATTCACCTTGTTACTCTCATTTTCTTTTTCCAATGAACTTACTGTATGATTGATTCTTGCTAATTCTGCCAGCTGCTCACTAACTGTTTGTTTCCAAACAGGCTTGTCACATCGCTTTGGCAATTTATGCTGTGCTTGTAGTCTCCTCTCTTTCCCACTGCAGCCACCACTGAAACTGGGGCCCAAGGGGTTGCCTGGGAGCCAAAATGGGTCACCGTGGCTCCATTTTGGCTTTCGCAGCACTGTCTCTGCACTTTACAATTTCAGGTTAAGCATTTGAGTAATTGACCTGGAAGTGGCTTTAATCTTTCCTGTTTCTTTGAATAGTTCAAAGTGAAATTAGTATTTTAGCTTCTACCAAGCTCATCAGAATACTCCATGTCTGGGAGGCAGGGGTAGGGAGGAAAGCAAGAGGAAAGAAATGAGAAAGAAAAAGGACCAAATCCATTAACAGAATGCCTTAATGAATTTTAATTTTCCCAGTGAGTGACCAGGAAACAATGTCCTTTAGGATGAAAGATGACTCAAGTACACAGAGCAAGTTTCACAGGCTTTCTTGTAGCAGATAACATGCGACTCCTGATGGAAGAAAAACCTTTTAAATTATTAGTATCAAGGCTCCACATACCCCTGACCTCACCTGGGACCCCACCTGCACTCCCTGCCCAGAGCCCCATTTCAGCTCAGGACTGAGTCCCCAGCCCTCACTGCTTCCTGACAGTTACCCAGAAGGAAATCTTGAATTAAAGAAAATAATAAATTGCACCTCAGAAGACTGTAGCATGACCATAGCATACGGATAATTCTGTTTTCTCTGGAATTATGAAGAATATCTGTGCAACTGATAAGTGAAATGTTCACAAATCATGATCAAGGGAAAAGATTTAACAGCTTTCAGTAGTGAAGAAATTTATGTATTGAACTAAAATATAAACCAGTAGCTGCTTCAGTCTTTTTTATATGCATCAGTCTTCCATTTTACTGCTACCTCTTTTTGACATGGACACTCAAATTCATCTTGCAAATTCTGTTTGCTCTGATGAGACATCTTAGTTCACTTTTAAAGGACATGAAAGGTCTAAAGATCTGTGATTGAATTAGCAGTGGTTCAACCTCAGCCAGAGATTGCTATGTGGTGATCAAATCTGTTTAATAAAACAATTACTTACATAGGAAAATAGGAAAAAAAAAACCCAAACCCAAACCAAATTGAGTAGCACAAGACATTAGAGAAAGATATTGATTTAATACCATACTAACACAACAGCGTGACATTTTGGAGAAGATCTAATTTTTCCATTCAAGAGAATTTTGAGACCGAGAGGAAGCAGGGGTTGTTAGACTTCTTATTAAATGTGATGATTTACATCACATGTGGTAGCTCTCCATAGCAGACATATGTGAATAATACAGGTCTGTGCTAGCTTCACCCAGAACACCGTATTTACTAAAGCTGGTGTTACCCAATGGGATTTGGAGGTACTGTATGATACTTGTGGTTGAATTAAAATCTCTTTGAGCTGCAGGCAAAAGCAAGCAGATTCCACAGCATTAATTTCTTAGGAAAAAATTTCATTTCTTTCCCTACCTACAAAAACTATAGGTTTGGGGGGGAGGTTGTATGCTTGTTCTCTTTTAAAGAAGCTTGTAATTTCAATATCCTTAAAACTGAACCTTAAACCCCAGTGAAGTTACATCACAGGTTCTTGTCCTCAAGGAGTATCACAGCTTCTCCTTCATACTTTCTCTTATGAATGCCTCTCATTGTTGACAACAGCATAGTTTTCTCCTGCTTGTGTAAGCACTTTCTGCAGACAATGGTGCTCTTTATTCCATGTCATTTATCCATTGCCCTTTCATCATCTCTTGCTTATGAACAACAAATTCTGTAATGTTTGTAGTCTAAGATAATAACTAGGGGATTTTTTTTCCAGCCTTCTTACTCCACTCTTTCTCAGTGTTTGCATTTTGTTTCAATTGAACAGTAATTCACAGGGGCTTCTATCTGTTGATTTCTCCAATATTTAACACTAATGGCGTATAGATAGGATTTAGGGTAAGGGAAAATTCTAGATGTTATCATAATAATATAGTTGGCAATACAAATAAAAAGCTGTCTTCTTTAAAGTCTATTTCTCTGTGTGAGGAGGGCTGAAGCATGCTTCGTATTCAGTCTTCGCTCTGACTTACATTCTATATCCCTAAGGTAAATCTCAGACATGAGAGTGTTTCCCTTCTGGCATCACTGCATTAAGATGCTGTGCAATCAGGGAGGCTACTGTTCATGACATTCATGTGGGATGGTTTTCCATTTAATTGAAATATCATGACCAGTCTGCTTTTCTTTTCCCAACTCATATACTTGGCCTTCATCAAAACAATTTGCTTTCTATAGGAAGATGAGGCCAACAGGTGACACTTGCATCATGAAATGAAAAAGTAGTGGTAAATCGCACATGACAAATGGAGTTCTAGGAAAGTTTAGGGTGCTATTCACCACTGTTCACAAGTAGATTCAATTTGTTTTATCCTCAGGAACAGATACTGTAGCTCATGCAGTAAGGTATTGATTTTGCCAATTACTGAGGATAACGGTGTATATTTCTGAGTTGTTGCATTATTCTTGAATTATGTTTCTTGGTTACTAAACAAAAACATGTTTTTCATACATATGTTGTTCAAGCCTGTTAGATTCAAGAGCAAGCTTGTTTTATCTAATTCTCTAAAAATAGAATAACGGTTACTGTACACAATTCTTTCTGCTTATTACTGGTAGAATATAAGTTCTATTCATACATGTGTTTTTAAGGACTTCTTTCAGAACTGCTTGGTCCTTAATAATTGTCTGACTATCAGAAACTGAATTAGATATTTTCCTCAAGTTGAACTATCAAGTTCAGAAGGGATCCTTTACTCCTTAATTGAAGACACTTCTTAAAGCAGCATTAAAGAAGAAAGAATCACTGTGTACTGGATGGTCAGTGGAAGCAGATCGTATTAAGAAGCACTTATTTATTCCCATATGATAAGACTGTTTTACATTTATTCCCAGCCATTGGGTGACTGATTTTTCAGAGAGCCTCTGAGCTAGATCCTTAAAAGGAACCTAAGCCATCCATAGCACTGCAGCACCACTTTTGAGCATTTTGACCAAGTATTGGGTACTGAAGGAAACAGTTGTGACTTCAAGCACATCTTCTGAAGATGACCTAAGTACCATATGGTAAACTTCCACTTAAGCTTGTGGTTAAGCAGTATGCACATAGGGGTCAAGTAATGAGTTTGGACAGAAACTAAACTGGAATTGTGGCTTACAGGCTTGTGATTGTGGAGGACAGGAAATGACTTAAATTTGCAAGGATAGAAGTGATAGTAGGAAAAAAAGAAGACGTGAAGTACAGCTAATAGAGGTATAATTCAAAGTCTTTATGTCCTCCTATCATACTGTCCTTAAGGAACAGACCTTTAAAAGAGTTAATGAGCTAATTTTAAAATTTTCATTAGAGTTGATCACACTCGGAATTGGACTTCAAGAAAAAGTTGAGCTCTTGGTAGACAACTTATGGACTGGCTTCCTATTAAAACCTGGTCACTTCTTTCAGTGTCTTAGTGAGATCTGAATTTTTTTTACTGTTTTGTCCTAGCTATGGAGGTTTAGTCGTTCTGAAAAGCAAAGCATGAACTGCTGTCTTGGTACTCTTCCTGAATAACAAATAGGTGTATTTTGTCACTTGAATGTTTTTATAGTCACGTATAACTTACAATGTTATGTCATTTCAGAGTTTGCCTCCTAAACATCCAGAGGAAGTTGGACTTGCTTATACCAAATCTGTACGTGAATTTCTAACACATGGAGAAGTACTGCAATAAAAAAGATTTGTACTCAGAGTTTATTACTGATGAATAGAGTCATGCTGGAGTCAGGCTAGGAAGGACATATTTGCTAGTAGTAAGTCTTCTGTTTAAAGTGGCAGTGCCCAAGTTTGATGGGATATGTGATGTGAAAGCAGAAGACAAAATTTTACTGAGGTGATGAAGGATTTTTAAAGGAGTGCAGGAGTTAGTCATCCACCTCCAGCTGCTGTTCAGCAAAAGCTGGGTGCCAAAGTTCCAAAGGTCTCTTATACATTTTGTGCAGTAACTCTACTGGAACATTCTTAGTCTTATTTATCACCACGGGGAAAGGCTCAGCCTTTTTTCTTCCATTTTCCTTTACACTAGATTGGAAAATTTGTCAGCTTTATTAGTTAAAGAGGCCAGATGTCTTTAATGTTTATGAGATGCAAGTGTGTCCTTTGTTTTCTTCACATTACAGAAATGAAAATGTCCCTGTTATATTGTCTATGGGCTCCTTACTGAAAGCGTGCATTACCAGGGTCAGGCTTGTTTTCTATGTGGGAGAAGATTATTTGCTTGGGGATTGTCTCAGTGTCATCAACACAATTTATAGGTAGTTTGGGAACTATAATTCTTTTTGCCTAATTTCAAAGGGGTTTTTAAATTAAGATTTGCAGATCAAATTGACTTATCTCCCCCTTCAAGTTCTAACTCCATGCAAGCTAATCTCTGTAGCACTCCTACATCCGCGAGTACTTCTGGGCTCTTTCAGGATGCAGACTGGGATGGTTCAGCTGTGCGGGGGCACAGGTGGGAGAGGAGCTGTGCAATAAGGTTTTCCATATTTTATGGGCTGCTACTGGAAGATGTAAAGCCTTGGCATTGCTGTCTGACGAATGGCCCCTAAGGTAGTAGTTCAATAAAAATGTCAATTTGTGTATGCTGGAATACCTTCAGGGCTGTGATGGAGTCAACCTGGTAGAGTGCTTGGGGAGCATCATATGGGTTTTCTGCTACCCGGGTGGACCTGAGGCCTGATGTGCCTGCAAGATGTGTGGCCCTGGCTCTCTGTGCAGTCACTGGCTCCCCCATCAGCTCCTACAATGAGACAAGGGGCGTACAGTTAGATAACAGTGAGAATAGCCTATGGCTTTTCCTTTCAAGGCCCAGGACAGCTCTGGTGCTAGGCACACTAAGATGATGGGGAGTTGTAGGGAGCCTGAGAATAGGCTGAATGCTGTCTACCTGAAAGGAAAAATCTGGATGTCACGCACTAGATACTGAGAGCTCTCAGGGCTCCATGGTGTGGAGCATCTAGCTCGCACCACAACTTCCCTGGTCAATGTGCATGTGCATGGTAGTGCACACGTCCGCATGTGACGAAAGGTCTTCTGGACCTAAGCTTCATAAAATGCCGAGAAACAGGCTTGGTTGCCCTGTGCTGTAGCATAGCACTTTTTGGTTATGTGGTTGTTGTACTGTGGCTGAGCAGATAGGTGGGTACTATGTTGCTCGTGATAAGGAAGAGCCCACTTCTGTCTTCGCAAAACTTATTTTCTCATCCTATACACAAGTTCAGATTCTATTCTCTCTGCATTTCTTAATGAAATACTCCCTTTACAGTATTTTTTTTTTCCCATCAAGCTCTTCAAAGGTTCACTGGACACATGTTTAAAGTAATTTCAGTAGATAGTAAACTAGAACCTGAAGAGCAGGGCAGGAAATCAGTCTGTTATGGAGGATTTTAGTTGATTTGCCAAATTAATGTTTCAGATCACCATGCAGCAGTAGATATAATTAACTGTCAGAGAGAGAGGGCTAATTGCATGAATAAAATATCTTATTGTATCATTACATTTTTATAATAAGATTTACTTGTCAACTTAAAATGTAATAATGTAACTAACAAGAAAATTTATTTCTCCGTATGATGAAGACATACAGAAGGCAGAGGCAGGACCTTGTAAGATGCCAGCTTTACTCTGAGGCTGAGTTGGGCTGGTAGCATGTACATTTGATGAAGGAAAAACCCTACTGAACTGAAGGAGGAGGCATAGCTGCGTGGGATGGATAGCAGATGAGGAAAGGGTGGGAGAAGGCATGAAGTTTGGATGTGGTGGAAAGATGAGAGAAAAACTGTGATGACAGAAGGCATTAAGAGTCTGCTAGGGAAGATGCTCCCATATGCATCTCTCCAACTGATAGAGCAAGACATTTCCATAATGTAAACTTTCAGATAAAGAAGGTTGAAATAACTAATTGCCTTGGTGTGGGCTGAGAAGATATGTATGGAAAGCTATCCCAGACTGGCTGACACATGCTAAGTTGTCTGGCTGTGTAAGTTTTAATGATGCCGTCCTTACAGAAAAGGAGGTCTACTGGAACTCAACCAGGAAGACAGAATTCCTCATGAGTATCTCCCCACATTAGCTACATCTGACAGAGACTGGACTGCAATTTACACAAACCTGAAAGCTTCTTAAAGAGGTTGTGAGGAATAATTCACTATCATCTACATTCTAAGGTTTGGAAAGATCCTGCTTGTCACCATTTCTAGATCATGGGCAATGCCCTTTACGTGCCATCTCTAAATTGTTGTCAGCTGAACTGTATAAGAACAGGCATGTATCTCCAAAGAACTGGAGGGCTAAGCTACAATTCTGGCAGGCTTAAAAAATAACAACCTAGGGAGGTGCAGCATGAGACCTTGCATGAGCTATTATGAAGACTGTCATGTCTTCCTCCCTGGCTGATTCCCACAGACACCAGTGCTTCCACTGACCACCATAATAATGGAAAACAATTAGAGAAACATACCACCCCATGTCTGAATGCAGCAAAATATAGGTGTAGGTATCCTGGGGCCATGTTCAACATCACTAAAGTGGGTGAATAGGTGCAGGATTGTCTTGGGAAGAGAATGGGACATCCTAAATCTGTTGATTCTTATCAGACCTGTATTTTGGCCAAGTGCTGAGGGAGTTTGCTCTTGCTGATGTCTGTGCAGATCTGCAGAGATTAAGTGGAAACAGTTGTAGGATAGGCTGCAGTCTGTGAGAGTGCTGGAGCACGCTAGGAGGTGGTGACGGGCTCCCTGTATGAGCATGGAGGAAGAAAGAGGTGCTGTGATTATCATCCACGGTAGTCTTCCAGCCATTAAAGGCTGCATTGTGGAAAGTATGTCATTTCTATATGATCTACTCGCTCTCTCTCTTTTATATCACATGTAATCTATGCAGCCTGGCAATATGCAGAATAGTAATTGCACACAATGTAAGTGCATTCCTGAACTGTGTAGCATAAATATGAATGAGAGAGAACATACTGCACTTCAAATTCTTTGTATATTATGCTGCGTGTTATGACAATTAGTACACTGTGGTACATTATTTAAAATGTGAGAAGTACAGTACCTGCAAATGATGTTTTGTTTTTATCCTTATAGCTGCCAGATGGTGTGGAACCATTTACACAACATCTGAGTATTAGTGCATTTTAAACAGGGAAAGAAGAATCCTGCTTAGCATTTTGTTTCTCCTTTTTTCTTTTTTTTTTTTTTTTAATTTTATTCTTAGCTACCTTGCCAGCATATCTGATGATTTTGTGTGTGTGTGTGTGTGAAGAACAAAAAAAAAAAGCCTACTTAATGGATTCTTTATTTTGTGTTTCCAAGCCACTTTAGGAATTTTAATTTAAGCAAAGAAAGAACAGAGTTTCTCATTGTTGTGTTGCTTTTATGACAGTGGAAAAATAGAGAAATCTTTATTTTCCATGCTTATTTTGTTGCTTCACAGAGGTCTAGTGTGATATGACAGTGCTTGGACAACCGACTAGAAAATTTATTTTGGGACTATTTTAGGAGATCTCCTAGACACAGTATAACATATATACCACATGGACCCTCCTGACATAAGGCAACATTAATTTGTCCTTCTGTTCAAAATAGTGGATTTATAAAAGAGATCTTCCACTCATATACAATTTGAATAGCATTTAAGGAACAAGTGTACATTTCTCTCTACTACAGTGAAGGGCATATAAAAATTGCAAAGTTTTGTAATATTCAATTTTTTTCATAGCTTTAAAATACTGTGCAGTACTAAAGAGAAATAAAAGATGGAAAGAAATATTTTAACCTCTAGTGAAATAACTATTCCTGGA
Source organism: Nesoenas mayeri (assembly GCF_963082525.1). Classification (NCBI taxonomy): domain Eukaryota; kingdom Metazoa; phylum Chordata; class Aves; order Columbiformes; family Columbidae; genus Nesoenas; species Nesoenas mayeri. The sequence goes on from NC_137541.1 coordinate 17,734,692, forward strand.
CACTCTAGAGAGAAGTGTTTTTTGCCTAGGTAGGCCATTAGTCTTCACTTGTTCATTTTAACTTGGACAGATGCGATGGTACCAAAGAGGCCACAGCTGTGAGGTCAGTATACTCAGACTGGCTCCAAGTCAGCTCTCCAAAGAGACCAGGAAGTTTTCAATATCAATAACATTTTGTTTTATTTGAATGGAACTTCACTTTAAAAAATAAAGCTCTAAGCAAATAAGGATACAGACTGGAAGTTTAAAACAAGAAAAATAATAGTTTTACATACAGCTCTTACCCTGCCCACTGTATCCTAGTCAATGAGTTCTCCTTTCCAAGCTTTACTGCAGTTAACACTGTAATGCTAGTTTATACAAAACTAATGAATCACCTTTGGTTTTAGGAAATTCCATTGCCTATGAGGTCTCTCAGTGCTGTGATTCTTTCATGACTCATAGGATACCGTGTCTTGAGCCTTTTCTTCGTGACTATGCACAAAAACTCTCTGAGAAAATATGCAGTCTTTTGTCTTCTTTCACAAGTTCTGCCTTAGTCCAGAAACACTTTCTGTCTTAAAGAAACTGCTGAAAGCAAACAAGTCGAACATATCCCCAGACATTCCAAGTATATTATGATGATGGAGACTTGAATTCTCCCGTCTTAATGAAGGCTGAGGTGGCAACTACACTGGGGCATGCTTAGAGAAACCTCAGCTAGCTTAAAATTGCTTTTCTTGGATTCTGCTGGTGTTGCAGATTACTGCCGTGATAGCCCAGCCTTGTGGGCTTCAGGAATGTTGGCAAAAACTTCAGATACAAAGGTCCACTGAGCTATAGCTGTTCCGCTGGTGCTGTCCTGCGTAAAGCTAGTGAAAGTGTATGTACGTGTGGGCTACAGTCATTGCTGTGTAAGCTTAGCCCTAATGCACAGTAAAGGTTTTATGCTGCTAAAGTAATATTTTTGATTCATTGACTGGCATTTTTCCAGTCACCTTTTTCTAGGTTTCAGTAATTTCTTCTTTCTGCTACCAGTTCCACTCATATCAAGACATTTGGTTCTGTACATGAATCTTGATACATTCAAATCTCATAATTGTGTTTGATTACCTTTTCTTCTTAAAGAAAAAGAATCAGTATATCTTGATGATCAACTTATAGAAATTACCATTTTCTTATGATTTATGGAAAAAAATAAAAAAGGAAAAAGTTTTGGTAGATTTCTGGAGCTGACACACTATCTTCTTCCTTTGAAAGAGTAGGAGGTTGATTAGTGACCTTTACTGCACATACAGGGAGAACGGAAGGAGAACTGTTGCTTACCTTCAGTTTCCAGCATTCTCCCACCTGTTCGTGCAGTAGGAAGTCACTAACATTCAAAGTCAAATTCCTAAAGTATTTGAGCATTTGAAGCCCGCGTTTTAATATTCACCAACGTAAGTAATTTCTACCCAGTCTTGGAGAAGGGGAGGATAAAAAGAAGGGAGGAGATATTATATTACATTGCTAGTTGATTAGGGTCATTCAGCCTTAAAGAATACACATAATTTGGTATAATCTGATATAGTGCATCTTCAAGAAATACAGTTTTCACAGTGGGTAGGAGCTTGTGGGAAGGTAATAAAATCCCTTCACTGACCAGAAACTGTTGTGAACATCTGTTCCCTGACTACTTAAATTATACTTGGACGGTTTGATGCATCTCTGGCATTCATCCCTTGTTCTAGCAGAATGAAAGTAGAAGAGAAGAAGAATGTAAAATCAGAGAATCCTGTTTTCTTGTAATCATTCTTCCTGTTCTTTCTGTTTTCTTTTCCCTCCAGTAAATCTGTCACATCTTTGTTTAGAAGCCCTTGACATCCTTTCTTTCCCTCAGTTGTATTTGCAGCTGCCTGATTACTTTTTTTTTGGTGTACATTGATTACAGCCATGAAAGGCTTCAGACCTAATTAAAAGGCATGGCAAGAGAAAGAGAGAGATTTCTATAGAAATATCTTCTTGTGGAATGTCCTGTTGAGTTAAATCCACCCTACCAAACGATAAATTCTGAAATAAATGATTCTTCTATGAATCTCATTTCTTACTACCATCTTCACCTGAATTCTGCTGGGCTGGTGTCACACTTGGGGCTTTTATACAGTCTTGGAAAAAAGGCCTGGGGAAGGATGATTAGTTCAGTTGATAATATTATGGTGACACACAGAAACATGAATTATCTTCAGCTTCCCAAGATATTGCAGCAAAAGAACAATTCTTTCCCATTTCCATGTTAAAGCTCCACTTATTCAACTTTTAAACTGTACTTACACACCTGAAGTGTTAGTGCAATGTGGCAGATCTTCCATACTGGCAAAAGAAGTACTTGATTTAACAAAAAGTGAAAATCAAGGCCACTGCTCAATTTTTAAACTCCATTTAAAAAGAGTAATATTCATTGATTAAGTCAGAATTATTAGTGTTTTTAAGGGTCTTATTATCCCATTTTGGCTCAAAGATATAATCTCATTTGGCATGCTTGCATGAAAATGAGTTGATGCTGGTGTCTTGGCTTTCACCACAGTAATTTGGAATGTGAGTCATCTAGCATTAGTTTATGCACGTGCAAAAATGTAGACCCTGTGTTTTATGGCAGTGGAGGAAGACTAGAGCATGTAATAACAGGTCTACTTCAACTGTGGGGCCTTAGATGTTCCAGCTGATACTCTTCTCTGCCAGTGGCAGGGAAAACCTTTACCATATATGCTGGTATAAATCTCCTCCATACATAAAAAGGAACACATTGTGATTTCAGTAATTGTACGAGGCATAAAAAGCAACTATTAGCTTTTATTCAAATAAAATTCTGTAATCCTTTCCACAAGCTCAGAGCTGCATTCAGCTGGGAACTCTGAGAGTATCTTATGTGCCTTATGAGAAAGGGAGCGCAGAGAAAGACAGAATTATGCACCTCATTCAACAAATAAGTTAACACTGAAGATTTTTTTCCCCTTGTGGGTAAAGGAGAAGACAACTGGCAAAAATCCTGGCCACAAAAGGCAACTATGCTAAAATATATGTGCTAATTCTGTCAGATGGGTGTGCTGTCTATCTTCCCAAGCAACTAAGACTTGCCAAAATCCTTTGTGCCATTTCTCTCCCTGCTTCCTCAGAATAACTTCTATGCAGAGCTTTGGTCTAATTTGCCATCATCTCATATGCTGGTAATGGCAACAAAACCCTGGTTTAAATGAAAAATTGTTGCAGATTAATTCTCCCTCCTTTTTAAATACTTCACAGAATCATTAACTTGCAAAGCCCAAGCTTGCTTCATTGAAAGGAAAAAACTGCAGCATATATAAAAGCTTTAAATACAGTATTAACAAGCCAGAATCCTCTTTTCTCCTCCTCCAGCCAAGTGCCACATTTCCATAAATTAAGCACATCATATACTTAAAAATGGAAATAATAGCAAATCTCATGCTTTTTCTTTCCATGGTTTGTAAGACCAGTAACTAGATTAATGTACTATGATGTGTGTTAAAGTATTTTTCACAGAGGAACTTAAGTCAAGCAGGTGCATTTTGTACTTTGACTCTTCTGGGTGAGACAGTTCTTTGCCTCTTCTGGCATAAGTTTTGTGTCTGAGAACTGCAAAATCTATCTCCCTTACACACCAGTACACTCCAGCAGAAGCTAATGATTGTGGACTAAAAAGAAAAACAGCACAAATAAGAAAAATAAAATAAATAAAAGAAAGCAAAGTAAGAAAACAAAACTAAAAGCAAGGGATGAGTTATTTGTTTTTGTATTTGCTGTGATAATTGTGTTCCTTTTTTCTGCCTGTAGAAAATGTACAAGTATATACTAAGAAAGATCTCAGAATAACATTAACAGAATATGTAATTTGAAGCATGTAAAAAAAATAATCCCCAAAAGCCCTCAGAAAAAATTACTAGATGTAGAGAATGATTTATATGTAAGAAGAAATAAATAACCTTGCATTTTTGACCTTGGAAAGAGACACCTGCGAAGGGATATGGTAAATACTGTTAAGTGTAGATTATTAGGCACAAAGGGGTCACTAGGATGTGACGTAAAGTTAATCACATGTCTGACCACCTCTAACCATTTGTGTTCTCTGGGGAATTTAGGAAGAAGTCAAGTGCCTGTTAATCTACATATGATTTCTCAGATAGGTAACAAGCACTCATTTCCCCTCAAAAGGCACTTCTGAGCCTGCATAGCCAGCATGAAACAGAGATGGACCTAACAAGTGTAAGGGGCTCTGTGGGGTTAGGAAGGTTGGTGGGTAAGTTTGCTACCTGAGACTTGGCAAGATTTAACATGCCTGGTAGGACTGAGGCAGAGTGAAGAGCCTGGGTTTATGTACAAAGCAGTGCTGGCAATCTCCTATCTGGGGGACGGAAAGACATTTTTACAGCTGTGCTACTTGTCACGCAGTCTGGGGCTGTGTGTGTGATTAATGCATTTTCTGGAGGCAGATAGCCTTTGTTTTTGGTATTGCTATGAAGGATGAAAGTCCTTTTGTGTATTTTCTCAGTTCTTTTGATTTCTGCATCTTCACTCAGGCATTGCTTACAGGCTGCTGCTGGGAGAGTTGATTGAAAGAACTTCTCATGGTACTGGTTGTCATGTGTATGGTACTGTCAAGTTCGTGTATATTATCCTATCATCTCTTTCTAAAACTTCTGTAAATACTGAGTAAAATGGAGAAAAGGGCAGAGCTGATTTGGAAAACAGCTCATTGTAATCAGCCCTTTGAATTCAGCTGGAAAGGAGAAACCTGAGCCACTACAGGGTGTTTCTGCTCCATGTTTTTTTAAGTTGCTTCTGAGAGCTTACACAAGAAATATATTTTTAAATGTGCTGTAAAAAGTGTTCTTCAATTTTTAACAACTTAATTAAGTATTAAAATCCAATTTACTTTTTATCTCAAACTGCAAATTCTAAGATTTTGCTCTGTACTATTTATTAGGAAGAGTGTTTTTCATAATTATTTGTTATGTGCATTAAATGTTGTATGAGTATGCATCATTTAAAATGTAGATACTTTTATCCAGAATGACAATCAAAGAAAAGATTAGTGCATATGTAAGTTATGATCACATCTCCTGAAGAATCCATGAGCTTCTGAGTACAGATGTCAAATGCACATCAAATAAAAAAAGTACAGTGGATCTTCACAGATGCACTTGGGAGTAACTGTGCACTCTAACGATGTTTAGCCGTAGCTCGAATCCACTCTGAATGCCTCTGCTAGCTCTCAACTAGCCACCCTGGTATAGGTACTTGGTACAGTTTTCATGCCATTGAAACAGGTACGGCAGGAGAGGATGAAAATACATTTTTTAAATGTTAAGGTGATTATTTTGCAATGAGTTCCATGTTACTGCACATACACAGCTAACATTGCTTCAGGTGGCTTGTGTAGAAATAGCTGAAGGAATTGCACATGAGGTGAAATCACTTTGATAGCAGTTTATACGTAAATAGAAATAAGAAGGTGTTATTGCCCTCATATTATTGAAGGGTGAAAAAAGAAACACTGGATTTAGCCAGCTTGTCAGAGATTGGGAGGCTGATGGACTACACATAGGATGCCCAGCCAATAAATCTAAGGTCTAATGTGGGTTCTAGTGCACTCTTGCATGGTGATTGTGTCATTTAACTCCTCTGAATCTCAGTTTTTCATGCTCTAAGATGGAAATAATTATATGCAGCTACCATATAATATCCACAGAGAGCTGTGTAGTTGGAAAGTATCACTGAACCTATCAACAGGAAAAATGGGAGGAAGTTAATAAATTTTAAGGCCAGAAGGGAACATCATGATCATTTAACCTGTCCTACTGCGTTACTGAAGCCATAAAATTTCCCCTGTGTGGTTCCGGAATTACTCCCCAAACTTGTAGTTTCAGAAAGGCATTCAGACATTTTCTACTCTTGATGTGAATACTTTTAGAATCTGTACCAGTAAGTTTTTCTAGAAGCAATAAATAGAAGTAGATCTTTGGTATCATAGGGAATACCGTGCTTCAAAACAGGAGGAAAACACCATTTAAAACAGTATGAAGATGTTCTTTAAAGCAAAATTCCATACTTTGCTTGAGACACTTGAAATGTCTTGCTCAAATAAAATTGAGCATGTTAATTCTGTTCCTCATCCTGTTCCCCTCTCTGAGCAGGACAGAGATCTGCTAGTAGAAACAAACACACATGTACCATGTGGATCTCTCCAATAGTCAGGCTTTGACACCCAGTAGCTACCCATGGGTGCCTGCATCTCCAGTTTCTGGCACTTGGACAGAGGAGCTCCCAAGGCTGCACCCTCACTCCAGCTGCTAGTACAGCCTCTCTTTGAATGATTTCACATTTGTTGTACCACTGTTACCTACTGTCAATGTTGTGTATGATGCTTATGATCAGGAAGAATTCCCATTCCCAACCAGGTCACAGTAGAATTGCTACACTGGTTTTTCAAGGATGATGTGCACACACATGCACGCACTGCGTATCCCTCCTGTAATTCGGCTTAGTCACACAGTCCATTCAGCAGCCGGTCTGGGTCACGATTCTCCTCTCCCTCCCACCTCACTCCCAGAGACACATGCAGACATGCACAAACACACACCCCCAGAGGGTCTCTCACCCAGGAGAAGAGTTAGAAAGATGTTTAACAAGAAGACAGGAGAGATTGCACTGATCGGGTGGAGGGCGTGGCTGGACAAGTGTACTGACCAGCACTTGTTCATACATGGTTGATCCCTTTTATCCCCTTATGTCTTTGTTTTATTCCCTTATTTCTCTATTCCTATGCATGTTCCTCCTCCCAAAACCTTGCTCCTTCCTTTTCCCCACCTCTGGTTCCTGCCCTAAACATCCCACAGTCAGTCCTGTGAAATTCTGAAATTCTCTTTCCATACATCCTATAGTGTGCTCCATGTCCCCAGGCAGTGGCTTCCCTCAGTGCCAAAGGTGACTGAGAGAGCAGCTCCCACCACCTCATGGTGACAGGTTTCCCCATCCCATGGTGCTGAGGCTCTTATGGGGCAGTCCTGGAGGATCTGAGCAGGGGCTGTTTCTCTGACTGGTTCACTGAGGGCTCCTCCACATTCTTTGAGCCCCTGTACTCCTTCATGGATGTGGAGATGGGCCTTTGATGGGCTCATGACTAGGATGGAACTGAGAGGAGATGGGACAGGGTATAATTGGAGCTCCCTCTCCCAGCTTTGTGCTCCTGTGCTCCTCCATATGTGTGCGGGCATTACTTAAAAATTGTATTACTGGAATGCGTTGCAGAATCACTTTTTTCCTCCTAATGTTTCTTTTCAAACAAGCATTTTTCAAATTTCTTAAGCGGTGGTGAAACATTTCCTCTTGGGGAAATCCATATTAAAATATTAAGTGGGAATGTTTCCAGCTGGCTTCACTTAATAGTTCTTACGGTGAAGATTTGTACCATATGAAAACATTAAAATAGAATATAAATCCTTTTACCTCCCACTTGTGCTCCTAATAGGGAAAAACACCTCACTCTGCACTAGTCATCTTTGCCAATTATTTTAGGATGGGAGAATCTCTATCGAGAGGTCCTCTGGTCTTTCTGTTGGTTATAAGGTGAATCTGTACCTTACTTAAAGTAAATGTCTAAATTTTAGATCACTAAAACCAAGTGAGATGAATCCCATCCTGCATATTATATTGGGGAAAAACGGTCAACATTTTCTCCTACAATCACTGCTAATGAAAACATAAAATGCTTTCCCATGTTATTTCCAGAAATGTACAGACTAAACCAGCTGATCAAACAGCTGCAGTTCAGGAGGTTCAGTAGTACAGAAAAGGAATCAGTGAAAAATCATGCTCCATTTATGTACCTTTTATGATTTACAGTTGTAAAACCCTATTCAAACCCTTTAACCTGACAGGTATTCCCAAGAAACAGGCCTTGACACTGCTATGATTTTCACTGCAAATATAGCATGAGATGCCAAAAAGCCTGGTGAACCTTATACCACAAGCTTAAACTTTCTGCTTTACCCCTCTGTCAGACATTGCTCCCAAACACAGCTGGCAGGCAAAGTCTTCTTCTGCAGATAGCATCAGTGGATAGTCCTACATCTCCAGGTAAACCCTCTTCCATAAACAGCTGACCTTATGTTGAGTGCTTCCACCATGAGGACATATTTTCTTCTATGGACTGGTAGATGGAAAGCAGCTTTTGGTGCAGTGAGGGTATCAAATCACTAAAGATCAGTAACCTGCCATAGTGAGATTTAACAGATAACTCATATTTCATCAGTTATAACCGTAACACTTCCTTTCTTAGATGCCCTCCCCAGTTCTTCATACTTGCCACCATGTTGAGGTTCAGAATGATCAGGTAAACAGCTTTTCAAATTTTCTGTACATCTTCCTGTTCAAGATGGAAAGATACAAGAACATCAAACAAAAGAAGGGTGAGGGAGAAACACTGTTTTGAAATTTAAGTGTGGTTAAAAGCCAGCAAACTAAATAACAGTTAAAAGAATTCATTCAGTCCCTAGTTGATTGAAAGATTTAATAGAAGTATCATCGTTGCTATAAATACTGCATTACTCTTGTGCCATATAGAGAGGTTTCAGGAAGTAGACTTTATTTTTAGCAAACTTAATTTAATGTTGAAAAATGTTACTTTTGGAGCACTAAGTATTTTATATATAGCTGTATAACTGAGCACTGTGATTATCACAGCATCCATAATCTGATTATGAAGGTCTTTTTTTTTTCTTTTTTTTTTTTTTTTAAATCTATTATAAATACAGGTCTAATGTGTGGCTTTTAGAAGCTGCATCAAAATGGACATGGCTGTACGAGGTATTCAACTTCTGCCAGGACAGACATCTAGTAGGTACTAAGAGAAGAGAGGCCGGTAACAGGATCGGTGCCTTGTAGGAAATCATAACTGCTTCTTGCTGCAGTACTTCCACTGCCACTTTCTGGCTTGTACGAAGTGAGGTCCTGGCATACTCTGCCTGTTCCCCTGCCAGAATTCAGAGTGGCCGGAGTCCATTGCAGCTGCCAGAGGAGTGCACTGTACTGGGAGGGAAGGCATTGCCTCGCCAGCTCCCTTTTCTGCTGGCACAATGCAGAGGAAGGCATGAGTCACCCTGCACAGGCTTCCTGTGTGGCTTTCATTAGCTAAGATCTTGCTTGATATATTTAATTATTTAGAGCAGATGTACAATGGCCTGCATTTTTGAGAGTAATAGGTTACTTCGACTATTCTCGGCTTCTTTGCTGAAATTGGTAAAACTGATTGTCCAGATCTCTTCTGAAAAGACAGCCACTTTAAGGTTGAAATCAGGCACATGTCTTGATTTAAAAAATACCGGCAGCTATATCTTTCTAAGGGTATGGGCAATATGCATAGATCTCTAGCCAAAAAAAAACCAAAACCCAAACAACAAATGACCCTTTGCAGTCTTGTTTGTATTGATTTCTGTAATTTAAAAAGTAAGCTCCACTAGAATGTTTCCCCCATTCATTCCATCTAGATATGAGTTGGCATCACAATTTTGTACCTGCACCTTGAAGACAAGCTGATTGAAATCAGTACATATTTCTTTCTAAAATACCCGTGGTTTTAAAATCCACATTCCTGCCAGTTTAAATTCCTGTTGCCCTGTAAAAATGGAATGATTGTCTTACGGGACTTGATGAAATGCAGGCTGCAGGGAGCCCTGTCCTTTCAGAGTAATGAGGACTCTGGGCAGCCAATGCTTGGCCCTGCATGTGCTGGGTCCTTTTCTTTCAGTGTAATGTACCCAAATGGTGTCTTTTTTTTTTTTTTCTTTTTTTCTTTTTTTTTTACCATGTTTTGATGTTTTCTGGATGAGATTACTATATAGCTCTGAAAACTGGCTATTGCACAGGTCACATAACTGTTTTGATATGCTCTGAAAACTGGCTGTTGCACAGGTCACAAGGCTGTTTTGATATGCATTTCAATTTCAAATTCTACCCATTTTAGAAATACTTGAAATACATATGGTATCACATAATTAAACTGTGACAGTTCTAACGGAAGTGTTATGCTCTATCAAGCTCATAATAACAGTTGAAAAGAATTTTTTTAAGGAAGATGCACACAATGCAGTGTGGCCAATAATACATCTTTTTACAATTTATTGAACTACATTTGCATAATCTAATTTTTTGAATACTTATTTATTTGCAAATACTTGCCATTATGATTTGACTGTATCAACTCTCATGTACCCTAATGAGAATTAAAGAAACTAAAAATCAGGGTACTAGTGCAGGAAAAATGAAAAGAATCCTATATAAATAGCCAGAAACAAATTATATGAAAAATAAAAATTAGACACATTTAAAACTAAAGCTGACACAATGTTCTCAGTCCGCCCCACCGTGTTTAGGTACTGTTGAACAGTGAGTGTTTCATGATTGTTTTTTCAAAGTGAATCTCATTTTCAGGAAAGGTCTCAGGCTGACACCACTAGTAAGCAAAAGTTGTTTTATTTTTTTTAAATGCTTCACACATGTACTGTAACAAAAATGAAGAAAGATATGAGCTGCTGAGCATCCTTATCTCCCAGAGAACTGAGTGGAGGGAAAGGTATTCAGCATCCCACAGGATCCCTTTCATTTGCTTTTAGCTTTTTGTCATCTGAACAACCTCTACATAAGAAAGTAATTAGGTTTCCTTCTCTGTCTTGCCAGCTTTTTGGTTTGTGTGAATTTCTGGGCTTCACAGTTCCAACACAAGAACTGGAAAGGTCTTCCACTTACCACTAAATCTGTCAATCAAACATACCTTTTGTGGGGTGAAGTTTTTTGTCTAGAAAACATCTAACTGTTACAGACTGAGGATAATCTCACAAACTAGCTGCACTGCCATCTTCCCTAGAAAATTACAAAGAAGTCAATGTCTCAAAAATACATTTACTCACTTTTGCTTCCTAGTGCAAAAAGAGACAGTTCTCTAAAACAAAGGAGCAGAAGATTTAGCCAGTCTTCCTCTGAATGAGGTTCCTTGTTTCATCCCAACCACAAGGATGCCTTTGCATTGATCTCTTTGCAAGACCAGGGTCTACTATTGAGTGCATTCTGATCAAAATCAATATTCAACCCTTTACGTGCTTGTGTTTGTGAAGGAGTTCAAGAAAAAAAAAATCCATTTTCACTGCAAAAAAAATAAAGGCATGAAAAGCAGTCCAAAATAAGACTATAGATTTTATCATTTGAAATTTAACAGAAAAGAATAATTGGATTACTGTAACCTTAACTGCATGATGCAGATGCTTACTTTAGATATGAAGGCAGGATTTTCTTCCAGCTGAACTTGGGGTTCTTTTCAAAAAGCTTGTTATCTGCAGTAGACATAAACACAATGATGTGGGCAGAAGCGTCACACTGTATTCTACAGCTAGAACAAGCAAACAAAAAGCCTCTCTGTAGTTGTTATGCACACATTAATGCAATGGAAGGAGATCCATTGATGCAATGGAAGGAGTGCCTCCATGACACTGAAAAAATTATTCTGTACTTGTTTTCTCATCATAGACAGGAGCAGCTAAATTCTTGTCTACTCCGCTCCAATGTATTGATACAAGTCTTGAAAATCAAACCATATCAGAAGTAGATGCATCAGTCTGAGTTACAAGCTTCACTGAAAATACTCAGTTAGTTGTGTATTTTACATATTGCTATACTATATTTATTCAGCTATATCATGCTTCTAGTACAGAAATTCCTGGAAACCTGAAATTGCTTATTCCTTGATATGGCCACAGGCTGTTGAAATTCAAATGAGATTTTCACTAACCTGGAATGGTATTATGTCTGTAGGACAGTCTGTGATGCCTGGATTGGAGACAGGAGACAACTCTTGTTAGTAAACGTGTGTTTGACCATATTGGTATCACCGAATTTTAACGAATTATCTGAAAGTCAAAGGAAGCCTTTTTAAGGAACGGACACCTCGCCAGGAGACTAGGAACAAGTCTGGGCTACATCTTTATAAGTAATGAATTCTCATTTCTTTTCAATCTAGCAAATGCCCTCTTTAAAGGTTAATTCTTAAATAGCCACTTGGGAACAGATGTCTCCTTTACTCTGATCTCTGTGAGTCACGCAGACTGCTAAGAAACTTCAGTTTGGCTCTTTATTACCTGATGCCCTTTTCTTTCAGATCAAAACTACTGATAAAAGTAATTTCATGTGCCCGATCTCCTACTTATTTTGTAATTGCTGAAAAAAGGAATGAATAACGAAGTGATAACAAACTGATACCTGGACAAGTTACACTTACATTTCCCAAATTTCTCACTGTTATTTGAGGTAGTGAAGCATAAGGGAATATACTTTTCTTGTGTATCATTTGGGTGACACAAAGACTCTGAGGAGGCAACTGCCTTGGTGGAGCAAAGGACCATAAAGGCTGTTGGGATGATGCAGTAAATTGCTGTTTTCTCTTATTTAGGGTGATCTGGCTGAAGGCTGAGTAGCAACTGCAGTATGTCTGTGGCAATCAGAAAAGATGCTGTCCTTGTTCCACAGCCCTCGTGGACCTAGATAATCACTGCTACCTCCCAACCCCAGCTCTGAAATCCCCCAAAAGATAAAACAGATTGAAATTGTTTTGACACTGTTCATTCATCTGTATGAGTGCAGAGCAAGAAAGTTCAAAAGGAAAATACTTCACAGACCTATGATAAACTAATACTACGCAGATGAATACAAGCATTGCCTGGAATGGAGACGGCAGTGGGTAAATTGCTTCAAATGAGCCTTATTGATTCCAGCCTGTGTTGATGGGGCATATCTGAAGAAGGAAGTTTCATTTAAACACTTGGAGACTGCAGTAATTACATAAACTCTGTGACAGTTTACGTAACAGACTGGCTCTGATTCTTTAGGAGCTGGTGACTATCTCCCTTAAACATGAAGCATGTTAATAGCCAAGCAGCTAATTTATTATAATGAAATGAAGGAATACTGTAGCACCCTTGCAGTCCAGATAATGTAGCTGCAGGTTACTGTTGTGATGAATAGGGACGTTGCTCAGCAAATGTAATGCTTTCTAGTCTTAGAAGAGGATAGATCAATTTCTTATTCTTTATGAAGAAGGATGATTCCTTTGTAGTGCTGCTGAGAGATGTAGATGTTTACATCTTTGAGTTAATCACCCCCAGAACAGTCCAGCCACTACAGGTATACTTATCTGTTATTTTTCTTGCTATAGAAACCATAAATTATTTTATAAACTAGGAAATACAAGAGGTATTTGCTTTCTGTTTCTGTATGTTGATGGTATTTATATAGACTTCCACTGCTCACATTGCATTTAAGGAAGGTGAAAGAGGAGAACAGGCCATCTCCCCTGGCCGGGGGAAGGCTGCAGGTGGGAACACACGGGGCTCCCAGGCTGAGCAAAGCCTGTTTGGGGGGGCAGCCCAGAGAAAGGCTGTGGTTCAGTAGATGGCAGTCTTCCCTTAGAGTCTGTTTAGCCCCTGCCTAGGCTGAGCTGGGGAGGAGCTGGGAAAGGGACAACGTGCCTCTGGAAAGCTTAGACCTCTCTTCATTGCGAACCCCAGTTGTGAACCCTTTATGCACTATTTCATAAGGCACCTCTGGGAGCTGGTGGTGATACTCCCACTACTCCGTCACCACTGTTCAGCAGTACCAGCTACAAAACTCCTTACTAGTATTCTGGCCCCAGAACTCGCCTTTTGCCTTTATTTGATTCATAGAGGTGAACTGTATCTGAGCAAGCAGAAGAGCAGAGGAATGGAGCACACACAACTGAACCAGCTCTGGTAGCAACTGTTTCCCAGTTTTTTTCTCGACCAATATCTGAGATCTCTCACAGTCAGGTCTTACAGTAGAAAAAAAATGACATAGTGACAGTATTGATGAATGCCCTGGACAACTTCTTCTTGGCCACCACCAAGGAACAGCATTATAATAGTATTACTGAATGAGTGACATTTAGGATGATACATTATGCTTTGCATAAAGATGACTCCTAACATAAAAATCAATGTCTGGAATTTATTATGTCATTTAACTTAACTCTTGATTTTCATAATTTGGGAAGTGTAGCACTCCCAGTGGATACTCAAAAAAGAAAAGGCAAGTATGTCCTGCATTGCGAACACATAAATAGCAAACGTCCCCATGCCAATATTCAGATCTATTTGCAGAGAGTTCCCTGATGTTCTCACTGCTCCTACTTTTCATATGGTAATAGGATCTTCATGATTTAAGACTACTTCAACAATTTTCTGTAGGATATATTTCTTTTGTCCCTCCTGATCTCATTTCCCTGCTCAGGCTGTGCCATACTTGAGAGCTTACCCAAGGTTGGCTTCAGCTGAGACAAAGCTGAAGAAGCACCTTATGGCCTATGCTTACATTTGCAGCTGTGCAGTGATGTAGTCCTGCTTATTTAATCACTAAGAGACAACATAGAGCTGAAGGCAAGGATGTCCATTCTGTAGGAAATTCTGGTTAGCCATCAGTGTCAAACTGAATATCTGACTTTGGTCCTGTGTGTGGAAAACATTCTGAAAAATTGTTAGGGAATAGAAAAAATGACTTATTTGTTTGTTTGTTTCTTTCTTTCTTTATTTTAGAACATGTGGGTGCTTTGTTTCAATAAGGACCAAAGGATTTGATTTGATGTTATTTGTCCTCCTGTACTATAAATATTCAGGTGGACGGGAGGCACTGATGACATTTTTTTATAAATTTCCAAAATGATGAGGTAAATTTATGTTAGATAAGAGGAATACATTTTTGACTAGTAAGCAGGATGAAACTCATGATAAAAAGCCTTGTGTGGTTAGATTAGATAAACTTTTGCCAAGGAATGGACAGTCAGTTGTTATCTTCAGGAAACTCCCAGCCTGTCAGTTCTTATAGACTCTGCAATAAAACAGAGTATCACTAGCAGTGAAGAAGAATGCTCTTGATTTCCTCAAAATGAAATGTTTCAACTATATCGAAAAGGAATGAGTAGACTATTTTTGTAAAAGCTACAGATGGAAACATTCCTGAAAAATGCTTTGATTTAAGTAGGATGGAATTTTCCATCAGGAATTTTTTAAACCGAATTTGCTCTTCCTGTCTTTGGGGAGCACTTTGTTACACAACCACATCTTTCACCAAAAGATCTTCAAACAGCCTGTTCCTTGGGTGTTTGCCAGATAAGTGGTTTCCTAGTCCATGTGCTTCCCAGTCCAGTGTGTCTGGACTGCAGCTCTGCAGGGCCTCTTGTTAGTCTGGCTTATCTGACTCACACCAATGTGTAAGTAGGAAGGTCCTCACAGCAGCACACACATTGCCAGAGAGATGAGGGTAATGCTGCTGAGTTTCAGGTCATTGACCCTGAGTCTAGTCTTTACAGAAAATCATTGAAAAAGCATGTATCAACAGAATCAGACCCTGAAAAGGCTATGGCTGTACTTGCAAAAACATTGTTCATGTCCTGAAGACTTCAGCCAAGAAACTGTCTGTTGAGATCTAATTCCAGGTCAAATTGACAAACAACAGTGCGTGTTTGACTCTTGCCATTAATCTAGTTTTATGTTGTACAGACAACCAGAAGCTATGTCCCTTTATTAGAGGATTTTACAGGCTATGTCTACACTAGTAAATAGAACAGGCAGGGGCAGGTGTCCAGTCTTGAGACCAGTTGGCTCTGCATGATCTGTGTCCAGACAGAAGGAATCCTGCTCTCCTTCTCCCATAAAACAGGACTGCCCTGCCTAGGCCATGGTGGAGAGAGGTCTCTGTCCTGACTACCCGCAAACCCTTCCTAGGCAATGTTTGAGATATAGCAAAGCCAAAAACAGTGCTAGGGACTGTGGTAGCAGCTTAAATGAATGGAGAGTTGCAAACCAGCACTTGATCTGTGTCTTGACCTTGTTTAGTTTACTAGTATAGATGTAATGAAATGGGAAGACATGCTCCACCCTCTGTGTTTTCTCCTCTCAGTATCCTGCAAAGGTAAGGAAGGACTACATTGGCTTTCCATGCCACCCTACACTCACAGATAAAGCAGTAAGAGATGAAGTAGCTTGCTCAGGTTTATATAAAAATCTTGTGGAAAAACTGGAATACATGTGCCAGGTTCTACATGACACAGACCGCTTTTGTTTAGAAATGTGTACTGACAGTCAAAGCTGTGTTTTATGCAAGGGTCTCTTATTTCCATTCTGATAATGGGTAGGGACTTGAAAGTATGTGTACTTTAGAGTATTATAAATCATATTTATAATTCCAAAAGAAACCTCAGAATAGATGAGAAACAGACAATTTTTAAACACTTTCCTCCCCTTAAAAATTTGATAAGATACAGGGTTATTTTTACCTCTTGTTTGTTTGGAGTGGAAAAATTTGTTTCCATTAGGATGGCAGCTCCTCACCCTCAAAATGGTCTTTAATTATCAGTGAAAACTGCAGAATCAACAGAAAAATCTGTTTCATGAATTGCTCATAAACATAAATCGTTCAGACAATACAACTCTACTTCCTGCTTGGGCACTTTTCCAGGCAGTGCTCAAGCTGAGATTTATTTTCTATTATTTCATTTTAATTGAATGTGCTGTTACAGATACTGTGTACAAATGCCAAGTACGGTAACTGACTTAATTACATAATTTTTCCTGGGAAAGCATGACTTTACATATCCCCTTAATACATACACAGTTCCTGTGTAATCTATCTCTCTTTCTCAGTTTGGGTTTTGACAGATGGGCTCTGCCAGACTGAGCAGCCATGATCCAAGGTGTTACCACCCTCAGTGCTCCTCTGCCCTGTGCTGTTGCGAGCTCCTACCCTGGAGCAGGGTGACAGAAGCTGCCGTGATCCTCTCCATCACTGCAGCAGTCGGATGGCTTTGTGGCTTGAAGCACTGATGAGCTGAGAGCACGATCTCTGCTGAGCAGCAGGTACTTTTGACTCTGATGCCTCTGCTGCAGGAACACTGACTTTGGAGAGAAAAAGAAGGGTGGACAGATGGGGTGATAATGCCCTCAGCCACACTTGCTGGTCTGCCAGAGCCCCCGGCTTCTTCTAACAGCATCTCAGCACTGTATCCACACAAACGAATTTTCTGTTTCAGTAATACCAGCACAAATTTCCCTGTGGCAAACTCCAAGCCACTGCCCTGTTTTCTACCATGTGCACACCCAAATGTTCAAAAACCTGAGTCAAACTTCCCCAGTCATGTTATGTTAAAACACTTGAAAACTGAATTCTACACATTTGCCTTCTGATATTTGAACTGTACAAGCATAACAGATACCAAGTCAATTT
Source organism: Nesoenas mayeri (assembly GCF_963082525.1). Lineage (NCBI taxonomy): Eukaryota > Metazoa > Chordata > Aves > Columbiformes > Columbidae > Nesoenas > Nesoenas mayeri. The sequence continues at coordinate 17,752,002 of NC_137541.1, forward strand.
TTTATAGTTGTTTGGTTGACTTTTTTTTTTTTATGATAAAGCTGAATTTTTACATAACTGCATGATTTCCCAGGGAACCCCTTCCTCCAGGACAATCAAGAGAGTTTGGAGTGACCCATGGGGATGCCAGAGCAGTGCATGTCCAAACTGTGCTCCCAAATCTGTGCTGCAGTCAGGCTCTGCTTTGGGACCTGCATGGGGAACAAGGAGAAGCTTTACCCTGTACCAACTCCCCCACTAGAGAAAGTGCCTGTGATTGTCCTCTGGAGCAAAGGTGGCATCAGTTCTTTCCTTCCCTGCTGAGGAGACCAAAGAAGAACAGCACAGGGCTGTGGGAGCTGTACATTACTGCTGGGGATCTGTGTGATCCCCAGACATGAGTGAATTACTCATTCTGCTCCATGTTAGCTCAGTTCTGTGAAAGCAGAGTGACGGCCGCTGTCATCTCAATGGATGGACCTGCCCAGAAATTGTGTTCTTTGGCACAGTCAGCATTTACTCTTCATATATCAGACCCTCAATGACCTGCTGCCTCTTCAAAGTGTGGCTCAGGGTGTTGGTTTTCATCATTAAAGCCTCTCGCTGTCTTTGTGCATTACTCAGTTCAGATGGGAATTGTTTTCAGTGAGACTCTTCTGCTCTGGAGTTGACCCCAATCTCAGTCACTGATAACATCAGTAAAATAGAAGGTCTAGCCATAGTATCATGATCAAGGAATAATGATTTCTAGACTGCTTTGACACATCACTATAGGTCAAGATGTGTAAGAATATTTTAATGCAGATTCGACAGATAGATTTGCTGAATGTTAATGGCAAATAATATTTTGTCCTCAGTAAGTACTCAGTTTTTTAGCATACATTGTATTTATCTGCACAATAAGTGTTAACAAACTAGCTGATATATTTATTTAATTCTATACCATGTATCAAAGAGCTATTTATTCACAATACAGTGATCATAAATTTGGTTTCCTTAGTGATTTCCCCTGCGTGCATGAACTCTTGTTTATGTTCAAATTCTTTTCCCTTTTCAATTCTTTTCAGGGAAAATGGGTGGACTGAAGTGACACAATAATATTTGGGATGAAAATCTGAAAAATGAGTGCTTTTGTGGTTATTTACAAGAAGAACTGAGCATTCATTATGATGTACTAAAAATACAGGCTAGATAACCTGGTTTTTATCTACAGAGATGGATTATATCAGGAAGATGGATTGAAGAAGAAACTATCAAAAAAACCTCCAAAACATAAGTTTCATTCTAAGTTTTCCCTTCTTCATAAGGCTTTTCTGCTCCATAGCCTTGTGTCTCAGGAGATGTGCCTCAGGTCACCTCATTATAATGTCTTGTGTTGAGCTGAGTAACATTCAAGTGAGCAAACTTCAGAGTAGGTCCAGCCCCTTGGGGTTTCAGTATCCAGTGTCAGGTTGTTTGAGCAGAAAAATCATCTGTTCTTACACGTTTTATTTCTTCACATCCTCCATTCCTATGCTGAAGAAGGATTTCTGAAAATGAAGCAAACGTTTGGCATTTTCAGACTAAGAAAATTGGAAACAAGGGAAGACAATTTTACTTCCTTGAATCCCTTTAAATATTAAAATCTCTCCCTGGTTTTTAAGAGCAAAGAGAGAGAGGAGCTTAACTCACAAAGATAAAGGTTTATATGAGCTTGCAGCCGTCAGGGAGCTTGCACAGCTAAGATCTGCCTGATTTTGTTGAAGATGTTAGCAAATCCCCCATCCTACTAACATGAAATGCTCCTTGCTCTGCAGCCTGTTGGGAACCTTGTTGTGTTCTGACTCCCTTTGAAATGTGATGTCTGAGAGTACTGTTTTCAGCTTTTGTGTAACACTTTTTTTTTTTTTTTCCTTTTTTTCTTTTTAGTGTTGTAGAAGAAATCTGAGGTAAATTGGTAAATTACAGTATTGCCTTGGCTGTATGTGCTTCCTGAGTTGAAGTTCTTAGCTCATGGATGTGTTAGGTTTGCTGTTGTGATGGTGTTGGGGGCTGTGATTGGAACTTTGTTCAGCTGTGATAGGTGCTGTCACACCTGCAGAGTCCACTACAGTTACAGAAGTAAGTCTTGAGGGGAGACTCACAAGTTTGAAGCTAAAGCTTTGTTCATTTCCAAGCAATGAATTCAGGGTAAAAGCCTCTGGAGGAAAAGTGGATGTGTAAGTAGCCCATGACAGGAGCAGTGGGAGTACAGGACACAGGTAAGGGGGCCTGAGCTGAAATTAGAAGCAGAAGATGCGCTTGTTCCTTTTCATGCTTTTAGTAAAATGATGGTGTTTAGATACCAAGAGTGTGACTGCCTAAGAAAATTCAGCAACTAAAAGAGCAAAGCAGCATTTTCTATTTTTTCACCTTCATTTTGTTGCTGTTCTCTGTGTTCATCCTTTGGTTGCTCATACACTGAATGACTGCAAAAAAAACAACCATTCGAGCCCTAGCAAATCTTGTAATTTTTCTTGCTTGCTTACTGCTTAACCAGGCTAAAAAGAATGAAAGGCATACAACAGAGAAACATGACAGCTCAGGAGAGGAACAGAAAAAGTTTTCATGTAAAACAGCTCGATTTTGGATTGACACCAGAATTGATTGTTTTAATGACTGAGAAAGTAAAGAATGGTTAAAGGCAAATTACGTATTTTTTGCGACATATAATTTCTTCAACTCGTATCTTGCAGGAGAGGTGTTAGGATCTTAGTCTACTGGAAAACTCAGGATGGTACGTGCAGTTCTTCATTTCAGATTTACAAAGCTATATTGATTGTTTGTCTTGCTCTAGCACATTGTGACAACATCGTAGCAATCATTTTGGCAGCCATGTAGCCCCTAGACTTTTCTAAGTGGTTGGCAGTTTATTAATTTTCCCATAATGGTGCCATTATGCTGCTTGTTTCTGGGCTGATTTCCTAAGTAGGGCACAGCAACGTTTGTTGTGGCAGGTCTTGTGGCAAAGGCTGAGTGAGGAGTGTCACACCATGTGAGTTAATTCGGTCTAACAGCAGTTCGTTCCCCAGACAAATAAGAAAAGGCACTGGTGTATGTGAAAAAGTGTCTTGAGCTATGTTCCTTTAATGTTGTTACGGCAGTGTTTTAAAATGGGGGGGAAGGAAATTGAAATTCATAAACTTAAGACTTGCATGGCAAACCCAGCATGAGAATTATAGCGATAGGTTATTGCACTCGCTTTAGCAAAATTAAGGAAACTTGTAGGATACCAGTTGTTAACAAATTATTTACTCAAAAGAAAATGTCTCAAGGTAGATGGGCATGATAAGCTTTGCCTTACTTGCTTCTCAATGTCCAGCAAGATCTTTGTTCTCTGTTTTAAAGTTCCTCTGAATAACTCAACATGATACCAAATAATTGTTTCTGGAGGGTAGTTAATGACCCAATATATAGCTTTTGTAGCAAAATTATGTCTTCTAAGGAAGTAGTCTTTAAAAGAATAATTAACCAATTTTGATGGATTTCTAGCTGGTAGTAGTGCAGCTCCTTAGCATGATATTTATTTAAGTAGATTTTTGGAGGAATTTAAGTCAGTCATTTGTTCTTATCTAATGGATGCTGAATGTTCTCCACCACTGAACAAACAGATTTTCACAGTTCTGACTGTTGTATTCCTGAGCAGTGTTTCTCTTGAAAGGGTCTCCTACCAGCTGTTAACTTACAATTTATTATGTGATGCTGAAGGTCTAATGCCTTGGTTAACAGGCTGTTAATTACATTAATGGTGCTTAGGAAAAGATTATTATGAAATGTAGTTAATAGTCCTTTACAGTGCAAAAATGTTGTCTTAATATAGAGATATGAAGATATCACCATGGTGTCTCTTAGCGTGTGAGAAGTTAGGATACACTTCTTGCTGTTGAAATCTTACAAAAAGACAAAGCAAGATGGTTCATTTAATTGGAGACATGATGCAGGTAAAGCTATGTCATGGTATGTTCCACTCTGAGGCACAACATAAGCAGATATTTCCATGATGAATAATGTGCTATTAAAGTGTTGTATTTGTGAAACTATATTGAATGGAGCAAATCACAGATGGATTAATAAGAGATATTATGGAGGAGAAAATCAGTAACCATTTTTGTTTATGAAGACAAAGGAACTGAGCTGGGCAAAAAGTTTTCTCAGTAACAATAGAATATTTATTTTTTGATGCTTCTTTTATTCTGGCACAAAACTTCCCATAAAAATGAAAGTAGTGTGTTGTAATGCACTGTAATTACATCTATAGTGGGAGTGAATAAAACAAGTTTATCAAAGAAAGCCAACACTGTTTTCTCTCCCGTTCAAGCTGTCCTTGCACATCTTCATTGCTCTCTAGCCCTCTCTCACACAGAAAAGTCCTAATAACTCTCCCTTTTGCCCCCAAACCCATAACTTATGTAACTTAAGCAGAGAGGAAGACTAGAATATGCAGTTGAAGGTGGAAATGCAGGAGTAAATAGGCAAAATTATTTTCCACATACCTAGACATTTGAAGAAAGTATGTTAACATAGTTGCACTGGTTTATCCAGATTAGAATTTGTCCTTTCTGCTAAATTAGATCCATTATTTCCCAGTAGTGTTGCATATTGTAATAAATCGTATCTTGCTCTTATCCCTGCACCTATTTGCAAGTCCTTGTTCAATCTACACTTTGAGTATTTGGTGCGTAGTGCAAATTCTAGAGCCACTTCAAAGCAGTGAAATACACACGTGAAGATGTACATGAGAAAACAGAAGATAGTTCTACAAGAAAAAAACATATGATGTTCAGTGGAGGCTTATATATGCAACGCACATCTTCGTGTAGGGTTATAAGCCAGAGGATTTTAATTCAGGTTTATTACTCTTTTAATTTATTCAAAATTGGCACTATGACTCTGTCAATTAGAAAACTATAGTGTTGTACTTTAATAAAAATATTCTTTAACAGTTTCGGGAGTTTCAAGAAGAAAACGGCAAACAGGTTCCTCTGTCTTGCTACCCGCAGACCGTCCGCCACACCCTCCTGTCTCAAACAACAAATCATTACTCATTAGGAGTCAGTGAGTTAATGGGTATTACAGTCTGCATGCCAAAGACTACAGAATCACAGGATGGTTGAAGTTGGCAGGGGCCTCTGAATATTGCCTAGTCCAACTCCTGTGCTCAGGACAGAGCACAGCTATAGGACTGAGCTACAGAGAGGTTCTCAGAGCTGTGTCCAGATGTCTTTTCAACAGCTCCAAGTGGGAAGAATCCAAAACCTCTTTGGGCAACCTGTTCTGATGTTTGAACAACCTGACAATAAAAAGCTTTTTCTTATATTTATATAGAATTTTCTATAGTTCTATTTGTGTTCCTTTCCTGTTGTCCTGTAATTGGGTACCACTGAGAAGAGCCTAGTTCTGCCTTCTTTACACCCTCCCATCAGGTGTCTGTATAAGATACATATATTATAGGTATAAGATACCTCTGAGTTGTTGCTTCTCCAGGGAGAACTGTCCCGACTCTCTTGTCTCATCTTGCATGAGAGATGGTCCAACCCCTGAATCACACAGCCCAAGAGGCTGATGGTGTGCTTCACTGCAAGCGTGCATCACTGGTCCATGTTCAACTTGTTGTCCATCACGATCCCCAGTTTCTTTTATGCAAAGCTTCTTTCCATCCAGTTATCCCCATACTAGTGCATGAGGTTATTCTTATACTTTAAAATAAAATAGATTTAAAAATAAAGCTAGAAGAAAACATTTCAGTCTTTCTCTTAAAACCAACATTTCTGTTTTTTTTTTTTTTATTTTCTTTTTCTTCCCATAGCGGGGTCAGAACAGTGGTTGAGCTTCAGCAACATGTTAAAGCACAACTCAGAAAACCAAAACAGCATTATTTGTAACCTTGCATACACCATAAAGAAGCCTGGAATTAAAATATGTAGAAATCTAGAATGAATGTGATAAAGAGCTGAAGACATTGATGACAGCATGCTATAGAAAAGTTTAGTCTTTTTTAAAGCATTCTTCTAATAGCACAACATAAGTTTCTCAGATTTCAGTATTAGATATTTTCTTTCAGGTACAGCTAAAGAAATGCAAAGGAATCAGTGGTTAGTTCTGGTATATTTGGAAGCAGAGATGGAGCTGCTTCTAGTCATTTTTCAGGTGCTAAAACTGCAGTTGGCAGTAACTGGAAATGTGTTAACTGCAGCCATTGTAATCGAGAATGCGGACACAGGAGTGAGTGAGACATTATCTTCTTGTTTGGATTTGCCACTAACTTTCTTATGAGAAAACATGGACAGCTAAAGGCACCACAATAAACCAGACATTTCACATTTTGTTGACACACTGGCAAAGACCAAAAAGCTGTCTAGCATCTCAAGAAAGATAACATTAGCTATGAAAAGCAATCTGATGAGAATCCAGCACACCCCTGCTCAAGCATTCCATTACAATGCAAGAGACTGTAAGAGCTGAATTAATTTGCATACCCTGCCAAGAGGTTACTTGCCAGTGCGGGTATCCAGAAGGAAAGCGAAGTTATGAAGTAGAACAGCAGCAGCTCATGTTAGAGGGAGATTTGGTCAGGGAAAATCTACCATTTAAAGACCAAAATGTAAATGTTCAACTCAAATGTTATTTCAGTTTTTCTATACAGACATGAAATCGGAAGGATTTTTTATAAAGGCAGAGCCGGTACCTGCCAAAGTAGGTGCACTTCTGGGTAGCTGGAACAATATATTAAAGCGTGTAAATGGAGAGAATAGTTATATTGAACAATATCATCTTGGACCTAGAAAAACAAAAGGAAGCAAAAGGGAAAGTTAACATAGATAGAGGATGTACTGGGGGCTCTTTTATTTGGTTGGGTTTTGTTCCTAAAAGATTTGGTGAAAGTATCTACAATCAGGATCTCTGCCTCAAAAACAGTAAGAATACTTCTGTTACGCATTTTCAGAAGTTGCTGAGGTTTTAAGTAGACTTCTCATGTGAGAGCATCATATGAAAAAAGGAATTACCAAGCTACAACAAAAAGATTTTGTTTGCTAGATTAAAAAAAAAAAAAATCCAAACAACAAACAATAGTAACTCCTTCAACAATATGCTTAAGTGTTTAATTTATATGCAACGTATTTTATCTCAGTCATAACAAAACAGAATAAATACTGTCGAGATTGCAAAGAAAATGATAGTATTATTACTTCACTCAAATACTACGGGATGGTAATATGAAAATATTTATTTTCACAACATGTTGAAAACATGACAGTTTGATAATATCCTGGATGATTATAACTAACATTTTGTTTGAAAAATAATAAACAATATGGTCTCCTGGAGCAATTACACAAATGCTTATTGGGAATGTGCCCTGAGATATTCATAGAGAGTAGGTCTCAGAGTGGGGCCAAGGCTCCTCCAAGGCTGGTGCCATGGGCTGACAAATATCCCCCATTTCCCCCCTAGGAAGCAAGAACCGAAGCCTGAGAACTTAGAAAAGAAGGAATTTCTGAAAGGACATCATGATTATTGAAAAAAATGAGAATTACTGAATTGCTGTGCTTGAAAGAAAACATGGGGAGCCACAATGCTATTTTGTGTCTAAATAAAGCTGATTCGTTATGTTACACAGTACCCATGGAAATTTATTAAACACTTTAGAATTCCCCAGGACAAAGGGCTATACTGAATATCTCATCGGTTAAATATTTATTTCTTAGGACAACTAAGGACAATATCTTTACGTGCAGAAATGATAAAGCTGTAAATGCAGACAAATGATGGTAAAATCCCTGTAGGATGGTAAAGCTGCAAGTACAACACTATTTCACAAGAAATCTTGGAAATCTTGAATGCCTCATGGCTTGAGTAATGAGAGGAAGTCAATACAGATCATTTTTAACGTACTGCACAGTGCTTTGAACGTTACCAAATGTGGATGGATGAATGCCTACACACAGCAACTGTAGTGCATCCCATAAATCTCAGGGCTGTGCGATGATTGTTTATTTGTCACTGAGGACAAATCCAGGAGTAATTAAGCCACTATGTAGCCTTTCTAAAGTTCAGAATGGCTTGCTGTTGTGGGAGTTAAGGATGTAACAGTCTTTATTCCTAATGCTTTGGTGGAAATTAGTCGAGTAATTTCTATTAAGTCAATAATACTTTTTCCATCTAAATAAATAAACACAGATTTATTTACAGATAGTCTTTTATAAATAGTCTCACTTATGATCAAAACCTGATCATTAAAATCACTATTTGTGTTTGTGAAATTGCAGATTGACATTTAATACCTGAAAATAGCATGTTGCAATGGAATAATAATAATGGCTTAGATTGTCTACAAAAAGTTGTTGGAAGTACAGTATTACATGGGCAATCCTTGTGCTGAAATGCATGTTATTCAATTCTTCTCTATTATTGAAGAGAAACTATGGGATGAATAAGCAGAAAACTCAGCTGATGCCAGAACAGTTTCCTATATCACCATTACCATACTGTGTGCCTAACCATTTGGCCACTCTAGAGTAAATGATAATGCCTTTGCTAGAGCATCACATGGGTTAGAGAACTAATCTTTTGTTCTTTACATGAAGGTCTTCCATTTCAAAACATACCTTATTTTTTCTTTTGCTAATGTTCTCTGCCACAAAAAGGCAACAAGGTCCATTTGTGTGTATGGTTTGTAGTCTAGCAATAGTTCTACATAGGAAGAAAGAGAAGACCCTGCTAAGCACAATGAACATATCTCAGCAGAGCTTCAAGAGCATGTGGCCCACAATACTGCTGGGTAGTGCACTGTTGTATTCAGCCTCACACCTTGGAGAAACATGTCTATGCAGGAAGTTGAAACCTTGCCTATGGAGAAGAGCTTTTACCTTTGCCTTTTACCAGCAATCAAGAGTCCCAAGCATGTGTTTCCCACACTTACTACAGGTCACTGTAGTGCAAAGCTGCAAAGAGGATGCTTTGACCCAAGAAGATGAAGATCAGAATAAGAAGAAATGAGCAGAAACTGAAACACGGCAAACGCTTTTACACTGTGAGGGTGAGCAAGCACTGACACAGGTTACCTGTGGAGGTTGTGGAGTCTCCATCCTTGGAGATATAAAAAAGTCATCTGGAATTGGCCGTGGCCAGGCTGCTCTAGATGGCCCTTCTTCAGAAGTGAGTTGGACTAGAAGACCTCCAGGGGTCCCTTCCAAACCTCAATGATTCTGTGATTCTGTGACTCTGTGAAGATGTCCTAGAAGATATCCTTAAGGACATCATATTTGTAAGAAAATCTTAATCTTTCTTGTCAGTTCACGCCCTCATAAAATCCAGGTTTTCTTATCTTCTGAGACAAATGAACAGATCTTTTCACTAAACTATTTTACAGATATTATTCTGTCAAGGTTTAAAGTAAGATGACAATAAACTGTGGCAGATACCCTCTGTTAATCCCTCTCACCTTAAAAGGTTATAGAGAGATGAGGAAGAGGGACTTCAAGTTAGAAAGCGTCTTGCAAGTTGCAAAAGTTTTGAAGGCTTTACTAATGCTACTCATAAATAGAGAAAATGATACAAAATATACAAAACCAATCTTGAATGCCTGATATGGACTTGGCGTCACTCCAGTGGCGGTGGAGCTGGGAGCTGGCTTGGCTCCCACAGCTGCAGGGCAGGCACCAGAAGTCATGGACAGGACTTCATAGCAAACTGGAAACAGGATTTCATGGATGCAGGGCCTGAGGCCTGTGGATCGCAGGCAGACAGGCAGGGTCCTCTTTAAATACTGGCCATGGTCGAAGAGAGACAAGAGCTTTGTGATCACCCTCTTATATAGGGAATATGACGATTATGGGATGGAATACTCAGTTGGTCAGTTTTAGTCAACTATTCCATCTTCTCCTCCTGTAAACACACCCCTCTCAATTATGGGATGTGTGGAATCTTATCAGTTCTTAGTTGTTACAGGAATAAATCTAAACATGAGCTTCTTCAGCATTCCATTGGTCGCTCTTATCAGTTTTGAGCACAGTGTTTGAAAAAAATGCAGGCAAAAATTCAGAAAAGTGCAGTTAGCTAGAAAGCACTTAGAAGAACTTAGTTGAAAGGAAAAAGTCAATAAAAGAGAACTGGTCTTGTTTTTAACAAAACCAGGACATATTCCTATATGCTGTTATAGGCAAACTTGACAGTACTGGTGTTTCAAAAAGCACAGATCAGACATGTGATAAATTGAACTCATTGCACAGATGATGCAAAATTTTTCAGTGTAAGTGCACTAACCACAGGAAAGCAAAAAGTAGAACATCAGTAGTTTGCTGCTGAGTATTTAGTCTTCTGAACATATTGGTAGCATTGATAGATATAGGTGGAGTTATTGATCGCATGGTCCAGATTTCCATTTATCTTTTGAGTAGGTGCACCAAATGTATGTACTTTTAAGTAACTATTTTGTACAGACAACTGTGATAATTACTTACCTGAGAGACCACAGAAATAGCTGATCAATCACATAAGCCACTGAACTGTCTGAAGATATCCTTTCCTATCTTTTATTTGCAGACACAAATATGTAAATATTTCACTAAAAATCTGGGTTTAATATTAAAACTTCTTCATTTTTAAAACTAAAATGTATAGAAAATTGTAGAGGAGGAAAAATAAAAAGATTTTAAATGAGTCTAGATATACTTGCATAATGTGGGAATGTCACCACACTTTAATATCTGTTATAACATTTCTGATACTATATAAAATCAGGTTAGTGCCAGACTCTAGTAAAGGTCATCATAGTGCGTTTTCATTTTATAGCTGCAATATTTTCACATTTATTAAGATTATTTTAAGCTGAATGAATTAAATGAATGAATGACATGCTATGGAGGTAAATATCAAGGAAGAAGAATTATTATTTAAGTTAAAGGGTAGTATTGGCACAAGATCAAATGATTATAAATTGGCCGTGAATAAATTTAGAGGGGAAGTTGGAAGAAGGCTCCTTATCCATCCAAGAAGTATTTTTCTGGAACTGTCTGACAAATGGGGAGGGGATTGAGTAATTTAAACTATTTTAAAAGTAATGCAATATGCTTGGGAATGGCATCATATAATTAGGTAGGAGATTTCATGGAGTGAGATTTGTCATAGGATCCTGAGAAGTCTCTTTGTCCCAGAGCATGAGTTTGCCATGACAGTTTTCAGTTACACGGTGCGTCAGTATTCCTAAACAGGTGCCTTAGAAATGTTGTTGCCAGAAAATTATACCATCTTATCCATGTTTCTGGGTTTCTGTTCAGCACTGGTTAGAAAACAGCTGTCAGTTTCCTACCTTGATCATTTATCTGGCTTCTGGGGTGTCCTCTGAAGTCTTGGAGGTGAGCAAGGAGTGTAGATGGGATGAAATTGTACGTTTAATGGCATTACATCCTCAGATGTCTGGTTGGTGTGCCCTGATCACACTGCCAGTGTAAAAAACAGTTGCCAAGTATAAGCTCAGGAGGAAATTATTTCCTGAATTTAAATTAGCAGCGGTCTTGCATTGTAAGTATGTGACTCTCTTAGGACTCTCTATGAATTTTCTTTAGCAACTGAAGGGTAGGGATCTGTGATATTAGCAAGATTCTTCCTAGGACATGTTTCAGGTTTGGCTTTCTGATAGGCTGTTGGGAAGATTCTTTTTGACCCTTAGTGTATGGTACAGATGTTCTTGGACCCCTTTCAAACGAGGCAGCTGTTTTGGGAAACTTAGTTAGCTGATTCCTCCTGTTCTTCATTCTTAAATAAAGTAATCATTTTGCCTATATTAAATTGTGTTTAAATTACTTTTATAAGAAAATAAAAATTAATGTCAAGAGAGGAAACAAACAATTCATATGCATCCCTTGATTTTATAATTCTGTAATAATTTTCTTATGGACTTTCTGCTTCATGATCACGATCTTTCTTCACATTGATACTCCCTGTTTTACTATAATATTATGTAGGTGAGATATGACACACAAAATGGGGGCTTTGCCTTTGATTCTGAGGCATGGAAGGAGGAAAAAAGATTTAATGTAATCACTATTTTCGAGGATAAGCCTTTGCTCCTAAGAAACCTTGAACAAGGATCCCATGGAGGCCAGCTTAATAATGAAGTTTATTGACAAAGCTGAAAAGAGAAAATTGCCTAGTACTTGTCTATGGCATCTGCCTTTAGCAGTGCTTTGAGCCTCAGATCCAAAAACCAAATAAAATCCCTCCTGCAAGTAAGATCTCACAGCTGGCCTATACAACTACATTTCTTGTGATTTCCATCAGTAGAGATGATGTGGATCTGAAAGAGCTAGAGAAATATTTGTTGCAAATCAAATATATTTGAAACAACCAACCTTTTTCTTTTTTTTTTTTTTTTTTTAAATATATATTTAGCAGGTATTTACCAATAGAGAGGTGAAGTCCATCTGTGAAATACTGCAGAAAGTGTGTTAAATACTGCAGATAGTCCGTCAAATACCAGCCACTCTCTCTTCATCAAAGGTCCACAGTAAGCTGGCAAGATTGCCGATATTAATAGCTATACCATAATTTCCACATCTCATCTCTATGTTGTGTATTGCGAGAGTGTGGTGATACCACAATGCAAAATTGCAATTCACAGCATTCCTGATGTTTGTCATAACATTCACCCATGAAATACCATGAAGTTGTGACTGCAGCAGGAAAGAACTCTGACCTCTGGTTCTTCAAATTTGTCAAAGAACTCCAAAATGACAGGCAAAGGCAATCAGCTTATGTATAGTCTTGACTGACAGAATTTTGACTATGATGGTAGGAAGAATGAAAGCTGTAAAATCCACTCTGATTTTCCCCTCATTAAATGTACTTAAATACGATCTTCTTCACTGTTTTGGTTTAAAATTTTCTTCTTCAGAGTGGGGGAAAATGACTTCTATTCCCTGTTGCAATAATGAACTTTGCAGTGCAAAAGCTGTCTAAACCCAACTTCCAGCTGTCACTACAAATTTTAGCATATTACAGCAAATAAACCAGTCTGCTGCTGAAAAAATAAATGGGAATTAGAACTGGTCAGGAATGTTTTGCCCTGCCCTGCTTGTCTGTGACAGATGTGATGAATTTCAGTAAAAGTGGGTTCGATCACAATTTCCATTAAAAAACTTCAACTTCCAACAACAACAACATTTGAGTATTTTGCCAAGCCTATATGATTTCTTGATGAGCAGAAAACCAAGTTTGGACAGAGGATCAAGAGATATAGTCCTTTCAGTGTGTTCTCAAGGACATGAACTGTATTGTGAAAGGACATAAGGGAAAAAGGAAAAAAGGCCTAAGGGCTCCAATACAGTAAAAAGAGTTTTAGCTAGCAGAAATGAGAATTAAAGCATGCAGGAGAAAATAAACTGGAAAACATCTATTAAGTGGGATGGAAAGAGCAGTAAAGCTAAAAGAGACCTTGGGGATGAGAGAGGAGAGCAAATTATACACGAATTTGTAATCTGATGTTGGAGCAAAACAAGGTAATGAAAGTTGAGCTATTTATACAAAAGAAGTGCACTATAAAAATACTCCAAGTAAATGAAATAAACATTTTGACATCTAACTTTCCCTATAATGGGTTTATAGCCCCATTTTATAACCAGAATTGCAAATACAGAGTGGAAAAAGGGTGATGGTCTGGATCTTGTCAAATACTTGTCTTGTGAGTAGTATTAATCTTGCTTAAATTTGTATGTCTAAAAGTTAATTGACATCAAAATAAGGTCTCTGTCTTAAGAGCGGACACATCACACTTTGGATCTGCCTGTTTTTACAAGCATGGAGTGACTAAAGGGTAGCCAATTTAGACAGCTGAAATCTTGAAATTTTGCATAGGTAAAGTTGAGAGAGGTGAATCATGCTTTTTTGTTACTAGAAAACCTGAGAGAACCGGGAAGATGAGAATGACATGAGAGGTCTAGAGGGTCTAGAAAGGATTAGATGTTTTGAAGAAGTACTGAGAAAAGACTGAAGATCTCATAGCAGTTAATAAGTATAGGAAAAATGAAAGCTTTGACCAATGTGAAAAAAAGATAAAAAATGAGATGGTATAGATGAATATAACCAGGAAAACTAAAGCATGTTGAGGAAGGTTTAGTATTTTGTGGCTTGTACACAGAACTCACAGTCCAGTTCAGGTGGAGGAAAATAAGCTGCAGGGAGAAAGTCTGAACCTCCGACATGATAATTATTTTTCTCCGACTTCTCACAGTTTATGGCTTAGCAGCACTGTCAAAGCATCGACATCATTGTAACTGCAAAATGGAAGGATATCCAAGTTTTTCCAACTCAGAGAGCCAGTTAATAGATGCCTTACTTAAACTGATTCACTCCTTGATAATACGGCAGCTGTGTGTCATGGTCAAATTAAGATGAGCAGCATCTCTTTGCATACAACACCAAGTTTTTCAGAAAAGCAATGCTCTTCTGGGTAACCATTCCGTATGGCAAAATTGTAGATTTTGTGCTCATTTACCTTCTGTTTGTAGCAAGTGTAAAGAAGATATGCTAACCCTCAAGGTTTCACGGTAATATTTTACTAAGGAAATATTGTGACCTTTACTAACTGACATTTTATAGAAAAATCCATGGATTTTTTTTTTTTTTTTGGTGTAAATGTTTACTTTATTTTTGACAAAAGTGGAAATCTATTCTTTTCACAGTAAGCTTTGACAATACGAGACTTTTTTGCGTGTGCGTTTAAGTGTACATTTCCTGGTGTAAATGAGTTTGTTACTATCAGTTTCAGTTAACTGGCATTTTCTAAACAATTCATTGCTTTTGCTTACTGAAAGATCAGTTCTGTCAACTTTAAAAATGTTGACTTGCACTTATTTATGAAGATGGACCTCAAATTAAGGCTGATATAATTAAGCTTTTACTATGTCATCCCTTTGCTTTTCCATAACCCTGTGATATTGAGCCATCCTGTCTTGTAATATGAAGTCTTTTGTATCAAATGAAGAAAGCTGAATTTGACATAAAATATATCCTAGAGTCAGACTTGCAAAAGTCTTAAAATTACTCACCCAGTCTCAAAATTTAATTACCTTTCAGTTTGCTTCTTTTTGCCATGAAAATGGTCAATAAAGTGGGGGGAAAGCCAACTCACAAATGACGTTTTAGATGCTAATGGGAGGAGAGGAAAAGGAGAAAGCATTTCCCAAAACTGAATATAACCCTTGTCTCCAAAAACCACAAGTAAGCTTAGGCACCATCAAACTGAAATGCATCATGATGTACTTCATGCCATACTGCTTAATATGCACTGAGTGCATAGAGGGAAAAGCATGAGAGAAAAGTAAATGGACTCAGTACAAAATAAATGGGAAACATAAGGCTTCTGAGACTAAGACAACATTTCACTGTCTCTTACTGTTTTCTTTCTTTTTATTTTAGGTTGAAGAAGTTTATTCTTTATATTTCCAAGTTTCTATATTTATCTGTGAAGCAGCTGGTGCTATTTGTTCTGGGTGATTTAATTTATTTATTACCATGTATTCTAAAGACACATTGCTTTATCTTCTAATGGGTT
The DNA here is from genome assembly GCF_963082525.1 of Nesoenas mayeri. Classification (NCBI taxonomy): domain Eukaryota; kingdom Metazoa; phylum Chordata; class Aves; order Columbiformes; family Columbidae; genus Nesoenas; species Nesoenas mayeri. The sequence continues at coordinate 17,767,549 of NC_137541.1, forward strand.
TACTGCATGCTTTCTAAATTGAAACAGTTGATCAGGTTTTTTTTGCTGCACTGTCTCCTGGTTTCTTTAAAAGAACAATGAGACTTCAGTGCATTTTTCTTAAACAAGGAATTTAATCAAAGCGTAGGATAGATTTGAATAACGCTGTGTATAGATTCATTAAAGAAGAATATCAGGATGCTGGGCAAAGCTTCATGCAGATTTTATTCTTTACTTCAAAAGTTCACAAAGGCTGCAAATATAGTTGCAAAGTGATGTGTGATCTAGTGAGATCCCAAATAAAGATACATTTCAATGCAAAGTATTTGCCTTAATCAGTCCTCTAAGTCTTAGTTTTAGATGACATTGTTTTTTTGTTCATGTTTTATTGTGAGATGCAAATAAAAATGTAGGAGTCTTGTAAAAATACATTTTTACATTACAGAATAAATGTGCCTGTCATTCCAGCAGTATTTTTTAAGTTTTAAATGAAAATATAGTAAATACAACTTATCCTCATATAGATTTTGATCTGATTACACTGAAGTCACACATCTGTTGATTGGGGAAAATAGTTTGGTAACCATGGTAGAGGAAGGTTTTACTCTAGAAAGCAATTCACGAAAGAAGTGAACAGTGAATCTATAATATAACGTCTCATTCTTTTTCTGCTCTGCTGCAGGAAATGAACAGCTGTAAGAAAGTTGTTGTTGCTTGCAGACTCTATCTTTGATGACTCTTTAGAAATAAATCAGCAGTCATTTTTCATGCAAAATTCCAAATAGCAGGAACAGCACCACAGCTGACTCATACTTGCATTGCTGATGTCATTGTTTATCTCTTTGCCACCACCTAAACGATCCACCAGGAGGATATCGTCTACCTTCACTACAGAGCAGATGAAAGAAACTGTCAACTGAAGAGGAAATCATGTTAAGGTGTAAAGAAATGAAGGTGGATGAGCATTCAGCTGTAGACTCATTCACTTTTAATTAATGTGAGGGATTTTTCATGTCTAAGCCTAGGCATTATTTCATGCTTTTTTTTCTGGTTTTGGTGATTTTTTTTTTCCTACTCTTTTTTTTTTTTTTTTGGTTTGTTTGTTTGTTTGTTTTTGTTTTTGTTTTTTTTTTTAAGTGCATAAAGATTGGGAGCAGAATTATGCTTTAGAAAACTCACTAGTATAACAACCCCTCTATCCTAGTATAATCAGGGAGTAGATGTGACACAAAGTCTATAGGTGCTTAACACACTGTCTCTTCGGAAATGCAGGGGTTTTTTTTTTAAGGAAAAACAATTTACAGTTGACCTTTGGCTTCCTCTCACTCTTTCCCTTTTATAAAAAAAGAATGGGTGCTTAAAATCAATTTATCATCCACACCCAGGGCTGGACTTTCAAAGCAGCTCAGTTTGCTAAATGAGTCATCTGAAAATTTGACAATAAGAGGCACATCATGAGTGGGTATGCACTCTGACCACTTCTGAGAAATCTGTCCTTCATGTGCATCTTAGAAAGCTCTGCATGCCTGATGAATCTTAAACCAATGTGCTGAGATCAAACATTGCCTTGCATAGTCTTTATTTGGAATTGGAAGCTGTGTTTTGCATTTTCTACAATTCATTTTGAACTACTTCATGGCTTGTGCATGTCGATACATCGACAGATATCACTCCAGCTGTGTTACAGATATTTTATGTCATTAAACAGAGGTTGGCAGTGAGTAGCAATTCTCTATTGAATGAACAAAGGAAAAACTGAAGCAACACAAAGTAATACGCTTTGAACTGTCATATTTTGAGGCAGAACAATACAGTAAATGATCCTCCCTGTTGTGTCAGAGCATTAACTCTTTTAAGGCACCAAGTTTGGCTACAGCAAGTGTTTAATATTTTTACGAGGACATGTAGTGATAGAACAAGGGGGAATGGCTTTAAACTGAAAGGTGACAGATATAGATTAGATATGGGAAAGAAATTCTACACCATGAGGGTGGTGAGGCACTGGAACAGGCTGCCCAGAGAAGCTGTGGGTGCTCCATACCTGGAAGTGTTCAAGGCCAGGAGGGACAGGGCTTTGAGCAACCTGGTCTAGCAGATGATGTTCCTGCCCATGGCAGGAAGTTTGTAACTAGCTCATCTTCAAGGTGGAAGGTCCAACCCAAACAATTCTATGATTCTATAGAATTTGGGAAAGGATGCTTGGCATTCAGTCATGGCTCTGGAGTTGATGATATGAATGCAGAACTGGCCTCAAGTGAGGGAAAAATAGTGAGACAAGCAAAGAAGTTTTGCTTCTCTTCCTCAAGCTATGGTATGAAGTTTTATTTGTTGGTGCCTGTTAATCATTTTACAAACCTTAGAAAAATGAACCATGTAGAAATTAAATGCAGAAACTGCCATATTGAAAACAGTAACAGAGAAGCACAGGTACTTGTACATCTGTAAAAGCCAATAACAGCATTTTTAAATGGGTCTACAAAAAAATTCCTTAAGATTCAGCCCTTGAATGACATGCTTGTGCCATTCATACACACTGCTCTTCAAGGAGCAGTGGAGCAGAAAGCAAGAGGAATGCAGTTGGCCAGAGTCAAGTACTTTTAACTGAGGAGAGCAGAGCACAAACATCACCCAGGCTCCAGTCACATTCCCTCTACAATCTCTACATGCCCCATTGTTTGTGTTGGGTTGTCTTAATGCATGAGACATCTATCTGAAGAAGCTAATTAAATGGAGAGTGCTAGTCTTGGTTACTGAAAGGTTGTTTGTGCATCCTGGGCACTGATAGCACTTATGCCACCAGCTGAGCTGGCAGTAATATGGGTAGGAGATGTCAGGGGTATCTCAAGGTAAAAGGGAGAGAGACTGCAGTGACAGGAATCCTGAAACAATTAGATAGCACCCTTATCCCAGGAAGGCAGCAAATGGGTAGAGGAGGGTATGGCAGAGCTGCATGTGCTGCCTAGGAGATCTAAGATGTAGGAATGGAGCAGCAGAAGTCTGAGTGAGCAGTGCAAAGAGGAGAATAAGAAAACAGCAGGCTTCAGGCAGGCTGGAACTAGTGCTCTAGGCCAAGATGTAATTTATTTTTAGGATAAATGCTTTTCAGAAATGACAGGAGTGAATTCTTAGAAGAGGAACTGCTTCTGCCACAAGTGCATGAGGTTCTGCTGTCCAGCTCCCACTGACTGATGAAAGCAGCCCAGTTCTTGGTCAAAGGTTGCCCTTACAAGCAGCAGCACTGTATTAGTGTTTTGTCACGCTGCTCTAAATATGCTGCTCTATGAGTCAATGCCATTTGCTTTTTATTGTTGCACTGACTTTGCATGAATCCCTGCAGGAAAGGGAGCTTAGGAATCCCTCACGAGATTTGTGTCTGATGGCCTTTTCATAGCTCTAGGACTAATATCATTTCAGTCCCTTCAATTCAAGTAGAGTAATACATGTTCTCCACTGCTCTAGGCCTGTCTAGATTCTAGCTGAATAAATATATCCTTATTAATGTTCATTTGTGCATAAGTTTACATTTCTGCTTGTGACTGGATCTTGACTGGCAGCCCACTGGTGTAAATGCATCCTCACTCCAAGCACCAGCCAGGCGAGTTTGCTCACTGCCAGTGTCTAAAGGCAATATGTCTTTAGGGGGAGGATACAGTTCATAATCCATTACTATTTAATTGTATCCTCTCTGTTGATACTGCTATTGAGGGCACCGATTAGTTTCAATTGTGCAGGTGGTTTTACTAAAGCAGACAGTCAGGCTAATGGGAAACGGACTGTGATCATCTACCTCATTTCACAGAGCGAAGGAGCGACAATCTAATTTGAACTGAGTTCAATTATTCTTGACTGGAACTTGCTTTAAACTAGCAACCTCAGTGCAAAAAGGCTGTCGGGACCATTCAGCCTCTTGATTTCTGTTTTAAATGCGTAGGTCTCTTCATCAGAAGTATTTGACAGTAACTGGCTCTGATGGAGCTGATGAAATGTTCCTGTTTGGCCACATCTAACGGAGGGTTCCTACCCCTCACAGCCATTTTGACATTTAATTCTTGGGAACTGTAGGGGAAACTCTTCTTATCTAAACACAAAGATACAACATTGTCCATTTAATAAGAGTAATTACACCACGTCAAATGACGTGCTGCAGGGTTTTAATCAGCTCATAGATCTGTGTTTTGTTTTATGGCCCTGATCCTGTGTGTGCAGTTTGCAGTGAATCTTTAGCACTGTCTTCTGCTGTCTTCTGTCTCCTATTCTGATTCTGAAAACTTGAGAATGATGAAAGCCAGAGAGACTAAAAACAAGATTGGAGGTGGACAAAATTAAGGTGCAAACAGAGCTACACAGATGTGCTCATTGATGGGTGGTCATTTCCCCAGGACAAGCCAGGGAGCTTGTGAGGGAACCAGAGAAGTGAATGCCTTTTGCTCTTAGGATACAGATCTTCTTGCCACATGCAAATACTTGGCTTAAAGGTCATGTAACTGCCAGTCTATCTGATTTTCTCTTTCTGTAGAATTTTGAAATGAAGCTGGTTCATCCTCACTGTCATGTTGTTTCTCTTTCTGTTTCTCTGCAGGACTCTAGTCCTGGCTGTCCGCATCACAGACTTGTTAGTCTGATCTCAGTTTCTGCTTGAACAATGCGAGTAGATCTGCTGGCAGGAAAATGAGGTTGTGAAGCAAAGCATAACTCCTTCCACAGTGTGCACTTGCAGACAGCGCACCGTGTCTCACTCTTCCTACCTGAGAGAGTCATCAGCAATAATACCTTTGTAGGCCATGAAAGAGAGCCCATGACACCTCCCTAAAGGACAGAGATCCCTCAAGGGAAGAGCCTTTAATGTGCAAGAGCATAGCACCAGGAGGCTGAGACATCTCCAGAGCCATCCCATTCCAATACCATTACCAGGTTACCTCCTATATTCATAGCAATGTTATCCCAAGAAGGCAAAACCAATTTAATCATTATTTTGAATTAATTGTGTTTCTATTTTGTGCTCAAAAGTAAACAAGATATTGAGAAAAACAGGGGGACTGTGTGGCAATTACTACTGTTATTTTTAAAAATGACCCCTTTGGGCCTGTGTCTAGGTTGGAGGAAGAAATAAACATTTCAGAAATCAAGGGGTAATTTACAAGGGCCAAGCAGCTGTGGTAAGAATTTCAAAGGAGTTCATATCCCATTCAAAGTATGGTTAATCTGTCATTTGTTCTTCAAATTAAATGCTATCAGTTTTACGTTTAGGAAATGTTACCATGGAACCAGGAGTATAGACAAGACATTACTATTTTCCCTGTACAATATCTCTTCATGTGTTAACCATAAAGTCAGGTTTGGCACAGGAAATTGGTGATTACGCTTTATTTGTCTAATACAGAATTTTAGTAAGGTGAAAACACAAATCTCTTAAATATTCAATAGTTTCCATTCTGAATAGAAAAAGTGCAAATATCCTATCTGATTTATTAAAGAAGTCAACAGAACAAGCATAATGTGACAATTTAAAGGATTTGCTTATGGCTAGCATTTGTTTCAGTCTCTCCTGAATCCCAAATCATAATTGAATCAAATTAACTTTTATCTGACATCATGAAGATTGAGCATATTCTGAGAATGTTCACTCTGTCATAGAGAGAAATGGATCTTGAGCTCTGAAGTCCACTGTGAAGAGAAATTATCTTGAACCGTGGCATTTGATAAACTGTATTTTTATCACCCACCCTCCCCCCGCAGTAGATGGATTTGGAGATTAAGAGATGATTACAAACTTGCTTAGAGGTTTTTCTTTAAATGCAGTTATAAACTCAAGCGATTTGTATTCAAGCTATCTCAGAATACAGAGTGAACATGCAGTAAAATTATCCTTATGCCAATGAAAAAATGTGTTTATGTATGGCGTATCCCTTAATTGTGTGAAACAACCAGAGGAGTATTAATTACCTTCTTGAAAAAGAGACCAGCAACTCTGTTACTTTTAGAAAATAGTAAAAAGTGCCTTCCTGATTCAGCGCAGAATTCATTCAAGCCTGTGAAAATTTGTATTAATTCCATATATCATTTTTATAAAAACGGCATTGTATATGGTTAGCTAATGCAATCATGCGTAATTTAGCACTTCTATTTTCAAAGTATGTTTACGTGTGAATCCATCCTCACATTATAGTACCTCCTTTTTACTTTATGATCACAATTAACATAAAACAATGTTTTTCTCTTCAAGGAAAACATTATTTAATATTAAGGCCATGTCTCAAACTAGATAATTGTGAAAAATAGCCATGCTGCTATCTGGAGAGCTCTTGAGCAGTATAGACTTCAAATTGCAGGTTTAGGTGAATTTTTTCTTTCCCTGGAGAAGTCATAAAATGGAGAAGATAACAGAGATAGTCCCGACTCTCAAGCATTGGAGGCCACCACAAAGCAGGAACATTTCTTACAGAGATCAGGAGAGTCTGAGACTGCAGGTCAGTGGGGCAAACTGAATGTGAGGCATGTGCCTGTGCCCGTGCCTGTGTAGTCAGTGAGCTACAAACCTGTGTGCTACCTTAATCGTCCCTTAGTACTTTGATGCACAGGGAATTTAGACCTTAAATTCTCTCTAACTCGTCTTTTCCAGCTTGTTGGATGTGGAGCTCCTTCTTCACATGCTGTCGCACACTCATAAAACATGGAGGGTGGTGAAAGGAGAAATGTTCCAGCAGGGACCTTGAACTGCCTGGAACTTTGATTGGGATGCACTTAGATGTTTCCCTCTAGGGAGCTCCAAAAGCTTGAAGACACTAAAACTTTGTGATATTAGAAATACAAGCTTAGATTACTTTTTAAGATTGCATTTATTAATATGTCTTGTAAACAATTTTATCTGCCTGCTGAAAGTCTTTGCATTCAAATTTCCATTCAGCCAACTCAGAAACTTTCTGTGTTGCAGGAAACTCTGCACTGTCCCTTCTGGTCCCGATGAGGTCTCCTACCATGCCTCTGAGTGCTGAGGACTGACTGCTCTCTCTGTTCTCCATCTGAACACATCCACCACTTCTCAGGAAAACATCTCTCTCTCCTTTTTCTAAATGCGCCATGAGACTTTTTTTTTTTTTTTTTTCCATGAACACACAGCTGAGAACAAGCCAATCAAACATATGTAAGTATTTATCTGCTATGTGTTTGAATTTATGCGTTGGTCAATGCTCAATATCTGTTAGCATCGTAAGGGGACCTGCACTCAGATATCGCATAACACAGAGTACTATATTCATACCCAAAATATGTTTCGCCCACCTTAAACCACTGAAGGGCTTGGTGGATGAGAAGGATACTTTCATATATCAAAACCAATCATGGTTGTGAGCAGTTTTTCTGCCTCTCAATGAGGGCTAGATTGAAGAATTCTGCTTTTTTATGTTCTCACTAGTCCAAAATCCTTCTACACGCCTAAAATACAAAGTGATAAAATAATTATACTTCATAGTTTGATGTGTTTGTTATTTATATTTGTGTTTCTAGACATTCCAAATAAGATTTTGCTGAAATTTTTATCTGAATGGCTCTTCTGCTATTTCACAGGTGTAAGTTGCAATAAGACGTGGCTTTTGTGTCTGAAAATGAGGCACAGCATGATTAAGTTTATATATGGACATAACATGACAGTGAAGAGAACATACTCAGTGCACCGAAACATGTATTAGCTTAGTTTGTGGACTGAAGGCTAAACTCATCCCTGAAATATGGCTACAGATTCCCACCAAAGACACTTGGAGTTATGTTTCTCTGAGGTCAAAATATAGCCCTAAAATATTAACAACCTTTCTCAAAAAGCTGAGAATGATAAAAGTCTTGGACAATTTAAACTAGTAAGTCTAAAGTCAGTGTGAATTCTCTGAGGCTGGAAGCAGTGTGGGGAAAATAGAAATATGTTCCGCAATAATTTATAGGTTTGGAAGATTAATGGAGAAAAAGGCACAGACATACAACAGAGATAAAAAGCACTGCTGTCCAGGACAACCCACACAAAGAGATCAAAGTTAATTTGAAAACTTAAGTGTTTAAAGAAAAAGCCAAGAACAGTAGAAGCAAAGAGGGTAATGCTGAGGTTAAAAAAAAAAAAAAAAAAGAAGGAAAAGGAACAAAAACAAGTTAAAAAGAGATACTAGCAATTTGCAATAAATAACAGGAACAGAAAAGTAAAGAAAGAGAGGATGCATCTCTTAGGAAGTTGCTAAGAATCATTAAAAAAGATCTTGATGTGAGAGCTATTTCAGAAAAACAGACTATACCTTTGGATAAAATTGCACATCAGTAGAAGGGAAAGAAAATTACTAGTAGAAGCATTAAATATGATGCAGTTGCCTGTAAGTGTGGTAAAGGGAATGTTCAGAATAATACAGAGGCAGAAAGTACATGAGCATCAGGAAGGAAAACAAGACCATCTTGATCATGACACTGAGTTACAGTTGTACATTAGAAAAGCTGCTCCTATTTTCCAAATTGTGTGCCCTTTGAACACTTTTCCAAATGTTTCAGAGAGATTATATGATTTGTAAAGGGAGTCTAAGAAATGGACAAAAAGAAGAAATTAGCATACTGTATCAGAAAGAGCAACACACTGACAGTTCCTCCTACTCTTGGCCTTGTGTCTTCTTGAAAACCCTTCTGTAAAAATCATGCTTCCTCTTATAATGAATCTTCAGGATGCTGCAGTGGTTAAAAATGTTCATAGTCTTTTGATTAGAAAGCAGGGAGACATCAAGTGGAGACGTAAGAAGGTGTTATTCCTATTTCTCTGGCATTAACGAAACCTACAAAACACTGAAACACTTCAAAGGGAAGCTGAGATCTCGGACAGAATTAGGAAAAAGCTGTAAGAACAGTATCAGTCCTAGAAATCCTGCTCTCAAGAAGAGGTTAGAGAAATTTGATTTTATCTGTGCCAAGGTCAAGAAGTACTTAAACAAGGAAGAGAATTCAGAAGCAAAAGTTTCTTTGATCTATTTTAAAAAAGCATAGTAGAGTGTCATGGGTAATCAGAGACAGGGAAAAAAACTAATAATAAGCAATTTTTGATATTTTCAAATCTCTCAGAAAGTTAGGAATGGTATACCATGAAATCTCTCAGAAATTTATGTTCCTGCTCACTGGGAAGATGTGGGCTCAATGGCTGGATCAGATTTGATGGTATCTGGTATACAAGAAGTTGGATTAAATGATCATAACAATCCATCTGATTTTATAACGTACATTTTTAAAAAACTTACTATTATTGGAAAATTCTTTCACATATTGTATTAGATTTGGCATCTTTTTTTCTTTGGCAAGGTAGATTACTAACTCTGAGTACCAAGAGGTTCTTGTATTATTTAATGGACTTCCTCTAGCACCTGTTCCTGCATTTTTGAGTGCTTCGAGAAGGATTGTGGAAATCTTCAATTAATACAAGTTAGCAAAGCTATTTATCCTTTCAGAGTTTTGTAGTTTGGTCATGATGACACAGGAAGAGCCATTTAGCTAACACTGCACAGAAGATTTTGCACTACTTTGAAATTTATCTGCATCCAGTCAGGCTATTATTTTCACCATGCTGAAAGGAAATAGGCTCTTTCTTCCAGCTTGTGTTCATATGCATAGTCATACACACCTGTATAAGATAAAGTTGCCATGTCTACATATTTACAACCATGAAGTATTTCTGAAAAAAGAAAAATTGTGAGTGGATGTTGAACCTAGTCATATAAAAGAGTTTCTTCTTCAATTAGGTGGGTAGAAAGAAATTCTTGTGTCTTGCTGTGCTTCACATGAAGTCATTAGGCACTCTAAGAGTCCAAGAGAGACTGTCTCGCACTTTGAAGACATTTCTCTGTGTTGCTGATTTTAATGCTTCCTCTGTGGATGTGAATCTTTGTGTTCAATGTGGTGAAGTCTACAGCTTTTGTAACAAGTATTCACCAATCCGATGTTTTCATTGACAGCAAGCCACTGTCCCTAAAGCAGTTTTTAGTTATTTTTCTATCCAGAGTATTCTCAGAGTCTTCCTCTGGCTCACTGTTGTTCCATATGTATATATTGTTACTTACAGATATAACATCATAGCTGTTTGAACATGTAATGATTGCAAATGACTTGTATACCATTGATATTTCATTGAGTTGCATTGTTTGCAGTGGTTTATCAGAGAAGAGTATTTCTCTAACCCTTAAACTGGATGAGCTGTTAAGATATCCTGTGAACTCTCAGGCATTTCTGGAAGCAGTTTATGGCCTTTACATGTATTCTAACCCAGACTGATTGAGAACCTTGACACAAAATGTAGGTCACTCAGCCCCATATAGCTTATCTTTCAGACTTCTAGTTATCTGTTTGCAAGAACATTTCTCCCCAGCTCCCACTTGAAACTTCAGCTCACCCAGGGGTTTTCGGTTACATTCACCTGTAAAAGCTTCAGAGCTTCATACTGGTTTTAGCAATATCACTCATTCCTCTATGTATTTCATTTTTTTATTGTATTGTAAAATCCCACCTTTTTTATACACTATCATTCTGCCTCTGAATGGCCCTGAACTGATGTCAGAAATACATACTGCATCAGTATTTTTCTCCTGAGAAATCCTTTTTTCTTTTCCCAGGAAACACTCATATGTTGCCCATGAAGTTGCTTCAGAAAGTGATTCACACTGAAGGCCCCAGCCTCTGGAGTGCAGAGCTTGAGCACACACCACATTTAGAAGCACTAGCATACCTTTATTTTTGTGATTACCATTTTCATGACATTTTGGGACTAGGGAACCTGATAGTAATTGTAAGTGCTAGCTTTCTCCTTATGGAATTTGTTGACTACCTGATCTAAAGCCTTAAACCTGCCATAAATATTTATTCATTGAACTGTCTCATGAGGAACTGAGAAAAGGATGCTGACAGCCTCATCTAGCTCTTGTTCTCTGGAGAAAATGGCCTGCTGTGCTCCAGGGCCAGATGGATTGGGATGCTCTGCTTGCTGGTTTTCAGCTTTGGATTGGTAATCAGGCTATGTGGGAATCAATTTTCCTAGGGCTGAATTGCAGAGTAGCAATTGCTTAGAATGTAGGTGGCTTTGGTACCATGTCCATGCTATGCTTGGCTTGGTATGAGGGTTTGAATTGCAGTCTCTTGAATCTTAAGAGACTCTCAAATTGCTCTGTCTCTTGTATTTGCTGTTGTTTCTTGTTTTCTCCTGCTAAACCTGTTCAGTTTCATATGAATAGTACCTGTTAGGGCAGAGTCATTTAGAACTGGGACTACGCACTTGACCTTGAAAAGAAAAAGCTGAGCTTAAGGCTTTATTCAGCTTTTTGGGGTGCTGGGATATTTGATGTCATGTTTTAAGCCAACAGCTTCCTTACCAGGCTCTGGGATATCCTCTACCTGTTCTGCTGCAGGGGGATCTGAAAGAAAACAAACTGATTTTAACTTAATAGGTAAGGCACTAAGCTGGCATAGGGCTTACTCTAGGGCATCCACATTCAGGTTACTATTCTTCAGTGAATTATCTATCATCTTTCTTAGGTGTTGGCACAAAATGTCCAGATAGGAACTGTATAATGACTGGCCTCTAGCAAAGTTTAGTGGTATTGTCAGTACACAGCACATAGAATCACAGAATGCTAGGGATTAAAAGGGACCTCGAAAGATCATCTAGTCCAATCCCCTTGCTGGAGCAGGAACACCTAGATGAGGTTACACATAAAATGTGTCCAGGTGAGTTTTGAATATCTCCAGAGAAGGAGACTCCACAACCTCCCTGGGCAGCCTGTTCCAGTGCTCTGTCACCCTCACTGAGAAGTTTCTTCTCAAATATAAGTGGAACCTCTTGTGTTCCAGTTTGAACCCATTACCCCTTGTCCTACCGTTGGCTGTCACCGAGAAGAGCCTGGCTCCATCCTCCTGACACTCACCCTTTATATATTTATAAACATTAATTAGGTCACCCCTCAGTCTCTTCTTCTCCAAGGTAAAGAGACCCAGTTCCCTTGGCCTTTCCTCATTAGGGAGATGCTGCACACCCTTCATCATCTTTGTTGCCCTGCGCTGGACTCTCTCCAGCAGTTCCCTGTCCTCCTTGAACTGAGGAGCCCAGAACTGGACACAATATTCCAGATGCGCTCTCACCAGGGCAGAGTAGAGGGGTAGGAGAGTCTCTCAACCTACTAACCACCCCCCTTCTAATACACCCCAGGATGCCATTGGCCTTCCTGGCCACAAGGTGAAGTCTGCAAAACAAACCAGATTCCACAGCTCACAGGAGCTCATCCTCTTTCACCATATGCACCTTCAAAGGAGTTTGGCCTTGAACATACACTGCTGGATGGTCAATCCTTACTGTTATTTGTATGACAGTATTAAAGATGTTCACAATCCTAGATGGTTTCTGCTAGGCTATATTGTGAATGTGTGTAACAAAGTAAGCTGAAATTCAACAAATAATTGCAAACCGCAGACTGCTCTTGTGAGAGGAGTGATGAGAGGGCCAGCAGTGAATTCTCCTGTGTTTCTGCATCTTGATCTGCTTTACTGAGTCTTGATATCTCTTCTCTGCTCTCTGAGCCCTAGGACTTGAGTGCATGAGGGATTTGTGCACTGGCTGTGCTGCAGTTAAGAGGAGGAAAAGAGTAAAGATAGAATGTGGCTTTGAAGTTAAAATCTGCAGAGCAGCTGTAAGAGCATGCATAAGATGCAGTAATAGATCATGGCCCACATAATTTCCTTCTTCCTCTGTGTTCCTATGGTGTGCTTCATGTATACATGTATATATGATATAACACTGTCTATACAGAGAATCTGATAAATTATATATTTACCATAATTGATCTAAAGCTGTAATACACTCTGTACCACAAGTGTTAAAAAATATTACTGAGAAGACAGAACAGTGTAGATAGGAGTCCAGTGATTTTCAAGCATTCAGGCTTAGTAGTGTCTAATTCAGGCTCATATTCAGAGTAAAAAAATCTTAGTGGCTGTATTTTAGAAGCCGTAAAAATAAAGAAAGGGATGAAAAGAAAGAAAAGCAGTGAATAAGAAAACTCAGCAATTTGGAAGGCAATTTGTAGATATCAAGGTGAGTCAGAAAGATGCATTATCTGTCCTGCATAACTGCCTTCCTCCTTCAGGCAGGAAGCCTGACTCTCTTTCCTCCTCTTCTTCTTCCTTTGCTATTTTACTGCTGGACTGCTCCGTTACCCCTTTTCTGGGCTTGACCCCTATTTTCCCATCTCTTCTATTTCTTACAAACCAGTTCATAGAAGTTGAGAATAGCTATCATTGTCATGGAGGAAGCCTTGTCCCTCCTCATGGTACTCAACCATTCAGAGAAAGTTTACAGTTGCAGCTAAAATCTGAAACACTTTCTGAACCTTTTCCTGCTGTCATTCAGGCTTTTAAAATGTTTTTTTTTCAGATCAGGCAGAACACAGACTACATATGAGATGAAATAAATTACTTTTGATGTCCTGAGCTAATGTGTCCTCTAGCATTGTGAAAAGATATAAAATGCTATGTGTAGACTGTGAAGCATGAATTTAATATGTCCTTTTTTTGTTATTTTCCTGATGGCAACCTGCAATATCTAAAAAACTCTGAACCCCTCCCATTCCAAATGAAGGTGTCAGAATACATTAGCACTGTTTCAGTTGTTTCCACAAGTCCTCAGTCTTGCAATGCGTGTGCAATCCACTGTGTAGCATATGTATTATGCCTGCCATAAATACTAACTAAATCATGTGAGCACATTTTCAAAGATGCTGTAGGATCAACATGATCTGCGGCTGGTGAGAGGACGAATCAAGCTGCAATCATGGCGGTGCAGCTTCTGCAATATTGCTGAGATTATGTTTCTGGTTCTGCACCAGGGACCTATATTCTCCATAGATCCTATATTTTCCAGCTCCATTGGTGAAAACCACAGTGGCATTTATTCCATTTTGATTTGCAGTAGTTTAAGTGAGAAGGGATTTGAGGACCAGGCAGTGAAACAAGCGTTTCGTAACTGACTGGGATTGCAATCTCTTTGAACAAATGTGCCTACACTTTAGGCAGTTTCTGTTACATTAATTGCCATTTCTAATCTACTAGCAGAGAACATTTTACTCATATTTGTGTTATCAAACCTGTATAAAGCAGAAAATCTGCTGAGTTCTTCAAGGTACTTCTTTGTTTTAAGCATAGAGACGTTCTCTTGCAGTCTTCCCAGCTTTATTAGTAACATTATTAATATTCTTTTTGCACAGAGCAGCAATAGAAAAGTGCCTAGTACTCGTGGGTGTTTCATTATTTAAAATGTAAATAAGAAAGGCTGCAAGAAGTTAACCATCTCAGTAGGAAAAAAGGAACAAACCTTTACTCTGACAGATATGGGCTATTCTTAATTTTCCTCATTAGTGCATAAGAAATACTTTATAGTTCTGTATGTGTAGCATCAACAAGAATATGTTTCTTTGTTCACATATAGAATTATCCACCTGCCTGTTTCTTTAGGAAAGGCATCTAGATGAAAAGTTTCTGAACAGCCTGAAAATTGATTTTATTTCCACAGAGTTATCAAAAACTTTCCTTGATCCATCCCCTACTGCTGTGACTCAGTGCTCTGTGGTGGTTCACTGATGGACCATGACTCGCTCTCAGATTGTGCTGACTGGGTAGGGTATAGAAAAGGCAAAGGTAAGCGTATTTCATCTGTCAACCTTGAGCCCTTGGGGAGTTCCTGCATGTGAAGCGGTCTGTGGCATACAGAAAGGAGGGACATGAGCTTTGTTTTGGGTCTGTACATCTCAGAGGATTTTGTGCTGTCTGTGGATAGGTCCATGTCAAACTGAGCTGAGGATTTGAACTAGCTGGGATTTGGCACCTTTCATATCAGTCTTGCAAACCTGCACTCACTGTGAATATCAAGTTGGTAATTGGCATCTGCATTACAGAAAATATTTCTCTACAAATTTTTAACTGAGCAGCACTGCTGTCCCACTAGTCCATTTTTTTTTTTTTATTTTATTTTTTTTTAATACTCAGAAATCACAGTGAAAACTGCTATGGGAGAAGGTCTAAGTGACTGCAGTTTGCCCTTCCCACTGGGAAAGTTTTGGACATTAAATATCAGCATACTACACACAGCATACACACCTGTGGTTCTGTGGTTCTTGTCACTGGTACCTGCCCCAGGGCAGGTGAGGACTGGTCAGGAGGAGGCTGTACACATCCCAAAACTGGGAGGTGATGATTTTGTACAGTGGTAATGAGCTTGATCTAGTTAAGTATGTCACAGCTTCTTGAGGTTTGAAAATCACATCATACCAGTGCCTGGTCTTTCATTGGAGATTTGTCAGGACTGAATATTGAAAATCAAAAAGAGGAGATTATAGGCAGTTTCCCAACATTTCAACCATGAGCTATTAGGGATTTCTTAATCCAATAACAGAATATGAGACAGAAAGCCTTTGGGACTCAGGTACTCAGTCAGGGCTCCAGAACCCACAAATGAATAGTGTTTAGATTTTACTGAGGCTCTCTGCCTGCCTCTCAGGTGTATAACAGCCATAGGTGATAAGTCTTACGAGTTGTACAAAAAAAACAGGACAACCCAGAAAACCAGGCAGATTTTTCAATCAAAATTGTGACAACAGAGAAGTAACCTTTCATGTTCACTTTTGAATTTCAGTTTGAATAATCTCAGGCTTGAATAATACCTATGTGTGGAATGATGGTAGATTTTGCTGTCTTGTGTATGGGGCTAGAACAAAATAATGGAATTGTAACTGTGGTAGATTTCAATATGGAAAAAAATAATCAACTGAAAGCTTGTTTTACAATTGGTAAGTACAGCACAATACTTCTTGCCAAATTTTATGTATGCCTCTCAAAATTTCAGCATATTCCGTAAAACATTGTGGAAAAAATGGCAGTCCTCTACTCATGCAAGCCCAGTTTATTTACTGGTTTGTCCATATATTATAGAACACCCCAAACTGATGTCATAATAGACTTACATACTTTTGCAGCTTTCGAAACTGCACAAGAAGTCATTTTCACCCTTTTATACTTCTATTTTCTTCTCCTTTTATGACTGTCTTTGAAAACACTTTCCAATTTTCACATCAACTTCTGACTAACAAGGAAAATTTTGGCTCAGACATTTCCGGTTTTCTGGAATGCAGCTAGTGTTGTAGTGTTGAACAGATGACTGCTTTCCTAGTAACAACTTCTGACATTGTCCTTCTGCAGCCACTCTTTTTTATTCTCTGAATTGGGAGTGGTCATATTATTCATTTTAGCATTTTTGGGGAACTGGGAGGGAGGGGGGGGATGTGAAGAGAAACAAAGAAAGCAAACCCTGTTAAACTGCAATTATACTATAAGCATGCACTTTTTATGGCAAGAAAATAGTAGAAATATCAGTTTTGAGAGTTAGAAAATCCAAAGATATATCTTCAGAAACTTGCCCAAAATATTTGGTAGCTTCACATAATGAGCTAGATATTGCTGACATACGACTTGTCATCTTAAAGTTTATCCACCACATTGTCCATAAGTTATGCTATCACTCATCTAATTTATTGTCCAACACATGTACTTAGCTATTAATGAATGGACAATACTGTATGGATTATTAAACAAATTATGTAGGGAGCCATCTACTTAAGTGTATGACAGCTGAAAGGTAGGTTAATATAGTATATATCAATATATGTTAATTACTTCAATTATGCCACCTCAGCAAAAAGATCTACATGATTCAACTTAAGTGCCTAAGGTTGGGGCCCTAAACCTGTATTTGGGCACCTACTTTTCAGGGCTGTCAGATGTTAAGTATACAGCGTACACTGTTAACTGGGCTCAGCAAAGACTGATTGCTAAGCCCTCCTGAAAATAAGGTCATCTGAATTTTGTACTGCTCTGCCTAACTTTTTGCTTCAGTTTTAAAACTTTGGTCAGAGGTATCTGAGGGAGTGAGGGTTAAACATCCCTTCTGTCAACTTGACTAAGATTTATTGTATAATGCACTTCTTCCCAAGAAAGATGTTTAATGCTACTGATTGCAAGGTTGCCTACTTAAAATAGCATAATGTGACAAATGATGGATACTGCACAGAGCAAAATTGGAGGGTAATTCAAGATATGAGCATGTATGGTATGTATATCAGAGTAGCAGCTTCATTTTTCATGAAAGCAAGTTAGAAGGTCATCCATTTCACTTAAAGACATTAAACATTTTTGTTAGTTTGACAGCGATTATGGGCTTGATCCTGTTATTCAAGGCAGTCATTAAACTCCCATCGACCTAAAGTGGGTAGGAGTGGGGCCAAGCTCTTCAATATACAAAGCAAACACTATGGGATGAAAAAGAACTGATGGATATTATTGCAGACTGAAAAAATAATTCAGGTGGCTGTTATACATAAGCAATAGCAATACTAATAATTGTCTGATGACTTCAAATGTTTTGTACTGCAGTATTATTTCTGTTGAGCATTTCCCTGTTAAACTTAGAACCTTCTGAATATTCCAAGAAATTTAGGCATGTTTGAGCTATTGTTTTATATCATCGTGGAGCAGATAAACTGTTCCATATTTTATAAAGTTGCATTCAATCTTACCTATGGATTGTATGATGTTCTGTAGGTGCTCAGGAAGATCTGAATGCCGTGAAGGAGAAAAAAAATGGTCTCTACCCTGTAGGTCTATATATAAACCAGCATTAAAAATTGTCTTTTGCTTGCATACTGTTCTTCTGGCTCACGTCTTCTGCATCCTTGGATTCATGAATCTCCAACTTCCATAGAAACTGTTGTGTTCAGGAGGAAGGATCCCTGTGTGTGTGTGTGTGTGTGTGTATGTGTCCGTGTGTCCATGTGTCCTCTCCTTGTGCTGATTTAGCATTTTGTAATCTAAAGAAAAACGCGGTCAAAAATGACATAATTCTTTGCATCAGTAGTACTACATCTAGAGAACTTTACATGAAGTCACAAGAGTAATCTCAGACAACCAAAACTGAAGATTTAGATCATAATCTCAGCTTCATAATGTCAGAAAAGGCCATGGACATGGTAGAAACTGAGAAAAATGTCCATGTGTGAGAAAATGCAAAACCAGATAACTAATGTTCAGATTATAAAGCATTTCATATTATTATCATGTTTGTCATATTTTATGCACTTCACAGCAGAAATGGAAAATATTTAGTAAAGAATCTTGTACATAGTAATGTAGAGTGTGTTAGGTCAAATATCTGTAAACTAATTCCTCTCTAGGTCTTTCCAGAATAGGAGACATCATGTCAAGAATCTGCTGCTTAACCCCGTAATTGCATAATTAGATGAAGTAGTGAATTCTAGGCATTTAAAATGCCCTAATTGCAGGTTATACTGTCATTTATCCTTATTTACTCAGTTAGAATAATCGGAGATTACCAAATAAGGGATTTATTAGATGATATCTTTAAAATAAATAATTTGTTATTTGAGGAAATGAACCATTGGAAGGTAGATGTGTGGACTCCCATGCATGTTAAATTTAGCCTTATAAAAATGAGTAGTTTTAATGTCATTTAGACTATTTCTTAAAACTGTAGTAGACAGTCAGATAGGAAGGAGGCAAAAAAGTTGTTTCTAGAAATAAATATGTTTATTAAGTCAGTGAGAGAGACAAATTTAGGTGAAAAGCAATATTTATGTCATTTCAATGCATTTTATACTTCAGTACAAAAACTAAACCAAGCCTTTTCATAGTTTCTTTTTTTTTTTCACTCTTTCATGTGTCACTAATGTCTTTCTTCCTTTGTTGTAGCTTCCTATGAAACTTATGGGTATTTGCTGCGTCTGCTTAGGAGTATGCAAAACAAGACTGGGATTTGCTTGATGAATAATTGTGCTCCTGCTTTCTGACTGATGAACACTTCAGTCTCATACATCCACCCTGATACTTCCCACTTGCCAAGACATGCTCAAGGAGCATTCAGATGCAGTTAGACCAAGGGATCACTTCTTAGGAAGACTCAGCAAGTAATGCTGCTAGCTACTGGTTGTTGAGGTGCAGAGGTGCCTCAGCTGTAGCAATGGTTTCCATGTCTGGCTTCTGAGCAAAAGTACAGGAGGAGCTAAAGAACACTAATAATTTTTTCACAGAATGAGCCTGCAGGGTCATTTAGGTAGCTCAGAACTACCTCTGACTTGCGTAACAAGAGTAATGCAAGATTTTTGCAGGACAAGGTGAATCAGGCCCTTTGCATTCAAACAATATTTCACACTGAGGTCATTTTAGCTAAGTGTTTTAATACCCATCCCACAATATCATTAAACATCATTGTTTTCAGAAACTCAAAACAGGCTAATTTTTACAAAATGTATTAATAAATAACTCAGCTTTATCTATTTCACACTTTTCCCAATTAAAAAAAAAAAATATTGAACTGAGGTAAAGTAATGAAGTAGTAGATCAATGTTAAATCAAGCCTAATGTACTTTGAAATAGCTTTGAGTTTAAACTCAGAATAAGTTTTACAAAGAAGTTCACTATAATTTGAGATCAGTTACTGTTTTAATTCAAAGTGAGGTAAAATGACTAAATTATCTTATTTTTACAGGTTAGCAGATGAAATACAGAAGGTCAGGGAATGTTTGCTTTGGTTTTGTGTTCATTCAAGCTCAAAAAGAAAGACAGAGGAGAATGCAAACACAACTGTCATAAATCATAGATATACTCCTAAAACTTCCTGTAAAGTAAACTCTTTCAGTTTTATAAACCAATATATGTTATTACATTAATATGAATTACATTAATTTGAAATGTTATTAATAATGTAACCTGATTTAAAAACTGATTTTACATGAAAATGAAAGGAGATTTTGAAAGTAATAAGCAGTAAAATCTGGAAAATACCTTTTATGTGTGGATAAGTAAGTTCAAACTACCTAAGTATAGTATTCTAAGGACTTTCTTTGCTCCATCTTTATTTGCAAGAATTTTAGCCTTTTTACTTCTCCCAGAAATGAGACCAGGAAATTTAGCAACGAGTATTAGATCTTCTGTGATCCTTTAATGAAAGCTTTGCTTGACTGTAGTTTCAGGTAAAGTAAGGATCAATTAATTAATTAATTAATTAAATTTCATGTTGCTAAGAAGTTGCTTTGACATTTCCAAACATAGAACAAGGCGAGAAGGTGAGGGTTGTTGCCTGAAACACTACAAACTTATGAGAGGATTATTATTCCCCTTGTTCATCCACCAGAAAGCACTCAGTCTATATGTAGAAAGCTTATTTATCACACACATCTGTCTCTAATTCTCAATACTCTGTTTCCTTGTTATAGACATTTTACTTTAAGTCTAAGATTATAACTTTTTAACTTAGGCCATTGCAGTGGGTACTTATTTGCAGCTTATTCTGATCTATTTAGACTTGTACTGTCAAACTAAGTAGAAAGATGCATTATTTTTTAATTATACACTCCAATAAAGGTAACACAGTTGAGTAAATTTTGTCTACCAGAGGTCAATTTTAGTAAGTACCATTTCTTTTTGTTGTTTTGGAGTGCAAGTCCATCACACGAATTGCCTGTCACCCAGTAATTCTGGAGCTGTTTCTTATAATAATGCTTTTATTCTAATTTCAGAACTATTTCAAAGTGGGTCCCCAGACTGTTTCCTTATGTACAATATAAAAAATAGTTGAGAAGTTTTCTTTCTATCCCAGGTACCTTCAGTAGGTTTTGACTTTGAGATCAGAATCTCTCTGGCAGCTGTAACAGGAATACTAGGAAGGAATCCACATGTTTTTAGCTGTTTCCAGTGCATTATCATTTATTCTTTTGGGAAAGATCTAAACACCTTTGAGAATTTAAGAGCATCTGTCACTGATACTTCAATTTTTTATTTAACTAGGTGTCTACTTCTAGTCTTTTTGTCATCCTTGTCCTTCCATCTTTACTGTTTTCTTCAGTCAGAAACAAGACAGATAGCTTGCTACTTTTCTACCAGCCCTAATGGTCTCTGAGCCACTGCCTGCAAACTGACACAGAGAAAAAAATGCTCAAAGAGCTTATGACACTTCAGTAACTGTGATGGATGACTTTCAAGGCTGCTGCTGTCTTTTTCCTTTTGTTGCCTTTCTTATCTGAACTGTGACATATTCCTCTCAGTTAATTCTTTTTGATTTGTTAAGAAACAGGAAGAGAATATTCAAAAAGGCATGCAATAGACTTTAAGGATTTAATTAATTAATTTGCTGATTTTGATTAGCAATTGTTTAAAGCAGATCAGATGTGGGTTTCCTACAGACCCAAACAGAAAATATAGTCTCAGTTTTGATCACTGATTTAAGACCATCAAAAGTAACTACATACAAGGCTTTAGCATATTGGATTCCTCACTGGAAAGCACGGCCTTTAGAAGAAAAGCTAATAAATGGGAAAGTAAATCAGCTGAAATGGCCAGAGTATTGTAAAGCTAGTAGTTGTTTCAAAATTTGTACAATATATGGCTAGAACTGCACACTCTCTGCAGTGTATCCAGGGAAGAGGGGATGGGGAAGGACAGGGATGAATTTGGAGCTTCCATTTCAACCAATGACCAGAAAAGGAGGTTGCCCCTCTGGCAAAAATCATCGTTGCTCGGAATCAGATGTTTAAATGATGGAGTGCTTTCTTATATTTATTCAATCTGCACTGCCACTGCATGTAAGTTGACATTTAAAATGCATTAACACAGTGCTACTTGATGTACTGTATTATGCAGCCTATCAGTTTTGAAATGGAGTTTAGCCTGTCAGCAAAATCCTTCTTGCTGTACTTGAATAAACTTAGTCAACCTTGGATCAAGATGGCTTAGGGAACCTACATAGTTTTAATGCCTCTGTCATGTTTTTTCTTGTATTTATTGAGTCTTTCATATTTGGATTCTATAGGATCTTTCTCCATATGTGAGCATATGGATAGTCCCCTTTGTGTCCACAGGATGAATTATTTATGCAAAATAATTTAATTCTTACACTTACTCATTGCTTTTACTTATTTTTTCTTCCTTTATGTCTTCTACTCTTTCTTTGTGCTTAATGGCTTATTTTCAGTATTTTACAGCATAAAACATTAAGTGATTGCTACCTCATACAATCAGCTATTGAATTACATAAAATCCCCAAACGGATTTCAACTTTGTAAACAAACATCTGAGTAAACATTAGAAAAAAACAGTTTTTCTTAACTGTTGTGTACAACTAGACTGTGTTTTGCAGACTTGGCTAACTTCTGACAACAGCAGATGTGGTCTTTAGGGAGATCTGGTGATTAACCCAGCTGTTAACGAAGTTTCTTTCCCCTAGGTTTCCCAAAGCAGAGACTCAGATATGGATTGTATGTCAATTCCAGGTCTTCTCATCAGTTGCTATTTTGCACCTGCATCTGGGGAGGAAAATATGTCCTTAACAATAACCAAAATATTCTTCTGTTTCTCGTCTTTTAAAAATGCCATTATGTACCTTTACTTATCTCTAGGGATTCAGCTCCTGCTGACAATCAAAATCTCTCTTATCTGCTTGCTTGAACAGACTCTGGGGCCCTTCTTCACTTAACAAGGCAGAAAGTTCACAAGTTCACAGCTTGTGGCCTAGGCAAACTTAGTTTCTTATGCTAAGCAAGTTATGTCAAGCAAGTACTATATAAGCAGTTTCCACAAAAGTCCTCTAAGCAAGGACCGTCTGTTTCCTAACACCAGCCATTACAATAGCAAGTTCAAATAACATCAGTACACAGAGCTTCCTAGGAACAGTCCTTATCTTGTTTTCATAATGACTGACATGGATTTTTACAGAATGTCTTGCTTCTTGCAGTGTGAAATCAAAATTCTTCATGACTTAGAGGAAGGAAGGATACCAAAGCCCACCTCTGAAGTGACTGCATAATATCCTGCTCTTAAATTCAGTGAGGTCATCTTTCTTTCTGTTCTTTAGTTGCCTCTTGATGTTTCAGGGAACATATTTTATCTTTAGTAATAGAGAGTTTGGCTAGCTAGTGATTTGGATAATTGAGATGACTCTGTTTACGTTTATATTTACAAGATGCTCACAGCAATCTTTCTTCCATGACTACTTCTATATTTCCCCCATTATTTTAGAGGCATACATCACTAGTCTTTCATCTGGCAAAATGACAGCTTCAAATCCTTCTGAGGCTTCATTGAATGAAAGCTTGTTATTCTTGTTAGTCTGCAGGGGGTTTCCATTCTTTTCTCAAATGTACAAACAGGGTTTGCCACTGTCATATTTCTTACCTCTGCAATGAACTTTATTCTTCCCTTAATCTGAGGGATAATTTAAAGGGAACAGTGACATAACGTACAGCATAAGGATTCATGCTTTAAGATTTCAGATGATTAAGTCAATTCTCTTGTTTCTCCTCTGAAGAAACTTTCCTAGCATTGAAAACCTTTCCTTTCTTCCTAACTTTCATGTCATTGGATCTCTCTTGTAGTGTTTTCATGTTTGTTTTATAGTCAAGCTTTGTTGATGGGGAACTAGCCCTTACCTCTTCAGAGGCTGCTTCATTGATATCAGGTAATTTTCAATGTTGTGCTCTGTGATATACTGTGATATTTGCCTGTTGACACATTTACCTGCTATGAAAACAAATGCTAAGGAACTGAAGATAAAGCAAATGTATCTATTTAAAAGATGCTGAAGTCTAACAAGTCTCTCTTACCCTTTCCTGCTAGGTGATCTTCTGTTCCTATTTTCTCAAAAGAAGACTTGTTTTCAATATATAAGAAATCCTCTTTGAGGATAGAAGGATAGCTGTTTATTTAGATAAATGAAAAATTCCAAAAAGTGCTTCTGTACAAAAGCTTTTAATTTGTCTCGATTACCTGTTAAATTGGGCTGAAAGCAGACATGCACATAAATAAACATGTTTCTTGCAGTTCATCAGGAAGTGGGCAGCAATTTATACATTGCTGGCTTGTTTACATGTGCTTTTGAAAACTAAAGTGAGAATTCACTCACTAGATGAATTTATCCTCTTAAGCCCTACTTTTATAATACCAAGCTCAAAGCTGGATCAAAGCAATCATCCTTTTCATCCACAGTTCTTTCCAAGGCACAACACTTAATGAGGTTAATCCTGTACTAGTCATTTGGTGAAGGAAACTTGGTAAGGCCTCCATGATGTTTCAAATTGCACAGGTGAGGCACAGGAACCTGCTTCCATTTCTATGAATATTCTTCTGACTGAACAAAATGTTTTCTCCCCTACAGCAGAGATCTGAGGACACAAATCTGAATTTGTAAAAATATATTTACCTTAATGACACAGATAAGACTAGTGAGTTTAACTTTACTGAATTACTTGAACAGAGCTTTATAGCAAAAGGAAGTATTACTGGCTTTACAGAGCAAGCCTCAAATGTATTGTGATTGAAATGAATTGATGCTTCTTCCTACATTTTTGTGAAAGTTAAGTTATACATTCTATCTCATTTTATTCAAACTTGCTTATCAGCATGGACTTTTAGTAAAAATCAGATTTATTAATAGACTTATTGATATTTTGGAGAAGAAATGAATGAAAATGACCATGGACATGTGCATCCCCTGACAATAGTAAAATATGTACTGGCTTTAGTGGGATAATCATGAATATAATTTTATTTTGTTTTCCTTTTTACATTTCCCTTTAGTTGCTAAAACAGTGGTCATCTATTCTGTGTTTTTTGAAGATCTCCTTCACTCTCAAGAAGCATGGTTACATTTGCATTCAGTCCTAGACACTTATTATGACTTCACAGTCTTTTAGATTTTCATGATTCACATGTCAAGCTAAAATCCTATAGTTGTTCATCTAGTGCATTGTTTGTCTTGTCTTTGTAGCCCCCTTTCACTCTGTCCCTGTGGTAGAATTCATGTGCCTTATTCTAGAGCAACTTGTTTTATTGGTAGCTCTGGGAAAGTGCCTCATAAGTGCCTTTGATAGAAGAAATAATTTAAGAAATAAATGGCTGCAGCTCATAGATTTTTATGAATGTCAGATTTTGTTGGGATTATATGCACATAGTGAAAGCAGACACTTTGTATGTGTGCTCTATTCCATGACATGTAAATCTAATAAGGCAAAAAAATTAGTTTTACCTACAAACATTATTGCATCTTTGCATGGCTGAGAGATCAGTGAAGTTCTTTTAAGACTCATACAATTATGATGGAGATTTTTAAAGCTTGCTGTTCTTTCAAACAGTTCATCAAAATGTTTGATACCAATTTTGGTTTACTTCCTACATTTAGGCTGAATAAATGTTATAATTGGCATTAGGTAATACTACAAATTCTTACTTGTAACGTCAAAAAAGATTAACCTTAATTAAATTTGAATCTAATGTCTGCTGCACTAGATTCACGCAGTTGTAGCCTTGCTGTATGAACTTATTTGGTTTTGACTTTAGGATATTAAATTTTTGATAAAATCCAGTGTTATTAATGATGACTATTAAAAACCAACAGTTTGTATTACAAATGAAAAAGTCATATTCAAAAAAATGAGTGTAACTACATAGGCAAGAGATTTTGTTCCCCTTTAAAATATATGACTAGTCTGATAATATTTGCTGACATAGCTTGTGGGGCATAATGAAGTACAGTCTTCAGAAAATGTAGGTATTAAATTTATGCATATATAAAATATTATTAAGGAATCGAAGTAGGAGAAGGGATTCATAGCACCCAATTTTAGACACCAGGAGTTAACTATCACATGCGAACTTGTCACTCCAGACTTGCTTTGTAGGGCAATTCATTTTACTTATCCTTGAGGGCTGTGATGACATGACCTTTAGGAAGTGCTTACTCCTTTCCAGTGAGTACAGAAGGAGCCTAGTTTGACTGAACACAGTTTAGTTAGGGCGGATGAATCTTACCACCTTAGTAACAGAAGATACTAATGACTTCCAGCCTTCAAAACTAGTCTTTATTTAAACACAAATGTGTGAACTAGAAAAGAAAAATACTTTAAATGGTGAAAAAAAATCTGTTATTCCGAATGAGAGAAAATGAACTCTTGAAAAGTTCTCTCTCCCTGGCCCCTGTGTTCTTACAAGAAGGTTTGTTTCCTCCAGTATTGACAATTCAGTGATTGAAGTGCTTTCAAACACATTTGTGGCTCCCTGGGAGAGACCCTTTCTAGCTGCACTGGGCTGAGGTCATGCTCCCTGCAGAGCCGGGCTCTTTGCTACTTGCAGGAGTGTCCTGCTCCTCACATGAGCTGTAGGCACCCTGCTACACCTCTGCCTGCCTCATCCTCCACTGCAGACAGGTCTCCGGGCCGAACATATGTAATGTTTATTGGGAAAGCACAATCTTCTCTCCTGTTGCTTTTTCTGAAGTCATTTAACCCGACCCAGACTGCAAAAGCTGGAGGAATCAGTCAGCCTTCCACCCTACTGCCCAGCTTCAGCCTTTTAGCACAGCCTACAATCTACAGGCTTAAATGCAGTAAATTGTGGAGCATTAAATCCTTTAAAATCTTACCACAAAATGGTCTCTAAGAGGTTCAACTACAAATTTCTGTGGGAATTTCCCATCTCCATTTTTCCATTTCCAGCGTTCCATTCTCCTATGATACAATCTCGATCATTATGGCTAACGCAGATAGCGTTGTGAACAAGGTTTTGTAATCATGTCAAAACCAGAAAAGAACACTGCACAGACTGGAACTACTGCTGTTTGTCACCTGGACTTTTCAGGGATATGTGTGGGAAAGAAACAAGGTCTACTTCAGAGCTTTGGGGATCTTCAGAAGCGAAACACTTATCATGAAAAGTAGTTTAAAATTTTGATATACGAAGACTGAAATGATTACTGTTTTATTTTTCCTTATTCTGAAGGCTGAGAGAAGGAAAGCAGAATAGGTTGATAGTGGTATTCTCTTGGTGAAGGACAAAGTCTCATATGGCAAAGGAAGGATTAATCTAGAACAAAGCTGAGGAGCATCTGGAGAAGATGACAGCTACCAAAGATACAGTGACTGCAAGTAGTAAGAGAATATGGCCAGACAGTGCAATGTTTGTGGGTTTGATGTACCTTCGTTTCCAGTGATGATGATGGGGAATCTCTGAGACAAGGACAAACTCACAGACCAGTGGGCTGGAGACTCTCCTGGTCTGCTTAGTAACTCCTTAGTGCCTGTGGTGTGGACATAGAATCATAGAATGGTTTGGGTTGGAAGGGACCTCCAAGATGATCTAGTTACAACCCCTCTGCCACGGGGAGGGACACCATCCACAAGAACAGGTTGTCCAAAACCCCGTCCAACCTGGCCTTGAACACTGCCAGGGATGAGGCATCCACAGCTTCTCTTAGCAACCTGTTCCAGCACCTCATTACCACCATAGTGAAGAATTTCTTCCTTATATCTAATCTAAATCCCCCCTCTTTCCATTTAAAGTCATTACCCCTTGTTCTATCACTGCATGTCCTTGTGAAAAGTCCCTGCTCCTGTGGAGGGCTAAAGTGAGGAAGCATGTGGGAAAGATTGCCTGAAAAAAAAACCTGGAAGCATCAGATAAATGAGGCTGACCTCGGCAGATCAAAAGAAGGGCTTGGACTAGTTTGGAATAGTTTCTGAACCTCCACCCCTCCTCCTGTTTTTCTACTCTCTGTCAAAGAGATTCAGCTAGCACTTGCCATCATTTTTAACCCAGTAGCCTAAACAGCTAAAAGTTGTTGACTCTGGGCTATATCGTTGAGGAGACAAGTCTCCCTTGGCAAATGTCAGCCAGGCAGAGTCTGCTGGCAAGTACCAGGATAATGGGCTGAGGACTGGAGCATCAGGGACCCTCTTAAACCCAGCACTGTCCTTTTTTTGGATCTGACCCTGTGTTTAGTTCAACGTGGTACATCTGGTCATTGCACTTGGAAGCTATGCTGAACATTGTACTGACAAGTGGATTTAGGAAGATTATATAGGTGAAAGTCATAATCTACCCAGCTAGCACAGGTATCTAAAAGTTAGTAGATCTACTTTAGTCACCCTGGGCTCTTTTGTAAGCAATGGAGAGAGAAAGGTACGTTCAAGTCATGAGTCATGTCCCTCTAAGACAAATGCATTTTTTTTCTACGTGTGCCTAGAACATGTCTAGGTGCCTGACTCCTGCCTATTTCAGGAGGAGAGGAATTATATTCTGAAGTACCTAACAGATCTCTGTCTCCAGTAGCAAGCACAATGATGAGAAAAATTAACTTCTTTCTCCCACTATCTGGGTTGGTTCCATCCTTATTTAAACACTTGTATTAGAGGTGGACTATAGCACTGCCTTCTTTTCTCCTTGTTTGAAAAGAAAAATAGTGAGCTGTCTTAGCTCTTTGACTGCATGTGCTGGTCATAAAAATCATCTTCCTTGGTAGATCAAATCTCTTTCCTTATTCTCTCCCACAGTATAACCCTCCTAAGGACTCGACAGTATGTTGAGTGTTCATTTGTGAGCCCAGATTCCTAAAATTATTGTCAAGCTTGGTATCTTTCACTGGATCTAACACTGAGTATTTTTCTGCATTACATCTTGTATTACTCACACCGAGCCTCTGCCTGTTTTGAGTCTTTCTTGGGGCATTTGAGACGGAATAGATGTATTGGATGATTCAGCTTCTTTTTTGTCTGTGTCCTCAAAGTATTAGTTTTGTTTTAAATGCACACACAAAATTTTAACAGCTTATTTGGGGAGACTATTTAAAAGTCAGGTGTATTTCATGCTCAGGAAGACAAAATAGGTAAAGTTTCCTTTTCCATGTTGTACAGGAACTAATTGTATCCCACTTATAATTTTACTGGTAATGTCAGTTCAAGTGAGAATATTAATGTCCCCTGACAGTTTTGCTTTAGCTTGTTTATTCCTTGAAATTGGAGGGATTATGAAGCAGTACATGCAGTTCTCAAAATTTTACATTCATGTAGCTACAAAATACATTTGCTTTACACTATTTCCAACAAACAAGTGAACAGGTCTGTTGTTTATTACACAAAACATAATCCTGTTTAATACTTGAATGATCCTTTTATCAAATCCTCTATTTCATCTTTGTGCAATTATAGGAACTTCACCCTAGTGAGGGAAATAGTAGTTGAGGAACAACTTATGGAGCTGCTTTTATCTTCCCTTAATATTATTTTTTCCTTGTTAAAGGCTGGCTTTTTCCTTTTGATTTTACACTCAAAAAGGAGATTCAAATGTTTCAGCATCAGATAATAGACTGTCAGTACAGACTGACATTGAAGTCCATTTTAGAAATGTTAAATTCATTGCTATAGTGAAAATAGAAATTATGTAGAAAACAATATTACAATGGGCATTGTAAACTCATAGGAATCTGCACTACACACAAAAAAAAATCAGTGTACCTATACCAGATAAAATTTTTTTTAAAGTTTTCCAGGTGGCTTGCTGTCTACTTCAAACACAGAGGCTGATTTTTGTAGACAGAAAGAGGTATTTTGCTGTGAAATGTGTTCAGATTTTAATCTGGCAATGGTACATTTAACCTCGAGCAAATATGTGAAAATGTCATCTGGGACCAAATTTGACAATTACTTTCCAAGCAGAACAAAATGCACTTTTTGCATGTGAACTTTCTGAATGCCATGAATTATGGTTTCTTACAGTCTTACAATGGGAGCTAAATAAACAACTATGTGCAGTGAAAAAAACATATCAAAAACACAGAAAAATTATCATATCCAAAATGGAAACTACTTCTAACTTTTTTTTTTTTTTTTTTAAATATATATATGTATAATATAGGAATTGGTAAATAAATGTTGCAATAATTTATAAAAATGAAGATAAATTATGAGTAGAAGAGTCTACAGTTGATATAGTTTCCAGTTGTTCACTTGTCCAGGCATGTGCCTAGAGTTCTGATAAGTAGCATTGAATTTAGAATTTCCACAAATTCTGAATGTGCAAAAGACGATGTTAATTCTACTGGAATTTATGAAGTTATTTTCCTCCAAGGTGACTAATTAGATTTATAGTTAGATCTTACATGGGTTCATTCACCTTCCAGAGATGCATGTGTCTTTCTACCAGCTCCAGGGAGATGTTAGGGTGACTATGAGGCCTCAGTTGTTTTTTCTTTTTATAGACTGTTTCTGGTAGTGGTAACCAGGAGCAGTTTTTGTTTAATTTCCATACTGTTCTCTTGAAATTATCTCTTCTGGCATGTCAGAACATCCTTTCCAAAGTCTATTGTCCCAATCACACAAAACGAGTTCAGAAAGTCACTAGACTGATCACCAGACACGATGCACAGAGTATCTATTGAGCATCTGAGATCAATCATATAGATGGGAAGTAAGCCTTGAATTTTCCAGAGCCTACTCTTTTGTTGACATGTAGAAGTAGCCAGTACCACTTGTCACAGAGACACCCCGAAGTGACCTCAAGCAAATGATAAGCTAAAACCGACTTTAATTTACAGCTGAAACCAAATGGCAGAAGCCAATGAAAAGCAGAGGTGATCCAAAATTGTTCTGCACTCTGATAGTATTTAACAAACTGCAGGTTTGATATACCAGTGAGGGATATTATTGCTACATGACAACAAGCAAGAACGATGATCTAAAGCATGCATACACTCACTCCAAAAAGGCCTCTCTCACTCAGGGGTACCCAGAAGATATAATGGCTCATCCTGGGAAGTATGAGAGCTCCCTCAGGGTTATATCCAGAAGAAATAATCACTCATCAAGGAAGAGTTGAGGACTGTCAATCCTGGAAAGTCTCCTTAGACAACATCCCTGACGTATGGTGTGGGCTTTGTTCAGAGACCCACTGTTCTGAGAAGATCACTCAAAGGAGGACTTTGGCAGACATCCCACTTTATAGCCTGGCTGTGGTCATTTATGAGCATGGCCCAGAAGATTCTCTGGGCCTGGAGTGTCTCATTGGCTGAGGACCCTCTCTACTGAGTGTGGGTCCTGCCCATCCTACTCCCCTAGTCCAGAGGTGTAGGTGACTGGAGTCACTGTGCCCTGGCAGAGAGAATGTGATGGTTGGTACTCAGTCAGAATGTGTACATGAGGAGAGCCATGGTGGGGTGCAAAAGGTCAATAAACAAGGCAAGAAAGACCCAGTAGCTGCTGTGTTTAAAGCCTTGGACCTTATCAGGATGTGTACAGCTGCCACATGACTTAATGCAATTCACACCACCAAAATTAGGTTCATTCTTTACTTACGCTGTATTAGATTGCAATATCTGTTGATGCTTTTATTCAGCTTTATGAATTTCACCTCTGTAACTGTGCTACAGCATTTACAGTAAGGGAAAGACCGAAATTCAGTTGTGCAGTGGAAAGTCAAAGTAATTTTCCCACAGCAGTCTGACTTTATTTAGATATCAGTGAGCTGTAAGGTAAAAAAACTATCTTGCATAAGATGTCAGCATTTCTACATTTCCACATTTATAGGACTGTATGATCTTGCCCAGATCTGAAGAGTAGGGGTCCAGTTGCTCACCAAGTTCCTGTAAGCGATCTTTTGCCATGTGATAGTTCTATGTGCATTAATAGGTACCGACATTTTCAAAGCATGTTTTCATTTCCTCTGATATTTTCTTTTTTGTTTGTTTTTGTTATTTTGTTTTTGTTTGCATTTGTTTTGTTTGTTTTTGTTTTTGTTTTTTCACAGCTGAAGTACATAATGCATGTAGAATGTGTCTTAACATCAGTGCATAGGATGGTCTGGTAGAAGTTTTACATACAGAGTGCTCACCTGTGTAAATTGTTAATCTTTTCTATTATTTGGCTTGTTTGACTGAAAGCACTATCCACTATTAAGTATTCAATACTCATGGCAAATATATCCATAATTCAGAATTATTTCTTCTACTTAAAACTACTGCATATATTTGTAGTATCTCGAATTCTACTGCTGCCTCTGAAGCCATTAGTGGTGAATAACAACTTTAGTAAGCCTACTAACTTATAAACAGGGTTGCATATATCCTTAACGCAGCTCTTTATATTAATTATCTACCCCCACAGAAATTTCTTTATATCAAACCTGTAATTCTAAAGAATCCAAAAGACATTGCAAGGACTGGGGAAAAAAAACCAAACAAACAAAACCAAAAATAAACCACAACACAAAATACAAAACAACCCAAAACAGGGCCACAAAGCAAAACTTCTTGGAAAGTCACATGCAAGTCACGTAGATGTGCAGCAGCAGCAAATGTTTGCATAGACATGACAGGAGGAAGTTGGTCTCTGTGCAGTGACTCTGCTTCACCTAGAGCAGTGCAGCTCCATCTCCCTCTTCTCTCCCAGAAGATACAAGCAGCTTCTGCTGTCCTGAAATGTCTATATACCAATCTTGGATGTTTGTGTAAGGCCATTGAGCGCATCTCCCCCTCTGAGAGGTTTGCCTGCCAAAGCAATCCCCTTCCCTGGGGCATGTGGAGGAGGCTGTCCCTACAACCCTGCCTTGCTGCCTGGCAGAGGGTGGTGAGACCCTGGCCTGCTGGCTGCCAGTCTAAGGTTATAAAGAGAGAAAATCTCTTCAAAAACAAATTTGAATAACATGCTACTGAGGTTATGAGGTCACGAGACTATAGTCCTGAGCTGAAGGGAGAATTTTCAGAGCAAGACACATTGAAATGAATTTTCAAATGGTGAACATCAACATTCTAGATTATTTGGTATTCCTTGTGCTTTGAAAGTATGCAACCACATATTATTTCTGTACTTCCAATCCTTTTTCATTCATAAAATTATATTTTTCTATATTCCAATGTAGTAGATGGGTCCCATCAGATGTTGAAGCAAATGCCCTGACATCTGAATTAGCTGTTTGATCTTGCTAAGAAGGTAACCCACAGGAACATGACAGCAATTGATTTTAGATACATCATCTTTTTATGTTGTCCATGACACCTCACATCTGCAGTTTCCCATTTTAAATTTTGAAGAAGTTTAATCTCAGAGAAAGCTTTATTCAAACATCGTGTTTTTAGATTAACAACATGCGCCATTTTCCCTGAAGTTTAATGCAGTACAATTTTCTTTTCATGTATTTCTGCTTCACCAGTGTATTCCATTAAAGCATTTTCAGAAATATAAACCACAATATCTTTTACTATACTCTGCACATTTTCCTTAATAAGATCTAGGCATGTCTCTGTAGGGATTTTTTTTTGTTTGTTTGTTTGGTTTTTATCAGTACGTTCTGACTTTTTCTGAGCAAGCCTGCTCCAAAACTCTTTGAAGGCTGATATCTGTAACACTTGAGTCTTGGCAGTTGTCTCGTACTGCTGTATATTTTTGGTGACTGGTGTGCTTGTTCAACCTTGTCTGCCCTATGAAAGATGTAAATGAAGTACAGTCATATCAGAAGGCTTTGATACTCTGCACTTTCCAGCTTCATAGGCTGTGATAATAGTGTTACTTGGAACTCTGCATTCATAATTTTATGTTAAAACTGTCAGAACATGAAATGTAACTCTGGTGGAAAGTTGGGGTCTTATTTTTCAAATTATTAGTTGCCTTTGATGAAATTCATCCTTATTGCTGTTCTTGAAGATGCTGATCCTCAAGTGTATTTACAAGTTCTTTAGAGTACAAACAAAAATGAAACATGGTAATTAAAATCCTCTTCCAGCTACAACAATTCTTTCATACATTCTTCTCTAAAGTGAGGTTTTATATTCAGAATATGTTAAAAATTAAGTGTTGAAAGCATATTCAAAAACATTTTCAAAATGCTTTCACTTTTCACTTGTAATTGAGTCATCAATATTAGAAACCAGCTATGAAACTAATTTGGCTTATTGCTGTACTCATCCTCACATCTTAATTATTGATT
This sequence comes from Nesoenas mayeri, assembly GCF_963082525.1. Classification (NCBI taxonomy): domain Eukaryota; kingdom Metazoa; phylum Chordata; class Aves; order Columbiformes; family Columbidae; genus Nesoenas; species Nesoenas mayeri. The sequence continues at coordinate 17,801,374 of NC_137541.1, forward strand.
AACACTCTTACTGACAGTAAAAGGTTCCCTTTGAAATGTAATTACTGCATTGTAACACTATGCTATAACTGTCTCCAAAATTATCTGTGGCACAAAATTTCTTTATAATTAAAATAATAGGTTTAAATTTGCAGCTGGACAAGTAGGCAAGTATGTGAAACCTAATACATTCATATGTATTAAAGGATCATCTGTAATAGACAGGGGAATTAAACATCATGATATGGTTTATTCCTCCAGAAAATGAGCTCAGTAGCCAAATGAATGTTTCATGGCTTTTGCCACCTGCTTACCTTTCTCCATCATCTGTATATCCCTTGAAAGATCATACTTCTTTGATCAAAACACAGTGTTAGTGGGGAGTCACAGAATTAATGTTTTTCATTGTGCTAGCAATACTGTCCTAGCACATTACATTAAGTCAAACATAATATGATTAAAATATATTAATGTGCACATGAAGTCCATTATATATGATGCATTATTCATTTAGCATGCTGTTATGATAGCTCATAGAATGTGGCAGTTTGGCTAGAGATCTGCTTTTAGTCTTGAAGAAGATTATTTCCTGTATATTGAGTTTGAAGAGACATGACACAAAATCTTAATGTTTTGAACAAGGTTGAGTGGTTATGGTTTAATAGTTGGAATGGTCCACACACTCCTGAAAATTATTTTTTTGAGTGTTTGGTGTTTAATGTGTCCCTCCCTGAAGTGGACTTTCAGGAACATCAGCTTGTTGGTCACAGCAGGCAGTCCAGTTTCTTCTTTATCAGCTGAGTAACAATTCACAAAACCAAATTATTAATCTTGCATTAGTTTATCTTTACTAGTGAAATGAGTCAGTTTACTTTGTCTGCACGACTTTATTTTAGCCATCAACTTCATTCACTTTATGCTGTAATATTTGTGTCATATTGACTTTAAGCAAGGTACTGTGAAAATACAGAGTCAAGACCAGTCCACACCCCAATAAGCCATACAAGTTTAACAAGAGAGAGACATATACCTTGGCTAGACCTGAGTCAGTTATGAAGCTCCGAGGGTAGGTTGGAAAGCACCTAAAACAGATGAGAACAAGAGAAAAATGTAGCTTTTGGTTCTGAACAGCATATTTAGTAAGGAATGAGAAGGAAGAGTGTTAAGGTGGCTCCTGGAGAGAGCTTGCATTTTCAAGGACTTTTTGTATTCGGTGATACTAAGACGAGTTTGCATGGTAATGGTATGAGAGGAAGATGTTAAAGTAAGTTAGGAAATCAGTGAACCTGTGTGTAAGCACAGTCAGGATGCTGTCACTGAGGCAGGCTGAGATGTCAGGGAATGTATGGCTGTCATGTTGAGAAGTGCTGTCACAAGGGAGTTGTTGAAAGGCAGGCAAGGTCATTTTTTTGTTTACTTTATTTACCCCCTATAAAGACACATTTCCACTGCTTGCTTATTTATATTGCTCCTCATGACTTTCTCATCTTTAAAAAACTAATCAGCAATCACTGATAGAAATGGTTTGGGGATAATAAATGTGTAGGAATTATTTGCTTTAACCAGAAAAGATTCTTATTCCTTCCATGGAGCAGTTATTCTTTTTCACTCTGTGCGTCTTCTATTTTGTCTTTCTTAACAACCAGAGACTACTTAATACATAAACTTCATTTTTCTGTAATTCTACTAGTACTAGACTAATTAACATTTTCATTCTTTAAGGATTGATTGATCAGTTACATTTCAGTGTAGTGATATTTCAGTTTCTGAAAGACGGAGAGGCAGTTGTCAGCAAAGTAGTTCTAGGTCAAATTCTTTATGAGATGAAACCAAAGGTATTAAATTGAGGCTTATCATCCCTTCTTTGTAGCTGCTGCCACAAATCTTGTCTCTTTCCTTCTCTCAGCGTATATCCTCAAACTTAAATAGTCTCCTTTTTGAAATCTTATATGCTTTTTAATCTCAAGGAGACTTTCACTGAGACCCCTTAATTTTCTCTCTATTTATATACTTATTTAATTAAGCTGGATTTTGAACTATTTTTGCTGAAATGATTTAACATTCACAGGTTGAATGTTAAAGATGTTTTCTTGGGCTACTGCAATGTTGTTCGTAATTTGGCCATCACCATTCAGAATTCTCATATCCCCCACAGAGGATCATTAGTAATTTCATTAGGTCTCCAAATTGTGCATTTTTATGTAGTCCTCTTGATTTAGAATTTTACTGATTAAGCTTTATTCATAGCACAGTTTCTGTCACAAATTGTTACAAGCTTTCTTTTCAGTGAATATCCCCAGATTTGAGGTAGGAGTCTGTGATTTATCTCATGGAGACACAGAATCAAATATAATTTTATATATATGTATATATACACACACACACACACACACATATATATATATATATATTTTTTTTTTTTTTTGGCAGGGTAGGAGGGAGGGCTTTGCTTAGACATTTTCCATTGTGATACTGGGTGCTATGAATTTTATAACATCAACTCAAACCCCTAAAGAGTCTTCTACCTTCAGCTGTAAGCCAATAATGCAGCTGCTGTATCCTTAGGACTGCCTCAGCTTCTGACCAATAAGCATGTGAGGAACACAGAACTCTTGGCAATAAGTTTCTTCTTTAGTCTTTCTTCTGGCTGCAGTGTTATACAAGGTCCACTCAGAGGAAAGCTAAGAGTTTACATCTGTGTTTGGAGGCAGACGTATGGAATTCAATAGGAACAGCTGCTGAAAACAGTAAACAATTTCTATGTATGGAAAAGTAAAGTGCATGACATTAAAGTCTGTAGTTACCTGGGTCCTCCTTCTTGCCCTTTTTGAAGACTGGAGTGACATTTGCTTTCTTCCAGTCCTCAGGCACCTCTCCCATTTCCCAAGACTTGGCAAAGATGATGGAGAGTGGTATGGCAATGACCTCAGCCAGCTCCCTCAGCAACTGTGGGTGCATCCCATCCGGACCCATGAATTTATGGATGTCCAAATTGCCTAATTGCTCCCTGACCCAGTCCTCATCCACTAAGGCAGACTCCTCCATTGTCCTGACTTCATCCAGGGCCTTAGCGGTACGGAGCTCCTCAGGACAGCCTCTGGCAGAGTAGACAGAGACAAAGAAGGCATTCCGTAACTCTGCCTTCTCTGTATCTTCTGTCACCAGGGCACTCATCTCATTCATCAGTGGGCCTACATTGACTTTGGTGTTAGTTTTACCTGCCATGTATAAAAGCTCTTTCTGTTGTCCTTGACCCTTCTTGCAAGGTTTAATTCTGTGGAGGCCTTAGCTTTCCTAGTTGCCTCCCTACATCTTCCAAAGTGGCCAGCCCCTCCTTCCATGGTCTATAAACTCTCCTCTTCCACTTGAGCTTACCCATCAGTTCCCTGTTTAACCACGCAGGTCTCCTGGCTCCCTTTCTTGACTTCCTACATGTCAGGATGCTCTGATCTTGAGCCTGGTGGAAGCAGTCCCTGAACACTAACCAACTATCTTGGGCCCCTTTACCTTCAAGCAGCCTTGCCCACGGGATTTCCCCTAGCAATTGTTTGAAAAGGCCAAAGTTTGCTCTGCTGAAGTCCAGGGTTGCAATTCCCAACTTACACAGTGTTACAGATCCAAACTTCCACCTAGTGAGCAATCCTACCTTGCAGAAGAGATGAATAAAGAAATCCTTGGATTTCTGGAGCTGCTCCAGGTCTCTAGCTCCATGCCAGCTTCCATCACAACAAGTAATTACTGAGGAATCCTTCTATGCAGTTTCCCTGTGTGATCTAAAAGCTGTGCAATGTTTATAGTGTGGCATATGTAGCCCATGTATTGGTAATCTGCCCAGGGTGCCAGTTGACCAGCTGTGTTTGTGGTGATCTGGCAAGCAGAGATTTTTGTATCCAACTATGACAGCAAATAAATTGTCTGAGTCAAATAAACTGCACAGGTGACCTCTAACACTGCCTCCTCTGGTAACAGCTGTGTAGATTCCATGGGGCTGAAGGAAAAATTTCTAAAACTAAGGAGCACTTTGCCTTTCAGATTTTTTTAAGGTTTCATGCATTCCTTAAGAATAGAATGATTCTCTAATACTTTAGATAGTTATTAGTTTTATTTACCAGAACCAAAATTTATTGCAATGTTTTCATGGGCATGCGCCTATATTGAAATGAACTGCAAAAATTTAATCAGGGCAAGTATAAACCTTTTCCAAATATCACTTTCAGGTCCTATAAAGGAAAAATGCCTTTTCTATGAACATGTATTTTTCTTTCCTTTAAAGAGTGGTCTATTTTGAGACGATTGGTTTCTGTAAAATGTATCATTTTAATTCTGTTATTAAAAATAGTTGCAATTATAAACATTCAACAAGCTATAGTTATTATTTGATTCAAAATATTAGGTGCTTTCTAGCAGTATAGCTATTTGTACTGCAAACTATAATATCCAAAGTATATCTGTAATTGATCATGTATTTGTTGAATAGTCCATTCTCAGCTACTTTCCATTGCTACTCTTAATAGGAAACTTCAGAAGGATGATTAATGTGTTCTAGGATACCATTCTAAAGCCATAGGATTTGCAGCTGCAGACTTGCCAAAAGAGAGAAAAGACTTCTGCTTTGTAGTGCATGTAATCAAGCATCCAGCTGTTGAAAGTGTTACAAAATGATGAGCATAATTGGAGAACTTTCAAGCAGGATTTCTGCTCTGTCTCATAGCAGCTGGTACAAGTGGAAAAGCCTGGTAAACAAAAAGTGGCATTGCTTCTTCCAGACGCGAGTTAACAAGAAATTGATATATGCATACCCCCAAGAAAAGGAAAGTCAACGAAGTGGCTGAAGTAAAGTAAGTGGGAAAATGATGATCAGAACTATTGACTGTGAATCAACCACCAGAAGCACAGGCAGACAATGGAAGAAGTAATTTCCCATGACATTGCCTGCCAAGCAATAGGTGACCAATAGCCACCCCTCTAGAGGATAATGGGGCAGTTACTTGGTGAGTAATGGCAAAAGAAGTACAGCTCCAAATTGTTTCTTTTTAAAAAGCTCTTTATACTTCTGTAAGAGGCAACAATAGCATAGATTTACACTTCTGCTGGTGTAAATCTGTGTGTCACCAAGGAAGTCACCAACCATATTTATTTGGTGAGGATTAAAGACAAAGGAAGGAAGCTGAAATCCAAAGAGCAAACCCTTAGTCATACACATAGTGCCATAAATACCAAATGCAGATGAATGTAGCTACTGCATTAACCTGTGAGGATCCGTGTAACTAAGAAAGTGCCAGCATATGGAAATTGTAAACCTTTCACTTGAGCAGTATACAAAATGACACATGCTCTGAGTAGGCCAAAGTATGGAATCGATCGGCTGTGTCAACAAATCTATTTCAGGTAATTGCATCATATAAAGTGTTATATAACACATATATAATCACTTGTTCCTAAAATGAGTGCACCCCATCTTCAGGATATTTATATTTGCTCCACACTACTTCAGTTAGGAATATGTCCCAGAACTACACTTTTGCAGAGGTTGGATGAAAACTTTTCATTTAACTATGTATTTATTCATAGCTACTATACTTGCAAGGATTGTAGTAATGGGAATAGTTCCATGTGATCTCAAATAATACAAAAATCCCATTTGGATCCATGCAATTTAGACTGAAAATTATTGCTTATTCTAATAATAGTGGACAGAATTGTCAGCTAACTGGTCACATATATAATAGAAAACACCAGAGCACCAGACTCCATCTTCACAGACAAAACCTAGGGAGAACAGTGTACAATTTTTAAATGTAATTCACTATGTCTTGATTTGACACGATTATGGTATCTTTCCTTTTATCCATATCTTCTGTTCTTCCAGCTATGTTTCAGTAGGATGACACCACTTTCCTTCATAAAACACAATTTCTAAAATGAAGCAGTGCTGCTGCCTTTGTTAAAGGTAAAATCCAGGGCTGGTAGATAGCTAATCTGCTTCAATACTTAGAAACACTTTTTAGATTTGCAGTCTGACATATTGCTGACAGAGAACTAGCCAGCTTTTACAATTCTTTGACTGTTTCTGTCTAATTCCTGACACCCATGCATGCAAGAATGGGATTTATTTAATTATTAGCATTTCTGCCTACTAGGCCTCTTCAGACTTTTCCAAATCTCTCAAAAGCAGTTTAGCAGTTTTATAAATTGTGCTCTGCAAGGAAAATTTTTAGCAAAGGATTACATTTGCTTTTATCAAATTGTTCTGACTTTCTTAACCTACATCGTCTGTGAAAAACAGAGAATAAGTACATTGAATAATAGTAGACAATTTAATTTCAACTTAATTTTTAATATTCTTGTGACCTTCCATGGGATTCTTATTTCTGATGCTGCATTGCATACCAAGAATAAATGATGGTGGCACATTTCTGAACCTGAGATATCCATGACAGTAATACTGAAATGATCATACTTAAGGCAATACTTCACACAGTGTAACTGTTTTAAAGCAAATGCTGCTCATTCTAAGTGGTAGATGCCTTGAAAGGGGATAAAAGATGACATTTCTGTCATATTTGAAAGGATAACATTAATCTTATTTAACTTTGAAGCATATGCTTTTGTTGTTATGCGCTTAATGCAAAACCTTTGTCAGTGAGGATTTGTATGTGTGAGTAGTCACTTGGTAGCTAACATAACAAATATACACAGAAAGAGAATAAAACTCTAAATAGGTTGAAAATTGGTGGCTAAAAAATTTTTGCTTGGGATCTGATTTTATTATTTATTTTTCTCCATTATTTTTCTAAGGGATTTTTTTGAAGGAGTTATCCTGAACCCGCTAATTTGGTTTTTATAAGACACCGTATATATGTACACAGAAGGTTATATTCTCTTCTACTCTTAAGAACATATGCATCTAACCACCCATTTTAATTTGTCCGTATTTTGTTATTTGCCTCCTTTTGGTAAGGAAAAGGCTACATCAGAAAGAGATGATTGATAGCTTTTCATCTTGATCTTTGGGTCTTGTTTGTATTTAATTTATTTCCTAACTTATTCTCCTAGATATCTCAAAGCTTGCAAAATTTCCCTGGGTTTAGTTCCTTGATTAAATATACCGTTAAGCTGAAATTTTATTCTCCTTAGCTTAAACAGGTGGTGAGTTTACCCCTTGAGGTCATTGGCTTTTTGAAAAGAAAAATTAATGGAACAGTATTAAATTGAGTTTAACACAAATTTGATTTATGATGAAGTTGTGAAAGGTGGTCATTAAGTATATTTTTTACTATACTTTATCCATCACACTATGCTTGCTCTTAAATTATTCATATAGCAAAGAGATGTCTGTTTGGCTAACACTCAAGCTCAAATTAAACTTTATAGTGTTAATCTTATAATTTCCTGCTGAGAAACTTGTGAGAGAATATAATTTTAAATGGAAGTGGTTCACTTTTCTTTCTGCAGAAAAAACCCCTAAAATTAGTGACACAGAGACATAAAAACTCAAGAAGGCTACTAAAACAGCACCACTGTGATATACAAGATTACTGGCACTGTGTGAAATGGTGGCTGTAATAAAGCAATACACTCTGTATTATCCAGGTACACAGTCTTATAAAAAACACCAAGATATGATTCCATTTGTTCTATTTTGTAGGAAAATTATCATAAAATGTCCAATATCTGCTGGAAAGGCCAGCTGAGAAGATCACAAACAATCCAGGAAGTTTCTGGGGTGCACTAGTGTGATAAATTTGCAATAGGGGTCACAGTACCGCTGAAGAAGGGACATGCTCTGCTTCATCTAATCCTTATAAACAAGGAATAAATGGTTGGGATGTCTGCTGTTGGCTGTCGTGGCCATCAGATGGTGGAGTTCAGGACCCTGAGAGGAGGGAACAAAGCAAACAGCAGGATTCCAACCTTGGAATTCAAGAGAGTGAATTTTGACCTGCTTAGGGACCTGCTTGCAAGAATCCCATGGGAGATCATCCTGGATAGAGGAAGCATCCAGGAGAGCTAGTTCGTTTAAACATTGCCTCGTCTAACCTCAAGAATGTCCTGTCTCAATGAGCAGGAAAGCAAGCCAAGGTGACAGGAGGCCTGCATGGATGAACAAGGAGCTCCCGATCATAATCAGGCATGAAAGGGACATATACAAGTGGTGGAAGTATGGTTGGGTGACTCAGGAAGAATGCAAAATCACAGAATCACAGTCACAGAACAGCTGCACAGGGCCATGTCCAGCTAGATTTTGAATATCTCCAAGGATAGACACTCCACAGCCTCTCAGGACAGCCCTTTCCAGTGTTTATTCACCTTAAGTCAATCATCACAGTCAGACAGCTATGCTGTATATTCAAATATTTTAAAATGTTATATTTAATAAACTGCTAAGTATGCTTTTCCTGATAGCCAAGAGTGGGATCCAATCTCTATCGTATAGATACCTTTTTTTCACACTTACTTTTCTAGGAGTAAAAAAGCAATACTTAACAGCTGTGTATAAGGTACCTTCCAACCCAAACTATTCCGTGATTCTATAAAGCAGTAGGTATCTTTGAAGGCCTCTACAGCGCGTTTCTCTCTGCCCAGTTTTAGATGCTTAAATTAGCCAGTCTGATGCCTTCTCAGTGTGTCAGTCATTGCTGTCGCAAAATACAAGAGATGAACCTATGTAGAAGAATGCAGAGAGGAAATTAATTTTCAAACAGCAGCTTCTGTATTGTATGAGTTCAATCAAGGTTTCATTGAATAAATCAGTTTGTTCTTTCCATCCCACAAAAATATCTATAAACCAGAAAGGCTATAATTTTTTACTTCACACAAGCCCGTTCATGTACTTAGGCACAAGGCTGGGCTACTCCTCTGCTTCAAAAATCCTGATAGATGGTGATCAAATTTTTTTCTTAAAAGGTGAATAGCTATAGGACCACTTCTGTCACTATTATTCTGTCAAAAGCTGAACTCCATTGATGCGAATTTGACGTTACCTCACAAAAATCAACGTTCATGCAAATATTGCAGAATCAATTGCTCTTCAGTCCACTCTTTGAGCATGTATCCCAGGCATAGCATCCTTGCCTTCAAGGCATGGTAAAAACTGCCCTTTCACCAGGCTGCAGGTCTTTATGCCCTTTCCTTCACTGATGCTTACATAGTATTTCTGGGTGGACTTAGTAACTTTTACCTCTCAGAGGCCAGGCCTATCACCTGTTACGAATATAGTAACTGGACAACGTTCTTCAATGAAAATATAATTTAATCTTAATGATAGCAACAAACTGGGTGTGAAAGTATTTTAAAACACTGTTTTAATCTGAATAAACCATTATAATCTGAGCGAATCCCAACAATAATGTAGACTGATGTAGTTTTCTACATCCTCACCTGTATTTCCTTCCTTCAATCTGTACAGCTTCTCAGCAACATTTTTTTCACCCCTTGGGAACAGTCTCTATCTTATTATTAGATGTCATGCTGATGTGCTGTTTCCCCACAAGGGTAAAATAAACTTGAAACCTTGGCTGCCTGTGACGGTAGAATCTTGTCTGAAAATAACACTGTCATTGCATTTTAACCACCCTTAAATGTTTATAGAAAAATTTGTTTCTTGTGTTTTAATTTTCCCTTTCTTATTCTTCCAACCTCCTGCTGTTATTCTTTAATAATATATTCATACAGTGAATATCCAAGTAATTTTGTCACATATGGTACAAAACTGTTTTTACAGAGCAGTGCCACATTCATGTCAGCTCATGAATTTGAGCATTCATGTAAGTTTGAGAAAAATACTGTTGTAATGGGGCATCTGGTGTAGGGATAAGCTAATCGTCGTCAGTCCCTTTACTATCTATGGAGAGAGATGGATATTTAATCCTTCCTATTTTGGATACTTGGATGGGAAGATTTGCTTTCAGGAAGCTCCTAACACTTTACATTGACTTAAGTGGAGATGTATTTCAGAATATTCCATCATGGAGATGGCTATGCTTGAACCTGGCCCAGAATGAAGTCACAGAATGTTTATGTTTTCAAATTACTTAGAGAACTTCTATTATGTGTCTGTAGCTGGACTTGTCTGTCAGTTAGACTACATAATAGATTAAAACTGCATCCCCCAAGTGCAATGACTTCCTAAAACTGAATCTTTTAAAAGGGATTAGAATAGCAAAGCTCGAGTAATCTGGTGTGTGTATATACTTTTTTTTTTTTTTTTTTGGTATTGCTGTGTATTAACTTTACCTTCTTTTCTTTAGAAGGATATTATTTGGAATGCAAAGTATGTTAGGAGAAAAAGATGTTTTTTCAGCCTATTTATCCGTTCAGGTGCAGTATATCAATAAAGCAGCAGGAAAAGTGCAGCCACTGAAGAAATGATTTATTGATACTTTAGGCTTGTTAAAACAGGTTAATGTCAATGCAATTAGCTCCTGGATCAAATCAGTCCACTGCAAAGTGAAAGCTGACAGAATGGCTTTAAAACCACATCCCAAAGAAAATGAGACCATCAATGAGCGTTCAGCCTCAGAGGAAGAACCAGCTAGCAGTACAAGACTAAGCTTCTTTCAGTAAAAGCATGATTTATTTTGAAAGAAATTATTCAAGAAATGGGCCACTGAGCAGCAGATTGAACAAATAGTCTCAGAGCTATATAGAGAAAAGGAATGTGGGATAACAAGACAGCATATAGAAATTAGAAATTACATGAAGTGGAAAGTAACAGTACCGCATGATCAGCAAATGGCCAGGTTACAGGAGGTCAGCTTCACTTGCAAAATATTAGATGCTAATTACATTGATTGGATGAAATTCTGCTAGGAAAGTGAATAAATTCTTCATAATTTACTCAATTATGTAATGCCATTATAAATTAGCAAAGAAGTTTGTTAAGATGTTCAGACTGCTTCTTAAAGTGAAAGCTAAAGTGTATGTAAAACAAGAGAGATTAACATTAACACCAAGAAATTTAGAACTGTGAAAATGTGCTATAAAGGAAAGGCAGATAATAATAAAACAAATCTCACACTTCAGATTTCAGACAGCCATTGAAATAAATTTCCATGTGTAAAACATCACATCACATATTGAAAAGAAACTTTTCTGTTTCAACATTTCATCGTAATGTAACAGCAGTTGATTTCAGTCATATGTATCTTGTATTTGATGAATCACTGCTCCTGATATAAGTGGTGGCCTGCAGAACTTCAGTCATTTCCATGTATCATTTGTCCTTTCATGCCCACAGCCAGTGACAGCTGTAGGGCTCCAGACTATGGTATCAGTGGTGGAAAAAGAACTTTATGAAACTCTGAAGCAGAGTTTCCACTCTGGAGCGAGAAGGATCCTGAGTGAACTTCTGTAGGCCCTAGAACTGGAGGCACAGTGGCCTCTGAAGGTACAGGCTGCAGGGCTATATTTCCTTTGGTAACTGTAGCTCTGAATTGTATTAGGTTGTGCTGGAGAGTTGGATGGCTGGACTCCACTGCTGTCCAAAATCAAGGTGGCCTAAAAATGGTGTAAAGAAATATTTCATGCCCTCAAACCTTTAAACTTCATTTGCTGTGGTGTTTCCCAAGAACTGCACTGCACATATTTGGAGGGATGCTTTATAGGCAGGGAATTATGAATAGTGAACTGGCAAGAAGAAATGAAAATTGCAACATTTTTATAACATCTCACATGTCTTAAAGAACGGCTAACATTTGTTTCGTTCCCCCCCCCGAAAGTGGAAACAGAAGCAAGAGAAAAGGGAAAATCAGATTTCAAGAGAAAATTTTGGAGTAAAATTAAATAAATTTAATTTCTTTTGAACGCAGTAGAGAAACAAAAATATTATTTTGATCTTGTCTGGTAAATATTCACACATGCTCAAGCCAGTAAAGTATATTATTGGCTGAGGAAGAAAGAGGTCTGGCAACATGATCAATATGATGACTATTTTTTTTTTCCTGTCTGACTGCTTCACTGAGACAGTTTCAGAATCAATGTGAATTTTAAAGTATCAACATAGATATAAGTAAAAATATAAAATAAGACAGGAGGAACAGAAGGACACATGTTTTTGCTGCTGCCATCTTTTTAATACAGCCCTATCTTTATGCAAAGTAAAACCATACCTTAGCAAAGTAAATGAGGAAAAAGGAGAGTACAGAAAGGGAAGGGTCAGGACCTTGTGGTTGTGGATGGGGAAAGGGAGCCCTGACAGAGGGACCCTGGCAGGATTCAAGGGATGCCCTGAATCTCTGATGAGGGAAAAGCCATAGAGATGGTTGGAAAGACTGACTGAAACAGGAGACAAGCAAATGTCACATAGGGATTAGTAAAAAAGAATGGAAGTAATTTGGCCTTCAGGAGTAGCAAAGTGTGAAACCTGCTAAAGTGTTTTGAGGCAAAGTTTCTCATCTTTAAATTATTTATTAGAGTCATTTGGAAAATTAAACCAAAATAATATTTAAAAAACCCCAATGATTTCAACAAGGTCAAAGTTTTACAACCTGGCTGTGAAGAGTTTTTCCACATTTTCCGTTTTCCCTGATAGGTAGTGTCGACCTGCTGGAAGGCAGGAGGACTCTGCAGAGGGATCTGGATAGACTGGAAAAATGGGCTGATTTCAATGGGATGAAGTTCAATAAGGCCAAGTGCCGGGTGCTGCACTTTGGTCACAACAACCTCCTGCAGCGCTACAGGCTGGGCGCAGAGTGGCTGGAGAGCAGTCAGACAGAAAGGGATCTGGGGGTACTAATTGACAGGAAGCTCAACATGAGCCATCAGTGTGCCCAGGTGGCCAAGAAGGCCAATGGTATCCTGTCCTGTATCAAAAATAGCGTGGTCAGCAGGACAAGGGAAGTGATCCTTCCCCTGTACTCTGCATTGGTGAGGCCACACCTGGAGTATTGTGTTCAGTTCTGGGCCCCTCAGTTCAGGAAAGACATTGAAGTGCTGGAGCGCGTCCAGAGAAGAGCAACAAGACTGGTGAAGGGACTTGAACACAAGACCTATGGGGAGAGGCTGAGGGAGCTGGGGTTGTTTAGTCTGGAGAAGAGGAGGCTTAGAGGTGACCTCATCACTCTCTATAACTACCTGAAGGGAAGTTCTAGCCAGGTGGGGATTGGTCTCTTCTCCCAGGCAGTCAGCAATAGGACAAGGGGGCATGGGCTTAAACTCTGCCAGAGGAAATTTAGGCTGGATATTAGAAAGAAATTCTTTACAGAGAGAGTGGTCAGGCACTGGAATGGCTGACCAGGGAGGTGGTGGACTCGCCATCCCTGGGAGTTTTTAAACTCAGATTGGACATGGCACTTAGTGCCATGATCTAGTAAACAGACTAGAGTTGGACCAAGGGTTGGACTCGATGATCTCTGAGGTCTTTTCCAGCCCAGTCGATTCTGTGATTCTCTGATAATATTAAATCCTGTTTGAAGTACGAAGAAGATAGCAAAGATAATTGATGATGGTGCTTTTAATTATACACTACTTTCTTAGGAGCAACAATATTTCCCAGCTCATCAGATTAATCTCTCTGTGGTTGTGACAGGACTGTGAGTCAGGCAGAGTTCTGAAGTGAACTTCTTGTTCCCCAAAAATCCAAATCTCGCAAAACATTGAAAGGTCTTTTAATTCAGAAAGCCTAATTTTGTTTAAATAAAAAAATAGTAATTTGAGAATAATTGAAGCATCTCGAGTAGAAATAATAATAAATATATTTTACAGCTCTCCCCTTTCCCACCCTGGTCTTGACCTCTGATCTTGCAAGTGGCAGCGAACTCAGAGCCTCCATGTCCCCAGGAAAGTGACTCTGCCTGCAGTGAGCCCTGTCTGCTCCCTGCCCTCAGTGGAGTTACAGTATCACAGTATGTTTGGGATTGGAAGGGACCTCAAAAGATCATCTAGTCCAATCCCCCTGCTGGAGCAGGAACGTCTAGGTGAGGTCACACAGGAACATGTCCAGGTGGGTTTTGAATGTCTCCAGAGAAGGAGACTCCACAACCTCCCTGGGCAGCCTGTTCCAGTGCTCTGTCACCCTTACTGAGAAGTTTTTTCTCAAATTTAAGTGGAACCTCTTGTGTTCCAGCTTGATCCCATTACCCCTTGTCCTATCATTGTTTGCCACCGAGAAGAGTTGCTCAGCCTCGGGAGGTGATGCAGGCTGCAAGCTGGCCCTGAATCCCCTCTGCGACACCTGCAGTCTCTGAGGTGTCCACCACGTGTGCTGAGATACTGGTTGTTCTCTACCATACACCTCAAACTGCCTAAGTATGACTATGAACACACAGATAAACCAACATCTATTACAGGAAGCTTCTTGAGCAGGATGTGGTTGAACCCTTGCGTTCAATTCTTGAAAGATTCAAACAACTGTGTGTCACACTATTATTCTGGGCTGAATGTCACCATTAGGAAAAAAAAATACTGTTTCTGGATATTGGCTGGTTTTCCTGTGATTTTCCAGCATCTGAAAAATCTTTTGGTGATAAGAGGTTGCATAAAACATGATTTTACGTATAAGGAACTACAATTGCTTTCCAAAAAATATAGAAAATATAGCTGTTTTTGAATTGTGATCCTTCATTTTCTTGTTAAGAATGAATTGCTGCCATCTTTTTGTTGCTAAAAGCTACAGGAGACATATGTATTGAGTTGCTGATCACAAAAGCAAGACAAAACCACCGTCAGGTGTGACAGCCATATATAAACCCTGGTTTTCATGTCTGTTTAAGAAATACCTGATGCCAGTTAGTCAGAGAGGGACTAGGATACTGCTTCTGGGACTAACAGGAGTGTCACCTGGTTACAAGAAGAAGTTAGAACTTCTTAAGAACTGATTTAGTTTGTGTTGAATACTGACATCCTCCAGGAGCCGTTATAAAAGCCATGGGTAAGCCATATTCAGGTATGCCTTCGCCACTTCCCTTTTCCTAAATCCTAAAGTGAGGAAAATCCTTGTCAGGATATTCATGTAACAAACGATTATGAAATAATATAGCAGCAATATTGCAGCATCAATACAAGACTCTATATAAGGAGATCCAGATAAATCCTTTAGAGAATGTAGTTTGGACATGGCTACGTTAAGAACAATGATTTTTTAACAGATTTGGAAGCAGACACAAGAAAAAATGTCTTGCATCTTTTTGTGGAACCATACATTGGCTACTCATATGACACTTGGATATGTAACTCTTATATTAAGAGTCTTAACAAACGGACATATTGAAAAACTTAAGCTGATAAGAGTGAATAGAAGATTGCTCAATGATTGCTCCACGAGTAAAAACCTTTCAGAGCCATAAATTTCTTTTGTCTAACTTTATTATGGAGCGTGGAAAATGGAGACTCAGAATATTTCCTTTCTTACAGAAAGCACTGAGAACTATGAGACTTGTGACAGATACTTAAATGTCTTGACTTAGCATGTTGTCCCCCTCTGATTGCTACCCTTGAATGACTGTATTCTAATTCAGTATTTCCACTAATTCTATCTTTCAGTAATTCAATCAAAACTGTAACTTCCTAGATGAATAGTGACACGACAAGAGCTTTACTAAAGCTGAGGTATTGCACCACTATGGCTTTCCCCTTCCAGTAAATCCTATCAGGTTACACATCAAAGAACAAATTAAATCACTGAAATATTGAATCATATAGGTTGAAAGGGATCTCCAGAGGTCATTTTATCCTATGTCCTGCACCAATAAGGTAAGGTTGCTGAGGACCATTTCCAGTCAAATTTTGCATGTCTCTAAGGATGGACACTCCACAGCCTTTTAGAGCCCCTGTGCAGGGTTTTGACTATTCTCATGCTAGAATATCTTTTTCTTATAGCTAGTTTTTCCCATATTCCATCTTATGTTCATTCCTTTATGTTACAGTGGCACATAATAATTGATTTTGTATTGATATCATATCCTCAAGGTCCTTACAGAACACTCATTTAATAATTTGATTTCGTATGTTTCTGAGGACTAAATTTATATAGTTATTTTTTCAACAAATGAAAATGGTTCTGCATACTTTTTATTACAGAAAATATTTTCTTGTTCACATGTTTCTAGTATTGGCTAAGTTCTGAAATACAGCTGCTATCAAACTTACAGATCTGCTGTCATTTTTATGTCAGTTGCCATGAACTTTCAACATGTAATCCAGGAAATTTGTCCAGTGACATTCAAGACTTTCAGTGCTTGACAGTATTATTGGCCAATAGGTTGCCATGAAATAAAAATGCAAGCTTCTGTGTGCAGAGAAAAGCCTTTTGTTTAAGGATTAATTTTTATTGGAATATATATGCACACATTTTGTGCTGCAATGTATGCTCGGTAAGGGATCCAGAGAGGATTCAGCCAATCCTCTATCAACACTCTACTCTAGGCATCTGCTACAATACTGTCTGGCTCTTCTGTGTACCAGCATGCAGACATCTGGGCCAATAAGGCAAAATCTAGTTGACAACAATTTTCCCACATAGAGAAGCTAATTGTAAAATTAGGTTATTTTAAAATACACGTTTTAGCAGTATTTTAAATTAAAATACAATTTCAATAATTTTAAATCAAGATAAATACATTAAAAATATATTGACCAGACATAATTAAAAATTGGTTTACCCGAATTTTCTTCATGTGTTGTCTTCAATACTATGAGTAGTGAAATATATATTCATTTTCAGAGATTCTGAGGGAATATATACTACATTTTGGCCTGCCTTAAATGGCCACTGTATGTTACTGCTACTCTTCCAAAATTGAGCTTTCAATGTATATTTTATGGCAATATATTGGACTGGTTATGAGAAGGCACGTTTAAGCACCTGAGTCATTTCTAGTCATTTTCAGTTGTTCTCACTTTTCACATGACATGTTATCAATACCTCCAACTGTAATTTTGGATGTGCATACTGTTGCTGTTTGTGTTCTGCTTGTTTACTTCAACATCTGCTTTCTCTATGTATTTTGCTTTGCTTTCTCCAGTTGCTGAGAACTTACTAAGTACCCATTGCTCTCATAGTTTTCACATCTGTTCTACTCAGTATGTATCATGAATGTACAATCTATAGCAGAAAAAAGTAGATTGCCTGTAATATATTTTCATGACAATTATTTGTTAGCTTCATTCATATTGTATCAATTTTCACATAATTTTGTCAAATATTTTAAAATCTATATCATTTCTGCTACTATAAACAAAGAAGGTAAGTCACAGAAATGTATCAAAGAGAAAGACATTTATGGAAGAATCCTAGAAATACTTTTCATATATTTTCATATATTTACTGCTAAAAAGGAACCTGTTTCCTAAAAATGTATGGATTAAGACAAATACTGCAAGGAGACAATGGCAATCTTAGTATAAGTAATCTCATTATAAACCAAAGCAGTTTGAGGTTAAAATCTGTCTTTCAGTGGATTCTTTATGCTGTTTATAATACACATTGACATCCTTTGTATCTCAGTTTGACAGCAGCTAAATGACTACCGTGACTACAGTGGCTGCTCTGGCTCTTCACAGCTTTGCAATCTTGTACTAATTAAAAATACTATAAAATAAAATACTGTGATGCAATACTTTTACACTTCTAGATTATTTGCCTTGGTTATAGACAATTGTGAGATACTTTCTTCTGGGTTTGATATTTTGAAAATTTGTAAAACTAAATTCTCATACTTCCACTGCCATTTTATCAAACTTAAACTACTTAAGTGTAATTTTTCATCAAATTCTTATGTCACACGATATATTTTTGGAGTATTTGTATTAAAATTGAATCATATAGAAATTATGAAAGAAGCATTATGATTTATTTACTGGTGAGTGCTTGCAAACTTTTATTATAAAGATCTATTTTATTTGCTTTGGTAAAGAAGCTTGAAACTTTAAATAGTCAGGTGAAAGTAAGGAAAAGAGGACTGAGGTCATGTCAAGGATAAAACATTTGCAATTCCCTTAAAAATAGGGCTACGTTGTAAATCTTTGGGAAATTGTGCATAATCCATACTCACAAGAGGCGTGTTGGGAGTTTGGCAGTATTTTTTCCAGAGATTCCGCTGTTTTTGGGCAGGTTTCATCCTAGGCTAACTTCTCCTTCCAGAACAAAACAAAGAAATATATCTTCCAGAAATTTTATTAGTTTTGTTTATATTTATATTTCTGAAAATGCTTTTCTCAGGCTAAGACAAGAGCAAAGAGTTCTGTAAGAGCCAGACAATACTGACACACAGTGCCCTCCTCCTTATCACATCCATTTGAATGCTCACAATTAACTAACTTCTGTTACCAATGTTTTCAGTGGCTTTCTGATGCTGAAGACAGTGTCCACTCTGAATAGGAGCTGCTGCCTCTGACAAGAAAGTAGTTTTTAATCTCCATTAATAAGTGGGTCTATAAGTCAGAGTTAATTCAGCACCCTAGTGCAAACCCATCTTCCCATTGCAAGCAGTCTGTATACACAGTAGCATGGACTCTAAGTAGTCAGAGAAAGCTTAGCTTGTCTTCAGGCTAATGTGTACTTTTCCAGTCTGAACACAAGAACACAAGGACCACAGCCACCTTTATAAAATAATAGTCTGAGTTGCAGGTACTGGCATGTTTCGGCTTGGTCTACATCCTTTTATTCACTTCTCAGTTTAGACATAAGAGATAAATCCTTAATTTGTTTGGGAGAAGATGTTAACAAGAATAATTTCTACACCAATTAGTGTCTTCTGCAATTTTGCTGATAGCTATGGGGCTGTCTGTGCAAAAATTAATTAATTTAATTTAAGTGATTGCCTAGTATAGTCTCTGTAATGTGTCAAGAGGAAAAAACAACAACAAACCAAACCAAACCAACCAAACAAACAAAAAACCAAAAAAAAACCCAATAAACAAAACCAAACCAAACCAACCACAAATCCAAATCCAACAAGTAAACTTTATTGGGTGACTGTTTCTTATTTTATCCTGTGTCCACAAACCAGCTGTATTGGCATTGTCTTTAAATAATAAGGAACCATTTAAAAGTGTCTATATGCTGTCTGAGCTCTCAGAGCAATTTGCATTCCTGGAAGTTTAAAGTTTGTAACTTGAGACCTGGTTATGCAAACCAATTAAGTTATGGTGGACTAATTTAAGGAGAAATTATTTTCCTTGTGACAAGGTAATCCAAATAAAATATACAAGTAATTTGTTATTTATTTCTTGTTTTGTCTGTGAATACACCTAGTGAAAAAACATATCTTCTTTTATCCTGTTTAATAAATTGTCCATCCATATCTTCTGCATGTTACATATAATAAATATTAATGTAATTTATATTTAAGCCTTCTGAAAGAGATTTTAAATGGAATAGATAGTTCATACTGATTTCCTACTGATTGCTTTCATCTCTTCCTGTTTTCTTGTTAGCAAAAAGTTTTACAATGAGGTAAAGCTGCAAGGAATATTCTTTGAAAAATTATAAACTAAAACAAGGTCACTCTCGGTGAAAGAAGAATATATAATAAATCTTATGCTGCAAAGGAAAATCCTGAGGGAGCCAATTTTAGTTCTTAACCACAACACAACTGTGAGAAGATCGGAGTCTTCACACTTCACTGCTCAGTAAACTGATGTTGCCCTTCGAAAACGGCTTCCTCTCAATGCCTACTTTTGACCATGTGTTTTCTTTGCCAGTTGTCTGGCTTACAAACTATGCTATACAGCCTCCTGGCAATTAACTTTGCTACTTCATTAGTAGTTCACATACAGGAGGAAGCTATTCTGCTGCACAAGTTCTTGCAGGTTTGTGTTGAGTGACTATCAGCAGTACATGTAATCACCAATGGTTAGAAATCTATCTCTTAATGGTTGTGCTTCATAAGACAAGACTAACAATTTAAATAAACAGAATAATAAATGTGTCAGTAGCAGCATTATGTTTACTCTACCTTCTTACTAGGCCATTTCCATCATCAGATATTTCGCCTGGAATATGGATTTGAATATGCCATAGTCAATTCACATTCCCATTCTAAATGTCCCTTTTTGATTACTAAATGGATAGTTATTAAACCAATAATGTGCAATATGAAATATTAAGAGAAAAGTATGTCAATATGCAATTATTAAAGGACAAAAGTATTTGCATGATTAAACCTATAATTCTAAGTTGTCTTGGGGGCTGAACCTGTAATATTTTGTGCAATTGCATTACACCAGAATAATGGGGACTAGCCCCTGACTTTGATATCTGGTTTTAGTGCATAAAAATAGCAATGAATAATTCTGTAATGCTTTTGCTAAGCTGCTGACACTTAATCTTTTTTTTCAGAATATCAGTCAATTTCTTATTTAATTTAGAAAATGTCTTTATCTGCTCTTTAATCTACCACTTGCTGGTATATTTCTATCAAGACTATAGGAATGACACCAAGGCAGTTTGAGGAGTGGCCTGTAACCTTCTGTTCTATAATCTGGAATCACATTCACTTTTTCTGGTTGCATGACATTGGTGGCTCATAAACATTCTTGGACTGATTAATAGATCCAATTGCTTTTTCTTCTTTATTGTTTCCAACTGAGAAGTTCCTAGATTATAGAAGAAATTCTCATTATTAGTCCCTGCATGAATGACCTTTACTTTCTGTAAATTTCATCCATATTTCTATTATTCCATTCCTTAATGTCATGGATTCTTTCCATTACAAGAATCGGATCTTTCCCATGCTCACAGTGCTGCCAGTTTTGCATCAGCAAGTGAAATTCCTCTGCATTTTTCTTACAAGGTTATTAATGAAATATCAAATGGGTGTTAACTAGTGATTCAGTGTCTACTTGTGGCTCCATCTTCTCTTACAGACTTTTGAAATTTCTTTTGAGTCTGTCTTTATCTGTTTTGCTGTTCTTATTCTAGTTCTGTTTCTTCCCACTATCATTAACATAGTCTAACAGAATACCATGTAGCATCAATATCTTATCTCACCAAAATACATATTTCTACTGTATACTATACACTACAGCATATACTTAAATCAAAATATATTTAATTGTAAAGATCTGATGAGTTTATTATAATCCACCTCTGAGAAGCAGTTTTAGAGGAGGATGACAGTCTCTAGAGTCTTTCTCCAGCAGTTGTAACAATTCTGCTGGAAATCATCTGAGGCAGTCGTGTTTCTCACTAGCTACTCCAGCTTGGAGTAATTCCCTTGATCTGCTTCATTTGAAATCTGGGGTGTGACATGAAAAATAATCAATGCATGTATATTTTCCCCCCAGTTTCTTTGAAAATCCTTTTCATCCCCAGCTTCACAGTGTCTATGCTTGCTCCTGGCAGACACCTATCCTCTGGTTCTGTTGTAGTGACAAGTGTGTTAGTCTTACCAAGGACTCCCTAATCACAAAAAGCCGCCTCTCATCTTAAAGCTCTATTCTGAGTTATTTCTCCTTTCTGTTGACTATCTTGCCTTTTCTTCTGTGTAATGTCTTTGTTTATACTTGGGCAATTTCTCATACTATTTCCATTATCTCTTCTCTTATGGGACTAGCGTCTTCTCTCTTCTGTCATCCAATCTTCTCTTTCAGCATATTTCTCCTCATTGCTGCCCAGTGCAGCATAGCTGTTCCTAAGCTAGCTAGTTAATCCTCCTGCCATGTTCTCATAGTCATTATTTTTTTGGTTTATTGATCTGCCATTCAGCTTCTGTTGTTCAGTAAGTGCAGGTCGTCAGATTTTTATGCTGCCTCCTCTCTTCCATTTATTTTAACATTCCCTTCTGAACTTTGTTTTGTCTTCCAAGTCCATGTCCAGCATTCATTTCTTCTCCTTTGTGAGCTTCACTGGGAAAACTTCACACAAACCCAGATTCTATCAGTTCCTTGCTCAGATAGAATGCTCTTTTCACAGTTTTTTGCTTTACACAAACGTGGTGCTTTCTGTCAGATGCCAGTCTCATTGGTCAATGATCTCCATGTTAAAGTCAGACTTTTATGTCTGAAAATTTACAGTCTATATGATAACCTTCAAAAAAGGAATAAAATCTTTAATTTAACAGAAAGGAATTCAGTATTTTTTCAAGTAATTTCATTGCTTTTTAGTTGGAGTTCATGGTGATATAAGAGTAACAAATGAGTATATTTTAAGAAAATATTTGCAGTTCCTCTTCTGCTCTCAGTCAAAAAGATCCATATATGCATATTTGTCTCCTGTTTACCAGCAGAGGTATCCTAGCAAATATTTGCTGTTGAATGTTTTTTCAAGTCTGTCAGATGCAATTCTCTATAGAACACCTGGAGAAGAATGCAGTAAAAGTAAATCATTAGAGACAAGGTGAAGTGTGTACTCTGTTTCTATAATGCATTTCACTGCCCTATTCTTTTTGAGCATGAAGCTGTAATCCAATAGATCTAACTGATAAAAAGACAACGTACTCTGCTCCCTCTAATATGCTTTTAATATATTTTTCTATGAAAATTCCTCCTGGTGACTGAATTTGACAGCTATATTTCTTCAGTAAAGCATTTAAAAATAGAAGCCAGAGGTTGAAGAATACGGTTTATCCATTTGTGCTCCAAATAAGATATCAATTCTCTTTATTGCATTCTCTTTATTGCATATTAATTCCGTTTATTGCATTCTCCAAAAGCACATGTAGATTTGTAATAGTTAGATGTAAAGTTATTGAATTTTGAACTGTAACCAAATCTGAATGTTTTAAAATTCTGAAGAAACCTGTATCTTCAATATCATACAAACTTTAATACCTTTCCCTTAAAATTTCTTCCAACTCTGGTTTGACACTGTTGGTGAAAGAAGAGACTTATTTTCCTATCATGAACTAGAAAATTGTTCACTATTACACCTAAGTACTGTTGACATCTATGATTTTATCTAAACCAGTTCTAGAGAAAAATAAGAAGAAAAGTAAAGCAAAATGACTTCAACAAACATTAATTGCAGTCTACAAAATTGCTATACTTTTAAATCCTGTAGTTTAAACCGGTGCAGCTTTGAACAATCCTGAAATATTTCTGTGCTGAGCAGAATATGGATGATATATAGGACTTGATCTTTACATTAATTCAAATGAAGTAAAAATTGCAAAGAAAATATACTTAAAAGCACACACGACATACTGGAAACTTGGTTCTCACATACAATTGGAAGCATGGTAATTAGACAAACTAAACTACGATCCTTTGCTATCATACCCTGAAAATCACAAGGCTTTTCTTCTTATTTTGTCACTAGGAATCTGTTTCAAATGGATTAGTGCTTTTTTCTTCCACTGTGTCAAATTCTTCAGAAGCTCTTTTAGTGTCTAGTAGCTGAATAGTTCTTTCTGGAAAAAATTGAGTGCAACTACATTGTTGGATAAAGATTATGAAGATAAGAACGAAACTCTTTGATTATTCCCTAAGTTTTCTGCTGTATAATACATAACCCAGGAGAGATTTTTACAGTTTTATTATGGAAGCCCAAGTTTCAAATAGCTTTTTGAGTTCAATTCTGTTTCTATGCACTTTGAAGATACAATGCAGTCGAGACACTTTGGAATGGATTTTCAGAGTTATGCATGAAAAATAATCACATACAGTTTGATCATAAATAAAGAGGGGTTTCTGTGTATTTCCTATGATTGCTTTGAAAGTTTACCCTTTGAGAAGTTCATAAGCTGCAGTAAAGAAGGGCCTTAAGGGTCAAACAGGAGTTCAAAAAACTTTTAAATGGTTTCAATAATATGTTCATTTTAAATTGCTCTAGGCATGACCCAAAGCCTGTCAAAGCTACTGCAGTTGTTTCTCTTATTTTCAGTAAACTGGGGCTCATATTCTCAGGTCATGAGCCAAAATGATACCTTAATATTCTAAAAGAAATAAGAAATTTGAAAGATTTAGAGTCTGCTTTTGAGAAATAATTAAGATAGTAGGAATGAAGTGTTTATCATCACATGCATTGGACATCTAAATAATTTATTAGTAGAAATATTTCAGTTGGAATATTACTTGAGCCTATTATATATCAAGACTTCATTTAAATATCCTTATGATGTAAATGTAAACTTTTGCAAAATATTACTTGATATTGACATTTCTGAGAGGTAGAACAAACAAACAAACAAATTAGGAATCATTCAGACCAATCCTGACATTGCCGCATAATTTTAAGAGACAAAGTCATAAAGGAAATACTAGAAAGAGTTACTTCCAAGGCTCAGACTGACTCTTTGTATTTATTAATGATTTTTCCACAGACAGCATGAGCAAGAGAGCACTGCAGGTAACTGAACTTTTACTAAAATTTTGCAGGATTATATAATATTTACATGGTTTGTACCACATTGTGTTAGGATTAATGCTGACTGCTACATGAACACTCAGAGTTCTAACAGTGTAGAAATATAATGAAATATAGTACTCCCTGGTTTTCTCCTGAGATATTCTGGTTCTATTAACTTTTTATTACAGTGCAGTATTTGTTTTTTTCCAAATCTGTAGGTGGTATTACATTTGGAGTGTTCATGTTACACTGGTGAACTGGAGCTAATGTGCAATAGTACAGAAAAAGCAGTAGTTTTGCTATCTTTTGAATAGATAAATGTTGCTACTAGAGATGATGGAACTGTTCAGACTATGTGAATTTAAAAGTATAGCAGAAACTATGGAAAGTTGTTCAGCTAACTAGAAGTATTGATGCCTGCAAATGACATCGAAGCTTAAAGGAAGTTAGACTGCTTGAAAAGCAAGTAGAATAATTCATTGTGTAGAATTTATTCTACAAATTTAGGTGAAGCAGCCTAGATTACTGATTGCAGATACCTTCCCCTGTGAATTGATCTCTTCCTACTGTGAATTGCACATGAACTGATTTTCAGTTGATTAATTATAGATGTTGTGGGAATGGGGAAAGAACAGCCTCCACACCACTTAAATTTAGGCAACTAATTTAAGTGCCTGAGACAGCAGGCTAATCTTCTAGGCTTCTTATATACTCAGTGGAATAAAGACAAACGCTTCCGAAGGGAGAATTCAGAGTTTTTAGGTTCCTGCTTTGACTTGCAGTGCTTTCATTTTTCTTCACAAATTCTAAGAATATCCTCAGTTGTTTCCGTCACTTGAAAGAAATAATTTCCCTCAGTACTCTGAATCTGTACTTTGCTCTTAAAGAAATTCAAAACAGCCTACTTTGGTTTGGACACTCTAGGCCAAAAATTCTGATGGCACATAGTGAAAACAATACACAGGTACATTCAGCAAAACTGGCTGTTCCTCTGGAAGGGAATAAGTAGAAACGGTACAAGGGTCCACCTGGATCAGAAGCCATCCTGAAGCACTGCTAGTAGTGTAGATTCATAGAATCACAGAATCATAAAAGAATTTGGGTTGGAAGAGATCTTTAAAGAACATCTAGTCCAACCCCCCTGCAATGAGCAGGGACATCTTATAGAATCATAGAATCTTGAATAATGTCAGGCTTGGGGCTGTGACTACCTCTCTGGGGAGCCTGTTCCAGTGCTCCACCACCCACTGGGGGAAGAACCTTTTTATAACACCCAAACGAAACCTCCCCTGGCACATCTTCCTGCCATTCCCTCAGGTTCTCTCATTGGTCACTAAAGAGAAGAGTTCAGCACCTACCTTCCTTCTCCTCTTGTGAGGAAGCTGTAGACCGTGATGAGGTCTCTTCTCCAAGCTGAACAAATCATCTTCAACTAGATCAGGTTCCTCAGAGCCCCGTCCAGCCTGGTCTTGAATGTTTCCAGGGATGGGGCATCTTCCACCTCTCTGGGAAAACTGTGGCAGTATTTTACCACCCTCATTGTAAAAAATTTCTTCCGTATGTGTAGTCTTAATATACCCTCCTTTAGTAGAGGGTAGATTATTTTCTGTCCTGCTGCTACAGGCTCTTCTAAAATGTTTGTCCACATCTTTCTTACAAGTCCCCTTTTAAGTATTGAAAGGCCTCAAAAAGTTCTCCCTGGAGCCTTCTCTTCTCCAGGCTGAACAACCCCAACTGTCTGAACCTGTCCTCATAGCAGAGGTATTCCTTCTCTCTGATAATTTTTGTGGCCTTCTCTGGACCTTCTCCAACAGGTCCATGTCTTTCCTCTGCTGAGGTCTCTAGAGCTGGATGCAGGACTCCAGGTGGAGTCTCACCAGAGTGGAACAGAGGAGCAGAATCACCTCCCTCGACCTGCTAGCCACACTACTTTTGGTGCAGCCTAGAATACAGTTGTCCTTTTAGGCTGCAAGTGCACATTGCTGGCTCATGTCCAATCTCTCATCCACCAGTACCCAAAATTCCTCCACAGAGTGCTTTCAATCTCTTCATCCACCAACACTGGTTGTGGGGGTTGGCCCAACCCAGATGTAGGACCCTGCACTTGGCCTTGTTGATCCTCATGAGGTTTGCATGGGCCCACTTCTTGAGATTGTTCAGGGTCTTCTAGATGGCATCCTGTCCCTCAGGTGTGTCAACCACACCACTCAGCTTGGTGTCTTCTGAAAACTTGCTGAGGATGCACTTGATCCCACTGCTTATGTCATTGATGAAGATATTAAACTGTACTTGTCTCAGTACAGGCCTCTGAGGGACATCACTTGTCAGAGGTGCCCATTCAGATATTGAGCCATTGACCACTATACTCTTCCCTTGTTCACTGATGTAGTCACTCCATCAGAGAAGGCCACTAAGTTGATCAGGCAGGACTCACCCTTGGTGAAGCCATGCTGGCTATCTCGAATCACCTCCCTGCCATTCACGTGCCTTAGCACAGCTTCTAGGAGGATCTGTGCCATGATCTCCTCAGGCACAGAGTTGAGGCTGACAGGTTGGTAGTTCCCAGGATGCTCCTTTCTATCTTTTTAAAAAATGGGTGCAATTTTCCCTTTTTCCAGTAACCAGGGACTTCACTAGACTGCCATGACTTCTCAAATATCATGGAGAGTGGTTTGGCAACTACATCAGCCAATTCCCTGAGGACTCTGGCATGCATCTTGTCAGATCCCATAGACTTCTGCATGTTCAGGTTCCTCAGGTGGTCACGAACCTGATCTTCTCTTATAGAAGGAGGGACTTTGCTACCCTTATTCCTGTCTTGTGGCCCATACTCTCAAGAGGTGTGGAAGAGAGATTGCCAGGGAAGACTGAGGCAAAACTCTTGTTGAGTACCTCAGCTTCTTCCTTGTCCGTCGTTACCAGTTTACCAATTTTGCTCATCAGGGGGTCACACTTTCTTTAACATTCCTTTTCTGGCTGACATACCTGTAGTAGAACTTATTATTATTCTTTGCAACCCTTGCCTAGTTCAGCTCCAGCCATGCCTTTCCCTTCCTGGCCCCATTTCTACACAACCAGGCGGCGTCCCTATACTCTTCCCAGGATACCTGTCCCTGCTTCCACTGCCTGTGTAGTTTACACATGTTAGCATAACCATAGTGAAATTTCAAACAACATTTTTATACAAGTGTGGATAATTAGTCAGCTTTTGTAACAACATTTGGTGACATATGACATGACAATGCCAAAATCTATTAGGTTGCTGGACACACCATGAGTAAGTGTGTAAGTCTGGTATACAATGCGTACTAAAATGACCTCTGCTAGCTATACAGGCAGTGGTCTAGATATGAGTAGCTGTGCTGCAATTACTCTTTATTTGTCTACACACACACAGCCTTTGGGCAGCTTTTCTTTCTTGGTGTGAAGAACTGAGAAACTGGGAAAAAACAAGGGTAGTTTAAAGCTGCCTTTTGCTTGTTTTGATGCTATGCCAAAGGGAATTTACCAAAGCTGGGGTTTATTGTTTTTGCTATCCACCTAGATCAGCTGATCTTTTAGACTTTACATTTGCAATATTGATACTAGCAACTGTGATTTCAAAATTAGTTTTCAATTAAAAATTACCAGTATTGACTTGCTAACTATATACATGAGCAAACATCAACAGGGTCAGAATCTATCAAAATAAATCTTTATTTAAGCAAATGCTTACAAAGCCCTATTTCAAATACTTGTCCAGATCTACAGAGAGTAGTAAAATATATTTCCTAATAGATTTTGTAACCATTGCAGTAATGCAATAAGTAAAGCGAGTCTAAGGGCTAAGCATTTAATTAGGTCCTTTTAGATCAGCAGGATCTAAAGAGCTTCAGTTTACAGTAATTTAATTATTTGAGGTAATCCTAGGCACATTAGTTGATTTATTGGAAAACTTGTGCCCAGAATTAAACAAAGAAAGAACAGAAACAACAGAAGTACAAGAGAAAAAAAGAATGAGGGAACTATGGATTACTAATGGCAATGTAAGTATGCAAGAGGTTTTGAACTAAAATTCCAAACAATATTGCAAAAAAACAGCTTACAGTTAGAAAAAAAAATGATATTTTTAAGGAAAAGATAACTTTCAAACAGGAAAAATCTGCTGCATAATTAAAGAATGAGGAAGTAATCCTTGAGAAAAAAAGGATTGGAGTTATAGCAGTTAGCAAGCTGAATATAGGTCAGCAATGACATGCTGTGCCAAAGAAAACAACTTTGTATGGCATACAAACACTAGTGTAGCCAGCAAAATGTATGCATATGCTGAAAACAAGAATGCTTTTTATTCCTACACAGTCTGTAACAAGCATGACTGTTCGTGTCACTTTCTTCATAACTTCTCCTTAGGGTCTAAAGGAGGTCAGAATGAAGACCAGTAATTTTGTTGTCCGCTTTCCCTCCATTTCCCTTCTTCTCTCTTCTCTTCCTCCCTAGGTTTTTATGCTCCCAGGCAATCAAGCACTCCTGACATTCTGCTTAGCAGTTCTGGAAAGTTGTTGTCTTTCTCACTCATGACCTTCCAGGCTCTTGGGTTGAAGTTGCAAATTCCTTGAGGAACATATTTTTTGGACCTCACAAATTACTCTAGATTCTTTTCAAGAAAAGAAGCCCCCGGTCCTTGATTAACAGATATATGAGTTATCAGGAGCTGTGGGTTTTGATTTTACCATAGTTTGCCTTTATAAGGAACTGGGAGAAAAATATCTTTACATTTTTAGAGCCAATTCTCTTAAGCCTAAGTATCACATTCCATTTGGGATGTGGATTTAGTTCTGAACAACTCACCTGAAACAGATATTTCTCTTTGCTCCATGAGGGATTTATTGGCAAAACTAGACATCTATTAACATTATCTTGGGACTCTGCACAGTGAGAATAGATGCTATAAATCTTAGTTGTATAAAGGCCCAGAAGCTATAAAGTTTTACTGGACAGCAAATAGAAAATTCCAATAAGCTCAGACCCGTTTATTTTACTGTGAGTGAAAGAAAATTCTGAGTGAAGCTTGGCTAGAAATTACTTTGGAGGTAGCCATTCTGCACACTTCATACTAACCAATTATGTATCACACTGTTTCAAAACACATGTAATAATTTCACGTGGTCCATTCAAAATAATAGGAACTTGTATTGCTAATTACTGTGTCAATGGCCTTGGTCTTGGACATGATTGGAACTAATAATAAAAGAAATTAACAAATGTATCTATAGTATTACAATCCATTAGTAGCAAGAGTCTACAATTTAAATTTACTTCACTTACCAGGATTCATGTTTCTCAACTGTCAGATCAAATTAAGATTATACAGAACCCAATTAGCCCTGGTTACCTTTGTTAGTTTTTCCTCTTAGGTCTCACTAAAATCATTACAAGAAGTCATAGATTTACTTAAGCATTGTTAAAAACTTTATTGCTAAAAGCAGAAGATGTTTACCTATTCAGAGCTTGACAGTAAGATGGTACCAGGTATCCAGACTTGGTGGATTTGAGGCCCCCAAAATACTTATTGATTTGTGCCTTTTAAATTTTATTTTTATTGTACATGCTATTTTCTTTCCTCTTTGATCATTCATAATTCGTTCTGGCTAAACTCATTTGCAATAAATATTATTTCAGCACTTACTGTCATATAACCATAGATATTTCATCATTGGAGTTTATTGCATTTCAATTCCAACCAAATCCAGTTCCAGAAAAGAAACCAAACATTACCATGTAACACAACCACTATTGAGTTTACTATAACTTTTAACCCATAAAAATCTGATTACAGTTTTTCTGGATATAAGAATGGGTTTTATATAGTGTATAATGTAACATGGAATCACTGTAAAACGTAGGAAAATAAACTGCAGAACATTGTTGCTGAAAGGCTGAAGGGGCAATACCTCTCATTTAGATCCCATAAAAACTTAAATTAATCTCAAGGTCATCCAATAAATATTCAGAATCCTGAAGGTACATAAAACAGTTGAGTTCTCCTATCTCAACGCACTTTTAATTTGGGAAATGGCATTTATTTCTAAATAAAATTAAAGCACCAGAATTCTGCAG
Organism: Nesoenas mayeri; assembly: GCF_963082525.1. Lineage (NCBI taxonomy): Eukaryota > Metazoa > Chordata > Aves > Columbiformes > Columbidae > Nesoenas > Nesoenas mayeri. Next base: position 17,831,675 of record NC_137541.1, read on the forward strand.
TAACTACCTGCTCTGCAACATTTTTAAAAGGCTTTATTTATATTAGAATTATAGAATCATAGAACAGCCTAGGTTGGAAAGGACCTCTGGTCCAGCTTTTTGTGGGAAAGGGAACCTACCTGAGGTTAGCACCCTGCCCAATCACATCCTGAAAACCTCCAGTGATCAGAACTCTAACATGTCCCTGAGGAGGATGTTTAAGTGATTGACTCTTCTTGCTGTAAACAATTAATATCTTACATCAAGAGGAAAGTTCTTAGTACTTCAAACAGCTCCTTGAAACGGGAAGAAACATCTACACACTTTTACTTTATGAAGGTCTCCAATAATTTATATTGGAAGGTACAGAGTCTGAGTTCTTAGAAAGCTCTGCAAGCCATTTCCATAAAAGTTTTAGGGTAAGTACCTCTACAAGAACAGCATGCTATTTTTGATCTCAACTCTACCTTATTTTCCATTGCTAACAAAGGGACTGGTAGCACTGGATGAAAAATACTGATCTGAATACTTATTTTTCAGGCAGTCTTCTATTTATGATGATAGGGTTATTACATCTACTCTTGAAGAGCAAGAGAGCACCAGGATAAGCCACCCATTAGGATGTCATGTTAGTCATTGTGATTAGCAACCTCATGGGCAGAGCCCTAGAGGATATCTTCATTTTTTCTGGGTTTTGGGCAAGCATGGTATTGGATAGAAAATCAATACATTAAAATCTATCAAAAAAGTAAGCAGCCAGCCTAGGAAATTGAATATGAACAATTCATGCAGTGTGATAAATTTAGGAGCAGTAAGATGGCTGGTTAGGAAACTTCTTGGAAAATGAGAACCACAAATAAGCTTCTCAGGATAGGGATAAAACAGTCCAGTACCAATCATACAAAAGTTAAAATCATACAGATACACAGGCAACAGCATATAGGGAGAAGGAAGAGGAAAAAATTTACCATCTGCTTGAGAAATATGAATTGTGTTTATGTTTCATTATAAAAATTAGTGTCTTCAAAGAAAGAAGCAGAAGCAACTGCAGGCTGGCTTTGGGACTGCTGCAAGGATTCACGTAACTATGAAGTAAATGTTGGCCTAACATCAACACATTAACAACTGAACAAGAGCCAGAGAGGATTTCTTCATCCTTATCGTTGTCAAATGAGGAGCAGGAAATTACAGCTTTTGAAAATCTCTGGCAGAAACAGTTAAACATTTGCAAAAACAAAAGCAAGGGAGATACTGCCATTATGGTAATTTACAAGCTTCACACAAACCATCAGGGCACTTCTTGCAGAAAAAGGGACCTTGACAATATGGTCATATGTCTACTTGATCTGCCAAAGACATTACCTGAGGAGGAAGAACAAGGTTTTAGAGTGACATCAAGTACAGAAGATCAGACATTCAACTTGAGAAATTGAGTAAAAAATACTGAGAGTATGAAATGAAACTGTAGTGCAACTTCGCAAGCTTCAATAAAGCATTTGATCGTGTATGGCAAGGAATATTACGGTCTGTGGTGGAGACACTCAACATTGGCAAAAGAATAGTGACAACCCTTGAAATCCTCTTTTACAGTGTAGAGAGTAAAGCACTTGAAGGCAACACACTGAGAAAGTAGTTTCATATAGCAGCTGGTGTAAGGAAGTGATGTCTCCTATTGCCACATCCCTTCAATTGTTTCCTTGAACATTTTATGTCAAAGGACTCTGAAAACTTTGAAGGAGTGCTATCAGTTGGAGGTAGTAATATAAGTAATCTATCCTTTGAAGATGATGTAGATTTGATAGGAGGAATGGGACCAGGATGTGCAAATACAATGACAAAGCTGGGCAGAACAGCAATGATGTAGGGTATGGAGATCAGGACAAAAAAGAGCAGTGTAACGACAATGAGGATTACTGACACTGAACAAGAAATAGACATCAAAAGCAAGGAAGTTGAATGAAGGGACTTATTCAAGTATCTCAGTACTACTACCATGAAAGACAGGAAACCTGAAACAGAAATCCAAAGAATTGCCCTCGTGCTAGCAGTGCTCACAGTCCAAAATACAACCTGGAAAGACAAGAACAACCTTAGTAGATCTAAGAAAAAAAAAAGAAAAAAAAACCCCAACTTCTTAGAAATATTGTGTTCTTGAGAGCATGAACAGTATGAAATGGGTGAAACTCAAACAGCAGCAACAGAATGAAGAATTTGAGCCTTTGAATTCAGATGTCTCTGCAGAATTCAATGGATACCATATAGAGTGCACAGAAGTAACAACTCTGTTACAGAGAAGCAGGACCTGCAGTAATTGGATCCCATGAGCCTCCACTAGCAGCAGTGTAAAGAGAGAAGTTGGGAAGGTTTGGCAATGTGGCTAAAGCAAAAGGCCTATCAAACATTATTTTGCAAGGACAGAAATGAAAAGAGGAGGAGCTGTTTGTGGACAACCTGGTAAAAAAACATAATCAGAAACTGGACAGGAAAATCTCTAGCAGAACTTCCTCAAGCAGTTAAAACCATCTGAAATGAAAGGAGATTATAGTTATCACCTCACTATGACCCAGCCAGTCAGAGGAGAGGAAAGGGATTATCGCAGCACAAAAATCTGTTATAAAATCCATCAATACAGAATTTCTAGGAAGATGTGTCATTGTTACTATGTTTTATAAATAGATAAAGTGTATTTTTTTGTTCTTTACTGCCTTTCTTCTTTTTGTTCAAGTGATATTTAGTCATTTCTAGACCTGCATTCCCTTACCTAGGTAAAAGGTAAGAAAATATTTGCTCAGTACATTCTTGTTAAAGGAACAGGGGCAAATCTGGCAGCTTGAGAGAGGCAAAGCTGTCACAGCTCCATGCCCCCAAGTCCAACTGGTAGTGAAGCTGAGCACTTTTTCCCTGGACACACCAGACACACGCACAAACACATCTGCACTATGTATGCATGTATACATACATATATGTATACATACAACGGGCTGCACAGATCAACACTGAGACACATAGACAACTCTCACACAGACAGTGCAGACAGCAATGGCTTCATCCTGCTCCCCTCTCTGTCTGAGGAGGTTGGAGGTCTTAGTGTATATGTCAGTATATACAATGTGGATGCTCCCTCAGCTGGGCTTTTGTGCCCAGTCTGTCCCGTAGCTGCTTCTGGAGCCCAGTCTGCCCATTTGCTGTCATCTGTACACTCAAACCCCTGAGGCTACAGCCCTGCTCTTGTTGATGGCACAAATGCCCCTATACCTGCCCACACAGACAAAGAGCCATCTGGGACTGCCCTGGTCCCCAGTAGACACCCTGCACCTCACCCCCTGTGATCTCACTCTTAGAGACCCTCTTCACCCCCCTGGCTCCCAGACCACCTCACCAGCTCGCTGGCTTACCTGGCTTGATCTTTGCTGGCACTCACACACTCATTCGCAGACTTACACTTACTCCAGTGGGTAGCACCACAGACACTTCAGTCCCTGTGGCCTGAGGTCCCACTCCAGTTGCTGGCATCAGTATCCACTCACTGGGGTCTCTGCAACTGCAACTGCTGCCTGCAGTCTGGCTGCACTCACGCTCCAGACACATGCAGGCACACAAGAGTCCCTCATTCAAGAAAAGAGTAGAAAGAAATTTAATAAGAAGACAGGACAGACTGTCCAGGGCATGGCCAAACAGGTGTACAGCCGAGCAAACTCTTTACACAAAACTACTCCTTCTTCTCCCTTTATTTTCCCATACTGATTCCTCCCTAAACCGCCATAATCCCTCTCTTTCTCTACCATTAATTCCTCCTCTAAACATTGCATAGTGAGTCTTGTGCAATCTCTAAGTGTTCATCCCCTGCACCCCATAAACATAGAATCATAGAATCATTTTGGTTCAGAAAGACCTTTGAGATCATTGAGTCCAACTGTTAACCTGGCACTGTCAAGTCCACTATTAAATCATGTCCCTAAGAACCTCATCTAGGCATCTTTTAAATATCTCCAGGAATGGTGACTCCAGCACTTCCCTGGGCAGTCTCTTCCAATGCCTTTCATTGAATAAATTCATCCTAACATCCAATCTAAACCTCCCCTGGTGCAACCTGAGGCCATTTCCTCTCTTCCTATCACTTGTTACTTGTGAGAAGAGATTGAGACTCATGTCACTACAACCTCCTTTCAAGTAGCTGTAGAGAGCAACAAGGTCTACCCTCAGCCTTGATGACCCATTGTGATGGGTTTCATGCCTGGACAATGGGGCTGAGACTGTCCTGGAACAGCCCTCGGAAGGGTCTGGGTAGTGTGTTACTTCCTCTGAGACCTTAATTTGAGTTCTCACCTGTCACTGTCCTCCTGTCTGGCTTTGTGGAGAGGGGCCTTTAATGGCCTGATGACTCCTGTGATGGTCCCAGGAGAAGCCTGGGCAAGGCATTATTCAGGCTCCCCACCTGCCCCTTTGCTCCACTGTGGGAGTACAGCTCAGCTTATCACACAATCTAACAATTACATTCGGCTAACTGTCATATTATGCTACTTTCCTTTTTGTTGAGTAAGAGATCATACTTGTGACTTCTACCTTTTGTTTCAGTTTAATTTTAATTTTTGCTGCATAACCATCTTCTACAGAAGCATCCCAGAGCAAGTTGCTTCACAACCTGTTAGAGATTGACCCAGATTCGGTTTGTGTTTTCTCCTGATTTTTCTTCTGTAGTTGTGTATCTATTTGCAGCCTATCACTGCTGTATTTGTTCTCTCTGTGTTCCTTTTGTATCAGAAGTTAAATCAGCATCTTATAGTGATGTCAGTGAAGAGCTTATGATGTAAACAGAATCCAAGAGACACTAAGTGTGAATGCCCATAACTCAGATTGTTAGATAGAAATGCATCACTTCTGTTGTTTCCGAGCTCCTCCAGCTGAGGAACACCATCCTTGGGCTACATTTGAAGATAAATTTCAGCTGAATTCAGTGTGGTGTCATGAAAACTCTCAGACAATTATAGCTATTTCTTATATGATCTCTTTTCCTAACTCACTAGATATATGTTCAGGTGAAACTATGTCCTATAATAATCCCAATGCACTTAAAAAAAAAAAAAAAAAAAAGAAAGAAGCTTTAATTAGCACACCAGCACAAGGAATATCTATTTGAAATTCATGCTGAATCTCTCTACCTGCTGTGTTTCATTTCAAATTTGAATGCTTTCATCTTTGTACTATGCTGCACCATCCACACAAAAGTCTTACGAGAGTCCACTTAACCCCCTTCCTAATTTTACTTTAAAATCTTTAGTCCCTGTAAGGGCCTATTTGACATGTGAACCACATAAAATACATTATGTTTGTTTGTTTTTTAAAATTTTATTTTGGTTTGGTTTTTGTTTTGTTTTTTTATTTAATTGGTTTTTTGTTTTGTTTTGCTTTGTTTGTTTGTTTTGTTTGGGGGTGTTTGTTTTTCTTTGTTTTGTTTTCTTTTGTTTGATTGGTCGTTTGTTTTCTTTTTTTTTTTTCCTTGATTCTTTGGTGAACAACTACTGATTCCTCATGAAAAAAGAGGAAATAAAAGTTAACTAATTCTCCACCAAAGGTTACGGTGAGTCATCTAAATATGGCATATCATTAAGAAGGAAAAAATGAAAGAAATCAGAGTAATTTATTTGATTTGGGCCTTATTTCTTGCTTTGAATCTGCCAAAAAAAGAGGGGAAGATAATATAAGTCTTGGATGTTCTTTGTTATTTATATGCAATAACAAAGAACAGATCTGAATTATTTTTCCTCATAAAAGTGGAGTATTTGATGCATGTGAAGGTTTTGTTAAAATTGAAGAATCTGATCCAAGGCAGGTTCTGGTCTTAAAATCTTATTTACTTCAGCTTCAACAGAAAGTCAATGGGATTATTTTTATCAGTAAATATTACTGCTGCACATAAATATGGTACATCTTGTGGTATTTCTGCTTGGGTTGGTTGAGAAGATAAAATTTCAATTACTGAGGATTCTACATGGTGTCTTCCTACTCTTCTGGTTCAAAAACAAAAAAATAGCTAAGTGGGTCAGAAATCTAAAAGAGTTCGTTTATGTAAAGGGGAAATAAGAAATCAATGACAGAATGACGGAAGCCATAAAGGAAAGGTTGGGTGGAAGATAGAACTCCAGCAGAGGTGTGAGAGAGAAGAGCAAAATGTGAAACTTGGTTTGGAGGTAGAACCCAACTGTTCAAAAATACAGACAACATGTTTTTCCACCCTTACTGTATAATTGAAAAAAAATCTAGATCCTTTTAGAAACATTTTAACTTTATGTATCCACCAACAGAAAACTCCCCAGTGGAATAATACATTGCATCCATTTCCAGGACAACAGAACCCTTGCACAACCAGCCAAGTGCATAATGAGTGTCAATGTTTCCAAAGCCCTGTTTTCTTCTATCTGTGTCTAGTACTTCTAGTTCTTCTAGTTCCTTGTTTTCTTTGTGTGATTTCCCTAATCTCTATATATAATGTCTACAGGCTTTCCCTGTATGCTGTTTATTTCACCTATTTTTAATTTGTCTAATGCAGATACAGAAGCAGCAAAATGATCATTCATAAATAAAGAGTTCTTACGAAATGATGCAGGAATTGCTTTAAACAAATATTTTCAGAAGTACTGAATAAAGCATCCCATATTTTGTTTTGGTTTAATGTGCTGTCAGTGGTTTATTAAACCACCACAAATAAGAGACATATTTTCAGTATGAACGAGCACTGGAAATTCTTGTAGTGGATCAGTACAAAGGTTTTTTGCACTATATGCTGAAATGGCAATGGGAGAATTTGAAATGTTCAATGACCTGCAAGCTCCAATTCTACCTGCACGCTTTGCTGTTGTAGCATTATTTAGATAGTGTATGAAGTAAAGCATGTAAAAGCCTAGCTGTTCAACTGTCTATGCAAGGTTTTTATTTCCTTCATGACATTTCTTTAGCTCTTTGGTCTTACATTTAAATATTCTTATTATTTTAAGAAAATCTAATGTTAACGAGAAGCAGCCATGACATAGATTTGCTGTTAACTTGCAATTTCTTAAAGCCTATTGTCCCTCAACTTCTTCTAAATTTGAACTACCTTTAAAAATAACGGTCCCAAACTCTCTTTTTATAAATATCCTGTTGGTTTAATAGATTTCTGCTGTCTGGCATCAACTGAAGAGCTGAAAAAGGTTTCTGGCTGTGAATAATGCTTTTGAGTAGAGCCAATTTTGTATTCTCTTCCTAAAGTCTGACAGACAGACAGAAGCTGTAGTACTTAAAGTAAGCTCACATAATTTCAAGTGATAAAAATACTGAGGATTAGTCAGATACTGATTTGAAATAAGAGACTGTCAGTCTTCTAACTCTGTCCATTTGAGTTACAGAAGAAAAGATTAGCTCACCCTGTTGACTACACTAATATATTCTACCAGGCACTAGCAATGAGAGCACTTGTAGTCACCTGCCACGGGTTATATTGACTTACCACCAGAAAAATAGGATAATACATAAATCTGTGATCATATTCAGAGAAAAGAGAAATTGAGTCCTTTCCATATTGATGATGAACTCATGATGAAATCCAATATTGAAAGCTTGAACTTTATGCTCATTTACTAATTTAAAATTTGTTGCTTTGGCAGGAACACACAGGTAATATGTTTACCCATTGTGAATATATAACATGAAGTTTGAAGTGGCAAAGGATCAATTTAGCTTGCAGAGTACAACATGTGAGCTGTGAATTTCTTTCTTCTCTAATCAATGTTTCATAGATACTGAAAGCCTGTAGCATAAAAATTTTTCAAATGTCTAAGAGGGAGATTTTTTTGTGTGTGTGTTTGAAGAATCATTAGTAGAGAACTGACCTGAACTATTTTAAAGCTGAAACAAATTTTTAACTATGATCTGAGAAAGAGAGAGGAGAGGGTACTTTCTATTCATACATCTGTCTTCTATGGTATTCAAAGTTCCCATGGTTCTCCCTGTGTTTTTGAAAATACACATCAGAAATTTGTGCCCTGAGAGTGTGTTGGAAAAAACTTTTCCTTAGTTCACATAAAAGCCATCACAGATCCAAAAATTTAACCTTCTTGCTCCAGTAAGAGTGTTTCTTTCACAATGCTGCAATCATTTGGGGGAACCATTAGAGACGGAAAAGGTGCAAACTCGTACTTTGTATTACTTGCACTTGCTCATGGCAGATGGAATTGCACAGAAACTTTTACAAGTTCCTGAATATGTTGTCTCCCACTGGAGCTCTGCCTATGGTTTACCATTCTCAGAGCTTAACTGCACGATGCAGTCCCAATGGCACTCCATAAGTGAAAGCACACTTTCAGAGTGTATCAGTGACCTTGATTGTACTACGCAGGTGGGCCCATTTCAGAAGTGCCAAAACAGCAGCTCTATAAAAAGGACTGAGGTGCCCATTCCAAGTCTGTGATTTAAGTAATTTTAATTAATCTCTACTCTAGAGCACTGCTGCTTACTTCTCTGCCCTGCTTACAAATTTTTTACCTGCAGTTTACAACACTTTAGCTCAGCAAAGGCTAGACACTGGTAGCTAAGACCATAATCAAATGAAAATTATTTTCACCATTTAGGGTCAAAATAACCACAAATGTAACCAATTGTAATTTCTGCCCCCGCACCCCTTCCCATCATGCCCCCAGGTATTTAACTGGTGAAAGTGCTGGAGAAGATTTAAGTCATAGTCTGCTAAGCATTTTACTCCCAGGCCATCACTGCATTTATTGCATATAAACGATGCTTGTATTGCTCATGCCTGTTCCGTATTGTTTAAAACTGATCTCATAATGTCCTCGCCTTTCTATTCCCTCCAGTGTGCCTGGAGTTCTGATTAGTAATTTACCACAGAGTTCTATAACAGTGAATACTCTACTGCTGCTGTTAATTAAATCTGTGTGGGTAACTATTCACTCACAGGAGACAATCATTGCAGCAAGATATTGTCAGGCCTGAGGCTTTGCACTAATAGAATCTGTACATATCCCAGAGGTGATATGTTCTGTATCTGGAGAGGAAGCAGTGAGCCAGATCTTCTAACATATCCAGCTAGTGATTCGGTGAATGAATGCCAAGGGGACAGGCTTCAAAAAACAACATTCCTAAGACTGAAAGATGGGCAGAATAAGAGGAAAACAATATGGATATTTTATCATTCTTGATATAATGTAATCTCATAACCTGAGATTTAGTCCATGTTTCTTTTAACTTTAATTTGGGACACATGACTGACATGGAGTGCTTTAAGTTGTTAAAATTAATCATTTAGGGGATTTCATAGACAGTGAATGGTATTGTTATATTAGGAGCTTAGACGAGTTGAGGAGACACATGGTAAAAGTGGTTTATAGCACAATACTGAAGAATTACATAAAGGAGCTTTAAAGAAACTACTGACAATTTGCCATCAGTTAGCTTCAGTGGTGACCCATAAAACATTTGCCTGTCAGATAATGAAAGCTTTTGCCATATTCAAGGTATTTTCTAACGTGTGTCAGGAGGTTATACGCATCACAGGAAAAATGAAAAATTTTAAAGGTTACCATTGTCTTCATTATTCCTGTCACATTAACAAAGGGACAGTTGCCTCCAGCAGGGAATTGTTGCCTCACCAACTCTGCACACGAATTGCTGCAGTACAGGCACCTGCAACAAGATCCAGTCTATTGTTAGGAAAGAATGCCTTTTGTCATAAATTAGCATTAACTGAGTTACACAAATGTCTTACATACTATACAAAGCATAGCTTTTCTTAATAAAAGTTATAAAAACTGTATATTATCTTCTGGTCTACAAAGTGAGTGATTGAAAATTGTCTTCATACAGATGTAGCTATCTTTATAAATGCACATGGAGGTTTATAATAATTAATGAAACAAGCATTATTATAATGGATGAAGAAACTATCTGGTTAGTATGGAATGTAAATGGTTGTCTTAAACTTTAGAAGATGAAGTGAGGTTAAACTATATTTTTGCAAGTATACATAATGCTACTATACACAATGCTTTATCTGTTCAGAGAATCAGTTTTAATATTTATACAAACATCACTGTATCTATTGTTAATAGTCTATGTGTCTTGCTTAATAGATAAAGATGAAGAGGATAATAGAACAGGATGAGAAAAATCTTGTTCCATATAAATAAATAGGTCCATATATAGCTAATAAACAGTTAATATATCTATAATTAATAATTCATATATAAAATATACCTGATAAATAATTGTATATAACTAAAGAGGAGGACAACTGGATCAGTGTAAATTGTTACAAAATATGGAGAAAAGGAATTTCCTGGGAGCAGGTTATAGCCTGGCTTTGTGGTATCAAACATCAACCATTTAAACACTGGATGTCTAATCTAAACTGTCCACCTAAGCCACATCAGTAATCACTGTAGCAATCAACTCTAGAAGAAGACTTGTCACACCTATTGTGGATATTTATTTTAGGGTAGTGCGCATGGCTCTTTCTACACCTATCACTGCAGTGGTCAGCAGAGTCATTTGAACAGTGTACTGTTCATGAAAAAAAGTATGAGTGATGGGCACAATTCCTCTTCTGATTTCCTGGCAGCTTCAGAATTTGCTCCATTCAGGGACTGGAAGAGCTTCGACAGGTTAAGGTTTTGATCACTGGAGGGAACCAGAGATGATTCAAGAAGGTACTTTGATGTCAGTGGGTACAGCTTGAAGTGTCTCTGTGGCAAATAAAAATTGCCAAGGGGAAAATGCTGTTGATATGAAGCAAATAAAACAAAGAAGAAAAGGGTAGCTTTGATGATTTAATAATTTAGGTTTAGTATCAGGATCTTGTAAAATTGTTGCAGGTGCTGGGATGGGGACTGTGTGGGCTTCTGAACATTGATAAGGAGTGGAGCTCAGCACTTTCTAGAATGTCTATTTTTAATGCTTACACATTTCAGAAGCACATTGTGAAGAGGCTGCGGTAGACACAGACTCTGCAGGAGATTTGGTCACAGTTATTTTTTCTCTTTGATGTGATGTGTGGGTTTTGCTTCTCTGGCACACAAAAACCAACAAGCATAGTAATAATGCTGTTAAATGCCACTTTAAAAATCCTGTGAGGCTTAAGGATCACTTCACAAAACACACTCCAAAGAGAATATGCTTCCTTATTTATCGTCCTACATTAATATTTTTCTATGACAAAAAATATCTATTAAATACTACATATACAGATATTTTATCCGGACACAAAATGGGAGATCAGCCAATTTAAAAACATTCAGAAACAAGTAGAAATTGAACTGCAGGGCCTTTTTTTTTTTTTCCTAAGCAGTAATTAATAACTAAAAAGGAGGCCAAGGCTACTTACTTCCACTGTTTTTCTACAAAGTGCTCCTGGCTTTAACACATGGAGAAAATTAGAAGCTGGTTCACATTTGTTTTATAGTTCTTCTTTTCAGAAGTGCTCTCTGTAAATTTTTATTTGGTAGGATAATCACTTCTAGTGGAACATACTATCTGGATGTGCAGGAAACTCAAACCCTGTGGTCTTTGCAAATGCCACTGACAATGATGCAAGGAGAGATTTCTAAGATGCAGGGAAAAATCTAATATAAATTACAACTGGAAATTAACCTGAGAATTTCATTTACCTATTTCCTGTGCTTATATGTAAGTTGGCAAAATTAATCTTTCAAGTTTGATGAGTCACATTACTTTTCCTTTACAAGTCTTTTAGTTCCTGTCATCTGCAAAGCCTTCAGAGGTCATGCATTTCCAAGCTTGTTGAGTTTGACCTCCATCTCCTAGAAACAGAACCTAGTCCCAGTATTTGTTTCATAAATCATACCTGTGAGCCAGTTCCTAGAGGCTGTTCTCCTCCAGCTCACTGTGTTTCAACATGAAACTTCTTAACTAAAGCAAAACTTCTTCCCTCCTCCCGGCATTATGCAGAAGATAAAAAGAAGACACTCCCCTTCTCCTCTTAAAAAAATGATAAATAGCTGCATGATTTACTTCCTCCTTTTGCCATGTCTGACTATCACTTTAGGAAGTTTCTCACGTTTTCTTTCTGAATCACGAGGGAAAAAAAACTGAAAAACACCAACACAAAAACCCAACAAAACAATGATTTAGCGAAATTGCTAATAAATGCTTTGTGAAATCTCTGTGCATTGTAGAAGTTGGTCAGAGTAAAGGGAGCTTCAACTTGATAACAACAATTTATAAAATAGTTCAGAAAAACAGAAGTCAATTATAAACTTTTACATTCAAGTTCACAAAGATATTTCTTCAACCCAAAAAGGGAAATCCCGAAGAGAAACAGTCATAACTTAGGTGCTACTTGTTGCTTCCAGTATAATGATCTCTACCTCTTTTGTATATGTCTTATATTTTATTTCGATCACTCCAATTTACAAAGTGGGATGACAAACTGAGCATTTGATTAAAAGGTTGAAAAGCAGGAGCGGTATTACTTTATATGTTAGCTGAGAGACTGAGCCAGAAAATCACATATATCTAAAGTATAACAGCTTGTTATTTTTGCCGGCCTTCACTCTTGCTGTTCCACCTCTGAAATTTATGTCTCCTGTGTTTTGAAAAATTTCAAGGATTAATGATGGAACATGTTTAATAAATGAGAGACTCAGCATTTCAGTAAGATTATGAAAAATAAATACGCCAAGTGCTCTATTCCAGCAATGACAATTGCCATACACAGAATTCAGTCGCATCATTCCTTAGAAATGTGAACTATTTATTTACCTTAAACTGGAGAGATTCTTACAGATATTGAGGTCCAGTCTCTCTGATTGTAACTTTTGAGTATTGAGTTTCATTTTTACTATTGCTCAGATCTATTTATAGTATTGCATTTTGGTTTAGGAAGAATTAATTATGTCCAATTCTTGAAGCTTTTATTCAATTGAACCTTATTTGAGTACTTGAGGGTCAGTAATACACCAATGAGATTATAAATTTCTGAGCCATAGGAATTATTATGCTGGATCACAAACAGCTTCCTTGAGGATCAGCATCCTCTAATCTGGAAGAGCGGTTTAAATGTTTCAGTGAAAGGTACGAAGAAACCAGAAGCTATCAGACGGCGAATAACAAGACCTCCAGTTTCCTACAGGTCTTGTTGTACTTAGAAACCTCAAAACTTTTCTCCTTTCTAAAATTTTGTGTGTGGTTTTGTGGGTTTTGGTTTTTTGTTTGTTTTTCTTTTAATATCACTACAGTTTCTCTGGATAATCTTGTCATCTTTTAAAGACACTGTTAAATACTATATAAACTTAATTTGCTTGGACATCACTACTAGCAGCAAGGGACAGCTTTCATACAGCCTTCAAGAATATTTTGTTTTCCTGTGTCATATGTGCCTTGCTTAGGTAAGCAGTTAGATAGATCCATAGAACTAAATCTTATGCAATAACATCAAAGTATTTCCTGTGTAATTCCAGGTATTTTCTCTATGATCTGTTAAGAAGTGAGATAAAAGTCCCACTACTATGCTTTCTTCTGGTTTTGATTTGAGAAAGACTATGGAATTTCAAAGAGATGAGAGTAAACTCATTAATACTGCAGACTCTGGCTTTGGGTGCATTCATGCTGAGCTTCAGGCAGGCGACTGAGGTGCTTAATTTGTCACAGTGTCTACCCACAGCTTTTGAGACAGTTGCTGGAGAGAAAGGGACAGAGAGGTACCTCCAAAGAGTAGTCCAGTTCTTAGATGATCCAAGCTGCTCTCCAGAATTGTCTTATTTTTGTTCCTGATTTCCTACTCAGAAAGCCAAGAGATAATAGTCGTGATCAGTTGAAAGAGTGAGAGAGGGTACGAATATAAGCTGCCTAAAACTAGCTCCTGCAGTAGTTTGGTGAAGTCTTCTACACTCCCTGGTTCAGCATGCACATAATCCACAAGATATGTCAACATTTTAGTTCTACATCTGTCTATCTGACTAAATGCTGGTTTTAAGATAATGACAAACTTTAAAAAGGGGGGAGGGACGGAACAGGAATATCTGTTCTTACATTGTCTAATTTTCCCTAATTAGGAACTGTTTGGAGGTCTATTCATCACACTGACTCAAGTGGGCAGAGCACTGAAAGGAGAAAGGAAAATAAGAAATACCTGGAGATTCAAATCAGAATTAAAATGAAACCATTTTTGGCCTGGACACTGGACACTAACAAAATGCACACTAAATGTTCACAAGCTTGAGAGACTCCTGGACTCAATGATTAGGTTGAAAAGCATGTACCTCAGCTTGATCTTTTTTCTGATTTCCCTACTAAGGTGACAGCAAAACAAATGGTTCAGAAAACTTAAGCCCTAAAATACTGTCAAAAAACTCCACTATTATAATAACATTATCTGGGAGGCACAGTGAAGTACATAAAATTAGGAAATGCCTAAATTCAGATTGTCGATGTAACCTAAACTGTGTCTCAATGTCCCTTTATCTTATGATAGTTCTTAATTACACAGTGATGTGTGCCCTGATGTAGCCTACCTAAATTAGACACAGAAATACCTAAAATTCAAGTGTAGTTATTCAACGTTCTGCTGATAGCCTGTCAGGAGGTAGGTAACTTTCACATCTGATTCTGCTGCTGCAGGAGCTGAATGGTCCCTGGGGTGGCCTGTTTCTTCTTACTGACCTCAGAAAAAGTGGAAAGTGGAGGCACCTCAATTAAGTGCCTACAGCATGATGGGATGAATAATGACAGGAACAGGACTGATTTGGTTCAGAGAGGCATCTGTCAAAATGAATGGTGCAGATTTAATGAGCAACTAATCAATATTTGGTATTCTCACTGCTGGTAAGTGAGCGAGCACATGCCATCTTTGCTGAACACATCTAATTTTGCTATCCATGTAGAATAATTAATTTCCTCATTAGTATTTCTATGGTGCTCCTCACTGAAGTATCTGAATTACTCATAAAAATTAATTGGTGCATCTTCTTAACAACCTGTGCAAGATGAGGCACAGAAGCAAAGACTCTCAGGATATGTGCTCAGCACTGTAACATCTAAGAGTTTTCTATCATGTCCACAGTGAAGCTCATTTGGCTGAATTATACCCCCAGGACAATTTACATTCAATGTAAGACAGTGAGTGTCCACAACTGGAGCTCACATCTGACAGTACACTGAGAGTTAGGAGGCCGAAGCTGGCCAGCTAGATTGTACAAAGACATGGATAGATATGTCTGAAATTGTCTTAGGTGGCTGCCTCAGAGATTCAGCAAGGCTTCTCTACGAAACCTCTTTTGTGCTTACACACAAAGCCTGTTCTCTCAGCCAGGTATTTAGCATGTTCACCTCGAGAACAGGCCCATCCTACACCTAGAGGTAGAAAATAAGAACAACAGTGTCACTACCTGCTATTTTCTGAAGAGTAAGAGCATTCAGATGTGAAGCTGTTCTGTGGCATCTGCTATGCTGCATCTGGCTGTCCTGAGGTCAGTTATTCACGTGTCCCCTGTTTTCCTTGAACAAATAAGGTGGCAGTCTTCTAGGCAAAAGTTTTCTTTATTACAAAGCGCTTTTTTGTCCCCTTGAGAACTCTGTCTTCTTAGACAGGAACCCGCTGTGTTCACACAGTTCTGTCTCACCCCACACAAAATTTTTCTGTTGCAGCATTTTCACCTGCCTATAACTATTTTATCACCATTTACCAGCTCCTAACAAGAAATGTCTCCTAGAAATGCTGCCCATACTTGTTCCTATTTTCAGTTTTTCACTTGCTCAATCTCTGCCCCCCATCCAGGTCCATCTGTGATAATTCCATTACTGGAAAAATACCCTTATTATCAGAACTATTAAAATAAAAAAAAAAATAACATTCATACTTCAGTGGTGTAATAAAACAAGGAAGAAACAGAGCTAAAAGGTTTTCAGAGCAAACCATGATATTTATCTGGTATGATCAGGTTTGCAGAAAGAGGATGTAGAATTTGTGACATAGAAAACACTGAGGAAATTGCCTTTAGGGTTCGGTAAGCGGGATTATCACCTTAATCCTTTTGAGACAGATATACTGACTTCAGTGTCATTAGTTATATTGTGTAGGTCTCTGTGAAAAAAAAAAGAAAAGAAAACCTGTAAAATTGAGGGTTTGATTAACATGAAAGGCTGCTTACATCTAACCTATATAGCCATAAATTGCAAAGTGCTTCATGAAGCACTTCACCTCAGCTCTTACTGCTGGAAAATCCTTAGCTGCAGATCATAGACATCCTCTCAAAAGGTGTTTTTTGAATACACTGGGGTCATGTGGAAGGAATTGTAACACAAAGTACTAATATACATTGGGAAGAACAGAGAAGCATGTGAACCATTATTAACCTGTGTAGACCGTTATTAACCTCTGTAGTCTGATGACAGCTATGAGCGAAGTGCTGTAACCTCTCACTTCCCACCAGTTCAGTCCAACAATTTAGACTTGCATGTGAATCTGGCCAACTGCTGCACCATTTGAGCATAATCAGTGGGAGACTGGACCACTTACTTTCTCCTGACACTTTCTCTATTATTATTTTTCCTACATCAAATTTTCAAGCAGTTTTCAATAGGGTTTTAGTATATTTAGGAATAATTTCTGAAAACATATACATATGACCATGCATATTAAACACAGATACTTTATATTAAAAGGATTTTACTTACAGGACTCTAGATCAGTTTTCTGTGTATGGTACGTTGAAAGAGGAATGCTTTGCTGTCTTTGGTCTTCGACTGCATAATTCCACTCTATTAAGGCCCAAGAGTTAATCTGAAAGAGCTAAATGTTAATACTTGCCTGGTAGTGCTTCATTCCAAAAAATATTGTTATGCTAAATCATTACAGGAATAACCTAATACCATTTGCCTATTTTTGCCATTATCCAGTTGATATTTTATTTTACAATTATTTTCTTTATTGAGGAGGTCTATAATTAATGAAGTGCCATTATGCAAATGATGTGTTTAATGAACAATGTCAGTATTCTGTGGATATATTCTAGATGATTTACACTGTGTGTCGAACATTGTTTAATACCAAAACAATACAGGAGACAAAAATGCTCAGTAAGTCTTATTTTTGGGGCATTCTCATTCTGAGTCTTTTTGAACAGAAATTGAGGTTGCATTTAAAAGTGTTTTCACAGCCGTTCAGAGCTCTAGTTTTCACCCGAGAAGTCCCTAAACCTCTCTTGCATTTTGAGTGATTTAAAGACTTTTGACTGTAAAGATTCAATCGATAGTTCTCTCAACAGCTTAAGATTCTGACACTTAGATAGGTTCATCCTGAAGCCAAAGATAAGACAATCAGCCAATTTGGAGTTAACAGCTCCTGACTGGCTTAAAGAAGGACAGTGAATTCTTTCCTTTACGGCCAGATACCTGGCAGGTCTGTTCACAGGCAGAGAAAGAACTGGACCGCTGTGGTCTTAAGGCAGACATGCGTAACTATCACTTTTTCAAAGAAGAAATGTGGGTGATATGTGCTGTCCTAAAAGAATGTCACATCAGGGACTGGGGTGCCACTCCTTTCTCCTCTAATGTGGGAAAGAATTCACACTTTGTGTGTGTGCTACATGTAGTCAGAGCAGCACAAACTCATAGTTTTCAGTATTTTATGAAACATGCTCACTGTAATTAAATCAAACAAAATGAACACAAACACTGATTGAAAGACTTTTGACTGTAAAGATTAGATTGTTACCAAAGCTCCTGTGACCACCTCTTTTTCTCTGCTGCTGTTCAGTAATCTCATTTTCTGCAGGGCTAATTTACGATTTTTTTTTTTTTCCTCAATTGTTTTTTTTCTGTATCGTTCAATAATTTCTTCTACATCTAATTTATGTCTCTGAGTTTCGTCTCTCTTCTTACTACTTTTACTTCCCTTTCCCTCTCCCTCCCTCCTTTCCTACATTACTCTTTCTGATCCTGATACTTCTCACTTTCTTCAGTGCTTTATCATCTAATGTAATGGAATGTAATGGAATCTAATCTAATCTGTTTTGCTCCCTAAGCATTTTCCTTGCTGTAATCTCTCTTTCATCTCCTTAGATGGGATCAGAGCATGAATTCTGTCAATCTTTAAATATACAGGCTGAGAATCTCAGCTGGTGAGAATATATGGTTGCTGCTCTCCAAAGAGTTAGCTGACAGCTTTGAGTACGCAATGGCTGAAATGAGCTTGTTGAAACTATTCACTTGCATGGTGTTAAGAAAATAGCTAAAAGGTATATATATATATGTACATATATAAAAATTTCCTGAATATGTTTTTTTAAGGTAAAATGTGTCCTTTCTAGGTTAAATATGATGTAGGTAAAGTGGTAAGAAATACACATATTACAATAGTGTATATCTTCAAGGAACATCTTAAAAACAATTTAAATATAAAAAAAAAGGTGTACCTATGTGTGTGCCTACATATAAATATAGAAATACTAGAGAAACTTCATTGTTAATGAAAGCCTTCAGGATATATTTAATGACATCTTATTTTTCAAATTACTTCCTAACTTCTTTGAGGCTTGGTTTGCTAAGAAATTATTTCTGAGGACATAAAAAAAAATGAATATTACAGTTTCAATTAAAGAGATAAGACAATTATTCTCAAGATAGAAAGCAGCACCAGCAGTGCTCCAAAGTGTGCCCAAGTAGAAGCACATTAAGAAGACACTAGCAGTATGGAGTCCAGAGCTCCATGACAAGCATGAGAGGCCAGAACTGGGGTGTCTGCTGAGTGATGTGCTCTACCATGTGGATTTTTCAGTTTCAGGGTATGCTATTCTGTCCACAAACTCTGCTGCAAAGATTCACAGAAAGTGTGTGTACCGTATACTTCTTCAACAGGAAACCACTGGAAAATGAGCTTGATGTTCTCCTGATGGCCTCTTAGCAACAAAGAGATACACGACTGCACTTGGTGCTACTTGGAATTTCTTACACATTGAATGCATCACATCAAGGTACATCAGTAACCATTGCCCAGCTGAGGATTGCAGAAAGCACTAATAACTGAGGTAGGGGTTTTAGCTGCAGCATGGGATGAAACCTACAGCTCAGTAGCTGGGGAAGGTAAGTTGATAATTCTTCAGAGCCTGCTTTCTGACACCAGTGAGTAATACAAGAACAATGCCAGAGTGTGGTCTGAACTGGTGACATATATAATAGATGCACTCCTGGTTATACGATCTTTCATGACAGTGGTATTTGGTGATCTTGTTCAAGTGCCAGATCATTTTGCTGTTAGCATTATATTTGCAGTGAACAACAGATTCAAACATGCACCATTCTCAGATTAGTGGCACTTGGTTCCAAGCCATTTAATTGATTCATCTACTTCATCACTGTTTGAATGTTGATGATGTAGCATATTGAAAATATGATTAATTACTGTGGGAATTCTCAGTGGCGGGGAAGAGAGGGCAAGGTTGGGGTGTAGTTTCTTGTCAGGTGCTTCCCTGGAGGAATGATTCAAAGTCCTTGGCATTTTCATGTCAATGGTTAGACACAGTCCCAGTCTGAATGGAGAGGCTATATAGTCACTAGGATCAAGTGACTTACACAGGACTGAAAAGTGCCTTCAGATGACTGTACTCAGAGGTAGGATGGCGATGGCACAGCATGAAGTTAATGCTGGGCTGTGAATCCTGGTTGCACAGATACATACTTCTTAGGGTATTCCTACAGCAAGCATGAAGTCTCACAGAGAGCCTGCATTTTCCTCATGCCTGTCTATTCCTAATGGCTGGTCTAGCCAACCACTCCATGTACAAGGAAGTGTGACTGAGACAATTCTCTGACTATTAATTGTACAGTGCTGCAGTTTACAAAACTCCTAAAAATCTGAAGCACCAAGAAAGGGGAGATGGAAGCATTCATGGAAATTTGTTCATAGAAGCAATCTAGGAAAGTAAAAATTATTTATTTTGAGAGGGAGGATACTCTAAGTGCCATCATTTTAAGCAAAAAACCAAAACAAAACAAAACTGGAGTGACTAAATTTGTACAGGCTTAATATGAATTTAATCTATACATCTATACTGTATTGAAACATGGGTACCAGAAACAGGACTCTCTGGTCTTAGGTCCTGCAAGGACTTTGTCACAGATGCTCTGAGATTTCAGGACTCAGTCTGCTTTAAGTTTCACCTAAAAGGTTGGTAGCTTTTGCCAGAAGTGTCTGCTTAGTGAGTAGATTTGCGTTCCAGTGCTGCTCCAGGAGGAGGAATGAATGTCTAGAAGAGTGCCCAGATGACTAGGTTACAGGCTGGATCCTGGAACAGATGGCTTTTTATCATGGAGCAGGGTCAGCATGTAGCTATAACTGCAGGATTCATGAGATCAAAGGGGAAAAATCAAGTGACTATGTTTGTATCTTAGAATTCAACTTGATGCGGAGCTGAGGGTTTATAAGTAATCCCTGGAATGTTTTGTAATTTTTTTATTCAACAGTTGTCCAATTAAAAATATATTAAGAGTCTAGGTAGTTTTTATTGCAATCAGAAGTATACATCTGTATGTGTGCAATTACATATAAATCTAGTAGACAAAAAAAAAATAGATTTGCAACATACTGGTACTTTTCTGAATTTTCCCAAAATTGATGATATAAACAGTTATTACATAAAATTACTGAAGTATCTCAATTCTGTGGCAGTTAGTTTTCCTATAATCATCAATTCTCTTTTTTGCTGTTCTTTAATTCCGACTGATGGACTTGAGACTGCAACATTTGCTGTAACAAATGGCAGGAGATGGGCATCTGTAAAGGGTGGTCTCATTTACCCTGCATTTCACTCAGGATGCTTCTAGAGAAGATAATACATTTTACACTCTGATGAATGGTGATGCTCTGGATACTTTCTGGTGAGAATAAAAATAACTCAAAAGTTTTACCTATGTCTTCTTGTAGTGTATTCTGACAGAATGCAGTTTTAAAAGGCAAGAAATCCCACTAGAAGAAAAAAACGGTTGCTTGCTTCATTTTGTTTTAACAACATGGAAAGAAGGTTATGTGTTAATATGGCAAAACAGTGAGATATGATCTTTCTGAAGTTTACCTGATTTCCTGTTCCAGTTTTTGCTGGCTTTAGCTGGGATAGAGATTTCTTCACAGTAGCTAGTCTGGGGCCAGGTTTTGGATTTGTGCTGAAAACTATGTTAATAACACAGGGATGTTTTTGTTATTGCTGAGCAGTGCTCACGCAGGGTTCAAGGCCTTTTCTGTTTCTCACACCACTCACCAGCAAATGGGCTATGGGTGCTTAAGAAACTGCAAGGAGACACAGCTGGGACAGCTGACCCTAACTGACAAAAGGGATATTCCACACCATATGACATCATGATCAGCATGTAAAGCTGGGGGAAGAAGAAGGAAGTAGGGGACATTCAGAGTCATGGCATTTGTCTTCTCAAGTAACTGTTACATGTAATGGAGCTCTGCTGTCCTGGAGATGGCTGAACACCTGTCTGATGATTAGAAGTAGTGAATGAATTCTCTGTTTTGCTTTGCTTACATATGCAGATTTTGCTTTATCTGTTAAACTGCCTTTATCTTAACCCATGAGTTTTCTGACTTTTACCCTTCTGAGTCTCTCCCCTGTCCCACCAAGGGAAAAGTGAGAGAGTGGCTGTGTGCTGCTTGGTTGCCAACTGGAATTAAACCACAACACTTCTGTAAATTTATTGCTCTTCATGGTAAAATTAGTACTGGGGTATTTCCTAGGCAAAGAACCTGCAGTTATCTGGGTTTCATTTCAAGCTAAGCGACAGCAGAATATAAATAGCAAAGCACCAAGCTTCTTGCCAGCATGCCGCTAATAATACATAATAATTATTAGTTCAGATGTATACAGTGAGATATACTTATTTCTCTAAGAGAATTTAGCAGTACTTCCTTGGCAACTACTAATTTTAATTACTTCCCTATAGGCCATATGAAGAAAACTGAAATGTTAAAGTAAAATAGTTACTGTGTATCTCCACGGAGGCAAAGCAAAATATGTTCCTCGAAATCACATCCTTGAAATCATTGGATTGCAGCTCATGGTTACTGTTGGGCTGCAGTTTCAGTGTAAGAAGACTATCAAATGAAATATCTCAAGGTAATTTACTAGCCATCATGGGTGTGATTTTATTTCTTATCATAAAACTACGCTGCAGTTGTTCAAGAGGAGAATGTACTCAGTTTGTCTTTGTAAAGATATCTGCAAAACGGCATCTTTTGTAGCTGTTCTAGGTTGAGAAGAAACTGTTTAGTCCAGGCTCCTTGTATCCAAAATCAGACACAAATGTTTTGCTGCCATTAAAGAGTTTCTTATTGCCCTGTGGATAAAAGTGCTTTTGTCTAAATTGCTAGCATAAGAATGGAGGAGGCTTTTGAGGTGGCTAAGTTCAGTTCCTTGCTCTCACAAGCTACATGTACCATCAGGAGTGCTTCTGAATGCCTGACTCTCAGTGCCTGCTCTGGCTGAACCCCAGCACCATGCTGGGACGAGATGCAAATATACACCGCCTGTCAGCTTCTTGCTTTCTTCATGAAGGAAGTTGACTGAAAAGGATTTTTAATATGCTGTGGCTAACATTTTCAGAATGAATCACTCAAAAAAATAAGAAACTGCCTGTGCAGCTTTTATCCTATATATCTTAATTGTCTTTAAGAAGAGAGTCAGTAAATAAACAGTACTGCTATCTGAATTTCTCATTGAGTGGACCCTGATCAACTCGAATTCCTCATCCAGAACTACAAATTTACTTCTTGTTATTTCTTTGTTGGTTTCATCACAGCACCTGGTATTTTTCAAAATGTTAATGAAGAATTTACGTTCATAACCTGAAGTTAAGCGGGCAACATTGGCTCTGCTTCATTTGCAAGGAACTGAGACCCAGAGGAGTGAAGAACAACATTCACTTAAGAGTCTAGATGTTATTATAGCTTGATTGTTCAGATCATGGTTCCAGCCAATGTCAAGTACACCCCTGAACATACAGGAGTTCTGCATATCCTTAAGGATTTTGAAAAAGAAGAACTCAGAATTACAGTTTGAACACATTCAGATTAGCATATTTATTGAAAGCACCATAGTTGTTCCTCGTTAGATCTACTACAGGAAAAAAGTCATTACTAGCTAGTGAAGACTGAAGTGATTTGCCTTGTGTTAGAGAGGAAATCTGGCAGTGACTGGTCATTACAGATTGTCTTCTTCAAGGTGGTATTCAACTGATTCAAACTTGAAAACAGGTAGAGTCACTACTGAAAGACAACAGGCAAGAATGAGATCTTTGGAATTACTGAGAGTAAGAGAAAATATGTTTTTATCCAGCACTTGTGGCCTACTGTAGGATTTTCAGGAAAAATCCTGTTCTGCATAACATAGCCAAATACATCCACCACCATCAGGAGCTGAGATATGTTCAGTATATGCTAAACCCTGATGTCAAAGTTTTAACAGGTTCCTGTATAGTATGTATGAACTGAGACTTCTTGAAAGGCTCATGATTCGGTTAACCAAGAGCTGTTTTCCATATGAATGGTGAAAATCTGGTCTCCAACACCTGATTTTATGGCTCTGTTGGTTTCTCGAAGAGGATAAGCTTAATGACCAGAAAATTAATGTGCAAAACCATTTTTCCTCATCTCACTCTCTGGATAGGCCGAACTATATCTGTTGAAGTTTTCCAGTTTATTTCGATCTGAGCCAGGTACTCATCATTCTAAAGATTAAGAAATTGAGAAAAGCAAGATAAAACTACTGGGAAAACAGAGAGCAAAATTCAGAAAAAATTGTGAAGTGCAAGAATATTTTTATAGCTTTCTCTATCTGTAGAAAAGTACTTAAGCACATTTACTTTGGTAGAATCTCCTGGGTTTATTGCCTTATTTATGTGAACATTTTTCATGAACAGTGATGCAGAAACACTGACTTCATTAATGATACATGCACTTAATTTCTTGGCAAAATATTTCTGAGGGAATCCATTGCTAGCAATTAAATTTATGCTTAGAAAACGTGACTCCTCATGCCAAGCAGAAAAACATATCAAAGCCAGAAACAATAGCTCTTCTAGTGCTAACCTCTGGTTAACTGTGGCTGGTTGTTCTCTCTATTATTAAACAAAACGTATCTCTTAACTGAGCATTAACTTAATAACATCCAGTTTAAAAGCAGGAGCCAAATCCAATGCAAATATTTAGATTATGTGCCAACAAAGGCTTAGCTTCAGTTCTTGAAGCTTGAATTTATGTTCATAATCTTCATTAGCTTTGACAATGGTGTATGAAGGTAAGAAAGCATCACAATTTCACTTCTGTAAGATAAGGAATCTAATGGCAAGATAATTTGCAAATTGGCTTTGTAAGGAAAGGTTTGGCTAGGTTATATGCATAACACAATCCAAATTTCTAGCAGTGCTTTCTGGAACAATAGGGACATAATATTTTTTTCTGTTTATAGTTTTCTACCACTAGAATATTTATTAATATTATATAAGCCTCAACCTTATTTTCTGGTTTAACATTAAATACAGTATTGTGAATGTAAGTCTATGAATTATCAACGTTTCTTGCCAAGAGTTATTGTGTCACTTACCCTTAACTGAAAAGCTCTGCTTAAGTCCTTTTCACATAGAGCTGTGAAGAGCCAATCTTCAAGTGTAAAGGTCATTTTTTTTCAAAAGTGG
The DNA here is from genome assembly GCF_963082525.1 of Nesoenas mayeri. Taxonomy (NCBI): domain Eukaryota; kingdom Metazoa; phylum Chordata; class Aves; order Columbiformes; family Columbidae; genus Nesoenas; species Nesoenas mayeri. The sequence goes on from NC_137541.1 coordinate 17,856,344, forward strand.
AACCTTGAAATGGTGTTACCATTCAACATTTAAAGGGTTATTAATATGTTTCCATACAATATTTTATTCATGATTTTTAAAGTTATTGAAGAACAGAAATCATCATTGCAATAAGAACTGGCCAAGAATAATTTTTGTCTTACATTGCTGCCTGAAAGTCACTGAAAGCCATTTCCTAAAACACAATTCCCTATGAAGAACTGTATTTACCACAAGACAAAGAGGATTAAATAACATGTGAATTTCTGTTCCTGTCACCATGGAGTATAAAGTTATAGGATTAGTCAAATAAATCAGACATCGTAATAAAGAGACCTTACAACCTATATCAGAGCCTGCAGCTTATAATGCCTTTTTTTCTAATTATTTGTCAGTTCAGATTTCAAGTGTTCTGTGGCTCTTCTTGAAAGCCTGTTCCTGGTTCAACTTTTTATCTTTATTGGCTTTGAAGTTTACGTAAGCATTTCCAGCATTTGCCCAATGAATTGTGCTAGAGCTGTTCCTATGCAGTTTCGATTTGTGGGAGATCTTGCCTATTTAATATTCTGACTCTTCTCCCATTTAAGTTCTCTGAAAACCATACAATTAATGCCAAGAGGAATAAGATCTAATGATGAATGAGGATGTTGAGAGAGTCACTAAAACATAACTTCTGCAGCACTTTGCCTTTGCCAGGGAAATAGATCTACCTTGGTTTGTGGCCTCCAGCCTTTCTGAGCTGATCATAGAGTCTCCAATGCACATCAGAAAAATGTTCTCTGTATCATTCCTAAAAGACATGTCCTTGAGCTTTACTCATAAATTATGAGCAAACCTGGAGAAAATAGGATTACTAAACAAACTGTGACAGTGGTAAATCAACAGCTAAATGGGAGATTGTGGTGGATGCTCCTGAAAGAAACTATAGGCCTTCCATTCTGGTAAAATTCCTTGACTTAGATCAAATTGTATTTAATGCAGTTATTGATATCTATATAAAACCATAAAAATGTGCTAATGATAGTTGCATATGACATTGCATTCAAGAAAATATGTCAATATCATAGGTGTAAGAATACCATATAGAAAGAACTTGATAATCTTGAGAACTAGAGATGCAGACAGATAAAAAAAAATAGCGTTATTTGGTAGAAGGCAAAGCTGTGAAATTTCCCCTATTTTCAAGAGCTGATTAGATAGAAGTAGCAAGGGAAAAGAAAGAACTGGGTGTATTAGCTGACTACATGAGATTTTAGAAAATAAGATTGTGAAAAAGTCCAGTGCTCAATGCTCTCTCACAATGCTGGATTTTCTCAGCTAGAAAACTGAAGCCAGAACACATGCCTTGTTCCTTCTCCAGCTGTGCTGATTGCAGAGGTAATGACCACTATCCTGTTCCCAGCTGCTAATCACTTTCTCCTTCACATCATGACGTGAGTGCCTTCTAACTCATTTTAGTAAAAGTGAGCCAGGTTGTCTTAAAGTGTTTCAGCTGAAGATGAAAATGAGCTATCCCAGCTTATTTTGCCAGAAATAAAACAGAGAGTAATCACTTAAGCATCTTGGCTGGCATGAACTAAGGAGATGATAGTCTGTCGGGGTATCTTTGACAAAAGGCAGAGCATAAAATGGAACTGTAACCTCTGGTTGCCAATAGTAACTTTTAATAGTTACCATAAAAATGGTAAACTCTGCACTGGGTGTGATTAGAAGTGGAAGAGAAAGTCTAGCCGTAGCTATCAAGTACAATGTACCAACACAACTGCCTTTGCATTCAAGGGTTACTTCTGGCAAACTGTGGAGCATAGATAAAATTTTGGAAGATCTGAAAAAGAACAAATGCTGTGACTACCCACAAAAAAAAACAAAAACAAAAACAAACAAAAAAAACCCACAACACCCAAACCAACACTGAATTAGCTAGCTTTATTTCAATTCCTGGCAAAATTTTTAACCAAATAAACTTATTTCTGAGCACCGAGAAGAGAACAAGAAGATAAATAATAGCACTGATTTGTCAAGAGTAAATCACATCGAACCTGTTTAATTTCCATCCATGACAGAACTGCATGAGCTGTGAACAGGGGAAAAGCAGTAGATGTCGTATATTGACTTTCGTAGGGCATTTGAAATAGTCTCTTATGACATTCTCATAAGCAAACTCTGGAACCGTAGTCCAGATGAAAACTACCAGGTGAGTGTTAGACAGCTTTGCTAACACTACCCACAGAGTCCTTGGCAATATTTCACTGTCAAAAAAGAGAAGGAAGGGTCAGGTGGGAATATGCAGGGCTCTGTCATGGGTCTAGTTCTGTTCAATGTTTTTATTAACAAATTGAACTGAAATTGAATTGAACTGGAAAATATGCTTATTAAATTTGCAGATGTCATGAAATTGAGAGACATCACAAGGATGGAGGCAAGAATAAAGTTCAAAATGATCTTGACGAACTGGAGAAATGGCCTAAAAATTGGATGAAATACAAGGTACAGCACTTAGGGAGAAATAATCTGCAATATGAAAACAGTAAGGGAACAGCAGGCTCACAAACAGGTTTCAAAAAAGAGGTCTGGAAGTTACAAGGGGAAATGGGGCAAAGATTTAATGTTAATTTTTATATGTTGGACTAGAGTTGGAGACATCATAGCAGAGAATAAAGAGAATGATCAGGAGTATTGAAAAAATGATCTCAGATAAAAGATTGAAGGAAATGGGATTATTATTTAAACTACAGCAAAGATACAGAAGGAAAATGCCTTCAAGGTTTTTAAGTGAAATTGAAAAGAGAAAATATCTACACTCCTTGTGAACAAGGATAGAAGGACAGACAGTGACTTTGGATGCAGCAAGAAAGACAGACTTAAACAAACAGGAAAATATCTAATGATCAGCAGGGTAAAGCACAGGAATCCTTTGCTCAGGAAGACTGTGGAGTTCCACTCACATCTTGACCATAGACTGTCTGCCAGGAATGACACATATATACATGACCTTGTATTGAGGAAGGTCTTGACACTCCCACTAAATCTAATTTTTATGTGATACTGTGAGTCTACAGCACAATAAAGAAATATTCTCAGAGATTTTATTTTATGATAATGTTTCTTTCTGAAAGTTGAAGTCCTTCAGTAAAACCCAGTATGTACTTTGATATCTGGAAACATCTAATTGCAGAAATGAGTGTAGGCATAAAGAATTATTTGAACTAATTTATTAATACCACTATAATCTGAAACAACATAATGTCAATATAGAGGCTTAAATTAGTGAAATGAAGATAAAGGAGATAATTGCAACTAAATACAGTACACAAGAAATTATTCTACAACTCTGGGAGATTCTTATGGGTAAAACTTAATGTCACTGTCTACAATTTTGGAAGCTGTAATAAGACAATAACTATTTTCATGCACAAGAAAGAATACTCAGAATACTGGGATGAAAAGTATTCAGCTTTGCCAAAAGGTTAACTATATCATGAAAACAGTTTTGCTTAGAGAAACTTTATGAACTTTCAAACCTTTATTAATGTCAGACTTGATCTACTGTAAGAGCCTCTTGTTAAGTGGTAATGATCTGATTAAATCTCAAAACTTTTTTCCATTTATAGTACAAATGCCATTAACTGCTTGAAATGCCATGGATTTACAGCAAACTATGACCAGAAGGTATAAGACATGGTTCATGATGTGGAGAAAATATCATGAAGAAGACAGCATATTATAAAATGGTGAGTAAAGGTGATAATTTACTGTATGTGGATTTTTCTTCTGAGCAACTATTGTTAATATGAATTTGATTCTAAGGAAGACTAAATTAAACTTTGAAAACATTATTAATAGTTTGAGATTTTTGTATGTGTTGTTTCTAACTTCTTACAGATAAACTTAAGTAGTAGGAAAGATTGAAAGATTGTATGCAGCTAATCTATTTCCTTGAAATTCTTTCATGAACATTTACTCAGGCTTTGAAATGAGGCAACACAATCCTACTAGTAACACATTACTCTTTTTTTTTTTCTTTTTTTTCTTTTTTTTTTTTCTCTCTTTGATGGATAATGGATTGGAATCTGTGCTTTTCTTATTGCTACAGGAATGAACCTGTCTCTAAATAGAAAAACTTAGTTCTATGTCAGCTAAGCTCACCCTTTCAGATCTAGGCACATGTTATTTAAGAAAAAACATTTTTTTTTCTGTTGAAATTGTAGAAATTTCTTTTGGAATCTCCAGCTTTCAGATAGCACATATGTGTATTTTTTTTTTTTAGTTCAATGCATCAGCTAATTGTTTTCCAGAATGAATCTAAAATGAAGCTGTTTTAATCAGGGTAAGAGGAGGAAAAATTAACCATTGATGATCACCACCCTCTCTGATCCTAAAGTACGTACTGGACTGTAGTGCCTCAGAAAAAATCTACCCCAATCTGAAACAGATTTTCTCGAAAACTGTTATAGTCATGATAAAATACTTTGTCTTACAGGGTCAATTGACTTAATATTTTTGTTTGTTTGTTTTACAACAGGGAGTGGTGAAACTATCATAGCATTGAAGTATTTTACCATAAAGATCATCATGGTCACAGAATCACAGAATAATCAAGGTTGGAAGGGACCTCTGGAGGTCATGTTTCCCAATTCCTCTGCTCAAGCAGGGCCACCTAAAGCAGGTTGCTCAGGACCATGCCCAAACTACTTTTGACCCTCCCCAAGTATGGAAACTCCACAATCTCCCTAACTAACCTGTGCCAGTGCTTGGTCACCCCCATAGTAAAAGGGCGCCTCCTGATGTTCAGATAGAAACTCCTCTGTTTCAGTTTGTGCCCATTGCCTCCGGTCCTGTCACTGGGAACCACTGAAGAGAGCGTGGCTCCATCCTCTTTGCACTCTTTTCAGATGTTTCTACCCATTGATGAGATCCACCATGAGCCTTCTCTTCTCCAGGCTAAAGAGTCCCTGCTCTCTCAAACTTCCATGAGAGATGTTCCGATTCCTTCATCACCTTTGTGGCCCTAAGCTGGAGTCTCTCTATATGTCTCTTGAACTGTGGTGCCTGGAACTGGACACAGTACTCCAGGCGTAACCTCATCGGTGCTGAGTAGAGGCGAAGGATCACCTGTCTCAACCTACTGACAACACTCCTGCTAATGCCTCCCAGGATACCATACAACCTCTTTGCTGCAAGGACCCAGGCCCTGTGCTGGCTCATGTTCAACTTCGTGTTCACCAGGATCCTCAGATCCTTTTCTGCCAAGCTATTTTCCAGCTAGTCAGCCTCCAGCATGTGCTTGTACATGGTGTTGTTTCTCCACAGCTGCAGGACTTTGCACTTCCCCTTGTTGAACTTCATTGGGTTTCAATCAGACAATTTGTCCAGCCTATCAAGGTCCCTCTGGATAGCATCACTACCCTCTTGAATATCAGCCACTCCTCCGAGTTTTGTGTCATCTGCAAACTTGCTGAGGGTACACTCTGCCCCATCTTCCAGGTCATTAATGAAGATTTTGAACAGGGTTGGACCCACTATTGACCCTTGGGTTATACCACTAGTTACTGTCCTCCAATTAGACTTCATGCCACTGATCACCACCATGTGAAACATTCAGTTTTCAGTCCACTGCATTCTAGTCCATATTTATCACCTTTGCTATGAGAAGCTAACAAGAGAAGGCATGAGAGAAGAGAATGAATGAGAGAAGAGACGAAAATGTTGAAAGCCATACTGAAGTCAAGGTTCACAATATCCAGTTCTCTCTCATTGTCTACCAAAACATTCCGTTCACTATACGTGGTTATCAGGTTGGTCAAATGTGACTTTGCTTTGGTGAAGCCACTCTGCCTGTTCCTGAGCATCTTTCATGTGCCTGGAAACTTTCCACAGAATAACAGACTTCACCATCTTCCCAGGCATCAAGGTGAGGCTGTCCAGCCTGTAGCTCCCTGGAGGTCCTTGTTCTTGTCCTTTTTGAAGACAGGAAGGACATTTGCTTTCTTCCAGTCCTTGGACGTCTCTCCTGGTGACCATGATCATGCAAATATAATCAAAACTGTCCTTGCAGTGACACTGACCAGCTCCCTCAGCACTCATAGGTCCCTCCCATCAGTGTCCATGGATTTATCTGTGTCCAGTTTGCTTAAGAATTCCCTGACCTGAATCTCTTCCACTAATAGTAAATCTTCAATGCTCCAGACTTTCCACCCTGATCTCAGGGATCTAGGAATTCTGGAGGCTGGTAAGATTCTGGAGGCCAGTAAAAAAGTAGGCAATTATTTATGGATCATAATACTGGTATTATTTAAATTTTAGTTGAGAGGGTGGAGTTTTTTTAGTATCTTGTAAGAGAAACATTAATTTTCCTCATTCCAGCATTGTGAATACTAGCTCTGGATTTTATCTGAGAAGTTGACAATACCTGTAAAAGACACCTGTTACGGTAGACATCCAGCCTGGATATCCCAAAGGCATTCTGTTCTCTGAAATATAGCCAGAAAAATGTTAAAATGTATCTTGGTGAACAAGAAATTTCATGTTCTCTGGAATGTGAAATTATAATGCATTTGCTATTTTCTTCAGAACATTTGGATGGCTTTCCATTACATTTGTATATTTCAATCCAATAATTTTGTTTTTTCTTTCTTTTAAGCAGAAGGATTTTTCATTTGTAAGATGAGGCAGTAAGATATTTCTTGCTTCAGGTAGCCAGGCCAGCCCTGATGGAGGTTAGATATTGCTTCCCTCATTTAGAATTTTGAAAGTTTGTGCTCATGCCCTCTCCCAATGTCATTTCACCACCAAATATCTGTTTTTGTTCTTGAAATCCTTTCACTTTCATGATCCACCTGTAAGACTGAAAGAGGACTACAGTAGATTAAGAATTTGTTTTCTTTCAGAAGAGAGGTAATTTTGTATTGGGCATAAAAGGTTTTGTAGCTTCCTTTGGTGAAATACATCACAAGTAGCTTTAGATATCTATAAAGCAGAGATCTACATGTGAGTGTAGCTGATCAGATTACCTTTGTAATTGATAGAGGAAAATAGATGGTTTACATACAACACCTCTGATTCATTTCACCTTCCTGCCTCCAGTAACTATAAAGAAATCCATATGTGAAGAATCCAGTGTTTGTGAAGGAGACCCTTTTCCAAGGGAGCTGACCTGGTCTTTCAAGTTGCATCTCTAAGGCAGCAGGGAAAAGTCTGTGTCCTGGTGTCCAGTGTTCATCGGTGTTCACTAGCGTTCATTGACCTTTCTTTGTAAGCAAAACACAGAGTTTTGTTTTTCACTAGCACTCCAGATATCATACTAGTGTTCCATATGACAGATATGATTCAATAAAGGATATAAGTGGTTATGCAGCTTTATTTTATCTTTTATGGAAAGGGAAAATACTTTCAGTTTGGTGCCATATATTTAGGAGAAAATGTCTTGTTATACCTGAAAGAGCATTCTGGGGAGCTGTTTTCATGTGAAGAAAAGTATATCTACTTCTCTTTTATTCTTTTATTCTTAGATGTTTTAACGGATGATGTTTCAAATCAACTGTATGCACAGACATGTTCCTGTGCACTTACTTCTTCCATCATTTAGTAACTTGCTTTTACTGCTTTGTACGGCTTACAATGAAAATCTAGATAGAGGTAAGGTTAAATGAATTTGCGATTATTTTATTGTAACTGATAACTAGTTTTTATCTTAGTGTTGATTCAATGCCTTTCTTACAGTTGCTAAATTAAATTTTGTTGCTTTTACTACACAAGACTAGTTCACAATAAAGCAAACATGGAATCTGGTAACTATATTAACATGGTCTTTAATTAATTTTATCATAACTGTGATCACCACCTGTATTTGATCATATAAGATAATCTCTTTAACATATATTGGATAAGAATGCAGATCCTTGTGTAATATATGAGTGGTTGTGTTAATAACAGGATAAAAATAAATAAGTAAATAAATAAATTTATAAAAAAATCAAAATCCCCCAATCAAGCAGCCAGATGAACAAATGAACAAAAAAACCCCAACCCAACCCAACCCAACCCAAACCAAACCAAAAAACAACCCATGAAACTGTAGCTCATTCTCAGTCAACTTGTAGGAAACTGAGGTTTGTAGATTAAGTGGGTGGTTAATAAGAGATTTATTAGATCAAAATTGAGGCAGTTCAGAAAAGGAAGGCTCCATCAACCAGGAGATTTCGCCAGTGGGCACATTGTCCTTACCTATTGCAATGTATGTGTCAATAATACTGTATATTTTCCAAATCACTACACATCTGTCACAAATGTAGGCTTTGCAAATAAAGTACAAGTTGTGTTGTCATTTAAGCTTCACACAGATGAATGGCAGGTGCAAAGCAATGGTTGATATAATAACTACCTTGGCCAGGGGAAATTTGATTCAGTTCCCTGAGAAGATAGACAACTTGTAATACTGTTTTTATTTCTAATTTTGCACTTATTAGAGGTGAAAGAAATATTTTAAACACATGAAAAATTATAGTTACACCTTACAACAAGGCATAGCAATTGTTAGCTTGCAAATGTTCTGTGTCATAGTATAAATGAAACTATTTAGGATATATTGGGTGATAAATAATTACCTTTCTTTAGCTTGTGTATGCAAAACGTTGTTAAACACATATTCAATACTAAGGAAAAATGATAATGAGTATTGCAAATAGATCAGGGAGCGTGCAAACAGAAGAATCCTGTCAGGCTCATTGGGAATAAAATCTCCCTTTCTAATGCAAAGTACAACTATAAAATTGGAGATATAAAAACCTTCGATTTCTGCAGACATATCTCAGTTTTTAAAAAACTCTCCTATTATCTGAAACAAGTAGTTTATTCCCCTGGAATACACAGGAAATTCAGCTAGCTCAATATACTGAAACATCCCAGAATTATTGCCCAACAGCTTGACAAGATAGACATACAAATACTGAGCTGAAAATCTCCATAGCTGCCAGCAAGAAGCCTGTTTAACCTTTACAAACAGAACTACTTCTTTAGTGGATTTTTTGTGTGCAGTACAAGTATTTTTGTTAACTTTACTATATAACAGCATTTCCACAGTGACACAAGTGATCACAATTTGTTTGAAAAATAGCTTCAGTCTTATCCAACAAACTGTCACTGTGGTCTCCAGGAAAAGAAAGTGGTATTGCATTATGTGCCCTAATCACGTGGCACAGGGTTTCATGCTCTTGGTGCCATTATTCTGGAACACACAAACAGACTCTTAAGTCACTTACTATGATTTTTTTAGCATTTAGTATTTATCTTCTCAAATGAATGACAATTGTCATTAAATTCCATCTGAATACTATTTGCAGTTAAATAATGGTACTATCCGCACATCAATGGCCCCTGTCAAACTAATATATGCTCCGAAGACATCTGAAAGCCACCGTGAGAACCCAAGCTGTACCTCATGTCTCTTTGTTTCTGTATAGGGAATTGAGAGGAAAAATAAAGGATGCTTCATATGGGATTCAGGCTACCTAGCCTTCTGTTGTGGATAGACGCTTAATGGAGAAAAGTAATCTCTTTTACCAGCACACTGATGACAAAAGTATCCCAAAAACCTATGTTCAGGGTCCTCTTCATCTTGAGGAGGCTTGATCCCCACTAACCACACAAAAATTGTGGGGTGTATTGAGGGGCATCAGAGAGAAGGGTCCATGTCTCTCCTGTGGAAGCAAGCAGACAGCTGGAGGCATAGGTCTCACTTGCACAGAATGCAAAAGGCAGCACTGGTTCAACCCCTGTCCTGTGGCACGTGTGGATGTTTATGGGAGAATATGACTGGAAAAGAGTCACAGTCCTAGGAGCAGAAATCTTAAGCAGATTAAGAAAACATATAACGTAACGTAACGTAACATAATGACTGAAAGCTGAAAACATGCTGCAATTACAAATCATGGTTGATGAGGGCTAAAAATGTGGGCATTTTCCTGAGAATAATGGTGGAATCTTTAGCACTTGAAATCAAAACTGAATTATTTTCCAGAAGATATTATCTAACTCAACCAGAAGTCATGTGTTTATTTGGGAATCACTTTGTAAAAGTAACGGCTTGCGTTATGAGGGGAGTCAGACAAAATGATTAAAATGGTGCTTTCTAGCCTTAAAATCTATGAAATTGAAACTTCTATTGACAATTTCATTGTGATTTGAAGGCACTCGGCACACAAACATACGAAGGCATATTAAAATAATGAAAAACTGTCAACACAACTCCCTAGAAGGTAAAGCAGATGATCAAAATGCTCCCTTTTGGCCTTAAGTGATACGCTAGTGAAATTCAGAGCATGGTTAATTTCTAAGGCAGTCATAAATCTCAACTTTTCACTGCAGAAACTGCATGGAGTCCTGTTGCTATAGTTAAAAACATTACCATTTGTAGTCCTCCAGTGAACCTGATTTTTAAAATAGCTTAGTTTTTCTTGACAATTCATACTATTGTCCTGTAATGACAAAAGAAACAAACAGAAGTTTGGTTGTCTTCAATAATATTTTTTGTATGCTTCTGATCATTAACTTTCTGTAAATTAGAAGAGTTTAGATTTCATTAACCTAGGTTCTGAAGGTTCTAAGTGACTTTGGAGATGCTTGTAGAAGACGCAATGTCTGTTTAGTGTTTTCACTCCACAATTTCTGCTCTATCCTTTCAATTTTAACTTCATTTTAAAATAATTTTTCTAAGTGCAATCCCTTATTTTTACTAATTACTAAAATCAAAACCAAAACAAAATAAACAAAAAAAACACAGTACACAAAAAAGTAACTTGCAGGGGATGCATACATGTAGTGTTTCTAATATGGACATATTTAATACAAACCTGAAAACAATTAATTTTTGCTCAAAATATAATTCACTGCTACTTTGGACCAATGCGAAACATCTGCAGCACTGAGGTTTCACAATGACCACTGCTGAATACCAGACAAAACTTACTTTTGAAACTACCCACTTGAACTAAATACCTTTGTATGAAGGGCTGGGGTAGCGAGACCATGGTTATGTGAAACAATCTTGCCTTTCATACATTTTAGCTTCCAACCACCTCTTAAGTACTGGACATGACTGGCTGAATATTTTCACATTCGTATTATTTAAGGTTTGTTTGAGCCATTCATCTTGTCCTTATTCTAGTGGGCTATACAGTTAAAACAACTAAAAACAATACAAAACAATGCCAATCTTAACTAATATTGCACAGGATTTTATCATTAGTTCTATGTGAGGTTTGGAGAATCCTTTCTATTTTATTCTTGTTATAATTTGTGAAAATAAGCAATTACTTGGGTAATAAATTCAATCAATGACCCAATTAACAAAAACCTTACTTGTAAAAAAGCTCAGTTGTAAAACTCTATTCTTAGGAAATTCATCAGGTTCTCGAAAGAAGTTGAAAGGTTGACAAGAGGGCATCTTATATTTTCCAACATCCTGAATCTGTGCTTTAAGTGAAAGTCGAATTTTAATTTTACAGTTTAGTAGAACCTCTGTCACAAAACGGCTTCAGAGACTCCAAATATGTCACTGCCTTTTGCATCAAGATATTTAAGTCAGTGATTTTTTACTTTTTAAATGTTATATCTTGTCAAAAGCTCTGCTTGTATTCAGGTAGTGTTAATAAATTTCACAAATCTCTCCTAATACCATGCATTTCCTTCTGCTTCTGATTAGAAATGAATGAAGTATTAATAACAAATTGTTAAAATGGAAAACCATGCTGGTTTAAATGCGAAGGCAACAAAGCTTGACACTTTTGCATGATGTATGTTCACTGCATGTGTTTCCTAAAGGTGATTAAATATTCACAGCACAGCCTTTGAATGTTGCCTAGATTTTGAAAATTTAAGGAGTGTTAAGCCTCACCTACAGTTCACCTTCTTTGCTGATTACTGTTACAGTAAATGGCATTTTCACACATCTCAGTAATTTTCAAAGGTCATTTTATTGGCTCAAAATACATAGATTACGAAATGCTTTATGCAAGCCATTTGCATTTTTTGTGTAGTTAATAACAGTCCCAGTTACTTACACTTTACTTAAAATGCATATGTATGGCATAACAAATGATTAGGCCAAGATCTTCAATTAAGCATGTATGAAATAAGGCTCATTGCCAAAGTCTATTAGGAATTTTTGAGACAGCTTGTGAATGGTGACAGAGAAATGAAAAATGTGGCAGCTACAACACTGAGAACAAAAAATAAATAATTTGGAATACATTTTCTTTTAATGGGTGCAATATCATTAAATGCTCTACAATTTCTAGATACTGATTCACAGTAGAACTAGTCCTTTGTTTAAGCATTCCACTCTAAGCTTTTGGCTTAATAAATACTAAAATAGGCATTTAAAATAAAATCATTTTAAGGAAAAGTGTATGTATCATAGGAAGCTAAGGATATTTTTTAGAAAAATAACTCTAATATTTAAACCCCTAATAAAATGGCCAGAGCAATGGGAATGAAAAAACAATAGCTAACATTTTTCTTCTTTGTTTTTCAGCCCTTTTCCTGTTAGAGGTCTTGACTTTTCATTTTCCAAGTGGTTTCTATATTCATTGTCTATTACTAAGAAATCTCACTAGGAAAACACTAGATACTTGATGGCAGTCACCATTTATAAATGTAGTAAAATAACAGTGGGTAAAATCCCCATGGCTTATAGTAAATTTAAGCAGATACAAGAGGAACACTAAATTCCTGTTTTGTTTTGGTTTGGTTTTTTTTTTTTTTCTGTAGGACAGTGAAGATTGTACTTCGTGTAAATATACCCTAAAATTCAAGTTTTACTTAAAGTGTTCACCTTTTGATTAATTAAAGATCTTAAGTATAGATTTAATTTCTTTTTTTTTGCATTAGTCTATTGTTGTGTGAAAGTAGATATAAGCATATACTCCAGTGCTGTAATGTACTAGAATCCTATTTGGTGATTTTCATGCTTCTAAGTGGAAGAAATCACATGAGATTTGTGGATGTAGCTGACTAATGCTCCAATTGCAATAGACATTTTTTAACGGGAAGTTGAGCTGGAACATTGTTTTTGTTGCTTCAAGATGCATTTCAAACTCTCGAAGGATAGCTTGTTGCTGGCATTTCTTTATTTATATTATACTTCTACTGGCTACCAAAGGCACTTTGACTCCTTTTGTGTCTTTTCCTTCAGCATGTTTTTCGCAGTACTGAAAGAGAAAATGAAAAGTAAGTGGAGATTTCTGTAAGTTCTGGCTCTGGTCTCTGCTTTGTTTTAATTCTATTTTTAATTCTATCTTAAAAAAATTCCAAATAAACAACAAAAAAGGCATGATAGAAAAAGAATGAAACAGACCCACACAAAGAAAGACACTTCTTAAAGTATAATTGCTGCATATTTTTTTAAATACCCACTGGGAAAGTTCAGAAACTTGCAACATAACAAGTCCAGCTTGGAGTCATTCATGTTTAATGGGACTAACTTCAGAAGGGTCAATGAAGCGTTTATGTAAACCCCTCAGGCAGCTCATAATTGGCTATGTTTAATGAATCTGAATATATTTTGAAGAGAGAATAAATACTCAAAGCCTTGAAAAAATCTGACTGAACTTGTCAAAAATCACAAGGGTATTTTTAGAAGTTTGTTTCTGCAGTATGATTGCTACAAAACCTTAGCGTAATTATAGTGAAAATCATTTAGCTGAGCTACAAGCTGTGGGGAAGTGAGCTGGGACCTGTACAACAAGTTATAGGCATTGGCTATATGTTGGTTACTGAACTGTTTAAGTGCTTTTGTTTAGAAAATAGTATTAAAATATCAATAATCAAGGGCGGAGGGACCAGAAATCTTTTATTCTGGTCCCTCCTCCCTTGGATTATTGGTGGCTGCAGCTCCTGCCCAAGATATGGCAGCCAAGGCAAAGCATGCTAATCATGAGGCTACAAAGCATTGTTGTTTCTCATCTCTTGAAGAATAAAAGCCCTTGCCTTTTGGGCCATCAACCCACAGACCAGGGCTCTCAGCTGGAGGAGAAAGAAACATGCAGTATGTGTTTCATCTCAACTAACTTCTGATAAACCTAAGTTCTGATGATTGCATCTAGATGTGTTTGGCCAAGCCATTTCACAGGCAGCAGTAAAAAAAACAGTGATTCATCATGAGTGAGTCACACCCATTAGTGCCATTTTCACTTCTTTAATTGTAAAAGAAACTTCCGGGACTAACTCAGATGTAGGTACCTACACTGTAGATTTGACCAGTTTGATTACTGTTATGGAGCACCTTGAATGTCTAAGGTCCAGAGAAATACTGAAGTCTTAAACAGGTGAATTTCTGCCTGCTTTTCCAGAAGTGCCTAGGTCATTACTGGCAATGAAGGGACCCTAAATGCCTAGTTTGTGTGCTGTGGCATGCCTATAGGAGCTGGGTCTTTGAACCTGGTGTTTAGTTCTAGTACCAGAACTTTGTACTGTAAAGAGATAATCTGACTCATACCTCATGTTGTAGTTCAACTAGTCGATCAGAAAAGTGAGTCTTTGTAATTAGTTAGTAGTTAGTATAGTTAGTCTGTAGTGTCTTAACAGGTGATTGGAACAAATACAGTCAATATGTAACAGCATATTGTACTATGGAAAATTGTACAATGATTCTGCTAAATATTTGATGGCGGCATCACTTGAAACCCAGTATTTCCCTGTCAGCTGTCTCAAGTTCTCAGAATTCTACCTATGGCTGCAAAGAATATTTCCTGAAACCCTGGAAGAGATGGGAAGCAACGTTTCCAAATTATGCTGGCATTGAACACAAGTGAAGACCAGTGAGATTAGACTAGCACTTTTCAAGCTTGTCTGCTTAGTGGGAGTTTTGAAAAGTTCCACACAGTGCTGCAGCTTTTGCTGTCATGAGCATCTAAACAGTAGCAGTACTATAATAAAACTGCAGTTTAAGGGAAAGATTTACCAGTAGGCATTGCTGATTTAATGATTTGGCATAACACTGACTAACTAACTGTTTCTGTTTTAAAAAACTGGTAAAACCTGCACATTTTAGAGAATATCTGAAGAATGCTGATTATCCTTACCTTCAAATTACTATCAGAATCATCTGTTTGTTGCAAGAGCTCCATACTTTGAGTTCTGCCTTCCTTGGTTAGGTTCTTGCTTTTCTGGCTAGGAAGATATCATCAGTCTGCCAGGTGCAATGCAGTGGGAAATCGCAAGGATCACTTTAACAATTAAAATGTTTTATGCAGTTAAGATATTTAAGTCCTGTGAAGCACCAGGACTAGTGAAAGTGTATTTTGGTAACTTGGGAACATGTAATGAACAACATATTTATTATCATAATCTGATCTAATGATTACAATCAGTTAAGTATATTGTATTTGCTTTAATTTTCCATATCTTTAAAATCTGTGCCCTTGATTGTGACCATTCCTTCCATTTAAGATTCGGGTTATGATTTAGAAAATTGGCACAATCATTCTACAGATCTACTAAAGTCTCCTACACAGCAGGCAAAATTAGGGAAAAGTTGATTAAAAGTGATTTTTTAAGTATTTAAGGTTGTGTTACCTGCTGTGCAACCCTGTTCATCCACTATAAAGTAGTTGTTATCCAGCATTTAAGAGATAAAAGAAAAAGTAAACTCATATTTATGCAATTTGCTGTCATTTGATCAGCTGCACAATAGTTATTCTCTGATTAATGTAACTGTTGAAGCAAGTTAGCTACACATAATTATGAACTTCAAGCATTAAATAATCACCCAGCTTTTCAGTGTAAATCAAATCTTAAAATCATTTATGAATAAAAATATTTCAAAATAAATAGTACAAGCTTAGATCATGCTTTGAGTTTGCTATTGCTTAAGAGTTTTGCCATTGTTTTTAAAAGGTCTTAATAGATGGTGCAAACTCACCATCCATTTCTGGGAGGCTCCTCTTGACCTCGCTGTACTGTCAAGCCTGGGCTCAATGGCAGAACTTTCGCACCCCTTAGACAATTTATATTTTTGCTTTATGTGCTACCTGTCGTAGCTTCAAGCTAGGCCAAGCATAGTTTTAGGTGCAAAAAGAGCTATTAAACAGAAATAACTAAACTACTAAGTACTATATTAAATTTCTTTTTTCATCTCAGGTACATTCCAAAGACAACATTACCTAAAGTTATATATATATGTGTGTATAGTGTTAGTTCCATAGTCTTCTAACAACCTGCCTTCAGTTTTTCACAGAAATGTACCAGTCTTAATGGTGCTGAACAGCTCAGAATCAGTCACTGTGATGATTCAGGATTTGTGAGTCCACCCACCTTTATTACTTGATTCAATTCAATTGGTTTTCTCAGATCAGATTGCTACTGCTGCTTTCCTTCTAAACATATACCAAAGAGCTGCCAGCTCACTTTTAGAAGTAACTTAGCAATTAAAGTACAGTCCAGAAAAAAAAAAAAAAAAAAAAAAAAAGCCCTGAATTAAAGTTCTGCCTTTGCCTGGAGTGATTAAAACCCATAATATTGACCTTGAAGCATACATCATTCTCTCCCCACTCCAAGATCAGACTGCTTTGTTACTCACCTCTTCTTTGAAGTCTGTCCACATTCAAAGGGGAATCAAAGTACTAATACGCCCAGAAAGAGTCTGTAAGAGTGAGAGTCTTTGGCTTAGTAATTAGGACACAGACTGGATATCAGAGACTCAAAAATGACTGGTATGCATTTGTTTCAGACTGCCCTTGGACAAAGCACATACTGAGCTGTGCTCCATGTCATCCTATTAAATGTTCTCCTTCCCTTGGTACTACAGTAATCCCGAGGTGCTCTGTGAATCTTGGATAAGTCACAGCAGAAGGAACAGAGACTACAGATTAAGGCAGCATCGGAGAAATAATGGGAGGAACGGGCATTAAATACATTGCCTTCACAGATTAACTGGTCTGACAGAATGTGATATAGCCTGACTTTTAGCAAAGTCTGCAACACAATTCCAGGTGACATTTTCATAAACCAATTGGGCAAGTACGTTCTGCATGAAAACATTGTCAGACGAACACACACCTTGGTGGAAAACTCTGCTCCTAGGGGATGTGTCACTTATTCACTTCTCACCACAAAGGCATTTCAGGTGAAATCTTGCAGTAGTCTGCTTTGTGCCTGAACCTGTTTGATATTTTCATTAATTGTTCAGGTGATGGAGTAAAGAGTATAATGGATTTTATGGATAAGTCAAACCTGGAATGGCTGTTTTGGAGGAGTGGGATGAGAATTCAAAATGTCCTTAACAAACTGAAGGGGTGATTTGAAAGAAACAAGCTGAGATTTAAGACAAGAAGGTGAAATATGTTTTAAGAGAAGCTGAATTAGAAAATTGAAACAAACTGAAGAAGCAACGATATTGCAAAAGTAGATCTGGATGTTTCAGTCTGATTCAAAAATGTGATATTCTTGCAAAAATGAAAGGGAACATTCTAGCAAGAGTTCGATATTCAAAATATATATGGTCCCAGATTGTTTAAAACATTACATAACTCTTATTTTGAGAAACATGCTTGAAGAAAAATACAGATAACTTGGAAATAATCCAGAAAACAGCAACAAGTATGATAAGAAATTTCAAAATGAGTTGAAATCTTCCTTAAAAGGGAAGACTGAGGAGAGATGTTAACTCTTCCATGTGAAAGAGATGTTATAAAATGGATACCGGAAGAGAACAACATGTTTCTGCAAAAATTATTTAGGCTGAATATTGAGAGAAGTTTTAAAGTATAGAATTGAGTTTGCAAAATATATAGAATGCCCTTCACTGAAAGTGAATATAACCAAACCAGAGAAGAGGCTTACTGTGGCCAGTAGATGTGCACACACCTGCTCCAGAGCAAAGATCCAGATTACACCTACACATATGTTATACTTTTAGATACTCAAGAAATTCCTGCTGGTTAGATGATTTAAATTTGGAATTTAAATAACTTAATGTGGGCTTCTACAGTGAATATCTATAACTTTCTACTGGCAAAAAGATTGTTTTGTTGAGGAGGCAACAATATGCTTATCACTAGAATGAGAGAACAGAGAGAAGGATGAGTGTTTAGCTTTGAAGAAGTGTAGGCAGAAAAAAACTAGGCTTCAGTAGTTTGTTAAGTGTAAGTACACTATTGGTGTATAGTTTGTGGAACTGAATTTCAAGCAGAAGCAGCTCTCGTTAATCGGGGAATAAGCATAAGATAGAGTAATGCTTTTGTCTGGAACTTTTGGACTGCATACTAGCATTATTTTGGCATCAGTTATTTTGGTTAACAGTCTGTCACATTAAATTGCAGTAAGAACACAACCATGGTGAAGATGCTGCAGAACTGCTGTATATTTAAATAAATGTTTTGTGTAGCCAGCAAAGAAAGAGATCCTTTAAAACATTAACCAATATTATTTGAAAATGACCACAAAATGAAAGTATAAATTAGAAAAAGCAGTGGTTTAATAAGCATTTTAGAAAGGTAATACATCAGAACATGGTATTTATTGAGGCCAGGCTGTCTATAATTGGGCCAAGTAAACAAGGTCAGAGCACAGAACTAGACAGCAAGCTGCTGACAGATATTGTTCTGTGAAAGTACTTAATTTTTATACTATCCATATAAGAACATAGTGCATTTGTCAGATTGTGCTGAAGTAAGCCTTCAGCTCCATGCCACAGTTTCGGAGTGATTGGACAGTCAAACCCAGCCAGTGTCAGACGTGCTGAAGAGACCCTATCTAATCTAACAATCAACAAGGCCTGGCATTTCAGGGAAATATCACGTGCTTCTGTTTATGGTCCTTGATGCAGGAAAAAAATACTCCATTTACGTAGTTTAAAACAAATCAAGATCAAAGTGATTTATTAATTTATAAACGACACACAAATAACCAGCAATCAGTGAACTACATATTCAGGATCAGTGTCAGTAATATAACAGATAGACCCAAAATATCAATCACAGAACCACAGAATCACAGAATGTTAGGGACTGGAAGGGACCTCAAAAGATCATCTAGTCCAATCCCCTTGCTGGAGCAGGAACACCCAAATGAGGTTACCCTTACTGAGAAGTTTCTTCTCAAATTTAAGTGGAATCTCTTGTGTTCCAGTTTGAACCCATTACCCCTTGTCCTACCGTTGGTTGTCACCAAGAAGAGCCTGGCTCCATCCTCCTGACACTCACCCTTTATATATTTATAAACATTAATAAGGTCACCCCTCAGGCTCCTCTTCTCCAAGCTAAAGAGACCCAGCTCCCTCAGTCTTTCCTCATAAGAGAGATGTTTCACTCCATCATCTTTGTTGCCCTGCGCTGGACTCTGTCCAGCAGTTCCCTGTCCTTCCTGAACTGAGGGGCCCAGAACTGAACACAATATTCCAGGTGCAGTCTCACCATGGCCAAGTAGAGGGGAAGGAGAACCTCTCTGACCTACTAACCACCCCCCTTCTAATGCACCCCAGGATGCCATTGGCCTTCCTGGTCACAAGGGCACAGTGCTGGCTCATGGTCATCCTGCTGTCCACCAGGACCCCCTGGTCCCTTTCCCCTACACATACAAATATTTCAATATTCTTTTACAACTAACCCCTAACAGTTCTAATACCTGTGCATTTGCATACACTCGCACAGAGTCACTACACACCCCCTGCTCTCCTCATCCCCCTGGAGCAGCTGCGGCCTCTCCAGCTCCAGGGTCACCCCTTGGTGGGTCCCTGCCCAGAGCCCCGAGTGGGCAGCACCTACCTGGGTGTCTCTGACTCATTACAGATCTTCACAGTTTCAAGCCCGTTCTTTTGTTTACAACTCCCTTAGTAACCTTCTGGTAACTGCTTAATCAACTTGATGATTATCATCAACTTCCTCTTTGTCATTATCGATTTGGGGCAAATGACATCTAGAACATTTTGGGTCCCCCACTCCAACACTCCTGTACATGTTAATATATCAGGCTAATACATTAGCAGCTGTTGCTATCTAGACCATTTTGCCAAGAGTGGTCTGTGGGAGCACCCCATAAACCTGGTCTGCACTTAGCAAGCATCACCAAGGATTGGCTTGGTAGGAATACACCATATGCACTGCCAGGACTAGTTCCTTAGCCAGGCAGTAAGTTTTAAAGAGCAATAAGCCTTTCTGAGTCACAGATGCTAGGGCTGGATAAAATCTAATAAATTTTCTGGGCCATTCCTCTGCTAGTACTGAAACATTCCCCAGGGTACACTGTGCTGTATTTTCTAAGACTTTGTCCGGTATAGCTTTACATGTATCATGCAGTGTTCCTTCTTGCCTGTGTTTTGTTTATTTTTTATATTCTGGTTTGTATTCAGGTACAAATATGAAATGAAGACAAAAGCTGTTTTCTGAAAATTCCTGGTAAAGCCTACTACTCTCAGGTGTCCCTTTGACACGAATACAAAACACAATCCAATAGTAAAACAAATGCTATGAATAATGTTTCATCTAATATGCAACCCTGGCACAAGATGAAGGAAAATACCTGCTGGCAATAGACTGTTAGTACAGGGACAGCATCTGAATGAACCTGAAGAGAACACCTGTAACAGTTATATATTTCCCCAGTATGATATCTGTAAAAACAATTCTAGAACTAACATTTAGAATTATCCACCTGAAAGAAGCTGATGGACAAACACAGAAATAAAATAAAGTAGCAGTTGACAAGTAGAAATAAAAAAACACATTGGTGAAATTATGCTTAAGATTGCATGTGCAGCTGTACTTACTGCATGTGAAACACAAATAGCTGCCCAGACAGACCCACTCTGTGCATTCTGAACCTCCTCCAGGCACTGCTTCACCTTTGGACAAGCAGACTCTGACTTTTTGTTCCTCATTGGCACCTGCTTCACAATGAAATATTCCAATCTTGAGTTAGGATAGATTCAAATCAGAAAAGCCTGGTCCAGCTGAAGCTTTGGATTCCAAAGTCAGCAGGGTAAGTTAGAAAAAGTTGAAAGACTTGAGTACAAACAATTTTGGCATATATGCTGATCTATGATGAGATTTGGTGCCAGCTGAGCTTTAGGATACATTACAGAGGACAAACCATTACAAATGGAAAGTCCTGCAAATCACATACTCTTTTTTTTTTTTTCCCCTTTAAAGTAGATTATTATCCTATTGTTGTTATATTATTATTATTATTATTATTATTATTATTATTATTATTATTATTATCATTATCGTTATCGTTATTGTTATTATTATTATTTTCTTAGGAGTGATTTCAGTTTCCTTCTCTACTTAAAAATCAGCAGGGAGTCCCTGCAACTTCTGAGCTGATTCAGACATAAATGCTGTTTTTCTGTGAGGAAAGGAGTATTTGCCTCAGGATTATGTTACTAAAAAGTGAAATAAAATGAAAAGCCAGTGTAATTTTTTTTTTTTTAGTTTCCCCTTCTTTCTCTAAGAAAAAAGCCTTAAAGAAAGCAAGCAGTTTGATTTTTAAAACTGCTGCTTTCCTAACCTCTTAGACATAATCCATTTCTTTCAAAAAACCACCAGTCCCAAAAGCTAAATGAAGCATACTCAGTTCCCCCCTCTCCCTCCCCAAAGCCTCTCACCAAAGCCCAGAGGAAGACACAAAGGGTGAATGCAGAACTGCAGTAAATATTTTCTTGGTCTTTATCATCTGACAAAAAAAAAGTATAGTGGAACTAAAAGTGGAACTGTCCCCTTGGACGCATACCAGGATCTCTTTAATATTTTGTACTTTTTCAGTATGTGGAATTTCAGACAACATGAGTAGAGTGAATCAAATCTCTACACCAGGGATTCAAAGCGAAAACTGAAGAGGACAATTTTCCACCTTATGTGAAGTCCCTAGCTGCTTAGAAATTCAGAAGATTCTGCTTTTCAACACTAAACTTCCTACACTGATTTGTATCGTATTTGGGGGAATAAAATCTGCATAAAGTTAAGTCAAATCTGAACTGCAAATAACATTAAATATTCTGTCATAGGAATGATACTGAAAATAAGTTTAGATTTCCAAAGTTGGAAATCAAAATTACAGCCTAAATAATGATAATGCTGTAGTGTGAACATAATCAGTCAACATTAATAATACAATCCTTACTTATTATTTATGTAAAGATTTTATGTTTGATATCAGTATGCTTTCTTCTATCTTTCTCTGTTCAGAAAAGCAATGCAGTTCTGCAGTCTGAGGGCACTGGTGCGGCTGTGCAGGGTCAGACCACGAGTTTGTCTCGCCTGAAAGCAGCCTGTAGCAGTAGTAACCAGAAAAATCTTATAGAAAGATTAAGGGAAAATTGAAAATATTATAAAGCAATTTTTCTTTTATATCCTATCAGTTTCTGACAATCACAAGGATTAAGAACTTCTGAGCTGCAGGTTAGGCACAAGACTCATTTTTAATAGCTGCTGATGGACTTTTCCCCATATACCAAGGTAATCCCTTTTTCAATACAGGAAAACATTTTGTGACATTCTTTTGTCTGAGCTGAGCCCGTTGTCAAATAATTTCACTGGGTATGGCCAAGTTTCTGTGGCATGGGAAATAGCAAATAACCATACCCCATTCTTCTTTCTTACCCACACATGAGGCAATGATGTCTTGTCTCAGCTATCCCTTTTCTAATAAGGATACTTAATCTATTCAGTCTTTCCTGTATGGAAATATTTTTTGAATCTCTGTTCTTCATAATTTTCTAGTTTTTTATCACTCTTCTAAGATATGAAGGTTAAAACCATGGGCAGTTTTCAAGAGTTAGAATTAATCTTCCCTGGAGAAGATGGTGTACTTTTTTACAAGTCTGGTGTTTAGTCACAGCTCGTCATCTGGGCTCTTTAATCCATGGGGACACATTGTCATCTCTAAAATTGCATCACTTGGATATTTTTGGATGAGATAACTTACTGTATTTATTTTGAATTTTTTTTTTGGCAAAAGTTGAGTAAACTAAATTACGCCTTAGATATGTGTGTAACTGACATGATGAATAATTTCTGATTTGTGTTCAGTGGTTTTCTTAATATTATCTACAATTTCCAACAGAATGAGTAAAAAAGGTGTGTTAATTTATATAATTTTTTCCTGTTGATTTTGTTTGGTTCACTTGGAAAAAAAAAAAAAACGTGTCAGAGTAAGTGTCCATGTCTGTAACTGCAAAGCGAAAGCAAGATTTCCCTGCTGGATCCACACACACACACAAAAATAAAAATTACCAAATCTATTCTATAATATTTTTGTGACAATAATCCTGACAATATTACTATGTACATTTTTTGGTATATTAATTAGAATATTTTATTTTTCTTCTCAATATCATATCAGTAATTATTTGCTTTTGCTGAGTATTCAGCATTTCTAAAATAATCCAGCTGATAATGCATACCATAGTTATGGAACTCGAAAAAATAGGAGCAATGATCAAGGAAATAAGCTGTATTCTCTCATATTGTCACATCAAAATTCATATAAGATCCTTATCAGGAAAACATTATTTCTTTCCTATTAAGGATATTTTTAAGTAATTTCCATGGGCGGCTGGCCAGCAGGTGTTCAGCCTAAAATTAGTTGTTTACAGAGTAAATGAGCAGTGTCTTAGTTCTGAGGGATAGTCTCTGGAAACCTAAGAAGACTTAATAGTCTATACCTTTCAAACTTAAGGCCCTGTGTTTATATGGACACATTTCTCTTTTCCCTGCATTAATTTAAGGAAAAACAACTGAAGAGTAATGCTTTTCAATTATACTCTAAGTGGTCTTTGGATAATGCTGGACTCCATAACTTCATTTCATTCCTCTGAACTGAAGTCAGTGTGGGTTTGCCATTGATTTTTATGGGGAAAGAATGCTTAGGAGAAGTATTATTGCTTCACATATATAATTAATTTTTTAGGAGTAGAATCTTAGACAAAAACAGTATGTGGAATTTATGAAAAATTTTGGATTAATTTTGAATTACAGTCAAATTTCTAATGGATTGACTTCCAGGTCTTAGTTCTCAGAAATTGTCTTTATAAATCAATGTGATTTTATGGGCAGAAAGTATTTGGGATGAAGGAGGCTAGACCAGGAGTACACAACAGACATAGTTTTGTTGTCAATATTATTGTTTCAAAGGGAAAGTGCAAGAATGACATTAAATGTTTATGAAACAAATGAGAGACACAAATGAAACACAAATGAGCTATTAGGTATTAACGGAAATACATGGTTTTTTTGCATTTTTAAAAAAATTTCATCTTCCTGTATATAGATGCTTTAAGATGACATTTATTTTGGTGTCATTCTGACCACAGTGGGTTAAAAGCTGATTTTGATTTTCATAACATTATTTCTAAAAAAAAAATTTTCTGATGAGGTTTCCATGTTGCAGTTGTAAAATAATAAAGGAAAAAAACACTAAAGAAACACAAAGGGAGTATTATACCTCTTATGAAATGAGAAGAGAGTCATTAGTTTGAGAATTTACAATGTCTCACATGCAATTTTCCTCTTCTATAAGAGACTGCATGTCAGCACATTCCTTTCTCAAAGAACTTTGGGATATTTGATGAATGAAGGAACTAGGAAATTATGAAAACAGTATGCTATATCTTTAAAGGCAGATGAAAACCAGTTCTGATCTTTGGGTATGAACTAGAGAAGAAGAGCTTATTCATTTCTAATCTGCAAGATATTTTATGAAGTAAAAAAAATGAAACATCCCCAAAGAAGACTGTCTCAGGATCAAAAGCCAGGGAGATGTCAAACAGAAACTTTCCAAAAAGATGAGATGTTATCTTTTAAGACAAAATTAGAATGAATACAGTTTTACAGGACTATGAAAGTTCTGTACAGGCTAAGCTCTATTATGAAATGCTCGTTATTTATTCAATAGGATACAAAATAACAATTCCTTCTTTCAGTCCAGAGATCCCCAGTTTCACACTTCGAATTTTTTCACATTTTCATACAAATGCTCTATCAGACATCTGCCTGCAAGCCTATATCAGCTTCCTGTGCCCTCCTTGATCACATTTTGCAGTCACTGATGCAGACTGTTTAATTTTGGAAGTGAAGGGTAACATGCACGATATTTTAAGTTGTGCGCACTAACTGGGAAAAACCCCACAACTCATTGTCAACATGATATTTTCCAATGTTTCTGGAAATATTTTCAATGGTCAATTAGAGTGGATCTTCTTGGCAGAACTACAGACTGCTTGAAACACATCACTAGCCGTGAGCAATTGCTTATATATTGCAAGGAATACAAATCACTTAGCCTATTTTCTGTGATTTTCGCACTTATCTGACTAGAGATATGCTTGTACCACTCTCGAGCTAATAATGACAGCATTGTTTGTCCTAAGCATTTGTTAATACTGAGTTCCCTACAATTCTACATAAAGATTCAGTTATTGAAAAATGGTGTCTTTGCATTGCTGAATTGGAAAAAAACATTTAAAGTAAATTTTTGTTCTTGATATTAGCAATAAAGTCAGCTGACTTTAGAAAATAAATACAGCAGGCAGAGATCATTTATAGAGCTACAGAATGGTCTACAGAAATAAACTACAACATAGCGACTTCACAAGATGCAGATGAGTATTGAGTGTTATATTTACCTACTGTTAGTAATGTGCTGGAAAATAGGAAGTTTTGGTTTTAAGTGTTAAACACATAGTTAAGGTTTTTGTTTGTTTTTTTCTTTTTTTTTTTGATTTTGTTAGTTGGTTTGTTTGGTTTTCTCTGTTTCATACTACACTATTTAATGGTTAATATGAAATAACTCAGCTATCCATTGACCAGCTTTGAGATCCTTTCACAAGACATAGTCTGGAGTTATAAAAATGGCTTTAGTATTTGGGATAAAGCACATAAAGCTAACAACTCATGAAGCTATTGACAAAAAAAACCCTACTCTTGCTTCTTCTATACATATCAATATATATTTGTATGCATATATCTCCTAGCTCTGGGTTATTATACAGAATATAATACCTCTTACCTGGATAACACAGAAGATAGGTACATATAATATCTGAGGTCTGAATTCAAGAAAAAAGAAGTGCCTCTTTAAACACTCAAGAGACTATTGCTACAGTAAGTGCAGAATAAATTGACAATATTTTTCAGACATCCTTGTATCTTGTATAATTATTGTGAAAAAACAGAATTTCTGTAGTACTCTACTGGGACAAAAGAAAACAAACAAAACAGTGCTGTAGGAAATATGAAAGAATCACTGTAGTCTATTACATTTAGGATGTCCTCAAATATGTACACGGTCTTAAAAAACAGCGAACACTGTTCAGTACTGAACTACTTCCACATATTTACAATATGCAAACTGATGCCATAGAGATCTGCTGCATAAATATCTAGGTCAGTTAGACCTCAAGACTTCCTCTAACATCAACAGAGAGGAAGAAACACCTTAAGACTGCAGCTTTCTTAAGGATTAGGTATAAAGAAGACCTTTTGTAAGTCTATTTGATGGAATTGTTCTTCTTTGGGAACAATTAGTCCACTTATGTAAGAGTGTATCTGTGTGTGAGAAAGACTACATTAAAAGAGCTTGCTTGAATAAAAGTTTTTCATTCTAGAAGACTGTATTTCCTGTTTAAACAACTAATTGGAAGTGTTTTGTCCAGCTGGTTATCCAACTTCTAGTAAAATATATTTACACACAGAAACTTTATTGAATGACACTGAATTCACTGTGCATTCTCAAACTGAGTTTATCTGTTTACTTCAGTCACACCTAATCAAGATAATATTGAATTATCAGTAGACCATCTCACCTACTTGACTGTTGAAATGCACCAATTATTAGTCATTTAGGAACTAAGACTAATGTTTATTTTCTACTTTTGAATATTGAAACAAATGAAGAATGTAGATTTACAATCTAGCACTAGGAAGGTCAGCAAATATTAAGAAGATTTCAATGTTAATAGAATTATTAAAATATAATGTGTTAATTTTGGAAGCGGCAGAAAGAATGGCAATGGGGAAAAAGTTGAAAGAAATGAGGTGATATTAGTTTAAAATATCCCTTTTGCAGTTGTATCAAGTGTTGTAAGATTCTCACATACAGAAATGACATTGGGTTTTGCTTAGACTGAAATGCTAAAGTGCTTAAAGTGAACATAAATCAACCACTTGTAGATGGAGAGCAACTTTTGATCAGCATAGAGAAAGCTCATTAATTTTCACACCACAGATTTGCCAACCTGTGTCACTTTGCTTTCTTGCAGAGATTTAATAGCAGATCAAGGCAGTAGGGAGCCTCATATTGCTAATGCTTCATTATTTAAATCACATTTGTGAACGTAACGAAAAGTATTGTATTAAACACTTTAAAGTAGTTGTCAGACTAAGACAACTACATTTTTCTTGTGCTGTTTCCCTGTTTCTTTTTTCCTTCATGTCTGTATTTGGTTTTAAACTGACTCTACCATTGTATTAATTCCAGGCTCAAGTTTTTTCTCCTCCTCTTTAGATTAAGTACAGCCTTCCATTCATAGTTGCTCTCTTTCTCTTGTATCCCATAATACCCATATGGAATTACACCAGTGTGAAATTGGAGCTGAACAACAGTCATTGAGACTCTGTATTTCCTTTACAAGGATGCTGTGCATGGTAATTTTATGCTGGAATTTGACAGATGTGGTGATCTGGAAAATAATTGTCTGTCACCAGAAAAACCCACATTCTTAATAGTGCATCGTACGGCACAGCTAACTAGGTCTTTCATCCATAACTCTTTTACTTGCACTGCAGTGTTTTATCATCTTTCTTGTTTAAAGCTTTCCTATGTTTTAAGCCTGTTTTCATGTACCTCTCTTAGATAAATCAGAATTAATTCTTACTGGTTATCAATGAAAATATTAAGAGAAAGCTATATAGTTTTGGTACTTAGTTGTCTACTTGAATTTTAAATGTCAGTGCTAATCCTGGTGATATTCAAGGGGAGTTGTTTCATATATTTTTGCTGACAGAAGCAATTTATAATGATTAATATATGTAATTAAAGGATAAGCCAGATCTGGGTATGCTTTTATTGTGGTAAGCCAAAATAGATATATTATAAGGGAAGAGGAGAGTTTTTGTTACCTAGGAAGATTTTAAGGGTTGGATTTAATTTCATGTGCATTTTAATAAAAGGAAATTGTGTTTACTCTTTTCCACGTGTGGAAGCCACATTAACTTTAAAGAGAAAGCACTGGTGATAAATTGCTACCAGGAAATCTTGACAATTCAGACCACTAAATCAGCCAGGTAGCAGTAATAACAATGCTGTTTTCCATATAATCTTGTACAACCCAAAGTGATAAGAACACTGCAAAGTTTAAAATACCCCAGTTTTATAATTTACATATGAAATTTTAAAAATAAGCCAATCATATACAAAGTGAATGAAAATCCAGAGTAGTTCCAGATCTTTCTTATTAGGAGAGGCTGAGAGAGCTGGGTCTGTTCATCCTGGAGAAGAGAAGGCTGAGAGGGGATCTCATCAAGGCTTATAAATATCTCAGTGGTGGGTGTCAAGAGGATGGGACCAGGCTCCTTTCAGTGATGTCCAACGATATGATGAGGGGCAGCAGATACAGACTGAGGCATAGGAGGTTCCAACTGAATATGAGGAGAAATTTCTCTACTTTGAGAGTGCCAGGGCCCTGGAACAGGCTGCCCACAGAGGTTGTAGAGTCTCCTTCTCTGGAGACATTCAAACCCGCTTGGACACATTCTTGTGCGATCTGCTCTGGTGACCTGCTTTAGCGAGTGGGTTGGACTGGATGGTCTCCCAGAGGTGCCTTCCAACCCCAGCCCTTCTGTGATTATGTGATAGCTTCACAGAAAAAGAATTTTGGCCTGTTCTGGCTGTTTGTAAAAATTCTTCTTCAGTCACAAACCTATCCCAAGTAGAGTGAAATATCTTCATTTAGACAGAGAGAAAAGCAAGAGACAGAGAAATTAACTGGGGATGTTGTTGCAAAGATCCAATTTTTTCATTTGAGGGAAGTATATATATCTTTATAAAATAAATATTAATACATATATTTTTAATGGTTTTAGTTACAGGTGGGTACAAAAAGTCTACACTGGATTTGAAGGCAAGGACACATCATCGAATTTGTTTTTAGAGTGAAACGTGAAGAACCTGATGCTGAATCTGTCAGTGCATCATGGATCACTGGTGCACTAGATAATGCATTATTTTTATCTACTTCTCCTCAAATAAAAATGACAACAAATAAGGAAAATAACTTAGCAGAATATGGAGGACAAAAGCCAAACCAGAAACATTTTACTATCTTTCCTAAGGTCTACTCTTTTGTAAAATATTCAGATTTGAAAGACATTGACTCACAAAAGCATGTTCTTATTTTTGTTGCAGTTGATGATTTTATTTTTTTTTCTTTTTTTCTAGAGTTCCTTTAGAACAATGCAAGGTATGACAGTCTGTTTTAATTATGTGTTAAATTATTAGATCATGATGTATGAAGAATGCTATTTCTCAGTCACAAAGCAGCTCAGTGATTTTTAATACATATAAACCAGACTGCTGAACAGGACCAATGAGCTAGATTGCTACCATGCACAACTGCATAACACATCTTTTTTCCACTGGATAGTTCTTCTATGAAACAGTAATAATAAAGCTATTCCAGAGACTAGAGGTATCACATATAGCATTTTTCATGCTCCTATGGGATTTTGACCATTGCTGTTGCTGTGGTGTTCTCTGTTTCACCTGTGTAAGTAATCACCTTGTGATAGCTATACTTCCCCTCTTGTACCCTTTGTTCAATTTTGCAAGTGAGTAACTCAGTATATCAAGTCCATTTGAGGTAATCTCTGAGCTGTCTAATTGTACAATATCCCATTGTTGGTGCTCACTGCCTAATTTAGTAGTTCTTCTCTGTGGATTTGAAATACCCAATGTAGAAATTACATACATTATTTCTAAATATATCTTCTGTTTAACTACAATTGTGAGCCAATATGATTATTAGCACTCTCATGAGTGAAAACTAAATGGTCCCCTAATCCTGGTAAATTAACAAACAGTATTTGTTTCGCCATTTATTACAGTGTGATTTTAGCCTAACAGCTATGTTCTGTAGGTGGTACTTACAAATTTTAGAGTAGTTTGAGGATTTCAAATAGTTCCCCTTTGACCTGGTGAGTGGTAGTCTCACTTCAGGAGAGGATTTGAGGTCTTTCTGCTTTGCTTTACAGACAGCTCCCTTTTACTGAATTATTACGACACATTTACATTTATATTTACATTAAATGTGGTAAACTGAGATACTTAGAGATCAACATAAGGAAAATATAAATTAATGTCAAAATTAGATGTGAGAAACTTATGCCTCTCAGACTTCTGCCTGATCCACAACAGCAAGTCTCCTTTTGGAGTGCTACATTTCTGAAGAGGATTCAGCAGCAGATGTGAGGAGAGGAGGAAGGAGGCATGGAAGTGTGTGAGATATTCAAGAACAGAATATTAGGCTGGCAAACATTTCAAGCAGCAATGAAGCAGTGTTCTGTGTTATTGCTGGTGACTGTGCGGACTGCCTTCATGATCTGGGCAATCTGCTTTACTAGCAGTTGCTGCCAATGGACATCAAAGAGTTTGGGGTAACTGGCATTTTCAGAAGAGATAGGTAATGTGTATAGGCTGAGCAGTGAGTTGAGGAAATAATGGGGCAGTGTCTAAATATATGAATGTCCTGTTACATTTACACTGAATGTTTAAATAAGATCTATCCTTGCAAATATTAACAGGAGTAAGATTAAAACAAAGGTTTTCTCGGATAGTCCTGTCACGGAGGTACCCCGAGGTTAGTTTAAGGGACAACAGGGTCCAAAACAACTTTTATTAAACCGGTGAGAAACAGGGTTTTAGCACTCCAAAGTGACTTAAATAAAGGTTCGGATATCAGTTGAGGAAAATTATTAAGGGGCAGCAACTAATACAACAGGCCGTCCACAGTGTGCATGCACGTGGCTTCACTCAAAACAATGCCGGAGCCGGCCCTGAGTCTGAGACGAATACACACTTGCCTGAACACGGTGCGGGATTATTTTTAAAGAGATACACGTACTCATAGTGAATACGGAAAGTGTACACTCGCGATTGTGTGAGGGTAAATTTATAATACACTCGCAATCCTGCGAGGGTTAATTTACTTACACATGCAAATGTGCACGGAATACTACACGTGCTTATGTGGAAGCACGGGAGGAAAATACACTCGCGATTGTGCGAGGAAATAATTTATACACGTGCTCGTATTGAGCACGGAAAGTTACACGTGCAAATGTGCACAGAAAGTACACGTGCTTTTATTAAGCACAGAAAGTACGCGTGAAAATGTGCATGGAAAGTTACACGTGCAAATGTGCACGAAAGGATAATACATCCGCGATTCTGTGAGGATTAATTTATACACGTGCTTATACTGAACACAGAAAGTTACACGTGCATATGTGTACGGAAAGTATAAATATACTTGTAATCCTGCGAGAAGTTTTACTCACCCCCGTGGCGGCAAGGCAAGCGGAGTCTCCATCCCGGGGAGGGGGTCTCTCGGCGGCAGCATCTTGCTCGTGCTCCAAGAGACCCGCGACAATGGGCAAAGTCTCGATGAGAATTCCGTTTTTATACTGGCTGATCAGATCTGACTGTAGGCATTCTAGAAGCTTCTCTGCACCCCCACACTGGCTGTGGGTGCCCCTGAAGCCTCCAAACATCCCCCACACTGACCGCAGGTGCCCAGCGGCTCAGTGGCGCCTCAGCACTACCCCTCCCAATGGCCCTGGCCAGGGTGCTCTGGGGCCAAACAAAAGAATCCGTTAGCCTCAAGTAGCAGAGAGGGCGATGTGCCTACTCCTTCCACACTGAAGGAGGGAGGGGGAGAGAGGGGGGTCTGCATTCTGCCACAAGTCCATACGCATTAATATTTAGCTCATACTCATTTGACTTAACAGCATTAAAAAAGAAGGTATTTGATAGTGAGAAGATGTTGCTACTCACAGTGACTGGACAGAAAGGATCTGCTGACAAAGTCTGCTGTTTGTTCATCTGTTCCACAACTAAGAACATTTCTGAAACTTTGAAAAGGAAAAGGCCCACAAGACTTCAAAAATAATGCTTTCAGGAACAGAAAATCTTTGTGAATACAATGGTGGATATTTGGATCATCATAATGATGACCATGACTATAGCAATGAAATTGGTTATTATAACACATTCCTAGTTCCAAGGATTTGGTGCTTTTACAAGTATGCTGAAAGCTTATGACAACCTTGCCTAACATGAGAAGGATTTCAAAGCTGTATTTAACCTTTCA
Source organism: Nesoenas mayeri (assembly GCF_963082525.1). NCBI lineage: Eukaryota > Metazoa > Chordata > Aves > Columbiformes > Columbidae > Nesoenas > Nesoenas mayeri. Next base: position 17,888,679 of record NC_137541.1, read on the forward strand.
AGACTGTGTTTGAGCAATTTACTAGAATGTTTGACTTTCAAAGAGAGTCCTCATTAAAAGCACTAGTGGGGGAATGTATGCTAGCATTGATTTATCATCTCAAATCCAAAGCTTAAGTGAAACTCAGAGAAAAAAAAGATATTTCAAACTGCAATCAAAACGTGAGTAAGCTACATTTTTATACTTTTAAAGTGTAAAATTACTGCTTTATCACATCTGATCACTTGTCAGTTTAAGACAACTTCAACATAACTCACTTCAGAGCTGATATCCACATATTCAATTCTCTAGCAGATAATCCAGTAGCATGATTTGGAGATAGCCTTAAAACTAAATTATTGCTGAAACAGACATGGAAAGCAAAATAAATCCTCTCAAAGTAGGAAGATAAATAGGCAAGTTCACAATTATTAAGTGTATTAATCCACTTTTTAGCCAAAGTATCATTTATAATAATTAACTTGTGAAAGAAAATAATTTAAAAGAAAAATCAACATATTTCAGGGTTGGTTATAAAGTGATAGAGCACATTTCTGCTTTTTTCAGCATTAGAAGTTTACTTTGGATAAAGATATCCAAAGTAAACTCACAGTCTTAATTTCCTCTTTCATAGTGGCTGACATATTTTTCTTCCCTTTATTCTAGAGTGCAATTAGAGATTAATAGGTTTTAATATTCCTCCATTTGTTATAAAACTTCTTTCTTAACACCTATCATTTAGTTTTTGTTCATACATAGCTCTATCTCTCCTTTAGCCTAAATTTTGTTATGTTCCACCTTTACCACTGGATCATCCTGCTCATCCCTCTCCGATCTATAAAAGGCCTTACACCAAAAGGCACCTCAGCCTGTCCTTGTGACCACATCCCTCACTCTCCGCACCCCTGCAGGGCTTCACCATCTGCAGCTCCATGGAGTGCAGCATTCAAAGTGCTGCTGCACTCTGCCACTCCCTGTTGCCATGAGACTACCTGCCTTCACTTCAGCACCATTATTGTCCCCCAGCTGTTTGTTTTGTTTTGGCTTTTGCCTTTTCTTTTAGTTTCTCACAATTCCTTTGAAAAACTTCCTTCTTCTCCCCATTGTCTCTAATTAGACCAGGGCTTTTTTTAGACAAGGACTGTTTCTAATAACATGCATGCACGGTGCCCAATTCAATAAGATTCTTATTGCAGCCAGAACCTCCCAATTTTATGCATTTACGAGCCTGAATAACCCACCTAGTAAAAGCATACGAGGCTACAAAGGAAAGCCACATAAAATAATGGAATGCTCATCACCTGTGCTATTTCCTCTGGGTCTCCAGTGTGAACAAACAGATAGTCCCTCACGGCTGAGCTACTGCTAGTGGTCTTGGGCACAGTGCCAGAGCAAGCTCAGCTTTGGATCTACATTAAAATTGCAATTGCTTATCGGCTCAGCTGACACGCCTATACACAAAGCTGCTATAAAACAAGTAATAAATAACATTTCCAATAATTAATTATTCCTGGAACTGTATTCTCTGGATAAGGACAATTCCTGGAATGGTGCTGTCTTGTAAGTTGGTCTGCTTTGTATTTGCTGGCTGATGCAGAAAGCAGGAATCTATAGACACGCCACTTCTACAAGTTTTGAATTTGATGTATGATGACATCCCTTGTCTATAAATGTAGTGAAGGCAAGGAAAGGGACCTGAATGTTCCTGTTGCAGACATGAAAACAAATACAAGAAAGAAGGAGGACTTTTTGGTGGTTTTTTTTGTCCGTACTTTGCAGCTGAGCTTCTGTGAATTAGAACTTAATCTTTTGCTTTTCCTACTGGGTGTGTGGCAGCACCTCTGCAGGTGCCTTAGAAAAGAAAGATGGAAACAATACATGTCTGAATACTTATCTCAAGGAAAAAGTCTCAAGGTGTTGGTGAAGAAATTAATATGAATACGAATTCGTAGGTACCTCAGACTATTTCTGGTCAGAAATGGGATTCACAAGCCCTTGCAACCAGTTCCTCTGCACCCACTTCTGTGTAGGAGACCTCCTTAATTCTTTTGGTTTTATGCATCATAAAATCTGCTCAGTAAAACAGAGCTAAAAGTGGAATTTGGTATCTAATAAAAGTCACTTGACTATTAGCAGTGTCTTGACACTCTCTAGAGATTGATTAATCTATTGGAAATAACTTACTGAAGCCCTGTTATTGAGGTATTAATCATATCAAACTTCCAGCCATGTCTGTCAACTGCTCAAAATAAGTGTAACATTATTCTTTTTCACATACAATGTCTCTAGTTTTCCAATTGTCAGGTAAGAAAGAAAAAAAATGATGCTGCAGTCATTTGGAATGCAAATCTAATACCACATCCATTCCCAATCTACTACATTTAACACATTGTGAACCTGATTCTCTGTGGGTGTAAATTAGTGCAGCTTTGTTTATAGCAATATCAGGCTGCTGATCGACATCAACTGAGAAGTCCTACAAGGTATGCACAAGTAACAACCACAAATCTGGAGAAAAGTAGGACTCTTGCATGTCTTTGCCTTCATTTGTGAGCTGCAAGTTAGGGGTCTTTGACACTCTAACACTGATTCTTTTTCAAATGAAATTTAAATTTTGCACTTATCTCATGAAAGAAAAAAAAAAGACAGAAAGAGGAAGACAATGAAATACTTTGTAAATACAATTGCAAATGGAAAGAAAATATATAAACATAAGTAAATTTTCTAAGTAAGAGAAGTCAATCATTTCTGGAAGCCATTCATACAGTGAGAGATTGTCTAAAATTATTTGTTTGTTTTCTATCTAAAAAGAAATCTGATTAGAAACACTGAATTTTTATTTTAGTATCTTCTTTTCTAGTGCAGAAGATTGTCTCTTCCAAGGTGTTTCAGAAAACACTTCAGAACAGAAAACATTCAGTTCTCAGGTCTGCAGATGGTAGAGAAACCCTGAAGTCATAACATTTGGATTTATGTTATGAGTGCTCCTAAAGTTTATGAATTCACTAACAGACATATAGTATTTTTTAACTGCCAAAAGATTTTCCTCTTTTGACTCCTTCATAACTGGTGTTATCTATCCCACAAAACTTTACTGTCATTTGCAGAAACTCTATGATGGAAGACTGCAACCCTTTCCACAAATAACTAAATTTCTTGACCTCCCACCTCTTTGCTTTTTTTTTTTTTTTTCCCATGAATCAGACTCATCTTTAGTTCTCATGATTGCTAGTGTAGTCCACCCCATTCAGTATATCACTGGATAACACACCAGTCATATGGTAAGATAAAAAACTTTTTTCATCTTCCAGGAAAAATTATTTCTTCTTGTACTACATCAATTCACAACTTATTTCTGCAGACTTTACCTCAACCCAAATCATTGCATGCCAAAATTGTTTTATTACATGAAATAGCTCTATTTCTACTCCATTATCACTCAACTTCCTCAGTTCCCATGCAAAAGATAGAATTCTTAGTTAAAGGTTGTTGCTAGGATAAGCAGCCATTTTCAGGCTTGAAATCACCCTGGTGCCTTGAATTGTATTGACAATGTATTGACAAAGCTGACCCCAGCTCTTTGAGCCAAATGCAATCTCATCAGCCTGCTACCTAGATTTGAATCACATTTTGATGGGTCTTTCTAGCAGGCAGACAGATACAGCTCATACCTGGACCATCAACATCCAGGTATGTGGCACCATCACATGTATCCAGTATCCTCAATTACACAGCCAAAGGAGATTCACTTGTTATGTTTCCCCTGGCTATTCGGGGCCACGAATTACAGTTGTATAACGATACTCCCCTGAAAGGATCTGTAGTTGTGAGGACACACAGATTTATCACTACATCCTACACCTGGTGAGCAACTCTGCACGTGGTGCATATATAGTGCACATGGTGTATTACTGTAAACCCACCTGGTCTGTCCTTTCTGCATCCAGGAAGGTGAAAGAGAATTTATGTGAATATATATATAAACTTGTAGCAAGATGCATCATACACATAAGTTGCAACTCTGTGGATTGGAATTCCATAGCTACAAACACCATTAGCCACTGCAGTTTCCTCATCCATATCCTCTCCTTCCTACTCCCACAGTAGATCACTCCTTTCTTTCCTCTCTCTCTTTTCATTCAACCAGTGGTTCCCCCACTTTTATTCCATCTCCTGCCTCCCCTCTGTTTTGTGCTAAGTATGTCCCACAGTGTGGGAGCTCTCTCGTTTTCTGAGATCAAGTTTATCCTGGAGAATTATTATTTTTTTTAATCCTAAAAGTAGCATTTATCTTTCGTGATACAGTTCTTTTCCCTTTTATTCCTCTCCTTCTCCTCCTCTTTATTAAGCACTTACCATCTCTCTCTCTCTGGGAAGTATTTTTTGTTGCCTATACAGTCTTTCTTGTCTGACTACAGCACCCTTCCATTCTTTCTCTTTAGGGAGCTGACCATGCCTCTATACCAAAAACCTTCAACAAGGTGAATGTGCTCATTTTTTCAGAAACAGTGCAAAAATAATTAATAATGAAATCCAGATGCTGCTGGTGGATCATATACTATCTTGAAAGTAGAAATAGCAAGATATGGCTAATACAGGCTGGCCAAGTCTGAGGGAGTATGGGCAAAACCTGTTGCGTCAGTCAACTGCTTATTGCATCCAGAGAGTCTATAGAGTTGGGACTTGAAGATGAGCCAACCTCTGCTGCTGTCCCTGGACAGCATGTCTGTCTGAGGATCCAGTCGCTTTGTTCTTCAGTATGAGCCAACAAGCAGTTGTTCTGGACAACTGGGAGATTTGGGCTTGAACATGAACTTGAAAGTGAGCTAACACTGTGATTCTGTAACATGAAAGGAGAAGGCATCTGGTGAGGGAAACTTCTTAGGGGACGTAAGTGTTGCAGTTGTTCTCCTCAGTTAGTCTTCATGGTAGTGGCAGTATAACAATTCCAACTGTGAAAATAGAGAGACTTTACAACTCTTGTTTTTACTCCCAAATACTAGAAAATACATCAAAAGTCAATGACTGAGCTTGATATTACTTTTTAATCACAAAATTGTGTATCATCTTCCAAATGTTGTGACATGTCAACCTTCATTTGCATATAAAAGTCAAATCATCTGTTAAGCTATACATAAGTCTGAAATCCAGAAATACATTGAAAATGAAAAATATTGGACATAAAAACAAAAGGATGAAAAAGAGAGAATCACATTAATATTTTGATTGCCCATTTTAATGTTTCTTGCATTTCTATTACAAATGTAAAATTTTGCCTTAGAACACAATTTAAAATGCTATTATTGAGTAACTGCACAGTAATCTTTGTCATCAATGAGTAAAAAAATCTTATATAAGACAAGGGCACCTAGACTCATAAGGAGGATAAATTATTCTATATATGTGCACATACGCAGACACGTTGCAAGAAGAGCCAGAGGCCACGAATGCATTGCAAAGAGCAAGTTTTATTTTAGTTACCTCTCTACTGGAGGATTTCCGAAGTTGCACCTGAGCTCCCATGCAGAGGTGACACAAGTGGGGACGCAGGCACTGGTCAGTTCAGCCCAGCTGGAAGATCCCTGGGCCTGCTGAGCTCACCTGTATTTCAAGGCTTCAGGCAGGCGCAGCCTCCCGCTCTTTCTCACAACAAAGCAAGAATCTCAGACGTAGTGATGAGGTGCCTAGAGCTTCTCACAGGCCTGTGTTATTTAACACAGAGGTTCTACTCCTCAAGCACATAAGGTCAGTAAAACAATTAGTGTGATGTATGTGCTTTTTCTACAGACAGGTGCAAGCCACTTGAGCGTATTTACATTTAACTAATCTCCTTGCCAAATCTTCCGCTATATTCCCTTACACTATATTAAAAATTAAAAGTGGTGTTTAGTTTTCTGTTTTTCTCTTCTACAACTTCACTTAATACATATAACATACAACGGTGCCATCTGCCTATAAGTGGATTGATGATTTGTAAATGATCCTCAGTGGATACATACGAATGCAGTGGTTCTAAAAGACATTTAATTGTACCTTGTCACTAAAATGTCTCTCTTTCATTTGACTAATTTTTATTGAACATAAAATGAATGACCTCTGACATTCTCAACACTCTTAGCTTTTATCTAAGCAGCTGAGTACTTTGTTCATGTTTTCTGTTTCCATTATACCTGCTAATCTGATTTTAAAAAATACAGCATGTTTTAATTAGAGAATGATGTGCTTCTATGCAAGGGAAGATAATAATATCTGCATTACAGTAGAACCTTGTTAATTTGCATTAATGATAGAGAGAGCTATGGTGAATTAAAGAATTTTGAAATTAGCATCAAAGTGAATAAATAATGAAATGCAGTGGGTAGTTAATCCACAAATGTTTCATTAATTCATTTTAACAGTTGTAGTTTGGCTAAAATTATGTATGATTTTGTTATTATTTAGTTAAATGCTAGCAAAACATCTGATGTATGTTATGATACTAAAAATTATTTCTGCCTCGACAAGTTTACGATCAAGAGGACAGCTACAGAAAAAAGGGATCATACTGCGAAAAATACAGATGAGCATAACCTGTAATTCTTCCTCATCATCATTCACATGTCTTTTCTGGGATGTTCCAACAGTGTGTATGATAGCACACATATGCATACTGGAATACAGCCTATTAAAGTGAAGTCTTTTTTATTATGGCAGCTACTTGCTATATTCAGTCTTTAAAGGTGAGATTGAAAGAAGCTGAAGGGAATTTTGGGCTGCTTATACAATGCACAAGTAAGTGTAATGCAGATTAATGAGGTTTTGATGTATGATACCATCGAAGTGAAACATATCAAAGAATAATTTCCCCCATTAGCTTAAACTGCAGGGAAATTTAGATAGGATTTGAAGAGGATTTGGTGGTATATTAATTCACCTTTAAATACTTTTGCAAATAGGCCCTGAGATCTTAAAAGACTGTAGCAGTTTGTGTTTTGACTACGAAAGGTGATATTTCATGCTGCCTTTTAGGCACAATAAATACAGAAAGTGACATGACAGGTTTTATTTTGTTTTTATCAGAATGTAAAAATTATGTCAGCAATACTATAACAAATTCAGTCTTGTACTGCTTCTGTTATGTTGGCAGTGGACATTCAGTCCAGAGCTTGCATGTGTCTGCCCCAGAAATGCCTGATACATTTCCTGGTTGTCTGTGTGATGTGTCTAAACTAGAAGTGATTGAGGGTTTTTTCACTTTTGGTGAAAATTCTGACCCAGATATTGTGCTGGGTCACAGCAGGTCACAGTAGTACAGATGGTGTTGACCACACTGGCATACAAATAGCATTGTAGGCAGCCCTACCTTGCTTTCAGCTTGCCAAGTGCTCAGGCTACCACCATCCTGCAACTGCCAACTGTTTCATTAAACCTTCTTCTGCTTGATTGTGGATTTTCAGGGCATAGTTTAATCAAAAAGAGGCATGGCAAATATGAGGAAGGCACAAACACCTCTTTCAATGCACCCATATTCTGCTAAATTATCTAGTTCTGGTTTCATTCCCAGACCCATTCTCCTGCTTATCTACTTTGCATAAGTGTTAGATAAGACCCAAGTTCTTCCGAACTAACTATGTCCTTCTGAGAAAAAGAAAAAAAAATGAAATAGTTTAAGGGATAGTTCCCTTGGGAGTTCTACTCCCACAGGTACGATGGACAAGACCATTGGTTATACTTGTTCTGGGTAAACATCTTACTTACTTCATAGCTAAGAAGTATAGGTAACCTCTGTAATTGATATGGTTATTTTGTGCATTGTTTCCGAAAAACATGTGCACGTGTACACCATAAATGTTCTCAAGGTGCTTCAAGTCCACATTATCTCAATGCTAGCTACTATTTCAGGCAACTTGATCACATTTGAATAAACTTCAGTGCTCATTAAAGTACAAACTTTTACTACAGTGCTCTTAGGTACTTGTTTGGTTGGCACCATATTGATTACCCACGCAACTATGGAAATCCACTCTGTCAACTTTTTAGTGATAAATGTAATGCATTTCGTTTAGATTTAGGCTCGTCTGTTCTAGTTTGAGAGGCAGATTAACTTTTCCAGTGATTCTATAAACATGTGCTACTACATGTACAGATTCTGGCTTCTCTTTGGATGGCGATATGGTCCTTCTTCATTGCCATAACTACTGTGCACCAGAATTGCCAGTTGGTGAATGAGGAACTCATGAGACTGTGTTCTTCAGTGGCTTCTGCTCTGCCATCCGCTACTCAGAACAGTTCAGGGCACTTCCACTGTAATGTGTGAACTACTTCAAGGGAGTAACACGCTAAGCACCCTGAGGAAAGATTATAAAAAAACCAGTGTCACACTTAAGTAACTGCAATGTTAATTTGGTTGTAATGGTATGGATAAGTAGTAGTATATCTGGCTTTGCAGTATGTGGAACATTCTGGAGTATGTGTGCAAGTCTGTAGCAGCTGTGGAGGAAAAGCACCTGCGAAGGAACAGAAGGAACAGAACCTGCAATAATATTGGATCAGTTGAACAGCACAGATCATGGAAATGGGATAATACGAAAGTGAGTGCTTGGGAAGAGCAAGAGAATAATCAGAAAATGAAAAATATCTGTAATGCAGGAACAGGAATCAGATACACAAAGGGGTATTCAGGCTCCAGATGTATAGATAAGAAAAACAGAGCATGATGGAATTTATTCTAGGTGAGTTTGGTTTAAAGAGCAATATCACTAGTAAGACATTAATTTCACAAAAGATTCTAAGAATCTGTCTCCTGCTAAACCAAATAGCAATCAGAAAACAGAACAGGTGCAGTAAACCATTAAAAATGGTTTTTGATCATTTGATATGGACTTTTCTTGCTACTTTAGTGTGCCACTTAATAAAACGCTTAATATGGGAAACACTAGAAATATGTCACTCATCATAAAGTTGCTTGAAACAATGAGAATGTAGTGACATAACAGGATAAGTGTAACCACTAAAATAACATACACAGTAATTCTGCTCTCTCACCCAAAAACTGAAGTAAATGAAGTGGTAGTAAGATTACAATGGCTTCAATCACTTTCATTTTATTAATGCTCCAATGAAGTTTGATGTACATGTTCCTGCCCGTACTACATATTTGTGTTAGATAAAGGGCAATATTTTAGTAACAGGTATAGATATATGTGACCACAGGATTCAAACTCCTTTTCTTTTCTCCATGCAATTAATATTTCAAACCTTCTCATGTCCACTCATGCCATAGCATGATGCAGCTCTCATTTTAGTAACTTTGTTCTTCACTGTCAGCCTACTTGTTTTCTCAGTGTGCTTTCACAAATTCTCGTCTTTGATGTCTTCTTTCAGTTCGTTTATCCTGACACTTCAGCTCGATTCTTTTCATTGGAGTATCCAACATGGAGCTATTTTTCACATCCTTTCACTTCACTCTTCCCCTTCTACTATTTTCTTTCTCTGTCTCTTCTTTTTCCTCATTCTTCCCTCTGGTTCTTCAGTTCTTTTACACTGTCCTTTTCTCTTTCTTTCCCTACACATTTCTCTTTCTTTCCCAACACATCTCTTTATCTATACTTCTCCTTTTTCCTTTTTCTTATTGAACCTTTTATGTTTTTCTCTCATGACAGATGTCAGATGTCCTTTTTTTTCATTAGTTCTTCAGCCTATTTTTTTTTTTTTAATCAGCATCCTAATTTGTTTGTTTTTATATCTACTGACATATCCTCAAGTGTACCAGAATGGCTGGACCTGTGGTGTGTCACTTATAGAGACTAGTGAAAGGGAAGTAGTCTAATATGGGAACTATTAGTAACAGTAAAAACAATACTTGGTTGGATAGCTTAACAAGGACTGCTAAATGTTCTTCTAAACTTAGAGTCTTGGGCACAGAATGCCTTTGTCATATAAAGATCTTATTTCTGTTTCCCTTTCTGATGACTCCTGACTCCTTCAGAGGAGAAATCATAAGGAAACGGTGGGAAGCTGGATAACTGAGAAAGCAACAAAGGTTAAAACATGCAATAGGAGAGTGTGGTGGCTTAAAGGGAAAGATGTTCCATTTACTGGCTGAATGGTATTGTCTGTCACATACCACTGGAATTGTCATGGCTGCCTTCCTGAGAACAAGGTCTGCGTCTTGTATGTGGGGAAGATGGATGGCTCTGTCTGAGGAGAGGGGCACGATGTTGCTGTTTCTACAATCTCTCTGACAAAGCTTCATGACAAACTGAAGACACCTGGTGTTCCTATTTTTATTCTTAAACTACCCATAATATCTCTGAATTCTTTTCTTAAATACTTTCCTTTCTGCAGCTCAGTGTTGTGAGAAAATACAGTCTGTTGGTATTTTGTCAAAATGTCATTCAGAAAGCTACTTTGGTGGATAGGAAGGTTCTGTTAAACCTGACACATGGTATCATCCATAGTGTCTTATTAATAAACACTTTTGCAAGCTTTGCATAGACCATGCATATAACACCTACCATATAATAATGATCTCATACAGCCTGGCATTTCAGGAGCTGGTACAACAAGTAAGCATCTCCCAATTAGTACAGTATCTTGTGTAACAGCAGAATCATGGTAGAAGTCTGACAGAAGTCCTGCGGGGGTAAGCAAGGGCAAATAAGCAGGCATAATGTATGGCTATTAATCAGTAATCATTATGATGCTAATATAACATCTCCTCAAGTAGCCCTAGCACAACATATGCTGTATTAGTAGCAGATGTCAGAAATTCTGAGGCCTTACATAACATGTGCTATCCTTAAAAAAAAAGAAAGATTCAGTTCCAGATTTTTCTGCGCTATTGTTAGGAAACTTTGATCACTGGTATTGTATTTTATTGGGGAGATAGTCTACAGTTCTGGTCAAGAACATATTTAAAGTGTAAGGTAGATAGTAGATCCAATGTATTACATTGTGTAAGAAATACTTTTTCTGCATGCCTTAGTTTTATATTGTGGAGCAATGTGGTTGGGTGGAAGCAGGAGACACTATAAACAATAAGGAGATGGGACCTGCAGGGAGGAGCGTGAGTATATGCATTAGAGTATTCTCTTCACAGTGGATGATAAAATTGTTCTTCTTCTCTGGAGAAATGGTATCACTAACATTGTGTCTAAAAAGATCTTGTGTTTAGCTTGTGTTAGTGAAATCTAGCTGGATAATGTGATTAAAGTCAGGTTTCCTCTATGACACCACTTTTTCAGTATCTGAAGAAAAAATAGATGAGAAATTGTTAGTGTTTACACTGGGACTTTTCAGCAGTTTGAAACTATAAGATTAATATTTTGTTTGGTTTGATTTTCAGGTTAACATCTTGACATGTGCGTTTTGTAATTAGTTGTAGTTACTTAAGGTGTTCCTATCCTTCAAATGCCCTTTGAGAACTGGATCTCAGAGAAATAAAAATGTACAGAAGAATATTGGATAAAATATAAAACTGATATGGGACATTACCTCTTCATATATCATTATTGAAACCTGTACTGGAATGTATAAGTTCAAGGTAAATATTTAAGTTTTGCAAATATATTTGTAAAGATTGGGAAAAAAACCCAGAAAAATAACTACAAGCATGAGATGATCTGGGAAACCTCCCACTTCTTCCAATCTGTAGTGAATATTAGAGAGTTTAGGAACTTAATGTATTTAGTGAAATTAAGGTGATAAGCACATGAGCTTGCTCTCATATTTCTTCCCTGAAAGACAGGAAACATTACTATATATTACTGTAGGATAAAACTCTCAAGATGAAGAGTTGCCATGAAAAAATATATCTGTTCATAGCCTCAGCAAAACATAAGAGAGACTGATCATGGCTTATAAACACACTCATGTCCAGCAAATTTCTGATACTAGACAACTTCTCAGTCTAGTTCAGAAATGTAAGATGTAGATTTTGCTCTGGGTAAAAGAAATCTGGGCAAAAAATTAGTTTTAAAAATTTAAAGAATGGAATCCTGTTGTCTTTGTAAGACACAAAAATCACCTCTAGCTGATGTTGCTTCCATACATTACAGTTACATTTACCTATATTTCTGCCTGCTGAGATTTACTCATTCATCTGGAAACAGGTTTGAATATACAAACAGTAGATATCGCTATGCTTATGATAAAGCCATGAGTACTGTGATGAATATATCATGGAGTGAGTGAGCCACCACAAACTCACTAGTAGAGTCATTTGAAACGTGAGTGACAGCAGAGGTCCAGTAACAACAGACAGAAGAGCTCAGGCAGAGCTGCCCACACCTGCACAAGAGCTCAATTTTCCTTTGGATTGTCCAGTTCAAAACTGAGCATCTATGTGCTGGGCATCTAAACTGCAACAGACCAGCAACAGAAAACTGTTTCTGACTCCCTGAGATGTTCATGGGAAGAGTCAGCAGAGCTTCAGAGGTGTGGATGCTATGCTGAACTGAAGTGAGACTTTGGGCCAGTGGCTAACTAGACAGCTGTTATTTGGAACTCCTTTGGAACACCATTATTCATATCAAGAGAGGTTTTCTCCTTCTTTGATTTTTTTTTACATTTTCCTTAGGCAAAAATATACTTGGTGTTTCTAGGATAGTAAATGTTACTTGATTTCGCAAAGACTACCTGAATATTGCTGGAGAAAAAGGTACTTTAGGAAGAAGGATAAAGTATTGATGAGCTGAGCCATAGTTACATTTATTTGCAAAAATTTGACCCTAAGTAAGGAACTGCATACAAAAAAACTGATCCCAGTTCCTCCTGCTGCCAATATTATACACATACTTCTGCAAAGTCAAAATATGTTTCAATTCAGCAATAACTGTAGAGAAAGTTAATTATCTTCTAAATCAAAATACATTTAAAAGTGCAAAGAAATAAAAATTCTGAAGGTTTTGCAGAACTTTACTAAGGAGTCACCTGTGTCACTGCTTTTACTTTTTAACCAGTCTTAGGATGAAAGAATAGCTAGAGAAGATTAGAAAAAGTATTGTGTCAATATTTATATGGAAAAACTGCAAGATTCAAATATCAATAGGTCAGTGTTTCTGACTTCATTCCTGGACACAGTATCCTGTTGAGTTGTGCAGTATTCCCTTATCTAAATACAGAAGAGTGATACAATGATAACATTAATATCAATTAACTTTTTTCAAGTATAGTTTTTCTAAGAATTGAACTTAAAACCTACGCTGACTAAGTAAATTGCCTTCGTATAAGGATCTCCTGAGAGATAGGTGGCTTCCTAGCTCTGTGATTCAGGTTTAAAGATAATACTATACAAAATCAACACGATATGTACTAAATGATGCCAAGGCAGGCTAAGTTAAGTGTGCCAAAAGCTATGGCTAATGGAAAATTCTGAATTAAATGACAATTTTCTTCCTCATGTATTAACACAAGTTGTTTGTCTTGGGCCACTGTCATTCAGTCTCTTTGCCAAAATCCTTGAAAAAAGGTGAAAAACACATACCTACCAGCCAAATTTTCCAACTGTGAATTTTGAAAAAAAAAAAAAAGCAGTAAGGGCAACTGTTCTTGGCAAGCCATGTACATTCAAACAACGTGTATTTTTACACACCCAAATTCACAGTCTTTGACCTAAGCCCAAAGAATGCTCACTGATGTAACTATTCTGTAAAAGACCAGATCTTTCAAACACTATAGAAAGATAAAATGAGTGCATTCTTGCTGTGCACAAATCTCTCCTACCTCATTAATTCACGTAAAGCATGAAAATTTCAAGCAATAATATCTTTTGCTGACTGGTGATGACAAGAAGTGTCTTTCTCAAAGAAAGATAGTAGGAAGCAAACAGAAACCTTAAGGATTGGGAGGGATTTTGTCATACGTGTTAGTCTTGATTTTCCCATCTGATTAGGCATGTCTTCTTTGCCCTTTTCTACTGAAATGCAAGAATCCTTTGTGTCTGAAGGGGTTCAGCTTTTGTCTAAACAACTTTAAAAATCAACTTTCACAAATCTGCCTCCTTCAAAGGAAGTGTTACAACGGGATTATTAAGTGCTGAAATTGTGTCCCCTGTGCGAGAGACAGAAGAAAACAAGGTCCTGCCACCTGCATCTTACAGTCAAGAAACCCACTCCAACCATTTGTTTGGCACCTTCTGTGAGGTTTTGAACTTCTGGCTGTCTGAGACTTCCATGAGTTATTTCACAGCATCCTGAAGTGAAGACAGCTCTAGGGGGGAAACATTGTTTGTGATGTACTTAGCTAAGGACCATCAGCTTTATTTTATTAAGTAGTTTCTTCCTGCTTAAGAAACCAGCCAATGTCTTCCCATATAATCCTGTAGAATCAAAATCCAATGAATAAAATATTGCACTCCATAATAAAATATTATATTTATTAAATGCACGTTAAAAATGGCTGGATATATGCAAAGCTTGCTGTGAAATGTGATTAAGTAGGACTGGATTAATCTGCCCAATTCTAGTAGAGTTTTTTTGTAGAACATATCTTATTACACTAGCATAAGATAAGCTATATTGACGTTTCATCCCAGGATTTTATTGTGACAATTACAGCTTTCAGTAGTAAAGCAAGGAACTCCATAAAAGTAATCTGAAATTGCATTTTTGAAATTCCACCCCTGCCTACAACTATAAACTCAGAAGAACTGAAATTTCAATAAAATACCTCCGCAGCATTTAATTTCCCTCCACTCTGGATCTGCTACCTTATTATATCTATTCTGTCAGATATTAAATGTTCAGTCCTGTAAGGCCTGCGCATGATCTTCAGAATGTGCAGAGATGCCAAGGTATAAGTGACTAGAGAAAGCATGAAAGAGCAGAGGTACAGAATGCTCCTGACTTTATTGTTGTAGTTACAGCTTCAAATGAGAATGCACAATCCTACTCTCTTTCTGTGTCTACAGTAAGGGGAGGGAGAGAGATGAAGGAATAGGGTTGGTTTAGTTGTACTGCTGTAACTAAATTTTCAGTCCAGGATGAAGAAGCCATTGCGTAAACACTAGACCATTTTCTGGTACAACTAGCCATGTAGACAAGTGGCTCATCATTGCATTATGACATAAAATCAATATCTTGCAAAAGTCAGAAATGAGATCACGAAAGAGCAGGGCAGTGTATCTACAAAGGTTACATATGTCCAGTTTGATATTTAGGATAACAGACTTAGCAAAGGAAAAAAAAAGGCAACAATCTTTCTCATTCAGATGTGTGTAACAATGTGTGACAAAATAGGCTATTTAGTAAGCCTCTGTTTATGTACTTACTAAGATGTATATGGATGGCTTTGAAGAACTGTACTCTGTAATAATCACTCAAATAAAGTGCTTAGAAAATCATGGTTTAGCAATATTTCTGTTATGACAGTAATTGGCAAAATGAAGCAAAACTGAAGAATGTTTGTAGATATTTACAAGGCAATATTTATTGCACTTCAAAAACACTTTTGAGAGTATTACCTGAACAACTCTAACCCTGTGAAAGGAGACATGGTGATCGCCTGCCTTGCGCTATATTGGGGAAAAACAAACCAAACCAAACTAACATCTTAGTGATTACTTATTTGTTGCAACTTTTGGAAGATTTATATCATGATAGCTTAAACTGGTAAAACAATATTGATATGACAGAGAATTTACTGTATTATACCATGGCAATGGCATCATAAAAAGCTCATTAAATCAGTTTTTTGCACAGTGTAGTGGATTTTTTGCATACAAATTTTTATTGCATATGTCAGACCTTTACTTAAAGATATTAATGTAGCCTATCTGCATTCAGTTCTTCTGCACTGATGTAACTCAAAGTGAAATTTGGCCATGCAGGACTGGTTGACATGGGAATTACTTCATTTTATAACACTGGGTATTGGAAGTAGACTTGATCCCATTACAGTCTTCCAAATGGAAATGCCACAAGGCACCTTGTCTTCTGCATTTCTGACTATCTCACACAGCATCAAATATAGAAAAAAATAGGTTTTCCTTCCTCCTTTTCTCAGAACATTCATATTCAATGTTAGGATGAAACCAGAATTTTTAAAAGCAGGGAACTGCACCTGAATAACAGTGATGAGGAGGCTCACCCAGAACCCAGTCTGAGCTGATGGAGAAAGGATTTGAACATGTCCAAGATGAATGTTGTAATCACTGAAATATTGACAATTCAGAAAGTGAGTACACAGGTCTTGTTATCACTCTGGTTTGATTCATTCTTTTCTGGACCTGAGAAACCTGTACTGTCAAAATTCCTTCTGTAAAGGAATTAGCAATTCAGATTAAAATTTCCTGACTAGTGCAAGTACATGGTCGATGATATGGGGGTAACTTACAGTTCCAAATCTAGGAGCTATTGTATTGTTTTCATACTGTTATTATTATGTCATACAGTTAAGGATTATTTTAATCAGTCTGTGTTGATTTGAAACATTAGCTCTTAATTTAGCTTTACAATGAAAATGGGAGAAAATATAGTGACTTTTTTTAATGTACTGTTTTACAGTGAAAAAACATGTGGTATTTGTGTTTAATGGAGCAAGGGTATGCACTAGGCACTGTACATTTATACCTTAAATGTGGCTTTAAAAATCCTTGTTCATACCAAGAACATCATGTCAGTGATTCCAAGAAAATGGAGATGTTCTCATGGAAGACAAAATAAAATGACCTGAACCTATGGTTTTATTGCAACTACTGCTGAAATATATCTAAGACTTAAAATAGAAAGAAACAGAAAAACAATAGACAAAAAATATTATGTTACATGGACAAATTTGTAGGCATCTGCTTTGTATTACAATCTGTTGTTAAAGTGTTGTAATTCAGCAGCAAGTCATCAACTGAGAATGCCCCTGGAGAGTGAAAGGCTCCTGTTGCTCCACTCAGTCTTAGCAGAAAGTTGATGTGTGTATATTGAAGACCACTGATACAATATACAAATTTTCATCTGATCTGGAATCTATTTTCATATATTGCTGAACAAGATCTAAAATAATTGTGTATACAAGGGAGATTAAATCTGCTATGTTAATTTGTGCATGTCATATGATGCTGAGGATGTGCATAAGCAATACAGTTGGAGGGGACAAAGAGGAGCTAAAATCCCAAAATTTCCATAAGGTATATGGACTTCTATGTAAAACATTCCCACACATTTTTATTAAAACTATTCAAATCAATGATGCTGCCTGTCCTCCTAGCAACAAAAGTTTAATTGACTTTTTTTTGTCCAACTGACTTCTTTCTGTCGGCTTCCCTTTGACTGCTGATATCACTGAGAATTTCACAATCAATGACTGTAAATAGAATAGGTTTATAGGAAAAAAAAAAAAAAAAAATCTGATCCAAGCCATAGGATAAGTCATTGAAAAAAGTGATGAATGAAACAGGGAGCTGTGAAATCAGAAGCCTTGCTAAGAAGTAAACCCCCACTATTATCAGATTTCAAGTAGTGATATCAGCAATACGCTGATATTGTAACAGCACTGCAACTGAAACTGAATGCAGCATCACTGGGGTTGGATCCTGCTGTAGTGCACTGAACCCATGACACAGCTCTGCCTTGTTCCTGCCCCACTGTGCTCCTGCCCACCTCAGGGCTCTTACTCATTACAGTTTTGAAGCAAAGTTGCCCTGGGACAGATTTGGATTGGAGGCAGTGTGGCTTCGACAGAAACTATAAATAATTTATTCCTATTTTGTTATTGGTCTTGGGTTTAAGTCATTTTTTTGTTCATATTTCACCAGTAGATTTCTTATTTAAATAAGACGATGTTCTGTGTTTTTTAATTACCTCTGAATTACTATATTAGGATAAAGGGCTTGCAGAAGAAGCTTCTAATATCAGTAAAGAGAGACCTACAAAGTGTTCACCCAAGCAGAAAGTGTCCTTTGCTGAAAAAGACTGGCAATAGCCTTGCCTCCTTCACGCTTCCTGCGCTTGGGTGATATCAGTGAGAGGTGAGTGATTCCGCTGAAAGATGGCTATTCCCATGTGCAGGACACAAAGAATTCTCTTTATCTCAAAACTGCTATGTGTAGGGTAGGGGAGAAGTGGAAAAGTACAATCGGCATAGTTTCCCTGAAGCTATAAATCTACAACTTCCAATGTCTGGCAAAGGGGTGGTAGTAATAACTTTTTTTTTCCTGTTGCATAGTAACAGCTTTAAAGTGTAAGTAGGTGATACGCTTGCTTTTCCTTTAGCATTTATGCTTATTTATATATGTAACCACTTAAAGTGAATGACAGTTTGAAAGTCATTATTTTTTTTTTTTTCATTTGGAAAAAAAAAAAAAGTATCAGAAAGTAAAGCCCCACATTGAGGAGCAGAAGACAGTCACAAGACTGTGAGAGTCACAGGTTTTGTGAGAGTGACATGATGATACTGAGAGCATATAACTTTATGCCTACCTCACATGGAGTATTTTGCATAATGCCAGTAACAGTATGATATGGCACTGGACAGACAACATCTCTGATCTAGAGTAATAGTACCTATATTCCTTCTTAGTGTATTGCTGACATTATTCTTGAAGAGTGGATCACTGGTGCTTACCACTGACGTCTCTGATTTCCGGTTATTGACTGTACTATGACAGCAGTTAAGGGTTGAGGACATTGGACTCCATGATGTCTGAACTCCCTTCAGACCCCATCAAGTTATCTGGCTCTCAAACGTCAAAACTGGCATCTGTACCATGTCTTTTTAGTCTCTTACCCTCATTTTTCCCTCTCTTTTGTACATTTGTGATGTATCACATGAGAGAACCTAAAATATTGTGCTGAAAACAATGATTGCTTTTGAAAACACTTCGGAAATCCACTGCCACTAAAGCTCTAAGGAAGAATAAAGGTTTGGGTGTGAAAAAGGTCTGGTGAGAAAAAGTAAACAAATAGTGAAATTTCATGAGGCAAAGTTGTTATGGTTCTATTCAGAAAGGGATATGATGTCTGAAAGACAGGAGTTGTCTTTTGAAAGATAACCCTTACTGAAAGAGACTGTCAGAAACTCATCTCTTGCCAGGATCTTCACTTCTGCACTGCCTTTTTCTCCTCACCCTGTTTCACAGCTTTTTGAGTTTGAAGTTTAGGAACTTGCAGATGATATTATGTAATGATTTGTAGGAAGAACTTCAGCAGTAATAATGTTAGATTGATGCTTTTGGCTGTCCTTAACAATCATGAAGTGATCATCTTTTACTATTACTCCCTAATCTGGCACAGAGATAGAGGAAGGTAAGGGGAATATCTCTGTTTGTCTTTTGGCTTCATTTCATTATCATAACACACAACCTCATAATATTAAAATATTGTCCGTTGTCTCAGATAAGACTTTCCATTAGCTAGCCTCAATATTTGCAACATTCAGGTTATTTTTACTATGTGCCTGTGGAAATACAAGACAGGGTGTATGCAGATAAGGCAAAGTAAACATTTCAATCCATAATCTTAGTTAAAATTGGCAGCATTTACAATACCATTTTGTCCTGAGGTCTAAACAATCTGTGACCTAAAAACCCAGCACAAAACTTCAACAAAAATATTTAGATTTGGAAACTACCAGAAAGCATTTATTAATAAATCTTTTTTCTCAAAGTTAATGGATTGATAGCACATTTGGAAAGAATGGATCAAATGATGAACACAAATCTAGAGTCTTCTTTTCCACATGTGGGGTTTCATAGTCTGTTTCATACATATAATATTTTTAAAAACTAAACTCAACTGCATCAGTGGTAGTTTTGAGAAAGCTTATGATATAGCTGATGAATTGAGAATTAATTTATATGCTCAGTTAAGTTTGGTCTACAAGTTTTAGGTTTTGTTCAACCTTTGCACTGAAGTTATTTTTGTAATTTGAAATTTTCTCAAATGACCACTTCATGTGCAGAGTCACTTAGATTACCTATTTCATAATTATGTAATTTTCAGCTCCAAGGTCCAATTCTAAATGATAATTCCTGAATCCATTCAAAATTATTTGATCAAGCTGGAAGTTCTTGATTAGAATTAATTAAAATTTGAAATGATAAAGGCTTACAAACTTGATGACAATACATTTTTACAATTACTTTGTGCGTTTTTATTTAAATTTTGAAATTAACTGCTTAAATATGTTGTTTGTAGTATACATGAATCCTATGAGCTGTAGTGAGCAGCTCATTTTGTATCTTCTTGTGTGATTAACAAATAACAAGAGAAAATGAAAAGATGTGAAGGCAAAAAAAAATGTTGCGGTTTCCAAATAAAAGAAAGTGGGTGTGCAAGCTGTTTTTTGTTTCATGGTTCTCAGGATTTCTTTAAATTAAATCTGTTTGTGTTCCATATCATAACAAACCCCAAACCTTTTCTGACCATTTGCAGGAAATGGAACTCTATCAAACAGGCCAATTTTTTAATATATCTCTTTCCATCTCTATTCCTCACTGGAAACAACAAAAGAGTATGCCTTGGATCCAGAAACCTTTTGTTTAAATCAACATAAGTCAATAAAATGCTTCATCTTTAACAGTAAGTCATCTTGAAAACAAGAGGTAAAAATACTTCTACCACTTTCAATGCCTATGTTGTAACTCCAGATTGGTGTTTTCATTAGGCTTCCTTATATATATATATATGAAATAAAATGTGTACAGCTTTAAACAAGTATTTGTAAAGAGGAGTATTTGAACTTTATGAAAAAAACAAAGTATATAGACCTATTCACAGCACTGCAGCAATACCTTCAAACATCTCACAGTTAGGAAATATCTTTTATCCTTTGGGAGATTAGTTTGTGTTTGTGACACTGTGAAAGGGAAATGTTTGGTTAAAATAAGAACTACCATATTTTTAAGTGGTTGTATGTAATTTTTAAAAAATGTTATCAGTCAAGAGACATGAGGAGAAGCTTTTATGAAATTCATACACACACACACACACACACACACATTCATTTGCAAATTGTACTGTAATAAACATCTGATTTGTGAACTCTGGAAGAAATGTTTTGAAATCAGGTAGACAGCTCCACTGTATGTGACAAGTATTTGAATGAACAACAGTCAGTCATTTGAAATGAATTCAACTGTTGTAATTTTACACAAAGTGCCGTGGGGGTTCGGAGGTTGCCTTTTCTTGTTATTGTGTTTTAATAAATTCAGCACTCCTAAGTAGATTATTTGAATACAGATACTACCACAATTAGCATATAAGAAAACTACATACAATCCAAATAACTGTAAATCCACTTTCATATATCTAATACAACCTTCTGTCATTCTCACTGTGAAGAACAGTGTGGCTAACCATGTGAAAATACTGGTGCTTTCTCCTAGGAAGTGTGACAGGAACCTTAATTGCATAGAAATTGGATGGGGAAAATATGCCATTTCTTCAGCATCAACCTTTAACTGCTTCTGCAAGAAATATTGGATGCAGAATATGGTTTTCTGTTTGCTGTAAGGAAGATTTTGCCATAGTTTACTTCATTTTTTTTCAGTTGAGGAAAATATTTAGCTATGTAAACATTTAACCTAGTTTATATTCTGTCTTTATCTCTATGGTTCCTCTATGCTGCATTCAATTCAAATAATTATACACAGACATGCAGGACAGATTTTTAGAAAATACAAGTGGCAGACAATGTCAGACAGACAATTGTTTCAGACAATATCTATAATGACTCTTAATAGCTCTGTTTTGAAGGTTTCCTTGAGATCTACAGTGCAGACCAAGCTTAGTTTTTGTTAGCTATTATTTTAAGTAAAATATGGTGAACAGTGTAAACTTCAGCATGTAAAAGGAAAGCACTGCCACAATGCATTGCACTACTGTGTGAGTTCAACGGAATTCCTTTCTAACATATTTTTTGTTTCCAAGAGTGAATGACAATTTTGCATCAGATTCATTCTCCTTTATATATAAGGCTATCTCTGCGCGTGATTTGAGTACAAATGCTCTGTTACCAGGTTGGTAAACAGAATATCAGTCTCAACAGAAAATTCATGTGTACAAAACCAAATGTAATAGTGGGCAAGGAATGA
Organism: Nesoenas mayeri; assembly: GCF_963082525.1. Taxonomy (NCBI): domain Eukaryota; kingdom Metazoa; phylum Chordata; class Aves; order Columbiformes; family Columbidae; genus Nesoenas; species Nesoenas mayeri. Next base: position 17,910,664 of record NC_137541.1, read on the forward strand.
AAAGAATTGGAAATGTTTCCATGGACCTTGCTTTCTTTTTCATGGGGGAGTCACCTCTCTCCCTATTAGCTGGGTCCACCAACTAAATGATTGTCCTGTTTCCCCTTGTACCTTTCGATTTCTGATCTGGCTTTTGAGCCGGACAGCTGGAATGCTGAGTCTCCAAACAGGTGGTCTCTGTGGAAGCTCAGTAGCCCAGAAAGGTAAGTGCCCAGGAAGTCAAGGCAGCTGGAGAATTCAGAGCCAATCAGCCTGAGGAAATGGGCAATATGGCCTTTTACCAGCTGGGCAGCCTGTGAAGAATGAGTGAAGCACCAGGAAACTGTCCAAGTAAGAGATATAGACATCCTGCCAATGCAGTGAGCCTGTGAATCTGAGAGCCCTAAGCAATCAGATGGCTTTCTGACACCATGTCAGAAAGCTTGATGGTTTGGGTGTCCTGCCTGGATTAGTAATTTCTATTGAAAACTGTGACTAGCCACTGGCATTTGTTTCGTAATCATATCATTGAGAGCTTTGTGGATGGTCTCATCAGCTACTCTGAGAACTATGAAACGTGTGGCAGGATCAGAGTGCTTAAGAAAATGTAGTTCTTGATAATGTTGCAAAAGGTAGAGCTGAACCAGAATTTTGCTAGCTAGAAGACAGGATTAGAATGATAGAAAAATGGAGAAGTAAGGTAAAGCAGGAAAACATTTCAGGAAGGAAGGAGTAATAATAGGAACTAAATCTCATCAAATATTTTATTTTTCCAGCCTAGTCCACTGAAGACGCCTGATAGGATATGAAGAGTAAAGCTCAAAAACAGCTATTCCCAACCCTAAAATCATAGGAAGTGGTGGTCTGGAAAAAGTAGAAATAAAATTGCCACATCAGCATCCCTCTGGAGACTCTCCAATCAACAATACCAAAAGAGCAACATTCCACTTCCTTGAACATCAATAAATCAACCACTTTTTGGAAATAGCATCTCTTTCAGAGGTACTTCAGCTTCTTCCAGTTCTGTATGGTATTCTGACAAGGGGCCTTCAAGTCAGCTTATTGCAGTTCTTTCAATCTGAGAAATCCATTTTGCATGTATATATTTTTTTTTCATTTCAGTTTTTTGCTGATCTGCTAGACAATTTTATGTAACAGGCTGAACCAGCATTCAGAATGTGAGCTGGCATTTGTTACCTTGGACAACTTAGCACACAGCCTTTTGCACAATCTGTCTCTAGAAGGAGAATGAACTTTTTAAGTGCATCGGCTGTAAGAACTGATATGTGGGCAAGTGATCAAGTAGATGACTCCAGGGCAGTCACAGTTCACTGAGCATCTTTCATTCCTTCTGCAGACTCATCTAAGTCATCTCCTTCCCTATCACTCTCCCATAATGTCCTGGTCCCACAGACATTTTTCTAGACAGGCTGCCCTTTCCAGCACTTATTTGAGGAAAACAAAATATGGCAAAACAAACAAACAAAACCTTATTGGAATTATTGGGGGAAAGAAATAGCTCACCTCAGATGACTTTTGTTATGATAGGTTGATTTCCACACCATGGGAGTGCCAGTCTGGAAGTTCAAAATGGAGGGCACACTATGTTCTGAATGTTCAGACCAAATATGTCTGAATAATTAATCCTAAACAAACACTGTCTAGTATGAAACAGAATAAAAAATATGTTTTCTTTCTTCATCTCACCTTTCCAGCTGTGATTTCTGTCTCTTAGCTGAGGTGGTATGTTTCTGAAGCTTGAAGCAACCTGATCCTGCTCTGTCCATTCACTGTTTCAAAATAATGTCTTCTGCTTTAATGACTGGATTTTCCATTTCAGTGCTCTATGTCTGCTTGCGTATTTGTCCCTTCTGTGCATGCCTTGTCAATGTAATTAAACATTACAAATGTCCATTACAATATATGCTGGATGAGAGTACTCCCAACAGCAGTGCCAGATGCAATCCTCCAGCTCATATTGCTGTAGTTAACACACAGAACTTTCAGCAACTGGCACAAATGAATGTATCACTGCTCTCATTCACTGTGCTGCATCTAAATGTTTTGTTTCCCTTGGCCAGCTTTGATGCTCTTTCTTCTCACATGGATCTTGTTTTTCAATAGCAAGCCCTACCAGGTTCTATTCCCTTTCTGCCTGATATCAGATCAGATGTCCAGAAACAGCCTTCTCAATAAAAGGCAGTTAGAAAGTTATGGAGATGAATGAGGGGTAAACACAGAAGTACCCAGACAGTAGGGAGACTGGTATGTTAAGAGGGTGGGAAAAGGTGCTCAGTTGTGTTGGACTACACAGGAATTTCTCTTTGTTGATTTAAAACTTTGCTTGGACAATGATTGGATTTCCATACTGTGGAGCAATTCTGTGCTTCCATTTTAGAAGACTGAAGTAGCTTCCGTGGCTTTTGAGGAGCTTCTATGTATGCCACTACTTAGGCTGTCCGCGGATCTTACAGATTCCTTCCCTGTCCCCCTCTGCCCCATAGCAGAGTAACTGTCCTGAAGTCTACACACTCAGAGAGATGAGGACACAAAAAACATCAACACCTGCTGCTGGTTGTTGGAGTGAGATTGTAATATATGTAGCTGAGAGAGGAGGTTACATCTGAACTCATGGAACAAGTTCTGGTCTTTACCTCTCTTGCCTTAAGTGCTGCTTATCTGAAAGTCATGTTTAAGTGATAAGACAAAAAATAATTGATCAAGTACGCCACTCAGTACAGATATATGATATTCTGGACTTCAAACCAAGTGTAAAAAGAAAGCAGTGTTTCTATCTAATGCTTTTATGTAGCTAAGAAAAACAACAATGCTGAAATGAAGAGAGGAGCAGAAAATACATATGTTTTCCTGTAAGAGTTCATGGATATAATCTTGAGAAAAGACCGGGTTGGGTATTTTAATCTTCTTATTTCATTATCTATCTGTTGATTTAACTGTATTAAATCATTAAAGAGTGTGTCCTTCTGCTATAGAAGATGTCAAAGTAGCACTTTGTGGAATTGCCCCGTGTCAGAGTTTCTGACCAGCTCATACTGGTTGGGAGATTTTCATTTGTTTATTTTGATGGGGGCATTTTGTTTGTTTGTTTTGGGTTTTTTGTGTTTGTTTTTTGTTGTTGTTTGTTAAGGGGCTTTTTGGCTTTTTTTTTTTTTGTTTATTGTTTTCAACAGAAATTTGGGAAGAACAGGTAGTCACTTCCCTAAAAACAGACTAAAATCGCACTACAGGTGTCAGTTTCTTGTGAGAGATAACCTCACACCTGTGAACACTTAGAAAGGAACCTGGCTAAATTCAACTCAAAGAAGAGCAGACAACCACTTTAAAAGGAATGATTTACAAGTGAGACTAAGTTACATTTAAAAAACCAGTCCCCTCTGCCATAGCCCTTCTGCACTATTATGTTAGATTTATGTTTCATCAGATATTTTCTTCTGCCAGTACACACATGAATGTTAAGAGGTGATTCACACTTTTGAGACAATGTTTCTTTGCCTAGTATTTGAGAGTTCATGTAAGCTTCCTTCTTAGACCTACCAGATCATGGATTCTCCTTTTCACTTTTCTTATAAGCTGTGGCTGCAAAAAATAAATCCAAGTTTGGGATAGACAGTGTCAGGCTAGGGTAGTCCCTAGTTTCAGGGTGGCTCCATGTTTCTGAAAGCAGACCTGTGTTTGCTTTGGGTCTATTTACAACAGCTTGAAAGCTGCGGCATTTGGGAGGAGGCTGAGAGCGGAACATCATTTTCATGCTTGTGGCAGAACATGCTTATCCCTAAGTGGTGAACTAAGTGGGAAGTGAATACACCCATATTGGGAGTGCCCTTTGCATGGGGCAATGTTCATGGAGATGTTGTGGCTACATCCTGGCCCACCAGTGAACCTGGAGCATCCTGAAGGTAAAGCTTGCATGAGAGAATCTGCCCAAGAGACTGTAGTTTTACAGATAAGCTAAGCTAAGCTTCAACTTTGTTTCTTAAATTACAGTCTGTTTTTGAATTAGTGAGCTCCAATGAGCTATTTTTAGACATGAGCTTTTCCTTACATTGTTGCATGAAAAACTGCTTCACCCTATGCAGGTGAGTTGCAAAGATCATCAACTAATGAAATATAAGTAATCAATTTATTCAACTAAAGAATTTGCCTTTTATTTCTAGAAAGGTCCTGCAAGGATAGCAACTCAGGAGAGAAGGCAGGAGAAGGAGAGATTTCCTGGTGAGATTTGTATTTACCTCCTGGGGCAAATAGTAGTTTTACATAATTAAAGCAGCAAACTAAGACAGTTCATTTAAGCAAACTAGCAAGCCTTTTTCATCAGCAACATTTGCATCATGAATCACAATCTGTGTCACAAACCAGAAGAGAGCAACACCCTGCTGTATATTGTTTGCTGTCTCTCTCTTGCCCAACATCAGTTCTACAAAGCTTTGTGCCCGCATTTCACTAAAATAAAATGCTGAGTACGATAAAATATGTCTCAATAAAATCCTTTTACAAAAATATGTTGATAATAAATTTTGTTTTTAGAAAAAAAAAACACCCTAAATTCTGTTAATGAAGAAAAGCAAAACACATCTTGACATAGCTTGCAGGATTTAGCAAAGTAATTTCCAATAATGTGTAGAAGTGCTTTGTACTATCCATTTAAAAACAAAACAAAACAAAAAAAAACACCCTCAAATGGCTAAGACATCAAAACAGTGAATGCTTTTGGTATAGGATATAATTTAAAATCAGAAGGATTTCTTTGTGAATTTAAATAGTTGTGATGCCATTTTCATCAACCTCTGCTGTTATTCTTGAGGAGTCTATTCTACTCCTCTCTGTTTCTGCCATTTTTAGGTAATTTCTTTCATTAGATTTTCTGTAATTTGACTTTTCTCTACTTCTGTTCTCTTCTACCTATCCATCTTTTTCTTCTAAGCTTATATCTAGTGTCAGTTGGAGACCAGCATGAAAAGATATGATTATATTAGTATAAATTTGTCTGATTTTTATTATGATGACAAATGTGAAGCTTATTTGTCCCTTGGAGGTAATGATTAAATGTCTCTTTGCTTTTGCGTTGAGGAAGCTGAGGAAGCTGAAGAAGCTGAGGCTGAAGTTGAACAGCAATGTTGAGTTTTTGCCCTTGGGTGTATTTAACTTGACATTTGAAACTCAAGATCACACAAATTATCGGTATATGATATAAATATGTTCTGTAATCTTTTAATGTTTCTTTTATTTTTTAATTTTTTTTTAATTTTACTCTATAAACATGTGAAATATAAGATAAAATTACAAAGATTCTGTCCTTTTAATTATAAAGTAAGTTGCTTTTCTGTATTTTTCGATAAAAATAATATTTTTCACACAACTAATTGTTACTGTGGTGTATGACAGATTGGCTTTTGATATTTTGTAACAGCAAATGCATGAAGGCAAAACAAGTCAATTTTTGCAGCTTTTCTAACCACAAATAGCATCTACCCCAGAATCTCTGAACAGACTAAAAGTATCATCCATCAGCAGCTAACCTGCTGAGATAAATCTAGAAGTCCTAGAAAAGCACACTTATGCTCTGCTGGTTTAAGTTAGAATTCTGCCTTATTTTTCTTTGTTCCAGCAGCCCATGGCAGAGATCTCAATACCGATAAGCTGGTACAGGGTGTTGTTAGGTGCTGTGGATGAACATAGTTAACAAGATCTAAAAATAAAGGCTTGTCCATGGCTCCCCAACCATGCCACGTGGCCTGAGGGTGTACTTGCTTCTGTAGTAGTTCCTGAGTTGATAGCAGAGAAATGTTCCCTGCTCTGCAGTCTTGAGAGAAGATGAAAAAGGCAAATAGTTGGTTTTCATATTACTTAAAAATTAAATAATGTTTCTAAATTTCCCCCCTGTAACAGCATTTAAACTACTTCAACAGAACTTGACTAACACGAGATACACCTTGTACTTTTTTCAAACAATAGCTATATAAGAAATTTTATAAAAACTAGTGCTTTTCTAATTAGTTACCTTATTATCTCATAGCTTACAGAGGTGACAATCACAATAGCAATGCAACAGAAATGAAATACAGTTTTTCATCACAGATAAAAGTTAGACTCCTAGCAATGACTTAATCATTTTATGTTTGTAATATTGAGAACACTAATACACTTTGGAGTTTAGAGACCTGTTACTTTATTGTATTAAATTATTTTTCATCATAACCTTCATGCATTTTGCAGAATGCAAGATGTTGTGAATAATTTCAGCCTTCTATCTGTACTAGGAAGACACTTAGTTCTGTTGATGTAAACATCAATATTTATTCAACATAAAAAGCAGGTTCAATAATACACAGTCTGAGGCACAATATAAATCTTGATATTTTTTGGAACACGAAGGTGGTGTGTGGTGAATACCTTCCCAAGAAATATTTGAATATATCTCTCTATGATTCATGAATACTTTGAAAGGAACACAACAAAGCTGTAATTCTGGGAGACTGTCTCCTAGGCTTGAAGTGCCTCAGTACTGGGCAGCATTAGGGGGCATCCCAGAGAGGAACTAGGACATCTCTGGCAGTTCAGGTCCTCTGTTTGTCACCAACATGCTTGTTGCTATGATATCTGAGTACAGACGTAGGGTAGCAACTGGTTAATCAGGAAACATGGACTGATACATATTTATCTAAAAATTTTGGCAGATCCAGAAGTAGAAGGGCTGGAATGTAGCATCTCTAGTTAAAGCTGCATTAGGTGTAATTGGCCAAAATAGCAGAGCTAGCAATTTCCATCTTTGTCTGGTTTCGATGATATTATGTTGTGTGACTATAACTGCATTTAAAATCAACTGTGGTATGAAATTCTTTATTATTTTCAGGTTACCATTAGCATAACAACCACATTAAAATCCTTTTCAAGGTGTACTGTTAACAGGTACTGCAATATGGTCAGTTGTTGACCGTTCGTTGGCACCCTGGAGGAGTCTTCGTATGCAGATCTTGTACCTGGGTTCCTTTCTTGCAACCTACTATTTCTACATGGAAAAGAGTGTGAAGACTGTCCTCAATAGGCCATGAGATGTCCTCATCAGGAGATCCTTGGCTGCTGAGGGAGGTGTTTTGAAGTCATGGTCCAGTCCGCAGCTTTCATGGAGTTTTTAGGTTGACAGGCACCACTTGGATATGCTGGCTGTTCAGCAAGGTGCAGTGCCCTGGCAGCATGTGTGCTGCTTGGCAGGCATGGGGGCAGGTTTGAGTCTAGATGGTGGTGGTCAGGAGCATGCACTGTCCACACTGTGTGTGAGGTATTCTCACAGGTGCCTGTAAGAGCGTGGTGCCCCCAAGACAGAAAGACTTACTGTGCCATCTGGGGTACTGCCATGCTCCACTGGGTGCTCAAACAGATACACAAGATTTGTGGTTGAGGAATGCGGCCTTAAAGTGTCCTCAGGGTGAATCAACAGTACAACCTAAATGCAACTACAGGCAACTGGAGTGCAGGCATATCCCTGAAGGACACTGTTATCATTATTTACAATTTATCTACTTAATGCACTGCATATTATTATTATTGAAGTAGTCAAAATTATTCAGCACTGGAGTTTGCTGGCTTGTCAGGCGACTGTTTTCAGAAATTTAGGACACGAATTTATAAACCAGTACTTAATGTTACATTGTGTTTCCTTGCTCCCAATTGCCCTTGTGGCCTGGTCACTGTTTTACACCTATTTACATACTGTTAAAAAGCCATAGTCTTATGGTGAATAGAGAACAACGCATAGACTATTTGGTAGCACAATAAATGTTGCCAGGAAGCTGTAAGGCTGTATTTCCTGAACGTTTGCTCAGAGTGGCTTTTGTTTCCATGGTCTACAGAATCCACCACTTCTGTTCTGCAAAGACAATATAGCTTGAGTGTGTTTTCAAATTAGGTCTCTGGAAATGGAAGGCAAAGAGACAAAGGAAGGAAACCTTAAAATCTACTTCTGACAGTTTAGTAATCACCTTACAGATTCATAGACAAAGTTAATAAAACTGAAAATTATATGAGGCATACCTGTATATTTCTGTCACTTTCTGTCCATTTTTATTTTATAGCCATGTTATACTGCTTATTGAGACTATGATTGTGATGTTCTATCTTTGTTACCTGGTGGTCTAACCTTTGAAGTGTATGGAGCTTTCGTGGATTCAACAATAAATTTTGGTATAACAATCTCATTTAATTGCCCTATAAAACTGATGTTTCCTGACGCTTGTTTGCTGATGTGTACTATAAATATGGCATCCATAAATTTTAGAATTTAGTCCCATGCGGTCCATACAAAACAATAATAAAAGTCTATGTAGCAGGAAGGAGTAATAGGAAAAGATTCACTGTCAGTAGTAGCTCAGAGTCTAATTCTGTTCCACAAGTAAAAAAGTATAATTCAAAAATGTCTTGAAATGCATCATTTCCCAAAATTACATTTACAATATGACTGATTGTTAAATTACTTCTTTAGCTGTTGCTTAAGGACCAGACTGTTACTGGAAGAACATATAGACAAAGGGAATGGTAATGAGGAACAAGACCTCTGTCAGTACATGTGTGAGTTATGGAGCTGTGTGTGAAGCAGTAAACAATTACTTATCTTCCTCTCAGAGCAAGCAGGTAGAATCAGTCGTGTCTCCCTCTGCTGACAGTGAATGCAGTCCTGACACAGGGATCTGTAATTAATGGATGGCAGAGCCTAGCGTGGAGCAAGAAGGAATTTTTCTGGACAAATCTTTCTCTATTATAAACTCTTGCCAGCTTTCCTCAAGTACTGGACCTAAATAAGAGCTTGGAGTTGACTTTCATTTTGCTATAGTCTGTTCTCTCCTCTTCCTTCCTCTTCCTTCCAGATGTGCACTTCTAATAAAAACAACGACAAAGCACAGCTTCTAATTAACACTAACGATGTGATTGTTAAGTGGCACTGTGGCAAAACAAATGTTCTTGGATGGCTTTGGCTTTTTAACACGGACCTAGCCCTGATCTTGCTCCACCTGAACCACTCAGGCAGTGACCTCTCCTTATCAGCTCCCTTGTAGGATTCAGGTAGAGATATGGAAAGGAGGGAAGCCAAGAACCTAATGAGTCACTGGGAAATGAGTTATAAAATTATGAACAAAAGGAAAAAGAGAACAGAGGCAACTTTTACAGTTGGTTATCCCCTATCTTCATACTTCAGCCATTCCAGATTTGTCCCCTATATAGTTGATAGATATATTTTTCCAGAAAATACTTAATAATTCATAATTTCGAGTTATAAATAGAAAAGACTGAGTGGTAAGACTCAGTTTCAACAGGAAAAATTATCTGCATTTGTTCAGCAGCTATGTTGGCTTTTTTGCATGCATATGCTAAATGTTCTTTATTTAGTCTTTTTAAACCTGTAAAAGGTCATACCATTTTAAACAGCAAATTATTCACAATATGAAAAAATTGAGAGAAACAAGCCCAAGAAGACAAACATATATTTTCAAATAGAACTCAATCTTCTCCTATAAATATGTATCATAACTGCTTGCATGATGTAATTGTACAAAATTATTGTGAAAGTGAGAATCCCAGAGAGCAGTTTATAGCCCCACTGAAAAATGGAAGCTTAAGAATTCAGGAAGTTAAATCAGCTAAAATTAGGCACACCTCAGAATAGGTTTTCATCAATTTTCTCTGCAATTTATGCTAGTTGCTCAAATATCACAACAGTGAAAGGTGCAAAAATGGACGGATGAACTGACAGATGGATATGAAAAATCAGAAAATCAGTTTAAATTTCGGAATTTCAATAAATTAAGCATGACAAGCATAGCACAGGAAATGTATCATTTATTTAGTTAGCTCAGTTTATTTTTTTTATTACAAAAAAAATGTCATCAGGCACTGTAAATCTCATTTAATGCAGAATTCAAGAACATGAAATTGGCATGCAATGACACATTAAGAGCAAACACAGAGCTACACAAAACCACACATTCTACTTGCAAGTTTAGGGTCTGATTCTGAAGAATGTCGTCATGGTTTAAGAAAGTTTTGTATAATTGGGCTATTAAACTGACATAGTTAATTTTAACAGTCATCATTTCAGACTAGACAATCCTTCAATATACAGAATGTAATAAGTTTAGATAATCTGAGGATGAGATGAAGGAATACCTTTATTTTCAAAAAATCAATATGAACTCTTACTCAAGTCTGAATATATTCAATTAAATATTGTATTAGTGTTCAAATATTTTTCTGATGCAATGATATTGCTTTATTCAGGTTGGGATAAGAGGTCATTGTATTACCTGCTTCAGGATAAGATGGATTTCAAGATAAGCTCTTCATTTTAGAACATGGATAAAATTTAGAAAAAATGTATCTAACTATATAGTTCACAATGTTATGAATGCATTGAAATTTCTTATGCTTGAACTGTGATCCAACAACAACTACTACTATTCACAGATTTTCATAACACATAAAGTTTTAGTAGGCTTACAGCTGTTGCAGACAGATTAACTTTGAACAGGATAACTTGTTCTAAAAGAGTAAAATTGTTTATTATACTCATCGTTTGATTGTATCTGTCTGGATGGAAGATATAATAGTTACCCTGCCTTTTTAAAAAAGGAAATTATAGTTTTGTATTTTATATCCTTGGTCTTTTCTTTTGGAATGGCTGATGAGGCATTACCATTCATCAATGAGTGTATGTCTTGTGATGTTCCTTTTTATTTTTAATAATTCCAAGTGCACCTTTGTGTTGGACTTTGCAGGCTGCAGCTTGATGCACAGTGAAACACTCTGCACCTGGAAATAGTCCCAGAGATAATTCTAGGAAATGAGATATTTGTAAAGAAATGAGATCTTTGAAGTTTGTTAAGCCCTAAGGAATCTTAAAAAGAAATTCCTTACCCACACTTACTTCCTTCCTTCCTTCCTTCCTTCCTTCCTTCCTTCCTCCCTCCCTCCCTCCCTCCCTCCCTTCCTTCCTTTTTCCCCTCCCTCCCTCCCTCCCTCCCTCCCTTCCTTCCTTCCTTTTTCCCTCCCTTCCTTCTTTCCTTCCTTCCTTCCTTCCTTCCTTCCTTCCTTCCTTCCTTCCTCCCTCCCTCCCTCCCTCCCTCCCTCCCTCCCTTCCTTTTTCCCTCCCTCCCTCCCTTCCTTTTTCCCTCCCTCCCTCCCTCCCTCCCTTCCTTCCTCCCTCCCTCCCTCCCTTCCTTCCTCCCTCCCTCCCTCCCTCCCTCCCTCCCTTCCTTCCTTCCTTCCTTCCTTCTTTCCTCCCTCCCTCCCTCCCTCCCTCCCTTCCCTTCCTTCCCTTCTTTCCCTTCCTTTTTTTTTCCTTCCAGTCCTCCTGTGGCTCTGTGAGGTTTCTATGTCACATACATGCTGGCCCCTGGAGCAGGCAGACTGTTCTGTTATTCCACACAAGGATCATTCTCATTCACTTGAGGAATCCTACCCTGGACTCCATAACAGCCTTTTCTTGCTTTATTTGTACTCTTGAGTTTAATAGCTGGATGTAAAGCTCCGTTCTGTTTTTCCTGTCTTTCGGAGTGTAAAGAATTTCCTTCAGTTTTGTCAATTGCTGCAAATCTTTTTTTCTTACTCTGTTCCTGTTCTTGGCCAATTTATTATATGATTTTTTTTCCTTCACTGATTTAATGCTAGTACTCACAGTCATTTTCTTCCAGCTTTCTCTAGGGCTTTTCTCTGCTTCTTTCTAATTTTCTACTTGGCACATATACATTGCCTTTCCCACTGTCAGCGTCTTCCATTTTAATGGCTGTTTATGTACCTTCATGCTGTTATATCTAGAGACAATCTGGTGTTAATAAGAATCTAAATATTGTAGATTCATAGTGCTGGCTGTAAGTCTGTAACAAGTTCATCTCTCCAATTCATTTTCTGCTATTGTCCTGAGCATACACCAGTCACAATGAAGTTCTCTTTTAGTAGAAACTCAATGACTCTCAAAGATAACTTACAGAAAGCATTCTCCTTTCCCTGCAGCCATCTCCACTAATACATCTAGTGTTTCCATTGTTACGAATCGTTCTTGTCATGATTGTCCAGTTTATTTTCTCCTGTGGCTTTTAAAAAAATGTTTCTTTGGAATTTTCAATAGTACAAGGACTATCACACCCAGGAATATCAAGATATGAACATGCATACTGTTTTCTTTGGCTTCATAAGTGACCCACATGCCAAAAAACTATTTGCCTCTGGGAGCGAGGCTGAAGGATATTGTCTGATGAAGACACCTTGGATCATGTAGCTCCAGTTTTGTCCTGCAGAATATTAATGCCTTCTGCAGCAGAAACCAAGCTTCTGGGAATTAAGGATTGCACAACGTTCTATAACCCAAGGAATGCTACTTCTTACATTTTTATTACGTCAATAAAATCACTCTTCTTATCTATTGAACTCATCTGCCTGATAAGTCTGAATGGTGTCATAAGACAACCCTTTACCAGGGCTAGAAAAAAAAGAAAACCAAATCTCTTTTTTCAGCTGTAGCCTGTACATCATCCCATGTCCCTTTCCTATCATGTTTTCCAGGTAACACGTTACAGAATGCACAGAGCATAATCTGCAAGAGACCTGATATTTCTACATTTACACTGCCATGAACACAGGTTATAACAGAGTATTCTTTTTTTCAGTATCTCACCTCCAGTCTCTAGGAAAACTTGGTGTGCCAGAAACTGTAGTCATGAACGGGTACCTACAGTTACACATATACAGAGATCTTTGTTCATGTTTAAAGGATTCCATGTAGATATTAAAATAAAATCAATAATAAAATTATAAAAAGTACACTTATGTTATTTGGAACAGAAAGATCATATTGTTTAGTTAAAGGCTGGATAAACTCTTTATCATTTGTGTGTTATTCAGACATAATGCATTACTATGCATAAGCCCAAACATGAACTTCTTGAGATTTTGCATGTTAAGTCATAGTAGAAATAGTGCTGTGAATATCAGAGAATAGGAGATGAGTTCTATGATGATTTGTACACTCCCACCTAAAGGAATACATATATACACGCATATCCTGAAACTGAAAATGAGATGTGTTTGTTCTTGGACTCTATACTTTGATACACTGTTATCAAAGACTTCTGTATCCTGTTTTGGCTTCCAGAAGGACAATCAAGGGCCAATAACTCTAGATGTGACCCTTCAATGAGAGAACAAGCTTACTAGCTTCCCAGTTCTTGAAGATATACTAAATATGCGAATAATTTTCACTTCTCTCTTGACCTAGTTAAATATTTTGTAGAGAGAAAGACTAGCAGCTGTTCTGTATGTTTCACTTTTCTCTTTTTTTTTTTTTTTTCCCCTCCTCTTGATTTTACCCTTACAAGGCTTCTTAAATATTTTAATATTAATAGACTGATCCAACTGTTCCTACCCATAGCAATCCATGGATATTATAACCTGCACAATAAAAACTGATAAAAGATGCTAGAAATATCTCCAGTATGAAAGTAAATCCCAAAAGGAAACAGATGCTTGTTAAATATCTTCTGGTAAATTATTTTTAAAGAGCTTAGACAATTAGCAGTAAAAATGTGAGCACTATATTTTTTTAAAGCTCATGCAGGCAAAACTTACACTGCAATAATTCAGTCCATACAATCCAATGATGTTCATTTTAAAACCAAATTTGAAGTACACAATTTGATTATTTTGCTTCTTTAAAACACTCAGAAGAGTTGAACAATGATATATTGCTGTTAATGGTGATCTAATAAAATTTCAGACAGCCCCACATACTGTGATTGCCATTAAAGGACCAACATTTACAGTGAACAGGATATATCTTGGAAACTACGATATGTTGGGTAAGCATGGCTTCTGTCAGTTAATTAATCAGCATGATTGTTACTTTGAGCAGTAAAAAACAATGGGAAAATACAGATAATTCACCATGAAGATTAAAAAAATCCCATATATATATATATATATGTCTCTCTCTATATATATATATGTATATGTATATATGATCTTTGGCCTAAATACACTGGCAATCAGACTGCAAGTTCTGTACTGACATGAAAGTAGAATGTAGTTTATGAAAGTTCCTATTTACATACTGTCATCTGTCAGATCACATTTCACTGATCTTAAGACTACTTTTCTTTTTGATCTGCTACAAATCTTTACAAGACTTGGTAATTTAGCAAGTCACATTTGTAGCACTAAAAAGAAATGGCTTGTATTGAAGAATGCAACACCTGACAAAAAGCAATGAGGCAGGTTCAGGTTGATGGGGAAAAAACACAAATAAAACCAAATATAAACACAAAGAAATCTGTAAGGATAAGTTAAACAATTCTTGTTGCTAGGAGACCTCCTGGCACATTTTAGCCATGAGAAAGTTTGGCATATCACATTAGTTGGTTGCCCAGGCTCCTTCTTTATTGACTGGAAAAAACCCAGCATTTCTGTTAAATACATGTTTCCAACTAGCTTAGAACCCTCTTCTAGTCAAGCCCAGTGAAATGTACTTTAAATCTCGACTTTCTAGCTTGCCTAAGAAGCAGCATATTTGACATGTTTAATAAGTTTCTAAAATGCTTCAAATGAAAAAGAATAACTTCACAAAAAGCAATCTGTTGAATACTAATAATATTGAGTAAGTATACCAAACCACTTATTTACTTCTTGGGCCAATCAGTAGAGATATGGTAGGTACCCATATTTTAAAATCACCTCCCATTGTTGCGGGTTTGTTTGGTTTGTTGTGTTGTTTTTTTTGTTTTTTTTTCACTAAAAAATTTCTCCATACATCAGGATGTTGATAGTGATTAGATATCAACAGACTAGGAGACCGATTCAGGAACAAAGGTATATCTAACAATTCTTAATTATTTAGATTAATAGGTATCTTTGAGATAGATCTATTCTGGAGTACAATCTGTTCTGAAGTACTCAATATGAAACAACTGCAAATCTTTAAAAGATATTACATGTCTCTAACTTCACTTAGTTCTTGTTAGATGTCAGCATTACTGTTGATGGATAGTATACTGGGATTTCTTACCAAAAAAAAGAGCAAAACTGAAATGATCTGTTCTTTCCTTTTTCCAGGTTGGAATTAAAGGCTTTTGGTAGAAGACAAGTTGATGTAATATCAAAAAAGGTAACAACAGACCTCTATGTTAAAGTATAAATAATATAAATAATAAAATCATGTTACTGTGGTTAATATTGCTAAACAATGTACCTCAGTAACTGAAAAGCAATGGCACTTTCTGGCAGGTATGGTGCTATCAGCCCATCAGATTGTAATGGGCTGAAATGATCTCTGAAGGTATCTACTGGTTTCTTTAGCCAATGAAGCCTGTAAGCTCCTGATCACAGTGACTCAGGTTTGTGACATGAACCTGGGATTGAACCTTAATTAAGATTATTAATTAATCCACATTGTCAGATGCCCTTTCTATTAAAGAAAGAACATACGTATACACAACAGTCAACAAAAGGTCAGGATGCATTCCGGAAGTATTTCTCTAGCCCAAATAATTTATTTTATCCCACTTTTTGTACTCTATCATAAATCTGAAATTTCCTGGAGTCTAGAAACGTAAGCATGTGAGAAGCTTTCAAAGAGAGCGTATTGCAAACAAAAAGCAAAGTCCACATTAAATGCTGAGATTATGAGGAAGAAATCTAATTTGTATTTTTAATAAAACATTGTTAATGGCATTTGTAAAAATTGAAAGAGTCCATCAAACAAAATTGAATATAAAGATTGCTATTACAACAGCAATAAATCCTTGTTTATCACAGCACACCATGAATCCTTTCTTTTACCCCTCATGGATACCATAAGCTGTATTTTGCAAATCAAATACTCATATGTTACCCTTACTGCTTGATTAAATATGTAGGTGATGCTATTTGCTGCTGTTTGAAAAGGCCTTATTATCCCTTCCATGCTGTGCCATGGGGGAATAAGAATTGAACATGTACAACACAACTGTGGCCAATAAAAATGGAGGAAGCAGAGCAAGAAAAGTAGACATGTTCTTGATTTTTAGAATCACAGAATCATAGAACAACCCCTGTTGGAAGGGATCTCGAAAGATCATCTGGTTCAACCATTCATAGGCAAGGAAGCCTAGATGAGATTATCTACCACCCTGTCCAGTTGCATCTTGAAAGCCTCCAGTGATAACCACTCCACCAGGTTAAAGTGATTGATTGCTCTCACTGTAAAAAAATTATTTCTTCTGTCAAGATGAAACCCTTCCCAATGTGACTGGTACTCATTGGCCCTCATCTTCTCCATATGGCTCCTTGTGAAGAGAGACAGGAGCCTTCATTCTCTTTGTAACTGCCTTTTAATTACTGTCATATTGTAATGAGGGTCCCCTTGAACCTTCTCTTCTCCAGGTAGAACAGACGTAACTTCTTCAATCTTTCCTCATAGGGTTACTCAGTCCTTTGGTTATCATTATGGCCCTCCTTTGGATCCTCTCCAGTCAGTCTGCATCTTCTTTAAATTGTCAGGACCAGAACTGGATACGGTACTTGAGATGCAGACTGACAAGCTTCAAGTAGAATGAAATAATTGCATTTGTCTCTGCTAGTAATGCCTATGCAGATGCAGCCCAAGAACCTTTAGTTACTATTTATTTCTATTCCAGTTGTCAGTTCAATTCCAGTTACACTTAATAGTCCTCAAGAAGACTCTTTTTGCACACTTCATAAAGGACTACACCTTCCCTAAAGAGTTTACAGTATAAAACCATGAGCCTAGTGATGGACAGGAGAAAAAAAAAAAAAGGATGAGGAAACATATCCAAATATATATGACACATCAATAGAGAATTCTAAAATAACATCCTAGACGTATTGTAGTTGCCTAGACGCTTCCTTTTCCAGATATAGTGCAGGCAGAAGTGTTTATTCTTCTTCAGGATTGTTTACAGGAAAACCAAGACATCTTCTGAAAAATCCTATTGCTGTCAGTACAAAATGTGCTGGTTTATTTTCTTTCGTATCACAAGGTAGTTGTGTAGATGACTAGGTCACTACTGTCCATCTGTGACTACACGAACGTGAAATAATATC
The DNA here is from genome assembly GCF_963082525.1 of Nesoenas mayeri. Classification (NCBI taxonomy): domain Eukaryota; kingdom Metazoa; phylum Chordata; class Aves; order Columbiformes; family Columbidae; genus Nesoenas; species Nesoenas mayeri. The sequence goes on from NC_137541.1 coordinate 17,927,740, forward strand.
TGGTGGTGGGATGGAATATGTATCCCTTATTTCATTCCTTATAATCTCTTGATCCTCAAGAATAAAAAAAATCAAGGGCTGAATTTTTTATCCTCACCTTTGTTTAAATGACTGGAACATTTATTGCATATTGTCAAATGTGGAAACTTCAGTTGCTAACTTCTGTGAATTGAAAACATCTTTTTACTTGTAAAAAAAGAAAACAAGTGCTTTCTACATAAAAGCAAGCTTCATTTCCTATTCAAGGAATAGTGTTAAATGTTATTTGTTAGATCTCATTAAAATCTCTTAAATATAATGAAAGACTAAGTCTTGCACACGTGAAAATGTTCATTTTTATGTCAATGACTAGAGTAAACTGTAAGTACTCATCAGTGCACCATCTCCTGCTACAAACGTAATACACTGCATAGGGTGAGAGGTTACCCTGAGATATCGCAGTCATCGGATAATCAAAACAGTGATTTATGCTTTTTTACATGGTGTACAACAAGCATTACCTAGTCCTAATTAATTGATAGAGGCCATCATCTATATGCCCATACCTTGTATATTTTCACATACTTCACATATAAGGGAAGGAGAGGCTGCATTAGAAAAAGCAAATATCATCATAATGTACACACACACAATGTCCTTTTCTAACTTGTAAGATAATTGACTCGTAATAAGATGGCAATCTTTGATTTTATATAACTTGTTGTTGAGCAAAGGGTTCACAGCTCCAAAAAATGCTCACTTAAATTCATATCCTGAAGCCCTGATGGTGCAACATATTTTGTCAGTAAGTTATATATATAATTACTTTTCAAATAATGCAAGGTAGAGTTGTGTTTTCATAGCTGCTCAGAGTTCTTAATTACCAACTAAGCTATTTATGTTGCAAGCTGTATTATAGCAATAGTAACAGCTTAACTGAATGGTGCACATTGAGTAGTGTTTGCAGTGGCTTTTACACAAAAAAGTAACAAGATGGGCCTGTTTTAGTTAATTGAATGCTTTTCACTAAGTATTCCATGGTCCTTTTCCTACTGGTTTCCCTTGAAAAATAAGATAGGTTTTAGGTCTGGGTTTGAGTCTATGTCTACTGGATGGGTAGCCATAAGAATTTTTCTAGTATCAGGTATTTTCTGTAGTATTGATAACATATTGTTACAATTAATTGTTACTCTATATTTTAAGGCTACAGACTTCAAAAAGCTAGATTGTCTGAGGACTAAGAAAAAAATCTCTTTGATTTGTAAATGGATGTTCGTATCTTGGAAAGACTCAAATGCATTTACTCAGGTAATTAAGGAGGGAATTCAGACTGGGTTTAACTCTGCTGACTTAGAGTTAATAACTCAGATTTGTGTTTCAAATGACTTTAAATGCAAATATCAGCTCTCTGATAGAATATTGCAATTGTTAACTTTTGTCCTGCATGATTTCATTTACTCAGTAACCTGATTGAGCAAGTGAGTAATGAGTTCAATTGGTCTGACTAAGAAAATTAAAATAACACAACAAATATAATGTTTTTAATTGAAGTGAAAAGGAAGAGAAAAAAACACATACCTTAGACATTTTGCTGGTGAAATTACCTATCTGACAACTATGGAATTGAAGATACAGGCATGAAAACACCCTTCTCTCAGTATATTAATAATAAACTGCTTGGTTCATGTATTTTCTTTTTATGGTTTTATGTAGGCATAATACTCTTAATCATTAAGATGTACTTATACAGCACTACAGCTTTACATGGCACTTAACTGTGATAAAAATAAAAAGCATCTTGCTGCCTTCCTAAATAATATTTTTCTCAAATATAGACTAGAAAGTAAAATATATCACTTAATCACTTTTCCTCTGTAGGTGGTTAGTACGCTGGGATCTTTCTCTTTGTTATGTGTTACTATAAAAAATAAACATTATTTAGTGTGATAACAGTAAAGGAAAATGTTAGTGAATATAAAGTTAAGAGTTGGTATAAAGTTCAGAGTTGATACAAAAGAAGATAATGAAAGTTGTATTATACCAATAAGTCACTTTGTTCTGAAAATGTTCTACTCAATACTTTAATAATACTGGAATACTGCCTTGATACATTCCATATCTCATTTGTTCTTATTTTTATTGCATTCATTTTTATTAAAATCTGAGCTCCACATTTTGACAACTTTTTTCTGTAGAAGTTAGATCCACAGAACTTTTTAAGCCCACAGGACAACAATACCACTTCTTGGCTTTTACTTTTCATTCTCAAGGAACTGACATTTTGTGAGCCAGCATGAACGTTTTAGGTCAGTGCTGCTAGAGTTGCTGCCTTGAAAATGTTAGATTTTTCTTACTTTTTTTTTTTTAAACCTCTTTCAAAAAGGCAGAAAAATTCTATTGAAATAAGATATAGAAGCATAACATTTGCCTTTTAAAATGTGGTTAAGTACTTGTATCAGACACCAGGATGGTTTGAACTCATTAGGAAATAAAAATATGAAATGTTGTTGCTGGTATTGATATCCATAGAAGGTGGACACATACCAAGGAATAATTTCTTTTTTAGTCTTCAGTATTTGATTTAGGAAAAGGAATGTTTCTTTCAAGAGAAAAAGAAAATAAATAAGATGAGCATAACAAAATTACTACAACAATATTGCAACCAAGTAGGAGGAATAATGAGCAAAAAGAGAAGCAAAAAATTCCCCAAGGGATTAAATTAGAGCCAAAAAGGTATCATCTCGTTTTCAGGCAGTGAGTTTCCAAGAGCTCTGGTACAGTATGTGTATGAAGTCAGTCTTCAGACAGAACTATACCTATATACACAGTGAAGAAATGGATGGGAATGTCCGTGCTTTTGAAAGGACCTGTATCTTTAGAGCTTTGCTGATCCAGGAAAGGAAAGGAAAGGAAAGGAAAGGAAAGGAAAGGAAAGGAAAGGAAAGGAAAGGAAAGGAAAGGAAAGGAAAGGAAAGGAAAGGAAAGGAAAGGAAAGGAAAGGAAAGGAAAGGAAAGGAAAGGAAAGGAAAGGGAGAAAAAAAGAAAGAAAGAAAAATAGTCGGCATTTTTAAAAAAATAGTCATGTAAAAATAACTACAGAAAACCCAGAAGGAAGGAGGTGTTAAGCTCCTCAAGGGATGAGGAGCTATTAAGTCATTGCCAACCACTTATGCAGTAATATAAGTATCGGGTTAGAACAATGCATCTCCTCTTTTCAGAACTGGAAATAGTACTTTGGAGAAAATAACATAGGTCAGTATGTCAACAAAACATTCCACAAAAAAAGCATGTCACCTGTGAGACTGGTCACTATGTTTCAAAACAGAAGACTGTTATTCAATGTTAGATATACTGTCCTATTTTAATTATAAATTCTGGTGGCTTAAAGTACTTGGGCTTCCTTTAAATTTAATATATGATGTTAGTTTCCTGGAGTTATAATGACCAGTGATTTTATTATTGTACAGATTTCATTTTTAAACTGGTAACATTTATTTCTACAATCTTTATTACACTTTAACAACATATGGGTGTGACTCATCTTACTTATCTTTAAACATCTAAAAGTTGGAATATAAATTTCTGCTTTTTATTCAGTCCTTTATAATAAAAAGGAGAAAAAACCTGAAGCTATTCATCTCAGTTATACCAGAAATCAATTTTAGAATGAACTGTATCAGACTCAGATATTGAGTCATGGATATCTGCCAAAAATCAGATGTATAATTATTAGATAACTACCATTTTTTCTGGTTTGTCCTTTAGTGTTTGGGTATTACTTCTCAACTAACAGCTATTGAAGAGGAAGCCCAGCTTCTTTAAGACAGGACTTTTGAGTCAGGAAATATTAACAGATTCATGTTCTGAACTCTAATAGAAATGAAGAAGAGTCAAGATATTTTTCCTTCACTAGCTTTGCTGGACAAGGACCACTCACATCCTTTTTTTTTTTTTTTTTTTAATTTCACCAATGGAAATTAGATGCTTAACTGCATTTGAGATTCTGATTAAATTATATAAATTTACAGTTATCATATAAACACTCCTATATGTACTGACTTATTTAGTCAGTGAATAAAGTTACATGTAAAATATAGACTGAATATCAGCTGTCTTACAGAAAGCCCCAGTAGGTAGCTCATCCAACTTTACATCAGGTTTCTCATCTGAAACATGGACTCAGTGTGAAGAGATATTCTTTTTAAAGACTTATGTTTTAACATAAACCATTTGCATTTCCCATAGAATTAATAAGATAAATTTTCACAAATAGGTAGCCAAAAATTGAACATGGAGAACTCAAAATATGCCACTCCGATCTTCTTCTTTATCAAGCTTTTACTGTATTTATGCCACTTACCTAACACAAATTGAAATTCTAGGCAAGAGCGCATAGAAAGGATTCTATAAGTGGTCCCTCAGAAAAATTTTTTGTTTTAGTAGCCTTCTTGAGGCCAAGTGGGAAGCTAAACATACTTGCAAATCCACATGAAGTGTTCAGCATGAAGTTACTACCACTCTGAGACTTACAATTTCTTTATTGCCATGATTTAAATTTTGATTGTTATCATGAGGAAAGTGTAAAAGTCATCCCATTAGACTCAAGGGTAGTAAATCACATGATTTCAAATCAGGGATTTAAAACTATAAATTAATATTTTACACACCACCTGTTAACTTGAATCCCCAGAATAAGTCATCAGGAATCTGTGATGTAGCCCAAAGATTAATTTCACTATTCACTATTGTAAGTTTAGTTGTCCTGTAAGGCTCCTACCACCAGCACCATTGTCTGTTAAGTTTCACCTCTAATTTTGAGTTATCTGGCTCTTGTTTTAAATTGAAACTTTCACAATATTTTCACCAGTGTTTTAATATTTCATTATGAGATTTCATTCTTGCAAGGATTATTTTATTGTTTATCCCTCAGTATGAAATACAAAATACTAGTTGTGATTCATTATCTGTGAGTTTCCAAGATTTCATTATATGAGATTGTTTTGCAAAGGTGTGCTGGGAATTGACTTATCCTTTTTGTCCCTTCTACTGTCAGCATTTCTCTTATTTTTATAACTCTACCTTAACTGAAAACCACATTATATTTTTGTGAAAAGAAGTGATATCCTTTACGACATATTCACAACAATCTGATAATTATTCTGGATGTAAGAAAGCAAATGATTGAAGTTTATAAAGTGTAAAATCTCTTAAGAGGATTAGTTTTACTTTTTAAGGATGTTATTTTTCTAAAGATTTCTGGCTACATCTTGAGAAGAATTACCTACATGATTTTTTATATCACTTCATTTCAAAGAAAAGACACTGTCGGCATTCCTTTAAAAGCAGCAGCCTAAGACCCACTCATGAGCTGAGCTTTTCGAAGTGAAGGGTGATTGTTTCGAAGAACGCCAGATATGCTGACTAGTTTAAAAACATGCTACTTCAGATTCATGTTTTGAAATAGGCACAGATATCAGAGAAGACACTAAAGAAAACCAATCAATTTTAAACTGTAGAACTAGAGCAGCGGGCTATCTGTGCTTGTTATTATTTATTTATTTTCCTCTAAGAGGTATTGCAATGAAATGTTAAATTCATGGCTAGACACTTGTTTTTTTCTTCTATAGACTCTAAAAACTGTTTGTCAAAAACTTTTGCAGAGAGGCAGCTCCCTTCCAGTGTTTACAAAGTGTTACTAGTTTGATGGAGCCCGTTTCTCTCCATTAATCATATAGTGTTGGTCTAAGTGTCATCTAGGAGTCCCAGTAACTGACTTGGTCAAGAGATGGCAGATGCTGTACAAACACAAAATGGAGTTTCCTCTTAGATCTTCAACTTCAGGCAAAAGGTTTGTACAAAAAAAAAGGACTGAATGGTTCATAGGCTTTCCTAGACTTTGCAGCTAGCATTAGGATGCCTTATAGAAATTGTTAGTTGAATACTTTCTAAGCTACACTGTACAGTTGAAAGATTTTAGCCTAATTAGGTCAAAAAGAGAAGTCAAAAGAATAACAATGTAAAATGGTTATAGGTAACAAACTGCAGAAGCAATAATTATTTTTCCCTTTGACATTAGACTATTCACAGGGTAAAAATGACAATGAAGTTGGATCTTGTTTTCCTGCAGAGCAGGTAATTAAATCAGATACAGCTGCATCTATCTCTACATCATACATCTCTATGAATGCTCTTCTGCATAAGCATTTGCAGACTAACGCAAGGGCTTTGCCCTCTCCCAGCACTCTGCTGACACTGGTTTCTTGTGCATGAGGTGTTTCTCACCTTCTGCTGAAACTTCTTTGCCCCTACAGAGTTCAGTATATGAAACCTGTGCAACCATCACCCATAGCAGGCTGGCAACCTCCTAGTGTTCCAGATATCAGCATGAAAAAGTTGTCTTGCAAAGGAAGGAGAGTTGGAAGCCCAGGGTGACCAGACAGGCAATCACTCCACCAGTCACAGACGCAGTCCCACAGCACCCACATAAGAGAAGCAGGGCAGGTTTGGGGACCATACCAGTCAAATAAAAGCCTAGTGACTGCCAGAAAACCCCAGCTGATGTTTGAGGTCCAACCTCAGCAAAGCAAGGTCAGAATCAGCATGGTGTTTGGCATATGACAATATAGCTCAAGCAAGGGCAAGGGCTTGTGGTTAAATGCAGCTGCTAAGCCAATGGGATGGGACTCCACAAGACTTGTTACAGCTCTTTCACACAACCTTACTCATTTTCACAAAAGTCTGATCCAAGGTTACACAGCTACCCCATTCCAGTGCTGACCTTGGCAGCTAAATCCCTGGATGATGGAAGACATTACAAAGCTGGTTGGTGCACTCAGGGCCTTGACATAATATTTCCCAAAATCTTAGAGGTTCCATCTTCAGTCATTCTGTTTGGTTTATTAAATTCTTGTTTTCTAGATGTATTTATTTTGTGTAATGTTCATATCGCATTACTTTTTGTTTAAATGCTGTATTCTATACTAATATTCTCCAGTAATGTTCTCCTTAATTCAATGCCTTGCAGTTTTTGGAAATCAGGCTGAACTTGGATTTATCTTGTTTCAGAGATTTCTGAGTATTAACAATAAGGAGTAAAGGCATCTAACGTAGATCACTAAAGTTAGATTCTTGCCATTAGTGGTACTTTTTTATACCAGGTCTTGTTGAGAATAAAAAAATAATGTCAGAAACATAAACCCTACTTTAAAGCTGAAGTAGAAATTTGTGCCAAACCCTGCAATGTGACTGACGATTTTCGAAGTAAAGGAATCTACTTATTGCAAATCTATTGCCAGCAACTGTTGCTCTCCAGTTCTGTAACAACATAGACCAAAAATACTGTTAGCAAAATCCAAGGCACAAATAATGCTTGAATATCCAGGAGAAACACGTGGTCCACGTGCTGTTTTATAACTTTACTGGAACAGATTGAAAATCTTCAGTATGTCATACCTAGACAAGATGGTGATAGTGTGACAATCAAACTCCCTCATCAGAAAAGGAAGTGTAGATTGGTGCCACCTGATAAATAAATGTGTTACTTTCAATTCTATTACAGCAATAGTGAAAATGTGTCACGCTAGCTTAGCATTGATTCATTGCATGCCTGAGAGGAACACTGGCAGATTGCTTTAATTAACAGATGTACAAGGGCTGCTGATGTTTTCAAAGCGAAATTTCCTTGCCTCTTGCTGCATACTATCAGACTGTCATTCTCAGGTGGCAGAATGACAGGATATCAGAGGAACAGCTCTAGAAGCTTTTCATTCTCAACATTCTGCCTAAATATCTGTGTTAACAATATGTCCTTGTTCACAAGCACTTTTTATTCTGCAGACTTGGAGAAAAAAAAGGCAGAAACTTCCTGTCATAAAAAAAGTCAACAGTTGGATCTCTTGACTTTTCCCACAAGATGAAGTAGATTGATTCTCTATGATATTCTTTTGTTTAAACATTTGTTTTTTGTAAATAACCAGCTGCTTAAATGGATGCATTACAAATCTTGCTGCAGAATTGTTTCCTGATTTCCATTCACTTCACCTTGGAAAAAAAGGCAAAATGTGCACCAATCTAACATAGGTACCCACCTTAAACTCAAGTTGTAGCTGTCTAATAAAACACTCTTGCAAAGAAAGTTATCTCAGTTCCTTAAATGTGAATAGATATAGCATTAGATGCCTTCCAAGCATTCACAAGAAAACCTAGCTCACTTAAAATTAAGTGCTTAAATTAGGCAAACAGAAGATCCGTCTGCAGGACTCAAAAAATCACCTTGGTGCTAGTGCTGAAACATCAGGTCCTTCTACGGCTCATCTTTTTGTTCTGAAATTTGGAAGCCTGAATTAGATTTTAGTTTCAGTTTAAATTCTGTTCAGATGTTTAAATTAACAGATACTGATATTGTATAACTCTGACTGTGTTTGAGAAAGGGAGAAAGGAAGGTCTGTCTCCCCGGCTTAGAAATTGCTTTAAAGGATGAGCTAATAATATCTCCTTTAGGACAGCTTTCATGAGATCATTGTCATTTTGAGGAAAAATCAGAAACGGAAAGGATTGCAAGTTTGTGTTGCATGCTGTGTGCTCATTGTTGAAGTTGAAAGCAATGAGCTCAGACTTGTGTAGATAGGTTGCTGTTCGTGCCGAGCTGTGCCCCAGACCACATCTTGCATGAGAAGGATACCTTGAAGAAGATCCAGTGAGACTTTAAACCAATATTATGTTTCATGCTGCATGTTGCATGCAGCTGCATGTTTACAACTGCCTTCAAAAAGACAGTTTTACACCTTTATGTTTCTCTATCTCACCCAGCTATGTATTTATCTATTGAAGTCTTGAAGTCTGCAATCAAAGGTGATTGCTGGTAAGGGCACAGCTTACAGGGACAGTATGCTGAGTAATCAAAGAACGAGAGGGAAATCTAGTCCACTAGTCACAATAATTTTGATATTGTTCACTAAGTGCTTGCCTTAAGGTCACCATACTTCCAGAGGTGATCTTTATGGCTATAGACATACTCAATAACCAACAGCTTTATGTTTTAATTTCTCTCGGTGGTGTTGATAAAAAGCTGTAGCTGAGAATATTTTGTTATTGGGAAAGCTCTGGGTATAGAAAATAAATGCCCTGTTTTGGTAAACATCCAAGAATACTAGTAAAATTGTTTGCAGTGTCCCATGGGCTTTGAGCCATTCCAGTTACTCCGTACAGGAAAGGTGACCTTGAAACTTAGAGGTAATTCTTGGCAGTTTTCCTGATCTCCAGTAACACTATTGTAAGGAAAATGTCTGCAGCAAAAAAAACGGGTATGGAAATACTTCTTAGTGGAAACTCATTGTTAAAGAACTCAATGTCATACCAGTAAACACAGATTCTGGAATACAGTATCAGAAAAGAAAAGAAAGAGAAATCTCAGTAATTGTAAAAATCAGTCTAATCTAAGTAACTTTTAATGGGAGCAGTTTGGTGTACTAGTTTATCATTCTTTAACTTACTATGACACTAGCTTTAAAAGAAAAACTATGCCTAGTCAAATAGATACTCTTTTCCATAAACGACTGAAAGAGACAAAACACTCTGTTCTTTGTTTGAAGGATGGCTGAAGTGCTGACTGTGGGATTCAACAGCAGTTTCCAGGTAAGTTTTGGATAATTTTCATTGACTTGAAATAGACAGAAAAAATGAATCTAATAATTTTGTAAAACTTAAACCATGGCACATGCTTAATATCACCACTGAAAATGATTCCATGAATTGTTGTGCCCGTTAAATTATTTTCCTACATTAACATAAGCTGGACTGAAATGCCAGTGGCTGTTTTTTCTTTCAAAGTGGCACATTTTTTTTTCATTCCAATAATATTTTTATTTTAAGATATACTTCTTCTTTTAGTCATAATTCTTACATTAACTTCCATAATGCTAACCAGTTAAAAAACAAAAACAAAAAAAAACCAACACCATTGAGAGGAGCAGTAGCACACCATGAATCTTTTCTGATTAAGATAAATGCCATAAATCGGTTAATAGGGATAATTATACTTTATCTGTCTCTTGACAAATTGAAATTTTAAATATATAATAATGCAAATATTGCCATAAAAATAAAATATTTACTTCTAAGCTTCGTACCACAATCACATGTATTCGACTTGCATTATTATAATCTTTCCAAATGATAGACCTATGACTGGTGGTGACATTGGATGGTACTGAAATACATGTATTCGATCAAAATAACATATAATAGCCACATAATATGGATAGGTTATCTCTCTAACTAATGAAATACTTGTCATAACTAGAGTTCAAAAACATAAAATCAAGGAAAATTTGTGGAAGCAAATGGAAGTTTTAATTTCAATTGAAATTAAGCTTAATGCTGTATGCATATAAACCTAAGTCATTCCTGAGAAAGCCAGACTCTTTTACATCAGAAACATTTTTGGAGATATGAAGATGGATCTGAAGATCATTTACCTTCTTTATTGATCGACGATAAAATATAGGTGAGAAAATAAAACTATATTAAATTGAAAGATTTTTAGCTCAATGTTGTCATGTACCACGTATACCAGATTTAATTTTCAGAACATGTCATAGTTTAAATAATTTCATTTTACCTTCATGACACCAAAGTTAATACATTCTAAGATACTCTAAAAGAGGACATCCAGGAAGTATTTAAAACAAACAAACTAACTAACTAACTAACTAAAACAAAATAAAACACACAAACAACAACAACAACAAAAGACAGAAAGCTGAGGGTTCTTTCTACTTTGAATATCTTCACAAGAAAACACCAAGAAATTCTCACCATCAAATTAACCTGTGTTTTTTCTATATTTTTATCTTTTATTTTGACATCTTTTTTTGTCTTCAAATGACAGCATTCAATATTTTAGTCTATTTATATGTTAGTCTATATTAGCTTATTTAGAATAATAGAAAAAGACGTAGCTTGGGTAAACTGGCATATAGCTTAAAAAGAGGAGAAAAGCAAGAGGTTTGGATGCATGGGTATTTTTGTTAATGATAAAAGTTTAAGATAGGGTTTTTATTTTAAGAAACAATTCCACAGGGAAATAGATAAGGAAAAGAAGGAAGAGAGGAAGAAGGATACAGAAGAAAAAAGTCGGAGGAGAGAAAAAGAAAAAATAAGACTTTCAGCTTCACCCCTAGAGTGCAGTGTCCATAACATTTTTCTCCACTAGAGTCTATGTGGTTTGTCTCAGTGCCCTTAATGTCCATGACTAGCAGTATAACTAGATTCCTGGTTAGTCATCAGCATTACATACTGTTAAAATATACCTTGACCTATTTCTTGGCCTAATTAATTTGAAAAAAAAGAATAAGCCAACTAAAGAAAAGAAAAAAAAAAGTATTTTAATTTTATTAATTACTTCACAATGTAAAGTAAAAAAATCATCTAATTGACAGTCTAAAGAAAGAAAAATACGTTTGGTTTCTGTTTACACGCTGATCTTCCTAGCTTGTACTTGATCACACAGTTCGACTCCTTCATTAAGTTCAACCGGAGAAAATACCAAAGTGCTTCATGAAGTAAAACAGATCAATGACTTAAGCTCTCATACTGGGAGAGACCTGACCCCAAACACTTTCATTTGGTATCATGCTGGAATCTTTATGACTTTTCTTTGCCTTTTTTTTTTTTTTTTTTTTTCCTGCAGTCAATTACTGGCTTGTTCTGCATTATTTATTCCTCTAGATTATGTGAATATGCGAAATGGGGCATGTTCCATTGTTATAGTATTAAAAAAGAATGTTTTCTAAGAAAGCATTATATAACTATGAAGAGAGAAGTGTCACAACTGCATATTCTTGTTAGTAAAAGACAATATTCCTTGGTGTTATTTCAGTAAGGCTATGTCTGGCTTGTATGTCATAAGTATCAGGTTTGAATTCATATAAGTTGCTTTACTGCATGAAATCATGATTTATTTTAATGAGTAATAATCCCAGAAGTTGTCTTCTACTCAGATTTACATAGATTACATCATTCCCTAATTGAAATAATTCCTCATGTACTCTGTTTTTACAGGAATTTGAAGCTTTCCGGCTTCATTTTAAAGCCTTCGTACTTTCCTACCTACGTTTGGAATCTTGTTGCCTATTTTTCCATTCACTTTCAATGATCACAGACTTTCTCCTAAACACTGTTTTGGGAGCTTTTCCTGTACAACTTTTTCTTTCTGTGCATTGAAAACATGTGGATTGTCCAAAACAGCTTTTATATGGTAACACTGCACCTTGAAGCAGATCCCTGGTGAAATTCACATCTCCCAGTGAGCGGGGAGAGCAAAATGGAGTTCATGCCAGTCAGTGTGTTGTTATTATGGATGAAATTCTGGGAAGGCAGTTGTGTCTTAAAACTGTCACCTTATAGATTTAAAGTATTTTCCTCTGAGTCCTTAAAAGATTTAGGGATTTACTCATTTTCTTGCAAGACACACTCAAAGCTTCTCAAAAAATACTTCTGTTGATGCCACTCAATAGCAAGTAATGGGTAACTGACGTGGGAACTCATTCCCAGACATTATCCAGTTGATTTGAACAATTCTAGTGTCACAGACCAGTCAACACACACTTTAATGTGCTTCTGATGTTTTTTCTCTGAAAATCTTAGTTGGTATCATTTTTCCTCTGTAGAGAGAACACTGCAGGAGGGCATGGGAAAAATTTCAGCATATCTTTTCCTGTCAGTATAATTGTGCTAGTAGTGAAGTACAGCATTTAAGTAAATAATAGCTTTAAGCTATTTTAGATATGTGAGGAAATAAGCTCTGAATCTAACCTATGACTGAAGGAATACAAGCATTGCCCGTGTCCAATTTTATATTCCTCATGTTCCCAGCTACAGGTCAGTAAAACTTTGAGGGTATGTGATGAGGTTTCTGCGCACTACTACTTGTGTTATGTTCAATTAATCAAATTATTGCATTAATACGTAATGGATGTATTAAGATAAGAAAGTAGAAAAATTAAACAGATCTGAAAAAGTGAATGATGTCTCCAATGCAAAGGTGGAAAGTACCCTGCAAGCTTCTTAAAGGCACATGGAGACTTAAACCAAGTTTTGCCATTTTGCTGCTATCAGTAACTGTTGTAATGTATGTATCTGACATATACATCCTAGTTGGCCATTACAACATATGAACACCACCCTTATTTTATGTTTTTTCCTGTCATTGACAGAGATAATCACTAAAAGCTATAGTGTGCAATTGAGCATAGGTGCACCCAATTTACTTCACTTTTTCAATGTCATAAAGATATATGCAAGACAGTTATAAAAGCATCGGAAACAATGGGCATATTCATAGTAGCAGGTCATGCCATTAGTAAAAAATCTTTTTAAAAAAGCAAAAGCCCTAGAATTCTGTATTCTGGCAGTATCACTGAGTCTTTAAAAATGTTGACTGTTCTCATATAAAATCAATCATGCCTTGAACTCTTCCACTGTCTCTCCTTTCCCTCATCCTTGTTACTAAATACCCCAAAGAAACACAATGCATGTTTTCATCAGAAAATATCAACTGTTCTCTGAAGAGATGAAAACAACTCTATCACCTCATAAAAATGTTTTGTTTACTTGTGTGGAGAGAGTACTCTTATATTTTATTCATTAATAGTTTTAAATTACATGGAGATATCCAATCATGAACAGCAATAGACATAATGACATCCCTGGGCCTTTACACAATGTCTACTAAGTCATCCTCCTTTTGTAAACAAAAAAAAAAGAAAACAATTAGAGGAAATGATCCATTATTCCATAAAGTTCACAGGGGCAAAAATTTCAGCCCTTTCTCTATCCCTAAAATAAACAAGTAAAAGTGAATTGGACACAGGGGAGGAACTTCATTACATTTCCTAATAATGGCATATTTGAGAGCCCATTAAGAGCAATACTCAAATAGTCTCTTTTGTCAATATCTCATTTTAGAGAAAAGACGGAGGAATAAGAAAAGGATAAAGCTTTTGTAAGGATGGCATTTCCCTTTTTATTGTTATGGTTTCTTTTTATTAACATGTATTAGTATCATCCAGCAGGACCTTATCCATCAGTTCTTTTACTTAAAGAACCTTGACCACTCCTAAATAAACTTGCATACTCATAATATAGTGTTGTTGTACAAACCCAGGCTGTGATTCTGCAAGTATCTACACCAATACTTATGTTTTACTAAAAATAAAGCTTTCTGCTTTCAAAACATGGGGAGAGACATGTTCTGCTCCAAAACACAGGCTGAGATGTACAGAGCGCCCACAGCAGGATACAGGCTGAGGCAGGCATCTCTGTGCAGCCCCTTTCTAAGCTGCTGCTAACTCTGTAGGAGCCTACATTTGGATTTCCTCTTATTGTCATACTGAAAAGCTCTGTGACTCTCTCATTTGTAAGTCTCACCCAGATCCAGAAATTGTGATTCTGTCACATACTTTTCACTAGAGATGTTATCAAACAGGTCTTTTCTGTGAGATCAGGTACCTCAGAAAAATTCAGTATTACACTTTCTTTCAGAACGTGGCCACAGTGAAAGAAGTCGGCAGCTCTTCCACGTGTTTCTCAGTAGTTCAGTATTTTGGTACTCTAACACACATCTTGTGACTGTGCACTAGGTTAGGCACTGTGAGTCTTAGAGTGGTCTGGGAGATGTTATAGTTTCCTCAAATTAAAGCTATATCAGTGTGTCTAAAGATTTATTAGGTATGAGCAAGATTCTCTAACCTAGAGGTTAAGACATTCATTTGTAATAAGATATAATGATGGTTTATACATTAAACAGCCTTTCTGTGTCACTCTCACAGTTGTCAGTGCTTCTGTCTTCCCATTATGTTGTATTATGTTTGTGTACTGTACAAAATTAGACATATGCATTTGTATACCACATATACTTTTAAAATACCAAGAACTGCTTGCAAAACTTCTCATTGCTCAAATGTTCGTGTGGACCAGATGTCATAGAATTCACAGCATTGGAGGTGCTACAGAAAAAAAATACATTCATTATTATTGATATTCTTGTATTCCCTGTTTCAGGGAAGATAAGTTGTGTTCAGCCCTGCCTTTTCCGTATTACTTGTCCTTTATTTATTCTATCAACTGTCTGTCTGCATTTTACACTATTTTCAAATTAGCAGGAAGTTTTGAGCAAACCACATTTCAATTACCAACACTGATTGTTTTCATGTAATGAAAGAAAGCTTAATAACATTCCTCTGGGTGATATAATTTATAAGGTCTTGAGACTATATTTGCTAACAGTCTATGGGGACAAATTACTATGTAGATTTATAAAACTTTGCTCATAGACAGAAATTCAAACATTCCTCCCAGGAGTCATAACTTATTTTATTCAAGACTGTAAAAAGGTGACAAAGTTGGGTCAAATACTGCAGGTTTGCTCAGAATCCTCAGGAGAAGCTAAAGAAATAATGGTTTCTATAGCAACAAAATGCACTAACATTATGCTTATTAATTACATACATGAACAGCTGAAATTGTAGGAAACAAAATGTTGATAGTAAGTCAGGACCTCACACTGGGACCAAGAAGATATTATTCATAATGAAAATCATGAGTTACATTGCTCTCTCTTAGTATGAAAAAATAGCAGTAAAGCAGAAGCATCTGAACAGGTATCTGATGTTCACAGGTACAATTTTATGTCACAGCTGGAGGATTAGAGACAGTTACTCTGACATGTGAATACTCTCCTGCTTTTTTTAAGCTTTTTTTTTTTTTTTTTTTTAATTAACTTCCTCTTAGGTAGATTTCATCATAATATTTAGGTCCACGGACATGCCTTCTTTCGTATAGCAATCACTGTGCACAGAGCCAGAGCAGGATTTGCTACTGTAGGCCTCATTCTTTACCTCTGTTTTGTTTTGCTTTGTTTTGTTTGTTTGTTTATTTTGTTTTTAATGGAGACTCTTGGCCATGAAACTTCTGAAGAAGTGATACCACTTTGGAATGAATAGTAGCTTCCAATACCAGGCCTTATAGGCCTATTCAACACTCTAGCCTTCTGTCAGTGACACTAAATCCTTACTGAAATATATCACATTTGCTATTTTCTCTTATCTGTTACTTCTATAACTCTGTCTCTATAAGAGAACAAGCAATCAATTTTTCTGGTAACATCAATCCTTTGTATACCTGATCTGCTTACTACTTGTAAAATCATTATGCTTTCTCGCAAGCCTTTTCCCATCCATTCTCTCCTTTCCTACCTTTTTAAAATATTTTCTCTTCAACTATGAGAACAAACTATCAGGAAATACTGGTACTGCAGCTATTATGAAATAGCAGTACCATATTTTATTTTCTTTGCTGATTTTTAACTTTCTATGAGATTGGTATAAAGAAAATTTTTGGAGCTTTAAGAATCTTAATGATGGATTTCAGCACAGTCAAACAGCATGAGTGGAATTAAGTGGTAGCTGACACTAGAGGTAATAATTGCAGCAAAGAACCCCAGACTGCAGCGTGCCTGTAAGCTGAACGACCTCTCACTGCTAGTACTGGTTTTCCCCAGGAAGAAAGATGAGGTACAGCAGTGTGAATTCTAATAGGAGTAGGAGTTCTGCCACAGTGTTTTCTGTGCTAAGCTTCTCTTCTGCACTTCTGATTTGGAGCTGCTTTGCTTGTCAGCCTGCAAGCAACCCAATATGATTTTTCAGTGCTGCAGGTTGTGGCAGGCTGATTCCCCACCCTTTGCCAAGATCCTTACCTGTCTGAAATCATTTGCAGGAGAAATGTGGGGCTGGCAGGGGAGTGTTTGCAGCTCATTTGCAGGCAAACATAAGCTCATCTAACAGCACTCCAAGCCCACCTTCCAAAGCAGGGCAAACCTGTAGCTGCAGTCAGCATCATGCCAAACCCAAGTTAATCTGAATTGCTTGGAGGGCTCTGTATCATGCCAGAGTGGTGATCTGGGTGATGGAGCACAAGCAAAAAGAGTTCTTTCTTGCATGAAGCTGTGCAAGACGCATATACTTGAGTCCAGATAGCACTTTAAAAACACCTAAGTCACTAAAGAGACCAGAATGGAGGTGAAAATTATTTTTGGTACACCTCCAAGTTTTGTGCTGTTTCTGTTGCTAACTAAACTGTCACATAAGTAGAACCCATCACATTTGCTACAGCTGTGTGGGTGTTAAGAGTCAAAGAAAAAGCTCTGAAAGAGCCTCACAGTGTTATTGCCAGATTTTGAGGAAAGCTAATAAAAACAACAGCTGGGGCTTGCAAAGAAAATCTAAAATCCAGTATGGAATAACACTGGAAACAAAAGGTAAAAGATTGTTTTGTTTGTTTGTTTGTTTCCCTCAAAGATTGCAGCACTTTTCTGAGGAGAAAATCTTCAGCACTTCAGCATTTACACTGTCAGATACTGGTAGAAGGTGGCTTTCAGTCTGCACCAGTCAGTGCATTACCATATTGTTGCAGTTGGTGTGAATGAACTTCAAACAGGCTTCAGCTAGCCAAGCACATCATATGCGACCTTGAATGATGAGGCACTAGAAATGGATAGAAATAAATGGGAAGATGGTGTTTCCCTATTGGACACTCATACACTTGAGTGCCTGATCAGCTCATAATTTTCATGTAAGAAACTTACCTGGGCAGGAACTCTATGGAAACAAGATGAAAAAAAGCTGACTCTCATGGTACTCACAGCCTGACTCTTCAAACAACTGTGTATTGCTTGCCTCAGAAAAATGTGCATTAGTTGGCCCAGAATGTATTTTAAAAACCCTCGCAGAAGAGCAGAGAATAAATAATAAATGATAATAGAATCAAACTCAAAGATCTTTAGATCTCAAAATGCTTTATGTAGCTACCCTCGTGACACTGGGACAAAGAGTGGTGCAGTAACTTACTCTGTATCACACAATAGCTTGTTAGTAAGCCCAGGAGTAGTAGCAGGGTGTTTTGAGACCAAATCTACTGCCCTATCCCCAGGAGCTGTTGTGCCAGGCAGCTAAAGAATGTCAGGGCGATGAACACTGACAGTCCTAAGCTACAGTTAGTCAGATATAGCTCAGTTGTTTTGCATGTGCAGTCTAGAGAAAAAGATACTTAATAAATTCCACATTTTTCTAGTTGAACATTCTTCCTTATTTAAGTTATTTCATTTAATTCAAGAGAGTTTGACCAAAAAAAAAAAAAAAAAAGTATGAAGATGAAACCGGTGTTCAGAGCTTACTTATTAGGTTTTCAAATGTTTTCAAAAAACATTTCCTCTAAAATTCTGAACAAATCAAACAAGCTAGAGAAGATTGAGTGCTTGTGTGTGTAAACAAATATAACTTAATGACAAATATAACTTTATGGGACATGATCTAGAAGGCAGTATTGGATTTAACAGTCATTGCTGTTTCTTTAAGTCTAGTTTTTGTTTTCTGAGTGTTTTTGTTTTTATTGTTTTTGTTTGGTTGGTTGGTTTTTGGTTGGTTAATTGGGTTATTTACTAGTTTAGGAGATTTTTTTTTAAAAGGAAATTACCAAATAGCCAAATTATCTCATGCTGGCTACACTTAGAGAGGATAGATGAATTTGGTTTGCATGGCGCAACTAACCTTACCTAATGGCTCCAAAGAAAATTATACTGGTGGATGTTGCATAAATGAATCAAAAAACTATACATAGGACAGTGGAAAAATTCTGCAGATCTTCAGTATAGTGGTCACAAGACTATGCAGAAGTGCTAATAGAGCCGTTGTCCCCATACAGCTTTATTAAAACCACCCTAGAGATATGAAGAAGCAGACTGTGACCATGAGTAGATAACTAACTGTGATAGTAATGGGAAATGTCACTAAATGTCATTAAAGCCAGACATAATCTAAATGATGGCAGTATGTTTAGTATAATGGAAAGACATAATGAGAATATGGCATTTCCGTTAAGGACAGTAGCAGATCCAGACTAGTTAATTCAGCAGTAATGGTCAGCCAAGTAGGAAAGCAACTGATTGTACTGCCAAAAATGCTTTAGATTCATAGCAAACCCACAGATATAAAACCTGCAAACATAAAACCTTTCAAGAAAAGCAGTCACCTTTATGAGGTGCAACAAGGAGTTGAAGTGTGTATTGCTAGAAAAGCACACTCACAAAGCCTGTTTCTTTCACAGTTTCACAACAGCTAGATAACTAAGGTTTCTAGCAAACAGTGTGAACTTTAATTTCTTCACTAGAGCCAGGGAAAACCCAGTATTTATATAAATCCCATGAATGTCTTCTTCTATTTCAAGTGGAAAATTGTGGGATCTATTTTGCTCTAGAAATTCACTTATCCCACTGAGTTTACTCAGTCTAAATAGGAAAATGAAGGCCAACAAGCAAGGTCTAAAGACTAGCTGTACCACACCTTTAAAGTAGAAGCCTTAGGTGTGAAGTGAAAGAAGAGAAAGATGCCTTTGCCAATAGGAAATTTAGTTTGATATGGTTTGAGTTTTAATTTTGATGGGTTGGCTTGTTTTGTACCTTTAAAACTTGCAATAAAGGGGCATTGTTTCTGGATAAAGAGAAGTGACAGAAACAATTATAGTAAAAAATAAACAGAATGAAAATGTATAAAGTAATTTAGCCACAGGGAGGCTTTTTAATAGTTATGCTGTTTGCTCCTAATCATCAAATGATAAATAAATAAGCTTGCAAATGTCCTTAGAATAGCTTTGTATTTATTAGGGATAATAACCAAGAGAAATCACCACAATTCACAATCCCTGGCTTAAATTTACTTTTCAGTGGTCATGTTGACATTAGAAACAATGGACACTGTTTTCCCAAACTGCAGTTACGAGATGATGAGCCAAATGTGTTCTTGGAGCAACTCTGCTACTCTGCTGAAAGTGGCAAAACACCAGGAAGAACTTTAGCTTCCTATGTTCAGCCTTTGTAAGGACAGTGAAAGAACCCTGTGGGCTGATGCACAATGCAGCAGGACTAAAGTAATTTAATCCTTTATTTTAGAAGGACAGAAATTGAAAACTATGGTGAAATTGGAAACATGTCAGGTTTCTGGTATGCATCATCTATTTTAGTTGTTAGTGATGAATTTGACCTTTAGTCAATGTTGAAAAGCTGAAGTTAGACAATAAAATTAAAAACATTAAGAAAAATCAAAATGTTTTTCAAAATCCTCATTTATTTACATATTGTGGGCTGCGCCACCATAGGGCATACTCCTGCCCTCCCTCCCAGTTCTGTAGAACTGCCACTGATTATAATAAGAATAGGAACAGGTATCAATTCAGCAGGTGAGACCACTTCTAAGAAAAAATCTGTGATTACCCTCCAGCCCCTGAAAATTCTTTGGCAACTGCGATTATGAAGCTTTGACACTTTTTTACATAGAATGCTACTTTATCCCCACACTCTGTAAGTTAAGTCACTTTCTACTAAACAAATATATAACAAGAAGGAAAAAAATAATGATTTTCAAGTATGTGGTCTCTCAATTTAGAGTAACCCACAGCTTCTCAGATGTGCAGAGTAATTGTTTTTCTTTTGAGTTGCAAAGGAAGGATGTTGGGGATAGATGGTTGATATTCTGGAGAAGCAGGAATTCTGATGTAATGTATTTCAGAGGAAGATGGGACAGCAAACAATAGCCAAAATTCTTAACAGGTGACACTAAGCAGTAAAGATGTAGCCCTGGAGATTCAAGGATCATCTCTATAATCATGTTTCCTAGGCAGGAGACACTGGGAAATTATCCCTCTTACAAAAGATACATTTTTCAGGGAATGAATGGAAGCAGAAATGACTGCCCGAACTGAAGGACCTTGGTAACCAGAATACAGACATGGAAACTGCAACAGCTTTTGTTTACCATAATCTTGTCACTTGCCCACCCTGGTACACACACAGACAAGTTTTGTCCTTATTCAGATTCTACTCTGGGAGCATAGAATTGCAATGAAACCAGAAAAACCCAGTGGATTTAAACTAACAGTGATTATTCATGGTTTCTGCAGTCTTTGATGGAAGTGCTGTAGTAAACATCTTTTTTTTAAGGGTGGCATTGAAAAAAAATGGTTTTTCTGGACCAAGAAGAAGAAACCAAGAATGCAGCTTCATATGAAGAATCATATGTATAACAGCTTTGTTGTAGTACACAAGGGAAGCTCATTCAGTGAGACTTTCTCTGGAGGTCATAGGAAATAATTATTTTTCTTATGTCCCTTGTTATCACAAAGCTTTGAAAGTAGCCTCCTGAAATTCAGTAATTCAGAACCCAGTCCATCCACTGAGATAAAGGGTAGAAGAAGGAAGTATGTTTTTTATTACTAATTTAGGTACCTTAAGACATGAAGGTATTAGAAGGCATTTGGCTTTGGGTGAGATGTCTAAAAACCTGGGAGAAGAAAAGTGACCCTTAAGCAGGATGCCTGAATTCCTCCAGTCAGCAGGGAAGGTATCGGGTCACTCCACAGGTGATTCAACCCACAGTTAGGCATGGATTTTATTTGACTGATACAGAGTTGAGAAACAGTAGATACCCACAGGCAATTAAACTTTCCAGTCCTGGTGATGAGCACTGTAAACTCTGGGGCATCTCTGCAAATTGGCTAAAGACAGCAAAGCTCCAGATGAGAGATGGGCTGCTGTCATCACAGATTAGGGTCCCTCTGTGCATATTATGGCAAATGAAATTAGGTGTCATAAGAAGCTTCAGAATAGGCAAAAAGACATTTAATATGTTTAGATACCTACAGGATTTGATCATGACAGGGTGTAAGCAAACCAGTCCCTGTCTACAGCCTAGCAGAATTCGAAGAGACAGTCCCGATGTAGATGGGGTTAGTCAGAGTGGTCTGGGTAGAAATTACATTATGCATTATGAGTATTTTCAAGATGGGTTCTGAATCACTGCAAAGATTGCAAATGTCACACTTCTACAGAGCATACTATTTTCAGGAGCTCTAAAGTAGGTATTTTAGAGCATATTTAATGTAGTGGTTTAGATTAAAAGACAAGGACAAACAAAGGAACCCGTTTTAGTCTTCTTTTAAAAATGAATGCTTGTCATTGTTCTTAGTGTTGTTTTTCTCTCTTAAGCTGCTGTATATAAAAACAATTTTTGAGACAGCTAGGTCTAATTATTCATCTGCCTTTAAAAATACAGACCTCAGGTCACAGACTAGTTTCATTTAACCACTAATGTTTTAAGTGTAAAAGAAAAACAGCTTTGTAAATGACAGTTGCCCCTTTTCTATTGTAGTGTCACTGACTCACGTCTGGTTGTAGAGCACATTTGCCACAGTGGTTTGAAAGGTCAGGAACAATTTTTTGCTTTACAAAAACAAGTCACCAGACTGAGTTTTGATACACAGATAACAAAAGCAACTATTAACATTTCCTTCCAACAAAGGAAAGGCTTTTCATCATTATGTTTACTTTCATGTTTGTCTTAAGTATACTGGTTGGTTAAAAAAGGTCAAGATTTATCCAGTTTTACTACAAAGTGTATCAGAAATGACAGCACTTTCCTATATTTAGAAGAAGAAATAATTAGAATTATGTAAAGATGCCATTAATAATTTTACATGAATGCTGAACTTTTTAGCAGAGACTGTTCTGTAGACCTACAGGAATGCATATGCATTTACACAGAGTTTAGATTCATTTCATAACACAATCCTATGCCAGATTACTTTGCTCTTCATCTGTGAGTGCAGCTATTAGAGTAGTCTTCCTGTCATTACACCATAAATAAACTAAAGAGCACAATGGTCTAGAAGAGGTTTCCTCACCATTTAATATTATCGACATTTTTTTTTTCCCCAAGTGTGATTACTTACTTTTATAAGAATCACTGCTATGTCTCTATGTTTTCTGCTTGCATTTTTGTTATAATATTCTAGAAAATATGCTAAATTTAAAAATGGTTGTGCAGGAGTCTATATACTATATCTTATATATATCATATAATTATAAATTTAGAAATGGATATTCAGGAAGTCTATGTATTACATCTTTCATGGCCAAAATCTTTGAGCAGAAAGTTATTTTCCTTCCCAAATGATAGAGTCTAAGACCATGGGCAAAAATTTCCTCCTATAGAAGTTAATAGCACTTTTCATTGTGGGACTGAGAGAGGCCAGTATGTTAACTGATGTTTGCAAACCAAATCATTCTGAGAAAAGAACATCTATTGCCACCAGTTTTCAAGCCAGCAAATCACTCACATATGTAATGCACAAGGAGTCACACATAGTTCAATAAAAATTCCCACCTGCCTAGAGACAACTGTTTACTTAAAAGCTTTATTAATGGTAGAGAGGAATATTCCATACATCCAAAGAGTGGTAATACAGACATTTTTTTACTGTATCATTATACGTGTCTTTTTTAAAAAAAAAAAAACCCAAGAATTTCCTTTTTCCAAAAATCCTCCACTATTTCCTATTTCAATCCATGAATGGTGAAATTTTTGAAAAAAAAAATCATTTGAATCCCTATATTTCGTTAGCACTGGGAGAAAAGAAAATAAAATATTAGATAAGTTCAAATATGTATTTTTTTAAAAATATACACTTGTTTTCTGCATGCACTATTCTATGGCATTCTTAGCCACACAAAGTACCAAGGAGAAATAAGTCACAGGAATTCAGCATAGTCAGTGAAATTTAATGAGAATTTTCGACATTTCAATGGACAGGAGCCACAGTTCTGGAGTTTTGTTTCAGTGTTTGTTTGTTTGTTTGTTGGTTTGCTTGTAGAGGGAATATTAAAGGCAAGAATAACTTCAGTATGAGTAGACTTCATTGCTATGTTTCAAGTCATATACATGCCTAAGTATTCCACTGAATTAGGTCCTTTCCCTGCTTGGGCAAGAACTAAAAATGAGTTGAATACTTAATCTGGATTATTTTTTAAAGTTTTGTAGGTTGAAAACAAAGTAAGAAGCCTAGCTTTTCTATTTGCTGAAGTATGAAATTTCAGTAGTGCAATTTGTACTTCAGATAGGTAGAAGACTATGAGATCACTTAGGTTAATTCTGGTCCTTTTTTTGGTTAAAGAATGTTGCTAGTCTGTAGTTGTTTCTTCTCTCATACCATTTGCAGGCTTGTGCGAGAGCTTAATGTCAGTGGAGTCATCTTCACTTTACAGTAGCATCTGTAGGACAGGACAAAACCCAAGGCAGACTTCACTGCTTTCCCCACATGAATTAGTCAAAACAATTGTGATATGAAAAATGCTGTATTGTTTTCCCCTTTTTTCCCTCTACAGCTGCATGTAGTTAAAGCAACTTGTTAGTGGGCCTTAGGGATCTGAACGCCACATACCAGAGCTGGTTCGTGCCAGTTATTATGCTGAGTGATGAAACTGCCTTGTATCATTTCATTTGTGCATATGAACAGCAGGTGAATGTTATAGTTTATGATTTCCAATTATAAATCAAATACATTGAATTCTCAGTTCTCTTAATAAGGGCTGTAAAAGCAGTTAAGTGTGAGGAGACTACTGTTTCTTGTGAAAAAGAGTTTGAGATTAGAGTTTATTGATGTCAGGGTTTTTTTTCTCACCTCCCTCTCATAGTTAGCTTTTAAGACCAAAGATGAAAAATAATTGGAGAAGGAGCTGAATGGAAAGCACAGACAAGTCTGGCACTGATACATTCAGGTGATTTAGCAGTATCAGGTTGACTTTGTGAATAACTGGTTTTCTTTAGATGGACTTTCAAGCAAATAGTGTGGAAAAATGTGGTACTGGTAACAATACTCTCTCAGTTAACAATCCAGTTTCTGGCATAAACTGAATATGTGGAAAGCTTGAATTTAAATTTTACTTTTGCATGAAAAGATTTTAAAGCTCATCAGTCTGGAGAGTGACATGCTGTCACAGGCAAGGGGACATTGTTTTGTATCATCACTCTGCAATTGTGTAAGTCACGAGCAGCCACTGGAGTAGGGATTAGAGACCCAGAGCTCTGGCCTTGTTGTGTGACACCTTACTCACCTGGGTGGTGAGTCAATCTCCTCTTCTAGCTTAACTATCATCTCCAAAGGTGATAGACTGAATATATTCTTGTCTTAAAGTCCTTCCACATCCTTGAACCTGATTATCTTCCCCTTTGAGTAGCCCTTTGTTTACATAATACTAGATGTGCAGAACAGTTTGAAGGTCAAAAGTGAGTAGGAAAAATCTTTTGAAAAGCTGCAGTGCCTGTCAAAAAAAAAAAAAAAAAAAAAAAATCCTGAAATTTGAAAGTCTTATCTGTTCAATTAATTTTCAACAGATTTTCAGAGTATCTTTTAGACTGACACTCACAAACTTCTGCTCACAGAATCCTCTGGAAAGAGGAAGACTTTTCCAGGACTGTCTCCACAAGAGCTGAAGTTAACTGATTTAGGTTAACCTGGAGAAGAAAAGATGGAAGGTGGACATAGTATCCTCTACAGCTATGGATGAGATAGAGCACCTTGCAGACACACAGAGAAAGGATGGAAAGTCATGGTCAGAAGTTGTAAGAAAGGAAATTCTGATTTAATATTAAGAAAAAAAGATCACCATCAGGTGGTAAAACACAGAAACAGATTGCACAGAGATTATAGATTCTTTGAGATATTCAAATATCTGCAAAGCCCAGATATGTGATCTAAGTTGTCCCTGCTTTGAGTTTGAGGGCAGAAAGGCAGGAAGGCTGGACTAGAGACCTCTAGAAGTTCCTTCTGATCTAAATCACTTTGACAATTTATGATTCTATTCTACAAGCTCACGGCTTGTTGCTCCTGGGCTTCAGATTTGGGGGAGTGACTGGGAAGGGGGAACTTATTCTAGTCATGTGTTAGTCTGAGCACATGTGGTAATTTCTTCCAATGATACAGTATCTTATGCTTCTTGTCCATGCAATTTTGTCTAGTAAGTGCTATGAGAATTGTCACTGGGTGTAAGTCATATCATATTAGCTTCCTTATATGTAAGCATCTCATACTAAGCTATTTTTAGAAGATTTTTTAATCCTATTGACTGGGGATCAGCAAGGGCCAATTTGAATTTAGCTCTGTTGCCACTGACAAGAACAAGAAAAAAAGAACTATATTCAGCTCTTACCTAGTTTTTCAGTGAGTTATAATATTTTGAAGAATACATTCACTGAGTGCAAAAGAGTCACATACTAATGAGGTCTCAAGGCAGATCTACCAAAAGAGGCACACAGTAGTAGAATACTGTGCTTCATTATTTCTTACACATATCTGTGATGCAGTATGAAGATTCAAAGAGATGTGCTGATTTTTGAAAGAAGTAGCATAAGACTGATTGTCTTCCCCTTTGAGTAGCCCTTTGTTTACGTAATAGTAGATGTGCAGAACAGTTCGAAGGTCGAAAGTGAATAGGAAAAATCTTTTGAAAAGCTGCAGTGCCTGTCAAAAAAAAAAAAAAAAGTATTTAATAAAATCCTGAAATTTGAAAGTCTTATCTGCTCAATGAATTTTCAACAGACTTGCTTAAAGCAGTGAAATTACACATCATGAAATGCTTTTTTAACAAGAGTTGTAAAGGTCCTGTCAGAGTTTTACAATGGCATAGTTAATACCATCTGGTGTTTCAGAAAAGACTAATCTGATTTAGGATGAACTACAAAAATCACAGGTCAGTGTCAAGGAAATCTATTTCTAGGGTACCCAAAACATAAATATAAGATACTTAACTTTTCAGCTCACTGTGTGAAGTGTTATG
The DNA here is from genome assembly GCF_963082525.1 of Nesoenas mayeri. NCBI lineage: Eukaryota > Metazoa > Chordata > Aves > Columbiformes > Columbidae > Nesoenas > Nesoenas mayeri. The sequence goes on from NC_137541.1 coordinate 17,954,435, forward strand.
CATGTAATTACATATTTGCTTGTTTAAAAAATTCTTTGAACATTAGAGTATCAGAAACTGTGCTGGAAATAACACTTCTAGTTTCTTTTTAGGTATAGTCATGTACTTTTTCTTTTTGATTTTTTCCATATATTTGAATCTAGTTTATCTCAGGAAATATTTTTGTTCATTAAGTTTCCCTCTGTACAGGTTTAGAAATATTCATTGTTATGCAACATGAAGCTCCTTTTTTTAAGGAGATACATGTTTACAGTAACTCCACTGACTGGACTCTGCAGTGCTTGTGCAAACGCATTCTGGTTTCTCTGCAACCATGATTCACTGATTCCAGCTTCAGATGTAATAACTTTTGCTACTCTGTTGCCTAAGTTCATAATTAGACTCCAAAACTCATGTAGATTATTACCCTGAGTCTACGAATAACTACTCAGATGAAACAGCAGGGAAGAATCTCAAGTGAATTGGGAAATGCCCCTGTCCCATGTTCTGGTAATCTGTTGGCAATAGCTGACTCTACCTTTGCTCTCCGCTGACACTAGTGACTTTCAGCTGATCAGCACCTGGATGAGAGCAATTTGAATAAAGTTATATACCACATAGAGACAAAATTTGGTTCTTTAATCATATTACTAGCTAGTTTCCCTGCAACACCAAAGTCAGAGCTTGACAAGGAGGGAAAGAAGTGACAGTTTAGGCTCACTTCCAAATAAAGTGTATATCATCTACCCCTGTTCAGAGAGTTTGCTAAAACTAGAAGATCAGAAAGATCACATTTTGAAACTCTTTGTACAGGCCTAAATGACTGTATACTTTGCAAAAAAAAGTAGCCCTCAGGATCACAGCAGCTTCTAGAGAAGTCCCAGGTGCCTTGTACTTTAATATTGTCCTATTCTAGCTAGTTGTGCCTTACCCATTACTAGACAGAGTTACCAGCCACCTGCTTTTAATAATGCCAATCTAGATTTCCAGTCAGGCATCCCACCAGAAATCTGAATTGTTCATCTTACAAAATGCAGGGAGAACGGATCCTTTTCAGAGATACCTACAGGGCCCAGGGGATGAGACTAGTGTGATACAGGCTTGATTTGGACAAATCTGACAAGTCTAATTCCCTAGGCATGTCAAAGAGCTGGAAAGCAGATAGCAGCGAACAGACACAGGACTGTAACTGGGAACAGCAAAAAGACAAGTACCAGGTGTTTTCTAGACATGGTGCTCATTTTTGCTGTTCTTGTAATCAAATTTGTGTCTGCTGGTTTTGGAAGAAAATATTGAGTGCTCACATGTCATGGAAAAGATTATGAATGTGGGAGGGAAAAGGTTGCCAAAAGAAAGGTGTAAAATGTGTGCATATGTTCACAAAATTTGCCATGGAAAACATAATAATACAACTGAGGGAAACTACTTTCCAGCTACCTGATACCAAAATATGTTAAGATTTGATGCCACACTCAGCAATATTATCTTATAAAAACCACTGGAATGTGGGGTCAAATAGGGCAGAAACAGTCCCTTTTATGACAGGACAGAAACTGAGAGTAACAAAGAAAAATGAAAAAGATGGTAGTTCTTTTTTACCTACATTTGGTGTTTGCTTTTGTTTTCCTTTTTTTGTTTTGCTTTTGTGTTTTTTTTTTTTAACTCCATATTTACTCATTTCTTATTGACTTTAAATATATTAATAGATCTTAAACATAAGGTTAATCTCTGATCTTTTATGTAGCCTTTTGGGGTCAGATCAGAACAAGATTAATTAATATTAAGTATCTGTTATAAGGGTACAGATGAGCTGTGATTAATTTCTACTCATGAAATTGTTATATTCCTTCTAATAACCATGGGAAATATTATTACTGTATTTGCTGAAACATTTGTACCATGTTTGAGGAATAAAAAATATCTGATTTCAGCTGAAAAGCCTGTTCTTTGGTACAAAAAATATAGCTATGCTTGAGTGACCCAGCTAATGATAAATTCAAGGGAAAATTCTCTATCTCCCCAAAAATAACTGTTTAACAAATATGTGCCTACAGGCTTTTCTTCACACCTCCCTTGAAAATGGAACAAATGGTTATGTAGCTGAATAGAACTGCTTCATTGCTCTGCTGTTTTTATCCAAGATATTGCCTCTATCCTTGAGCAGACACTGAAAATCTTTTAAAATCCTCAGGGACAAAAAGGAGTATTTAAAAGGGTGAACTTCTTTACTTTTTGTTGCACTTTTTTTGTATGTATATTATAAAGTAGGTTTCAACATATTAAAAACAAAAACAAGTACCATGTTTTGATTATGGACACCTACAAGAAATTTTGATATTTGGGCTGTTTTGTTGTCAAGCATTTACAAATAGGATTTTGAACAATATGTTTGCTTGCAAGGCTAGGATGTGTAAGCAACATTCGAGTAGCTGCTTCCATTGAACTACGCTTCCATTAATCATCTCCACTAATTCAATAAAAACACTGTCAATATGATAAAACATTTTTTTTCTATTGAATGAATGAGGGTGGCTGGTTTCTAATAGGATATGACTGTATTAGAGAAATGTTTAAAGTAATATGATAGGTTAAAAAGGAAACATATAATAAAGATTTCATGTAATTTTAAGTCTTTCCAAACCCTGTGACAAAGTAATCGAAATATGTATTAGAAAGTATGACACTGTGTAAGCCTGCTTGTCACTTTATTACTTATTAAGATAGTTTCTTTAAGGGGTATCAGTACTTTGTAGTAGTCAAGGGACCTGTAGCCCACTCTCAGTCAGCTGGGTAAGCTAAGACAAACGACTGGCCTTTTCTTGATTTTCTGTTTTATATATCTGTTCAGGCTGACTTAAGACTTAATGACTCAATGGTTAGAAATAAATTTTGGTATGTAAAGTGCTTAAAAATTTTAAAATTCCTCTTACTAAATTATTTTTTAAATGGTCAGAGAAGAGTTATGGTCTTTATTATCAATGCAATACATATTTTTTTGTTCCTTAACATATAGATGCATAGTAAAACTTTATTCTCACTCTGAAGCATTTCTGCACCCTTCATAGACTATATCATATGCATAAATTTTTTCAGGCATTATTGCCATTGGTAAAGTCACCAGTGAACAATACGCTTGAAAATTACTTTTAAATATTTGTTGTGTTGTACTAACACTCAATGATTTGTGGTTTTATTAAGTGAATGTCAAGGGAAGAGCAATATTAAAGCAATATGTTTGTCTTTGAATTATTAATCTTCCATGAAAATAACAGTACTAAAGAATGAATGTGTGTGCATTAGCAGCAAGGTATAAGCTTAATTCCACGTCCTTTGCAAATAATTCATTACAGTCTTAGTAAAAAGCTTCCCTTCACAACACTGAAGTATGAAGACGTGCAAGATTTTTGTGAACTACTAATAATCAGCTGCCTCTCAACATCCTTATCAAGGCTCTAAAACTACTACTTCTCTTTTGGTGCTCGTCCATAACTTACTACTTTTATCTTAGTAGAGTTTGCCAATTAAACCTGGACAGCTGCAAAATGTGTTCAAGGAAGGAATACCCACTGCAATCTTTCTCTCTAAAAATTAAATAACCAGGACATCTCAGTCGAAAATGAGAAAAAGAGAACAGTGCTTAAAAGTGTATGTTCCTCTGTTTAGTGCCACTTTGAGAGCTTTAAAAAGACTTGATAACACTTAAAGGCAGAATGATCCTGAGAGTGTTTTACAACACAACTGATATTTAATTAGCCTCAAATCTGTGCTAGGAAGGCATATTTGTATACCCAGAGTACCACTCTATCCAAGACTACATGTATTAGTGTTTATATCACCATTTTCTCTCTCAGCGGTACATATTATGGAGTGCTGTGTTTGGGGCAGGGGGGAAAGCAATCAACTGGAAAGGACTCTGGTGAGAACGCAGAGCGAAAATATAATTCAAGGACAGCTGCTAAGAATGTTAAGATGACACTTCATCATCACTGTTGTTTGAAATAAGGTTGCTAAGATTTTAACATTCCTATTGTATGCACATGTCAACATATGTGTATCACTATACTCAAAGTGTTGATGTCTTATGTATGTCTACTTTGACAACAGAGAGATTAAGGCACCGGGACAGTGGGAGTGTGTATTACCTGTTTGCCTCACAAATCCACACAGAAACATCTTGAGAGGAACAAAAGACCAGTTGTAATCAATCAAACTTCCACTTCTACAATATGAAGGTTTTTTAGTTACAGAAACCTAAACAAGCAAACAAAAAACCCCCAACCAAACAAAAAATAACAACAAACAAATAAAACCACCAATGAACCAAAAACAGCCAGATCCAAACAACAAAAGAAAAACAAAACTCAACCCAAACCAACCAACCAAAAACACGCACACAAAACCTCATTAAAAAAAAAAAAAAAAAAAAGGAAAAAAAAAAACCAACCACAGAAACATTGCAATAACCTCTTCTTTGCATGCCTTTTTTTTTTTTTTTTTTTAGATTCAGAATCAGGAATGTAAGCTATCTTATTTGCTTGTTATTGTTACTAGAAAGTATACTATAGTGACTTAAAACCCTGAGTTGTATAATTGAGACTGGAATTTTAAGCAGCTGCATATTAGTCAGTTCATAGGAGGATCTGAGCATCCCCTCACTCCTGAGGATAGATTGCACTGATGTAATGTCCATGCAAAGAGCTGGTTTTTACTGTGTGAATCTGGTTCAATAAAGTGGGGCTCATTCCTACTAGGATCCCTACATTTTTCTGTGGCCCTCCTGCTCAGCATATGCAATAGCAAAATGCATGAGGGGATCTAGCAAGAAGGAAGAAGAAATATTTGAGGTTTGCATTTCATTCTGACATCACATTAGGGCAACTAAAATATAAACACTTCATTTCTATGAAGATGTGCAACATGGCTGTTGGAAATAATTGAATATTGGTCCAGAGATAAACTTGAGTGGATTCCCTGCATGGATATTTCTATCCTCCAACAAAGTGAATGAATTGGGCATTTTTGCACCACTGGCTCTGTCAGGTGTTGTCATATTTCTGAGTGTATGGCAAGACAGAACATCATAAAAAAAAAAAAAAGGTAGTTTGTTTTTTTTGTTTTTTTCTCATGTCAAAATTATAAACTTTTCTTTAGACTTTATAAGCTGCTGAGATTCTAGAAACTTGTAAAATAAAGAAAATTAATCAAATCATCAAAACAATACATGGAAAGGTTTTTTTTCTAGTCCTCTGTTCCTCCAACCCAAAATGCTAAATAAAGATTTTTTCTCTTTTAAACTTAATACTTAATTGGGGAGGGGAGAGAAAGGAGGGGAAAGGACTTATTTCTGTATAAAATTATTCCTCCAGCATATGCTCTGCCTACTTTCAGCTGAGTAACAGACTTGGCTTTCCATTTTAAATAACCTAGGAATATTTACTGCCTCAAGCAAGGAGTTAATATACGATCTTAATTATAAAATGCTCTCAGATAAAACCTGTCAAGCTTTCAATAAATGGATGCGACTCCCAATGTCACTGATTAGCAAGGTAAATATAATTAAAATTACTATAGTCCCTAAATTTAATTATCTATTCATGAACATTCCTTTACATCTCCAACATGATTTTTAAAGAACGGAACACATATATTAAGGGTTTCTCTGGCTATATAAAATACCAGATTAGGCATAAAAGCATTGACTTTACTTCTGAAAAAGTGAACTAGTTGCATTAGACTTTGACTATACTGAATTCAAGGTTCAATAAATATATATGTAGGCAAAACTCCACAAAGCTCCCCCTAGAGCTGGAATTGAGGAAACAGTGGAGACTAATGTGAAGTGCTGCTGGAGAAGTTATTCACCTGTTTCATTTGTCCCCAAAATTTCCCAACAGATTCTTGACCTTTGTTTGTAACACCAATAGAGATCAAAATAAAAACCTCATGCAATTGCTATGTCTGCAAAAGGAAGGTTCTAATTATGAACCAATACAATATGATTAAGTAGGTAGGGTTTGGGGCACTTCGCAGGAGGAGGTGCCTGATTCTTTTCAAAGAGCTCATTAAAAAACCCCACACTGTCACGTTTCACAAATGGCCTTTGCAGAAGAAATATCTCATTCAGTACTTTCCATTGACCAGAGCTGTGTCTTGGGATCAGAATCTGACTTTCTCTCCTCATGTCTCTATAACTGAAATACTTGGGGCTCTTGGTTTGGCAAGGCTATTTGCATGGTCTCAGTTAATGTTCCTGGCCCCCAGCCCCCCACCCCCCAGAATGACTCAATTTTATGGATGCATCTATATAGTCATACACACTGATCTTTAGACATAAACATTAAATAATTTGTGTGTGATAAAAATAGCAAAGTACAGAGATTTTGAAATCCATATGTTATGCAAGTATCAAATAATATTCACCATATTTTTAGATGGACAGAATATAAAAACAAGAACAGTATCTTTTTGCAAATTGAATTAAAAGAAGACAAGCTAGACGCACACATCTAACTGGGACAGCTCTTGCTTGAGTGTGAGTCTGCTCTGCCTCACCAGTTTTCCTGCTCCCTGAGCAGGAAGACAAAATATCAAGCTTTTCCTGGGCATCTCTTCCAAGGAGAGGTATATTTTCTGAGGAAAAAGTTCCCACCAGGCTTCTCTTTACCATACTTGACATCTCTTCTGAAATTAGCCCTGTGAGTGGGACCCACTTAAGGCTTTTTGAGGCAAGGTTGCAAGAAGTTTATGTTGTTCTGTTCCTCAGTTTTCTGTGTGATAGTTCCCTTAATAGTCCTCTTTGCACCATACCTTATTGCAGCAGCAAATTGCACACAGCATCCTTTCCATCTGTGAGCATGTCACTCTGACTATGCAGATAGATACCTGATTTTTTCGAAATCCTTCTCTGAAAATAGATTTCAGGTGGCAGCAGGAATTTTGCCACGATAGAACTATTCAGCATGTAAGCGCTGTTAGGATGTCTGATCTAGCAGCGTGAAGACACTTCCTTCAGATCGAGGAGATGCTGGTTCAAATCTTTTTTTACAGTATGCATAGCAGGTTGCCTTTGACCAGATACCTAAGCTTGATAAGGCTCAGATGAGAATTTCCATGTTCAGCACCTAAATCCCATTTAGTTATCAGCCAGTGAATAAAATTGCCTGAGTGCCTGACGGCATTTTCCAGACTGCCTGGAATCCTCTATATTTGCAGATGTTGAATAGCTATGACCTCTAAGCCTTAGTGGGGCCAAAACACAGGCATTCCTCTGTATCTTCCAAGTGAGAGATGAATTAGTGCCCTTTCTTAAGGTGCTCCTAATTGAGTTGGCACCACAAATTGAAATAGGCGAGATACTAGAGCCCTATGATGAATCTCACACTCTTCTGCAGCTTTCAAGATGATGTGGATTTCACCAGTTTCCAGTATGCAAGAGACACGTGCCGTGAACAGTGAATACCATCATATATAAGTGCTTTAATGGGGGATCATAGTGCCTAGCACCTTATTGTGCTTTAGCTCCTAATCAACGAAATGATGAAGCAGAATTTTGTTAACTGTGCTGAGGATACATCACATAAGTCTTTGAGATGTGCAGACAATGCTAATATAATCCATCTAGAAAACGTAAGTTATTGTCTTGAATATTTCTGTGACTCATGGATGAGTCTGTGATCACTTTGCTTTCAGATACATTTTTGCATTCGGAAGAAAAGCTACTAATGTGCAGATAGATCAGTGGCATTCTGGGTATTATGTCCCTGAACATTGAGGCACTTGCAAAAACATGTCCTTTTCAGCTATGTTACTTGCATTTTCCTGTTTTTATATCATTCCAATAAGTACTTGTATCTAAAAAAGGCACTTCCAGGAATTTCATTAAGGTATTGGGAAGCCCAGTGTACTGGAGCTGAACTTTATTCCCAGAACTATCAGCAATCTGTCAGTGGCAGGGTTTCCTGGAATGGTATCAACCCCATGCCTATAATGGCCAAGGGAATGGTGTTAGTCCCTCTCCAGCAAATTATATTTAAATATAATTCACTGGGAAAGTGACAACAATTGTTTAGAAACCCCACAGGCACAGGTACATTACTAAAACCTTAGACAGCTACACAGATCCTAAAGGTTGTAAGAGCCAAATACTAAGGCTTTGTGGTACATCTATAAAGGTACGCAGTGGTGGAATTTGAGTACAGGGAATAATGAAGCAGGAATGGAGGTAAGGTTGCATCTCTCCTTGCTGCTAGTTGAGAAAAATTTGAAATATATGGGGTTTTTAAAAATTTCTTAGGCATGAATTGATGGTAAATAGAGCAAGTAAGTAACTCAAACTTCTGGGTTTGTATCATTTTCTGTTGCAAATTGTAATGAATAGGTCAAACTTAAGTATTTTTTAATGGAATGAAATTTGCAATTAAAAAGACCTGTTCAGAAACATGAAAGATTTTATTCTGAAGAACCGAAAGACATTCAAATTAAAAAAAAAAAAAAAAAAAGTTGAAAAAAGTATTTTCACATTAATGAAATAAAGTGCTTTTACACTAGTGATATGAATGAGAAAGTCAAAAGGCTTCCCTTTGACACTGATTTTGTGATCAAGATGACACATTTCTGCAAAAAACCCCACTTCCTGGAAATAATATTTAATTTCCTAAACTGATTCAAACTAGCGAATGCTAGGAAAGCTTCTTCACAAAAGCAATAAGCAAAAATATGCAAGGGGACAACAGTGGAAGACAGGGGCCAAGCCTGACAGTATTCAAGAAGCGATTGGACAATGCCCTCAGAAACGTGGTGTGAATTTTAGGGTTGTCGAATGCAGAGGCAGGAGCTGGACTTGATGATCCTCATGGGCCCATTCCAACTCAGGACATTGATTCTATGATTCTATGATACTCTACTCAGAACATTCTTTAGTTAGCACATTGTGGTTATGATAGAAAAGACTAAAATAAAAGGACTAATTTTCATTTTTCTCCTTCACGCTACAGCAAATGATCATGGTCTGGGAGATCTTTGTCTCTAAATATTTAAAAGTACACTGTGATTTGTGCCAAGTAGAGCAGAGTCTGAAGGATAGGAGATCTGTCACCTCTATGATTGCCTTTGTTTTGCATAATGTGCTTAAAGAGATGCATTCCAAAATAAGATGATGTGCAGTGAGTCCACTAATTTTACTAGTTACAATTATTTTAATTCTTTTACAGCACAAATTCATTTTTGGATGTAGATTCTTTACACCTTCATCAACTGCTGTGATGACTCTCACATGGAGGAGTATAATCATGCAGAATAAACACAATCTGTGCACCAATTTGTTTTCTCCATTTTTTTTTTCCTTACAATTTCTGAAAGAAATGACATTTTTACTGTTAAGGTATACCCTCAGATTCCAAGTTTTCTGCATCTGTATCACTTAGAGGAAAAAAATGTCGCTGATGCATTCCAAGAACCTCCTGGATTGCTTATGTCCTGCTATGCTGTCCCTTCGGCAGATACTGGATTAGTTGAAGTCCCCCATGAGGAGCAAGGCCTATGAACTGCTCTTATTTGTCTGTAGTGAGCCTCATCCATTTGTTCTTCCTGGTCAGGTGGCCTGTAGCAGACACCCACTACAATGTCACACGTTGTCCTTAATCTTTATCCATACGCTCTCAGTTGGCTCATTTCCATCCACAGTCAAAGGAACTGATTCTATGAGTCTACATTTCTACATATTAGTATACAAAATGTTCCTTTACAACTTTGAATAATGAAATGAGAAGTACTTTAAATTCTTCCAGTCTTAAAGTTTCATTCATGCTGCTGCTACACTAATACTCCTGTGCCACATTTTTAAGCTCATGCAATATTCAGCAGTCATTTACAGTTCAGGCTCTTGGGTTGTGCCACAAGTTTCTAAACTTGTATCTACCTCACGCAACCAATTGTTTTTATTTTCCAAAAAAGACAGTTGATGCAGAATGTTTCATATTATACTGTTTTTCTTCATGTGACAATATTCTGAAGCATCTCTTGTGAGCAGAGCAACACACTTGACCACTTGGGCTTAGCACGTGTTATGGGCTGCAATTACAGCAAGAACCCAGAGTGATTGATTTTCCCAAGCATGCAATAGATGTACTACATTTCTGACAGCATCCAGTAGCATGCATTGCTTTTAGCTTGTCCTTTTCCCAAAGTGGAACTTTTTTTTAAGAACACCTTTTTGCTTAGTCAGACTCTGAGAATAAGTTCTGATTCAGCATGCTATTTGCTGTGATGACGAAAAATGTGTTATTTTAATTTCATATCATTGGAGTTGTAGTACTGTAAAAGAGGAATAAAACAGCAACAAATTAAACTCCAAATGACATACACATCGCTGTAATAAGAATGGAGAAAATATGTGTGTTTTTTATGATTGTAAGTAATTGACAATATGATTTAAATATTATTACAAATAATCTAACAGTTTCCAAATTGTGAAATAATAGATTATAGTCAGGCTAATTAATCTGAAATATTAAATTTCTTCAATTTTTGCAATAAATTTAGATAATGTCAATCCTTAACTGAACATGCAAGAAACTTATTTTATTTGACCTTCATTAGATTTGGTAAAGGTGTTTCAATCATGGGGTACAAAATTATGAAGTATTCCAGGTGTCACCGTAATTCTACAGGACATTCTGAAAGTTTTAACAAAATATCTGCACTAACATTGGTTAAATATTGTGATACCATAACTCATGATGGACTGTACCCTGCTGTTTCATCTCTTCCTCACATGACATACGTGAGATGATGCCGGATATTAATCTGTCTATAAATGCTTAAGAAAATCTCTATACTCAGATTTTATGATATGAAATCTTGTCATAATAGAGGCCTGTATTGTAGAGATTCTGGACTTTGTCTAGTATATTGACTAGTATGGTATAAGGCAATTTGTATTTTTACTATTGCTATTTCTCTTGCTACAGCTATTGCTGGCTTGACAAATAAATTAATAACTATGTTAATATGTTAATGATAGTATATTTTAAACAAATAGTCTAATTTTATTAATTTAGTAATTGTAACTTCTGTAATTCTTCCATTTTCATAATATAGCAAATCTGTTTCAATGGTTCAAGCCATCTGCTCGTTGAAGCTGTTATTTTCAAGCTCTATTAATTTTTTCTGTTTACTGTTTGTGTTATAAAACATTTCTGATGAGAAGCTCATATTCATTCATTTATTTCTTTCTCACTATTAGCAGTTATCATATCTCTCTAATGTAATAATACTTAAAATATCCTGGGCTCCTTCAAAGCATAAAGTTAGCATAGAACATTAAAGCTCCAAATCAGATATGGTCTGAAGGGCATTAAAATCAAAAAATAAGATAGAGATACAGAAAGGGGAGATGATGATAGAAAAGAGATAAAATAATGCAGCATATGAGATCAAAGTAACAGGAGATACCTGTAAACAAATACTTTCTTGGTTATCCTCTCTGGCTGTTTGACTAAGTTTTTTTTTTTTGATTTTGTTTTGTTTGTTTGTTTTCCCCCTTTGTTTTTGTTTGTTGTTGTTGTTTTGATGTTTTTGTTTGTTTGTATTTTGTTTTGTTTTGTTTTTATTGTTAGAATATGCTATAATATCCATCATCTTGTTTATGCCCATAGATAGCATCCATAGCAGGATAAGCATTTTACACTTATCCATAGCCCCCTTTTCCGGATGCTAACTAAATTATATCATTTTATAGGGTAAGTAAAATAGATGAACAGCAGTTCTAAAAACCAAATTTGAATTAAGGAACCACTATGAGAATATTTGGAATCTGGGGAGATTTTGCGAATTTGAGGAAGAAAAACAGACTGAACTTTCCAGATCTTACGGAAAAAATATTTTCTGTTACGTCAGTGAGTTGCAGTACTGAAGTGGATGACTTTACTAGCTGCTCTTGAACTTTATGAAATAAAAGCCTATTTAAATCCTGGTTTTAGATATGCTCTTGAGTCATCATATGCACTCTATGTGAAGAAGAAAGTGTGAGAAGATACTAAATGTGGAATCAGAGAGAAAACAAAAAGTAAAAAAGGCAAAGCAAAAAAATAAAGAGGAAATAATAAGACATTTCAACTTCTGCCTTGAAGAGGATGGAAATGGAAAGGTACCACGAACATGTTGTGATCAGATCAAGAGCTGGTACAGCACCTAGAGTACTCAGCAACTCCATTTTGTTTGAGCTGGCGAGTATTGCTAAGATGAAGGATATATTGAAAAGTAAGAGAGAAGATAATGAAGATAAATCAAACTTTTGTTGTCAAGTCAAAGAGAAAAACTTTGATCTGAAAAGCACTGTGAAATGAAAAGCAAAAAGACTAGTGGTTTAGATGTACACCATGTACAAGAGCTGAAAATATTTTCTGAGATTACAGGTCACTCCTTTCAGAACCTTACAGTTCTATACTATTGGAAAAATAAGGCCTTAGGCTGTATCTATGTTTAATATGCCAGAGACACTTCTCAGTTTTTCATAACAAACACTGAAAGCATCCGTAACACAAACATCTATATACGAATAAGCCAACTTTGTTAATATAGTCAATGGATTTTGGAGATGATGCATCTTTTAATGGAGGTGGTGTTTAAAATAGATTTGATGAATCATAAACCACAAAACCTCCTATTTTCTTCACTAACTACAAAGAGAACAAAGAGCAGCCATTTGGAATGACTAAGGAATATGTGGATTCAGAACATATTTCGAAATTAATCATGTGTCTCAGTGAAATGCTGAAATGAATCTAAATATGAGATACTGACTTTAAAACTTTATTTATTTTTAGTGCATTTAGTTCATGAGAAAACTAAAATAATTTGATTATGAGTAATATATTTGGTAATATATACAAAAAATCCTTTGGCAAATGGAAAGATGAAAATACTTAAATCCACATGAAGGATGGAAAAATAAAGAATTAAAAAGTTCTCTTCTTCCTGCCACAAAAGTATTGCCTTTCATTATTCCGGTAGTGTTTTAATAGCACTGCATATCTTTAAGAAACAGCTTACTATTTAATATGCTTAACATGCTAAGTTTTTGGTTGTGTGCTACACTTGTCACTACACTCTTTAATTTACCACAGACATAAAAAAGAAAGAATGTATCAGAAGTGCATTTTTGTTAGCAGATTTTGAAAAAAATCACTGTCTTGCAATGGAGTCATATAACATAACTGAGTACTCCTCTGCTTTGCTGTGATCAAATTACAGCTCTCAGAAAAAGAAATGTAACATTAGAGAAAACATAACTTGAAGAGAATGACACATGAAATATATTTGCATCACTTAGAGAATAAACACCCTTGAACAGAGGCATATGTTAAAGAGATGATTTTAAAGCACTAAGCATGTAGTGTAAGATAGGGTCTAAGTTATGGTTACATGTTTTCTGTCCATTGACTTTACAAGAACCTACACAGGTAGTGGTAAGTAGTGGGTAAGAAGTAAGTAGTAAAAGTAGTCAATATAAATCTGTATTAAAATAGTAATATTAAGTGTCTAGGATTATTTGTATAATAAATAATCCAAAATGACTACCATTATCATTTGATACCAGTTTCTGATTGTTGCCTCTCCATGATTTAGACTATGTATCTGCAATTCTATAATATCTTGTTCTTATGCTTTCTCAAGCTGGTTAGAATTAGAAATGCAAGATATCCAAAATATTCAGCAATTAGAAGTGGCTTTCATCTAGATTACTCTCTGTAGGAAGACACACACCATCTGCTGAAATTATAGGTTTATTTGTACCCTGTGGGAGGTTTGATTAAGAATTGTCACAGGCTAATATTGGTAAGAGAATCAGACTGAAATGTTCTGTAAATGAAAAGTTTGTGTTTCGTTTTTCAAATACACACAACAGTTTTACTCTATACCTATTTGCTGAACAGATATAAAGCAAATCAAAGGAAATACCATGTTAGCATGCTAACACATCTCTTTGTGAATATTGAGAGGACATATCGTCTGAAATTCACTTGAGTGACTAATAAGGCCCTCAATCTTGCTATGTCTCCCTCATAATCAAGGGAAGGTTAAAGCATGTCATTTACTGGGCCAGTAAAACTCGACTGCCTGGATCAAGTTGGGTCATTTTGTGACATTCACTAGCTCAACAGAATGGGGAGTAACCTGAGCCCTTCTTAGAGAAAGATCTATTCGTGAGAGCAATTTTTTTCTTCCATTCCAGAAAACCAGGCTCATTGCAGTCTTCAAAGAGTTCTTTATCCAAATGTTATTTTATTCACAGAAGTGAGGCTGCCTTGAGTGAAAAAGATGAGTGACATAGAAAATTCATGTCAAATGCCCTGATATTTGCCTTACCACTTTCACTGCATACAATGAATGTTCAAGACATTATTGAGACCCACAGCTGGAGTCTATCCTGCAGCCCATCTCCCTTTTAAAATCGAGATTGTGAAAATTTTCTCTACATCTCAAATCTCCAGCAAATGATGTGCTCTAAAGCTTAGAGATACATAATGAAAAAACTCATGGAAAATATATTGTATGGTAACTCATGGGTATGCACAAAATATGTCTGCATTCTCTGCCCTACAGAATTACTGAGCATCAGCCTTTCTTCCAGTGCCAGCAGTGCAAACATGGAACAGACCTATTAAATTCATCAGAATCAAACACAAGAAGAGCTGATGTGACTGGAGAATCATGTCCTTTATCAGTTTATACTTCCTTCACAAAAGAAAGAGTATTTTCAGGTTTTAATCTAAATTCATTAATGCCCCTGGATTTTGGTAGTTGTAGACAGAGTCAACTAGAGTTTATTAACAATTAATGATCTTCCAATGGGACACACCTCTTGTATTGTACACATGAAAAAGCTACTGATGTGAGCCTTGATTATGTTCTATTCCCCTCCTATCAACTTAACATTTTTATTGGCATCACTTGTAAAGGCACTATTGTTCTGAAAATATCATGTCCTTTTCCATCCTGTGTGCTATTTTCCTGTTTATGAAGATGATTATTTTTCCTAGCAAATCTTTCCTATAACATTGTTAGAGTTCTGTAAAGGCCCAATTCCGTCCCTGCTGTTAAGCACTTTCACTTGTAGCTGAGATTAACAAGAGCTCTCAACAACTTCAGCAAAAGCTCTGTGAATTACAGGATTGATTATTTTGTTGTTTCTTTTCATCTTCCTCCTGCCATTTTGTTGCTACTATAGAGCAGAGAAGGGTCATCTCCTCCTCCAGCTCCTTTTGACTGCTCCCTCATTTGCAGAGGATACAAAGTTCTGCAAAAGACAAAAAGTACCTGTATAATGCAGGAGCAATGCTGTCCTATTGCATATGAGCCACCACTTCCCTGCCTATGGGTTCTAGTGCAAGGGGGTGTTGACCACTGCATGCTACCATGAGTGTAGACCAGTTAAAAGTACACAGAAAATGGTACAAGTCTGGTTTGTGATGAGGCCTGGGAGGGATCATACGTTTTTGAAAGAACCTGTAACAAAACTTGGTTCTTGGCCTTCTGTGATTACAGTCATGTGCTTGTATACCTACTCATTTCTGAGAGATGAAATTTTGGAAAATTCACATTTCAGCAAAGAGTTTTGATTCTAAATATGGGTTTGATTTTTATTTTTTATTTTTATTATTATTTTTTTTTCAAATAAATAGGCTCATAGAACAAGATTTTTGAAGGGAAAAAAATCCCTCCACCCCTAAAAAAACCCATAACATTCTGAAATGTGATTAAGGACTAATAATTTGCATCACCATGTGTAAGATTTGATTTCACATCTTTCATATTTTGTATTCAATATGTCTCATATTTTAATTAGAAAATCATGCTCATACCTGAGGTTTTCTCCCTTTCTCCATAGGAAATCTGTCTTGGGTTTATAAAGAATGTGTGCTCCATGAAGGCAATAAAAATTTGAATTATTTTGTTGTGTACTTGAAAGAGTGATTATTTTGTGTTTTTACTAAATTTCAAAAATGTTCTCAGAAGGCTGGAAAAGTCCACCACTAAACCACGTCCCTAAGCACTACATCTACACATCTTTTAGGTACCTCCAGGGACGATGACTCCATCATTTCCCTGGGCAGCCTGTTTCAATTCCTGACAACCTGTTCTGTGAATATATGTTTCCTAGGATCTGATGTAAACATCCATAACAAATGCCTGGTGTTGTACACTGTTATGGAAACTTTCCATACAAAAGGGAAGAATATGAGTGTTTTAGTAATCCTTGTTCTGGAAGGTAGACTTGAAGAACTGTGTCTTCCCAGCCCTTGGAAATACATATGCCAGTTTGAAACTTGATCAGCTGCATATTAACCAGAACTTTTTCAACTACAGCATGCTAGGCTTATACTTTATATCCACAAACTTCACCATATCATTGTATGCATTGTGCTATTAAACTAATGGATCAATTTTTAAGTAGAAAGGTGTCAATGCTAATGTCTCAATATGTGTTTGAAATGCTTTTTAATGTCTTACAAAGGTAAAAAGAATCCAAGTTTATTTGGTACTTCTACAATCTCTTTACTACATGTTCAGATGCTTGTGTTTGCTTTTATTGAAGAAGTACTTAGTTATGTGCAGAAGCTCAAGCTAAATGAGTGTATCGTCAGTGACAACTGTTTTTCTTTGTTGTCTTAACTACTTTCATGTAGCTAGGCAGCAGAGACACAGAAAATCTGTTTTAAAATCTACAGTGGTTACACAGTTAGATATTTGCACAATGTTCTGCTGCTCTGCATATTTATCTTTGACCTTTAGCAGTTACAAAGTACATAATTCTCTATCTTACTTAAATGAAATACTCAAGAGATGGGAAGAGGGCTCCAATAAGTATAAGTTACTTGCATGACCTAGCTAGAGAGCCAGTGAGGGACATAATAGCCTTTCTTTGTAGAAACGTCCTCATTTCTGATTTGTTTCAGTTAATATCCATTTGAAAATTGTAAAGGTGAAGTCTTGCTGCTTATGGTCAAAGCATAGTACAAGGCCATAAATATACTGGTGATTTAAATCTTTCAAAAAATCCCCCTCAGCTTTTCATGATATTCTTTCAAAGAATGTGGTTATTCATATTTATTTTTAAATTTCTGTAGGATTGTCCAAGTGCAGAATGATAATTATAATTCTGTTAAATATACACAGTAGTGAAAGAACTCTCAAGCTACTGAAATGAAGCTCAACCTTTGCCTTTTGTGGTCTCTTTTTATTCAGTTCTTCTGCCTCATACACAGAGACCTGTTTGTCAGTGTATATTTAAGAGTCTTCATGTGTGAGTTTTCTCAGAGCAGAGGAAATTTAGTGTCATTCTTGAGATATCAAAAGAGAATGTGACATTTTCTCTTGGGCAGTAAGGCCTCAGCTTTTTATCACCACCTTAAAAATCAACTGGCAATCAATGCAGGTGATAAATCATACTGTAATATACTATTTTGAAGAAATATGTCTCAATAGTCAAGCAATGGCAAAGAATGCTCCAGTTTTCTGCAGTGTTAAGATATACACAGTGCACATATGGAGAGTGAACTTCTGTAATGAAGTCAAATGCACAGGTGGAGTGAAATGTATATACATAAAAAGGACAAACAGAGAATAAAGAACATTTTACAGTCCTTGCTTTTCAGTATGTGAAAATAGCTACAGAAATAATAAGTCAAGGTGCAAGTACATTACACAAAATAAACAACAGGATGATGCCCTTAACACAACACAGTGGTTTGGTTTGGTTTTGTTTGGTTTGGTTTGGTTTGGTTTGGTTTGGTTTGGTTTGGTTTTGAATGGTAAAGCAATTACATGTGTTCTTACCTTTAACTGTATGCTTGTCACCACACTAGCATGATACAATTATAAAATAGTGAGAAGCTTTTTGGGTTTTGTTTGTTTGCTTGTTTGTTTTCCTTTTTGTCTGGTTGTTTGTTTGTGTTTGTGTTTGTTTGTGTTTGTTTGTGTTTGTTTTTGTTTTCTTTAGTGAGTAAATAGATGCTGGGAAGCCTGAAGGTACTTTGTTTTTACAACAACTGCATTTCTATAGGCACAACGTAAAGGAAGGTTTGTGTGCTAACTATTGGGAAAACAAAACAAAACCAAACTAAACCAAGAATAAAACCACAAACTGATGCCTCACCACAAACATCACAGAATCATAGAATGTTTGAGGTTGGAAGGGGCCTCTGGAGGTCATTTGGTCCAATGCCTTGCTCAAGCAGGGCCACCTAGAGCACGTTGCCCGGGATCATGTCCAAACCGCTTTTGAATATCTCCAGGCATGGGATCTCCACAACCTTTCTGGGCAACCTGTACCAGTGCTCGGTCACCCCCACAGTGAAATAGCGTTTCTTGATGTTCAGAGTGAACCTCCTATGTTTCAGTTTGTGTTCACGCCATCTTTCTTACGAGGAAAGGCTGAGAGTGCTGTGTCTGTTCAGCTTGCAGAAGAGAAGGCTGAGACAGGATCTCGTTTATGCTTATAAATATCTTAAGGGTGGGTGCCAAGAGGATGGGACCAGACTCTTTTCAGTGGTGCCCAGTGATAGGATGAAGGGCAGTGGGCACAGACTGAAGCATAGGTGGTTCCATCTGAATATGAGGACAAATTTATTTACTTTGAGGGTGCCAGAGCACTGGAATAGGCTGCCCAGAGAGATTGTGGAGTCTCCTTCTCTGGAGACATTCAAACCCACCTGGATGCATTTCTGTGCAATCTACTCTAGGTGAACCTACTTTAGCAGGTGAGTTGGGCTAGGTGATCTACAGAGGTCCCTTCTGACCCCAACTATTCTGTGATTCTCTGGTTCCACTGCTGAATATCACCTGTTTTGCATGCCAAACATGATTCAAATGGTGTGACTTCTCTTTGTAAAGAGATGGTAGTATTCCTGACTTGATGATTTCCTTTGTTTTCCTCAGCAGTTTTGAACCAACCAACCCTCTCAAACCGAAGCATGGTGGGGATACCAGAATAGGCTTTTATACTAAAACTTCACATGGTGAAAGTGGTGATTTTCTGCTGCTTCAGTTCAATTGCATCAAATGCGTGGTTGTTGCTTTAGATTGTAAACATTTGAGGACATAAACATCTTCACATATGATTTTGAAATCTTACAATAATATTAGATCCGAATTGTGACTTTTGAGAACTAAAATAATAATAGTAATAATAATGCTATGCAATTATTTTGAAGTGACACAAGAGGAAATGATGTCTGAATTTTGTGTTCTGACTGCAATGGATTAAAAGAGAAGTGACTGGAGTTCTGTAAAAGCTTTTACAACATCTTGGGGAATTAGGTGTTTTCCATTTTTAAAGAACAGATTATGGATCACTGCTTTCTGTAGATTAAAAAAAAAAAAAAGGAAAAACTATAGGTACTCATTACTTTTCATGTTCTTTTGCTTGAGATAATCTATGGTAAGTTAGCCAAATTGACTATAGAAAATATGATGTTTTATTCTTACATAAGATAAATGAGAAACATTTAAAATTATTTCAGTGTGCTTATCACAATAGATTTTTAAAACATGGAAAATGTATGAAAAGTAAACAGTAAAATACAATGCAGTAAATGTCATGTTCCTTATGTGTTATTTTAAAAAGTATAAGGAAAAGTAACAATACACCAGTGTGATGCACCATTTATTTTGCATCTGAATTTTTAAAATCTCTTTGAATATTCTTTTTACAGGATCCTGTGTGTGGTGATAAAAATTGAATAGATATTGAGTTGTTTAACCAAAAGAAAACTCAAAATGACATTAGAATTCAGTCTTCATTGTTATTATTGTTAATGGGCAATTGTGTTGCACTGAATCACTAGAAGAGTACTTAATGGAACAGGACTCAGTTGTTCTGTGTGTTGTATAAACACAGAGAATCTTGGCTTTTTTCATACTCTAAATAAACGGCAAAGAAACTGATATGTAGGTCCGTGATCTCTGGCAGCAGGGGGAGGGCTGGAAATTCTGAGCATCTAGCAACTGCCTGAAGGGAGGTTGTAGTGAGTGTGGGTGTTGGTCTCTTCTCCCAAGTAGCAGGTGATAGGATTAGATGAAATGGCCTCAAATTTTGCCAGGAGAGGTTTAGACTGGATATGAGGAAAAACTTCATGGAAAAGGTTGTCAAACATTGGAACAGGCTGCCCAGGGAAGTAGTAGAATCACCATCCTTGGAAATGTTTAGAAGATGTGTAGATGAGGTTCTTAGGGACATGGTTTAGAGGCAGAATTGGCAGGGTTAGGTTAATGGTTGGACTTGATGATCTTAAAGGTATTTTTCAAACAAAATGGTTCTATGATTTTCTGATAATTGCTGTAGTCAAGGCATTAGCTGAAGAACTATTTTGTGGTGTGTTCAGAGAAGGAATGTGCAAGGTTGCACCCAGGTAAGCATTTTGGGCCTAAATACAAAAACAGGGTTGGAGCATCTACCGATTAGATACTGGGGTGACTACCTTACATGTACCAAACCTCCAGAGTAGAAGGGAGGCAGGCAGTCTATGCCAGTAATATCTTGATCACAGCTGTTGAAGCAAACTGTTGAGTGAAGTTAGATTATGGCCACCTCTTCCAGCCGCTCCTGCCCAGGATCTCCCCTGTCTGGCCACTGGAACCCAGCCAAGGGACCTGGGGTCACTCCAGGCTAAGGTAAGTGGCTGTCACTCTCTGGAGCTCATCTTCAACCAGTAGTGAAGCTGAGCATGTATCCCAAAAGCACAGACACACATGCTCAAGCAGGACATTGATGTGGCTGGTCACACAAGCTGCCACAGAAAAGGCGCTACCTTCAACAGCATCTACAGTCCTCTGACTCACGTAAAATTCACATAAAACACAAGGACAGACAGCCAAGTTCACTCCTTCTCTTGAGCTGATAGAGACAGGAGGTCACTAGTACAGCAGACACACAACACTCTCCAGATTCACAAGCACATGCACATTTGTGGATATTCCAAGTACTGACAAGGCTCCTCTGTGTGTCTGGTGCCCCTGCCCACATCCCAGGTCCCCTTACCCACCCATGGGTCCCTCTTTGTTGTCTGGTCCAGCTGGGTGCTTGCTGTATACACTCAGCATTCACACACTCATCCCACAGGCACCCCATGTTGTGAGATATCCCAGCATGGATCCTCTATCCACCCCAAACCTTCCCCAAACCACGGCCCTCTAGTCACCAGCTGGTCCAAACTGAGGTTTGCCAGCTAACAGACATGCACGCCTTGCGCATACCCAGTCTGGGGAAGGGTCAGGCCCTCAGTCCCCCCAGCAGCCTGCACCTGGCACATGGGCTGTGTCCTGCAGTCCTGCTTCAGCTGCTGACACTGAGCCCCTCACTCACTATGCTCATACTAGTCTCTCCAGTAGCTGTTTCTGGAATACACACTCTTCCTACCCCATGGATGGAGATTAAAGATGCCCACTTGCTCCAGTCATTGACATTGAGACCACACTGGCTCCCACAGCTGACACCACCAGTCAGGAGCACCCACACCTCTGGTCTGACTACCATATCTGGCACAAGTTTTTACTTGCACACATAGAGGTCTTACTGTTAGCTGGCACTTAGTACTTGCATCACCCACACAAGGTCTAGAGAGTGAGGTTACATACAGAGATAGTTAAAAAAAAAAAAAAGATTTAATAAGAAGATATAAGAAGACATAAGACGGTATCAGAAAATACAAGAAGATACAAGAAGACTGTGGTGATGAGGTGCAGAACTCAGCCAGACTAGTGTGGTGAGTACCCCTGTTTTACACACAACTGGCCCCTTTTATACCCTTTTCTGTCCACCCTTTCTTTGTTCCTCACTGCTCCTTCTTCCTCCTGTGTACCCCTCTGGATTTGTACAGCTTTATTGATTCTCAAGCCCCTCCCATTTTGAGATCCCCCTGGTTTACAATCTTACCAGTTGTAAAGTTCAGGCTGATCTTCTGGAAGTGACACCTGTAGTCTCTTGATAGCCCATCAATTAGTGTGAGTGGTGAGGTTTGTTTCTTGTCATTATCTCCATGTTTGTTTTTGCAGTTCTGTGTCTCTGAATATTTTGTTTCAGATTTCCTTTCTTTTCTCTTAGTTTCCCAATTGACAAGATCCCTGTTCAGAAAATCTATCTGGAATGCACATTCTCACATGCCCTCATCAATTACTGTGACTAACCAGATTTGGTTTTTGTTACTGCCTTCCTTACCACTTGTCGGTGAGGTTTGTGCCCCTGTATATTCTTGTTTATGGATTCCTCCTCTTCTTTTTGTCTCTTGTTGCATTGAAAAAGGCCCTTAACCTCAGAAGAGCAGATTCTCTCCTCCCACATACTCTTACAGAAACATGTTACAAAAGCAGTTATTTGACTGCTGGATTTGACTAGGACTCAGGCTCTGAGGTTCAGTAGAAGATTTTGTAGATTCCTTGGCCAAAATGAGAGGTCTCTCAAAACATACACCTGCCCCTTAAGGAACTGAAATTTCATATGTAGCCAGTAAACACTTTAAAGTGTGCAATATTTGCCAAAATTTGAGATACTTTGAAAATATCTTTAATGACTTGTGACAAAACAATGTTGTGTTACACTAATAGCCATGATACAATTCAGTGCTCATAGTAAAATTGTAGAATCATAGAAAAGTTTGGGTTGGAAGGGACCTTCAAAGGTCATTTAGTCCAACCCCCCGACAATGAGCGGGGACATCATCACCTAGATCAGGCTGCTCAGAGCCCCACACAGCCTGGCCTTGAATGTCTCCAGAGATGGGGCATCTGTCACCTCTTTGGGCAACCTGTTCAGTATTTTAGCACCCTCAACTCAGACTAAAAGTTTCTGAAGTCAGCCTGAAGGTATAGTAACAGTGTATATGATCAACTGAAGATACCACATGAAAACTTATGAATTCCAGTTGATCTTTTTCTCACAAGATTCAAGCAATGTTGAGGGCTGGTTGCTTTTTCCCTAAGGTCTAAGTTCAGAGTTCTTGTAATTAAGGTGCTGCAGATTACAACCAGTGTGAAGAAGATTGCCTCTAGCACACAGGTATACCAAACCATACATCAATATTAAACACATCAATATTAACACAGGCATAATTTAACACAGATTTAATTTCTTCCTTTGCATTTATAGATAGAATCTATATTTTCATGCTTTGGTTGTTCAGTTTGGTGCCTTGTGTTTCTGACAGGATGGAAAAAACAGGACGGGTGGAATAAAATTTAGACGATAATTTACATTTTCCCGACCACTTCACTGGTTTGAAGCACAGTATTAAAACTGCCACAATATGATGCTACTATGCAAGGTGCTGTTGATGGCATTGTTAATTATTTGGCTTAGAGTAGGTTCTGCAAGAAGTAATAAGTGTCACACATAACTTGTCATTATATGATGTTATAAAAGATTATTTTTTCTACTAAGAAATATTAATATGGATGAACTGCATTGTAGTAAGTTATTTCTTACGGTGAAGAGCTGTTATGTTATCACTACTGAATTCTCATCCAGGTGTAGGTAAATTTAAAACCATGAAAGTAATCCTTATGTCATTTTCTAATATGCACTCATGTTTTCATAATTACACAGCCTGCTGCCTCAGCTGAGGCAAACCAATTTGAACAAATCCATAATTTTTTAAGAAAAGTATCGGTGACTACAGACCCAAATATCAATAGTTTTTCCACTCTAAAATTCATAGGTACTTCACTCTGAAACACAAAATAAATAAATATGAAAGTTGTCTTATAGTTATATTCCATGTGTCTTCCTGAGAATTACATTAAAACATACACAATTTAGAGAAATGAGCATGCTGTTCAAATAATTGAACTGAAGAAGGAAAATAAACTTTCCCATAGAGTTATGAAAACTGAGGGGAAGAGGGCAGGGACAAGAGACACCATCTATACACTTTCAACAAGAGAGACACACTTCTCCCAAGTCCAGCATGAGTGCAAAAGTGTTTACAGTTTAATTTACTTCTAATTTCAGTGCTTATACCCCCTATGCAGGGAGCCTTAGGCTACTGTACCTGTCTTGCCAGAAAATCCATTGCCAATGGGATTATTTCAGCAGCCCACTCATAATACTTTGTCCAGTTTTCTCCTCATCTCTGTCAAACTGACATGTCTTGTCATTGGTCTCTGTCATATGCATCAGCACCTCTACTTGCATTTCCTCATCATTTACTTCTCTCATTACTCTATCCACAGTATAAACTGTGGATACTGCCCTTCCTCACCTCCCATTGTGCACCACTGTACTTCTACTTGGTCAAACTGAAGTATTTAACCTAGAGATAGTTTTAGTAGCTCTGTCCCTGCTGACTTGTGTGGTGGTGTGCTCCCCCTTGCCCTGACCTGATCTTTTCCCGTAAACCTGCTCAAGCAATAATCACCTGTGGTGGTCATAATGGTTGTGTCTGGCTGTGATGGAGGAACCTGGCTCAAAGTGAATTTGGGGGAGACAAATAACAACACAATAACCAAGGGGTAATTTATGGCAACATGCCCACCTAACTAGAGTGTTGGCCAATATCCAACTCAAGCCAAATTTGAAAGAAACTGACATCTGCTATTGGCATGAAAGTATGACTACAAGTAAATAATCTTTCTCCATAAGTAGTGGACGGCCCAGAGCCCTTTGAACACTCTGGCATGGCAGCAGGCTGCATGCCAGAATCTCCCCTTGAGAAGGGATGCCTCTCAAGGTTACTCCTCGAGGTTGAGAGATTCCTTGACGAAACAGATCCTCAGAAAGTGGCTAACAGCATGC
Source organism: Nesoenas mayeri (assembly GCF_963082525.1). Lineage (NCBI taxonomy): Eukaryota > Metazoa > Chordata > Aves > Columbiformes > Columbidae > Nesoenas > Nesoenas mayeri. Next base: position 17,979,201 of record NC_137541.1, read on the forward strand.
TAAACTTTGAAATCTTTGCTAACTGATATAAAAGACTGGTTGTGCATGTATAATCCTTTAGAAATAAACCATTGACCAAGACTGAGACTAAATCTGGATCCAGATGCACCTAGACTTCTCTCTAAGAAGGAGTTTAGAAAGAAAGGGGATCCTTTCTGAACCTCATGGCTCAATGAGAAAGTTTCTTTGATAGTCTTGTCTGAGCCTGTCCTCTATGCAGTAAATAAGCAAGTGTACCTTGCTATCCAATCTTGTTAAACCACTGTTACATTTACTATCAAATTTTGTTAAATTGCTGTTTTGTATCAATAAACATATTGATACTTATCTCTCACTCCATCCATGACGCCTTGCAGTTCACAAAAAAAAAGGACACTGAGCCATAGAGGTATGGAATTGTCTGTGGGTGACAGCTTTTCTTAGCTGTTGGAAAATTCAACAGCTGGAAAATGTTGGAAAATTCAACAGCCACTTTCTTCTCCCTTTTCACAGTAAGTGTAAAGCTCTGGTTTCTAATGGAGAGTTACACTTAACAAACGTTTAGCTTGGATTCAGTGGCTTAAAATATCTAGGGCTAATTTCATGCAAGGATCTTACCTGGTATGAATCAAAAGTGTGTACTATTTGAATAGCTCCCAACAGGTGGAAATTACTGCAATGGAACATATGGGATGAAACACATCTAATAAAAATAAACACACTTCCTGGAGTGTTATTGACTTGTAACAGCATCAGATTGCATGAATATTTGCAAGAGTTCAAGAGAGACTGGGAAAATATGCCAGATCTAATTTAGTAGGTTTGTAATTTTCAGAATTAGGAGTTCAGATTTCAGTTTTAAATAAATAATTCGTAGCAAAGTTGTCCGGAGTTTAATTTGCTGCCAGACCCATTGCCTAATTTGGGGTCTTTAATGTCTGCTGAGCATATTCTATTCACTTGGTCATCAGAATGATGTGATTTCTAGACGATGTTTGGATTTTAAACATGCCTCATCCCCCAAAACAGGGCAACAAATGAAATCTTAAATTATATAGGTTTATAGTAGACACTGTAGGTTAAGCATACACACTCCTACTTCCAGGGGTTTATTGCATGTAACAGGATCTTCTTTTGTAACAAAGTCTAAAAATCCAGACCATGACCATATGCATTATGTAATACACAGAAAAGTTTAGCATGCCAGCTAGTACTGCTAACATAAAATAAGATTTATACAAAAGACAAACAGGGGTTTCAAAAATTAATGCAGCTTAAATTGAGGAGTGTTATTCCTCATAAGTGCTCAGAAATGCAAAGATTATGTCTACCAAGAACTGAAAAAATCCCTTCTTGAATATTGTATGTTTTCTCACCTTTTAGGCTTTTTTACAAAGCTAATCGCTGTGCTATATCAGTTGTATTTGACATAGGCCAAATGTTTTGTATGGATGCTTTATTTCAGCTTTTGCTTTAGTGGTCCATTACTTTCCTGCTCTCAGAATTAAATAAGAGGGTCCATTCTTGGGGTAATGCCTCTTTGTCTCAAGTTGCAATCAACTCTGTGATAACAGGGTTCCCTTTCTCAATATTTGTATATGCACAACATCAGAGAAAGACCAATTGTTATCAGCCCTGTAAAACTAGTGAGTAGTGCTTCTTAGCCTCAGGCACCATATCCCAATGTGTTATTTCCTAGATTTTCATGTATCTTCCTCTCAGAGGGCTCTTTCAGGAACCACAATACACAGTATCCAGTCATGCTGGAGATTAACCTCCCTGCTGAGAACAAGAATAAATAAAACTATGGGGACACAGCAAAAATTTGGACTTACCATGAAAGCACTTGGGCTTATCATGAAAGCATGGTTCTGATTCTATTGAGAATTTGGCCTATGTTTTTTCCTTCTGGACCTTCCTCTTTTATATGACAACTAGATAAACTAATTTGTTTCTGCAAAAGACTACTGAGTACTCAAACTAAAATCTATTCCACAGGGAGGCTGATGCTAGCTACAGATGTCAGGCATGGTGGGTTTTGCTGTCTCTCATCACAGTTAAACTGCAGTTTTGTGTTGCAGCTGCTCGTCAAGAGACTGGATGACTAGTGAAAATGAAGGATCTCCCAAAGGAACCTAAGACATCTGAGATGTGTTAGGGCAGAATTTACTTACAGACCAAATCTGGGTTACAGTTTGCGAAAATCTGTGTAGCATGAGAGTCTGGCTGAGTGCCTGAGTGTTTCCAAATACATGAGATAGGAATTGGTGCAGTCTGCACAGTCCTCCTAAATTTCCCTTCAAAAATGACCCTGTGCCAGACACTTTTGTGGGGTTACTTTCTGGGATTATTTTAAGAGGAAGAGCAGTACATGAGATGTGCATTAGTACAGTGAAATAAAGGGCAAAATACGTTATTCTGGCTACACAACTACTTTAATCTTTGTTAGGCAAGCTCTCATTCTTGTGGCTATGTAGCTTGGATAAGTCAGGAACCACATTAAATGTAACATATACCACAGTAGTATCACTTCTACCCAGGAAGCAATTCTATATACTAAGTGCTTACCATGTTAAAAGAAATGGCAACTGGAAATGAAAATAGAATGTATACCATAAAGATCAAGCTGAAGAACATATTAAAGTGCTGTTTTATACAGAAGAGACCATAGAAAAAGCCATGGGTCAAAATCAATCAGTTTTAAAAAGATTACTACTGGCGTATTTGAGTGATTACATAACCACAAATCATTAAATTCAGAAAATTATTGTGAGGTATTTTTGGTGGCTACATGCCACAAATTCTGAACCATATCAAAGCTGAAATACAAGGGAAACATCATGTTTTATTACTTCCAGTGATCCATACCTTCCAACCATCAATTTGATCATTACAGAAGCTACTGAGAACTGGTTGCAGAAGACAAATATAGGTCACTGCAATCTGCTATGCAGGCAAATACCAGGGTGTATTTCTGCTCTTATTGTGCTGCTTGTTTGAGAAAGTCATACCTCTGATGTAAGGCAAAAGTTGCTAGTGCTGCAGAATTTGCAGAAGTGCTGTTTTGGCTTAAACCAATAGTACAATTGGTCCACTTTGCTTTTCTGAAATATAAGTAACACCCAGTGCCTTTGAGAAAAGTCCAAAAAATTCTGTAATGCGCAACTGCCCAGAGGGAAAAATATATTCCTGACCTCAGGCAGTTTAGTGTTTGACTTATGCCCTAAAGCAGAAAAATCTGCACGCTGTAAATATTTTAACTTGTTTTATGCAGCAGTCAGTAACTTTTACATATTTATTATTTTAAAATGCATTTTTGAATAAATGAAGGTTTATATTCTGATATTTTGTACCTAGATACTGATCAAGAGTTCATACAGGACTAGTCCCATTTCCCATTGTAGACTGTATTTATAAAGATGAATACCTTAAAACCTTGGACACGGCAAAATATATGTAGCCTCATGTAATTTCAGCTTCCTGGGCAGGCTAGAATATGAAGATGTGCAACACTGTCCTTTTATAACGCTGACAAATTGTAATTGACTTAAATTTCTTTTTCAAATTTTATATTGTGATCTGGCAGACAGATTGGGGCAGGCAATATCCAGATCATAGACCTGCCAAAATACTCCTCATTGTGTCAAAGAAGCCACTCTTCAGCAAGTAAACATCCACCCATCACAGGAAACACATTGAGCAAGTCCTATTGTAATTTTTTTTTTTTTTTTTTTTTTTTTAATGTCAGAGACAATATTTTGTCTTATTTTAACAGTTTGCTCATTATTTGTTTCACCAAAAAGCTGCACAGTTTAAGCTGCTCACTGTGGCTCTAAAGTAGTTAAAGAGCCAGTGTAAGGGCAGTAGAAAAAAGTACCCTATGGCTACCAGGTTAAGGACAAGCTAAACCTTTGTACAACTTGCTGGAAGTAAGAAGAACATAGGAAACACAAGAAGCCTTCCTTCTACTCATCCTCACATTGCACTCAAGGGCAGTCCCTAGACTCTACAGAGACTTTACGTGCTGCAGAAGAGTTCACATCCTAGATGATCTGTAAAAAGGGAGGCAGAGTCATGATGTAGCGTTTTGTCCACACTTGACCCAGGCAGGGCTCCATACTGAGAGCAGAGATGCAACACCCCTTGAAGAGACAGCGTCCTTGCCCTGTTCCTCTCTGGGATTCCTCAGCTGACAGAGAGCTCTTCTCAGACGGCACAGGCAAAGTCTACATGAAGTGGAAACAGTCTTGTCCTGCAGTAACTTAGGGAATCTGTCTATTAGCGAAATGGCTAACATGGTTTACTGGGTTTTCAAGTACCTCTGTCACAGGGACATTCGTGTAAGAAAGAAAAACACCATCACTGTCACATCTCTGTTTCCCAAGCTAGGGAAACTGGAAGTCTTTAGTGAGCCCGTGTGTTTACCTGCTCAAAGGAGAGTTCTTCAGGATGGCTGACTCTGAAGATTAAAGAAAGACCAAATTTTCTTCAGTATATTTCTAAGATATCAGCATCACAAAATGAGAAGTATAATAAACAGAATACAAAGGCCAGGTTTAAACATAGTATTTGTCTGATATTGTACATGGCTGCATATGAAGAGTTTGCACTGAGAGTATTTGATTAAGCTACCTGCCCAGTGCATTATTTCTTGACATTAGGAAAGATAACCTTTGCCCTTAATTATTTTGTTCCTAATTTCTGTGAAATGGTTATGATATAAAAATAAAAATGATTGAGCCATGGTTTTATACCCCAAGCCAAAATCAAAGAAACAAACCCACCTCATCAGAGTCTTCCTTAAAATATGTTGGTGGATGAAGTTACTCAAAACATACACAGTCTGAACTGAAGAGCACTTTAATTCAAAGTTTCAGAGCCTTTCAAATTCTTTTGATCAAAGGGAAAAAAATGTAATCTGTGAGTTTAAAGAACTGTTGATGGCAATTATAGGAAAATTAATATATGCTTCCTCCTCACCTCAAAAAAATAACTTATTTCAAAAGCACTAGAGTAAAATAGAAAATAAGTAATTCTGTACACAGTGTTCCCACTAAATAATATATTATATAGGAACAACTCAGATGAACTCCTGGATAAATTCAAGTAGATGAAGAGATATTTCAGACACTGATTGCATGACCCTTATTGAACTCAGTTCAATAAATCCTGCTAAAAGGTCACTTCATTTTCTCTGCAATACCACAAAAAATATTATATCTTTCTCCTAAATAAAACTTATCGCTTAAATAAGCTGTGTGACTTTCGAAAAACAGAGTTGGAAACAAATTCCCCTTATCTTTGACACTATTTCAAATGCACTTAAATGTAATATCTCACCCACATGAACCATCCTACCCTTATGAAGACCTTTTCTTTTGAGTTCCATACATATATGTGTGTATGTGTACGTAAGGAGCTACTTGTTGACAATCTTACTTCTTTTTTAAAAAACAAATAGGCTTGATCTGTATACATATTCAGGTAATTTAAGGAAATAATTATCAGTTTACAGATAATTAACAAAAGGAACAGAAGGTCTATGCTTCCAAGACATTGTAAAGACATCACTAAAATACTTTATTATCCTCATAGTAAAGCTGTGTTGTCACACAATGCATTTTGAGTCAATCATGAGTCTAGGCCATCTGGCTGCAAGCCAATGTGTAAAGACTAAAACAGTGGTAAAAAAAGGTGTGAGAATACGATGAAAGTAACATGGTATGATATGCATGTCTTACAGCATAATGTCTTGTAACTGAGAAAGCCATTTCAGGCTCCTTTCACATCAGTGGAGAGCTGGTCAATATAGTTAGTGAGCCCAAAACTTGACTTATCTCAACCAAAAGCAGAATAATACAAGACTCTTTCTTGTAATTCTAGCAAATTAAAAATTTATGGATTAAATTTTCCTTGACTGACAGATAGTCTTACATTGCAAGACAATTGTAAAAACAATGACAAAACCTCACAAGCCTGAAACAAAACCAAAAATCACAGATAAGTTTACTTTATCTACTAATACTACATGATTTACAAATCTGTAAATTCTCACTTATATTTTTGAAAGGAATATTTTTCAAAAGCTCAGCCTCAGTGGTTAATTTTAAGACCTTATGTCCCTCTTGTTTTTGTCCAATATTTTGTAAAATCTGCCCTTTATTGCAAATACAAGAGGGAGAAATTCAAACCCATGAAATAAGGGCATATGGTTGATACTATGTTCTTGAACTATTAAAATTTCTCCACCTTTTCAGTCAGGCAAGGAGTATAGGGATTAATTCTCCAGGTTGTTAACATAGAGAAAATACAGTTCTGTGTTTGAATTTGGCAGGATGTGTTTTATAGCTTCTTCATTACGTTAAATTTGTTGGTATATAAAAACTATAATTCTAGTTTAACTATTAACTGCCAAATATTTTCAAAACTAAATAAGTTCTTAATGTGGAGCAGTACAAAGAAATAATATATGATGCAGGAACAGGACACACATATGCACATATATTTTCATTCTATTCTAGGTTAAGGCATACATCATTTTAACACGTCTCTGGATCAAGCACAAATCAAAGTCTATGACTTTCATGATTTTGTTGATGATTTGCCAAATGAATCTGCTCATAGTAGAATATGTAAATTTTTATGTGTAGACCTGCACATAAATTAGTTAAATTTCTATTAAAGTATTGCTTCATCAATCAGTAACAGCCCAGAGGCCAGTTATGACTGTTACAGAAATTCATCTTTAGAGCAGAGTAATGTTTCATCATTATATTTGTGTCATGATTACCCTGACAGGTTAATTTCAAAGATAAGTTATTGAGCATTCGGGCATACTTGTCAAACAGACAAATGAAAACATTGTTTATATTCATTTTCTGAAACAAGGAGACATAACTACTGAAGAGCTGGCAAGGACTGAAGTTAAAAAGATTTGCTGCATTCTGTGTCAGGAATTTCTTAACATAACCATGGAGATAAATAAAAAGCCAAAGTGAGCCTTCACTGAAACCAGTAGCCAAAGTTCTGTGGAATTCCTGAGGCCCAGATCATACTTGTGCAGTTCTAGCTCTTTGAGTTATAGAACTACCATCAAAAACAGAACACATCCTTTTGCTTTTGAGGCATTCAGAAATAGATGTTTTCTTCACACTTGTCACATGTATAGAATGGACTTCAAATTCTTTAACTAAAGGATTCCTACACAAAATCTTTCAAATATGACATCCAGCACGGCATTCCATTGTGTTATCGGCAGGCACAGTTAAACACAGTGATTCTATGAACAAGATGTCATGATAGGATGAAATAACCGGACCATTTGTCTAAACACACCCAGTTCCTCACCATCTTTAAAAGGCACGAGTGCCAATGCTAGTCACAGGCATGTAAGTTAGTTCTTCTGTTGACAAACTTAAAAATTTAAATACATCTCTGTTGATCACCACATATATTTATTTTTAACAAGAACATTTTTGAATGAAGTAAACCAGAGAAACAAAAATATTACCCAGTTTCCAAGAATTCAGAAAATAGCTTCTGAGTGCCTCCTTATCATGGCATATTGTCCCTAAAGTGTCAAATTTTTTTTTTCATAAAAAACAGCTCTTATCCCAGACATGTCATAATGGAAGCCTCTAAAACCTTGAATAAGTTTTGAAAAATTTAGGCAATATTTATACATGCTAATGGTTATGGTTGACTGCATAGGAAAAAATGACAATCCCATAAAACTAGTAACTCTTCCCCATAAATGTACACAAGTACTTATATCTATGTTTAATATGACTATTTAGCCTGTAATTCATTACACTTGGGATTTAATAAGATTTAGCACTAAATTAATTTTTAATTTATGTTCTGTAACATATCTGTTAAACTTTCATTTAAGATAGCTACCCATAGGCAAAAACATCAAGACAAAAATGGCACAGACAGACATAACCAAGAACTGTGCTTTGTATGATGTTGTCAGTTTTCTTGTTATTGAAAAGTTTTAAAATAGACAGGTTCTGTAATCTTAAGTAAAATGTTTGGAATTACTAAGTACTAAGCTTTCAAAAACAGGACTTCTACAGGCATGCACCAATGCTCTGCACGTTGCAGCTTCCCAGTCAACTTGCTTGCTTTTGCAATTTAGAACATATCCATATATCTTGATAATTATAATGAGGTTAAACATGTCTGAAAGCAACATTCCTAAAGTTGACCCACTCTACAATTTTCTGAGACATCTGTGAAACTTCATCTTTCTGTCTAGAACTCTGAGGTTACACATGACAATAAAGGTGACAGAAAATATCTGTGGACAGAAAATAAAATTAGAAGATTAAATGCATATTACATCTTTCCCCCAAAACGCACATCTTTTACTTTCATTCTGTCATCCAAAGTCCTGAGATTATAGCTGTAATGAAGCATATTTATTATAGCTGCTTTCTCTGGAGCAGTTATTACTAACTTAAAAAAATACAAACACACATTCATTATACACACCTGGAAACATATTTTTTTTTTTTTTCTGAGAGCATGTAAACAAACATCTCTTTTGGCAGGAATTTGGAAAGTGTTTGTGCATGATCGCATGCGCAAAAGGGAAGATTGTTCCTCGGTTGGATAGTCAGAACAGCTTGATGAAAGAAAACAGAGGTAAGCTTAGCAGAGCTGGATAAGCTCCAGTAAACATACTTGATATGCAGGACTTTTCTTCTTCTTTCAAAGCTTTTAGGTTCTGTTTTTCTTTGTGCTACTCCATTTTCAGTTGCCCTTCCTATTTATTATAATATGAAATATAAGGACATAAGGTGCATTTTTCTTTGATGCTTGATTTGAATCTTTTGTTTAAACTAGTTTGAACAGGACTGTCTATTCAGGGTGCCAGGACAAGAAGATCTGTTGGTTTCTACATCTACAGGGGTTGTCATTTCACCCACCTATGGCTAATGCACAGGCAGGGTCTGAAACTTATACTGTGAAATACAAATGAATTTCCAAAAATTGAATCTTATTTTTCAAGATTTTTGACGTGATAAAAACACCATAAGCACTTTTTAATGCCAGTTTTCAAATGAATTAAGCATGGTATAACACTGCATTGTGTCCTGTTCCATTGATGCTGTGATGGAGAGAAAGAAACATTTCCCGGTGTCGTGTCTGCCTTCATAAAAAAGACATAGGAAACCAATTCTACACTTACAAAATGAGGCCTTGAGCAGTCCAGCATATTGATGTAGGATGTGTTTTATGCTCCATGCCCATCACTCGCCTTGTGCATGTGCTGTAACCAGCAGAAGGTGTAACAATATGTTTTGTTCCTGCTTGGAAGAGCAGAAAAGTGGCTCCCAGAACACATTGCTGCAATGTACCCCAAAGAGTCTTACAGTCAGAAGCAAGTATTTTTATTCAGAAAGCAGTGTATGTATTCCTTCATTCTTTATCATTACTTATGTCTATAAAAGGAGCCCTGGTAATGTATTGGGTCCCCTTATTCCTAGCATTATACACATAATGAGAAAACAGTCCTGCCCTGGAACAGGAAGGTCAGGATTAGCACTATAATTGTTGCTATAATTTTGCCCTAATTCTATGGCTAACAAGAGAGTCAGCTGCTTTTTGTGTTCACTGTACAATTGCAGAAAGCAAGATGGATCGACTTTAGCAAACAATTAATAATTGGATGATGAGTGTTTCTTTTTCATGTGATGTGGTACAGGCCTTTCTTATTTGGATCAACATTCAATTTAAAATAGATTTTTCTGTAGCATTTGCAGGTCAGTGAGCAAAAGCTTTCCTCCTTGAAATACAGGAGCAACTTTTCATTCGCTGTAATGCATCTAGATCTTTATGGTAAAACAACTACTGAATAGTTTCAGCAGCACAGAAAAACTACATTTGGCCTAATTTTTGGTATCGCAGGAAGGGAACAGAAAAATGAATTGGTCTAATTTGAGGAAAACTCATGGAAAAAATTGTAAAGATATGAGTGAGGTAAATTTGGCATTTTATGGTGGTAATTTCTGAGTATGCTATAACTATATAAATTTGTCTGAATATTGAAAAGGGATTCACCTGCATAGGGCAATGTTTAATGATGTCTTGTACAGAATTAATACAGTGAAAGTCTACTCACATGCAGGAAGGCAAGTGGGCAGTAGCCCACATAACAACCTCTTTGCAAGCAGAATGTTGACTTTAATGCTGTGGCTTCTCCACAGTTATCCATAAAGGACTAATCAGGCTCAGAAAAACAACATGATTTAGGCCAATGATGGCATATTTTCTGAGAGAGGGTAATGAAGGTGATGTAATTTGTCAGGTGTTGGGAGGATCTGCAGAAGCAGGAGACATGCTTCTGTGAGCACGTGCATTTTATAATTATTATAAAGGATAAAATCTTTGCTGCTGCACAGGAGCAACAAAAAAAATGTCAGACTATGGAGCAGGATGCATGCAGGAAGCATGATTTTCTTCTGCTCTTCCTCCAAACACACATATTTGAATAGAACAGCAGGTTATGATAGGAATAATCTTGCCTGCATTCTCCATGTGGTGTTGGCTCTAAGATCTAACAGCACACTCCATCCACAAACACAAAGAATGAACTGCACCAAGATGTGTTTCTTCCTCAACATTTCCTCCATCTCTTAACTCATTCACTCACTACTTCAGAAACACAGCAGTGCTCTATCTATACTACAGACCTCCTCCTGATTCACTTTCTTTTGTTCTCCTCCTGGTGGAACAAGGCAGCTCTGATTCACTTCTGCAGAGGCAAAGAAGAACATTCAGTCAGTAGCTGCTTCACAAACAGCATCTGTGTCCCCAGAAAAGAAGAAAAAAAAGAGAATGGAGGTTAAAAGGAATCTTCATGTGTACCAGACTGAGTCTCATCTTAAATGTTTTCGTTTGTTTTGTTTTTAAAGAACGAGTTTTAAAGGCAGTTATGAAGTGATGAGTAGTACATACCTGAATTTCTCTTATCTACTGAGGAAAATGCATTTGATCCACCTTCTGACTGAGAATGTGAGAATCACAGGAGTCTGTTCTAGGACAAATAGAGCCTTAGTGAACACATGTGTATGTATTTATGTGGGGTAAGTGGTAGTAGCGAGGAGAAGGGAGATTCACTGAAGTAGATAAAGCCTCAGAGGAAGAATGCCTTATGCCAATGTCACCTCTCAAAATATTCAAAGTTTTGATTGAAATAATTGTGTTTTAATTTCTGTGTGACTGGCACATCTAAATGACTCCTCATTTTTCCAAATAATTGTAAGTTCACTTTTTATGTACTATAATGTTTAATATTAATCCTGATTTATTATGTTTAAAGTAGCCAATAATGCATATCATATAGATGTCTTCTCTGTGCTTCATTTAAGGAACTGCAGTGTGTGGAATAGATCATTATTAGAAGTAAACAGCAAGTCACATTGATTTACACCAGCTGAGAATGTGGCTTGGTGACTCTAAATCAGACAGTTATATATTTCAGTCTAATAAAATCAGAGAAGGATTTAATGTACTTTAAAAATGTGCTAGCTTCAATGTCAGCCAAACAGAAGCTCCAGTATTTCAGTAAACGTGAAATTAACCACAGGGAAGGATGCACGACTATTATTAATCCATAATGACATTTTGTCTTGGAAAGCAGTGATTCGGAGAAGGTTTTAGGGGTCATGGTAGCTAAATGCCTCAGCATGAGCTTTTAGCACAATACTGCAGTGAACGGGCCTAATGCAGCCTTCATGTATATGAAGCGGGTAATACCAAGAACACAAAAAGCAATTTTGCCTCTTTACATAGCACTGGTAAAATTGCTGCTGGAATACTGTTCTCTGTTCTAATGTCCTCACAGCAAGGAAGGTATGGTAATGTTGAACAAAATTCAAACAAGAGGTACAAGCTGATCAAGCACCACAGATAAACTTTATGATGTAAAATTGTACCAGTGCATTAAGTCTGTCCCATCATCCTGCTATCAGTATTGGCATGTGTTGTTCATGAACAAGAAAGAACTTGTTGGGGATATGACAATGAGTGGCAGTCTTGGTTGTAGCAACCACAAAATAATGGAGTTCAAAGTCCTAAAGGGATGGAGGAAGGAGAGCAGCAGAGCACAGACCCTGGACTTGAAGCAAATTATAGTTGTACATGTGAGGGACAGGGGCTCCCAAATGCAAGAGAAAATCATAGTGACCCAATGAGCAGGACTCATTTCCAAACACAAGATGAGCCATGTAGCCATGTGGAACTGAGTGTTTTAATATGTGACAATTTTCACCATGATTCATCCAGAGCAAAATGCAAAACTGTTTTTTTATGTGTTACTTGTTTCTAGATTTTTAAACCTTAGTCAGGAAAATATTATGACATTATTTTAGTGCTACTATTCAGATTACCAGAGACAGATAGATGCAAACTGTCAATTAGAGGTGGTAATCTTTGTCCAAAAACCTGTCTGTACAGCTGCTATGTCAGTGAGCTGACCAAATTTAGTCAGGATGAATCCAGTGTTTGGTCTTAGACTTCTTACTCCAACAGTTGTGCACTTTTAAGCTATATTAGGAATTGTTTGTTCTTAAATAATTTATTTTCTTGATGATAAGCTATTACTAGGAAACATTCAAAGTGAGTTTTAATTGACAGAAACAAAACTTAAAACCAATTCATCTTTTTGTTTGACCTCAGTATAATACTTAAGCAATGAGAACTGACAAGGTGTGAGTAATGAAGCTATAATTCACACCTTGTACATGAGAAGGTACAACACTGGAGTTTGAGTGTTGTTAAATTCACAACGTGTGAAATATTATACCATAAATCAACAACAAGTCAGCTCTTAATTTAACATAAAAAAATGTAATTGGAACAAGGTACAAGAACAACAAGCAAAACTTCACACTACCAGCTTCGTAATTTTGTGTAATATTACACACACAAAAGGAGACACTTCTACATATGCATTGCTCATACAGAAAAGGCAATAAACATTTTTCTTGTAGGTTTTCAGAGAATTCAGAAGTGTTTATCTGCATACTGCCAGACCAGGTAAGCCTTCAACTCAAAAAAAAAAAAAAGGATAAAAAACTGTAGAAGTTCCTTGCTTGTCTGGACTTTTTGACACACCTTAACAACTACTTTCTTTAACTCTTTCTTTGCCATATATCCAGCTCAGAATTATATTTTCATTGAAAGTTTTGTGTAAAGAAGCATTGTTGTCTGGTAACATGTATTATTCTTTCAATGAACTCTTCATACACTGCTCTTTCAGAAATCTAACATTTAAAAAATTTATTTTAATTTGCTCTCATAATAGTAAGGAAGCAAAGTCAGACCTGGGTTCAGGATATGAAATCAAGTCTCAAAAATCTAAATAAATAAATAAATAAATAAATAAATAAAAAATCAGTCAGTCAATTAACCAATCAGGAGGCTATTTTCTCCCACAACAGTGAAAGCAGTCAGGTCTAACTATTCTAGACCCTGATACAGATTATATCATTACCTTTTTTAGTCTCTACAAAGTTCATAATTAGAGTGTTTTGATTCAGCTTTTAATAGAAGTTTATCTGAGGAATGCAAACACCTAGTTTGTATTTAGAAGCTAAAATTATTAACCCTTTTTTTCTTTCCTGCGTACCCAAACAAAATCTGTTGACTGTTACATCAATAGTCTTTATTCATTGTCATTTTTTAACAACCTTAAATTCTGAGGTTTTAATTTTATTTCTCTATCTTCCTTGCATATGTGTGTGACTTTTCATAAGGAAAAGACTATTCAACTACTCCAAGAAAAATATCAACCTTGAAAGTTCAAAATGTACTTGAAAGTATTTATTTTATGTTGTTGATTACATGATCCTGTGAAAATTTTCACTGAAGAACAAGGTTGGCATTGAACTTGGTATAACTACAGGAAAAATTAAATACTCAAATGTTACAATTAAGAGTCTTAGTGCAGTTAGAATTCAGTAGATAGAATGTGAAAAGCTAATGCTTTAGTAAACATCTTCTCTGGTAGTTTTCCCAACTTGTATGTTTTGTCTTCTCACAAAGAGCCTGGATTGTTTCTCCTCCAGCTGAGATTTATGTACATCAGGAAGTTAGTCAACTTACTTTTCATGATTTATTGGACTGCACTGTAACCACACCCAGAGATACAAAGGTGTTAGGAAATGTACCCATTATTACAACCCTTTAGAACACATGGAATTATGGACAACTTCAGTGCCTATAGTAAGTGTCTACTTTATAGCTTATTCTCTCATACAAAAAAAGGGAGTAGGGAGACATTAACAGGTGCTGGTTTGTAGCACAATACATGAACATGTTGCAGAATGCACTATGAAGTTGTGTATGCCTATTGATAATTAGCAGTTTCTAATATTTTAAGGACTTCTGTCATCACACATGAACAAAAGAACAGATATCCAGCAAGTATAGGACTGGTATTCCAAAATAGCACAGAAAAGTGCACAGACTTATGTAAGCTTGCTGTGGGGGTTAGCCAGCTGTCCATAGAAATTAGATGACATTTTCAGCTGCTGTATAATACTGTAGAAAAAGTGTTAAGTACATGCATACAGCAGATAAGATAAATATTTGACAAACTTTAGAAGGGCATTGTGGTATCAAATTGTAGAAGACACAAAATTAACATGCTCTACAGATTAAGACTGCTCTGTTTGTTGGATAATGACAGCCTTTTTCTTCTTAAACAAGTGCTTTAATTATTATTATGGGCTTATTCTGATTAATTGAATAATTATCAACTTAGTCTGATTAATCGGTTTAACAGAGACTTTTAATAGCTAGGAAGAAGTATTAGGTGGATTAATTGTTTGCAACTAACATTGTTAGTTGTCTTCACTCCAATCAGTGATTTCCAGAGGTCTTCTTTGCCACAAGGATGCATTACTGGCTTGTGGTCAAGTTGTTGTCCATTGGAATCCCCACTTCCCCTCCACAGAGCTGTTTTCCAGCCATTTTCACCCCAATTTGAATTGGTGGATGGTGTTTTCCCTTCCCAGGTACAGGACTCAGAATTTCTTTTTTCATGAACTTTGTAAGGTTCCCTTTTATCCATTTCTCCAGTCCGCTGAGGTACCTCTTGGATGGCAGCATATCCATCTGGTCTATCAGCCTGTCACTGTTTAGAGTGGGTAACTATAAACAGAGTGACAGATGCTCTCGACTAACCCCTGCCCTCCCCACAAGGGATGGGGAAAAGGAGGAAAAGGAAGACAGACTTAGGAGTTGGAAAATTAAAACAACTTTACTAATAAGACTAATAATAAGATAACGAATGCAAAATATACAAAACGAACATGGAGTCTCCCAGATGATGATGGAAGTCTGTGCAGCAGGTGCTGGTATCACACCCGTGGCTTCAGGGCAGACACCAGGAAGTCTTGGACTGAACTAAGCAGTGGATGGGAACTGGATTCAGGAATGCACGGACTGGAATCAGGATTGCAGGGAGGAGAATAGGCAAGGTCTTCAGATGTCAGCTGTGAATGAAGAGACCAAGACCCTCGTGATCCCTTAGCTTGAAACTGAGTATGATATATGTGGCATGGAATACATCATTGGTTATTTTGGGTCACCTATTCTGTCTACCCCTCTCTGAAAGTATGACCCTTTTATGACCCCTTCCCTGTGGAACGTAAGAGGTCTTTCAGTGACCTGCTATAGTAATGAATATAAACACAGGTCTTTTTTTGCATGCCATTTCTACTGTTAGCTCAGTAAAACTGTAAACAGCAGGTGTTACCAGTTCTGGATTGGACATTATCTGAAAAACATGCAGCTAACTTCAGAAAAGTGCAGTTACTTATTACAGAAGGAACTTAACTGAAAGGAAAATACACTAAAAGAGAATTAGTCCTGCTTTAACCAAAACCAGGACACAGCCACTCCTCCCAGTTTTGTTTGTAAATTTGCTGAGAGTGCAATGTGTCCCATTATCCTCATAATTAATGAAGACATTAAACAGTACTGGTCCCTGGGGTTCACCAACAGTGACTGGCTTCCAGCTGAACTGCTAATCACAATCCTTTAAGCCCATCAGCGCAGCCAGTTTTCAGTTTACTTCACTGTCCACTTACGTAGCCTGTATTTCATCAGTTTGTCAAAAGGGATATTATAGTTGACAGTGACGAAAACCTTGCTAAAGTCAAGATAAATATCCCCTTATTCACTAAGCGAGTCATTTCATCGTAAAAGGCTTTCAGGCTGGTTAGATAGGATTTTGCCTTTGGAAAGTCCATGCTATTGATCAACTCCCAATCACTTTCTTGTCCTTTTCAAGCTTGAGTTTTGTCAGGAGATCCTTGTTTAACCATGCAGGCCTCATGTCATATTGGCTTCATTTCCTGGTCATTGGTATGGACCATTCTTGAGCTTGAAGGAGGTGATATTTGATGGGAGGAGGTGAACCCTCTTGTCTCCAGGACTGCCTCCATGGATTCCTGCAAGAAGATCCCTGAACAGGTGAAAGCCTGCTCCTTTGATGTACAGAATTGTGGTTCTGTTTGCCTTGTTCCCTTCTCTCAAGATCTTGAACTCCACCATCTCACGGTCACCACAGCCAAAGCTGCCCCCAGACCTTTACAGTCCCCACAAGTTCTTCCTTTTTTTGTAAGTATCATATCCAACAAAGCACATCCCCTATATCCATATCCAGCTCCATGCCTATATCACTCCATTGTAGGACTTCCGTTGTGCAAGACCTATCCCACCATATCTATGTCATCCCAGCAGTATCTGCCCTGCACCTGCATGCAGAGGTGCAGTTTCTCCTGTGTGTTTCCCATGCTGTGTGTATCAGTGTACAGGCACTTCAGAGAAGCACCCAGTCATGCTGAAAACAGCAAGAGGTTCCTCCTATGTTGTTCTCTTTATTTGTGTGCATACACTTAAAACAAGACAAACTCTGCCTTTCTCCAAAGTAGGAAGGTCCTGTGCTTATCTCTCATCACTCATAAAACTATAAAATAATTCAGGTTGGAAGGCATCTCTGGAGGCCTCCAGTCAAACCTTCTCTCCAAAGCAGGGTCAGCCATAGTTGCTCAGGGATTTATGCAGTCAAATCTTGAAAACCTCCAAGGACAGACTGCACGGCCATTGTGGAAAACTTTTCCAATCATTTGCTCTCTTTGCAATGAGAATGTTTCTCCTGTACTCAGCTGGAAGCTCTCTTGTTTAATTCTATTTTCTCCTCTCCTCTCCTCTCCTCTCCTCTCCTCTCCTCTGCTCTCCTCTCCTTCTCTCCTTTCCATGCCCCCCTCCCCTCTCTTCCCCTCTCTCCCTCTCCTCCCTTCTCTTTGTCTCATTTTGTCTCATCTCATCTAGTCTCACACGACTGTTTAGGGTGTGGCTCCATCTTCTTTACCACCTCTTCAGAGTTACCAGGGCTACTGTTATGTTTACCCAAAGGCAACTCCTCTTCAGACTGATCAGGACTGGCTCCCTCATACTCTCCAGGACATGGGTTCCAGGCTTTGACAATTGTGGTAGCTCTGTGCTGAATACACTCCAGTTTATCAAGGTCTTTCTTCTACTGTGGGCCAAAACTGAAGACCATAACATTCCAATAATGTATTTCAACTAAATAATAAATATCCCATTAAATAACCTGCCACAGTATTTTCACCATCCCTGGAGTTTTTTAAAAGAGGTATAGAGGTTCTTAGGCACATGGTTTAGTGCTAGAGTTAGGCTAATGGTTGGACTCAATGATCTTGAGGGTCTCCTCCAACCAAAATGATTCTGTGATTCTATGATTCTAATCATAACTGCAAGTATTTTCAACTCCAAATTTATAGAAGAAAGCACGGTAAGCTGCTGAAACTGGAGAACAGGGCTTCCTAGGGAACAAAGGTACCAGAAAATGAATAAAACTAACATCAATGGCAAACATAAATACTGAAAACAATCTTCTATGTAAAGCCGTAGAAAAACTACAAGATAAAAACACAACAAAAACAATTCCATCAAATAATATTCATGAAGACTCTAACACCTCTGTGTTAAGAAATCCTGAAGGAAGTGATTCCTGGAGTGCCTTGTGCTTTAACCATTCTGTACTCTTCCTGCAGCAGCAGCTGAAAATAGGATAAATTGCTGTACAGACTTTAGTCTGACTTGATGTAGGTTTGTCCTTATGAATTGAAAGAGAAAACTCAGTATTGTAGCTGTTCTGAAAGTTAGTGCCTTCTGTTTTGAGAGAAGTGCAGCAAATATCTGTTTCCAAGGGTGAAGGTTTCTGCATACAGGCAAATTACAAAGTCATTTCATATATGTATCTAAGGACTTGAAGGTCTTCCTCATTTCAAATGAGTGATCTGGAAGAAGCTACATCACTGTGAGGTTGTGAAAGAGATGCAGTTTTCTGTGCAGTTTTCTAATTAACAATGCATTTTCCGTACTGAATAACAGAATTGTTATGCACTTTTCATATTCAGTATTATGAACTACTGTAACAGTATTTTCCTTTTGACTGATCTGCTGCTTGTTCCTCAGGTGATCTTTGGGGACTGTTGACAAATTTGACAATTGTAAATAGGATCATCAAAAGAGTAAGAACTGCTTGAGAGAGCACGGATTTCTAGATCAGATTTTAAATGTCTAATTTTACTACATACCTGGAATCTTACTAAAATGACAGCATAAGCAGTAACATATGCTAGATTTTGTAGTCTGTTAAATAGTACAATGATTATAGCAATAATGATAATTTCTTTAAGTCATGACAACTAGTGTCTGGAAGATTGTAAAATATTGAAGTTCGTTGAATTAGCAAACAAACAAAAACATTTTAAATACCAAGGATAACTCATGAAATAAGATTGCTCATTTATTTTGACAATTAAATTTCTACTGGGTTTTTAATGTTTGATAACATTATACACACTGTAATGCATTTTAAAAAAATGATACCTTAATAATTTGAGCTGTCACTAAAACACTCTCATATTTAGTGTGCTGGGGAAAGCAATTGCCATTTAGTGTGGATTACACAACATGTAGATTAGTGAAATGAGAAATGTTATGTTGTATTTCAAATGATCATTTTACCAGTATTTATTTAGAACTTGATTTCTGAAATTAATCTTGCCATTGACACCAGAAAGGGCAGCCTGAGCTGGCTTCTTTCTTTTCTTTTTTTTTTTTTTTCTTCTTTCTTGAATTTGTTCTTAGGGGTCACTCACTTGATCAGAGTGGAGTATAATGATGAAAAAGCCTCCTGGATGCTGTGTTATTTAAGGGTAGGACTTATCCTGTCATTAAGTTAAGCTCTAGAGCTGCTTTTCTCTCCTATTTCTTCCCAAGAAGAAAGAGCAAACATAGGAGTGGGAAACTCATGGCACTAAGAGGTCAATCAGAAGGACTCAGTCTTCCTTTTAAAGCATGAGGGTTTCTTCTGGCTGTGAGCATTACAAGTAGGATTCATGCTTTTCTAATCTCAGAGATTGTGGCAGTGTACAGTACATGGACTACACATGTAGCCCATTTGGAAACTAAATTGGGGGCAAAAGGTAGCAGCTCACTACAGAAGAGATTCAGAGATGGACTGATAATGTGACTGGATATAAGACTCAGGTCCCCAGAGAAAAGGGAAACTGAGAACAAGGTATGCCTAATTTAGAACTATAACAAATAAGAGGAGAAACAGCCAATAAAGGGAAAAAACATGTGATGTATAAAAAGTAAATAAAAATTACTTTTTAGGCTTTTACCATAAAAGGATACAGTAATTTATATTTCAGAGAATAAATTTATCTTTGGCTGAATTGGAAAAATGTGCCACTGAGGGCAGGGTGGTTTCAATCCATTCTTGTGCCTGAATCTTTAACATCTACTACCAGCCATTGGGTCAGCCACAGGAGAGTCAGCTAGCAGGATAATTGCACTTGCCTCCTGTGGCAGCAGCCTACCTTCTACACCTGACACAGGAGAGGAGACCTTATTCCATGCCTCTAGGCCTGCTTGTTTCACTCCGCTCTGAAACTTCAGGTTTTTAAAATTAAATGAGAAGAGTTAGATTTGTCTTTAAGTCATATTTATTCCTGCTCCAGGGTAGGAAGCTACGTCTTCACAAGTTGTGTGGAGTTCAGCATTTGATTTGATGTGTTTTTCAGGCAATTCAGTAATCTTTTTCTTAATTCCTGGGGAGATGCTTGCCCTCTGGAGCTTTGTCTGTCTCTGCAAGGGAAAACTACTTAAGAAAATGTTGTTCTTGAAGGCATGTGTTACAAGGTACTAAAAGGCCTTGCTTTAAGCTTGATTATTCCTACTTCCCAAATAGAAGTAAATCACAAATCTGTTCTACATTGGTCTAAGAAAGACATAGCATTGTGATATTTAATAGAATTGACTTAACTATTTGAAGTTTTAAGCTGTATGAAATCCTTTGAAACTTTTTGAGAGGTTGTGCATGACTTAAAAACCAAAGAGATTAAATGAGCATAATTATGTAGGGTATTGTTGCTGAGTGCCTTGGCAATGTTGTTTGGTTTTTAGACATATATATATAATTTTCTGTCAGTTAAAACTTTAGGACTGATAAGAAAGGACTTGCTATCTCTACAAAATCCTGGATTGCACTTGACAAATTGTCTTTAGCCAAAAGTTCTTTACAGGAGATAATTGGGAAAAGTCACGCTAAGTCCAGCAGCTGTATCAAACTGAGGACTACTTACAAAAAATATCTTTTTCTCTGTAGCTGGAGGAATGAACCATGGAACTTACGTGGCAGATTGTGCTAAGATGAAGCATCCTTCTACTTCAGCTGTAACACAAATGGGAATAGCAGGTACAAGCTCTGTACTCTATGCCACAAGTAAATTTAATTGAAGAGCTACACTTAATCCTGATAAAGCTCCCCAAGGAAAAATATCCTCAGTATACAAATAAGCTATAAAGAAAATAGGAGGAGGCTTGTTATGACAAAAATAATAGTACTAAGAGGAAAATACACACCCCTGTTTTTTTGTCTAATGATTTCAGTTTGTAGTAACTTGTATAGGTTAATTGAGCACAGTGTCAGTGTTCATACTTTTATCTTTAGGAGTTTTAACTTAAGCATGTAACTTATGGCTAAATTTTAGGATACTACTGAAAAAAACCTTCTTTAATTCCCTGAATAATCAGGAGAGACAGGTGCCTTTGAAGACCACTACAGGGACAGCCTTTCTGCCTAAGTGTTCAAACATAAGTAGGCAAAGCCTTTTTCTATAGATTTTCAAAGGCATCTTCTTTTCTCCAGTAACTATTGATACTTTATTCAAGAGCACTGCTTTGCTCCATTACTATCTACATTTTAGGTATAAGAGCATTGATGGAGCCCTGCAGGCTAGTCTAGCAAACTCACCGTGGATTGCCAGTAGAACTGGAGAAAATACATTGATGTAGAGGTAAGCATTTTGTACCTGTTGCAGACATTAACAAAATTATATGTTTATTAACTAAATAATATTACCAGTTTCAAAAATTAGGACCTAAGTATTGCAGCTTCATCTGAAGCATGATAATAAACTTGTTGAGTGGTCTTTCACTTTGTAAAGCTCCAAATACATAAATAACTATTGTTATTGTATTCCTATCTACTACCTAACAAGGTAATAATTTTTCTCTCATGGAGCAGAAACGCACGGAAAGGAATTACAACAGAAAGGAGAAGGTATTACTTCATACAGAATTGTGCATATTGGGGCTGCAGACTTTATCTCATATGGTGTATTGGACTCTTCTCCTTGGAACAACTTTGTGCAAATAAGACTTTTGTTTTCTTATAGTATTTATGATTTATGTGAAGCATATGACATGACAGAGATTACGTTTTATGCTTCTCAGGAAACATACAGCTGCAAGGGTACACTGGTCAAAAGTGAAACTATGTATAGGCATCGAGGCATCTTACTGCATTGTTTAGTTTTATTTCATTTTCTTTTATTTTCTTTTAGAGTAAGGAAATATAACTGACACTCCTTTACATGCTTCCCTGTGGTGTCAAGTCACATCAACATGACTTATAATTAGAGTAGCAAAATGGAGATTTATAAATTCATCTAGATAAGACATGTGACAGTCTTCTCTGACCTTCTCTTTGAATGACCTACTTGTCCATTTTTAATCTCTTCTGCTGCATCTGGCAACAGGTCCTGCACAAACCTTACATGAAGTAATTATCTCAAACCTGCACGTTCATTCAGAACCAACTGCATACCTTTGACATCTTCCAGCTCCATAAATTCTTGATTGCAGTGATACCAAAGAGCAGATTCAATCAAAGACTCATTTTACTTTTCTTCTGAAGCAGCATTAAAATACTAACTTTTAATGAAATATGTTAAAATATTATGAGCCTTAAATCACTCTGAGCCATCTTATTTTCATGAATAAATTTTTCATTAAAAAGAAGGAAAACAAAACAGATGAAGAGAAATAAACAGAAGGTGGTGCCACTTGCTTAGAGGAACAATTTTCAGATAACAGTAGAGCAGAGAGTTACCTAGTTGCCCTGCACTAAGATGACTTTGACGTCATAAAGCAGTTCTGACCTACTAGTAGAAATTTGGATAAAATCTATGGATTATCAATTTATGGATGAGCAACTTAGATTATTCTCAGTAGAAGAGTTTGTCTTCCATGATGTCCTGGAATCCAGAGAAGATGAAGTTTCTCTAAAGCCTTATTTGTTTCCCACATCCATAGTTTGTTCTTGTAGCTTGGAATCTGCAAGAGAAAAATACTTCCCCTCACCAGATTTCTTTCTCCAAAACAGATGATACTTTTTTTTTTTTTTTTTGGTCATTTTGCCTGTTTGCAGAGAAATTAGATAATCTAGTTTCCAGAGGTTTTTCTTTACACTCTGCTATGCACACAGAAAACTGAAATGACTTTGGGGAAGAATTAGGATTGTTCTTCTCACAGTCTTACCATTCAGTATCTAGGTATTCCAAATATTACTTTCAGTATATGAAGAATATGTAAAAGATTCAAAAGCAAGTGTTTCACGTGAATAACTTCCCAGAATGTCTTATTCTTTCTTGTAAGCTTTGATATACAAGGACAAGTATGGGGGAAATGTATTTTAGCTTTAGAACTCTGGTTCTTCACATGTGAATGTTCTCTGTATCCAGACTCATTAACATGTACTCTGATTTGACTCAGCTTCTGAAACCTGTGGAAAATACTTATGCCATCTAAACAGATTAACTGAGGTGGTGTATTTAGCTAATCCCCCATGTTAGTGGAGCTCAAGAGAGAAGCAAACAAGAATTAAGATGGGGAGGATAGGGTTACCCTCTCAAGACAGTTGCTAAGGTTAAGTAAGAGGGTGGTTTTGGTTTTGTTTTGCTTGATTAGGTTTGTTTTGTTTTGTTTTGTTGTGTGGTTGTTGTTGTTTTTTGTGTGGTTTCGTTTGTTTGTTTGTTTGGTTTTTTCTCACAAAGACTTCTGTAGACTCCACATAGAGAATCTGAAAAGGAGTTTACTTGAAGGAAGAAATGTGAAGAAACCGAATTATCCAAGAAAATGCAGGACTAGCCTCTGAAAGACAGCAGAATATGTGATATTTTGACAAGAAAACAGTGTTTCCAACCATACCTTGAATTCTGAGGAGTGGTTCAAAATATTTTGCTGATAGAAAAAGAAAAGTTATGAAGGTGTAAGTTTAATCATGTTTTTTGTCTGGAAGAATATGCTCTTTCCAAATGGTCTTAACTGAAGACTTATAAGTTCAATTTACTTAAGCAGTTGTTTAGAGGAAGTTATGCTCAGAAGCTGCAGTATGGCATGGTGAATTTGAACCCTGTAAACCTCTGAAATCACAATCACTTTGTCTTTTAGAGGATGTAACTGAGATTTTTACAATGTGAAATTAAGGCTAAGGAGAAAAAAAAAATGGTAATTGATGGTTATTTCTAAAAATAATGGCGATGACAAAGGACTGGATCTGAACTACAAAATATGCTGCTAATTTCAGTTTCTCATAGATCTTACACAGAAATACTTTTTCTTACCTCATACACCTTTGCTAAAGTCAGTGCTTAGTATATTTTGATGAGGAACTAGGTCATATGCCTAATACACCACTATTATATAGGTGTCAGATTCCTCTTGAAATGCAAGATGTCAATGACAGCTGCACATGACAAGATGTGAGAAAATTCAGAAGGAGAAGGGGTAAAGAAGGTGTTTTTATGTTCACTTTCTGGACTGTCATTTTTTCTAATAGTACATGTGCAATATGATACTTGTACAGAGAAAAGTCTTAGTTCAGATTTTTTTTTTATAGGATGGCTGTGATACTGTCACTGAAGTGTGGTGCAGTGAGATGTAGGCTAATCCATGCTGAGTTCCCATCATCCACGAATGAAGTTATTCAGCTTAATGCTGGGTTAAAAGTGTCTTCACAGCGACTGCAATGAAAAGCTTGCCAACGATCTCTTCTTCCTTTCACAGTCAATGGAATATAAGTCATAAATAGATTTAGAATTGGAATGGAATAAGAAATCTTTGAGAAGGACTCTAAAAGAAATTTGAAGTCTTGATTTTTTTCTCATGTTGCAGTTGTGTTCATTAGGAAAGGCAGGCTGAGGGCTTTGTAGGAAATGAAGAGAACTTTGACATCTAGTTCAATAGGACTAAGTTCTGCCTGTTATGGATTTTGATTTGTAATTGCTCAATAATAAGAAGGAATGGCATAGGAAAATGGGAAACACTGCATTCTTCTCACGTAAAATGTAGTTGATTGTAGAAACTATTTTTTCAGGAAGTTGTCAGGATATCTGATAGGATACCCGAATTTCCCTTATGAAATTCTTGGACTGAATGAAATCCATGATAGTTCATGTGAAAGATTTAAGGACATGCCAAGAAAGACTGTTTTGATATTTTAGGACTCCTCTCCTGTGGAAGTGTGTTCTGGTAGTATGGAATCCTCCACAATAAAAATGATTTCAAATTGATACATCCAGAAGGACAGAAATAGAAAAAGAAAGAAAGAGAAAACAGCTCCCAAAAATCTGAGGCCTTTCTTCGTTCTTCATTCTCAGATGAAGAGAGAGACACAAATTGTATGCAAGCAGGAGATTATTTAGATTCTTCTGAATTGGAACAAGATGGCATGGAGATTCACTGGGTTCGAATGAGAAATCTGCTGGGCTTAAGGCTCTGTAAATCAACAACACTGGAACAAAGCGAGCAGGTGCGCTTCAGAGATTACACATACAGCTGCAGAGGAAACAATCTGTAATACTAAAACTGAAATTTTCTTCAAACATATATCATGCAGTGGTGGATATTCTAATAAAGTAATACTAATTAAAATAATGTACTGTCTTATGAGTAAGAAAATATTAATCTGTTCTAACCTATGTAGCGAATAGACTAATCTTTCTTTATCTATGACCTAACTGCCAGTGTTATTTGTTATTCATTTCTGCCTTAATTGTGTTGCAATTTCAAAATTACAAAAATAAATCTTCTTCCTCTATTAGAGTCTCTTTTTTTCATACATATTTAGTATATAGTTAATTTTATTGCAAGATGCAAGTCATTTATTAAATGACTTGAAGATTATACCTCTAAGTATCTGGGTACTTCTGAAATTTTAGTTTATTTAACTGACTGAAGGCAGAATTCTCCATGTATGTATAGAGAAAAATGCTAGCACTACAGTCCTTCATTCAGGTGGCTTAAACATCTGTTAAATATATATAGCTGTAGTTTTCAATTTCATGAGACTCTTCTAAAGCTTAATGTGTATATACAGACTGCCTATAGATTTTTTGGATGACAACAACCAGAAAAGCTCTGCATCCCTCTGTCTACCTTGAAAATAGAATTCAAACTTTCTAAATTATAGGCATATTTTGAAAATTATTTCTAGGTAAACATGAAGATTTAACACTTACTATAAGCTAAGCTGCATCTCTGATTCATGATCACCAACCTATTAAATATATTCTGCTTTTGAGATAGTATGTGTTATGAAAGATTTCTTCAAAATGTGCAAGCAGCTTTCCTCAAGTGATTCACTTATCTTTTAGGAAATGCAAGCATTGTATGAAACCTGAATATTTAGAAATGTCACTTGTAATGAATAAATCCTGAAAGTTTTCATGAAAGATACTATATAAATCACTTTGACATTTTAGATAAGTATCATATTCTCTTCCCTTTTGTGAAAAAAAATCCAGAGATCCAGAGAGTTGCTTTTACTACAGGAAAGATGAAAAATATCTGACTGCATTTTTAATAATTATATACAAACAAAGTGAAAAAAAGTATAAAGTTTTCAGTTGGTTGTGTGGTGGTTTTTTGTTTTTGTTTTTTCAACAACCATGACTGCTTCTGCTTACATACTTGTCTTAGTTATAGAATGCATTGGTGTCACATATTTAATATATGTATTTAATACACATGATATGGAGCATAGTGTCTTGAATGAGTTCACTGGATTTATTTTTCTACAAAGTCTTGGACTGGATTAATGCAATAACTTCTTCTCTTTAAATTTGAATATAACTATGACAGCTCTGTATTTGCAAAATTGTTGTGATGAGCTCTAAAGCAGTGTTTATTAAAGCAAATTTAAGAAATGTTCCTTTCAGCAGCTCCACACAGATCATAGTACAAGAGTTCAGGAAGGTTAAAAGAGAAAATGCCACAAAGTCTCTTTAGTGGATTCAAAGGAGCATTTCATTTATCTTTCCACTGCAGTCTCTTCTGCTTTCTCATACTCACACTCAACTGATTATCTGGAACATTTCTCTTAGATTGCATTTGCCCCAGGCCAGAGTGGGAATAACTCAGATCCCCAGAGCTTCTAAACCTTTTTGCACTGTTAAAATTTATTTCTCACCTTGAAATAATAAGCAAAGATCACCATGCCTCAACAGTTCTTTATCATGAAAATTAACAAGGAGATGCCCTCATATTTGGATTGCATTTGCTGGTTTGATCATGTTTTCCTGGTGTATGAGAAGTTTTCCACTCTGAGGTAGCATCAACATCTATTTAAATGTAAAAGAAAGAAAATACTTCATTGTGTGTAGCTGTGTCACTCTTAAAGAAAAGTGACTAAAGAGACTCAGTTGCCTCTGCAGAGACCATCTGAATTAAAAGCACAGGATGCTTCATGTCAGTCTTCGTCAGATGCAAGTGGAGTGCTGAGTTTTGATTTTATTATCTGCACAAAACCATCTAGAATAGATACCTAAGGAAAGAGGACAAAAAAGGCATTTTTGCAGCACTCTTTGGCAGCTCAGGGGAAAAAAAAAAAAAAAAAAAGAAACAATTACATTATCAAGCTCTTGCAATAATTTCTAATGTCCTTTCTGAAGAGTCCGTATCTTCCCTGGAGATAAATCAGGCTATTAATGTTTCTTAATAAGAGGTAGTATAACTTAATAACATTCTTCACAATGTCTATTGAAAGACAACGAGACAAGATATTTAATTCGCGTTGTCCAGTTCAGTTTGGTTTAGTTCGAGTTTTTAATTTTATTTTCATGAACGTTCACACTTAGTCTCAGTTTGTGAGTTTTGTGTTTGCCTTGCCATTTCTTGTCTAGTCTGTGTTTTTTCCATTTGTCAATGAGGATGTTATGGCAGATGTTGAAAACCTTGCTAGTTGACATGAAGAATATCTGTTGCTCTCCCTTCATCCACTGGGCCAGTAATTTCATGCAAGATTATCAGATTGTGTACATAAGATTTTTCCTTCATAAATCCATGCTAATGACTCATCATCTTCTTGTCTTTTATATGTTTGGAAATGTTTTCTAGGATGATTTGTGCCATCCTTGTATCAAGGATCGACGGGAGTCTGGCTTGCCTTTAATTCCCCAGGTTGTTCTTTCTGACCTTCGCACTTGAGTCAGGAGGTCTCACATTCTTGTGGAATCTGTGCTAAAGATTTGTAAATGGTCCTTCATAGATGACTAAAAACTCCTTGTTCTGCAGACATCAATAACTCTGGTTCCAAAGCAGAAAGTAGAGTAGACGATACATATACTGAATGGAATTATTTCTGAAAATAAATTAAACCAGAAAATGGACATGGAATTGGAGTGTCATTTAGTACAGACAGAAGCAGAGTTTGGTTTGAGTAGAAGTGAAGTTTTTCCACCTGTATCCTACTGAGAGGGTTGGAACTCTGTATGCCCCAACTAAGGTGTTCTCCAGTGTATTAACCCATATGCATCAAGCCTTCCAGCTTTTTTAGTTCAGCCTTTTCAGCTGAACTAAAAGCTGTCTGAAGCATCTTGAAAGAACTAGCAAAATCAAGTCTGTTAGGGGACTCAGATTCAAAAATCTCTAGGAATCACATCAGTATAAACAGGTCCTCTCTGGGGCTTTTTCTGTAGCCCAGCTTTGGGTTCCTATAGCAGACTGAAACTTGAAATGCCAAGTCTTTATTGTGCCTGAGGTGCCAAAGCACCTTTAGCAACATTTCATAGTCTTTTACCAGATGTTTAAACCCCTCAAATTTGTATTCCATTCTGGATAGCCAACCAGCAATTCCTTGTCCTAAGACATAAATAGCAAATGTATCATTTTAAGAGATGTTTGTTTGAGAACCTGGGTTGTGAAGTAATGACCTAAATTATCTGTGAGAAGGAGGTGCCCTTTGCTGAGTTTGGCTTAAGTTTTCTTAGGGTATGTGCAACAATAGGAAAGATTGTCATAGATTACCATGAAAGGATATCCTCAGCTGCTAGTGACAATGACAATAAAGGAGTTAACAGAGAGACTGAGAAGACTGCTCTTTCAGTTGTAGATGTATGATTTACAGACTTGAATATAAATCTGGAAAATTTCAGTGGTAGCAGATAACTTGCCTAGAGTTTTCAATAGCATGAGGTGAAAGAATGGGTATGCAAATAGGATTAGAAAGCTTGTTGAGTCTCTGACAGAAGTATTCTGTGAATATAGAAGGCACAAGAAAAAAAAACTGGAAAAGCAACATGGGTATTTGTTAGTTTGTACACTTCAGAAACAGCCTTCATAACTATTTTGTAGGTGAACTTTTTGTTATAGTTGATATCTTTTTTCTACCATATTAGACATGAAACTGTGAAGAAGGTGAAGTTGACCCAAGTGTATGTGACAAATATCAGCACTAAAACTACAACTTTCCCTCCCCAAGTGAATATAGAAGGGAAGGAAAAGAATGAAAGTCATACAAAATGCAGAAATTTTCTAGCAGATAATCTTATGGCAATGCATGTAGAAACTGTAGACCTATATGCAAGGATTGATAGGAAATAAAACTTCCAGAAAAAAAAAAAAAAAAAGAAAAGAAGTATATATCGCACTTGTATTCTCACTATTTGTAAATTCAAGTAACAGAAAACATAACTTTGAAAGACAGAATTACAGAATTGTAAACAAAGAAACGATATTTGTTAGATATGACACACTGACTTGACTTTTGACAGATTACAGACATAATTTTTGTACTAGGAAACTAGAAACACTGTAGATATTGTGAATTTAAATACATTAAGTCCAGACTATTCCTGTTGATAGTGATATCAGGCTGATATTTGAAAAGCTGAAAAGTCAAATTCAAGTCCATCTTTAATCCTGGTAAATTATGGCATATCATACCTGACAGGAGTTCTACTGGCCAAAATATAGTTTAGTAGAGTCTTATAATCAGATTATCTAATTAAGGATCTATAATTAAAAAAAAAAAAAAAAAGTTTTGTAAACTCATATATATCAAAAGTCAAAAGTGAAAAGTCACATAATTGAATGTATTCATATCCACAAGGTATGCAAATTTTTTTTTAACAGAAAAAGACAGCAATATTCTATAGGCTAGATCTTGTTCACATGATGTCACTGTTATAAAAAATGAAACATAGATGGAACAAATACATCTTCAACTGTTCTCAGAAAAGAAGAAAGCAGAAGACAGATTCAAGGAGAATAGAAACAGATTATGGATAAAACAAGCAAGTAAAACAACATCAAAGAAGACCTTTGGAAAAGCAATACTTTAACTAAAACCTCCTGAGATGCTTCAGAGCACCAAGACAAAAGAACTGTTAGGATGCCATAGACTTTATATTAAAACTTCTGTGTATTACCTGTTTTCCTTTTGAGGGTGAGACGTAAGGACAGCTGGACATTTAGAAGATAATGGTCAAAATATGGTTAAAAATTTGAGCACCAGAGTAATCTTCTGTATGAAGACTGAAAGAAATACACTCGTCCCATTCCTCAGTTAAAAGCTATGTTTTCTACTGTTTGCTTCTTTTTAAATTAACAATTCATGTTAGTTCTAATTTCTGACTTAGATTTCTCATTTTTCAGCACTAGGAACAATGCTGTGACTACATATATGAACCCTGCAGAAAAGTTGTGGGTTATTCATATGTTAGTTCATAAGCTAAAACATCTCATCTGGCTTTTGCGTTAGTATCTTTCCTGTAAGTATCATGTTTGCACTAAAGACAAGTACTAGTGGGTGTAGTGTCAAACTGCAGGCAAACTAGCATTTAAGCTTTAATGGGTAAAAGTTACACTATGGCAATTTTGCCAATCACATGTCTATTGATGTGCTGTGATGGTTTAACCCCAGCCAGCAACTGAGCACCACGCAGCCATTCGCTTGCTTACCCCTGGTAGGATGAGAGAGAGAATCAGAAGCGTAAAAGTGAGAAAACTCAAGGGTTGAGATACAAACATTTTAACAGGCAAAGCAAAAGCCATGTGCACAAGCAAAGCAAAACTAGGAATTCATTTACCACTTTCCATAGGCAGGCAGGTGTTCAGCCATCTCCAGGACATCAGGGCTCCATCATGTGTAACACTTACTTGGGAAGACAAACACCATCACTCCGAACGTTCCTCTCATTCTTCTTCTCCCCTCAGCTTTATATGCTGAACATAACATCATACGGTGTGAAATATTGCTTTGGTCATTTGGGGTCAGCTGTCCAGGCTGTGTCTCCTCCCAGCCTTTTGTGCACCCCCAGCCTTCTCGTTGGTAAGCCAGTTTGAGAAGCTGAAAAGTCCTTGACTGCTTAGCAACAACTAAAGCATTAGTGTGTTATCAACATTATTCTCATACTAAATCCAAAACACAACACTATACCAGCTACTAGGAAGAAAATTAACTCCCAGCCAAAACCAGGATGTGTGCTTGTGCAGAGTTACTCGCCATTGTGAATATTTCTCAAGCACAGCATTCTGGTACCAGTGAACTACTGAGGCTTAACAGAAAATCTGCAGTAACAATGAGTATCTTACGTTCCATCAGTACATATTTCTAATCTATGTTTTTTTCACCCAGGGAGCCAGTGATAAACAACATATCTTGAGCAATGGAAAAAGCATTGGATTGCGTTCAGTTTTCTTTTTCTTGATTGTATTCCAACCAACTCAGTCAAACTTCAAGAGGTCAGGGATAAGTTGTACAAAAATCCAGTGTCTGCTCTTCTGAGACATCTAACTATATAATGTGATAAAAATCTATATACTCTGAAGCCATAAAAATATAGTATCAACAATATTCAGAAAAAGACATTTCTATTCTGATTGCCCCTCATATTGTCTTCTACATATTCTTCCTCTTTTTTCTTTTTACAGTAGATCTAGATATTTGGATCTTTGAAATCAATTTAGTCATGTAAATGAAAGACTGAAGTCTATATTTTTTGAGGTTAAGCAATGTTAGTGATCTATCAGGATCCAGCCAACACTGTTGCTAAACTATGCATTGCAGATTATTATACTTCTGGACAAGGTTCTTAATATTTTTTGCATAGTAAAGATAATGTTAGTGAATAGAGTAAGAGGAGTCTTAGTTCTCTACAGTCATTTTCAAAGCAGCCTCATTTTAAACTCCCCAAAATGAAGAGATTGACTTGTTCTGAAACAAAGTTCCTCTGCCTCATCATTGGCGACACAAGCAAACACAAGGTGACGTTTAGACTTAAGGTGACAATTAGAGTTGTTAGTAAGACAATATATCTAGTGTAAATAAAATCCTTGCTTAAAAGTAATACAATCAGAAGGAGATCCTCACTCTCCAGAATCTGTTACAGAATAAAAGGGTCAGGACAATATAAGGTGGATCAAAATGTTTCTGTTTTGACCAGAGCAATTCTCTTCCAGTATAACAACTCCATACTGTACAGCTGCAGAAAGAGAAGCAGACAGGTAGTTAGCAATAGTTAGCAATAGTTCACACAGATCCAGGCTAGAACTGAAGCTGATAGGCAGAACACATTGCCTCTGCAGTGTATATAGATCCATAGAGCTATGTAAATATGGATAAAGTGGTGTGAAACATCCTATGATGCAGGGAAAAAAGACAACTAAAAATGTTCCACCTTCTCC
Source organism: Nesoenas mayeri (assembly GCF_963082525.1). Classification (NCBI taxonomy): domain Eukaryota; kingdom Metazoa; phylum Chordata; class Aves; order Columbiformes; family Columbidae; genus Nesoenas; species Nesoenas mayeri. The sequence goes on from NC_137541.1 coordinate 18,011,547, forward strand.
CTGTCTATGGTATAGTCCATTTTATAGAGATGAGTGATTTTGCAGAGGCATAGTTTCCACATGTCGTTCCCTGCCACTTAGGGATGTTTGCCCAGCAAACACAGATTTTGAGCTTTGACTGAACCACCTCCATCAGTAAAACTTCTATGATTTCAGTAGGTTGCTGACAGCAGCCTTCTCAGCACACTTTATTCAGATGTAGTATTTTATATTTTATCCTCTTCAATCTCCCACAAGAAAAATACCACACCTCTGTGCCAAGAAGACTTGCTGTTAACAATCCACTGCACAGATGCCAAAATTGGCTAGCAGGTATATTGTGAATAGCAAACAACAAGGCTAATTGTGTACTGGAAGGTAATACTTTTCAAAGCAGCAAAATAATGGTAACAAAATTCAAGTGACAAAATGAGTGTAATAATCTTGTTTTTCAGAGTCAGAATGGCCTGAGTACTTATGAGTTTTGTGGTTATATAATGCATGTATTTTTGCATAAAATATTAACTGAGTAATTCAATAATTTCCTATTAATAAATCAATTACAAGTGTCCACCAAATGAATACATTTGTTTAATACCAAAAACATTTAATAGGAATTAAAACTAGAGTGAAAAGAGGCCAAACGAGTAGCCTGATGTTTGAAATGGTATGGATGGAATGTATAGATGTAGGGACACAGAAAGAGTGAGCCAAATAAAACCAAAACAAAGGAAAAATGCAACAGAAAGAGCTTATGTGACATCATAGCCAAGAGGTTTGACAAGGTATTTCATTTAGTTGGTATAATTTAGAAAACAAGAATTTAGAATATATTTAATGTATTCTGTTAGACAATTGCATAGATCTATAAAGGACCAAACTAGTGTTCTGGGTTCTACATAGAAATAAAAAAAAAAAATCACTCTGTTATAGATGAAACTAAATAGACCTTCATAAAATTATTTCCTAAACTGCACCCCCACTTTTGTAACAAGGAAAATAATATTTTGTCAGACTCAGATAGAGAGAAAATTGTCAAGTATGCTTACATTTGTTGAAATTTATGAGACAGTTGAGGATGGTAAAGAGGGCAAGGAATTAAGATTGTGAAGTTACAAAGTGACAGAAGGAAACCATTGGCTTCACAAGTGGGAAAAGAAGTTAAGAAAAATATACTCTCCAAATCTGTTTCTTCACAGTGAATTTATTATCTCTTTCAGTCTAAGATTGTCTAGAAAGAAGCCTGTGCTATTAATTCAGATTGGGATTTTACAGAGTCTGTGTTGGCTTATCTGTGCTCTCATTAGAAACAATGAAAGGTTTACCTTTCAACTTAATCAGCCTTAAAAATTCTTAGCTGCTCTTGAAAATCTCCTGGTAGGTTTCCTTAAGGATTTCCTACAATTACAAAAAAATCTGAATATTTTAGAGTAGGAATTCTGAACTTCTTGTAACAGCCCACACACTAAGTCCGCTTGTCAATATGCTACTAGTATCACCTCAATACATGAACAATATAGGAAAAGAGAACACATTGTGCAGCAATATCATGCTTTCTGAGATGTCCTCTACATATGAAAATAGACATATAGGTGTCTGGTGGGTTTTGGTTGGTTGGTGGTGTGTTTTTGTTTGTTTGTTTTTGTTGTTTTTTGTTTGTTTGGCTTTGTGGTTGTTTTTTTGTTTGTTTGTGTTTGGTTGTTTTGGTTTGTTGTTTTGTCAAAGAAAATGAACTCAGATTCATTCAGCCCTTGTTTATATCAACTGAGGATTCGATCTGTTCTTTTCACGATAAAAATTTCACTGGGTATATATGAAATTATTGGTGTGATATACTGTCATAAAACATATCCACAGTCTCAGGGGACTGAGAAGGATAAACAATCAGGTAACTAGTTGGATACATCAATCCCACACGTCTAGGTATAATTTAGTAGCTCTCCTCTTTTGTGAATGCAGTTTCAATTTACCTGTGGCCAGTGGAAGACTCTGCAGAATGTGGTCTTTCATCTCAGGAGACGGTCCTAACTTCATTGTGTTCAACATCAGCAGCCACCTCTAGAAGAAAGGTTCAAGCAAGGGATCTTTAGCTTAGCCTCAGTGAAGGCAGTCAGGAGGCAAGGAACGTGAGAAAGTGGGAAAATGTTTACATCTAGTCTACATGCATAGAAGAGTTTTATTTCTTTATTAATACTTTTCTGATATGAAACACAGATCTGTTACAGGGAAAACATTTGCAAAATGCAAGATATGTCCAGTTAAGTGCTCTTGCCACTAGGACACAAACAAATTCTTCCCTGATGTCTCCTTTGTCTCTGTGGTTCTTGCATTTTGGGCTATGAAGTGGCTTTCAGTCAAGATGTCTCATTATCTGCTAGTTACATACTTTTCTTGAATGAGTGTCTCCACTGTGTAACTGAAAAGCAGAAGGCAGGTGACACAACTTGTAATAACAGCAGTATTTCCCTTCATAAGATCATTCTCAGAAGTCTAGGCAGACTGAACTGCAAGTGAACAGAGATCCTCATATTTCCCATTGTTCCCTGTACTCATAAGCATATGGAATTTCTATATTGAGAAGCACTTAACCTGGCCCCATAGGTTGTTAATCAAGTCCTAAGCACTTGATAATTTGCAGAAAGGAATCTAAGCCGTACATATTTCTTTCTATCCAAAGCACTGATTGTGTTCCTACTCAAAGACAGCATTGCTCTGCAAGTTTTGAAAGAGGTGGTACAGTTGGAAAAAAAGGACTACATGGACTTAAGCAACTATTTCTTAATAGCTACCTTTTATTTATTATACAGTCCATTTCTGAAATATTTACACTATCTATTTTTCAAATTAACATGGAGGACATAATGAGATCATTCCTAGTAATTACCAGTTTAAATCTTTTTTAGTCCAAAGCAACTCTTTCAGAATGAAGAAATAATTGCCAGCTAGGTGCTTGCTTAATCACTGCATGAAGTACCATGTAGCCAAGACTCCAGAAAAGGTTTCGAGCAAAAGTAGAAGTTTAAGAATTAACCCTCTTGACACATTTTTATAGGGTGGAAAAAATACATAAGCCTCTTGTACTTCTATGCATATGGTTTCTTCCGTGTATTCTTTCTTCAGGCTTTACCACTTGAAATTTCAGTGATGAATATAGTTCTTATGAGTTTGTGTTGATTTGACACAATTTTTATTAACAGTACAGGATTGCACTCACTGTCAAAAATTCATTACTAACTTTATTAATTTTGTCACTGTATTGTCATTCCTTCACTCATTATTCTTTCACTTTTTGGGTCAGAGGTCCCAGTAAAACATCTCTGAGAAGGCATCTTGTGTCAATAACTTCAAAATAGTTGGAGAATCCTTTTCTTACATAATACGTACACCAGAAAATATCCCAGTTGGACAGATGCAGAGGATATAGTCCCTCCCAGTGTAAGAGAAGATCATGTTCATAACCACTTGAGGAACCTGAACATAAATAAGCTTATGGGGCCTGTTAAGATGCATCCCAGAGTCCTGAGAGAATTTGCTCTTGTAGTTGCCAAGACATACTCCATGAAAAGTCATGACACTCAGGTGATGTCTAGGTGACTGGAAAAAGGGAAACATTGCACCATTTTTAAAAAGAGTAGAAAGGAAGACCCCAGGAGCTACTGACTTGTCAGCCTCACTTCTGTGCCTGAGAAGGTCATGGAAGAATCCTCCAGTAAACAATTCTAAGACACATGGAGGACAGGGAGGTGATTCAAGAAAGCTAGCATGGCTTCAACAATGGCAAGTCTTGCCTGACAAAGCCTTCTATGATGGAGTAACTACAACAGTGGACAAGGGAAGAGCTATGGATGTTGTCTATCTGGAATTCTATAGGGCCTTTGACATGGCCCTCCACAACATCATTCGCTGTAAATTAGAGGGGTATGGATTTGATGACTGGACTGTTCTGTGGATGAGGAACTGGCTGGATGGTCACATCCAGAGATTAGAGGTAAATGGCACAATGCCTGCATGGACATCAGTAACAGGTGGTGCGCCTCAGAGGTCTGTATTGGGACCGGTACTAATATCTTCATTAATGACACAGACAGATCAGGTGCACCCTCAGTAAGTTTGCACATGACACCAAGCTGAGCGGTGCAATTGACACAGCTGATGAATGGGATGCCATCCAGAGAGACCTGGACAAGCCTGAGAAGTGGGACTATGTGAACTTTATGAAGTCCAACAAGGCTAAGTACAAGGTCCTGTACCTGTTTAAGGGCAATCCCTGGTATCAATACAGGCTGGGGGATGAAGAGATTTGGAGCAACTCTGTGTAGAAGGACGTGCGGTACTGGTGGATGAAAACCTGTACATGAGCCATCAATGTGCACTCACAGCCTAGAAAGTCGACTGTAGAGGGACCAGCAAGTTGAAGTAGGTGATTCCCCCTTTCCACTCTGCCTTCATGAGACCCCATTTGTTAATACTGCGTCCAGATCTGGAGTCCTCAGTACAGGAGAGGGTCCAGAGGAGGCCACAAAAATGATCAGAGAGATAGAACATCTGTCCTGTGAGGACAGGCTGAGAGAGTTGGGGTTGCTCAGCCTAGAGAATGGTCCATGGAGACCTTATTGTGGCCTTTCAGTACTTAAAGGGAGCTTGTAAAAAAGATGAGAACATACTTTTTGGCAGCACCGGTTGTGATAGGACAAGGAATAACAGTCTTAAACTAAAAGAGGGGAGATTCAGACTAGATATATTTAAGAAATTTTTTATGATGAGAGTGGTAAAATACTAGCACACGTTGCCCAGAGAGGTGGTAGATGCCCCATCCCTGAAGACATCCCAGGCCAGGCTGGACAGGGCTCTGAGCAACCTGATCTAGTTGAAGATGTCCCTGCTCATTGCAGGGGGTTGGACTAGATGAGCTTTGACCGTTCCTTCCAGCCCAAACTATTCTATGATTCTGTGCATGGTATAACTCAGTTCTCATGACTTGTACTTAGAACATTTCCAGGTGGTTTCAGTGTTAGATATTCATACTAAATGTTGCTTTAGCTATCATTTATTCCTAATTATTGCTGATTTTAATAAATCTACTCATGGAACTGGAGACTTCAGATTTACTTTTCCATAAAGTTCTTCAGTGTATGAAAGCAAGGGAATGGTGGAGTGTAAATTTCCCTATGAACAATTTCTAGATATATTCCAGCATACGTGACACAAAAATAAGGAAAACATTTTGCTTTTAAATGTTTCATGCATATAATGTTCATTAAGAGACTTTTTCCCAATAAACTTGTAATGACTTCTAAATAATACATGGGAAATTAAAAAAAAAAAAAAAAAAAAGTGAAATTCTCAGGAAGACTTTGAAAACATCTATGACTATTGAATCAATTAAATTTTCAACATTTAAGAAAGTAGTAGTTGATTTTTGTTGTTACTTAATTTCCCTCTGAATGTGTTAGCCCTATGTGTTAGGCTTCTAATTGCCATCTTTAAACAATATAGACCATAATTTATTTCAAAAGCTTTAAAAGTCCCCTGGTTTTCAGTTGTCTCATTTTTTAAGGTACAGAAAGCATCCTTTATTAGAAACCAGGTATTTTCTCAGTATCTTGAAAAAGATGTATTTTCCTACATCATTTCTGAAATCACCCTAGCACATCAGCTGTAGTACTATTTTGCCTTTCATTAATATAAATTACAAATTTTTTACTCCTCAAAAGTGTTAGCACAGTGAGCAGAAAGTAAGAAATTGCATTCTACTGTATAACATGGGTACAGTCCTCAGAACATATATCAGAAGCCTGTATAAATCTAACCTCAATAAAGACAGTAATTCCTAGGTCTAACTATGAATTCAGGAGATCCACATGTCTTCCCTCTTTCATATAAGAAAGGACCATACTTCCACAGAATTTTAATGAATAAGTTATAGACAATTTATGTACAATTTGAGAGTTAATAGATGCATATTTAATTTATACAGAGAGAGAAGTAAGTTACCTATAAGAATAAAGCACATGATTCTTTATGACTTTGGCCTTTAGCTCTTTTTGCCTCAGTTCTACATACTTAAAATGTTGTGAGAATGATTACAATAAAGATAATGAGATATTCAGATGCTGTCATGATGAGGCCTTACATACAGACTACTAAAATGGATAGGTTAAGATTAAATACTCCTCTACTTTCTAATGATGTAATTAGAAAGCTTTTAAATTTAAATGAAACACCACTCAAAGTGCCTATCTCTGGCTTTCTGTGTGACCTGGAAGACACATAACTGTAAAGATGATTAAGAACCCAATGAATAAAAATATGAATAATAAGAAATAAACCAATGCTGTAAATATGAAAATATATTCCTCTGCCACTTGTTTGCGTTTAGAGGATTTCGTGTTTCTCCTCTAGCCAGCAAAGTTCTTACTTTTTTTATGCTGAAAGCCCCCAAATGCTCACCAAATGAAATTATGTGCTTACTCCTCAGTCCATGTTCACCATGTGATAATAGAGTTTGACAATCATGGCCCACAAGTAGCTGCTCTTTCACTGTGGCAGCAGAGATTGGGGCAGATCCAAGCAATTTAATCTCCTGTATATATATATATATATATACATATATAAAAACCTCAGAATATTAAAAACTGTTCTTTGTGTTACCCATAAAGCTAAAAAAAAATTACATGGTAGAAGAATTTCCACTGTCTGGGATTTCAGTAATATTTTTTTAAGTCAAAGACAACCAGTGCAAGTGTAGTGCATCTCACTCTTATTCTTGCTGAGCCATAATATAATGCTGCATAAGATCTTTATGTCACAGTGGATCATACTCAGGACAGAACTATGATTTCCAGCTTTCAAGCTTTCTCTTTCTTGTAATAAAGCTATAAAGCACATTCACTTCTGAAAAAGAAGGCAGCTGCTGGGAGGATGTATTTTCTATAATCAAGCAAATATATAGGGGAGACTACAAGTATCATACTGACTAATTTCCACATTAAAAGTTAATATGTCTCATTATTGGCCTGATTTTGTAGGTATTTTGAGAGTGACTGGTTGTACTCATAGCTTGGGAGGGGACACAAAAATATGTTAGAAATATATTAAAATATATTCTATTATATATTATAATAAAATTTTTAACAGAGGATAGTTAGACACAACATCATGCTGGGTCCATGCAAAAAACCTCATTTTGGTATGTCCACAAGGGGAGTTAGAAGTTTGGAAGAGGAATGAATGTCACACCCACAGAATGGAAAATCTGCGTCTTTCATTACAATGATTCTAGAAATCACTTTGTGGGAAAGAAGCTGAAAACAGAATAATATGATTTAGCAGCATGATGTCTTTACCAAAAGGGCTAGTGCCATTCACAGAGGAATTAATGGGGTGAGTAAGGTAATGTTTGTATTTAGCATGTGTGACACTGCTAGTGGAATCGTCCTTATAGCTGTGCTGTTGACATTCTTAAAAAAAAAAATTGTAATTATTAGAAGAGTAGAGATAGAACTTAATTGTTTTTCTAGCTATATAAAAAGGCCTTCTAGTGACAGATGTCAAGACCTTAATCTATTTATCTTATAAAAAGCAACAAAACCAGTGACTTAATTAAGGGTGTAAGCACTTTCATAACAAAAAAGTAGACATGTAGTGAAAGTGTTCTTTTATCTAACAGAAAAGAGCATAATAAGAACCAGCAAAGAGTGAAGTCAGATAAATCCAAGGACCTCTCAGAGTAGTTGCTCATTAGAATACAGCACAAAGAGAAACAGCACAATTTTCATCTCTTGTTGTGTTCAGGACAAAAGTGGATTTCTCCCTGGAAAATGTACTTCCCTCAAATGTAAGTTACTTGTTTAAGACAGAACCAAATGAAATTTTATATCCTGTGACCTAGTTGCATTTTCCATTGCTAAATCAAAGCAGCACCAAAATTGTCCTGCTAGATAAAAATGAGACTAAGGAAAGACTATCACTTCAGCTGTGAAAAATGAAACCATTTCTGATTTTGTATTGCAAAGCTACCCACCAGCTTTTCCTCAACTGTTTTTAATGTAATCTCTGAAACTAGCAATACAGAGTCTATTTGAAATAATATAATTATTTTTCTTTTCTATTTGTATGTACTTAAAATATTTTTTTAAGAAACTGCTTCATAAATGTTGTACTTTTACTGACCCCTATGGTACATTGAGATTTCCTTCTTTTAATGGTTTGACCATAAATGGATGTTATACAGAATGAACTGGTCTTGGCTTGCAGTTTTTTAACAGTTCAGTCAGATTTAATCAATTGTCACTTCATTTTTTCTACTATAATGGGTCTAATGTTGTTAAATCTCAGGAGCACAAAGATGAAACCTAATGAACTTTCTTGCTTTTGTTACATGTCCTAAAATACATATGTGTTCTAAATGACATGATAATTCACTGTAGCTGCAACTTATTAATTGATTTATGTTTCTGAATGCACATAAATTAGAGTATTGTAAGTTTTAGCTAGTGGAACACTGATAGTTCAATGGAAAATTGTCTGATACAGCTTAATGTATTCCTAGTGTTTAAGGAAAAACTTCCTCTAATTAATGACAAAATCTTCCATATTAGCTCATTTTAGTGTCATAACAGTAATGGGTAGAATTCAATTCTGACTAAACATAGGTGTCCTATGCCATTGCAGATGACCTAGAGCAGGGGTGTCAAACTCATTTTCACCGAGGGGCCACATCAGCTTATATAGTCCTAAAATTACAGTTATACAGGCCTAAAATTACATTCCACCCTTTGAAGGCAACTGCGAGGTTGATGTGGCCCCCGGTGAAAATGAGTTTGACACCTCTAACCTAGAGTATCTGTCACTGCAAAAGCCATTTGTCTCCCATAGCTTTTGGCTAAGTTCTGCCAGCCATGTCACTAAACACGTGTTTGTGTACCTCAATCACTTTCAGTGCTTTTATTCATAATTTCATTTAAGGTGTACTGTGTCAGCCTGGGCTGGAGTTAATTTTCTTCATAGCAACCTATATGCTGCTGTGCTTTAGATTTGTGATTAAAACAGTGTTGGTAACGCACCAGTGTTGCAGCTACTGCTGAGCAGTGTTTTCACAGCATAAAGGTTTCCTCTGTTTCTCACTCTGCCCCCTCAGTGAGTAATCTGGTGATAAGCAAGAAGTTGGGAGGAGTCATAGTCGGGACAGTTGACCCAAACCAACCAAAGGGATAATCCATACCATATGACATCATGCTCAGCAATAAGAACTGGGAAGAAGGAGTCTTTCTGAAGCAGCCGTTGCTCAGAGACTGGCTGGGCATTGGTTTGATGGTGGGAGGTGATCCTTTACATTGTTTGGGTTTGGGGTGTTTTAGACACCCTTTACTTAATAAGTTGTCTTTACCTTGACCTATGAATTTTTCTCACTTTTGTTTTCCCACCCTGCAGGAGGGGGAAGAGAGCAAACAGGTAGTGGGTGCTTAGTTGGTAGCCACGATCAAGCCACCACATGAAGGAATGCAGGAAAACTACTTATTGCCATTGAAGAGTATAGTTTGAACCCTCTTGAAAAAATCAGTGTTCTCAGTGTTTTAGCAATTGTATCTCCAAAAGGTGAAGCCTTCTGGAGACTGGGATTGATCTAGCTAAGAGAAGGGAAATTAACCAATTCTTAAATCACTTATCTGCATGGTCAGGAAAAACACAAACATAACACCACAAAGTGTTAAGTAGAAGCAGCCAAAAAGCCAAGTAGACTGATCAGTAGGGAACAGTAATTATCACTTTTTAGTCTCTGGATAAAACTCAATAGAAATCTAAGTATAATTCCGAATTGGAGACAATCTGTCAAATCTGGATGTTTGAACAAAATATTTTTAGGTAAAATACTGATATTTTGCACCGGTGCTGATAGCACTGCTATGAGAGAAGGTTTATCTAAAGTTTATCATTAACTCCCTTGACTACCAAATAGGACAAACCTGACTGTACTGGAAACCTGAGCACCTAACTCACATGCTGACATCAAAATTGCAAATGTCTGAAGTTTAGTAGAATAAATCCTATCCAAAATCTAAGATAGCTATCTGGTTGGGATTGGGGGAGAGAGAGAATTTCTTCATAAATAAGCTTATTTGTATTAGTTACCTACACCTACAACTAGAATAATCTATCTGATTCTTAGGTAGCCAAAATCAAGTGAGATAAAACCTGCCATTGGCCAAGAAAGATCCACAGAAGTATCCTTTCCAAGCACAGTGATATTCTACAAAACACAAAATGTTTCTGAGTATATATATAATGTGTATAAAACAGATGGTATGCATGATACATGTTGTATGTATATATATATATACATATATATATATACACACTATGCTGTATGGTACAGAGAAAGGCCAAAGAACACCAGCTCAGCAAGCTTCTCTGATATTTTGAACAGATAGCGAAAATATTCCTGTCTTTCTTTTCTCTGATATTTTGCTTTTGCCTGTATCCCTCTCCATATTAACTATAGATGAAATCTGGGCTTAGGCTATACATACACGATGCCAGTGAACACAGAATTTTAATGCCTCAGTAATTCTGAATTAATACTGTCTTGTTAAAATTCATAGTTCAACACTGTACTTAATTATAAAGAAAGCAAAAAGAGAATGTATGCCAAAAATTTGTTTGATATTAACAAAATACCCAGAAGATCCTCACATTACCTTATTACCATATTTTTAAACTCCTCCAGACATACAAAGCTGTGAGATCAGCCACAAAACCCAAACTAGGAAACCAGTCTGGATTAGTCTAATTTCTTTTTAATTCTCTGATGAAGATTTCTTAAAAAATCTTATAACTTCTATATATTTCTTTAGTTGTGCTTTAACTTTAAAATGGTCCTTGAAAATAATTTTTTCAGTTATTTTAAGCAACTGCTCATCATTCCAAAGGGAGTAAACTTGGAAGATCTAATTGTGAAAGCAACCAAATTTCCTTAAATCATTCTGTTAATGTCATTCCCATTTTAAAACAAGTTATGAGTAACCAGCACTAGGCATGTCCATATTTGAATTGCTTAATGAACAACTACAACTTCACAATTACATAATTTGAATAATTGCATGTGCCAGTAAAATATGAATTAAGATAGCAATTTTTATATTTTTACTAAAAAGTTGGCAAATAATCCAACGTAAGATGCAAGTATGCTTTACACAGGCACTTTACTTGTCACTACCCTTAACAGAGTAGTAGCTTTAGCTCTTAGGAGTCCCACAGATACTACCCCAAACTCCTACCCTTCTGCAGAATTAATCTGTGGGTCTTATAACTTATTTATACAGGTATAATTACAACAGTTATAATTACAGCTATTAACCATCATTTGAATCTTTGTGCCTGTGTGGATATTGTGTTGCCTTCAAATGTCAGATGGTGAGCAAGTCACATAGGCAAATAAGAGGTGAATTTTATCCACTCTGCACCCTGCCTCCCATGTGTCCCATCACACTCTGTACTTTCTACGGTCTATGGTTCCGGGGTCTAAGCTTTGACATGACCCATCTGAGTATTCTCAGTTTACACCTCTGAAGAAATTGTTAGGTTGTGAGAAAGACTAATGAGAAGGTTCACACAGTGGTATTGTGCAAGGTAAGAAAGATAAATTTAGAGAAATACAAGTGTTGAAGCAGGCATCATTAGTTTTTCAAGGACTGAAGAGGGAAAATGCTAGAGTAGAAAGGTACAAAATTGTAAAGAAAAAAAAAACCCGGAGAATTAGACAGAAAATGACAACTCAGCAACTTGAGCATCTGTTTCAGAGTTCAGTGGAAGATGACTATTTTCTTCCAGACTGAAATTTACCTGGCCAGCAAACATTCTTTGGGTAGTTTTTTGGGACAGAGAGCATAGTACTGCTTATACTAGTCACTCCTTCCCTCAAAGCTATCTTTTGTTTGAGCTAGCTAATAAATACTTGCCTTACACTTTTAAATTTTGTTTATTCTGCTTGAAGAGTATACCCAAGCATAGCTAAAAAACACCTGAAGGAAAAGACTGTGATAAGAAGGGTTAACAAAGTAGCTTTTGTTTTTTTAGGGTGTTTAGTGATAACAAGTTATGAGAGTCATTTAATCAAACTTTAGATGTCTATAATACAGACATCTTCAATGGACAAACCTGAGCTAGTCATTCCCTTTTGAGTCAAGGGAGAGAAATAAGCAATTTCAGGGTACAATTCAACTGACCTATTTTAAATATCATTCTTAGGAGAAATCAATAGTGCCTTAAGAAGTACTTCCTTTTATCACTATTGACTAAAAAAGGACCCTAGAGGATTAGCATGGATGTAGATGTATCCTTTGAAGACATGTTTTCAGTTAGATGACCTCTACTCAGTATATTTGATTTTGTACGGTTTGCCAAAATCAGCACATGATTAGTTCGTCTCTCTGTAAGGACAAAGAGAGATTCAGTGAGAAAGCACTGAAGCTAATTTTCAGACAGAGGATCTTTCAATTTTAATAGATGTTTCCTTATCTTAAAGCTTTTTGAAACAACCAAGTCTAGTAATAATCTGAGTAGTTGGAACATCACACAGTTTTACATATTAATACCTCAGAAAATTATGTATTTTTACTCAATCCAAACTAAGAAGGCATTCTGAACTTTTTACTTCAAGTGCTCTTCTTTATATTATAACCTTTTCATCCAATGACAGCACTTAAGTTTTCAATTTTTGCTTCTTACTATCATCTTACTGCTATTTGAGTACCAAACACCATGTTCTCAATATTAACCAGATAAGTGGATGAATCATATAGCAGGTTTGCTGATCAAGTAACCATACACTGAAGGCAATAATAATCTGGCTAAATATGCAATGTATCACAGAGACCTTGAATAAATATGTACTCTGCAGCACTATAAATCTTACCCACATGTTTAGACATACTCAAGAGTTTCCTTGATCACTTAGCTCTGACTCTGGTAAACAACATATGGTAACTGCGATAGAGTATATCTTCTGTAATTTAATCCTTTTATGTTATTTCCTCTGGGATCAGAAACTTCAGGTCAAATTTGGAGGTGACACAGACAGTGTTGCAAATTACAAACTCACATCAGTGTGAAAAAACATGTAAGAAGCAAAAGAACTCAGAATTTGACCCTATGGTTATTGTCCTCTGATTATTTTAAGCATGTATTTTAAACTAGTGTTTATTACCATATGAAAGAGAATTTGGATAGCCTTTATCTTATTACCCAGGATTGTATAAATGTAATTTTAGGGTTGTATAAATAGTCCCAGGACACTGTTTTCTCAGTGCGGCTATTGTCTCTAACTGATGACCTTGATGGCTCAATGGAAAGACAAGAGGGAAAAGAAAAGGGTTTCACTGACCATGCATTGTCTTCCCCTGTATCTATGTTTTGTTCTGCTGCACAGTGAGGAAGGCTTCTTCAAGGCCTACTACAGGGAATATTATTTTCCTGCAGACCAACATTGCGATCCTGTTTTTTTTCTTGTCACACAAGCACAGAGTCACTGAGGTTGGCAGAGACCTCAGGAGACCATCAAGGCAAACCCCCCTGCTCAGAGCAGGGTCATCTAGAGCAGGTTGTTCAGAGCCTTACTGTCCTCTGTTCCACTCATTTTTTCTTCAGTTTCCTAGTGAGGATGTTGTGGAGGATGATGCGAAAAACCTTCCTAAGGGTCAAGATCATCAACATCCACTGTTCTTCCTTTGTACACCAAGCCACTCATTTCAAAACAGAATACTATCAGGTTTGTCAGGGAGGATTTCCCCTTCAGAAATCCACACTGACAACTTTCAATGGTTTCAGTGGTTTCCAGGATTATCTGCTCTTTCACCTTCCCAGTAATCAAGGTGAGGTTGACTGGCCTGTAATTTGTCAAATCCTCCTTCTTGCTTTCTTCCAATCCTCAGGAACCTCCTTCAGTTACCACGACCTTCCAAACATATGAGTGTGGCCTTGCAGTGATATTGCCCAGCTCTCCCTGCACTTGTAGATGGTTGCCATCAGGTCCCATGGTCTTCAATCTGTACAATTTGTTATGATGTTTCCTTTCTTGAACCTTCTCTATTGAGTAGTTCTTCATTGCTTCAGAATGTGTCCTCTTTCCCCTGTTTTTCTTCATGCACTCCATTAAAAGAATCTTTTATAACAAAATTGATACTGTAAATCAAAGCAAGTATGGCCCTTCCTTATTCCTTTACTGGAATTTATTCTTTTACCTCCTTCCAACTCCACTCAGCCATCAGATGGTCCTAGATAGAAATAGAAAAGAGTACTGAACTGTCATGAAGGAACAAGATTATTACAAAGCTTCCTTCCTCTTTCATCTCCCCTTCTCTCTTTGCAGCTTTTGCCTTTGTTGTTTCATGCTTCTGTTGACTTAAGTGTTTTGAAATGATTGTTATACCATTTGGTCAAGGTCCACAGCCTTTTATGTAGCTCTTTTCTTGAAAATTCAGTTTAGTGTACTGATACTCATAAAAGATCCATTCTTTGACAGGCTGAAATGTACATATATGTAACGGTAAATAACAGGATAGACTGTATTATTTTGTAAACTGAGAGGATTGTTTGTTTGTTTGTTTGTTTTTTAACAGCTAAGCCACAAACACGGAGTGAACTTCAGACTGAGAGGGAAGTCATTAATGTTTTGTCTCCTTGAGCTTAGGTCATCCTGTACTTCTTGAGTTCATTTGGCTAAATGATCTAATCAGTTTTACAAGGATGTCCTACAGATGCTGCAATACAGTTTATTGCTTCACAATAAAATGAAATAAAAATTATATGCTTTTTGATTCATTATCTCTCAAGAGCAGTTTTCAGGGGACTGTGATGAACACTTTTCTAATCTGTCTGAAGAAAATTTGGAGCTGGAACAGACAGAAGCTTTTGTTCTCTATTTAATTTGAGTACTTTGGTGTGTTTTCTTTTAAAAAAATATGTTCGGAGACTGAAGTTTTTCTTTTAAACACTCTGAAATATTATGAATTGTTTCAAGATACTAAATAGCAGTTATTATAGACCTAAAACTCTATATAACACATTGGATAAGATAATAAGTTTTCCTTTGAAGAAAAATTCATCACCCATTCTGGAATGACTGCATCCTAGTGCCACTAAGGTATGGACTGAGGAAGCACAAAGGTAGAAAACAGTTAGATCAAAGTGTTTCACTTTACTGAGGTTTTAAAATTTTAATAGCCTTCCAACAAATCACAGCTCACTGATAAACATCTGCATTACATTTTGGTATCCTAATGTGGTTTAATTACAAAAGAGGCATAACCTCCTGCAGGAGTCCTGCTTGTAACTGCTAATGAGCAAGAGGCAATAAACTATCCTTTATAAATCAATACGTGAGAAATTAAATATGATTGCTTGGACTTGGTTGGCCCTGTAGCTAATGGAACTATAAAAGACATGATTAATTAGAAAGGTGTTTTAGAAAGGTTAATTAGTTTATTTTTAAAATTATCTGCTGAGATAATGTGGTGGCTAAAAAAGAATCCTGCATCACTAATTAGCCAATGATTTTTCTGAAGATTCAAAATAAATCTATTTTGGCCAGCAACTGTAGCTGACAGATAAGCCTGTTTATTATTTGACAATAGTTTTAATTGGTGACATTTTCTAAAATATCTTCTCATCTTTAGTAATCTGTGTAGAGCTAATCTATAAAATAAGAATTTTAGGATAGGACTATAGCTTTTAATCCTGTTAGAAGTCAGTGAACTTAGTTTTTATTCTACCCAAAACTATTATTAGAGAAATCCTAGACTTTGATCAATATCTTATTGGCTAGATACAACTTAATTAAAAAGATGACCTATGTCGTCTTACAAATAAATTTATCATTTGAGTATAAAAGAAGAAGAAATTAATGAAAAAAGACAGATATGGAGAATTAAAATACTATACAAATAGTTGTTAGCTTGACGGGGACCTGTCTTAGCTCAAAAATACACAATTTTCAGGAATTTTCTGACAACTAATAAGCCAGAGGTGAGGAGCAATGTTCTCTAAACATGAAAAGCAGGGGAGGATAAAGCTTGGCTGTGTGTGTTTGAAAGTATATGATCATCATGGTCAAGAACTGAGAGTAGTTAAGAAGAAATTATACTTGATGGATGGTTAGCGAAAGCCCTTGAAAATCAAGATCAGTACCTTGTGTACATGAGACAGAGAATCAAGGGAGTTTATGCAAAGAGAAGGATCTCATGGACCAAGGAAATTAATCAATGGTGTTCTCAATAGGTATGTGACAGAAGGTCAAGAAAAGCCTGTATAGCAGATGATTTACAAAGTTCATAAGAATCTAAGCTGGATCAACTTGGAAAGAAGGATGGAGAAGCACCTGTAAAATTTATGCAGATCTTGGATGTATGGATACATGAGGTTCTTATAGTCAAAAAGAATATCTCTATCAACAATTTAAGCAATGGTAAGTTAAAGCTAATGTCTGTAGAAGAAAAAATAATTAACAAAGTGATCTGAAGAGTGAGAAATATCTCAGGTGGCTACGCGATATGGCAGTTACTGAAAGAGGGGTTGGGAAAGCTCCCGAATATCTAGAAAATCATCAGAGTACTATAAAGTAACATTTAAAAATGCAGATAATTTTGTGGATATAAATTTAATTTTCAATGAACAGTGGTATAGATCTTGCATTTTATTCATTTCTAGTCACTAAATGAATTAGCAGAAATGATCCACAGAACCATACATAAAGCAATTCATCATATTTATTATTTATAGCTTTTGTGAACTATCTTGATCAGTAACTAAAAAGATAGGAAGCAAATAAAATAAATCTGCAAAGCAGAATGATGAAATAAAAAGGGTAATCATAAGGGGTAATCATAAAACAACATCTGCAGCAGTTTCTTATATTTTAGAATTGACTCAAATATTTAAATAGATCTGATTTGTACTGAAAGTGAAAGTTCTTTGGATCATTTTAGGCCAGGCCGTTTCTGAGCAAGGTCTTGTCTTCCCACACAAAAATTTTCTTTGACATATTGAAAAGAGATTTTAAACTAATTCTTCTTTAGCTTCTTTATAACACTTGTTGGAAATATAGATTTCTTGTTTCTCTTGTCTTTGCCAGCAACATGATTTAGCAATGCCAGTTCATTAATCTGAGGTTATATATTCCTTCATCTGAGGGCTGTTTGTTTTTTTTTTTTTCAGTTATCTCTTCAATTCCTCAGTACCTTTCTATTTTCAGTATTCATTTCATAGTAATGTTATTTCCATCCATCATTGTCTCTGTATTTTCAATTTTCCTCTCAACTGCTTGCAGTCTAGGGCCAAAGCTCTCAAATTCAATCTCCATAGAAATACTCATTATTCGAATTGCATCCAACCATTTACTAATACTCACAAAGCATTAGTTTTGTTTTTTTTTTTCTTTTTCTCTTCTCAAGAGAATATCTGAAAATGCCTGATAAATCTGGTCTGTATCTTTCAGTGAGGGGACAATAAACAAAGACCTTTTTTTTAGCAAGACAAAATTTAGAAATCAAGGTGCCAGGTCATGTATAAATTATCATGTAGTTTTTGAAGAGTATTTACCATCATCCCTTCCCTCATTGCATAAATGATAAAAGTTTAAAAATTATAAAATAGTGGTAAGCAGAAGGAGCAGTTCACATAGCAATTTATACAGTGACTTTATAAATGTTAGTAGAATCTGAATTTCTTGATTGTATGTATAATTCTATACAAGGCAAAGGTCTACCCATTTAGAAAAATGTTGTCTGTGAATAAAAAGTCCAAGCTGATAAAAGAGTTGGAAGCCAAATAAACAGCAACTTGTAGGCTGATGATACCAAAGAATGGGAAAGATCGTGGTATTAGAAAGAAAAATTTCAACAATGAAAAATGCAGCCTAATCTGCTGAAGCAGAAAACAATCTGAAACCTGCTGAGTGATTTTATTGTGAAGGTAGCTTTCAAATACAAACAATTAACTTTGTACAAAATGGGCTAATAAAACATATCTCTAAAAAGTGAGAAAAACTCAGGAGGAAGTAAGGCACCATGAGGGTCGGGGCTGCAGAGACCCCGAAATAAGCCACGAAGCAAATAAGGAGGGACACGATGATGCCAATGGGGATGGAGCGCTGCGGGTTCCTGGCTTCCTCCCCTGTAGTGGTGATGCAGTCAAAGCCCACAAAGGCATAGAAACAAGTGGCAGCACCAGTCAGAATCCCTTCCAGTCCAAAGGGAACAAAGCCACCAGAGCCAAAGGCATTTTTACTGACATTCGAGTGGTTAATGTAGCCCTTCTCTGAGAGCTGCCAGTTCTTGATGTCTCCCTTCATGAAGCCAGCAATGATGACAAAGCCCAGCACCACCAGGTTCACTGCCATGAAGATTTTGTTCACGAGGCCAGATTCACTAATGCCAAAGGCCAACAATGCAGTGAGCAGCGCAATCAATATCACAGCAAAGAAGTCTGGGTACTCAGCCAGAACCTCTGGCACATGCACTGTGGTCTTGTTCAGGAAGAAGTTGGAGATGTGGTTAGCGATGATGTTGTCGAATGCTGCGCTCCAGGCTCAAGACACGCTGGATGTACCTACCATATAGGAGAGGATGAGATTCTCGCCAGTTGTGAAAGCCCAGATCTCACCGATGGTTACGTAGCTGTAGAGGTAGGCAGAGCCAGTCTTGGGGACACGTGCCCCAAACTCTGCTTAGCAGAGTCCAGCCAGTACCGACAAGAGAGCGGCCACCAGGAAGCAGAGAATGATTGAGGGACCAGCCATGTCCTTGGCCACCTCCCCAGCCAGAACGTACAGGTCAGTCCCCAACATGTTAGAGTTCACAGTCTCCTAAAGAGTTTGCAACTGAATGAATCTACATTTTTGCCATTCTTGAAATTCAAGAGTAGATTGTAGTTTGAACTGGATTTTTTTTCTGCCTGAATCTAGGAATCTGTGAGTCTTGTTTTTTAGTGCATATTTTGACAGTACTGAGGACGTATATAAGCCAAAATCATTTTTGTTTAAGTGGGAATTCCAGACAAATCAAAGTATTATTGGTTGAAATAAAGTCTGCCCAAGTTTTCAGAGAATCAGGAAGCTGAATAAAATGTA
Organism: Nesoenas mayeri; assembly: GCF_963082525.1. Classification (NCBI taxonomy): domain Eukaryota; kingdom Metazoa; phylum Chordata; class Aves; order Columbiformes; family Columbidae; genus Nesoenas; species Nesoenas mayeri. Next base: position 18,030,646 of record NC_137541.1, read on the forward strand.
TTGAAATTAAAATGAAAAAAAGTGTTTTAGACAAAATGAAGTGTTTTTCTCTGATCCCAAGCATTTGAGAATGTTCACTTAAAAAAAAGAAAAGAATTTTGTAAATAAAAAAAAAAAGGTAATGAAAATTTTCATCTCCAATATTTACATTTTTCCCCAAAGTAAATGATTTGGAAAAATATATGAGAGTGACTAAACTGTTTTAATGCCATTAAAATTTGTTTGTTTGAGGTTTTTTTGTTTGTTTTGTTTTGGTGGTTTTTGTTTGTTTGTAATTTGGAAACATTTTTAGTAAAGTCAAAAAACAGAATTATCAGTTTAGGATATCTTCTTTGTTGAGAAAATACATCTTGTAGAGAACATGACAGGTTTTTTTGTGTAAGGACATAATTTATTTTCTTCAGGTGCTGTTTATTACTAGATTAGGTGTTGGGGTTTTTTTTATTTATTTGTATTGAGAAGAATTAGCTTTTAACTGTAGTCCTGTACTATATAAAAAGCCTGTTCCTCCTTCTCTTCCCTGCCTCATAATGAGATCACAGGTGAATGTTCCTTGGGCTTCAAAAAAGAAATCTTCCTTGTCTAAGGAACTAATTGTTTATCCTGTTCATACACTGGCATTGGGTATTGACTGACAGGCACAATTCAGGCTAAATCTCCATATCCAAATAATTATTTTAATATCAGAAGGATATAACAGGCATCTTTTCAATTTTGAAAGGTTAATGTATGAATTCCACTGTCTCTCTAGTGGTTGACTGTGAAGAGATCTTACATAAAACAGATGAATTACGGTAAACATACATGGTAAAGTTATTTTTGGTCCAGTGAATCCCATGTGATGAGTTGGATCTGTCATCTGTAAGACAGATGATGAAAAAGACTTCTTGAAAAGTCAGGCCACTGCTTTGTACTCCATTAGAAGTTAAAAATCAATTTTGTCCTGCCTTCTAGCTCCATTGCTTATTAATTGGTTTACTGTGGTCTTAAAGTTAAGATTGTTTACTATCTGGTGTAATGCCAAATGTTGATAACTAGAAGAATTTATAACTTTTAACAGCTTTCATTTGTGAATATTCCCCATTCAAGGGCTACAAGAACTTGAAACAATGGTCTCATTTAAAAAAAGTTATTTTTTAATGTTCTTACATCAAATTCCTTTAGTCTAATTTTAGAAAGGAAGTATTGACTCTATACAGGAAAACTATATGCATAAAGCAAAGAATTTGACTTCCATTTCTGGTCACTCATAGAAATGTCATTATGGATTTCTTAATTTTGTGAAATTAATAGGCTAATTCCAGTCTGAATATTTCTGTAGACGTTGCTCATGAAAAAATAGATGAGCTTAATTGATTTTCAAACTAAATAAACAATGATTAAACCTGAAAAAGAATGTGATACAGCCACTTAGCATAAGCTACTTCAGAACTACTGCAATGTAAGTATTAATAAATGCAGTACTTAGACATGATATGATGCAGTACACAAAAGTGAGTCAGTACAGGACAGATTTCAAGATTTGAGCTCATAGAATCTTACATTTTTATTCAACAAGCAGTTTTCAGTTTGAACTTTCCAGATAAAAGAAATCTCCTTATTTGTTCATGTTATAATCTTTATAACAATTAAATATGTAGAGATGAAAAAAAAAAAATTGTCATCTTAAAAGGAATTATGGCAAAAATATACAACTACCAAAAACTTTAGAGGACAGTGCAGGGAGTATGGTAACTCACAAAGCAGAGATTACCTCAAGGATATTATTCATGATGGATCTATTTTGTCAGAGAATTGAACTCATGACCCAAGTATTGGAAAGTGTTGGGCTTACCTATCGAGCCACAGAAAAATCTCATTTGCTGTCAGTAGTAGTCCTTTTAAACTCAGCTGGGAAAGCTTTCAGCCAAAAGGCCTTCACCTTGAGAGGGTGAAAGATTAAACTGAGGATAGTATTAAATGGAAAAATCAATTACAACTAGTTAAATAGAAAAGGGAACTCTCAAGTGAAGATAAATAATTGGCCAAATTCATCCCTTGCGTATCTCTGTTTTCTTCATTAGAGATACACTAGGGCTAGGTTTGTCCCTGTGTGCAGAAGAATATGGAAGAGAAACAACTCAAAGAGTACTCGTTAACATGAAATGGCAAGTAGTCATCCATGGAAATACTGAGGTTAAAACTTGCTTCATAACTGCATATTGTGAAAAATATCTGAATTATACCTATTTTAATCCAGAAAAAACATGAGGCAAAGGTCATACAATAAGGGTTGTTTGTTGTATCATAAGTTACTGATTCTTGGAGCTACAAGTCAAATAACCCATAAGATGAGAAGCAATTGTTAATTTAGTTCTAAATGGTGCAGAGTATCGGAAACAATAAAAAGAGCATTCTAATAGCTACCACAGTCAAATAGTATAAACTTTTTAATAGGGAAAAATACCCAACAAAACTAATACATATATGTATATTAAAAAGTAAAACTACAAATAATAGAATAAAAAAAAGAAAAAATAATTAAAAAAACCCCAACAGCTAGCCAGGCATAGTGCTTGCAGGAGTCACAGAGATTGAACACACATGAGAAACAACATATGATACACTTGTATCTCAAAATCAATCATGTAAGAAAATGGAATAAAATCAGAATATTTGCAAATATTGCAAAGACAGTAAATAAACAGATGTGTATAAGTGGTCAAAATAATGAGAAGAAAAATGTAATGCAAAGAAAGTATGTGGCTGTAGAGCAAGTTAAATTTAAATCGAATATGGAATACCCAAGAACATTTTACAGAAGTTCCAGAGGCATAAAAGCTATTATTTTTTTCCAGAGATATGAGAAATAGGAGTATTTTCATTAAGTTGAAAAAAGCAATCAAACTTAAAATAACAGGAAGACAAAGATATTGCAACAAATCTAAATGAAGAATTTACATCAATGGTCTTTATAGAGGAGGTTTCAAGTGTTCTCACAACAGGTGCATTATTTACGGTATCAAATGTAGAGGAAAGATCTCAAACTGAATTCTCAACATAAGAAGTCAAATAACCAATGAATAAGCTGAACAGCATCAAGTCACAAGAACAAAGAATATTTATCAAAGAGCTGTAAAAAAGTTAAAATCTAAAATTGCTAACTATTAACCGCTTGTATAGCCCATGTCTTCAGTGGTAAAAGACTAGAGTATGATGACAGTCTTTGAAAAGAACACCAGGACTGACACTGGAAAACACTAATTTGTCTAGCTTGCATAACAGGTGTCTTGGTAGAAACTGGCCCAAAATTTTGAATTGTAACATCAGGATATTCTGGAGTAGATTAAACTTTTTTTTTTTTTTTTTTTGGTCAATATTATGCTTCACAAATGCATTAGCAATCTCTGAAACAGTCAATAACTGTGAATCAAGGTGATCTATTCAGTACACCATAATTTGATTTTCAGAAAGCTTTTGGCAAGATTACTTAAAACATTCTGAGAAAAAATAAGGGATAAGAGAGTCCCTTTTATGTATTGATGACTCATTAAAGTAGAAGAAAATAATACAAACAAAAGGTAGTTTTTCAGTTATGGAATTTGTCATCCTCAAGGACATATGCTTGGGATGTAAGCTCTTCAACATATTCATAAATGATCAAGGAAAAGAGAGTGATTACTGACGTGGTGAAATTTATAAATGGTAGAATATTATTGAAGGTGGTTAATTTAAAGCTAATTGTGAAGAGCTGAAAAGAATTTCATGGTATTGTCTGAATAATCAAAAGGAGAATAAACAAAAGTTGGTATAAGTAATATAAAAAGAAAAAAATACAGCAACACACTGAATAAGCTATTGTCACTCAAAAAAACAAGACTGATATGAGTAATTATTTAAGGGTGTCTTTTCAGTGCTATTTAGCAGCCACAGTGGCAAACAAAAAGCTGGGAATTGTTAGAACCAGGACAGGAATTAAACCAGAAAATTACTTTGGGTTATTTTATAAATGGATGGTGTGTTCATATGCTGGGTATAATTCGGTGTTAATTTTTTCTTGTCCAGTCTCAAAAGAGATATAGTCAATTCAGGAAAAGAGACAGAATGGGATGACGGGCTGAAGAAGAGATTGCAAACTTTTCAACCTGTAACAGAACAGTGGGTATCAACCTGTAAAATAATAAATTGTATGAAGATACTGAGTTCACTATTTTTTATAACATGCAATCTGTAAGGTACCCAATGAAGTTGTCATGCATCAGTCCAAAGTAAATGAAAGAATATTATTGTTACACAGAGTTTATTTAAAACATGAAGTTCAAAAACAAATATGTAAAAAGGCACTTGGCAAACTAATAAAAGAAATGCCCATCTGTGGCTTGTCTAGATGCAAAGATTCACAGAGTCCCTAAACCACTGACAGCTGAGACTTGGGAGAGAATAGCAGAGAAGGTTTATTGTATACATCTGCTGTGTCTTAGACTTCATGGCCCAGATCCAACCCATCTAACTTTAGGCATTTGAATTGGCTTAAGTCCCTATATATGTCTCCGTAGAAGAAAGAAAAAGGAAAGGTTTTACTTGAATTCTACAAGTACGTATTCCTTCTCTCATTCTACAGGAAGCCTGACATTATTTAGGTTGTACTGTCATGATGTCAAATATTTGGCAAAAATAACATATTTATAGGCCCACCTGCTGTCTCAGTATTTTGCTACTCCTTCCTGCCCCCATAGTGAGGCAGACCTCAGCTGAGCCCCCCACAACCATAGATTGATACAAGTGTCTTGATTTTATTTTTCATTTTGAAATTTTTATTTGTTTCTGATTATTACATGGTTAGGGAGAAAAATACTTCTTCAGGATCACATTTGTATTTGTAAACTTTGTTCAAAATTATTTCCTCATTTATGTATAAGTTCTGTGAACACCAGGGATTTTAAAGAATGAATTAATATTTATCTTCAAATTATGTCTATTAAAATTCAGTTACTCAAATACCCAAGAATAAACTTTGATAAAGTCTGCCACTATATATATTTGTCACCAAAGAGAATACACCAATTATCTACAAATATTCTGGACTGGCAATTATCAGAAACTTCTAGTTCATAGTCAGAGTTATTGTCACAATTTCTGGGACTTTCTTTTCTTTCAGAAAAAAAATAGCTTTATTCTATTCCTGTGCAAAAACATGAATCTTCCACTACATTCTGTCATCTTACATTTTATTCCACTGCAGACTATGATGTGATAATATCAGGCAGGAGCCAATAGCAAAGGATGAGCAAGAGAGGATGAATGCTCTCCCAAGTTAAGAACTATTTATATTATTCCATACCGGAAAATTCTGTCTGATCATAATTATCTGCTTGTTCTGACAACGCTATATATATTTAGTATAAACGTGACAATATGTATTAATAATAACTTATTTTTATTTCAAAATTACATTTCATACTTAGTTACTCATGGGAGCTGTATTTTTCAAAAGTTGGTAATTATTCATGGCTAATTCACACAAGATAGTTTGAACTTTAGAGTTTTGAATTCTTCTGGCTAATTTTTATGTCACTTTCTGCATCCTTGTAAATTGATGAAGTGGTTTTCCATTTGTGTACAATGCATATTATACAGTGGATCTAACAGATTTCATTCTCTCCTCAGTAGGATTTCACATTGGCAACTAAAAGAGTGTTTGTATGAGTATCAACATCTGTTCTTAAACTTGAAAAGTAAATGAAATACATGAGGAAGTCAACAAATGAAAGGCTTAAAAAAGAGGACAGGTTTAACAGCTTGTTGATCTAATTTGACATTCAGACAAGCCTCCAGGGTGTCTTCTCTATTTTTAAGCAGAAATTAAGCTTCCAAGACCTAATGAACTAGTCAGACGTTCCACTGCTAATGGATGCCACCAGACTACCAAGGTACTTCAAATTTAAGAATGTTTCATTTACTGTAAAGTTTTCTAAGCTAACAAAGTTTTCCAGATTTCAGAAAGGAAGAGAATGTCTCATAAACTGCAAGGGAATGCAAACAAATTTGACAGCTCTAATACACATTGAACCACAAGAGCAGATAGGTTTTCTTAATCTGAAAAAAACTATTAAACTGGATTTTAAAACTGTTGTACACATTGTTTCATAGTAATTAAGAGGCAACTTTTAAGATTAATAGAATATGAGCTAAAGCTGCAGTGGTTTCATATGTTTGGCAGCAGTGCAAAAAGTTTCATCTGTAGTACTGTGTTTACAAAGGTCACTACAAATGTTAACCTTCATGACCTTTGAAAACTCAGACCTTTGCCAAACAGCAAGAGATGTTCAGTGACCAATTTATTCTTCAAGAATTTCAATATACTGAATGGGTTCCTGTGAGGGTAGCTTATCTAACAGCACACTAGCACAAACCTGCAGTGCAACTGATCTGTAAGATTAAAACATACCCAGGGTAAAGAAGTATGTCAGTGCATCAAGGTCATGGTGTAGATTTACACTTGAAATTATGAGATCACAGAAATTTTGTATGTTTGGACTTCTGGGACTCCCTACAATTTCAATGACAGGGACAACCATGTAAAAGAAAATCAGAACATAAATAGTTATTAGAAACAGACTTCCCTATGTCTTGACCCTGGGCAATATTCCTTTTGTATTATTCTTACAGCGGAAACTATCAAAAATATCCCTGGGAATTACATGAGCACAGAGAGATTATAGAATGTAATAATGTCAGTATAGAACAATGTCACTTCTTGCTGTGATTTTTTTCAGGAATGGAAACAGACAGACTAATCCAGAAGGGGTGAAGTTTTCCAAGTTCAAAACTGTGCTCTTTGAACATAAATTTTCCAGCAAGAGCCAAAAGAACTTATCATTGCCTAGGAGAAAACCTTGACTGTTTTCATTCCACATAGCCTGTGAGCAAACAGCAACTATTTACAGCCTAGAATGAAGAGAACTCTTAATAGTATTTTCAGCACTCAGAGAGTACTTACTGGTCAAAGCAAGCTCTGAAGCTAGAATTCAATACCAAAAAGACCTAGTTTGCCTTAACTCTTGTATTAGGAGTCCATGAAAAACAGTTGATAATTTTTTCTCTAGTGATATATTTCCACAAAGAAGCCCTTCTTTGCTTCAGGTTCCCAAATTAATTGTGAACTATGCCAACAGCAGCTAGTTCTATGGCTGACAAGCTGTAATGCTTATTGAACAGATAGGCAGTTATCATCTGTGTGGGGCTTCTCCTGGCCCTGTTCCCACTCTTCCTTAATGATCCAGTACCCAGGAGAGACCTGTATTTCAAACTCCAAACTTTAATGAGTCAATGCTCTTGAACCTTTATTAAGGAATTTTGCATATACATCCAGATATATAAATTATGTAGAGAATCTAGGCTAGTTGTGGATGGGTGAGGTCATCCCATGGCAGACATCAGGGAATGTCACAAATACCAAGTGGCTGCCACTGTGGTTTAACAATGTTCTTCAACATCTTCCTCAAAAGCCAAACTTCGCTGTCTCAGTAGTGTCTCATCTCACTAGGATGACAGAATCATAGAGCCTGCTGAAAAGTCTGTCCCCATCTTTCTTACAGGCCCCTTTTAAGTACTGAAAGGCCCCAATAACGTCTCCGCGGACCCTTCTCTTCTCCGGGCTGAACAGCCCTAACTCTTTCAGCCTGTCCTCACAGCACAGGTGTTCCATCCCTCTGATCATCTTGGTGTCTCTCCTCTAGGCCATTTTTTTTGCTGCTCTGTTTTTATACTCTATGTTGAGCTCAGGCACAGATACACTTCCCCCATAATGCTCTGGCTAGTTCAGATCTCCTTTGCATTGAGCATTCTTTTCGACAGCTGCAGTTACTGCCTGTATTCTTCCCTGAGCTTCAAAAGCCGAATGCCTATGCCCATCTCCTCTGAGCCTTCTTACATTGTGGGCGTGTGTTAGTTGATCACAGCAATGCACATTCCAGCTCCTTTCTGCTGCACTTAATTGCACAGCTATGAATGCAGTCTCCAGCAAAACTGTGAACACAATGGGTATAGGTCTTATTTCAGACAAATAAAATGGCTTATATACCCCTGATTTCAGCCAACTAACAACAATACTTGAAAAAAGAACCCAAACCACTTTTTAAGATACATCTATTGAAAGGAAATATAATTGTTTGTGTTTAGAAAAGGATGAGGCTTTGTTCATAAAAACATGTCCTAATACAGTGAAGTGAGTAAAGCACCCAGAAAATGAAGGCCAGAGATTTAGCCTGTCAGAAGATTGAGAAATATGGAAGGCTATATGCACTCAGTGGTAGAAACCTTACCAGAAAAGCAAAGTTACTGTGAAGAGACTTTGTTTAATTAAAATATACTTAATTTGAAAATACAATAATGAATTCTGTAAGCAGTGGTGCATCGTCTTCATTAAGTACTATATGATTTCAACATTACTGACCACAGACAAGTTATATTTCTAGTCAGATAATATCTGTAGGATCACGTTGTGGAACATATCCTCAATTTGCACAAAGCAGATACTTCAGTTTTATTAGTTATGGCTCTAGTCCAAAGGATAAGCTTGGAGAAAGAAGCAAATGATCAGCAGCAAAGGATTAATATAAAAATGTAAGTTTCAAGGGATATGTACAAGAAAACTTTAGGGATTCACCCAAAGGCTTTGGAACTATTTTGTGTAAATCGCTGGAAGGCTATGAATCATATTGCATTCAAAAGATGCATTGTATACCTTTGATCATTTACATTGTACATTCAATATACATGAAGAATTTCAATGCCAAGCCAATAGAAGTTAGGCACAAAATTCTGCAGTAATTTTTTTCTGAGTCTTTAAGTGGTACAAGAACACCCACCTTTGTATACAGGTAAATAAGGACAATAATTTTTTAGTCTACCATTTTCTCTGTGTCTCTTGGTGATTTGCAGCACCAACCTTGCTACAGTTCTAACACTCTTCTACATCTGGTGTGTGAAACAGCATAGAAATAGGCAATGAGAAAAAACTGTGATTTGAGAGGTTTAGGCCAGACATTTTGAAAAAAACTAAGTTTCTAAGGAAGGTAGTACTGCACTGAAACAGTTTAACCACAGAGATGATAGAAGGTCCTTCCCTAGGAGTTTTAAAAATGCTGCTACCAGGGCTACATCTGATCTAATCTGTGCTGGACACAGTATTGCTTTCAGTAGAGGCTGGACTAGATCACCTTCAGATGCCCCTTCCAACCAGCATATCATCATTCTATATGTATGTTTGTGACTTGGGTCTTAGACATCTCTCCAACATGAATAGATCAGAGAAGCATGGGATATCATCTAGTTTAAGCAGTTTGGCTTGCTAAGTATAGTTGGGAAAGATTTACCTATTTATGACTTTAAAGCTACTTATGAGGTGATAATTTTAGACACTTGTGTGCAGCAGCACAGGCAACACTTTGAGATTCTCCATCCCTCTGCTGTGTTCTGCACCATCTTTTTTTTATTATTTTTTTTTTAATTGCTTTTTTTTTTTTTTTTTTCTTTTTCCTCACACTGCTTGTGCACACATTTCTTTAATTCTGGAAAACAACATGAGATCTTAAGGATGTGGTTTAATGGTGAACTTGGCAGTGTTAGGTTAATCATTGGACTCAATGACCTTAAGGGTCTTCTCCAACCTTCTCCAACCTTCATGTGTCAGCATTTCAAGTTAATATAATTTCATCAACCCTTAAGTGTTCTTGAAAAATTGTGCAAAATGAAACCTGTTTTGAGTTAACAATGTGGGCATCAGCCTCTGACTAGGCAACCAGCTTCACATCCTCTGGGGTCTTGCAGTCCTCCATGTTTCCTGCTCCACCTGCTTCTTTTCTCAATCTGTGCAGGGAACTGATAACTAGACTTCTCTCTGGAAATATCTTAACTGGGATATTAGTTCATATCTGACACCTGGATCTGTTTGCAGACTCAAACCATATCCTGACTCAATATAGGAGAAACCACAATGTACTCTACTCATTTTTCTTCCTCCCTTCCCCATTCTAAAATACTTTTGCTTTTAAAAGAACCTTGTGCTTGAACAGAAACATTTTCTGTCCCTATCTACACTTTCAGAGATGAGATAATCTTTGTTGTCTAGGGTAGATGTGGTGATCTGTCAATGTAACACTGGATAAAGAGACTGAATGCTACAATGTCTACTCTCTTCTATGCTATACTTTTGCAGACTGTAAGTTTCTCTGACATAATTTTAATTTTTGCCTAGATTGCCTGTAAATAATGTGGACAGTGCATCCAGCAAATACATTGGATGGGACATATCATAACCTGGGCTCAGTTCTCTTTCAATCCCTTACCGCAACTGTAGTGCAGAAACTGCCAGTGAAAAAATGTACTGCAGAAAGTACCTGTGCTGGATTGATTTGTGTGGCTTTAACAAAAAAAAAATAAAATGTGAAGTCTAAATCTCATCAGTAAATCACGTATTAATTTGTTGGTTTTTAACAAATAAGGTAAACATGAAAAGAAAAAAAAAACTAAAAACAACTCCTCCCGCTCATCTAATGTTCTGTTACAGTTGTTCGCAGCTACCTCCTGACTAACCCTAAGGGATTCAAAGTACTGATGGTTTCTTAAATTTCCTTCTTGCAAAAAATACAGTGGAAAAATAAATGAAGAAAAAACATCCAAGTTATTATTGGTTGATCCCACCAGTCAGCTTTGACATTACATGGAAGACAATGTTCGCTGAGGGTTTTTATCAATATACAGTTTAAAAATATAATCTCTGAAAGAGATAGCTTGAGAAATACCAAACAAAAAAATAATTCAGTTAAAAGACTATTTGTTCAAAGCCTGGCTGATGAAGGGCTTGATCCAGAAAAATTCCCAATAGGATCATTTATGTGGTTAAAGATAAGCAGATGCTTAATCACTTCATTGGATCAAGGCCAGACTACTCAGCATCTTGTAAAAAATCAAGCCTATAAAACACCTGCAATAACTGTGTAAGTTAAATAATGGGGTTAATTACTGCAAATAATCTGAATATGAAGAATACTGAGCTAAAAATATGATTGGATAACATCTAGATGAAGAGATTAGAGTTAGTCAAATATAGTAACAGTAAATTTACAGTTAAAAAAATTATCTCCAAAATTTTCTATTTTCTATCTTCTATTAAAAAAAAATAGCTTTCTACTGGTTTTTGAAGTCTCTAGATTTTCTAATTAAGCTTAGAAAAGTACACTTGAGAAAAATTATTCACACTTTTTTGTGCAGACATTGTAAGTGCTGCTTCATTTTTCACTGAAAGGTTAAGTCACGTCAGGTAAAATTTTACTGGAGACAAGAATTCCCAATGAATTTGAAAAGCTAATATACCATGACACACAAAAAACATTTGAAAAAGATCAGGGATGCACAGCTGTTTAAGGACAGAAAAAAAAAACAGTAAACAAATGCATGATAAAAACAAAACAAAACAAAACAACATGTTACAGACAACTATGTTTCTAAATAGTCTTATTGCTCATTTTTTACTTAAAATCCTTCTTTGGGAAGCTTAACCTTATAAATCTTTCATATGCTAAATAATGACTATATTCTTATCAAGGATGTCTTTATTTTTTAAGGATGGGGCTAGCATTTTTCAGAGTATTTATATAAAATAGATATGTTATTAGTGGAAACAGTATCAGATTCAAACACAGAATTTTTAAATACAAGTAAGGCATTTTTTATATTGTGTAATGTATATCTGCCTTATAATATGGCAGAAATATGAATGACCTCTCCAATTAAGTTATTTTCCAAGATAATCTGCAGGTCAGATTCAGCCCGTGTATTTCCTATGAATCCTGGGCAGGTGTGTTATATAATGGATTTTGGTGCGAAGCCATTGCTGATGTAAGCAGCCCATCTCGAAAGAATTGTCGCCCTGAAGGAATGTTTTAATGCAACATTTTGGACCCAGAATAGCTTAAATAATGTCAAGCAGTAGAAAATAGAAAAAGTAGTCAAAATTGCATATGACAGTATGGTTACCTTTACAGTATTTTTGCCTGTGTGCTGTGCTAGGCTATTGAAAATTGAGTATATAATATGAAAAAGGTAGAACCCTTCAGCTATAACTCTTCCATGATATCTGTGGTGGAAGATCATGTGAAGATTACTGTGAACTCTGAGTTTGAATGAGAAACTAGTAATGTCTGATAAGAAAGTTGTTTACGTATGCAATTAATGCATACTACTTGCAACAGAGAAAAGCAATTTAAACCACACAAACTTAACACGTTGTGCTATTTTTCCAGTCACGTCAGTTAAAAGTTCCTTTAGATATAGAAAATTAAGGTACATGCATATGATGTAATAGCTTCAGATTAACCGTTTGAACTAGCAAATACTCTGCCATACTTACATAGGCTGTAAACTTTTTCTTCTTGGGTAGTAGTGCCATAGAGTCCATATGTACAGTTATAAATGGGAACACAAGCTATCACCAAAACCGTGTAAGACTATGATATAAACTTTCAATTCGCTGATATTCTGTGTTAAGTTTCAAAAACTTTTCATGATAGATAAGATTATCAGTAATTTCAAAATGAAACTGGAATGACCTTTATATTCCTGAATTAAATGAATTAATTCCTACCATTGTGGTCTGTCTCTCATTCACAATTGAGCAGACTTGTTACAGCTCCTCTTTAAGTAGGTCACAATTAAAAAAAAATAAATCTAGATTTCTAGATTTAGAAACATTGGTAAGTAATGAGATATTCAGGAATGTGAAGGCTCTGACACAGATGAGTTCCCAACATCAGCAATTAAAAAACCCCTCAACTTACTGCTGTCTACATGTGGACATAAAAATAGATTCATATATCTTTAGACATGATTTTAGTGTCTTCTATTGGAAAATCCTAGTCTTAATGATGCTATTGGGCTGTTATTGGACTACAGCCTAGCCTGTGCCCACCTTGAAAGAACCACTGAAAACTCATGGAAAACCTAATTACCACAGAAACCAGGTTTATGACTTCAAGAGGATAAATATAGAGAGCCAATAAGCTCCTGAGAAACCACGATCATATTTTCATGTAAATGTTACTACTTATAATGACTGAAGGGAAAATGACCTGGAAAAACTGCGGAAAGATAGAATTGTTTTTAATAGCCTGTCTCCCACAGTATGCTCTGACCTGTCTTATGATCTTTAGCTCCTTTGTTCTTTTCCTGCAGCTTCTATTAAAAAAATAAAATAAAATAAAATAAAATAAAATAAAAGTATTTATTTTGGGAAACTGAAACCAATAGCTTTTCTTTTTTTCTCCTGTCACAGTTAACAAGAACAGCCCTCATGTACAGATCAGGGATTTTATTCATTCAATTCAACAAGTTGTATCATCCTTCAAGAGTTCGAAGGGAATTTTTCCTCAGTGAGTGCTGCTTTTGTTCCTAGAGTGTCACGCCAGTAATTCAAACAGGGCTGTCAGGTCAACGAAAGAAAATGTAGTGGCCTCAAAAAGACACCTGGGTTGTTGGAACAAGGAAAACACACAGATTGTTCAGAATTCAGGTCTCAGGCTGGAGCTGCATGAGCAGGGCTGAGTACTTGCTATTGCAACGCTGCACTGAGGGAGAGGACAGGCCTGGGATGACTTCCAGACACTGTCAGTCTCAGCTGAGAAAAGCAAAGTTTGGTGGGTCAGGCAGTCAGCCTTACTGCTTATATGGCATTAGCACATGGAGCATTATTTCATTTCATGAGTTATATCTCTATTTGATACCTCTTGAATTAGTAATGTATTTTATTTTATTTTATTTATTTATTTATTTTTTATGGAAACAACTCAGTAGAAAGTACTTTGATATTTCTTTTTTTTTTTGGCAGAGCTGGTAGAACTCAGCTACAGTCAGTGAGGAAGAAGAGACAGCTCCTATGCCCAGAACATTATCCTTTACTTCCAACTTTTGGTAACATGAGTACAGAGAATAGTCAGAAAAAATGCTTCCAGCAGCTCTGTATTTCTGGCAAAAGATGTTGGATTTCACTCTTCCTGATTTCTCATGCTATGGATACTACCTTTGGGGCAAAACTACTGAGAAAATTTGATATAAATTTAAAATAATTTTGTTCTGACAGCCTTAATGCACCAAAAGACATATTTTAAACTTACAGGTCATTAGTTTCTATTTATATGTTTTATAACAAGAACATTTATTGAAAAGAAACAGAATGAAATAATGTTAACATTTTATCTAGAAGACTTTTTATGCACTTAGAGTTTAATTAGCTTCTAACTATACAATAGAAATCCACTTTATAATAACCATGAACATACATAGAGACAAAATGTCACTATTTCAGTGGCTGCCAAAATTTCTTTTATTTCAGTTTGGTTTTCATTATTGTTTTAACTGTTAAATTCTGATTTGTGGAGGTACTGCAGAAAATCACTGAAATACTATGAAAAGCTACCCCATTTTAGGTTTCTTAAGACTATCCACTTTGAAAATAAAGTCAAAACCATTCTATGTTTCAGTGACTGGCTGACAGCCTGTTCTGCTGAGCTTTGATTCTTTTAAACAGATCACAAGTGAGGATACATTTGACATAGAAAATGCTTGAGAAAAGAAACAAAAAAAAAAAGAGAACCTGTGTAGCCACTGGACATAACTAAAAGTATATAATGCCAACCATCCTTGCAGATCTTCTTTCCATTAGTCGTAAACCTGATTTCTGATTGTCCAAAGCAAATAGCAGAGTTAAATCAAAACAAATAAGAAAACAATGCAAACTTACACAGAGTACTGGAAAATTATGGTCTCCAGTGATTCAGGAATTTGAGGAGATTATTACCTCACAAATATTTTCCTGTTGTCTAAATAAATAGAATCAGTGAGTAAACTATTTTGATCTGTAGCTCCTATCTGCATCTTACACAAACTACTTGCAACATCATTCCTCACAAAAGAGAAAACATCTATTTTTATTTTTAATTAAAGAAAAAAAAAGATTCAAATGTTCTCAGGCCTGAAATAGGTTTGGATCATTGTTCCAACTAGGCTGTGGTGGTCAGGGCTATGTCACATATTACCACAGATACCTCTGGTCAAATAATTGTAATCTTTACTATCCCCATTACAATTTCTCTAACTCTTCTTTCACTTTTTTTCCCACCTCAGTCTCATCCCAAATAAAGAACCCATTACTTTTTTTTTTTTTCTTCTCCTCCTTGTTCCCAGTTTTTTTTACTACATCCATAGGTATTCTGTCACTTCTGATATTCTGATACCCCTTCTGGCATTTCTGACACCATTTCTGGTGTTTCTGGTATGGCTACCTAGGTCCTCTTCACCTTACATGGTATTACTGCCATGGTTACATAGGAGTTGCCAGCCTTACACAGAACATTCTCAAAACTCTTTTATTTATACTCTGATACAGTTATATAAAGAGTATTCCTGGTGTTAGCAGTATTTAGAGCTGGGTATTTCAAGAAAGTCTAAAGCTTCTCTACAGTTATTAGCCTCTTAACTGTTATATGCAAATGCTGCATTTGAAGGATGCCAGAAGAATGGTTATAGCAGTCTGGGTAGTGTTTCAGAGACATCAAAAATAGCAGGCTTCAAATAAAACAGAAATGGGGATCTGCTTTTTCATAATTTGTTTCAAAACATCGTTTTATTTGCTTTTTCCTAATATCTATTCCCTGCTACAAGTCTTGCAGGTATGAAACATATCAACATAAATCTTGTTGAGGAGAAGTTAAATCCACAATGCACCACATCCCCAGTTACTGATAATATAAAAAGGATAAGACCATTGTGTAACTAGTCCTTCCACAGTCAAGACTTTCAGGCGACCTGTTAGGATCAGACTGCTCCAGAACATATCTCTGTTTTATTTATTTTAAATATCTTCCTCCTCTCACTTTCAGTATTTATTTTAAAAATAAACATAAAGTAGTTTAGTAGTTTGTCCATAGTTTATACAGTAGACAAAACTCTTAATGTGCACTACTTTACTCAATTAATGATAATGAAAAAATGTAGCATTTTGGAATTAGCATGTTCCAGCATGTTTAATTTAAATTTGAAAAAAAAACAAAACAAACAACCCACACCAAACAAAACTTTAATTCATAGGTGTGCTTGTTAGACAATAAAGCCCGCTACAGAAGAAACTTGTGGAACCTCCTTCTGCCATAAGTAGATAAGATATATTACACAGGTGCTAAGGTCTGATTAAAATACCTTTCTATACCCTACATCAAACTACCAAAGACATTTCATAATACTCATATGTTCTAGTCTTCAAATGCTATACCTCCTGTTTACCACATACAATCATTCCTACAGACATCCTCCCTGCAGCCACCCCAATATAAGGCCAATGGCACAGGTTGTTCCCTTTCTTAACCTATTCTCAGCTGTATTACTTGCTGGCTTTTACAATCACACCCTCATTTCCCAAGCGGTTTTGTCAACGGAACACAGCTGCTGGGTCCTGGGCTCCCTGGATATTAAAAGGACAAGTACCTTCCTCTGCCCCTCCTAAATAATCTTGCTCTTTAACTTCTACTTCTCATCCTGTTTCAACTGAGATTTCACTTTCTTGCATAACGGTGCTTCTATAACTAACCAGAGCTTCTTTGAGCAGACTGTGCCTGAATTAACAGAGAAAAAAAAAAAAAGTTTGTAGGGAATATAATTATTTGTTTCCATTTTTGGATGAGGTTATGGGCCCTTGATCTGGACACTTACAGTCAGATGGGGTTTTGTAGTTGTCTAACATGATAATTTATGAACCTATGCTGCGTATGATAGATTGTACTCAGGTGAGCAATATCATACACAAATACTTCCAGACTTTATATGAAGGCTTTAAACTATGGCATTGCTTAGAGCTGCTCCTGCTAGTCCCTGGATAAACTGATAAAGGTACATCAAATGTGCTTTATTCTGAGTACTTCTACAGTTCTCAGATGAACTTTTGCTGTGGTCATTTTCTTGTGCCTAGCAAGTTTCATAGTTTTGATAACATGAGTCACTCTACAAGCAAGTTGTAGAAATAATTTTTTGAAGAATCACCTGTAGACTCAAGAAACCACTCTTTAATATAATTGTCAGTAGTGTACCTTTTTGATTAATGTTGAAAGCATGTCTGGAGGCACATCACAGGCCTGAAAACCTTGTTGGTAAAAAAGGTGGGAAATGAAAATTCTGAGCAAAAACTGGGGATAGATAGTGGCAGTTGCTATTTGTAGGGTTCATTGCCCAAAAAGAAAAAAAAAAAAAAAAAAGGTACATCTCAGCTGAGCTGCAAAAGGCACTGTAGCATTCCAGATTTAATACAACATTAACGGGGAACATTATACTTGATTAATGAAAATTTAATTTGTTCTATGTTTCAAAGTTTCAAGTACTATTTAGTTCATATGTTCTAAGAAAGAATTTTACATATGCTTTGATGAGACCAGAATAAATATTCAAGACTTTGGTTCCTACTATTACAGAGAAATTAAGGGAGTCTTCCTAGTTTATCATCTTCAGTATTCCATTGATCCAAATGCAGTTATATTAATTTGCAAAGCATCCTGTTACTACACAATATTACATAAAATACCTGATAGAAAGTACGGTCAAACAGGAATATCTGCTATGACTACTAAAGCACAGCATGTGAAGTTTCAAATGTGTGTAAGTGAACAAATGTACTCGAAGATTTCTGTGAACATCTGAATGTATTAGTGATTTATTGTGCCCTTGGAAGGGCAGAACTGTAATTTGATTGAAACAATGTCTCTTTCTGTAAAGAAAGAAAATTATCATGGAGCAGAATATTAATCATGTTTTACCCACCAATTGTTAGCTTCATTGGTATTTTGCCTATCAACAATCTTTGAGCCTTCAAAGAGATGACAAATTATATACCATTGATTCTGGTTGTTGCCATTTGTAACTGACACAATGCGAAGCTAGAATTAATCATTTGATTGATTGAGATTTGTTTTAACAATGGAATTTCAAACTGGGTTGTCACTGTTTTCCTTGGAATAATTTTGTTTTACCTTATAAACTGTTTTTCATGCCAGCAGAGATCATTTGCAATTTAACATTCGCTCTCCTCCACCTTTGCTTTCATCCATATTTCATTCTTTTCTTCTACTGACTTTCTTTTCTTTGTGTTCTTAATCATATGAAACTGAAACTAAACAAAATATCAGTGTGGAATACAGTGACATACTCATAAAAATTGAGACTTTTTTTGGACTCTTTACTTCCCAGAAGCTCAGTTCTTTCTTTCTATCTTTCAGGTCCTGGTCTGTTAACTATTTCCAGTAGCTATTCCACAGCTATGTGATATAAAGCCCTTCTCATGGAAAACAGAGAAGGTTGTGGTTTTGCTTCATCCAACAGAGTAATCAATTTCTAATAGTTTTTCTCTGTCAGGACTTCATCTGGTAAGATTGTTTAAAATCATTACCATAAATAATAATTCGACTGCCTAGGCTGGGCTTATGTGAAAATCCTGCTAACATTCCTTTATTGCTCTGAAGAATTCTGAGTAATATGCTTGAGAAGCTTTTAAATGAAACAGTTCCATGCTGTTCTTCACTACTGTAAATTGGGATAATTCGGCATTCACTCTCTGTGATAGAAGTTCAGATATGACCAGGTAGTTAACTCAGGATTTAAGGAATTTGAGAGGTTCTTCCATAATATTTGACTTGCATGTGTTTGTGGAGTACATGGGAAAAATAAGAAGTCTAAGTGGAACTTGCAGAAGTGTATCTACAGATCCAGTACTAAACAAATATTATGTGGAGATTACGCATAGAAATAATAGCCAGACTACTCTAGAAGTCAGAGCAGAATAAGAGTGTAAGCTTCACATGGTGCATTGTCTCCACCCTGAGAATCTTACAGGTTTCTAAAATTTTGTTTTCAAAGCACACATAGAGATGAAGTATATCTCCTTTGTTCAAAACATGGCTGGGGCACAGATTTCAGTAAAACTGACCGTCCAACAAGAGAGACCTGTAAGCGAATCATAAAGTCTTCTGTGTATTATACGACCATAGAAGAGAACAGAAGGTGTCTGAACAAAATTTGATCTAATATGGAAATACTGAATAGAACTGCAGAATAACTGAGACTGGAACGTACATGTAGTGTTTATTTGTTCCCACTCTGCAAAGATAGTGAGTTTCAAAATAACATTAAGTTACTTCCTGCTTTCCTCAGATGTTGTTTGGTATCTTCAAAGGTGAAAGTTCCGCAACTCATTCCAATGTTTGGTCACCCTCTTTGTGACAATTGTTTTCCTCACTAGTTGGAATTTCCCTTGCCTCAACTTTTAGCTGTTTCTTCTTGTCCCTTTGCTATTTGCCTCCAAGAAGTCTGTCTCCATTTTCTTTTGAGGACAGCAATAATCGCACTCCTCAGTCTCCCTTGGGATGAACAGACCCAGCTCTCTCAATTACTCCTCCCATGTCATGTGCTCCAGTGGCTTCAGTAGCCTGGAGGTCCTTTACTGAACTTGCTCCATTATGTCCATGTCTCTCTTGTTTTGAGAAGCCTCAAAGTGGGCTCAGTATTCCTGGTGCGGTCTCATAAGTGCTAAAGAGTGGGTAATAATCAGTTTCATCTAGCTGCTTGCTATGCTTTTGCTGACATAGCCCAGAGTATGGTTAGCCTTCATTGCTCCAAGGGCAAACATAAAAAACTTGCTGACTAAATTTTAAAATCTAATAATTTATCTGAAATATCACCTATACTAACACAACTTTCTACATAATGTAGTTATTTTCACATATTGTCAAGAACTTGGGGATAAAAATTAGTCTTTTCTAAATCTAGATTATCTTGAAGACATATTGTATAATTCAGGTGCTCGTCAGACATGGTTAGGTGCTGGAAATTATTTCCAGTGATAATGTTTTGTATTCTAATTTCTATTTAATCAGGCTTCATTAGCTACTTATTTCATTTCCAATTATAATATACATCTTGTGTGGTTGGAGGGCAGTTCATTAAGAAGAAAGAAGTAGCCAACAAAATTCTAATATCAAAATGGGTAAAAAAAAACATATCTAGAAAGAATGGAATTATGACACTTCTTACTCCAGCTTCAGAGTACACTGGAAAGGTGAAATTAGTGATGGAGGTTTCCTCACAGGATGGAATCACCACAGGTATGGGTTGTCACCTAATGGAGACAGAAGGTTGGGTGGATGACTCATTCTCTGTCAGCAGATACGTCAAACACAAAATACTATCCATTCAGTGAGTCCTAAAATATAATGAAATAACAATAAAAATGAAAAAAAGAAATAAAATAAAGAATAGCATTGTAAATAGTTTTTTGTTTCAAAAGTGATTGTTTTTAAGAAACTAACTCCTTACTCTTGTCCTTGTAAGATCAATAAAATTCTTGGAAACCGTGCTTTAGATCTTTAACATTAAAAGATCTGCTCCCGAACGAGAGAAAACATTTCATATAGCTGTAAGAACAGTACATTTATTCCAATATTATAAAGAATGGGTTTTCTTAAGCATGAAACTGGAACTTCAGAACTAGTTCATAATGGATACTAATCTTTAGCCCCTCCCATATAAGCCAGTATCCTTTTATATGTGGAATAGTAAAAAACAGTACAGTGTCTCAGAAAATGTGCTGGGACATTTTAAAGCAAACCGCTGTTTCTATTCAGAAATGCTTTTAGAGGAAAAAACAGGTATAGGAGTTGGAGGGATGGCTTTGCAAAATTCTTATAGAAAATAAAAAGCCTCGTAGCTGTGCAAATGTTTTGGCAACACAGGGTTTCCATATTTCTTCCATGAGCTTGTAGATGCAAAGATGCATCATATACAGTTGACTCTGTAGGTGTGATTGAAATGAATTTTGCACAGTGCTTTGTTGTAGACCCACCACCTCCTGAGGATTATAGGGAGCTAAACATTTTCTTCTGTGGCAACATAAGAAATACCTTGTTATTTGATGGCACTGCTAAGTGATGAGTGATATGCATATAATTTTCAAACTGTGTTTCATTTTCCATCCTTCATGGTGCTGTGAGATTCAAGGACAAAAAGGACACTTGGGTTTGCTGCTAACAACTGAGTACCTTAAAAAGCTTTCAGAAACAGGCACCTATAAAATTCCCATCACAATAAATGGGGCTGCTTTCTAGACTCCTCTCTTTTTTTCTTGATAAACAAAGCTTACCTCTGCTATCCCTGTGATATGTTACCATGCCACCTTACTATCATGTTTCTTTTTATGCCCTAGGGTAGAAAGATTTGTTTATAAAACAGTAAGGAGCTCTGAGGTGCCTTAAAACAATTTGTCTGGGTAGTTGTAAGGAGTATGCTTCCCATGTAGCATTGACTTCACTACTCACAAAGACACCTTTTACCTGATCATATAATATATGCTTGTAGCTCAGTGGAAATAGAGAGATGTATTATTTAAGACAATGTTACTATTTATCTACTGACAAATGCAGAAGGAGCAGACACATAAGTCCTCTTCTGAAGGATCTCTGATGAAGTGGTATCAGATCAGACAAATGATACTCATCCTCCAGAGCAAAAAGTCCATAATAACGATGTAGAACATGAAAACAGCTTAGGAATTAGAACTAGGATTGCAAGCATGCCTGATTTCCACTTCCAGTTCTACACTCAGATATCTTGAAGAAGCCATGGCTGTTTTCTATTATCAATGCTGTACACTAGCTTTGTGTACTATGTTAGACACTATACATTTTGAAGGATTTGAGTGCTAGAACTGACACCAGTGAGCAGGCTGAAAGCTTTATTTGCTTGCCAAATAACATCATATTGATTAGAAGTCTGTCTTTTGGCAAACAAGTTTTGAAAAGCTGGGCTAAGTTTGCAAATAGAATTAAAGATTACAAGCACTCTCCTGCAAGTAATATTTTAATATTCAAGACAGTAATACTGAGGGTGTGCATTGTTAAAAGAACTATTGCATTTCATTCCATGGATGGAGGTCACATTTGAGGGATTAAGTCCTGTGTAAAGTTTGTAAGGTGCTTTGTGATAGAAGTAAGTGTGAATTCCTCTATTGTTGTTACTATTATTATCTCCAAGAAGTGAAGAGAAAATAAGATAATACATCTGTCTTCTAGAGTTTGTGAAACTATCTTTCTCAGAGCAAAGATGTGCCAGCAGAACCCACATGTGTGCACCTAAGTAGTGTCTGAGGAGCAAGAGAATGAAGTCATCAGTGACACACTGCCAAACTCATACAACATTTGTGTATACGTCTCCGATTCAGTCTGCCAGTTGAGGTGGAACAGGTAGAAATGAAGTGTTACCTATGTTCTGAGATATCACTTGAAAACTACTATTTAAATCTCAAACCTACTTATATGAGTGTTTGTCACATAAAACACACACCAGCAAAATTTGATAGTGAAAATTGTTAGGTAGTCACATTCATGAACACAGCAGGCAAACAGTGTAACAGCTCCTTGAAACAGTGAATCATAATTTTTACCCTGATTCAAAAAAATTTAGCAGATGATAATTTTGATAACTTGGTACTTTTTATATTTCAAATTGGTTTTTGTTGTAGAAACAACACCTCGTATTCCAGTGGCCTAAGACAGACTAATTCTACTCCATTTTGCCTTTGTATTTTAAGCCTGGTATTTTATTTAATGTAGATACTGTGTTTTAACTAACTTTCCCATAAATATATTCACTGTGACTTAAATGTTCTTAAAATTTCTTTAAATATATAAATTTTTCTACTTTGTGGGATCCTTGAGGGACTGACTGCAAAACCATGAAAGTCTCCCTTCAATTAGAAATATTTTCAACTTCCACAAGGAATACTAGTTCTTTTTCTGTTGTTTTGTTTTTCACAATTTACTCAGCAAATGCTTTTACTTTTTTCTTGACAGCTGCAGCATCTGTTTTGACTCCAGTACATTTAATTGGGCCTCCACTTCCTTCAATGCAACTACACTTGATGCTCACCTTTTTCCCATGTGACATTTTAGTCAGAGCAAAGTCTGTCAACATGGTATGCAGTAAAATCTGTAGGAAAGATTATATAACAAAGAACATGAGATTTCTAAGTTATCTTGTCAGGTCTATTATCGAACCAGCATTTGGACGATTCATTTCATTTTTCCCTTTGTTAAGTGTGGATAGCTTTACAATTGACATCAAGTATGCTACAGTTACAGACTTAATACATTTACACCCTGCCTCATTTCTCTGGGTGTATTCCCTTGTGCGTGAAGGCTTATGTAAAATTCAAATTTTTATGGCTTCAGTGGGCTAGGATAAACTGTCCATTGATCAACTTTTCTTTTTTTTCCAGTTGATTCTCTGTAAGAAAATGTCTTCCCTGAAAGATTTATGTTCAGGGGAACGAGTAGCCAGACAGTTTCTTAAGTGGAAGCATAATGTAAGAAGAATAAGATTTTTGAGCAAACATAGATATACATACATGTCAATATTACCTAAAACCTTGTTAACCTTTTTTAGAGACCTATATAACCCTTCCAGCCTCAGTCACTCCTGGGTCCTGAGGTCTAGGAGTCAGTCTGGCTCCTTGCTTAAATGGTTGTGCAATTTATAACCAGTCTCACTGTAGGATTTCTCTTGACCCTTTAACAAGCTTGTCCAGTGAACTCAACAGAACATGAGAGGCAGAGAATATAAATGAATAGCTTTTGATTAGTCCTGGAGTTTTGGTACACGACTATTTATCTCTAGCCATTTACTTGCCTATGCTTTTGCTTCCTAATAGCCTTCTTGACATTTTAATCAAATAAAGAGCATCCTAGTGATTAGGCGGTGCATGAAACTACTCCATATCTGCCTTTATTAATATTGAGAAATCTTCTTATTCTTATAATTCACAGCATGTCTGCAATAGGAGTGAAATATTCTCTGGTTATGGAAAGATCTGGCAAACATTAACCCTGAAAGTCCTATTTTTATTGTAAAAAAACCCCCAAATTAAACCAAAACAAAATCAAACCAAACCCAAACAATCAAAAACCACAAAACAAACAAACAGAATCAACAAAACCCACAAACAACAACAAAACCAAACCAAACAGAACCAAACCTAAAAACTCAGTTAAATGAAATATTTACCTGCAAGCTTAATTTTTTAAGCTATGATTAAATAAGTTAGACAATTAAGTCTAAATAAAAAAATATTTTTTACGTTTGAAACAAATATTAAGATGCATCTCAACAATATTACTCAAGTATCAGTGCCTAATAAAACCCCATGTACCTGCTACATTTTTGTTCCTAAAAGGAGAATTATTAGTCAACCATGTAGCCTATGAGAGTAAACTAATATGTAGAATAGAAAAAGCATAGGCATGGGATATTTATCATATTCTACACCAACCAAAAAAGAAAACTAATTTATGAGTCTGACCTCTTTCTTATGTCATCCTGTTAAGGACTCCTTATTTTGCTGCTATAATAGGCATTCTGTAGTGCTGGTATGAGCTGAGAGTGGTACTCATGAAGAGAAAGAACGTAAAGAATAAAAGACATGATATGGACATTTTCCAATGTCCTGGTTTTGGGTGTTATGGTCTATCTGTATTGTACTGTATGTTTTCCAGTGACTGTTATTTTCTCTTCTATTATGCAGGACTGAATATGATACATGATCTAAAAATGCAAACTAAAAAGCACTTGTCCAATATAAGCAAGTATAAGGTACTAAATTTAATATATCCTTTCCTTTTGTAGGCATTTCAAGAAACTTCTAATGACCTGAAATATGTATCCAAGTATATTTATTAAGATTTAAAATATGTGGAAGGAAAGAGTAAATGCATTCAACCACATTGATAGGCTTCCACATATTATTAACTTATGGTAGAAGCAGAGATGTTTAATACTTTTCTATGTCCACCTTACAAGGAAATAAGAATGTGGAATATTATTTCACTAAATACATTTGTGTATCTTTATAAACAAACATCAATGTTAAATTAAACAAATTTGTTAACAAACATAAAAAAAAAAAACCTCCTAAGATTTTTTTAATAAACGGGGGGGGGAGGGAATTCTATGTATACTGTAAATGAAAGTGAAAAAATAAAATGTTTAACTAAATATAGTTTTCCTAAGACCTGGCAGAACCATAACTAAAATCATCTGAGTTCAGCATGAAAAATATTCTGTGTAGGACAGATTGAGAAGGAATCATTATAAAATAACAGAAGTATTATCATAGAAGTTTTCCAGAAACTTGTGCTTAAAGCAAAAACTTACTTGTAGCAAAATAGTATGAATTTCTTTTTTAAAAAAAATAAAAAATAAAAAATTAAAATGTCTGGCATATTTTGCATAAAATGTATACAACCTTTTATTATCCTGAAGAAGCAAAATACGGTGGAGATATAAATATAATTTACAGCTTAAGAAATATATGGTGTCTTGAATAAATAAATAAAGACACATTCATAGACATATGGGAATGAAATATTACAAATTAGAACTTTCTTATTAGGTACCAAAATATATGGAAGACATTTCATCTAAGGCATTTGATGTGAGCTGTGCCAAGCATGCCTCTACAGAGCCAATTTATATTTTTGAGTCAAATGTAGCAGAAAAATGGTCGTTGTATCGTCAGAAGTGTGTCTGTGTGTACTCATACGCAGGCACATCGTAAGAAGAGCCAGAGAACATGGATGCATTGCAAAGACCAAGTTTTATTTTAGTTACCTCTCTACTGGAGGATCTCTGAAGTTGCACCTGAGCTCCCATGCAGAGGTGACACAAGCGGGGACGCAGGCGCTGGTAAGTTCAGCCCAGCTGGAAGATCCCTGGGCCTGCTGAGCTCGCCTGTATTTCAAGGCTTCAGGCAGGCGCAGCCTCCCACTCTCTCTCACAACAAAGCAGGAATCTCAGACATAGTGATGAGGTGCCTAGAGTTTCTCACAGGCCTATGTTATCTAACACAGAGGTTCTACTCCTCAAGCACACAGGGTCAGTAAAACAATTAGTGTGATGTATGTGCTTTTTCTACAGACAGGTGCAAGTCACTTGAGTGTATTTACATTTAACTAATCTCCTTGCCAAATCTTCTGCTATATCCCCATACAGTCTGTTATTACAGAGTTGAACACAGGATAGGCAGAAGATGCCTATGCTATGGAGAAGGCAACTGGGATATTGAGCGTAACTGGAAAGGCATGTCTGGAACAGGCAGGCTGGTTGAGCCACAGGTTTTCTACATGAGCTATGTGTAATGGGTGGGCAAATCAATGCTTCACTCTACCTTGTTTGGTCCTCTCAGTTTTTTTTTTTACTTTAGCAAGGAGTACAGGGGACAGCTAGTAGTAGCCCATTGTTTGAGTCTGCAGTAGCTCACTGGAGCTGAATGCTCTTTTTCAGTACACAGCAGTGTGACTCTTTCCTGAGCGCTCTGCTGACAGCATTCTTCCAGCAACCACTGCTCCTGTTATGTCCATAAATATGATAGTTTTTACCATGTCCCTTACCCTTGTTTTCTAGTAGAAATGTGGCTTCTAGAGCCACTACACAGCTCCAGGATCTCAGGAATGGCCTACATCCCATGTGCCATGACAGCAGTCCCCTCAGCACTGCTGGAAAGATGATTTTAATGCCAATGAAAGTACAATTCTCTGCATTTTCTGATCTTACAGCTGAAAAATAATGATTATGTCTCAGATATTCTGTGCTCTGGGGGAAGGGGAAAATTTCTCTAATTGCATTTAAAGAAAATAACAAAATTCAAAAATTCAACCTTCTAAGGTTGTGGGGTTTTGGTGGTTTTTTTTTTGTTGTTTTTTTGTTTGGTTGATTGGTTTTTGGTTTTTGGTTTTTTTTTTTTTTTGGTGTGGTGGTGATGGTTTTGGTTTAGGTTTCTTCTTCTTCTTCTTTTTTTTTTTTTTTTTTTGCATAAACTTAAATCCAAAGAGACATATGTCTTTAAGTCTGGTTTCTGAGATCAATCATTTTCTGCCAAAATGCTCCCTTGTTCAAAGTTGGTTAGCATCAGTTGCTTCTGAAAATAGACCTGTGCTGACCAATTATTGCTGTTATATAAGCTTTAGTACTTCTTTAAAGACTGAGCCTGTCAAGAATGTAATTTGACAAGCTGAATCATATCAGCTCGTATATGATGGATTTCAAAATAAATTGTGTCTGACCATCTGTACACAGCAGAAGAGCACATCTTTATGGAATTCTTCATGTGTTCACTTTTTTTTTTTTTTTGCAAATGTATTATTTCCTACTGTACTTCAAGAGTTTTAGTTTGACAGAGATACATCTTCTCTGTTATGGCTTTTAAAGTGCAAAATGGCTGAATTACAGAAATCCTTTCTTAACAGCACAGATTTATAGTAGATTATGAAGAATAAAAATAAGTAATTATTTGCTATCTTGTCCTAATGGACAGGGAATTTTAAATACAGTATTCTCCTCTAATCTGTACTGCAGTAGTGGACCAAAGTACGGAAATGGTTTCTCTTAAATATGTAAATTCAAGTAATATTTTTACAAATTGAGTTCTTTTAATGATTCTCCATTAGACATAAAATATGTCTAACTTAGACCTTTTTCCCTAGTAAAACTATTTGATTTCCATGACTATATAATATCCAATAAAAGCTTAGGTAAGATAAATGTTGACTTAAAATAAAAGAGAACTTGATGCTCCCTATACAATTCAGCGGGACAAACTTTGCAATGGTCTGGCAGCAATTCTAAATGCCATAGCAACCATGACAGGTTTATTCATGTATTCTGGAAATTAATCTGTAGTAGTATCTGATTAATCCTATACTAGAGTTCTGTCTCTAATCTCTCGCATGGTTGCATGGAAGATATGTAAGAGCTCCTGGGAAAATATTTGCATGAAAGAGCCACACAATGAGTTTCCAAGCTTTGGCTGAATATCTCAAGCTTCATTGAAACGCTTTTTTTCCCATGACTTCTCATTCTCCTCACACTGATTAACTTTAAGATATTTTTCCTCAAATTAATGAGCTTCTAAAAGAATTTTCACAGCTTTTAATGTGGATACATTCTCAATATATGAAAATAACTAGTAAACATTTTCTGAACTGTTTCTGGACCTGACAAAAATAACTTCCTAATATAACATATTTCAGATACTTGTACAGTTGTCTGCAAATGCACAAACTCCTACTCTTGAAAATGAAGCAGACAGATTTCCCTGTGTGTAAGAGCATCTTTCTCTTTGACAGTGTCCTTCTTACCCATTAGAGATTTATCCTGAACTTCACTACAGCCTCCTTTGACTGTTAAAGAGTTCTTTATATTCACTTCTTTCTCAGTTTTACCTGCTCTGATTTTCTTTGCATATGGATGAACATTCATGAACTTTTCCTAAACTTTTAATATTTCATTAATTATTGTTTCATATATTTCTTAATGAGACAAGACAAATCTTTGCATTGTCTTATCTGGAGTGGCTAGTATTTTTACAGTTTGGGAGAGAACTGTAAGCTACCTGGCTAATATCTGCAAGTTGCCTCCACAGTCAATAAAGAGAAACAGGCTTTTCCAGAGTTGCATAAAAGGGGCCATGAGATTACTTCTCTATTTTTTATTAGATATAACAACACTTTGTTTTAGCTCTCCAGCATTGTATTGGTTTCTCTGCAGATCATCAAGGTTTAAAGTAAAATGTTATGCATGATGAATTTTAATGCCAATGATAGAATAATGCAACAAATACTAATTACACAGTTTGATCTTTCTCTCTCTCATGGCCTTTGTCTGGAAAGTTGTTTCTTGTGTTATATTTTGGCACTTTGTTCGTATGGTAAAAATATCATACTGGACGGTAGAACTACTGGAATGAATGTACAGGGGAAGAGCTAGGGATGTCATCTAACTGTACCTCTGTAAGGCCTTTGACATGGTCCTCCACACCATTCCTCTCTCTAAATTGGAGACATATGGATTTGATGGGTGGACCATTTGTTGGATAAGGAACTGGCTGAATGGTTGCATCCAGAGGGAAGTGGTCAATGATTCAATGTCCAGATGCAGACTGGTGACAAGTGGTGTCCCTCAGGGGTCCATAGTGGGACCAGTACTGTTTAATGTCTTCATTGATTACATAGACAGTGGGATCAGTGCAGCGTTACAGATGACACCAAACTGAGTGGTGTAGCTGACATGCCTGAGGGATGGGATGCCATCTAGAGGGACCTGCATAAGCTCAAGAAGTGGGCTCATGTGAACCTCATGAGGTTCAATAAGGCCAAGTACAACATCCCACACTTGGGTAGGGGCAAACCCTGGTATCAATACAGACTGGGGGATGAAGAGGCTGAGAGTAACCCTGTGGGAAAGCACTTGGGTGTACTGGTGGACAAAAAGCTGGACGTGATCTGGCAATGCGTGCTCGCAGCCCAGAAATCCAACCCTGTCTGTGTTGCATCAATAGAAGTGTGACCAGCAGGTTGAGGGAGATGATTCCATCCCTTTACTTGGCTCTGGTGAGGCCACACCTGCAGTACTGCATCCAGCTCTGGAACCCCCAATACAGGAAAGACAGGGACCTGTTGGAGTGAGTCCAGAGGAGGCCACAAAAATGATCAGAGGGCTGGAACAGCTCTGCTATGAGGAAAGGCTGGGAGAGTTGTGGTTGTTCAGCCTGGAGAAGGTTCTGCAGGGACACTTTATTGCGGCCTTTCAGTACTTAAAGGAGGCTTAAAAGAAAGATGGGAACAGACTTTTTAGTAGGTCCTGTGATAGGACAAGGGGTAATGTTTTTAAACTAAAAAAAAAAAAAAGAAGAAAAAAACCCAGCACAAACAGAAAAGTAATCACTGATAATTAATGCTTTTCCCTGTCACTAACTGTACTCTGTTAAGAAATTATTGTGATGTCTTTTTACTAAGCCAGCTAGAAAATGTCACTTGTAGCCAGTTTGACGGCAGACTAATGCTTGAATCAAAACAAACTGTGGTTCATAAATTTGTGTGTAAAGCAGACATACAGCTTTTTGACAGTGAAAAGCTCCATGAAATCTATGTGACTGCTTCAGCCAGAGAGCTGTCCATTTTTCACTGTACTGGGTAGATTGTAATACAATGATATTTTACATTTTTCATGGCTACTCCTTGCCTATGTGAACTGCTTAGGACTAAAGGTTGCCTGTTTTGTAAAAAAAATGTTTGTTATCTTGCAAAGGTGAAGAAAAAAACAGAGGAGGGAATTTTCACAGCCCAAAATCTATTGCCAGAACACAAATCTCATTAAGCTTTTCAAAACGTCAAAGTGGAAAAAGTTCTTAAATGCCCACTGTTGACTCAGAGCTATAGCCAAGTACAGGTGCACTGTTATCCACATCTTTTGCAACATTTCAATTAAATGAATTTTTAGCAGAACAATCTGGAAGGGAAGGTTTGTTGTGGTTTTCCTTTTCTCAAGTTAGTTGCCTTTGGATAAGTATTGACAGCAATCAAACTGAAACAGCAGCCATCTCACCAACAGCTGTAACAAATGGCTGATGTCCTGCAAAGATGAGTTGTCATTAAGGTCCTTATTAACATGAGACTGAGTAGGCAGGTGAACCTGCGGTATATAAAATCTGGTATTTTTTTTTTAACACTTTTGTATTCCTGGCACAATTTTCCTGTAGAGAGTACGTGGTGTTTTAATGTCAAAACAAAGTTATAATGTCTTTAGAGTACCTGAAAGAATGTAACAATTTTCTTGATAATGAGTGGTAAATGTTGTCCTGGCCAAACATGACCAAATGCATTTAGCACAAACCCAATCAAGATGTAATGCCATGCATTAAATAATTTGCTGTCTTTTGTAGCTTCAGCAATGGTAGCACTGCTATCAGAGACAATAAATTCCACCATCAGATTTCACAGGAATAATCAGAAGTTCTACTTCTCCAAAGCCCTTGCTTTGATGGTAGAAAACCTTATCCAGTTGGATGAGACCCTTAATTAGTAGCTCAAGACCAGCTAATGTCTGTGAGCCATATTTCCTAAGCAATATGTTAATTTTAAGGTGCTACCTGACATCAACAAAAGCAGAGATCTCAGTATCTCACTGGATAAAGTTCTTTGCAGTGCCCTACTTTGTTTCTGAAGTATTGTGGATTACAAATGAGTTCTTACTCATTTTGGTAGTTGTAGTTTAGTTCCATATGTTATAAAACAGGGTACCAAATATTGCTGAAGATCTTAAATCTAGTATTTTCTCCATATATGAAGTCCAGTTGCTTATCAACTTGAAATGGGCTTGCTTTTCCTGACTGATACTTAGAGACTTACAAGCTCTTAAGTGTTGTTACTACTGCAGAAGTGAGACAGAAAACAAGTATCTTTCTGAGATTTGCATTTGAATGACTTATTTCTCTGTTTTGGTTGTGTTTGCATGCTTTCTGTAACCATCAATTATTTAGATTTCCTGGCAGGAAAACACACTGTTGCTTACAATAAAAGAAAACTTAAATTTGTATCAAAAAATACACTAGAGAAGATATTGAGTAATTACAAAAAGGTGAGAACCACCCTGGCTTTATACCCAGCCTTTTTTTTCTCTCAGTTGAGCTGAGGACCAAAGGTTAGATCACTCAAAGCCATAAAATTCAGGAAAAACAAACCTCAAAATATGACTTCTAGGCTTTGGTGAAGAACTCTTAATGCACTTTATAGTCTTTCTCTACGAAGTGTGAGAAAACCTAGCATGGCAGTTCAAAGCAACAGCCGCACCTCAGGCACTGGTGTTAGGTATCTGAAGGCAGGCCCGTATCTCTCCCTCGAAGGCTACAAGAAGGTTTCTTTGTTGAGAGGGAAGTGACACATTTGAAGAAAAGCCCACACTGCCTTTTTTTCAGACGATTATGACTCATTCTTGTCCTTTAAGGAAAAGAAGTGCAGCTTTTTATACAATAACCTGATGTTCAGTGCTCCCTCCCCAAACAGTCATAAAGTAAGACCCAAGCTTTACCTCCTTTTCTCTGAAATTGATTAACCCCACAGATACTCCCACTCCAGGCAATATCACAGTCACTAGTCAATAGTGAGTACTGCTAGTTATTCTTTGTATAGGAGGAAAAGCAGGAGGAAGCTGATACTTCAGATGTCACCTTGGAGATGTTTCACTGTATGTAAAACTATAAAATAACAGGAGGAGAGGAGAGGAGAGGAGAGGAGAGGAGAGGAGAGGAGAGGAGAGGAGAGGAGAGGAGAGGAGAGGAGAGGAGAGGAGAGGAGAGGAGAGGAGAGGAGAGGAGAGGAGAGGAGAGGAGAGGAGAGGAGAGGAGAGGAGAGAGGGGACAAGTAGAATTATAAAGAAGCAGCTGCCCACCTGAAGGATTTATATTGAACGTATTTATTGTATAATATACCAGAATATCAGTCTGGTATTGTCCAGCACAGTGGAAAAACACTTACATGTTCTGCAGCAGCATGACTACAATGAAAACTGAGCCAGGGCACCAGCAACTGATGAAAAAATATGATTCAAAATATGGTACATGTTTACACCTCACAATAAAATTTGGTGCGGAGACCCCCAAAGTAGCAGCTTTTAAAACACAAGATAGTGTCTCTCATTGTGCTGTAGCATGCACCTGTATCACCTTTAGGGTCTTGTCAGTACACTGTCTGGTAGACCCACTGTCCTGGTTTCTCTTTTAGTGAATTTGCCTGTCAGCTAAAGCCTTCATATTAGTTGCATTTTCCGGGAGAACCAGATACATGTTTTGGTACACATAGCAATGGAATGCTAACTTATTGATAAGTGCGGATAGACATCTTGCGAGAGGGGCAACCAGAAACAAGTGACCAAGAAACTGACCAACTGTGTATAACATTCCATTCACGTGAATACTTCATATAAAAGTGGGAGATCACGAGGATCTCGTCCCTTTTCTCTTCTGCTTATGACTGATGTTAGGAGAGGACCTTGCCAGTCGTCCCTGCAAACTGAGGCCTAGAGAGAGACTGAATCCAGCTCTGGCTGTCTGCAGAATCCAATCCAGGACTTCAGGTGCCGGCTCTGCAGTTGCTGAGACTTTAAAGATTGTTTTTGTATATTTTGTATTATTTTCTCTATTCTTATTAGTAGCATTAGTAAAACATTTTTAATTTTTCCAACTCTCTTCTCTCTGTCCTTCTTTCCCTCCCGATCGCCTATCCTTAATGGGAAGAGGGGAGAGGGAGGGGCAAACGGGGGAAGGGCGCGGGAGAGGAGGTTAACAATACAGCTGCCACGGTTTTATCGTCACCCCGCAATCTAAACCCTCCACATCCACACTAAGCCAAAATTATTTTTGTCATGATTGATTAATTATACTATATTTGGTGTTGATGTCAGTTATGCCAATGCAGAGAGAAGCAAGTCTACCACAGAAGGTAGAAAAACAGTACAATTGAGAAGAAATAGACCCAAAGACTTTGCCAGGTTTACACACGAAGGAAAAAGGAAAATAAAGGACCTAAAAATAAAATCAGTTTTCTTTCCCATGAAGAGCAGAACTCCATTTTCTATGTATTTTTGTCTTTTGTCTCCTAGACCAACCAATAATAATAACCCAAATTTTCCTAGACAAAGTTTCTCATGGTATTTCAAACCACTGCCCCTAAGCAGTACCTTCACATCCCCAGTGCTCCCTGTGCATTTACACTCAGTTCCACTCCTCTCCCCAAAGCGTCCTTCACAGTGTTTTGCTCTGTCACCTGGGAAGGAGACAGAGCATGCAATGGCTGGCTCTGACCTTCCTGCACGCTGCTTGATCAGCCGACTGCAGGTTCCAATTGCTCAGTCCCTTGTTTCCAATGAGGACTGACAATGGACAAGTTTTCCCTGCCTTCCCCTTGAGCTGAGACTCATTTGTGCACTTACAAAATATATTCACCTCTGTTTAAAATAAAATTGGAAAATACTACAAGCTAGACTGACAGATGGGTGATGTGGCCATGCGACAGGTGGGCAAAAATACTTTACAACCCAGTGCAAAAGAGAGCTGAGAGGTAATTTGACAGTTGGCAATTTCTTTTTTGCATGACATTCATCATTCAATAATCTCTTATGGCACAAATAGTGATTCCAGATGCTGGAGTCCCAGAGAATTAATTTGGAGTACTTTGAATTACAAGATTGTACTTTTAAGCAGACAAATTGAATTCTTTACAGAGGAAAAGGAGAGAAAGAGAAGGTCATGTGCTGTAAGACTACACTAGGCTTGCAAAAATGCTTAAACATGTTTGGAAAATTTTTAAAGAGATTACAGCTTGTTGATCAAATTTGATAAAAGCCCTGATCTGTTTTATTTGTTGACTATGAGCAGTGCCTGGGGATATCTCTGTGTAATAGTCCATTTCAGGTTGTAAAAATTCAGCTTATCAGATCCTCTGGAAAAGAGATTTTAAATAATCAGTCTTGAGGACCTGCCAACTCTCTTCTTTGTACTGTGTAAGCATCACTCAGTTTTGGCTTTTAGTCCATCCTTTTTCTAGCAGTCCTTTTTATGATACAAAGAAACTCACACTCTGTCAGAGCAGGAAACAAAAAACTAAATTTTTCATAAGAAAAAAACTTTAAGAAGCCATTATAATAATTAATATAAATTTACTTCATCTTAGAATACTGTATAGTAGTATTCTAAAATATCTTCTATTTCAGTACAGTGTCAAGAAAGATATAAGACTATACGCAACAATGCAATGGTACTTTCATGCTAATAGTAGTCACATGAACAGTAATTAAAAAAAAGACTGCACAAAAATGTCCAGGCCCATCTGCAAAATGTGATACATTGATTAAGACATGCCACTGTGGTGCCTCCATTTTATTTGTTTATTCAGACATTGTAAAGCATGGACTTTATATGATTGTGTTACATTTTTAGATCTTTTAGACTTTCAAATAGATTTTGATATAATGAAGCAATTATTAAAATCAACAGCAGCTTTCACTGTTGTAGTCAGTGAAGTTTCTCAATCATTCTTACATTACCCTGGATCACTCTGAAATATTCTCAACTTTAATGGTATCATACAGACTACACCTATTGAAATTCTGTGGGAGTTTTGTGGTTAGCCTCTCTTGAAAGTATGACACCTAATCTTGTTGTATTTTGTTCTAATCCAATACAGAGATGTCACCCTTCTCACAAAGATTGCCAATTTCTTTATCAAGATCAGTTCATTGTATTCCCATCAGACAGGTCAGGAACTATCTTATACATGGCCAAACTTAAATCACAGTTTAAAAAACCTTTCCTAGGGTCATTCAGTGAATGAAAACTAGACTTTTGATTGACAGTCTACTTGTTGAACTAAGTGGCTGCACTTGCTCACCAACCATAAATTCCATCATCAATTCTATAATGGCTTTTCAACAAAAGGTTGAAAACGTGTTTTAGGATTATCTGATTAGATATCATTGGGAACCTCCTCCTGTGCAGCTCAGGTCTACTACGGCTGTCTCTGAGGCATGGTTTCCTCCTAGGCTGGCTCAGTTCTCCTGGTCTGTCCAATAAGAAGACTGAGCACCTATTCCTGCTAGACAATTTTCACTATGTACAATTAATGTGTATATATATTTACATGTCTGGCCACCACACAAATAACAGGCACATAACGCACTTTCATGAACAGAGAGATGGCATCAATGGCCTCATCCTGCTCCCAGCTTTGGCTGAGCCCAAAGTCTGCTAGAGGGAATGTGTACATATATGTAAAAGGTTCAGGGGCAGCTGCTGGGTTCATACAACCAGCCTCCCCAGTTGCTGTTCGCCCTCTCCCAGTCCCTCGCCCCCACCCCACCCCTCACTTATACCTACATAGACATAGAGAAGGAGGAACGGAGCTGTCAAGGACTTCCCAGTCCCTTAGTTGACACCCTGTGCTCTCACTCTTGGACATAAACAGGTGCTTTCACTCTCAGAGCTGGCCTTTAGGCACCTGCACACTCCTCTTGATCTAAGGCTGCTTCACCTTCCTGCTGGCTTGTTCAGCTTGATCTTTAGTATTGATCACAGGCTCGGTCCCTCAATTTGTACATATAACCAGGATTACAACCTCCTAGGTGGAGAATCCAGCACTTGGTCTTTTTAAATT
Source organism: Nesoenas mayeri (assembly GCF_963082525.1). Classification (NCBI taxonomy): domain Eukaryota; kingdom Metazoa; phylum Chordata; class Aves; order Columbiformes; family Columbidae; genus Nesoenas; species Nesoenas mayeri. Next base: position 18,066,744 of record NC_137541.1, read on the forward strand.
TCATAGAACTGGTGATTGCTCAGCTCGCCAGTTTATCCAGATCTCTCTGTAAGACCCCTCTACCCCTGATGGAGTCCATAGCTCCTCCTACTTTAGTATCTTTGGCAAACTTACTTAATGTACATTAGATTCCTGCATTCAGATCATTTATACAAATATTAAAGAGCACTGGCCCTGAAAGTGAGTTCCAGGGAACCTCACTGGTGACTGGTTACCAGCCTGATGTATCCTCATTTACCATAACCCTTTGAGCCCAACCCATCAACCAGCTTCTCACCCAATGTATTATGGACTCATGTAGCTTCGTGCTGAATATTTTATCTAGAAGGATACTTTGAGAAACAGTATCAAGAGCTTTGCTAAAATCCAAACCCACCACATCTACAGGCTTCCTTTGGTCAACCAGATGGGTGACATTGTCATAAAATGAAGATGGTCAAGCAGGACTCATGAACCCATGTTGGCTATAACCAATGACTGCATTGTTCCTCAAGAGCTTTTCAATATCTCTCAGAATAAGCTCCTCCATGGTTTTACCAAGTGTTGAAGTGACCCTGACTGTCATGTAACTACCACGGTCTTCTTTCCTACCTTTCTTGAAAATTGGGACATTTGCCAGCTTCCAGTCAATTAGGACCTCTCTAGATACCCAAGACTATTGAAAAATAATGGAGAGAGGTCCCACAATGACTTTGACCAGCTCTTTCAGTAGCCCGGGATGAGTTCCATGGAGCCCCATAGATTTATGCGCATCCAACTGGAACAGAGAGTCAAACAAGTTCAGGATTGGCTAGGAGTTCATCATTCCCCCACAAAGAGATGTCTCTATCTCCTTTCTTACCATGCACATCCTACTCCTCACATGGAAAGTTCCTGTTCCCTTTCTATCACATCCTGCTTTTCTTCTGCTAGCACATACCCAGTCTAGATATGTTATCACCAGTCTGGCAGATGAGGATGCCAGTAAATCAATAAGAGACAAAGCTCCTTAAATGTTTTAAGCACTGTTTCCTTCTATTCTTGTGGCACTTAAAATCCAAATGGCATATGAATCTGTGAGAGTGAGTTTGAGTGGAGCAATGGAGCAATATAAAGAGGAGCCATAGCCCTGATGGTTTCCGTGGAGCCAAGGCAAGAATTTAATACTTTTTTTCAGTTTGAGATTTTGACCTTATACTGATGAAAGACCTCCCTAAACTTTTTGAGAAACAGGAAGGAATTAATGTTTCAGCTTTGTGTGACAGGTTTTCTAAGTCTTTTTTTTCTTTGTTTTGTTTTGTTTTACTGCCAGAGAAGTCTGGACTATGAGAGTTTATCTCTATGTACCTGGGTGTGGAAATGGGGGGAAGAAAGATGAGACTACTTTTCCCTCCAAAATACAAAAGGAATAGGAGAAGTGTATTATTTTCCAGTTGGCAGAAGATGTCACCTGTGTTTCTTCATCTCATCTTCAAACAGCCAGAAGAGTCAAATAAAGGAAAGCTTTAAAAAAAAAAAAAAAAAATCTTTTTAATATAAACACTGCATCTTAACTCTCCTGCTGAAGTGAAAGAAGCAGCAATAGTGGAACTGTATGAAGAGGAGAGATTATTGGATTAGAAGATGGATTTTTCTAGTAAATGTTTGATTGACTCCCACTTCCCTGCTTTCCAATGTGCTTGTTATAAAAGCTGCATTTTTAACATTGTTTTAATATGGATGGGAGTAGGTTCAAACCATAATTCAGTTGAGACAAGAATGCTAGTAATATCTGCACATTGGGCTGATAGAATTAACCTATTTGATGCCTTGGCTCCCTTTCTTTTTCAACACAAAGTTGTCACCTGATGCCTAATTTTAGAAGTCTGGAATGCAGACATCTACCACCTGCCTCTGAGAAAGTTGTCTAGATTCCTTTTATTATCCAGGTTGAGAAACAGGAACTTTTAGAGACTAATTAATATGACCCAATTTAAATGTCTTCATCATGATAAGAGGAATAACATCTTGAAATTGCCTTTTTTTGTGTGTGTGTTGACTATAAAGGGACTTCAGACAAGTAGCTCAGTTGTGGATGTCTACTTTGTAGACATTTAATACAAAGTCAGACAAAACTTCTCCCAAATGTCTGCTTAATCAAACTTTTTCACACATGTAGCACATAAGTTTTTCCATCTTTAATAACTCAGACCATTATTTCTTTAAAGATTAATGTGGTCCAAGTGAATATAGGGTCTTGTCTGTACATGCTATGTCAGAAGACATATAAGGGTCACAGTTATGATATAAAATAAACTAGCATGTCAGCAATTCATACAAAAGTCTTATTTGAAATATGCCAGCTGGGTTAAGCACACAGGTAACTTTAATTATGTCTCTCTTAGACTAATACATTTGATGAGGTTTAAAAAAGAAGGAATCAAATAGCAGGTGGAGATTTTAAACTCTCAAAGCTCTAAGTTGCAATTTGTAAGTAGGTCTAGTTAGAATGTCACCTTGTTATAGCATAACTACTTCAAAAAAATCGAAACAAAAAGCCTGGGCAGAAGCAGATGCCAGAAGTTTATGATTTGACATGATGTTGGGCAGGGTCCCATCTGTGCAAAAAGCAGATGATTTTCTTTGGAACCTGCCATCTTGTACTCTTCAGCCTAAGATAATATTTGGAACAACATCATCCAGAAAGCAGACACCAGAAAATAAACATGAACTTTATCATTTTTATGTCTACAAAAACAAATAAGCAAGCCAATTTTTTACTATGTAAATCTTGGAGAGTCTGAAACTATAATCCTAAGCCTGAGCACTTCCATTCGTATCTGTTCAGTACATTTAACCCTAGAATATTTTTGTTTGAGTGTCAACATTGTGAAGGATTATATTGTTGAGCAAAATGTGCAAAATGCCCCCACCATAAACAATGTTTGTGTGCCTATAGAATCACTCAGGAAAAAAGTTGTATTATTTTCAAAAGGTATGCATGCTGTCCTTGAACGGCGTTCTGTTCTGAGACTTCAGGTATCTGGAACTGGCTTGGCAGATCAAGTTCAACAACAGCACTTGGTTTGCAGCTCTCCATTGGGACACCTTTTGGAAAATCCCACATTTAAGTCTGGTCTACTCTTTCTTATGTTTCTTACAGATTGGGCTTCTGAAGTCTGCTTCTGCAGAGCACTTAATTTAATGGAGTGTGAATTCTCTTGGAGCATTAAGGATTTAAGCTGCAATTATCATAGAATGAATGCTGTTTTTCAAAAACCATTTTCCAATTGACTGGTTGGAATTTTGTTTGTAATATTACCATATTCATGTCTAACTCCCCCATGGAGCACTTATGTCATTGCTAGACATTTCTTTATCATTCCTAGTTTATACATCAGGGTTCTGTACACACATTACATATTTCAAATTCACACATTTTGGGGAATATTTTAAAAAAGTCAAGTGTACAGCTGCCACAGAAGTGTCATAATGTTTTTATGTGCACTTATTCAAAATCCTTCCCCATGTTCTGGGAAGCAGACACTACCAGTGTAGTTGTCCAGCTTTGCCTTATCACATCATCTTGTGACTCCTTTGTGTTAATCATCATACTTTCTACAGAGGAGCTACCATCCCAATGGCATTCAAGATAAATCATAGAGACTATAGAAGAAATTATTACTGCAGCAGCTGTCAAAGCATGTATAATAGGACTCTTCACAAAGATCACCTTCCAGAGCCCTCTTCCTTACCTTGTACTTGGAATCAGGTAGTGAGATGAAAATATTCCTATTAGATGTTAAATAGATACCTAAGGAACAGAGACATCTGTCAGAAGACTACCAACTCACGATAACATGATATTTCACTAAAAGATTATTTGAACTCAAAATCTGCTACATCATCCTCTTGACCTAAGGAGATGAAGAATCAATACCAGCTCTTGAGGTTCAATAATGATATCAGACCACGTTCTTACACAGAAGAAATTACAGACTCCAACTCTACATTTAGAAAAAGTAGTGTCATTTTCTTATTAATAGCCATTAATTAACTATAGCTTAATTTGCATCTCTTAAAGTAAGTACCTTTGATTTAATACATACACTTAATTATTTTAGATGTGGAGTTCTAAGATTTTCTTTTTAACCCTTTTGACTGCTGCAGCATTTAATACCCAAATAATGAACAGCTCTTTCCTCTGTGGAGTTGAGGTTTTGTTGTCATTTCATAAAAGAACTCAATTTAATTAGATTCTAACTATAATGGGCTTTTCTGTATGAGTAAAGTACCCGACAATGTGTTGACTGTCTGACAACGTATCCAGCCCTTAATAACTTCCACTAGCAGTTTGTTAGCATCTCAAAGGGCCCAGTGTTCAACCAGACCCCAGTGTGCAACTCTGAAGAGATTCTCTTGTGTGACTAATAATCGCAAAACGTGAAACAGAATTTCACACATTTAGATGCAAAACACACTGCTCTGCTATAAGATATGCAGAATATGAATAAGAATCCTTCCTCTGTGACTGGGAACCATGAACAGATGTTCTTGTTGATGGTGACCTGCAGCTTAAAAGGTTATTCTGTGTTTTACCACTGGTATTCTCCTGCAGTTTGTGAGGTCTTCTTCCTTTCTGAAACAGAAAATCCATTACTCCTGTGAAAGGTACCATTTCCAGGGGTAGAAATCCAGTAAAAATCTCTTTCAAACATGAATATGGTTCTAATTACAGAATTCTGAGCTCTAAATTCCCAAGTTATTTTCTCAGTTCTGAGAGGTTTTTGTTTTTTGTTTTTGTTTGTTTGTTTGTTTGTTTGTTTTTTTGTTGTTGGTTTGGTTTGGTTTGGTTTTTTTGTTTGTTTGGTTGTTTGGTTGGTTTTTGTTTTTGTTTTATAACTAAGGAGAAATACTGTATGTATGAATGCCATAAAAATTTCAGTAAAGAGTCTTGTCTATATTTTGGTATGATTTTTTTTTGTTTTTTTTTTTAAATGATAAAGAGTAAAGGAATAAATACCTGGCGTGTGCAAAGAAGAGGGAGTCAGGCTCTTTTTAGTGATGCCCAGTGACAGGACAGGAGGTAATAAGCAGACTGAAACACAGGATGTTCCCTCTGAACATCAGGAAACACTTGTTTACTGTGAGGGTGACTAAGCACTGACACAGGTTGCCATGAGGAGTTGTGAAATCTCCATCCTTGCAGTTAATCAAAAGCCACCTGGACCTGAGCATGGGCAACCAGCTCTATGTGTCTCTGCTAGAGCAGGGAGTTTAAACCAGATGATCTCCAGAGGTCCCTTCCAATCTCAGCCATTCTGTGATTCTGTGATTCTGTGAATATCTGGGACACAGAAAGAACACGTTTCTCACTTTCTATAATAAGAGCATGATGACCAAGTAAATTCCTATTTTGATAATATGCTTTTGCTTACTTAAAAAATACTTTCATTTACAATGTTAAACAAAGAATCGCACTGCAGAAGCAGGTAAAATGACTCTTGTTTCCAACATTAATACAAAACTCTACATCCATTTACAAATATGAATATGACAATTCATTAAAACCTTGTGAGAAATCACAAATATGATAGTGTTGTGAAAGAGCAGTTATGCTCTTTCAGCCTGTTTGCTAGTAAGACACAGAAAAGAACAAAAAAAAGAACAAAAACAAAAGCCGAAAAAATAAAGCCAGCTTGTTTTGGAAGAAAACAAAAAAAATCTCATAAATTATTATTATCAATGCATCTGCAGCTGTACAAATTTTTCAAAAATGTGTGTCTGTGTTTCTTCTCAGGTTCTCTGTTTCTTAAATCACTTTTTTACTGTTCTGTCATTCACCATTCTTTCTTGATTGTCCTTCTGAAAAATTGTCGGAAAGAATTGTTGGTTTTTCACCTTCATTTGGGCAAATCATATACAGTTCTCATAAAATATAGACAACTTCAATAGTGATATATTTACATAATTTTAATTTATGAGAAAATTCCGATGCCTCTTTCAACTCCAGTTCAAAAGGTCACTGTTAGACTGGAAAAGCTTTTTATATTGCTGTCTGCCTTTCATGACTTTAAATTTGTAGCTGCACAGCAATTAATACTATCTTGATGAGCTGTTTTCATGAGGCAGTAATCATTCAAAGACTAGTTTATTGAATCTTCATTTTAAGAAGGATTATGTGAAATTATTTACATCTTTATTTTGAAGAAATATTTAAATTTAGAAGCTAAGATCCTTCTGACAGTTGCTATTCTTTCATTTCAACTGAAGCCAATAAAAACTTAAAAAAACCTTGACTTCACTAGGCAGACAATCAGCTACAATATCTGTGACAGTTATTTATAAACTGGCTGAGGTTACTTGTGCACAAGGCTGAAAATACTTGTTTCATCAGTTTGGAATATCAGAACTCTCACAAAGGATTTAGAGTGTACACTCTGTTTTGAAAATCTGACACAACAATGGCATCTTATGAGATCTTATCTTCAATTTGCATGTGGCTACGAAGGAGTAACATATAAGTACCTTATGTGGCTACTCAATAGTTCCAATCCAAAACTATGTTATTCCCAAAATAAAAGCTGTTATATAGTAAATAATTAAGTATTTTCCCCTCAGAGGGAAATATGTTCAAACTAAGTGTGATACATGGGTTCATTGGGCTAGGGACACACAGCCTAGCACCAGTAGATGAATCTGTCCTGCCAAAACAAATAATTTCATGCAAAGCATACCATCTCCCTAGAGGTGCCTCATGAAAGACACTGTGAAGGGCCAAGTGTAGCCTCTACCATTTTGTTCCTAAAAAATCATCTCTGCCACATTGCTTAGAAAACTGCTGTCATATGACCAAAATACATCTAGCCATTGCCATATTACTGGACATGCACCTGTTTGTGGCAAAAGATGTTAATATTTTGATTATGTGGTAAATGCATTCACAATCACAACAGGAGGACAGAAAATGCTTGAACTCCTGCATACATAACTCATTAGGCTGAGGCCTAATACACGGGCATCACAATTCTAAATCCCGTAACCCATTTCTTGAGGTCATATTTTCAATTGTCTTTAAGCTTTGCTTTAACTTGTGAAAAGTTGTGAAGATCAAAGTGATCTTCTGTATGGTCATATAGTTTCCTATCAATCCACCCATGCAAGTCATTGTGAACCTACAGTGTTACCATCTTGCTTTTCCCCTCAAATTCAGTTAGCAGCAAGCACCTGTTCATGTCCTGCTGTTCTGCCTTCCAAAAAGTCAAAAGCTCTGTGGAAATTCTGTTAGGGATAGCATTGCAATGCCATGAAATACACTGCTCCAAGATCATAAAATGTTTGAGTTTGCAACAAAAAACTCTGAATTGACAGAATTACCATATTTTTCACAGGGATTGGGTATGAAGTGTGGTTAAGTGCTCAGAATAGTGGCCTTGCTTGGAGACAACTCAAGTGAGCTTTTATTGCTGAGCATGACATCATATGGTATGGAATATCCCTTTGGTCAGTTTGGGTCAGCTGTCCTGGCTAAGTATCCTCTCAACCTCAGGTCCACCCCCAGCATTACCCAATAGGAGTGAGGAGCAGGGCATATTGGGAGACAGAAAACCCTGATGTTGTGCAAGCACTGTTCAGCATCTGCCAAAACACTGGTGTGTTATTGATCAACATTATTTTAGCCACATATACAAAGCACAGTACCACGCAGCCTGCTGTGAAAAAAATTAACTCCATCCCAGCCAGAATCAGTACAGTCTGGTTTTCTGATGTGTTCATTTTTTTATGTTTTCAGGTGGGTCAAATTAGGCTCAACATTACAGTGCCAGACCCTTCCATCTCAAGTTCTTTTTCTGTTCTCCCCCCACAAAAAGAACATTTTTTTTTTCACGAATATTGTAAAAAAAAAATGTTTTCTTTCTATTTTTTTTCAGACATAAAGTGAAAAGAAAGGATATTAAAATGTTTGTCTTTACCACAAAATGTAGTACTTGACTATTCTAAATGACACAAGCAGATTGGCTAGATGTGAAACAACTCCAGTTTTAGCTTCCAAATATTTGATACAGTAGATGTCATTTATACAGTAGTCAAGGAAGTATGGTTTTGTTTTTGGTTTCAATGTTTGTTTCCATTTTGTAGCTTCTCAAGTTTTTGACATTTGTTCTTCCTCAGCAATTATTGTTAACAAGTTCAAATTTACTTGATAACATGCTTGAAAGACAAGCCTTTTGAATAAATAAAAAAGGTCAACCAGTGTTTTCCTGATATTCTAAGCATGAAACTATAAAATTTAAAACTTTATAACAGTATTTTAGTCTTAAAGGTTTAGAGTATTTTCACTGAACAATATTTTTATACAAAGGTTTTCACAAACTCAATATAAAAATTAAAGTAAGGCTTTTTTAAAGTGAGAAAAAGGATTAGACAACATGGAAAAATATTTTTCTTCTAATTGAAGTAAATACTTTTTTTTTTTTTTTTTAAGAAACTAGATTTCCTTTGTTTTATTTAGTTTTGGTACTAAGGCAAAACTCCACTTCTGTACAAAATAAATAAAAGCTCTTGTCTTCCTAACTGCAATCTAAAAAATAAAAATCAGTCTGTGGGAGCAAATTAAAATTTGTCAGTCCTTTTATAGGCTAGAGAATAGAGAAATAGTGTGGGTAGTTCGGTCTATTTTCAGCTCCCTGCTCTGTCTGGGGGATACAAAGAGAGAATCCAAGCCTGATTATCCCTACAATACTGAACCTAACTGCAAACTTCAGATCTTCTTTGGTAATAACAATTCAAACAAGTAGAGCATTGTTCAGATACTGCACATATCTTGCAATTTTAATTAGAATGTAAAATAAAAACAAAACCAACCCAAATTCAGTAGTGTTTTTTGCATTGAGCCTTGTATTCTTATACATACAAGGGTATTTAATTTATACTAGTCAGCACATACTAATATAAACCAAAACTGAAGAAAATATTTTCAATATCTATATCCTGGAACCTTCAACTCTTTTGCAACTCAGTAATCAGTACAGTCAAACAACAACATCCTGAGTCCTGTTCCTTACAATAAAGAAACCATGTTTTGTACATGAAAGCATCGAGCAAGTAGGAAGAAGGTTTAGAAAGTTTTCACTTGGTTACTGTTGCTTAGGAAACCAGAAGTTCAATATTAACACATATTCATCACAGAAGTACCAGATTAACTAGTGAGGGACAAGCTGGCCTCACATAGCATTTCCAACAAAATAAACACTCAGGTTATTGACCAAATATAATCCTTTGGGATGTTGCTGCCAGTCAACTGAAACTTCAGAAATAATACAACAGTTTAGTGCTGTTATACTACCCTAATAAACTTTTGGGAGATGATATATTAAGCATCTTACTGATTTTGATGTTAGCGAAAATAATGGTACTCGAGGTGCATTTGTGTTGCAGCTTACCCGTGGTAGATAGCTAAGCACCAAGCAGCTGCTTACTCACCATTAGCTTGCTAGTTTTGGATTAATCATATTATCATATGTCAGAAATCTTAATCAATTATCGCAAATCAGGAGCTTTGACCATTTCCTAAATTTATCTGCCTCTTTCTCTGATTGGTAGAATGTCCATGGTATTATATAAATCTGAACAGTTTTGCTATTATTACGTACTCTGAAATACTTAAAAATAGAAAGGGAAAGAAAAATACCTGACAGATAAAGCTTTTACAAGTAAATTAATTATAATTCATTAAAAGATGGCTCTCATAGTGCAAAGACCAAGTACTTAAAGTCATTATAGAAAGAAGTTTGAAAACCCAAGTATGGGTTCATTTAGTAGAGCTCTACCTGTAGACTAGATGAAAATACATGGTATCAGTGCAAGGAGCTTTTTTCCAGTTACATACATCTCCTGCCACTGGGAATGTTTTTGTGTGCTCTCTGAAAAACAGGAGTGTTTATTTTAGTGTATTATTTCTACAAAATCAAACTTAATTTCCTTCCAAAGCTGGTTTCAGTGTCCTCTTCCTACAGCTTCTTCAGGATTATTTATATTAGCAGTATTTATTTGTTTGATTGATTGACTGATTGTTTTCAGTGAATGTAAGACAATTATGTGATGACATGTGAGGACTTCATGTTCAGGTCTGTTTCTAGCTCCTGTTGGAAGCTGTAATAAAAGTGAAACACACCTTGATGATACAGGTTTGCCATACATGAGTAAGACTATTATGCAGGCTGCATTAGATGTATAAGGTTAGTCCATAAATCTTAAAAATAAGCATAGGTTGAAAATGTACACAAATGAGCCACAAAGCTCCTAATTTCTAAAATAACCTTTTCAAAATCTATACAAATTAGCAGGAACCATGCTCACAGACATTGCAGTCTGATAGTTCCTGAGATGTTAAGCACTATTTTCAGTGCACTGTGTCCTTATCACATGGGTAAACAGTACCATAAACAACCTAAGAAAGTATTTTTCTGTTACAATTCTCATTTGAGAAGCCAGTAAAATTTTTTAGAATCATACCTTTTCAAAACTCAAAGTGGCTGCTGTATCCATTCTTCATTGTCCACTGAAGAATAATTAGTACCCTGTCTTCTCTCAATCAGGGTGGAGCTGCTTGGTTTGCTCTGTTGTCCATGTCCTATCTACTTACTAGGACACAAGCTGCCTATTAGGACCCATGATTATTCTGTGAACTTAATTTCCTGTCCCCATTTCTCTGCTTTGCTTCCTTTATTCTTAATGCCTCTTCTTTTCAATTTTCACATTGACAAAAAAAACCACCAGTCAAAACTCAGGTGGGCTAGCTGGTCTGTTTTCATAAACATATCCAGAAGAGCCACTATTTTTAGGTGTGTCACCTACTATTAAAAAAACCCAAAGAACTCAAACATCTGTTTCTAAGACAATAGACTAACATATTATTTCTTTATTCCTGTTAGACTTTAACAGACGACATTTGTTAAAACAATGTGCTGTACAGCAGATACTCAGCAGATGGGAAATTGCAACCAAATGGTTAAGTCTGCCAAGTTGTAGGTACTTGTAACAAAAAATGTCAAGCAAACAAAATTCTCTACTGCTATTTACCTTAACCCACTAAATTTACATTAATATGTAAATTTATATAATTTGAAGAACAAATGCATGTTTTGCTTCATTAAAGGTTTTGTGTTTCCTTAAGGGAAAAAGAAAACCAAGTACACTAATTAACATGGTTGTCATATGAGACATTTATGCTACTTGACAAGGCATAATTTACTGACTTAAAACTCCTAAATAGAAGACAAGTGCCATAGTCTGGTTTGAGCAACATTATCTGCTGTTCCATCTTGTCTGAAAATAAGGGTGATATTTTTCTCTGTGACAATGGGGAAGCAACTACGTTTCTTAATTTAGAATGTCTTGTTACTTTGTAGTGTCATTCCTTTGCAGGCTACAAGGGGTTGAAGGAAATTAAGGAGAAATTAAAGGCTCATTTGCACAGGGAAATTAACATGCTGTAAGGTGGACTCTAAATGCACAGTGCACCATCATTCTGTTTCTCACTCTCCAGATGGGGGATATATGATATACCTATTACAGAAGTCCTCCAAGCACTCTGAATTTTGTCGGTAACTCTGGGATCTCTATTATATCAGCAGCCAGCACAAATGTTCCAGTTAAGTGACTAGCTATCTTATATTGTAAGGAGATCATGGCACTTTTGAAGAAGGACCTCACTCACATTTTCTAGCTGATATCACCCCAAAGAATGTAGTTATGGTACCTGGAAGCACATGATGCAAGGTAGATATATTCAAGAAGTATTGGATGCATCTGAGTTTCCCTCTAGGAACACCATGTCAAACAACTCCAAAGTTGGTCCAGGGTAATACTGCAGGTAGAAATGGGGATAGCAATTTTCCTAGACTTAAGAGAGCCCCTCAGCCTCTATATATTTCTTCCTATGGAGCAAAATTGAATTTTCAGAAAAATATATGGTAACATAGGTTTCTGATTCAGAACACTGAAGTGACCCACTATTTGTTAAAAGCAAATCTGTCTTATGCAGAATTACAGACAACAAACTTTTGTTACACTCACAATGGCTTTCATAATTAATCCACATTTTCTCATTAGGTTAGTAGCCTACTCAGTAGCTATTTCATAGCTGTCTACCTGTGATAACAGCTGACTCACTGTATTGTGATAGCTATAGAAATACTGTTTTGGTTGAATGGTATTCCTATTAAAGCATTTGAAGACTAGAGAAATTCTCTCAGTGTAATTAACAGATAAGATCTGTACTATATACCCTTGATGTTGAATACTAAATATCTCTAATAAGCTACATAAAATTCCTTTGGAGAGAGAAAGATGCAATAAACTCTTCCCTCTGACTCCTCTTCCTGTTTACTACAGAGACTGACCAATGGACATCTTTGAGGTTATTGTTCCATCATTGTCACCCAGACATATTCTAGGTTACAGCCTTTCTGGGTAAACTGTTCTGGTGTTTGACTATTGTCATTTTGCAGACATGTTCCTACTATCAAATTGGAATTTCCCTTACTGCAATTTGTGTCTGCTGGCCCCTCATGCATCTCCAAGAAGAGTGTGGCTTGATCTTCTTCATATCCTTACAGAAGGTAGATGTGGGTAGGAATGAGATCCCCTCTTCACCTCCTTTTCTTAAGGATGAACAAATGCAGTTCCCACAGTGTTTGTACATTGTGGCCTATCCTCCTAACTTTCTTGGTAGCTGTTGAACTCACACCAATATGTCAATTTTTTTGTATTAAGAAACCCAAATCTAGACACAGTACTCTAGATGTGATCTCACAAGTGTTTACTGGAGGGAAATAGTCACATCCTTCAGCCTGTGAGTCACATTCATGACAATTTAGCCCACTATGTGGTTGGTCATTTTCGCTATAACAACATACTGGTAATTCATATTTGAATTCTTGTCCATCTTTTTTTTTTTTCTGTAAAGCCCTTCCCTAGACAATTATTTGTCAAATAATACCATTACATGAGGTTATTCAATCTCAGATGCAGGACTTGGCATATTCTTTGTTGAATGTCATGAGGCTTTATCCACTCATTTCTCCACCTGTCAAGATGCCTTTGAATAGCATTCCAGTCTATTGACCTTCTCCTCCACCTCCTTAGTCTGGTGGCATTCACCAGCTTAATTCCAGGAGGATTTACTCCAATCTTCCTAGAGAATGAAGCCTATGGTTTCCTAAATCCTCCTTCTTGTCTTTCTGGAAGATGAATGTGATGTTTGCTTTTTGCCAGTCAGTATGAACCTCTCCTGATTGACAACACTTTTTGAAGATGAGGAAGAGTAGTCTCGTAATGATATCATACAGTTTTCTCAGCATCCTCAGATGCATCCCTTCTGGTCCCATGGTTATTTAATGTGTCCAGTTTCTTTACGTGCTCCCTAAGTGTGTCTTCTGATCCTGTGGGTGGTGCATCCCTCACACTGATCTTGACAGTTCACTTATGGTCCTGAGATCCCTGAGGCCAGGCATTAACTGTTAAAAACAGAGGCTGAGAAGACTGCTTGACATGTGCTCTGTCACTAGGTTCAATGCCTCACATTTTCCTTAGGCTTCTTTCTGCTGACAAGCTACATTTAGAAGCCGTTTTTTGGCTTTCTCATCTCTCCCTAATTTCAGCTTCAGCTGAACTTTGCCTTTCTTAACTCCTTTTTTGCATGCAGTAGTTCTTCCCAAGAAGCACATTCCTGCTTCTTACTTCTGTATGCTTCATTTTTTGAACTTTAGCCCGATCATGAATTCCCCATTCATCAGTACTGGCTTTTTGTCACGATTGCTTGATCTCCTGCACATCAAAATAGATGATTCTCTTCCTTTGAGGAGCCTTTCTTGCACATAAGCAATCTCTCCTGGGCCTCTTTGCTCTTCAGAGGAGTTTCCCCTACTTTAGGAGCATTGTTCCCTGCTCTCAAACCTGCTGTTGACCTTAATGCATTTAATAAAGAAGAATTGTTCCTTTCTTAATTGTGAGTAACATGTCCAATCACCTTCCCCTGCCAGCTCACAGATCACTTACTTGTGTCAAGAAATAATCCTTGATGCTCTTCAGAAATCTCCATTGCTTGTGCCCCTTCACTGTTGTCCATTGAGCATATCTCAGAATGGTGAAGAGAGAGAACCACAGCCTGGAACAGCCAGGCTTCGTGTGGATTTCGGTGCTTCCTCTTCTCAATTAAGCACTCTATACCAGAAGTATACCACAATGTCGTATACCACAATGTCAATATTCCATGCTGGTATATCCTTTGATCCACACCTACAAGCTCTTAGCTGTGCGTTATTCACTTCAAAGCACAGCTCCTTTCATTTAAACTGTTGTTCTGTATAAAGAATGACTCCTCCTTCTTGTCTTTCTAGCCAGCCCTTCCTAAAGGGAAAGGCTGAGAAAATTATGTATTCCAAGAAACCAATGCATAGACCCTTCTACATGCCATTCAAAGGGACCAACAGCTCTCTGTTCAAACCATATGCTTTAGCCAAATACAATTTCATATTTCATTTCTGTTTCTATAGTGGTGAGTATAGTATTAGCTTCTTATGCAAAGATAAGCTGAATGGTATGCTGTTATGTCTGCACAGTGTTGCTACATTTAAAAAAAAATTTCCCTCTTGTATACGTGGTTCCTTGGGCACTGTATATGAAAGAACCTCACACTAGGATCAAGAAAATTCATCAGTTTAATTAGACTGCCTTAGAAGGCATGAAAGATGACACAATAATATTAAGTATCCATGTTAAAAAATAACATGACCATCTTTAAAATAAATATTAAGTGTGTATTTTCTCCTCTCCTGATTCCCCACAAAACACTCAGTCTTTCAGGCAAAACAATGGTTCATGTTTGTCTTCTGCATCAGCAAAACTAAAACAGACAGTAAAAAAGAGAATGATAAGATTAGAGACTTAGCATCTAAGACCTCACCATTGATATTTTAAGCTCAGAGGAGACAATACCTCCTTTACACCTTTTGTTTTCCTTGCCAGCCATGTACTCTAAGCTGCCAGTTTCATCTCAGAAAGATCACTATGAAATGTTTCATACTCCAATAGTCCTACTATTAATGGTTACCTTTAATATTACCTTCTCTTGCCACAGAAGTAGAGAGGACAACAGTTGGTCTTAACATCTATTACAGAACTAGTAGAAATATCTCTGCTCTTGAAACTGAGGTTTTCTTGTTTCTCATTCTTTTTT
Organism: Nesoenas mayeri; assembly: GCF_963082525.1. NCBI lineage: Eukaryota > Metazoa > Chordata > Aves > Columbiformes > Columbidae > Nesoenas > Nesoenas mayeri. The sequence goes on from NC_137541.1 coordinate 18,081,943, forward strand.
TTTGTGAGGATTATTTGTAAGGCACATATTTCCTGTATCACTTCAGACAGGGTTATTGTGATTTGAGTAAGAGTAAAGCTACAATACAGAGTTTAGAAAAGCTTGCATAAGGCAAATGTTAGATATACTTCACCACGGGAGAAAAAAAAAAAAAAGAAAAAGTCGTAATATTTTAATGCAGTTCACTGAGAACAGTTTCAGTGCCTAAATACATTTCTATCTCAAGATTAATTAAATGACGATTACACCAATCTATTCCCCTCAGGTCTTTACTGGAACTCCATGGACATTTAAGGGACAATTTACATGTTTGTGTAAAAGTAGAGCATTAAAATGTAAAAGTTTATGTGTAAGTTTTCTCCTTCTCATGTAGCAAAGAATAGATAATTGTTGATAAAATTTTGACAAGAGTTAATGAAATTTGTATGAGTTTCGAATTCAAAATATATTAATGTGTCACCGTGGAAGTGCTCTTTAAATATTAAAATCCTGAGAATGTCTTCAAAAGCTTATGGTACATGTAAAAATAATTTTATCATCCAAAGTTAACGAGGAGGTTGCATTCTATGGCACTCTAATTGTAATGTGTACTGTACTTTTCAGCCCTGCAAAAGATTTAGGCCCAATCTGCTCTCATAGGAGACAATTCCCATTAAAAGCCATCTGCAAAACACGGCTTTTGAAGGGAAAGCCACAGGGAACAGTAGCGGGTAGAAATAAACAACAGTGTGGTAATACTGAACCACTGTTGTGGGTGATTTCCTGAGAGCATGCAGAACTTGGGTCTTTTTCTTTTTAGTGTGAAAAACCCAGTTTTTCTCCTGACATCCAAATGATAAAACCAGAGAGTACATGGGAGAACTGGGATTAAAAACAGTTTGCACATACTTCAGCATGCTTATTGATAAATGCAAGACCACTGTTGAAGAGATTTTTGTAGAGATAGAGATGGACAGAAGAGGACAAATCTGCAAACTCAACGGGTGGGATGTGAAGCTATGAGTATGTTTGAACTCATTCCATGCTGGTGATTTTAACATGGAAAAAAGTGGAGGACTTATATCCTGTCCCACAGTGTTTTGGGGAGTTTGGAGATAGGTTCTGTCTGAGTAGAAAATGTATACCAGACATACAGCAAAGACAGAAAATGGCAGAAGAGACAAAGAAGGGGAAAGTGAAAAGAAGAGACACTGTCAGAGCGCAGAGTCCAAGACCAGGGAATTTAATTAGTAGCAAGCTACTATATAAACATTTAGATTAAACCGGTGAATATTCAAAATAAAGTTTCTCATCAAAATGCAAATAGGAAGTGACCATTAGGCTACCAACAGCTGCTGAACAGGTAGCTAGAGGTAAGAAAAAGGCATCTAGATAGATAAGCATTAAAATGGAAGTTAAAAAACAATAACTGATAGTAGAACAGTAATTGGTTACTTCATATTTTTTTACTGCCCTTTCCCTGGGAGCTGTTTTCCTTGGTGGAAAGAGATAGTAAAACTAGAACTCACCAAAATGTTGTTTATTAAAGAAAAAAAATAACATGCATGTTGAAAAGACATTAAAAAGCTTGTGATCAAATGTAGAAAAGCATAAGTCCTTTCCAAATTAGCAACGGTTGAAGTAAAGTATGTATTTCACTGCTTTGAACAACTGCAGAGTTTGTACAAATTTAGCGTTTTTAAAGACATCTGGCTTTTAAGCACTTGGGGCATGGATTCACTCCTACACGTTATCCTACAGCTTTATTGCTATAGTAAGCAGTTCTATCAAATGCTTATTGAGAAGTTCTTCACCTAAACTGCAGTTCAACCTAAATTTTCAAAAATATATGTCGTATGAATTAACAGCAGTATCAATACAGATATACATAAACAATGAATGTGCAGTGCCAGTCACAAAAGAAATATTCAGTCTTGCAGCACATTGATTTATTCATGAGGCAGAATGAGAAAAATCTCTCTGGCACCTCTCAAATTCTCTCTTCAGTGACCCTGCATGTTCCATAATTTCCTAGAAAGAGAATTCATTATCCTCCCACTATTTACATTTCTCCTGGCTTATATTATAATTTTCTAAATAAATCTTGTCATGTTATTTATCTGGGCACCCAGATGCAGGATGTTTGCCTAGTCTACTGACTATGGGATGCTTGCAAATAAATCACTGTTTCAAGAGTGCATGCTGCAAGACTGGGACTAACTGAAACACCAAACATTTTTCACTTATACAGTGTCTCAACAACATTGTTATGCAGAACAAAGCAGGGTAATTTGATTTCCAGAATTAAAGGAGTAGATTATTGCTTCTCCACAGATGGCCTTCCATAAATCTAGAGAGAAAGAAAATCTATTAGAACAATCAAGATTTGAATAGACAATGAAAAGTGATCTGAAAATATTGCAGTTTTTACACTACTAACATTGCTTCAGTTTGCTAGTCAAAGTTTCCTCACAAAGGATAGAGAAACTCAATAATATAAAAAAAACTTTTGTGTTAAATAAAGCATCCCTACATAATGATGCCATTCCACACTATTTCCATGGAGTACGGGCATCACTATTCAAAAAACAGAATCACACAATCTCAGAACAATCTCAGAACAGTTGAAGTTGGGACCTCTGAAGACCATGTCATTGTATGCTCAGGCTCAAAGCGGTGCCCTGCAGAGCAGGCTGCATTGTCCAGTCAGGTTTTGAGTATCCAGGAAAGGAGACTCCACAACCTCTCCTGGCAATCTGTTCCAGTGTTTGAAAAAACTCACAGTAAAAAACCACAGTACCTCACTGTGAATAAGTGGTGGGTTTTTTTTGTGTTCAGATAGGATTTTCTGTCTTTCAGGTTTTTTTTGCCCACTGACTCTTGTCTTATCATTGGGTACAACTGAGAAGAGTCTGGCCCCATCTCCTCCCTGACCCACATTATTTATACGTATTGTCAAGCCATTTGAGCCTTTTGTTCTCCAGGCTGAATAGTCCCAGCTTGCTCAGCCTCTCCTTGTATGGCAGCTGCTGCAGTCCCATCATCACCTTTGTGGCCCTTGCCTGAACTTGCTTCAACACATCCATATCCTCCCATGTACTGAGGAGCACAGCACTGGACACAGCACCCCAGATGTGTCTCAACAGTGATGAGCTGAGTAGAAGTATAATCTTTATTGACCTGTTAGCAACATTATCCCTGTTGCATCTCAGAAGACTGATGGCCTTCTTTGCTGGGTCATGTTCTACTTGGTTTCCAGCAGGACTCTGGGTCCTTCTCTGCCAAGCTGTGAGTCAGTAAGTCTCCTAGCCTGTACTAGTACATGGAGTTATTCCTTCCTAGGTGCAAAACTGGGCATTCACTGTTATTGAACTTCATAAAATTCCTCTCTGTCTAATTCTCCAGCCTATCGAGGTCCCTCTGACTGGCAGCAAGATCTTCTAATGAATCAGCCACACTCCCTACTCCTTATTTTTGTATAATCTGTGGACTTGGTGAAGGTGCACTCTGTCCAGTCATTCAGCTCACTAATGAAGATGTTAAACAGTATTGGCCCTGGTCTTAACCCCTGGGGTACACCATGAGTGATTGGCCTCCAGATGTGCATTACTTTGATCACAATCCTTTGAGCCTGGCAATTCAAAGAGTCTTTAAATCACCTCACTGTCCACTTATCCCATCCATACACAAATACTTCTTATGTATTTTACTATTTTTCGAATGAGCAAGAACTGAACTAATGAAGATTTTACAGATCTTTAGTTTTGTACCTTATGTCACTATGAAAATTTTTAATATTTTATTCCACTGCCCAATATGCTTGCCATTTCCTAGCACACCTCTTCTCTTGTAATATAGTCATAGAATTATAGAATTGTTTCAATTGGAAAAGATCACCGAGTCTAAAGGTTAACCTATCACTGTCAAGTCCACCTCTAAACCATCTCCCTAAGAACATCATCTATGTGCCTTTTAAGCACCTCCAGGGATGGTGACTCAACCACTTCCCTGAGCAGCCTGTTCCAATGCCTGAACAACATCTGGAGAATGGTTTCAGTCGTCCTACTCTCTTTACAGCCAGTTTTGCAGCCAGTTTTGCCAGCTTGCACAGGGAATATTGTGTACTCTGTTTTACATCTTCTTTAATTCTTTGCTCAATAATTACCCACTAAGGGTGTTCTTTTAGTACTTTAAATCAAGAAATATAAATGTTGTTTGTGGGATACATTGTGAATTACATCTGCCAAAATGTGTATCATGAGGAAGAGTTATAATTTGAATTACCCTACTTTCAAGATTATAATTTAGCAATTTCTGGTGTAAAGTTACTAGGCATTTAGCATCTTGAATAAATAATACAGCATCCTTTATTTAAAATACACTCAACTGCCTAAAACAAACATTCTACTACCAGGAAGAACAAGCACACTACTGGCTCTGTTCCTTAGATAATCAGACATCTTTTTATCAGAAAGAAAATTGTCTGCAAAGCCACTCAACTCAATAAAACTGAAACCATATCCTAGCCAGGATCCTTCCCTTTTTTTTATGCTTGCTATCCCAAAATTTTTCTGTTTCCTCTTCTCCTTATTCCTTGACAACTACTCACTACATGAGCATACAGACATAAAAGTATTTTCACATTACCAAAACCCCTCACAGGTGTTTCTTCATGCGCTTATGAGTAAAACACGAAAGACAAACAGCAGAAGTAATTGCCAGATGGAATTCTTTGTTTCTGTTATTTTCTTTTTCTGTCCAATTAAGAAGATTTAGCTGGCCCAAGGATAAAACAAATATTTTTTATCTACCAGCTGCCAAAGAAAAGAGGGATGAGTTATCATTCTGTTTGCAGGTTTGGATAAATTTTAAACACGTATGTTAACATATCATAAGATAATTTTCAGGCAGCAAGTTAGAAAGTCTCTTTAAATCATTGGGATTTCTTGTGATATTTCAACGCTGGGATGCATCAGACAATGAATCTATAGTACTGCAGAAAATACTGAATAAGCTTTATGCAGGAATTAATAACCATAAACATCAACAATGTATCTGCTGGAAATACTTAGTTGCATAGTTTCTTCTAACAATTGGATAAGGAAATAAATCTAAAAAGGATACAGACTAGGAATGGATTAAATTTTTTAGCTTCAAGTAACCAATGAGAAAAAAAACAAACAAACAAACAACAAAACTTTGGCTATACCACTGGTAAAGCTTAGTAAGATAGGGGCACATGCAAAATGGACAAAAGTCCACCAAAAAATTATTTATGTTGATACTTCTACAAGAAAACCAAGAGAAGTATAACAACAGGATTAGAAGACATCAATTATTTCTTTGGCAAATGATGTGTTAAATAAAATGGTATTTGCAGGCTAAGACATTTATGATCAAGTGAAAATTAAAGGAGAACTGATATATCAATGTACTCTTGTTGAAACCACATGTGGTTAAGAATTTACCAGTTTCTTTTTATAGAGTATACTGTCTATGTAAAAGTGCTCTGTGGGTTGGAACTTGGCTTTTCTTTATCATGCTAGTGATAATTTTATGGAAAAAAACCAGTTTTCACTGAGGTCCTGTTATCGGTTTCATCAGAAAGAAAAGAGAATTTATGTTGTCTTATGTTGTATAGGATGGAGATATTAAAGAGATGTGAAATTCTAGTGTTAATTTGACCCTCTTTGTACTGAGGTCAATCAGGTTTCTGTACGAGTCTGGTAAAGAATTAGGTCTACATGGAGTGCTTTGGAAAATCATAGCATTCCTCCATCATTCATCTAATCCACTGTGCCCTAAGGTGTAATGGAATAACATAATACATTCTGCTTATGCTGCAGTAGCATTTGGTTTTCCAGTGGTATGAGAGGACAATTTAAAATCTGAAAGAGAGAGAGAGAAGCATTGATCATTGGACCGGTGGAGAGGAAATAATAATGGTATGTAGACTATGGAGACAGAAGCTGAGAGATTCTTTCAAGCTTATGCTGACTGTCAGAAAGCAAGCTTTGAAATAAATTAGACATTCTATGGGTTCTGACTCAGCTCGGCTCTCATTGCCTAAAAGATGCATAAGCCCAGGTTATACCTGTCCTTCCCTAGAAGGTCAGTCAGGGCACTCAATGTAGTATTTTAGTTATGTAACAGATAAATAAAAATAAAGTTGTCATGCCAATAGTATAGAATGGTTATTGTTTGATTGATGAATGTGGTGTGAAATTCATGACTTTACTTGTAAGAGAAACATTTTTAAGCTGTGCACATATAGCGTATATGCTTGATTTCTTGTCCTCTTGTTCCTCACATGTAACTTAAAATTGAGTGGAGTAGCTATGAAACATTACTGTTTTGACTGGAAAAATGAAAAGAATTTGCTGGAAGTCTCGCAATCTTGTTGATTCAATTGGTCATGGACTTCTATAAGTGTGACAATCTCACGCTCACACACACATCTACCGCACTCTTCTTTACTTCTCTTTCTTTGCTATAAGTATTTTTTTTTTCTGCTTTTAAAATATATATTCATCTAACAGAAACCAAAGTTTTTACTAAGAGGAGCAGAGAGAGAAAACAATACTTTGCATTTTGCTGTTGCAACTCAAAATTTCATAATACTGGTCCCTCACAGATTTTTATGTCAAATGTCTTTTATTCTTTTTGAGTAACAGAAATCCAGAAATCTGCCTTTCATGATTTAAACACATTTAAAACATTTAATAAAAAGACAGAAAATTGAGCTCCAAATCTTGCTGTGATAAAAGTCACAACAGAGTTTTAAAAGCATTTGATTTTAGAAACCCTTCCTTATTTGAGAATATTTTTCTTAAGCTGGCAGTGTACATACACAGGTCTATAGAAGAGATAAGAATTCATATAGATTTGAGAATTTAGTTGTATTTTTACCATTCATATACAAATACTGTTTTTCTCAAAATTTCATGCACTTAATGAAAGAATAAGAAACATATTTTAACTGGAAACAAAGCAATTTTAAGGTACTTTCTGCATTATTTAAATAAATCATGTATTAACGAGAAAAATCATATGACATGAAAACAGAAGTAACTTATTTTTGCTCTTTATATCAGTCCTTTAGATCAATCTGGATTGTAATATAAATATTTTGAAAAAAGGCAAGTATATTATTTGAAAGAGTCTCTAAATAGCAGTAATTTAAAAGCTAGTAACTTTTGATATTCAATTTTATTACATTGTATCCATTTTTTCATACAAAATGCATTAATGCAAAGTCAAATGGCACTTCTCTTTAAACTTTTTTCATGAGTACATGCCACTCTTGCATTAAACCATTGCCTAAAAACTTATCTTATTCAAAAAGCAGTACATGTAGCATTTTTTTTAACTTCTAGGAACTGATAAGAACACTCTGGCAATAAACCAGTTTTCACCCAGAAGTAATTATTTGTTTGCAATTCTATTCAGCACTTTCAGAATTCTTCCTGTTTGCTTTTATTAAAGGATTCAAAGAATTAGGAAATCAGTAACTCTGTAGAATTATGTCTACATGTAAATATGGACTACAAAATATTAAAAAAAATCACTTTAGAATATTTACTCTGAAGTTCAAAAATTTCAGGCTATAGTTTTCAGTCATCAGTGCTCAGATACTATTTGAAGTAATGTTCCCTTGTTAAGTTTTATACATGTTTTATGTGAGACCAAAAATATCAGAGCTATTAGCTCCTTGAAGCTGTTTCATTGTGTGCAATGAAACAGACACATTACTAATGTGGAAACACATATTGCATACAATGAAGTGGATTAATATTCCTTTATCTAATACTTGGGAATTTTCTCAAGGGTATGTATGTTGAATTTATCAGAACAATGATTTACTTTATTTTGCAACTTTGTTCAGTAATTTTGAAAGCTGTCTGAAAAGCCTTCTCTAAAAGTACTGCATAGGAGAAGCAAAATATTCAAGACCAGATGAATTTTGAGACCCTTGTATGTAAAACAATGAAGACACTGATTACATATAATATTTTAAGTTCTAAATACAGCAAATACCACAGCAATATTATCTACTTCTAGGGAAAACAAAACAAAACAAAACACCACATAAAGTATTTCTTATGAAAACTGTTACAAAGTATACACTAAACTACTTTTAATATTTATTGGGGAGAAAAAAAAATCCCTTTGTAAATTGATGACGGAAAGAAATATTTAGTATCTAATTCCTCATAATCCAATATCACTGTACCATACTACTATTTTCTACATGACTTTGAAGAACACAAAGCAAAAAAGAACTGAACACTTACATTTCAAGTATATTCCTGTTTTATTATGTACGGCTGGGAAAGCAGCACATGGGTTGTGTCTTGTCCCAGTATTCTGTTCAAAGGAAAGCTAAAGCATCCAGGAAATGGAAACAGGACTCTTCTTCTAAAGTAACTGCTAGTGTTTCTAACCTTGCACTTTCCTCTGTATTCTCTCTAAACCTGTAATTTCACATTCCTGACTACAGTGAAAAACTTGCAGTATGGCAAACACTTCCAGAAACTGTAGGAACTATCTTTAAACCTCAGACCTAAACATTAGTGTAAATTCTTGCTGAAGACAAAGTCTCACAGACATCTTCTCAGGTTTTTACTCTATTCAGCACTTTTCAGACTGCATCTGGATTACTGTGTCCCATTTGGGGCTTCCCAACACAAGACAGATGTTAATAAGGTGGAGCAAGTTCAGCAGAGGGCCTTCAAGACTGGAGCACCTTCCTGTGAAAAAAGGCAAAGGGAGTTGGGCTTGTTCAGTCTAGAGAAGAAACATCTTGGGCAAGAGAAAGGGGGAACCTATTGTCAAAAATTCACCAAGAGGACAATCAGGCTGTCCAGACAGGTTACACAGTCTTTCTCCATTCTTGGAGATTTTCTAGACCCGACTGGATACAGCCATGGGCCACCTGGTCTGACCTCAGAGCTTCGAGCAAACAGTTGGACTAGAGCTCTCCTGACATGCCTTCCAAACTGAATGAGCCTATGGATCTGTTCCTTTCATTTAATCTTATTGATTGATAACTCTTGGCTATCACTTAATAGTTCCCAGAGACATGTAAACAAACATTTTATTTTCCAATATATAATTATGAAATAGAATTTTTAATATAAAAAGTATCATATGTTAGGTCTGTTATGTTGTTTTGCTCTTTGTTTTGTTTTCATTTATGGTTTTTGGTTTTGTTTGTTTGTGGTTTGTTTATTTGTTTGTTAAACATGAGAAGTTAGATTACTTTCTAGAGTATGAAAAATAACACTTAGGTGTCTGTATTCTCTCTGTGGCAATCTTCTGTTTCTGTCCTAATAATTAATGAACTGTTTGACCAGTCACAGACAAATCTGACACAGTAATAGTGGCCTCAAAATCTGGAAAACACTGTAAATACAGACAGCAGAGTAAAGAGAAACCCAAATTAGTGTCATCATGGTGGGAAATGATGGTCAACAGAATGAAGTGCCAGTCAGACGGTGAAACTGCAAAACAGTCAAGCACTCAAGAAGTGAAAAGTGGGACATATGGTGTTGTAGGAAGAAGAAAATAACATGGGACCTCTTGGAGGATGTAGGAAAGCTGTGTGTAGGTAAGGATCTGTAAGAAATCATCATATATTAGTTTCAGTATTCAGGGAAGTACTGCAAGACTTTAGGTTCTTTTTTTTTTTTTTTTTCCCTACCATAAGGAGAGAGATTTCTGGCCTGCAAAAGAAATAAATTAATTGGCAAATTCAAATAATCTTATCCAGAACTGATAAAGTTGATAAAGAATTTGATAAATATGAGAATTTTGCCTAATTATGAGAAACAGCTTATGAGAAACAGCCCTTGGGCCAGTTTTGCTTCTTGACTTTGACTGTAAAAATAATATCAAAGTATTCTCTGAGAACCAAATGATGACCAAACATCAGTGCAGAAATAAGTCTCCATTTTCTGTCATAGAAATTTCTGAATCAATACACAGAACAACAACAAGAGAGCTGAAATGAGGTTTTGTGATTTGCAGATACCAAGAAGGTCTGCAGAGAAAAAGTAAAATGGGGGAAAGACAGTCCAAATCCTCTCCATTGAGAAGATTGACATAGAGACCTGTGAATGTGATCTATGCTTCTAGATTTGGACATACCTGTTGTCAGTGACAACTGAAGTACAGATTTTCTGCATTAAAGATATAAGTTGCCTAAAGACAAGAAGGCAGTGACTGTGCAGATTCTCCTCTTATCTGAAATACTTCCTTTGACTTCAATGCAGCTGTTCGATTGTACAGTACTTATGGTATCAAGATCACACTACAAGCAATAAAGAGAAATCTTCCTTTTCTCTTGTAGTATAGACAAATCTGGCAAGAAGAGGAGTTCTTGAAAACCTTCTTATTCTGAACACTAGTCTCAAATGATACTGAAGGAAATTTTGCATATGGTTAGAGTCAGTGAGAAGAGTCAGGATGATGAGTGTAACTTAAAGTGAAGGTTTAAACCAGTTTTGTGACATTTAGAAAGGATCCACTGTAACTTGCTATCAGCTGTTACAGATATAAATATTAGCCTACTTTTCAACACCTCTAGAAAGTGAAAAATGTAAGTAGTCTTCATGTTACATAGGAATACAAATTGATTGAAGTTGGAGTATTCATTTATTTATCTTGAAATCATATGTTTAAATCTCTTAACACATTTAAAAATATAAGGAACTACATAAAATACTCTCTTGTGTTGGGATATTGTCAAGATCGAGTGTATTTGAGTTGATACATCGTTCTCTGGGAAGTTAAGGAAAGAAGCACATAACATTTTAATACATGTTAGAAATGTTTGTAACTACACCATGAAATGAGGTAAAAAATGTCTGAGTGAAATAAGGAGCTGAAATAATTTCTTTATTAGAAGCTGGCTTTCACCAAAACTGTATGCACATGCATGCCTCTTTCAGCAACTAGATCTAAGAGGGAAACAATATGAGCATAAAACTATTTTTTTTTAAAATCCTTCTTCATGGTATTTTAAACTTCCAGTTCACATCTACTGTATAATGAAACCTACCTTCTGAAACCTGGCAGTACTTTGTGCCTCACTGACTTCAGTTCCTTGTTCCCTCTTCATGCACTTGAGTCTTTGCTACCTCCGCTCTCTTGCCTTTCTGTTCCTGGACTCAGACCAGTGGGTGTTCACTGTTTTTACATGCCAAGGCTTTTCACTTTGAACTGTCATTAGTTGCTCTTTAATGTCAGCTTGGGAAGTTCCCGCAGTTCAAGCTCATAAATCCAGCTGTATCTGACTGATGGATTTAGAACAACCTAAGCAGTATTTTATTATGGTCCCCAGCCCTTCAAGTTGCGGGAAGATAAGACAGATAGATCTGAGGTAATGCAGCATAGAGATATGATAATTTAGCAGTTGGACTTGGTTTCGGTTTTTGTGAGGTTTTTTTGTGTGTGTGTTGATTAGAAACAAAGTAATCAAGACTGAATTTGGGGCAGAGCCATGAAAACACATAGTAAAACATTTGATTTTTGTCAGAAAGGAGAATAGATTTAATTCACGCACATAAAATCTTTAACTTTGCCAATTATTTTAACTCCAGGTACTGTTTTCTGTCTACTATATATGGCTGAGAATAAGGGGATAGAAATTACATGGGGGAAGATGAACACTGAGGAAAAGAGCCATCTATCCCAAATAAGACTAATTCAAGCAAAAGTAGATACTATTTTGAGGGGATAGAATATTGAAACAGAGTTTGCATAAGCTCAGGCTTTCTCAAATGTGTTTGTTTGTAAGTGCTCAGGAAATATAGCTTATTTCCATCTTCAAGTGAGAAAGATATTGAGCATTTATTTGATGCAAATTTTGTTTTCAACTACATCATTCAGTACTGTGCTTGTGGAGCTTGAATATTACTTGGGCCTTGAGCTAAGTAATTAATTCATAGCTAGCAATTTATTTGATGAATTTGATTCTCTTCTATGCATGAACTTTCTATGAGAAGACTATGATTTTTCTTTAATTTATTCAGTATTTGAAATTATTATCCGAATAATTTATTTGAATAATTCTTGCTTGGTAAATTCCTTGGAAAGAGATCATTTCAAATGATGTATGTTTAGCATGTGGCCTAGAAAAACATTTCCCACACAGGTCAACCTTCTTTACTACCAAAAGGTCTCTAATTCTTGTCAGCAAACGTAAAGATATGGATTAAAACATCTTTAGATGATGCCCACTTGTAGAAAACTGTTGTTTGTACTTCCCACTGAACCTACTGATTTAGCTCAGTCAAACAAGCTGATCTTTGGAAATTTAATAATAATTTAATTATTTTTCTATGTGTGAAATCGCTAGGAGAAACTGGGAATTTTATGGAACTCACAAAGATGACTTGAAACATAGCATAGTTTAACTCCAATATAATCAGTTCTTGGGAAGTTTTCCAGAGCATCTCTTGTCCATGCACTTTATGGTATCCTTTCTTTACAACAGAAAACAAAAATTAAATAATTTTTAAATGATATGATATTAAAATACTTCTCTGTACAACCTTAAATATTTTACCTGTTTACAGATATTTTGCTTAAATATCTTTCCATATTTATGGCTGTTTTCTACTGGTTTTTTTTTTCATACGTGAAAAAATGAAAGCAATCGATTCATTAAAGGAGTACCTTGCTTTGTCAGAGCCCTTATTCCAGTTCCCTAATTTCTTCAAGCTTTCCTTCTCTGCCTTTGCAACACAACATGGCTCTTGTTGCGAAAAAACAGGTCAGAATTGACCCTATGCCTCAACAGAGAAAAGACATCAGACAAGATGTCTCCACTTGAAACTTCTAATCTAGAGCTCAATACACAAAGACAAAAGAATTGCTAAAAGTGAGCTCCTTACAAAATCTAGTTCTGTGCTTTTCTTTTTTTTTTTTTTGTTGCTATCAAAAGCTTAGAGGTGTGACACAGAAATCTAAATTTCTGTGCGGCAAACAGGTCTTTCACAGCTTTTTTTGAGGAAAAAAAAAGAAAATAAAAAGCAACAACGGTACTTTCAGCCATGTCTCAGAAGGAGTAAATCTTGCCTCTTGTTTCTGAAAGGTTGATTAGAATTGCTTTTCATGAAAAGGTAAGAAGGCTCATGTTTTTTATTAAAACAAACAAACAAACAAACAAACATATTGTGAAATTAAGCAATAAAGCATCTAAGGCATTCAGTGGATCTATCTCCTAACCTAGTAGTGTCAATTCCATTATTGTAAAAGATATATTAAAGGTCTCTTGTGAATTGTAGTGTAACAATAAAAAGTTCACATGTTAATTTTTTTTTATTTTTGTGTATATGTTGATACATAACGTGTATTAACTTGAAACAGTAAAGGATTTAACAATTTCACCCATTTCTTTTGCATCATTCCTTCCTCCTTAGAAATGTCATCCTGTGAAAGAAGCAGAGAGGTGTTTTTGGTGTCACCCAACAATCTGAACAAAAACATTAAAATTTCCACACTGATCTAATAAATCCTCATTCTATGTTATCCATAAAGGCTATGCCAGCTTTTATTCATTTTTTTTCCAAGGGGTACTCAACTACTGTGCACAATCCTAGACACTTTTCCCGTTCCCTCTCAGCACAGCTTGGTGGTGAAATCAACGCAGCAGGTAATCCCCCACTGTATCAAAGTCTTTTAGGATGCTGCAGATTCATGTTTAACATCTTCAGCAGTTGCTCATGGTAATGTTTTACTCATTCTTGCTGCACTGAAACTCTTGCAAAGCCCTTTCTGACTTAGCTCTGTGTTGCAGATACAACTGTCACAAATTGCAAAAATGAATGAGAGGCTCTTTTGAACAAAAAGGTGAGTAAAAGAGTCAAGAAGTTGTCTTTTTCTGATGATTGAAGCATATCTTTATGAAAGACCTGGATGGAATTTCTGTAAAATTCCATTATTCTTTTCAGTGCAACAATACAATCACTGTACAGTATGAAGCCAGCAATCAATAGTTTAGCATACAGCCTTGATGAATTGTTTCTTCCTGCTTCCAATTTATATCTTATAGAGGAGTCTAGCCTGTAGATTTCACTGTGTTCAACTAATACACCAATTAGCTACTGTGACAAGGTTCTGCAGTTTCAAATATCAAAGCTTTCCAGAGAAAATTATCTTCTAGCTTAGAAAGTTAGTCAGAGAGGAGGTCAATGAAATATCCCAAAGATATATAAGCATAGTATTAATCTCAATGTAGATTAAACATATTATATAAGTACAAAAGAGAGTGTAGCCTCCAGACAGGATAGACAGTAGTATCTTTTGAAGAAAGCTACTGAAATAAAAAATATAGACTTAGATTTTTTAAATGATTAATACTAAACACTGCACACTCTGATCTCTTCTAAAAAGACATTTTTACCTCCCAGGATTTTTGTTGAGGGGGTGGCCTGAGTTAAAGCAGAATTACAAAGTCTGCTGGATTTATCTTTTTACTTATATCTTTGTTAAGAATTCTGTTATTACAATAATTTAAAATATGATCACTCCAGATTTTTAAATACCATTATGCTGAAATAAGAAAAAGATTTGCAGAAGTTGCAGTTCTTGTCTGTGGTGGATTGACCTTGGCTGGCTGTCAGAAGCCTATCTAGATACTTTCTTACTCCATTTCCTCAAGAAGACAGGGTGAGAAAATAAGGTGAAAAAGCTCCATAGATCCAGATAAAAATGCGGAGGCCATTCACAAATTACCATCATGGGGCAAACAAATTAACTTGGATAAAATTAATTGAAGGTATTGTCAATTAAAATAGATTTATATAGAAAAAATACAAAAACTAAAACACTTTTCTCCTTTCCCTCCATGTCTTTTTCCAGGGTCAGTCTCACTCTTTTGTTCCCAACTCCTGTATCTCCCTAAGTTTGAGTGATACAGGGGGATGAAGAAGAAGGTTTGCAGTCACTCCATAACAGTTTCTCTCTGCTGCTCATTCCTCCTCACACTTTTCCCCTGCACCAGAATTGGTCCTCTCCATGGGCTGCAGTCCTTCAGTATGAGCCCACTTGGGCATGGTCACTTCATGAGGTGCAGGAAATACTCACCTGCCCCAGTGTGTGGTCCTCCATGGACTACAGTGATCAACTCCTCCCCCTCCTTCTTCGCTGACCTTGGTGTTCGTGGGGCTGATTCTCATGCCCGTTTCCTCCTCACTCTTCACTGCCCTCTGGTGTTTTTTGCCCAGTCTTAAAAACATTTTCCAAAGGCACTATCATCTTGGCTGATGGGCTCAGCCATGTCCTGCAGTGGGTCCATTGTGGAGCTGTCTGGATCTGATCATGTCCAGCATGGAGGAGCCCTTGGTGTCTTCTCAAGGAAACCACCCTTGTTGTACAACACTGCCAATACAATTGAGATGATACCCAATAAAGTGCACAGAAGCATTCATAATGCCTAACCACCTACACTTAACAAAAGAAGGAAATAATACTGTAGAGCTGATGCTATAGTAAAGAAAAGTTAGTATGAAATCTCAAGGGCATTGCAGCATACTCAGACTAAGCTTTTCTGACCAGTCCTCTGAAGTGTGCCTGCCTCACTCACCCTACAGTATATAGAAAAAGGTCTGGCACAAATTACTATTATACAGAAAATCAGACCTGTGTTCATAGGTTTTTACTCCTATATTGAGAGAAAGTTTTATCCTTTCCTCTGTTCATTAGTCTTCATCAGTTTTGTGGTTTATATCTTCTGATGACTGCTAAGGCAGAAAAAAAGGTGGTTAACAGGACCAGAGTATGACACTTCACATGACTGTGGGATCACACTGAAAAAAAGGAGGACATTCTTAATACAGAGGGCTTGGGCTGGAATTTGACCTATATCTGAGAGCTGTGCTCACAATAAAATTCATAGGGTTAGCTATTCACTTCTGTTCATATGGTTTGAAATCTGGCTAGGTTAATGTATAAATATGTTTGGGTTTGGTGCATTCATCGTGCATTGTACTCCTATAGGTTTTGGAGTTGACTAAAGAGGACTGTATCACACACAGGCTTTTGACTTCTTGTATGTCAAACTGATAAATACTTGACAGATTACTAAAGGAGTGGAATTTGCTTTTCATGAAAAGTGAAACAAATTTCTGGAAGATGGCATATCTAATGGTGAAATGAAGGAAAATTATTAACAGGGAAATATAAGTCTGAAGATTTCCAATTGCTAAAAAGTCCACAAAACTGGGGAAGAAGGGCTGCTTAACTTACTTAAGAATTTCCTGTACATTTGATATATCCAGGACTGGAAAACATGTTTTGACAGTGATTTGGTAACACTTTTCAATATAGCCTGGATGATTTACTAAATCATTACCTTTTCTCGATAGAAAATAGAAGGTCAAGTGCGATCATTCTTCTTGTATGTCAATTTAAGCCCTTGAGCGATTTGCAGTAAATTTCCTCCTTCTCCGTTGCTTGAAGCATAGACTTTTCTGGAAGATGTGGTGCTAGCTCATATAGACCAACATCAGACTTTATTTTGAAAGGAGAAATGCTTTCAATTATGCTTGAAGCAGAAGCTTCACTTGTAGTTCCCAACAGAACAAAATGTGTTATTTATGTCAGATAGTAGGTCAAGGACTCATACTTTATATATTCAGGGCATAACTTGTTTTCATAATTTTCTCTTAATTCCTTAGAAATTTTAATGTCTGCATTAATTTTCTACTAGTTAAAGATTGTTCACTGTAAACTTAAGGCACCCAAAACCTTTTTATTCCATAAGTACCCAAAATACCAGGGTCAAACTTTCTGTTACTATGATAAAGAGAACAAGGTCACCATTTTCTTTTTTATCTTCAGGTTTCTGACATATCATCAGCCTGTTTTTCCAGTACCTTGACCCACTTTGCACCTGTCCAAAGCAGGATTAAAAGTACCGGAGATAGTCAATTTATACAGGGGTGTATGACCCTACAAAGTGCAAAGCAAAATACAAAGCTGGTAACTAAGTTTGAGTGTTATTGAAAATGTGAAGCCAATCTTGGGACCTGTTTTGAGTTTGCCTCAAGTTAAAGTATAATATTTTTAAAAATTCTAGCTCAGACATTTTCCAAATAATTTCTGAACCTTACTAGATAGATTTTACATTTATCAAATGAAACCCCTACTGTCAGTACACTAACCCATGCATCAGTATAATTTGATATATTTACTTATTCAACCTAAACAATGTAACGGTTTCAGAAATTGATTTAATTCTACATAAATCTGA
This sequence comes from Nesoenas mayeri, assembly GCF_963082525.1. NCBI lineage: Eukaryota > Metazoa > Chordata > Aves > Columbiformes > Columbidae > Nesoenas > Nesoenas mayeri. The sequence goes on from NC_137541.1 coordinate 18,099,182, forward strand.
AATTACTTCACTTAAATCTAATTATAAGATTTCTACAACTTTTTCTAGATCATTTCCTGAATAGATTTCGTTAGATTGATATAACTTTTCAATAGAGACATGTTCAGATATCTATGTGCAGCAGAAATTTGACGAGAGTAGTATTGAGAAATATGCTTTGCACTGAATTATAATTCAGTTATCTCTGTATATTTCTTGTGAAATTCACTTCTGGTTCACACATGATGACAAAGTGAGCATCCGTTCAGATTAGAGTTATATTTATGATTCTTTATAATTCCAAGGGAAAGCTTTAACTCGTGAGTTAAACTCATTGAGGTACTTTTAAAGGTAAAGAAATTGATTGGGTTCTGGGTGTGTTATAGTATTTATAACAATTAAATTACATGTGAAATTACAAGTGAAATGAATCCACAGATCTCTGAAAAATAGAAGCTTGTCCAACAGTCCTCCAAGTTTACTGATCAACTTGTCAAAGATACACATTGCTCTTTGGGAAAAAAAAAAGACAAATAAAAAAACCCAGCTATGCCTCTAGTCTGGGTTCAGCACATTGCTCAGGTTGTATTTAAAAGCCCTTAGTGTAGATGAGAAGGGAAAGGTGAGTCAGTATCTCATGGTGCTCTCAGGAAAAGTCTGAAGGGTGTTCACATCCCTAGAGATACATTTTGATTTGCACATACACAATAGAAAATCCATTCTATCTCTCAACCAGGTGTAGAAAAAGGAGCTTGAGATTTGTGGCTGTCATAAGGTTTGGCTTGATTCACCACAGGCTGACAGTGTACTACATTATAATATCATGTTTGTATGAAAACACTTTGCAAATGCGAAATTCTGAGTCCTAAGAGAAAACTAACGATATGACATTGCAGAATAAACGAGATTCTTCAGAAAACAAAATAGCATTATGAAAGATACTTGAGAAGTCTATATATTTATACCATGTTCTTCATGTTGAAGTGGTTATATCAATCAAAATCATATCTCTGTATGGCTGAATTGTTTCTTCTCATGCCTGTAATTTTTTGAGATCACTCAAGCTTTAGAAGACATCGTTTTTCTGATTTCCATGTAAGTAAAACCAGGATGAACAAAAATAATGGCAGAGACCTGTAACAGTCACCCTATGCCCTTTCCCAGCAGACAGCTTCCTTTGAAACCATTTCCAACACTGCTGGACATGCCCTTTAAACTAATTCTGAAAAAGCAGGTAATGTCTACACTTCCTCAAGAGCTACTGCCATCTATGCTCCTTTTTACTCCAACAAAAGATACAAGATAAATACAAAACAAAGAGAAAACAGCCAGAAAAGTAGAGCTTTGCTTTCGACCTCTGTACCTGAAATTGTTTCTTGTTTATTTTTCAAAATATTTTTCTTACTTCACCTGGAAGCAAATACCCAGAATTAAAAGCAAAATAAAATATTAATAGGTCACAGAAACTGTCAGAAGCCCATCTCTTCTTCAAAATAGCTGCTGTCCCATGCTTGCTTTTGAAGTCTGCCCTGTGCATGGTTTGCATGTTTGAGTGCCCCAATGGCTCATAAGAGCAGAGCAGCATGTTGAGCAAAATGAGAGCATGACTTACATAAAAGCACAAGCCAAACAAAGTTGCTTGCTCTAACTCTAAGACTACAAGAATTTAAAATGTTTCTTTTCAATATATAGGTTACATTTCTGGGAGTATAAGGAACTCATCACATTTGAAGAAGTACAAAAATTGTTCACCAATTCTTAATAATAATTCTTGTTGTTGTTATTATTATTATCATTATTATTATTATGCATTTGTGGGTGAAGGATGTGTTTACAAAATATTTTAAAGATGAAGTACAATACTGCATAGACCTCTACTTTGAATAATGGACACAGCCATTTGCATTTCTGCAACAGATTTCTACTTATTTGTAGCCTCAGAAACATCTATAGGGTTTATAATATCTAATGATGTTTTGTAAGATAATTACTTGAACTTTTTTGGCATTTTCAAGGAAACACAGATGCCGAAAAAATATTAAAGCCTATTACAAAAATCACAGAAAATCTGAATAGTAAATTACTTGCTTCTCAGTTTATGTGTGGCAAATTTTCCACCACCTTTGTGATAAAGAATTCAGTTGTGTAAACACTGTCAGTATTATTTTAAAATTTTCAGGTTGTGCAGGCCCTGTTAATTATATTATATTTACTCTTCCTCTTTTCACATAATGAAAATTCTTTAAAAAGTTAATCAGTATTATCCATGAACAATGTACTACATCTTTTTCTAAACTCTCAGAATAAAAATTTGCTATCTATGAAACTCTCAGCTTTTCTTTTTTATATTAATCTCTTCTTCTGAATTGTTACGATGAAGTAGAACACAGGCGATGCTAATGATACTGGCTGGTATAATGATCTATATAAATTTAATCTGCTTAAAATTCTTGGCTTACGCCAAGTTAAAGGAATTTTTAGGGATTACAGACCCATGTAAATATGTGTATGTGCACATATACACATCCATACCACTTGTTTCATTGTCCCTAAAATCCATTATATGGATAAAATAGACATTTCAGTAAAACTCTGGGTATACTTCTACACACTATAACCGTTCATAACTGCATAAGCAACAGCAGAGATAAAAATCAAATATTTCTCCCTCAAAAAACTTCCACAGTTTAGTTAAAAAAATTGAATTTAGGTGTTCCTTGCTACTTAGCAGAGAGGTATTGCTTCCAGGTTATATAACGCAGAGCTAAGATTCTGTTCTTCCCTCCAAAGGAGGGCAGTGTTGTAAACACAAATCATCAGTATATGATCTTCAAGCTGAGCAAAATTAATTCCCACATAGTCTGAAAATACTAACACACTGACATCTTAAAATTTTGTTCTATAGAAGTTGCAAATCTTGGACTTTTTGACTTTTCATCCTTTTGTACTGATAATACTACTACATTTCTGAGCTTCTGACACCAGATTAGACAATTATCATATAAACAAATGCATAAACTAAGACATAATAAATTGAAGAAAAAATTCCACTATGGATTACATGTCCAGCCCAACTCTTCACAGTACTTAGATCAAGCCCAGAGGAACACCTCACATAGACATTACCACAGTTATTAAAGTGCTGACTGTTGTACATAAGTTTCAGAACCTAATACTGCAGACAAAAATAAAGAGCAAAGCAAAATTGTCCCAAAACAGAGTGGAGACTAAGAGTAGGAATTAATATCTATTATCTATTAATAATTAATGTCAAAATGTTTCCATGCAAGTCACAATAACTGGATAAAGAATCTTTAAACCTAGGAGATTAATGATTTGAAGTTTAAGGAAAACCCCAAGATCTTAAGAAGGATGTATACAATCAAGAATTATTTGACCTTAGTTCTGCTTCGTTATGGTGTCACAAAATAACAACATCACAGACATTACAGTACCTCCTCCTCTACTCTTATTTGATTTTTAAAGGCATGTATTATTCTATTGTGCAATAATATAGGCCGTCTTATCTTCTGCTTTATTTGCCCAGCACTGCTTTTATTTAGAGCTGCAGTTCCAGGTGGAAGTTTACCAAACTTGTGTGTAGACACAAGCACTTTAACATAAAACCACTATTCTTTTAGTTATCCACTAATAAAACTTTTCAACTTACAGGACCAAATTCCTTCACATTGTTAAAAGCAACAGATTATTTTTGATATGCAAACTACAGGAAGAGTAACCTATATGCAAGGTAATCCTCAAGGTCAGTTCATTGCATTAAATTTCGGTATCAACTTCAGAATTAGCCATATTCTTGTTTTTAAATGTACTTCATATGCTCACAGACATTAAATATAATGAATGTCAATAGCTAGCATTATTGAAACCTACTTTCTGGGAATGTTATTTGTGCAAAGAATGATAATAATATGAACTCTGTGGAAAAGTCAACAGATTTTATTAATTCATAGGTAATAGTGCACAGGAAAAAACGAAGGGCAGACAGCATATGGTTTCTGTTTCTTTCAGTTTTTAATTTGTTCTAATTTGTGAACTAACTGCTGAATTTCCTTGCAAATACTTAAAAGGTTTTATATGTCCTCAAAGAGTGAATGGCAAATTTTAGGGAAGACCTGATATGTTCTTTTATAAAACCTGAACTCTGAGTCTTTTGTTTAGGAGTAAAACAGCATAGTACCACCACCTTTCAGTATGAATCAAAATGTCAAAGAAACAGACAGTTTTTACTTACAATGCCGTCACTTTACAATGAATAGCATTTTCCTCTCTGTAAATGAAATGACATGTCTTCACCTGGTCTTTGTCCTATTTGTAGTTTTAGCAAAAACTAATCTAAGTTCAGTAATCTACCCAAGCATTTATTTTCTACAAGTTTACTCTTCAAGCCATTTTTTTTTTCATTCCAGGCATGTTTTTATTTGTACAGTATTTGAAGAAATACAGTCACAGGCTAAGGAATACACAGCGAATAACTTTGGGTGGTTCTGTATTCTCTTGTCGAAGCATAAGTTTTCAGAAAAAGGAAAATATTAGTTTATGCAACTTGGCTTTGAACTGTTCTATATCCTTGCAACCAGAAAACACAGGATTCCTGTGTATATGTGAACGTGTGTACCCCTGTGAGGCCCATGGGAAGATTTTAAAGCAAGTGGAAGCCAATATGTGAGTCTTGAGAGTAATACCTATTTATTTTCCTGCTGCTCCAATTTCTGCTACTTTGTCTTTCTCATCATAGTTTTCTGTCCCACTGAGCACATAACCCTTAACAGACCACTTAGTTACTAGATAACAGCATGTTCCAATTTAAAATCAATCAGGTCTGTGTCTGACCATGCTCTCTTCCCTTCTTCTACAGCTTCTCATGGGCAAAGGTCTAGCTGAATAATGGCAGCAGCTGGCAGGGAATGAGGAACAAGTTTCTTTAATGATGAAACTGAGAGACCAGTTTAAAACAGATGTAGAAGTTCCCTCTGTGGGTCTGAAACTTAAGAACTCCAGCAATGGATGCAGATCCACAGGCAAGGGGAATGACCTTTGGCAGCATAGTTGGAGGGAATTCTCTCACAGCAGGGATTCTTTCATTAGTGATACATCACTGTCAGAGGACAAAAGTGTCCAAGATGACATTCCTGTAGCCTCCTTGTGTTCACAAAAGGCAGCATTAGTCAGTGCTGTTTTCTGTTTAGTGCTCTGCCAGAAACAATGACCATCTCTCCTTACAGATGTTCCCACCTTCTCCTGGTACTGAGGCTATCTGAATTTATTCTGCTTTTAGGCTCCACAGAAGCAATGAGACTTAAAAGTACTGCAGTGGATGGACAGTCTAGATGGCCAAACAGGTAGGTAATTGCTGGCTCAGAGGTACACAGAGGAAGACATGTAGGGAAGCAGTAGAAGAGTGATAGAAGTGAGGCTGAATAAAACCAAGACTGCTGTTTTTTACAAAAAGCCAAAAGAAACAGAATATTCATGCAAGATCTGAGGCACCTGTATATGCCTACCTACTTTGTTTCACATCTGCATTTAGATCTGCATTTCCTATATCATAGTTAAGTATTGTAATCATTAGCTGTCATAAACTAGGTTTTACTTACACTTTGAATGAAGATTCCACCTTTACCCTGAAGACCTATCTTGGCTTTGAAAATGTGATGTGTTAACCCACTATTTGAAACCCCATTTTTCAATGGTCATCTATGTCTGTGTGTTGCACTAATATCTGACATTCTTGCAAATAGAAATGCATTATTCCAACTTGGATGGAAACATGTAAAGCTGTGATTCCTGACATTCACTTGTACTAAGTAGAGTCAGACTTGTCTGAGGACTACACAAGCCTCTTTTTTGTACTGCCCAAGATTATACATGTTTCCATATAGTACAAAGAGCTTGCAGTCTCACAGCTGAAAATACATCCATCTAGACATTTAAATAAGTAAGATAAAACCAAAATTTTTCAGTTTTAACAGCAAGAGTTAATTCACTGAAGTTGTCAAAGTTGAAATAGATGATTTTGCATTTTGTATGTCATTTCCATAATGTCATAGTTGAGTTTGTATGGGAAATGGCAGCCAGAACTGGAAAAGGCTAAGAAAAGCTGGGATGTGAAGCTGGATTTTGCACAAAATTAATCAAGACTGGATTGTTCAGGTATGCTCACACAGGAAGTGCAGATGAACAGAAGGATGGCAAGGTAGTCTCCTCAGGGTCATTGTCCTTCCAGAATCCAAAATGTCTGTGCCCTATTACTCTTAGCTGTTAGCAAGAGGCTCAAACATTTCTGTTTCTTTCTGCATTGAGCCACACTAATGTCAATAACCTACTATTGTCACTGAGTTATGCCATTTTCCTCAAACAACAGAAGCCTAGGAGTTAAAGTTTTCAGTCCTGATGTGGACAAAACTAAATATTTGATATATTGTGGCAGCATTCCCTTTTTCTTCAGTTTGTTGTTTAAAACAGTAGGAAAATAGACGTGAACTTTCATTCAGTGTTAATATGCATTCTTTACAGAGTAAACATGTCCTCAAAAGTTAGATAATGCCCAGTTACAATCATTATACATTTTCGTGTCTTGTCCCAATGTATTTAGTGGTAATACAGTTTTATATGTCCAAGTCAACCTTCTTCTGTGAAGATCCTGAACCATTCGTACCATGAAGGTGTTGAACCTGCACCAGGGTTGACTTTGCATGGGTAATGCCTTTACTCCCTGTAGAATCCATACAACTTTCATTGTCAAAGGCTGGAATGTGTATAACAATGTACAGGACTGCAGGAACTGAAAGAAAGTTTTCATGACTTGGACTGTCAAATGTCGCTGAGACAAAACTTTTTATAGCAGATAATGTCCCTTCTTTTCTTAGGCATACGACAGAGATCAGATAATGTTTGTGAAACTAGCACATACAAAGAACCCAGGAAGAGGCTTTTGCTAAACAAAAAATGTAATTCTGCAGTCAGTGCGGTTTGAACAGTGCACAGTAAATAGGCTATGAAACCTCTAAGCAAACAAAGAGGAGAAAACAAAATATTGACTATTTGCTCATTAAGTGAGCAGATATTCTGTGCAGTGAAGGTAGGGGAAGTTCTGTAAAAATTACCCTTTGCCATTCTGCAATTTAGGTCTGTACCATGATGAATTTACATACAGCAGCCAAATTAAGCTGGTACAATCTTAATTAAGGCAATTGGTATTTTTCTCATTGATATTGTACTTTTAATTAAAATTAAACCAAACAGACAGCACAGCCCTGAAACACAGTAAACAGTCCCATTTTAAAAAGTTGTTAATGTTTGTGACTAAAAGAACAAGCCTTAAAACTTGTACTTTTAATGAATCAAATATCATACAATTTATTAATAAAAGCCAAGATTTTTATAGAGTACAGGGATGCCAGAAGGGCCTCTCCCTTGCAGACCCCATATTCTACTCCTCTTGATGGTTGCAGGTACCTGTGTTTCAAGCCCAGCTTGACTCCTGAAAAGGCAAGCTGCAATGCCAACTTGGGGATGAATAGCAGGGAATTGGTTGGACTTTTCTCTTTTCCTTTTGAAGACAGACACCTGTAGAAAATTTTGAGCCATCACTTTGAGGACAATAAAAACAATGTTTCTTTTGAAAATCAACAATGAGATAAACAGAGAGATGCAGAAACACCATCCATGAGTGACTTTTAATGCTCTGTTCTTATACTTTGGACAACTATCTGTAGAATATGAAGTCTCTATTCCTGTGAATAACAGGTATTTTTTTTAAATGAGGCAGCCATATGACTTCTAGCCAATCACACCCAGTAGACTGGTGTTAAAGGCCAGTAACATTGGTATTATAATAAATGCCAAGTCCTTGCAACTTATTTGACCAGAAAGAATTTTAAAACGGGGTGTGCCTCTCTAAACATATTGTGACAATTGGGCTTATATGTAATCAACAGAAATGCACCAAAAACTCAGTGCCACTCACTTTGGTGACAACAGAACTTAGAAAAAGAAAAAAAAAGTAGATGGGTTAAGTATTGTTACTGTTTTGGGGTTAGTGCGATCATCTCCAGTAAAGTAGACCTCATGATATTATGCCAATTCCATAATTGAATCCAAGTATGCAATTAGAACATATTTTTACTTTCTACTTAAGACTGGGAGCATAAATTGTGCTTTACCTCAACAGCACATTCACTTGCATGGCAGAATATGAGTAAAATTGAAACATGAGCCTCTTCTCTCTTGTATTACCTCTTTTTGCAATTTACCTTTGACCTAATTTTCACCAATTAGCAATTAAATGCTAACACTCTGTTTTCCAAGGATGTTTCTTTATAAATGTTATTTTGATGTTTGCTGAAAAAGTATCACTTCCTTACCATGTCTGCTTTGTTTCTTTTCAGTTGAAAACTGGAAAAAATTATTCCATGACTAGTTTGCCTTCATTTTTGAATGATAATTCAAGTCAAATTTGCAAAAGTGTTACAGAATTGGTGAATCTGATACACATTAAAATCTGTATGGAAATCATGCAACTTGACCAAAATCAACTGTTTATGTACAAATAGAAAAGCTGTGTAGGGTAGTAATTTCTGTAAACATCTTGGCACCTTTAAACTCATTTTAGCTATGCAGATTTAGTATTATAATATTCTCAGAATACAAGATGTGGCAGATTGCACATTGGCTGTGTTTCTTACCTGTCCTTTCAAAGATGAAAAGTAGTACTTTGATTACACAGTCATTGTTATTAATGACACATTTTATTAACCAAAATGGACACCGGATGTTTTTCAAGAGGTGAGGAATACTATGGAGAACTGCATTGTAGACAAGTCACCCACAAGGGACTGTTTCCCAGGCAGATATGCATCTGGCTGACAGGCAATCATCTGCTCAGATACCTCCAGGGATAGAAATTTCTGAGGCCGGGAGGCAGGTCACCATGTCCAAGAGTCTCTCAGGGAGAAAACTGAACAGAGTCTGCCTAGGGGATTGCTAATTACTGAGGAAACAACATCCTATGTTGCTAAATGTTTCTCTGTGCCCTCAGGGAAAGTCGGCACCAGGGAGGTGTCAGAGATAAATGGCTGTTAAGATCTGCCTGCGGAGGGATTTAGCATGTGAAGGTCAGTCTCAAGCAGATGATTCTGAGATAAGGTGATTTTTTATTTCCCTTTTAAGAAGGCTATCCAGCAGGTTGATGTCTGAAAAGATACTCTGTTTCTCTTTGCTAACTCAGCATGAATGGTGGATTATTACACGATTAAGTACAGCCATTTTACTCACATTTAAGGACAGCTCACACCAAAGATAAGAGTAGAAAAATTAATTTCCTCCTCTGGTAACTTAAGCTATGACATAAAAAATAATAACCAGGATTTGAATTATAGAAAACTTGCAATGCACAAGTGAAAAATAAATCAATAAAATATCTTTCCTAACAAAATATGCCGTTTATTACAACACTGGGTACTATATTGCTTTTCCCTGAACAGAAGGTGGTTCTCTATACCTTGTATCAGCATATTTCTATCTTGCAATAAATTGTGGCTGTAAATTACTTACACTGTGTCTTGTCAGGAGAGAAATGTACATTGGAAGCAAGCTATATATGTGTATATATAGAGAGAACACATATATTCATACTGCTGAAGTAAAAGACAGGTAACAAATAACAAAGTGGGTAAGTAAGGTTTCTGCATAATCAAAGAAAAAATAATAACATAATAAAAGAAAAAAATGTATTTTACATCAGAAGTTATCTAGTTTTACAATGATGGCTGTCAAAGTACATATAATTATGACACTCTCCTAGTCAATTGTAGGAACAGGGTAATGATTTTTTTAAGAAAGCTCTCGTGAGACATCATTAAAATGGGGCTTTTAGTAGAGCATAGAATCATACAATCATAGAATCACTCTGGTTGGAAGAGACCCTTAAGATCATCAGGTCCAACCATAACCTTACTCTTGCACTAAACCATGTCACTAAGCACCTCAGCTATATGTATTTTAAACACCTCCAGGGATGATGACTCTACCACTTTCCTGGGCAGCCTGTTCCAATGCCTGACAACCCTCTCTTTGAAGAAATTCTTCCTTGTATCCAACCTGAACCTTCCCTGGTGCAACCTGAGGACACTTCCTCTCATCCTATCACTTGCTACTTGGGAGAAGAGACCAATGCTACAACCTCATTTCAGGTAGTTGTAGACAGCAATAAGGTCTCACCTCAGCCTCCTTTTCTCCTTTTCTGGGGCAGAACAGCCCCAGATCCCTCTTTGTCCTTCTCTGAATCCACTCCAGCGAATTCCACCAATGTCTGTCTTGTAGTGAGGGGCCCGAAACTGAACACAGTATTTGAGGTGCAGCCTCACCAGCACCAAATACAGGGGGACAGTCACTTCCATGGTCCTGCTGGCCACACTATTCTACATGCTCGCCAGGATGCTGTTGGCCTTTATGGCCACCTGGGCACACTGCTGGCTCATGTTCAGCCATCTGTCAATTAACACCTCCAGCTCCTTTTCCCCCAGGCACTCTACAGCCACTCTTCCCTGAGCCTGTAGTGTTATTGTGACTCAAGTTCAGGACCCAGCACTTGGCCTTGTTGAACCAGATCCTTCTGGAGAGTACCTGCAACAAAGACTAATCCATACAGAAGTTCACTTGTCATTACATAAAATTTCTTGATAATTACTAGTCAGCAGAACATTCAGGTGGAAGATTATACTTGTTAGGCAAGCATTTTAGGTAAAACTCAAGAAGTTACAGAAAGGGCAAATAAGAATATTAAGTTTGTATGTGTAGTGATATAGATTCTAACTCTATGTCTAGGCAAGCAACAAATTGAATAGTACTGTTGATGACTTCTTTTGAGCTATATTCTTGTGAAATGTAACATTCCAGTGTGCTGACCGATTTATCTATGCAGAGTGAGTCATATTCCACCAGGAATACACAGTATATGTTGTAAAATCAGATGAACCATTCTTCATAGGGAATGAATTTTTTACATGCACTGACTATTTTGGTGAAGTAAAATATCTCTGAAATAAAAATGTTGCAAATACTTAAAACATTGCTCTTCAAATGTGTCTTTCTAAAGGCTTTCTTTTCCTTTGTCTGCTGTACTTTAAAAATCAAGACTTAAGCAATGAACAATAAGCATTCACACTATTTCTGCCAAGGGAAAAAATATTAACTCAAAAAGCTGGACCTATAGGCTTGGATCTGTAACTAATTTCTCAGATAGTTACTATTAATAATGTATATTCTACTTTCCATATTGAAAATCAAATGGTAATTTCACTTGAACAACAGGTCGTCTTGACTGCACAATGGAACACATGAACATTATACTGATACCTAGTTTTTCTCTTTTATTAACATAATTGCTGAAAAGATAACACTTTAATGACAGTTTTCAAAATTTTTATCAGCAAGTAACATCCTGATTGCAGGACTAGTTTTAAGGGTAACGGGTCAAATAATCTAGTGGAACATACAGACACTCACATATAATATATCTAGTTGTTTTATTTGTATTGAAACAGTTTTTCATCACTGATGTTACTTACATTTCTTGTAAAAATTATGTTTCTGGAACTTGGAGTCTGTCCATAAAGTGAGGATCATTTCTTGCACATCAAGAAAAACTTAAAGCTGTTCCGTATTTCTTCTAGACAGGGTGTTATAAACATAAAGGCATCAGTATTCACATGTGCATAGAATAGAACAAAGAGAACTTACTTGCTTTTCTCCAAGAATGAGAAAGTATTCAAATCGGAAAGAAGAGATTTACCATGTAAATTTAGTTGTTATTAATTATGAAAGACTACCATATCAATGGTTGGACAATCACCACAATAAAAGCCTAGAAAGTCATAATGTATCCCAAAAGTCTCCTTTGTGAAGTTTCCATTTTGATCTAGAGTAATAGGCTGAATTTTAATGACAACAGTTTAGATTATTCCAATATCTTTACGACTGAAATGTGGAATTTCCCATAAACTGATTTTGAAGATAGCAATTTCATTATTCTTAGCATTCTACTTGCAATGGAAGAGTGAAAGAGACTGCAAATGACCTTGCCAATGGCAGGCTTGTATTTCATCCTGCTGAGCTGATCTTTGACAATACAACATGTTGAAATAATGAAAAGCCTGTTGTTTTCAGCTCCTGTACCTTCTTCAAGCAGAACCTGCAGAACAACTGAAATAACAGCTTTTACTGAAAATAAAATATTTATGAATAAGAATCTTCACCTAGGTTTTCACAGAATTTTTAGCCTGTCATCTGCAACTTACTGCGGATTTGGTTTTTGTTTGTTCGTTCATTTGTTTGTTTTCCTTTATGCCATAGATACTTGTTGTGTTTGATGAAGCAGATGTACATTAATACTGATCCTGTCAACAAAATATTTTTCAATCTATTTCTTGGAAGAATATTTTTCGTGTTACTCAACTAGCTTTTAAATAAGTCAAACAACACTTGGCATGCAATTTGTTAAATGTGCTTTAATTATAAGTTTGTTTTCTTCATTTAGCTAAATTTATTAAAGTCATTTTTATTATTTCCTTTTTACTGTTTGTGACTCATCTGAACTAGCATGCACTGGGAATGTAATTTTATAAGAATTTGACCAAAGCCCTCCAAGAAATAAGCACACAATATTGATTATTGAACCTAATCTAAGTCTCCTGTTATTTCTAGGTTTGTTTAAGGACAGGTTAAAAGCAAAACAAAAGATTTAGAAGTTATGTAACTAGCAAGTAGGTTTCATTTTAAGTTCCATACAAGTGACTCTTAAGAACCTTTTTCCTTTAGATGTCTCCAGAGACTTCACTTTGGTGTTACTTAAACAGGAAGACACAAACTTAATAAGCTCTGGATGCTGTATTTGAAATCCTGTTTCCAAACTACAGCTTTCAGAGTTGTGATTTGACTTTTCTGGGGACAAGATTTCACTTCTGCTTTTTTTTATCTTCTTTTTGGTCTCAGAAGTTAGGAAGACTTCTTCAACAGTAAGACCAAACTGTTTACTGAGGATTCGATATCTCTGAGCTCTAAATTACAGGAAAAACAAATTCAGTCTAGAGAACAATACTCCAGACGTCTGTGGATGTGGTTAGTCTCTGAAAACTTCATATTTTAGTTATTGCTTTTGTTTGTCTCTCATTTGTTGTTTTTTAATGATTCTAATACAGTAAGTGCCTTGAGTTTCCGTGTACCACCACTCTCCCAGTGCACTGGTTAGAAAACTCCCAATTTTTAAATCTTCTAGTTAAAAGATTCATTATTTTAGGACATTTCCACTTATTCTTAAGGGTAAATTACTTATGGCAGAAAATATTACCTGGGATATAGAACTTGCTCTCAGCAATACTACAATACATAAAAAGGATTCTTGAAAACTAGAGAAAGAAAAGGCACTAATTCACCTAAAACCTGCCAATAGAGATCTGGGCTGAACATGTAAGACAATAGGCAGCATTGTCTTTCTATAATTCTTTGTAGAAAAACTCTAGAACATAAATAAATTTATAATATATATTTCAAAAGGTATTATTGCAACTTCTAAACTTGGTTTGACTCTGTACCTTTCTCGTGTATACACACATAATAAGGAAACTAAAAAAGGATGGACAACTTGAAATTCGTGATCTGAAATACAACCTCTATGAACTGACAAGAAGCAATTAAAAATCCTGCAACCTTCAATTTGCTAGTGATCATATGCATCTCCAGAGACCAACATGAGTTGAAGTCTACGCAGCAAATGTATTCTGCCTGCAGATCACGTACTTTCCAGTGGTTTGTTATTAACTTTGCTACAAAGTTTTAACCACCTTTTCTTTTAATAGGCACAGAGAGACTTTACAATGGTTTGATCATTAAATGTACACAGCTGACTTGAGACAAATATAACTGTTGTAGGAATCACCTTTCATTTTGGAAGTCTTCCCTCTTAGCGACCAATTTGTGATTATGACATAGGTCTTGTGTGCACAAGCATATTTTTCAAAATACAATATAATAGCATATCAAAAACATACTAGTCAGTACATTTTAAAATAAGAAAATACTTGTCTGCCTTTTTATCCTAAATATGTTGTATTATTGTATTGGGTGTCCATGCCCAAGCTTTGGCCACAGGGGCTGTGGGACTTCTGTGAGGAGAGGCCAGGACTCACTCGTGCTGGACACAGATGGTTCCAGCAGCTCCAGCCACCCACCACAGGGCACAGCTGAGCCCTGCAGCCAAGATAGCAGCCCTTCTGGGAAAGTGTATTTAAGAAAGGGCAAAATACCCTTTCAAAGCAATTAGGGACTGATCACAACTTTGCATTCCTCATCCGTCTGCACTGCTCAGGGACAGGAAGGAGGCAGAGGAGATGAGAAAGGAGTGGTTAGGCCTGGGAAAGTGTGTGTGTGGAGGCATTTTAGTTTCTGGTTTTGTTTCTCACTATCCAAACCTATTTTAATGGGCAATAACTTAAATTAATTTTCCCTTAGTTGAGTCTGTTTTGCCTGTGATGGAAATTATTAAGTGATCTCCCTGTCTTTATCTTGACCCATGAGCTTTTCCATCCTATTTTCTCCCTCTGCCTTCTTGAGGAGGAGGAGTGACATAGGGGCTGGTTTGGGTCTGGTAGCTCACCAGGGTCAACTCACCAGAATAGTCTTCTGTTTCATATTAAGATCTAAGGGACATTTTGTAATATTATCTTTTGTTTGTGATATTTATCTGTGTGAGATAATCCCAAACATTGAAAAATAACTTAATTAGATGTGGATAACATCAGTCATCTATGACCAGCTTAATTTTTTCTGTGGCAAGCATGATGTTTCAAGTTTTTAATGATTTATTCACTAGAAAAGTAAAGACTAGCCTCCCTCCCCTATTCTAATCCCAAAATCAGAAATAGTGCATTTGCCTTTTTGTTGGCAAACTGACATGAGTTAGATGGAGAAATTTCCTGTTGTAGATCACAGAGATGCCTCTGCAGTGAAGTGATCTTTCTGTGAAAGGAGCTGAGAAAAGCGAGGCAGCCACTGACCCTCCTGATATGTTCCTTTTCCCGCACTTTCTTACCTCTGTAATTTGTCTAGCCACTGCAATGTGGAGGTATTTTGGCTGACCAAAAATATTTGCAGCTAGCAGTTTGGGAGTTGTTTGTCTGGCTCCTTTCCTGTTCCTAGGTACAGATCCTTGTATTCTCTCCCACATAATGGTAAACTCCCCTTCCTCCCTTTCCCAGCACATCCTTCTTAAAGAGCCTGTAGCCATCCATCACAGCACTCCAGTTGTTTGAACCATCCCAGCAGTCTGTGTTGCTAGTGAGATCACAGCCCTGCAGCTGTGCACAAGCCTCTAATTCCTCCTTTTGCTCCCCGTGCGGCATGTGTTAGTGCACAGGTACTTGAGAGGGGCACCCATTCATACTAATTTCCCAGAATAAAGTGTGAAAGCTATTCTCTCAGCTCTCCCTTATTTGTGTGAATACACTTGAATCGGGCCCTTTTCTGCTCTCTTTTGTTGATTACAAATTTTCTTTTCCACAACACTCTGCACCCTTTGCTTGGCAACCTGGTTCACTGTTTTCTCACTTGACTGAAGGTTGTTATCTACCTTCATTATAATTTTCAGTTTAAAGTTATCCTCATCAGGTCAGCAAGCCAGTTGGCAAAGATGCTTTTGTCCCCCTTGGCCAAGTGAATCTCGTGCCAGTTTAGCAGTCTTGAGTCCTTGAAGAGGGTCTCATGGCCACAAAAATCAAATTGCTTTGCTTCTGAGTGCTTTTAACTCATAATTTGTAGTACAAGGTAAAGCATCTGCAAAATAATTAGCCTAAATGGTTTTTACTCTCAGCTGAGAGAATCTGCAAAAATGGATGATGTCTTTCTTTTCTGTTTTTACTCTGTCTGCGACGAGAAGGCAATAATCCCCATTATTTAACACCACGTAGACACATCATTTGATATATTCCAAAGATTTAGTGCATGAAAGAATGTTTTTATAGAAGCATCACTGTGTGCAGCTTGATGAAAAAGTTTATTGAGGTGCATTGTCTGTTTGGGATTTTCACACCATTTCACTATAAGTGGTTCTACTGTAGTTGACTACCCTCATTTTCCTGTTACGTAGCATAACCTTTTCAACAACTCCACACATAATCACCAAGTAGTCAGAAACTCCTAACATCAGTGGCAGAGCTGATTCAGCACGTCACATTGCAGAACCTACTAAATCACTGAGCTGTGCAACAGAGAGATGAAATCTTCCTTAACACTTTAAATAACATGTCCTTTCAGTGACAACCTCTATGAAGGGGCCAAGGAGCCCACTGTGACAGATGTAACAAAGAGCAGCATCTCTGACATGAAGACTCAGGATAAGACAAGGCAACATAGAAGACAAAGACTGAGGTCAAGTCTAAATCTATTAAATTCCATTAGTCACAGCATTTTTCACTTCTCTCTTACCTTGAGGGCTGAGGAATACACCTTATTGTGGTTGGCAGGAAAGCTACAGGCAGTTTGTCTGCATCAGTTAACTCATTTGCGATCCTTAGATCTGTGTTAAAATGAAGATGTACAAGGTGATTGAAATGATGATGAAGGAATATTAATTTTAGAGAGAATGTCACAAGCACAGACTAATAACTTAGCAATAGTGTAAACAGATTAATTAAAGAGATACAGACATCAGAAATAAGACATAAACCCATGAAATAGATCTTAGCCCCTCAGCAAAATATATTTTAATCACTATTTAAGAACAAAAATATCTCCCAGTAGTTTATTGGTTTCATCAACCATATTTTAAATACTTCAAATTACATCAAACTATGTTTGTTCCCTATAGTATGGAACCGTGAGGAGGAGACAACAGCAAGAAATCTAAATATAGCAAAATGTTAACCAAGATAATAAAATGTAAATTGTAAAGGTTAACATAATGGAATGATTCTTAGTTATCACCATCCTGATACACATCATTTGGGGTTTCTAAAGAGGTGAGTGGAACACCTTCATCTACCTCTGCAGATTGTTTTGAAAGTAAACAATTTAAGTGTCTCAGAAAAATCTTGTTATGGTCAGCAGCATTATCCCTGTTTCATGGCCATCTAATGCTGAACACATCTGAATCCTGCAGGTCTCAGGACTATTTGTCTCCTGAAATACGTCATCCTAGAAGAACAAATAGGAGAGAAACAGGTAGTGAAATATTCCAGTTCTCCGAATAAGCAAGCAGCAATGTAGAGCATTTCAGACAGTCAGAGCAAATTCTTTCTATCTGGATTCTTTTATTTCCTTTTGATCTTAAAAAAATCCCGAAGAACCTCATGTTGGGCTGAAAGTCCTTTGTGTTTTAAAATCGTGACATCTGAATGGCTTGCTTTCTTGTGAATGTGTTTACATTTCTACAGTGATTCTCTCTGATAAGTTATTTCTTATCTCTGTTCCTCACAGTCTGTTTGGCTGTTCATACACTTTTGTCAATAATGCATATTTTCCTCGTGATATTGCATCAACCTACCTGCTTTGTTTGTCTTTGAGAGAAAAGAGAGAAGTGACAGTGAACTAGGGCTAGCATTAAGGATAATGAGCTACCAATTACTACTACAGTATACAAATGCTCAAAACAGGGGAAATTAAGTGTTCAGTGCTGCTGAATTAATTGAAGAGAACAGATAACAGGCATTCTGAAAGTCATATAACATGATGTCTTACAGTTTTCCTGGAGTTCCCCTTGATAAACATAGCATATGCTGATATAAAACACAGACTGTAATACTCTAAAAATATCTCTTATGATTCATATTAGCAACTTTCAAGAATTAGAGATCTCACTAATTTATCAAATATTTTAACCTACAAGTTTTAATGTTAAAGATTTGTCTCAGATACCTACATCGACTCAGACTGATTACTAAAACTACATTAAAACGTTCATTTGGAGCAAAAGGAAAACACATCTAATATGTAAAGCTAAGATATATTGTTAGTCAGATTGAAAGCTTAACAGTCTAATAAAATAACTATTATTAGTCCAGATCTTACTATTACTGAAAAATAAAATAAAGAAAATACTATTTTTGGAAAGTCTCATCAATAATACATTTGTCACACTCAGTATTCCTAATACATACCTCTTTCTCTTTTTTTTTACACGCACATTTCCAGCATTTCTGAGTGGATCTGAAGGCTGTGGTTTCAGACTAGACAAGAGAAGAAAGGCTTACATCAAGCTGTCTGTTTCCCAGGCTTCTCTATGGGAAGAACATCATGTTGGCGGTTTCTTCCTCTTCAGAGGAGGACATTTTCATACATTGGAGTTGTTTAAAAGTATTGTCTATCATACTTGATGTTTCTCTTTCTTCATTGGTCTGCATCACCATATTACATCTAAATTTACTAGATATGACCTGTCTTAAGTATGTCAGATACTTGTTCTTCATTCTCTTTCAGACTGACAAGCCTCATTCCTGATCCTATGACCTGTTAAAATGACGGTAACACTATATTTTTAAGGCTACAGGGCTACATTAGTAGCTACCAAGGATCTTTGGCCTCAGAAAATTATTATTGGAGACTTCCTTGCCTTCAGCTTTTCCATCAAGTTATTTCTGTCTTTGCTTCTTAAATACTTTATATAGAGTCCTAGCCTATACCATTATTTTCTGAATACTAGTAGCACCTCTTTTCCTTCTCACTGTATCTGAGGTGCATGAATGGTCGCATGAAGAATCAACTTTTATCCAAATGGCTTCATTCTTGCACAAAGGCTTTATTAAGTCCATTTTCTAACTGCACTTCATCATGTAGAAAAATCTGCTTCAAAATTCTGAAAGAGTGAGTCTCAGGGTAAAGCAGTCCTGATTGTCCTCTGATATTTAAGTGTTCAAATGAAAATTGCAGCACTTGTTTTAGTTTCTCTCCAGATAGATGATTATCAGTGTGCCTAAACCACAGTCACACTCAACTCAATACTGATTGAAGAAAAGCACACTGCTGAGTTAGCAGCACTTTTGTGTAAAGAGAAGATACGTACAGAAAATGTAAATCACCCTGGATTTGTGCCAAACTCTAGAGAAAGGTGGACAGACCCAGAAATTGTGAGCTCCTGTCCCTCTCCTTGTCACTCATCCCTGTTCTGAAGTTTCTTTTCTCAACTCTGACCTGGTAATACATATATTCATGGGGTAGAAAATTCCTCTATCAAATTAGGAAAGTAAACCAAAGAAGTGAGAAAATAATATTGGATTCTCACGTAGTTACCTCATCGAGGCTTACTGGAAGAAGAGATCTGTGAGAAAACTGAGATGAGATGCAATTCAGACTTAATCCTTGCATCGAAAAGATTTGGATACCTCTTCTGCTCACATAACAGTGCCACAGGAACATGACTTTTCAAGTCCTCAGCTTGGATAGATCCTGAATTCTTAGGGTGAGCCCCTTTTGGGCATTCATTGGTTAAACTGAAAACCTCGTGAGAAATTTTGAACAGTGGTTAGTCCCATCTGCACCTGATGACACACACAGTTTCAGTTACTGATTTATCACCTTTTCCTTCTCATCCAAATATTTCTTTTACAAAAAGGAAGAAAGATGTAATTAATTTATTCATCCATTAGTTAAATTAGGATCCTTCAGTTTATTAAGAACCTGTGACCTTGTTCACCACAGGAACTGTGTCGTGCAACCCTGGAAACTTGTGGGGTTCGTGGGAAAATTGTATTTGCTGAGAGACTGTGGGCCCCTGTGAGCAAGGAATACATTTGTTCCAATGGATTCTGTAGAGCAAAGAGTAAAATCATTTAACTTTTTATTAGCATGGATATCAGCACAAATGAGTCCATAGTTTGTATTTTGTTATATGTCTGAGACTTTTTAACAAAGGCAAACTTCATTCTGCAGGCATAGAATAGTACTGTTCGTAATTCCTTAAGTCAGCATGTATGGTCATATCCATATTAAAATAAAGTAACTGGCAGAAGGAGTAGCACCTCTGAAGGGAATGTGTTCATCAACAATACGGAGTCTGAAGAAAGGGCAATAGTAAGTATTGCCATTATCAGTATACTTGCTAAATAGTTATGGAACTATTACATTAGAACATTCACATTGAATTAGAAAATTCAATCTAGGCAGAAAATAATGAAAGAAAATAGATGAGGTTCTGATGTTCATAAGACACAAACCAAAGATATGAAAATTAACTCTCTAGCCTACAAAGTAGAGCTTCCACATACATTAATTCAGATCCTATATTCATTTAGAGACTCTTATCCAGTTCACATTTTATGTTTTTAGTTTATACAACTCATATTCCTGTAGAATATAGCACTTTAATCAGACTCCATTACAAAGGCTACGTGATTACTCAAGCTGACAATGACAGAAATAATTATCATTAGATTGCTCCTGTATGCCTTCCTAAAATTCGTAACAAGATTTTAAACAGTTCCAAGACTAATTCTTGCAGCCAAATTGAGGGCAGAGCCAGAAATAATTGATGTTACATTGACAATGACAAATAAAAATTTTAAATTACAAGGGAAGATTTAAATTAATTTGAGGAGAAATTGAATGTCCTGGCAAGAGAGAGCATATATTGTTGCTAGTCAAAACCAAACTGTCCCAAGAGAGACTATTAAAGGCTAAAAGATTAACTTTGTTATAATTTAAAAGAACCCTACTGAAATTAGTCAACACAGACAGTTGTGTAACTTTTTACTTTAGTAAAGAATTGTGGGAAATTCTCGTTGCATTACTCCTGTCATTAGTCATTTTCTGTACAACATGAAGTGAATAAACTCTTCTTACATCTGGACTGAATTCCCAAAGCCTTAGTCTGGAGCCAGAAATGGTTTTGCTTTTTGCCTCTCCTTACATCATGAATTGGAAATCTAAATGTATCGGTTATCTCAAGTGTTTTAGAAAAAACTCTCTTGAGTACTTCTTAAACATCAGTTATAGCCCTGAGGAGAACCGATTCTAATTATTTCTTATTATTTTTATAATTTTACATTACCATGCTGAAAAGTGGGTTGTTTTTTTTTTTTCCTAATCTATAATTCCAGAAACATTGATGAATAGCTGGATGAGTAGGTATGTATCTAACAGGCATTGCTATCTTACATCTGTGTGTTTGTTTAGGGTGTTGTCCCATACTCCCCTTACCAACCTCACCTTGTCTCACTTAATTGTTTTCTGACTAATGTCAGCATTAGACAAAAAAGGTCTGCTCTGCTCTTATTTTCATTCTACAGTATTAGCACAAGAAGAGTTTCAGTAAAATAGGAATACATCACTCCTCACAACCTTTAGAGCCATGCAGAAAAAAATCCTCTCATTTCAGAGGATACATTTCGAGAACTTATGGAGAGAGAAGCTCTGGGATTTTCACATCCAGAACACAATGTCTTCCTAAACCTCCTGTCTCTCCAAAGTGATATAGGGGGAGGCTGGAAATGGCTTCAGGTCCTTGGGTGATTCACTGTCTTCAGTTTCAACAGCCCTTACGTTCTGCTGAAACAACAAACACATTACCTATTGAATAATGAAATCCTAACACCAGAGCCTCACTTGAACTTCTCAAGCCAAATTGCTGCTGACATATTCACAGAAACACATGATCTTGCCTAGGCAATTTGGAAATCTCGTGTGCACACATTGAAAATGTGCAATAAATCATATATAAAATGTTACGCAGTTCAGGAAATTAAGAAATAGATATATGAAGTTCTAAATAAAGACAAATCTAGTAATATTTTATTATAAAATTGGATATATAAAATCATACTAAAGATGTGAAAATTCTTAGTATAGTATATGGTATAAAGTATAAAGTATAAAGTATAAAGTATAAAGTATAAAGTATAAAGTATATAGTATATAGTATACAGCATATAGCATATATCATATAGAATACAGTATATATTTGCAAAATTGACAGAGGAGAGAGAAATCCACAGAAAACAAGGAAGAGAAACAGTTTAATATCATTTTACTGCAGCCTCTGAATTTTTTGTCTCTGACTAATATGGTCATAAGCTTATAATGTATAAATAGTGTTTATGGATACATTCGATTTTCTTCAATAAATAAACTTAACCAATATTTTAAGACAATAAATGGTCATGAAGAAAAATATTTTAATGTTTTAACTCTTACTATTTTTACATTACATTAATCGTAAAACAGTGTATTATATCCAGGAAGATTTTTCTTTAATGGATGATATGAAAAATCAATTAAAATTGGAAGTGGAAGGGTATCTGAGTCAAGTCAGAGCAAATGAACAGTAGATTTAACAGGGCAACAATGAATTTACTATCATAAGTGTTTCTTTTTGGGAAGGACTTTATATGGAGATTGAAAATAAGATTTCCTGCCCACACACAATACATCAAGAATTTTAAAACTGAAATTTCATTTATAAACATAGATTAGTAACAATGTGGTGAGATTCAGGTCCTCTGTCTCCACCAAGTAATGTATGTTATTGTGTATGAGGTCAGACTAAGACCCATTAAACATAGGTTTAGGAAAAGGATAAATTATTTTTGTCCAGATTAATTAGTTGCTAGAGTCTTGTTCATTAATTGTAAAATATTAGTGATTAAAGGCTTCCAGCATGATGAGCATGATATCACATGAATACATAGTAGGAGACCACACCTGTTCCAATGAGCTTCTGTTACACAATGGTGTAACTAGTTAGATACAAACCATCTTCAATTTATGATTTATTTAATGTTACTGATCAAATTAGAGAGCAGAACTGCATTGAATTAACAGGGAAAACACATATATATATATATATATATAGCCATATTAATGTAATTCCTGGTCTAACAGCTGGTCAGGACCAAATTCAGTCTTTCCTACAAAGGCAGTGTCCAACAGCTTTGGCTTAATATGCGTACGAAAAGAAACTCAGTGACTACTTCTGTCCTCTGTCTGCTGTCTGAATCCTCTTTCGCAGCAGCTGCCCCTGCATGCCCTGGACAGGCTCAGCTGACCCCACTTGGGCTGTGACGATATTTCTGTTGATTTGTGGATTCAAACCTCTCTTTTGCTTTCCCCTAAGTTAGACTAGTCCTTATCAGTTCTCATTAATTCTTCCTTCTTCACAATGATCAGCTACAGAATTTGCCTCTATGTCCCTGGCAACACTTTCAGTGGTGACAAGACATGCAATGGAAGATAATTTTTGCTGTAGTGGTTAAGGCAATTGCCCAAGGACATGAAGCAGTAAAATGGCTGACCCACAAGGTGATCTCAGAAGGAATCCTGATTTTAAGTCTGGTGTCACTGTGTCACAAGTGGTAGTGAAAACAGAAGACTGCAGCAGGATCTTAATATATGTATTAGTAGAAAGTGGGAAATGTGAAGCAGAACAGATCAATAAATATTTGAAGAAAATAACCTATGCCTATTTTGTGTCAAAAGTGAAAGGAAAAATACTCCTCTCCTTCCTTTCTTAAGATTTTTTACTTTAGAAGCAATAAAAAAAATGTTCCTTACATGTTATCTGCCAAAAGTACGATTACATATTTTTTTAAAAGTTCTCAAAATTATTTAAGAGAAATGTAGTGATCTCTGAAGACTTTACAAAATACTTGAAAAAAAGAGGAAATATTGTAAATAGTCCCTGTTGACCTTTTCTTTTACTGTGCTGCTTTTTCTATTATGTTACATTTTAGTCAATCAAAACTTTTATTGTATATTGATATAGCCACATTTCCATTATGTAACTGTGAAAGATGATTTACTTGATATTAGAATCTACGAAATAGTTGAGCTTCCTGCCATTAAATTAAAATGTAAGTTATGCTTTGAAAACAGAGCAATTGGATAAGGCTATTTAGAATTTAGAATTTGATTGTGAAAACTGCACATATTAATCACTGTGTATCTTGGATACATATGCATTAACTTCAAACTCTTAAGTGAGGTAAAGTCAATTCACAGAATACTGGAAGAGGCAAACATGGAATCCTAACTTTTCAACTGCTGACAAATTGTTGTTTCAGCAAATAAAAGGAGACTACTGAGAACATTTTCTTATTGCTGAATCAAAGTATAGGTTTTGAAAGACAACTGTAAAAATTGATAGAACAGAATTAAGTTATCATCTAAAGTCTGGTTGCTTCAAAATAACATCTAGAGAGATTTAAAAAATAGAAAAACATCTTATAATACAAGTATAAGAGAAAATGTATTTTTATGCAAATAGTGTTTAATCCTTAAAGGTATTTTTATGCAGAGAAAGGTTCACATAAACATGTATATTGACATAAACTAGATATAATTGCAGTTCTTAATCAACCATATCAAACTCTGAAAACATTTTAGAGTATATTTTCTGAATGACTTAGGCACCTATGAAACAGACACTATTTTGTCTGTTATACCTGTATCAAGACCTGGAACTAAAGAAATAGAATCTGTCTACATTGAAGTGCAATAAATACATTCAAGAAACACATTCGGAGCAAACAGCCTCCTTCAGTGTTATTTCACCCAGCATGAAACAAGGGGCACAGAAGTGTGTCAAAAATGCACAACTTTCAAGAGTTTAATTTCTTGAATTAGAAGTATGAGGCAATACTTTTCTTACAATACATAGTGTAAATTCCACACTTCTTGTGAGGAAAAGTGAGATGACCGTTTCTGAATTTTTTTTATTTCTAAACAAAATTGCCAAACCATCCCAAGAACCTTACAATAGTCCACCTTTGATTGTATTTAGAAGCTGAATTCATCCTTTCTTCCAAGAAAATTCATGGCCATGGTTTTAAATTTCTTTGGGGTAATCATAATCTTTAAGTAAAGGATTATTCAGGATGGGATAGAGAAGTCAGAGGAGTGATCCATTTCCCTCAAATTGCATCTTTATGCAAAAAGGATACTAACTCAATCTGGTAGAAACAAAACCTGTAGGTAAGATCCTGGTTCTGTAATAATTACGTTGTATATTTCAAATGAGGTAAGATGGTAGCTTTAAGCCTCTGAGTCTGGTTTGCTTTCTGCTTTTTATCTGGTCACTGTTTATAAATAAAGTAAGCAATTCTGAAGAAGAAATGGGAACCTAGGACTCACCACACT
Source organism: Nesoenas mayeri (assembly GCF_963082525.1). Classification (NCBI taxonomy): domain Eukaryota; kingdom Metazoa; phylum Chordata; class Aves; order Columbiformes; family Columbidae; genus Nesoenas; species Nesoenas mayeri. The sequence goes on from NC_137541.1 coordinate 18,124,295, forward strand.
ACTGTGGAATCTGTGACCTCTGTTTTTCTCTCATATACCCTGGATCTTGATGCTCTTCTGCATAGTAATAACATCCATAAACATTCATAAGAAACAATGATCCATCCTAATCTCTTTCTCAATCTCCAACTAGATTATATTGAAGTGTGATAGATCAAATATTCTCATAAATTTAAACTGACACAGAAAGTGCTCCAGTTCTGGGTATTGTTCCGTGTAGGTTCTAGGTCCAGATGGGCAGTTAGCAGGAGGAAAATGTTATTCTTTTCTCATCCGGACCATTCTGGACAGGTGTGGAATGATCAGCTGAAGGCATTGAGGGATATGGGTTTGTTGTCATTCGGTTTGGTTTGCTTTTTAGGTTTTGTTGTTGTTGTTGGGGATTTTGTTTTATTTGTTTGTTTGTTTGGAGAGTGTGTGTGTGATTTTTTTTTTGTTTTGTTTTGATTTGTTTTGAGGCCAAAGGTTGGCAAGCTTGAAGTCTTAGCAGCCTTTCAAATTTGATGATTTCAAAGAGCATTTTCTGTTTGGCTGCATCAGCATAGGAATCCCACCAATTTCCTGCTTTAAGTACTTTGAAGCTTTTCAGATCTTACCTTGAAAAGAACCTGATAAGGGAATACATTACTCCAACATGCATTTTTCAGGAGATTCTATTCACTAATTCAATTCCAGTGAATTCCATGGTCCTGAAAGGATGCTGAGAAATCTGCTCATGGGGCTGGAGTACACCTAGGAATTGTTCAAACACAACACAAAGGTTCTATTAAAACTGCAGGATAACAAATGTGGAAGATTAGACAACTCCAAGAACAGGGAAAACCTTTAGAAATGTCAACAAGAAACAGAATATTCTTGTTCACATTATTTACTGCTGTATAAAAATTATGATTTTTAATCATAAAATATGAGATTCTAAAGATACAATAAATCTGTACCAGCAATTTATACCAGCACTTCAGCCAGAAATATAGTTATCAAAAACATCTGAGGAAGAGAAATAGACACAGATCTCAATCACAATGTTAATCACAGTGTAATTATCATTGTTCAGATTGACATACGAATAATCATTAAATAGATACTAAACTGCAGTCTTCCGTCTCAAAAATCTAATAAGAAGTATGTTTGATCAATATGCAGAATCATTATCCAGACTGACAAGACTATTTTCCCTTCTATTTAGTTTGAGAAGCAAAAGCTCTTCTGCATCCTCATTCAAATGGCAACAATAAAAAGCTTTAGGTTTTTAATTAACCTAAATGTGGCAGAAAACATGAAGGAAGAATATCCACAGCAACAAACTATTATAAGAAAAACAGCTAAAGATGGAAGATTTAAAATAAGAATTTGTTTTCTTCAACAAAGGTATTTAATTTTAATTTAAAATGCTCCCAAAGTAAGCTCTTACAATAATTAGCCACCTTTAGTGTTAAAAACTACTTTTAGTAGTTATTTCTCCTCTATTTTCAATAACTGGATCTCAATATTCATTTTCTCTATTGCATTGAACATCCATCAGATGCATCCATCAGATGCATCAAATACTTCTGTGTAGCTTCTGAGTCACTCAGTACCAGGTATTAGGGATGTGAACCAGTTCAAGATACTGAGGTTTCTAAATGTAGATACATAAGCTCTTACTATAGTCAAAGGTTATGCAAGCAGGAGTCAGTGGAATATAAAAGCAATTCAACTGACTGGACATGAGAAGCAGGATTCAACATACTTAAATTTTGATGTCAGTATGTAGACAATGCAGTCAGTGGAGCCTAGAGAACAATATTAAGAGCTCTGTGCTGTTACCTAAACACAATCAGTGACATTTGAGACAACTTACAAACTGAAACAATATGGGACAAGCAGATCTGACACGGCAACTCAGGCAAAGCCATGTTTTTTGCAGAGTCAGATTCAGGCCAGGCAGGATACTTTTAGTATCTTAAATCTCATTGGATGCCTGTTATTATGTGACAGACTCATTAATAGCATTGTTGCACAGATGCTAAGTGTTTGCTAAAAAGCAAGAAAATTTATTGGAATTTTGGTGCAGTGTGGTGGAGAACCACATCTCCTGGACGTCCTATGTGACTACCCCATCACATGCATCATTCATCACTGTTGATACACCTAAAATGCATATAAAGCATCTCCTAAACATCTACATAAAAAAGATTGTCCTATGTGACCATTTCTGCAGGAAAATTTGGTATTTACAGGTGTCATATCTAGGCAGAATTCAGTCATGTCTGTAGCAGGCACAGCCTAGGTGAATTCTTCAGACACTCCACCCAGAATATTAATCAACACATTTAGGTATTTAAATTGGACTAGACACAATAGGAGTTGCCAAACTGTCCAACATTTCCTCCTAGAGGGCATCTGTAACTAGTAGTAAAATACACCATTGTGAAGGTTCAGTCACCTGGTTTCAAGTTGGTTCATTGTCTCAAACTGGTGCATCAATTAATCTGTGCAGATGACTGGCTGGGAAGTTCCTGGATAACCCAAAAAAGTAAAGACTTAAATGTACTGGTGTGCGTACAGGCAGAGTCTTGAAACCCAGGTGTCCCAAAATTATAACAGAAGAACAAATTTGATTTTCATACTTATAACTCACTTGAAACTTCAGCCTCATAGTTCTTGGCACAATGTTTAAGAATGAAAATTGTATAAGCATAAGTTATTTTAAAAGTATGTACTTAATGAAAATTATTTGTAAAAAAGGTGGTGCACTTGGTGTCAACAATAATAACTGATAATGTAGAGAATACAAAGCGTGCAAAACCAGCAATCTAAATGCTTAGTGAAATGGCAGTGAAATAATTCATGATATCCACAATGAAGGAACTGAATGATGCCAAATCTCAATGGATTATGCTGCAGAAAAATGACAGAAAGGTAACTACTGATGTAACACTAATTTGGTACTTGTTGCTGACAAAGTTTTCTTTAGTGGTATGATTGGATAAATCAAGAGTTACAGCCGAGCTCTCCAAATTGGCAATCTGAATTTGCAATTTATGTTTTATCATTTGTTCTACCTCTAGAATGATGTCTAATAGGATGTCTTCTCTTTTAACAGACTTAGAAACCCCAAAGGTAATGTATTGAATTCTTCAACTTACAATATATTTTCATAATGCTAACAATAACAAAAATACTTCTTAAACTATCATGCCTCATACAGTCAATAGTCGTTTACAAAATATAAATGCTCTAATAAAAACAAAGCCTATCAATATTTTTCAAATTATCAGATGTTCAATTAAGATCTATTTTTTGCAAGTGTTTTTCTAAACACTAATTAGGTCATATTTTCTAAGTATAGACTGAATAGATATAACATGAGAACTGATGAGCAGAATAACTACTCTAAAGGTGTAGTAAGAACTTTGTTCTTTCTCTTATTGAATTCAATGGGAATTTTGCCATCAACTTCAATGAAAGCAGGTTGAGGTTTTAGATAGTTGACAGAGAGCATATTTTAAAGCCACCTGTGCAAATGCAACCACTGAGCCACCTTCTGTTGCTACTGTTCTACAGAATTTTACTCTCCAATGGTATATTACTTTGTATTGATTAAACTCATCAGCTGCAAAGTCTTTATGTAGAATTGCATTTTCTAAACTTAATTTCTGTTAAAATTAAGAGATCTGAGTAAATTATCTTATTTTCAGTTTTTCATGTTTTTATCTCAGTCATTTTCTTCTGTGAGAGCAATTAGGAAAAGTTCAGATGAGAAGAAAATTTGTGATGCTATAAAAATATGGCTGCTAAAAAGTTGCGGGCCTAGGTGGGTTGTTTTCTGTTGTTGTTGGGATTTGGTTTGGTTTGATTTTAAGAGGAAACATTTATTTTCAGTTTGTCCATGTTTATTTTATGGTGACACTAAGAAGACTCCAAAAAATGAGGTCAGGTGTAACTTTACGTTATATGAAAAAATTTAATAAAATTCCATGTTTCAATTACTTAAATTTGATTATTTATAGACTCTTGCTTATTCTTACTACAAAATAATTAGAGGAATATAATTTTACTTATCATTGCATTCACATGAAAGTTTAACTAGTATGCCTTTAACTCTGCAGTCAGGATCTTTTTTCTAGCATTCAGTCATCTGTTTTCATTTGGACTGTCTGACTGTCCCTTGCAACAACAGCATCTATTATCTTATAAAACACTACCTTATTGTACTGTAAGTGGTGAGACGAACTGTAAAAGTATTTGTAAACTGCACAACTCCAGTTTTTAATATCAATGAGTTTTCCTGTAGTTTTGATGCAAGAGCTTAGAGCCCAAGATCAGTGGTTGGGGGATGGAGAATGGTTTTGGTTGCTATTATTGATATTGATTCAGGCCTGTAACCATAATATTATGATGTATAAATTATAATGTACAACTTATAATGTTCAAATCTCAGACTTTGGCTAACCTTGAAAAAAATCTGAATGAAAAAAAATGCTGCATTTTAAATAGGGCTTTTTAGTCTACTTGGTATGTGTCACATTAATATTTTATTACAGAATATGTATTCCAAACACATAGCTTACTTCTACCCTACTCATGGCTACTGCATTTGTAATGAAAGCATACATTATATATACTGAAAAGTAATAGTGATAACATTTAACTGAGTTTTAAATTTTTTTAAAATCTAGTTAGCAGCTGCAAAGTAGTAACATATGAGTCGGTTTCTTGAACCCACAGCATTGAAACTATTGACTTATAAGAAGGTGCTAGGTATTTGTAGATATGTGAGATTATTATTGTTTCAGCCTTGTTATTTTGTGGTTTGTTACAGCTAAAATATTTTGTTGCTGTTGGACTAAATTATATAATCTATACACAGAAAATATTCAGGGCAATGTTAAGGGGAATTTAGGAAAGGGTGGCAAAATAGCACAAACATTGACCAAGGATATTCATAAATTATAATTAACAATTTGCAAATTTTCTTTGCATCATGGAACACCGAATACATAAGGATGTTCTCACACAACAGCTACTACTATGATTTGTCTTCTATTAGAGTTAAGTTCCAGCAAAGTTCATGTGACTCATACCTCTGCAATTTGATATAGAATCAGGACCACTTATTTCAGTGAAATCTGACAGTTAAACTTGGCCCTGTGTACTGATTTTTTTTTTTTTGGTAATTTTTTCATCCACAAACAAGCAAACAAAAAACAAACCAAAATCAAACCACAAACAAAAAACAAAACCAGGAAAAAAACAGATATGACATCAGCTCTACCTTGTACTTTATTCCCGGTGTAAATTATGTACTTATCTACAGATGTGAGCAAACCTGTAAACTTTTAAAATAGTTAAGAGACAGAGAGGCACAAAACATAACATGAGTGCTGTACAACCTATATTTAGGCCCTGAACCTCAGCTGGTATCCAAAATTCTGTGTTGGGCTCTTAGCATTGTCTGCAGTGAATAAGGCACCCTCAAATAGAGTTAAAAAAACAATATGAGTCTGCAGTGACTTATTTTGCTATAGTTTAATGTTGATTCTGTTGTGGTATGGTTTAACTTCATATGATACAAGTCTAACAAAACTGAGGAATCACTGTGTAACAAACCTGTGGGCCAAAAAGGAAAGCAAGAAAGCCCAAATAGGCTTTTTAAGAACACATAAAAATAACTCTGAGCAGATCCATGGCTGAACAAATGGAAAAAGGGATGATGGTGGCTCATCCCTGAACCCCTTTCTCATTCATTCTTCTTATTTTTCTTTAGGAAGACTAACCCAATCAACTTTAGCATCCAGAGTGGAAATAAAGGTGTGAGCACAAAGGGGCAGACAATTTTTGTACAAGAATATTAATTATCATAAAGTTATTAAGTTATTAAAAAACTTTGAATTAGAATTATTAGTATCAGTCAAACTGGATTAATAATCATGTTTGTTGCATTTTTGTTAGGCTGCTAAAACTTAAATTAAGATAAGTTATTGAGTCTACATGTAAGTTATATTCTCTTTTTACCCACAACATAACTTTGTCTGTGAAAGACATACAGAGCTATTAACAGAGAAACAGAGAATGGGCTGATGTCTTAAATCTGATTTCTGCTAGATGCAATGGTGCTTTATTCAATAAAATCAGGAGCTTTGTTACATTATGATTCCAGAAGTCTGTCTAAAAAATAAATGTCACCAGGTTTAAAAAATTTAATTAATTTATTTATTATTTTGACTTCATTTCCTGCAGATTAGACTGGTTTTGTGTATTCTCAATGTCTATGTTTGAAACAGAACAAAGGCCCCACACTGGTCAAGGATTATGTTCGTTACGATAGGTCCTAGCAAAAATTTTACTCAAGGGTACTGTTTTCCAGGCAAAGCTCAGGCACAGATCAAGTGATATCGCAGACCAAGAACTACGTTAACAAGAAAGTATGGACAAGATCAACCCATTAGAGTAAGAAAGAGTGAAAACTACATGAATGTGTGCCTTCCCCTGCCCTTTCCCCTCAGGGCCAGAGAATAGCTCTTATTAATATAGATTCAGCCTATGCCTTGCCACCCATACTCCCCAGCTTTTCTTATTTGTTTAAAATCTTGGTGGAAGAAAACTAGAGACCTCTGCTTTTACTGAGGAAAAATATTTCAGCACAAAGTCTACTCCTTATTTGTTACTCTGCTCTAATATACATGTCCCAATCAAAGGAAAAGCTTCAATCAGAGATTGTATTTTCATAGACTTCAGAGTCAATCAGACACAAATAAATAAATCCATAGAAAATAAGTCTTTATTAGTTCTGGTACTAACTGTTTCACAGAAACAAAACAGGACAACCTTCTTTCAAGCATGGTCAGTGATGATGCCATATCTACTCACTCTTTTTTATAAAATATCTCAATGGCTAGTTCATTTCCTCAGAAGAGGAAAGACCTAGGGTTAATGCCCATTTCTGTCTCAGGGAATACAAACTCTCATCTCTCACCTCCCTGGCAAATGCAATAATCAACATGATAGTTTTTCTGCAACAGCAGGGAGTGTTTGTTTCATGTGTTGTTGATTCTATATAGAAAAGAATCCAAGATTATCTGGGACAGAGAAAAAGAAAAGGACAAGGAAAGTAAGAAAATGAGAACATGACTTTCTGGTTTATTAAACATTCCCCTTGAAATGGAGGAAGCTGTCAATATCAGCCAATACATAAAAGACAGTTAATCCATTTTATTCAGGACCATTGCTTATAAAACACAAAAAAGAACCTAAGATAAAAGACTGGAGCTCATATAACTCTTCACCAGTAGGTTCTCTGGTATGACAAAATTTAAATTATTTTTCGCAAAGAGACACAGCTTCAGCAGTTCGGGTTGCAGATGCACAAACCCACACAAAGAAACCCAGCATGTGGCATTTGGGGTACAAGCCAGAGAATAACATTTAGGTTTCATTCTGTCAGGGCACAGCAATGTCAGGATGCTCACAAAGGCCTTAGGGCAACCCCAGAGCCAGCCATGCCCTCAGCGATGGGTACAGTCCCACAGGGTCTGGACACAATGAGCAGGCCTGAGATCTACTCAGGAGCAAAGGACATGCTCCTGACCAGGCTGGAGACCAGGTTGCAATAGGAGTCAAAGGTCTGTCCAGCAGAGAGGTCTGGAGGCAGGGCAGAGAAAGCTACTATGCGTGTCCCAAGGTCTGTTTAGGAGATGAGCTACTTACAGAGGTCTCTTCAGGGAGATGATGGAGCCCGGCATACATACAGCATCACTGAGGCAGGAACTGATGGCCCTAGGCTGAGCTGAGAGGGGCCCATGGGTAGGGGTGGGGTCTTCCAGAAGTTGGGTAGGGACTAAAGTCTTGTACAGATTCCCATGAGACAGAGACTTTTGTAGCTGGGATCCATGGTGTCATGCATGAACAGTCAAATTTTTGAGCAAAGACAGAAAAAGGAAAACAGTACTTTGCTAGGCAGAGAGGTATTAGGATAGTATTTTTGGATTTGGCCATCAGAAATCCACTTCACTTCAGTCAAGGCTTCAGTGTTTTATTGCAAGGACAATTCCCTGAGCCAATTCTGAACATTTCCTCCTTGTCCTGCAACATCCATGGCTGGAAAACCTGAGCCATTTCTAAATCCTCTAGAATTATGCAGACAGGTACCACTGTGAGAACTCGGACTGATTTACCACCTTCCCTACACATTTATTTCTTCAGAGAACTACTGCTGGGAAAAATATCAGACTATCTTCCTCTTGAGGAAATCTCACAAGAGAAAATCCTTTGTATACGAGCATGTATGAAATTTTACCAAGAAAAGACAGACAGGAAAAGGTTGTTAATACAAAAAAAAAATCCCCATCTTTAAATAAAATATAATCGGGGATTCCTTTACGTTGTGTTATATGCCATTATTTATCACACTTTTTCACGTGTGGAGATGACATAAGAGGTACTTCCCCGCTGGAAAAATAAAGTAATGTCAAGTTACAAAATTATATTTCTAATATAAATTTACTAATACATACAAGACACTGATTTTTTTACTAGTATTGGGCATTCGCATTTTTAACATACAAGGAACTACTGCTAAAATAATTTCTTGTTAATTAAATATTTGGGGATGGGATATAATCAAACAACAAACTGTCATCCCTAGAGACAGGGATAAAAATCTACCAAAAGGATCCTGTTGACACTGCTGATGTTTTGGAAGAAAGATTCCTGCTCTCTACGCCGTCCAAGTTAAGCAGGCTTCTTTCATAGCCAGCCTCTGAAATGTACATTTCTAGTGTCAATACACAGGGAAATGAAGCTGTATGACCCTTCAGCATTTTCAGCTAGTGATACCCCTGAGTAAATCAAAGCACTAAAGGTGTCTTTATTTTATCTGTGTTGCTCAAGACTCTCAAAAGTGTCATTCTTCAGTCAGAAAGGCTGGAAGACATGTTCTTTTTCAAACCTAGTGAAAAAGAAGGACTTTAATACTGCCTCCACAGTGACTTTCTTTGCCTTTTTTCCTCTTCTTCCACTGTTATTTTTTCAATTAGATTTTGTGGATGCATTGTGAGGACACAGCATCAGTACTATGGTGACTAGAACATTCAACATGTAGAGAAATATTAAATGACAAGCAAAGGCAAGATAAGCTTTTTTAACATTTCAATTAAAAATAAATTAGAAGCTACTATCTATTATTAATAGAGTGTGTAAGCAATGTCTTACAGTGATTCTACCTCTTTCATCCTCTCAGTTAATAACCACTCTGTGGCTTCCACAGGGTATCTAGCATTGGCAAAGCTGAAAACAGACTAGGTGTGGGGCTCATATGATCAGTCTCAGGCTCATCTGCAAAAGAGATCAGTTCACATGGTCATATGGACATATTCTAAATTGAACTGGGAGACCTCAGGCAGTTTTATAAAAAATGGACAACCAGTGCTTAATCAGACTACTTAAATTCAGATGTGCATGAGACTGTCTAAAACTTGAGACAAGAATTGTTTCATGCTGCTTTTCAACTGGTACTATGTCCCTGATGGAGATGAAGGGTTGAATACAAATACACCAGTGAGGTATCTCTTCATCATTTCACTAAAAAAAATATATATGCTCATCAGCTAGTTGTTCTTTGAACTTCTTCAACAAGCATGGACAATTTTTTATCTTGTGTCTTTTAATGTATTTGTAGAAATCTTTATTAAATATTGTGTTTACTAAAACACAAATATGAAAGCAGATTCATTTGTGTAGTGTGCTGTACAGTTGGTTCTTTCATGACTTGTCTTTAAATACTGTAGAACCATGTGTGCGATTTCAGTGACTGTTGTTTAAGAAGTCTTGAACTATTCTATAGCTGATTAACAAAGATATTTGTTCACTTAAAGTGGAGATCAGACTAGATCTTCAATTTACATCCTTTACATACAGAAGGTGATTCACTATACATAAACATAGAAGTGACTTGCTTGCCGGTTTTTCCTTTTCTTTCTACTGATGCTGGTTAAAATTAGAAAACTCTGGAGTAATTTTCGCTCCTAAGGGTTGGAAATGGATCAGTATACTCAGATTTAATGGCAGGTTTACAAGTAGGCATTGTTGGCAAATAATACCTTAACTTAAATATTATATCCCTGCTGAAATAGCTATGCAGTTTGTTCTTTCCATCTTCTCTTTAGTGATCTTCTAGAGTGCATCCATCAATGGCTAAAGCTTGTTCAGAAGGGACAGGCAAGGAAGGAAGGGTAGAGAGCTTGCCGTCTACAGGAAGAGATGGATAGAATATGAAGAGCTGTCTCTGAAGAAAAGTCATGAGGAGGTTGAAAGCTTATGGGTAAGATGTCTAGATGGACACCAGTGGCAGGTGGTGTCTCTCAGGTGTCCATAGTGGCACAAGTACTGTTTAATATCTTCATCAGTGACATAGACAGTGGATTGAGTGCACCCCCAGCAAGTTTGCAGATGACACCAAGCTGAGTGATACAGTTGACATGCCTGAGGGATGGAATGTCATCCAGAGGGAATTGAACGAGCTCAAGAAGCGGGCCCATGGGAACCTCATGAGGTTCAACAAGGCCAAGTGCAAGGTCCTGCACCTGGGTCAGAGCAACTCCCAGTATCAATACAGGCTCAGAGATGAAGGGATTGAAAGCAGTCCTGCAGAGAAGGATGTGGGAGTACTGGTGGATGAGAGATTGGACATGAGCCAGCAATGTGTGCTTGCAGCCCAGAAGGCCAATCTTATCTTGGGCTGCACCAAAAGAAGCATGGCCAGCAGGGCCATGATGAGGTGATTCTGTCCCTCTGCATCCAACTCTGGAGCACTCAGTACAGGAAAGACATGGACCTGTTGAAGAGGGTCTAGAGGAGGGACACCAAGGAAATCAGAGGATGCAACACCTCTCCTATGAGGACAGGATGAGAGAGTTGGGGTTGTTCAGCCCGGAGAAGAGAAGGATTTGGGAAGACCTTATTGCAGCCTTTCAGTACTTAAAATGGGCCTATAAGATGGGAAGAGACTTAGGAGAGTCTGTTGCAATAGAACAAGGGGTAATGGTTTTAAACTAAAAGAGGGGAGATTCAGGTTAGATATAACAAAGAATTTTTTTACAATGAGGGTGGTAGAACACTGGAAAAGGTTGCCAAGAGGTGGCAGATGCCCCATCCCTGGGAACATTGAAGGCTAGGCTGGACGGGGCTCTGAGCAACCTAATCTAGTGGAAAATGCAGGTGGGTTGGACTAGATGATCTTTGAAGGTCCCTTCCAACCCAAACTGTTTTGTCATTCTGTACTTCTTAGTGCACTTCCAGTTCTGCCTCCTGGACCAGCATTCTGGAGACAAGACATAGAAAAGTAGTGCTCTTCTTTATTACTAGAATAATCTTTCCCAACAGTTAGCTTTATGAGAATTAGGATATTTCTATAATACATTGCAAATCAAAACCACTACATCTATTAGCCCCAGAGTGACTTCATGGGCTTCCAGTTTTTTGCTGAGTTATACATTTATAATGAATCTATACATTCCATTACTTCCATAGAAGTGACTGAAATTGTTCAAGTTTTATTATATATGCTAGTAAGCCCCAGGATTGATTGCTTCTAACTGTAGGCTCATAGGTAATTTTACAAGTCACCATGCAATGTTGTTGAAGAAGTTTAGACTGTCTGTAAAAAATACAACTGAGACTTGGTCAGATCTTATTGTTAAGACTAATGACTTTATGCATAAATACTGTTCTCACTTGTCTGAAATTTCACAAATTAATTAAAAATCAATGAGAGGAAGAAAGAAGGTTTCAAACAGATTGTAGAAATTAATTTCTAATCAGAAAAAATGAATGAACATTTCAATAGAAGAAGAGGTATAAAAAGGATGAATACTGTGAGATGCCAATAAACTCACCTCTTCAAAACTGGTATGGTGCCTGTTTCTAGCAGATTACCAGTTCCATATCTTCACATTTTCTTTGAACAGTGTCGAGGGTTTGATTGCAGGGTGACAATAAAACCCTGGCAGATGCATTGTTAACCTCCTCTCCCCCTCCACTCCCCCCTTTTGCCCCTCCCTCTCCCCCTTCCCACTCAGGACAGGTGATCGGGAGGAAAAGAAGGACAGAGAGAAGAGCGTTGGAAAAATTAAAAATGTTTTACTAATGCTACTAATATGAATAGAGAAAATAATACAAAATATACAAAACCAATCTTGAAAGTCTCAGCAACTGCAGAGCTATCACCCGAAGTCCTGGATTGGACTCTGCAGTCAACCGGAGCTGGATTCAGGCTCTCACTAGGCCTCAGTTCGCAGGGACAACTAGCAAAATCCTCTCCTAATGCCAGCCATAAGCAGAAGGGAAAAAAAGGCAAAAGGGAAAAAGGGAAAAGGGACAAGATCCTCGTGATCTCCCACTTTTATGTGAAGTATTCACGTGAATGGGATGTTATACACTCTTGGCCAGTTTCTTGGTCACCTGTTTCTCGTTGTCCCTCTCGTGAGATGTGAATCTGTCCTTATCAATAAGTTAACATTCCATTGCTATGTTTACCAAAACATATATCTGGTTCTCCAGGAAAAGGCAGCTAATATGAAGGCTTTAGCTGACAGGCAAATTCGCTAAAAGAGAAACTTGTTTTTTAACAAAACCAGGACAAACAGTCCTTTTGTGAAGTCTTGTGCTTCCTGCCTTAGTGCAGACAGGAATCTTGCTCTGATTTCCATTCTGTTCAGCAGATACTATGACTGCAGATCTCTGATGTGTGATTGGCCTGTAACCTGACTGAAGCATTGCCTGGTTCCCTGATGCCTGCCTCAAAGTATTATCTGGAGACATGTATGTTCATGTTGGTAGAGGACTTAGATGTTTAAAAGGCAATGAAATCAGAATTCGATGTCTTTTGTTTAGATACAAAATGGGAAACTCCCACTGCATTGTCACTTTACCTAAGGCAATGCCTAACCACCATAGGCACTACAATTTGGCATATTTAGCGCTGCTAAAAACTGTTGACACAGACTAGTGACTCAGATTTGAGAATAATAAACCACTCAGCACATAGCTGATGCCAAAAGAAGAAACTGTCAAAAACTAGGCATTATTTGTAATGCATACCTTCTATGGATTTGACTGATAAACTTACTTATAGCAGCCATGTTGCAAACATCCCAGACATTCCTACCCTTTTACATATAGGAGAATTTTCCTTTGGCATAATCCCTCAGTGGCAAGATCATTCACTAGTGCTAGAGGTGTATCAGGAACACTGACTAAAGTTCCCTCTCCACCTAAAAAAGATGCCTTTAAACATCTGCCATAGAGTGTCCTCAGGAGACAAAAACGCCTCTGCCACAGCACTTTTTCTTTCTCGTGGCGAAACTGTTCCACTGTGCAATAAATAATTGTAAATAGTTGGAAAGAAGAAGGAAAGAGAAGACAAAAGTAAGATGACAAGAAAGGAATAAAGAGAGCAAACTGGAATATGGTTCTTCAGTCTGTCGGTTATGACACTGAATTATTGCTGCTGTATTTGCCCCAATTTGGAAGACAGACAAAGATGCAAGCTTCTTTGATCCTCCTTTCTCTTCACCAAAAACCTGGTGTTGGTTTCTCAGGAAGAGCAGTGGCAGTCTGGGGTGTGACTCAGCAATTAACATAATAATTATCATCACTATTATTTCTGTAATTATTATATATATATAGAATATATATTATTATTATTACCATGTTCTTTAAGTCCTGAAATACTTTGAGTATTTTAATTTAATTCTTAAGATCTCAGAATAAAATAAGAATATTCTTACCTCACTCACAGTTAAAAAAAATAAAATGCATATGTTTATATGTTTTACGTTAAAACTATATAAATATTTATCTACTGAAGAAATGAATAATTGCAAATGACAACCTTTATGTCAAGGCCTGAAAAAAAGCCTTGCATATCCAGTATTGGATGAATTGTTCAAGAACAGTTCATCCTTGTGAAAATAATTACCTTCATAAAGTTAATTAGCTGCATAAGTGCTGGCTGCATGAGGTAGCACTGCCCAAGGACAACTGAGCATTCATGAATCAGTGTAATTCATACACGTCTATCTCAGTCCTTTCTACCTTTTTGGTATTTCATGGCCTTGAGTAGCCCTTTTTTAGTAATGAATCATTTGTCATGCAATTGTACTGAGGAATGTTAGTTTTACTGCAGATACCTAAGACGGCTGTTTTCTGAGACCTTTCTAAAAAAGTTCCACATAGGTCTGTTTGTAAATGTTTTTCAAGTATTCCAGGTCTTTCATAGCTAGCCTGAAGTCCTTGCTATTTAAAAGAAGGGCAACCAGAAAAGAAATATGTTCATAAATGCACTCTGAATATGGAAAATTTGTGATTAAATAATAACTTATCAGCCTTTTTCATATGGAATAAATTCAGACACACTAAGCTAATAAAAATATTCTACTCATTGGCAAGTACCTGCTTTGGGTTATTTATATTGCAGTAGTGGTTTCTTCTGACATTAAGAGATGAAAAGAAGAACAAAAAATACTGTTTAAAATGCCTTAAAACGAACAGTCCTGACCTGAGTCTCTTTTGTACTAAAGTTTCAGTGGCTAAAGAGTCTAAATTACTTGTGAATAGCATTGGTCACTATGCACAGACATGGCCATGGAGTAAATGGACACAGAGTAAAGTAGCCCTATGGAAAGTGCACTGAAGCAGCAAGATCAGAGTTTGCTTGAGACAATACTGGCTACCAAGTGGGGATGCCAGCATTATGAACCTGGTCTCCCAGGGCTCTGTCACTGGAAAAGTAACTGGTATCTCCAGAAAATGTTTCAGCATGTCTAAGGTCTGAAACACAACAAATTTTACTTCAAAGTGGAAACACAAAAAGGGAAGGAGCTTCAGAATGAGACTACATCTATCCAAAAAGGAACCTGAATACTGGTCTTCTCTGTTCAGCAAAAGAAATTGGTCTATTGTAGAATAACTTCAAAATTAATAGTCTTTGAGGGATACATTCAATATTTGAAAAATAGCTCTACCAAATTTAAAGCTAAAATATTCTTCCAAAAATGAAAAAAAGTTAAGTCTATATGAATATATAGACTTATATATACAGACACAGATATATAGACACAGATAAATAGCTTACTAAAACATCCTGATTGCACACTTACTTGTGAACTCAGTATCATACTACATATCATAATATTGCTACACACTATCATGGTAACACTTAGAGCTTTTTCCTGTTGCTGTGATTTCACTATCATGTCTTTTTCATATGACTTTGGGCTTCAATGGAAATGCTTTTTTATAATACCTTCTGCCTTTTTATAGTTTTCACAATACTTGGTAGCAGGGTATAAATCCATGTTGATTCTGCAACCACATGTACACTACTTTGTAGCATGTGTGTAGCATGTGTGTTCTTCTAGCCAATTGAATTTCAGATTTTGACATGTTTTCTTTGGAGATAATTCCCTCTGAATTACATGTAGATTAAAACCTAGTACTCCTTTCTCCCAAGAGTTTAATGAATTAATGAGCTGATCAGGACAGTAGTTCACAAGATGACTGCTGAAAGAATATTGACTATCTGTGAGTAATTTAAGAATGGCTGATGTCCATTAGCTTAGACAAATGAAGCCTTCCTCTCCCTAGACAGTAAACAAAATGTGTCAACCATTGTTTGAACTTCCTTATTCTCTATTAAGAAAAAAAACTTTTTGAAAACAATAGTTCTCACTAATGATAGAGTAGTGTTCAAAAATTTCAAAATTACAATCCATACAAGCTTGTATGTTGAAAACCATGGAATCATAGAATCTTTTGGATTGGAAAAGACCTTTAATACCATCAAGTCCAACCATAAAATTTGCTGTATGCAGACTTATGCAAGACAATAGTGCATGTGAACCATACTGTCATTTTATCAAAACTAGACAGGAAGAAAGCCACATTGCTTTGCAATTGGGGTAAGTCTGAAATGAATCCCTCTAAAAATGAAGTTATATCTAATAATGAGAATCTGATGTCAGCTCAACCCATAAGTGATCTTTCAAGAGAAACAGTAATACAGAGTTTTGATCTGTCAGTCAAGAGTAAATTTTGCTGGACAATGGAAGTAAATATAAACAATAAATAAATATCAGAAAGAGATAATCTAATGTTTGGAAAAATTTAAAGTAAAAGAGTTTCCTTCTAAGGTTTCTAAATTTGAGAAAGTTCATGACTGGTGATGAATGATTCCCAGAAAAGTGCCCGAACTATTAAGTCATTGGCATAGAGACATCTGGGGAGGAGGGCAAGATGCTGTCTGTCCTGTTGAAATTATACCCTTGTGTGGATAGTGCAAAATTACTGGAACCTGACAGAGCGACAAAACCAGGAAGGGATGTCAGAGAGCTGAAGAGACAAAACCAGAGAAAAGTGCATGAGCCCAGCTCTGGAGTCGAGTCATGCATTCCAAATACCCTTTTTGCAAATGGATGTTGGCCAGCTCACATAATAGATATTTTTTAATTCTATTATCAGCTAACTAATCTATCTGACATATTTTACAAAGAGCTTGTGTATCTACCTCATCTTTGAGTTATTCTGTTGGATCTGAGTGCTTAAAAATAAGGCATGGTAATGTCATCTTTATGCCAGTTCTATCTCTAGCTTCTGAATCCAAAGTTGAGCAACCATTCAGACAGCCTTACCTTGTATCTTACCTCAAACCCATGAAAATCCATGAGTTTGAATCAGGCCCCTAGGACAGCATAAAGCACTGAAGTTTATAGAAATTGTAGGTAGCATAAGTCTGAAAAATCAGCTATTTAATTTGGCATCTGAAAGATTTAAATCTGAAAGATTTAAAAGCTTGACTTTCAACACATTTGAAAAATGTTATCCTCTGCCTAAAAAGTTTGACTTAAAAAGATAACTTCTGTTACCCAGTCTTGATTACAAGGATGAAAGAAGTATATATTGGTTAACTGTCTGTCACTATACTGTATTCTTTTGTGTTGCAAGAATTGTGTTGGTACAGAGGTGATCAATAAGAAGTCTGTTATCAATCTGCTAGCAAACTTTAAAGTTAGAAAAAAGAGAACTATATTGCTTTCAAACACCCTTGACAGTTTAACAAAGATGTAGCAAAGACAGAGAAAGAGATGGGGAGGAGCTGTAATAACTGTCCTTGGTAGCAAAGAAAAGAATGATACAGGCGTTGAAGAGTTACATGAACCACATAGTTTCATCCTTCAGAGGCTGAAAAGTTCAGGGCCATGAGCTATTTTCTTCTACTGACAATAAACAAAAGAACAAAGCAAGAAACAGATATCTGTCCAAGCAAACTTTCCACATTTCTTTGCCTAACAGCTTTACTTAAATCTAAGAGAGCATGAAAAAATGGAGCAAGGAGTCATCAAACATGCAATTTTTAGCCTTGAAAATGAGGTTTTTCTAAGCTTTTAAAAAGCTCTTGATCTTTTTAACACATAACCACATATTAATAGATAGAAAAGCACATCACAGTGTGGTATGAAATAAAAACATGCACGTATTTGCTTTTCTCATGCAAAATTTCCTCATGCAGCACTAAACAGCTCCCTTCAAGACAAAAATTTTGTAAGAAGCAGAGCTGACTCCACTGTTAGGATTTAATCCATTTTAATCCTTTAAAGAAAGAAGCAATCTAGTAACTATCTGATTAAAATAAGGAGGTAGCTAAGCAGGACATATGGAGCTCCAAAGCATTTCATCGTCTCTTATGCAGTGCCTCCATGGGGTCTTAGTAGATGTTCTGGGATGGCATATGTGCTGTATGGTCTCTTTGCCGAAAACTGTTCTCCTGACCACAATATAATATTGATATTAGCAGCACTGCAGGTGTTTTTATCCTAGAGAAAGACTTTTTGCCCCATAATCTTAAGAGTTCCCACATGTTTTTAATCAAAGATGCAGCTTGTGTCCCTTGTGCTCTCCCTCTGGCTCCATATGAACAAGTCTGAAGAAGCAGTAAACTCATCATCTATAGCAGTTTCCTTTGAAAAAATATGCCGTATGAGCTTTGCATTTCATTATGATTATGAATGGTTAATCTAACTCCATAAGAATGAAAAATATTAGACCTTGAAAAATGAAGTTATATTTTTAGCCTTAATGTTTGAAGACAAAGAGGTAAGTATGTTTGAGTGTGTGAACATGTATTTTTCAGGTTTATTGCACCATTTGGGGGAGCTGTTTCTCTGTGGTTCTTGCCTGCTAGCAATGAAGCCCTGTTTTGGCCATTGGTGTCAGTGATGAAGAATCAGAAGTAAAGATAAGGTGAAAAGAGCTTGCGTGACTGAACAGATGAAATTGGAAACAAAAAGGCCTAACCTTGGCGATATATATCAGGTGATTTGGGGGTGAGGGTAATAGATAAATGGTCAGTTTCAACAGAGGAAGAAGGAGGTACTGAGTAGCATTTCGAAGAAGGAAAGAGTTGAAGAGTTGGAGTTCTAGCTTGACTGCTGCTGCTCAAGGGGCTGTCCTGAGCCAGAGGAGAAGTGTTTTCAGGAAGAAGATTATTGGGCATATGCAAGTCCAGAGCAAAAGGAGATCCTGAAGAGATGTGTGTGTTTGGGTGGGGTGGGGACACACTGTGAAGCTGAAGGACGAAAAGATGGATTTGGTGTGACAGACATGGAAATAAGGGGAAAAAAAAAGCATATGTGAAGTGGGTACCTTTTTTTTTTTTTTGATTGTTGTTGTTTTTATTTTTACCTAGGTCTGCAGTAATACCAAGGGAAGGACGAAAACTGTAGTCTGAGAGAAAACAACCGCCTTATTCTTTTGTTAAACAAATGACTGATGCACTAAAAAAAGAGAAACAACCAAGCAACCGAATAACACCCAAAAACCAGCTTTAAAGAAAAGTACAAAAAAACCCCCCAAAACCAACAAAACAAAAAAGCCCACACCAGAATAATTAACACAAATGAGACTGTGGAGCTGTGAGTGGATGCTTCTAGGGACAAATACAATTTAACGAGACAACCAAGAAGTTCAATGTCTCCATAAACATAAGCTGAATATGCATGAATTGGGCTTTTATATTGAGAGAGTAGAAATAAATTTGCCTGTAAAAGCAGATTAATACTTCTTTCATCTTCCATACCACTTTCACTTCCCTCAGCTTCTGTGCAACTAACGCATGAGTACCCATTTTTTACCATTTTATTTCCCATCTCTCACTAAGGCCTTCAAAGTTGGTGCTGCAAACACTGAGAATTCAGGCCCTTAATTTACTAATGAAGTATAACAAATGGCACAGAGAGCATGTCTTCTGTCCCTTCATTGCATCTATGTGAAAGGAAAACGTATTTTACTCACTTCCAGAGGGTATATAGAGAAGAGCTGTGACCTGAATTTTTTATTGGTAGATGGAATACCAAAAAAAAAACCCAGCAACAAACTGTACTGGCAGGCTACCATTAAATTATGTACCGAAATGAAGTGCTTGATCAGTATTACATTATACTTGTGCAACTACCTTTTCTCCTTACAAATTCTCACTATACAGTGTAAACTAGCTTGCCTGTGACCCAGTGGCACTGCCTACAGCAAAATTAAATGTTTTGCTTCATCTGTGTCTACATTTTGCAATGTAAATTTTGCATTCAGGACTATCAATGTCCAGTTGCCTTTAATATATTCTTATTTTAAAATCAAATATATTCTATTTAATTTTATAATCTACTGCCACCATCTGCCCCTAGTTTACCTCTTAAGTATCAAGTTATTCTCTCACACTGATAGTTTTAAAGTTGCAGAAATTCAAATTAATTAGAGTGGAAGGAGTTAGCCAAACTTTGGGTTTATTTGCTTTTCTTTTTAGACATAATGATTTTACCTTCTATAATTCCCTAAATCTTCATTTCCTTAGAGCAACTATTGCAGGAAGTTAATCCACAAGCTGCACCAGCTTCTTGAATACATTTAAAACACAGAGCTAGATAATGGTTCTTACTGTTGCTCATTTCTGTTTCTCTGCCAACATAATGCAATGGCAAAGTAGGGTGTCTTGACGAGCAACAGATTGCTCCATACCCAGTATATTTAGGCAAGACAATTACTGAGTGTTCCAAGGCACTTCTTAAGGAATTAAATAGAAAAACTGTATTCTGTCACTGAATGATGGCTGAATGAAACTTTTTGTCAACAGCATTCACAGAACTACTGAAGAAATAGTAGTGCATTCCATGTTTCAGTCTAAATTGAAACTTGAAAAAAAGAAAATCATATTCTGAGTCTAAAGCAAAAAAAACCCCAACAAAAACAACAACACAAAACCAAAACCAACCAATCAAACAAAACAAACAAACAAACTAAACAAACAAACAAAAATTGAGACCTCAGAGAGTAATCTTAAGTCTAAAAGAAGTGGAAGTCTTTGTAAAGAAGAAAAAAATCCAAATATCTCATTTCTATAATAGTTCTTTAGGTAGAAATTATCTTAATACCAGTAAAAATTTTGAATTATAAAGCTATATAGGACTGGACAGTGAATTTCATGTGACAGAGAAATTATTAATGATGAATCATCTCTTGCTAATCCTTTTTTTTTTTCCCTCTTACTGTTGTCTAAATATGTGATACTGAATGGCTATTAATTCAGCTAGTTATCACTCTCAGTAAAGAATTCCCTACACAAATCTGACAGGGATGTCACAACTTCTTCAGTCTCTCAAGTCAAATTAAAGACTTGCTTGTTTTCCCTTTGCTTTGCATTTTTATCTGCTCTTAACAGACTGAACCACACAATTAGTAGGACAAAAAGAATCGTAGAACTCTGTGGCAGGATGAGAGAACCATCTTAGTTCTTTCTATTGTTGAAGAAATAAAAACATTGAAAGTATAAAATGTTTTTAATGGAAGGAGAATTTTCAGTCAGATAAATACAATGCAGGTTTTCATAAAGTCCAGACAGTTTATTTTTTTACCAACTTGTTGCAGCAGCCTGGACTTGGTAATGACTCTTGTGTAAAAATAAACTCAGGCAAGAAGTTCAACTGCACAAAGAGTTTTTGAGGAAATGACACTAATTGAAAGTCAAGACTCAAGTACCCTATCTTCAGCAATTTTTTCTCACCATAATGAGATAGTTTAACAAATGTTAACACTCCTCAAATTTCACCACTTACCAGCAGAATTGCACCACCTAGAAATATACTTTTTGGCAACCAAGGAAATAAGGACATTGGAAGATTTGATCGGACACAGTAGATATTTTGTTTTCAGTACTTAATTTGGATTTGCTCATGGGAGGTGCCATTAGTGATTGAACACAAGGATATGAATGCCATTTCAACATTGAAAATTTTGCTCATTTTCCAACTTGGAGTGTGAGAATTTGCTCTTGGAGAGTGCATGGAGGCATTGTTAGGAAGAATTTGGGTTGGTAATGCCCTCATTCCTACTACTAGAACAAGCCTCTGGAGCCAAGACTGCAGAAGCCCATGAGACAAAAGGAAGCCCACTGCAACAGAACAGTACTTCCTTGTAGGTAATCATCAGGTAGGATAGCAGAAACTTGTGATCTCCTCTTGTATCCTTGTTAATGTTCTTTTAATTAATCACTAAAGTGATTATACAAAATACTAATTGTGAAGTGAATAAACTTCAATAGACAAGGATGCCTAACCATGGTATAGGGGTCTTAGTTGAAGTCTTAACATGCCATAGACACTTTTTTCCCTCTTCTCTCTGTGTTGGGTCAGAATCAGGAGTAGGAATTCAGAAAAGGTTCATGACTGTCAGGAACAGGAAGGTCTGGTCTCTCATTTCTTAAGCAAGTTCTCCAATTGCTCAAAGTAATGAGCAAATCCTTCCCATATATTCATATTACAAAATGAAAAAGTTAAAAATGCTTTTGCTTCCCGGTCTAGTCCTCTCTGTGCATGTTAGATGTCTTTCCATTGTACACAGGAAAATAAGTCCTCCTCAAAGATGTGTGTGCTAATATGATTTGCTTCTGAATCCTGGTGGATTTCAAGCTAAGACAGCTTTTCAGCTGCACAGAGAAAAGCCTTGCTACTGTTGAACACTTCAGAGTAAATGATCATGGTGCAAAGGAAGGAATAAAGTAACCTCTGAAATCCAATTGGGACTTGGCTTCCCAACTCAATATGGATACTCTGCAATGCATGTCCATCCTTTCTATAGACTGGCTACATTATCTCATTATATTTCCTATTGGTTTGCATGATAACATTATTTTCATATACCAGATAACGTGTTTATCTTTTCAGGAATATGGAATTTAAATAATAGCTTGCTGGGTTTTGGTTTTGTTATTCTTTGTTTGTTATGTGCTTTTGTTTTAACAGCATTGATTTTATTTTTTGTTTATTATCTTTTGACATATAGTACTCCACATCTATATTAATTTGGAAAGCCTTGTTCTTGGCAAAAGGTCTAGAAAATGGAGTAAGCAATGTCCCAGCAGCCTATTTAAATTGGAGTGTAAAGTGATTTTTATAAGTCTATCTTACTGCTTTTATAACTTTGGCAATAGAAAGAATGTTTTTATTGTAAGGTTCTTGTTGCATACCAGCAGCTCTTGTCAATACTATTTGTAAGGACAAAACAAAAGCATAAATACATAAAAGATGCTTTGTCTTTTTATAAGAAAAAAAAATCTGATTAGTTTCCAAGCTTACTTGTATAGATTACTTATTCTGTTTATTTTAATTGTAGCTGACTGACTGAGGAACAATTCCACATGTGATCTCAAACTATTTCTCCCCTTCTATGAAATTCACAGCAACCAACCACATAGTGTTCATTATGAAGATTTGTCTGAGAATACTAGAATGACTCAAAAAAAAAGAATCTTCTGGGAGAAATTGCCGTAACAAATATTGGGACACAGAGTTTATGCAAAATACTTCCCGTTTACAAGAATTCACACTATCATCACCTTGTCATATCCCCTTTTCTGTAAACCAGGAGCTCCATATAAGCATATCTCCAAACTCTCATATTTACCTCCTAGTTCTCCTGTTTCACGTGTCAAATTCTTCATGTTGTCCACAGCCTTCACACGTATATCTGAGCCGACACGGTTAGGGATGCTTAGTTGCATTTTTTTAACATAATGTTGGAAGACCATGAGTTCCCAGATGTTTTCTCATTTTTCATTGCATGAAATACTTTTATTTAAACTATTAAAGAGAGGTGGTAGATGCCCCATCTCTGGAAACATTCAAGGCCAGGATTGACAGGGTTTCCGAGCAACATAATCTCGTTGAAGATGTTCCTGCTCATTGCAGAGGGGTTGGACTAGATGACCCTTCCAACCCAATCTATTCTATAATTCCGAGACAGTCCTAAATAAAGCCTGGGAAAACTGGCACAACCTGTGGACTTTCACTGTTGCACTTCCAGTGGAAAGTCAAGCACACTTTTTTTGCTTGGCTGTGTTAAAGCTCTTTGACTCCACAGTGAGCTGCATGTGGTGATGGAAAGAAAATATAATTAATATTCCTTCTTTGCTGATTAGGTGATAGGTAGAAAAGAGAGACAGGCAAAAGATCTGATTGCAATACAGGTTTATCACCTTCTGCTTCTCATGTGGAAAAAAACAAGCAGCTTTAGCAGGGACATGATATAACTATAAAGTGCAGTAACAAAGAACATTCTTTGAAGCAGCTGCCCTGCAGATTCACGTCTTCCCTGAAGCTCCTCCTTATTTTACGTAGCAACACATTTATTCATACTCCTGTCATTAAGTAAAAGACTATTCAAGGTTTACAATAGCAAAGTTGCAAAGCGTCTTCCATCATAATTTAATTTCTAGCAATATACAAAAAGGTTTTCAAAACATTTCTAGCAAAAATTTTCTGTAGTGTAGATTGACTACTGGCAGAAAACATGAGCAAGAGCTGTTACACAGGTTTTTGCTTTATAATCTCACCCATTTTTTTGGAGGGTTGCTAACCACGCTTGCTTTAAAGTTCAAATGCAGCAGAGAGTTGATGAGGTATAAGCAAAGAAAAACAGATCTTGTATTTTAAGAATTTCCATTTTGTGCTACTGATAATTTCAAAATAAATGGAAAGCCTACTGCAGTATGTGTCCATATCAACAGAAAGGAATTCCTGAAAAGCTCCATAGTAATTCTCTGTTTTAATACATTCAGTTATATGGATTTTCCACTTTTTAGAAGCCTGAACAGAGATCTTGCATCAAGAAACCAATTAAGCAAACAAAGAATGTAAAAACAGATGGCAAACACAAGATAAGAGTGATATTAAACTTGATTCATCAACTTGTTCTTAGTGTTAGCAGAAATGACCTTAAAAATGTATTTTAGTACATTGGATTAAAACCAATTAAGGAAGAACGTATAATAAAGACATATGTGGGAATAAGATGTATAACCTAAATTATGTTTTTCCAGATAGATTTTCTGGAAAAGTGCAAACATAAAATTATCTCTAGGCAGTTAGATCTACAATATGAGCTAACTACAAAAAGTTCTGAAGTGATGCCCAACTTTTATGAAAACCATAGTTAATTTTAGCATTAGCATAAGAAAACAAATGATCTTTCTGTAATGGACTATATGTGAAGCATAAAGATTGATCCAAAGGCAATTTTTACTTAACACTGTAGGGGAAATTACCATTTTTAATATTCTCCCAGTATCTGGTTTATCTTCCACTTCATTTAGACCCAGTACAGTCACAAAAAATGAATTATCACTTGGCTTACCATACTGACATCAGTCTGAAAAAGAAAGGAACAAAAATATTCAGTTTCAATGGCATTTTGATTTTGTATTTCTCTTGCTGAAATGAGAAACCACAAAAAATTCATTTCTTATCCACGTACAAATTTCCATGAGACAAAGTTTTTCTAGTCAGGTAAAAAGAAAGCTGAAGATAACTACAGCTTGCCTTTCCATTAAGAGATAAATGGAGCTTTCTTTCGCTCCTTCTCTCTGGAAAGATAGTATTAATAACATTCACTTAAGTTAAGGTGGTCATTTTCCTCCACAAATGACTAGATCTGAGCATGCATCTGGAAATTTTCTTGAACATCACCCATATGGAGAGGGAAAAGGCTGGTTTACTTAATTTCTATGCTGGGAAATAGTTCTATACTTTCTTTGGAGCAAGGACTGGAAAATGTGCTTCTCATATGCCGATGTACTTTGGTATCTGCTGGCTGCTTATATAGCATCCAGGTTTGACAGGTGGTGAATTTGATTGATCAGGAACTATAGCAGATGACATGAGAGAATGTCCAAAGCAGGATCTTGTAGATAAGCCATCCAGATGGAGCTATCCTCAAAGTGATTAGGTGTTGTAATAAACATCCTAAACTATCAAAGGATAGAGCCATTTCACTTGCATAGGACTATTAAAGTATTTTATGAACATTGGAATACCTCCAGCCAAAGAGATCTCTGCTGCAGAAAAGCTGAGACCTTAGTATGTAAAAGATTCACCTGTGAGTTAGGGGATCAAAGTTCAAATCTTTGGCCTGAAGCAGGAAGAAAGTGAATTTGGGATAATTTCTCTTACCTCTCAGACAGGTGCCTTAATCACAGGGACATGATGTATTCTAAAGAAGCATTGCCTCATGTTGTAGCTATTGGAATTAATTAATGTTTGCTACACTGAACAGGAGTTTCTGCAGCTCCATAAGCGTTAAGTAGTGTCATCAATCCTTAGCTAAAGCAGACTTCAGTAGCAGACTGACTATAGTGTTATCTGACCTGTCTTCAATTCCCTCTTCCTGAACAATGCTATGCATCGATTAACATCTAACTGTATAAAAAATATGTTGTTTTCTCTCATGTGTCCAGGAATATGTCACCAGAATGGTAGATTACCCATGGTCAGAGATGAACTTCAAGATACACAGCCTAGAAGGGCTCTCCCTATGCTACAGTCATAGGAGATCAACAAAGCCTTTTCCATTAGAAGACAAATATCAGTTGAATGACAAAGTTCTGGTTTCCAGGTTTTTCTAATAAGAGACAAGGTCTCCTATCATGACCACAGTATGTCTAGCATGTCTAAACTGCTATTTCTTCCTTGTTAGGATTTTGCAGTGCTATCACAATCCTAATATCCAAGTGTAAAGGAGGTACATGCCCAGATGAAAAACAACCTGTCAAATCTTAGTGTGGGTATAAACAGATGTAAACACAGATAGGGAGGTGGACAGAAAGTAGCTATGTCTTTGTCCTCTAACAAGAACATCTAGCATCTTGCATCCCATAATTAAAATAGTACACAATTTTGCAGCCCACAGCTCACAAGCTAAGTTTGCAGTTATTGCAGTAGTTAAATATTGTGAGATAAAGACTAGCAGAGATGACAGGAAAAGGAATATTCTATCTAAGATGAACTTTAAAAATATTAATAGTCTTGTTAGGTAGTATTTGTGGTACTCACTGCTAAGCTTTGATCATTTTGCTTTTTTGTATTTTGTACTGCTACATCTTAATTTAGAAAGTGACAGGTAGTGACAGAAGAGAGAAAGATATCTTTCACGATTTGGAGAATTGCAGGTTTTTCTTATGAAAGATGTAAGAATTTTAAAAAAGGCTTTTTTTTTTTTTTTTTTTTTTCCACAAAACCATACTAGAATAAATTTATATTGCTGGCTTCAAGGTTGATCATAAAAGACTTCTCAGACTGCTTAATTTGTATCAATAATAAAAAAGTCTCGATTTAACCTATAATTTCTTTAAATGAATTTTAATTTATATGAATAGAGAAGTAAAATGTTGACTTGGGCATTTTAATCAAGTTTACAGGGTAGCTAAACTTTAAAGTTTTCTTGTAGTTTTTTTTTTATGTTCTATTGAATATTCACAAAAATGAATCACAGAAAAGACTATACATTTCTATTTTTGGTTCATATTGTAAAATGAAGGTTTTAGATTTCATAATTTTTCAAATTCCATTTTTTTACTGATTTCAGAGATTGAGATCATAAGTGTAATACCTAATAATTACTTGTACACATTTACATATGAAAAGAATTTCTTAATTTTAAAAATAGAGTCATTTTAATAACGGATCTGTAATTAGAAATGCATATTTTAATATTGAACTACATATAATTGTTCAATTCAAAATATCCATAGATAGGAAGATTAGTAGAACTGTGAGATGTTCAGCCTGTTCTTGGTTCATAGAAAAAAAATGGTTAGTATCTACAATATTTATCTTATGTTTTGTGCATTATGTTTGATGATTCTGCAAGAACAGCACCACTGAGATTCGTTGAACATTTATGCTAGCAATAATAAGTATTTATTTCTTTGTGGCATTGGAGAAATAGGATTGAAATAGGAGTTTTAGTTTACTGTTTACACTTAATCTTACATATGACTTGCATACTAATTTCTCTTATCATAGGTGGAACTTCTATTACACTAGCTCTAGGTAATTTAGATAATAAACAATGTATCACTATTTTTAGCACATTGTCACCAATTACCAGTCAAGCTGATGGAATTTACATTACACAAGCTGAAAAAAAGATATGACAAACAATAAAATTAAATTTAGGGAAATTTATGTAATGTTTGAGAGGGTACCTAAGAAATGGAGAGCTGTGTGATCTTCTTGACATAGTAGTATGAATTATCTCTGAAGAGGGGAAGTCTGCGCACAGTTGTTGGACAAAGAGCTGTATTGGCTCTACCATCATAATCTGCTGGATGCAAATGACCTGCATTTCATGTTTCATAACAGTTTGTAATTTCATAATCTAAGATCTGCTCTGAAAGCAGTTCTGCCTATGCTTAGGTTTAAGCATTTGATCAGCCTCGTTGGATTTAGCAAGTCAACTCATATGTATGAGAGGAATGCACACTCTTGCAGAATCAGGGCCCAAGATCATGAAACAACATGGCCCGTATGTTTCTTCATTCCTGTATGTCTGCCATTAAATGTCTGGTATTAGACCTACTGCTCCCTTCTGCTTTATGTCACAAATTCAAAATCAGCTACCTGAAGTTTTATCAAGATTAGGATTTTAAAAATCATCGTAGATGTCAAATTCTTTACTTCAGCTTGTTTAACGTGTGTATTCAGAAAAGGAAATATATGTCTTTAAATTTCCAAGAACACTTGTCACTTTTAGCATGTGTCTATGCATACAGATGGTGGTAAGTGATGTGACATTTGAAATAAGGCATCAGAAGGAATCTTAAAAGGCTGAATTTTAAAATCTTTAAAAAGAAACCTAGGTAACACAAAAGCATTTGACCAGAAAATGTTGAGTTACTGAATTTCTTTACATGCGTAAGACTAATAACAGCTGCTGGTGAAGTTAGGGTTCAGGTTTCAATTTGAGTCAGATAAGACAAAGGTTTAACTATATCAATTATAAAGCAACATTTTAAATTGTAAACCATAATTCAAATAAATAACTTCAAATAAGTTGGTCTGACCACATTTCCATAATCTTGAACAAGAAAACAGTTCTTAAATTACCTGTTTTGATAAATATTGACCTTTTTAATATTAAATATTTTCATGAAGGGAAATGAGTTTTGAGTCTAAAAGTCCTTTAAAAATAAAAGGACTATGAAGTAATAACAGCTTGTACAATTTGAGAATGTTGAGGATTTTTGAGGCACTATATCAAGTAATTCATAAATTTCAATAAATGAGAGTGAATCTATTTCCTCAAGGTACAGGTTTATTTCAGTTTCATCCATCTCCATGTTACAAACCTGTTCCATTTACCTTCTGTAACAATTACTTGAATCATCATAAGTACAGATGTTTTATTAAAACAATTTCTTTCTTGACATGAGAGGTTAATATTTTAGTGGCTTATCCTTTACTTACCATTAACATAATTTTTATTATATATTTAAAATAACTCCTTTCTATACAGTGTTTTGCATATGTCTTTCAGAAAGTATCAAGATTATAATCTAATTGAGAATTCTAATTTTATTTTTTTTTTATTCTCACATTTTTACTTCTAATTAATACTATGTGGGTACATCTGCAATAGCCTGGCATCTATAATCAGATCCATTATAAGGCTTCTTAGTAAAATCCGTGTACTCTCACATTCCAGTTTTTCAGGCTAGAAGTTGCCTTCAGTAAATCTTTTCTACTGAGCTGTGGAAGATGAATATTTTGAAATGAAAAAAAAAAAGAAAAAAAAAAGAAAAAAAAAAAGAAAAGAGGAAAAAAATAAAAAGAAAAAAGAAAAGAGAAAAAAGAGAAAAGAAAGAGAAAGAGAAAAAAAGAGAAAGAGAAAAAAAGAGAAAGAGAAAAAAAGAGAAAGAGAAAAGAAAAAAGATTTTCCTATCTAGTCCTAATTAATACTTTCAGTAGAGAAAGATGAACATGCTAAACTTAAATTGTAATTTAGAAGACTTAATCCTTTTCATTAAAGTTCCACAGTGAGGTTAGAAAAGTATTGCTAGGTGTATTTTGGCCCTTTATGTGACAATGTACAATATATGACTAACCTTCGTAACAGAAATTATAGTGAATGGAGAACGCAAGGTAATTTCTCCACATCTAGCTAAGTCCTTTTATTTAAAGAAATCAGTGTACATCAAAAGAAACAATCATGCACACACACACACACACACACACACACTAGCCCCTAAAAAACAAACAAACAAAAACAACAACAACAAAAAAAACCAACCAAAAACATCCCAACAAATACAAATTATAACTGTTTATACATAGATTATCTTCCCCTAAACACTTGCAACTACTACTAGTCTCTAGTCATCTGTTGCATTGCAAAGTTAAATAATCCAGTGGGAACAGTGTTAAGGAAAACCTTATGTAAGTTAAACATTTAACTCCATTCTCTCTCTGTCATACAGCTTCTCACTTTAGCTGAGGCTTTTCAAGATAGTAATTAAATTTTGTCTGGTACATATTCTTCCTTTAAAAATGTAGAGAGATGATGACTCATTTTTCTCATCCTTTAAATTAGTGGGGTTTATTTTATTTTACATACTTTTCA
The DNA here is from genome assembly GCF_963082525.1 of Nesoenas mayeri. Lineage (NCBI taxonomy): Eukaryota > Metazoa > Chordata > Aves > Columbiformes > Columbidae > Nesoenas > Nesoenas mayeri. The sequence goes on from NC_137541.1 coordinate 18,154,268, forward strand.
TAAAACAATGAAAATAAGGACCATGCTATCTTAGCATTCACAAAAAGAACTACAGCAAGAAAAAGTCCTTTGAGTTCCTCAGAAAGATAGGTATGAAGGTAAAAAAAAGATCACTAGTCATCTTAAGGACCTAAGGAATTAGTTCTGCTAACATTGTTGTGTAATACTTTATAAAGAAAAAGTTAGAATTCATTCCTGAGACTCATAAGCAATCCCTTGGCAAAGCGGTTTTCATTTTTTTTTAATAGGCCAGACTACATGCAAGAGCATTTATTTTCTAAAAACTGTCTCCTAGGACAAAAATACCAGCTACATGTTCTTCCTTCTCCACTCATAGCAATATAGATCTATTCTATATGTCCAAATTTAATATTTCACAATATACAGAACACATTTACTGCTTTTAGCACAGCTAAGCAGAAACATTTAATCACAATACACCTTTGCTCTCTTCTCCTTATGAGGAAATACTTTGGGTTTTTTAAAATAAAAATAAAGGAAAATAGACTTCTGTAGAGTTATCTATCACACTACCATAGGTGTATCTGTACTAGAAGCATATTCTTCTAACTTTAATACCTTTAAAATATTTGAAACCTTGAAATACTGTAATATAAATGCAATGCATATTCAGTTCCTAAAAAAATGAAAATGTAATTGCTTTTATATAACTGCAATTCAAGACTGAAAATGTTTTAAAAGCACCACAGTAGGCAGAAATTGCTAAAATTCTATAGAAGAACTAGAAACAGAAGTAAAATAAACAGCAAGTTTAGGAGGCAAATATTAGGGCAGCACATGACATTGTTTGTCAATAAGGTGGCAGGGTGAATAAGAAAGATTTCTCAGAGCATATTCAGGAGGAAAGAAGTATTAACTTGGTCCAAAGAAGTGTTTATGAGGGAATATCTAAGTAAAGTATATCTAAATAACAGCAGAGTATTTGATTTAGGAAAGATTCCTGTGAAATTAGAGGACCTTAAGCTGAAAAATAAAAGAAAATGCAATAAACATCAGTGTTCCTTTATTATTTATTATTATTCCTTTATTATACCTTTCATTATTCATTATTGTTCCTTATCTAAATTTAAGAATTATTAGTATTATGTGAGTTACTCATACATAAATTGAAACCATTTTACATGTAATCACAATTATTTATATTGATGCTTTTCCATAGGTTATTACTGTAGAGAAATTATATACCTGCAGAGATCCTCATCACAGGAAAAAAACCATAAAACTTTATGCAGCTCCTGAAACTCTACCTGAACCTGCAGACCACACTAAGAAAAACCCACCAAATTCCTTGGCAGTATTTCTAGTAGAAGCCCAGAGAACTCTAAAATATTTAATACAAGTGAAAATCTGCTCTAGTCACATCATGAATTACAAACCTGACTCAAACTGCAAAGTCATGGATGGATGTCTTTTAATAAACTATCCTCAATAAAATATCAGTCGATCCACCCAAATAATAAATAAATAAATAACCCTGCATCTTTTTGATCAATACTGTTGGTGCCAAATTGGAGGTGAACACCTGAAGTTCTCCTGCCCCTAATCTTAACAAAGTACTATTTCCTACTCAATTATTGTGCAGTTTCTATGAACTGTATATTGTACTAGGACAGTCACATATTAAATTAGTACCTCATTTTCAGAATTGCTTCAGCAGATTTCAAAAAATGAGCACCAAAATGCCATTCAAAGAAAACTTTACTTTATAAAACTTTCAAGTTCTGTAAGAAGAACCCTAAAACACTTCAGAAAATAATTATACCCACATTATGGAATGAGAATAAGACTGATAATATGTGGTATTTTTTAAAGAATTAGAAGGAAAAAAAAAAGAGCCATAGACACTTCCTTTAAATCCAAACTAACTAGCTTTAAAATGAGATGATAAATACATCTGCTCATGATGCTGACTTTTTTATCAAGTAGAGTTTTGATTAAAGTTGCTTTTTTCATACAATAAAAAGCATATTTACAGCATGAATACTAATTTTCTTTTTTATTTTAAAAATATCAGAATTGCATAACTGAACAATAAGTTCAGATGCATAACAATATCACATCAGACTTGGTAAAATATCAAACCTATGCCCAGTTTAGATACATAAACTCAGCAACACAGAAGACATTCTGTGGGATTTAAATGCAAAGAAGAAAAATATCTATTTAACAACAAGAAAGAAACATTTCATTGAAAGAAGCCTTGAATTCCCTATAAACATTTAGACCAAGGTCTGGATCAGACCCCGCTATCACCATTCTTTACCTTCCCCCAATGACAACAGGAGAGCTCCCACAGTAATTAACTTAGTCCCTTGAAAAATTGTGTGGTTTTTTTTTTTTAAACTCATAATGACTTATCTCTTAACCAGAAGCAATGCCCAAGAAAGTGGCTTAAGCAAAACACTGTTAAACAGGCTCCCAGCATCATGTCTCTTCTAAGGAATCTGAGCTGTCAGGAGGCTGAGGGGTCCTCACTGTTACTGGATCCAAACTGGAATGTTCCCAAATAAAACAAAAACAAATAGATTAACAGAAAAATGTTTTCCGTCTTCGAGTCATAACAGAAAGAACACCAGTTCTGCCTTTGATAATATGCTAAGTAACAGTTCTGATTTTCCAGATTCTATTTTCAAGCAATATATGATGCCTTTGGATGGCAGCAGTATTATGGAGATTGACCTCAGATCAGGTACTATACCTTTGCTTTTCACTTTTTTTTGTTTGTTTGGTTGGTTTGGTTTGGTTTGGTTTTGATTGTTTTTCATGACTGGCTATGTTGTCATTCTGCTGTCCTTAAGAAAGGAATTGCATTAGACCATGAACATCTGAGTTGAAAAAGGTACAACTGTGTAGCCTGCCCCGGACTGTTTTTGTGAAGGTTTCTGTGCAAATGAAAGCAAATGGACTGGAAACAGGAGGAGACAATGGGATACAGATGCAGTAAACAAAATGTTATGGTTACAGAAAAGCCAAGCACCTCTGAACTGCTGTGGTCTTCAAACTTAGGAGTAGCAGAGATATTAACCTTTCCTACCTGGACTCATGCTCTGAAGTCAATTCAGGGAAGAATAATTTTCAAAGAAATAAACAGTTTTCACCATGAGTGAATTTCTATTTTAAAAAGAGCTTGCAAACAAAAAAAAGCAGTTTACATCTGACTTCAAAGATTGTTAGAAATGCTGGTCGGGTTTTATTCTGTAATGCGGTGACCCATTCCAGACCGTCAGTCAAAACAGAAGCTAAACTTCCTAATTTTAGAATTTGACAACTCATGATTGAGAGTACACATTAAGAATTAAAGGATAAAAGTCTTTATGATACACCACCAACTTTATCTAACCCAAACGTTACAAGACAAGAAAACTTAGATGCATCTCTGTCACTTCCTTGAGCCACATTTCCCAATTTTACTAGTCAGAATGGTAAGACTAAAACAGGTATATAGGAAGGAGTTAAATAGAGGCCTCTCTCTGTTAGGAGACAGGAGTGAATGTTTTAAAAAATAAATGAAATTTGCAGAACAGCCCTTCTGCTGGTGATCCTTTGGCAGTGTTTTGAAATATTCAGACTAATTTCCAGAGCTAAGGTTGTGTCTTTGAATTTAATAATCTCAGGAAATTGTTTTGAATTTGGCCAATTATTTTTGAACCTATTAACATTTTTGTATTTACAGCATCCCCTGGAAATTAATTTGATAGTTTTATTCTGTTCTCCATGAAAACATACTTAATCTTTTTACCCTAGACAGAGACATATACTCATTTCCTTTGATGTTCCCTGGTTCATGTCTTGTGACAAAGACCGAGGAAAAATCACTGGCAAACCCAGCTTCAGTTTACTCTTCCAAGTGGTGTTGAGTATAGGTGTGAGAAGAAGCTTCTTACTCTTGGGGTTTGTATCTGTGAGTCTACATACTTCAGATGCTAGCTGGAGAGAGGATGGGGATGACTGCTGGGCCCAATAACTGAGTGATGAAAAAGATCCATCTATGGAAGCAGGGATATACCAGTAACTCAGTAACTCAAGCCAGCTGAAAACAAACAAACAAAAAACCACCACTACAAATGAATGAAAGAACTCACAGAAAATTCATAAAATGGTTCTGAGATTCCCCTATGCCCTTCAGAAAGCTCTAGACGCTTCAGGAAGCATCTAGCTATTCTTCACTTTGTGAATCTTCTCAAAGGAATGAACAAAGAGAATAAAAAAACACTGAAAAACAGATTTCATTTACCTTAAGGTATCAAAATTATTTGTACACTAAACATTTTAATCTTATTAAAAATTAGAATTAACAAACCAACTAGGAATGGAGGTATTTTGACCTTGAGTGCCAACTAGCAAAACAGATTATCTTGGAATGACTGAATGCATTTCTTATCTTAGACTTTGGAGTTATTGCTCCTAGGGAGCTTAAGAGCAGTACAGGCACAGTGTCTCCATTCCTTGATGTATTGTAGCCAATCACTTTTTATTTCACTATGTCATTATGAAGAACTATTAACTTGTGCAAGAATGAAACTAAGTTTCCATGGAAGCTTGCTTAACAATCCTCATTCCCAAATTTGTGTAAAACTGAGATAATTCACGTAAAGAATTACATGCATGATTTAGTAGTCCTTGTATATTTTACCTGGAGATTTCAAAGAATAATGAAATAATAAGAAACAATCAGATGCATAAAAACAAAAGGAATACTCTTGGTCTCTGAGGGACTCGTACTGTCAGTTAGCTTTGCTGGTTACATAGATAAGGATAAATGTCAACAGTTGAGTAAAAACCTTATTTCAGTAAGTAATCCTATTGATTTTAATAAGAATACTTGAGGTAACGTACACTTGCAGTCATCAAAACCGTTTCCTGGGCTGCATCAAAAGAAGTATGGTCAACAGGTTGACGAAGGTCATTCTGTCCCTCTGCTCTGGTGAGACCTCACCTGGAGTTTTGTGTCCAGCTCTGGAGACCTCAGCACAGGAAAGACATGGACGTGTTGGAGAGAGGCCAGGGGAGGACCACCAAGATAATCAGAGGGCTGGAGCACTTTTCTTGTGAGGACAGACTGAGAGAGTTGAGGTTGTTCAGCCTGGGGAAGAGAAGGCTCCAAGGAGAACTTATTGTGGCCTTTTAGTATTTAAAAGCAACTTATAAGAAAGGTGGGCATAGACTTTTTAGCTGGGCCTGTTGCAATAAGACAAGGGGTAATGGTTTTAAAGTAAAAGAGGAGGGATTCAGCTAGAAATGAGGAAGGATTTTTTTTTACAATGAGGGTGGTAAAATATGAGAACAGGTTGCCCTGAGAGATGGTAGATGCCTCATCCCTGGAGACATTCAAGGCCAGGCTGGACGGGGCTCTAAGCAACCTCATTTAGTTGAAGATGTCCCTGTTCATTGCAGGGTGTTGGACTAGCATAAGGTAGAGTGTCAGAGCCTGACAACTCCTGCCAAGTTTTTAAAAGGTTATCTTTAATTATTGGCATAATAACACCATAAAGCGATGGAGTGGTTCTCACCTTTTTCCCAGTAGAAATAGATATATTTGTCCCAGACAAAAGTAAGGTGATAATACCTAATATACAACTATAACTCTTCTATTCAGCTTCATCATATATCTGCAAAGCAAACTTGAACTCTAAACAACAAATTGAGTTGTTCTATTTTTAACATAAAAGCCTTAGATAATTTTGCAGGAGTACATACTCTATACCACTATCATTCAATGGAACTGTGGCATACTAGCAGTATTATTTTATTTACTCAAATGTATTTAATTATTCTGTCAGAATTCTCTTCAGCACAGTCATTATGACAACTGAGTAGACATTGACAGTCAGTAAGTGCATCTTCTTCTTTTAAACTAGACTGCATGAGATAGAGTGGGTCATCTTATGGGTCAGTGTTCCTTAGATATTTCATGAGATGCATAATGCATCATAATAGCAGTAAAGAAGATACTGCTTTGTCTGCAGAGAAGAATATGTACGTTTTAAGCAACCAGTGTGAACATAATTTCTTTTTTTTTTTTTTTCAAAATAATGACAAAAGCGGCAGCAGCTGGTGAATTGAGCCTTTCTTTGTCTCCAAGTATGTTGGAATAAGGAGAGTGAGGATTTTTATTTGAATTCTATATACAAGCAAGAGATAATATCCAGTGTACACACACACCATCAAAGGTGGACATTCATACCACTGTGACCTCTGGCGCCCCTTCAAAAATGCGTAAAAGATACTGTAGAGAGACAGCCGTGCAACTTCTCTCCATGGTCTGATTAGTCATCTCAGTCAATAATGCAAATATAACATATCATGCAGAGACTTGCCACGAGACAATGGAAACATGTTAGTATTAAGTACCTTCCGTTCCAAGAGAGCACAAGTTAAAACGCTGGATTTGACACCAATTTTCTGTAGAACTTCAGGCTATTCACTTAGTTCCTCTGCTCTGACTGCAATATCCGTGGAAGAAGAGAGAATACTGACTCACCTACCTCAAAGGCAAACTAAAGATTAATTAGTTTGTGCTTGTATAGAGCTTTGAAAATGTCAAGGCTATATAACTATTGTTAAATAAATGGCAAAGAGTCAGATTGGACAAGTACAGAGCAGGACTGCAAGAGGTTTATCTTTGTATCTTAGCCATTATCTTTAACAATATCCAGACAAGATTTCTTATAGTAGATATAGGTAGTTAGAAGAAAAGTATAAAGCTGTTTCCTGGAAGTGTTTCTTGAGTGAATGTAAAAGTAAATGAGAGAGCAAGCACAAACTGTAATATTTCTGATTCAGCAGGGCAATATGTTAGTGCTCCCTCTTGTTTGATTTGTCTTTTATTAAGGTAATATCCAAATACTCCAGTATAATATGTATGGAAAGGTTTCGTCCATCTGAATGGGGGGAAAAATATATATATATATGTAACTTCCTTGAAGACTAGAACCACAGGGCTGAATGTAATTAATCTTCTTCCATTCTGCTGCTTTGTACATTACTGAACATCACCTTAGTAAGCCCTGGATTTCTCAGAGAAGACTGAATATAGATTTCTCAGAGAAGACAGAAATAAATGTCCCATGAAGAAAGTTTGAAGATGTCATGTATTTTTTTCAGAGTAGGGAGATTACCTAGAATCAGTGTCAGAAGATCCAGCTCACCACTCCTCTATCATCCCAAGTAGTGCACAAAATGCCCTAAACTTCCTCATTCTCTCTAGCAAAAGTTCTCTTAAGTTTCCCACCACCAGTGGTGATGCTGGTTTATTTTCCACTTCCCACTATCCATATTTACAGGCACCAGATGATTTAAATTTGCTGGCATAGAATCACTAGTCATTTTAAAGCTGCTCTTTCCTGCCAGTTGCAATTGACATGTGTTAATACACTGGTACTTAGAAATACAACAATCACTGTTTTGAGGCTTTCAAATAATTTCATCCTGCATCAGTAGGATGATACAAACCAGCTGGAGACAAATGGATCTTACTATTATTGTGTTTATCTGTTTTCAAAAGTACAAGCCCATTTGTCCAAGACTAAACATTACCATGCAAACTCACAATGTTACGCATATATTTTAAAGAAAAACAGGAAGGGTGAACCTGGATTCGGAAACTGAGTATACTGTAAAAGTTACATTTGAAGTGTTACTGGTAGGTTTTTATTTGAGGATAGGAATGAAAGAATTGTGTAAGAATACAAGTTCTTCAAAAATACAAAACAAACAATACTTTTCCCTTTACAGTTGTGGTTTTTTTGTTTTTTTTTTTTCCTGTGGAACTATGATCTCTGTACTAATGTGATGAATTATGACCTGAATGATGTGGACGAGTGACTTCAGAGGGGCACCATCTCTTTCACATAACCAGACATAAGTCTTGCATTTCAGAGTTATCTGTACTTAAGCACGCCCCTACAAACAAACAAGGCCAGTCTGTAGATTTACAGTGTAAGCAGACAATTCTACTTGATTCATTAGATTCACTTGAGAGGGAACTTACAACAGAATAAACTTATTTTTGCTAAAGTTCCAATCTACCATTCATCATAAACTTACACAGCCTTTGTAGACTGATATTCAAGTTCTCTATATCAACAGGTTTTCAAAGTTAAATTCTCACCAAGGACAAAAATCAACAGCAACACACCTAAGAGACTGGCAGGACAGCTGAATGATAGCATGGCAACAGCGTGGAAATAATAACTGCAGAGTAGAGCAGAGAACATCACATGCTCTAACAAATGCACCAGATTTCACACAGCCATCACTCTAAACACTACACCCACTGACACTCAGCTCATGATTATCTTCTCAGGTTATATTCCTTCTGAGCATCCTGAATATTTGATTTATTTGCACTATTAATTTATCCACCCATCTGTGATCTCTTAGCTATTTAATTGGTTGCCTTTAATTGATCTAGCCATCTGTGATATCTTAGTCATTTAATTGATTGTTTTTATTGATCTAAACATCTTGCAGCTTTGTTGTCACCTAGCTAGATCAAAAGTCACCGGCTGCTATCATTTATGCCCCTTATTTCTTAGTACATATCTATGCACTGTCATCTGAGGGAGAAGGGAATCAAACACTTGAAGTTTCATCTTTCTCTGACCTATCATGGCCAGGTGCTGGTTGGCATGGACTCCACTGATTTCAGTGCCACTTTTCCTAGCTTTTGTGGAATACAGGTTTACTCAAACAAAACATTAACAACAAAACAAAATTTTACAGGATAATTATGCCTAACAACAACCTTTGGAGCATGCCAGCAGGTTTGTAAATCTCTTGTTTATCCAGGTCTGGAGTGCAAGTCAATTCCATATCAGAAGACTTTTATTAAGGAAGCTTCATCTCAGCAGTCAAATTCTTCTGACAAGCAAAATGTCATTACTAATTTTAGCTCTCACACAACAGAGGCACCACTACCAATAGGGAGAGTGATAATGGTGTTCTGAATCATGAATGGCATAAAGGGTATCCTTTTCACTTAATAAGCCTTTGGGCACAGAACTAAAGGCACAGGAGATTATACGTGATATAACAAATGATATGTAAAAGTGTAATTTTATGTAAAATTATGTAAAATATATGTAATTTATACGGGAATCTTATTCTGGCTGGGACACTAAGATATAATCTATAAAAAGTGACAGCTCTGGTAAAGGCAGACAAGTAATTTGTAGGATTTAGGAAAGGACTTGATGGTTTCCTTCAATACAAAAGTATTTGATGTACTTCACACACTATCCTGGACATCTCTATGCATTGTCCAATTAGACTACTTCCTAATCCAGCACTTAGTAAAGTAATAGAAATAGAAAAGAAAAATAATTAGATATTAGCAAACTTTCACCTGATCTTCGCAGTGCTTGGAGCCCCAGATCAGGAGAACCTCTAGGTGAACAGGAGACAAGCAATGTGGAAAACACAGAGAAGTAGAAGTGGCTTCACAGAAAGTAATCCCTACAGAGGAAAGGAAGAACACGGGAGGGAAGGGAAAGAAGTGGATGAAGACTTAAGGCTAAGATGAGTCAGTAAAGCCAGAATGGAGAGCTCAAAAGCAAGGAAAATTGGAAAGAAAGTTACAGAAAAACTATAGTGAGAATAGCAAAGATAGAGCAGACCACAGCACACATAAATGTTATTATTTTGCACCTGACTCTTGAGTCACAAATTTTGTAGCACTGCTCTGACACTGACCAGCACTGAAAACCTCACTGAAAAGAAGAAAGCCAGAGGAGAGGAAAAAAAAAAAGTTCTTAGCTTCCTAGATACCACTTGTGCCTGCAAAGTGTGCATCTCAGGTAGGCTTCTTTTCTCTTTTCATATTTGTCTTCATATATGTTTACTGTCCTGGCCTTGCTGGTATCCTGCATTTCATAGACTAACCACATATTATTTGACAAAATAATCCTTCCTTTCACTTTAATTTTGTGTGTGTGTCAGTATTTTCTAACTAGAAAAACTGAAACTAGAACTTTCTAATTTACTTGTTTCAGATTATTTGCTTTTCCTACTTTTGTCTCTATATTTCTCTTTGTTCTTAGGGGACACGTAACCAGACTGAAATGTGTTTATCTTGACCACACAGATGTACCACTACCACAACCATTCAAAGCATAAAATGTGCTTTCTGACATTGCTCTAACAAGTACATAAGAATAGAGATATTTAGGAAAAAAAAAAACCACAAAACTAATTAAAAATTGGCATAAGATTAAAAAAAAAAAAACTAAGAAAATGAGATACTTTTTACTACATAGTTTTCTCTGTAGTGAGATAGAAGGAAGAAGCTACCTAATCAATGTTTGATGCTAGTCACATTGTGTCATACATTTTCTCCACCAGAAACTAAGATTCAACTCAGCAGTGCACAGAGGTAAGAGCAATTTAAGCAAAAATAACCCATTCCATAGATAAAACAGAGATCAGTCTATACTTTCCATCCTGGAGCTGTGCAGTCATAAACTGCATAAGTTGTAGGATACACCTATTTCAGTGTATTTCATCCTTTACGATAAAAAGTTCAGTTAAAACTCCTTCCTGTCCCAGCAGCTTTGTCTTTCTGCATGACACTCCATTTCTGACTTGGCTGTTAAGTGTCATGGCACGTTGTTGCAAGGGCATATGGGACAGACAGAGGCAGATTAGGTAGCATGTCCAACACAGCTCAAGAGGTTTATTTTATTTTCTTTTCTAAAAACACAAACCAAGTCAGCCAGTTTCTTCAGAAGTCCACTGGAGGTAAATCTGCCTGCAAGCACCTGGCTGACACAGCTGCCTTGAAAATTCCCCATGCTACCGGTAGTGTAGCTTTTTTGTTACACATCCTGCACCATACTACTTCACAAGATCTGCTCTTGCCAAAGGTATACTGAGCTGTTAAGCAACAAACTTCTCCTCAGGTGCCTAGTCTGCATGATCTCACAGTGCTTCAAGACCCACCTGCACATAAAAACTAAGACATGATGAGGCTGTCACCCAGGCTTATTTGGTGTGGGTCTTCCAAGATACCAGCCTATGCACCATCACTACCAAGAAAGTTACTATTATTACCAAGAACATCCGAGTTACCTTATCCAAGGGGAAAGGATTTCAAAAGCTATGGTGTGGTTTCCTAATGACTGGAAAAATATACTGCAGCTAGATTCACACTGGGATGTCCTAAGATAAATGGGACCAAGTCCTTCCCACCTAGCAGGCCCTTAATTTTGTCTCGATGTTGCCTGGGCTCTGTCCAGAAGTCAATTTGGCAGTTCTGTGTTTGGATGTAAATACAAACTCATACTCACACTCTACAGAAAAAGCTTATTATAGCCATTGCTGCTGTTGACAGTTCACTGGTGATGCAACATCTGATACATAGCAGTCCTGGATGTGACTCCTGGCCAATGTAAAGCACATTTTCCTCTGCTAATGATTAGTTAATAAATAATTCTAGTACATCTCTCCTGTCAATGTTCATAGAAACAAAGAAACAAACAAAACCAATCTCACAAATATTTATATTATGCCAACCGTCTATCTTGTTTGCATCACTTTCCCTCAGGGAGAAACAAAATAATTGCTTGAAACAAACTCATTTATTTAACTATTTCAGACAACTTTAGCTGTTCAGTTTCCTCACCCTTAAACTGTCCTCTGTCTCTCAATTTCTAGATTTCATCTCCATTTTAAACACCATGAAATGTTATTTGCAGCTGAATCAGTGCTCATTATTTTAATTACAAACAGGTGGGATAATAATATGGGGGAAAAATACTTTAATAGCAGGCAAGATATTTGACATAGCCACACTGCTAGCAGTCTAGTAATATCTAGTCTGTGCCATAGACAAAGTTAGATTTGAAAGAAAGCGTTTGAGGAGGCTGGTAACTTTTATAATTGAGAGCTCAAGGTTTTCAGGCATCTTGGAGACAGACAGCAAAGTAAACTGTTCTGTAGACTTAACCAACCCTCTGCATTCTCCTGTTGTCTTCAGGGACCATTTATCAGACTCATATAAACTTCATCAGTGTTTTTCTTGAGGGAGAAGATCAAGTTTAGTGAGAATTAAATCCTCAACAAAGCCTTAACTTGTCTTTGTTACAAATAAAATTGTGATTCTGTCCTTCATTCTTATTCAGCAGATCTATCTGCTGAGCTCAAATCCACATCTCCCAAAAGCATTTTTTTTCATTTTATGTGATCAGTCAAATTTCTTGACAAGCCTTACATTTCTATAAAGAAACACAACAATATATTTAAACATGGTTTTGAGCAAACATACCTAAACTTGACTTTTTTTATAACACTCCAATTTCCAAAGCTATTGCCTAGAAACTGAAAGTCAGCTCAGAGATTAATGGTACATAAATTTCAAAACAAAACCAATAATTTAAAAAAAATTCCTCTTTAGAGACATATGATTTAAACTCACCAGCCACCTCAAGCAGAAATTAGATTTCTATTTTCTTTTACTTTACTCCCACTTATTCCATAAAGTACATAACCCAGGCAGGTCTGCTATAGACATTCATCCTTTTTTCCTCCTTCTCCTCTTCTCTGCTTATGTTGTGACTTTGGCTGTCAAGCTCTTAAAGCCACATACTTTATTAGTCTGTATTTCAAATAATATAGTTTCTTCTTTTTCTTGCCCCTTAGGCTTCATAAGACAAAAACAGGAGTCAATGTTACTTTAAAGATGGAAAATCATTTACATTTGAAGTCATGTAGTGGAAATGTTACAGTAGAAGTCTTGAACTGACTGGATTGTTTCAAAGCATTTGCATGATTTTGATTGATTGAACTTGCTCCTGGCACTCCCAGTGGTAATGATACTGTGATTATTTAAGCAGCAAGTAAATTAAGGATAGACTGAGCATGCTAACTTTGAATTTCCTGTCTTTCATCATCTTGCATTTTCCACAGTTTGTATTCAAGAATTTTGCAATGTGCATTGTGTAGCACTTACTGCAGTGGCCATTTCCTTACTTTTCATGTTTGAATTTTGCTGCATACCTTTGTGGAAGTATGTGTATGCTGTTTCTATGTTGGGAATGTCATAGGCATGTCAGGGTGCTAAAATAGTACTGGCACTCTTTAGATTAGCCAGGCCTCTGTGTCTGCCCTTCACAGAAGAAGCTATCAGGCAGCAGACAGCCATGGCCACTTGTAAGGAAATGGGATAAGGAGGGATCTCCCAGTCTCTGGATGAACAGTTGAACAGTCTGTGGGACTCGTCACAGCCCTACAACCTGGTGTCTTCTCATTTTACAATGTCACACGAGTCACTCACAGTAGCAGAATATTCCCCCTCTTCTGACAGCGCCTCTCGCACTTCCATATGGCACATTGGCTGCTCCTTCTAGGGGATCCGGCAGGCACACAGAAGGGCAGGAACCTCTTTGCTCTTTTCCTTTGGGTGAGCTTCCACACAGTGTCTTTGCTTTGTTCTAGTCCTACATTTTCTCTTTTTGCCTGTAAGCTCTGGGACTTATCTCCTTAGTCATTCCAGTTCTCTCACGTTGTTAAGAGACAGTAACCTTTTACTTCCATGATATTATGCTAGTTTTATTTCTATTTGTAGTACTCCTTTTATAACTGTCCTCACTTGCAGCCCACACACAGACATCTTGTCTCTTGTATTCAACATGGTGCAAATAATAATTTCTTATCACATATTTCCCATTCAAATGAATTTTTTTTTTCAATTTTGGAAAAAAAAAAAAAAAGAAAAAAAAAAAGAAAAGAAAGTATATAAATATCTTCACTTATATTGAAAATTTTAAGGGACAATGTTATTTTTAAATTTGCCTGACGAATATATTACAATTTGAACAAAGACAGTTGACATGAATTTTTCTGTCACTGAAGAAGAAGAAAGGAAATGTAAATAAATAACTTTTTGACACCTTAAGAAAAGAGATTAAACATGACTTTTACTCTTCAGTTTTGTACCTTGTACCTTTAAAACAGCATACATGATGTTTCTGGAGATTTTTAGAGTCTTCTCTTTTAGAGTCTTCTCAGCTTCAGAGACAGAACTGCTTTAAACTCCCCTACAAATAAGATACTAGTTTTTATTTTGGTTTTCTGTTTTGTATTTTATCAAGCCTTACAGGAGTTCATGACATTTTAACTGAGTAGAAGATATGCTATCACACTACGAGGACATATAAAGGCTAAAGCAATTTAATATCAGGCTACAGAGACAAGTTGTTAAAGGACCATGAGACCTGAACTGCATTGCAGAAAGAGAGCATTTTAAGGAGAATTAGAGCTTAGCAAGGAATTTGTCTTGCATTCATCTTCCTAAAATTAAAATTAAAATTTGTATTACTGGTTCAGCAGCTCTCTGACTACCACTTAAGTGCCCCAAACAAAGATTAAATTGCTGATGAGGATACCTTGGATTTTAGATTACTCTTTGAAGTAACGGAAAATACTGGAATGCAAAAAAATACAAGAATAACAAGAGTCTTAGGGAACTATTAAGAAAAAAGGATAAATACAAAACCATTTAAATGATGACCAGGGAAGACCAAGGTCTTTTGATGGGAAAATGCTCCTTCTTGAATTTTTACTAACCTTATAAAACAAACAACTGTATCCTGCCCAGCCTATGTACATCACTTACAAAAATATCTTTGTGATTTAACTGTTTTGTAGGATGTGTTTAGAAGATACAATTCCAGAATTACAATCCTTCATTTTACATCAACAGTAGCTGGTTACATACCATTAGCTTTAATTATAGTTGTGAAGATTATCTTGATTTCAGGATTGGTGATATGAAGTAATGAGCACTCTTAACTCCAAAAATATGTTATGAGAGTACTCAGCTTCTCCAGAGCCACTGCCTTTGCCATTCACATGTTATTTATGTACAGTCTTTGTAAACCAGTATCATATGGAGTGTTTTTATAAGGCTATTTAAAAATAAATCTTAGGACATGGACAGTGGCTACAATTTTCACCGATTTCAATGAAAGAAGTACCAAATAACATTTGGAAGCAAAGTATTAGAGAACGTAAAAAGCAGACATAATAGGATAATAAAATAAATTTGATTGGAAAAGTCCTTTAGGATCATCAAGTCCAACCGTTAATCTAGTACTGCTAAGTCCACCACTAAACCATGTCGCAAAGCACCATATCTACAGGTCTTTTAAATACCTCCAGAGCTGGTGACTCAACCACTTCCCTGGGCAGCCTGTTCCAGTGTTTGATAATCTTTTCTGTAAAGAAATTTCTCCTAATATCCAATCTAAACCTCCGCAGTGCAACTTGAGGCCATTTCCTCTCATCCTACCAGAAGACAGAAGACACCAACATTTGGCAGAAGACACCAACACCTCCTCACTACAACCTCATTCCCTGTAGTTGTAGAGAGTGATAAGGTCTCCCCTCAGCCTTCCTTTCTCTAGGGCAAACAACTGCATTTCCTTCAGCTGCTTCTCACAGGACTTGTGCTCCAGAACCCTCACTGGCTTCATTGATCTTCTCTGAACTCTCTCCAGCACCTCAGTGTCTTTCTTGTAGTGAGGGGCTCAAAACTGAACACAATATTTGATGTGGGGTCTCACCAGTGCCCAGTACATGGTCCTGCCCTGGTCCTGCTGGCCACACTGTTTCTGATATAAGCCAATCACAACAGAAGACAGAGGAGAATTAACACCACAAATTCTAATAGCTCCTTCATGAGAACCATAATCTATTTTCTAAATGTGTAATAAAAACTTATTCTAAAACATACCTTGTGTCTGAAAAATATTTTGAAGAATATTTCTGTTACCAGATTAACGTGTCCTTGTCGTCTATAACGCAAGTTTTTCTACTGTGTGTCCATTAAGATGCCTATGAATCTAGAGTTTCAAATGCATTAACAGATGTACACAATTGACTGGCAAAACAAGTGCTTTGTGCTATGGATTTTAGCTCCAAAACAGCAGGCCTGTTATCTTAATATTGAATTGCTCCCAGGCTGAGGATGTGTACACCAGGTTTAATCCACAAATTAATTAAAATGACTGACTTAGAAGCCTTCTGAGAAAAATTTTAAAAAATTGAAAGGACAAGTCAAATCTGCCACTGTTGCTTGGACAATAATAATTGCACTATTGCCTTGGGTAGCTGTTTTTCTGCATATCAGGAGTACTTGAATTGACATGTTTCAGATGCATATGGTCTTCACGACCATTATTCCCAGTGAGATGCTTTCAAACTGGCACATTAATGTAAAACACAGTTTCCTTAACATAATACTAAATATTTTCTTACTTTAAAATCACAGTAACTATTGACCTGAATCATGTGAAGGAATCATATATATTTTGCTGCTGTTTCAAACAGCATTTTACTGCTAATAAGATCACAATGATATTGCCAGCTAGGTCTGAAAGCCAGACCTCTTGCACAGCAGGTGTTCTGCTTGATTATGTAAAATAAGTTTTCTTCCCAATAGGAACTACATGAAAGATTGCAGAATTATTTTGCTATCAGTTATAAGGGATGAAACATCTGGTTTCTTTTATCAACTGTTTTAGTTTTCTTTCAGTAGATTTTCTATGTTTTTAAGGACTGAAGGAGAAAACCTATAATTCAAAATTTTAACTAATAGAAGACCATCATTCAGTCCAAGTAAAAGTAAATGAGCTATGTTATATGAAATTATATGTCTCTAAAGATGCTCTGCTTGTGCTAAAGCATATGCACATACTTTCTAAAGTAAAGTATACGAACTATGTTTCTATGCGTTTGGTGCAAAGAAAACCTAAATTGAACAGCACTGACAGTTTCACCTTCAGGGAGTACTTGAAACAGTAGAGACAACTATACCGTTCACATGAATAAACATTTCAAATACAGAAATATAGTTAGTCATTACATGTTTTAAGTGACATCACTGACTATTGCAGAACACAACCAGGAATATTATTGAGACATAAATATTTTTGCATGTAGATTTCCTAACTCTTTTCTTGCAGTAGAAATCTGAGCAAGTTGCAAATGATTCTGAAACATAAATCTCTTTTTTTTTCTTATCCTCTTAGGTGATAAAAGCAGTAATTACATGAGTATCATTATCTTCCAGTAGATGTGAAAAGGATGCTAGATAATTTAGGAAGATATTTTGCTTTTATTTTCACTCTAGAGATGCTTCTAATCTTTAACTGTTAGCTATCTGCTCTGCACCTGGCGAAATTGATAAGAAGCACTGTTGGGCAGGCAGATAAACACATGCTGTATGAAAATAGGGTAAAACCAGAATTTCAAACATGCTTGTCTTATATGTACATTTAAAAGTAAATCCATAACCATCCTCTTAGGTTCTTATGTGATTTAACATTACATTTAAGTTAATTCTTAAATTGTGACACTAGAATTGCAAGAAAATGTTTTCTGACTACAAGAACAGATTTTGACTTCTACAAAATTAGGTAAAACCAGAATAATCCCAAAGATTTAACCCAATCAGAATTCAGCCCATAGGATTTATTACAAATTGGAAAAACATCTATAAATCCCTTGTCATGGTTGTTGCTTTAGAGGAGATGATAATGGATGTAAAGACAGATAAAAACAAAATTCATGGAAGAAAAAAACCTTCACAACATTTCCACGGTTGAGTTTATGTTGTGCGCTGAAGGTGAATGGGGATGCACCAAACCCAAACTTAGTGCCATGATACACAGGAACTGGAAATGTGCACTGGAAGTAAAAATGTGCAGAGCCTTCCTAGTAGGGTCTTCGCCAAGTAGGAAACATCAGAGACAGCATTATACTGCTCCATATCATGTTTTAGTTCAAAAAGAAAAACCCAGTTATTGACTGTTCCAGCCTCTTCACCCAACTTTACTAAAAATGCTGCAGTCCCTGGTGAGAGTAAGAAATCACCTGGGATAAATGACTGATAAATTATATACAAGAGCAAAAGCCATTGGGAACTGTCATCACAGGGAGATGGGAGAACCAAAACAAGTGGGTGGATGACTCAAGAACTGAAAAAGGCAGGAGCTCCACTCCAAAGAAAGCTCTGCTATAAAAAAATTAAAGTCTTGCTGTATCTGAATCCCATCCTCAGGATACAAATGAAAACACACACACAAACAAACATCCATGTTTAAAGGAAGAATCTCCTATATCTGTAGCAAACGCCAGGATATTTTTTTTTTTCATATCTTGCTGTATACTAAATGCCCATGTAAAGAAATACGATTTCTCAGGGGTTCAGCCTCATCTCAGTTCAGTACAGAGAGCAGAAAGTATGAACCATTATTGTCACAAACAGAAAATATATCCATATTGACTATGCAGAGGTCAAGAAAACCAAATGGTAGGGTCTCTGCCAGCTAATAAAGCAAGCTTTCTTCCCTCTTTCTGATTCATTGGTTCATTTATTTGTCTGTTTTCTGAACTGTAGCTGTTTTGCACAGCATCAATTTAAAATGCCTTCACTTCCTCCGCACCTTCAGGTGGTGAGGCAACAGAACAACATTTTGAAGAGGAAATGCTGCCAATGGGACACACAGGAAACTGTAGATGAGCGCAGATAACTCTCAAAATTGCAGGAATCGAAGGGTAAAGGGGAAGGAAAATCTGAGCTCAGAGGAGACTGAAGAATTAATTTTAAGAGACAAGGGGATTATCACACAAAGAGCAGCTGTTGCAGGTGGAATTACTTGTAACTGAAATGGAGGCATGCTAGTTGACTTTGTGTATAAAAGATAAAATAAGCAACCTTAAGCACAAGGTATTGGTAAAGGCACCACTTTAACAAATTGTGCCAGCAGCTCAGACGAAAGCAGGACTGGGGGTGCCTTGGTCATATTAAAACACATTTGTTCCATTGAAAAGCACAGACATCTTGTTAATTGTTGATTTTCCTGTTGCAGGTGACTAGAATTAGTCTAGCTCAAATTTGTATAGTCAAGATGCCTTTAATCATCAGGGAAACTGGGAAGAAAGAATGAAAGGAAAGAGGAAATTAAACCAACACTAAGTAAAACTGCGGCCTGATTCCCGCGCATGTAGACAGTACATAAGATTTCACATGCATTTTTATGGAAGAAGTTGTTCGTTTGTTTTATTCTCAATAGGGTGCACATGGAAGGCACAAAGAGCATTGAAGTTTAGGGGATCTTTACTATTTCATTCAGTCCATAGGACTGCATGCATACCTTGACATTCACTGCACTTTATTACATAAACTACCCCAAAGACTTTGTCTCGCACTTTCTGTGTGACCATAGTAAATGTCTGGGGATGTTTTTAATTTATTCTTCCCTCACTTGCCAGAAACAAACTATCATTTGTTTATTTTTGTATGAGGAGAGTCATTCAGTTACGAAGTTGACAAAGAAGCGTTTTTGAGAAACTGCTTTGCAACCCAAATGGTAAATTATCTTATACATTATGTGATTTAATAACTACACTCTTTCAAGACTCTACAGACGTGCTCTATCTATGTGTAAAATGCATTCTAGGAACTTCTAATACTGCTACCAAACACCAGAAATTAACAGAAAATAATAAGCATAAGGTTATTTATTTTTTTCTCTAATAAAAACATAACTCATTTGTTTAATGCTATATAGCAAACAGAAATTAAATGTCAGCAGTACTCTTCTCTTTTCCCTTAATATTTTTTATCCCAGGTTAGCTTGGGAGGGGAAAGAGGCAAAACAACAGAATAATTTATATTTTAAAAAATATAGATGAAACAGGACTTCCCTTTTTCTTGAGTGTATAAATTCTTATACAGCTGTCCTTTATGCTTTAATGCTCTGTCAGCTAGAATAACAATGTTGTTAAATGTATTACACACAGAATTCTGAAGAGGTGTTTTTGGATTTTGGTGGGGTTTTTTTGGTAGTTGTTATTGAATTGGCTATCTGATGGTGTGCTCAATGACCTGGCGGACATGCAGGCTGATTTTTCATCAACCAGCTATTAATAAAATCTCTATAGCATGAATTGACCTGTTAGCAATGATTTCAGTTTGCAATAAAAGAATCTCTAAATTTGTCCACCACCCTGAAGACAGGAAAGTGTCATTTCCAGGTGAAAATGAGGTTTTGCAGTGTGTGTTTACTGCATTTTGTAATGTGTGTGTTTATAACCATTCAATTCAAGGTGGCCACCTTTTTCTTTAACTCATAACATGAGTCTCATAGCAAAAACTCTTGCTAGACTTAAAAAGCATATCTTTATTCTGTTTGTTTTGAAAATCCAACTATATTAAGAATAAGCAGGTAGGCATGTCATTTTGAATTTCGAATTTTTCATTAAAATGCAAAAAAAAAAAAAGGAGGAGATAAAATTACACTAACCAAGTGACAAGCTAAAATATGTAGCATTACATTGCTAAGCAAGCCGGCCTGTCATATCTGGCAGAGAGGTTTTGGCATCCATTCTGCTTTCGTTTGCATTACTCATCCCATCATCAATGAAGTTTACAACAGACACTGAAATCATGGATTAGAAGCGTTAGTAAATCTGAATTCATTGGTAAACTGCAGCCAAAATCCTGAAAAACTGAAAAACATGTATAAAATGTTTACATATATGCCTTGGTACTCAGATGCAACTGTGAGAGATACCTGAGAAATTGTGTTCGTGAATTAACATTACAGTTTCAAACTGATGGTAAAACTATATTTTTAGACAAAGAAGAAATGTCTCTGTGGTCTGAACACTAATGGAGTCCGATCACGTTATAAACCACAGCTTTATTGAGGAAGTAGTAAATTGAGCAACAGCGTACTCATATGGCAAATCAGTAGCAGCAAGCACAGGATCATAAGCAATGCCATGGCTCCAGTGCACTGCCAGGGACACTTGGTGTACAGGTCATCTGGCAGTAACAGGCAATCATGCAAATGCCTTTTGAATACAGGTAAGAAATGTGCAGTCCCTGGCTCCACCAGTGGTCGTGTGTTGGGGGAGAAGTTTACCCTATGTGGATGATGTGGGCAGCATCCTGCCTGCCCTGCCAATGCTGGGCAGGGTGTTGGCAGTCTGTCTATGCTGCCTATACTGGTCAAGAGGCAGGGTGTCAGGAGGCAAGGTATCAGTCTCTCAATTCAGTATTTTCACATCTAGGAAATACAAACTTTTCAAATGGCAAACATTGGAACCACTAAATACATAGCAAATGTGCTACACTATCCCAGTACACAGTGTGAACTGGTATTATCTGAACTGTCAGGGCAGTTTCATACTATACAGAATCCTGTATTATAGGTATGTATAGAAACATTATGGCCTTAATTCAACAAAGGACTTAAGTTTGTATCATATTGAACTGTGAGAGGCTTTCAAAACTGTGATGAATCATGTTTGTAAAAATGCCACCTGCTTAAATGCTCTGCTGAATAAGGTTGTACAAAAAAAAACCCACAAGAACCAATTACCACAACAGTAAAACTTACTGCTCTTTAGTCTCCATGCAAGGTCCTCAGCAACTAATAACCAGGATCTTAATGACTACTATATAGTAAAATATACCATACTCACATTCTGACACTTCTGTGTACCTCCTTTGAAAAATACTTCTGCTATGTTTTTATTAAAGCACACAATCTATTTACATATCTTCTTAGAAGTCCTTCTGCAATGACTGAAATTCCTTATAGCCTTCATCCTTTCCAGTCAGTATCCAGTGTTCACTTTTCATTTTCTGGGAAATATCAATGAAAAGATCATGAGAATACAATACAGTAAAACTTCAGGCTTCTTGGATGATCCTCACATGTTTAAGAGCAAGTTCTGGTAAAAGTAAAGGAAACCACCCAGATGACTATCGATCTTTCATCAGACAGTTGTATTGAAGCTTGCATATCTCAGTGATGCAATTTGATCTTCAATAGCATTATTCCTGAGGTACTGTTGACAGGACTATGAGACCTAGCAAAATGCCACTCACGGATTGATATTCTCTTCTTTCAAGTCAGCACTGTAGGACACTGCTAGTCAACCTCTCCTTCTATCTCAAGATAATTGAACTGGGGGGTCACACAGGGTTCAATCCTATCATTTATTCTGTTCCAACCTCCTTTTGTCAATAGCTGTAGATCTGGGGATCTGGGGAAATTCTGAGGTTATACATCTTTGTGTTTGTCCCAGACAGTGTTTTGTTCAGATTCTTTTCAGTCTGGCAGAGGTTGAGGCCTGGATGCTACCCAATGGCTGAAGATCGGCTCACATAAGGCATCTATTATAACAACTAATGGAAGGAATCACTTTGTTTCACCAGCTATGTACTAAGTTTCTCAATCAGGTCAGTGTTTGTGTCCGATCAGTGTTAAGTGCTCCAGTGCTATGGGAAAGGAATTGCAGAATCTCCACACATTCTACATTATTGCTTTGACTCTATGACCCATTCACCCCTTATTTTTGGTGCTTTACTTCCTTCTAATGGTGATCTAATTCAACTTCTTTTGGTCTGATTTAGCTGGTACCTCCTGCATGAGGTCAGGGAGAGAGACAATGTTCCATCTGGGCTCAGCAATGTTTTCAAGGTACTACGTCATGCATGTGGAATTGAAACTGCTAACCACACTCTAAAAGTTAAAGTTATCCTAAAAACAAATTCCAAACTTGACTTCCTGTCATGTTGGAGGTGGTTATCTCATGGGAAAAAATTATCAGAGTGGTAAAAGTCAGGCACTCTCCAGAACTAACTTGAAAAAGAAACATATTCACCTATGACCATGTCTACACCTAGATAGCATTTCAAATAACATCTCTTTTCTCTATTTTTCTGCTGATGGTAAACTGTAAAAGCTCAGGTATTTTGCCGACTGCTCACTTCTTCTAGTGTTTTATCTTTCTTGAAAGTTTCATACACAGATGAGGGTGTGGAATCTTGCCTTTTTATTATCAAATATTACTGGCAAAATTTCAGACATACAAAAGTGCACTTAATTGCCACATGTAATAAAGAGTACCTTTGTCTTCAGATATATTATTTTTCAGATATTTTAAGACAACCTTTAAAAAAGGTGGATTGCAACAGTTACCATGTTATGAAGATACTTTTAATCTTTTTTAAAGAAAGGAAAATCCCATGCTATCACTTTTGGTGACGGTATTGGTCCTTTTTCTCCTTTATCCTGTATATCATACAGTTACAGAAAAATTAATTCAGCTCACTAAACATTAGGCATTCAGTGTGAATTGAGACATTGTAAGGTACTGAAATGTCTACGTGAGACTGGCAGATATGATTGAAGTATTCTGGGAGATCTGCCACATTTTTGATACTATTCCTTGGATTGTTTTGAACCTTCTAATCATAATGTATTTTAAAGTGGAAAAGTTTTAGTGATGTTAATTAAACACAGTTCCTGGTGAAAAACTGCTCAGTTTTTAATTTCTGTCCTGAAGTAAGGTTAATCACTTCTGACTTAACATGTTTATAGTGTAAATTTCATCACCCAAGACAGGTCTTTAAATACAATGGAGAGGAATAAAACACTTCTTGAATGAGAATCATCAGACTAGTATTAAGCATCTTTGTAGAATGAGGAGAATCACTCTTTATGTCATACCATGGTATCATTGCCTCTTTCCAGCTTTCCGCCCCAAACTGACCCTTGGTCCTATCAAATGAGTAACCAGTGCTGGAGGATCTGCTATGACTGTCCTAAATGTGAATTTGAAATTGTGAAAAATCAGAGAAATTGAGTTATTATGCAATGGTGTCCTCATAATCACAGTAGAAGAGTAAATTTTCTCAAAGGAGAGGAAAGTCGAAGCACAAAGATCCAGAGATCAGTGCTATATATTTTTTGGGGGCACATCAGCATGAGACCTTTCCTTCTAGCTGCATCCCTTGCAAAATTTCTTACATGACCTTTTCTTGTTGCTCTAGTACTTTGATTTACTTTTCTTTTTGTTTCTTCAACTTCTTTTAACACAAATTGCATTTTGAAAAATTCACTAATGGTCTCACCTGAAGTTCAAGTTTCAAGATGGTATCTTCCCTTAACCACTAAAAATACTTGAAATGAATTTATGTTGTGTGTTTAACTGGATGAGAGATCCTTTGGGTAGAAACCATAGATAGTTTTCCCATGTACGTGTATCACATCTTATGCTGTCAGCATAATACCAAAATTACTCTAACAGTGATGTAAAGATGGTGGTTTACAAGGTGTTCATCTTTAATGCTAAACAAAGGTAAACTTGCTGCAACTAGGTAAAACTATGAATCATCAAATCTTCTAGGAAAAAAAAAAAAAATATTGTGTTGTCATTTCCATTCCAGTCTACGGTTTTATTGGCAAGAAGATCAAAACCAAAGGAAGATATACATACTACCTCTAGTTTCTTCCAAGCTACCAGGGTGAAGAAATCACTGCAGAGCTATCAAGTCTTGTTAGTTTGATTTGTTTGGGTTTGGTGGGGCTTTTTTGTGAGTGTTCTTATTTTGTTGCTGCTTTTTGATTTTATAATCCTCACATGAAGTAGACCTAAACATCAGAGCACAGCAGAAGATATTTTTCTCCTGTCCTCTGAGAGGACTAGAAATCTAGACATATGAGCCTTACTATCCATACAGTCTGTCCTCTGAAATGTTAGACATCTCTAGAATTAAAAAACAGTTGGTAGTGATCTGCCACTACACAGTCAGTCTTCAAAGCAGGATAGTTTTGAATAAGCACAAAAGACTGGACAATAGTCTAACACAAAGACATCTTTGCTACCAAATTATATATTGGTAGAATATGTTTATGAAATACTAGAGGTGGCAAGACATCACAGCGAAGATTGTTGCAATGTCGGAAGTGTACCTTTTGCTCCTAGCAGCTATTTTTGTAATATTTTTTGTTTTGCTTACTGTTGAGTGCTACTAAACCTCCCAGCTGTTCTATTACACAAGGTACCCTGCTAACAAATTATACTGTTGGAAGCCTGTGGTTTTTTAAGCCACCAACTTCAAGTGTGACTGCAGCTCACAGTATGTGGCAAGCGTAGTGATGTTCTTAAAAGCACTAATGGTGATTAACTGCCGCCTCCTTCTTCAGCACATTAGTCAAAACTAATCTTACAAATATTCCAGGCAAGCTAACATCTAGCTTCTGCTCTTGTGGTGCTCTTCTGCTCATTTGTGACAGCATTTGACTTGGCAAACTGGATAGTGTTTGCTGTCAGAGTAGTATCCTGTGCCAATAACATGTTGCACTCCAAATAGCACAGCCTACATCAACTGCTTAAAGGACTACAGCGCTGTCACTCTTAGACTGACTTTGCCAATGACTTCTGTGAATTGCTTACAGCAACATTTTTCTGGTGTAGTATAAATTGTATTTTCAAATTTCATTTATGCTTGTATTCGCAAAAGCTCCTAAGTGCCCAAAATAGCACTTTCATAGAACTTAAGCAACCCAGTCCAGCCACAACTCCACCTCTCAGGTGTTGGGAAATTTATAGATGCCCATATTTTCACTACCTTTGGAAACAAACTGTGTACTCCTGTACACATATGGGCACTTACATCACGGTCCGACATTGCAGTTCCCTGTTTATTTCTCTCATAAACTTATTTCATGTATTACCTATCTCCGTAACTAATTTTTATAGCAATAAACTCACCACAAAAGTGAAAAGATCACACCCACACCTTAAAACATGTCACTACAGTAATATATGTAATATTTCTGAGAACAGAGAAAACAAGAAAAGATAGGCATGACTGCAGGTAAAGGAGGCACTAACTAAGAAGGTGAAACTTGGATTCTGACCCATGTTTCTAACAGAACTTCTCAATTTTCTCTTAAACAAGCACTTAATCTCGTGTCATTGACAAAATTTCTCAAAAGTAACCATGATGCTTCTGCTTTCCCATCACCCAAACCTTGTTTTCCTTCATGTGCCCTTTGTGAGAGAGCTTGCTTCAGGAGTCTTTAAAAACCCAGCTGCAGTAGGAGTGAATGTGAGATTGAGTACCAAACTATTTAGCAGCATCCCATGTTAGTGTATCTTCTCAGAAAACATTTATTTACAGTATTTGGTGGTATGCAAGTGATGATTCTGGAGATCTTGGCAGTGTCTAAACTTTTGACTTCAGAATATACACACAGGTGAACATGATCACAAATTTCATACAGGCATCAAAGATGCTTAAAAGTTTTTAAAAAATGGTGCCCTGAGTCTAAATGCATCATCTATATGAAAATCAAAATGTCCTCCTTAAATGAAATGCAGTTACTGTTCTCATTAAATTGTCTAGGGCATATAGATGTTTGGGTCTTCAACTGTAAAATAGACATGGTAAAAGTAAAAAATGTTTTTTGGTCCTTGTTTTCTCCTTATTTCCTATACTGGGCTTTGCAACCCTCTCTGTAGGTTATAAAACAATATAAGGAAGAGATATTAAATAATAAAACAATGGAAGAAATACCTAAAATAATTTCCTTGAATTAGCTTGCAAACACACAGAATAAGTCTGTGAGATTTCAGGATGGATGGATCCAGGTTTTCCGTTCACAATTCTCTCACATAAAAGAGAGATGAAAAATCAGACTCCATAAACCAGGAAAGGTATGGCTAATGCCTTTTTCTAGAATGCTTTGTTCTATCCCCCCAGTGACTGCTAACTTCTCTAATTAATAGCTTAAACAACACAAACATGAGCAAACCTTGGTACCAATCAGCTGAATTGTCATGGTGCAATACTGCAGCTCCATTCCTCACCTCACTGTATATTCTCTATTTCTCTCTTTTCTGCAAATAAAATATCTGGGGAATGAAACCTCTGGTCCACTGGTCTTGCTCACAACATTGGTATAAACAGTTCAGCACCAGAAAGCAGTCATTTCTGTATTATTGTCTTATACTGTCACTCCCACTTTGCACTCAGGTCTTCCAGTTAGTAACTGCATTACAATTGAATAAGAATAAAATTACATTGAATAAGAATAAAAATGGAGCTCAACTTTAAAAATTAAACTGTTCTCTTATCAAGACAATAATTTCAAAGGTGTTAAAATTTACGCACATCCTGTGAAAAAATCTGGCTATTCTATGTAGCTCTGGCCTTCCCTGAGTTTATAGGACATTCAATTTCAGTTTCTTGCGTCGTCATATTTAACTAGTCTCTTATATTGTAGCCAAATAGTTCTCAGATGAGAGAACTTTCTGCTATTTAATCGTTCCTGTAATTTTTTTATTCTCCTTGGAGATGATGTAACAAATAATAAGATTAAATTGATGTTCCTATCTTGACAATCAAAGAACAAATAAAATAGTACCCGTGAAGAAACTTGACTGTTGAAAATATAGAACAAAATTTTGGTCTGTGAGTCATCAAGGATTTAATTCTTTTCATTCAATGAGCCTGGAAAATTAAATATTTACATTAGAGGTAAGGACTTTGATGCTTCAATTTTCTATTTGTCAGCCTAATCAAATCACATTGATTGATATATAAACTTAAATCACTGCACAGAAAACAGACATCTGAGTATGTTATAGCACCTTCTAATTTTTTTATATTACAATAAATGATCTACTGATTATTGTTACATATCCTGTGCACATTTTTAAATTGATGATGCTGTAGTTTACCTCAGATTGTGTTAACATGAATAAGAAATTATTAGAAGATGCCTTTAATTGAGTTCAAATTGGTTGACTGGGCATAAAATGATGTTAAGTGAAATGTTAGTTTACAGCTAAGTAGTTTATTATTTGGCTATAAACCAAATTGGCTCAAATTATTAAAAGCTCCACATCAAAACAAGTTAAGGTGAAAATGGATAGCAAGCTAACTGCTTCTGGTGTGTGAATTCACATTTTTAGCTTCTGTTTGTAGTGTACTTGTGGATAATATCAGTCCAATGAACTTAAGAAAAATATGTTAGATGAGAAATTAGATTTATGACCACAATAATAGTGTTACTATAGGAACAGTGAACCTTTCTACCTCTGCAGAAATAGAAGTTTCTTTAAGAGCAAATAAATTAACATCTAAATAATACTGAACATTGTGATACAAACACTTGGTGTTTCTTACATGGTAACTATTACAGCTATGGAGGAGAGGAAGAAAATACATGCATTACTGTTTCATCTAAGTACATCATGGTTACATCATCAAGGTATATTTGCAGTTATTACATAAAACAACACCCTATCCGATCCTTCTGACATAGTCTGTGCTGAAAGTATTCTAAAATGCTATAGTTATAGCTTCTTGTTCTCTGCTTTGCACATTGTACGGTGCTTTCACCTGCACAAATTAGTGTGAGGAGTAGATAATAGCATTAGGAAGGCATGGGACTGTGGAGGGAAGGGTGACTTTTCTTGTCTATGGTGAAATGGTACTTTCTTTCTGTAACATGGGAGGACAAGGAAGGTCACATCACTGCTAAAAAGTAGCTTTTGTGTTCCCTAGGGGCACACTGACACTTACCAGAACAGTTTTGTATGTTCACTACTTTACTGTCAAACAGATACCCTGGAGACTGCACTGCTAAAAAACAAAACAAAACAAAACAAAACAAAACAAAACAAAACAAAACAAAACAAAACAAAACAAAACAAAACAAAACACTTTGTGAAACTTGAGATTTTCTGCCAAATTGAAAATTCAGAAATATAAAAATAATGAAAACAATGCTCTCTCTCTTTCCTGTGGAAGGATTATGGGCCTTGTTAGATGTTTTAGATGTTAGAAGGTTACCCAATTGCTGGCTTTATAATACTAAAACAAATAGAATAAGAAGTGCTTCAATAGTGTGAACTATTAGGCTTTTGTTTGCTAGCATTAGACTACTTCAAATTGCAGTCTACAATGCAATTTAGTGCACATTCACGGAACAACTTATAAAAAGAGGATACAATTTTTTTTTCCCAGTAATTGGCAGTCTTATCAGTATCTACCTCGCTTTGCAAACCTCAGTCCAAATGCATGTATATCCATAGTACGCAGAAATATCAGCAACGCATTTCTTGTAAGACCTCTGAGCAGGTAAACCCTATTATGCCATACATTTCAAACATACACTCTGAACTGTACTGAGATGACCTTCCTTACCACAGTTTCCACCCACTCCACTGGTCTTTGCCAGAACTTCATGAGGTGAGGTCAGACAGAGAGGATGGTTATGAATGCATCCTAGAACACTACAGCATCATGTGCTCTAAGGAAAAAAGATTTGTAAGCAGCCTAAATATAGATTACATATTCAATTCAGAGAAAATTCAGGCTGCCTCTGAGGATAATAGGGATGCCAGACATCGAATTTAAGGATCATTGTGGATTAACGATACTCCCAGGGCTGCACAGCTTTGTTAAAATGTAGAAGTAACACGTGATGGACATTCTCAAAGTAAATAAACACATTTCTATTGTATTCTAGGAATTGTATTTGGAATGCACTTCACATGCATATTAGAAACTCAGAAAGATACTCGAAGAAATTGAAGTATTTTTAAGCTTAGGAAAAGTTTGCAATGCTCTGTGTGGTTATTTCCTTATTGGAATCTCATTTTATAAATTAGTGAAATGGTTAAAATGGATGCATTTCTGATAGCATATAAGGAATTGATTTTATGAAACTGCAATTTAATTCACTAGAAGTGTTTTGTTGTTAGAACACACATTTTAACCCTTCTTATAACAATTAATATGCATAAATGATACAATAAGTTACAAAATAATGAAAATGGTGTTCCAAGCTGTAGCAATAATAGTTGCCAATTTTCTAACTTTTATTTTAATAGCTTTGCTCATGATACCGAAATATGAGTTGTATCGCTCTTTCTTCTATAACTTCTCTTCAAACGTTCATAAACCAGTCATAAAAAGTCTGCTTCTGGTTGTCTTGGTATAGTTCAAAATTGAATTTAAGAAAATAAAGAAAAACTTATCAGAACTTTGATATTAAACCTTCTCCTAACACAATGAATAATCCTCACTGCTGTAGACCTGAATGGATAAAATGCTACCTGTAAGTGCCTATGTACAGGATCCGGCCTTGAAGTTTCATGTTGTTTATAAATACAGTCTAAGGGGTCAGATTAATCAATTCTGGTTTAGTTTTGGACTTACTGATGGTAATTTGAGAATTTAGACATTATATGTATTGAAATAATTTGTGCTTTCAGTCTGAGCAGGTAGCAAACATTTCTCATATTGGAATAGAAATTCTAAACTGATAATATTGACTTATTTACAAAAAGTCCATGAAAGTCCATTTAGCTGGCAAGTGGAATCACAATTATAGGAGTTATTTTCTTTGTCCACAACTGAAAGTCTTTTACATTAAGGATTCATCCTTTAAAATTTTCTCTAAGATTTTGGACAGTTTTGTTTCCCAGGTGCGGTGATATCTGTTATACCGTACAAGTTTCACTTTTCTTATGTTTCTTATTGCTTTGCTTTGTAAAGAAATCATGATCTGCTGTCTTAAATTTCATACCAAATTCTACTGCATTTGTTCTTACATGGTAATCTAAAAAATAAATTTTAAAAAATAATTTAAAAAAAATGTTTACTTTGTTTACTTTTTAGGTTGAACCTGGATCTGGAATCTTCAAAGTCAACAATGAAAACTATTTTTTTTTGTTAAACATAACATTTTTACCAGCCCGTGTTGTGTTGTTTTTTTGGGTTTTTTTACTGAATTCATGTTTCTACCTTGTTAAGAACTTCATATTAAACTAAACTCCTATATGCCTATGGTGAAATGTAAAGGAAAGTATTCCCATATCCATAGAAAATACAAAACATTCCCTTATCTATTTACACAAATATTTTTCTGTGATTTAAGTTACTGGTTTAAAATTTGGTTGAATAATTGGTAATAAAGTAAAAATACTATACATTTTACTTAAAATATATATTTTTTTTCCATAGAAAAAATTTAAGGATAAAATATGTATGTCAAAATGTGAGTTTGAATAACTTAACCACATTATAATTCTAGATATAATGATTGGTGAAAAAATAATTATTAGAATTACAGGTTTGAAAGTGTTTTGAAAATATGTAGAAAATCTTACTGTTCTTAGGCAAAGCTATAAATTTTATAGGATAAGAAGTTTAAAAAAAAGAGAAATGAACAGATATAAACAGTTTTTAGTAACACAGGATTAACAAATTAGGCTAGATTTTTAACATTTGAGTAGAACTAGACATGTCATTCTGATAACTGTTATTGTTGGCAGCTTTGGATCAATACTTCTCATAAGCAAATGTTTCTTCTCCTGTATCACATACATGGAAATCCAGACGAGATTCAAAAGTAAAGCTGTCTGGCAAATGACCAATTCAATGCAAAGGATCAAAATATATTTCTAAGTAAAAAGGTGCAGCAATTCAGGCTGACATTTATGTACCAACAAATCATTCAATATAGTCACTACAATGTTTACTTATTCTTTTCTTAAATTTAGTAAGTCCGTTTCTGTGCTTTGCAAACCCAAGTGATCTACAGAATCTTCACATTTAGGAATAGAAGCACACATGTACATCATCTTTTTTTTTGGTTTGTTGTTTTTTTTTTTCGTCCTGGTCATTCTGCCTGAATATAGTTGCAAACTTCAATTTCAAATATGGATTTAGCTTCATGAGTTTCATTTTGTGTTACTAAAACTTAACTTTGGACTTCAATCATACTTAAAACAGTCAACTTCTTCCGTGTTTAATGTCATGATCTTGCAATTCCTTTCTATCCACACAGCAGAGAACTAATTCAGCTAGTATCTACCTTTGATTTCTGCCCTAGGCTTCATTATACTTAAACATTTGTTATGGTTTTCAAAATAACAGACACACATATCACAATTAAATTTTATTGAATTACATTAAATTGACATATTACTTGCCTTCTAACTTTAAAAAATACCCCACTTCACATATTGGTAATAGCTCATTTATAATCACAGTAAGAAAGCAAAATTCTAGTGGTTAAGCCTTTAGAGATCAAGAAATCGTTACACTGTTCATTTTCAAGTTTGGCTTCTGGTCACCTGTTTTGTTTTCACGATGACAAAGGGTAGTTCTCTGTTCAAAGATTCTTATGTGATGGAGCACAGGGATGGTAGGGGCTTCAGGTTTCTCAAGATAGTTTTCCACTAATCTTATCATGCTTTTTCATAAACATACTGGATTTCATGTTATAAGATACCAAGGTGTTTTCTGTGGAGACCCTGTCAGTATGTTTTTCTGAAACCTGTTACTCTGATACTTAGAAATTTTAATAAAAGATAATCATTCACTGTATAGCTTTGCAATGTCTGTAATAGGAGAATGTTTGACAGAAACCAGAAATTAAAGGACATTATGACTTTGCAAAGTATTCTAATTTGTATGGGAAAACCCTCCTCAAGTAAAATGTCCCAGATTTTCTAGTGTGGAATGCTAAAAAAACAGAGGCTAGAGAGAGGTGAATTTGAATCCCGAAGAGGCCATCTGTGCAGTCCCTAGCCACACACACTCATTTGATTTCAGTATATATAGCTGCTATAAAACTGGATCATTAGATAACTTTGTATGCATCCCAGCCTGATATTTACTACTTCAGACATCTGAGAAGCTCTATGGATGGAATGCAGCCAGACATATATTTAAGCAGATTTATCTCCTGCCTGTTTGTAATGGCATCCTTCTTATGGTATTCTTCAGGGAAAGGAATGTAAATCCACAAGGGGAGAGATGCAGTTTTCCAAATATCCCCCAGGATAGGGAAAATACTTTGGTATATTATTGTGTTGACTAGTAGAGCACAAAAATTTTCACAATAATTTTTATTACAGCTAAGGACTTTTTTCTGATTGATAAAGAAACAAACTTATCATCCTCCTTTCAAACCTTACCAAGCTGCTTACCACATAATGTGATTTTTCACTTTACAGGAGGGAAAGGAACATTATTTACAAACTACTATATAATGTGTATAGAAATTGAAGTGCATCAAATCAATTCATCTCCTTCCCCATTTATTACCTATATAAGCTTAGGGATGATTTTTTTCCTGCCCTGAATTATTTTAATTTTGATAGAACCATGATGTATGTTGCAACGTGCTGAACAATTTAATATTTAAAATTATATAGATATTAAAATGCTCCTTCAAACCATGAATAATAAGTAAACATTTTGTGCACCTTTAAATATAAATGTAAATCTATCATTTCATTATGCCTTTAACTAAAAAGTTATTTTTATTTTTCATGCTAATATGTTCCACTATTTCAGGTAAAAAAACCAGAAAAATTATTGTGCCAAATTTTTCCAGTTAATTAGGAAGCAGAACTCTTGATGAACAGCAGGTATTTTTATGTTACCCATGAATAGTTCTATCTACTGTTCATGCTTATTTCTATTATCTTCCCAAAAATCTATGAGCAGAAAGCAGCTGCATGCTGGCTTATTGACAGGATTAAAGGAAGCACACAGATAAAAGAAAACAATGTACTTGGGGAAATAAATCTTTTTGCCCATAAAATATAAATCACATATTCATAATTGGAATGTGCTTTGGGATTTTTGTTCTTCCTACACTACGTAAATATCTGCAGTGCTACTGCATTTCTTGAATAGAAAGGAAAAGAAAAAGTAGTTTTAAAAGAAGTGTAAGAATATATTTTTGATTTTTACTTTACATATACTATGTGCTATAGTATTGTTGAAATACTGTACTTGGCTCTCAAAGCAAGTTCTGTAATATCAGAATTGCATTAACTTTTCAAAGTATCTTGAAAGAAAGACAGAGACACACAGAGCTAGGGTAAAGCTGTGTAGACAACTCCAGAAAAAAAAACAAACCAAACCAACATGTAAATAATTTGTTTCACTTCTGATACAAGTATTTAATCATTTATTTGTTGACATTTATAAAAGCTCTCATTAAAATCACCATTATCTTCCCTGAGCATCTAGTAATGGAATTACGACTCAGGCTAATATTGACTCAGTAACTTTATGGAAGTCATTTGAAACAGTCACCTGGTAAAATGTCAAACAAACAGCCCTAACAGCAGCATCTAGATCCAGGGCTATTTTTTTCTGGGTCCTTTCTATAATTTGTGAACAAAGTCATCACTATTTTTACTTTCCCTCTTTTACTGGACAAGTTGTGCATTCTTTTCTGCAGAGCTCAAAGCTCTAAAGGCAGCTGCCACCTTGCCATGCTGAGGAGTGGGCAGCCTGCTGGGGAGGGCACTGAGGAGTGTTGGTTTCAATTCTTTCAAACAGAGGGGGAAATGAACTTGGATCTCACCTTTTTCAGGGTAATGTTTCAACGGGTAAAGTGTAATGTACAAGCTCTGCAAAGTTATCACTGCCACTCACTGCCTGCTGTGTTTTAGAAGAGCAGGTCTGTCTGAGCTTTCAGAAAAAAAAAAAATGAAAAGGCTCAGCTGCATTCCTTTGAAAGGGGGATCAGAAGGAGATGCAAACATTAGGCAAGTAAGCCATAAAGATGGACAGCACTTAAGACTCCATCCTGTCCTCAGTGTGTCCCTGCTGGCCAGCACTAAGTAGATGCCTGTTCAGCAGTCTGATTTCTCTGGGGGCTGTTCTGTCACCTGTAACCTTTTCTGTGTATGCTACATGTTACAGTTCCATACTGTTAGTATTTTCATTAAAAATATAATAGTGCTTTGAGTGGTTTATAACATAGTTGTAAAAAATGAGCTTCAGTAGAAATATTGTATCTATATGGCCTGCTTGGCCCAAGGGGCCAGAATGTGTTTAGGTATATGTGGCAAGCTTTTTGAGGTCATCAAAAATGGAAGAGTGCCAGTGATCAGGTCTATCTAACATAGTTTGCTGATACCTTCAACCTTGACCTAAAACAGTTCAAATCATTTCCTAAGAAAGCAAATATGCACTATTAGTAGACCAAAATAATTCCGATTTATTGTGACTCTGTAATGGGTTAATTTAAAGAACTGTTCACTGAGATCACTGAATATATGTGACCTTGAACAGATTTTATATAAATAATCAAAAGAAGAAAAATAACTAGGTGAAAATAAAATGCAGTATGTCCCCATATCAGATGCAGATATTTATACAGAACTGACATTATTTTCACATGTGATTTGGTAAGTAAACTGACAAGATTAATTCTTTCTTAATTCTTTTGTTGATAGAAATGGATCTCTAGAAAGTCTGTCTTAAATGTGAGAGAATTCTCCCATAAGAAAATGAAGGGTAAAACAGTAAGCTGTTTTTCTCAGATTCCCAAGATTGTTTGGTGCATGATAATATTTGCAATATATAAGCTTGTGAAAGTTCTAGGCATTACTGATGAATTTGGCATTCTGCAGGGCAAAGGATTCAGGCAAGCCAAAAAGTCTAAATTATGCCACAATCCGCTTATCCTTTACAACAGACCAAAAAAACCCCAGGACAATACAAATATGAGTTAAATCTAGCTTTACTTTGTCTTGTAGTTGTATAATGGCCGCATTTTGAGAACATAGTCTTACTCAATGTGCTTTAACAATGTAAGAAATTACATGAAGAACTGCTTCTTGTTTCATACAATAAAAAATCCTGTCAGCTCAGACTGATAAACACAATTAGGCAATTAATATTATTCCATATACATCTCAATCCTGATCAGGTCTAAAAGAATCATGTACACCTTGCATCACACTTTGACTTTGAGTAATTTGGGTTTATGGCAAATTCTAGGAAAGCCCATGTGTCCAGCTCTGCCCTTAGCTGTTTCTCCCTATTTCCGATATTACAGAAGTCTTTCTACACATCCTGCTTCTGTCATAAAAGGAGAAACTTGGCTGAGATTATTCGATTCTTAATGACTCAGTGTTACCTCTTTGGTTCTCACCAACACCAGTCTCTTACTGTGACCCATTTTGTATTTTTCACATGAGGAAATCTCCCCAGGAGCACTGCAAGGCACTGGCCAGAGGGGATTAAGCAGGGGCAGGCAGAACAGAAATGTGTGTGTGAAAGCCTCTTGAGACGGCCTGTTATTCCTGGGCTTATTTTGTGAAGAGCAGAGATGAAGTCTAAAACAAAATACAAATAATTGATCTGAAGACATGTTTGGCATGTGAAACTTGAGTTTTTCACTGAATTAATCACCTCCCATACTCATAGAGAAATATCAGAATTCTAACACAAGGGCACCCAACGTTAAAGTGATATGATCTTTCTGCTGTCTTGTCATTTTTTGAGAGAAATCAAAGAAGCCTGAGACTACAAAATGTTGTGACATCAATATTCAGGGTATAACTTCTGTTGAAAGAGTCAATAAATAATTCAGAATTACATTTGGAACTCAATTCTTAGCACATTGTGCTGTGCCTGTCACACTCTCTTTTGGTGGTGCTGGCGTGGTAGTAGGGAAGCCTGGCGGCAGTTTTTTTGAAACTTTGCAGGAATCATAACAATGCTGCTGTGTGGTGAAGCAGTAGGCCTTACTCTGTTCTTAGGACTCTGAAAAATGGCACTTCTTTACAAAATTTAATGAATTAGCATTAGTCAGCAAATGAGGAAAAACTCAGGCTGGAAAGCTAAAGAAATGAATTATTAATCACCATGGAAAATGGGGACTTAGGATACAATGGCCTGGAGGGAACTTAAGGCTAGACACTGGAATAAGTTTGTGGCAATGTGCACGATTCAGGTGTCACAGGTGATCTGAGCAAATCAATGCAATATTGCCACATGCACTGAACTTGTTAAATATAACATTAGGAAGAATGACAAAATCATTGGTCTTTCAAATTCAGATATTCCATGCTTTCTTTATGATTCCTCTAGCTGTTGATATAAAGAGAGAGAAGGTTTTGTTGGAATACAGTAGGGTAAGAAATATATTTTATGTCTTGAAACACATACTAGAACCTTCCTAGAATAAGGACAGAAATCACATTTCTTGGGAATCTTATTATTAGAAAAGACATTTCACAAAAATTGTGACTTCTGATTCACAGTACTTTGTGATTATCCATAGGGAAATGCTACAGAAAGCAAACTCCAGAGAATTAAAAAAAAAAAAAAGGAAAATTTAAACATTCTCTGCAGAACTCTGTATAATAATAGGTAAGCGTAGAAAGATGACACTAGATAGTGGATTTTAAGATTATGTTTCAATATATCTAGATCTCTACACACATAGACCTTTGTAAACCAAAAGAAATAGCACTGAAAGCAATGATAACATGTGTTATAAAATTAGGTGAGCCAGAAGGTAATTGTGTCTGACATTGTCATTCTGGTGCAATAGAGCTGCTAACAAAGGTTTCTGAGCCAGTTCCAGCAGATGGAATATATACATGTGGAATACTATACGCCAATCACATAGTAGAACCAAAGAACTGACACTTTTCTTCAGTGAGAAAAAGCTTACAAGTGGAATTTATGTTAACAAGTTACTGTGGACATTGTAGACTGTAAAAAATAAGCACCTTATTTACTGAAGATAGTGTATGTACAATACAATTACAATAATCCTGAGCCTGCAGATAAGTAAAGTGAAAGGTGAGAATTTCACTTGGTTAAACACCATGGAAAAAGTGAGAAATCTAGTTGTTTTCTAGGGCTTGGACTCCTAAGTACCTAAGTGGAAGATATTTTGAAATAATGACAACAAAGTGCTAAGTTTTTTCGATTACAGTATCACAGTATCACAGTATGTTTGGGATTGGAAGGGACCTCAAAAGATCATCTAGTCCAATCCCCCTGCTGGAGCAGGAACGCCTGTGAGGTTGCACAGGAACTTGTCCAGGTGGGTCTTGAATGTCTCCAGAGAAGGAGACTCCACAACCCCCCTGGGCAGCCTGTTCCAGTGCTCTGTCACCCTTACTGAGAAGAAGTTTTTTCTCAAATTTAAGTGGAACCTCTTGTGTTCCAGCTTGATCCCATTGCCCCTTGTCCTATCATTGTTTGCCAACGAGAAGAGCCTGGCTCCATCCTCATGGCACTCACCCTTTATATATTTATAAACATTAATAAGGTCACCCCTCAGTCTCCTCTTCTCCAAACTAAAGAGACCCAGCTCCCTCAGCCTTTCCTCATAAGGGAGGTGCTCCACTCCCTTAATCATCTTTGTTGCCCTACGCTGGACCCTCTCCAGCAGTTCCTTGTCCTTCTTGAACTGAGGGGCCCAGAACTGGACACAATATTCCAGATGGGGTCTCACCAGGGCAGAGTAGAGGGGAAGGAGGACCTCTCTTGATCTACTAACCACCCCCCTTCTAATACATCCCAGGATGCCATTGGCCTTCCTGGCCACAAGGGCACAGTGCTGGCTCATGGTCATCCTGTTGTCCACCAGGACCCCCAGGTCCCTTTCCCCTACACTGCTCTCTAATATGTAATTTCCCAACCGATACTGGAACCTGGGGTTGTTCCTGCCCAGATGCAGGACTCTACACTTTTCCTTGTTAAATTTCATTAGGTTATTCCCCGCCCAACTCTCCAGCCTGTCCAGGTCCCGCTGGATGGCAGCACAGCCTTCTGGCATGTCAGCCACTCCTCCCAGCTTAGTGTCATCAGCAAACTTGCTGATAGTACACTCTATTCCCTCGTCTAAGTCGTTAATGAATATATTGAATAATACTGGCCCCAGTACTGACCCCTGAGGTACTCCACTAGATACTGGTCTCCAACTAAACTCCACACCATTGACTACCACTCTCTGGCTTCTCTCCTTAAGCCAGTTTGTAACCCACCTCACTACTCTATTGTCTAGACCACACCTCCGCAACTTAGCAACTAGGATGCTGTGGGAGACTGTGTCAAAGGCTTTACTGAAGTCAAGGTAGACCACATCCACGGCTCTGCCATCATCCATCCACCTTGTAACATTCTCATAAAAGGCTATGAGGTTGGTCAAGCATGACTTACCCTTGGTAAAGCCATGCTGACTGCCCCTAATAACTTTCTTATCCTTGATATGCCTTGAGATAGCACCAAGGATAAGTTGTTCCATTACTTTCCCAGGGACAGAGGTGAGGCTGACCGGTCTATAGTTACCCGGGTCCTCCTTCTTGCCCTTTTTGGAGATTGGAGTGACATTTGCTTTCCTCCAATCCTCGGGCACCTCTCCCGTTTCCCAAGACTTGGCAAAGATGATGGAGAGCGGTCCAGCAATGACCTCAGCCAGCTCCCTCAGCACTCGCGGATGCATCCCATCTGGACCCATGGATTTATGGATGTCCAGTCTATTTAATTGCTCCTTAACCCAGTCCTCATCAACTAAAGCAAGCTCCTCCATTGACCTGGCTTCATCTGGGGTCTCAGGGGTACAGGGCTCCCCAGGACAGCCTCCGGCAGAGTAGACAGAGACAAAGAAGGCATTCAGTAACTCTGCCTTCTCTGTATCTTCCGCCACCAGGGCACCCACTCCATTCCTCAGTGGGCCTACATTGCCTCTGGTATTAGTTTTATCCGCTATGTATTTGAAAAAGTTCTTTTTGCTGTCCTTGACCCCTCTCGCCAGCTGTAATTCTAAGGAGGCCTTGGCTATCCTAGCTGCCTTCCTACATCCTCTAACAGCAGCCTTATATTCTTCCTAAGTGGCCAGCCCCTGCTTCCATGACCTGTAAACTCTCCTCTTCTGCTTGAGCATACCCAATAGATCCCTATTCAACCACGCAGGCCTCCTGGCTCCCTTCCTTGACTTCCTACGTGTGGGGATGCTCTGATCCTGAGCGTGGAAGAAGCAATCTCTGAATGCAATCCAGCTCTCTTGGGCCCCTTTTCCTTCAAGCAGTCTTGCCCATGGGATTTCCCCCAGCAATTGCTTGAAAAGGCCAAAGTTAGCCCTGCTAAAGTCCAGGGTTGCAATTCTACTTGCTATTCTGTTCCTGCCACACAAGATGCTGAACTCCACCATCTCGTGGTCACTACAACCCAGGCAGCCCTCAACCTTTACTGCTTTGACCAGATCCTCCTTGTTAGTGAGGATGAGATCCAGCAGTGCTCCTCTCCTAGTCGGCTCCTCCACCATCTGCATGAGGAAGTTATCATCAATGCACTGGAGGAACCTCCTGGACTGTGGCTGGCTGGCTGAATGGTCCTTCCAGCAAACATCAGGGAAGTTAAAATCACCCACAACAACCAGGGCCTGTGACTGTGAGGCCACTCTCAGCTGCCCATAGAAGGCCTCATCAACTTCCTCAGCCTGATCTGATGGCCTGTAACAGACACCCACAACAGTGTCACCCCTGCCAGCCTGCCCCTTGATCCTGACCCATACACTCTCAACTCGCTCATCATCCACTCCTGGGCAGAATTTAGTACATTGTAGTTGCTCTCTCACATAGAGAGCAACTCCATCACCACGCCTGGCTGGCCTGTCTTTTCTGAAAAGGGCATAGCCATCCATGACCACATTCCAGTCATGTGAACTGTCCCACCATGTTTCTGTAATTGCCACCAGGTCATAATCTCCCAGCCGAACATAGGATTCTAACTCCTCCTGCTTATTCCCCATGCTGCGCGCATTGGTGTACAGGCATTTCAGGGAGCGAGCAGAGCACTCCCATTTCTCCCTAGGAGCATAGGAGGCCACCTGGTCCTCATCAGTTTTAGAATGCTGCCCTACTGGGACAAGCCCAGCTACAACCCCATCCCCCTTCGAGCCTAGTTTAAAGCTCTCCAAATGAGCCCAGCTAATTCCTGCCCCAGCATTCTTTTGCCCCTCTGAGATAAACCTTTCCCACGTGACACTGTCCGGACTGGTGTCTTATAGAACCAACCATTATCAAAAAATCCAAAGCCCTGCCTGTAGCACCACTCTTGGAGCCAACCATTTAGAGAATGAATTTTCCTATTCCATCCCACATCGTCACTTGAAGATGGAAGGAGTGAAGAAAAGATCACTTGAGCCCCTGAGTCTTTCACCATCCTTCCCAAGACCTTGAAATCATTCTTCATTGCCCTCAGACTACGGGAAGCAGCTTCCTCCCCATCTGTCTGGAAGACCAGCAGCGGGTAGTAGTCTGTCGGGTGCACCAGTCTTGGGAGCTCTCTAGCAATATCCTTGATCCGGGCTCCAGGTAGACTACAAACTTCCCTAAGATGAGGGTCAACTCTGCATATTGGGCCCTCTGTTCCCTTCAGAAGGGAATTTCCTATTACTATCACCCTTCTTTCTTTCTTAACAGAGGCAGTCTTAAGTTGTGGAGTCAACCGCCTCTTCCTATGTGATCTTGTAGGCAGGCTTGGCACTGCCTCCTCACCTACCTCTTCTTCCAGATCCAGGGCCTCAAACCTATTATGGAGGGGCACCTGAGGAGACAAAGCAGGCAGGGAGGGGGGCTGCCTGTGACGCCGAATCGGAATACGCTTCCAACCCTCGTCGTCTTTTAGGTCCCCTACCTCTGCCCGACAGCAACAAGGGTGGGGCCGTCTCAGTACTTCCGCCTCTGTCCGAGAGGACAGGAGGTCCATCTCTTTTTGGGGGGTACCTCCCTGGGACCTTTCCGACTGGCACGTCAGGGTGTTACTCCACCAGTCAATCTCCCTTTCGCACTCCCTGATGGTCCTCAGCGTCTCAATTTCCTCCTTAAGCTTCACCACCATGCTGAGCAGATCTTGCACCTGCTCACACCTCACACAGGTGGAGTGCTGGCCTCCCTCCCCCGGCAGCAGCAGGCTCTGGCACTCCCTGCAGCCAGAGACCTGAACAGCCACCGTTCGGGACAGAACCTCAGTCTGCGTAGCCACCGTCTGTTTGAGACAAGCTCTCCTCCTGGAGGCGACCATGGTCGTCAGTAGTCTGGGATGCTGGCAATAAGTTAGAGGGGCTAGCAAGCGTCAAGTGCTCTCTGCACCCTGTTGCACAAGCTGCCACACCCGCTGCTGCAGCACAGTGTGGGTGGGACTCACCCACTACTCAAGCCGGTTGCTCCTCCCTGCGCCTGGTCCCACAGGACTTTTCAAGGCAATGGGAGGGGGTGTGGTCGCCGTCACGGTGGGAACGCCCCCCGCCACGTCAGCCGCTCTCTCGCAATGGCTGCCTGGGCTTTGGGGATGGGGACCCGCCGGGAATCAGGCTGTCCCTGTACGTTTCCCTCTGAGCTTCCTAATCTCAGCTGAACCTCGTGGTCGGCTGCACCCCGCCGGCTCCGGCTCTCGCTAGGCTGGCTCCAATCAGCTGACTGAATGCTAGCACCTTAGTGTCAGGTGTGGTTGATTGCTAGCAGTACTGCATAGAATCTTTCATATTTTCTCATGTACAATTACAATTACAATTACAATTGTACATACACTACACTGGGGTAGATGGATATTCCCAAAGGAACTGCGGCCTATGGAAAACCCACACTGGAGCTGATTTTCTCTGACAGGACTGCAGCTCATGGAAACATCCATGCAGGAGCACAGGGAAGTGTGAGGAAGAAGGAGAAGCAGAGAGAAATGGCTGCAACTGACTGTAACCCCACAACCCAGTCCCCCTGCACAGCCTGGGGGGGCTAAGGGGCCTGGAGTGTAGGAGTGAAGTTGAGCCTGGGAAAAAGAGAAGGAAACATAGGGCGTTTTAATATTTGTGTTTCTATTTCTCACTACTCAATTCTACAATTAAATATCCATTTTGACTGGCTATAAACTATGTCAGTTTTCCTCAAGTTGAGTCTATTTTGCCTGTGACAGTAACTGGCAGACTATTTTCCTGTCATCATTTCGACCCATAAGTTTTATCATTCCCCTGTATTTTGTTGTTGTTGTTTTGTTTGTTTGTTTCTGTTGTCACCCTTCATCCTGTTGAGAGAAGGAAGAAGAGAGGGAGTAGCTGAGTGGCATTTTGGCTCTTTACCAAGGCTAACCCACCACATCTCTAGACAAATTCAAATCTGTACTTTTTAGCAGTGCCTAACCATGTAGTTACATCAACACTATGAAAATAATGCTTTTGTGATATGCATTTTTGTTTGTTTGCAAATT
Organism: Nesoenas mayeri; assembly: GCF_963082525.1. Taxonomy (NCBI): domain Eukaryota; kingdom Metazoa; phylum Chordata; class Aves; order Columbiformes; family Columbidae; genus Nesoenas; species Nesoenas mayeri. Next base: position 18,197,151 of record NC_137541.1, read on the forward strand.
TGATTGCAGTTGAGGATTTTTGATGGTTTAAATGGTAACATGTTATCCAGAGTCGCTTATATACTTTGCAAACTTTTTTAAAACAAACAAAGATTTTGCGGAATCTGTCAAAAATATTTTAAGTAGCTCCGTCTCTGTATGAAATGCAATACGACCGTAGCTGTTGACAGAATGGAACTAACCTCTGCAGCACTTTGCAGCAACTTGTTGATTTATTCCTCTAGTACATTCATCTGGAAGTTCTCCAAGATGTCAACCACATCTGTGGTGATTGTGGATCTGTCATGTGAAAATACTCAACGGACTGCAGACACAAGCTGCACTCCCTGCCAGAAATGCCAGCTCTAGATGTATCAACGACTATACTTTGTCATAATAAAATGTTTTGAAAAAAGAAATCAAAGTATTGATTAAAATGCAGTGGGGATTACATGGTTGTTGCATAGTATATCTTGAGTTTTAAAAAAAATATACCGAAGTAAACAGTGTTCTCTGTTTCACTGACATTATGGTGAGAAGGCACAGATCTTCTGGTATCTGGACAACTGACATTAGTGCTGTGCAAATACTAACAGTTTTCATTGAATTAGAAATACGGAAGTTTTGTGGTAAATCATTTAAATCACAGTTCTTATACATGAAAATCATAATTCTTATTAAAAATAAATATTTGTTTGGCCAACAACTAATTACTTATGTTTAAAAGCAATCAAATGTTTTCATTGCAATGTCGACAGGGTAAGACAGGAGTGTATAAGAACTAGCTCCCCAATCCAGGAAGGAGAGGGAAGCTGAGGCTATGCCATGTCTAGCTATGCAATTCTAGTGTTCCCATGGAAGGTGAGAGATGTGGATTAAGACGACCCACTTGTTTTATTAAAAACAAATATTTACAACACTACTATTTTTGCTCTTTCTCAACCCAGTGAGTGTGCTAGCCCTCAAGTAGGGCTTTTTTTGGTCCTTGTTGCCTGTCTAAAGAAAATATTCAAATTCCCATTTGGTCAAACTAAATCTGATCATACCATGTAGCAGTAAGGGTACAGAAACAAACAAACAAACACACAAACACACAAACAAAACTTTCTGTTGGAAAACTGAATTATTGAATTGTATTAATTGTTTAAGGGGCAGTTGAACAATTCCTTAATAATATGCTTTAACTTTTTGGTCAGCCCTGAAGTGGCCAGGCTGTTGGACTAGATGATCATTGTAGGTCCCTTCAAACTGAAATTTCTATTCCATTCTATTCTATTCTATTCTATTCTATTCTATTCTATTCTATTCTATTCCTGATTATGAATTCCTTTTGTATTTGAGATACACTCTATAACAACAGGTTATATTAACAGATGAACAGTATCAAAATTCTATTGTAAAACTATTTCACTTATATAATAAATCCTCTTCTAACTGTCATTCTCAAAATGTCCTAACTACTTGTGTGTTTTTAATATTACCTTTTTTTTTTTTTTCCAGACAATTATTTTTTGCAGAATTTCACTGACATTTTTTATGAGTTTTAGTGTGACCAAAATTTAATTTTTTGGAAAGTTAATCCAAAAATATTCATCCAACCACACTGACAATTAATATCTTAACTGAAATCTATTATCAAAAACTCTTGAAGACAATAGCTTTCAAGACTCGCAAAATATTACCATCTTTTTTTTTTTAGTATCAGTTACATTTTTTCTTAGAAGTCACCTTCCACATTTTTAATTGTTTTTAAAAATTGTTTACCAGTGCACAGCTGTTTTCATTTCATGTTGCTAGAATAATGTGTAAGAGGCATACTGATATTTAATGAACTGATGGTTTCATACATCCAGTTGTCACTATTAGTAAATCACAAACTGCCAACTGTTACCACATCATAAAATCTGAGAAAGACATACTATGCTAAGTACAGTACAGTACAGTCAAATAGTTCGGGTGTCTAAAAATCCCAATAATTATTACTTAGCCTGTCATTGCAATTGGTATCCCTGCTAGCAGGGAAAAGCAGTCAAAACCAAAGTGAGTATGGAATCCAAACTGCCCTCACATTCTTCAAGTATAAAGTCAACTCAAACTGGAAAATATTGGAAGTTTTCCCTACTGGTCTCTGTTTTCTGTATAAACACAAGTTCTCACTTTTTAAGGCTTTACTTGTCACTTTTCAGGAATATTAATTTACCTTTAAAATAAACCCAGTGAAGAAGGGAGTTCTGTGATGTTTATAGGAGTATCTTGATTATGTTACTGAAGACAGGCAACCTCATGACTGTCATTATCAAAGGATCTCAGTATTTGACAGTCATCTTCTAAATGACGCTGAGCAAAAACAACCTGCTCTTTCTCCATTACAGACTGAACTGATGAAGTGACTCAATATTTTCATTCTAGGACCAACCACTTTTCTCTGTTTCATTGGTTTCAAAACAACCAAGAACATAAAACCATCATAGAAAATATGTAATATAATTATGTAAATCCCTATCCAAATGTAGTGTCCTGAGCCACACAGAATGAGGCTTCTTAACAGACATCATAGGTTTGCATCTGGCAGGAAAGTAAACTCTATAGGAGCATGGATGCTCATGGTGAATACTTAAAGTGTGTATAGATATGTGGCAGTAGATTAAACTGGACAGCTATTCATCCTACCTCTCTAATGGAGTCAGTTCTTCCCATATCAAGGTTCACTAAACATTTTAGGAAGGTTCACTAAACATTTTAGGAAGTAGCTCCTGGAACTTCACAGTATTCAATATGTCATAGTAGGGTAAACAGATCTGAGATGGTTCATTTCAGGCTGACTGAAATGTGGGATGATGAGGAGCTGTTTCATGAGCCCTCCAGTCATCCATCCTACAGGGACAGTAATCTGTTCTTGGTGCTGTTTGAGGCAGAGTAACATTGTTGGCATCCACTTTTAATCTGTGACCACATGTATCTGAGGTCTTAAGCTTCACTCATTGGAGAGGTTATGCTACTCTCTACCTACACTGGCATTGAAGGTGTTTAGGAAAACAATGCTCAGATGTGCACAATTATTTCTTATTAAGACAAGCTCATAATTTTGTAACTCTATTATATCCAAGGGAATCATGCCTGCAAGTAATTTGTCTGTTCCATTCATTTTGACTCAAGGTCTAAAGAACTACAAAGACAAGGGGGAAATTATGTATAGTGGGATTGACTGATGGCTGAATTTTAAAAGGGAAAAAGAACAAAGAGTATCAGCCCAAACAAAGATGAATGCAATTTGTTTTTAAGGATAAGTGATGGAAACTCTTATAGCAAAGAAATTCAAGTAATTCTTAAAGCTGTTTTAAGAATGGGAACTGCAAGGCAGGAAGAATTATTGGTATTTCAGTCTCCAAGTGTATTATTTGAAGACAATTGCAAGACATTAGAGTCATTCAGAAGTATTTACAGGTGGATTTCACTAAATTTAATTTTATGCTTGGAAATACATAACTAAAGAATATACCTTACCAAAAAGGACATGAGCTCCTGGAGCCAAGGAAACTTTACTCTCAGGATATACACCTCTGTCTTAAGCACTAACCTGGAGTCTTCAGAGAAACTGCACAGCAATTGCAGACATCAGGAAAGTCCCTTCTCCATCACAGCTGCAACTCTGTCTGCAGTGGGAAATAGTTTTCACCCTCCTAACACCTCTCAAGCAATTTATAAAAGACAAAACTGGGTTAGAGACCTTACAGAGTATGGTCTCACCATGTAAAATAAGCTATTTGACTCAACTCCTCTTATTTAGCCTAAAATACTAGTCAAATAGGACAGTCTGTTATTTTCATAGAAGTCAGAAACTGTGGTTAAACTGTGAGCTTTTGTGAACATCTTTGTCTTTGTTGTGATTGTAGCTTAAATAAATTAGCTGTCATTCAAACATATCGTTGTGTGTTTTATGATTAGACAGCATAGAGTCCAGCTACAGAAAAACACCCCATGCACTGAAAAAAACCCCCACACTTGGTTATTGAAAGAAAATGGGCAGATTTCTATTATCTATAATTATTGCACTGTAGTAGAGTTTTTTAATAAAGTGTAATATCCTACAAAATGGAGTAAAAAATTTCCTTCCTACATGATCCTACAGGTTCTTCCCTATTTAATTGCAAGAGACTTTTCCACGAGGTCATGTTTGACTTGGCTTTATAACATCATTTATATAATTACCTTTATTTATTATACTGTTTAGAGTGCTGCAGAACTGCTGGAGGCTGGCCACTGGAGATTACAGGCTTGCCAGGCATTGTGACTATCCCTTATTTTTATTTTTGCTATTACTCTGTTAAATCATTTCACTGTGGAATAACTTCACAACTTCTATGCTACGGGGGCATTTCACAATGCTGTTAAAATCCTAGCACATCTCTGGAATGTTGTGTTAGGAAAAGATGTATGACATAAACATTGCAGGGTCAGTATGAGTTCTATCCATATAACAGATTTTTTTTTTTTTTTTGGCTGGATAATAATTAGTTAGGTGGTTATGTATTGCAGTTTTGAGTTCCTTTAATCATGTGATTTTATTGTGTCTAATCTGAGTCTCAATTCCAATGTTATTTTTTCAGTTTCTTAGAAATTTTAGTGTCTGGAAAAGCTGGTACTCAGCACACAGCACTTTGCAGGTGAACAGCTGATTGAAAGAATGTGACAGCAGACCCTGAGGCATCAACAGAAAGACATGTGTTCATGTATGTGCTGTACTCACTTGATTTCATATTAATTTCCTACTCTGTTAGTGTTAGTAACAGTAGTCTATGCCACAGTGTCACTGGGAGCAGATGGTTCTCCTATGCTTTCAAAACGAGTGGCTATACACATTTCAGTAAATATCCATCTCCACAGGAACAGAGAAAGGGTTAGAAAAGTATTTCAGTCATGTTGCTTCTTTCAGCTGTAGATATGATTACGTTGCTTTTAAACAAGCTTTTGCTGAAGTATCAGTGTGCCTTTATCTATCTATCTGTCTATTTATAGAATCATTTTGGTTGAAAAAGACCTTTAGGATTAAGTCCAACCATAAACCTAACACTGCCAAGTCCACCACTAAACCATACCCCTACATCTTTTAAACACCTCCAGGGATGGTGACTCAACCACTTCCTTGAGCAGCCTGTTCCAATGACTAACAACCCTTTCAGTGAAGAAGGCTTGAACAGCTGTCATTAGAGACCTTCTTCTCCTCTTTAGTACCTTCCATTCCCATTCACATCTCCAGAATGTGCTGCAATCTTACTCTGCAAGAAAGAACCTAGAGTTTAAACTGTACAGATCTCATGGAAATCCTATTCTTCTACAAGGAAACTATCTTTAGAGGTAAACGTAATTACAGTGCCAAAGTATTACATTATTGTAATGTTTTTAGCAACTGAAACCAAATCAACTAAGTGTTCTAGATCAATTTTTCAGAATTTATCTCTCATATAAATTCACTCAACAAGCTTTTACATTCTGATAAAGCCATAAGCAGAGGGCATAATCTGTAAAATGAAGACAGGCAGAAAAATCTTCAGCTGTGGACCATATTCATATCACACATCAAAGATGATTAAGGGAGTGGAGCACCTCCCTTATGAGGAAAGGCTGAGGGAGCTGGGTCTCTTTAGTTTGGAGAAGAGGAGACTGAGGGGTGACCTTATTAATGTTTATAAATATATAAAGGGTGAGTGCCATGAGGATGGAGCCAGGCTCTTCTCGTTGGCAAACAATGATAGGACAAGGGGTAATGGGATCAAGCTGGAACACATGACGTTCCACTTAAATTTGAGAAAAAACTTCTTCTCAGTAAGGGTGACAGAGCACTGGAACAGGCTGCCCAGGGGGGTTGTGGAGTCTCCTTCTCTGGAGACATTCAAGACCCACCTGGACATGTTCCTGTGCGACCTCACCTAGGCATTCCTGCTCCAGCAGGGGGATTGGACTAGATGATCTTTTGAGGTCCCTTCCAATCCCAAACATACTGTGATACTGTGATACTGTGATATTCAACAGATGACAAGTAAAATAGCAATTTAGGGGATAACTGTCACATTTCCTGTACCCAGTTTTAAGCAAGGTCAGACAAATAGACACAAGCTTATTTTGCTAAATTTCTATCAAGTATTTTTTTAAATGTGATTATTCTGGCTTTTCAGTGGAAGGCAGAAGGATAAGAGGAGGTTTTAAGATCATCTCAACACATCATTATCCTTTCTTCTGGCAATTGTTAGATATATGGCCCCAAAATAATGCAAACTCAGCATAAATTGTTGCAGAATTCTGAGAATTCTCTTTCTTAAAGATGAAAAAAGGAAAATGGCCTCAGTAGTCTCATTTTATGGCAGTAGATTATCATAAACGGAAGCTTCCATCCCTTCATCATAAGAATTTTAGTGTAAGAAGACAGTTTAAAAAGAGTTTTTCTTATTTTTGTCAGTCAGTCTGGATAAATCTTCCCCCCACAGGAACAAGACTGTGTCTTCTTTTCAAGAGGGACTTATATTTGTCAGGTTTTTTTTCAGAACATTCTATAGTCCGGTGTTTCACAATAGTCCTCTTTTCTTCTTTCCCCTGTATAGTTCCTACTATGGTCCACAGCTTACCCTATAAAGGTGTCAGTTCTTTTCTTTCCTTTTGTCTGGGCAGTGAAATTCCAAAAGGTAACAGTGCCTCTTTCACTTAACAGTCACCAAATACTTTATGTATAAGTAAATTTTTTTCTTCAAGAGTATCCTCCATAATCGAAACATGAACGTTTGCCAATAAAAAGTAGACAAGCAATATGGAAAATTAAAATATGTTTCCTAATCCACTGAAGATTTATTATTCTCTTATTTTCTTCATCTGCTTGGCTGGTTATTTGCATTGAATATTATTGGTTGTGTTACTTGAAAGAATTAGAGAAAACCAGATAATCTACCATAATTTTGTGTGCAATAAAAGCGATAAGAGGCAGGTGCAATTCAAAATCTCAAGTTTTAGCTGAGTGTATTTTTGATTCAGTTGTATTAGGATAAATGTGTTTTGGCAGGTACAAAGCATAAGTCTCTGAGTCCTTCTGACCATGACCACTTAAAATCAAATATCTACAAATTCTTCATATTTGATTTGTGGCTTTTCCTGCATGCATTTCACAGTAAGAACACGTTGTAATTCATGGGCAAAGGCAAGAGATGTTGGGAAAATTAAGCCATTAAAAACATAAGATTTTTTTTTCCACAAATTGTTTTTGCTAAAGTAATAAACATTTTCATGAATTATTTAATTATAGGAATATTATATCTGTTATCTATTTAGTTATTAGTGTGATATAGATGTGTGTGTGTGTATATACACAAAGTATACATAGAAGTGAAAAGAGAGAAGGATATAGACTCTTTGTTTTATCTAAAGACTGTGGAAAATCATTAATGAGTAGAGCATTAGGGCTTTCCTAATGCATGTTTTAGAAGAACAAACATCCCAAGTCTCCTTGTTTTCAAAATATTTCTTAAAAACCTAGAGGAAAAAAAAAAATCCATCTTTGGAGTTACCTCATTAATTAACATCCTGAGGATAATCCAGTTCCTAAGAAAGGATAATTTTTCAAAAGTAAGAGAAACAATTATTTCTTGAAAGTACAGGGAGTGACAGTACAAATATTTGCAGAGAAATTGCCTATCCACAATATTTATGGATATGGGGCTAGAAACTCCCCTTCATTTTCCACTTGGCCTTTCTGTTTGCGGCTCAGTCCTTTAATTGAGATGGTTCTGGGGTCATTAACAATACGTGGAAGCCAGTGACAAAATAAATCATGTGGAACAGAGAGGTAAAAGTAAAAGAAAAGGCAAATAATTTGGAAAAAAGTGTAACAACCACGTGTCCAATAAATCATTGAAATGCAGAGACCTGAGCTTTGAGGTGAAAAGCAGCGACAATCACAGTCCTTCCTCTTCTTTCACATGGGCTCTGGGGATATTATCACACACCTGGACTAAGATTCTTTATGAAATAATGCTATAGAAGCTCTCTTAATGCAAAGCTTAGAATTTTTTCCTGTCCTCAAATAATATGGAGTAATTAACGTCAAGTGAAAATCCTTCCTCCTGACAAGACTTGAATATACTTTATATCAAGCAGTCAGATTAAAACTTGTCAAATAGGACATGTGTTTGCATATGTTTTCATACTAGTCATGCTCTCTTTATAACTGGACATGTTTGTAATATTTGCCACTTTATAGTATTTGTAAAACTTGTGATATGCTATCTTGCAGCATGATCCAAGATTGGATGATGAAAACATTATTTCAGCCTGCACAGCCAGCAGTATTGTCTGGCTGACTACCCATTATCTCCTACCCTGGATCAGCTTCATCTTCTCTGACTTTTGGCACCTGGAAGACATTTTTAAACTAGGACCCCAGTTGCCACAGGTTCTTTATTTATGATACTGGTGAGAAACAGAGGTGCCCTCAGAGGAAAATAACTTTGTTTTGATCTGAATTTCTCCCTGGAGATTCCTCTCTTATCCAACTGAGTATACAGGGAGCATCCATTAGCTGTGTTTTTAGCACAATGCCTGGAGGTAGGTTGGATGAATCAGGACCCTGAGCCTTTTCTTTCACTGTTGCAATAATTTATTTTCTCTACTTAATCATAAACTCTCTGCAGAAAGGACTGTATCTTCTGTCTTTTTGTGTCCAGTAGCCTGGAAAACTAGTTTTAAAATAAAATAGATTCATTTTTAAAATGTATTTCAGAGTTAAATGAATTACATGCTTTGGATACAGCATTGTCTTTTATGCTTATCAATAACTCTGTACTTTGAAAGACACATTCTCCATTAAGTTTATAGTCTCAACTTAAAACCTTCCACTGCCTTCAGTCAGAATGAGACTGGACACTTTTTCATTACCTTAACATTTTATTCAATCAGCTATGGAATAGTTGTAATTTTGGTTTATTAGATTTGGTGCATCTGAACTGGAACAGGGTGACAAAGCAAGCTAAATTTTATGTGTGTTGTTACACTAGTTACTTCTAATAATTCTTGGAGAAGAAACATTACAATATTTGAAGATCTAAGATGTCATCAATTATTTACACTCAGTGTTATTGCTTGACAGCTCCTGATTTAAAAAATAGGTAAACAAATAAACAAATAAACAAACAAACAAAAAACAACAACAACAACACGACAACCAAAACCCAAACAAACAGAAAAATATGTTTTTTAATGAATCCTTTTATTACTGTTTATGTGCATCAGGTTTTGTAATCTGGTTGCTCAGGTAGTAGTGCATTGATCCGAACTGCAGGTTACAGTTGTATTTACAACACAGCAGAGCTTTTCAATCCCAATGCAGGGATGTAAATCTACACTTGTAACATTCAGGACAGTACTCCAGACACTGAGCTGTATCCTACTTTTCTCATAAAATGTACTTTCTTGAACCAAAAACTTTCTAGGCAAAATTTGTATGGAAACAGTTATGTCAGTATGGAACGTTAGGTCTTTGGAGAACCAGTGTATTACACCAAAATGTCACACAGGTGAAAACGTTCCTACCACTTGTAAATGCTATACTATATATTTAAATCTTCCTTCTTTAAGCTGGTGCCATTCAGAACTTTCAGTGCTGTCATAAATAATTAAAATGTGTGATCAGTTTTGAACTCTAAACTCTGCCAAATGTGATATTAAAATGTAAGCTGAAATTGTAAAGGCTCTCTTTTCATGGTCAAAGAAATTATCAGGTGTCAGTTCACGGGAAAGCTCTTGCTGGAGCAAGTTAGATAATTTTGTAGAGTAATCTGTAAAGGCTATGTAAAACTTAAGTCTTTAACAATCTTCAGGGAAACTCCCTCTTTCTGATAGCAAAGTCCTGGAATTTTTTAATGTCAGATAGAAGAGCTGTTATTTAACCTCTCTTGGTAACATTATTTTAGGCTCCCTTGATATAAGTTCAACAAAGACCCTACAGATTGATTTACATTCTGAAGGTTATCTTGAAACTAGAAGACTAGAAACTTTTTTTTAAACAACAGCTTAAATTCTGAATTATATTTGGTAAGCTCTTCACAAAACGTTGAACATTTTCATTTAATTCAGTGTGAATATCAAAGGTATTAATTTGGACTTTGTGCATCCAGTACACAAAAAGTGGGACCAGTGAATTTATACCAAATCTGATTTCTAGGACATTCTCTATTGATCCTGAGGTTGTGGTCTGAATAGCCATGTAATTACACACATCTCCACCTATGCTCGTATAATTTTGCAGTATTTCTTCACATCTTCATGAAAGTAACAATTAATGCACAATTCATCAATTTCCTTGTTATTCCTAACAAACAAACAAACAAACACAACAACAAAACAACCCTTCTTTTATATTACCAAAAACCAGAAGAGCTGAAAGCTTGAAATATGGTTTTGTTTTGAACAAAGGTGTCTTTTAACCCCGGCTGGCAACTAGGACCATGCAATCCTACACTTATTCACCCCACAAGGGGGATGAGGGAGAGAACAAGAAAGAGAAAAAAACAAACAACCAAACAACCAAACAAAAACTTGTGGATTGAAGTAAGAACAGATTAATAGGACAGAAAAGGAAGCGAAAATAATAATAATAACAGAATATACAAACAAGTGATGCACAATGCAATTGTTCACCACTCATGACACTGGTAGCTTGTTCATTCCTGATAGTGGTATTTGCCCCCTAGACAGCTTTGGTTTTTACACTGAGCATGACATCATAAGGTGAGGGATAGTCCTTTGGGCAGCTTGGGATAGCTATCCTGGCTTTGCTCCCTTCCAGTTTCTTGTGCTCCTGGTACAGCATGGAAAGCTAAAAAGTCCTTGACTACCCAGCAACAACCAAAACATCAGTGTATTATTAACATTCTTCTCATACTAAATCCAAAACACAGTTGCTAGAAAGATAATCATCTCTATCCCAGCTAAAACCAGGACAAAAGGTTTGCATTTCGATGAACACAGTTAGTTCAAACCAAGAAGTCTAACTCTATTACCTAAAAAGGCGTACAAGGCATCTTTATGGTTACTACATTGAGTTTATTATTAAAGCAATAGGCTCTTCATGCAAGTTTTAATGTACCATCTGGAATTTAGGAAGCCAATGAAAATATTAGACTGTCCAGCTGAATGCAAAATCAGTCTGCAGAATGTAAATAGGTCTCTGTGTCTCATTTTCAAGCTGGTGGAAAGCAAGACTTAAATAATACAATTGTAATATTATTTGAAAACAACAGGAAAGTAATATGAACGAACTAAAGGAAGATGCAGCTGAAAAAGAAAATGCTAGAGTAAGCAATGGAAAAATCATTCAGGCCTGAAGCTGGTGAATATAAACTTAGAGACCTGGAAAAATCAGCAATCGTCAACCAGACTTCTACGAGTAGAGCAGAGGAACAATAGGATGTGTGCTGCTGAGGGGAGCTTGTTGATTTAATCTCACCAGAAAGGCAAAAGCTTTTTTCTAGTTTTCTTAAATTCCTTCATATGTCTCAGGGCATTGAAAGCAATCTTTAATGTTTTTCTAACAGACTTACACAGCAGGATCCACTTGCCCACAGTGGGTTACCCAACATCTTCGGGATATCAAAACTATGTTGTGCCAGAAGCAGTTCAAGTCTAACTCAAGAAAGTGTCATTTAAGAGTCAAATATCATGTTTACTGAGATATAAATGAATAAAATACACATGGCTCATGACAAATTTTGGGGCATTCACTGAATTTTCGTAGAATACGAAATCCAGGAATAAATTAATTTTTCAAAATTAATAATGCATTTTAGAGCCAGGATGTGGAGGCAACACTAAAAATCTTGCATACCAAAGTAAAAAATACTGCAGTTTGAAGAAGTTTAAGGTTAAGTAGAATTATTAACAATTTCATAGGATATGGCTGATAATTTGGATATCTCATTTGTGCTTGTTAATATACTTTTTACTCTATAAAATTCTCCGACCAGGTTACAAGCCTTTGAAATGTCAGTCCTCACTTCTTAACTAAAACTTACTAAAATTTAGATTGTCATCACATTAGGCAGTTATTGCCATTCTTTAAGTTTTATTAAGGAGAAGCACATAAACGCTTTAGAAGAATTACCATATGTCTCATTTGTTCCTTTTCTGTACCTGCTGATATTCTTCCAATGGAAATACACTTCAAGAAATTTTGTGGAAACTTTGGGACAGGTTCACCAATAAACTCTGTCAGTCCATACTAGGCAATTAGGTGGTATATTTAATTTGTTCTACCTCAGGAGAAGTCCTATAAATCACTCCCATTAGTTAGTTAACTGACCCATTAGTTGAACTGACACTAATTTAAGGGCATGAGAAGATAGATTTTTTTCCCCCAGATTAGATCTGGATTTATGGTAGTTTATGAGAAAATTCAGGCTACACCTGGACCTTATAGAAATATGCATAGCTCCAGCAAAATTATATTGCTTTACACAGGTCACGAATTTTCCAATGCCTTAATTATGTAGCTAGCATAAACAACGCAGAAAACTCTCAATGAAATAACCCTCTCATCATGTGTCATGGTCTAACCCAAGCTAGCTGTACAACCATGATAGCCGCTCACTCACCCCCCTCCAAATAAGGGAGAGAATCAAAAAAGTAAGAGAGAAACTTAGATTAAGATAAAGACAGTTTAGTAAAATAACAAAATACTAATACACTACTAGTTTACTAGTAAAAAGACAGAAAAGCCCAGAGGCCTCTGCAAAACAGCAAAAGGCCAAACTAACCGTCCTGAACAGAAGTCCTCCAGCTTCAACAAAAAAATAGAAGAACGTGCAAGAGAGAGAGAGAGAGAATGGAAGAACCTGACTCTCCTTAAATATGATGAATTATGTTAATGGGATGGAATACTCTTATTGATCAGTCTGGATGTCAGTCAAGTTCTGCCTCATCCATGCCCCCCTTCCTCAATGCCTCACACCTGTGGGCAGAGTGCTTAGAACATCCTCGGCTCTCAGACCAGAGCAATTAAAAACATTAACTCTATTCTGGGGTGTTATCTCTTGTTCTCAAACTAAGTCCAAATAATGACCATGCTAACTAAGAAAAAGAAAGGCTTCTCACTGCATGAAGAAAATTAACTTATTTTCAGCCATAACAGCACATCACATATTGTGTCAACTTACCTGATCATATATTTGTTTATTTGTTTCATTAATTTAACAATTCTACAGGATGGTACCATCCCAAACAGGGGCGTTATTACTTTGGAAATAAATTATATTGCCACAAAATACTTCTGGCAAAGTGAGCACTCTGGTGTGTTCTCTAGCAGAGAGCTTCGTGTTGATAAGACTTAATGTATGATGAGTTTGCAATTTCTGTCCAACATCACATTCTCAAATACATTGCAACCCATTTGAGTGAGAAATAATTTGGTCTTTATGTTATTTCCATCCTGAAACTCTCTTTGAAAGAGACAAATTGTGATAAATTACATGTGGTGGTGTTCTCTTGTGACTGATGGCAGAGAAAATCAAGCTATTTCACTTAGATGTTCACTGTGGAATTGAACCGGACTTAGCAGAAATAAGACAAATATTTCACATTGAGTCATCCAACCCTGTTGCTCTGTCTAGAAGCTCTGTTTTTAAGTTCCAGCCACTCCCATTACTCAACAGGATCCACTTTTTTCTTTCAGAGGACTGGTAATTAGCACAAGTACAGTTATTGTAAGCTAATTATATGTTCTAAAACTAATGTACTTATGTGAACCAGAGGGTAGCTTACCCTGTGAGCATTTCATAAACGAACAGGTGCTTAAAAGGTTTAATGGGTTTGTAGCCATCTGTAGTGATTAATGGTGTTTGAGAACCTCACTGCAGCTCATAATATCATCATAAATGAACACTGGGACTTTTCAGTTAAAAAAAAAGTGTAAATGATTCTTAGATTTTCATGCTCAAATCTCTTATGCTGAGTTACAATTTTATAATCCAGGGGGCAATGAATAATTGAAGTTTCCTGGAAGCTATGAAGAAAAAATATCTTCTCTCTAACTTCTGCCCACCTTTTTACTGCAAGGTAGAATGAAATAATATATTTGCACATATAGAACAGAAAAATAGAGCAGATTTTTGTTCTTCATAACCAGTTTATTGCCCTTCAATCCCCTTACTAAGTCAGAAATCTGAGTTAAGCAATTTTTGCTCACAGTACCCTGTAGAAATTTTGCCCATTTTGAAGTAAGTGGAAAATTCCCACTGTGGCCAGATACTTCTCACTGTCTGGAGATGGGGAGCTAAGAATGAGTAAAAGCAATTACTCCTGCCTGTGACTGAGAAGCGGTTATGACTGTACAGCATTAATGGATTAATGGATTAAGCTATGGCATTAAGCTATGGACCCACAAAAGACAGAAGGACACAAGATATGGGTACTTCTCAGATCTTGCTGTCCTACAGAAGCCACACTTTTTTCTTAGGATGACAGGAAGCACATACTTCAAGTCGTGATTCACAAGTCTTTCCAAATGAAGGTGGTGCTGTTGAGGTACTCCTACAAGACAAGTAAGTGGACCATCAATTTCAGACAGTCTGTGAGAGACTCAAGATTCATTACTTTTACAGAAACTGTAGTATGGAATGAATCAATTGCTGAGGCAAGGCAGAATGTAGACTGATCTTTATCTGAAAGGCTAGTAAACTTATATGAGAAGAACAAGTTGTAGGGGATTCAATCTCTACTCAATGGAGTTTCATTTTATGAAGTACAAAATGGACAAGTGCACAGACTTAGCTGTGCATGAAGTATAAGTTCCACAATCACCTCAACAGAGTAAATCCAGTTTATTCTCCATTTATGTCATATGGCTGACTGACCTTATCATCTAAAGGAAAGATTACAAGTTCTGACTGATTTTTTTTTTCTTGCTCACCAGGGCTATTTATAAATGTGAATTTTATGTGTCTTTCATAATGTCCAATAATGCACTCATGTCTCAGTCTTTAAAATATTTATAGCACTTATTGGGTGTCTCCCAATACAAAAGTTCATAAACATTGTAAGAATTCACTGTCTTTGAGACCTAGGACCTTCTTTCCACTTGGGTTTAAATTGCTCAATAAGTTCAAAAGTTTTTTAAGAGAAAACATGTAGAAAACTAAGAAGAAGTTTTAACTGAAAAAGGCATTTATTTGTTTTATACATACACAAGTTATAGATAAAAAACTGCATTACAAATGGAATTATAACCTCCTTAGGAGCATGATGTCATTTATCTCCTTCTTATTCCCTTTTCCTTAAGTGATTCTTTCTGGAAATGCTTTTAAATGGAAGAATTTAAATAGAAAATAAATTGCAAAATGCCAGATTTAATAATTTATGTATCTATTATTGCAATATTAACAAATTACCTATTTTTAATTTATTCAAGGAACAGTCTGATAGCTGGAAAAAAATTTTCATTCCTCATTATTAAATAAGGTGATTAGTGGTTCATTGATACATTGGACATTTCAGCATCTCAAAACAGGTTGCCTGCTGGCCTAATTTGTCACAGCTTTGTCGGTTTTATTGACTCTGTTAATGGAAAGGTTACCGCAGTACAGTTCTGCCAGTGTATGCCAGTAAATTACCTGTTCCCTGTATGTTCAAGGTAACATATCAAGATTTTCTAGAATCAGGCTAATGGGGTATATAATTTATTTCTTTTTCATACATTGGCATCCAACCAGCAATTGAGATGTATAATTTTGCCCCAGCTTTTTCACACATGCTTGAACCAGCTTTAGTCCATCTAGTTTAAGTACTCATCAAAATATGGCAGCGCAGCTCCTGAATGTGCCACCGTGACTCATGTGACCTAAAGCTAATGACTCAGAAGTGTACCCAGTATACAGCTAACTGCCAGCAGTAAGCACATAATAGCCCTGTAATGCAGTAGAAACATTGATAATAACAGGTTGTAAGGGTTGTATACTCAAAGGAGTTTGTAAGACCTCAGGACAGTGGCCTTGTTAGCTTGCTGTATCCCACCCACAGCTTTGTTTCAGTTGGTTTAGCTATGATGGCAGGTGGAAAAGCCCTGCTGGCTGCTCCCAAGTCCATTGCCAAAGAGCCATCAGCCCACCAAATCCCATCTCTACAATCCCAGAAAACAGGCACAATAGCACACAGGAAACCCAAATGAAGGATTCAGAGGGAAGGACACCCTATCTGGGCCCCTCCCAGCAGAGCTTCAGACACACTGTCCAGATGTGAAACATATCATGACGAGTCATTGGGACAAGATCTGCATGCCACGTTTTGAACTGAAGGGGTCTTGCTGCTGAGAGTTGTGGAACACCATTTGAGATGCAGCAAAAGAGCATGTTGGGATTGGGTGAGGAAGGCAAGAGGTCAGTTGAACTCATGAGTTCAACTCATGGCTGAGTTGAAATCTGATGGTAAAACTAAAAGAACCATGCACAAGCAGCAGAAGGAGGGACAGGTATCCTGGGAAGAGTATAGGGATGCTGCCCGGTTGTGTAGAGACAGTGTCAGGAAGGCCACGGCACAGGTGGAACTCAGCTTGGCAAAGGAGGCAAAGAATAACAGAAGGGCTTCTACAGCTATGTCAGACAGAAAAGGAAGGTCAAATAAAGTGTGCCCTCACAATGAGCAAAACTGGCAAACTGGTGATGATGGATGAGGAGAAGGCTGAGGTATTT
This sequence comes from Nesoenas mayeri, assembly GCF_963082525.1. Taxonomy (NCBI): domain Eukaryota; kingdom Metazoa; phylum Chordata; class Aves; order Columbiformes; family Columbidae; genus Nesoenas; species Nesoenas mayeri. The sequence continues at coordinate 18,213,845 of NC_137541.1, forward strand.
AACAACTTCTTTGCCTCAGTCTTCACTTATAAGCTTTTGTCCCACTCCTCTTGAGCAGATGAACTGTAAGACAGAGACTAGGGAAGCAAAGTCCCTTCCACTGTAAGAGAAGATTAGGTTCATGACCACTTAAGGAACGTGAACATACATAAGCCTATGGGACCTATCGAGATGCACCCCAAAATCCTGAGAGAATTGGGTGATGTAGTTGCCAAGCCACCTCCATGATATTTGAGAAGTCAGGGTAGTCAGGGAAGTCCCTGGTGACTGGAAAAAGGGAAATATTTCACCCATTTTTGAAAAGGGTAGAAAGGAAGAACCATGGGAATTACTGTTCTCTCAGCCTCACATCTGTGCCTGAGAGGATCATGGAACAGATCTTCCTAGAAGTTATTGTAAGGCACATGAAGGACAGTGAGGTGATTTGAGACAGAGAGCAAGGCTTCACTAAGGGCAAGTCCTACCTGACCAAGCTAGTGGTGTTCTACAATGGAGTAACTACATCAGCGGACAAAGGAAGGGCTATGGATGTCATCTATCTGGACTTCTGTAAGGCCTTTGACACAGTTACCTCACAACATTCTTCTCTCTTAAGTGGAGACGTATGGATTTGATGGGCAGACTCTTCGGTGGATGAGGAACTGGCTGGATGGTCGCATCCAGAGGGCAGTAGTCAAAGGTTCAGTGTCTGGACAGACACCGGTGACAAGGGGTTATTCCTCAGAACTCTATATTGGGACCAGTACTACTTAGTATCTTCATCAGTGACATAAACAGTGAGATCAACTGCACCCTCAGCTAAGTGGTGCAGCTGGCATGCCTGAGGCATGGGATGCCATCCATAGGGACCTGGACAAGCTTGAGAGGTGGGCCTATGTGAACCTCATGAAGTTCAACAAGGCCAAGTGCAAGGTCCTGCACCTGGGTCGAGGCAACCCCCAGTATCCATACAGACTGGGGGATGAAGGTATTGAGAGCAGCCCTGCAGAGAAGGACTTAGAGGTATTGGTGGATGAGAGATTGGACATGAGCCAGCAATGTGCTATTGCAGCCCAGAAGGCCAATTGTATCTTGGGCAGCATCAAAACATGCATGATAAGCAGGTCAATGGAGGTTATTCTGCCCCTCTACTGTCCTCTGGTGAGGCGCAACCTGTAGTACTGCGTCCAGCTCTGGAGCCCCCAGTACAGGAGAGAAATGGAGGGCTAGAACACCTCTCCTATGAGGAGAATCTGAGAGAGTTGAGGTTATTCAGCCTGAAGAAGAGACAACTCTGGGGAGACCTTACTGAGGCCATTCAGTACTTATAAGGAACAGACTTTCTAGTGTGGCTTGTTAGGATGAGGGATAATGGTTTTAAACTAAAAGATGGAAGATTTAAACTAGACACAAGGAAGACATTTTTTTCAATGAGGGTGGTGAAACACTGGAACAGGTTGCTCAGATCAGTGGTAGATGCCCCATTCCTGGAAACATTCAAGGCCAGACTGGACAGGGCTCTGAGCAACCTGATCTAGTTGAAGATGTCCCTGCTCATTGCAGGGGGGGGTTGGACTACATGAGCTTTAGAGGTCAGTTCCAACACAAACTATTCTATGATTCTATGACTGCGCAGGTTTTATTAAGGCATATTGAAGGGAGAGACCCAAGGTTAGAAAAGGGCGGAATTTAAGACCTTTGGGGAAAAACAAGTAGGGAGTATAGAAGGATGAGAGGATGAGGGAATACTAGGGCCCATTTAAGTGTAAGCAGAGGATGATCAGTAGACTTCTCTGGCCATGCCCTGTGCCCAATCACCGCAGTCTGTCCTGTCTCATTATTAAACTCCATCTTCAATTATTTTCCAGTAGTTCTTAGGGACATGATTTAGTGCCAGATTTAGGTTAATGGTTGGACTAAACGATCTTGAGGGTCTCTTCCAACCAAAATTATTTATTGATTTTATGATTCTATGATTCACTCATTGTGCACGTGTGTGTATGGGGTATGTGGTGTCAGTGACTGGAGCAAGTGTGCGAGCAAGTGTGGAAGCAAGTGTGCAATCACTAGTGAAGATGAGCTGAAAAATCCAGCAGGGAGGGGAAGTGTCCTGAGATGAGGGGTGTGGATGCCTGAGGGTCAGCTCTGGGTGTGAGAGTGCCTGTGTCTCTGAGGGTGACAGCACAGAAGGGTCAGCTGTGAGACCAAGGACACCTGTGTATGCGTGTGTGTGCGCATGTGTAAGACACACTCTGAAACAGCAACTCAAATGGTGCTGTGGCCTTGGGGGTTCATATGTCCAGGTACCAGAAACTGGGGAGACTGGTCTCCGGGGACAGCAACTGGGCAGGCTGGGTTTATGAGGCCAGTTGCTGGAACAACTCACACTGTCTGTATATATGGATAGATACAGTATATATTTCCAATAACATCTCCATTTTGCTCAGCCAGAGAGAGGAGCAGGATGAGGTAAGTGCTGCTGTCTGTGTTCATGTGAGTGCTCTATGTGTGTGTGTTATTTGTGTGGCCAGACACACATATATGTGGTGTATTCCTTCTGGGAATATATTTTCAATCTCGTTACTTGTTAGACCAGGGGGTAGTGAACGGCATCGGCCTTGCATCTCTCAGGCTGTTGAATCCATCACATTATATTTTCCTCCAATTATTATTTTTTTTTTTAATCTTTGCATGGTACAACCATAGTTTTATATCAATAACAGTAACAAGCAATTATTCTGTGTAATATAGAGTCCTGATACAAGAGCAGCAGCCCGAGAAGTGGTGGAGCACGAGACTAGGATGTAAGAGATGGAGCACAGTCTTGCACTGGGGCTCTCCCAGCTGAAAGCAACTGACCAGCAGTCAGTTATAGAGATGCAAACCTGGAGCTAGACTAAACTGGTTTTAGGGGTAACAAGGAGAACAAAGAAATAGTATCAAACATATGGAAACAGCACCATACATAGTAAGTTTAGATGCAAGGTGGAGCTGTAAACCAATGAATAAAGAGAAAGATGTGAAAACATTTAAGCAAACATACAAAAATTACTCAGAGTGGATTCTTGAGGAAGAAGAAGAAATCATAAGCATCACATTACTCTTGGCAAAGGAGTCTAGATACTATAGGCATTCCATAATGCCCCCCACCTCCCACTCCTGGTAGATTAAAAGCACCAATATTTGGACCCAGAGAAGCAGGACAAAGGTGAACATGACGCCAGGAATAAGGGTAGAAACTAAGAATTATGTGTTAAGCAGTTTTGACTTGATTATTATTCTTTCTCTAGCAATTACTTCTGGACTAAGAGTGTTTAGTTTCTTAAGATTTCAGTTTTATAAATGATAAATTCATGGCTTTATTTCTATGTAAGGTTTGTTTCCTCTTCACCAATAAACAAGATTTTGAGCATAACACTACACATGTTGAAAGGTAGTCAACCTTTAGAAAATGATGTCACTATAAATCTGTAACACTGTATGAACACACAAGAAGGATGCATTCTGGAACACTGGAGGCACTGGATGAAGAGAAGGGCAATGAGAAGATTGTGGTGGTATTGCAGTGAGGTGGTCATGGAGGCAATAAAGGGAAGAAGACAATGCTGAAGACAGAGGGAAATGTTGCAGGAACAGTACCTGAAAGAAACCATGCTATGTTAGTTCAGGAACCTTTGTCTAGAAGTTTTTAAAAGGAATTTATCAAAAAAAGTATTGTATCATTCCTATGAATGCTAGTGACAATATTCTGTTAAGTACCGTCCATCTTCTGCCAAGCTATGAAAGCTGTTTCTAAATCAATTGAATCAATAACATAACCTCTAAAAATAAAATCCCCTACTGTTGCTCCCTTGACAGCTGTGGTTCACAGAGTTGCTTTATATAGCTGACATGTACACACAATCATGTTACTTACATGAGTTTGAATGGACAACACCACACTCAGTACAGAAACTATTCCTGATCTTTTTTGGATTTTGGGATTTGAAAACTTGCTGTTTCAAACTTTTATCCACAACTTTTATCCACAAAAGACAAAGTATTCTTTAGTTTTTTATAAGAATAATTATCATCTTCCCTTAGGCTCCCCAGGAACAATTTAAGTGAAAATAAAATAATCGAGATCTAAACACCTTTTCAAAGGTTGTTACTATTCTGACCGGGATAGTTACTCTTTTGAGGGTTTTTATTCTAAAGGTCAAATAAATGTGGCAGCACTTATTTGCAGTTGCTGCTAATTCATGGGTAATGCTAAACAAAACATATTCTTAATGATGCTTCAGTAAACAGCAATGGTCCTCAATTTGGTTGGTACCCACAACTACTGCCATGTGTACTCAAGCAATACAAACACAGGACCCTTTTCTTTCGAGTAACTATTGTCACACCCAAAAGAGCTGATGTTGTCTAACTTACCTAAGTAATATCTAACCTATTATTTCCTTATGACCTCCCAATTATTTTCTGTCACCAATGGTGGTAATTGTGTTATCCATCCAATTACAGCTGGCCTTTTTAATGACAATTAAGCTAAAGAGGCAGTAAACTCCTCAATCTTCCTTACATCATCTATTATTGGCCCTTCTTACCTGATAAGTGTTGGGACATCCTTTCTTCAGTTTTCCTGTGACTCTTAGCACTCATATAAAAATCTTTCTTCTTATGACCTTCTATGTCTTTCGCTAGCCGTACCTCATTTGATACTGAACCCTATTGCCACACTTCCTACCCTTTTATTCCTTGTCATTCGGCATATCCTCTCTATACACATACCTTTTAGAATATCATCCGATTAACATTAGTAGTTCATAGATGTACTGTTTTGGGCTGTGATAGAGCTAATTTTCTTCATAGCAGCTCACATGGTGTTATGTTCTGTATTTGTGACCAAAACAGTGTAGATAATATAAGGATGTTTTAACTATCATCAAGCAGCGCCTACATAGTGCCAAGGCCTTTTCTGTTTCTCACACTGCCCACCAACAAGTAGTCTGGGAGTGCACAAGAACTTGGGAGGGGACACAGCTGGGACACCTGGTCCCAGCAAAAGGATACCCCATATGACCATATGACATTGTGCTCATGTGGTGGGTTAACCTTACTAGGTGCCAGGTGCCCACCAAAGCCACTCTATCACTCCTCCATTGATCAGGACAGGGGAGAAAAAATGTAACAAAGGGATCATGGGTCGAGATAAGGACAGGGATAAATCATTCACCATCAATTACTGCCAGGGGCAAACCAGACTAGACGCAAGGAAATTAATTTAATTTATTACCAATCAAATCAGAGTAAGGTAATGAGAAATAAAAACTAAATCTTAAAAAGCCTCCCCCACTCTTACCTTCTTCCTGGGTTCAACTTGACTCCCAATTTTCCCTACTTCCTCCTCCCTTGAACAGTGGAGGGGGATGGGGAATTTGGGTTATGTCAGTTCACTACATGTTTTCTTTGCTGCTCCTTCCTCCTCACACTCTTCTCCTTCTCCAGCGTGGCATACCTCCCATGGGAGACAGTCATCCATGAAATTCTTCAGTGTTAGTCTTTCCTGTGAGATGTAGTTCTTCACAAACTGCTCCAGCATGAGTCCTTTCCATGGAGTGTAATTCTATAGGAACAGACTGCTTCAGCGTGGGTCCCACTGGGGTTACAAGTTCTGCCAGCAAACCTGCTCCATACTGGGCTCCTCTGTCCACAGGGCCATAAGTCCTGCCAGGACCATGCTGGCCTCACCATGGTCTTCACCATGAGCTGCAGAGGAATCTCTGCTCTGACAACTGGAACACCTTCTACCCTCCTTCTTCACCAGCCTTGGCATCTGCATAGTTGTTTCTCATGTATTCTTATTCTTCGCTCCAGCTGCTGTTCCACACAGCATTTTTTTTTTTCCTTTCTTAACTGTGTTATCCCAGAGGTGTTATCATCTTCACTGATGGGCTCAGGCTTCGCCAGTGGCAGGTCAATCTTGAAGCCATCTGGCATTGGCTCTATCAGATATGGAAGAAGCTTCTAGCAGCTTCTCTTAGAAGTCACCCCTGTAGCACCTATGTTACCAAACCCTTGCCACACAAATCCAATATAGCTCAGCAATGAAAGCATTGGTGTGTTTTTGTTTGTTTTTCCCCAAGTAACCGTTACGAGTGATGAGGCCCTGATTTCCTGGAGAAGGGTAAACATCTGCCTGCTAATGAGAAGTAATGAATGAATTCCTTATTTTGCTTCGCTTGCACAGGCAGCTTTTTTTTTTACCTGTTAAACTGTCTTTATTATAACCCATGAGTTTTTTCACTTTTAGTCTTCTGATTCTCTCCTCCATCCCACTGAGACAGAGTGAGTGAGCAAGGTCATGGGTCTTAGCTGTCTACTGTGGTTAAACCACAGCAGTCCTTTTTGGCTCCCATGTTGGGGTGAGAAGGGTTTGAGAAAATGACAGATTTGACTGGACTGAAACCGTAACTGTTATAGCTATTTAGCTACTCATTGACATTCTCCTGTACTTGTCATGCATCTTGCTTACCTTACTATTAGTCCAATTCTTGTTAGTGGCTGCTTTTTGCATTTGATTTTTGTTGTACTGCTTATCATCTTACACTACTGTGCCTGGGAACATTTTGATAACAGCAATGGCGATGTGCCTGGGCTGGCAGATGGCCAGGGCATCACTGCTGTCCCTGTGCTGCTGTACTGAACAGGCTGGAACTCCAGTGTGAACTCGAGTCAAAGGGACTGTGAACTGTGGATAAGTACATGTGGGAGCAGGCACATCTCAAAGCATCTGTGGCCATGGACGTGTCCACACTGCAGCAAGTACAGTCCTGAAGGGACTGTGGCCCAAAATTAAGTGTCCATGTTGAAGCAGGTACACTCTCAAGCATCTGTGGCCAGGGACAGGCTATGCCAGAATAGCTCAGAGTGTCTGTGGATGTGAATAAGTCCATGCTTCAGCAAGTTTGTCCCCAAAGAGTCTGTGGCCCATGGTTAAAGCCGTGACACAGAAGATACAGGTCTAAGGGACTAAGGCCATGCTGAAGTAGGTGCACCCCTGAAGAGACTATGGCCCATGAATAAGTCTGCACTGGAGTGGGGCAAGGGGAGGAGTTCATTGCCATGTTAAGTCCTGTGGCCTGATTAAAGAGACCAGGCATGGAGATTGTAATGGATATACCTTTAAATCATTGAATACCATGATTTGAATTGCATGTTATAGGAAATACTGGAGCCAACCAAACCAGTGAAGGATGAGCCTCATGAGAAACAGTGCAAGTGCAGCACAGACTTGACCTGAAGTGACTTCGGTGCCCAATAACTCCATGGAACACACCACCTCTCCTGTTCTCAGTGACCACCATAACAGATGGAGTCCAAAGTCATGAACTAAATGAACTCAATGCATACTTTAAGGACATTTTATGGACATTTTACAGGGATGTTCCATAGACTAAGGGGAAAAAAAAATGCCTACTGCGATTAGTCCATAACACTAATGATGTGGTTTACTTGAGTTCTATGAGTTCGTTTACTTGAGTTCTATGAGTTCATTTACTTGGTATGACGTGGTAAAGTTGATTAAGAAGCTGAAGTGGTATCTAACCACATGAACATAGTACCTGGATTGAAAACTCACAGGATTCGAACAATAATTTTAAGCAGGTAATCAGAACTGATTGTGCTTTCACTGAGGTCCAATAGGATTAGGTTTAGTGGGTTATATATATTATTTAACATCTAGAAGGCTTGGAATAAACTAAATGACCCATAAAGATGCAGTTTAACCAAGACTGCTAAATAAGGAAGCAGAAAAGACACCATATTCCTTTTTAAGCAATACATTACCAAACAGTATACATTTTAACACAGAACAATAAAAATACATACACTTTGGACTGAAGAACGCTGGTGTGTGGAGATGAAGCCCTGGGAAGCACTGTTACTGAGTAGGACATAGAGATCATACTGGATAATTAGGTAAATATCATCAGAGAATATGGCCTCTGTTGCCAAAATCTGTCCATTTATAAATGAAAATATTGATTAAAATACCTGATATATTCTGCTTTTGCGTTTGGCATTATTTCAGTTCTATTAATATAATATGTCTAGTTCTGGTATTCATAACTCAAGAAGTAGGTTAAGTTGGAGATAATTCAAAGAAAAGCCTCAAAACTAATCATGGTATAGGAGAGAAAGAGAGTGGGAGTATTCATGGAGCTAATTACTTCAGGATCACACAGTCATAAATGGAAAAAGATTATTGGACCAATGCCCCAGTCCTGTTCTGACACTACCTCTGAGAAAGACTCTGTTTAAAACAGAAGAAATCTAGAGAGGATTTTCTTCTATAGCCTGTTAGCTTCTATGGATTTCTGTCCTGATATTGCTGTAAGGAACAGCTATGTGATAGGAGAACGTTTTTCAATCTAGTAAAATAAATTATAACAGAACCCAAACTCTGGAAATTGAAACCACAAAAAATATGCATATTTTAAAGTTGAGAAATTAACTAATGGAAAAGTTTACAAAAGATCTCTTGGCAGTTCACCACTAAAAATATGAAAATCACTAGTATTTTTTCTTATGAGGTATATTATAACAAACTGAAATCAGCATAGGAGAGCTGCGTAGAAAGTCAGGCTAGGTGATGACAGTTTCATTTATGGGTCTGGATCAGAAATTTGAGTTAGAAACATAACTTCATTTCAGTCTGTTTTAGAGATGGCTACCATATATCCTGAGCTGGTAAGAATCTGTGATCTTGGTGCATACCATTTTAATTTCAGACTTGAACAACAAATCATTAGTTTTATGAATCTCAAAGAAGCTGAAGAACAATATTCAAACAGAAATTACTTTCCAAGCAACTATTTCCTGGTCTAATAAGCCATAACATAGAGATGTACTACTGATATTTAATTTTATAAATAAAATAACAAAGAAATAAATACATTTTTAGAATGGGAGAAGAACATTTTCAAACAGTTTTATAACTTTTGCATGATGTTTAAACATTGGGAATACTAGTCCCAGATGAGCATGCTGTGAACTATTCAAAATGTTAATATTCATGAAAAAAACAACTTTCACCCTTCATGGTTTGAAATACATAAAACTGTTGCTGGGTTATTACTGTCACTTTTATTTGTTAACCTTGAAAAGGTTTTGATTTTAACAGTTAATGGTATATCAGCAGAGAATTTCCCCCATCTATCCTACCTTCAACATGCGGTAAAGTCATAAGTGCCTAAGGGTTAAGATCAGTGATCTGTGTGGGCTTGAGATTCAAGATATGAATATTATGTCATTGCTCAAAATGAAGTATTGTCTGCCCATGCCAAAAGAATGGGATAACCTGTTTATGCATTTTCATGACACAGGACAAAGATATCCAATATGCATACCAAGCCACAACATACTGCAGTATCGGGTACTGTTGCTTTAAAGGACAGTATTTCCTGAAAATCTGTGTGAAGTACTGTGAAACAGCTATTCCTGTGTACAGCTGAGTAGAACAACACCCAAAATAAAGCTGGTCATGGTAACATTTTTAAATGGTGAGTAAACACTAAGTGTTGTTTTACTCACACAACTTCTTTAACAAGGAGGCAAAACATAGTACAAATGAATCAGAAAAAGCTAGAAAATACAATTTTATTGAAAAATGAAAGTAGGGTGAACCAAAATTTTCTTTACCTGTGTGTTGCTCAAAACCATAGTTCTCTTTACTGTGTTAACTGCATGCACAGCTCAGAGGTCACTGATCAATGTATCAAAGTAAATAAAGACAAACTCACTTTGCAAGGGCAGGAGGTTAGTGTTGGGGGCATTAATTTTTATTTCAGAGAAAGACCTAAACACCCCCACTCTTAGCTGAAAATAAAAAATGTCCTTCTACTGTAATGATTTATGGGAGGCATATTTGAGTTGTCTTGCATCTCCATTTTCCCCTGTGGTTTCAGTTCCCAAAACAAGCTGCCTCTCCAATGATTTACTGGGGTCATGGAACCATTAGTGCATCAAGAAAACTACAGTCTCGTCAGAAAGCTCAATCCAGCTGATTGTGAAGACAGGACACAAAAAAATTAGACTAGACTAGAATAGAATATTTCAGTTGGAAGGGAGCTGCAATGATCATCTGCTCCAACTGTCTGACCACTTCAGGGTTGATCAACAGTTTAAGCATGTTGTTAAGGGCATTGTCCAAATGCCTCCTAAACACTGACATGCTTGGGGGATCAACCACCCTTCTAGGAATCTTGTTCCAGCATTCGACCACCCTCTCAGCAAAGAAATGCTTCTTAATGCACAGTGCATAGCTTCAAACTATTCCCATCTGTCCTACCACTGGGTACCAGGCAGAAGAGCTCAGTACCTCTGTCTGCCCTTGCCCTCATCTGGAAGCTGTAGAGAGTAATGGAGTCACCCCTCAGCTTCCTTTCCTCCAAACTAGACAAGTTGGAAGTCCTTTGCTGTTTCTCATAGGACATTCACCAGTTTTGTTGCTTTCCTCTGGAGGCATTCAAGAACCTTCACATCCTTCTTAAATTCTGGGGCCCACAACTGCACTCCATACTCACATTGAGGCTGCACAAACGCTGAACACAGTGGGATAACCACCTCTTTTGGGAAGCTGTTTACATTGTGTTTGATGCACCCCAGGATGTAGCTTGCTCTCTTGGCTGTCAGGGCACACGCTGTTGACTCATCTTGAGCTGCTGCCAACCAGCACCTTCAAGTCCTTTCCTGACAGGCAGCTCAATCTAAACCGGTGCCAGACATTACTCAATCCTAAAAAAAACCTTCCTGGCAGTGGTGGGATTCGAACCCACGCCTCCTAAGAGACTGGAGCCTTAATCCAGCGCCTTAGACCGCTCGGCCACACTACCCTGTTGTGGATTCTGTCTCCACCCAAACAAAAATCAAATTCCCACAGAATATTTTAAAAGAAGATACTCTCCATCCAAGACTGAAATGCAGTAGGATATATGACCAATAATAGCTCTTTCTATAGGCGGAGGTAAACACTCCTTAAAGTGCACCACACATTTCTGGTCCCCTTGTCACCTGTCAGGGAACATCATCTGGAAAGTTCTACAAATATTTCCTTGCCTATGAACCTGTGATCCCTTCCCAAGAAAAGAAAGGATGGTGATGCATTTTTGTGAGGAATGCGTGTTGACTTTGCACTCAAGTTTATATTTTCATATTCTTGGACTGTACTGAGACTGGGGCAATGAACTATCTGTCCCTTCATGCACAGTCACTGCAGTGTTCTAGTCATGTACTCTAGGCTTCTAACAGATACGATTTGGAGGACCAATGTTAAGCACCAAAGTTCCCAAATGAATGAATGAAAGAACATAAGTCCATACATCAAAGCAAGTCAGAGCCTCAAAACCAGATGTCTGAAACAAGGAATGTGTACTCTACCACTATGCAATATGCCCACACTTGAGGGTAAAAACAGAGTGAGGGCTTAAGTGTTTATGTATTAATCTGTGATGTCTGTAGAACATGGAATTCAAGGGATTGTTTTATGATCCTTTTGAAATTTCCAGGGACAGTTCAACTGAAACATGTATTACAGATTTCTTTGATTCTACGTATATTCTTTGACACCTAGGTAGCTACTTTCCCAAATCTGTTATTCTTCAGTACGGTGTTTGCTCTCCATGTCCTCCTGACAAGTAGATAATGTGTTGTCAATAACTCAGCAATGCTAGATGCTCCAGCAGCTTGAGCAATCTGTATAGATATATAACTATACAAAAGCTGCATGACAAAATTTCATTAAATCTATTAGAGTAAGTACCATATACCACACAATTGTTACAAATATTGGATATACTATATATAGTTACTGGGGCAAAGAGTATAGATGCTGCATTTAATTTTGTAGATTTATATTTCTGGGCCATTTTTTCTTAGTCCTTCACATAAACTGAGCCAGTAATAGTAACAATTTCAGTCTCTCATAACTTGTGCAACATGAAGAACCCTATTTGGGTTATTTCTAATATGCAGATGTTGATTCTGTGTATGTAGCTAATAGCCCAGTCTCCTATGGTCCTGGTCTTCCCAGATGGACAACTGCGTAGGATTTGTCTAAACATACGAGCCTCACTGGGAAGTGCTAATAGCTTGCTGTCTATGTTCTCTGACATCCTATTAAGCTGTAACTTATGACACAGTTGTTACAAATAATGTCGTCTTATCTTTGAGCTAAAGTCAAGTGAATATTTCTTTTTGTACAGTATTGATATGAGCTGCCTTGATGTTTATGGAGTGTCATTGATCCTGGGATTCAGTTCCAATGCCTTGATGCAATCACAATGTAAACTGATACCATCTCTCTACCTGCTTCCAAAGATACTAGTAGTTTCTCTCCCTTTCCTAAGTAAATTATGCGTTTACAATCAACTGCTGTATAATTAAGGTCTCTAAGGAGCCACTAGTGAAAAAGATTTTGCAAGATGCAAGTGAACCTAACTTCTTCCTTGCATGAAGAATTGTGTTTCTACTCCTCTTGATTTAGGTGTAAGCAAAGAGTTTATAGGCCGTAGATCTACAGTGAGTTTTTCCAGCTCTTTTATCTTTGCATGCTTTTTTTAGATCACTCCCCCAGCATGCAAAACCAGAACAGAAAACTTGCTAACATGAGCACCCTTTTCAATCAGGAAGTACTTAATCAGGTCACCCATTTTATCAGGTTGTCTTCATAGGAGATGGTGTGCATAATGGCAATGTCAGTGGCTAGAGACAGAAGCTATGGCATTGTGTTATATTTGGTCAGTGTAGTATTTTAATGTTTCCAGGATTTAATGTACCTTTATGGATTTCATGTTGCTAGCAGCCCCAGCTAAAAGAACAAGACAGTAATTAATCCCCAGTGTTGAAGCAATATTGCTTATATGCATCAGGTTTGATATGTTGGCAAGAGAGAAAGATCAAGCAGGATAATTCTACATGGAAAGATAAGATAGTTGTGGAAGAGGAACATGCTCTAGTTAAACACACAAGACAGAAAGGCCCTGCAAAAGAGTGTATAGGAAGTTCAAATCCACTAGGGTATTCAAGGGGAGAAAGAGTGACTATGTAGGTGGCTCATCCACACACAGCCATACAAGCAGTTTCTTGTATTAGGATCATGGGATCATAGGATTGGATCTTGCAATACTTTAGAGTGGAAGGCACCTGTGGAGATCTCTAGTCCATCTTCCTGCTCAAAAAAAGGTAAAATCTGTGGTCAGACCACATTGTTATGGATTTATCCTGTTGGTTCTTGAAAAGGTCAAGGAGTGGACAGAGACTGCACAACTTCTCTGGTTAACCTGCTTGCAACCAAGATCCACTCCTTATTTCTGCAGAAAGAGTTTATCCTTATATTCAGTATTAACCTTATTTCATATTACACCCATTGCCTCCTCCTTCCACACACCACTGTGCACACCACAGCTCTGTCACAGGGCAGGTGCTCCAACCCCCACCTATCTTAATGACCCTTCAATGAACTTGCTACAGTTTGTCAATGTCTATCTTGTATTGGGGAGGACAAAACTGGACACAGAACTCCAGATGCAGTCTAATGAGTGGTGAATGAAGGAAGATAATCCCTCCACTTGACTTACCAGCCCTGTTCATGTTGATGTAGCCCAGGAGACCGTTCGATTTCTTTTCTGCCGGGACATGCTGCCGGTTCATTTTCACCTCTCTCTCTAACAAGACCACTGGGCGTTGTCATGGAGGCACCCCAAGGTTAGTTTAAGGGACAAAAGGGTCCAAAGCGACTTTTATTAAACTGGTGAGAAACAGGGTTTTAGCACTCCAAAGTGACCTAAATACACGTTCAGATAACAGTTGCGGAAAATTATTAAGGGGAAGCAACTAATACAACAGGAGGTCCACAGTGTCCATATACATGGCTTCACCAAAAACAATGCCGGAGCCGCCCTTGAGTCTGGGAAGAGTACACACTTGCCTGAACACGGTGTGGGATTATTTTAAAGGGATACACATACTCGTATTGAGTACGGGAAATGTACACTCGCGATTCTGCGAGGGTAAATTTATAGTACACTCGCAATCCTGCGAAGACAAATACACGTGCAAATGTGCACGGAATATTACACGTGCTTATGTGGAAGCATGAGAGGAAAATACACTCGTGATTCTGCGAGGATTAATTTATACATGTGCTTGTATTGAGCACAGAAAGTACGTGTGATAATGTGCACAAAAAGTATAAATACACATGCAAATGTGCACGGAAAGTAGATACACTCACAGTATCGCGAGGGTTAATTTTACTTACACACGTGGCGGCAAGGCAAGGGGAGTCTCCGTCCTGGGGTGGGGGCGGGGCGGAGGGGGGGCCTGGCTGCTGGCGGCAGTGTCTAAGCTCGTAACTCCAAGAGTTTGTGCGCAAGGCCGCCTGTCTCGATGAGAATCCCGTTTTTTTTATAGGCTGATCAGATCTGACTGTAGGCGTTCCAGAAGCTTCTCTGCACCCCCACTCTGGCTGTGGGGTTCCCCTGAAGCCTCCAAAAATCCCCCACACTGGCCGCAGGTGCCCAGCGGCTCCCTGACCCCTCGGCACTGCCTTCTCCTAAATGGCCCTGGCCAGGGTGCTCTGGGGCCAAACAAAAGAAGCTGTTAGCCTCCAACAGCAGAAAGAGAGGGAGATGTGTCTACTCTTTCCATATTGAAGGAGGGAGGGGAAGAGACGGGGGTTTACATTCTGCCACAAGCCTTTTTTCACAGAACCGGTCTCCAGATAGTCTGTCCCAGCCCATATCACTGCAGGGGGTTCTTCTCTTCCATATACTGGTCTTCATAGTTGTCCCTATTGGAATTCACAAGGTTCCTGTCAGCTCATTCTTTCAGCCTGTTCTTCTGTATGACAGCCCTGTTTTCAAGCAAATTGACTGGTCTCCTCAATTTGGTATCATCTCCAAAGCTGATGATAGTGAACTTCACCGTCTTTTACAGATCATTAATAAAGACATTAAATACAACATTTCCCAAGTTAGACATCTCTGGCACTTTATTTGTTATCAGCCTCCAATTTGAGCATGACCTATTAACCTCTACCTTTTGAGCCCAATCATTGTATTAGATGTTCACTCACCCAGCCTTTAGTGTCCTAACTTGCATTCAAGAACACGGTAGAGGACAATGTTGAAAGCCATGCTGAAATTTGTATAAATTACACCCCGCACTTTTCCCTCACCTCTAAATCCAGTCAATTTATCACATGTGCAACTGGGTTGGTCAGACATAATTTATCCTCAGTAATCCAGTCACTTTCTTCCCTTCATGTGCCTAGAGATGTGCTCCAAAAAGACTTGCTTTATGATTTTCTCAGGCACAAAATGAGTCTGAATGGCCTGTAGTCCACCAGTTTTTTTTTTTCCTGCTTTTTGAAGATGAGTGTTTTTCTTCACTCATCAGTAATCTCCCCCAATCTCCATTACCTTTGAAAGATGACAGAAAGCAGCCTTGCTGGGACATTGGTCAGTTCTCTCCGTTTTCTTGGATGCAGCCTGACCTATGGACATGTATAGATGGAGTGATTTTCAAGGTAACACCAGTCTTGATCCTCATCCACTGCTAATAGTTCTTTCATCCTTCCAGTTTTTCATTAATCACAGAGGCCTGGGAGACCTCACTGATGAAGAGTGAGGTGAAAGTGGCACTAATTCAGTATAGTTTGCGTCCACTGTTTCAAAGTCACCTGCCTCATTCATCCATGTCCCCAAATTTTCCTTTTCAGTGTTTTGCTACTAATATAGCCATAGAAAATTTTCTTGCTGCTTTTTACTTTCCTTGAAAGCATCACATCTAAATGAGTTTTAGCTTTCTTAACACAATCCTACATACCTAAGTAATGTTTCTAAATTATTCCTTTGTAGCCTGTCCCATATGAACCTTCTGTTTTTGCACTGGGACAGTGTCTTCCCATGGGATCCTGCCAAGAAGTTTGATGAACACACAGAAAGATACTTGCTTGAAGTCCAGAGTCAGTGTTCTTGTTCCTCTCTTCAGTCACTCCTCTGCGTTCTGAGCTCTACTGCTTCAAAGTCACTCACTACAGCCAGAATTGCTGTTGATTACTATTTCTCCAACCAGTTATTCCTTCCCTGTGAATAGCAGAACCAGCTGTTTGTCACACAGGGTTGGTCCAGCTTGTGTTCTGTCACCTTCAGAAATCTGCTCGGCTGCTTGTATCCCACTGCATCGTCATTCAAGAAAGGAACAGGGAGGTCATAATCTCCCATAAGAACCAGGGTCTGTGATTCAGAAACTTCCAGGAACCATTCCCCTTTTATGCCTTCTCTGAAATACTGTTGATTTGAATAAACTGAATGAGAGGAGTCTGGCCACAAAATAACCTTGTCATTGCTCCTGAGAGTGCAGAAATTCAGATGCTGAACTTCAGTGATGTGCTGTGGTGAGCAAGACAGATTCTCAATGTGGAGTCCAGGGGCTGCAGTCCTGACAAGTGCAGGTTTGAGAACTATGTGGGTTAGACCAGATCTTTCAGCATGCATGAGGGGCCAGAAGCTGCAATAAATCTAGGACTTTGGATAGATGGCTATACCCTGGATTCTGTATGCAAGCACTTCACAGAAACAGCACATGATCAAAGCCAAGGCAGAGCTCAATCTGATGGCTTACATTCACCTTAAAAAGTCATAGCAATGACAAAAGTTTAATTTACAGAATTGTAGTCAGACATCTATTTAAAATACCCAGGATGCATGGTTTAAATAGCAGAGCTTCTGCCCAGGTGGCATAAACCAGTCAAACAGTTAGCAGATCTGACCTTTTGAGAACTGTACTTCCAGTGAAGAATTTTTGGACAGCAGTGGGAAGTCATTCTGCACAAGATTAAGTAGCCTCAGTTTTGAGTTTCATTCAGTCCTAAACATTAGTGATTTCAACAGAAAAAAGATCCAGAGAAAATGCAGCAAGGAATGTTTCTAAGCTTTTGTGTATTTCTGCAAGATTTAATTTCATTTTAAATCTTCATCAATTAAAAAAAAAAAAAAAAAAAAAAGTAGCCTCTGCTTTTGGAGTCTATGTACAGTTCCTATGATGAGAGAACAACAACCAATTTAGAGCAAAAAAGAGGTGCTGTGAACAGGGCGTCTGTACAGGAGGTCAGGGGATTTTAAAGAGGCATTTTAAAGAGGACTAACTAATCTATCACACAGAGATACGCTGCATCTCATTCAGTCACTCTCTGGGTCCATAAGAACTGCTGACAACACCTAACAGGTAAGAATTTTACTGATTATAGACAATATATTTATGACTACATTAGCATGGATTTAACTTATTATGCCTTTCCACCACCATTAATTCTTGAACTCTGAATTAACTGATTAAACTCTGATTAAACTCTGAATTCTTAACTTTCTCAAGTTGGGATAACCTCTTAGGTCACTGTCGTGCAAATATACTTTAGTGAGCTCTCAGACAGCTAGATATGAACTTTGAAACAGTACACTTACAGAAGCACTGTGCTACTTTTATTTCTGAAATGCAGGCTTATTACTTCAGGACAGTGTTCTGGGTCATGCAAAAGTACCAGCTCACTCAGATGTAGCATAAGACAATACTGTGTAGTGTAGCATGACATAGAAGTTCAAAAACTATCAAATTAAAGCTCCAAATGTAATGTGGAAACTGCATTTTATTTGCTACTTCCACCTGTCAGGGGCTACCCATGGTTGTTCCAGTATGTCTAGATACAAAAGGTTATGGTAGTGCTTTTATAAGTTATATTTTACTAGTAAACAGCTTTCCGTTATGATTTACACTATACCTCAAGCTTAAATATGTCATTTGTTCTAGTAAGCATCCTATTTTACAAATCTAAATTTGCAGATACATTAACTTACATCAGCTTTGAGGATTTTTTAAGATTATTATTTCTTACCAGAATTGCAATAAACTGCAGGAGTCTGCACATCTATTATAAGATTGTCCCATTGCCTTTCCACATAGGGCATGTTTAAATTGATAAAGTATGCAATTTTAATGCTTCTTTTGTTTTAATCTTGGCTCCACTGCAAATGCAATCTTGGTAAATAGTAATGTCAACTGATGTAGATATTGTTACCAAGAAACTTTCAATACACAAATCTATGTATATTTACACACATGTATGTAACTATAAACATTTCAAAAAACTCATCGGTATTCCCTAAAGTTTATTGCTCAGGATAACTTTTCATATGGTTTCATTTATATTGTCCTCTGAAGTAAAATATAATAGCAAACTCAGAATTTACTCGATTGAAATATACTGAAGTAGGAAACTATACAGTCATCTAATAAGGTGATACTGGTTATTCTATAAATATACACAAAATGCTTGAAAAATTAAGATTATTAAAGACACATTACTGCACTTGGAAATGCAAATACGTATTACCTCAATATTGACTTGTAAATTATGTTTTCTGTGAAGGCTAATAGTAGTACCTAGATTTCATGGTATATCAACCTTCTGAGGTACCATGTAGCAATTTTTTCTTACTGTTTCCTTGGTGCTTTAAAATATATTGATTCATGCACAAAGTTTAAATGTTTGGAGACTTTAATAAAATCATTTACTATATGGCAAAAGTTCAAAATTCTTCTTGTTTTTTTCACCAAAACTGTGTCAAGGGTGTGGGTTTTTTTGTTTTTTTGTTTTTTTGTTTTTTCTAGGCAAGTGATAGCTTCTTGGCTGGAATGTTGAATGTTTCTGCAGGAAAAAAAAATAAAATATATATATATATATATTTTTATAAAAGTGTCACTGAAAAGAAAGAACCTTCAGATGTGACCATTTCCCTGCAACATCTTAAGGAACACTCACTATCTTTTTTTCCTTCTCCATGTTTCTGACTTCTTCCTCAACCTCCTTTTCTTCTCACCAATTAAAATGCACTTTTTTCTCCTACCATAATTGGTCTCTTTATTCTAAAATCCTCCCAATTCCCACTTCAGCCTGGATTTCTCTTCATTATCCTTAATATTTTGTTTTCTTCTCCAGGAACAATTAAGTCTTCTTGACAGCTTCCAAATGTCATCATGGGAATTGAGGCAGCTTTGC
Organism: Nesoenas mayeri; assembly: GCF_963082525.1. NCBI lineage: Eukaryota > Metazoa > Chordata > Aves > Columbiformes > Columbidae > Nesoenas > Nesoenas mayeri. Next base: position 18,232,926 of record NC_137541.1, read on the forward strand.
AATGTCATTTTTTGTTTCTTTTGTCTTGTCTCAACCTAAGCCTGCTGATGTTTTTGCCAATCCCTTTTCCTCAGAGACTCTTTGGTCAGATATGTCAAAAACAAACCTGAGTATTTCCTGCCTGGTGAAGCCTCAGGGAATCTAGTAAGTAGTTTTAATTTAAAAAAACAAAAACAAAAAACCAAACCAAAACAAAACCGAAAAAACCCAAAACCAAACAAACAACAAAAAAACCCCCCATAATCATTACTTAGTACAAAAAACAAACACGCACTGCAGAAGTCAGGAATTGTCATAATCAGAGGTGGCAGTTAATGCAAAATTCTTTTTTTTGTGCCTACAATGAAAAAAAAAAAAAAAAGTGGATTATAAAACCCTAGAAAGAAGAATTTTGAGGAATCAGATCCATGTTTCTGGTTCTGTCACTCCTTCAGCATATTCTAACAACCAGCTGAATGAGGGTGTTCCAGGGCCTGTAGAATTTCAGTCCATTCTTCTGGAAGGGCCAGTCACCTTTAGAGATGCCCTTTCCATAACCTGTAGAAGACCAGAGTTGGTCCTATTTTGATGTAAGGACAGCAGCACATGGAGGGAATGACAAGTGTCAGGTAGATGCAGAACTGTCAGATAAAACATAACTCCTCCTCTTGTTGTGTTTGGCCCTGTATTTCTGCAGAAAGAGGAGAAAATAAAACAAAGAAAAGCATACGGATGAGTGAGAAATCAGTAAACTATGTTAAGATTTAAATTTTCTAATTGATAATCTGCCCTGCTTTATATTTAATTCTGTGCCCTGTGGACTGGTGTTACTTTGGCATCCAAAATCTTTCAAATCTTAGTGTAGCTATTACCTTTTATGATTAAATCTCTATAAATACATCAGTGTTATTAATGAGTAAAATAAAAATAATTCACTAAAAGAATACACTGGCATCATGCTTTTTTTTTTTTTTTTTTTTTTTAATGGATCTACAGTGTAAAATGATTAGGACTGAGCCACATTGTTCCCTTTAATTTATGGAGAGAAGTATAAAGAAATATCATAGAGCTGTACTAAAAGCTTAATATTCTCTTAAATTGCCGTTATCATTTTGTGAACAAAGCTCAGAACTCCCTCCGTTTTGTTACAGATGAATAGCAAAGCCAAGGAAATGGAACAATTCCAGCTAAAGTCACATAAGTGTTAGATTCTACAAAATTTCTGCCAGGTTTTTATTATCTGCTCATACACACATGTGGTTGCTTAGTGTCTCTCAGATTATTTTCTTTTTTTTTCTTATCTTTCCTCACTAAACAGTAGAGTAAACCAACTTTTTAGCATTTTTTCAACCACACTGAGCAAACTGCAAGGATATTTCTCCCATTCTTCCTAAACTACATATCTAGCATATTTGAACACAGGAAAAAGCATACATTTGATTTTACTAATATTGCCAGAGAGCAGCAGAGGCAAAATAACATTACGGAATTCATTCTTTTCAACAACTTAGTTATTCTGGAAAAGTCAAAGCATTTTAAAAACATTATTTTAATCTTGAAATAACTACTGCCTACCTCCGTTAAAAAGATACATAAACTAAAATCCCATAAGGTTTAGTGAGCTACCTGAAATTAATCAATGAGTTAGATAGAGTACTTAAGGCACCTAAACTGGTTATAAACTTAAGTGTGTTTGTATGAATAAGAAATTCTGTAACTACCAAATACATCAGAAACGAAATGTTTCTAAGTGTAGAAACGGAGCTAGGGATGATTCAAGCTTTGATTCTGTCTTTTCAGAAGGTGAGGAGACTGCAGAGGGGCAGCTGTTCTCCAGCCTGTTCACAGCACAATCCCCCATGGCTGTGAACCCCGGCCCTGGATGAAGGGGATCCACCACTCAGCAGGCTGGGAGACATGTGGTGGACTTGAACTCACTTTGCTGTATGGACATACTAGGGAAGTTAACCAAAAGTTGATTGCTAAAGAAACTATGGAACAAGAACTACAGAATAACAGAAGGTAAGAGAAATATAAATTATCCTCTGTATGCACTTCCATTGAGCACATATCAAAACTAGCTTTGGAATCAAAAGGATTGAGAAAAAGCAGAACATGAAAATCAAATAACTTTGATTAAACTTTTCTCAGCTTTGCCAGCTGGAAGAATTTTTTTTTTATTATTTTTTTTTTTTAATTCAAGTTTCTTTTTCTTGCCGATTGCATTTTTTTCTGCATTTTCCACAGACTTGCTTTTCCCTTATGACATGTTTATTACTGAGCACTAAGCTGGAATTCATTCTGATATGAACAAAAAACAAAACAGAAAGAAATAAAGAGATAGAGAGAGGAAGGAAGGAAGGAATGAAGGAAGGAAGAAAGGATGGAAGGAAGGGGGGGAGAGAAAGAAAAGGCAAACACAGCCCCCAGAATCTTTCCACAGTTGTTTCCAAAGTTACTTCTAATTTTATACATGTAAAATTGCCCCTAATCCATGAGGTGACCACCTTTTGAAGACTACCGTGTATCAACTTGTCAGCACATCCCTTTTTTGTTGCATAGTCTAGCAAGATGCAAGGTTTTCTCCTGTATCACTACCACTTTCTTCCACAACAGTACCAGTTCACATAAAAATGACAGCAGGAACACAGCTGTCAGACTAAAGATATTTGGTTTGTCTAGTTTTGACAGTGAGAAACCCAGAATATTTGCTATTTCATGAACAGTGCAAACATCCCAGCTATTTTTAACCTACGTCATCATGATCAAAAATAAAACTTACATGAAATACAGTGTCAGCCAAGCTGCTTTGGATCCATCTCAAAAATTGTATCCCTTGGGGATTCTGTTTACATCTCAACCAACTGGGTAGAGCTTGAAGGCACAGGGACAGGAGCAGCTGCCTGCAAAATAATTGATCACATTCACTTCCCATACTCAAAGCTAGAACTGACTAAAGGTCTCATCCACTGTAACTAATGACTCTCTGAGATTCCTGTTTTCTGACAAGTCATTTTAAGTAATGAAGACAATTTTAGACACTTAGTGCCACGTTGCATTGAAGCCCAGAAAACCATTCTCATGCCATTGGGTAGTCTAACAGCTTGTATTTATTTTCATATAGTGTTGTCCTGCATCACAGTTCCATGTCACATACCTAACAAAGCCACTCTCCATTCCTTCTCTAAAATTTTTTTTATTATTGTACATTTTCTGTTTCCTGAAAGAAAGACAATGTGAGGGAAAAAAAAAAAATCCAGAACATAAAATGCAGCATATGTCAGTTTGGAGGAATAGAAACAAGATCTTATTTCTGAAAATACTCTCTGAAATAGACTAATTGAAAGTATGTTTTTAGATTTTAATGAGGCAGAAAAAATAGCTGGTTTTAAATTTAAGGATCTTTACCTACATATTCTGTGGAACTTCTAGTAAGTCCAGAGTAAGGCACTGAGCTTGGTAGCATTGCAAACAGCCTAACATCATGGTTACAGAGAGTAGAATCAAGCTTAACAAGTTTAAGTCTTTATAGGGTAGTCATTGCATTTATTTTACTAGATAGCTTGAGAGTCTTTCTTGCTTCATTTAGTTTTTTACCAACTGTCTTCTTTGTAAATTATAATTCTTTGGTTTTGTATTTATATGGGACCTTATTTAAAACACCTTTGCCAAAATCTCAAAACACAATGATCTTCCTGTCAATATTGTTACAGAGTTGTAACCAGTGCTACAAGCACAACAAAACTGCTTGAAACATTAATGGAGGAAACATGGAATACCTTTTTTTTCCCCTCAGGCTCACATAGATATAGCAAGAAATATAACACTGTTGATTTACAGGACAGCTGTGTAGTTTCCAACATCCAATCAGTTCTTCCCAGAAAGTGTCACAGAAGCAGCACTTTCAAAGAGTGATTTAACAATTTCTCTAACAAAGAATGAATTTTTAATGACATTTTACCATTTCTTTGACAATGACTTTTCATGGTCATTTATTTTAATTATGCTTTGTATATGTTAGAATATCATTCCCAAATCCATGAAGACAAGACTCATGTTTACAATTAATTTTTAAAAAAATTAAACTAAAAAAAAAATTAAAAAATCATCAGGAGCAAATGATGTTACTGAAATTTAAGAACAAGGTGAAATCATCTGCAGACATTTTAATAGCAAGGAATGAAAAGCCTGTATGACATCCATTTCCTTATGAAATGCTTGGACAAGAGGCTGTAAATAGACATACGGAGCAATGCATGTTCAGCAGGCTCAGTGTGCAAAGAGTTGCTTGTAACTGTAGTGCATCTGTTAATTCAAACAGTGACTAGTAGAAGTTAAAATATATTCAAGTATATTGAAGTAATTAAGGGAATTCACCCCACATGTTTGTATGTTTGTCAGTATGTTTGATTTCACAACATCAGAGCTCAGCTGTGTATCATGGCTGCAATGTTAGATCAGAAGTGCAGCTGAAATTAAGAATTTTAATCTGATTATCATAAACCTCGAATACAAATTCTTCCCTAGCCTTCAGTATAGTCATTATCTCTCACATTTCTATTATGCAGAGTTATCTTTTTATACTACAAACTTTTTCTCTAGTCAGCATACTCAAACCAATTCAAATAATTAAGCTTTACAATATATTATATATACATTATGTAAGTGCAACTGGTAAGATGGCACATTTTAACATAATCCTTCCAAAGTTCTTAGAAACTGAATTTTCCAAAAATCTTTCAAAAGCAAAGCCTAGAATCTGCTGTAACAAATAAAATGTTTTTCCATACTAGTGAAACAGGAAAGGTTTTATCCACACTTAATAAGTTTAAAGCTTTGTTTACATAGACATAAACATTTGAAATAACAAATAAGCATATCCATATACATTGATCCAATCATACCAAAGCAGAAATAGGGGATACAGGTGATTCCCACTGACTAATAGCCTGAGCTGTGGAACGGATGAGCAGTTTTGTGCAGCATTCAGCTGTATCAAAACTTCAGGGTCTTTCTGTGCTACTCTAACTAAGCATTTATTTACCAAAGACCTGGCTAGGATCATGGCATTCAATTGTGATACTGGGTTGTTTATTTTTGTGTGTGTGTGGTTTTTTGGTTTTTATTGTTTTGTTTTGGTTTTGGTTTGTTTTTTTTTTTTTTTAAGGCTTAGTTTCTTCATTCTCATGAGTCCAGTAGTCATGTGTAAATTTATTACTCAGTCTATGTGCTGTAACTTCCTCTGTGCTGGATCTCTGGGGGGAATGAGTATCTTAGAGAATACAAGCTTGATTGCTTGGACTGCAAAACCACAGAAACTGATTTATAAGCTTTCAATACATTTCCAAGTGGGTCCCCAGCCATCTGAGGGACCAGAGTGAAGAGTAGGGATACACCCATTACATTCTCAGAAAAATAATTTTAATGATGTTTTAGAATGAAAGCCCCGAAAGAGACAGCTAAAAATGAAACATGAAGGATGCATTCAAAAAAATATAAGGTTTTATGGTAAGCTGGTTGACATATGGTAAGTTGACATAACTGAGATGAAAATGAAAGATATACTGGAAAAAAATTTACAAAGTCTTAAAACCAGATAATCTTTACTCTGCATAGGTTGAAATGTTAGTCACAGCAGAAGCAGAGAAACCACAGAATTACATTGTTAGGATGATCCTTTCCTTGTTGAATTAAAACACCAATTATTTGAAAGATCAGCTTAGGGTGTTCTAGATGCATTTTTTGATGCAGTAAGGGTGACTCTGCATTCTGCCTTTGAGAAAACTACAGTAACATACTAAATTTAAAATAAATAGTGTGTGAAGTGGCCTTAATTTATGGAATTAAGTTAATTATTTTCAGTAAATTTGATTAAATTAAATGCATGTATTCAATATGATTTAACCAATGAAGCTTATATTCACGTCTTTAACTCAGGCTTCATTCCTTGAATGTCACGTGTAGAAAAGTTGTAATTGCCAGTGACTGAGGCCTGAAAAGAATTAAATGAACACTAAATGTCCTTAGTACAATGAATATTTTTTGTGTTCTCTGTTGCATGTTCCCACCATTTTTTAAAGCTCGAAGGTAAGCTCTTCCTTTTCTGCCAGATCTGAAGGCATTTTTTTTGTACTGGAACGGCTCATAGCACATACTGAAGTCTGTTCCAGGGCTGTTGTGTAACCTTTCACTAAGGGACATACTGTCAATTATTTTGCCTAAGGCATTAAAACAATCTTGCTGCTACTTCTGGTTAAAAAGAAAGAAAAAAAAAAAAAAAAAAGAGAAATGTTTTTATATTTTATATAGAACATAATAAATGTTTTATGTCAATCACACTCTCTTAAGATTCTAATTACTGCATTTACAGGTCTGTGCAGCTATGTCCAAACTAAACACAGATTATAACACTATTGTATTTAAGGACTACTGTACTATTGTTACCATAAAGATTTCTAAATTCTCTATTGATCAAAATTTATTTTTGTCAGACAATTATTATAGTCATATTATAAAACCAATGTTATGCCACTGAGGGGATAGTAAAAAAAGAGTTAGCTGAGCTTATTTTCTTAAAGGTTTTAGTGATGATAAAGGAGGAAGAGTAGACATTGTATCAATTACAACTGAAACACTTATGAGAAGCTATGAACATGGGTGAAGCTTGAAACTACTTAAAGAAAAACACTAGAAAAAATATCATTAATTGAAAGTAGGAAACAATATTCAGGCTGGGATTTTCAATAAGTCTTTGTGCTTTCAAATCTCACCAGATTTCTACCTTTGCAGTTTAGCATGGCCAAGGAAAGAAGTCAATACTTCTTAGTTATGACTTCATTAGTTAATTACACTTGGCTGAGAACAAACCTTTCTCATGACTGCTTATGTGACCTGGAAGAGATTTGTAAAGGCACAGAAGTTGGAGAGAGGCATTGATTCAAGTATTTTTGGTGGAGAAATTTGTGTTAATGACAGTATACCTGTCTATTATTTCTGGCTACAGAGATTACTACTGTCCTTGTTAGTATAATGAAAAAAAAAAAAACCAAACAAAAAAGTGAAAAAATTAGCCTGTATTTAAGAACTAGGCTCTGTGTCTGAGTTTTATAACACACCACAAAGCTGTATCAGCTCTGGTCTCAAAGCAGCCCTTGAAAATATCCACCTTGTCTTGACCTCCTGTTCTGCAGAAGCACATGCAAGCACTTGGTTGGGATCAGAAAACACACAGAGTGCACACTGAATTGTACTAAACTGCTAATATTGGCCAGGCAGCTAGGTATACCAGTGCATACAGTTCACTCCTCAGATATGCCAGATCTTGTGAGTTCTAGAGAATGCTCTTCAGCTGTTATTGGGGTCACAACCCATGTTTACTGTATCTACATGAAGCCACAGTAGTTATACAGGTAAATATGTCAGTCACAGTAAGAAACCACTGGCCCCCAGATTGACCAGCGCAGAGTGTCTCAGAACCATATGACTGAGATTTAGCTCAATCTGAAGCACAATACGTCATAGCATGATGTTTAGTTACCGTCTTGGATATGTTTAAAGTATTCAAAATTTAAAAAAAGAAAGATGTGTCATAGGGAACAGGAGTGGATTTTATGAGGTGAAACTGAGCATATGTGTTGCATATACTGTGGGCTGCCATTTGAGCATATGGAAGTTCTTGAGGCTGCAAAGCCTTCTCAGATAACACTGGAGGACTATATTGGACATCTGCATATTTGTCTGCATTGTTAATTAGAGATTACCTGGAATGTTTTATCTTCCAGTCAATGTCCAGGCTTTTTGTCCTACAGAGAACTAACTTGATCACTGAAAAAAAAAACAAAAACCAAACCAAAACAAAACAAAAAACACAAACAAAAACCAAAAAACAACACAAAAACCTAATTGTTCTACAAAAGGATAACCAGTATTTGAGTTCTCTCCCTGATCCTCTTTAGTTTTTCAACATAGACATACTCCCTGTGTATGGACAGTAATTTGGCTTATTAAAGTGATCACAGGACACTCCTCTAAGCAGAATTTAAACACATCTAGATATAGCTAGGATCACACATGGACAGTGATAAAGGAGTAACAGTGACGGTTCTGTAGTCCAGTCTCTGTTATCTTGAGTAATATCTCCTTGTCCCTTTTTAAATATGCCTCTCTTCATCACAAAACTAGGTAGTAAAGGACAAATATCTCCTCTTTCAAAACTTACAGAAAATCATCATTTTGAAATTATTATTAATTCGGTTTATCTCTAAGCTTCAGGTAGCTCATGAACAGTTTTATAGCCATTAATTTCTGCATAACTATTGTTCATTTTACTTAAATAATGTTTTACAACCATGGTCAAAAAATGTGTCTACTCAATGGCTGTTCAAACTGTTCAAATTATATTTAGCGTGTGAGAATTGTCACTGAACCCTAGTGTAACAAGGGCAGCGTATTTCCTGCTCACACATATATCTTAGTGACCAGTTCTTGTTTTAGTGTGTAGTAATGTCAGGCTTGATACTAGCAGTGCACTTTGCATAAGAGGGAAATAAGGCTCAGAAATATTTTCCTGAGGATTATGAAGTTTTGATGGGGGTGGACCCCATGTTCTTAAGGTAGTGGACATCTCTTTCACACTGATTGCCTGGATGCTCTTATAACAACAGAGCAGCACTATAAGAAAAATGAGACATTCCATATTTTTTTTTTTTTTAAATCCTACAGTATTTTGTAACATGGCTGCAAATGTGTAAACAGAACACATGTCTGAAAGAGAAAAATTGAATCTGCCTCTTTTGTTCAAATTTAGTTTCTTGGAACCATAGGACACATAGCACATAAATTGAGCAGACTATTTTCCAGAAAGGAAAGTAGAAAGTTCATATGTAACCGTGACATTTTGAGAATGAAAAAATTTAGTATGCATAGCAGCTCCACATTGTATATTCAGTGGCAAGGGGACATATGAAAAAAATATAAATGTCATTGCATTAGTCACTGAATTAATGTTGTGGTTGCCTGTTACTTTTAAGGTTATGATTTATACAGGACATAGTCTTTATTTTGTTTATCAGCCCTAGTTATACTATTTACATGTCTCTAACTTTGTTAATGGCAGAGATGTTTTATCTAGACTTTTACATTTATCCACTCAACGAGAGCTACAGAAGCAATCACTTAAAATAATAAATAACAACACAACATTTCTACATGTAACAGACTATACTCATCTTATGTTTGATATAAAGTGTAAGAGATTTGGGGAATGTATCCTTTACTATGGAAAATACTGCATTTTGGGCTGATGGGTACATTAGTAATGGGTACTATGAAACTAGGCAGTTTAAACTAGATTTCAAACTAAGGAGGTATATTGATTGCACTATGTATAATTTTGAGGAAACTTCCCAAATTTTATGCAGGGTATTGACACATTTTATGACATCTTCTCATGATTGTCTACCTTTTGTTTGTGGAAAACATATCTCAAATCTTGTCTTTCAGTTATATAAACTGAAACTTCCCATTGCATCTATTTAGTCATTTAAAATCCAATAGTGTCACAGTTGTCTGGAGCAACTCTGATTCAGCTGCAGTTCTATATACCAGTATGCCTGTGATACAGCAGACATCTAGTATTGATATTTTTATATATATATTGATTGACAAGTTAATTATCTTTCTAAAAAGTTCGTGAGAAAATTGATCATGTGATATATGATACTTATCTAAATCATTATGTATTTAAATCTAAATAAAGCATATGTCTCAATTTTTTTGAACCAAAATTACATGTTAACATATTTTATTAATTACACCTAGCAGTCTTTATGTCAGCAATTGGTTTAAGTGGATTTATCATGTAGTTAAGATTTGGGATAGGTAAAAGCCGCAAAATCACTTACCACTTGACTTAACACTTTATTTCTACAACTTTGTAAGGGTTGCAGAAAAAAATGAAGGTATGGCACCAGCTTCCATAAATACTAAATCACAGGCGCTTTTTTTTTTTTTTTTTTTTCAAATTTTGACATGGTCACACTTGCTAGCAAGTTACAGACTGGTCCTTGAAACAAGATACAGTCATATTACTATTAGGTCTGTTTCACAACTGAGACACAAATGAAGCTTTGTACCAGGTTGTGCAGTCTAGAAGGAACATGAGCAGGCAGTACAGTAATAAGAAGTAGCTTCAAAGTCCTGAGCTTGAGTAGTGGCTCAGGTAGGTAACCATTCTAAGAAAACAAAGTTTTCAAGAGTACGTTTAGTCATCAACATAACATGAGACTGCAAAGTCATAGATCCTGTGCAAGTAAAAGACTAGTGGCTAAGCTACAAAACTCACCAGTATAGAACATGTCCAAACTCTATCTGGACACAGCTGCAGTGAGTGAAGCCTGATCCTCTGGGGACCTCAGACACTGTGGTATGGAGGCTGTAGATCTGCCCCTCTCTGCTCACTGAAGGTGCTCTGAATTACCCTGCCAAAAAGACAGCTGTTCTTTAAATATTACCAGACCTAAAGTATCCATAATAGGAAATGTGATTGTAAAGAGAGAAACTAACAACATGGTCTCATCTTACACCAGAAATCTGGAACAGATAATAGAACCAAATAAAGACCAAGACCATTGTAACTTGCCTTCTCCAGCTCATCAAAACAGCTTTGCAGGATTTTCTTATCACACATGCCATGCATTTTCTGCCTGTAAGCAGAAAGCTTTTCCACAAGTTTTATTTTAGCTCTAGAGGTTTATAGTCCTAGCCACAAATGTGCAACACGCTTTATAATCTATGCTCATTGCAACCTCTAAAAAAGTGAGCAATTCACTGAATAAATTGGATTATGGGCAAGATTCTGAAAACCAGCATGAATATGTTACAACACTATGTCCAACCAAAGCTTTGTGCAACAAGTGAAAGGAACAAAATAAATAGTGTAATTTAATACAAAGAAAATCAGTTTACATTGTTAGGGTTTGGTTGGGTTTGTTTGTTTATTTTTCTAAACTAACAGTATGATATGTTTTATAATTACACTTTGGTCATTCTGCTGTGCTTGTGCTTCAATCAACTTAAAAAACCGCTAAACAATTACATTGTCTTCAGCAACATGTTGAATGTGTTAAAGCTTCATTGTATTAGGGTGAAAAGGGAATGTATCTGGCTGCAGTACCAACGTAAAAGTGTTATTCTATTGATGTGGTGTCAGAGAAGTTTCCAGGTTTTTAAGATGGATGTATATAAACCTGTATAACATAAAGAGATGCTCAAGCTCAGAGCCTGGCTCTTTAGCAGAGAGAGCTGCTGTGGGCACATTGGAAAGTGGCAGATCTGAGACCAGCTATGTTAAGCCATGAGTATTTGAAGCTGCTACCATTGAAAATCCCTCAAAAGTGCTTAATATGACAGAAGCATCAGTCATTTCTGCAGCTGAGGCAGGGAGAGTGGAGATGGAGTCCATGGAGAGGCAGGGGCTCTCCTGCGCCTGGTCAGAGGCACAGGCCACTCCAGCAGGAGAGGCAAGACAAGCAAAGTTCTTCAGAGACAGACACCTGCGGCAGGGAGAAGGACCTGACAGAAACAATTTTTAACAGCTGGTGTGGGAGCTTTACCTATAATTTTAACATACAATGTGCCAAACCAGCCCTCAGCATGCTTCTCTCCTAAATTCATAATCAGACAAGTTAGGGGTAATCAGAAATGCATGCTTAGGGGTGAAATATTCAGCCTACTATTTTGAACACCTCAGGGATAACCATACAAATACACTGAAGAAAACACTGGTACTAAAAACACTGGACTTCTGAATTATCCATTAAATGATAGATAGCTCCCAGAATTTTTTTCTAGGCAATTACCAAGTACATTTCTATGTGGAAGAGGAGGGATAAAACCTTTGGGCAGTGAAAGCTTTAAATGCCAGAAGCTATAACAGACAAACCTTTATGTGCCAGGAGTTGCATACAATTTCCTGTGCAACAACAGCTGAACATAAACTGTTATGTGCTATTTATGCATAGTTGTACATAAATAACACAGGCTTCATGCAGAGATTCATATAAGAAAGTATATATGCAAAATATTTCCACCTCACTAACTTCTTGTTCATACATTTGTAATAAATTTAACCACCAAAAATAACCCAAAAGGCATTTAAAAAAGTAAAATTTTGTAAAATTTCACATCAGAAGGTATCCAGTTTTTATTAAAAGTCTTCTCTGCTCAGTTTTATTTACACTTTGTAACGTGATTGCCAAGCGGGATCCTCCATTTTGTGGTTTCTGGGGAATCTCAACAAAGAATTCTTGAAGATTTGTGCAGGGATCTGGGAACTTATTTATTCCACCATATCATTGTCTCTTCAGTCATCTAGATGCACCCTCTGGATTCAGGCCTATATTTGATGAAACTATGAACTGAAGAAAATGGGAAGTTCAAAGGCATAACTCAGTTTTCAACCTGACCTATACATTGTATAGAAACATATATGTCCAAGTTTATGCACCTTTCATTTTCCTTCCTATCTATAAAAAGCATTATAGCTGCCATAAATTTGTTAATGAAGCAGTATTATGCTTCCCAATATAGCAACACAACAGATTTTGAAAAAGAGGCCAATTACTTTGATTTGTCTTCCTCTCCAACCTCTGGAGTCCCCTTTCAAGCCAGTAAAGGTAAACTATGGCACTATTTATAACGTCAGCATATTTTAATGTATTGTTTTACAAGTCCCAAAGGTTTCTTTTTACACTTCATGTTTTCTGTTTTGGTCTCTCCAGATTTCAGCATTGTGCTATAGGCTTTGTGTTACAGCCAAGACATTTGCATAGATCTTATCTTCTACAGTTAATTTCCTTTAAAATATCAAGTTCTTGAGGAATTTATAGCTTGGTACAGTGTGTTTTACATTTTTATTCAGGAATGGACTCATCTATTTCATGACTAAAAATAAACAAGTCTGCATTTTTGCTCTTTATGACTTGGGCCTTGCCTGGCTCATTATGTATTAAATTAGATTTTGTAAGTGTTTAACAGAAAGAAAACAGAATACATGGAAGGATGATAAATATTCATTTTTAACACAGAGAAGATCTAGTCATTCTAGATCTTGTCTCATAATACAAATTCTTTCTTCTTCAGGCCACAAAGGAAATTCAGCCATTTTTTGAAATGCTTCTGTAAGTGTTCTCTCTAATAGAGAGACCAGCCCAAGGCCTCCAAAAATTTCTACATTTGCTTGGAGGCCTCCTTACTCCAAAACCATGTTCTGATATCCCTCATTACTAATACCCCACATCACAACAGTACCACCGTCACATAGTTAATGTTACTCAGTTTTTGAAAACTTTAAATGTGAAGGATTCTTTAACTAAATTGTCATAAACAAATTAGTTACAGAGCTACTATTTGTCTACCAGTATTTATTCAGGTCATTCTGGATATAAACAAGATTGAATTTTCAGAGACTCTTTACTAGTTCTGCCTAACAAAAAAAAAAACATATTGAACAATATAGACTCCTGTGGTGCCCCTACTCATGTTCTTATTCTGGGAGATCGTGTTTACTGTGTGCTATCAGGGCAGACATCTTCGTGACCTAAGCAGCTTCTGGATGGCTTTAGAGTGTGTTTTGTGACACCAAAGGATCTGCACTACTTGGCCTGATAGCAGTCAAAGGACAGGGATAAGTGTCCAGGGGAAATAGTTTCTCCTGAGAGCAGAAATCCATCTTTCATTGATGAATAGGAAAATGAGAATTCACTTCAAAACAGTTGCTAAACTAGATGTCTACCACTTAGGTGCAATGCAAAGGTTTAAGTTATCCAGACTGTATCCATCACCGTAGTTCATAGCCCAAGAGCAGGGAGGGAATCTGAATGAGGAATGGGAGGCAGGGGCTAGTAACCTTCCCATCACCTCCAAGATCCCAAGAGAGCAGTCAAAAGACAGTGCTCAGTGGTAGCATTTGCTTTTCATTATCTCGTTTACTTGCTTCCTTTGGGTTAACAGCACCCTTGGGTCTATTTTCAGATCATGGGTTTATTAAAACCTGTTTATAATCTTTGTGAAGCCTAAAATTAGGAATGTCAAGACAGAGGTTCTATTTATTTTAATTAAAATATTTTAAAACTGAGACACTCAACACAAAGAATATAATCACTCAAACATAAAAAGAGCAATACTAATGACAGGGGATTCCTTGTGGGGAGGAATGTGTGTGTGGTGTGTGCCAGTGTCCACAATGGAAAAGCTTGTGGCAGGGAAGAGACACATTTGGAGAACTTAATTTTTATATGTTTGTTTGGTTTAGGGTTTGTTTGGGGTTTTTGTTTTGTTTAGTGGTTTTTAGTTGTTTGTTTGTTTTAATGACCACATGGCCAAACTCTTTGCAGTAATTCCAAACAATGTACTTGTACCAATGGTAACAAACTGCAGCTTAGGAAATTAAGATTGGACATTGGGGAGAAAAAAGTCACTAGGTGGCTAGTATCTCACTGGAATAAGTTCTATGGAGAGGCTGTGAAATGTCTCTCCTGGGCATCTGGAAGACTGTCTGACACAGACACAGCTGCCCCTTTGCACTGCTGACAATAGCCCAGATTCAGCAGGAGACTACAACTGACAATTCTGTGATACTATGAAATAATTTCAGTCCCTTACTGCATCCCAGAAGTAATAATACTTACTGTCTAGCACAGGGAATAACTCATTGTGCAACTAAAGACTGCGATATCTTTAAACCATAGTGTGTTAATAATGCAGAAAGAAAAAAAAAAAGTTACTAAATCCTTGACTTTTGTTGATTTTATTTATACCCTTAATATTATTTTAACAGTGTTCCTCTGTGGTTTAATAAATGTTATCTTGTCTTGATAAAAGTGGAAACAGTTCTTTATAATAGGACCAGATCTTTTAAAGCTGTAAATGCTGTACAGTCTGTACTTTTGATCAGTAAGAAAAAGTAATGCATAGCACCAGCATTTGAGAATTACACAAATCTTGTAAGAAAATAAAAGGCCATTGTGTAGACAACGGTACAGAAGTCCAGCTCCTTATTGATTTGACAAGAATGATCCTCATGATTTGATTTTCCATAAGAACTGAATGCATTTGTACTCTCTTATACTCTTGATAATTACCTTTAGACAGACATAAAGCCAGAGGGAACTGCAATCAAAAGTATAAAAGTAGAAGTTTCTGATTGTAAGGATTGTTGTTCATTCATGATTGATCAAACTGATTTCTTAAATAAATCCTTATTACTCACATATTTTCAGAGTGCTCCTTTTTAAAGATCTGCTGATAAATGAAAACAAAGCTTTTGTTCTTCTACAGACTAGAGTAAGCAGATGGAAATACTGATGGAATTTCTATACGAGCACATAGACAGGAGGTGGGATGGCTGATAATGACGAGTAGAGTCCCCCACTGTGGCTCAAAGGGCTATGACTCAGCTGACCCTGTCGCTGCTTCTGTCTCATTAGTCACAAATTTCTGTACATGGTTTTCTCAGTTATTCCTGGTACTCCAGCAGACTTTCTGCAATAAAGCAAATATTCTATAGAGAATCTTTTCATTTCTTTCTATGAACAGTGTTGTAAATGCATAAACCATTTAATAAATGTGGTTAATTACTGTATCTGTAAAAAAACTGCAACAATTTCTGGTAAACATACTTCTCAGTTGCAAAACAGTTTTAGTTCTATTGACCTTTTTCTTCATTTATTCACTTCCCAGAAATAATTCAGAAAGTTTACTGGCAAATCTATTCAAATCTTTGGAAAAGAAAACTCAGAGAGGAAGTAATCTCAAACAGAATCTGATCCCAGATTATGTGTTTGCCCAAAGAGAGAACAGGAATACAGGTCAAACTAGACTTATCTAAATGATTTCTGGGATGTCAGTAGTGGCAAAATTCGCTATCCTGCCCCCAAGAAGGATACAAATTTTGCAAAAATAAGTTTTAGTACTGATTTATCCAGTCTCATAAATAATGAGTGTCTTAAGCAATGAAGCAACAAAGTCATAAACCAACAATGCTTCAACATCTTCCTTAATCTATTTTTTCAGTATTTGAGTATGGAGCATCTAGAAACAACAAAAAATTTTTTAGGCCACAGTGAAGAAGGGTATCTGTTTTCTGCACTCTGCATGGAAATTGAGTAAGTTTGCCTTCTACAAATTTAATATGCACTCAGCTGAAAAACTTTCCTGACTGAGAAGCTAAATATGAAAATTATCATGTTTAAGTAGTACAGAAGCATTGGATAAATGACAAGTTGTTAAATAACAATTAAATTTCAGATAATGTAGAATGCTAGTCTAAATAATGAAAATGTCAATAATAATAAATACACAATACATTTTATATAGAGGCTTTCCCATGGTTTCTGTCCTACTTCTCTCTACTGATGTTTAACTGCTATACTTTCTAGAAATTACTAAATATTAACTACTCAGCATTTTTAATGATAAACTATTGGAACATGTGAAGATTTCTTGAAATATCATATAAGAATAGATGAAAATGAGTGTGGTGAAACACTAGTAGATATGCAGAAGTTTTTGTTAAATTTATCAAATTGATTTGAATATCTGCATATTAAATTTACAATAATTTGGACCTTCTTAGATTCCCAGTTCTTTTCAACCATTAAGGTAGTTATGTGCCTGAATACTCTTGTGCATCTAGGCCTAAGATAATTGGCAGAGAACATGAGGATCTGAACTGAGCAGAGAATGGTATAAGAATAAGGACTTTACAAGCAGGCAATGGTAGATGATTGAGTTGCTGCTGACACAACATAGACTGTAAAGAAAAAAACCCTTTTATTTCCACTATGTAGAGAAAGGTATTAATTTCTTTAAAAATATATAATCTTCCAATTCTTAAGAGAGCTGTAAGAGTTCTGATTCATGCAATCAAGGTTAATTTACATTGAAAAAACACAGAGTGATTTAAACAACCACTGATGTCATTAAATCAATATGATTATTTCTAGGTGAAGGTTAAAAACAGACATTGTTAGAAAACAGCCACAATGAGACAATAGTTAAGAAGTGAAGAATGATGACTATAAGGAGCCCTATATTCACCAAAGATACTGTTGCAGCATTTATTAGCATTCCTGCATCTGGCTCCTTGCTCATAGACTTTTACTGTACCTGTGAGAGCTGTTACGAATTTCACTCTTCCGGTCAAATAAAAGAAGTTATCTTTCTGTTGGTTGAAGAAAGTGTGGATACTCTGATTCCCAGTGCCTCGCGTCTCCTCTCCTCTCCTCTCCTCTCCTCTCCTCTCCTCTCCTCTCCTCTCCTCTCCTCTCCTCTCCTCTCCTCTCCTCTCCTTCTTTTCCCCTTTACTCACTGTGTGTGTATATCCTTTATTGCTTTTCCCCCTTCTCCATCTATTATTCATAAAAGCACCAGCCTTTTAAAAATGGAGTGGTGTATTTTCTGTGGGGAGGGATACCTATACCAAGGGCACATTTAAACACACCAGGTTCTTTGAGATCTTCGCCTGAACATTTTCTGATTATCGGCTTTTTTTTGCTTTGGAAAATCTTGTACAGAAAATAACACTTGGTGTTAATTTTGAAAAAAGCAAACAAACAAAAAACAAACCAAACAAAAACAAACCAACCAACCAACCAACCAACAACAAACAACAAACAAACAAACACACAAAAACAACAACCAAAAAAACATCAAAAACAAAAAACAACCCCAAAACACAGCTCATGGAAGGAAATGAACATTTATGTGACTTTGAATTCCAATAGAAAACAACAGAAAAATCCTACTTCAGACCTGTGACATTTTCAATATATGAAATGGACTTCATTTGTAGCTGGTCTCACACCTTCTGAGATTCCTGCTTGAATTGCCTGTCTCTGTGCCCTTCCTGCTGAAGTGCTGATTGAATGTTAGAGTAGACAAAAGCAGACCTTAGAAATATGTCAGACAGATGGCCTTCTAGCCTATATCCTTGCTATATTCAGAATCACTTTATCCAAACCAGTAAGAAAGTACTTTAAAATGTGCCTCCCTAACATCAACAGCTGATACACACTTTACAGTTGTAAATTTATTGGTGCAGTTGTAACATCCAAGTCCCAGTTCATGTTCAGCAGGTATAACACTAATTGCAGCAACAGTTAAGACACGCCTAATTGGGATAAAATCCATAGTCTGCATATGGGTTTTTTGTAAGGGCTGTTGAAGCACATTAATTGGGAATTCCATTGTGACAGAGGAAATGTCTCATGGTCACAATGAAATGCTTCTGATTTAGCACTCAGGTCTTAATTCACACTCTATCCACCCTATCAGCATGGTGACGCATACTACAGCTCTGCTCTGCCATATGTTAGCTGTCTTTTCAGCAAAGAAGTCTGGGTGAAAAGAAGGGTGAAGACTCAGATCCCAGCCCCAAGTGCAGCACAGGCAAGCTACACCCTTTATCAAATCTGGTTTCTCCTAACTTGCTCTACTAAGGGGATGCATGCTGCTTGGTACAGTGAGCAGGCTCTGACAGTCAAGAGGCAGGGATCATCAGGGATTAATACTTTGCAGTGATGTGAGAGTTTCAGAAGCAATTCACCCTTCTCTACCCCCAGCATTGACCCTGTTTGGGGAAAAGCAGTGACAGGGTGGCAGTAACAAGCATGTCACAGTCTGGACTAAATTATATGGTACCTGTGAAGCAGAAGATTACCTGCATCCCATCCCCCCAAGATTCCTTTGGTGTTGGACACTCTTACAGTACATTTGCAAAGGCATGAATGATTCATACACCTGTGCAGCCCCAGGAAGTGTTTGGTCCATTCTTGGCCTCTTCAGTTCATAGACAGTCAAATCACATGTGACTCAGGGTTTGGCACAGTCACCTTGGTTCAGGGAGAAAGAGTAACCTTTGAGATACCAAGATGAAAAGGGAAACTGTTACATCATGCAAGGCGTGTTCCAGACACAGGGACAAAAATAGGGGAATTCACATTATCTTCTCTTACAGTTCTCATGGCTTCAGTAACCAGTTCAGCAGTCTGTTTGCAAACCATCAGATGCAGAACAGTTCATCACAAGGACTGATTGCTATGGTACAACTAGCAGCAACTCCAGCTAGTCTTGACTTACATGAGCAGCTCATCATTATTTCAGTAGTCCCTCCAGTTTACATTTACATTCAATCAGGAAGAGCATGATGGCACAGCTGGAATAGCCAACAAGCCAATAGTGCAATGTCTACTCCACTTTCAAGTGAATTAAATTCATTATTGTCTCCTCATGCTCGAGGTACTCATAATATAGAACAGGCTATGGAGATAAAATATAGAACCACTGCTGGTGTGGTGTTTCTTACACAATACAGGCAGACCAGCTCCTTATTTTCCTGGCAGAGATCTCAAGAGAACTGCTGGTACCATCTGGTGTGGGGTGGGGAAGAAGATTTATATAGGTTGTTAGTGAGACATTAGATCGTCTTGCCTTTGTAGGTATAATAGATTTGCCAACATAGTCATTTATTTCTGAACTGTGAGCCTTCCCTATGTTCATATTGTTGCGTCTGCTCTGTGTGGTTTACCTCATCTGAATCTGATAATTTCTGGAAGATTCAATAGTTGCTTTCTTTACCTCTGCAGACATTTTTCTTAGGGAGAAGCAAACCTTAGGCAAGCCGGCTGTGAAAAAAAAACCCTTCCCCTCAGACTATAACTTGTCTAACAGAAGATAAACCAGTGGCTTAGCACCTAGGAGATGCACAAGAACAGGGACACATTTCTGCCTGAAATGTGACTTTAGATCCAAATGACATGGAAGATTTGACCACAGTGACTTTCATTATGGAAGCAGTGTCCTTTTTGTCCCTGTTTGGATAAATATGTTTGAAACATTCAAACACCTTTCAGATTCCCAGCCTCTTGACATGCCATTACAGCCATTTTTAGAGGGATGGCTATGGGACACAATAGAATGACATTACTATTAGTAACATAAGTAATTTCTAAGGTACAGCTAGGCCTTGTGAAAGGGGATTCTGGGGAATCTGTCATACACTCTGTTGTTGTTGTTCGTGTTTGTTGGGGGTCTTTTTGTGGCTTTGTTTTTTTGTTTGTTTTTCTTAGAAGACTTTTCTTGCTACAAGAGGTATCCTGCTAAGTCTGCCTACTCTTGTTGGCCAAGACTGCTGTGGGGCCTTCAGCCTTGTTTAGTGGATGCTAAAGGGGCGGAAATAATATATGGAATAGCATAAGGGAGTAGTGTTTCTAACAATGGCCAGAAACATGAGTATAAAGGCATTTTGCAGACAATACTTCAACATGCCATCACAGAAGACAGACTCAGTGCCTGTGGTTGTATTAAACTAAGTTAAAGTGATCTTCAATTAGGACACCTTCTTGGCAGCTCTGCACACCATTCTGCTGTAGGATACAGCATGACAGAATGATTCAAAAGGCATTTGGGATACTATTGTCGAGGCTGTACCTGAGGATACAGTATCTCATAGTCAGCTAATTGAAAGCACACTTGACTGCTCTCTACCAGGAATTAAGCTTCAATTTCAGTTTTTCTCCACCTTGAGGCATATAAAAATGCAATTCTCATATATAAAACATTAATTTTTGATTGAACTCCTTGTGTGGCCTGATTGTGTGGGTAGACAACTCTAAGACTAAATGCAGCAAAGGATGCAAGCCATTACCCATGCAAAGGTCTACACCCTGATTTCATTCAAGTTCTGTCTGTTCACAGACAAAAGTACTAGTCTGTCTGCAGTCTAAGACTGGGAAGGTTTGTAATACTCAGGTAGCAGATTTTTTCCAACTATGGTAGGTGGTCACTGCAATAATAATGAAACAACTTGCATGACCTGTGAAGGCCTACAGAATCAAAGATCCATTCCCAGCTGTTACAAACCAGCTGTTCTCCTATGCAACAAACCCAACACGTGGACGATCCATCTCTATCAGTTATTTTAACTGCAGACAAAACATCTCTTAAACATCTTTACAATCTACAAGACACAACCTCTTCATCTTTGGGAATGGTTTCTGTTTTCTAATGCTTTATCTATGTACAATTTGATAACTTCTGCAGCAGCAACAACTACTTGGGAATCTCTGGTAATTTCTACCTAGGGTGTTAATCAACACATGAATTAAAACAGACATAACAGGAAATGTCTGGGGGAATCTGTCCAAAATCCCACATGAATAGTTCCTGTAACAATCAGTCAAATCCTTATTTGTGAATGTGGCTTGGATCTGAGTCAGTCTCCAAGTCAGCTCCATTGTCTCAAAGCAGCTAGCATTATATCTATGCAAATAACTTGCTGTGGAGTTCCTGAACCAGCCATGGAGTTTGTGTCTTAAGAGTGCTGGGTGTGCATAAAGGCATTGCCTTGTTCATCATCTATACCAGAATTATAACTAAGAAAAAATTGATTTTCATGCATACAACTTGGAATTTTAGTTCCATAACTCTTCCCACAGTTTTACCATATATATAAACTAGTATCTAATATAGAGGTTTGTAGAGGGGTTTTGATAGATAAAGATTTGTTGCTGAATTAGTCAGGCTCAAAGGAATCTCAAGGCTGCTTGGAGAAGCTGAGAATAGAATCTGCTGTGAGAAAGAGGGGCGTTCCTCAATCAGCGGGGTCCTGGCGTGGTGTGAATCATCGGACGTATCATCAGTGAGACTCCAGTGCATGGACAGCCCATGATACTCATTTAGCAAATCCATGCTTGGAGCGTGGACGCGTGATTATAATATAGTTGCATATATAAGGAGGCTTGTTTCTGTAATAAATGGCTTTAGCGTGATTCACATTGAATCAAATTGTTTGCTGAGTCCTTTATCACTCCAACAGAGGTTGTTTCAAAAAGAGGGACCCAATTTGAAATCACTATATCTCTCAACCACAAACTATTAACTATCTTCTCCATGTTGTCCATATGACTGGTGGAGGGAACATGGAGCATTTATAAAAAGGTGTCTAAAATGTAATAAATCATTAAACTGTTTGTAAATTTTTGTGTAATTGAAACACATTTGGTCCGTCTTTTTAAAACCCCCTGTATTATACTACTGTCTTTACTACTCAGTAAAAACCTAAAAAAATGTTTCAATTATTTATATTCTGTGTTCAGAGTCTCTTTGCTTGTGGTAAAAATTAACCAAACAAAAATGAAACAGTGAGAGAGAATGGCACAGGCTTGGAAGCTCTGAAGAAGGGCCCCTCTGGAAGATGATTCTTCTCATGTATCTCTTTTCACATCAGATGATGAGGACAATCCATAATGACAAGACAATGCTGATCTTCCCTTATCACCTAAGGGGAGACTTGCCTAGTTTGAAGCTGTGATCTAGTACATCTCCTGAGGAGAAGACAAAAGCAAGTTTGTTATCACTATAGTCTGTATTTCCATCATTGTCAATGGTACAACAGAAACCAGCCCATTACATGAGTCTTTATTTATTTATTTTGATAGGTCTGGGTGGATGAAATCTGCTTATGGAACTAATTTGATGTCCCTTGTGCAGCAAAAGGCAGCATAACTGTGCAGGAATTTTAGTACAGAGATGAAAGGCTTTTTTATAGACATATGGTGGACTAGTCCTAGCGTGTGTATGAAGGTATGTTGTCCACAGATTTGGTATGGCCAGTGATGTTAAGATACAGAAGGCGTGATGTAGTTATCGTCACCCAGTGGGTTCATGCTAAAATGCTGCATGCATATCCATAGTGAATGACACTTATACAAGCAGTATATGTCCACTGACCCATAAAAGTAAACTTGTACTCAGGTACTGCTACGAAAGGCAGTATAGGTATAAGAAGAGCTATAATATTTACCATCATCTCTTTAGAACCTGCAACATAGAGAATAATTACTTGTCTCCTAATGTTTATGGCAGATGAATTCAATCCGTAACAGCCATAAACATGGTTCCAAAGCAATCTTGAGTGATATTATGCAAGTAGTGGAGGTGTGTTTCATCGCCAAGAATTCAATGCAGCTCTACTGGGAAGGAATCAGAGATTTACAATTTTTCATGGCTTGTACCAGATGTTACCCAGAGACTAGGAGGCAACAACTGGTCATTGAGTTTTGTCTCTTTTGTAACAACATGTTTCCTTATGTTAGTCATGAATAAACATTAAACTACTCCATAACTGTTCTTATTTCAGTCCTGGCGCTTTCATCACTGTAAATTGGTTATGCCATATTTACACTGGCATAAGTGAAAACAGGGTGAGTTTCCTAGCAACCACATATTCATCAAAAATTGAAGAAAAATTATATTTAATAGAAAAAATATTTTCTAAATGAAAGGATGTGACACTTCAGTTTCACTTTCCTAAAGACTGCCCACAGTCCTTTTCTTGTTCCATTCATTTGCTGTCAGTTACGTAACTCCTTTTTTAGCTCACAGGCATCAGCATCAACTATGTTAAAAGTGTACTTCTGTGGAAATTCAAGGTCTCTGTGCCATGATACATATTTTGTATATTTTCTTGAGAGGTATTCAAAAGACTGAATTAAGAAAAACATATGCATCAGAACTCAAAATATATTCAGTGGATTTGGTTTTAAAAATTGAGGCAGGCACATCATTATAGGCACTGGATTGCTTCTTACTGTATTATTTAGAATGTCTATCTTTATAATGCAGAGGTTCAGCAACTTTCTTTTTTTTAATAAGGTTTGATAGAAGAAATATTCTGGTTTTATTCTTAACCCTGTTCTGATGTGCAGGATGGCAATTCTAACTGGAGCTCTAAAGAAAAAAATCTTCTGTGCATAGGGCAACAGCTTCTGTCAATCTCCAAGCACAGAGGAGACCAAGGAGACCATTCCAGATCTGGAACTTGGCTGTCTGTCTGCTATGATATATATGCCTGTATAAGACAAGCACAAATTTTAATGAGCACAGAAGAACAGAACTTATGAGGCTAAGGAGAGCTTTCTTAACCAAGAAATGAGCATAAATGATTGCCTGAAATATTCACAGTGTAGACTCAAGTTATGGGACTGAAATGAAATTAGAAGATCAGTTAGTGAAGTCTCTTGGTATAGAACAGGGTATTAATCTGAGACTAATCATAAACTGAAAGCCAGGAAATGAAATCTAAAGTGGAAAGGAGGCTCATGAACTAGAAGAGTTATTTTTTTTTTTCTGTACACATCATTATGTGTGTACAACACACATTAAGTAGCTTAATATTTTTGTATCTCACTAGTTAATTAAGACCAATGTGGCGAACAGAGACATATACAAGAGGACTTTAGGTTAACTTAGAATTATACACTTAGATCCTTTTGTGTTACTCTGTAAGACAGCTAATATCGACAGAAAACAAAACAAAACAAAACAAAACCAAACAAAACAAAACAAAACAAATCTGCAATTACACCTGCTTTTCTTCACCATCCCCTTCCAGACCCAGCCTTTTCAGGATTTGCAGTCCAGAACCACTAAAGCACTGATGGGCTGATAGAAAATGGTGTGAAAACAAAAACAAACAAACAAAAACAACAACAAACCCAAGGAACATTAACTACTTTAAATAATGACATCTTCCAGAGCAGGAAAGTGAATGCTTATACCTTCAGACAGCTACTCCCCATCCCCTTCCATGGCAGAGGAGAGCTATTGTCATCTCGTCTGAAGAGCAGGAAAAGGGGCCTCATCAGAATGCTTTCTTTACTTATTTGAAACAAAGTGTATTAAATTAGGCAATGACTTTTCTTGAATAAACAAGGACAATAATGGGATATGTTAACTCCATATATTATTGCAAATACATAAGGATGTACTGTTAATTTTTCAAGCATCTTTCAACGAATGAGATTTTTAAAATTTATATTGATATATTAAATATTGAGAGTTATGTTCATACAACTACTTCTGAACCTTGTTTGGACTGCAAAAGCAGTATGGATTCATCAAACCAAGTCTTGAGGCCACATCAGACTCTGACTTGCAACTTTCTAGTGATGTCACAGTAATCGTTTCATCCTGCATACATCACAGTTTCAACCCTAATACCGACCATAACTGTTGTTTTCCTAAAGTAAATAATTTGCACTTGCATATACATATATTATACACGTACTTATGCAAGTGTACATATACAAGTGTTTTTATAAAATAAATTTATTAAATATTAAATCCTATTTAAAAATCATTGCAGGAAAATAAAGTAAATATTTCTATTTTTTTTTAGAAATATCCTCAAAAATCAAAAGAGAGAAAAATCTGTTTTTTCTCATATTTGAAAATTTTTGCAACTTTCACATCTCCATAGGTATCTTTATTAATTTTTCATTGATTTTAGACTAATTTTTTAGTCTTTTAAGTGCACTTGGAATTATGATCATTTTCTCCACAGTGATTTTCTCTATTTTATTTACTAAAATCATTTCTATTCATCACTAATGGAAATATTGCAATATATCTGATGCTTAGGATATACTTTCTGTAAGTACTGTAATTTCATGGGTCTTGGGAACAGTTCATCCACTGGCTAGGGACTCCAACACTATCCTATCTCATTAATGGAATGGACTATCCTATCTCATTAATGGACAAAACAAAAGAAAGAGGCCTGGCTCAATGGCAAATAGTGGGCTAAGCTGGTTGTCTACAAGGCATGACCCACACAAAATTACCCTCTAACAGACAAATCGTCGAAACACCTGTACCAATAGCCAGTTTTTAGCACAATGCTGTGCAGACTTCTCTACACCAGTGCACATGATAGAAGGTTTCTGATTATTTGTTTTATGAAGTAGTCAAACTAACTGAATATTACATTGCCTGATCTGTAACTCTGTATTCCACCTGTATCATAGAGTCCATACTGAACTCAGCAAATGTCTTCCTACTTTACCTTCATTATTTTGTAGGTGTGTTCATCATACACCATCCTCCAACCCTGCCAGCACATTTCTGTGTACATCTGTTTGTTTCAGCTTCTATGAGGCCCATTCAGCTGCAGTTCAGTTACAGTGCGCACATGATGATACATACTAACCCAGGTTATAGCAAGGCCTGTTACAGTGTTTGTTTCCTTTGCAGTTTGTGGTGGTGGTTTGTTGAGGTTTGTTTTGTTTTGGGTTTTGTTGGGGTTTTTTGTTTGTTGGTTTTGTATGTGTGTGTGTGTGTGTGTGTGTGTGTGTGTGGTTTGGTTTGGGGGTTTTTGTGGGTTTGTTTTAGTTTTTAATAAAAATGCCATGTAATGTTAAAAAAAAATATATATTTCTTAATGTCAGTGCTGTATGTCAACCAAATATCTTTTCTCATCCTTAACAAACTAGTAATCTCTGTGAAAATATACTGAAAAGTGCAGTTCTTTTCAGTGTAAAAATATACATGCAAATATAATAGCAACATTAGTGGACAGGAAGATAACTTTTAAATATTCTTTTAATTTATATTGAAATGGCTATTGTTAGCTTGGGAGGGACTAAATCTAGACTTGACCTAGTTATAATTAAAATATTTATTAAATCTGGTCTTACCTTTTTGATTTGAAATTTTTATTTCATAGGGCACAGTCCTGAATACCTTGGACTGTTCTGACAGTGAAATTAGTTTATTACAATTATTAAGGAACTAAATAGAGTGTGAACAAACAATTCTGCACACAGTAGGAGCCTCATATTGGAATGAAATGTGACTTTGTGAAGAACAGTTCACAGCTTTAATATAATACTTGTGAAATAATGCTTAATACTTAATATGTGAACATCATAGTCAGGCCATTACTTAAGGTAAAAATTGACAGCACTCACTTTAAGTAGCCAGGTTTTCAAGTTGCTCCCTAATGTATATAATTTAAAATAATTCAAATAACTTTGACTAAGACTCCAGCCTCAAAAAGAATTCCCATGAGGCACTGAGGATCATGTATAAAAGGTTTATTGCTAGATCTGAATCTGAAGGATCTACTTAACAAACATTTGCTGAATGTCATTGAAGACATTCTTAGCAGCTTGTTCGGAAAATTGGTCCTTAAGAACTTAATCTGACACTAGCTATATATATTTGGAAATCACCCCCTTCTGAGAACCTGGAAAGGTCTTTGTAAAACTTAAATCTCAGTTAAGAGCTTGAGGCCTAATGGGATTTTAAACATTTTACTGACACAAAAACATTTTCTTGGTACAGGCATTCCCTGGAGGGTCTTTTCTACTCACATTCAACTTTATTTTAATAGTTCAAATTACTTTTTTCCTCTACTACTAAGTAAAAGAGATATTAGAGGCAGATGAATTATTATTAAAATTTTATCCTCAATCATAAAAGTGGTGAATAAATACTTCAAAAATCTATAACAAGTAAAAAGTGCTAAAAAGAAAAATCTAATTAGTCTCTATTAATTAAAAAGCTCTAGGCATAAGATTGGATTGCTAAAATGTTGTAGAAATAATAAAGGGGACAGATACCCTACTAGAAAAAATGATGTATTTATTTTCCCACAGTACAACTTTATATGTAGTTTATGTCATAGTTTTGTAGGAAAGTATGAAAAAACAAAGGAAATAAAACCCATCTGTGGTGTTCGTGGTGGTTTGTTTTTGTGGTTTTTTTTTTTTTTTTGGTAAACACTACATTTTTACAGTTTATATAATTCAATATTTATTTACAATAGCAATAACAATAATTTTTAATACCCTGTAAAACACTGATGCTGGAAAGAGATATTCCATCTACACATTCACTGGTTCCTAGTAGCCATCTTTTTGTGTAGCTATAAATATACTGCTTCCTTTATCTTTATTGTTGGATTGGAAAATGGAATACATGGAAGAAGAATGAGTGATTGTTTAAGTGTTGCTGGCTAGTTTTAGATGGCTGGCTCACAAGTGTTTTAAAAAGACTAAAAAACAACGTGAAATTGCATTTACCCTTTGAATTGCAACAGCATAAAGAGAAATCATTTTTAGCATGGTCCATCCTAGCACTGGGTGTTAGGCACATGATCTGTGAGAGGTTTGCTAAGTTCCTAAAAGTTAATATTTTAATAAGACAAGAGAGATTGAAATAAATTAGTTTTACTTAGAATATTGAGGGATTAAAACTGGTGCGGTTACCACCAAGAAGTAAAAAAATATTCAATCTTAAATATGGGAAACCTTTTTATTTTTTTTCCTTGAAAAAGAATACCTTTATTAATCAAAGAAAGTGAGATATCCAGCTCTGATATCTCTGATGATATGCAAGCAGAGTTTTTTTTAAGTACAGATGGCACATACTGCATCAAAAGCCCCTCAATGATATCTCTGGAAAAGAGTTGAGGTCTTCACATCTGTGTTCTTCTTATCATGTCTCCTGGCAGCCCAGCCACAGGCAGTATCACCCAAGGCATGAGTCACAGTCCTCTCCCCATCAATGTGATCAGGGGTTCAGACCTCTCCTTGTTGCTGGGGATGATCTCAACAAGTTTACAAGAACTCAGAAGGATGCTTTTTCAAAACACGTAGAGGAAACCTCTGTATCTTAACTAGGATTTTTTTTTTCCCTTTCTTTCTGTTTTGTTACGGATTGTGGGAGTGGGGAAGAAAAAGATACAGATATACAGATATTTCTTTATATACATTTTTGCACTGCAAGGTAGACCAGTGATGCCATGACAGTCAAGTACTTTCAAAATTACTGTTAGTAATTGTTGATGACAGCCAAACAATAATATTTCTATTTTGTTTTTAGTGTACTGTTTTGTTTTCAGTGTACACTGCCCATGGTGTACTTCTAAGCTGAATATATATTTCAGAATATAACTAACCTAGAAGTCAGAAGCTGGATTTAGCTTTTAAAAATCTGATTTTAGGATAATAAGATTTTTTTTTTTCTTCAAAGTATTACTTTCGCCAGTTTTTAAAGTGCATGTTGCATACATTTACACAAATCTTCAAAACTATCATGACTTCAGAATTTAGCAGAATCATCATAGAATATAGTATTTTGGAAAACATGTGAAAATATGTCTGGAAGGAATCCATTAAAACAACTGTGAGCTGTTTTGACCTATCTCTGTAGCAATGTTAATAAATCAACATTCTGCAGAGGCCAACACATAGGGAACTGGAAGACAAGAGTGGCAAAGCAGCACTGTAGAAGCAGAAACAAAATTATGCATTTTGTCAATGTGCAATTCTTGTAGCCCCACAAGAGATGTTCAGTCAAAATAATACAGCCTGGAAAAGGACTTCTTTTTGTTTGGTTTTCGGTTTTGTTTTCTGCTCTGTTTTGGGGGTTAGGTTTCTTTTGGGGAGGTTTTCTTCTGTCAAACTATTTCAGGTTTATCAGGGTTACTAACTGTCTCAAAGGAAGCTAAATTGCCACTACTTTTGTAGTTAAATAAAGATAAACTCATCACTGTAAGAAATTAATAAAATCAGTTTTCACCCCTATTCCACTGACATTTTCATATGTATTCTTCTGTAGAAATATATCAAGGTCAATACTGGCTTATTGTAGAACGATGTGATACAGGAAATGGTTCTATGTTGTAATTATCAGGGCAAATTAGATCAAAATAACAGTAAAAATATTTTACTCTTTTTTGTTTTAACCCAGTAAACCCAACATGGATTCTGAAGACAAATCTCAGTTCTTTCAGTTGTGCAGTACTGCCAGTAACAAAGGCTCTTCAGACTGATTACTGCCTTCATTTACATCTGTGCAAGACTATGGTCATCAAATTACATTTTTTAGTTATACTATGGAAATGCTGTTCCTTCCTGTGGGCTTCTACTAGTGCATATCAACAAAAAATCATATGCCCTGAAATACTGAGAAGAATATTAATGATTCTGTCATCAGTGTGTGAACACCAGTGAGGAATAAGTCAGTCAGTTCTTACAGTTAGTTCTGACAGCCCTGGCAGCAGTAAGTAGTAATTTTGGAAGATACACTCCAAGTATGGAAGATACACTCCAAGAAAATAGAGATATGGAGTAAGAAGGAGCATATTCACATGGTTGTTTTTCAGAGAAATACCTACATCCCATGGAATTCATTTTTTCCCTTTGCACATATATTAGAAAATTCACCTAGATAATGGATCCAAATAATCCAAATTTTTAAAATGTCTGTAGACATTTTGTGTTTATAATTGCATTTCAAAAATATTGCATTTTAATTTATTGAAATCTGTTTAAGAGAGACTGAATTTATACTTCTACAAATCAGATAAACTGGTGGAAGACCACAGATGTTTTGTTTTCTTTTTTTTTAAATTATATTTTATATACAAATGTGGCTAAAAAGCCTTTAGCATGAACCTCTATCCATGTATAGATCATTAGTATAATTACGACATAAGAAATATGTCTTCAGGTATTGGAGTTAAACATAACATTAAAATATTAAATATTTACAGATAGACACCAGACTGTTTATCATCTTCATTAATTGTCTGGATGACAGGGGAGAGTGCACCCTCAGTAAGTGTGCAGACACCAGTAAACTGGGATAAGTGGCTGGTACACCAGAGGGTTATGCTGCCATCCAGAGGGACCTTGACATGCTGTAGAAATGGGCCGACAGGAACGTTGTGTGACTCAACAAGGGGAAGTGCAAAGTACTGCACCTGGGGAAGTACAACCCCATGCACTAGTATATGCTGGAGGCCACCAGGCTGGAAAATATCTTGGCAGAAACAGACCTTGAGGTCCTGGTGGACACAGACTTGAACATGAGCCAGCAATGTGCCTTTGCTGCAAAGAAGGCAAACGGTAACCTCAGGTGAATTAGACAGAGTACTGGCAGTAGGTCAAGAGAGGTCATCTTTCCTCTCTCCTCAGCACTGGTGAAGGCCACAGCTGGAGTACTGGGTCTAGTTCTGGGCTCCCCCGTTAAAAGAGAGACATGGTCACACAGGAGAGAGTTCAACAAAGGCCCACAAGGATGATGAAGGGACCAGAGCACCTCTCCTATGAGGAAAGCCTGATGGAGCTAGGACTTCTCAGGCTAGAGAATAGAAGGCTCAGGGAATCTCATCAATGGACATAAATTCCTGAAGGGAGGGTGCAAGAAGGATGAAGCCAGGCTTTTCTCAGTGGTGCCCAGTGACAGAATCAGAAGCAATGGGGACAAACTGAAACACAGGAGGTTCCTTCTGAAGATCAGGAAACACTTTTTCAGTTTGAAGGTGACCAAGCACTGGCACAGGTTTCTCAGGGAGGTTGTGGAGTCTCTATGCTTGGAGATACTAAAAACCTCTAAGCAGAGTCCTGGACAATCGTCTCTAGTAGCCCTGCCTGAGAAGGAGCTTGGACAAGATGATCCTTAGAAGTCCCTGCCAAGCTCAACTGTTCTGTGATTCCCTAACTGTGCAAAATTATCCCCCCCTATAACTGATATGACATATTGTCTCCCCTCTCTCAACATACCTTTTTACTGCAGTTTACTGACCCAGAAAGTATTTTAAAATAGCAGCATGCAAATTGAAAGACTAAAAACAAATTCAGAAACTTATCTTTCGGTCCTGTGGGCCAAGAGACTGTAAGTACACTTTTAAGTGGCTATCTACCCACAGTGGACTGTCATTCAGATAATAGTTTTGGTACAAGTGTTTTCATATAAAGTTATTAGCAAGTTATTTGATTGTAAAATGAGTAATAGGCAGAGTAGTATCTTCCTACTATATAATCCAAGCAGTGGACAAGGACTATGTGACTTAACCAGTTAACCAAGGGAATATGATGTTTTTAGGGTTTAAAGTTGTCCAGTGTCTTCCTTATACGCTTCAGACATCTTTAAAGTGCTTACTCGAAGTCAGCATAAAGACAAGCTAGGCAGTTAAGAAAAATACAAAGATATTTGTCAAAGGAGGGGTATTAATCTTCAAATCTGCTTACTAACATATCCAGTAAAGAGGTCATCAAGCTATTTGCTTTGCTAAACAACTACCAGTAATAAGCATTTCCTTTACATTTCTTCCTTCTCCACCTCCTCTCTACCTCCCAATGCCAAGAACATTGGAGATTCACAGCTTTTATGAACACCTAATAGTTAAAAGTTTTT
Organism: Nesoenas mayeri; assembly: GCF_963082525.1. NCBI lineage: Eukaryota > Metazoa > Chordata > Aves > Columbiformes > Columbidae > Nesoenas > Nesoenas mayeri. The sequence continues at coordinate 18,264,951 of NC_137541.1, forward strand.
AGAAGAATTGTCCTGATTTCTCATGTCTGACTCAGGTCTTCTCATCATTTCTCATCATTTGGGATTAGCAGAACTATAGAGACATTTGTGCATTAAGCTGCGGATGGAGTGAATGATATCAGCCTTATTTTGTCTTGGTTTGTAGGAGCTAAGCATTCTCAATCTCCATACAGACAGAGACAGATCTTCACTTAGAATCTAGGCTTAATGCCATTTGTCATTAAGAGACTTCCAGATTTCTATGTATCCAGATAATATCCCTTTGTGGAAATGTAGCTTAAGACAGGGATATTTGCAGTCAGAACTTAAGGGTGAGTAAAAAACTGACAGACCTATTTAGAGTGAATCAAAAAAAAGGAAATATTTTTCCAGTAGGCTGGAAAAATAAATCTTCAATATAGTCAAGAACCCATGAATGTTGTTCAGCTGAAGACTAAGAATAGGAGTAGACAATCATAGTCAGGCATAGTCAGGCAAACCAGTCAGCAATTACAAAAAGGATTAAAGAGATACAGAGATTGGGATTGAAGAGCAAGAGCCTAGAACTCTTCTGTAAGCAAGAACCATATCATACAGAAATCACAGTGGATTTTCTGTACTAAGTGGATGAACTAAAGCATCCCACAGGCCAGCCCTTCGTTTCTTTGCAGATTAATTACAGCCAGCTGTAGCTTGACTACCCACATGGAACTGACCCAGAAACACAGAGGTTGGACTTCCAATTTATTTTGGAATGGAGGTTTCACCGAATGCTTAACATAGTGTTTCTTTATCTGTGAGTGTTTGGGGTTTTTTCTCTCTGAAACTTCCAAAGAAAGATAAAAAAAATCTGAGGTGGTTTGAAGGATAGCCCTTCTCTTTGTGTTGCCACTCAGAATTAGCAGATGGAAACAGCAGGCTTCAGGAACTGAGCTCTCAGTCGGTGTCTGAACAATGTTCATGCCAAGAGAATTGAGAAAGCCACAGAGCAACCAGCTCCCAGCCAGTATTTGGACAAGAGCCACACCAAGATGGTTAAGCAGTCTGCAGGGAGATCTGGCTTCTGACAGTGTGTAGATGAAGTGCAAGGCACGGTGAAATGTGCCTCCCAGCTGGCACAAAAGCAAAAATCCATGCCAAGATAGTTGATCCAGTCATAGAAAGACTGCCTTCATTGGTACCAGGCCAGATATCAATAGTACTGAGTAGGGGACAGCTTTCAAAGCTCTCTTGTCTCTTGCTTCACATATGAGTCCCCTAGAGCAAGCAGAAAAAGTTCATTATCATTTCCTGAGTCTCAGGAGAAAGCAGAGTTCCAACATCGTTCTTTTATCAACTAGGAGGAAGAAATTTCTCTTTCCAGACAGAACATATGTAAGGCCAGCAAGAACAGAAACGCCCATCCTGTAGGCTGCTTATTTGCATGTCCTTAACTTTCTTGAAGCATTCCTAGATACTTTTGACACCAATTAATAATCTGCACTGGATGTAATTCAGTTGTCATTATGTGAGGTTATTTCTACTTCATTGCAAACTCAAACAGAATGAGACAGTGTTTTGTATCTCCTATATATGGAGATAGACCTGCTTCCTTTCTTCATTGTCCCAGAAGAAATTGTGGAATGGCTATTATTTTCTTTCAAATCTACTCACTTATGTCCAGAAACTGCTTGCGCTTTCCCTGGTAAAAATATTCTTGCACTCAAAGGGCACCTTCCAGAGATTCTCAGAAGTTTGACACGGGGACCAACAAACTACTACTCTCTTCAAAGTCAGCTCTAAAATGGGAGCAAAAAGTCTCACAAGTAAGGATCTCCAGAATTCTGTGAGAAGAAAAAGACACTTTTCAAGCTGGGACATTACTTACTCTATCAAATATGCAGCTTAGATTTTCATTCAGAAGCACAAATAGAATCTAATTTCTTGTGTGTTTTCAGGAAATAAATCTCCCTTCTCCCAACTATTAGTAAAAGAGAAGGGAGAACAATGATAACTCTCTTCATCTCCCTCTTCACCTTCACTACCTTCTAAGTACTTGGATAATCTGCAAGGAACTGAAGTGAGAAAACCACTTATTATAAACAAATTTTCTCTCAGACAGTAACTTTCTTAACCTCTTGGCATCAGACTTTCCATCCTTCCTTTTTTTAAGATTGCAAATTTGTTTTTATATAATTTTTATTAAGCAATTCGAAAGGGAGGGGGATATTTCTCGAAGCAACTCTAATATCATGTCAAGACTCCATGTTTGAGAAAAATACATTTGCTAATATTTTCAACACTAGTTGTCAGCAGTTTGACATGAAGAGTGGTCATAAAACAAACGGAGAGCATAGATCTGTTCTACCTGTATCACCAAGGAGATAGGAAATATGCACTGTAAAAAATGGTTGACCTTTCCAGGAAAGTCTAAGAATAAGAGCTCATAGAATCATAGAATGTCCTGAGTTGGAAGGGACCCACAAGGATCATCTGGTCCAACTCCTGGCCCTGCAGGCCGCAGTTCACACTATGTGTCTATGGGCATTGTTCAGTCTCTTCTTGAACACTGTCAGGCTTGGGACATGACTGTCTTCCTGGGGAGCCTGTTCCAGTGCTCCACCACCCTCTAGGGGAAGAGCCTTTTCCTAGTGTCTAGCCTAAACCTTCCCTGGCACATCTTCCTGCCATTCCCTTGGGTTCTGCCATTGGTCACCAAAGAAGAGACTGGCACCTACCCTTCTTCCTCACCTTGTGAGGAACCTGTAGACCACGATAAGCTCTTCCCTCAATCTCCTTTTTTCCAGGCTGAACAAACCAAGTGATTTAAACTGCTCCTCATACGGCTTCCTCTCCAAACCCTTCACCAACTTCTTGGCCCTCTTCTGGACACTCCGCAGTAACTTACTATCTTTTTTATTCTGTGGTGCCCAGAATTGCAGCCAGTGCTCCAGGCAAGGCTGCACCAGTGCAGAGCAGAGTGGGACGATCACCTCCCTTGCCCGGCTGGCAATGCTGTGCTTGATGTACCCAGGACATGGTTGACCCTCTTGGCTGTCAGGTGATGCTAATGGCTCATATTCAAGTTGTTGTTGACCAGAACTCCCAGAACTCTCTCTGCAGAGCTGCTTTCCAGCATCTCATTCCCCAGTCTGTATGTACAGCCAGGGATACTGTGTCCCAGGTGCAAAATTTGTTGAACTTCATGTGGTTCGTGATCGCCCAGTTCTCCAGTTTGTCCACATCCCCCTGCAGGGCCTCTCTGCCCTCGAGATTATTGACAGCTCCTCCTAATTTTGTGTCATCGACAAACTTGGTAAGTAATCTCTCAAGTCCTGAGTCTAAGTGCTGGCCCTAAGATGGATCCCCGCAGAATCACCCTAGTGACATGTCACTAGCCCAACATAACCCTATTTACTAGAACCCTTTGAGCTCGGCCCATCAGGCAATTACTCACCCACTGCATTATGCGTTTATCCAGCTGTATGCTGGACATCTTGTCCAGGAGAATATTGTAAGAGACAGTATCAAAGGCTTTACTGAAATCCAAAAACCTCACATTGACACGCTTCCCTTGGTCAACTAGGTGAGTAATCTTGTCCCTGTTGATAAGGTGACCATGGTCATCAAGTAATGGGCCAATGTTATTTCTAGTTTGCCTTTTGCCATTAATGCATTTTTAAAAAGCCTTTTTTATTGTCCTTCACCGTACTGGCCAGCTTCAATTTCAGTTGAGCTTTGGCAGCACAAATTTCCTCCCTGCAATGGCAAGCAGCATCTCTGTAGTCCTCCTGTGAAGCCTGACCACTGACTATTTATTTTTCTGCTGTATTTCAGGAAGATCTCTGCTCAGCCAAGCTGGCTTTTTGGCCTTCCCGCTAGATTTTTGCCATTTTGGAATTGCCTGGCCCTGTGTTTTAGTAGGTGGTACTTAAAAATGACCAACATTGATGGAGCGCAACACTTTCAAGAGCTTCTTTCCAGGGAATCTTGCTAAGTAGTTTTCTGAGCAGACTAAAGTCTGCTTTCCTCTTATCTAGTCTTAAGGTCCTCCTGGCAGTTTTCCTCCTATTAGCAAAGATTTTGAACCTGACTGCTTTGTGGTCATTATGGCCAAGGGAGACACCAGTCACCACTTCTCCCACAAAGCCCTCTGTTATGTTATGTGTATAATATGTTACTGAGAATCCAATCTAGGAAGGCACCTTTCCTGGTCAGCTCCCTTAACACCTGCACCAAGAAGTCATCATCCAGATGCTTCAGGAATCTTCTGGACCTGTTGGTGTCAGCTGTGTGATATTCCCAGTTGACATCTGGCAAACTGAAGTCCCTCATAAGAACAAGGGTAGATGACTTGGAGGCTTTGCTTAGTTCCTTATTTCATAAATTAAATAAAATACTTTCTTATCTATAATTCCCTAGGATGGACTTTACCAGGATGGATTTATCTCACTTTGCTACTCACATTATCTATATTATATTTGTCATAGTATCTGAGCACCTTATGCTTCTTTGAGAATGCAGAATTTATGTGCTAGGACAGCAGAGAGCACATGGCCTAAGGCTACTCAGGAAGGATGCATGGTCCAGAACAAGAAGCAGGACCTTTATCCAAATGTATTTTAATTGTCAATAAAGTAAATTAATTTTGCCCACATCAAGTCTATGATGACAAGTGGCAAGTGATCTCCCTGGTTTCATCTCAAGCCATGAGCTTTTCCATCTTATTTTCTCCCCCATCCTGATTGAGAAGGGAGAGTGAGAGAGTGGCTAGGTGGGTCTCTGGCAGCTGGCCAAGGTCAACCCCCCACAGTTTTTTTTCTTCCTATTCTGATTTTCCAAAGGAAAGGTAGTTGAGCCAGGCTATACCCAGGGGCAAATCTGAGGACATGTTTTCTTACACTAATATTCTCGCTTGTAGGAATTTTCATCAAGGAACAAAATTTCTTTCCACTTTGTTGATCAATCTTAATTATCAAATGTACGGTTAGGTATCACTTTGATGTACCAACATGGAGCAATGATTATGACTAAAAACTTTGGGGTTATGAATTGACATTGACATGCATAAAATATTGTTTTATATTTGTAGAATTACTACAATGAATACTTTGTAAAACCTTTAGTAAAAAAAAAAAAAACCAACAACCTCAATTTTTATGATTATCAACAGTTTAATACATTTTAGTGTGCCAAGAAAAGATAGTTTGACTGAAGTTTGTTACAGCTGACATGTTAACGGTAGATTCCTATTGTCTCCTGAAATCCTTTTCATCATGCATTCATACTCTCCTGAAATTTTTACCTTGGAGATTAAAATTTTCCAAGCCTAGTCTAAACCTGCCATTTTTTTGTTTTTCTGCAGTGTCTGGATTAATACTGTTTGGTCCTCTGGAATATGAGAAGACTAAGATTGACTTCTTCTTTTATAAACTGCCTTATGACTGCTTCCTGAAGAACTGTTCTGATGAATCAGCTGAACCTAGAAAATTAGAAATTGGCAAATACTTATTCCTTATTGAGAAGTAGTGCATTTAAGTGTTCCAGGGGAGCACTGGGTTTGATTGGCTGAACTGTGAAAGTTCGAAAAGAGCACCCCTAAGAAATGTCTTATGAGTGGAAACTGATTTCTTTTATCATGTCTCAATGGTGTTCTTGGTAAATCAGGTTGCACTGACATCCAGCAGACTGCCCAGAGTGCAAGAGAAGCTCAGAGCACTTACAAAGGACAAGATGGCTCCAGAGGTCCTTCTTTATTCAATCTGTATTGGCACACACACTGACAAATATATGTGCCATGTGCTAAAAGGCTTCCCAGATACTATTTGCATCCTGCTTTTTTTCATGGCTTGTAATTAGCATGGAAACATATCTTCTATTTTTTTTCTGATGGTGCCAGGTGGCATTTGCTTTATTGTGCATTTGGAGTTATGTTTATGTTCCCTTAATAAAGCAGCTGGATACAAAGAGTCTGCTGAGAGGAGACGGGAGACTTTTCTTTCCCTGCAGGACTTACTGAGCATACTCAAGGGGAAGGATCTCAAAGACAGTGGAATATGGCTGAGACAGTCAATTACAGTCAATTATAGCCTCAAGTAAGAGCTTGAAATTCATGATGGAGATTACACAACTACTGTGGAGAGCAGGTAGCAAAAAGACATCGGAAGGCATCTTTCCTGAAAGAAATATATCTAGGGCCTAGAAGGGTTTGAGATTGATGCTATTCAGAAGGCGATTGAGTAAGGAAAAGCAAGGACAGCAGACAAATGTTTTCTGCAAGCAAATTTTCCTTACTTCAGTCTTCTCTGTTTGAATAACTACATTTTTGCTTTTATTTAAAGAAAACGTGTCCTTTGAAGGTTTTAAAATATTTTGATCTTACAGAGGTCTCACTAGATGCAGAAGGCACAGGCACATCCACCTTAAAAGTTTGTGTTTGATGACACCAGATCCCATCACAGTTAGAGCAGAACAAAAATTACTGACATTTTGTGGAAGCAAAAATATGTTAGGATTTCATTCACAAAATAGAAAGAAATATTCTGAACGCTGTGGCCAAAACTCTAATTTGAACGAAGGTATCACTTACATTTATCAGTGTTATAAGCGCAGAAAGAGCCATCACTTCCTTAAATAGGGGTGGTTATAAAACAACAGTGAAATGTTTAGAAAACTATCTTTCATCAGTGTTGCAGGATCACAATAAGGAAAAGCTCACCAGGTGTGACACAACTTGGATTGTTGTGACTGGTTTCAATCCAGCATGCATGGCCTCAGGGTAACTATTCACAGTAGTATGAATTTCCAGAGGTTGTGCTGGAATTTTCAACCACTGTTCTTTTTAGATTGATGACTTCCAAAATTACATTTTGAATTATTGAAGTAAGTATTAAGAGAGTATACAATGTGTTTTAAATAAAATGCACAAATCTGAAAGAGTTTAGGAAATAAAATGAAAAGTACTCAATGAAATATTGACAAGGAAAGGGAAATATGCATTTTCTTCTTTTCTTACAGTTTGTAAGTTAAAAATGAAGTAGACATTTTCAGCTGATAATAAAGTTTATATAGAGCTGATAAAAGTTTAATATAGCAACTTTATTGTAGGAATTATCAGATGAGCTGACAAAGAAAATTTCAGAACTATAGTTTCTGTGATCATATATTTCATTTTCCAGCACAAAGGCTGGAATGTAGTTGATTTTACAGATCTTGGGAAAGTTCTTGAAATGAGGATAACATTTATTTGTGATCATGGAGAGATGCAGATTAAATCTCCAGGCAGTCATATAGATATAAAATAAAAGAAAATAAATACCTTTCAAATTTGCTCTTAATCACAAAGTCCATTAAGAAAAAAAAAAAAAAAAAAGAAAAAAAGAAAAAAAAGAGTAGAGTAGCATTTAATGTAGAGAACAATTCAAGGGAACTAATCTGGACTGGATTTTCTATCTGCCTCTCACTTGACAGTGTTTTCCTGTTAGATAGGCTTGTTCTTAACCATACAATCAGTCAGAAATGAAAGCACCCAAGTTTAGTGTCTCAAGAGTTATAACAACTTTGCTGGGATGTGTATGTTCATTTCAAGGTCCATTTTTTAAATTCTGTTGATCTCACAAACAACTTGATCTCTTAATTTTCTTGGATAACTTCTGACATTGTAACTAACAGATTTGCATCATAAAATCTGAAGGTATTAAGATTTTTCTTCTTTTTAGTCTTAATAAGTCTTTATTGCCCCAAAAGATTTACATTCTTAGGTCACTAAATTCTCTTCCACTTTCATTATCTGTAATAAATACCCTTTATGAGTTGACAAATGTAAACTTTCCACTGGTATTAAGAATATGCTGAACCTATGGCATGCTTTGATCATATTGCCTTTCTTCTGGTTTCTGATATACCACCTTTTTGAAAACCTCATCAAATCTTTATGAAACATATGAGTACATTTTCTCTCCTGCTTGGAAATTTCCTGTAGTGCTGGCTAGATAAATTCACTGAATGGCTCTTCAGAACAGGCACATCAGAAAAATGGAGACTAATGCATGCTGACCCACCATATGGGCAAGATTTCACTGAAACCCTTCTTTCCTTCTTATGAGACATATATACAAATCCCAGAAGCTATGTACACAGTTTCACGTTTGATTACATAGTGCAACATTCTGTTCATAAGAGTGTGTAGGCACAGATGAATCATGAACATAAACAGAGGGAGACAGATTGTATACATAGAGCCTCTCTTACTGTGTCTAACTCACACTGAGCACAGTGGATGCCAGTCCTTATGCCTGAGGCAGCAACTACCAGCATAACCTCTCTCCTTGTCCTCAGAAGCATCTTGTTAACCCAAAAAGGGCTGCCAATTCTGCATTACCTGCTGTAAGTCTCTCCATTGTAGATACCTGCAGGCCTCCTGTCTGCTGAGCCTTCAGCATGGAAACCATCTTCACCGTAACCCTGAGAAGCTTTATTAGGTTTTCCTGAGCTACACACACAGGCTCTGTTCCTCAGCTTTTTACTCACAGCAGAATTTTACTCACAGCAGTATCAAAGCCATCAAATTTTCTTGTGGAATCAGCTGCTGTGCTGCAGACAGGCACGGCAAAATCTCTGTTGAAGCAGCTTGACCAAGGGTGTAAAAAAGTAATGGAAAAACAAGACAAGAAAGAAAACAGGTTTTAAAAGATGAGGAGAGTGGAAAGGGCATTACAGACACAAGAGAGGAGGAATGTGGAAAGAAAGAACAGCCAGAAGACGCCAATGACAGAAGTCATCTCTAGGATGTAAAAGGATGAGGCAAAAAGGGTTTGTGAGCGATTTTTTTCTTGGAAAGAGCAAACGAACAAGATCTCAGAGAACCAGTGCACAGCCCTCCGTCTTGTTTACTCTGGAAAGAGCAACATTCCCTCTTTCTGCTAACATCTGGCCACAAAAGAAAGCCAAGAACGAGTCATAGAAGAGCAGTTCAATCTGACAAATACATGCCCCTATTCTTGTAATTACTATCATACTCACAGCTCTAGCCTGTCTCGGGCGCAGAGATTTAATGATGATGTGACTTGAAGGAAATAAATGTAAATGAGAGTCCTCATATTGCCCCAAAAATTATGAAGTTTGAGCTGAAAAAATAATTTCAACCCAGGAAGAAAAAGAGTCAGCATTATGTAGTCAAATTCAAGATGTTCCTCAACATGGGGCCTTTGACTGAAGTCTCCAAGAGGAGCCGATCCCAGCATGCCATGCTATAATTACCTCACCTCAATGCATACATGACATGTTTCAAGTATCCAGCCACAAGATGTCAGCACACTCAACAGGAATTCTTACAAAAAGATAAATCTGTATGAATGGGATTTTTCTGTCACACATCGCTTTTCTCTGTTAGTAATGGAAAAAATAGATGCTTCTGAGGATTTACATGAAATTCAGTGTTCAGGCTGTGCCTTCTAAGTGGAAATATGTAGTCTATCATGGTCCGTTCGTAGTATCTTAATGAGAGTAAAATGCTGGGATGGAATGGAGAACATGGTTTTCGCTTCCCATTCTGATACAAAATGATGTTGGAGAAGGATCTAAAACAGTTCATAAATACTTAACATGATTTTCAACAAAAGAATGAAAGCTCTGGCCAACCGCTTAGATGTTTAAGGACGCACACACTCAGTCTTGAAATTCTGCTCCAGTACCTGTCCAGAGATGATTTCATCTTAGTGAAGTGTCCAGATACCTGTTTCATGGCCTTCATAATCACAGTGTCCATCAACCTTTAACTACAAATCCTATAGGTGTGCTCTGGCTTGTGTATTAAGTATCATAAGTGGAGAGCACATGAGATGTGGGCATAACACAAAATAAAGGAAGGAATCATGGCCACTTTCTGTCCAAAGCAGTTCAGAATCAAGATGTCATGATATCAGTAATTTTTGCCATTTACATACTGCTCAAAATATTCAGTGAGATATTTCTGTTACTGCATTTTTGTATATAAATATCTAAATTTAAGCCTCGGCGGGAAAATGCCTAGAGTCTTTCTTTTAAAATGTAGTTAGAATTTCTTCCACGTTCTTTTAAATATTTCAGCATGTCACCATAACCACAACAGATGGTATATCAGAGGCTTTCTGGGGAGATTGGGGTAGCTATATTTGTTAAGCCCAACTTCCATATTAGGTAAAATAGTAGTCAAAGTGTATAACAGAATTAGCGGACATCTGGACAAATACAAGTTACTTGGAAAGATCAGCATGCCTTCTGTAGGGGGAAGTTCTGTGATGTAGATGTTTTGGCATTTTTTTGACAAAGTCATCAAACATGAAAATAAGGATGATTTAGTTGATACAACCTATCTGTATTTCCAAAAGACTTTTGACAATGACCATCTCTCAAGCCTTCTAAAGAAAATGAGCAGTCACAGCCCGTTGCAGAGCTTGGGAACCTTCCATGAATAAAAGTAGCTGATTAAGAGGTAGGAAGCAGAGAAAATTAGTAAAATAATAATTCTTGTTGAACAGAGAGGTCACTATGAAATTTTAGAAGAAACTGAGGTGGACTTGTGCTTTACAATATCTTTTTGAAAGTCCTGCAAAAGGATTTTTGTAGGAATCTGGGAAAGTTTGCTGCTAATACTAAATTATTCAGAATAGGAAAAAAAGCTGAATGGCTGTGAAGAATGTCTGCAGAAACTTATGGGTTTAGTTTCACAAAAATGTCAGTCCTATGCTCAATATCAGACAAAAAAAATAAATGAAATGTTAGTAACTGTTAAGAAAAAATAAAATATAGAATAACATAGTGCTCAGTTGAATAAATAATGAATCACCTTTAAAACTGGGCAATTCTGGCACCTGTCCCATTGTCCTCTCATGTCCAAAAGGATAAAATAGAAATGGAAATTATTAGCAAAATTATTAAATCAACAAAAATTGTTAAATATATGGATTTATTTACAAATGGTAAAAAAAAAATGAGGTATATAAAGTGAGCTAACACTCTTCTATCTAGAGAAGAGACAAATTAGGAAGAAGACAAAACAAAACTATAAACAAAAGCATGGAAGGAGAACAGAATTTTTTTTTCACCATATCTTCCACCATATCTCCAGACTGAGCAGCAAGACAATTCTCTAGCTGGATGACCCTTTGGGTCTGACTTAGTACAGCCATTTCACTGTAGTGACCACATTATGGCCAACAGGTTGGATGAACTGATAATAAGAATTTTGCCTATTAATTTAGTTATTGGCTAGTATCACTTATAGGGCTTTTGTTATCTGTGGTGCTGCCATTTATCATGTACATTTTGCTTAACAAAATAACTTCTTTTAAGGAAAATAAGTAGAAATCTTCTGGGAACAAAATTTAGAAGTTGCATAATGATGGTGCTATGTTTATTTAAAAATAGACTAAAAATATCTGTAATCTGGGAATCAGACCATACTGATCATTAGCCAGGTAAAAGTCTAATTGAAATTAACAAATATTTTCTCAGAGGAAGAGTTTCAAGATTCTCTTCTGTGTAGCTTATTTATATCATGCTCATTGCCATAGTTTCTGATTGTGTTTCAATAGTACACTAAGCAACGTGACTAACATATGTCACATGTTTTTTTCTTCAGTCTCTCTCTGGAGAGATAAATATATGCAGTAGATTATCTTGTATCTTAAAGGAATTTTGCCAGAGAAAGAGAAGATAAAGGAAACAGAGTGGGAAAAATAAGGTTTATTTTGTTTTGTTTCTATAAATACAAAATTTGCTTTATTTTTAGGTCAGTGAAATCATGGACAAAAATGTGCACTACATTAGACCTTACTCTTTCAATTGACAGCCTTGCTTTTGAGTATGAGCTTGATGCTGAATTAAGCTCTATGTATAATTAAGTTGTAGCCATTAATTTGACCCTATTTCATATTTTGTTAACAAAGAAAAAAAGACAATATGGCACTGGTCATGAAGTTGTAAAGATTTTTCAAATATGATAATTGAACCGTATCTATTTACTGAGAAACTATGTTAATATCTTAAAATATTTAAATTCTTTAAATAGTAATGGATTTGCAAAAGAAAATATTTCGTATACAGAGATTAAGAAAAAAAACAAAACACACATTTAAAAATAACTGTGAACTTTAACAAAAACAGTATCACCACTCAATGTCTGACTTGGAATTATCTGCATAATTTTTGAGGTGTACAAATTCCCAAACTAGATTGATCTGTGGTTTTCTTTGGAAACCTCTTTAAAATATTTTTTCAAGGAACAGTTACTATGACCAAAATCTCCATTTTACAGATGGGGATAATGAAAGAGAAAATGACTCATCTAGTAAACCAGGAAATTAGTTCTAGGTTCTGGGATGCCTGTGGACAGGAACAAAACTAAAGAAAGTAATAACAGGCTACCATGCTTGATTTGAAAGCCCTCCAGTATTTTTTTCTGAGCTTACCGTAAGAGTGGCTTCTACTTTATTAAAAGAAGAAGGGGGATTGCAATCTTACCAGCAGATGAGAAGTGGAGAAGAGTGTCAATAACCATCTCATCTTGGACATGACCTTGGCTACCCCGTTCATTTTAGATATCCAAAACTGAAGGATGATTTCCAGGAGGTGGATATGGTCTATTAACAAGTAACATTTTGCAACTCATGAAAGAACGAATGTCATATGTATTGTGCTCAGAAGTTCTGGGAAGGATCCTAAGGAGCGACCCCAGTAGCACACACACAAAAACAGCCCTACCCCAGGCTGTCAGGCTTTTGTTAAGGACCCTGATGAAATATCAGGTTGCTTAGCTCCATAATGTTAAAGGAAGCTTGGTCATGCTGTTATTAAACAGATTTTCCTTTTCTCAGTGAAAGTCTTCCCATTCAAGCTAATGACAGCAAACTCTTCTGAATATTTATTATGTGTTGAAAGCACAAATGTTGGAGAGAGACAGAATATAATAATGCCTTTTATTTTCCTTGAGGTGATCTGTCTTGGCATTCTAAGTGCCACAGATAAAAGCAACAACAAAGAAAAAAAAAAAAACAAGAAAATAAATAAAGAAATTAATATCTCAATTAAAATAATAAAACATTACTGAATAAAATGCTAAAGTCATCTTAATGTACCAGGCTGAAAGCCATCCAAAAGTGACCTATGAGTGCATCTTGTAAAATCACAAATCTATGCCTTTGCCAGAAAAGAAAGCCTTCTTTAAGCCCCAGGCTGCAAAGGTGATTTTTTTGGGGGAGCTTTGCTCTTGAAATGGTTCACATCTCCTAAGAGAGTTAAAAGGTATAGAGAATGCCAGAATTTCTATAAGAGGTGGAAGTTACGTAATAAAACCACTGACTATGAATTCGAGACTATACCTCATTTTCCTTATGTAATTTAATATGGCTATGTGCTAAACGAGACTAGAATTATTCATGCCGATGAATACCCAAGTAATTGCCCTGTGGCAGTTCTGCATATTGTGTGTGCCAGATACACAAGAGCTAGATATGCAGCTTAACTGGGTCTAGTGACCTTTAAAATCATGCCTGTTTTTTATTCATGAATCATCACTTTGTTTAGCAGGCAGTTAATGTTCATTCACATTTCTTGCCTCCGCTGACCTCCTTCCAGCCTAAGTCACTTATTGCAGCAGTTGAATGTTCTGAGGTAAGCATAAGCCACGGTAGAAAGCAGTAAGTTGTACCTATTCAATGGGTCTTTTATTTAAATATTCACAATGAGCTTAACTTCCCCCCTCACCCCCCGCCCTCCCCTGCTGGAATTGTAATCACAGAGTTGTCTGTAGAAAGAAAAATGAAAATCTTTTCCTGAAAGTTTTGTTAGTGTCTCCAAAACGTAATTGATTTATTTTAGATAAAAATGGACTGGAGAATACTGAATGTCTCCACAGTCTGTTTACCTACTGAAGAGAGGGCTATGGTCAAGCTCTAATTGCCAGGATTTGATATTCCTTCCAAAGGACAATTTTTTCTAGACAGCCTGTCTGATGATTTTGGCCTTTTGGCATTATTTTTTTTCTAAACCAGAGAAAAATTATTTTGGTCAAAAAAAACCAAAAAGCCACAAGTACAAACATCTTTGTCATTCCTTTACTTATTACCCATTCAGCTTTAAATCTTCCCTCCCTTTCCCATTTTGTGTATGTTCATATCATGTTTTCCCACTCTTTTTTCTCTTTTTTCCTCTGTTGTCTATGTTTTACTCCACTTGTCCCAATGGCATTTATTTTGTTCTCATTTTGCACTTCTTTTTTGTGCTCACTGCAGTTCCTTCGGCAGAAGGTATCCTGTTCTCTGTCTTTTTTCCCATCCAACTCCCCTCCTCTTTTTATTTTCTCATCCCTTTACTTTCAACGCGACTATGTCTCTTTACACTCCCTAACATATTCTTTGAGTGCCTGTATGTATGTTGAAAAGATGATCCCACATTTTATCGCACTCTTTCAGCTGCATATTGCTTCCAGCCCTTGATCTTCTTATCTTACACATTGTGTGCCACGTTCTTATGCTGTGATTAATAAAAGTCTGTGTTGGAAGCTTTTAGCTACATAATAGCAAGTAAACCAACAGTTTTTTGTTGTTTTTTTTTTTCTATGAGATTATTAAAAGGTTAGCAGACTACCAACTCCCATATGCCTGCTATCAGATAACTGAAAACCTAGACTCTTGGAGGTGTCTTGGCCCTTTGAGTACCAGCCACCCTCGTTGCAATCCGTCCAGCCTTCTTCCCTAGTACACGTTTTTGTTGAATTATGGAGTTCCTTCCTTTCCACCTTCCTCCAAGGGCACTTGCTCTTGGTATGAGTGACACGTTACGATGAGGCTGGAGTCAGTCAGAGGTCTGAGCTGAGCTACCGTATCACCATGCTTGGGGGATGAGGTCAGCCCTGCAGCAGCTGACCTTGAGTCAGTCAATGTATACTGGAGTAAAACTTATAACACCTGTGCTGGCAAACACGATATGCTTATGGCAGAATTTTAGATGGGGTCTTCTGCTAATTACCTAGATCTGGGGAAGATAGTAAACTATTACACTTACCGGTAACTTTCACCTCTAGTAATTTGTTTACTGTCTTAGCAACAGGGGATCAGAATTTATTTTTGAAAGCAGAGGTAGACACTGGCATGGATAGGTCCTCAGTTTCTAGAGCTATTTTCAAAAAAATCCACTATATCTGTCTTTGCTTATAATTCAGCAAGACCTTTGTATGCATATTTATTGATGACAGATCATTACCTGTATGCTATAATAGCATTAATTCTCAGTGCTCAACTAGTAGGAAAAGTAAAATGCCTTCATCCAATCCTTAAATACATAATTTGGATAAACCCGTGAGGGTAATGTTCACTCTCTGCAATAGACCATCTGGCACAGAAGAGGCTCTGCCAATTAATATAGATGGAATGGTTGTTAGCACACCAGATAGTAAATATTTCAGACTAATCTTTTTTGTCATTTATTGGCTAATTTCATCCTTCAAAATATGTGGTCAGATTCTCCAGCATGTTGAAACAGATTGATTACATGCAAACTCTTTCTAGCCTGTAAACACATTGCTTTGGTTTTAAGTCTTATACAGTCCTGGTTTACAGTTACATGTATGAAAGTGAGGGATTACTATGAAGTGCCAGCACAGTTACCAACATTATTTGGTTGAGTTGCTTGCCTCTCTCATTAAGGTATGTATTGCCTTGCTAATGTTATGCTTAATTCAAAAGATTGTGGTTCACCTGTTTTTCTCAAAGGAAAAGGAAAATCCAGTTTGAATAATACATCCCTCATGGTTATTGCCGAAGAGACAGTAAGACTATGTTTCCAATATTAATTAATAAGTTGATCCTGGGGAGGCTTGATCAAATTTTCAGCTCTGCTAGAATCATTTACCAAGACTATATTTCAGTTCTTGTCTAACAGACCTGGGCAGTTCTTTGATAATACCCAGGAACTACTATTTTAATGGCCCTCAAAGAAATTGTTTGAATGTTAATTTGTTTTCTGGATCCATTTGACAAAACTCAAAACAAAGATGTAGAAGAGCTGAGTCAAGGAGTTTCCAGAGTGTTAGAGTGCTCCAGAAGCATCAGATTTTTTAATCTCACCTTTTAACATTGAAAACTTAGTAAGGAAGCATTAAAAATCTTTTTTCTTCCAAATACAATAACAGCAGTAAAATAAACTGTGTGACAGTGGAAGCAGCAGAGCAAGAACATTGCTTTCGTTTTGAGACCATCACCTAGCAGTCTAAAAACGAGTGAGAAGAAAATTATCAAAACACAGCTGGTTTTGTTTGTTTATTTTCTAGTTGCCTTTAAAGGTGTAGAGAGACAGGCAGAGATTTTGCATATTACTCATAGGGAAAACTGAAGTATGCATATGGAGCAGTGCAGTGCAAGTCTCTGATATGATCAGGGAGGGATTTGCTGAGATGAGAGAGATGGCTTTGGCACTGCTCACATCTGACCATATTCTGGGTTGCATCACAGGGAGCATTCAAACACATTATGGAAAAATACAGATTTTTTAAAATATGAGGATTGAAACATACATTCAAAATGTGAGTAGTGCAGGATCATATTACAGAAGTCTTATAAAATGTCACTTTTGAAAGTTTTCTGCAAATTGTACTATAACTGAAAACAGATACTAATTTCACCAGTCTGACTCTCACTATTACCTGAGGCCAACAGCTTCAGTAGTGCAACAGGAGCTCTCAGTAATCGAACAAAGAAGTGTGTTCGGGTATTTATGGACTCTGAATCAGATATTCATGATAAACAAATTGTTGCTATTTTGCAACATGTGCACTGCAATGCTCTGTGAAGACACAGAAATTTCTTGAGATTTGAGACATACACATACACGAAAAGTCTTTATGAAACAATAACTTACGCCATTTTTATTTGTATTATCCTTGATGAGCTGTTAAATTCCCAGAAATGAACCCAATTTATCCTCTTATAGTGCAGTTACTCCTCTGTGTATTTGGTGGTATTGAAAGAAAATGAAATATAAGAACAGGTGGGAATTTAGGATGAACACATCCCATAATTTTTTTTAACCTCAGTCTCAAATATATGACATTGCTTTATTTTGGAGAACAGAGGTGGATACAAAGCAATAGATATCTTATAAAGAGACAAATTAAATTTTTATATCCTCGTTATAGCACATATGCACAACTCTAGCAACTGCAAACATTCCTGCTACCATAAGTAAATTTGTGGTTAGGCACCTAAAAACATAGCTAACCCCCAGCAAGTGAGTAAATTATGTTTAAAGAATTGTGTATTGCTAGAACATAGTTCCCTAGGCAGACTTTGCCATTCAGGCATGTCCCTGCTACTCCTGGATGATTTGTGAGCCAGCTAAAGTTATTAACTAGGTGTTTATAAATGATTGTACTGGGGACACAGCCACTCACTGGTCTTCTGCATGATACTTATTGAGGTTCTCCATTAAGTAAACAGCAGATCAAATCCTTCAGACAATGTTAATGATAATAATAGTGACCATCTTTTGTTTAATGTTTATTAATTAGAACACTTGGCCTGAAAACAAGATCCCCAGTTTCTGTCTCTGCCTCATTATGTTTTATTTAAACGTGTCTTCCACAAAAGTTGCTCCAAGCACAAGGTATGCTAAGGGAATGCTAAGAACATGAATATCTCCTTTTGAATCAGAGCAACCATGCAGTCAGGAGTGCAAGTCAAGTGGCCAGAAACAGAGCAGATTGGGGGAACATATAGAAAGCGTATAAGTGAAAAGTACATCTCTACTACACTATGTATATATCAGGAAATTTCCGGTGCTAGACCTTATGATGGTTTTATGTACTCCATTCCAAGATGCCTGTACTTTATTTAGATAATGTAAGAAAACTTACTTGTTTTACAGCAATGTTAAGGAGTATGAAAGAATTCCAATTCCCTACGGCTGTCACTTTAGAAGGGGATTTGTAGAACAAGAAGTTCACAACCAAACAATAACTCTTTACATTCAAACTTCATGAATTTTTCTAGTTTTTTCATTCCATCTCTATTTTGTTGTTGTTGTTGTTTTTCTAAAGTACAGGAGAATGTCTTGCAGAGTTCAGTTATACTTTATGTAAAAGAAGCATTTCTTTTATTCCTGTCTTTATTGTATTCAAGTTAATTCATCCATGGTTTGTAATTAAATTTGGTACACTACACAGGCATCATCTGAGGCATCATACTTGGTGTCCTGAAATCACGTAACTGGTCAAGTCTGAGGAGGATTTCTAATGTCGTGACTACCAGCAGGTATTCATACTCCATCACCAGGTTTCTGTATGTAACAGAAATAAAGTATTTAGTAATGAAACATAAAGATGCTTTGAAATGTGTCTGCTTGCTTGCATCACTTAAAGACATTTTAGGAAGAAAAAGACGTGGTAGGATGACAAACAGTAAGATTTAGTACTCATTTACCATTTCCAAAACTATTTCAAGGTATGATTTCCTTGTCTGCATCTTGGACCTTCTCTTCAATTCCCCTAGTTTCATCTATTTTTCTTATATGGAACTCATTTAGTTGTTCATATAACCATCTGCTTTCTAGTTCATCTTCATTTTTCTCTTTCACATCAGGGGTTTTTGCTTTTCAGCATTTTTATTCATGTTTGCAAGTTCCTAGCTTTGAGCTATGGAAGCAACAACAATAATTCAAATCTCTGAGACTAACTTTTTCTAAGATTGCTTACTTAATAATCTACTGATGCAGTTTTGTATAGTGCAAATATACAAAGGTTATATTCCAGCACTTTAGACACTACCCAGAAAATGCTGGGAAGCCTCTGTTATAATGAAAAATCAAGATACTCAGCACTCTTGGGACTAGGATATTCTATGAATGATACAATTCCTATAAGTAGCAAACGTAATTTTTGTTTGTTTGTTTTTGGAAAATAAAAGCCTTAAGACTGCTATTTGAAGTGCACAATTATTTTGCTTACATCTGTGTAAAATGTATATAAAACTTATGTCACAGATATTGCAAAAGAGTCCTAATTAATACACAGTTTTAAAGTGCTTTGAGACAATTTGATAAACAATGTTATTCAAGTGTTGTTATGATTACATGTTTCACCATGATCAAATCATTAAAGTCACCACAAAAATATATTGACTTACAATGTGGAGTCTTAAACTTTAAAATGATATTTTCAAGATCAAAGACAGTATGAGTAATTTTTTAACACTACACTGAAAAATAAATTGCATATCCATTTCATTAGTATATGTTACTAATTTCATCCCATGCACTGTACTTACTAATAGTGTTTTTAGCAGTGAACTGAAGACTGCTGTTGATGAATGAATAAAAAGTGAGGATGCAATTTTTATTCCCTGAAAAAGCATAAAGGAATTCACCTGTACTGATAGTTAAAAAAAATGTTGAAAATGTTTCCAAATACTGTCCTTTGACAGCTGCCCTTTACATTTGTCTAATTAAAAATCATTGTTTCCAGGCTGTCTACTGTTTTCTACCACATAATAGCTCTTGGAGTTGAGGGAATAATTTTTCTTTTCATAGTGCAATGGAGCAGTATTCTTTAAAATGACCTTGTGGGTACTGTTTTAAAGAACAAATAGCAGGTGTGGGATATTAAAGAATTAAGCTCTGTACAGACTTGTGAATTCCAGTTTATTTGGAAAAAAAACAGTTTCACTGCAATCTTTACTTGTGTTGTAAGCTACATCATAATTAAGATGTTTAAGACTATGGTTCCACAAAGCTTTTTCTTGGTGGTAGAACAGCTTAAGTAGTTGTCATTTTCTCCCTCTCTTAACTGTTTACTTCTACCCTTACTCTCCCTTTCAATTGTCCTGTAGGATAAACCTGCTCAAGAAGCAAGTTCAAGAGAAAACTATCCACTTTTTTGGCAAAATCTGACAGTGTGTTGTTCAGAATATCTTTTTCTGGACATTGGAATAGAATTCACAATGACAGAGGCATCAATGATTCTTAGTACTGAAAACTGACATGTGGGGCAAAGAAAGACTGCATTTCTGAAGACACTAATTTTAAAGGATCATCTTTACAGAAGCTAACAAGTTAGACTGGAGTTGTCACTGGGACCAACCCCCTAAACAAATTTCGTAAGGGTGTGTCAAGGATGTGTAAAAGGAGATTGTTTTTCTAACCAGAAGCAATTTCACAATCATGAGTAATGAGACCAGTGTGAAAAGAGATGATACGAGAGATTTTACAATTTGCAGCTGAGAACCATAGAAACACACAATAGTTTGGTTGAAAGGGAGCTTAAATATCATCTTGTTCCAAATACCCTTCTGTGGGCAGGGTCACCTTCCACTGGACCAGGTTGCTCAAAGCCCCATCCACCCTGGCCCTGAACATTTTCAAGGATATGGCATCCACAGCTTCTCTGGGCAGCCTGTTCCAGTGCCCCCTGACCCTCATAGGAAATAATTTCTTCCTTATATCTAATCTAAATTTAGCTTATTTCAGTTTAAAGCCATTACCCCTTGTCCTGTCACTACATGCTTTGGTAAAATTTCCTCTCCAGCTTTCTTGTATGTTCACTGTAAGTACTGGACAGTGTTGTTGTAAGGCCTCCCTAGAGCCTTCTCCTCTCCAGAGTGAACACAGAATGATAGAAACATAGAATGTCCTGAGTTGGAAGGGACCCACAAGGATCATCTAGTCCAATTCCTGACCCTGCATGTTCACACCATGTGTCTCATGGCATTGTCCAATCGCTTCTTGAACACTGTCAGGCTTGGGGCATGACTCTCTTCCTGGGGAGTCTGTTCCAATGCTCCACCACCCTCTGGGGGAAGAACCTTTTCCTAATGTCCAACCTAAACCTCCCCGGCACATCTTCCTGCCATTCCCTTGGGTTCTATCATCAGTTGCTGAAAAGATCAGTGCCTCCTCCTTCTCCTGTTGTGAGGAAGCTGTAGACCACAATGAGGTCTCCTCTTAGCCTCCTCTTCTCCAGGCTGAACAAACTAAGTGACTTTAGCTACTCCTCATTTGGCTTCCCCTCTAAACCCTTCACCAATTTCTTGGCCCTATTCTGGACACTTTCCAGTAGCTTTATATCCCTTTTATCCTGTGACACCCAGAACTGCACCCAGTGCTCCAGGTGAGGCTTCACCAGTGCAGAGCAGAGAGGGACAATCACCTCCCTCGCCCAGCTGGCAATGCTGTGCTTGATGCACTCAGGACACGGTTGCCCTCTTGGATGCCAGGGCAGCGTATTGGCTCATGTTCAACTTGCTGTCAACCAGAACCCCCAGATCCCTCTCCGCAGAGCTGCTTTCCCCAATCTGTATGTACACCTGGGGTTGCCATGTCCCAGGTGTAAAATCCAGCACTTTCCCTTGTTGAACTTCCTAAACTTGGTGATTGCCCAGTTCTAGTTTGCCCAGATCCCTCTTCAAGGCCCTCTGCCCTTGACAGTGTTAACAACTCCACCAACTTTTGCGTCACCAGCGAACTTACTTAGTATTCCATCAAGTGCTGTGTCCAAATCATTTATGAAGACATTTAAACATACACCAAGAACAACCCCAGCTCTCTCAGCCATTCCTCGTAAGAAAGATGTTCCAGCCCTCTGATCATCTTCATGGTCCTCCTCTGGACTTGCTGCAACAAGCCCATGTCCCTCTTCAGTTGGGGTCCACAGAGCTGAATGTAGTACTCCAGGTGGGGTCTCATGAGAGCAGAACCATAAGTAAGAGTGGCATGAGACAGGCAGGATGTTATTCAGAACCAGATTTTGTTTTTCATGGATTTCTCAGACTTCTTTTTTCCTGAAGTCTACACACGCTTAAGGAATTTGCGTATTTCTTGCTGTCCTTCCATATTCCCATATTACCTCTGACCGGGAAAGCAAAACTCCCATAGACCAGCGACCTCCATGGAGAGCACACATTAACACTAGATCCTTGGAAGAACTGTGACAGACGTCCTCGAAGTGTGTTCCTGAAAGTCACAGTGCTGTGAACAGTGACCACCACTACTCACAACAGGAGACCCCAGGAGCATGTAGAATGGAGTGGTTGGATCCAAGCACAGCAAGCTAATGCCTGCCAAGACAGTGGAACTGTGCCAGGGCAAAACATCAATCTCTACCACTGCTCTTTAAGAGGCACCACTTCGTTCCTTAGCATTGCTGGTTTCACAATAGTGCAGAAAGTCATAAATATAAAACAAGAGCATAAAATCAGAGCAAGAAGGAGATAGACATACATGAAAAACATGAATGTTTGTGTTTCAGGGCATGTTTTTCCAACCACTTTAACCTGTTTATTTTTAAAGAATTACCATTTTGCTGCAGGAATAAATTAAAAATAGTAATTTAAAGAAAGCATAAATCTTTTAAAAGCAAAAACTGACATAAAAGCTCTCTCAGTGTGTGTCGTGTTCTCTGTATTCTGCCTTTTCTGAACATTTAGCCCATTTAGACTGTAAAGGATGAAAGAGAAGATGGACTCTTGTGAATGAGCTAGAGGGAGTTCTACAAACATGGGTTAGGTTGGAGTGAGAAAATGTCAAGTCAAGGGCAGAAGGGAAAGCCACTAAGAGCAGTTAAGAGAGCAGAAAAGAGGCAAGTGAAGAGCATGAGGAGGTGTGATATTATTGTTAGCATTATGATGAAGTGTAAAGAGGAGTGGAGCTGAACTGATAAACAAGATGAAATTAGAACACTGTAATAGCCTTCTGAAGAATTAAACTGTGCTCTTATTACCAACAGCAGATTAATGTGGGAATATTAAAAAAACAAAAAACAAAAAACAACAACCCACCAACCAACTAAAATAAATAAAAAGCCCAACCAACCACCAACAACAATTAGACACCCCAGAACATTTTGGTACAATTAAAATGTGGACAGACATTTTCTACTGGAAGAACAACATGTTGCATTAACACTGTGATGTTTCCAAGTGAAAAGTAAGATAAACCTTGGGTGAACTTGCTTTCTTCTCCCTGCTTTCAGATGAGTAAGACTCAGGGTGGGCCAGTCCTTGCTGCCTGCAAACTCTAACATGAGAAAGTTCTGATCTGCAATCACTGCATGCAACAGTGAGGTTTTTATAACGAGCAGTGTCAGGTCTTTTATAGGACAACCAGATATCAAGATCTTTGTTTAGAGCTAGCAAGCTGTTTTCACTGCTCTGGAAACCCAGCTGGAATAACCTTTGTAGACAGGAAACACACAACAAAATCCGGGGGGTTCCTTGTATCTGGCTTTGCACAACCAGAAATGAGAGAGGGAAGAATTCCTGGAACTTCTCCAAGGACTGAAGCAGAATGTGACTTTCTCTCTCTGATTTTCATTTTCAAAGACCACTGTCACATCAGTCTTTCTAAGAAGAGAGATTATTCAGTGTACTTTCTCTGCCTTAGAGGATTCTCTGATTGTCCATTAATGTTTCTCTCTCTGGTGCATAAATGCATACCATAGGGGGTAGATACTGATTGGTATGTTTGTTTTTCTCCAAGGCTGATGTGTTTTCAATCATCTGGGCCTAATGTTCTGGTAATAAGCACACTGACATAAACACAATTTTGTAAGCACACAAAGAGGTTCAATCTGCTCTTCTTCTGGACAAAGTCCCTCTCAAGGGCAGATGCAACATATGGTGGGGGCTAGGCTGCTGTCATTATGTCAGACCTTGTTTAGGAGCCATGTGGAACTGCAATAACCCAACAAAATCATCATTGAGACCATGTTCTTGGAGGTATTGCTTTTTCAACACAAGGAGAACAATCACAGCTCTGGCCTCTAACTCTCCATCTGATACATTCATCATTTATCCGATATTATAGCTTTCTTCTGTGAGTACAAGAATAAGGAGTCCAGGACCTGCTGTTTTGCATGGCCTCCAAGAATCTGAGCAAAGATGGGATGATATCCTAACAAAACAGGGCTGCCATACAGCCCAGATCAGATGGGATTATACAGTTCATAGAATCTGACCATACTGGTGAAATGGCAATGTAAGTTATTAACTGTCTGTTATGCAAAAGTCAGGACAGACCAGCATACAAACTGTAGCAACAGTTGACAAACACACAGAGTATGGAAATAGGATGACTGTTCTCTATGTTTGCAGACAGTTAAAGAAAGCAGCTGGGTACATTTTTTTAGAACAGTTTATCCCACTTAAATTCAGCAAACAGATTCATTCAAAAAAATATATATTTTCCCTGTTATTTTTCTCTGAAATTTAAATATGTTAAGTTTAAAACAAAGTTACACTCCTCAACATCCAGCATCCATGTGTTTCCTGAAGTAAAAATATCAGTCACAAAACTATGATATTGAAAGAGATTCTGAAAGTGTGAAAAAGGAATCAGACTGAGGAGGATGGAAGATACTTTTGAGCAAAGAAGAAAAGAAAAAAAAAAGGTTTTAAAAAAATGAAAAAAAAAAAAGAAAAAAGAAAAAGAAAAAAGAAAAAAGAAAAAAGAAAAAAGAAAAAAAGACAAAAGAGGAGAGGGAGAGGGAGAGGGAGAGGGAGAGGGAGAGGGAGAGGGAGAGGGAAGGAGAGGAGAGGAGAGGAGAGGAGAGGAGAGGAGAGGAGAGGAGAGGAGAGGAGAGGAGAGGAGAGGAGAGGAGAGGAGAGGAGAGGGGGAAGAAGGAAAGGAAAGAAGAAAGGAAAGGAAAGGAAAGGAAAGGAAAGGAAAGGAAAGGAAAGGAAAGGAAAGGAAAGGAAAGGAAAGGAAAGGAAAGGAAAGGAAAGGAAAGGAAAGGAAAGGAAAGGAAAGGAAAGGAAAGGGAAAGGAAAGGAAAGGAAAGGAAAGGAAAGGAAAGGAAAGGAAAGGAAAGGAAAGGAAAGGAAAGGAAAGGAAAGGAAAGGAAAGGAAAGGAAAGGAAAGGTCGCTAAAATGACTGATTAAAATGTTATGGCATGACAGAAAAGTGCACTCTAAGGCAGGCCACAGTTTGTTAGGAAAAGAAGGAAAAGCAAACTATTAAAATAACAGTGGAATTATGAGCCTTTATCCCTTGTGTTATTCATTTCTTGTGTTACCTTATTCAAGCAGGCTCAGCTCTTCTCAGTACCCCTCATGACACTCCAACCTCTTTCCTTCCTTCTGTATTACTTCAACATCTCACCATTTTAATTCTCATATGGCACCCATGTTGCAGACCTTTACCTGCAATATATCTGATTTCCTCTCTGAGTAGCCTAGACCATATCAATTTTCTCATTTGTCTTCTATTTTACGTGAATACCATCTAAGAGGCAGCACATGCAATTTTTTTTTTCTTGAAGATCTGATTATGTTATGAGGACAGCCTTTGCACATTATCCAGCCAAGCAGACAGCTTTTGAAGTCATTCACCTTGTAACATTGCTCAAGGGGAGAATGGAATGGTGTCCCTCTTCTCTAAACAGTCACAAGGGCTCATGAAAGTTGTAAGAGCTCAGGAACTTTGAGATTTCTATGCCTCTGTCAAATGTGATTGAAATGAGCCTATGTTCCAAGGTTGTGAGAGGCTGGTTTACAGTTGTGTGGGCACTATCACATAGTCTTTGTTTTCTTGAACAATCAGGCTGAAAAAGAAGGCAGAAAAGGGAGAGCTGGAGAAAGAATTGAGAAAGTAAGATGATAAGAAAGGGAAAAGTAGGGGGGGAAAAAAAAGGAAAGGAAACAAAAACTAAAAATAAATTGAATTTCAGATAGGTATATAGAACTCTTATTGAGTTCACAGCTACAAATAGATAACTTTTTTAATAAAAAGAAGAATTTAAATTTACAGCAGAATACATTTAGGAGAATTCTAACAAGTACAAACTGGGTAAATTAGAGTATATTTACCTTCTTCTGCTAGAAATGAATCCTGTCTGCATATTCAGAGCCATTTATGCTTTACAGGATGAAAATTGCCTTACTCTTGCCTAGTAAACAACATAAGATAAAATTATTTTATCTTGCAAATAGGGAATTTGTGGAATACCTTCCAAAACTGCTCTAGTAAGGCCTTGCTGTAAATGTTACCTATTCATGAGCTTCTTGAATGATATTGCTCAGATTGGTTGCACCTGTCAGTGTGGCCTCTCTACACTGGCTCATGCTGTTGCCCTAAACCACTGTCTGTACTGCAATATAAAACTCTTACATTAACTGCTATCTTCTTTTCACTCTGGTAAGAATATAATCCTCAGTGGGTAAAAAAAAAAAAAAAAAAGTGTGTAAAAGAGAAAAAAATATAGAAATTCTTAGTAATTTTAGTTCATCTCATGAATGCTAATATCACATACCGTTAGGTTTTAAAATTCCATACCATCACACAGTGATATTATCTTTTTACTAAAATGGTCATACAAAAAATACTGAAGAGCTAATGAATGAGTGTGCAATATGTGTTAATACACTGGCCACTATTTGCAAAGAGTTTAGAGGGTTGAAACTGGTGGTATTTGTGTTAGGAGTTTGGAAGGCAGGTACTTATTGTTATTGAGTTGCACAATGTTTGAATTACAAAGTCATAGAATTGGCCTCAAATGCAAAAAAAACCCAACCAACCAACCAAACAAACAAACAAAAAAACCCACAAAATAAAACAAAAACAAAACCAAAAAAATCTATTTTCTCTGTGTACCCTGACAGCCTGAAACTATACAACAGCTTTCCTCAGCTTCTTTTCCCTTTCCTCAGAATTGCTTTAACTGAAGCAATGATACAATGATGCTTTTGCAGGCCATCATGCCATTGAAAGCTGAACAATTCTTGCTTTTCCCTTCTCCCAAGACTGATCAGGAGTAAATATGGCAAAATACCTCAGGTGTGACTATGCCATGTATATTTAGACACAGCACTTGCCTCTTTTCTCTAGATTCTCTTTGTGGTCAGTGAAACGAGATGTGGTCCTACCTAAAGACAGTTTAGAACAGAAGTCTTGGACAGACTGTAATTGTCCTTACTACAGACAGTGACCCATGGCTACTTTCTGAAGCAGATTTCCCTTTGAGGACAGACCTGGAGCAATGGGCAGCACAATCCTCTTGTGTAGCCCAGCTCCATCACCTGGCTCAATGACCAGGGACAATGCTCGGAGCTGACACAATGCAGTGTAAGCATGGCATTCAGTCCTTTCACTTTCCCCTTAACTTTCATTGAATTTAACAAACTCCTGGGAAGCTAAAATGGTTGGTGGGAAGGATCATGATAGCATCTTGAAAAAATATTCCCGAAGATTTTTGTAGTGTTTTGAAGAGTTTTACAGAACTGATCTCTGTTTTCCTCTTAGCAAATAGAAGTAATAAATATCTGTAGTAGGCACTGAATATTCTGGTCTTTTATTTTTCAGACAAAGTTATAACACTTTGTTTTGTAAGTTTGTGACAAAGAAAACGGAAGAGTAGAAAGTGAAGCCATAAACAACTATGCAAGAATCAGATTATTTAGGATTAGCAATCAAATAAATAAAGAAGACAAAAAGCAAAGGTGATTGAACTGGAAAAGGCTGAAATCTTTCAGACATCATGTTCAACTAAAATAGAATTTGCTGCCTTGCAGATGTCCTATTTGATACTGTTATTGGTATTTACTGAAACTGTATCAGATTAAACTTAATTTACATTTCTGAGAGTTGCCCTGCAAACATAAGGCATTGATATCAGTCATTAACAATGAAATATTATATTTTGGAAGCCAATTCCTAGGCAAGGATTGGGGTTTGTATCAAATTCCACCACCCAGAATTACATAAGTTACCTTATTGAAATTATTACTCATATAACATTTTCATGCTCTATTCATTAGTATTTCTTTATAAGTATTGAGGAAAACTATGCCACATGCTTGAATGATAGATTTCCTACACCTTCATTTCAACCAATAACATTGTTTACTATAGTGTATGCTCTAAATCACAGTAGTATTACATAACAGCTCTGCTTCTGCACATTTCACCTTTCCATGTTTAATATTCAGTCATGGGTGTGTATTGCTTTTGCTATTTTAGTTGATCTTCCTGTAGCATTAAGGTTAAAGGGAGTTTACATGTTTTGGAAGTAAATCTTATTAAGCACTAATGGAAATTAGAGCTCAGGAGGTTGACTCTTGTCACAGAACAGAATCAATTGAACTTTTAATGCTGAACAAAAGGAAAAAAAAAAACAGAAAATGGATGGATACGCACTTTTAAGGAATGTTGTTGGCATAATCGTTCTTATGTCCATAGATCCAATGCAGAGTAAGTATGCACTAGGAAGAACTTCAGCAGATAAAATGTAACTTACTTCTGACTATTTTATATTTTTTAAAAAAGCTAACTACACCAATGAGACCTAATCACAAAATCACAGAATTGGAAAGGACGTCAAAAGATCACCTAGTCCAATTCCCCTGCCAGAGCAGGAACACCTATATGAGGTTACACAGAAATGTGTCCGGGCAGGTTTTGAATGTCTCCAGAGTAGGAGACTTCACAACCCCCCTAGGCAGCCTGTTCCAGTGTCTGTTACCCTTACTGAGATGAAGTTTCTTCTCAAATTTAAATGGAACCTCTTGTGTTCCAGTTTGAACCCATTACTCCTTGTCCTACTGTTGGTTGTCACCGAGAAGAGCCTGGCTCCATCCTCGTGACACTCACCCTTATCATATTTGTAAACATTAATAAGGTCACCCCTCAGTCTCCTCTTCTTCAAACTAAAGTGTCCCAGATCCCTCAGCCTTTCCTCATACAGGAGATGTTTCACTCCCTTAATCATCTTTGTTGCCCTGCACAGTTCCCTGTCCCTGTGGGGCCCAGAACTGGACACAATATTCCAGATGTGGTCTCACCAGGGCAGAGTAGAGGGGAAGGAGAACCTCTCTCGACCTACTAACTACCCCCCTTCTGATACACCCTTGGCCACAAGGACACAGTGCTGGCTCATGGTCATCCTGCTGCTCACCAGGGCCCCCAGGTCCCTTTCCCCTATGCTGCTCTCCAGTAGGTCATTCCTCAACTTATACTGGAACCTGGGGTTGTTCCTACCCAGATGCAAGACTCTACACTTTCCCTTGTTATATTTCATTAAATTTTGCCCCACCCAACTCTCCAGCCTGTCCAGGTCTCTGGATGGCAGCACAGCCTCTTGGCGTGTCAGCCCCTCCTCCTGGCTTGGTGTCATCAGCAAACTTGCTGATCATACACTCTATTCCTTCATCCAAATCACTGATGAATATATTAAATAATACCAGCCCCAGTACTGACCCTTGAGGCATTCCACTAGATACTGGCCTCTAACTGGACTCTGCCCCATTGACCACGACTCTCTGGCTTCTTTCCTTCAGCCAGTTCACAGTCCACCTCACTACCCGATCGTCTAGACCGCATCCCTCATTTTAGCTGTAAGGATGCTGTGGGAGACTGTGTAATATCAGCTTCGGCACCAAGAGAATACATGCAGACAACAAAACATTTGATATCTTTTCTTTCTTTCTTTATAATAACGTTATTTAAGGAGATAATATTGCAGCATTTATGTCTTTTGCAATGTTTTTTTCTCGTTCTGAAGAGCACTTGTGTAAATCTGCTTGCTAAGCCCATGTGGTTCCCTGAGATTAATATTTTAAACTATTTAGAAGTTAGTAACAGTGTATGAAATCTAACAAAGATGCTTACATCATGCATGAACTACTACTATGGACTGAATGATCTATTGTTTTCTTACAGATAAAAAGAAAATCTTATCACCTTAGATGACTTGCTGTAACTTACAGAAATTAGCTTAGGAAAGACTCTGTTTGCAAAAACATTTTTAAGGCAGAAAAAATAATTTTTCTTATTTTTTTTTCTGCTCTTAAGACTACATACTATAATTTCCCAGCAAGGTTTTATGTGATAAGGAGGATTTTTAAAATTGAGATAAAAACAATTTGAATAGATACTGACATAAAAGACAAAGAATTGTTGAAGCTGGAAGGAACTTTAGCATGTAATATCATCATAGGACGCACATGAAGAAGTGATCTGCCATGTCAGGAGAGCTGAAGCCATTAAAACTACTGTAGTCACTGACACACCTCTTTGGGCAACAATTTTTTTATCATATTCACCATTTTATGTTTATGTTTATGTTTATTTTATGTTTTATGTTTAGGTGGATTTTCCTATATTTCAAATTATGCTCATTGTCTTTTATCCTGTCACTGAGTACCACTGAGAAGAGTCTGACTCCAACTTCTTTAATGCCACCAAATATATTTTTATACACATAAGATCCCCCTGAGGCTTCTTTTCTCCTGGCTGAACTGTTCCTGCTCTGCCCACCTCTCCTTAAATAACAGATGCTCCAGGTTCTTAATAAACTTTGCAGTCCTTGGCTCAACTCTTTCTAGTATATTCATGTCTTTCTACTGGAAGATCAGAAGTGGATACAGCACTCCAAATGTGTCTCACCAGCACTGAGTAGAGGAGAAGGATTAACTCCCTTGACCTGCTGGCAATACTCTGTCTGATGCAGCCCAGAAGGCTGTTGACCTGCCTTGCTGCAAGGGTGCATTCCTGGCTCATATTCTACTTGGTGGCCACCAAGGGAATAAAAATAGCCAAAATGTTTGTATATTTTTATATCAAGTTCAAATGAATGTGCAGTCATAACAAATTGCAGGACCTTGGATGAGTTTAAAGGCAGTATCAGTGCTGAGGTCCTCCTATTAACAATTTAAGCTCAGGCTCTTTCAACTATAACATCAGTTTCTTGAACTTGTCTATAGCTTGGGGACAACTCAGCCATTTCACAAGGCTGGGTTTTTAATCAAACCACTCTTATTTCAAAACTCAGCTCCAATCTGGAGAAAAAAAAAATGTTTAATTACATACTTCAGTGCACATCAGAACAGCAACAGGCCTTTGTTAATCACTACTGCAAGCTCTCAAACACCACTGAGCTTCATGATCATCACTTTAAGATGAACTAAATCCACAGTAACAGAGAAGTGCCTATAACAGAAAAAGCAGCAGAAACCTGAATTCTACTTTCGATGTGATGTTGGTAGTAACACAGCAAATACTGAGCAGAAAAAGTCTGGTAGCTTTACTCTCTGTGTAAACACAGTCATGTTATGAACTATACATAATCATGGCTTTGCTTTCATTTTCAGAATAAATATCTAGTGCAAAACAATATCCTTAAATCACTTTGTAAGTTTAGAAAGTAGTGTCAAATTTTTATTTCTTAAAAACTATAGTAATGGATATCAGCTTTATTTGGAGGTCTGTGAAGAGTTAAAATAAACTTCAGAGTACATTCAGAAGATATTTGTAAAAATAACTTGACAAGCAGTTAGCCTTTTGGAGCATGATGTCAGTTTGTTATCATTGACATGAGTATGCTTGGAAATTAACAGAGTCTAAGATCAAAAATTCTAAACAAAATTGAGCTTTCTGACATCTGCGATCCCTACAAAGACTAGTTTTGAGATAGAGTTTGAAGTACAGTTTACGCAAACCAGGAAAAAAGTCAACTAAAACATACAAGGAGTAATAGCAAGCAAGGCTAGCAGCATTAAAATGTATGTTAATAGTTTGTCAGAATCATTGTGCACATCATTGTGTATGAGTAAGAAACAAGCAGTATGAGAGGATTGGCAAGTGCTGAATGAAACTGGAAAGTCACCTAGATAACACAGAAGAGCATGCAGAGCAGGAAACAGCCTAATAGCTGGCAGAGAGGACTGACAGGTGTAAGAAAATCCTTGGTATACATAAGAATGGAGGAACATAGAGATAAACTCCAGGAAAAAAGTGGTATTTGCTCTTGTTACTGAAGTGAAAAGTAACATTTAAATTGCATTACTAAGGAATAGATTGCCTGTTTTGATAGTTCTGTGTATTACCAAATTTACAATTTGTGTGAAAAAGGTCAAAAATGAAGATATGGTTTTAATGTACTTCACTGTTTTCATGAAAAAACAAAACAAAACAAAACAAAAACCAAAACAAACAAACAAACAAAAAACCACCAAACAAAACAAACAAACAAACACCACAAACCATCGAGTTACATGCTGTTCCAGGCAAGGGTTCCTCTCCAAGCTTTCAGCTGAGACTGGGGCTGCTATTTCTTGGCCGGCTCTAACATGCCCTTTGCTCAGTACCTGGTAACACTGAAGTAAGTGCGTACAGTCCAAGGAGTCAAGGGAGAGAAATATTTTGCTAACCAATGTAAGTACTCATAAACCTTGAGAGGGGCTTACCTCTCTCCACTGCCTACTTACAGAGTCTAGACTGCTGATTTAGGTGGTTCGGATTATCCTGCTGAGGCCCACTAATGGTACTTTAAGTGTTGCTTTGGTGAAATCAAGCTCCTAATGTAGTCTGAATACTGCAGACAGGCACAGCTCACAAACTTTTCCAGATCTGTCCCCGAAAGTCTCATCAAAAACTGTGGAAGAACTTAGTACTGATAGTGAGCTGAATGTAAGAGTCCCTTGCACCTAGCCTGAGCTGAAATTGCTGCCTGCTTATGTATGTCAGCAGAAAACTGAAGGAAAACTGGGATCTCTGAGCGTGGTACCCACATATAAATAAGTCAGCATACATCTGTAGAATTCAGCTGTGTTTTATTTAGTACAGTTTCCTATTCATGTTTAATATTTTTATCATAAATCTTTCAGGTGCCAAAGAAAATTACCCATAAATTCCTCTTGGGAGGATGGTCTATTAACATTGCTTGCAGGACCTCACACTAGAGAGACAAACCAAATGAAACTATGAAGAACATGCAATCAAGCAAACATTGTGTCGGAACTGTGAGGCAGCAGGGAAATTTAAATGTATATTCCTAAGCATGAAAGAACAACAATAATCAGCACACGCACGCATTTAAAAAAAAAAAAAAAAAAAAAAAAAAGGCAGCAAAAATGGATTTAAAGCTAATAGAAAAAATTTGGAGCTCTCCTAACAGAGCTAAAGATGCAGAAAATAATGAAGACACCCTATAGTTCAAACATGAATGTTACACAATTAGAGTGGAATCCAAACTACTCAATTTATATGCTGCCTCACAAATAGGTTTAAGAAAGGAGTACAATCTAGTATGTCTAACTGCACACTCCAAGAAGTAGAGAAGCTACTCCCTACTTGAAGAGTAGGTGTACCTGAAAACCTGCAAAAGTTAAGATAGCTTGCTCAGCTTGTAGGTTTATGGATCAGTGAACTGACAGGAATGTTCCTTGGATCTTTAACAGATGTAATGGAAGATGACAAAGGTAAACATGGGGTAGGATTTAGCTCAGATTGAAACATCTAGGCAATCACAATGGTAAGTTTCTACAAATCATCTAAGTGTCTAAGGTTCCAGTACAGGCAGAGACAATAGAATCAGCACATCCAAGGACTCATGGAGAATAATTCAGCTCATCCTAAGGGAAGAAGATAGCCATGGTCAGCTCTAGGTTACACTGACTTTTACAGATTTCATTAAGGACAATTGGAGCTTAAGCTTGTAAACTACAGACATGTGGAGTCCCATGTTTCTATAACATAACCTGCAAGCTGATTCCACCTCAAAGTGTCTCCTAAGTGGAATACTTGCATTCCAGACTCTGTTCATCCTGAAAGGAATTGAAACTATACCTACTACATCCAAAATCAATAGCTCATATAACTGTTTCAAGTGGAATATTCCCTACTTTTCCTGTTGGAGACACTGAAGACATTTTAACCTAACATGGGCTAAAGTGCTCAGGAAAGTGCAAAAAATGTTTTGAAACCAATGTTATTGGCATGAGTGTGCATTTTATATACAACCTTTCTGTCCTTTCTGAGTGACACAAAAAGTCAAATCAGATTGCATCTTGTTTCTTCCTCCCCATCCGATTACTTCACATCCCTGGGCTCATCTCTCATGGGGGAGATGGTAAGATCTGACTTAGAATATTTTATAAGCTTGGTTAGAGGAACAATTTCGAGTTTCAAATAGAAAGGACTGTCATTCTCAAGTTTAAACAGAAGTTGTAATGTAGATACACTATTTCCTGGATGAATACCTCAAGCACTAGACTATTGTACAAAAGGTATGAACACATACCACAAAAACAGGTGGTGGCAATTTCCATCTTGATGTCATCTAACCTTTCAAGTTTCTTCAAAGGGCATGTATAAGATTTAGATGGCAGCTGACTCAAAGTTGAACCAGTGGAGCACAGGAAGGCACAGAGACTACATTTCCTTCAATGATCTCTTTTGTAGTTTTTCCTTTAAAATAAGGTTATTCCATTACTCTGTATTCGTTCCAGTCA
Source organism: Nesoenas mayeri (assembly GCF_963082525.1). Lineage (NCBI taxonomy): Eukaryota > Metazoa > Chordata > Aves > Columbiformes > Columbidae > Nesoenas > Nesoenas mayeri. The sequence continues at coordinate 18,299,154 of NC_137541.1, forward strand.
TTCTTGTTTCTTAGAGGCATGAAAATTTCTCAGCAGTGATTGAAAGACTCATAGTCATGCAAAGGGAGCAACCAAAATCTGTTTTCTTTCACTCACAATAGACAAGTATTCCTGTTCTGGAGTGTAATTCTGTCAGCCTCTAAGCTGTATAGCAAAGGGTGTCTTTAGTTTAAAATCCGAAGTCTCATAAAAGAAACAGTTAACTGCTTTTTCCCCATCTTGTTATGCTAGCTTGTAGGACTACTATATGTCTAGTTTCATTAAAGGTCTTAACTTTCTGCCTTCAAGATCATTTCCAGCAGATTTTCTGTAAATTATTATTGTGTCCATATCATGGAAACTGCTATTCTCTACTCTTTTTCTCTACAAGTAGGAAAGAAAGCATTCCTACTAGACTCCTTACTGTGCTGAACCAGACAAGCCCATGCTGAATCTGAGTCTACATCATAACCTCAAAACAACACTACAAAGGTTACCTTACTAGAAACAGAGAACTGGAACAGAATAATATACCCATCCTATTGCAGTTAACAATGAAAGAGAAAACAGTTTTCTAAAAGCAAAATTTTTCACAAGCCATGTTCCACCTATCAGTTGTTCCTAAAAGACAAGTTATTTGTGGCACCCAAAGCTAACAACACAGTTAATCCAGTCCTCTGGTAACCATGAAAAATGACATTATTCTTAAGGAGGAATTAATTCTTCCCCAATAACTTGACAGACAGGAAAAAACAAACAGAGTCTGCAATACAATTCTGGGGTGAATCAGTCTCATTTTACAATTCAGCAGGCTCCAATTGCTTTACAAGAGTTGTAATCACATGGACAAAAGAACTAAGAGAACTAGCCTCAAAGGACTTTGCAATCAATGCACTCCTAAATAAGATGGGCTTATCAACTGCATTCATGGGAAAAGTGTCTATGGATGCTATCAGCTCTTCAGCCTACATAATAGGAATACATGCATTTGCATCTGTGGCTACAGACACTGGAGACACAGTTGCTGTGCAAAACCTTGGGCAAACTCTTTGATCAACAATTTGAGCAAGGTAGGGGGGAACCAAGATAAGAAGGAAGCAAACCAAGCTTCTTTATTTTAAGAGTATTTGGAGATAACTGAGAAATAGAGCAGGGAAACTGTTTTCATTTCAAATAGTCATATAGCTGAAAATGCAGGCTGAGCAAAGTTGAGTGTTTTCTGAAATTATTTCAGGTTGACTCAGTAGCTAAAAGTCTTTTTTTTCTTTATAAAAGAAAATATTTTCATGTTGAAATTTCTTTCAGCTTTATGCATGAAATGTAATTATTTTTCTTTAGATGAATTTTTGTTGAAATGATTTTCCAGTAAAAAACTTTGTAAAAACTATTGTTGGATCTACTCATAGCAATTATTTTTAGAAATGATGGAAAAATTAAAAAATCATTCTAGTTCTGCTGCAAACGAATTAGATTCATATAGCAAAACTTCCATTGTTATCAACGGATTCCACTGACTGACTGGAAGGATTTGTACCTGATTAGCAAACAAAAATGTTCCTTGTGACCCTAAAATCATACTAAATCACTGAAAAAACCCACCAAATATTTAAAGAAAAACAACAACAAAAACAGCAATAAAAATATTGAGGAAATAATATATCCTGTATCATCCATCAGCCCCATTTCCATAAAATGTTATTTCAAAATAGGGGAAAAGAAATTACCCCTAAATACAAACACAGCGCTATTGTCTCCAGCAGAACAGGGAATTACTCTGTTAAGGTTACTATACGTAAATCTGGGACAATTTTTTTCATCAGAAAAACAGAGAAGTATCAATGTCAGTAACATTTTTAAAGGAAAAGCATGAAATAAATCAGCATTATCTTTTGGTTTTAGGGTAGTAATGCACACTTTCTTCAGCAAGAAAGAGATACTCCATTTGAACTTTTTTATTGAGTTTCATTTCAAGATTAGAAGTTGATATTTTGTGTTATATTATTTTTTTCACATAGGAATGCAAACTCATGAAAAACACTTATGTTTAAGTGACTATTTTTACCAAATTTCTGTGCAGTAAGAAACATCTATGCTTTCATTTTTCCACCTCAATAATAAAAATAAATTCTACAATGTCAGGAATTCTTGAGGGATGGAAATAAACCTTTTAGATCAACGATACTTATAGAAACATAAAGAGCTTTTATTCACCCTCCATCTTCCCAAGACGCCAAAGAATATATCAATTTATTTGAAACTGTTGAGTGCTTCATTAAAATCAGATCAATAGAAGATCTTCAGCTGAGATTTCTTTTTAATTTTTCTAACATGGAAGAGATTAAGGAACCAAAATCAGTTATACGTCCAAAGTAGTTACTTAATTATTTGAAAGGCTATTGGAATTTTCTGCCATTCCCATTGGACAATGTCATTTTTTAAAGAGTTCTTATTGACAGCATGGAGTGCAAAACAAGACTGATATAACGTGAACTCTTTTGATGTAACTAATTTAGAATGCAGAACAATTGTTCTTCTAGTCTTTGATCTGTTTAACTGTACAGTTTATTTTAATATAACTTCTTTCCAGATAAGAAATCAGGCAATTTTACTTCACAACCATGTCCTTTTTTAGTCTAGGGAGAGGAAAGTTTTATTAGAATTTGGTGTACTTGCTGTCTCTGAGAAAATAAATTTGCATGGTAACGCTATGTTGGTTTAGGAAGTGTCACCAGAGTTCCAGCTGCATCAGGATGTTTGTTATTTTCATCTGACATAAAGATGCATTGCCTGTTTTACAACAAAACGACAAGACTATGTGCTCTGAATTATATGGATCAACTGTATTTATTCAGTTATACTGAAAAAAAAAAAAAAGGCTATAGAAGAAGAGCTAAAGGAACTGAAACTTCCACAAAACACATATTCCTCTCAGAATGTGGAACCAGACTGAAGATATTCAAGTTTTGTGATGAAATTCTCCCTCCTAGTCTTAATCATGGCCATCAGTCACTTGGAATCAAAGGTTCAGAACTTTTGTCTGTGATATAAAATTCCATCCTATCTAAATGATTTTCCCAATGAGAAAAAAGTTGCTCATAGTGCAAGCTGAAATAATTCTGCTTGTAACGTTAAATATACGTGAACATTTTTGAACTAGAGAACACTGTAAAATGAAAAAGGTTCTGTGACAAACATGCAGGTTTCAAGATTGCTATGTGAAGGATGCATATTTGATTTAAAAGTCAAGACTAATAGAAATCTAAAATACACTCTAAGTAAAATATGCAGGAAAGAGTAAGAACTTTTTTCTCACACATTAAAACAGCATTTCTTGATTCATCTATCTTCATCTGCCTCAGAAGGACTGGTTTTCTGGCTTATTTTAATACCATAATTTTGATAGATTAAAATTGTGAAGCTGTTGGATCTGTTTCATATATTTGATCAGTGTAATTGTATAATTTCTTCCAAAATCCGTTATTTGTCTGTAACATGATTAAAGCTCCTGCTGTTATAAGCTTCTCGTTATGATTACACTGACAAGAAGTTCACATTCTTCAGCTACTCAACACAGATCTGTTTAAAACAGAAAAAAAACAAAATACCTGACTGAGTCTAGGAAAGAATGCCTTTATGTTCTGATTAATAAATGAACTGTGCCATGAAGTTGCCACAGACATATCACAAAAATCTTGGAAAAAGGCACTTCTGCACACACAAAATGAACACAAGTTTATAGTAGCACAAAAATTTGGGGAACTATTCTAGCAGTTCTACAGTAGATTAAGCTTTAGACAAAACAAAACAAACAAACAAACAAACAAACAACAACAACAACAACAAAAACCAAAACACAGGCATATCTCTATAAAAATATACCAATTATTTCTGAAGTCTTGGTCACACAAATACTTCAGATGATGAAAGGAGAGTGATATACTTACCAGTTCACATAAAAAAGCTAAGGTTCTTTTTGAACATGCAATTGATATAACTGGTTATAATGGTTAAGGAATATGTTACTGTCAAAATATGTCCAAAAATTGCTTGTGAAATGGACCTTTCAAATTTCAAAAATGAATCTTGGTTTTGGAGCCAATGCATACACTTGTAATTTGGAATTGGTAGTAAATTTGAGCAAATTGCTATTCATTCTCCACATATACTCTCAATATTTTATCTTTAAGGATATATAAGCCACATTTGTCAAAATAAAAGTTCTGGTACTTTTGGTGTGATACAGCCTTTAGGAATTGTCAGGTGATAATTGACATACTCAGAAGCAAGCAAATAAAAAAATATTTTCAAACTAACATGACAATCACTTTGTCATAGCCACTTCTATACAGCAAGTTCGTACCTTAAGAACTCTTCATATGTTTATGTCCCAGAAGCATATGCAGGAACTTTTGCTCCAATTTTACTCTAGAAATTACTTGCTGGTGGGTTCATATGTTCAGGAAACTCCTATAACCATCTCAACACCAAATCTGTCTTTTACCACAGTGCTGATAGGTGCATGAGCATGTTATACATCCAAACCTAGATCTTTTTTGCATATAGATAGGAACTCTCACTTCCACATGCAAAGGACCAAGATTCAAGTCCAATAAGTTTTAGTAAAAGTAGTAAACAATTTACCATACAGAAATCAAGGATAATTTTTGTTCAACATTCAAAAAAGGGTACTTTTTTTCTCAGTCACTTTTGTTCATCTTCTATAGGTCAGCTATGTAAGCAATTTATGAGGAAAGGTGGTTTGTTCTCTATTGTATTCAAGAGTTAGTCTTCTAGAGGACAAAAAGGGGAAAACAGTATCCTAATTCCTCAGTGAGCTTGAAAACACAGGGCAGAAACCTGAACCTTGACTTCAGTAGGGTATTTGACACAGTTTCCCACAGCATTCTTACAGCTAAAATGAGGGAGTGTGATCTGGATGATCTGGTAGTGAGGTGGACTGCGAACTGGCTGAAGGGAAGAAGCCAGAGAGTCGTGGTCAATGGGGCGGAGTATAGTTGGAAGCCTGTATCTAGTGGAACGCCTCAGGGGTCGATACTGGGACCAGTACTATTCAATATATTCATCAACGACTTGGATGAGGGAATAGAGTGCACTGTTAGCAAGTTTGCTGATGACACCAAGCTAGGAGGAGAGGCTGACACGCTAGAAGGCTGTGCTGCCATCCAGCGAGACCTGGACAGGCTGGAGAGTTGGGCGGAGCAAAATTTAATGAAATATAACAAGGGAAAGTGTAGAGTCTTGCATCTGGGTAGGAACAACCCCAGGTTCCAGTATAAGTTGGGGAATGACCTATTAGAGACCAGCATAGGGGAAAGGGACCTGGGAGTCCTGGTGGACAGCAGGATGACCATGAGCCAGCACTGTGCCCTTGTGGCCAGGAAGGCCAATGGCATCTTGGGGTCTATTAGAAGGGGACTGGTTAGTAGGTCAAGAGAGGTTCTCCTTTCCCTCTACTCTGCCCTTGTGAGACCACACCTGGAATATTGTGTCCAGTTCTGGGACCCTCAGTTCCAGAAGGACAGGGAATTGCTGAAGAGGGTCCAGCGCAGGGCAACAAAGATGATAAGGGAGTGGAACATCTCCTTTATGAGGAAAGGCTGAGGGAGCTGGGTCTCTTTAGTTTGGAGGGGACTGAGGGATGATTTCATTAATGTTCATAAATATATAAAGGGTGAGTGTCACGAGGCTGGAGTCAGGCTCTTCTTGGTGACAGCCAATGGTAGGACAAGGGGTAACTTCAAACTGGAACACAAAAGGGTCCACTTAAATTTGAGAAGAAACTTCTTCTCAGTAAGTGTGTCAGAACACTGGAACAGGCTGCCAGGGAGGCTGTGGAGTCTCCTACTCTGGAGACGTTCAAAACCCGCCTGGACACATTTCTGTGTAGCCTCATATAGGTGTTCCTGCTCCATCGGGGGGGTTGGACTAGATGATCTTTCAAGGTCACTTCCAATCCCTGACATTCTGTGATTCTGTGATTCTGTGAACCTTCAACAAGTGTATAAAATATGTGACAGATCTGCAGCAATGACACATTAGATTTGGTGTGTTCACCTCAACATTGCTGAATAAATTATTATCTGGGTGATTACGTATTAGTGGCAGAAAGAACTTATGATCTGTAACATTGCTGTAGCTGAAAACTTAAGGAATGAGATTAAATACACACGGGATTTTTTTATTATTTCAAAGCTTTACATATATTTGCACTTTTTAAACACAAAATTTGAGTTACAACTGCACTGTGCTAAATATGACAAAAATGTGTTTTGTAACAGAAATTTAAAAAAGAACAATTGGTAATATTTTAACTTAAAGAGCTCTGCTAACATGTTTTAATATCGATTATCATTTTCAGCTAAACATTGTAAAACTGATTTCTGGCAACAACACCCAGTAGAAACACTATTGTACTGTTGAATAAAGTGTTTCTTGTGAATGTGTCCTGACATTCATTTATTAATTGTGGACTTATTCCTCAAAATATTAGTAATGGTTTTGCCAAAGCAATTTTCTTAAGTAGTTGAATGTAAAGATTTTGCAGTTCTTCTTATCCTCCCCAACTATTTCAGCTCTGAAGGGAAGACACGATATTTCTGTCCACAGATGTAATCATTGCAAGTTCTGCTTCCCAAGGTGTGTCTTCTTAACTTATGATATGCTAAACCCATAAAGTGTCAGAAACCAAAAGAGTTAACTTGCAGTAATGTACATCTTATGTGCTCAAAAAGTCAAAACAGGAAGGAATTTCAAGGGCAGTTTTAGCCATTATTATATGACAAGATGATTGTTTGTTTCAGTCTATACTGTTTTGTTGACATTCAGTAAGGGGGATGGTGATTTCTCCTCTACTCTCCTGAATAAGTCTTGTTGACATTTGAAATAGTGGCTTCTCTTAATATATACTGTCCGTATGTCCCCACATAAAAACTAATGTCAGGGCTGAAATTACAGAGAAGAAAGTAAATAATGGGTTTTTTTCACCTTCTGTTTCTGTTTTTTAATTTTATCTTTTGTTTCAACTTGCTAAAGCTTAAGGTATTGTGTATGATAAAATATGATTGCCCCATCTGGGAGTCATACAATTCTTCAGAGCTCATTTTTCCTATGATGCTTATTTCAGTATTCTAAAATAAATTTGGGAATGGTAAGGAAATAAAAGGCGGAAGCTATGGTATCTTTGATAATCCATGACATCTTCTGGACTCAGTGGAGGAGCAAGCACCAAATATGTGCCATAGTCAGTGAAATCTACCGAGTTCTTCAGTCATTCAACTAAAGAGCTAATGATTATTAGTGATTAGGTGAGGACAACAAAACATGTTAGAGTTGTCTCCTCTATACCATTTAATATATTTGGAGGGAAACTTGACAGCTAACCTGAGCTGTCTATACTAATAATCTATTCTTCCTCAACTGTGCACCTGAAGAAACTGTGCATTCCTGATGGATGGTTTACTCCATCTAAAACAGTATCTGAGAGATGGGACAAGGCACACTGTGCCCCTATTGCTCTCTATTCCTGTTGTACAAAGGGACCTTAGACAGCTAGCTTAGACTAGTTGCCCTGCTTTTGGATGCCTGAAGTTATGTCAGATGAATCCTATCCCTAATAGCTTTCTGTCAAAATGATTGTTCTCGACTGCAGGGATGACCAGTGAGGAACATGACAAACTAAAAGTTTCTTTCTGCAGCAAAGGTACAATAGCACACATTTTTAACTGAACCTTTTCTAAAGAGTTTTTATAAAATTGTTTCTCTAACTCTTGGGGGGAGTGGGAAGAAAGCAATTATTTTGATACTAAGACCAAAGACCATACTTTCTAAAGAGTTTTTGTGTCTGTATATATTGTTGTGTACCTAAAATGACTGTTTCACAAAAATCTATCCTTCCAATAATCTGTACCTGTCAGAATACCTTTCTCAGGCTCAACAGAAAAAGACACCCAGATTTTAAATAGTTGAATACTGTGAACTACCCACTCCTTTGAAAAGGTCCTTGTACATGTTTATCAGGCCACTGTTTTACTGTGGTAATACAAGCAGACTAGGAATCCTAATACCTGTTAGAAAAGTACATCTATTCAGCACTGTTTATTCTCCGCATTTATTCTATATAGTAACTGTATTCTATATAGTAACTGTATTCTAATAGCACTGATATTGCACTAGGCAGAGCTGTGAAACAGGAAGATATTACGTTAAAGCCTTTACAGTAGAGAAGTGAGGTTCTGTAATGCTTCTATAAGAACCAACAGAGCTGAGGAACCTGAGAACTTTAAGTTATCATTGTGTCTTTTAGAGCCCAAGCAATTTTTCTGCTAAAAGGTGATCTTGGTACAATTCAGAGTGTCCTAGTGGTCTTCATAGGTCGTGATAATCTCATTGGACTGTTTGAGGTAATATTAGCCTGCCTTAAAACACTCCAAGCTACAGGGCCATGTGCTGGTTTGGATGAATTGAGGAAATTTTCCGTGCAGTTAGTCAATCTTCTTCCTGGTAGCTAACACAGTCTTTTGTTTTAGATTTAGTTCAAGAAAAATAAGAAGGCATCCTGGAATAAAGCTAATGTTTTCTTCAAGTAGCTTTCCAGTGTTTGGGATTTGATATAAAAAGAATGGAAGTACTTACTGATATCTTAGCCATTGCCAAGGGAACAGAGGACCTTCCAACTTCCCAGCTGCAGGTTCAAGATACCACTGGGGAGCAGCAGATCCAGGACAGCTGACTCAAGCTGGTGAATAGGAGTGTTCCATACTATGAACATCATGCTCCACATCTAAGCAGGAAGTTGCTGAGGACTTCTCTCTTCCCTCAATGGCTGCCAGCCATGAGGGCTCCTGCTCCCTTTCCCACTTCTTGCCCTGCTCCTGCTGTGGACAAAACTCCATCTCCATTTTACTAGAACCACTGTGCTCACAATGTCCACTTTCTGGCATTCATTGCTGGGAGTGTGCATTCCAGTAGCTACGTATTATTTTGTTCATCTGTATAGCTTGGTATATTTTATGATATTGACTCTTATTAAATTTATTTCAACCCATGAGTCTTTCCTGCTTCTCTTCCTTTCCCCCAGGAAAGGAAAAGCAAGAGAAAATAGCTGTTTTGCGGTTTAATTGCTGGCCCAGCACTAAATAGTAGCAGCTCATACCAAGCAACAATTTTGTCTGGCCTCAGGCAGCTGTACCATGCATAAGGTACCCCTTACACTGGCATTTGCAAAGGACTGCTTGCAAAACAGCCATCCCATTATCTGTTTTCCACAATTCCTCATGCATCATGGGATGGCCCTTCAGATATTCCCAGTCACGTCAAGATGAATGGAATGACTGAAGTCAGGTGACGGAGAAGAGCTAAAGGTTTCATCCATCCATTCATCCACCCATCCATATTCCAAATGCTCGGTCCCTTCCAACCCAAACTATTCTATGATTCTATGATTGCTTATGTACCTTGTGCAGGTATTTTAAGTAGAACAAGAATCATCTCAGTTGCAAGTTCAGACAAAACCCAACTGTTGCTCTGGCTGAAATGACAAAATAGCTTTAAAAACTAATAATTTTTCTCTTTGCTGGATGACAGTGATTCCTTTAACAGATTGGGTAATAATGCAATACCATTCTGAACTTGATAAGCTTTGTGGCAGATGGTAAAAGGACTTCTGTTATATATTATGAATGTCTAGCATTATGTCATGACACTTGCAGGATTAGTTGTCCAATGTGCTAATAAGAAATGTGACAAGCTTAATTTTTTTCTTCTTTTAAAAGAAGACCAGTGTTACTGTTTATTTCCTGTGATTTCAGAAAGTTACTACCTCAGTTCTTAAAAACAAATTTGTAATTTTACCTAACAAGCCTCCTGAAAGTGTTGCTTGTTTTTCATATTCAGTCACCCTCTTGTGGAAGAGTCTCACTCTAACTTTAGAAATTGCTTTTATAATACGTTTTACAGGCTGCATGTTATTGTCTGTGCTGTCCAGAGAGATGCTTGTATCTAATCTGTGTGTTGTTGTGTAGAGAACTGATATTGCGATTATTTTCTGTGTTCCAGGTAGTTACCACTTGGGAGTTCTTGTAAATGAGAGACTTATTCTCTTGATATTTATTCACATAAATAACTGAGATGTATTGAGCTGTTCTAAAAAATTTAGCTGGTCGATAAGCAGGTTTTTCTGTTCAATTTGCAAGTACTTTGGGCAATTTGCTGCTCTTCATCTGTTCTGGTAGAAGAAATCACACTTTAATCACATGTAGTGGTACCAGCATTTAAAAGGCTCTCTTTTGTTGAGAATTTTCTTTTATGTAACTTCACATAATGCCATGTAATTCAATACACTGATAATTATTATAATGGAGAGTAAAGGATGGATATATAAAGCTGTAATAATAGATCTCAGACATAAGAAATATAGGGCTGACTTCTATGTTCTGACGTGAGCATGCTGAAGATTTTCTTAAAAAATGTCCTAACATTTATTCAGATCTCTTAATTTTACTCAGAATCTGCCAAAATATTTTATTTGGAGTTTCACATTTTAATTAAAATAGTAAATGACTTCAGATATTCTCTGGGATTTTCAGGTAAGACCCAAGGAACAGCAATTTAAATGTCTCTGTATGACTGCCTAGATTTATTTTAGCTGCCCCAAGACAGCGTGCTTGGTTTCTGGTTACTTCTCCATCACAAATCCTTCTTGCTGCAAATCAGGATTCCTTGAGCACCTCTTGTTCTTGACTGCAGCTTAGCAATCTGCCTGTATTCATTCAGTTCCTTCTCATAGCGTGTCTCTGCTCTTTTTCAAGCTATAAGTTTTTGTGTTACCAAGGCTTTTATTATCTTTATATTTTACAGTCCAGGTTACATCACTATACAACACCAAGTGTTCAGTCTCTAGAGGAGAGTTTGCTGAGTATATTCCACTTCAAACATCGGAAGTAACTTTCTGGCACAACATAACTTCTGTGTTTCATAAAGAGTACATTGTTTATGTCTATGGGAACATTTTTTTAATCTCTCCATGGAATCAATAGATTTTCTTCCTCAAGAGTCCTCACTACTAATCTGTTGACCAATTCCATGATTGCCTCCAATGCCAAAAAGCCAATATTCTTTATGAATTTTACAACAGCTGAAAGTGAAACTTGGGTTCATTCCTTCAATCTCTTCTTCAGTGAATTCTTGGCATCTTATCACAGTTTTCTTCTTCACCTTGATGGGCTCTTAACAGTCGGGTTTGGATCTCCCTGTCTAGGTTATGAGAAAATTCAATAAAGCTTTATAATCACCTATGTTATTGAAAGGATTACTACTAACTGTGAGAACACTTATTAAAATACTCAGATATTTGTTTTATTCTTGTTCTCTGAGTAGTTTCTTTTTTTTTCTGGTTTTTTTTTTTTTTTAATTATTATTCTTTCTTAATTTCCTTGAGTTTAAGCACCAACGCTGTATTACTGCTGACAAAAGAGAAATATGCTTAGAAAGTCACTGAAATTGCTTTCTATCTAAGGTATCCATTTGTCTTACTCCCCTGTTTTTGTATGTTTCAGTTTATAAAGGCTTTCCAGATAGTAATGAAAGCTTTTAGAATTTCATTTTTTCTATTCCAATGTATGTGTTGTTGCATTAAGATGGTTAATTTGGCAGAAGCTAAACTCCCTTGTGTTCCAGCTTGTCCTCAGTATATTACTGGGTGGCTGGGGGTGGCTGATCTTTAGCTTCTGAGTGACGCCCAATTACACGCAAATAATCTCAAGTCAGCACTATAAGTCCAATTGTGCTCAGCAGCCAGTCCATTGTAAAGTTGAATTCACATGTTTACGGATTCACTAATAGTGCAGGGTCAGTTCGTGGTCATTGAATTTATGCACTTCACAGATTCACAAATAGTATGATATGTACTATAAGTCTAATCACATCCAATGAGAGATTCTTATAACTAGACTCACAAATTCTTTTAGATTGCCATTGATAAAATATACTGTCTGCACAAATACGCTCTAGTTGCGAAAGTACACTTTGGTACCAAATAGATATATTCTAAGACAACTATATAGCACTAATAATGTGATTACAAATACAAGCTTGATGTCTAAGTTTCCTAGGGGAACACTTGATATAACCAAGTCTGCAAATCTTCCCCAAAAGCATCTTTTTGGAGGAGAAAATAGGCTCAGCCCATTGACTGATCCCAGGAGTCTGTGATGCTGTTTCCTTGACTTCTCAGTGATAGCATCTTCCCTAACTTTCCGTTGTTGTTAGGGTATTTTATACTATTTTCTACACTTAATTGGAGCTTGAGTTACTCTAGTCATACATACTTTTGTTATTGATTGGTGTAAAATTCTCTTGCTTTGATTTTAAAGGTATAGACTTAAAAGAATTCAGGGAGCATGCTCCACAGAGAATAGAGGCGTGACAGAGGTGGGTATCTTTTGGGATGGAGGTGTGCTTTGGTATTATAATAAACAAAATTCATCCACAGGACAAATTTCAACACATCTCCTAGCTCAGCAACTAGCATTTTGGATGGAATGGAATATTTATCTCTTAGTTGATAGCAGCTGTGTGCACAGTACCTGTGCACTGCCTGCCTGTTTCTGTACCTGCCTCATACACAGAGCCTGGCCATGGTATTTACATACCGCTCCACCGTCCATACTTCTTGGTGCCATCACACTGAGCTCCCCCTACATACTAACATTCAAGAATGTAGCAGATTCCTTGTATGCCAAGCAGCTGCCTTATGTGCCAAGGATGTGGATATAACTTTTTTCTCAATAAGTGTACCTTTGATAATTAGTTTCAATAAATTATCCCCTCAGTAATTATTCCACATGCATGCATGGTTAGCACTTTGGTATTTTTTTCATCCTCTTCATGGTAAATATTAAGTATCTTATTTAGCTGCATACTTTAAAATTGAAATTTCTTGCTACATATCAAATAGGTATGTCTATAAACCACAATGTCCGAAGGTCAACATATGTTGAAAAAGTGTAGTTGTTTGAGATGTACCTTTCATTTACCATTAAAGAACTTGTTTAATGAATGAGGTTGTAGAAATTTGAACGTGCAAGCCTGACTATGTTATGTACCTACAAAGATTAGAACATAAAAAAAAATAAAAAATTAAACCATCTTTTTCCTTAAGGTAAGCCCACAAATTCATTAGTGTCTTCAGTTTCCACTGTGTTTCTTCAGCCCTGTAATGGACCTGTGTAAACATTTTTGGACTTGCAGTGACTATATATCAGAGATCGAACACGTATCTTTCATGTTTATCTTTCTAAATATTCATTAAGGTATTCATACCTAACCGAATGATAGTATGTTACAATCTAAGGTGAGTTCATTTAATTTCTTCATATGTAGAACTACTTTTTAAAACCATATAGTAAGATACACCTGAGTTCAAAGATTTCCTTCTGTTTCTCTGTGATTGTTGCTAGGCATGTGGTTGTATTAATTGAAGCAAATTACAAGTTCTGCCAATTTTTCAATGTCTCATATATCACTTAGATAATTCAAATGTCTGTGAAGAAAACAGCTTTAGGTAAATATAAGTTAATTTGTTTTCCACATACTGTATTTCTATCAGTCAGGTCTGCTGTGGTATACAAGTGAATAAACATACACTCTCTCCTTCAGGGAGTCTTGCTTGATTCATTTCTTCTTTTCTTGTTTCTCTAACTCTATAAGAAATGTCTTACAGAACGACAGTGTTGTCTACAGGTGCCTTTCAGGTCTGGAAAAACATAACAGCTCTGGTTACAGATATGGGATTGTGAGCAAAAGCTAGGAACTCAAAGCAAGTGAAGAGTCAGTGCTAAGAAGTTACTGGGTTTCCACAGCACTGGGTAAAAAAAAAAATGCAAGAGCTAAAATTCTGTTTCCTATATGAAATAGATAAAGTAGTTTATGAGGCCTGGAGAAGTGCTTACAAAGAGTTTTGTATCAAACTCAAGCTTTCTGGTTTTGCTGTATGTATTCTTTTTGAGACCAAAATCAAATAGCTCCTAAGGAAGATGGGCTGCTGTAAAACATGTTCACCTTCTTAAAAAACTGAAGAGTGGAAGGACAGAAAGTCCAGCACACTTTCACAGTCCAACCGTGTCTCAGCATGCAGGATGAAGTTAGAGCAGCTTTCAGTCTGTCTGAATTATACCAACACTGACCTGCTACCCAGACAGTCAACTGACCTTTGCAAAGGACATACTGGGAAGACACAAAACAATCGTTCTAATTCTATGACTTTTCTGAACTACATGAAACCTTTTTTTCAGTTCTGTCAGTTTGAAAAGTTTTGGTGGAGGGCCTCAGTACTAGTGAAAGGCCTTTTACATATTTGGCATATTTAACCTTACTACTCACAGTTACACATGCTACACAAAACAGCAAACCACACCACTCTTGGTTACTTACTACATATGTAAACGTTGCTACCTCCAAACACATCTGTCTCAATTCCCTTTTCTTTCATTTTTCTTAACTGTCATTAAGTCTCTATATTTATTCTGTTTAGGAACAAAATTAACAAGCAAAATCTAAGGGGTTTTTTTTTGTTTTTGTTTTAGTTTTGAGTGGGGTTTTTTTGTGTTTGTTTGTTTATTTTTTTCCATATAATTCCAGAAGTAGGTAGTAGATGAAAGACAAAATAAACCCTGAAATACTTCGGAAATAAACTTTGGCTAAGTTTACATTCTGACTTAAGACATCATTTAAAACACTGTTCACATTAGAAAGAATTATTTTGGAAGGCATGCCATCAGACAAGGGCTGCCTCTTAAGATCACAGAGAGCTCTTAAATCCATTAGAACAGTTCATCATGCTTGAAGTAAACGGCAAAATTTACTGACATTACTGATGTGATTCTCTAGATTGGTGAAGACATTAAAATATATGGGGAATAGAACTCTAAAAGATTCTGTCTAGAAATGAACCCATATCTATTTTGAGAGCCTCAATACATGTTTACCATGAGTAGTAGCATCTCTGAAAGTTCACCTGTCCAAAATTAAAGCAGAATAACAACTCTAAGAACTTCTCATGCTGTGCCCCTACTATGGGCTTTCAGAATTGGTGATCTACAGAAAATATGTGTCAGTCACTAAAATCTCTTCCAATTCCTTGCCTCCTCCAGGATTCTGCTGTTTTTGTAGCTCCACAGAGTGGAAATCAGGAGCATGGGAGATTTTTGGGAAGATGCATGAGACTACCAGATTGGGATCCAAAAACCAAATGCTTATCAAGATTGAAGCTAAATACCAAAATAACTTATTTTCTCCTTCCTCATTCCAACATTTTATGCTGTTTTATTTGTACAGTTAGACAAATTTACCATCAGGTATGTTATTTGTGCAATAATAATTTGAAGATGTAATTGAAATAAGAACCAGCATCGTATGTTTTCTTGCTAGGACTGCAAACAACAGTGTATGGGTACAAACATTCACCAGGTGATGTGAATAAGGGGGTTAAAGAGCAAAATTTTTTATTTGGACAAAAAAGAAACCTATAAAAGAACCATGAAGGAAATCTCAAAGTACAAGTACAGACAGACCTGAATCTATTCCGTTCATGCTCTGAGCAAGCCAACAGCCAGCCCCATCCTGGCCAGCAGCTGCAGAGCGGCATTAGCTGCACAGTGTTGTGTTTAGCTCCTGAGAGGCTGGGTTTATTAGTCCAGGCTCAGTGATGCTCCATCACAGCCACATGGCTTTTGGATGGGAGCTGGAGTAAGGCCAGACAGCTTTTAGGGTGGGCAGAATGAATTTGAGTTTGTCTGCATCTGTCTATGTAGATGTGCCAGATGCTTTGAAAAGGGTGGTTTTCTTGTGTGGGAAAAGGAAAAGCATGAAGAAAGCATGAATTGTTTTTTCTTGTTTTTTGGTTGGGTGGTTGATTTGGGGTTTTATTATTTTTTTATTTTTTTTTTTCCCAAATATAGTTTCTTAGTTGAGGCACACACAACATAGAATTAAAAGAAAAACAAAAATTAAAAAAAAAAAAAAAAAGACCCATAGATTGTGTGACTGTAAACCATCTCCCCTCACAATGCAGGGCCTAATAACTTGAAGTATCTTTCAGAATTCTTTCAATATTAGGGTAAATCTGTTCCTTTTTTTTAGAAGGAAGGAAGGAAGGAAGGAAGGAAGGAAGGAAGGAAGGAAGGAAGGAAGGAAGGAAGGAAGGAAGGAAAGGGAATAGCTCTGACATACCTGGTAGCAGAGAAGAGAGGTGATGGAAGGTCAAGCACCACAGAGAAGGGTGGCACACATATTACTCCTTTGTAGCTGAATTAGCTGTACTCTTATCTGTAGCACAGTTAGTTGGTTAGGTAGGCACATGTGACCTGATTGATTGCCCATCTAGGGTTTCTATCTAGGTTGGCATGGTCCACCTGGATGTCAAGAAACCTGCTGGTTCTGTCCTGCCAGATGACACTTAGGGTTAGTTGCAGACCTTCTATGGCCTGAGAGTATTCCTTTGCCTTTCACCATTGTCTCACACACAATACATGTGCATCTGGACAGAGAGCTTCTTCACTGTGCACGCAGTGATGCACCACTAGTTGGAATCTCCTTTCACACATATAAAGACAGGAAAGGAAAGTCATCTTTCGCTTCTAGAGATCAATCATGGCGAACCGCAAGAGGCAATCAGCTCTATTTTTTTAGAGTAATGTCATTCATTTACATGTTAGGAGAAAAATGACTGTAATCATAGATAACCCAGACTGCTTCCAGAAATTGGCAAGTCCCTATTAACAGCGGCCAAGGAAAGGACACAGGCATTGATAACAGCTGCACATTTCCATGTCAACAGATGCAAGACTGTTTGGAGGAACATGAAAACCTAGTGTGCTATCATGATTGCCTTCAATAGTAATGACTATCGGGAACAAAAATCAGTAATTGTTCAGATTTTCTTTTCAAGAGGACCTTTGTCTTATCACAAAAAAGAAAAAAAAAAAAAAAAAAAACATGGTGAAATGTATTCTTTAAAATTGTGAAGAGAGATTCGTCTTTTATTAATTCAGGTGAATTAACTAATTAATAATGAATGAATGTTTACAAGAGGGCACATGGATAATAACACATAGAAGGAGTGTTTAAAGATTGTATTTCGACTGCTTGAATTTCATTAAGGTGCAGTAAAATTGAAAAAAAATGGACAGACTGAAATCAGGACAGAGAAAATGAAAGGTATTCTCATGATTCGTGGCAATGGTCATTAAGCCTCAGTGCAAGTTAGATATTAATTTCAGAAAGGTGAGAAATTAGAGTTATAGTCAGTAGACAACTTCATCTACCATAAAGTCAACGTTAAAATAACCCATCTCTATGACATTCTGCACCAGAATGAAAAGCCTAAGTACGGTAAGTATAATGTAACCAATATAAATAATTTTCTGCCTTAAATGATTTGGGGTAGACAATTATTCCTTGAGAAACCCATAAAACCACCATGCTCGTGGCATAAGCCCACAACCAGGGCTGCAGACAGTATATATGAATTTGTGTTCCACATCTGAAATTTTCTTCCATAGGTAGTTTTTTCTCATGAACTGAGCAAGCTTTTGTGTCATTTAACAAAGGTAGAAAAGGTACACTCAGCTCAGCCTGAAAGGAGTTGAATGTCCAAATCCTGTCACTGTACATTAGTGTCGAGAAGGGAAATTTCTCTAGAAGCTGTATTCCTGAGCCAACAGAAGTCAAGATCCATTGGCTTATACTGATGGCTAAGGGTCAGATCTGTTAATCTGAGACAAGTGAGGTTTGTGGTTGGTTGTCCCACCATCACCCCCCTCCTTTGTCCAAGCCTGTTGAACACTATGTCAGTAACAGGGAACATAACAGGGTGTTTAATTTGCAGGACCCTCAGTGCTGAGTGTCACAAAATCTTCTTTTTCACCTGCTCTCTACAGTTGGTACAGTATCTTTTTTGTAAAATGTTAGCCTAAAATACTTTTTTGAGTACTCACAAGCCCAACTTATTCTCTTATTCAAAGTTCTAAATGTCTAATATTATTAGATGAAGTTCTTAGGGACATGGTTTAGTGCTGGTGTTAGGTTAATGATTGGGTACTATGATCTTGAGGGCCTCTTCCAACCAAAATAATTTTATGATTCTATCATTTCAATGCAATTACCAGATATTTTGATTTATAAAATTATCATTTCAGATTGCATTAACTTGTTTCTTTAATGAATGAAATGTGACATATATATATTATGTTTGCAGAACACAATAACAAATGTTTAAATAATAAAATAACAAAAAACATAAAACTTTCTCATTTTCACATCTCAAAAGGTCTACATGGCTTCTGTCAATGTTTCTAGCTTAGGGTAATTTGGAGCATTTTTTTCCAATTATTTTTAAAATGTAATATGAAGTATTAGTATGAGGGGTAGGGAAATACTCCATTTCAGCTAGTTCTCTTTTAGATACAAGGAATGGATATGCCTTAAAGGAGATGGATCAAGTTTGTAAACTGGTGTACTCACAATTGGTCAAACACCTCTAAGATCAAACTACTGAAATATACATATACTACATATACACACACCAAAACAAAACAAAACAAAACAAAAAAAAGGTAATTCTTTCACATGGAAAAGTGTTGAATTACAATGCTCTTAACAGTTTATATCACTGACAACTTTTTCCGTTATGAAGTTTTCTCTTTTTTAAAGCACCTATGGATTGTCATTCACAGGAAAATTAAACCATTTAACCATTTTAGGGATAGTTTTAACTGGAAACCCAAACCTCATCCTACCTATTTTTTTTTTTTTTCTGGTTAACGGCTCAGTTCATCCATTTATCTCTGAAAAGCCAGGTGAGACAGATATGTCAGTCTCAGGCTTTCTCTAATAGAAAATGGTTGAATATTCACTTGGCTGGATTATGTAGGTATATTATTTTGATAGAATAGCAGTTATTTAATGTCATGGGTGATGAATAGCACAAGAACAGAAGGCAAATAATGGCGATAATTTGTCAAAGATGCTAAGAGATAGAGTGGTAGGGCAAGTGAGGTAGAATGATACACTATGTAGTTACAATAATATGATACAGAGCTGGAGGGCTGGAGGATAACTTAGTAGGACAAAAAAAAAAAGTGGGCAAACACTACTGTGAACTAGAGGATTGAGAAATATTTAGGAAAACATAAGTGCTTGGAACACTTCTGCTACAGTACAAATAAAGCCTAAGAACAAATATAATGGAAATTATGGAAATATAAGGGGAAAAATAAGATACACCAGTCAAAAAGATGCATGTGAGAAAGGGTTATTCTTCATGACAAGGGAGTAAATAAATACAATAAAAAGTTATTTTATGTATGTTTCTGCTGGATTAAATCTTTCTGAGTTACTCAATGTACCTGTCTCAGTACAGCCAGTGGGTAGACAAAATCAAAATAGATAAAACCAAAAAGGTGCATTTCTGGAAGTTTTCAAAGATTTTGTCATTATTGCTAGCTTTTAAAAGACCTCTTTAAAGATATCTGTGACTGATCAGGACAATAGAGGTTTTTGAAACATAATAGGTATTTGGATATTAGATTTTTTATTAGAAAAAGAACAGTAAATACAGCTAAAAACAAGGGTTATAACAGTTTTTCAATGCAACATGCAGAAATTGAAAAGATTGGGACACGGAGGGATGAATCACACGTAAAACAGAGTAGTTATATAGCAACAAGGGATTAAAAGAAAAGGCAAGTAGGTATACTGAGCAGCTGGTAAGGCTGCTGAAAGTCTCATCATTGTTATAGGAAACATCCCTGTGAAATTTAAAATCTACAATATATAAAAGGAACAATGAAGACTTCTGTTTCTGACCACTGTGAATAACCAGTTATGTGCAAATGAGAGGAAGTGTTTTTGAAAGACAGAACTCTCCTTTAAAAGGACAGTTCAGTTCATTCAGTTCATTCAGCTTTCTATCAAAGAAAATAATTTCAATAATAAATAGAGCCCAGAACAACTCAAATTCCCCCATGCAGTGCATCCTTCTTACCCAGACCAGCTATGTGGACTGTTAGGAGAAGAAGGTACAGTAATGTCTCTGCAGCCCCACTATTTTCTCATTTTTTAGGTGATTATGTCCTTTATTGTTAAGGAAACTATCCCTATGCTTTCTCAATGCTCAGAATGTTGCCCAAGCACAATACTCAATTTAAGTGTCTGGCTTTTCTCTGTCCTCATAGTTCATGCACTGGGATAAAGGATTATTCCACTGCTGTAAATACAGTTTCACCACTGCAAAATCAATAAGACAGAAGAGTCAGTCTTCTCTGTCCTTGCTTCAGCAACCATTTTCCACTGTGTTTTATTTTCCTTTTAGGCTGAGTTCATGCTGATAACTAGCATTCTTTCTCTTTGGGGTGAAGGGCAGGGGAAGAATAACGAGAATGAAATGAAGGTGTTAATAATGATGACATAAATTATTCCAATATACCTCTCTCCAGTCTGGGAATATGAGGCAGGAGGTGATCTGTTTCCAAAAATCTAATTATTTTTGCCTCTCATTGAAAAGTAGGCTTTTCTAGCAGGATTAGAAAAAAGAAAAAAAATAAATAAAAGAAGTAGCAATGGATTTTCAGTGCATGTGCAATACAGATTCCTCAATCAATTCCTGCACACCATTGTTTCTTCCTTGTAAGATTTAAGCATTCTTCCTTAGATGCTAAAGTGTCAACAGGTGTAATCAAGTGTAGGGAGTCATGTTGAGAGAGAGCCTTGCTGTGACAGAGCAGAGGCTTCCTACTGAAGAACCAGCACATGCAAAGCTCTGCAAACAGCAGAATTTACTTGGCACCTATGCCCTAGCAAAGCTGACATACCACCTTGCGCGTGGGCACAGTGCCATCCTGACAGATGGGGATGACTGCAAGCAGCCAAGAGACCATGTCTGAGCATCACATATGTTTGTGTGGGGCAGGATTCCCAGCTAGAAATGTCAAAACAGCTGTTTGTCCTGAGTTTTGTGTGCCTACAGGTTAGGTGGTATATGCCTTTGTTAATTTATCACTGAGCTTGATTAATTTTTTAAGAGTTTCTGCTATAGCAGCCAGTGCTTGTGGTTTCAGACTAGTGTTGCATGCAAAGAAGCAAAATCAGTCTCTTCTCTTTTTAGACTGTTCATGACAAGACTGAAAAGAGTGTCACAACAGGTTGGAAGAGTTTGTCCTAAGGAAGTACCCCATTCTGTGCCTTTTGCAGTTCCCTAAGATATTTTGCTAAATGTTATCTTACAATATTTGGTATTAGTTTGTCTCAAAACCAGCATCTTTAAGCTTTCATACTCAAACCCATTAAGAACTGCAAGAGCTATTTGAAATTGTTTGCCCTGTTCACAAGATAACATATAAAAAAGCAATGAAGTCTGAAAAATATGAAAAATGGCAGATCTCTAAAATTATACTGTCTCAACTTTTCTCTAACTGTAAGAATACCTACAACTTCCATTTTCATAAGAACACAATTTATTCTTTGCCACTAGGTAGAGGAGCTACAATAAATTATTATTTTTAAAAAAAATCTACTCTTTCATCATTTCTTAACTTTCTCTTTCAGAACTGATTTCAGACATGACTATACTATGACTACTATTATGCAAACACAATTTTTATAATTCCTTTTTGTAACGTCTTAGTCTCTGTGACTTTACTGAGTAGCTTCATAATGACAATGAAGAGATTCCTTTTTGTTTAAGGCTGAAAAGATTGCCTTTCCATTGGCATTATTATAATCACTAGTTGTTGGGATTATTATAGCTCCAAGTGCAGTGCAAACTAGTATTTTATAAGTATTTTAAAATGTCTGCTATAACTACTGCCTCAACCTACAGTCCTTAAGTATTTACCCATATCAGACTAACTACTGAATTCCTTTATATTTATTAATAAAAAAAACCCAGAAAATAAATTTGTGCTTCAAAGACTCGTTTCACTATAAAACCTTGTAGAAAAATTGACCTCACATAAAAGGTGTAATTTTAGAACACAGAGGGCATTCTGCATTGTAATTTATGGAATGAGGTTAAGACTTTCATACTCAAGCTTCTAAAAATGTGTACTCCAGCAAAAGATCTGCCTTCCTTTTCTTTGTCAGCTGACACTTGTTCCCTCTGTAAAATCTTTCAGAAGGACTATGCTGACCTTGAGCAGCAATAGAGAACTGCATTTCTTAGGGGAGATATAGACTGTGCTGACAACTCAGTCTACTGCTTGCATAAGTGCGATATAGATTAACAAGGGGACAATGTTTAGACCAGGGGATGAATGCATGACAAATATTTTAGTTTCTGAATGAAGAATGCTGGAGATGACAGACAATAAGAGATCATGAAATTCAGATCTATGTGGCTTAATCTGCTGCAAATATACCTCTATGACAATACGCCTCGAGAGACCCATGCACCAGACTCTTTGAACAGAAGGTTGAGTAAGCAACCTCACATTTTTATTCAGAAAATAAAAGCTTAGTGGAGGAGAAAAAAGTCAAGTTAATCCAAATCATAAAAGTTATATGGGGATTAGAAATCACTTTGCTTTCTCTGTCTCCTCACTTCAGTGGAAAGCTTTGACTTTCCCTTTCAATATATGCCACCAAAAATGCACACAGCTACCAAGACATATGCTGAATGTATGGTTGATTGTTAACTCTTTTAATAATTGTGTCACATTATTCACTGGAATTTTGGTAACAGTTTTATATTTTAAAAGGATACCATGATCCAGCTTGTCTGTAGCTTCTTTCCCTAAGCTGCTTGGCATCTTCCATTCCCCCTCCTGACAGCATGATATTTCTCCAGTGTACTATGCAGAGCTCTCCAGCCCACTGCTGCAACTACAGCTGCCTGTGGCAAATGCAGTTACACCAGTATAAAACCACTGAGACTGAAGAACCACTTGTCTGCCTTTTGCTCCCAGGAGTAAGACTACCATTCAGGTAGCATCTTTAAGTTACCATCTCACCAGTCCTTCCAGATGGACACGGGGTCTCAAGGCAAAGGACATTGGTGTCCTTCCAACTCTCACAATGATATTAAACACACAAGCCAAAGGAGAGTGGACAATAGTAATTACAGCTGTTGTCCATGACTAAACATCTGGAGATGCAATCATATAAACACGGCTAGGAAAAACATTCTGAGATTGTTTCTTTCTTTGTTTGTTTTAACCAGAATGTACAGAATAGTTAAAATGACAAAAACCAAAACAAACATAAAATCCAAAAAAACCAAAACAAACAAACAAACAAAAATCAAACCTATGACTAAAAAGATGCTAAAGAGCTAGTCTTGCAGATTTGGATATGTGTTGAAGGCATTGTGGTAAAATAGAGAGGCTAAAACAACTTGGCAGAAAATATAAAAAACAGAGTGGGCCACATCACCTTACAAGGCTCTGTCGGAGTTGGTAGGGAGCAGAGAAGAGGTAAATTGGGTCCACAGGCACTGTTAGAGCAGTTCTTTACAGGATCAGAGCAGAGTATTGCAACAGAACTGAATGAAATGCCAACAGAAAAATATTTAGGACATCAAGTGATTTGAAACAGAATCCAGCCAGAACTTCTTAAAACATTTCTGTTAGCATTCAGGAAGTTGCTGACTATACAGCATACAAGACATGTAAATTAAAATTAAATAAAATATTTCCTCATCCTGTTACACACTATATTATCCATTTTTGTTGAGCTCTTGATCACTTCAAGGAAATAAAGACATGGAACAGCAGAAAAGAAACTCAACAGAGGAAAAAACTAAAAATTTTTCCTGGGTTTGAAGTTCACAATGTTTCTGGATGAATAAGATTTTTGTCATTCCTAATAAAGGGCCACAGGCTCTGCCCTGAGCTGAGAGCTCAGGTCTCAGGCCTGGCCTGGGATTACCTGGACCAGAGTTGGGCTGAGCTGGTTTTAGGACCCACCTCAGGCCAAGTGCCTTTTGCCTCCCCTGCCTGAGCCTGAGCTCTGCTGGTGCCTCAGTGGGAAGGGTCTGGCAAACCCAGTAAATTACTGCCCAACAAACAAGAGCCCCTGTGGGTCTAAGGTTGGTGAGACTGTGGGACCACGTTCACACTCAGCTAGGAGCAGTCAGAAAGCAGCAGTGTGGAGCAAGGAAACACACAAGTCCCAGGACTAAAAAGTAAGACACCTCCACCATTAATGTCGCCCTTCTTTTAGCAAAGACCTTGACACACTGACACCTCATTAAAAACTCACCAGCACCTGCAGTTCTTCTTGAGAAAAGCTGGAAGTCTTAACCTTAAAACCTAAAAGGACACTGAAAGGGCATTCATAGTGCCAGGGGAAAAAAAAAAAAGTAGATACTAGGAAAGTTTTGGGGATTAGTTTGGGGATTTTTTGGTATATAAACTGGTAAGTCTTCTCTGTGTTAGAGAATTTGGACTATTAGACCATTAAAACATTAATTGAATTAACAGTAAATCCTTAGCTCCATAGATACAGTGAATTCTTCCTTGCCCAGTACCAGGACTTGGAGTGTAACAAGAGTGCACAGAATAGAGATGAAAGAGACCAACTGCTTTTTCTTACTCTAAGATGAAAGAGAAGCAGGATAAGCTCATTGTTAGTAGGAAGTAATAGGATAAGTAAAAGAAATAATGCTGTGTACTCTTGTTGGTCACTGTCAGGGAAAATTCATGGATATCTTCACTTATCAATTGACTGAAAAAAATGTATATGCATGTATAAGAAGAAATTTTTTTCCACTACAACAGTGGGAGAAATTTTTGGAGAAACAATCAATATCAAATAGTTTTTATGGTGCATAGATGACATTTTGTATATCAGATAGCATAGTATTTAAGACTCAGAAAAACTGTGAAGTGTTATAATTGCTGTTATAACAGCAGTCTGTTCAAAACTCAAAAAGAGTGGTTTGCGTATAACTGGAATTAACAAGATGTAAGTATTAATATATTAGTATATACTTCAAACAGAGAATAAAGTTCTAGTCCTAGATTAAAAAAGCAAACAAACAAACAAACAAACATATATATATAGAGAGAGAGATAGATAGATAGATAGATAGATGATAGCATTTTCAGAAAAATGTCCACGCAGTATTTGTTGCCACTGCTGGAAAAGACTGCGACTGCTTGGCAAAATAATGGCTGGAAGATTAAATAAAAGCATGAGATATGGTGACTATGGTACATCATATAATGGCATACATGTGTAACACAAGTGTAGCGGAACAAAATCCAGAGATAAGAGTTTGTAGATGTCATCCAGATGACAGAAATATGATCTGAGACCAGTGGATTTACTGCTTCAGGTCAAACACACAATGGTTTGTTATTTTTGTTTACTTAATAGACAAACATAAATAATTGCACATCTTGCACTTATGTTAGTACCATTTGTTGATTGTTAATGTTGCTGGTTTCGGGTAGGAAAAAAAGATACAGGAAATGTGCCTTTGAAGAGTCTCTAGGGAGAACTATCTGGATTGCTCTGCCCAGTTCCATACTATATGAGAGGGCAATAGCAGTCAGAGGCACAACTGAGACTGACTCACTGGATTCTGGTTCTTTTAGATTTAACATGATGCACTTGAACACCCAACTCAGACTTCCATTAACAGTACAGTTAATTTTTGTAGTAGCTCACAGAGTAGCAATCTCAGAAATCTATGGAAGGCTGAATACCTTGTTTGCCATTCCTTATCTTCCACCTCTTGGGGCAATGTCCAACAAGGAAGGATACATTTTCTACCAGATACAACTCCCAGCCCATCCTTTAGAAAGTGAAACAATAAAGAATTTAAGTCTATGAGAATGGTCTGATGACTAATTCACTATGAAATTCACCAGCAAACAGGAAAATAAGGAAGACCTGGTCCCCAGTCTTGCTGCAATTTATACCCAGTATACAGTTCATGAATCCTTATTCTCTCTTACGTTTATTTACACTTTATGAAAGTCAGGGGAGAAAGAGCATAAGCTCAGGCTTTGTATCCAGCTCCTCAGATGAATTAAGTGGAAAAAAGTCTTGGCCCTGACCAGCAAGACTGATGAAATTCACTTGTGAGCTAAATATTAAACTGAACATCTTTGTTAAGCTGTAGAATATCCTAAGCATGTATAGATGTGTGCCTTTACATACACAGGAATCTGTAATAGTGGAAAGTGAACAGCCTGGAGAATTTAGACTCCACTGCAGCTGGGGGCTACAAGAAACTCACAGACAAGTACAGACTTATGCTGACACAGGCAGCCAGTTTATTCTTCAGTGATTCCAGCTCTTGGTTCACATCCCAATGGAAAATAAAAAGTGTTTTCAGATGACCTGACCCTTGGTCAGTGGTGTTTTACAAAGCTAAGAATTTTTTCATATATATTTTACATCATCCAGGTGTCCTGAGAGGTCCCAAGGCTCTCAGTCAAATGTGGCCCTGGCAGCATTGCAATGAGAACCCCAGAATATCCCATTCTCAAAGCACCTTTGTCATACAAACACCCTAAGGGACTGCATGCATCAAAGGGATTCAAGGGAATCTAGAAAAGAACTGTACGGAAAAGTAGAGCCTCAATCCGACCATTATAACAGGTAATGAGGTAACATTTCCTAGACCTAAAAAGCAGCAAGATCATAGAATAGTTTGGTTTGGAAGGGACCTTTAAAGGTCATCTGGTCCAAACCCCCTGCAATGAGCTACATCAGGTTGCTCAGAGCCTCACCCAGCCTGGTGTTGGATGTCTCCAGGAATGGGGCATCTACCACCTATTTTGGCAACCTGTGCCAGTGTTTCACGACCCTCATTGTAAAAAATGTCTTCCTTATACCTAGGCTGAATCTCTACTCCTTTAGTTTAAAACCACTACACCTTGTTCTAACGCAAAAAGACCCTCCTAAAAAGTCAGTTCCCATCTTTCTGAAAGGCTGCAATAAGGCCTCTCTGGAGCCTTCTCCAGGCTGAACAACCCCAACTCTCTCTCAGCCTTTCCTCACAGAAGAGGTGTTCCAGCCCCGGATCAGCAATTGCTAAATCTTCGGCCTATTTCCATTGTGAAGTGGATGACCCTGCTGATAACAAGCTGTGGCTCAGGAAATCTGAGATTCTGTTACCAGCCTTCAGAAGTCTCCTGTGTGCTCACATACAAGGTAACGGTTCAATCAGTGCACTACTTTGCCTATGTATTAATTAAGGATGGTAACATTTGCTTTCTGTCTCCGTTATCTACACGAGGACCTAGAATGGTTGACTCAGATCAGGGAGAAATGCCAGCAAGCTGTAAGAGCCTTGTGCTTGTCTCAGGAGATACAGTATATCTCTCCAGATTTTCTTATCACAGTATATCATACAAGGAGCCTCCATTCTCAGAAGGGGCATGGATATGCTACAAAAACCACAAAGATTACATGCTCTATTTACTGCTTCAGTAGTTTACAGCTTTCACACACAACAAAAATGCTAAGCAATAAAGTTTATTCTAAAATTTTATACAAATGGCCAAGGCTGATTTTTATTTTTTTTTTATTTTTTTTTATTTTTTTAACCCACTCATTCATAAAAACTCCGCTTCACTATTGCCTGATATTTTACCATCAGTTAAAACAAAACTTCTGGCTAACACCACCCAGCTGTGTCAGTACAAGGCACAAACACCATCCTGGAGTTTTGCCTGGAAATGAGTTACTCACTTCACTGTGAATGCTGCTGATGCATAGTAACATTGGTATGTCTGAGGGGTGGCAGGAACAAGTCTGTTTACCTCCATTACTTGGGATGTTTGCAAGCAGTAAAAACACAGTATCACCCAGAGAGTGCAGGAAATGAAAAGTATGTTGTAGGCATTTTAAGTGGATTCTCTTTTTTCATAGGTCTTGTGTGTTTTATATATAATCATTCACCTATAAATAGCTCTTGCAGTGAATTTTTACAGCCACAGCTTAGGCAATGCTTCTGTGGATAAATGGTTAAGAGCTATTTTTCCATAAATTAGTGAGAGAGAAAACCCATAAAATTTGTCATCAGGCTTCAAAAGGGTGCTATTTTCCAGCAGTACAAATTGTGACTGGCTCAGTACCATATGGTATTTAGTTTTCTCTAATGTATGCATGTGCACAAATTGTATTTAGGCAACTGGAATGCTTCAGTCTGAAGATAATTCTACCTACGCCCTAACAGGTAGAAAGCAAAAGTCTCTGATAATATCTGAATCATTTCAAAAGATGGACTTTTTATTCATGTACCACTCAAGTAAACATGAAGAAATGATAAGAGCTAGGGCCTTGGATAGATCTGAGATTATGTTGCTGAACCACGGTTTGATTACAAAAAAAAAACAAACAAAAAAAAAAACCAACAAAAACAAAAAAAACCCTCAAAATAACCATCTTCTTGGATTTTTACTATATACAGCTTTCATAGAAAACTGATGAGTTGCTCCCACTAAGAATAATGTCTGTATTGTACCCTGATACAGTAAAATGAAACAATGTGGTAGAAATTCAGGAGAAATCTATGAGATCTTTTTCTAGTTCGGGTACAACTATTCTGTAAATATTTGTTCTGTATTTCCTCCTTATTGTTCTTTGAAAGTTTTAGGAAGTAAAACATAGTATTGAGATCTTAAGCAGGGGCTATGTATAAAGCTTCACTGCCTTCTATACAACTATACCCTCATGCACCATCCAAGGGTATGCTTGATGCTATTTAAGTGTGAATATATGAACTGACTATATAATTTCTAAATACTTTATTTTAAAACCACCTTTTTGTTTGCCTTATTCCTTAATAATGATTGGAAACCAACCAGTTAAAACTGCACTCTGAATCATGTTTTAGAAAACATATAGTTTATTTTCAGAGAAGTTATATTAGCTTAGATATTCAGAAATCACTACTGTGATAAAATTATATTGCTGACTTGAGAAGGAGGATCAAGGCTGACATGGAGCAATGCCAGCTGAACCCATGATTGCCTCTTTCAACAACTGGAATGCCGATTACCCAGTCACAAAGTTAAAGCCAGGAATAGAATCAGAATTCAGTCAGAGAGAAACAAATATTAGACATGAACATGTGATGGTGATACAATGGAGAGGACACAAGTAATGTGAGGGAAAAAAAAAAACCAAAACAAAACTCTGCTTTGCACTTAGAATAGTGCCCACTGCAGCTGTCACACACACACAAAAAAACTTAAGACAGAGAATAAAATGCCAGCCATCAGTGGAATGAAAATGATACATTAGACAGCCTGGAATGAATGGAAATTTTAAATGTAGCCACGGCACTCCTATTAGAAGCTGCAAGCCAGTGACAAATGGCCAGAATCAGAATAATGGGCTCTGCCCTGTCAGTTAGCCAAGAGCAGGCTCCCTCCTTTCAAGCTCTGAAAGGGATATGGTCTAGAAATATAAGGGAATTCTGTTCAAAGTTTGTTTGATCAGCAATGATTACCAGTTGACCTTGAACCTTCCATTTACATAGGCCATTTTATGAATAAGATTTGGAGGAGAAGCTAGACTTCACCTTTCTTTATAGCTATGAACACTTAGATATCATTGCAGATATTTAGAAAAAACTAATTTTCTTGAAATATAAAATGTTCTGTTATTAACATATACTCGGGAAGGAAGTTCGCATTATGCTGTTGAGTATGATTACCTTAGTACTGTGTATAAAATCAAAGGCAAGAAATCACTAATACAAAATGGGGTATTTAAGTAGGTTGATTTCTCTGCGACGATGAGAGACAGTTCATAAACTTATTGCATCTGAATTGATAAGTAGGAAGAGGATCACAAACATACAAGAGTCAACTAATGTGGCAGATTTTACACTAAAACTAACGAGGGATACACACAAATCTTTTGTAAACCCAACTGTGGGCAGTCATCTTCAGCAGAAAGCTGATGACAAGTAGCCAAGGAGAAACAGATAAAAGGTGGGAGACTCAGCATAATGGTTTGCAAAGTGGATATACTTATAAATCTTTACAGAAAAGAAAATGTCCTATGTGCATTTGAGGATCAAGATAAATAATGAATGTTATATCAGTTACCTTTCTTAGAAATTATTAGTAGTTTCTTAAGTTAGGTTGGAATACTTCAAGTTCATTAATTTGAAAACAAGATAATATAACCTAAATAACAGACATTAAAAATATTTTGAGGTACAGTGAAATATAAAACAACATAAGTGTATGCAAAAAACTCTTCATACTTTCTGTTTATTCAAATTTTATAATATTTGCTATATTTATAATCTCCTGGAATCATCTGATCTCTTGGAACCTCACCATTTGCTAAAAATAAGTAGAAGTTGTATGATTATGAAGAAAAGCCAAGAGAAAAAAACCAAGTACACATTAAGAGCTTACAGATGATGAACTCTTATAATTATTGTAATAGTAAAGCAGACCAAAAAAACCAATTCTGAACTCAGTTAGCAAAACAAATCAATTGCCTTTCATATCCTTCTTGCAATCCTTTGGGAACAAAGGTTGAAATAGGGATTCTGTACTGACATACATAACACATTGAGATATAAAGGAGAACTCAAGATAAAATAATTTTTCAGAAGTTGAATATATTAACTAATGTTCACCATAAAAGGAACAGAGATGGTTCCCACCTAGAATCCCTTGACAGGCTTGGGGATGGAGGGAACCAGGAGAGGCTATACCTGAAGTATATTAAGTGGTTATTCTGAAACATGGTTATACACAAAGAGGCAAAATTAGTGTCAGCAGCTCACCAGAACTAGGTGTTATTCACCTAAGAGTTCAGATGAACTCTATGATAAAACAGGGAAATTACTAAATGTAACATGTAACCTCTCACTTAAAGCTCAATACCTGAAGGCTAAGGGATAGCAGTCATTATACTGATCTTCAAAAACAAAAACACAAAACAAACAAAAAAATAGAAAAAAAAAACACAACACAAGCAAACAAACAAAACCAAACCTCAAAATACCTTCCATACCAATCAAATCAGTAAAGAGCATAAGAAAACATAAATTACTGAATATCTCTGCAAATATGTTTGTGAAAATTAAATCCAGAAACTTCCATGAAGAGAAATTCTGACCCAGAAATATACTGAGACTCTTTGACAAAGTCAACAATCACAGTGATAGCAGTGATTAAGTCAGTACAACCTGTCTGGATTTCCAGAAGGCTTTTCACTGCAGACTCTTGAGGAAAACAAACAGCCATCAAATTAGTGCAGGGGATCCTTACATGGACAAATGTAATGAATAAATCATTTAAATATTACAAATGGAATGCAGGAGTGAAATGTTAATTCCTGTAGTGCAAGGAGATCAGTAATGGAGTTCTGTGCAATTAAACATCTTCAAAACTAGCCTGGTAAGGACATTGAAGTAGTGATTGTGCTTCTGATGATGCAAAGTAATTCAAGATACTAAGGACGATGGCAGAATGTGAAGGATGTTACAAATCTAGTAACTGGATATACAAATGGCAGATTAAATTCATGCACATAGGTGTAAATTGATACACAGGGAAAGGCAATCCTAGATTCACATACAAAATGAGAAGCTTTCAGCTGACCAATAGCACTCAGAAGCAAAACTGGGGTTATTATAAATCCCAGCAACCTGCAATACTGTGCAACAAAATCATGTGGTACTCTATGTAGCACATTTAGGAAAGCAATATCTCACATGTTTTCTCTACTAGTAACTCCCTGTGCTCAGAAGACCTGCTTCTGTTACAGGTTGCAACATGCAAAAGAAATAATTTTGAAAATCCCGGAAACACTAAATTTTATTTAGGAAACATGCAACAGCAGATGTAAGAGCTTAAGGGAAGGATGGGACTTTTTAAAAAGGTTCATAGTGGTAGAGGACAAGACCTGTTTTCTTTAATATGCCCCTAACTCAAGACTCAAATAAGAAATAGAAGCATGCTCAGCAGAGACTGTGGCAGGCCAAAAAAGTCTTGAGTTAATGATTCTTTAATTTAAATAATCATGGATCATCTTTAAAGAAATTGTGTCTTAAAGAAATCTCAAAAAAAAATAAAAATCAACTCTTCCAGTAAAAATGACATCACATCAACAAGAACATTAATTTACTGGAAATAAACAGATTGTCCTCAGAGAGGCTACTGTGCAGCAGACTCAGAAAAGGTTAAAGTAGCTAGTACTGTTCTCTGAAATGCATAGCAAAATGTGTAGTCAGCATTTTATAGTCTAAAATGCATCGGAGACCTGAGAAAGAAATGTCAGAAGATGGAGACACAGATTAGTATCAAAGCAGCTATAGAGGTATTGCTCTTGTTAAGTAATTTGGTACTTTTGTACCTTAAATTGTGTGAGGTTGTGAGATGTTGCTCTTTTTTCTTTTTTTTCTTTTTTTTCTTTTTTTTTTTTTTTGTGACTAGTGAAAAAAAAAAGAAGAGTGAAATAAATGGAAACAATTTTATCTTAAATATCAAACTTAAAAGCAGATTCACAGGCTATTTGATTTCCCAGATTTCAGAGATGGTTTCTTGTGTTTCACTTGCCTGTCAGTTTTCCTCTTATAGGAATTAAACCTGTATAAATATGAGCAAAAATAACTAAAACTATCGAATAAGCTGGTAGATTTTTGTAGAATAGCTTCCCACTGGCAAAATATGCTCTTCAACAACAAGCTGTACGTATCAAAGTCACAAAGCTTCATGTACTGTAGGGTTTATCACTAAAGATATACACAGAGATCTTTAGAATATTATCCTGATTGTGAACAAGAGTATTCTAATTATATTCTATATAAAAGGTCACAAGCTTCATAATCACCAAGGGCAACTTCAAACATAGACCTCCTAGGCTTGAATTTAAGGGACAACTCAGAATTACAGAAGTTACACCTCTTCCAATTCTGTTTAGAATTAATTATATCTAATTACAGAGGGATCTCAAAGTAGGTGGGTGCTTTGTGTCTAATACAGTGAGATCTACTTTAAATTTTATATCCCTGATCACAGTCTAGCATCCTCATATATAAAAAGGACAGCACAAGTTGTCAGAAGTGACTATAGCCCACTCAAAGCAAGGAAACCCTGTCAGTATGTGAAAGTCAAAAGAAAAATGAAAAGTACCTAGAAAACATTCTTATCTTTATCTCAGTGACCTTGCTGAGGATTCAAAATAATAGAAACAAGGTTTCCACACCCACATGAATGGCTTGGGGGAAGACAACAGTAAGGAGGACCTGCAAGTATCACTGTCATTGCACGCAGTGGGCAAGAAAGTCCTTGAAGTGATAATCCATCGTATTAGAAACCAACTGAAAATATTCCAGTTAGATGAAATCCTAATACTTAGAAAGCACTGTAATCCAAGAAAAGTATTGTGTTTGATCAAAATCAGGTCCTTTTCTCATCTACATTTAAGAGAAGAGCATATAAAACATATAACAAAGTGGATGGGGAAAAAAAGCGCCAAGTTTGGAAATACTAAGAATGGCATGCTCATGTTTAGTGTTCCTGCTGAAAACAATCTAAGAAGAAAAT
The DNA here is from genome assembly GCF_963082525.1 of Nesoenas mayeri. Classification (NCBI taxonomy): domain Eukaryota; kingdom Metazoa; phylum Chordata; class Aves; order Columbiformes; family Columbidae; genus Nesoenas; species Nesoenas mayeri. The sequence continues at coordinate 18,332,681 of NC_137541.1, forward strand.
AGTGAAGGAACTCCAATTGAATTTGAAAAAAAAAAAAAAAGTGTTACTAAAACATCACTGAGTCAAACACACGGGTTAACAGTTTCATCAAAATTAGGCAGAGAAATGGCAGATTAGAAATTTTGCATTAACAAGCACTCACAAGAGAATATCAGGTTTATCTTGAGGTAGCATCATCCTGTCTGCACACTAGTTGATATATGCCACCAACAAGCTGATGAAAACATTTTAACTGAGAACAAGGACAGGTCCTGGCAAGCCAGATTACATAATCAGCTGAGCTGAGCAATTTCAAACACTATACAGTAGCTACAAGATTACCCATTTACCTTTTGCAATAAACAGGGAATGTTTTAATAAAAGAGCAAAGAAATACTTGCAGATATTTTGTACGGCCACTTGATGAAATGATAATGATAAAAGCATTCAAATACATGGGATACATATATTCATCAAATCATTTAAGAATATATGGAAACTGTATCTGACATCTGACAGGAAAACAATTCCAGAAATGTGTAGAGGATCCTTCAGAACTTGAACTGGTAAAACAGCTCTAACTGCTCCTATAAAATAATTGTTTTGTGAGACCACAGCTTTGCAGCACTCATGTAAGAAACAGCAAAGTATTGCAGAAAATAAAGATAACACTTTGAAATGTCCCGGTACTCACATTTAATGTTCCTACTAAGCCAGTCACCACTCAAGCAAACAAGCTCAAATAAGATTTAGGAGCCTGTCTCTAAGTGGAAGCTTTGATTCATATATCTTTTGTACTATGACAGAGAGAAAAGAAATTGATGCACAAATTGAGAGGAGTACACTATCATTTGTGTTTGCCACAATGATATTTCATAAATTTGCATATGCGTTAAATCACACACAGTGATAGATAGATTATAATCTTAAAAAATTTTGAAAGAACATTTAACTGCTGTTTCAGATCTGTCATTTGCAGTAATAGATTTGAAATCTCACATAATCCAGAAACTTTAATTGCAAATACAATAATCCAGAGTAATCCAGGAATCAGATAATAAAATTCCTTCAGAAAAAGAGTAATCTATGCCATTGAGTCAATCCTTGTACTTACTTCAGATCTGTTCTACAAATAAAGGTGCAAGGTGACCATGCTGAGAAACCCTGACGTCAATTGTATTTGACTATGAAACCGACTATGAATTTGTAATAAAATTAATTGAAGTCTGAACATTAGTTTCTAGGAATAAATATTTTTTTACAGAAATCACATTAAAATAACAGAAAAACAAGTCTTGAGATGGATGTGTGTGCTGGTCTAGTGTGACTCAGCGTACCAAAAAATTTCTGCATGAGATATTAATGGTCTCAAAAGGTTCTTTTCTGTCCTATTACACAAGATAGCTGGAGGGTTTTTTTGTCTGTTTCATTGAGGTTTTTTGTTTGTTTGTTGTTGCTGTTGTTGTTATTGTTGTTGCTGTTGTTTTACTTTGGAACATAAACATCAATTTAAGGATATTTTATTTCTATTTTCCAAAACTTTAATCTCTCCCTGACATGTCAGTCCATTCTGCCATTGCCAAACAGAGTGTTCTGTCTTCAACACATGGCATCCCAAAATAAGTATTGAGTGATCTCCTTCTGCAAGCAGAGAAATGCTTGACTTTGAATTATTTCAGAACAAGAAAATCCATCATGGATACTCTCATCCTAATGAAATAACTGAAAGACTGTTCAGATGGTACAACCTATGATTTGCAATATGGCTGCAGCAGACAGCAGAATTATTCTGGTTCTTTTAAAACTGGCAAATTTAATAGGACAGGTAGGAAACACTGTCCTGCAGTCACTGGTTGATAGGAGACGAACAATGCTTTTCTCCTGTTAAGCCTTTGACCCACTGAGTCCAAAAAGCTCATGATGGGTTAAAGTACTTACAGTAAAGACCACAGTGACAATATGACCAGATAGCAAAGCTATGGTCCCTTTCATCCTACAGATTAAATACGTATGGAAACAATATTCATAACTGATGGTTCTGAAGGTCACAGCTGAGAGGTGAAGGGTACATATCTACAAACTGGCAGATGAGTCTAGGACAAATTAGGACAGTAAGAAATACACGACAAGTGCTTGTGTCTGAGGAGTGAGATGATCAGTTGAGTATCACAACAGAACATTAACAGCATTTGGGGAAAATCAATAATTACATGAGTTTGCCAGCCTAATATGAAGAATTGCTGGACATCTGGAGTTGTTTGTCTCTGTTGTTTCCTTTTGAGAGCTAGTAATCATAATGTTGTCTTAATTAATATAAAAATCTCCTCGTGTCTCAGGTGAAGATACAGAGAAGCTTTTTAACAGAAGGGTATTTAGGAACAGAGAAAGGAAATCCAGCACATTGTCCTACATTTTCTTTAAAAATAGCTATGTGTAATCACCAGAATACTACTGTTGGGAGAAATGTCTCACATGATTTAGGTGCTGACTGAGTCTTCCGCATTGCAGTACTGTTAAAAGGTATTACTGTCTGCCATCTAATAGGGAGCTCAGGTCTAAACTTAAATAGCCTTGGTGTCATTATGAGTTGCTCACACAGTGGAGGTATGACATTTAGAAGCAGACAGTTTCTCTTTCTTCTTCTGTGTAACTGCTGGCAAGTCTGGAAACTGCTGCCATAGGGAGATACCACAATGTGCAGATACCATAATTACAAAAAAAAACATGCCTTCATTTCTTCCTGAAGGACTTTATTAGCTTATTTAATAGTACTAGTACCATCTAATTGACAAAACAGAGAGCTGTGATTCCAGATGCCTGTACTATGCCACTTCCACTTGGGCTAAAAGAATGGCTTTCCATCAGTGACAACAGCACAGTGCTTTCAAAAATGCTACCATATTCTCTACGGCATAATTTGGGGTATTTTATGGCCTTTAATTAATGAAAACACAAACATATTTTCAAATACTTTGTAAGCAACTGGAAATACAAACTTTCCACAGCCAAGCAAGTGTATGTGGAGGTGGGGAAAGACAAGAGGATAAAAGATAACATAAAAAAAAAAGAAAGAGAAAGGCTAGTGAGAGGGGGAGAGGAGGAGAAGGAGGGCAGGAATGGGCTGGTGCTCCAGGACCTGTGGCAAACAGTAAAGAAAAATATTTAGAGGTGTCAGAGAAGTAAAAGTGTCTCCAGTGACACAATAATTTGAATTTTAAAATAGGGCCTCTCTAGACAGTCAAGTAAGGAGATGCTGAGGAATACAGTGGGGAAAAATGAAGGATGAAGAGAATTGCTTAGGATGGATATACCTTTTAATATTATGAGCACTGGAAGGCTAGCGCAAGGTTTCTGCCATTTTAAGCAGTAAGTGCTCTGTGCCAGCCATATTTTGAGATTAAGTTCCTGTAAAAGTAATTATTTAGGCCTATGTGAGGATATTATTTCACATTCACAGGAAGAATTCGAACTATTCCTTCTAAGACAAAAAGTTCGGTGTTTGAGATATTGAGTGGTTCTGCAAGAAGGTCTGATTTCTTAGACTGATTGCCTTGTCACACAGGTTACTGGTGACACCTGGGTTTGGAAGCTGGCAGTAATGCTGTGATGACGGGCTTGCTTCAAAATTCATATATTATGTGAATGCAGAACTAGCACACAGACTAGGGAAGCTAGTTATCTGGGTTGTCCTTGGAGACCAAGTTGTGGGAAATCAGCTTAGACTGCAGTGTTTCATGAGGTTTTTCATGTCTGTCCCTGTTAGGAAGGCAGATTGCCTCAGGGAGCTGATCCTGGAGAACAGAACAGAATACAATATTTCATTTGAAAGGGTTGGTCCTACAATAAACATCTAGTTCAACTGCCTGACCAACTCAGAGCTGACCAAGCTAAAGTGTGTTATTAAGGGCATTGTCCAAATGCCTCTTAAACAGTGAGGTAATTGACCATCTCTCTAGGAAGTCTGTTCCAATGTTTGGCAAATTTCTCAGTAAATAAATGCTTCCTAATGTTCAGTCTAAACCTCTCCTGCTGCAGCTTTGAACCGTTCCCATGGGTCCTACCACTGGATACCAGGAATAAGAGCTTAGCACCTCCCACTCCCCTTCTCTTCCTCAGGAAGCTGTGGAAAGTGGTGAGGTCACCTCTCGGCCTCCTTTTCTCCAGCTGCTGACCAGTTGGTTACACTGTGTTTGATACACCCCAGGATGTGGTTTGCCCTCTTGCTTGCCAGGGCACCCACTGCTGACTCAACATGAAGCGTGCTGCCAACAAGCACCCCCAGATGGCTTCCTACAGGGCTGCTCTCCAACCACTCCTCTGCCAATCTAAACTGGTGCGGGGCATTACTCCATCCTATAAAACCTTCCTGGCAGTGGTGGGATTTGAACCCATATGCCCAAAGACACTGGAGCCTTAATCCAGCACTTTCGACCACTCAGCCATGCTACCCTGGTGGTGATAGCCTCCCTAGCAACTATAGATTCCAACTAAAAGTCAGGTTTTCACAGTGTGTTTTAAAACAAACATTCCCCATCCAATAGTGAAATATAGCAGGATAAAGGACCAATAATGGCTCTTTCTATAGGCAGAGGTAAGCACTCCTTAAAGTACACCGCATATTCCTGGTCCCCTTGTCACCTGTCAGGGAACATCATCTGGAAAGTTCTACAAATATCTCCTTGCCTATGAACCCGAGAACTCTTCCCAAGAAAAGAAAGGGTGATGGTATATTTTTGGGAGGAATCTGTGTTGACATTGCATTCAAGTTTATGTTTTTATATTTTTGGAGTGTACTGAGACTGGGGCAATGAAACACCCGTCCCTTCATGCAAACGCGTGAAGTTACAAGTATGTATTGACATGGTAGAAGGTCAACTGCAACAGCTCCAAGGTATTGTTCCCTGGAGTTGAGTATCATCTGCAGAAAGCAATGGGACCAAATGATCAGAGGGACTGTTTTTTCAGTGTTAATTTCTATTATTCTATGTAAGCTACCAGAGTCTGCTATCTATGTCCTCACATGTTTTTGTTAAAGTTCCTTTGACTGTTTCAGCTTTTAAATACATGCATTTATCCATATATCTACTCACCCAAATTAAAGGATCTGTATTAAAATATTTTCCACCCTTGTTTGTGCATCAGTCACTGTACATAGAGTGGCTTGAATAGAAGCAGTATTTAAAAGATGCAAACGAAAAGTAAAGGAAGAAAATAGCATTATATAAGGCAAGGCAGAAATGCAGATGACAGAAGGATTGTTTTTAAGGACACAGATGACTAGGTCATTTCAAGGCCACAACTTTGACCCACTGCCTTGGATTTTCCACAGAACCATTCATTGTGGCTTTGTTGACAACGAGATATGAGGATTCAATCTTTACCTTCATACTTGGCTTTAGTGGATATTCACCTGCATAAAAAAAAAAAAATAAAAGTGTCTAATAAGTAATTTCATTTTGTCTGCCTGAATTCTTACATGCTTTTCCCATAGTGTTGTTTGTTGCTAGATTAAAAGGTTCTTTAATATCCTGTACTTCCTCTTTGTGAAGGTAGTTAGAAACTATGATCAAATAACCTCTCAGTCCTCTTTTTGTTGAGATAAATACATTGATATTTTAAAGGCTCTCAACACTATTTTTTGTGTCTCTGAAGGTTTCTGATGTTCTACAATTTTCAAACATTTCCTTATATATGGTATTAGAACTAATTAATATAGAACATTACTATGGTATTAGAACTATAGTACTCTAGTATTCATATAGTATTCCCCTATAGATCTGTTTCTAGGAAGAGGTGAAAACATCTTCTTTGTTGCTGCTTTGTCTACATGCAGTCAAGGCTCATTATAGCTCTTTTTTGCTATTTGTAGTCCTCTCTGAGCATGTGTTTATGAATTATTGCTAAATTGTTTGCCCACTACAGCCTCTCCAAATCAGTTCTTGCTGTATGATTTATTTTTTATCCTAAGTTATTCCAGAGTTATTTTTCTTCTTGTACGAATCACAACACCCATCAAAATATATTTTAATTCTATTTTTATGAATCTTTATTTTCTAGAAATACAATTTTTACATAACCATTTGCAAGAAAATAATTTATTTCTGTCTTTCATTCTTTTACTACGTAGAGCTCTTGGAGACAGTGTTGTTGGAGATTCAAAGCTCCAATGGCCTTGGAGAGGTTTTTGTGTAAATAGTAAAATTTGGAGGGCAATAGTCATTTTACATATGTGTTGCTGTAATTACTGGTGCCACAGGAAATTTATTTATTACAACAGTATATCTAGAGCTACAAAACACAGAGAAGAGTCTCAAAATTTACTTTGATCAACTCAAGGTTTTTGCAGAACTGTATTTATCTTGCATTGCCTTCATTGTCAATACATCACTGGTTTTATGTTCTTAAAGCAGCAAGAATGAAGAAGCTCAGAAATGGCATTAGAATCCCAATTGGTGTTTTTTCCAGTACTATTCAGCATAAGTACTTGAAACAGACTATTGTATTTTTATATACTCTGTAGCATTTCTTTCAGGGGGCAACTTTCTATTCACTTATAATTGTGTAGGTTATAAATTATAGTCTGCATTTCTTCTATCAAAATGCACAGCTAGTGATACTTAGCTGTAAAGAAATATATCCTTAGGCAATGAATATAGTCAGAAATTACTAGATGAATTTAACCAAGAAGAGAAAAATTCCATATTGATGTAGTACATAAATTTTCGAGTGTGGGACAATGGCCCCCATTTATTAACATTTTATCTCCATATTGAAATGCCTGACCTTGCTTCAGCAGTTTTATGGCTAGCAAGATCTCTGGAAGTTCAATTTTTCCCTCTAGAAAAAGAAAGCAGCTATGTTGATGGGAATAAATACAACTCAGATGTAATTTTTCTGTTTTTCTTCAGATGTAATAAAAAGATGAATACCTCTATAGCATAACAATTCAGATAATAAAAAGACCAACTGTCATAAAAGTAGGGAGAGGATAGATACTGATGTTATACACAAGTAAAACACTGTAAGTAATTTTTTAGTTATTTGGATGTCTAAAGTCACAGGTAAAGATTGCTTACTCTTCATGTACATTTCCCAGAACAGCTGGGCAGGTATGCAGCAAAACCTTGGGATAACCAGTGGTACTGCAACTGAAAATTAGAAATTTAAGTTCAGGAAACAAATTCAGGAAAAAAAAGCCTCACACGCTTAGGATCTTGAAATGCTTAATACTTGAGACAGTTATTTATCAATATCAAATCCCAGGGCCTTTCATCTATTTTAAATTGCAAACCTTACTGAATTAGAGACCAAATAACTATGAGAGCAAGGGTAAGAACTCCCAGAAACCCATTCCTAGGAAGGTGCTGGGTGCTTCAGGGCTTGAAGTGGTGGCAGGACTCTGACAGACTGAATCTTGGTCCTAGAGGAATGTAACCTCTACCCTAGGTAGATACCTAAGCTCTGCTGGAAAGAGAGTCTCAGATGCTCTTTGCCAATTCAGACAAGCTGCATGTCAGAGCTTTATTGTCCCGCATATGATGTATCTAGAGCATTGATGCCTAGTTTAGCATGCTACAAATTGCTCTTCTAGAACTGGGTGCCTGACTTCTGAAGCATCGCATGTCTGCCCACAGGTTTTGAAAGCCACACAGGCGCCTTAAAAATAATAAAAAGAAAATCTAAAACAAAACAAAATATAACACTATCATAAAGCTACTAGTCCAAACATTGCATAGAAAGGAAAATAAATTTGATATTATGTCTGAAAATTCACAGCAACTGCTCTTTACCAGGGAAGAAAAGCTCTACTTTTATACAGAAAGTTAATTTAACATCACCACCTGACAGATGGACTCCCCAGCAGGGACTTAGTCCTCTTTTTTCCCTCCTGTTTGACAGACCCACACAGTTTTAGAAAGTCTCAGGCAGTGAGAGGTGAGTATTCTTTCAGGATGAAACAGAGGGGCAGTTTCCAGGCAAGCCAGTACAGAGGTAACTTTATAAATCAAGCCATGACAGAGTAATCAATGGGAGGTTTATTTTTTTTTTTTTAAAGTTACCTGTGTTAAAAAAAAAAAATAATAATGGAAGAAACTGGTTTCATTTCTGCAAGGTGAAAAATGTCTGAAAGGATGCAAAATTGTGTACTCCGAGCACCCCATTGTTCCTTTGGCCTTGCTCCATCCAATAACTACTTTATTTAAACAGGAGCAAAAGATCAGACTGTTTAAGGACCCTTCAAACCTATGTTTGACACACAAATGTAAGACTTCTATTAGTCCTGAGACTGCCACTGGGAGTGATAATCTATATAACCCTGTTGATGGTATGCTGTTAGACAGAATAAATCAGCTTACATAGTCCTCAAAAATCAGAATTTTAGAGTGTGAGAGGCTGCATATGGGGCAGAAGCAGTAAGCCAGGGCAAGAACACAGAGATGCCATTGCATACATAGAGGGAAGAAAGAACATGATTCACAAGAATAAGAACTAGAAGTCCCTGAAATTTACACTTCCAGAAGCTGCCATCTGGATATTAGCTTTCCACTGATCTAGTAAGATTAATTCCAGTGACAGACTCCACTGAAGGAAAACTTAGATAGACTAGGACTCTTTAGCTTGAAAAACAGGTGTGAAAAAAGTCTACACAATCCTGAATGGCACTTAATAGGTGAACAGAGTACAAAGTTTCTACTTGTGAAGGTGAACAAATTAGACTAAGTGGCAGTTTCAAAATAAGCAAGAAGATACACCACTTCACATGATTATGATGAAGTAAGGGAATTTTTTCCACATTGTGGTTCATTACCAAAAGATTACATGGCTTCAGAAAGGAATTAGACAAATGGTTAAAAGAAAGATAAATCAGGATTATTAAACTCAAAGGCATAATTTTCAGTATGTGCAAATTTGAACCACAAAATATTGCAGCTTGAGAAAATATCCATAAATATTTATATCCCTGTATTCATAGAATCATAGAACGGTTTGGGTTGGAAGGGGCCTCTAAAGGTCTTCTAGTCTAATCCCCCTGCAATGAGCAGGGACATCCTTAACTAGATAGGTTACTCAGAGACCCGTCTGGCCTGGCCTTGAATGTTTCCAGGGATGGGACTCCTACAAACTCTGAGGGCAACCTGTTCCAGTGTTTCAACACCCTCATCATAATTTTTTTTCTTCTACCTAGTCTGGATCTACCTTCTTCAGTTTAAAACCATTACCCATTGTCCTATCACAACAGGCCCTGGTAAAAAGTCTGTCCCCATCTTTCTTATAGGTCCCTTTTAAGTACTGAAAGGCCACAATAAGGCCTCTCTGGAGTCTTCTGTTCTCCAGACAGAACAACCTCAGCTCTCTCAGCCTGTCCTCATAGGAGAGGTGCTCCATCCCTCTAATCAGTTCTGGGTCCCTCCTCTGGACCCACTCTAATAGATCTATGTCTTGCTAGACATTCATTATTGGTCGCTGTCAGAGGAAGTGCTAATTGTTACTTCTTCAAGGTTTAATTATTCTGTCTTGGTTTGTCATATGTACTAAACAAGACGTGAAGTGTTAACAATGATGAAAGACCTACACAAGGTTTAAAGACATTCAGGGAGCATTAAAAGCATCTTATCTGAACCACCGCAGAATATAAGACAGATCTACACTATATAGTATCAATGTCTGACCCGCAATTTTCTAAAAACATCCAATGCAAATAAGAGGTTTCAAGTGCTGGATGTTTCTTGAAGAGGCAACGACAGGCCTATTCAGAAGACTTACTTCATGGAACTGGACTTTCACTTGGTATCTTGTTCTCTGTGGAGCATGGCCAAATTTGCTACTCTTGAAACACTGCCATGAGACTAAGGTTTAAACAGGGCTTACTATCCATTTGCTCACAAAAAAAAAAAAAAAAAACTTATCTTGCAGATGCCATCTGCATAGGTACAAACATGGACAGACCTCAGCTTGCTTATTTTGATGCCAATGTTCTTCTGAAGTTGACCCCTTGAATTGCATTGGCAGATGGACTGCTCAAAATAAGAGTATAACTTGTGAACAAAAGCATATTGAGAGTGTTAATAAGATTATTTTGAAAGGAAATAGTAATATGGTAAAATTATACTGTGATACAAATTATACTATTCACGAGAATTAAAGAAAGCTGCAGTTGGTTTTGGTTTACAAATGTAGTATGAGTAAAAGTCAGTAGAAACATGAGAAGGTTACACTAATGAATAAGAACTTTACAGATATTTAGAGGGCTGAAAGGTATTGTAACTCTTTCAACAATAGAGTTCAGATTGTTGCATCTTTCATTTTGTCTGTGGTATTTAGTTTTGAATCTCGATTGATGAGTGAGTATTTTCCAAACAAGCTATTTGATCATATTTCCTTTTTTTTTTTCTTCGACCAAAATCAGATCACAATTTTCTCTGCTTGTTTGTTTTTCAAATTCATTCTCGATGTCTTCAAAAATCTTAGGGTTTTTTTGCATGGAATGTAACTTTTCCAGAAATCAAGCTCTCTTGTTTGTGCTGATTGCCCAGGTAAGTTGCATGCTGCATTTCCTGTCCTATATTTGAATGATCACAATTAATAAGGTAGAGCAGAAAAAAAAAGCAAGCAAACAAGCACACAAACAAACAAACAAACAAAAAACACCAAAACCAAAATAATAAAAAAGCCAAACCACAATCACCGACAGTTTATCTGGCTGAATATACCTTCTCTAGACACCTTCTTAAATGAGAATTTCAGTCTGTTTAAACAGCAACAAAAATAAGCCTATATTCAGGGAGGAAGACTGCTTCTAAACAATGAGAATATTATCAGTAGTGCATTGTCTTAGACCAAAGATCAGCCTGGGCCAGTACCCAGTTTCTAACTACAGGGCAGGCCTATGTAGTACTTATATTCTCCCCCTGGTTGTTCTTCTAGTGTTCTGTCCCTTGCTGCTCATGAGCCAGTAGATTTTTCCAGATAATTAGTAACCACCTTCTTTTACTGCTTCCTTGTGAACCTGTGTAAACTTTTAGCATGTTTAAGCTCTTTTGATAAAGAGCTAGAACGGAGCATGTAGTTGAATATTTTCATCACTTATCTCCTATTCTGGTTTTATGTATTAGCTCTTCTTCCTCAATATGAAGGGAGAAACTAAGGGGAAATGGTCACAGAATTAATATTCAGATAGGTAAATATGAAATAAAGCTTACATGAATGTAAATTTCAGTGATTTTCACATTTGTTTCCATTAACTCTTTCTCCACTAACATCCAATAAGTCAATGTCAATAAACTAATGCAGAATGCAGATGTGCATGGATGCCCAATCCTGAGCTGCTTCCACTGGCGACCATATAATTCCATTGACTAGAATTTAAAATGGCCCTTCCAGGATGAAAGACAAATTTTCAATCTGGTCTTCGCTAAAATATCATTCACAGAATAAAATGCTGTTCTTATCACTTTAATAATTATAGTTAAATTGGAAAGGTGGTGAGATCCATTAAATTAACAATTATATATAGAATAATATCATTTACTTAATCTCTTAAGCAGCATTTTGATGAACTGATTTAGGGAAAAAGTGACAATGGGGTCTGTTAGGATTGCAAGTAAAAGACCAGAGTACACTCTTGTCCCTGGCCTGAGGCTGAGCTAATTGGCTTGGGCATGGAGAACTACTGTATGTGAAACTGCTGGAAGTAATAAATAACCCAGTGACATGATGAAACAAGTAACAGTGTCACAAGGGTTGGCTGTATTTCACAGGTCAAAGGAAGAGACAGTCAAACTGCACAGGTACTTGGAGGGAAGGATTGGGGACCTTTTGTAGAACACAGTGTTGTAAGACCAACTGTGGCTAGGTAACTGTACCAGCAATACCACTTAAGGATGAGATTGCCTAGGTAATAGTGTCAGAAATACTGAATTTGGGTACTGCTGTAGCACAGCTGGAACAAGTAAGGAAAAAGTAATAATTGGATGTTTTTTGGGGAAGAGACAAGGACAGAGGGAGGTAAAACAATGGTGAAAAAAGGGGACAAGAGATGGAAAAAAAAAAAAAAAAAAAGGACAACAGAGCATGTAACCATGTGACTGATGCTGTCCTGGGGCATCTGTGGAGCAGATGCCCTGTGCTTGATTATCACAACTAGAGCAAGACAGTGAACCAGAGTGGTTGTTGAGTCAAACCTGTTCCTGCTATCCAGAGAATGGGGTTGGGAGTAGGATGAGGGCTTTCCCTGATCACCAAGGGAACACCCTGAGAGACAGTCAAGAGTCCAGCTGCCACCATGTCAGTGCCCATTCAGTCAGTGCCCAGTCTCATGGCATCAGTAGCTACTCCCTGCTTTGGCTTTTACCTTGGCTGTATTGCCGAGGTAAAAATTAAGAGAGACAATGGTCCTCCATGTCTGCCCAGGTATGCATTTAGCCCAGTCTCCCATCTGACAGTGACCACTGACACCAAATAGAGAAAAGTTTGCGAACAGGACAACATAGAGTGCTCTTCCCTCCAGTAGGCACTCCCTTCTATTTATAACCCCACCTGAATATATCTGCATTTCAGCTCTCAGTAAACCTGTTAATGGATTTGCTGTCCATCATATTCTGTGGCCAGAAATCTGGAAGTTTAGCTCTGCATTGTACAAAAATTATCTTGACTTGCACAATTTGATTATCTTGACTACTTATTCTTTCATAAATTAGAAGGGAAATTTGATTTTCACTTGGTGAGGACCACATTTTATTGAAATCTTTACATCTATTCGTATTTTGATTGCATTTTTTTCAGAAACAAGAAAGAGATGCCATGGTATAGTTTGGAAGTATCACACATGGAGCAAAGCACTGCAGCCCACATTTGACTCTGAAAACACTAGGGCCCTCATTATCCTCTGAAGTCTGTTAAGTATGGGGAAACTACTCTTTAAAATATCAGTAGGAAATCATTTAACAATGTTTTATGTGTTGAAAGAGGAAAACTAATGTATGTCTTTATATAAAGAATCAGGATTGATTACTATTTTGAACATAAATTAAAGTCCAGAACACTAATATGAAAAAAAAAAATTCATTTGAAAAACTGGAACAAAAGTATTATGTATCAGACTCTTTCTTAAAACATAAAACAGACTAAAAATATAAATATATGGTATTAGTCAATGAACTGATTTTTTCTTATACATGTTGGGAGTGGAACGTGTATAAATTCTACTAAAATGTCATTCTTTCTGCCTGTTCCCACAATCTCAAAAGCAAACAAATCTTGTTGCCATGTTGCAGTAGGTGAAATGAGAAAAGATGAACTATTGTATTTACAACATATTATTCCACAGAAATCAACCAACTCGTTCACCAGTTTATCTGAAAAGCAGAACTACAAAAATATCAGAATATCTCATGTGCAATCAGTATTACTGTCTGGCAGCCTTAAATTAAAAGAATAAAAGTGCATCTAAATGACTGAGGGTAAATATATCTTAAAAAGTTTAAACCTCAATAAAAAAATAAAGCAAATTCTGCTATTTGCTAAGCTTGTATTTTTTGTTGTTTGTTTGTTTTAATATTTTAAAGAAATACACATCAAAGAAGGTTTAATTTTGTGCTCTTGGCATAAAATATGAACTCTAAACAAGATTATGTGAAGCTCATGTATATACAGAAGGAGTCTAGCTTACAACTTAAACCAGAAAAACATATTTCAAAATATAATTTAAAACATTTCTCTCCGTTGAAAAGTATGATTGTAGGTCTTTCCATGGCAGGAGACCCAGTGACAAGAGGGAACTGTCATTAATGAAGTAGTGAATGGAGGTTTGTCATCATCAAAAAATTAGAACTGTGGTAAAAATGGGAAAATGTTTCAAGGAAATGTTCTTTATATAAGTAAGATCAGCATTATTAAGATTTAATAGCTGGACATTAAACAAGGTTGTAAGGAGAAAGAATGACATTTTTGCTAAATCCTTGTTAATCTTTCAGATACTGAAAGACAATGAGACAGAAAGCAGACTGTATCACAGTGAAAGAAGGGTGTGAAATGGAGCACTGTATCAAAATAGCATAGCTTATGGTGAAATAAACCAAATTAGTGTTATTAAGTGAATATAATGAACTAGCGTGCACACAAGTCGGGTGCCTTCTATGGCAAGGAAATAGATAGGTAAATGAAATTAAAGTGCAGAGAGGTGAATCAAAACATCCAGAACCTTAAGTCAGCACTTACCTTTGAAACATGCAAAATTGAAAGTAACTCAAGCTGCACAATCTTATCAGAGAGGTTCTGTAGCATCTGTCAAAAATCTGGAAAAGCACGAAGGTCTGTTTCACTGTTATGGCTTCAGGACATGATGATATTTGTTCCTCGGAGGATGGGAGATACTCTAACAAAATATGGGCTGGATCTTAGAAAAGTACTGTAGTTTTGATAGAATAAAGCACTGGCAGGAGGATGGAATAGAAACTACAACAGACATTTCCCACCTCTACTCACTTTTATATCTAATTATATATAAGTAATACAAAAAGTTAGCTGAGGTATTTATAATTATTCTCTTGTAAAACTTGGGAGCTACAGAAGATCATACAACACATCATCAGGAAAGATACTGATTCTCCACCTTCTATCAAACTTATTCTAACGGTGTTGCCAAACCATGTCTGGACCAACAACAAATTAACTTTCTATCTTTCATTATTCAGAACAGAACATAAGATTTCAATTATTGCCTTGAAAATTAACTCCCCTCTTTCATTATCAGGTTCATTAAAAGCCCTAGAAAATAAGTCCCACTGCCATCTATCTGCTGGATTTCATAAGTCTTTTCAATTTATCACAATTTCAATATCCTTAGCTCTGTGTTTGGGTTTTCAATGGATTGTAATTCTCCCCATGTTTTCTTGCTTTCTGGGATCTAGTTCCTTTTATGTTTCTGACAATTCTTTCTTTGCAACTAGGCTACTTTTTCCTGAAGGTTTCATTTTCTAGCATTTTCTCTTGTGAATCATGGATAGAAATATATGGAAAGATAACTGAATTTCTTTCAAACTACCTGAATACATGGGGGTTTTGTTTGTCTGGGTTTTTTTTTTAGACTTTCTCAGTGACTTTCCTTAATTACTGTTTCCTTATTCCATGGAGCTCCTCAGACCTGACATGCAGTAAGTGTCTACTCTGGGACACATTAAAAATGTTTTACTAATGCTACTAATAAAATAGAGAAAATAATACAAAATATACAAAACCAATCTTGAATTGTCCCGGTGGCTCAGTACTGCTCCAGCAGCTGCATGGCAGGTACCCACAAGTCCTGGGTTGGACTCTGCAGCAAACTGGAACTGGATTCAAGGATGCAGGGTCTGTCACTAGGCCTCAGATTGTAGGGATGACCCACAGGATCCTCCCCAGATGCCGGCCATAGTCGAAGAGAAACAAGACACTTGTGATCTCCCACTTTTATATGAAGTACCATGTGGATGGGATGGAATACTTGGTCAGTTTTAGTCACCTGTTCAGTTCTCTCCTCCTTGCTTATGGGATGTGCATTCTGATCAGAGACCTTGCATACCATTGCTATGTCTGCCAAACATGTATCTAACTTCAGAAAAGTGTAGTTACTTAGAAGAACTTAGCTGAAAGGAAAATTCACTACAAGAGAAACTGGTCTTGTTTTTAACAAAACCAGGACAGCTACTTTCAGCAAATAGACATTCTTCTGCAAAAAACTTCCAAATAGAACCACCTCAGAATATGGTTTACTACCATTCATTCAAACCTACCATTAATTATTTAAAGTGTGAAACACATTATTTTCTCTAAAAGAAGGCAAATCAGTGGAGAAAAAAACCCCACAGATGTTTCCTGCTTCTTGATTATTTTGTATTATTTAATGCCTTTGTGCAAATTCATTGTAAATTCATTAATGTATAGTTAAATTAGTTGATTCAAAAATTTAGTTCATCTACCCACATTTCTTTGGCATATGAATACCTTAAATTTTGTCTTGTTTCTCACATGTGAAAGGTTAATAATTCTTTTAGATGTATTATAATAAATTGGCTTTTTTTCTTTTACTTTCCATCTGGAAGGCACATAATAAATTCTTCCAGAGGTTAAAAAGCCCTTGAAACTGAAGTACAAGGAGAACACAGAACACTGAGGCAGGGAAGATCTCAATGGGATATAGAACGCTACAGTATGCAAATGCATATGCCTTGATTTAAATAAGATATTAGCATATTAGTTTGGCCTGAGTGTATAAATCAAATAAAACTGACCCTTGACTTTGTCTGCTATCCTTGAATACTACAGAAACTACAGATGCCCTCGCAATTTCCTTTCACAAACCCCACCCACATTTTACATAAAGATAGAATTTCATAAAGCTGTTAAATTTAAGATGGCCATTTCAGAGCTCACCTTCCTGGGGCTAAGCTCTGTCAGATTTGGGAATTAAGCTCATTAAGTTTCTTATAAAACCCCTTTTCTCCTCTAGTAGTATGGTGGTGATGAATGGTTGTGTCTGAAGAACTGCAGGTGTCTTTGATGGACAGCCTGCTTCAAAGGAGTTGAAGTTCTCACTCTCTTTCCTTGCTCTCCTGCCTGCTAGGCAGAGTAGTATTACAAAGAAAGTGCCCTCTCCTACTGTTTTATCCCCTTGTACAAACTCTTAGAAAGTAGGGGTTATTTTTAATTTTATTTTTAAATAAGATTCAGGCTAAGAGAGATTTTTCAGCATCCTCAAGTGGAGAACAACAATGTATATGAAAACATTAAAAAAAGAAAAAAAAAAAGGATGTTAAAAAAACCCTGAGTTTCGTGTTGGTCTTTTCAGAGAGTAACTGCTTTAATCACAAGTCAGAAAAATTCCTGTTCTCCATTCACAGCCCATGAAGTTAAATATCTATTGGTAATTTTAACAACATCACTAAATGAATGTGAATATACACTTTGTCCTTGAATGCTATTTGTTTGTCAAGGTACCTAGAATGTTTGTACAATATATTTATATGGACAGGAAAATCTAGTTTACTTTCAAAGTCATACCTTTGCTTGACTGAGGTGAAACTTTCAATATAAATATGCTCTTCCAATAAAAATGCTCTTTACATAGGAAGTTTCACTTCACCAAAATTTTTAAGACAAAAATGTACAAATCCAAAATTACCCTAGCCTTTTTCCAGTGCTGCAAATTTACAATATGCAGGTCTGTTGGTGATGTATCATAACAAACTATGAAACAGATTCACGCAACATGATGACAATAATTAATTTTGGGGAAAAAAAAAAAAAAGGAAGGGAGAGGAGGAATAAAACTATCTTTTTTGGAATCCATTTTAAAATGATACCAATGGATGAAGGCAGATGGGACAGTGAAATATTTGCAGATTCCAGCTACCATCTGTCCATAATTTATTATCCATCTGATTGTAGGTTATTATTGTTTTTCTGCTATCATTAAATACTTGTTATTTATCTTGTTACACCATTTCAGCATTTAACATTGAGACCTTCACAGACTTGAGTGCTGTTATCTCCAGTGACCTATAATTTATGTAAGTCCTTTTGGTGTCCTTACTTCAGTTCACCAGGCATCTAAAAGTGAATATTGCTCTCAGCTTAGATTGCTGATTAATTAATTTCTACCTTCTCTATCCCTCCATTGCAGCCTTGGGTTATGAGTTTAAAGTAATAATTCATTGTTGCATATAGTTTGTCAAGTTAAATTCCACAAACTTCTGATAGAGTTCAATTTCCATGCTACATTTAGTAGCTGGTCCCTTAGAAATTAATCCCTTTCTATCTGTGATTTATTTTTTCTTCTGCTGCTTAGTGACAAAAATGGATTTTTCCCCCTGATCTGCTGTGATCTGGCTGCCTTTCCTGCAGTATTCAGTGTAAATGACATGACTCCATCTGCTACTTTTTTCTCCCTTGTGTAGTTTTAGCTCTGAAGATGACAACGCAAGTTGGAATGTCACAACTGCAGGTGGCAGAACTACATACAGCTCTAAATAGAGACTGGTAGCAGTGGCAAAGTTTGAGTACAAATCTAAACATTCCCATCACTTGTGCATATATGAAATTCCTCATCCAGTCCCTAGATATAGAGCCAGCTGCCTTACATCACTATTTGCCATTAGCACAGTAAGGTTTGTTTCCATGTTGCTGAATCCATGGAATGAATTGTGAATTCAAAGTAACCTGCTACCTTTTCTTTACCAGTATATGTTCACCAAAGGTGAACCATCCATTCTTTAGAAATTAGCCTCTGTTGCTCAGCATAAGCCTTCCTACTCTTTTTATGTCTATAATGAGGAACACAACTAAAGATCTGGATTTAAAGTTACAGAACCTGTGGAAAATATTGTACACTTTTTCAAATTAATTTTCACCCCAAATTGAGACAGATAATCAAGATAACTCCTCTAAGAGAATTGAGTACTCAAGAAAATTAATAAACTTTGAAATATTTCATCTATATTTCTTGAATTAACTCAGAACACCATTAAAGGTTTGGTTTAATTCTGCATCCTCCCAGGAGTCTCAAAAATTATCTCATAGAGTGGTTCAAACCTCGTTTTCTGTGGTTCACAATAATTATTTAAATGAGGATGACACCACACTATGGGAGACTTCTTAGTAGCCTCCAAGTCTTATTTCCTCACTTTCAACTGTAACAGATTTATTGTTCCACTTTTTAAACTTAGACCTTTGTCTCCCAGCACAGACCCTTTGCTTGAAGCTTCTTACTCTTTCCCTCTAGTTCTCATTTCCATACATCACTGTCAGTCCTGACCTTCCTGTCCTCCTCTCCAACAAGGGCAGGTATCTCATTGTGCACCAAATTCAAACACTTAAACAAGGAAAATTTCTGACTTAAATGTGCAGGACATCAGTGTGATAACATTTTAGGAACAAAAAAATTAAAGTTGTATTTGTAGACTATTGATCCTCAGATTTGAATTCTTGTCCACATTTTGCAAAAGTGCATGTTTTCCCCCAGAATTTTCTTTTATTTCTTGTAAACAGATCTTGCTCTTGTCAGGAACTAAACATCAATCTACAAAACACAAAAAGAAATCTTCAAAATATGTTTACCCAGTAAC
Source organism: Nesoenas mayeri (assembly GCF_963082525.1). Taxonomy (NCBI): domain Eukaryota; kingdom Metazoa; phylum Chordata; class Aves; order Columbiformes; family Columbidae; genus Nesoenas; species Nesoenas mayeri. The sequence continues at coordinate 18,351,760 of NC_137541.1, forward strand.
TACTGAAGCACTTTGATTTCAGCAAGTACTGGCTAGCATCCCAAGCTTTATTCAGAACTGTAAGTAGGAAATTGGTTCTAAATCACTCATAACCTTTTGGAGTCAGTACTCATAATGAGAATTCCTTAACCATCACATAGATTAATTCTTTAGCTAAAAATATGGTCCATTTCTGCTGTTAAAGCTAGGATACTGAGCAGCCAGGAATACAAAAGCCATCATGAGAGGAACAGGTAAGAAAAGTGTGGCTGTTACCTAAATGTTACAGCATTTAGTTTGGGATCTTCATGGTCCTAGGTCTTGTTCCTAAAATCTGTATCATTTTAATCCAATATAAAGTATGTTTACACACTGAGGAACAACTTCCAACAACACAAACCTGAACAGCTTTAGAAATTCTAATTTTTTTCACAGCACATTACTGTATAAATTCAGTATTTCTATCCTTCTGCAGTCTGTAGAAAACACCCCATAATCCACTGATGTTATTGCAATCATGCATTACAATGATAATATAATGTCAGCTGAAGTGAGCATCATTTATGGAGTACTATTATAGATTAAAGGCTGCAATATCCTCAAAATTCTTCTCTGTTGGTCATAGAATCATGGAATCATAGAACAGTTTAGGTTGGAAGGAGCCTTTAAAGTTCATCTAGATCAACATCCCTGTCATGAGCAGGAATGAATTCCACTATATCAGGTTGCACAAAGCCCTGTCCAACCTGATCTTGAATGCTCCCAGGGATGGGGCATCCCCAGCTTCTCTGGGCTGCTTGTTCCAGTGCCTCAGCACCTTCATTGTAAGAAATTTCTTCCTTATGTCTAATCTAAACCTATTCCCTCTTGGTTTAACACCATTTCTCCTTGTCCTGTCACTATAGGGCTTACTAAAATGTCTGTCCCCATCTGTCTTATAAACCTTTATGTACTGAAAGGCTGCGATAACGTTTCCCTGCAGCCTTCTCTTCTCCAAGCTGAAAAACGCCAACTCTCCCAACCTTTATTCATAGGACGTGTTCCATCCCTCTGATCATTTTCATGACTCTCCTCTGGAGCCACTCTGACAGGTCCATGTCTTATACTGGGGACCCCAGAACTGGATACAGTAATCCAGGTGGGGGGGTCTCACCAGAGCAGAGGGGCAGAACCACCCACCTCAATCTTCTGGCCACAATTCTTGTGATACAGTACAGGATACGCTTGGCTTTCTAGGCTGTGGGCATATGTTGCTGCCTCATGTCCCTTTTTTTATCCACCAGTATCCCCATATCCTTCTCCACAGGGCTGTTCTCAATCCCTTCATTCCGCAGCCCGTATTGATATTGGGGATTGCCCCAACCTAGGTGCAGAAACTTGCACTTGGCCTTGTTGAACTTGTATGTTCATGTGCCCCAGGTGGTCTCAAACCACGTTCTTCTACTATGGGAAGGACTCCATTCTTGTCTTGAGGGTTCAGGGGCTTGAGAGGTGTGGGAAGAGTGATTGCCAGTGGTAACTAAGGCAAAAGAATTGTTGAGTATCTCAGCCTTCTCTGTGTTGATTGTCTCTGGTTCTTGTCTCATTTATCAGGAGCCATACATTTTCTCTAATCTTCCTTTTCTGGCCAACATACCTGTAAAATCCCTTCTTACTATGCTTTGCATCTCTTACCAAATTCAGCTACAATTGTGCCCGAGCTTTACTGAGCCGTACACATCCAGGCAGTGTCTCTACATTCTTCACAGGGTACATGTCACTGGTTCCACTGCTTGTGCACTTCACTCTGACACTTCAGTTTGACCACGAGGTGCTTACTAAGCCGTGCTGGTCTCCTTCCCGTCCTTACCTGATTTCTTATACATGAGAATTAAGAGCTCATGCACTCTAAGAAGAATATCCCTAAAGAGCTGCTAGCACTTTTCAGCAACTTTGTCCCTGAGGTCAGTTTTCCAGGAGATCCCATCCACTGACCACATCAACAACTGCAAGTTTGTTCTTTTAAAATTCAGCATCCTGACTCTACTCTTTATCTGGTCCATATCCCTCAAGCTTGTCATAGACTTCTGGAAACTACTTACAGACATAGTGATAACATGGACATATCTGCATTTGTTGGGAGGTGGTGTTGATATGTTCAGATGTCCTCTAAGAGTTTTCATGTCTGTTGGGATGAAGTCACTAGTAATATCAACAGTTGACAGTGGTGTGAGAACTGATACTCAGACGAGGAATGAGGCTATGGACAGATTCCAGGTGGGAAGTCAAAATGTGATACTAAAACAAAGCAACCCAGTGAGATACTGTGTCATGTAGAAATCTTTTATTTGATCTCTTTTTATTCCTCCTATATTGATTTCTGTTTCTTCAATCTAACCCAGTCTTCATACTCTAGATTTCTATTAAAATGTTGGTGCTTTTTTATAACTTCTGTCCCTGGGAATATTCAAGAATGCCTGCACTGGAGGTGTTCTAGGCCCAACAAGAGATTTCTTTGAATGGCCCAATCTGTGTAGACCTGGTTTGTGCAGTGGGTTACACAAGATGACCTCTGAAGGTCCACTTAAAAATAAATTAATGTATGATTCTATAAATTCAAAATCTTCTGGCATGCTGGACTTTATGTTAGACTGAACTGTAGAACAGGTACTGTAGCTCCATGACAGGTAACAATAACCTGCTTTGAAACATATACACATGTAATTCCATCCCTGCTGCCATGGAGCATTTGCCATGCCAAATCATAATGGTTTGCAAAACTGCAAGTTCTAATTTAAGAAATCAGGAACTGTGGAAATCCGAATATTACTTGGTCTGATTATATAAATTTAAATTGAGTCATTTTAGCTGTGCATTATGCTTCTATCTAATTTAACTTCTTTTCTGTTATGCTATTTTTGGGCTACATTGTAAAATCTTCATTCAGGTCGATTCAGCATTAATTCAGAGGCATAGTCCCACTTCTCTATGAAGCTTCCTTGATTTGAAAGGACCTACTCAAATAGTAAAGAATTTGACAGCAAAAATTTGACACATTCTAGTCCTTAGACAAAGCTGTTTCAGTTTAGATTTTTCTATATTGAATAAATACATTATTTTTGTGGCACTTTAACAGATGCTATTAGTGGGTTCAACTTTGTGTTACTCTGTGAAGTTAGGGAATACTTAATATTAATAATAATTATAGTAATACAGAATGGCATAGTGTGCTTGAGGATGCATATTCTGTATTCTCTGGAAAACAAGTTGCGGTCAGGATGGAGTCTCCCTTCAGAAAGCACTTGAGCAAATAGTGAAAAATGCTGCATTCTGGAAGTAAACTCAAAGCAGGTGGACGGGGCAGCAGGAGGCCATATTGAGGAGAAATGGGCAGCTTCAGTCTCTCTCAATGCATATTCATCAACTCCACCTGTGTATGTAATGACAAACAGCCACACATTAATAACTGAATGGAAAGAATGACTTGCCATTGAAACAGAGATGCTATGCTGAAGTTGTATATGCAATTTCCAATTGTTACTGGTAATGACCTGTCATATACCTATAAAACATTTATTTTGAAGTAGAATAAGTAGGACTGCATTATGCAGGTGAATACTAAGCTATGGAAACAGTACTCTGTTGCAGTCTAGTTAAGGATCTTGTTCCTTTTTACTCTTGGCCACATCTCTCCCTTCTGTTTCCCAGTGGTAACCTATGCAGAAAGTCAGTAAGGGTGATGATTTTTAAATTGTTATCACCAGTGAGCTGATTGCATTTCAAGCCTTCCCTAATCTGCACATTCACTGTGGGAGTTGTATTCTGCCTGGCACAAACTTTTAGAGGAGCTGAAGCACTGGCTTCGTGAGTGCTGGTATCTCAGATTAGATTTAACTGTGCACTATTTACATTTGGAGTTACACCCTATGTATGTGTCAATTTATCCACAAAGCACAGTCATCTTTTTTTGTCACCTGGTAAATGGTTTATTCCATTACTCACCTGAGACATCTGCTTTGCCAGTTAATCAGTCAGTCATTTCGTATTAGTTTTTAAGCAACAGATTGTATTTCCAACTTCAGTTAATCCAGGTTGTGTGCTCAGAGATTTTTCTAGTAACTGATCCTAGAGACCCCTTGGAGCTTTATCCTACAGCTAATTAAGGGGCTGGTTTTATGATTCACTTTACCAGAGCTGAGATACACAGAGCTCTACAGCAAAGCAAAACTACTGAGGGAAAGTGAGGCCAAATTCCACCCTCTCAGCTGAAAGAATGATTTACTTACTAGTAACTTAGTCTGGAAGAGAAATAAAATAGGTTTAATTCTCTCAGAGCCTGGAATCAAGTGTTTGCACTTGCTTCTTTGAGGCAAGTTATTAATTACTCTCAAAAAAAAAAAAAATCTCACATACACAAAAAAGGACAAAAACAAATTTGCATTTCCGGACTGGTCTTCTAGGTAAGGCTGAGATACTTTGGAAAGTTGTAAGGCCAGAAACCTGGAGTAATTTCTAATCCCAGCCTTACCCTCAACGATCCGAAGTAAATTGTACCACCCAGCCTCTTGCCCCACAAATTAACTATGTGACTGAGGAGGTAAAATCAGTTTGTGCAATGGGGCAATTTCCTAGGTATTTGAGGAGGTATTTAAATATGCGCCCTCAGAAGTAGGAAGAACTAATACTAGAAGAGGGAAAACACATTTATCCTGCCTCTACAAATGGGCAGATGCACTCCAGGACAGGTGAGGCTCTTGTAGTGAGTGGTTATTCTCTAAACAAGGAAAGCTTCAGTGTTTTCTTAAATGCCACAGAAGTTCACAGAAGTTCTTGAATCAAGCATATTTATTTGTCATTTACAGAAAATGTATCAATTATTCAGATATAAGTAGTTACTGAGTACTGGAGAGTGGGTACATTCTTCAGTACCTTCTTTCTAGTTAAGGCCAGTGCTGTGATCCTTTCACAGAAACTGTATGTAAAGTCAGTAGGATTCTTGTTTGTAGTACATAACTAATACCAAGCCTTAAATATCTCCTGCTCTTGAAGAATAATATCTAAAATTATACATTGATTAGTTTTTACCAGTCAGGACATTAATTGTTCTATCATCATGTGCTGCCATCAATCATTATTTAAATAAAAGTTTGGTGTTTGTTTATTTGCTTGCTGGAGCCTATTTCTATTACTTAGAACTATCTTAAATATCACATTAACATAGCACCTTTTCTCAGCGAGTATGCCAAAGTGGTGTACACACGTTGGATACAAAATATTTAATCAAATGAGTGTAGACATCATTTGAAAGCAGGGAAAGGTTAAAGAGGAATACCACATTCTTAATAACATTTGACATTAAGAAGAATACCCTATCCAATGGGAAGCATAGGAAACTTTACAGGATTCAACTGTGTTACAAGAAAGTTGAATTCTTGCATTTATGAAAAATGATGAGATATTTCTGATTAACTCAAATGATCACACCTGTCTCAACTTCTTTGAAAAATAAAATATCTTTAAGAAAAATTGCCCCAGGCATTTCTTATCAAATTTCTAGATATGGGAAGAAAAAGTGTCAGACCTGTGAAATCACAAGGTGACTCTGTTCTAAGTTCTCCTTGATGATCTTCAGTCTAAAACAGAACTGATGTTTCTGTTTCCACTTGGGCATGTAGCATGGTCTCAACATATTCATGTTTCCCTTGATGTTTCTGAAAGGATTTTTCAAAGTTCACTTTCTTGCGAGAAATAGAGAAATGTAAAAACTACTCAGCATCTCTTCATCTATATATTTCTCTAATTTCATATAGCTTCTCTTTCACAACAGGTGAAATAAATGGTAAATGCAGAGTGAGGTAAACAAATCTGTGGGAGGCACATTTTATAAACACATTTATTGCATGTTACTGACTCCTCTCAGGAGTGTTCCCAACACCTCTGCAGGGCTTCCCTCCACAGCCACTAGCCCATCATTTGCCAGAAACTTGTTCTGGTTTGTTGGGACTTCATAACCTTTGTTATCAAGACTCAGGAGCTCACCCTATGCAAACGAATTCCTTGATAGTATTAGTAATGACCTGAGACCTTTAGCCCTTTTGACCTCACAGTAGTGTCAGACAGCTCTTTGTTAGCCACGCCAACCAGATATTTCTACTAAAACCACACATATGCTTGTAACTTTGTCTGTGGTAAGAAATGGACTTCTAGGGTTTGATGTGTTTATCTTTTAAATATCACCCTTTAAAAACAACCTGAGACATTGTCAGGCCAAATTCCCTCTGTAATTTGTGAAGTATTATTACTTGTAAGAAGTCAGTTTTTCATATTTGTATATACTCAGACTAATATGCTACTTCCCTGTTTAAAGAATATTTCATTCCCTTTCCAAGGAGCTTATCTCAGGCTATTTTATATTACACCTCCTTCTTGGATGGCACTGAAGCACTTCAGTTTTATGAATTTTTTTTTCAGTTCCTACAGACACTGGAGATTTTTAATGTTTGGGTTCGTGTTTTACTTTCCACTGCTCAAGAAACAGATTTTCAGATTATTCTTTATTTCAAAATCATCCCTTTCCTTATTTATGATTTTCTTCTCTGGTGGTGGCTCACTTTTTTTCTAGGGCTCTTAAAAGCCTTCACTTGATTTGTACTTGCCAGTCTCACTTTGAACAGAGACATGTAAAGTATTTCCCCTCTAATTTTTTCTATAACTATAAAAATGATTATTTTGTATTGTTATTGCTGTAATGCATTTAAGTTCTGAGTCACTTTTAAGCTAAAATACCTTAAACTTGGAGGGAGATGGAAAAGGAGAAGAAAAACACCACTCCCTTTTAATTTTATTTTTTAGCATATGTAGAAAACTGGATGTAGAATCAAAGTCCAGCGTTTTAGTAAGCAGCATAATGAGACTTTCTGTCCAAATGCAGCCATAATATCTTGTTATTTCTATTTCTGGCTTGGTAAAACTGATAATAAATAAGTATTCTTGAAAAGTAAAAAATAGGACGTGCATTGAAAGAGCTTTTTAGAGTCTTATTTCTATTATGACTAACTACACTTTTCAAGCATGGCTGTTTTCATAAAATATAAATTGTGAAAACTATTGTATATGTTTTATTATTAAAAATAAGGTATTTCTGTTGATTTCACACAAAATAAAATGAAAACATTTAGGATTTAAAAAAACTCATTTTTCAAAGCCTGAACTTGTTTAATTGACTTTTGCCAAACCCTGTTCTTTGATGTTCTTTATGATCACGAATCACAGCAACTTTTGATGTAGATTGATGGAGCAACAACCTGAAAATTTACTGAAAATCACTAATATCATCTATACAGAAAATTTCAAACTTGTCCTTTTTTCTTTTTAAATACAAAATAGTTTATCATTACCATTGGTTTTCTTAGACTGGCATTGTGTAATCTGACGTAAGGGAAAAATGTCAAAAATATAATCTCTATTGATCTATTGAAGTGTCTAGACAGGTGGCTTTGCTTTGCTTGGCTGCTTTGGGGCTCTGCTGTAGCCCAAGCTGCCTACAGTGTATGGCCCAGCATGTGACACCCATATCTGCACTCTACACAGTAAATTCAGTCTTCATCTGAGTCTTCTTTTCCTTCCCATCTCACCTCCTGTGGCAGACACATCTCCCCCACCTCAACCCCTCCCTTTTGACTGAGTCTTTCTCAGAGCAGGGGATATGCAGGTGAAGACCCTCTTCCTTAGATCTGCCAAGAAAACATCCTCAAGAACTGAGACATCTTGCCTTATTATATCATCCATTATATTATATATATTATTCTATTATATCTTGAGAGTTCTTACTTTTTGTGAGTGGGTAGATGTGCATTTTGTATCATCATTCTAAAGTTTTGAGGTGCCTTGAGTCTGAATTAACTGTGTGAATTTTGAACTCCTAACTGCTCTCCAAATCCATTTTATAATCTTGGTGTGCTAAATTATTTTGGACAAACCCTATTTCTAGTTGGTTCTCTGCTAAACAGTTCTGGCTAGACTAAAGTCTATTTGGAGCTTATCACCTGCTTAAATTGACTTTTGAGGTGCTTCTGTGACATCCTGTGGCAGGCTACAACAAAGCCATTGCGGGAAAGTCATCAAGGCATCTTCAAAAAGGAATTAGGGGTTGTTTTATTAAATCCAGACTGATGTCAAAGGTTCATTAAAGACTTCTGGGAAACAGGAGCTGTTAGCAGTCAAAACTAGCCATGAAGACATACCTGCAGATAAGTGATATGGACATTTGTCTCACCTGGCCCTGAGCACTTCCTTTGAGCTGTGTTGGTAGCATGACAAACATAGAATGGCAATCTCTCCTTCGTGCCCTTTGCCCTCCCCCTGCAATTAGAGGGTTCATTTGGCACCTCTCTTCTAATGCCTCTCACTGAGACAGCTGATGCTTGTCACAAAAGATTACATAATACCAAGTGCATGGTCCATACATCTGAGCATCAAATATTCAGTGCAGTACAACCATGACCATAGATGCCCCTGGAACTGATTCTAGAGTTTCTTGAATTTTAGGACATCAGACTGTATTTGCAAGTCTCTAAAAATCTCCTACTTTCAAGGCCTCAAAAAACTCTACATCTAGAGTCTGGGTCTTCTGGTAACTTCTTTAATGGAAATGATGAAGTGGGAGTAAAAGTGGACATTGTGCCATGAGTAACAGATTGAATGAGTTTTTTTCCAGCTCTTATCTGCCGCTCACAATGTGTTGGTATTTTCTGATTGTCATATCAGTGACAGTGATCTTAACAGAAGAACAGGTATTATTAATTTTTTAATTGAGCTTCTCTTGATCTCTTGCCTTTCTGTCTGTTTTTTTTTTGCTGAACCCATTGCTTGACTCTAAAATGCCTGCAGCATGTGACCAACAGAATGTACTTTTATGCTGGGAAAATAGAGAAAAAGCCTTTCCCTAGCCCCACCAGTGTTTATTCCTCTGGAGTAGTCTGAGATGTTATATACAAACCTGGCAACCTCTGGCAATCTACCAAGAAGGTGAGGCTTCACTAAGTATTGAATCAAAATGAGTAAGAAAATGTGTGAAAAATTGAAATGCTAAGGCTGCAGAGAGAGCTTACAGTGCTATAATATATTTAAATAAAATATACAGAAAGTGTTTAAGGCATCTGAATAAGATTTATTAAATATTTAAGGGCTGGTTCTTGTCTCAGTACTAGCATTCCAATTCAAACTACTGCTAACATAAAAAGGCTGAAAAACCAATATTTGTTATAGGCAAAAGAGGTTTACTACTGTGACTCTCATATAAATACAGTTCCCACTTGTACTCCTTGACATTAAAGATAAGGAGGAAGGCTCAGACAAGAAAGGATGTGGCTAATCCAAAGCCATTAAATAATTTTGACACTGAAAGTCCCCAGAATTCAGTTAACACAAAAATAATTTAATATTTATCCTGGATAAGTATACAAGCCCTGCAGCTATTAGGAAGGCATGACCTACAACTGCTGCATTTAGCCTTTATCTCTCTGACCTGCTAACAGTGTTAGCCATAAAATGAGGAGTTAAAAAGGCAAGAGTAGAGTTCATTTGGGTGCAGCCATTGGGAAGAATATATCAGCTTCTCCTCTGGAGTGAGGTGCCTGTTTGGAACTAAGAGCTAAGGCAAGATTGCGAATGAAAACATCTTTTCAGGAACAGAAATATGGAACAGTATATTCACCAAATTTCTTCCAAACAATACAATATTGGTTATATTAGGGACGCTCACTGGATTCACACTGAGTCTGCATTTCTACTCCCTTTTTTCTCTTAATGCACTAAGCAGATTGCTTCAAAACATGGGTTTGGATTCAGAATAATAATAAATTACTAAATTACAGAAAGCTCTGCTTTGCCTAAAGCTTTTTCTAGCAGTCATTAACATGACTCAAGTTTAAAGACATAGTTTAGCGCTGGTCTTTTCTCTGATGACTCAGCAGTTTTTGAAAAATAACAGAAATAAATTTGTACCAAGGAAGACTGCTTTGTATTACCCAATCACACGCATAATCCTATCTCAGCTGTATGCGAGGATCAAAGTGAGACAGCAGAAAGCAAACAAGTCAGGGAAAGGACTTATATCTTCTAACTACAAGGAGATAGTAAATGGAATTTCCTTCTAAACAGCTGGGACACTATTATAGTTTGCTTTTTCAAAGGGAGATACCTGTACGCATTTGAAGGGGAGCTGGAGTACTTTTTGACCTCTGAATCTGAGGCTTGGCTCTTTGTCTTGACACTGCTGTTTAGTTACCCTGCTCTATTCCTTCTGCTTTGAAAATTTAGCTAAAAGATCACAGAATCAGAGAATGTTAGGGATTGGAAGGGACCTTTATTTTTTATGAACATTTATTTTTCACAATGCTTCTGCCACCTCTTTCTGGCTCCTCATGCATTGCAGGCAGGAGGAGAAATTACTTGGGAATTGTGAGGTTAGCCCCTGCCAGAACTTTATATCCTTTGCCTCTGAGGTGTAATTCACTCCCACAAAAGCATTAAGAGTTTCTGCTGCCTGCAAACATATTTAGTTGTATTTTCACAGGTGTACTAACTCTTGAATTCCTGCATTCCTTCCTCCCCCCGTTATTCTAGGTTTCTCTTCTACAGTTCGTGTCAAAACTGCTGAGTTATGCATAATGATGTGAGGTCCTCCCTCCTGAAAAACTAGGTCATTGAGATGTAAAATGAGTCTCTCCTATGCTTTTCAAAACTGTACAGGATGCAAAAGTTCCACACAGTTACTTTACAATACTTGGTTACAGCACACAGGGTGGAAGTCTGCATTCCTATTAGTCCTCACCTGCCTGTATTACAGTCACACTCCCTTTTCTCTAACTCTTATTTGGGAGTAGCAGACTGTGCACAGCAGTAAAGCAGTTTTCTAGTAGCAACAGTAACATCAGTTGTAATATTTGGTTCATGGGAAATGTAGCCAGTAAGGAAATCTTTACTACCTTATTGTGATAGAGACTTAAAGACAAAAAGGATCCCTGAAGGCCTTATCTGACTAAATGTTAATAAATTTCAGTATCTATATATAATATATGCTGAGAAATTCCTGGAACTCAGAATCCGTCAAACATGTTTCAGATTGTCACCATGATAGCAGAAGGAGACTAAGACTAAAGGAAAATCTTATTTGAAGTAAATATTAGTGCCTTTTTGTGTCATTTTCCTTATTATAATTCACACTGTCCTACTGACACACACCAGCTATCTAATGCTCCAAGACAACAGTCAACCTGTATTCTACTTAACTGTAAGTAGTGAGGTAGTTAGAAACAGTGGTCCTGCTGATTTCAGTCTGGCTCAGCACTGCAAAATCTTTAAGCACACATAGTCTCAGAAACATTATTTTCTTGTATTTAAAGATCATTTAAGTTTGTAAACTGTGCGTTAAGTCTAACAGCATGTTGTGAATGATGAAGAATGCTCAGCAAATGAATAAACAACTTTGAACATCTGTAAGACCTACTGTTCTTAAAACAAGATTCACATTAATGTATATTTACAATGGCTTGTCTCTTTCTTGTATTTTTTAGAATAGATGATCTTTTGATCAATAGCAAGACTTGCAATGACAGAATTATCTTCACTCTAAATTGTTATCTGATTATGGCATGGGTCAGAACTTCTTCACCTACTAACACAAATATTAGTACATAACTCACTCTGTGAATGTTATGGGGGTTTTTCCTGTAAAGCTTATTAAATCATGTAACTTGAGAAGCATGATAACTTTTGACAGTACTGCTCTCTAATCAGAGACAGCAAATCCTCCACTTCTTTCAGACAATTCAGCTTCTAAGAAAAACCTATTAATAGTAATATCATAATTGTTATATGATGTAATTGTATAGTCAATTTGTTTGCCAGTGACTGTTTTAAATACAATAAAAGAAACTCCAAGGGACCCCATAATATTCAGGTCTGAAATAAACTAAAAAGAAGAAAACTTTCCTGCTAACTTCATAAATCTTTGATTCATTTATGCCTTGTAAAATGAGACACAGCATATTCAGGAAATTAAAAATAATTAATTGCAATGGGATATTCACAAAAATATATTGTACCTCCTTTTATTTTGGCCAAGTGTACAGTAGCTTTTATTTGTTTCATTGATAGGACTTGCTCATGAATTCTCTTCTATTATTATCATAACCAAAGCTGTTCTCTCTGCTCTGTGGCTGAGTGCTCAGCTGCAACATGCTTTGTCTTTTCTTAATAGTTAGTGAAGGCTTCTCCTTTTGTTTTCTTTATTTATGTGATTTGTTTAGCATATTTTTTTCCTTTACATCACTAACAACTAATTAAGTTGTCTGTTTCCCCATTGACAGCGGAGTCCTACACAATCCAAACTCTTCTGTGATCTTAACATCAGTTCCTTGTGCTCCATTCAGGGCTTGTCTTAAGCATCTGACTTGAGCATCTTGATTTAAGCATCTAATGTGAAAGAAACTGTCAGTTAAAGGAAGTTCTATGAAAGAATGTATTGTTTCATAACCTCTGATCTTTGGCTTCATCAAGCCTAACAAAGGAAAATAAGGAAAAATTACTGATAAAGGTAAATTTAAGCTATGTTTACAGCTCAGTATGCAGTTGTCTGCATTCACAATGCTATTGACTCATTTACTTTTACTCCCACTCTGCAAGACATTAATAGCAACGTTGCTCGATGAATTGTGGTGCTGATCTGTGGCATCTCAAATTTCTACTGCAAGTTGAATCAACTGGAATGGTGCTCTAATTGATGCCTGTTACTCTCAAGCAATGGTCTACATATCAGGAGTCATCAACTGAAGTGCTGTATTGTTGCTGTTCCTGTTCTAAAGGCAATAAAACTGGGTGAATAGGAAGAACAGAAAAAAATTACATTCTTTATAAAGTTTTTGTGAAATTGCACAGGTTTGAGCTAATTTTTGAGTGAATAAGTAGTATATCTCCATACAGATGAATTTAGGACGAGATAAAAGACAGACCTTTGTGGTTAAGATGTCATTTAAATTTGCAGTGAGGATCAGTGTGGAAGGGTTCTGGCTTCAGTAATTTTCCACTTTTGCTGGGAGTCTGACTTTGCTGAAACAACACAAGATGCTTAAGTGCTCTGCAACTTCATGGAAAAGATTGTGGTGTACAACATGGGAGACCTTGACTTACATTACCACTCTTGTCAGTGTAAATTGACATGGAAAATGGTTTCTGAATCAGCACCCAAATGTCATGACTATGAGTATGTCTCAAGCTCTAACCATAAGGATATATATGTGTATATATAGATATGCTCTTACCGAGTGGAAAATCTCACAGTGAAACCTATAAGTTGAGATTTAATTCTAATTTAAATACTTTAAAAATCTTGTTTTTATTCCAGTCTGTAATTAAACAAATGTCAAAGTCTCAAATGTTACTACAAAATAGAGCTGGCAGCTTCTGCAAAGCTCTGATCTAGCATGCTCTGTTAACATCATTTGCAGAGGATGGATGGTTTGGCAGATAATAATTGCAGAATTGCTACGGAACCATCATCTTTGTCTGCAGACTTTTCCAGGCTGATTCTCCCAATAATAAGCCATACAAATTTTGACCCTTAACCATACACCAGTCACTTGAGAACTGACAGTTCAGGATTTACAAACCAGGTAATATCCATAATATAAAACTGTACATATGCCCGTTAAGGACAATGCTATTTAACTACAATATAAGTTTTATATTTTCCAGCTAAGCATATTGATGAAAGTATAAACACAGTTTAATTCTGTATTTCACAACATCCTTTATTACTCTGACTGATAGATACCATGACATGTGGAAACATATTACAGGTTCTAACTTGATTCAATTGAATCTGAGGAGGCCTAGTCAGGTTGAAAACTTATTATAGTTCTAATCCATTCAAATGTGGTATGTAACTTCTTGGTTTTAATCTCATAATTGGATCTTATAAATAAGGTAAATAGGATATAATATACAAATAGGATAAATATGTATTATTTTATATATATATACATATATATATATATATATATATATGAAAACCGGATACAAAATAAATAAATAGATAAATAAGAGAAATAGGATTAATGTTCATGGTAAATCCACCCTGAACATTTTCTTGGTAGTAGACCTCTGCACAGAGGGTGCACCTTCTGGCAAGGTAGGACAGGAAATTCTTGGGGTGAGAGGGACCCCTTCAAGGAACAAAGAGTCACACTTCAAAAGTGATGGAAAGAAACACACTTCTGGAAGTCCCAGAGGGGACTGTGGAGCTTTTTGTCGCCTGAGTGCAACCCTGGAGAAAATAGTTTTGTAAGGATATATGGGAGATAGAGGTGTGTTCATTTATAAACCTGATTTATTTCTATTTGATCTCTCTGGATTTCTTGTTATTTTAAAAAGTTAAATGTATTGATTTAGGTTCTGATGAAATCTAATGTAAAAACTCTACCTGAAGTTCTTCCCCATCATAAGTACTTCTGTCTTGCTTGTATATGTCACACAGAGACCAAATATGCTGGCACCCAACCTCATAATAAAAAGCTTTCCCAGATTAGACTGACCTTCATTGTGGATTACTGCCAGTGTAGGTAAGAAAAAAGGAGGAAGAAAACATTTGTATCCTTCCTTCTAATCACGTAATATGTCCACTCATTGGGCAGTTACTAAAATCACTGTAGAAGTATCATAATTTGCACTACTGTTACATTTCTGAAGCAATTAGTCACTGTTCTTCTTAAATTGCTTTAACTGCTCTTAGGTGACAAACTTGAACTACCTGCAAATGAGAAAAAAAAAACCAAACAAACAACCTGTTCTGGAATGAAGTTATTTTTGGCTGCATGCTTAAAAATCCTACCCAAACCTAAGCATTGGATATCACCATAAATTTATGTTCATACCTTTTTTTTTGTAATATTTAGTAACTTTTCTGCTAAAAAGTTATCATTCATCTTAAAATGCTTCACTTATATCATTAGAGCAAAACAGAGCAACACATAGAAGAGATACTATAGAAAAATAATACCACTGAAATTCTGGAAAAGGTTTCATATCACAGCATCTTTCAGTATATGCCTACAGTTTCAGATGAACTAGTTGGCTTTTGTGTGACGTGCAATTCCAAAGTCCAGTAGCTAAAGAATTAATGCTCATATATGAGAGAGGTATAGCACTGTGACTGTATATAACTGGCGTGTTGTATAAGAGGAGATAATGAACAAGATTCAGGAAACTAGGCCTTGGGAATTAAAGATGAAAAAACTGATTCAGGGACAAAGCCAATCATAATAAAATACTTGATGGACTCTGAGTGGGGCTGAATGTTGACTGAAGGATTGGGCTATAAAACTAGCCTCAAAAATTGTCATTAATTATGCATTTTCAGTGCCACATTTCAGATTTTAGTACTGAATTATTATGACTAGACATTAAATTATAATGCAGTGGACTGAGCTATCTATCACTAAAGAGACAGCTTCACAGTCAGAGGAAGACTGATACTATTCTGACAGACAATGGAAAAGTCCAGCATACTTGCCCTTAATGGGCTCAAAGTTTTCATTCTTACTCATTTTTTTACTGATGTATCACAGAATCACAGAATGTCAGAGATTGGAAGGGACCTTGAGAGATCATCCAGTCCAATCCCCCTGCCGGAGCAGGAACACCCAGATGAGGTTACACAGGAACGTGTCCAGGCAGGTTTTGAATGTCTCCAGAGTAGGAGACACCACAACCTTCCTGGGCAGCCTGTTCCAGTGTTCTGTCATCCTTACTGAGAAGAAGTTTCTTCTCAAATTTAAGTGGAACCTCTTGTGTTCCAGTTTGAACCCATCACCCCTTGTCCTACTATTGGTTGTCACTGAACAACAAACTTTTGAATGGCTTCCTTTAAGTCTAACAAAAAATAATTCAAAAATATATTGACATTTTACTCTTAAGAGCAAAGAAGGCCCAACAAGAATTCATAGTCCTTGATAAGTCCAAGGCCAAAGCAGAGCTAATGCCCCTACACAGTTACCCAGCATGAATTGCACACCCCTAAACTGTGGTGATTCACTTACGTCCTCTGTTAGTAGGGATCAGCATTTCTTATGTGTGTCACTGGAGGAAGGTTTAGGATCCTATGTTTCTTCTAAGAGCGTTAATAATTTTCTTTTTGCTCAGATAATGTTTACATAAACCTTGGAGCATGTCAGAACTAAAGATGAAGAAGCTGCTATAAGGCCTAGGTCTGCCTCATCAAAACTTCTGTGATCACTGACAAGATCATTCAACCAGAAAAAGGAAATTACACTGTTGCTAAATACTACAAATATACTTAATAAAGACAAATTGAAGAAGCTGGAGTGAGAAAATTGAAAAAGTTGTGCTTTTAACTCATGTGTGTTTAAACCAACTCCTCTTTCAGCCGATTCAGGACAATTTGTATGCACTCACCAACATTCCCATGAGTTGTGGAATAAAAAGTCTAAATTTTATGATCTGTCCTGTCTTCCTTCACTTTTATCGCATATGCCTGAAAAATATAATATCAAAAAAAAAAAAAATAATGTACTTGCTTTTTATCTTACTCTTCTAATGGACCTTACTTAGTTTAGCAGTCAAACATAACTAATGTCACTTTCAGCACACATGCTGTTGGTCATCCTATTAGAATTGGAAGGTCACATTTTTTGACCCATTCAAGACAGGTGACATGAGCACATTAAGACAAGGTGCTTGTTGCAGAAATGAAGCTGTTCCACTTGCAGTAGAGTGCTGCATCCAGCTGTAGTTTATTGCAGCCCTGTGTCAAAGCAATGAGGCCGTCAAGAAATGGAATCAGCAGGCAGTGGGAAGAACTATATTTTTAAAAGACAGTGGTGGTTGTTGAGTTGGAAGAGAGAAGAAATTAGTCATTATTTTTCCCACCTGTTCCTCTGCTAAATATTGGCATTAATTAGCTAGTTCAGAAATGCCAAGCAGCTGAGCACAGGAGGTTCAGTCTAAGTGGTTTAAAGTGCTGTCTAGAGGTTTATGATGTCGTTGCTTCAGTAATACAGGAGCCTTTAATGGGAACACTCTAAAGCATGTTTAATGTTAAGCATGTCTCTCAGTCCCTACTCTTCACAATGAGAGGATTTCTTGTTGCATTATTGTTTGGGTTGGTTTGTTTGGTTTTTATTTAACCGGTTGTCAGATTCATGGTATTTAAGAACCACGCACTTTTTAAAATGAAATTTTATAGGAAGAGTATTAAAATATAAACTTCTCCTTTTTAACACTGGGAAAATTAAGAAAATAGTACCCACCTTTCCCCCTTGTAATTCCAAATACTTTTAGTTAGTATTGCCAGGAAAAGTTTTGTTTGTTCGTTTTTCTGTAATTGGTTTTTGTTTGTTTATTTTCTCTACCAATTATCATGAGCTGAATATCTGAAATAACAACTGTCTCTGATCTGACTCTTACTAGCTTACAACAGAACTCCCTATGGCTGTTGATCTCCCAGTTTTACATTTGCTTTCAAGAAAGAGTGAAACTGAGCAACAGTCAGAACTATAGAGATAATTTATTTTCTTATTCCTATCCCAAATTAAATAAATTTTTGACTGGTTGAAATGTCATTGTGACAACATAGATGGCAATCCACAATCCAAACAACTTGGATGAAATGCAAAAAAAAGTTTAACAAGCTATATACTGTTCCTAACTTTCTAGCATTTTCTTTTTAACAGAGAAAATCCAGACCTAGACTTTTTATTTCCACTGATGTAAATTGCCATAGTTTTGCATCAGCTATAAATGACCTCATTAAGTTATATGGGAAGACAGACACTCAATATTAGTAACTTCAGAGACTGATGGAGTCCATTGTCCCTATTCAAACGTGCGAAGCAGTTGTTTGGTTGAGATGACTGGTGGATCTAGTGCTGCTCTTGAGATAACTACAGGAGAGTAGCTTTGTTTTGCCATCTCTCTGTTGTCAGCTTCAAGTGTGCTGCTAACAAATGCCTCAGACTGAGAAACGAATAAAAAGCAACTAGATATTAGTGAACAAGGAGGGGAGGAAAAGGGCAATCAACTATGAGCCGTAGCTTTTTTTTCCATTCTGTGCTATAAGTGGCAAATTTGGATTTGTCCTCCTAAGAAATGCAGGAAATTATTAATTTGTTCTGTTTGTGTTTCCTGTTTTTGTTTTTGTTTTTTCATTGGTTGTTGGTTCTTTGGGGATGCTTTGGCCAAATATGAAAAAAATTTGCTTCTGCCCCCTTTGATTTACCTTTAGGAATGGTCATACTGTCCTACAAATAGGATTGCTGAAATTGGCCTTCGGGCATCAGGTGCATTGTTATTTAAGGAAGAACCAGAAGCTTGTCATTTTCTGCAAAAATATCCTGCCCCCACTGGTTTAATTTCTCCTGGCAGTAAATGATAATAGGAAATAAGCTATTGGGGTAATCATTATCAGGATTCATGCTGCTGCTTTCAATTTCTTTTAAGTTTTTGGGTTTTTTATATTTTTCCCCCAGAACACCACATAGTCTGCCTAACAATTATTTTATATTTGCTGCAGTGTGGGACATGTTCATCAATGCTTCAATTAGATGTGCAAACCTATAATTACAGCCTCCACAGCCAGAAAAATGTGAAGTTTCATTTGTGATGATGAATATGCAGCCCTTTTAAAAAGTTTTTCAGTGTATTATTAGAAAGTGAAGGAGAAAAAGAAACAGAGGGGGATTTGTCTGACATTTTCACTAGGGAAATGGCAGTTATATTGAGATGCTTTTGTCCCTTTGAGTAGCAAAACATCAAAGACTTTATACCTTTTCTTCAATGTATAGGATGTGAGTACAGAGACTACATGTAATATACTTAACATAACTTTAAAGAACATACCATTTATACAGATGAAAAGAATATTAACAGCATTGAGATGTGCATTTTTATGCTTTTGTAAAGAAAATAGGAGCATGCCCCTGTGTAAGAGCACATTCTAGCCTTTGGCTACAATTAGGAAGGAGTTTTTATGTATTGAGTATGCCCAGTCTTGGGGTGCACCTTAGAGTTTCATCATGCCCAAGTGAGCAGTCTAACAGAAGAACCACACTTCAGAGTGCTCTGGTCTCCTGCTCTCGCTTTCAGCTTGGAGCTTCCCTCCAAGGAGGCCACACCATGTTTCTGCCACTCACTGTTGCATCCTTGATTTTAGCCAGCTGGGAGATATTGCAAAATCTTTGTGCTTCTCTGTCTGATATGATTGTATTGAAATTACTCCTGTTGTACAGCAGGATAAGAGATCCTTTTAAACCTCAATCACTGTTTGCTGCTCTTGATCTGATCTTTCACAACCAGGCGATAAAAGCACATAGATGATAGGTTGTCCCTGTCCCTCACAGGCCCAAGCTACTGCAGAGAATCAGGACCATCTTGGTCTGCCTGCCTTCTTTTTCTATATCTGTGCTAGGTGTAACTCCAGTGACTACTGTTTTCTGTAGCCACTGGTATCCAGCAGCAAGTGGTACATCTTGCCCATTTCTTGTTTGACACATTTATTTCAGAAATTCTACATAAGTTGTTTCAAGGACAGTGCTGTCTAAATGTTTTTTTTAAGTCTTCTTTGGCTAAAGAAAAATAAGTACTGAATGTGCACATCTAAGCTGAAGTTAAAATCAGGTAGTGGAAAAGGTCTGCAACAAAACGTGTCTGTGTGGACAATGGTACTGATTCTCCAAAGATGTTCACAATTCAAAACAGCTAGGCACAAGTGATTCCCATGCTATATTCAGTTGACCTCTCCTAAATATGATTTGTAAGTTCCTGCTGTTTGAGATGTAATGGAGAGCATGTGGCATTGAGAGGATAATAAACAAGAGGCAATGGAAGATTAAGGTTACTGAGTAAAAAGTCATTGTCAACTAGATTTGTGACAGAAAAGGTACTGTTGATAAATAAATGGCAGGACTATATCTCAGTGAGTGGATAGGACCATTCACAGGGTGGACCTCACTTAATTCTTATTCATAAATTCAGAGTTGTTGAAAGTCAAGCAGAGACAGACCTTGCAAAGGAAATTACAAGTGAAAAAGGTTCTCTAGAAAATAGGAAAGAAAGTGGAGTTGCAATGTGTTAAAAGTGGGTATTGTCTGGAAGATAATATGGGTCTGGCTCAAAAATTAGATGAATACTTCATCTCAGTTTTCAATAAAGAGGATTCTATAACACAGGGACAAAGGCAAGATGGCTAATGGGAATGACTATATAAAAATGCAAATTACAATAGCTAAGGTGAAATGAAACTCAGTTGGCTGTGTTGGAGTCAGGAAGATTGGGTAATCTTTATCAGAGATACTGAATAATTGACAGATGAAAACTGAGTTCAGTAGCACTGATTCTTATTAAATGTATCAACAGGTTTCATACTCAATGACTAAAGAACAGTAAAATTAATAGTTGCAGTTAGGAGACAGATAAAATGTAGGAAGGTAACAATAAACACATTAGGTTTGATAAAATGTAAGAATTTGGAAGGAAGCATGAAGGAAATAACCTATTTGACTACAGCTATTGAAAGATATAGTGATTTACCAGAAGTGGATTTTATCCAACCAGTCTGGCATTTTCCTTCAAATTTATATATTCGTCTTAGTGACATTCTCAATATTGGAGTTTGGCATAAAAAAATAAAAATATTTTCATAAATAATCAACTCATTTTAATAGAATTTGCTTTAGGCATGGCCAACATTAATGATCAACCTTATTTTATTGTCATAAACATATCACACTGTTCAACTGTACTTTTCAACTGACATTTTCCTCTTTCCACTACTGCCTTCACCACTTCAACATGGATTTTAAGCTCACAGCAAAACTATGAGGGTGAGAAATACCATCTTAATTTTGAAGAGAGAAGTTAAACCACCACAGGGTGAAGGAAGAGAACCAACAAGAGAATTTGTGGATGAGGCAGGGTTTGAAACAAGGCCCCACTCTTCTTCTTCTCCCCTAAATCCTCCCTTGTGTTTTAGTTTTCATAAAGCATGACAAAGTAAACAGTCCCTCCCAGTACCTTTTTTATTTCCAAATTGGAAATTTCAAAATATCCATATTTGTTGCATTTGTTTTTTGACGTGGCAACACTGCAGTTCTTTCATGCCAGAAGTCCCTGTAGATATGTAACCCAACTTCAAAATAACTCAAGTACTAGGCACAGAGCAGCCAAAGCAATACAGCACTGATTCAAACCTCACCTGAGAAGTTGGATAAAATTTGAATACACTAGTATTCTAATTATTTCTAAAGTACCGATGTAGAGGAAGACTGATTTCACCCAAAATGAGATTTTCACAGATAATCTTAAAGGGTCAGTTCACTATCCTTTTGTGTACAACTGAGGCTTTACTTTTCCACAGATGAATCTGTTCTACCAGAAGTCAACAACTACACTGCAGTTGCTAATAAATGGCTGTTTATTTCAATGAAACATTAAGCTCTTCCCTTTCTTTCATGGCTATTTGGCGTTCCTGACTTACGGAAACCATCTTTCATTGGGTCTCTCTCTGTCTGCCCAAGCATTAAAACCACACATGCTACCAAAACTAAAACACATTAATCATATGCAAAGTGCTCTTGACTGCAGTCATGTCTGGTTTCAATCAATCATTTTCAGGTGACAACAAGGTTGAGATCGCTGATCCCAAATCTCTTCCTTAGAAATGTACCGTAACTCCTTCCCAACTGCATTCCAAAACCACAACATTTTGAAGCTTTTATAAGACCTGACAAACAAATGAGAATATAAAGTTTGAAATCAGAAAGAACATCAGCTGTTAGACAGAAATCAGAGCAGGAAAGTTGTTCTCCTGCATCCCTTCCAAAAGTGTGGTGCAGTTGGTGAGGGAAAGAAGATAGTCATAGCAAACTTCTGCATCTTCCTCCTCTGAAACGTCAAATAAATATCGTATTTTCTGCTAGCACATCGTGCTGTTGTTACTAGTGGAAGACTGAAGACCTAAGAGGACATATGGGGCTACACTGGCTAGAATAGAATCGTGGAATAGCTTTTAAAATAGTCCTTTGATATTACAAGAAGATTCAAAATCCAAGTTTAAACAGTCTTTCTGCCATACTAGTGACTTATTACTAAAGTAAATTACATCTTACCATTGCTTATCAGAGGCTAAAATTTACAGTTGGCCTTGGCTTGTTGGCATATGCCACACCATGTTTAGGATGGATTGTAATTTTACCTTTAGTGAATTTTTAACTGAAAAAGAGATGTTCAGTATATATAGTTCAGTACTGTCATTTTGAAGCTGCAATGACCTTTTGAGTCTGAAATGATTTTATATCAAAGGACTTGCAAATGGACTCGATTATGCCTTACACACCCAGCCTTTTGGATTTATGCCAGGAAAGAACCAAGGTTTCTGAAGTTATAAATCTGTATCTTGGTCTTTAAATGCCAAATAGAATGCACAGTCAGAAACCTGATTCTTCAGACCAATAGAATGTTTGCCATTGAGTTTAATCATCCCCAAATTTAATCCTCTATAATATCAGCTTCCTGTTTTATGACTACATATCACAGGCTAACCACACATTCATACAGCAATGTTGTGTTCTATGAATATTGTTCTGTGCTGTAAATTTTTCAGTTTTGAAATTATTTCCCCACTATCTGACAGAGAAGAAAGCAAGCAGAGGAAGGAGAGAGAGAGAGCGCCACTCTATCAAGTGGAGATGTGTTCTCATAGAATTCAGATTACCTCCTCTTCTGTCATAATTAGATTTACAGGACTAACAGGTAGCTATACAGCACACATTTATCATATTCTCAAAGTCAATTTTCATAGTTCTTTCACTCACTCATACTGTAAAGTTCACATTTAACTTTTAATTAAATTTACAGAATATAAGATTGAGTAAAAGTTACATTTATCAGTTTAATTTTGGAATGCTTACTGAATATACATTATGACTCTGTGATTCAATTGAATTTCATCTGCTAAAGATTTTTTTTTTTTCTCTGCAACTACTTAGACTCCTATGACATCCTGATTTCTTCAAAAAGAGGTTTGATTTTGTTAGCAGTAAATGGTCTCCATTCAGGCTGCAAAATATGTGCTAAGTTGTTTTTTGGTTTTTTTTTGGCAGGCTATGCATTTTTTTCTGTGTGTCTGCTCCCTTGTGGACCTCTATTGGTAGTAAGTTTAACCTGCTGCAATGAACAACACATTTGACATTTTCAATAACTGCTACATTCATCAATAACAGATTCCAGTTTTCTCATGACATGTATAAAACCAATAAAATTAGTTACAACTAATTAGAGAATTAAACATGTAAATGTCAACATATTACTAAAATATTTGTAAATTATTTTATATTTGTATTTACTGTGTCAGTGTATGGGAGCTTAGATGCTTATTAACTAAATGAATTAAAAATACAGGGTTAATGATGTGCAATGAAGTAGCAGAGTTTATTTCTGTGTGCTCTGAAAAGGGATACCTGAGCTAGTTCTGGGTGGCAGTCCTCAGCAATACAGGGAGAAGAGCTGTGCTAGAATGTTGTTTTCCATGGGTTCACAGTTTCTCAGGTTTCTCGAAGTACTGAATTAATTCACTTCATGTTGTATTACACTGTACCCACACTTCATCTTTGGAGACCAGCAGTAGCTTTGTCTATCTTTGTCATTTTTTTTACTAGTAGGCATACCTAAGGTAAACAGAAGATAATAGCAATGAACAATAACTCTATCTCATTTTACTCTCCATGGAAACAGGTACAATTGCTAAAAATTGCCAATATTTTGATATCACTTTCATCTTTAATGGGGTTCTGAGTCTCAGTATGAAGGTTTCTTCTGCAATCCACTAAGAATACAGAATCTGCAGTATGCTTCCAGCCAAAAGAGAAAGAGAAAGGAGAAGGGGAAGAAAGAAAAGAGAGGAAGAGGAGAGGAAGAGGAGAGGAAGAGGAGAGGAAGAGGAGAGGAAGAGGCGAGGCAAGGCGAGGAGAGGAGAAAGGAAGGAAGAGAAAGAAAAAAGAGGAGAGGAGAGGAGAGGAGAGGAGAGGAGAGGAGAGGAGAGGAGAGGAGAGGAGAGGAGAGAGAAGAGAAGAGAAGAGAAGAGAAGAGAAGAGAAGAGAAGAGAAGAGAAGAGAAGAGAAGAGAAGAGAAGAGAAGAGAAGAGAAGAGAAGAGAAGAGAAGAGAAGAGAAGAAGAGAAGAGAAGAGAAGAGAAGAGAAGAGAAGAGAAGAGAAGAGAAGAGAAGAGAAGAGAAGAGAAGAGAAGAGAAGAGAAGAGAAGAGAAGAGAAGAGAAGAGAAGAGAAGAGAAGAGAAGAGAGAATCTTTGCATTTACATAGATTAAAGTCTCTTAACAGGCTTATCATCTTTACCTTCCTTCTTTATCAAGGACATCATCTGGTTTTCTCAGCACCCTTGTAGGCAGACTGTCGGGTCTCATGGGCACATACAGCTTGACTTCACTCAGATAATCCCAGACTCAACCCTCATTTGCTGCTGGTAATTCTCATCCTCCTTTAACCTCTTCTCTATGGACAGTGGCCTGGGAAACATTGATGAAGGAGACTGAGGCAAACAATGCAATGAATACCTCAGGACTATCTGCATCTGCTATCACAAAGTCCCCCACCCCATTCCCTTGTGCAGCCTTTTACTACTCATGTAGCAACAGAAGCTCCTGGTTTTGTCCTTGAAATCCCAGGTGACTGGCATCTCCCAGTGAGCCTTGGTTTCCCTAAAGTCACCTTTACATGTCTGAATTCGGCTGTCCTTAGTCTGCATGTTGCATTCTCCCCCAAGTGGTGTGGTAGTGAGCTGGAGACCTGTTGGGGAGAATGGTAATCCCAGGGCAGCAGCTGAAACTGCATGTGTGGTGGGGAGAGACTTTCAGATGATGTGTCAGGAGGGTGAAGCTGAGAATACAAGAGGGAGATTTTCAGGGAAGTACTGAGAAGAGCAAGAAGAAAATAAAAAAAAACAACACTGAAGAGACATGTAAATAAAGACTTTTTCTTGCTGGTAGATGAAATTGTGTCAAATTCTGTGAGAAATTATTTGACTACAGTTAAGTTTGATATAAGGGATAAGGAAATAAAAATGTGTTCACAAGCCCTTTTTTCTTTTTGTTGCATTTTACTAGGTCTCTGTTTTTAAAAGGCTAGTCGTTCTAACTATCTCTCATAAAAACTTGACGGGACTTTGAGTAAGAACATGTTCTTATCTCAAGGGATCTTACTAAAGGAGAACACAGATGCATCTTAAAATAGTGCCTGAATGGGGAACCCAGCACGCTTGCTGCTTGAGAATAATTATTTTTCTCTGAATTTCTTAGAAGTTTGTGCCAAGATTGTTGGCAACAAACAGCCTGACTTAGAGATGTGTTCCATTTCTGTCTAATTAACTCTTAAATGTTGTTTGTCCTGATGTAAGAATCCATCATCATCATGTTCTCTAAATATTAAAAGCAATCTGATACTCCTTTGCTTTTCATCTGTTGAAAAGTACATTTCACTAGCTTATCACACTGAACGTTACCACATTTATTTATACAAAGAGACCCATATTTTCCTAAATGCTACGCCATGTAATGAATGGAGGAGAGTTAGAGGAGTGCATGTGATCTTCTCATACCAATGCTTGAAAAGAGAGATTCCAGGATCACATATTCTATGTTTTCACACATGTATGTATGTTTCCAGTATTTTGTACAGAATCTGTTTAAAATATCACCAAGTAGTGATCCATGGGTTAACATCCATTTACCCACTATCTCAATGTTGCTATGGGACTGTCACTACTGGCTGCTGAACTATGCTTATAGCTGTTCTCGGCTAATATCTTCTCATGTAGATACACACAATCTAAAGGAATAAGGAATATATATTGTTAAAGGTAGATTGTCAAAGTAGTTCTGTTGAGGTGTTAATGCAATGTGAATTATGTATTCCTAGAAATTCAGTTTGACATTTAAGGCATCTGGGGATATACTGTTATTATGGTAGGTAATACATTCTAATATAGTATAAGGTTGTTAATTTTTCTTCAACAATTTTCAGATTTAAGTGTTTATATTTACACATATGTATATACATCTGTATATAGAAATATATATATGCCATCTATTTTCATTTAATTCCTTATTTACTCAGAGACATTAGCCATCTACAAATTCTATTAAGAAATCTTATTAAAAAAGCATATAATATGTATATTCCATCAGAAGGTGTTTCTCATCTTGGTGGTACCATTCAAGTCCTTGGAACTTATAGTCATTAACTCCTTAGAAAGTCATTGCTAAAACTGATTTTTATGTGTTTCAGAAAATGAACTTGATTCTCTTTGATGACATGTTGGAGTTTTCTTAATATTAACTTCCTTGTAGGGGTATGACATATTTTTTAAATTATTATTGTTTTCTAAGCTTTTTTTTTTTTTTTTTTTCAATAAAGATCAATTTGATACCAGAGCCTGCATTCTAAACAGAGGAGGACTGAGTCATTGTAACTCAACTGCAATAGCAGAAAGTTCTGCTTTATTTAAGGTTATGAAAATAGTTGAGGTAAAGAAAACAAAAGACCATCCATCTGATCTACATTCTTAAAGAAATAGAAAAGAAACAAAGTAGAAGTTTATGTCTTCTCTTGCTATGTCTCCTCTAGCTTTTAGGAACTTCTTCAGCTATGTTTCATAAATATGGACTTTCACAATGTTTTCAAAAATGTATATTTTTATCTCATCTTATTCTCTGCAAAACCCATGGAAATTACTTTTGCAATAAGACAACTGCCCGCAGCAAACAAATACTGCACAGATTCTTGATGGGATATATTCCCCTTTGGTGGGAAACTGATGTCTGTTATCCTCTGTAAATACTGAAATTGGGATCTACTAAAACTACTTGTCCAAGCTTCCTACAGATTGCTTGGGGTCATGACAGATTTTCAGTTCTACGCAAGTATGCAAAAAACACCACAGTCAAACTGTAATAACAGATCTAAATAATGATAGCTTCCACCAACAAGATGGAAAGGAAAATGTGTAGTTGAGCGAAGTCAACAGGCAGTGGCAGAAACTTTTCCAGACATTCAGAGCTGGTTTTTTGATGATGATCCCTTTCAAGCAACAAATGATGTCATCCCAGGACAACTATTATGTGGTATTTGATGGTACCAGCCTCCAAACTCACCCTTGTAATTTAGCTGGGTCTGCACACTAACTTCTCTGAGACAACTCTTTGAGAAACCAAATTACTTTCTCTTAACTTCCATCTTATCTGAGTGTTCTGTGTGTCTAAAAGCTCAAAATAACTACGGTTTCTAGGAACTCTAGAAAAATAATTTCTTATTATTGTTGTGCCAAAAAAAATATTATTCATTCTTAGAAAACTGAAAAGAGTTAAAAAGAAAAAAAAATAACAAGGTTATAAGAACTTCAAATATACCTATAGGATATACATTAAAATAATCTCCCAAAATGTGATTTAGCATTTTGATGAGACAGTTCTTAGCTGAAATATTTAAAAAATCTGCTCAGGATCTGGGTATTCAAAATCCCACAGAAGATTCTGTTCCTGCCTCTAAGACTGTTCAACTGTTTGTTTCTGTGCCAGGCTTGGCAACTCTGTTTCAACCCTGTTCCTATACAGGTTAATAATGTCTTTTCTGAGGAAGTGGCTTGTTACCCATTTGCTTGGATGCCTTCTGTGCAAGTAAATCTTCAAAGTGTGTGAGACTACCACTTTATTTTACTTCAAAATTTAGAGAAGAAAAAAAAAAAGTGTAATTTGGAATATATCTTGATTTTTGTAAGATAAAAAAAAAAAAATCCCAAAAAACACCTGATCAATATATGCTGTGGGAACTCTTTCAAAATAGTTCTCACATCAAACATGAACTTCTGAAAAATATTATTTCTTTGGGTCATTCCTGAAGATATTTGTCTCTAATAAAAGGGCTGTCTCTAATAAAAAAGATTGTGAGTCTTCTCATACCTCACATTTGAAATTTTGAGAGTTTTATATAATGAAAGTTCCATATAAATATATTTGTGTGTTTTCATAGAAACCACAGAAAATATAAAAATAACTAATGAGGTTCACTCAGCTTTTGGTGTCCCCATCTGTTACCCACAATTTTGCCAGATATTCAAGGCTTGCACCAACACATTTATAATACTTATTTTCTACTACACTCCTGTATTTTAACAGAATAGGAGAGTTATTTGTCAGCTAGCAGTTGTGAAGTGGTGTGTCCTCTCTATCTTGTATTTATCGTTTTTACAAAATCAAATTAAAAATAATTTTAAAAGGGAAAAACAAAACAACAAAACCCTTTCAAAATCTTTAACTTTGTTCCTCTATGCAACAGGAAAACGTCTGAATTTTGGTAAGTCACATAGGATGGGAACACATTTTTTTCCTATACTGCACATGGCTGCACTTGTGTGTATTTTATAACCTGCAGCCAAAATACATCATAAAAGGGGCCATGAATGACTTGGCTATCACACTGAAACAAGACAATGTCAGTACATGCAAATACCATGTCCTGCTCTACTTGGATTCTACCAGCTTCTTCCAGATACCTGAGAGACCTGCCTCTTTTTACACTTTGGCAACATTTGTACTGCTCATCACACCAATAAAATCTATTAATTTCAAATCTACTAATTTCTAACATAGATGCATCCTCCTTTGAAGCATAAAATTATGGCTTTGAGTCTAGTTTAATATATTAGAGAAAAAGCCAAACTTTTTATAAGTTTTGTATAATGCTGTCTTTGTTTCTGCTTAATAAAATATGGAACACTTCTGTATTAAAAAGCTCAATCATCTACTTTATCAGTGAGGAGTGATTAAATTATGCCTTGGAAATTCACAGAAGGGTTGTATGAGTAAAATATACATACACTTAGTAATTACAGCCTAGTGTATAACTCATCACTTCCCCATCATTTCCTAAAAGAAGTAATTTGGTTAATAAGCCTTTTTGTTGTTGTTGTTTTGTTTCTTGTTTACTTATTTTATTATGCTGCTTGTTTATTGGATTTTTGAGGGACTCATATTGTCATAACTGAGCAATGAGGTTTTACTGTTTCTAATCAATACACACTAGTTTTCCTTAAGATTCTAGATAAGACCAAAATCATTTGCATCCAACAGACATGTTGCTGTCGGGCCCTATCTGTGAATTACTCACTACTTTAAAAAAACAACAATATTTATGGGGCTGCAAAAGGGTTTGTAGGTAGGATCAATTAAATCATACAGCAGAAACAGGCTGGCTGGAGGAATATGGTCTGGGCAAAGGCAGCTCCTAAGCACCTTGACAGGTCATCATTTACTCATTTGTACACTCTTCGGGCTTCAAATTACTTTGCATGTTAACCTTTACTTAAGTGCCTAATTCATTAAATCGGTATTATTCAACAGGAAAAATTTTTCCTATTACCTGTAAACACTGAAAAGTCTGACACTGAACCTTAAGATCAGTAAGAACATTAGAGGGTTTTTTGTTTGTTTTGGTTTGGGGATTTTTTTTAATAGCAGATGCCATTTCAAATAGCTGTAGAGCAAGATTTTTAAGCTCCTCAACATATGTTCTTTCTCACTAGAAAAGAATACAATTAAAAAAGTGAAGAGAAGAAATGAATCATCCATTATCGCGTTCAGTTTTACTTGATTTCTGGTCAAGATAACAAAATGTACTGATTGGCAGCCATAGGGAAAGTAGAAACTAATACTTTTATCATCTGGCTAAATAATATCTTTGGGAGGGCTACAATATTTCCCTCAACAAATTTATTCGAAATGCAGAGTGATGATAACAAGTTTCAAAGTACCCTTCATTTTTCCTGCTAGTGGTACTTCCTGACAGGGGAATGAGAAGAGAAAGCTAAAAGATGAGCAAGCACAGGCTTTATTACTGTGTTCTGAAATGTATTAGTGATAATTGGGTTTATTTCAGCTATTCAGATCATTTCTCTTACGGTACACTAGTGGTACACAGTTTTCTATATGTTATTTGTTAAATTATTTTTAATCTGAAAATAGCTGTGGCTGGAGTTATACTTTTTTCCATCCTGTTATTTCTGAGTATAGCTGCTTCCACTACTCTTCACCCAAAATAACAAGAGTTTAGGTAAATTGTTCATTTTGTTCTTGTGAACTTTTAGAATAGTTGCCCAATGAAAGTAATATGTTTGCTTTTAGCAAGTTCCTTTCATCCATGGTTGGGCTCTTCTCTGTTTGATTTCTGTGCACACTTAAGCTATAAAAAATCTCTTACATTTTCTAAAATTCCCACATGTCCAAATTCCAGCTTTTCAGGTAATAGATTTCAAGCTGAGGCAGCATTTATCTGTAATTTCACAACCTAGTTATAAAAGCATTCTGATTAAGAAAGAAAAAAAAAAAGCCAAATAAAGCACTCAACAATACTTTTATCTAATAATGGATATACAGACATGAGCAATTAACATAAAATTTACTGAAAGAATCATAGCTATATGAAATACTTGTCTCATTTGTGTTCAGGGAATGTATGGAAAACAGGTCATAACTTTGAAAGGGCAACCGTTCTATCATCTCCTTAAGGTGGACGTACTAAATAAAAGTTGCCAAAGCACTTCCAATCTCTGAAGCTGCAGCATGAACACCTCAATACAGGGAAAGCAAAGCTCTTTAAAAAGGAGCCTCCCACTCCAGCAGATTTTGGGCTCCACCTCCGCTGGACTGTAGTCCCCAATGTGCAGTCTTCCCATTGCACTCTGCAAGCACATGCATGCAATAATGCTACCAAAAAAAAAAATAAAAAAATTATTTCTCATACCATGAAAAATGGGTTGTTGGGTCTTTTTTTAACAGCTATGCTTGGGAAGATTAGAAACACATGAGAAATTTGTGATGTAGGTAAATTATGGGCTTTGTTTTTATAGATTATTTTTTTAACATTAAAAATCCCTCCTGCTATGCAGAAGGTATTAAAGTTCTTTCCAGTTATCTGGATTGAGCATGCTCGTAATGGTGCATGACTCATGACACATAAAATGTACAAAGGAAATGCATGCGCTTAAAACTTAGCCTTGATTTTTGCTATTAAAGCATATTTAATCTGGAGCCCCGCTTTGTGAGATCTGAATTTTGTCAAATGAAAGCCATCAGGGTCATGAGTAAATTTTTCTTATGCTGTTTGAGTGATGTAAGATCTAAGGTAGATAGAAGCTAATTGAATATGGCTGATGTTAAGAATTTCAGTTTGAATTTCCTATGGAAGTTTCAAAACAGGTTATGAAATCCATGTTTATAGATGTTAACTCTCTTACATAAGAGAACAAAACTATAAGGTATAAGATATCTGAGGTGATAAAATCTCACAGAATAGATTATAAAAGCAATTTGACAGAAATACACAATAATTACTAGTTTTCAAACATGTACAGAAAGAAAAAAATACCCAAAACTCTAGAAGCAGTGGGCTGCAGATTCATCTGATCAGGGATTAAAAAAAAAAATAATTACTGCTGGATGTGACTCACTGGGTATGCCTATTGTTTTTTGTAAACAGTGACATTTTAAAAGCATACGGCGTTCTGATTCTTACTGCATGACAGCTACTGAACTTAAAAAGGTAATTGTAATGCTAGTCTTAACTCTACAGTAAATCAAGAATTCTAAGGAAACTAATATTTTTGTTTGCAAAAAAAATGGATACAAATTAAAAAGGAAATACTTGAAAGGTTCAAACAAAAGGAATCTGGATGATATAAATTATAATCTCCAAGACTGAAATAAAGCAGAAAAAAAAAATGCATTATTCTTAATGGAGAATATTTTATATTATACTGAGTATATTTCTGATGAAATTATAAAAGGAAGTGATAATACTTGGGCAAAGCATCACACAGACAAAGGAAACTAAATGTAGAGTGTATTCAAGCATCCTAAAAATGATCATCCATTTTGAATCATTCTGTGAAACCCTGCCATGAACAAAGCCATACAAAGAATGTTTGATTACATGACAGAAGGAAGGGGAGTGAGAAGGGAAGCTGGAGAGAATGTTTTTCCAGCTTTCATGGTAAACCTATGAAACATGTAGTTGCTGAATAGCTGTAAAGGATCCAGCAAGGGTCGAATACTTACCACGTTCAGAGAAAGTAAAAGGCTATTTGTGAACAAAGGCACGAAAATGAAAAATGCCTGGAAGAAAAGATCAACAAAAAGACTTAGATAAAAAATTGAACTGATGGGGTACCAAAAGATAGCAAGAGATATTTAA
Source organism: Nesoenas mayeri (assembly GCF_963082525.1). Classification (NCBI taxonomy): domain Eukaryota; kingdom Metazoa; phylum Chordata; class Aves; order Columbiformes; family Columbidae; genus Nesoenas; species Nesoenas mayeri. The sequence goes on from NC_137541.1 coordinate 18,384,044, forward strand.
AGCAAAGTATTCTTCTTCTGTCATCCGGTCGATATAGAAGGGGAAGCTGCAGGAAGACCCGAAATTTGCAGTAGGAGGACATTTTGCAGTCAGCTTCTAGGGACTTATTTATATCAGATTCCCAGGCCAAGCTTCAAAGCAGATAATGAATTTGCCCACATTCTTCTCCCTTACTCACTCTTTTCCTAGGGAACACGTACTCAGGGGAATTCTTAGCCCCTAGTGGCCCAGCCTCACAGGTCAGTTTAGTTATAGATGTTCTGCCAGTCACAAAGAGACTCTGCAAGCAGGTTCTAAACAACTCGAGACTGTGTAGCAGTTGTTTGTTGTTTAACGCAGTAGCTAGCTGGGATTTAAGCATGCCAGTAGGTGGGGCATTAATAAGCTCAACTAACCCAGTGAGACAGGTGATGAGACTGAGCTGGCCAGGCAGGGTTGATTTCCATTGCTCTGAGGAGTGGGCTGATCCTTCATGTTACTAACTTGCTCTTTTTTTTCTTTGAGATTTGCATCTTTTTAAGCTAGTATTTTCCTTGTGAATCCTTCACCTGCTAACAATTTCTGACTCAGCAACTGCACTTCTGTGGTTTTTGCTTTTCTTACACTCCATGGCTTACCTCATGTACTCTCATATCTTTTTCCCAATAAACAATTTTTCCAATAAAATTGAACCAATGACATATGACCATGCTTTAACAAAATGAGTTTTGGAGCACAGACAGTTGAACTCATGAGATGAAGGTTACAGCCAGGAACAGTGTTTCATTCCCACATCTGTCCCCACACTGCTGTGAGATCACTGGGGCTCTATCATGAAAGTCTTCAGCAGTACTGAAGTTAGGACTATGATTATCCTCTTAACAAGCTTGATTCTTTTAAATAAAAACATTTTACAATATTTTCATTCCTTTGGTTGTCATATTATCAATAGTCTGTGAGTTCTTTATTTCTCTTACATTTTATGGAAGTTAGCTGTGAAGGTCTAAGATATAAATACATACATAACACGTTTTCACACTTAGCATATCGTGTGATTGACAGAAAATGATTCATTCATCATTCATTTTGGCAAACTTTTCCGACTTGCAAATGTGATAGTGAATTGGAACTGAATGTGGAGATACCTGGGTGGACTTTGTAGTGCTGTTGAAAAGCTATGGTTTCTAATGGAAACCAAACAGAACTCTGTGAACCTGACTCTCTGTGCTGCCATAACAAAGTCCATAAAATTGCACAAGCATAGATTCAACTCATAAGGGTAGAGAATCCACCTCTGTGGATTCTACTATATTTTTCTTCATGTCCTAAATATGAAATATTATTATTATTATGTCCTAAATATGAAATATTTATATGTATGTTTTATATTTATATCTGAAATATGAGGAAAGAGGTACAAATGGAGACCATGCAGATAAGAGTAATAAAAGTCATGTGAAGCGCCAGTGAACATAAACTCTCAGGTTCTGCATGTCTCTCATCTTGAGCTGAAATTATTCATTTCCTTTGTATGAAATAATGTTGCAACTATTTTTTTTAAGTAGGTAGAAAGGTCTATATATACAAAAGGAATGTAAGTAGTGTATCTGTGCATTCATATCAACTCTAGAATTTCTCAGTCTTGAGCTGTAAGTCCTATATTAACATTTACATAGGTAAGGTTCAGTTAAATAAATAAGACTTTTAAGGAGAATTTTATTCCCACCTTTCAATATCAGAGTGAGGGGGATTAGGAAGCAGTTACAAACTACAGCATTCATAAATTACTGTAGACAGCCTGCTCACAAAATAATAAAAAATTTATTTTCTGTTTTCACATGCAACTGTGCAGTTGCATTCTACTTTATGTTTTAGTTTAATTACATCTGATTTGAAAAAGGAACTGGACAAATTGTCTTAGAAACAGTGACTTTTAAATCATACTCTTCATCACAGAAAACTCTGAGCTGGTTTCTTGAGAGTTTTCATCTGTGCGTATGTTTTTCTCCATTGAAAAGCTTAGTATAGGCCTATCTTAGAGTAGCTTATTTTAATTTCATGTCCTAAAAACTAGATACTTGTAGTTTTCTAAAAAAATTCAACACTTATCAGATAAATTTATAATACGCTTATCAGAAAACAGTTTTCCAGAAAATAATTTAGACCTGTGAGTACTCACAGAATTCATTAGTAGAATCTATTAAAATACCAAAGATTTATCTTTTTTAAAAACGATAAAATAATTAATGAAAAGTTAGTTCTCAGAGAAAAAAAAGTCTGTTTAAATAGTTGATTTTTGCTAATGACTAATAGATCTTTCTGAGCTAACCTATGGCTTATCAGTAGATCATTTATCACAAATGTGAAAAGTGATAACACACTTTTCCATTTCCTTACCATGACTGAATATTGAAGTATTATTCAGTTTACTGTTCCATGTAGTGTAACATTTTTATTCAGTGGTCTGTAAGTTGTTCTACTTAAAATTCTACATATTTCAAAAACTATGAGATTTGGGTTATTTAGAGGATAGGAAAAAGGACTTTGTTGTTGATGCCACATTAACAATTTAAGAGCGAAAATTTGAGCATTATCCATATCATCACATTCTAAGAGGGAGTAAGATATTGCTCAAACAGCAACTCTAAGTTACCCCAACTACTAGTGTGGATCTTTCTCATCCCTCTGCTCCTTCAGAAATCAAATCAATCAAGCATAAAAGGAATTTCTGGAGAAGTCAGCTGGAAAGTTTTCTCCTTTTCTGTTACTGAATCTATTTTTGACAGGCACCTCAAAAATTTGTGGATTTTTGTTTGTTTGTTTTTTTAAAGATATGCAGTACATCTCTGAAACTAGAATCACAGCATTTAAAATGCAGAGCACATCCATGTTCCAGCAAAGTTGTTATTGTTGTATGAAAGAAATAATCTTTCAAATGTATATTTGAACAAGCCTAAACTCATGACTTTGCGTATTTTTATAAATACAGTGTCATACTCATTTAAGAGCTTTTTCTATAATGCTACCAATAATGATGAAAGGATATTCAAAGCTTAGAAGCTAACAAAGAAGTCTATTATACAAATTTTGAAAAATGTACCTATCATCATTGAAACACAATACTGAAGAAAAGTCAATGGAACACTCACTTAGTAATTTTATAACACATTGAACTTCAAGGTCTTAATTCTGAATACTTTCTTGCTGATTGGAGATGTTCTACACTCTGTTCCACTTCAGTAGTTGCTGACCTTAGTCCTGAGTTAAAGCCAAGCCATTGCATCATTCTTGCTGGATGAACAAGTCCCTAAGCCTGAACTAAGCTGGCTGCTTGTTGTCTCTTTTTGGTATGGTGCAAATGCTTCTAGCCAAAACGGTGTTCTTCACTGTGCTCACCCAATGAACAGAGCTATCTTGATGTCTGTGTTTAAGGCAAATCTGGAGAAACTCTTACTCTAGGAAGAATGAGACTAGATTCTACCTGAACTTCATAAACCTCGCTAAAATATTTGTCCTGTTTTTATAGTGATATGAAGGGGCAACATAATGCAGTGGATGTTTAAGAGAACAATATCATACAAAATAAGAACAATATGGGTTATTCATTGTCAAAATAACGCTAACAGGAGAAGAATATGTACTTGTTGCTTATTGGAAAACAGAAAAATTGCCCTTACTTGGTCAAGGACATTGTAACTTTTTTGCCTGTGTTTACTCATTTCTGTGAGCCTTGGAACAGTAATTTCCTATAAAGGATCATCATGCAGACAATTTTGCATCAATCTGGACAACATGACTCACAGAAAGTACAAAAAAATGCTCCCAAGCAACATCCATTAGTGAGGATTTTGTTAAACTTATTTATTGTCCCTCTTTTCCCTTTTCCTCCTGAATTTCCTTTGAATCCAGTATCCCATTAAATATCAGATGGGCAGGGATTGTACCTATACTTGTGATTTTGAACACTCTCAATCCTGGAAACTGCATACAATAAAACACTTCCTTTCCATCACTAATCATTATTTCTGCTCTTAGGACAGATATTGCTTCACAGTGTTTCCATATGAGTTAAAAACAGAAAGGTGAGAGGGCTATGTTAGTCAAAGTGAGGGTCAGTTGCATCTGACAGGTAAAAGAAAGAATGTTTGCTTCCAAAACCAACAAAAATTAGAATTACAGAAGTATCTGATCATGTCTCCTAATAACATGTGAAATCTACTGGTAGCTTGACCATATCTCACATATCTCTAAAAACACATCACTTATGACTCAGACTTTTTTTCTCAAAATTGAATTTGGATAACTACTTTTTTGTATTTCAATATCTGTGCTATTAATTCCCTGTTATGCAACATTTACTCCCTAAAATTAATTCACTATTATGTAAATAAATGGCAATAATTAACTTACTCAACAAAACGTGATACTCTGAAGAAAGTTATCAGCTTCTGGACATCAGAACATACTATTTTACAAGAAGGAAAACTATTCTAATGTGTCAGGGTATCCTAAAGGATGTCATTCTCTGTTATTCAAGTTTTTTTGGTCAAGTCTATTACCACAAGTGGCACTGTCCTAAAATTTAAGAACATTATTGTATTAAAAAAATTAAACACAAAGAAGATTCATAAAATGCATACAGTACCGTTACATTTCATTGGCTGATGAATAATAGTAACTCTCATTACTCCTAATCTGTTCTCACAACCTACACGCATTGCTAACCCCTTCTAGGTGAATGTCAGTAACTGACATGAGAGCTAATATGGTGAGAACGTAATATGAGATTTACCTAAGATTTTAGAATTCAAGCCTCTAGCTTGCTCAAAGTAATCACACAAGGGTAGGAAACAATAACACTGCAGTATGATCTGTACTTTTTCTCTGTATGTTGCTTTCAATCCTCCTCCAGAAGATTTGGGTCATTTTACTCCCATCTGAGACTTAAAAGCACAGAAAATCAAAACAACATAAAATTTCCTATATGCAGACTGTAAGTCTAACATTTAAAATAATTCTATAACTTTGCTTTCAGGGGATGTCTTTAAAGCTTGATTTTGATTTTTCAGCCAGAAAATAAAATATGAGAGTCTTATTTTAGAAGTAATTCATATGTTTGTGGAAAAATAATCAGAAATGAAAGGTATGTAAAGAAAACAGCTCCTCTGAATCTCGCAAGTCTTATGCAGAGCTGTGAGAACCGCTACCCAACACAGCAGAATGTCTCTATTGCAAAATGATTAGTTAGGGTATTTCTGGTTAAACAAAAAAAAAAAAAAAAAAAAAAAAAAAAAGGAAACTGTAATAATCTCCTAGAAAGCAAATAAGCAATACCAAAACAGGTTGAGGTTTTATGAAAGCCTCAGCTGTTGAACATACAGACTTGAATTCCAAGCATATAGAAACACAAGGAACATTCATCTCACTGGAATTCCAATCTGTCACTGCTTCAGTGGGGCATCTTCAGGATACACATAATGTCTTCCTCCTTCTCTCCCTTATGTCACTGCCAGCATGACATTATGTGGCTCACTATGCTCAGGAAAGTCTTACAGTAAACAAAAAATCATTAATGTCAGTAAAGGTCGTGGGCATCGTGGTGACACATAGGAAACAACTGCAAACACAGACAAAGAGGCAGAAAGGAAAGAAAAGGGAAAGAATGGGACACCAGCTAGCACAGGTAACGTGTCTGTGAGGAAGACATTATGACTCAGAAAGCACAATATTGGCACTGAAGAGACAACTCTAACTTTAATGCTGCTCGTCATACTAACATGACTTGAACATCGATAGAACTGACAGTAGGAAAACAAATACTTAGCTAACAAAAGAAGCGTCAGTGCCTCACTTACCATTTAAAGAAAAAAAAAAAAGTAAGTGTACCTGGTGAGCTCACAGCAACGCATGGTAATTACATGCTTAAAGGCTTCCTTTGGAAATTATCAGACTCAGCTTCCAGGTTTTTTGTGATATACACAATTCTGAATTCAAAAAGCATGCCATTACATGTATCTTTTCTGAGGGAAAAGGCACCCAAGGATTTTAATAAACATAAAAATAAGCAAATAAATGAGCACTAAGCATTTCAGTTAAAACACAGACTAATAAATAATACCAAAAGATTTATGAGAGGAAAAGATGACACTGATCTCTTTTTTGATTATAGATAAACTCATTGCTGGAACTGTTAGCAACAAGTTTAATGTTTCTGGTATGCAGAAGTATCTACCAAAAGGTGACTCTTCTGCTTACTGATCTTTGGCTTTCTTAGAGGGAAGATTTTCACGAAGATTCTGTCTTGGTAGTATTTGTGGATAGACAGACTAGTTGTTCTTTCCTTGTCTCTTTGGGATTGGGTCATTAACATAGGGCAGCCATCCTGTTTTGGTCTGAATTTCCATTTAATATTCCGTTATGTATTATGACCACTTATCTGCCATTCAGAGATTTTTCCATTATTTCCTTTCTATCATCAAAGTGAAACAATAGCCTCCATAACATTCTGTGATCCCCGCACACTGCATGAATTGTTTAATTTCTACATTTTAGATTTATTATATACCTACACATATCAAGCTTATTAAGACACAAGATATATTAAGAGGAGTTATACCAATATTATAGTAATCTTAATACTACTGCCAGCATGTCGGAATAATAAATAGTGCCCAAAAAACCCCATTTAACAGCATGATATGAAGTAATTTTTCTGAACTCTTGTTAAAAATCACGGAATCACAGAATGACAGAATGTTAGGGATTAGAAGGGACCTCAAAAGATCATCTATTCCAATCCACCTGCCGGAGCTGGAACACTTAGATGAGGCTACACAGGAGGGCATCCAGGTGGGTTTTGAATGTCTCCAGAGTAGGAGACTCCACAACCTCTCTGTCAGCCTGTTCCAGTGCTCTGTTACCCTCATTGAGAAGAAGTTTCTTCTCAAATTTAAGTGGAACCTCTTGTGTTCCAGTTTGAACCCATAACACTTGTCCTACCATTGGTTGTCACCGAGAAGAGCCTGGCTCTATCCTCATGAAACTTACCCTTTTTATATTTATAAATATTAATGAGGTCACCCTTCAGCCTCCACTTCTCCAAACTAAAGAGACCCAACTCCCTCAGCCTTTCCTCATAAGGGAGATGCTCCATGCCCTTAATTATTCTTGTTGCCCTGCGCTGGACTCTGTCCAGCAGTTCCCTTTCCTTCCTGAACTGAGGGTCCCAGAACTGGACATAACATTCCAGGTGTGGTCTCACAAGGGCAGAGTAGAGGGGAAGGAGAACTTCTCTAGACCTACTAACCACCCAGCTTCTAATACACCCCAGGATGTCATTGGCCTTCCTGGCCACAAAGGCACAGTGCTGGCTCATGGTCATCCTTCTGTCCCCCAGGTCACTTTCCCCTACGCTGCTCTCTAATAGGTCATTCTCCAACTTACACTATAACCTACCCAGATGCAATACTCCACACTTTCCCTTGTTATATTCCATTAATTTTTCCCCACCCAACTCTCCAGCCTGTCCAAGTCTCGTTGGATAGCAGCACAGCCTTCTGGCGTGTCAGCCACTCCTCCCAGCTTGGTGTCATCAGCAAACTTGCTGATAGTACACTCTAGTCCCTCAAAAAAAAAAAGAAAAAAAAAAAATTAGCATTCTCAAAGTAGCGTTCTCAGTTACATTTTGATCCATATATATCTTTTGCAGCCATCTCAGTCTACATATTTCATTGCAGACTGAGGCTGAGGAAGCTGTAACTTAAATCCTCAATATGATTTCAAGCAATTATCTACCTAAAGGCAAATTATTTGCATAGCATAGGGTAGTTGGACACATAATTCTTCCTGAATTTCAGTCATTTTGGGATGCATTTAAACTTTAATGCTTTTTAAAAATCTCACACAAAAATTCCATTCTATTCCATGGATAACTATACAGCACCACAGACTTTCAGAGTTTTAATCTATTGGGTATTTATTATTCATACATAACACTTTAGGTTATGCTCTGAAGGAGATAGTAAACAAAGCCCTTCACTTCCAGCTGTCTTTTCCTTTCTGTTTTCACTGCAGCTTGCCATTCTTTCTGATGACCAAAATGCCCATGGAAAATTAGCATGACTAATATACAGTTTATTCAAGCAGGCATATAATATGCAAATTGTACCTAGTGACTGAGGGACATACTAGTCTAGGCTTTAACATTAAAATTCCTTCTCCAAGTTTTAATTGTATTTATTTAAAAGCACGATAGAGCACAAAATGTTAGAAAAATAGTACTGGACAGTTAGTCAGGAAGATGCATTTATTTATTTTGCACTTCAAATTCCACCCCATGCTTTGGAACCTTGCAGATACTCGCATGAGTAGTCCTCAATCATACAAGTCATCTCACTGAGATTTATTGGGAGAGCTTTCCTGATAGAAATGTACTCATAGCCATTAGAGGGCCATGATACTGAAGGTCTTCTTGAAGCAAAATGGTTGCTGAATTTAGCTACACTTTTACTTATTTCAACCTCCAGATTAGTGGGCTGGTTGCCTAAATAAACTGAAGATTTGGCCCCTGATACATATTCTACCATGTGATTCAGTGATAGCAGAGGGAGATAGCTTCCAGCCTTAGTGAAATAAGACACCTGAGCTGTCAATCATTATGTAAAGTGTCCAAATTTTAGATTCCAGCATTCCCGAAATAAAGATTACTTTCTATCCAGGAGTCCTTGAGTGATAGCAAAAGCTGTGAGATTTTGATTAGCTTCTTCACCCAGCAAACACAAGAAAGCAAGCTAAAAGTTTTAAAAATAAGGACTGAATTTTAAACTGAGGTGGTGCCTCATGACCTTAGTATGTAAACAATGACTGTCAGTGACTGTGTGTGTAAAACTCTTTAGGTTAGTTTAACTGTGGCAGAGACCTTCAAAACACACTGAAATAACTTCCTTTCTAGAGTCTTTAGCCATATCTACAGAAGACTGAAAACAAAGACTGTATTCCAGATCTAACATGCTTACATGATTGATCATTCCCATTTCAATCAATTGAGCGATATTGCTGTTACAGATCTTATGAGCTAAATATAACTGTAATTGCTACAAGATAAATACAGTGCTAAGAAAGAAGCTGATGAGATAACATCAAATTTATATTAGTACATTCGACAGAAAAAGTTGTCCCTGGGTTATTTTGTATCATTACTTTTTTCTTTTTTTTTTTTAATTTACTTTTGAATTAACTTATCCCTCTCTCACTGAAAGAGGGAAAAAATCCCTGTTGATTCTGAAAAGGCAAATACAATATCATGAGATCTTTTAAAGACACAGTATGTCTTTATTCATTGAATTTCATTTGTTATGAAGTTATACTTCTTTTTAATTACAACAAGTAAATAACTTCTCCCTATTTTTCTTATCATAACCTAGTCTCTGCATCAGTCCACACAAAATTCCAGTAGGAATTACTACTAGATTTGTAAATAGGCAGCAAAATCACTATTAGACTTAGGAAATGAAGTACAAAAGATAGATAATTAATGTTAAGGATTTAAGAGATTTCTTTAAAGAACAGAAAGGATATTGGGGTGAATAGGTGAAGCTTTTTTTTTTCACCTAGAAGTAAAATATCCCTGTCACAAACATCTATTTAAGATTATTCCAACACTTACTATAATTAGTATACCTATCTAGTGATGAAGTCAAACTCATAAACTACATTTAAATGAAGAAATTCAGTGAGATTAACACAGAGTATTCTGACAGCATTCATTTAGCTACTCTGTTGATACGTGCTTGCACGTCTTGTACAGACACATTTTCATCCTCTACATGAATTCAGAAATGTTCATTTTTCATGTTGCTGTGAAGTTTTTGCAGTGTGAACTAACAATGTGTTTCATATAATTTTCATCCAGTATGAGTTCCAGGGTTTCCTTAATGTTTAAAAATGGAGGTGACTTAGTCTAAGTGATTCACACATAGGAAATAAAAATTCCTCTCAAATACATATAGACCAATAGCATTCAAGATTAACAAACTGCCACCTTCTAGCTTGCAAACATATTATTTACTATAAGAATAAGAGCAAATATATTAATTTCTTCCTGTCCCTTGAAAATATATTATTTCATAGCAATGACTTATATTCCTCAAAATTTAGATATTTTATGGCAAACATCTATTATCTTACATCTCTCCATTGCAATACAGCCTAGTTGAGAAAGAAGACTTGGTTTGGAAGAATTCACATTTTCAAATGTAAACTTTAATTCTAAAGAATGCAGAATTTATTCTTGGATGGGAGCAAAGTTAATCTGTAACTGCAAATTTGTGCGTCTCTACTGTTTCGAGCAACTCTGATTACAGCTGAAAGAGCTGAATTTAGAACACAGCAATTTCACTGAAACTGGGTCTCAGAGACTTCAGTGTAACATGTAACTTCTATCTGCTTTCACAAAGTGTCTTTTTAAAATTAGTGGAATCATAAAACATTTGTAAAACAAGAACAAACCCTACTTTGAGAAGGAGCATCCTACTTGTCCAGATCCCAAACCAACATTTACCAAAGCAGTTCTGTGGATCTAACATAGAAATGTGTTTTCTTCAGTATAGACAGTTGATTTTTGTAACTACAGCAGCCGCAGATTAGACCTAAAACTTGCAGCATATCTTTTCTTCCTGATGGACCTACCTCACACCAAGATTACTTTTACATATACTGATTAGCATGTTATTTTATTTACCCTGTAAAGGTTGTTCATTTATAACTCATTTCAAAGCACTGTTACATGAAAAAAGACCACTCAGGCATCACTTTCTTTAGAACACATTGATTTTTCATTTTACTCACACCAAGTCACTGTGAATGCAAACAAAACAACTGAAGCAATGAAACATAAGGGATATCTCAGACTCATTACCTTTATATATATATACAGGCTTTACATAAAACATATGTCATTTGAAACAGGTTAGCTTTAGACTTTTCAGAGAGTACATAAATGATACTATATTTAAATTCTTGGTACACTTGAAGATCAAACTGAAAAATTCTCAAATAAATGGCTGTCAGAATTTAATTGTGAAAGCAACTTAAAATATCTTGCTAAAGAACAGGACTTCTCTGTTGTCATCTGAGAAAATAAAGAAAATCTCACTGCCTTCTAAGTGGGAAGAAATATTTGGTATTACAGAGTCTTTGTAGATTTTCCTTTGTTCTTTCTCAGCATTGCTGTCTACTATCTGTGTATAATGTCAACATTAACAGCAAACAAGTTATTTTTCATTCAAAGTAATGCAATATTTGGCAGTTGTCCCAAAAATTCCTTTTCCCTTTTATTCTTCCACTTTCCCTACCATAGTGGTGATGGGCCGATTATTTGTTTACACAAGATGAAACAGTCAATAAGTGTGTTTTGAAATCTGCAAGCAGAGACATTTGTCATTTAAATAGGAAGTTCTATGCCTGCAGCAGAACTCAGTCTGATCTGCTAAGGAAAAAAAATCCATTTGGTTAAATATGCTGCTGAGGATGTATTTTGCCTCAGCAAAGGGAATAGATTAAGAACAGATATACATTTTAGCTCATCTAAAAATATCAGAAAACATTATGACATATTTTCTAGCAAAATACAGTCTATATGATGTTTCAATGGAAAACATTATAGAACTCAACATTAGCATGCAGCAAGCACATCTCCTAAAATGGAAACAGAATGGGGTTGTTTTTTGTGGGGTTTTTTTGATGAGTATATTGTCTTAAGCACTATATTTAAATTTAAGAAGATTCACTGCTGTTTATGAACAAGCTAGTACTGAATTTTCAGTTAAGAAAACCAGCTGCAGATTTGATTAGAACGATAAATATTGTAGTGATGCATTGTAAATAAAGTAATGTGTTTGCTAAAACAGCTTAAATGGTGTGATGGAAATCAAGTAGAGAAAATAATGCAACTCAAACCTAGCTCTTTCGGAACAATGTAATTGTATTTTCATTTGAGTTTTCTTCAAACCTAAGATGCTCTCTTTCAACTTAGCATATGTTTAGTCTTTTTACAATCTGAGAGGCCTTCAAAACACAATTAATAGCCATGTTGACTTCTAAATGTTGGATTTAAGATGTAGGCAATGTAACACCTTCCTGAGATCCCAAACATTATGTTATTTTCTTAGATTCCCCAGGAGTTTGCTAGGAAAGTTAAATTAGAATGGTATCCCAGTTAAATTAGAATGGTATCCCAACCTATCAACAGTCTAAGCTGAGTGACATCTGCAATCAGCACACTCAAGATGCCGCTAAATAAAGGTAACTAAATAGAGGTAAATAGGAATAGAAATTCTTAAATTTGTTCTCCGAAGTGGATCATTTCTTCAGCCACCTGACTATCATAGCACCCTAAAGCACTTCTTGACTTGGTGTTTTTGTCAATACTTATTTGTTCTCCTGTTTAATGGTAGAGGCTTGACAGAATGGACAATATCTGCCTTCCCACAAAAAGCCTACAGTTTTTTTTCTGGAAAGAGCTCCTTCCTGCTTAATGGGAAATAAGTTTCCTTCAGGGAAAGGAAGCAACTGACTCTGGGCCTCACACCCATGGATGCTCTATCAAACAGATATTTTCATAAGAGGAGGTGTCAAGTATAATAATACAATTCCTATATTTATGGTTTTAGATGGAGGTTCTCCCAATGCATTTGGAGTTTACTACAAACCTGTGCAGGTGTTTGAGGTGTTTGAGCACTATTCTATGTGTAAGAAGCCCTTTTGGTGACTGAGGAATAATTTAGTGTTTATTGGGCGTGAACTGAGTATAAGGCTTCTCAGGATATTCAAGTTAGTTCTGGACGTGGTAAAGTTGTGACTCTGTATGCTTACAGAAACATAAAGTAAAAAATGAGGAATGCCTACAAAATTGTAGTCACATTCTGTCTTAGAGTCTGGAATGTGGTTCTCAGACAGCGGTTTGAAATAACATACTTGAGTTCATTTATGGGTTGGACCTAATATTTTATCATTCAATATTGAAGTAAATCAAGGAGCTTTACTCACAAGGAGAGCTTGAACTGCTGTTTCAGATATCTAACTTCTCAGCAGATATGGGAGTAAAGCCTAGGAAAAAAAAAAAAAAAAAAAAAAAAAGTGTAAAAAAGGCCATACAGCTACAACATCAAATCTACCAAATCTCTGCTTCACTCAGTTTTGAGATATTAGAAATAAATACAGCATAAACAGAACAGGTAGTGACAACTGACCTCTTTTCTTAAGTGGAAGCATTTCACTGAAGCATCATAATTGTTCAACACTGCATATCACTCAGAAAGGTCTGTAAATGTCTGTCCTGTCAGCCTCATAGTCACACTCCCACAGATTAGTGTGGTGGATCATGCAGCTTCTTGGACTTAGTCCTACAGAACTTGATATTGATCCAAAGGTAAAAAGTAATGGCTTGAGAAGATGTACCCTGGATTTCAGTAATAACTAGGGTGATTATATTGATTCACGTCCAACCTGTACATGTAAACAACAAAGTCCATGATAGTTACAGACTAAGTAATGAATATCACTGAGATTGCTTCTGCACAATTTAAGTGATCGCAGAATAGATAATAAATATCTTCATCTTTGCTTGCAACTCTGCTCTAAACTGAAATTGTGAACAAGAGAGCAGAGGATAAATTCATCTTATATTTCCTTTATTTAAAATCTGTGGCCCATCATGGAAGCCTTCAAAATGTTCTGCTTTTGCTGTAAATAAGCTACCTCCTGTTTTTAGCTCTTTATAATATCATAAAGGAACATGCAAGGATGCGGTAAGGACTTCCCATCTGTCCTGGTTCTGTTAAAAACAAGACCAGCTCTCTTCAAGTTTTCCCACCTTCTGCTGTGAAAGGGGCGTGCTCAAGGAGGGGTGGATGGAACAGATGACTGAAATTGACCAGTTGAGTATTCCATCTCATAATCATCATACCCCCTATATAAGAGGGTGATCACAAGAGTCTGTCTGCCCTTTGACTGTGGCCAGCATCTGGAGAGGACCCTGCCTGTGATCTAGAGGCCTCAGGCCCCGCATCCCTGCAAACAGTTTCTGGTTTGCTGTGAAGTCCCACCCATGAGTTCCAGGGCCCTGAGCTGCAGCTGCTGGACCCAACAGCTCCACACACCCAGCTCCACCACTGCTGGAGTGATGCCAGCTCCACATCGAGGACTCAAGATTGGTTTTGTACATTTTATCTATCTATCTATCTATCTATCTATCTATCTATCTATCTATCTATCTATTAGTAGCATTAGTAAAACCCTTTAAAACCTTCCAACTTGAAGTCTAAGTCTCTCTTCCTTCCCTCTTATCTTTCCCATCATCTTTCTGATCTAAAGGAAGGGGTGGTGGGAGGTAAGAGGGTAACAGGGAGCATCTGCCATGGTTTATTGCTGCCTTGCCTTGAACCTTAATACCATCCACCAGATATAAGAAATCAGGAATTATTTGAAATGAATGAGCTTTTCTCTTCATTTGGAAACACACTTTTCTGGAATCTTCATTCATGGAAGGGAAGATTTTAATAGCAAACATTCATCAGTGAATAGAATAAGATAGCTTTGGTAAATGGTCCATGTTTTATTTTAAGAGAGTGACATATAATTTTGAATAGGCTTTATTGCAGTGAAAGGGGGAAAAAATCCTCTAGCTGACCACCTGGTTGATTGAGTCAATGTGGCATTGAACTAGCAACAAAAGGAGAAAGAGAAAAAATAATCACTCCTGTAGCACTGAATCAAAATATCAAGAAGGAAATTCACTAAATTGCTATTATTCATTAAAAGAACACCGTACTTAATTTCCTATATATGCCTGCCAAGAGACTGGCTTCTAAACAGGCAAAATTTGAATTCATAAACTGCTCATTTATGAGCATAAATTCAATCTTGTTGGTATCACTGAAAGCTAGGAGGTAGAATAACATTATTAGAATGTCAAAATCACAAATTACAACCTGCTTAAGAAAGCCTATATAGGCAAAATGAGAAACAAAAGAAATGGAAGGTCTTACCTCCAGCTCTTTGAAAACTCAGTTCCAAATGTTCTTGAATACTTACAGATTGGTATCCTAATGAATAAAATTCAAACTGTACTAGAGAAGGTGTGTGCTAAAGACCAAAACATCCCATTAGGAAAGAGATGTGCTCATTAAGCACTCTCAATAACATACTGAGAAAAAAAAAAAAGAAAGAGGAAGTGCAGCTTGTGCTAAAAGCCTGGAGTTACTGGTATAAAACTGTTTTTTGCAATTTGTAAACACTTGGATCAAGCAATTGGTAGTTTTAAGGAGAATCGAGAATCTGCATAATCTGTGACTTGAATTTTTACCTCAGACTTTGTTGCAAGAAATAGAGGTGGGCAGATCACAGAACTGAAAGTTAGTTGTTGATTAGTTCTTAGTGGTTGTAACTTGTCTACTTTTGCAAAAAGACTGAAATCACAGCTGGTAAGAGATGCCTGTTTTATACTCTAGAGGTGCCAATTTCACAAAGTGGAAAACAATTATAAGTCAGTTGCACTGAGACAGAACATAAACACCACAATACAATCAATACTTGGCAGCTGCTTAAAAAGATTTTACTAGATTCCCTGAAAGTCTTGGTTTTTGTTAAAAAACAGCTTTGCCCAAATGGCAAAGAGAAAGCAACAGTAAAAAATTCAATAAAGAAAAAACTGATAATATTTAGCATAAACTATAAGCTAGAAATTGCAGAAAGCTCATGAAGAAAAACATAGACAAATGTATGACCAGCAGAGCTAGAGAGAATAGTTACAATTTTTAATACATCATTAACAATGGCTAATTACCAGTTAGAAGTAAGACAAATTTAATACTAACATTCAATAAATATTTTTGTTCTGTAGCTGAGAAAGACCTATGTTACATATATATATTTATGTGTATATATATTACAAGGACTCTGGATTTTTTTGCATTAGGGCAGTAATTAAGAACGCATTGAACAACAATTATTGAAGCTGGATATATTTTAATCAACAAATCTAGATAACTTTGTTATAAGAGTTTTAAAATAGCTGATTTTAAAATAGCTGAATTTTCAAACTTATAAAGAACTTCAGCTAATGCTGTATAGGTTTCACTAGTAAGCAAAAGAGACACTGAGTTTGAAACACCTCATTTATCTCCACTCTATGAAGTGAAAAATATGTATATTAAAAAATAAATAAATAATAATAAAAAATATATATATATATACTCAGTAGTCTCCACATGTTTTGCTTAAATCCTTTAGTTTGTACTTCAGTATACCTGAAATCAGTCATTAGCTGAGTCATGATTGCTGCACTGGGAACAATGGTTTAAAAAAAAGGTGGAACACTAAGATAATTACAAACAACAATTGTGCAACATCAGATTTTGCAGATTTTGACACAGTGCCTATCATGTTTAGGACTCTGCTACATTTAATTTACAAAAACAGATGTTCATTTCTTATGTTCGAGATGCCCTACTGCTAATTTGTATTCTAATTTCAGCTGGCCAGTATTTTAATTGTAGAAATAATAAAAACACAAAATTCGTATGTGAATTCATTACATTGAAGACACTTGCAATGTGAGAATTACCACATCACTGCAATTAATTATTATAGCAATAGACATCTTCTTTCACATAATGAATTTTGATGTCATAAAATGCCAGACTGCAATGCACAGCTGTGCAAGTGTAATGATATCCCTGGTAAGCACCAGTAGCTATTTTTACCTGCTGAAAAGCACTTCTAGCTAGATATTACTATATCAACATCAGTTTTCTACTTTTTTTAATCTTGGATTTTTTGTTTTCTACAGTTTTACTGAAGTGCTTTTAAATAATTCCACTAGAATATTTAATATATTGGTTGCTAAAATCTTAGAAGCTACCTCAGCAATAGTGGCCCTTTTATATCACACATTTCATAGGCTGTGAAACTTGTTAAGAGCCATCATTCCTGAATGAAAGGAGTGCATCACAGATGGCTCATACACCTGCAGCAGAGGTTTGTCTCAGGCTGTTCATAGTTACATTGTTTTGTACCCAAAATGGATGTGTATAATGGAGGAAAGCATATTTGACAATAGAAAAGTATTACTTAATACCTTCTTCTGAATAGGTCTGTTTGACATTAATGTTGATTTAATCATGATTGTCAAGAAATTATTCCAGAAGTTCTTATCTTCATAGTTAAAATAATACTGTTTCTAATCTGGGTTTGTCAAACTTTCATGTCTTGGGTTTTGTTACCTCTGTGTTTGATTACATGAAAAATACTGTTATGCTTGTATGCAGTTCAGTAAATCTGCATTTGCAGATTATATCAACCCTTTGAACCTCTGCATCTCACTGGATGGTCATTTGAGCTAATACACACTGATTGCACATACAAGATTCATTCTTTCCTAAACTAACATTGTCATTCTGTATGTATGGCTGAACCTGTTTGGTCCTGGATATCCAGTTTTACTTATCCATTTTTAAACATTTTGTTTTTCTTGGACTCTTATCAGTAAATAAATCATATCATTTTGGATATTTTACCTGCTCTTTCCAATAGTATGGCTTTTTCTACTTTGTCTTATCTAAAAATTGTGCATGTCATTTATGCATAGTAAATAGTATATAGTTAGTTATTGACCTCTTGGGATCAATATTGACAATATATTTGTCTGGCAAGGATTTCTTTAAGGGTTGTATTTAGACTCCAGTCATTTTGCCATTTATTAGCCCAGTTAAAGTGTGTCATGTTGATTTTTCTATTGTTTTTTGTTTGTTGTTGTTTTGGGTTTTTTTTAAACAACAGCTTAAGCCACATCAAGTCCAGTGGAACTGTGTTAGTGGCATTGTACAAGTCACTTGGAACCTCGTCTGGACAATTCTGGCCACTGTTCTTCAATGAAAGTGAATTCATACTGGAACAGAGTCAAACTATTAGCATGACTGAAACCATGAACAATGATATAAGAAGAAATCTGAGAGCTCAAATTACTCAGGTTAGCTCACTAAAGCCAGAGAAGGCTTTCATCTTCACCTCTAATTTTAGCCTGTAAATATAGCAGGTGGTAAACAGAGAGGAAAAACTGATCACACCAAAGAATCATATCATCACTAGAAAAAAATGGATATAAACAGTCTGTTAATTAAGCTAGGACAGGAAGTAGAAACAGATTTCTAACACAATATGAATTTTGGAATAGATCACCAAATGGAGTATTAAGAGACAAAAAAATCCCCTAACTATACTTAAGATATGGCTTTATCTGTCTGTGAAAATTATAAGTAGCTCGCCAGTTAGAGCAAATAACTTCAGTCTGCAATATAGCAGACCACATCTGGTACAGTCTTTCTAAGTAGCTTACAAAAACATGTAATATTGGCACTTTCACCTTTAGCAAACTGATTTGCTAGAACGCTCTTTCTCTTCTTAGGTATGCTTTGTCTAAACTGCTCCTGTAAGTTGTAGACCCAGCTGCATAACTGCTCCAGTAACATTCAAAAAATGCATTTAGTATGTAAGCCATTTTCTACTAAAATGGTAAAAAAACCCCAACTTTTTAAAAAAACCCAAACCTTATTACATTCTCATAGTTTGCATTCCTGTTTTGGAATGGCATAATGAACCTTCATTCTGTTACAAGTAAGTGCACATTAAACAACTTCAGCAATGCTTATTCATGCTTCTTCATGTTGGGTTATAGCATGTGCTTCTGAAAACTGACTTTATGGGATGGGTGATATTTTTACCTCATAGAGATCATTTGCAGGATGTAATAGAAGTTCATAGTCATTTTCTTCCATTGTTTTCCCCACTAATCCTTATTTAAGTTGTAAGGGACAGTTTAATAGGAAAAAATAATTTGTTTCTAACCTTTGGCAGATTTTTAGTATAATTTCTGCAGAACTTTGCCTTTAATGACACCTGTGAGTAAAAATAGATTATGTCATTTCCAAAAGATGATTGCATGATTTCTACATATATAGAATTTGACACTGATGAGTGGTGTGTAGTGCCAGTTCAAGCCGATTCTGTGAGCATGAATACCTTGGTATAATTGATGCACTGACTTTCTGGATGGAGAAATTACTTTAAAACATGCTATTAATATACTACTGAGCTGTAAAAAGAAAAAAAAAAAAAAAACAGGCAAATGAAACCACTCAAAAAAAAAAAAAAAAAGCAGTTCTTGCTTACATCTGTCTATCAATTACTAGACTTAAGGGAAAAACCTGAGTTCTTTACTTTAGCAAAAGTCTTACTTAAGTGAGTCAGAGATTTGCTTAAGAGTAAAAACAGTATAAGTAGGATCACAGTTAACATACACCCAGAAAAGCAGACAATAAAGTCGAAAGTGAAGCTGAATTTCACTGGCAGTTGGATCATATGCATAGCTAGGAACTACATACCTTTCTCTTTTGTATTTATTTCTTTTATATCTAAGAGAAGAACTATATTAATGTTCCATTTAAATTCATGAGTTCGCATGTTTTTGTTTTAAATAAACACAACTGTCATCACTGAAAACTTACTTATTCAAATTACATTATTTTCTGGGAACTAAAGCAATATTCAGCGAACCACCTAATTGCATTTATTTACTTCTTGCACCAGTCCCTGGTTGTAGACTCCTTCCTAACACAAAGCCTATGTATTCTATGCTTTTAAGAAATTATAATTTAAAATTAAACCACGACATTTCTTATCTGTTTCCTTGGAATACACCTGTAAAAGAATGTTTCCTCTAGAGTACAAAGATTAATCCTGAGTAAATTGTTTGCAGTATTACTCAAAACTACTACAACTATACATCTACGTTTACTGGTGCTGAGTCCCAAACTTAGTTTCTCTCCCTGCTTCAGACAATCACACAGAGACATGAAGTATTTCAGCTTTCACACAATTATTGAAAAGCAAAACCATACTAAAAGCAAAATTCCATTTTTTCATTTAATATTAGTCTAATGAACTTCAGAATTGTACAGGAATAAAGACACAGCAGCCTTTAATTATTAAGGCCAAGACTTCCACTCACTGAAATTTTGCTGACTTGTTAATATGTCTGTGGCCTTTATAGATCTTTTGTGACCAGCTAAAGGTACTACTATAATTTAACAAATCAAGTAAGAACTTTCAGAAGATCATTTCAGACAGAGATGTAAATGAGATGTTGAGCTCTGAGACAACTGACTAAAAACTCCACCACAAAGACTTGCAGAAAAAGAAAATGACATATTAAGGTTCAGCTTTAGCCAAGTCTCAGTATAGTTCTGCTGCTCAAAGAGCTAAGCAAAATGTACTGTTGATGTTCTAAAGTGTATCTATTTGTGACTGCAGTACAATTTAGATGTAATCAAGTCCCTTCCCAATGACTGATTCATGTTAAGACACTGGAGCACAGATGCCAGGTCTCTGTCTTCTCAGAGGAAGCAAGTGGCCTTCCTGGTGACAGAGGCATGCTCAGCCTTGAAATTGCTTTCAGAAGCATTACGCCTTGAATGTGTTTGGGCATGGGCATGGAACAGAGAAGTGGAGAGCAGACCACTGACCAGGCAGGCAGGCACTGCTGTGGTTTAAGAAGTGGATGTGCATTTACTCCAGCAGAGAAGAGTCTGAAATAAAACAGCTTCTGTCTGAATGTGTGTATGCAAAAACATTATTAATCAAGCAGAAAGCCGCCTTCTTTTTCTTTATTTTATCAGAAAATCTTGAATTCTTCTCCAGTCCTTGAAAGGCTGTTTAGGTCGTAGATGCCAAGTAGATGGAGGTGCCCTGCAGCAGCCTGAAGTAAACATCTGGGCACATATTAATGATTGCTTTTACCTCCATTGTGCACTTGTGGAAGATAACAAAGATGTGAGCATAACTGTGCTTATGCATGAACACAGCAATAAAGAAAATATTATAAAAGTTTGGCTTAACAATATAATCGCAGGCTTATACTGTACTTTTCTATGACCTAATTGTAATAATTAAATCTATTACATTTAGAAGTCATGTAAATAAGTTTAAATTAACAGTAGGTAATTATTCACCTTCCAGAGACATTCTAAATTAAATAAAAAGTTTATTTCAAAGAAACAATACTACCTACCTTCTTTAAATCAATGAAACAGCTAGCATGCAATTATTTTGATTAGAAGCACAGCTAGTACCATTCAGAAACCTCTCAACCTCCTTGTGAAAGGTTAAAGTTATTAAAGAGAATGGCATGGATGTGCTAATTTTCTTAGACTTAGAGAACAATGTCTTCCTATAATAAAGGAATCTTATTTTGCTTTTTGCTTTGAGTAACTTATCTACCTGCTTTGTTGAGGAAAAAGTACTCTCATAAATGTTGTTATCAGTTCTTCCCAACATAGCGTTCTGGGGCTGTTACGTCTAATTCTGTTACAAGTGGAGGTTTTTTGTTTGCCAGGGAAGTTCTTAAAAGAATCAGTGGTAACAGAATGTTCTAAGAACTAACACAAATTTTTGAACAATTTAATGGAGTCATTAACTCAGTTTGCTAATCCAGTGGGAAATTTCCTGGGTTCAAATGGTAGTAAAGGATAACATGAATTATAATGTGAGAAATATTCTCTCTACAGTCTGATTGTTTGCTGTCACACACAAATAATCATGAATATATCAATCTACTAATTGCTAATCAGACCCCATGCAGTTTTAATAAATTCATCTACTAAGGTTGTTCTGTCAATATTTAATTAAAGCAGCTTAATATAATGACTGTTCCTGTTAACATCTGTTCATACCAAGTATGGAAATCAGACATTTTGCAACACAGCATTGCTTTTCTTCACAAGAAAGTGGTGTTTAAACAGTATTTTCCTTTATATAGCAAATATTATCTAAGACATGCAAGAGCTTACGATACCATCCATTTTAATTGTAGCAGCACTTACAGAACAGCCTTGATGCTGCACCATTTTGGGTACTATAGATATGCATTTGAACGGTTGACTTAGATGTTAAGTTTATTAAAAAAACCCTGTGTTACAAGTTACAAAACAAAGTTGTATAACAAAGAACAAGTTATGCTATGGGAAAATGCAGCTGTCTGAAAATGTGTGCCTACTTTTCAAAGTGATTTGCAACTTGGTCACGTGATGAACCTCCAATTTCAATGGTCAAATAATGCCAAAAAAAGTAAATCTTCTGTTGTGTGGAATACATGGATTGACATTGGATTTACTAGAATGCAGGTTAATAAAATGCTAATTTTAATTAACCTTTACAGTTTTCTTCATTTTAAAGTGTAATTATGCAATATCTCAAATGTAAGAACTTCATATGTATATTTGCATTTTGACCACATTAAGTCTCCATCATATGTAAGATTCTTCGGATTTCATTCATTATAATGCAAATTGGCTGGCAAACCATCAGTAAAAAGCATCAGATGTACTTCATTTAAAGCACATAAATGCAATTAATAGCACTTTATTCACACAAAAGATAAGTGAGTACAAGAAATCTTAAGGAATGATCATGGTTTGGTTTCATTAAAAGTTTAACAATTGGAGAACTTGCTACATCTAGTACATTCAGCAGTTTTTTCTACTCTGCTTAATACAAGTAGGAGTGCTTCAGAAAGAGAAAAAAAATTATATAGTTATTCATATATTTATAACTATAGAATCTGTTTTCATTTAAGTACATCACCAGATTTTAACACAGTGATAGAATACACCAGTTATCGCTTATATATTATTTTTAAATTAATGAGAATTTATGGACCCTATACATGGGACCTGACCCTTCTATTTCCACACTCAGTTTCTACACAATTTATCTTCTTTTTTACTGATTGATTAAAAAGTCCCATTTTTACTCAATATACTTCATACTGATAATGTTTTTAAATTTGCTTTTATTATAGAGGTTTTTTTTTTGCAGAGCTATATCATAGTGCACAAATCACAGGAGGGCTGCTAACTCTCTTTATTCAGAAAAGGGACAGGAAAAATGCATGAAAACTTTTTAAAAATGTTGTTTAGAGAAGGGGTAGACATAGCAGTCTACGGAAAAATTAGATGAGCAGAAAAATAATTTTTTTTATAGTTTGAAATGGAGGGGATTGCATGGTTTTGTTTTGCTTTGTTTTTATTTCACTCTAAAGAAAACACAATAGAAAAAGTAATGAACTGATAAGGGCAGTAGTGAGGAAAGGCGTCATCAGAAAGACTGTCCTTCTGCCAAATACATCACGTCACACCACAGGCTGTTAGCTTTATCAGATGTATGCACAATAAATACTTTCTCTGTGATAAACAATTTATAAAATGCTGTGACACTCTTCAAAATGTGAATGGAAATATGACCATTTAGGCTTTGAAGAATGTACTAAGCTAAATACATATTTAATTAGATCATGTGTCAAAGAAGCCTTCTGGGAGAAAAAAATGTCCTGTCTTTTATATTTCAACTGAATTAATTTGGTTTAAAATAAAAGCAGGTAAGTAAGAGATGCTATGAAGTTATCTTAAACAAAGAGGAAGAGAGGATTTGTCCTTGGAAAACCAAGTGCCCATTGGGGAGCTAGACTTAGTGGGACAGAAATGAGCAATTCCACTCAAAGCTAGTTAAGTCACTGTACAAGTAAAGAGGAACTGTAGGGCTTCATTTTTCCTTGAGGTAAAAGTAAGTAGGATTTTGTAATAAAAGTTAACCCTGTACTGGAATCGACTTCTGTCAATTTAGCTGGTGCTATGTGTGATAACACAGGTTACCTGGGGGAGAATAAGACGCAGCATCTGTTCAGAAAAAAAAAAAAAAAAAACCAAAACCAACAACAACATGAATTTAAATGAAATGTTGTTGCAGATTAACATGAGACGTTTGCAATCAGGCACTTATTTGTGTGTCTCAGGAAGCAGTATTTGTGTCACATCGCTTTGCAATTGGGGATCTGTCTGTATCAACTGTTAAGCATAAAGACAGTTCTCTTGCTAAATGTTATGCAGTGGAGGAGAGAAATGTAGTTCAAGCAGGATTCAAATGCCCAAACAGAATGTATTTTTAGTATAGGTGGCTCAGTTAGAATAAATCCTACCCCTACTCTCTGCAGACCTACATGATGAGATGCAGACAGTTCTGCAGCTGTTCATTTTTCTAGTCTGTCAAGTACTTGTCTTACAGCTGTATAACTTAGAATACTAACCATAACCTCTGTTTCCATTCATTAATGTTTAATTTGTTAGCATTTAGTGTTTTAGATGCATTTCTTAAGTGAATTTCTCAATCATCCTCATTTAGCTGGTTTGGAAAAAAAAAAATAAAATAAAATAAAAAACAAACCAAACTAACCAAGCAAACAAACAAACAAAAAAAACCCTACAAAACAAAGCACAAAAACTTCAAAGGATACAAGCAGGGTTTCTTTCTAAGCAAACAGACTTAGAAGATGACCTACTGGAGAGCAATTAGTGCACTCCAGCTCCTGTGGATACTAAATACATAAGATAGGACTAGAGCTGTAGTAAAACTCATCTAAAGGCAGATAGAATGGACATCAGGTCCACAGTACTGTTTTACTCTGAAAAAATGATCCTACAGTTCTGTACTATTTTTAATGTAAATGTAACCTTACAGCACTTACTATTAGCAGCAGCTTGTCCTGTCCATCAAGTGAGATAAGTGGTATGTTAACACAGCCATAAAGATTCAGAGCTGGAGATGGTTCATATCCCACAGTCTGACAGAATAGGTGAAATCCTGACTGTGATTCTCTGTCACTTTGTAAACATAAGCTTTGAGATACCTAATGCATTCAAGATCTCCTGAACAGTAAGGAACAAGAAAATGCAAGTCCTGTAGTGATGGAGACCTTAGTGTTCTTATTTGTATCATTAATTCTCTTTGAATTTTAAATTACTAGAGGAAAGAATTCATGTTTATTATCATTATTTTTTTCTTACTGAAATACTTTTGAAATCAGCCTTTGTTTTTGTTATTATCCTTCCTTACCTTAAATCCTGTATGACAAATTTCAGGCAAAAGTTATTTGTCCTTCTTTAATAATAGAAAAGGTACCATCATTCATTTAATTGGCTATACTACAAAATTTCAAATTACTTTCAGTGTTACACTGTTTCAGAACTCCAAGTGACATAAAATGGCCTCTCTTTTTTTCCCTCACTAGACAGAAAATCTAATAGTGCTTAAGTGTTCTGAGGATTTTGCAGGCTATAAATCCTCAGGTAACCCTAACAGATATCCAGTCTTCTCCCATGTATAACAGGTTTTATCAGTTGTTCCCTGTTTGAATAAAATATATTGAAATTTTATCATGACTGAGAAACATCCATTTTTTATTTAAAATTTGCCATCAAGAGAGACAACTCTTCATATGTTATTCCACCAGTTAAATGTCACTATTCAAGATAGTATCTTAATACTCATCTAAATACACTTCCTAATGCTAAACTTTGGATAACTTTTAGTCTAGTACCTTGAAGAGCACTCTGTTACCAAATACCTGTGTTCCACATATGTATTATACTCAAACAAGCTGATAATCTTTAAAGTTTGAATTCTCCATGGACTGTTGAAAAAGTGTTATAGTTGCTCAGCATCTTTACACCTCAAAGTCAGACCTCTGGATGTGTGAATTAAATCCTTGTTGCTAATTAAGTATTCAGGTTCATAAGTTCACAAGTAAAACAAAGAGTAGTAACCCTGGTTCCATATTTAGTGGTTATAACATGCATTTGTGAACCAGAAGAAAAACCTGTTTTTGTTATATGGGTGCCATCACTACCATTAGCCAAATCTGAAAAAAAAAAAAAAAAAAAAAAAAAAAAAAAGAAAAGAAGAAACTTTCTACTCTTTCTACTTGACAGTGTAGTTATTTCTGACCAGCCATAAGGAAACAATATGTGTTCTTGATCCTCCATGAACGGACACATCTATAATTTAAAATCTGAGTTAAACAATTCTGCTTCAAGCAGAGTCAGATATCATATATATATCTCAACATTCCTTACTTCCTATTTGCTAAATGTATATTTGCCTTCTGCCCTGCATGCCGAGGATCTCATCCGAAGGTGTCCAGTTCCTTTAGATCTTCATAAGGGCCCTCACGGATTACTCAGAATCATAGAATGGTTTGGGTTGGAAGGGACCTTTAAAGATCATCTCATCCAACCCTCCTGCAGTTAGCAGGGACATCTTCAACTATAAATGAACCATTAGAAGTGAATGAAATTGATGCTAAAATTTAGGTATTAAATGTTTTTACTGAACTCATCTTCACTGAGGGTATGTTAGCTAGTGACAAACGTTTAGCTATGACCATCGTAATACTTCAACAAATTTTGTGATCTCTTCATCTTAATAAGACAAAATCTATTTTTCAAAAAACATTGTTGACAAAATACATTTACTTAGTTCTCAATGAAAATAATTCCATGTCAGCTAATCCATTGTTTTTCACAAAATTGTTATCAGAATGGTTTACTTACTTTCTTTAGAAAATCAACATATTCTTATAAGAATTCTAAAACAAGGCATGTCAACGTTGTCTGGAATTCTAGAGCAGGTAATTAGGTATACCTTATCCAGTGATATTATGGGAATAATTTACATAAGAAAGCTATAGTTACATATATTGGATTTTAGCCAATGTATGTAAGTAAATAGTTTTATGAAATAATTCTTGGCAATTTTAGTAATTTGAAAGGGTTTAAACAAGATTTTTTTATATCAGAAAAAAATATTATATTTCTTAGTGCCATCCAGCTCACTGGAGAGACTGAACTGAAGAGAAATGACACTAAAGGGCCAACTTGATTTCCAGTGACACCTATAAATTTTCTGAAGATTTTCTACATACATATTAAAATTAGCCCATACTTGTTTAGCTCTTTATGAGATTTCAAGAGACTACATTTATAATTACATTTTAACTTACTATTTACTTTCCATTTATAAAAAGTATGTAGAATAAATCACAATTAAGAAATATCATTTACATAAGGAGAACCTTGTTATTTTATTTTAGCTACTTAAAAATCTAAAATTCATATCTGTTCTTGACATTTATTGGACATGGAATTATATTTTGTTTATTCACTGTTAAGATACTGCATTAGAAGAGAACTTGATCTTATCATTTACACTAAACATGCTTTATTGTAGGGCACCTGAAGGCTGCCTTTGGTTTGAATGCTCATTTACCTGTACATTGAAGGTTCTAGGATATCTCCAGAGCACCACAGATCCATGTGGTGCATATTCACAAAAACGTTTGTCATAACGGCATTTGTTGTACCTCCCTCAGAATCACCTCTTCGTCTCAAAAAACCCAACTTATAAGTGACAAGAAAATACAAACAAAATAGGCCACCAAACATAGAGTGGCTATGAGTAAACTGCCAATTAAGAATATTTCCTGATGTGAGTTTTTTTCTGACCTATGCCTCAACACTTGCAAAATCAAAAAAGTATTCATTGGAAAGGACTTCTGGAACACATCTGGTCCAGCCACTTGCTAGAATCAGAACTGCCACAGACACTGTGTCAGGTCATTCACAGATTTGTCTAGCAGTGTCCTTGAAACTCTTCAAGAGTAGAGATTACGAAACCTCTGTGTACATCTGTTTTTACATAACACTTACCTCCTAATGAAAAAAGTTTTCCACAGTGACCAAAATGAGTGATCAAAATGAGTTGAAGCTGCAACTTCTGGCCCAGGGTCCTTAGTATATTGCCTGCTTCTTTTGAAAAGGGCTTGGGTGAACAACTCATATAACTGACCTTCAAGCCATTGTAGAATGCTATTGGATCACTCTGTTGTTCTCCTGGGCAGATCTTTCCACTCCAGTCTAAGAGATTATGTTGACAAAGAATGATGGCCTTTCTAAAGTTGCTCCTCTGCAAATGCAGTCACTTTGAGCACAGGAATGAAGGAAGTTAACCCATAAACTAGTTAGCGCACAAGGCCAGGCTGAACGGGGCTCTAAGTTACCTGATCTAGCTGAAGATGTGCCTACTCAGTGTAGGGGTGTTGGACTAGATGACCTTTGAAGGTCACTTCCAACCCAAATTATTCTATGATTCTATAAGCTAGCCTACAAACGTGTGTTTACTATGATCACAAGTGAAAAGTCACCTGCTGCCCTGGAGCATCAACTGAGCATATACTTGTTAGCTGAAGTCTAGTGTAGGGAGGAAGTAAACCACAAGAACTACTCAGCTTAATATACTACAGTTACAGCGTAAACCAGTGGCTGAATGTTCTTAATCTGTTGATAAGTCTTCGAAGACAAACGTTCTTCGAGGACATGGGACTAGCATGAAGAGTTTGGCTTCTAAAATAGGTTCTATCAACTCAGGATTGAGGTCAGGTCTGAATGTACAGGATTAATTATGAGGGTCAGAAACATGCATGATTTTGGCTCCTAATATATGGAAATGGTATTTTGTAATAGTGTGCCTATGGCTAGACAGTGTGCCCAGTTAAAGCATCTGGTCCTACGGTGTGGGTTGGACTAGATGATCTCCAGATGTCCCTTCCAAACCCAAACATTCTGTGATTCTGTGTGATTCTGTGTGATTCTCAAGAGCCAAGATATTTGCAGCAATTCAAAACACCATTTCTCCTGTTACACTCCCATCATTCTCACCTCTTCTTTCATCCATCATTCACATACATGTGAATCATGTTCTCTTAAAAGGGTAGAAGGAGAGTAAAATATTTTAGTAACAAAGGAGAAGCTACTGTACATAGGCCACCAGGGATGGGCTCAGCATTATAATAACCAAGTTCTGGCAGTTTCCTGCTCTTTCAAAGGAGAAATCTAACAGTCCAGTCTTCCTTCCCCTCATCCTTAAAAAGATTCTGCTTATTCTGTTTGCTTCCCTACCACAGCCTCTTTCATCTTGACATCCCTTTTTTCTTCTAGAGTAGTCAACAGTAATGTGGAAAAACAGAAAGGCTTTATACTACCATGATGATTATACAGTTTGTTCCTTGAGTCACTGCTGAAGCAAGACTATCATGAATTCCTCAAAGTGCTTTCATTTGCGTTTTCTGATAGGTAAAGGTTTGGAAGCTCTTTTTTGTTTGATTTTGTTTATTTAGTAAATCAGAGAAACCCTAGAAGAAAGAAATCATCAAATCTAGCACATTCTTTTTGAAGCCTATTACAAGGAATATCTTGTATATACACTTGCAGCCATTGACAAGCTCTAAAGTCACTTCAATTATAAGTCCTTGAGGACTGTATATAGGTGAAAAGGACAACTTGTACCTATCTGCTCCTCCTGACATCCAGTACAATGACATTTGATTTTGTGTGAGGTGAAACTAGTGCATAACCCCAATACTCTGCTCATTTACATACTGCTACCAGGAAAAAAGATGTCGGTCACTTTAAAGTGGGTCTTCTGAGACAGTGGCAGTCGATAATGCAAATTGAGGTTTGCACACAGTTTTCTTCTGTGACCTGTTTGTCTTTTTTTATCACCGGGAGTTATCAAGGCTGATTTTTCAAAATGCGTTTTCCTATGTTTTCTGACAAGAATGAAAGCTCATAAGTTAAAAGACAGAGGGTAAGAATGCATAGAGGGCATGATTCTTAGGGAACCTAGTATGTTAATGATAGATTTAAACAGTCTTTATAAACGGAGATCTTTGAGTTGATCTATGACCTTGCAAAAGAGCAATTCATTACAGTTCTTGCAATGGCAGTTTCAAAAAAGTCATCAATAACTGCTTGGCAGTTAACACAAAAGAGTTATCAGGGAGGGCAACTAACATGGTCTTACAGTCAAGGAAACATTGGAAAATGTACAAGCTTCTGTCAGGAATGTATATTCAGTTCTGAACCAGTTAACCTAATAAAAGATAGTTGAATAAGAGAATAAAACTGTTGTGTTCATCTAAAAGACTAAACAGTTTCTTGGATATTATTCCTGTATTGCATTTGTTACTCTTACTGGGTATGAAGGTTGAAATACTGCCATCTCCATTTAAATGGGACACACTTCATCAGAGTATTTGCTTAACTGGGACATCTCCCAGAAAAAAAAAAAAAAGAAAACAATTTAGCTGAAAGGCAAAGTGTCTCCTTAATTCTGGATATCACTGCAAACAAAAACAACCTTCTTGTCCCACTGAAGCTGAAGGCAGACCTTGTAATGATTTCAGTTGTTGCAGAGATATTGATAAAGTTGATGAAGATCGAAGTAAGTATGAAATTAGGGTAGGCCTTTTTGTTTTAAATACAGATTCTTCTGTCTTAAAGAGTCAGATCCCAAAAGGCACTTGTTCATTTAAAAGTTAGATGCCGAAACTTTTAGACAACAGGACCCTGGAAAAGAATCCAGAATGTTGTGTTAGGCACCTGTGCTACACTTGAGAAACGATGTGGAATGGGGTCTGAAACACATAGTATCAACACTTAATGCAGTTAATGTCAGTGTATTTTTAACCACTTACCAGTAGAACACATGGTCAGAGTGTTTCTGAAGTGCCATTCTTTTCTTAGGGCTGTTTATTATCCAACAGGGCTGTAGAGTCGTGCATCTCTGTCCCTTTGATACTTTTTTTTTTCAGTATAAATGCAAGGAAACTCTTATTTCAGAGAGGTGAACGGTACTCACCTCAAAATACGCAGAAAGAGTAGTTTTGTTTCTGCTCTCTCACAGTTCAACAAAGATAATGAGTTGCTGAAACTCAGAATGGTTATTGTGCAACTGAAAATATTAGATTACAGGATTTTTATTATAATAGTTTATATAATTTGCATTAAATATTTTTTAGAGAACAAGTATGAAAACTCTGTACCAAGACAAAATGAAGGTTACTATTCTGATAACACGCTCTTGTTTGCACTTTTCCTAGCTCACTGAATTTGATGGCTTTTTCCCCACCGAGCAATACAATTTTGGGGAAAGGAAAGGAGGATATCTCTATTCGGAGACATGTATAAGCTGGTCATTAATATTTCAGTATGGCTGTGCTTTTTCTACTCCTCAAGCTGAGAAGAGTTCGTACCTGTGGTTAATACTATGACAATTATATGATAAACATTTATTCACATAAGCTACAAGCTTTTTCTCTAGAATTATTACAATGCTTTTTTTTTTTATTCTTGAGGCTCATATGAGAGTAGAAAGTATCACAGAAGAGCAACTGTAGGCTGAAACCTTTGAAGAAATTGGTCTTGTTTATTTAATATATTTAATAGATTTTCTTTATATTTATGTCTTGTTTCTAAGGGAAGACTGTTACTTCAATTAGACAAGCAATAATTAAAATGCTTTCATTGAGTTCAATATAATTAATCCAAATACCTTCTGGACCCCTTGAAATAAGGTTCTGACTCCTGGGACAGACCTTTATTTAGGATGATAAGTTGCCAACCAGTATGATTCTTAAATATTTAAGTATTACAGCCAGGCACCCATACAGAGATCAAATCCCAGCTTTCATCACTCTATTGTGCATTAATGAAACAATAATCATATTGTTTCCCTCCGTCTCAACTGTCCCATTTTTTAGTAGCTGAACATTTAGACTTCATGATTAGGTTATTTTCTTATTTGGAGATAAAGTGCTTGACATGAACTCAGTGTATTCTACTCTAGCCTAAATTTATTTCAAATATGTATGCTTTTGAGGACTTAGAAACTGAGGGTGTCATACCATCAGGGCACAGCACAGGCCAAGCTGGGATATTAACCCATGGGTATGAGTCAGATCAGGCCTGGTGAGGATACCCAGTGTCAGACATAGCCCCTGGGTGGCCGGGTTCAGATGTCTGCTCATGGGGTCAGAGTTGGCAGTGCCCAAGGTCAAGCCAGACCCAGGTGTGGCTGCAACACAGCTGGAGCTGAAGGCTGGTAAACCTACAGCCTGTCTCCAAGACCGATGGACCTAGGCTGAGATGAAATGGGGCTCGCAGATCCACGGACATGCATGTGAGGGTCCTAAGGTGAGGCTTCTCAGGACCACTAAAGTCCATTAGTGCCCTCAGGACTTTGGTACAAGTTGCTTTGCAGAGATGATGAAGGAAGAGCATTCACAGAGCTTGCCTTGCTGGGTTTATTCTTTGTGTTCTGCTTTTCTTACTGGCAAGCTAAAACAGCTCCCCATTCAGCATTTTTGCTTCTGCATTTGGAATTCTCTTACTTTCCCAATGGTTTCAACAGAAGGGATAGAGAGAAGGAGACTAGGCCTTAAAAGTAAGATATTGTAGTAATACATTGCATCACCTGACTGTAGGTATCTCCATCCATTTCTGTCTAGTTGAGGTAATTATCACCAAGGCATGAAAAAGCCATGAAACTGGAAGTACCCTTATGGAGTAGTATTTTCAGACTAGTTTTAGTTTTTCTAAAATGCACTTCAAATTTTATTTGCAGTGCATTTACTACTTTAGAATATCCAGGTTTTGCAACATGATATTTTTTATTGAATATTTATGTTCTTCTCAGAAACTGCTGCAGTCACCCAAACATAGATCAGAGAGTAGTAAGTGTGAGAGCAGATCTGCTGTATCTCCCGGTACTGCCCTGGAGGTCATCTAACACATTGGATTACACAGTTCTTACTTTTGCTTGCTTTTGTGCAACTGTGCCACTAGTGGGAGGTGGTAACAAGAGTCTCTTGACTTATTTAATGAACTAATGAAAATTATTCTTTCCAGAGAAATAAGAGATATATCCTCCTGATGTGTTTCTTTTTTTTTTTTTTTCTAGTATACTATTGTAAGAAGGTTGCAGCAGAGAAAAGATGAGTTTTAGACGTATTTTCATCCTCTGAATATCTGTCATTCCTCTTTTTTATGATATACCTTCTTGTGCCGTTTTTTTCTCTACACATTTTACACTTTCATCTTCCTTTTTAAACCTGATGATTTTTTTTTTTTCTGACAAGGCATAATTGAAAAAAAATTTAAAAAGGAAAAAGGAAAAAAAAATATGATGACTGCACTTAGTTTTGGTCTTTTTTAGATGATGTCCATTCCAATATTTAAACAGTATCTTTCTCTTACTAAACTGAACCCTCTCATCTGCGTTCACTGCAAATCATATCTCTCCCTTGGGTGGTGTATTTTTTTTTCAAGACACACCTTTCAATTTGTTTATGGTGATATGCAGTTTTTGAAGTAAGTTGAGCCAGGGTAATAAATGCTGTTAAAGCCCAGACACCTTGGTGGGATATAGTACCTGGAGCAAACATCTCCCTGGAGGGTCATGCAGTATTTTCCCAGCTATGGTGGGATTGCTGGGTGACTTTAGGCTGTATTTGGTTTACACGGGAAAGTTTTGGTAGTGGGGTAGCTGGGGGGCTGGCTTCTGTCCGACGAGGCCAGGGGCTGTTGGTGGTGTCTCTGTGACAGCATGTTTAAGAAAGGACAAAAACAATGCACAGCAGCTGTTGAGAGGGGAGCAAGAAGAATATAAGAGAAACAACCCTGCTGGTACCAAGGTCAGCAAAGAAGGAGAGGGAGAAAATGCTTCATGCACCAGAGCAGAGATTCCCCTGTAGCCTTTAGAGAAGACCATGGTGACGCAGGTGAGCCCCTTGCAGCTCATGGAGGACTACACTGGAGCAGATTAAGTCACACTGGAGTTTGTGAAAGATACCATGCCACAGCAGATAGACGTGGCCTGAAGGAAGCTGCAGCCCATCAAATATCTGCACAGGAGCAGATTCCTGGCAGGAGCTGTGGTCTGTATGGGACCCACACTGAAACGGTGTGTTCCTGAAGGACTGTACCATATGGAAAGGACCCACACTGGACCAGTTCTTGAAGGACAGCAACCCATGAGAAGGGTCCATTTTAGCGAAGTTTCAGAAGGACTGTATCCCATGGGAAGGAACCCATCCTGGAACAGAGAAAATATACAAAGAGGAAGGAGCATCAGAGAAGAACTACTGTCGCTTGATTGCAGCCCTCATTCCCATTCCCCCTGCATTACTTGGGGCATGGAGGGGAGGGGTAGAGGAGTCAGGAATTAAGGAATGAAGTTGAACCTGGGCAAAAGGATGGGTGGGGGCAAGATGTTTTTAATTTTACCTTTATTTCTCACCATCTTACTCTATTTTTTTAACAAATTAAATTAATTTTCCCCAAGTCGAGTCTGTTTCTCCAGTGCCTGTAACTGATGAGTGATCTCCCTGTCCTTATGTCAATCCATTAGCTTGTTCACCTTATCTTCTCTCCCTGTCCTGCTGAGGACGAGGAGTGAGACAGCAGCTTGGTGGTGTCTGGGAGTGGGCAAATAATCAAACAATTTATGATAAAACTTGCAATGCAGAATAAAAGGTGATATTGATCACATTCTCTCCAAATTCTACTGTGTGGGCTAAGGATGCTGCCCAAGGGTTGCTGGCAGAGGTCAAGCTTTTTCTGTAAAGCAGTCTTTTACTAACCACCATTGCATACTCCATGAAGTAGCTACTTATGATATCCAGTCTACCATTTAGCTATCACATATTGAAGTGTGGGAGAGTTATTTGTCTTTATCTAATTACTATGTGCAGTAAAAATAAAGTAGTAGCTTTTTGCCCAAAGACTACCAAATTTTTGGCTAATATTTCTCACGTGACTTGATTATAGAATGTCCAGGCCTCTATTCCTAGTCTTAGACATTACTCCTTTTCTCATTCACATCTCAGTGAAAGACTAGTACCCAGTGCTTGAAAGGACCTTTAATCAATTTTTCCAACCTAGAGTAGCTAAGCTGCCCTTTCTAATAAACTTAAAGCACGTCTTCCTTCTTACCAAGCTATTTGCCAATTTGTCAGTTTTCCAGCATACCAATTGGTTTATTTGTCATGATTTGTTTCGTAATTTGTTCATTTGTCAATTTCTTAATTGCTTGCCACTTTCACATTTCTTACTCAGATGCATTTACATCTTCATTCTAGTGATTGCAGTGGAAAAAAATGTAGATACTCTGTTTAAGCTGATACCTTTGAGTTCGATATTAAAGGGCAGAATATTCACATGTAGTATTTTTAAAACCTCATGCTGTATGGAATTATAAATATTTTATGCAAGACATATTAATTTTTCCTCTATATGCATTTACACAAACATCTCCACACAAGGAATTATCAGTTCTGTTGATTCTATATATTTGAATTCCATAACGTTATACACTTCAGCCAGTGCATCATATGCCTCCACAGAATATGAACTGAATCCATGAACTGATATGACTATACCCATAAGACAGAATACCAACTTGCCAGGAAATCAGACATTTCCATAAATGAGACATTTTGACCTTTAGGAGCAGTAACAACAGCATAAATATTTAAAAGACAAGGAGAAAGCATACTGGAGAAGCAGAATCATTCCCTGATAATATACTAGTCTAGTCCTACCGATTCCAAGGTATCGTTTTCTTCTTTTAAAGGATCAACATTCACATCTCCCAATTTCTAAAAAATGTTATCTTGAGTTGCTCTCTTATTGTGGTATTATCAAGCTAGTCCGCTGAAGGCAGTTTCTTTGTAGAAAACAATTTAAGATTTATTGGACTTGAACAAGAGAGTTTTACTCTATAGCCCACTAGTTATAGCCCTTGCTGTGAAAAGGAGAGACATGGACTCTGATGTCTGCTCCCAGTGCTTGCTGTTCTTTAAAAAAAAAAAAATCCAATAATGTTGAAGTACTTTTGTGACATGTGCTTTTAGTTTCTTCTTGTTATTACTCTTTTCTTCATGTAGTGTCAGTTTATCTGAACACAGCTGTTATTTCAACTCTCTTGGCAGAAAAACTTTTTCTTCTCATGCTGAACACACTGGTGAGTTTGATGACTTAAAACATTGAAACAGACAATTGAGATGGTTAACTTTATCCTATTTTGCACCTTCAGATGTCACGGCATATAGCACAGATATGAGTGAGACAGTTAGCCTTTGCAGAAACACTGACAATCATAGTTAGGAATTCCTCAAGATACTCGATTGTTACGTGATCACAATGTCAGTAAAATGAGGGAATTAAGGAACTGTATGAGGGAGAGCTTGGCCTAATTTACTTATTATTTATGAATGATTTAAGGTTTATTAAATACATCAGGATTAATCACCAGTTGCAAAATTTCTGAAAAAATTATGTTTTTACACTGAAAATAGACAGAATTGCTGTGATAATGTTAGAACACTCAGACTAAGAGAAATCAAAGAACCTGGTTAACAATCTTCTATTTTCTCTCAATTCATATTAATTACACTACTATATGATTTTTTAAATTTACATTTGAATACATGTATTTTCTTCATCATGTTTTTGCACCTGTATCTAGTTTTATCCATTTAAAACCACAATAGCACAGAAAATACATCATATTTTTATCACTTATGTCTTCTTACAAATAGTTTTATAGCTTTTTATTTGATTTGTAAAAATTCTTAGTTATCTGAACAATAGCCGAGTTACCCAGATATTTCAGAAAATATAGAATGCTGATATATAGGCAAACTGTGTGTGTAAGAATATTTCAGGTATAAAAACCTGATAATTTACATTACATATTTTCCTTTTGAATATGGAAGTCTTAGAAAAAAAATTACATTAAA
This sequence comes from Nesoenas mayeri, assembly GCF_963082525.1. Lineage (NCBI taxonomy): Eukaryota > Metazoa > Chordata > Aves > Columbiformes > Columbidae > Nesoenas > Nesoenas mayeri. The sequence continues at coordinate 18,420,600 of NC_137541.1, forward strand.
GAACTTAATTTGTTTCTCAATTACATCTTCAAATCCATAATTCACCACTCAAACTGATTCTTCCACTAATGATCTCATATACGTTTTAGTTTGACATTGTCTTTTGGAGCACTGACATTTTGTTAAAAAAAATTGTTAGTGTGGTAAAATCAACAGATTATGGATTTTAATATGGAATTGTTAACTTCTGAATACATAAGACAATAGCCTGTATATATCAGCTTGAAATTCTACTAACTAGAAAATAATAATACAAATAAGAAGATTTTTCTATAAAAAGAAATTTTCAGGAATTTATTCAGAGCTGAAAAAACACTGTGTTAGAATGGTTTCAGCCTGCTATGCCAATATACCCTCAAAGAGTCTGGTTAGCAGGACTTCACATGACTACAAAGGAGGGAAAGACCTGAATGAATTCTTTATAAATTTTAGGTACTTAACTCGGGCTGCAACATAAGAGTTACAATTGCTCTTCTTTAACATTTGAATAGCATCTTCAGAGAGTGGTTTGGTCATAGGGGTTAAATCAGACAATATTAATGTAAGTGAGGCACAGAGACCGGTCTTTGTGATAGTAGTAGTCAGGTTGGAGCCCTGAATGTAGCAGAACACTTCAAGACCATCTGAAAACTCCAGTACACTGCGGGCTGAAGCTTTGGTAAAGATTTCTATGGAGTACACATTTGGTAATAGAAGACCAAAACACTTCTACAGATTCCTAACAAGCTAGTTCTTGTGGCACATTGGGGAAGTGCTTCATGGTTTGTCTTGTGAAATCAATTAAGCAAGTATTTTGCAACCATGAACAAAGTGGCTCAGTTTGTGGGGACAAGGAATTGCTTTTGATGGTGAATGCAGTGGGTCCTTCTTATTCCCTAACAAATTGTTTTTAATTTCCTGGTCCAATAATACATACCCATCTGGAATTTGTAAAAGGGATTTTTTTTTTTTTAATTTTGCATCAATTAAAAAAAAAAAAAAAAAAAAAAAAAAGGTCTAGTACTCTCACCATAATTGTGGAAATTTTATACTGTATTATTTTTATGGATGATTGTTTTTCCATTCTGGAATATATTGGACATCTTTACAGAAGCACAGTTTTACATATTAATTGATCAAATTACTTGTATCATCTGTTTGTATTTAATTTATTGCCTCTGCTCACTTCCCTGATGTTTATTGTATGTGCAATTTACTATTTACCTTTTTAACCTTGTATTTTCAATTTCATTTCCAATAACCATAAGTGAGAAAAACACCACAATGTTAGCAAGAAGTGAGATGAAACCCGCCAGAAGGAGGCAATTCATGCAGACATTTAATAACCATGCCTTATGAAAGTGTGGACAAGCTGTCCCACCTGTCAGTCTGCGGTCAAATGGAAATAATCCAGTTCCTCAGAAAAGACATCACAAAATGGCCCAAAGAGGTGAGGAAAACTATTCTCATAATCCCCTTTAGCTTTAAGTTCTGTAGATGTATTGTTCAAAAATAACACATTTATATGAGTTTCTATCTTATGGTCATACCTGACAGGGTCTTGGTGACAGGGTACCTGAGAGTGAACTATGTGGAAGGAACCAGGAGCTGCTCCTGAAATGGACCTGAACAACCCATAGTCTTCTGAATCTGCTGCCAATCTGAAGGGAACCTAGCACTGCTGCTCAAACATATTTGTGTGGAAGCTGCTGTGATGATAAACAAAACAGAGGAGACATCAAAGAGACATGGCAGCGACATCTCTGAGGACACAGATAGGGATATACTCATGGAAAGAGGCACTTCATGCCACCGGAAAACCATAAGGGACCATGATCCATGGATTACCAACCCTGGGGTGAATATACCCCTGAGGGACTGTGGATGTGGATTGTCCACTCCAGGGCAGCAACAGGCCTGAGGGTCTGCAGCCATGGGCAATGCGTGCTGGAACAGTGGAAAACAAGAAGCCAGGAGCAGACAGAGATGGATCCAAACTTTCTGTGCCACTCTTCACCTCCCCAAAGGAACTGAGTAGGACTGAGTGTAACCTGTGGCAAAACCAAAGGAAGCTCAGAATAGAAGATGAGGCACTTAATGCTTTCCAGTGTTACAACAAATAAAAATATAAATGATTGAACATTTAATTTCAGTATGAATTTAGGAAACAAAATGCATTTAATGTTATGTTAGTTAACAGTCTACTATTACATATTTTTCTCATAGCATTTTACAAAGAAAGTCATCATTTTTAGCTATCAGAACAATTGAGATAAAAAGATCAGTAGTTATTTACTAAACATCAGTTACCTGATAACAGAAGTGGTAACAGAATATAAATCTATTATGTTACAATTTATCGGTTCATAAACTTAATCACTGGTTTCAGATATAATTATATCAGTAAATATAATCAAAGTCCATGTGTCCCCAGCTCCCCAAATATCTCGGAAAACAGGCTACATAGGAGGGTGAAGAAAAATGATTCTTTTTTCAACTGAGATTTATGCTAAATCAGTAACATTGAAAAAGCTCAAGTAGAGTTGAAACTGGTCAGTATTATGTCAGTCCACAAGAGGTTTTCCAAGATATGTTAATAGCAAGAGGAGGTCTAAGGAAAACACTGGACTGATACTTGATGAAGATGGTCACCTGACAAATCAGGATGAAGAAAAGATGGAGGCATTTAATGCACTTTTTTGTCTCAGTCTTTAATATTAATTATAGACCTTAAGCAGTCCAGTCCTCTGATTTGGAAGACCACGACTTAAGAGTACAGAAGCAGGCAATTCCAAAGTGTTGGAAGTCAAGCAAGAGTGACAGAAGGCCAGCTTGGCTGAGCAGGGATCTTCTTCTAGAATTTAGGCAGAAAAGGAAAGTGTACAGACACTGGAAGCAAGGACAGGCAACATGGAAGGATGACGAAGATGCTATCTGCCACCACAGGGAGAAAATTTTGCAGTTAAAACTTGATTAGAGCTCAAGCTGGCCAGCATTGTGAAGGACAACAAAAAGGCCAATTTAAAATATGTTAACAACAAAAGGAGAGTAGGAGATAACATTGGTCCGTTGCTTGACAAGGTCGGTCACCTCACAAATATGGACAATGTGGAGACCTTTAGTGCTTTCTTTGCCTCTGTAGTCAACACTGACGATGAGCCCTTGGTCCCCCTGAGCCCTGTGTTGGAAGACTGTGACTTGCATGAAGATAAACTCACAGCTGACCCTGCACTTGTTTGAGACTTGCTGCTCCAGCTGGATGTACATAAATTTATGAGGCCCTATGACATTTACCCCAGGGTACTGAAAAAGCTGGACAATTTCTTCATGGGACCTCTCTCCATTAATTTTCAGCTGTCTTGGGAGTCCGGAGAAGTTCTAGTTGACTGGAAGTTGGCAAATATCGTCTCAATTTTCAAGAAGGGTGAGAAGGAAGACCCTGGTAGTCACAGGCCTCGCAGTCTCAGCCCAGTGCCTGGTAAAAAAAATAATAATAATAATTAAAAAAAAAAAAAAAAAAGTGCTGGGTGAAAAATTGGCTGAACAGAAGGGCTCAAAGGGTCATGGTGAATGGGGCTACAGCTGGCTGGTGATCCATGTTTGTCAGTGTTCCTCAGGGCTCAATTCTAGGGCCAGTTCTATTCAATACTTTTATCAAGGATGTGAATGCAGGAGTTGAATGAACCATTAGTAAGTTTGGTAATATGAAACTGGGAGTTGCCATTGACTGTTTTGAGAGACAAGAGGCCTTGCAGAGAGATCTAGATAGATTAGAGCATTGAGCAATTGTCAATGGCACGAAATTTAACAAGAACAAATGCCAGATTCTGCAACTGTGGTGGAGCAAAATTGGACAGAAGTATAATTTGGGAGAGGAGTGGCTGGAGAGCAGCCCTGCAGATGGGGATCTGGGGGTGCTGGTTGGCTGCAGCTCAGTAGAAGTCAGCGGTGTGTGCCCTGGCAGCCAAGAGGGCAAACTGCACCCTGACGTGCATCAAACACAACACAATCAGCTGCTCAAAAGAAGTGTTCTTCCCACTGCATTTGGCATTGGTGCAGCCTCACCTTGAACACTGTGTGCAGTGTTGCTCCCCCACAATTTAAGAAGGATATGAAGGTCCCTAAAGGTATCCAGAGGAGGGCAACAAATCTGGTGAAAGGACTGGAAGAAATGTCCTATGAGGAGTGGCAAAGGACTTCAAACTTGCCTAGTTTGCAGAAAAGGAGGCTGAGGGGTGACCCCATTGCTCTCTACAGCATCCTGAGTAAGGAAAGTGGGGAGGGAGGTGCTGAGCTCCTCTCCCTAGTATCCTGTGATAGAATACATGGTAATGGTTCCAAGTTGCTCCATGGGAGGTTTAGACTGGACATTAGGAAGCATTTCTTTACTGAGAGGGTGATCAAATATCAGAACAGGCTTCCTAGAGAGGTGGTCAGTGCTTCAAGCCTGTCAGTGTTTAGGAGGTATTTAGACAATGCTTTCATTTTCGGTCAGCCCTGAATTGGTAAGGCAGTTGGACTAGATGACCATTGTAGGTCCTTTTCAACTGAAATTTCTATTCTATTCTATTCTATTCTATTCTATTCTATTCTATTCTATTCTATTCTATTCTATTCTATTCTATTCTATTCTATTCTATTCTATTCTATTCTATTCTATTCTATTCTATTTTAAATTGAGAAATCAAGCACTGAAAAATGTTTTACTAAAATCGAGGTAGCCACTATAACTTTAATGCAGTCCTATTGTAGGTATGCCTTGTGATGTATTATCTAATTACCTCTATTCTCCTTAGGATCCCTGTTTCCACAAGATCACTGTGTATTTCATACATCTGTTAAATACATTGCATTCTTCCCTGGCTCTCTCCATTACTTTCTCTTGAAACTCTGGTCTGGAGAAGGAATTCTTAATTTCCTCATAAGCATTTCTACAACACCTATCACTAGAGTGTGTTATTGCTTCATAAACATTAATAAATTCAATTTCACATACAGGTACTGTCGCCATTTTAGAGAGAGAGAACTGAGACACCAAGGAACTGAGATTAAAAAATCTCTGGTTGGAATACCTATGACCTCATTTTTCATAGTACTAGCATTAATGGATCTTCATATATTCATAGCACAGAAAATCAACTTTAATTACATCTGTGAACAGTCAATATTGCTGTAACTGAGGTGCAACATATTCAGACTATTATGAACATGCACCTTTAGAAAGTGTAGTTGATTTATCAAATACAGTGGAACTCAGTGACAGGGGCATAGACAGAATGTAGTTTCCAAACAAACATTCAGCTCCTGTAAATGTAACATCAGCCTTCATGTATTTCTGCTTCTGGAATAAATGAAGCATGACTCTATAGGCCACGGTCTCACCTCTCCTGTTGCCGCTCTCCTCCTCTGTTTTGTGTTTCCTTTCTGGTTGTGCCTCCCTTTACTCTTTGTCTCCATGCTCACCCATTCCCTATGGACTATTTATCACGTAATCTTAGCTTCCCAAAATTCCTCAGTTTAACCATATCTTCTGTCTTCTGCCATTTCCTTCTCTGCTTCCATTCTTGCCCTCAACAATTCTTTAAGGATTGTTTATTAAAATTCTAATTTGATGACCAAATCTCAGGCCAAATTTACTATGGACTTGAGCCAATATTAAAGGAAGTATATACAAAAAGTGGGTTTTAGATGGCATTTTGGTGACTCACTCAAATTTTGAAAGCTGAAGTCTGCATCTGGAGAAAGCTAAAATGCAAAGGAACTTTACTATTTACTTCCCTATTTTTCTGGGTCATGTCTTGTGCTGTGGACGTGGGCCCAGCTGATCATAAAAGTGATATATGGCAGCAAGCAGGAAAGCTCCTGGGAAATTTTCTGTGTTGAGGCATCCTGAGTAATGTTGAGTCATGCTGACACTAACAGGTTAGTGAAAACAAAAGGCCTGCAGTTCAGAGGAATTACCTGTACTTGATGAGAGCCATATATACATACATACATAAATGCATATACACAACTGCAGTTCAAAATATTCTTTCAAATCAGGATGTCACCAAACATTGCAGATATGCCCATGAAAAAGTATAGCAAGACTACTGATTGATGTGTATATGTATGTCAGACAAATTATGTAGTCAATTAGGAAATTGAGCAATGTGTAACAATGTAATTATATAAGAAGGAAGTTAGTCAAATCCAGATTTCAGAAGTTGGACAGTTATTACAGCTCTTGGCTGCAGTTTGGCTGGTAATATGCAATTTTACTCCATTTTGCTAATTGCCATATTGTCTGAAGTCAGGAAACCCGAGCGACAATTCTTACAGAATATCTGGTTGTGACTGAAGAAATGAAGGATTTATATTGATGGGAGGGGTAGACCTTGGTAAAAAAATACCCAAAAAACAGTCACTCAAAAATCAATAAAAATATAACTGTCAATGTCTTGACAGCATAGTGTAGCTTGAACTTAAGACTGATTGGAAGCCAGAAGATAAAATGTCCTCCATTGATGTCCCCAAGGACTTTATGTAGCATCTATGGCTGCAGTGTGGACTCTAGCTCTTGAGATACTGTGAGAATGGGCTTCATGCTATTTCAGAGACCTACTTCCTTTATTGTCCTTCTGCTATTAGGTTATATTGTCAGGATATTAAGTAATTTTAAACCAACATACAGGAAATTCTATTACCTATATTCTTCATCAGTAATTACAAAACAAACAAACAACAACAACAAAAAAAAACCCAACAACAACCAAACAAAACTTTTTCCTAATCACTTTATTCTTGTTTATTCTTCCAGAATCAGTTTTGGAAATTGAATGAGGAGAGGTTTTTTACCTAATCTAGTCTTCAGTCTACCTGACCCTTCCCTCAAGGGTTTAATTTCATGATGATTTAAGGATTAGTGTTGAAATATACTTCATGATCTGTGTGTTTATCATTTAGAAGGTATGCCTGGTTTAAAAGAGGGAATTGACAACACACAAAATTTCCCTTAGCATCTGTGGCTTTAGCACTTCTTAGTTAAACACCCAATAAGAGAAGGAATTCTGTGCTCATAGGGCCAGGTGCCATCCCTGGATATCCATCTTTCAGTTTTAGAACTCTGTTGAAGTAGGAAAAATATATTTCTTGTCCATTTAGGTCTTCTAGAGACTTTGAGATCTTATTCTTAAGCCTCCATTGAATTATGGGTCAGAAATTGTCAGGAAACGGTTTATAAGAATAACCATTTTCAAAGAAACTCATAACAAGGACACAAAGCTTTCAGTGATAAAAAGTAAATAATAAAATAATAAAAAACTAAAAGGAAATTTAAAAAAAAGAAAAACAAAAGAAAGATAATCAATCAAGCTTTTCAAAGAGTCTGGAGTGAGCTTGAAGTCTGATGTTTACACATGATCACAGCAGAATTCATGGTAACAAATTAGTACTGGACAATTCTTGCTAGGAGAACAGTGGATCATTGTTGAATTGTCAGTACAGATTGATCCTACTCACTGAGATTGAAATAAAAACTGGTCCTCATCCTTTTATTTGTGTCAGGTTTCAGGGAGTGTCTTCTTTGAAATCTGGAGTTAATGCAATTAAGATCAGCTAAACCTGTAACACAGAAAAAGTGTATTTACAAATGCAATGGCAGGACATCTAGGTTGATAATACCATGTGCAAGCTCATTTTGTAAGCAGTGTCAAATATTCAACTGAAATTATGCTCATATCATGCATTTAAAAGAAAAGAGAGAGTGGAAAAAGAACCCGAAGTACTACAGTTGGTTTCTGTTTAGAAATCACAGTGCTATGGGGAAAGTAAAGTAGGAAAGCCAATACTTTTTAATTAGAAATAAAATGGATAGCATCATGTAATGAAAGATAAGGCTTGTGTTTATTTAGACTAATGCCAGTTGTTTAAATACAGGGTGTCTTTTTAATATATTACACACTGCCTTTAGCTAATTTGAATTATATTAAAGCAATCAGCTCTTTACTGGGACACACAAGCAATAAAGTCAACAAGAGCTCCACAGTAGCAGTTATTTCTGCTGGCTTAGGAAGCTTGCTCTAGAAGCATGCAGCTCCTTGAAGGCTTTGGTGATTTTCTATATCCATAGTCTGGTTTCTATGGAAATTAATGCTTTTCTGCCATAGTACATCTGAAATATAGCCTATATCAACTCTAAATTTACATATTTAAATGAATGTTGTCAGTATAAATTTTAGTATTGTGTATAATTGCTTACACTAAACTTCACAAAATTTCCTTTCAGATAAAACATTTGGTTCATGGAGGCTATATTTTTTAAAGTATCTCTTAGTGCTCTTGGCTAATCAGAAGCCTAGCTTTATCCCTTTTCTGTAAGAAAAGCACTCCACTACCAAAAGTAGTTTATCACCACATTGCTGCACTGCTTCAGTAACGAGTTGAAAGCAGAAGTGGCATTCCTGGAAATACCAGTGCCATAGAGTACAGTACCCCAGGTTTTCATGGAAAGACTACTGTATTTAATCCCAATTCACCTGCAAATTCTGGCAAGAACAAATATCAAGAAGAGACAAAATAAGTTAGCAAAAAGACATTTTCCTTTTTAGCATGAGCAAACTCTAAACAGCATGCAAAGATAGATTTTATTGCTATTACTGCAGTCCAGACTGGCACAACTTTCAGTAAAAAAACAGTCAGCATTTAGAGGCAAGGCAAACAGATGTTTGTCTATCCTTAGATATAAAGTGATAACAGATTTTTCACCTTGCTTTGGTCAACGAGAACTTCCATGAATACTGTTTGGTAGTTCAGAAGATTATTATTGGATTGCATCTATAGACTAAAATAAATGCAGATTATATTTTTTAATTAGAAAACAAAGGAATTTATTGCATTTTTTTAATAATATAGTCAGGTGATAAAACAATGGAACAGAAGAAATTATTCATAACAGTAATGAGAAAGCTTCTTTAGTTATACATGCAGTCTGAAAATGGAATGTGGTTAAAGGCACTGCTTCAGTGGACATGGAAGGGAGAAGGATGAGAAGCTGGAAATGGTGAAATGGGAAAATGCCATTAACAGATATAGTAGCTTGTAATCCACAGACATCAAAGTAGGAGTACAAGTAAATTGTTATTTATTTAACGAAGACTTCCATGAAATCCAAAATTACTTACATTGCAACTCAAGTAATAGAGTACTAAAGTAATCTAAACCAAAGCTGTAAGTAAAAAGTTAAACACTGGAATCTTTAAATAAAACTTCATTTCACCCCCCTCGCCCAGGCTTCACCTCAGGAGTCTAGAGCAGCTCCTTCAGTCATAGCAATGGTTACTGTTACAGATTAAATAAAAGTAATTTTCATGAGCAAGGTCAAGTTTCAAGAGTCCCAAGTCTCTCTGAGAAAGCAGCTAAAATCATAGTAGTTATGAAGTCATTTCTTATTGGCTTAAAAAATAGCAGCTCAAATATTCTCAGAAGCGGCACATTATGGCGTGCATACTTGGCACAATACAGTGCTCTGAAGCTATACCTCTCTAGTGTCCCTGCATGGTACACTATGTTTATGTGGATTTGCCCCAAGAGAACTTCCAAACTTTACTCAATAATAGTAACATGGGATAATTCGGGCTAGAAGAGACCTCAAGAGGTTTGTAGTTCAACCTTCTGCTCAAAGCAGGGTCAGGTTGCTCATGGCTTTACCCAGTTAGGTCTTGAAAACCTCCAGCATGGAGAGAGACTGCACAGTCTCTCTGGGCAACCTGTTCCACTGCCTGAAGACACAGAAGCATGACAGATGTGAAAGCCAGACCATATGCTGATCTCCAAGATGAGTTTTAATGAATTGTTATGAGCTGTATGTACACAACTGTGAAAGACTGTTTGGCATATTATTAGCCTACTTCCCAGTGTATTTCCATAAAAGAAAAAGGAAAAAGGAGGAGCTCAGTGAAGAAAAAAAAAAAAAAAAAAAAAGAGAAGGTACAATCTAACATAGATCTTGCTTACAGACCAAAAAATGGAATTCATCAAAATTCTTCTCCATATTTTGTCTTCGGATTGTTTAATGGTTTTGACTTGGGACAAGACAGGGAAAATCATGGTGTTTGGGCAGCTTGAATTCAGAGGATATTTTCCTTCAGTTATATCCCATGGAAGGTAAAGAAATACTGCAAATTTTCTATATATGGGGTATATTCTTCTTTCAGGGTGTTTTAAAGCAACCTTGTTTAAATCTGTAATTTTTACTTGACTTTTTATAAACTTAGAAATTACAGTTTGTGCAATATAGATGATCGAACTGAGTATTCAATTTCTGAGTTGTTTTTACTTGACCCTCAAAACCTAGGCGATATTAAAGTAATGATTATCTTATGGTTTGCATTTCATTTACTATAATCTCAAAATAATATCACTAATATTGGTCATATCATGTCAGATGATTTACAGTGAAAGACACAGTTTTGAATATATTGAATGAGAGGAGCTATATACCTTCTCATAAAAGGACTGTGCAAAAGGAAAACTTCATTTTTACTATATTGCTTTTCTGTCTAGAGGGAGTTCTATATCTGCAATATATATTTTTGGAAACTCTGCTGTTTACTAAATTTATGGGCTACAGAGAATAGTACTACCTATATATCCAGATTCATCGTCATCAGAGCTTTACACCACCCCAGGCAAAGAAAATATATGGTTTCTGTGCATAAGCAATGAAATGTATGTAAAAATATTTCAATATAAATTAGTAAATGAAGCTTTCTGATTTATAGACAATATGCTGTTGCACTTCTTTTTTTTCTAATTTTCTTTCAAGACACTTTGATTAATACTATCTTCATAACAGATATTGGTCACCTACCATGCACTAGTATCAGTTGTTATTGCTAATTGTATGTAAAGGATAGGGATATTGGGTTTTTGTCATAGGGTTTTTTCACCCTCAAAATGACGTAAGTAAAATGAGAGTGTGAAGCCATTTTTAGAAAGGCAGGAATATACACAAAAAATAGCTGTTTCGAATGTTATTTAAACATAAACATACTGCAGCCTCATCGAAGAAGACAGAGCTGTATCAGATCTCATAGGAATATCACTGGTTTTACACACGTGATCTGTGGCCATGCAGGTTACAACTGCGGTGTCCTCAGTAGCAGTGTCTAGGTGCTGTCCAGACTTTGAAATCGAGTTCACAGACTAGCTGATTCCTCTCCGTTGGCCTCAGTGCTCTTTGATGCACACCAATTGCATCTACATTGTGCATGGTTATGTACACACTTGGCCTTGCTAGCTGTCTCAGAAGCCATTATTCTCCTTTACTAAAACCTATCTTTCTCTTCATCCACAGAAACATATAATGGAGCTTCATCAGCCAAAATAGTTGGAAGGTGTCTTGTGCCAAGGATCTCTGCTAGGCTTTTGAACTGACAACTATTTGTCTTGCAGGGTACAAAGCTGACACATTGGGATGAGAATCCAAATTTACTGATTCTGTACTGTCCAGAGATTTTGTCATTTGCTGATAAATAACAGTTTAGATTGAATATTACTCACAAAATATGATTATATATTTTTAAAGAAAATGAATAGACAGTGGTCTATATAGTTATGAACACTATAATTTGCCCATTTACTTACGGGCCAATTCTCTCCTCAGACACTGTTCCTGCACAGGATTTGGAGGTTTATGTGTTTCAAGTGATATCCATGAGGATATAAGTTATTCACATGACCTTTAATTAGTTTATTATTGACTGTTCATTTCCCAGTACAAAAGATTTATTTTCAATGTAATATGCAGGAGGCAGAGAAGGCTGCATATTTGAAAATATAATACTAAAATAATACATTTGCACTGAATTAGGTATATACTACAAGAGTTGACTAGAAGCTATGGTCTGGGAGAGAAAATCAGAGGAATAGGGTCACATTTTCCTTCAGTGGATTTAATTTGTGCTAGCTCTGTATCAAGAGTGTCTTCTGGCTCTTTGAGTTGCTTTATCTGCTCGTATGCACTGGAAGTAGGTGGTTTCACCACTCTCTTTGCTACTGATGCTGTTTATTTACCCTTCATGTACCAGTGTGGTAGACAGTACGCAGCCCCATGGTGATGCTGGTCTCTTCAGCTCTGTAGGCATGATGGGAGCAATCCATGTGCACCTCATCATCTGCAAGAACATACAGGGACATCCTAGAGTCACTCTTAGTTTTAATTATCAATCTTCTATTTCAATTATTTGCTATGGGTGATGTAATGCTGACAAAACCCTAAAGCAAATAAAAAGCTGAGAATCTGATTATGACATAACTCCTGTCTTCAGCCACTGCAGATTCCCTACCTAACACAGCAGCAAGGCCTGAGTGAGCAATTCAGTTCAGCATATTACAGAAACAAAAGGGTGTGGCATCATTAAAATTAAAATGTACATATATTCTTACATAGTTTATTAAGAAAAAAATTATGGCCTATCTTACCCCAGAAAATAAATATGCCATATTGTGACATTGCTAGTAAAAAATTGTAGCTATCAGCAATGTAAATCTTAGCCACTCCCTGGAAAAATGTTTGAACTGATGTTATATAAGAGTTCTAGCAATGTTTGAAAACTGCATGTGTGGAGATTCAGCACATATAAAAGAAATGTAAGAAATACAAGGCATTCTACAGAATAATTTATGTAAACTTTACATGACCAAAGCCAAATCTAATCCAGACACCAAATAAATTAGATATAAATATATCTAAATGTTAATGAAAGATTTTTCATGTGTATTTGGGGGGAAATTAAAACAAACAAACAAACAAGATAAAAAGAATAAAAAGATAGGACATTGCACTATTACTGAAAGTATGTCTATGCAGGTAAAAAATGGTAAGGGAGAAGATCAGCCCTCAGAAGAGCAGGGGGTACAAATTAGATCTTTGGAAACACCTGACAATGTTCCACATCACAGATTAATGTCTAAAGCAAACAGTCAGAAGGGTGAGGAAAAGTTGGCCAATTGATTGAAAAAAAACCTGAACAATTGTCTGGAGGGTTGATAAGAAAAGGTATCAATAAAGAAAACAAACAAAGTGCACATCCTCATAAACAAGAAACACAGAAACTGCTGCCACATCTGTGTTTTTCTGTTATTTACCCCAGGGTTCCTCAGGTCCTGTACACATTCTTTCTGTGAATAAATGTATTTGATTGGAAAGATTTTAATTAAGAACCTCTTTCCTAAGCTTCTGTTATCTCTACATTTAAAACTGCTTTATAGCTAACAACCCCAGTTCTCTCTCTCTCTCTCTCCCCACAAGGGGACCACATCACTTTGGACAGTGTCCTGTGGAAAGTATTTTCCTTATTTAAGATATCCTGAGCTAACCAAGGTCTAACAGATCTTCTTGTACATCTCTTCCAAGTTCATTTTCTCAGTTTAATTTAAACTCTTAAACTGCAGAGGGATTTGCAATGTTGCATCATATAGCACACAATATAGTTAACTGCATGTGTATGATGAGAACATTACAGTTCTTGTCACTTCACCAGTTTTCCAGAGAAGCTATCTTTGATGTATTTGACATTATATTTGACACTGTCAGGTTATTATTACTGATATTTTTGTTAGTAATAGTAACTATTGTTTAATATTTATTATAATTGTTAATAAGAAGGGGGGTTGAAATTGCCTTTTAGAACCTATTGTACCCCCACCACAATCACAAGGGAGTATATAAATTGCATATATTTTCAGGAAACCCAGACTATAGCAATTTATAGAGAAATCCCATTTACGTTGCCACATAATGGACTGGTTTCAAAACCAACAATCACAAATTTAACTCTGCACCAATTTATATTACAAAATTCCTATTTGCATTCTTACATTCTGGATCCTGGTGGAAATGCTTACGGATATATAAATAAGCATTGATTTTTAATATAATTATTAGTCTACTAGATGGATCATTGAACTATGTTTTCTGTGCTCTCCTGTCACTGTTCATTGAGTCCATAATGTCTTCAGATCTAGGTATCCTGTGGGATTTAATGTTTGGCTCATTATCACTCAAGGTTTAGGTGTTCTTTCTTTTTCTTGTGTAAAAGAAAACATATTTCACATAATGCCTATTGAGAAATACAGTTCATTCTTGGAGATTACATTAACAAGCAAGAAGGGTTTGTTTGTGTTTTCCTGATATGCAGTTGTGTGTGTATGTAAAATGGTGTTATGCATTGTTTTCAACAAGAGTGTAAAGCAACTATTCCCAAGTAATGAGAACTTGAAAGATGATTCTGTTTTAAATGTCTGTATAAGTGATTCACATTCAGAAGAGTTGAGTGAGCACCAGCTCTTACACAAACTAATTTATTAACAAAGTAGGCTGAAAAACTAGCCCTATTGTTCTCTTGCAGATGACACCAAATTATATTAATTTAATTAAAACCTAAAATCATGTTTATTAATTAATTTATTCTGTCAGCAATCAGGAAGATTGAGTAGCTACTTCAGTTCATAGGCTGAAAGCAATGTGAGATTATGTGCTGAATTAAGAGAGGTAACAAGGTAAATTGCTAATACATTAGCTATGCTTGATTCTCATTACAGCTAGAGCCAAGTATAAGCCAGATTCTTCTGTCTCCCTAGAGATTTTATCTTAGAGATACCAATACAGAAAATATATTTCTACATATTTATCACAATCTTTATTAATTCTTTGAGTTATCCTCATGAGCTGAAGAGCCTGATTCCCTCTCAAAATATCTAACCTTTTATGTGATTTCTAAAGAATTGTGGCATATTTCACCACATATTTTACAAAGTTTTGAATATATATTACAGTAATAAAGATAACAGAGACCTTCAAAGGTTATCAGAAGAGGTCAGGGGAGTAATGACCAAAAGTTGACAAAGTTCACACAAAGCAAATAGATATAAGGATTTTTAAAGATATTTTAATTCTAAGAAAAAAATGCAAAGACCAGGATCAGGAGGAAGAGTAGAAGAGGATCAACTCTGATGATATCAAACACAGAAAACTGAAATATATTGAAAAGAAATGTGATTATAAATCATGGCCCCTTAAGCCCTTTTATTAGGGCCTTGTTAAACTGTATTTTAACATGTAATAAAGAATTTGAAACAAATGTAAAGTAAACCAGTCTACAGCTAATGGAAAATTTTCCAGTAGTGGGGGTACTGTACAGAGCATTTCATTTGTACTTCCTCTATACATGTACTCAGATGGTTTACTTTTATGACCAAGAGTCTATGGTACAGCATGTGAAAACTATAATTCCTGATTCAAATAAAGATTATAGAAGTTTTGAGAACCTGCTTGCTGAAATGTCAAG
The DNA here is from genome assembly GCF_963082525.1 of Nesoenas mayeri. Taxonomy (NCBI): domain Eukaryota; kingdom Metazoa; phylum Chordata; class Aves; order Columbiformes; family Columbidae; genus Nesoenas; species Nesoenas mayeri. The sequence goes on from NC_137541.1 coordinate 18,435,908, forward strand.
ACTCCAGAAAAGAGGTTGCAAACGAAGACTGAAGGTCCTACTTCCTCTTCTCAGGTTCTGAGATAAGAAGAGAGTTAACAAAAATCCTTTGAGATTTTCTTTCTTTAAATGTCTCCTCAGGGAAAGTGTTACTGCCTTTGTATAGCAAGTTGTAAGAACAAACTACAGTGACTCCCAAGGCCGTGCTATCCTGTGCATTAGAAAATAACCTCACAGTCAACAATTCAGTTTATCCCTATCATACAGTGAGTGCTGATATATGATACTTATGTAATATACCTATGTAATATTCATGTTCTAGAAAAGTTTTTCCCATTTCTAGATAGGAGGGAGAGATGCAAATGTACAAAGTATTTCTAATTCATAGTTTTGAAAATGGTAATACATCCCACAGTGTTGCACGGTTTACAAAAAAGCATATAAAAATTCTTAGCATTTTATCATCTTCACTATTTTACATAGGGTGTTATAAAATTGTAAATATAAGCCTTGTAATGCATTTTAAGGCCCTGACTTATTATCAAATGTTCTCTCATTTCAATACAGTTTGGTTTTCCATTTTTTCCTGACTTTTCCCTCATTTTTTTGACCTTATATCTCTAAGAATAACGATACTATCTTAATTCAATTGCAGCCATTTGAAGTGAAAAACTGCTCATCATTAATCTGATAGTGACAGGCCCTATTGTAATTAAACTCCAAAGATATGTAATTCCTTATTAAGAGAGATCCTTTTACTGCTCAGTTCACAATTCAAATTCACCTGTTCTCATATGCTTTGCTATTCTGTGGTAGTGAGTTTTCCGTTATTTTACCTGTATGTTTTAAATGTGTTGATTTTTGATGTTGTGTTTATGTAGCTGTGAAATTAAATCATAAATGAAAAAGCCTTGTAGATAAGTAGATAAAAAATACTGATTTATAATATTTGTGAACATCTAATGCCATTAATAAGAGATGGTTTTATTACTGAGATTTTAAAGACATGCTTTAGTAATGGTCATGCCAAGTATACATAGATCACCCTTGACACTTTGATAGAGTATTACTGATGAGAAAAAAGTGATTTTGTATAGCAGTGAACTTCTGAAAGAAAAGGGACAACATACGTAATCGTTTTAAGCTATCTGCAATACAATCTATGAGCAACATATCGCCATAGTAAATAAAACAGGATTATTTGATTCCTGAACACCAAGAGGTAAGAAGTGCAATATTCTGACTTTGGAAGTTACCAGAATCTATAGTGCTTTATTTTGAAATTAACCTGTTTATTTTTAAAAACTGATCACAGACTATGTTGCCTTTTTATTTTTTTTTTCCCCTAGTGTAGGTAGGAAACATAAAAAAACGGCTCCTCAGATTAATGTTTCTTTATTTTTCCTCTCCAGTTTCTTTTATCTTTGTGGAAACAATGTAAAAATAAAGGTCATCAGCCTAGGAGATCAAGAATCATGCAACCATTCTTTCTGAAAATTCAAACTGACCTTTTATGCTTTACATACAGGTCATTAAATGTCAGGGCACTGAGGGCAATAATGGCCCTCAATGGCACTATCCAACCTCCCCTGGGGCCTCCCTCTGACCCTGCTCCATGGCCCTGGACCCCATTTCAGCTCAGCCCAGAGCTGCCAGTCCCTGTCCCAGCGATGCTGTTGGAATATCACTCTCCAGTTCCACCACAGCCACGTCCTGGCCCTGCTGATCCAGGCCCAGCCCAAAGGCTGACTACCCTATCCCCACAGAGGTGCCTGATGGTGTCTGAGGTTGCCCTCAGCTGCCCTGCTGGCCTTTCCTGCTCCCTGGTGGGGGTCCATGGAATGGACATGAGCTGGTGAGGCCCATGGGGATGTCCTGTGCTTCCTGGCACTCGGCTCCAGGCATCTGTCAGTCCTCATGGCACCCTGACATAATGCACATGTGCAGTCATCAATTTCATAAGGGTTTGTGTCCCTCCTTTCTGCACAGAGGCAAGGTTCTCAAAGCAAAGATTTCAAACAGCTCACCTATAACAGTGTTCTCAACCCAAACTATTCTCGTTTCATGCAATAACAGAGCAAAATCAGTGAAGGAGGAGGAGCTGTGTATATTGATTTGCCACCTCACAATAGACCCCAATAAAACTATGTTTTTGTCTGAACTTCTGGAGATCTGAGCAGCACACAAGAAATAACTCCAAGGTGCTTTACAAGGCAGGTCAGATCCAACATCCCATTTTTCACAAACTGAAGTGTGGTTGTGCTCTCTAGGCTCCACTGTGCTTAAACCTCATGTCTTGTTGGCTTGTATGTTACAACGTGTGGCAGATGCATTCGCTGCCCCCTCCAGAACCCTAAATTACTCCCCCATGATACATCCTGTCAGACTCTTGTGTGTATCAGCAGAGTAGGCAGAAACATGATAAGTGTGTGTGTAAAAAGGTAAACCTTCTTATATGGTACTTAAATCAACATTGACTTACTTTGTAGAGAAACGGGCTAATAGCCTTTTGAAACTCACACTAGAACAGGAAGATGCAGGTAATGACTTGATTTCTAGCAAGTCAGAGTTACTATTTTTTAAAATTTATTCTAGTTCATATGTGACTTTCTCAATTAGATAATTTCTTTTATATTATTTTAAATGGATGTACCTCAGTTCTGAGCTGCATTTCCAACATTTTTACCTCCCGCTAATAATGAAGTTCAGGATTTAAAGTACAGTACAGTCAACAGTGGCTTTTCATTGGTAAATTATTCATGTGCCCTATCATCATGCTCTGAACATACCACAAGCCCATAAATAGGATTACCATTAACAAAAGTAGCACTTTTACAATATTTCACATCAATTGGCAAATCCTCCTAATTGGAGAGACAGTTAAAATGGCATTATGCATAAACAGGTCTTATTTAAGGCTGAGATGAGGTAGTCTTACCCTCTGTAAATATAACACCGAGGTGAACAACCTCTTTTAAACTGCTTAATTATAAGCAGTTAAATATAGACTTGTCAGTAATATATTGAGATTACAAATTCAGTTCAGATTGGATTCTGGGACAATTTTCCAATGGGAACAAGGTGGTCAAAGTGTTCATGGAACTATTTTTTAAATCACCTCAGGAAAACAGAATGCAATAGAAGCTTTTTAATTTTCTTTCCATGGCTCGTCGCTCCAAGTAGGACCAGCAGCTAATGCTGGTATTTCAGTAGGAGCTACATGTGGGTTTTGGGCTTTATATGACCCCCCCAGAAGAGACAACAGATAAACTAAGGTTTCAAAGGCAATAATTTCTTATAAATTCTACTGATCCATGAATATTATCTCCAATATTCACTCCCAAGAAAGCATTTAAATTCATTAAATGTTTGAATTAAGTCCAAAGTCCAAGTGGTTGTTCAGCTGTCGGTATGGACCAAACATGAACTCTACAAACGGCACCAGGGAAAAAAACAAGTCTCTGAGAATTTAGAGATGAGACAGACTGAAATTCTCAAACAAATCTGCAGAACAGGGTTATTGTGTCCCCACAAAGACCAATTCCTCAATGCAATTATTATTTCTGCTCTTCCTGGACTGGTTTTTCTAACTTTCACTGTGGTTCTATACTAAATTACTACTAAAAGTGATATGTGTTGAGGGACCTAACAGTAATCAAAGCCTTTGCTAAAGGACAAACTAAAACTCTTTAACAGGTGAACAGCTGCAGACAGATCAAAGCTGTCACCTACACTGATCCATGTAGTCAGCCTTGGGTATACTAATGTGGGCTCCCCTGACCGAAAATTCAGAAGCTAATCTATTGACTGTGGCTGTCTGAGCTGAGGAAACATGTTTAGAAGTCCATCTCATCTAACTTTAAATGTTTGTAGTGTCTGATCTTGTCACAGGTGGGCTACCTTTGTAATCAATAGAAAGAATATTTAGTTCCCAGTTCAGCTCACCAGTGCTAAGTAAGGCATGATAAAACCTGTGCACTGGTCTCCATTGATCACAGTGACTAGTTGAATACCAATTCAATTAATTTTAAGCATTCTGAACTGGCCCTGACCAGTGTCTAGTGCTCTCTGTTGACTATGTAATTAACTTCTTCTCCTAATGTAGCTACTCTGATTTGTGCCAAAATAGCTGAAGTAGCCACCCAGTGACCAGAAAAAAAAAAAAAAAAAAGTAACAATATGATAGTTTCTTTGACATCATTCTCAACGGAATAGCAGACTTCAGATTATCAAGAAAGGAAATTGCCTTCTGTTAGAGAGGTTCTTACAAGACTAACTTTACCTTTGCTTCAGAATCCATAGAGTGCATTATGTTCTTCAGGAGACCATTTTGGAGCAGGTGGCAAACAAATATGTTCTCATTTACCTCTCTTGATTGGTTAGTTTCATTCTCAATAAGTTACTTGTACTTAGGTCCGAGAATATAAACCAATATTCAGTAAATAAAAATAAATATATTGTACTGCCTTTGTTGTAGGAAAATAGGGAATTAGGATTCTAGGCCTATATCAGTGTTATAAGCTGTGCTGCTAAGGCTGCAAGTCTCAGCTTGTCTCCTGTATAGCCCTTGCCCAGAACCACGAGTGTGGTTACCTTATACTTGCTTTGTACCCTTAGACATTGATAAATGCTATTCTTAGGTTTGCTGATTTCTTTCCTCGACTGATGAACTATGGATAACAAATGAGACAGGTAGAACTTCAAAGCTAGCCCTGCAACCCGAGGACTTTCGTTCGGTACTTGCCGAAGTGGAACATGAAGGAAGAAGTGAAACCTGCAGACCACTGGGATGGAAGGAACCTGAAGACATCGACAGTGATAAACAGTGACAAATTTTGCTTAGTTGCATAATACCTGTTAGAACCCTATATAATGACTAGCTGTATTGCTGTATGATTGTCACTCTCTGAGGAGATGACCCAACCCTGCTGTTCCTGCGAATCTTCTACAATAAATACTGCTCAGAGTAACCCACAAGAGTTCGAGTCTCTGTCCGGCGCATCTGGTTACCTTTTTCAGCCTTCCACTGAACTGCTCAGTCTACATGTCCATGATTTTCTTTGCTCTTGAGCTACAACTACTCAACTAGTGTAAGTGACAATATAGATATGTTTTATTAATAGGATTTAAATTGTAATCTGATATTTTTTCTCAAAGAGTTCTTGCTCTTGATGGAAGCAACATTTCACACAGGGTTCCCCTTTCAAGGAAACAAAACATAATGGAGCTTAAACAAATTATATTCATTATCCTAAGAGTTATATTCTTGCATTCCATTTCTTCCTTTATCGTATCTTTCAACCTTCCCATGTTAACCCAGTTAATTCAGTTATGTGATATTTTTCTTTTCATTTTCCTTCTTTCTTGACTATTACCTTGTAATATGACTGTTGCCCAGAAGATGAAGTTTCTTGAGCATTTCATAGCAACTACAGTACTGTTTTTCAGCAAAAAAAATGTCATCAAAGAAGTTATATGTGAAACTGTGCCATAGGTGGTTGCTGTTTCATGTCTCTTTTATGTGCCAGCACTTATGGTCATCCAGGCTCTCATTCTGCAAGGAAGAGTCTGAACCTCTGTAAAAGGTGTTTCGCATAACAAGGGAGGAGCCAGTAGCCAGTGACAGATCATCACTTTGCATATCCCCCATGTTGTGCTGTTTGATAACTAGTGCATTAGATATTCTTTTGCCTGGGCTTTGGCAGAAAGCCAACTAGTTGTTATGCCTTCATGTTCATTAGCAAGTGCAGATACATGTGAATAACATGCAGAACATACTTTTTGGACTTTTGGCCTAAAAAGAATTGCCTTATGCAATGGAACTGTTGAGAGAAAGAATACTAGGGCAGGTTTTCATGGTGCTTCAGATTATGTTGTACAAGAAAACAGGTGTCTTACAAAACAGCCTGTACTGTGAGATCCTATTTACAAATTAAATGTTAAATGCCCTTCTGGGTCATTTCTTTCTTTCTCATTTTTCAAGACAGCCAATGTGTGTGTTGTTTCTTTGTCGGCACTACCACAAGCTGTGGTATGGCAACACCCTGCAGCTACTCATTCAATTGATTGTATAATAGCAGTGGGCCATTTTCTACCACCCTTGGTATCACAGAAAAAGTCAAAGTCAAACACTCACTTTCTAACATTTGAGTCGGAAGCGTGAAGTGAGCATCATATTGGAACAGCAAAATCTACTGGAAAGTGAAATCCCTGAAGAGATGAATTTATGTGACTCCACATAAAATCAAAGCAAACTTTTTGGAAGCAAACCTCACTTTATTTCAGAAGGTGTTCCACTTACTGAATAAACACCTACTTTGACTTAAGCCAGCCATGTATTTCCTCTTGTTTTTATGCCCTCTTGATCTGAATAATAACTTCCCAACATTCTAAATTCTGAGCCTATTAAATAGCCACAGGTTTGTGGACTTTGTTTCTGGCCTAATAACACCTAGATGCTGCCCACTCATACAAGTGCTTCCCAGTTCCTTAGATATGTCCTTAGTTTCTGTCCACCGTACAACATTGGGCTACAGGAAGCTCTAGCTCCTCAATTACAAGTTTACCAACAATTTTTCTTATCAATGACCTCTTCACATTTATGCATTACAAGCAACTTAGAAAATAAACTAAAGGAATCCTAAATGCAAAAATCCTAGTCTACTCTCAGCATGTAAGTCTTGGTCTTTAGGCCAGGCAATGCCTCTGAATTTGGTCTGACTAACCCGTTTCTAGAAGAATGTTCTCCTTTCCTTAGGGAAACATCCCTTCTAGATTTTTTTTTCATCACATGCTACAAGAAACGGAGAGGATTCAACAGTTTCTACAGGGAAACATTCAAAGTCAATAAATGGCTGACTAGAAAATACATTAAATATTTGTTCAGTACTGACAACTGTTGTAGTTTCTCAGGCAGAGTAGGCATGGGTATCCAAAGTCCGTCTTTAAGATCTGGCCTACCTAAAATGTGAACTGTGAACATAAAAGCAAAATCATAAGTGCAAATAAATACTCTCTCTAGAACATGCAGATTTTCCTGTGCCCAACTGTGCACAAAACTAGTTAACACCAAGCTGAAATAAGCCAATTTTTCATCCACCGACTAGTCTCTTTTATGAGCAAACTTACCTGCTGCCATTTAAACAAGTAGGAGGCAAGAAAGAAATTCAATATGGTCACCATGGCATTCTGTTCTGTGACAGAAGCACAGGCACAACCAACATGGTCAAGGGCCATTTAACTCTTACATTCAAATAGATGCTGCAATCCATAGTGAGAGTTATAATATTACAATGTGTTCAGAAAAATAAAGTTGAATTCACAACTTCATATGAATTCACCTTAAAGTCTCAGCAGAATCTAATGCACTGCTGCCGGCATCTTAGAAGAAAATGTTTTTCACTTGGTTCATTCTTCTTTCCTCTTTTTCTCCTTTCTTCTTGCCTCTCTGCTTCTCATGCAGTCATGAATGAAGTGAGTAGACTGACGGGCAGCATCTAGCCCAGTGTCATCATTTAACCCTGGCTGGCAACTAAGAGCCACACAGCCACTAGTTCACTCCTCCATAGAGGGATGTGGGAGAACTGGAAGGATAAAAGTGAGAACATTCATGGCTTGAGATAAAGACAGTTGATAATCCTTTTATGAAAACAAAAACAAAACAAACAAACCAACCAACCAACAACAAAACCACGAAACAGAAACAACAACAACAAAATTATCTACCACTCAATGACCAAGGCTCAGTCAGTTCTAGAAAAACAGTAGCCCCTACCCACCTCCACCCCACCAGTTTTATTGCTGAGCATGACCTCATGTTGTGTGGAATATCCCTTTGGTCAGTTGGGGTCAGTGGTCCCGGCTGCATCCCCTCCCAGCTTCTTTGTGCACCCACAGCCCACTTGCTGGCAAGGCAGGCTAAGGAGCAGAAAGGTTCTTGTCACTGTGTAAGCACTGCTCAGCAAAAACTAAAACGTGTGTTATCAACACTATTGTCAGCACAAACCCAAAACATAGCTACATACAAGCTACTATGAAGAAACTGACTCTATCCCAGCAAAAAACGTTATGTCGAGCAAGAGTCAAGCAACCAGTGTGTCACCTTTTGCCTGCCTGTTGGAGAAAAGTGAGAAAATTAAGTGCCTGTGTGGCAATATGGTAAACACTGCTACAAAAATGTTCATAATCAATTAATTCTGGAATGAAATGCCATCAAGTACTGTGATGCTTGCACTTTTGATATATGCATTTTAAACTGTGTCTTTCATCAGCAATTTTTCAAGTGTTTGGGTAGGAGTGTAATTATTTTAGCCATTTGATAATTGAGAAATTAAGAGATGGAGTCACTAAAGGAATTACAGTTTCACAGTACTTGCATATTGGGCTGCATATAAAAATTCCCTATACAACAATTAATGAAAAAAAAAATTAAAAAACCACAAAACGAAAAACCAACCAAAACAACCCCACAATCAACCAACCAAAAATCCCTAAGAGTGAAGGGAAGTGACCTAAACCTACTCTTTGTTTAGTCACAGTTACTGTTCAGTTTAAGACGTTTTCTGTGCAGAAAAACTCACTTTCTAATGAAGTAAGAAAGGTGAATTTGAAGATACTCTTCTGGAGAGAGGTTTAGAATGTGTTACCTCAGGCTTCATGAATGAATGGCCATAATCCTTTGTTTATTATCAAAGCTGAGAACTAGCAACTTATGCTTCTACATCATGATAATAGGTTTTAGGAATAATGTGGACATGATTGCACTTTGTAATAGCTCTTTTGATAATGTGTATTTGATGCATTGCAAGAATACTTAGAGATCTGAACCCTGACGTGACTGTGTCAGATTGTGGGTTCCAGCAGGGCACGGGCACAAGATAAGTGCTTGTCCCAAGTAAGGCAATTCTGATCACGTGCAGATGCAGAACTCTAAAGTCTTGGTGAAATCTGGGAGCAGAATAAACAAGGATTTGCCTACTGCATTTCAGTGATCCTGGGATGGATGGCTGCTAAGTAATAATTAATAAGGTCAGTCTTTTGCACTTAATCACCCTGTTCCTTATTTCAGTAACCCAGGCTGCAGAATGTACAGATATCAGTTACTGCTAGTCAATTCCCATTGACTCATTGTCCATAAAAGTTACATGTCAAGAAGCTCCACTTGTTTTGGTAAACGAAAAAGTAAACAGCATTGGGCTCATGGTCTACATAATGCCTAATCCACTTTAAAGGTAACTCACTCATGCTTTTTTTTTTTTTTTTTCCCTAAATAAATGCTCCATTTATTTAAATATACCAAAGGAAGTATGTTCAGTAGCACTATCTATTATTATCATACCATAGCTGATTTTGATTGTAAAAAGTACAAATAATTTGGCTTTCATACAGTATGTTCTTAAAGTTAATTTCACTCTAAACAGACAATTTTCAGTAAATCATTCCCAAAAGCCATGGTATTTCACAAGTGTTATGTTCAAGTCATGTATCTTACGATATTTTTATGCGTACAATTACCTACTTGACAGCTCTAGTCATCTCACTCAATTTTGAATGCCTCAGATTAACTTAGAAGAAATGATATTGTGTAGCTTGTGTTTTTAGTCCACTGCTGTAACAGAAGCTATGAGCAATGTTAACACTCTTCATTATTTAGAACTTACTTAATGACTTTAATTCTTCAACTATGTGGTTAACTCCTTGACTGATCTAAATTATTTTATATTATTGTGATATGGAATGTTAGAAATAAAAATCTACACAAGAAGGAAATAGCATAGTACTGTAAGCAGAGATTTTGTATTGCTATGTAAAATGTGCATAAAAAATACTTAAATAACATGTGTAAATCATTTTTTTTAGTATTAAGACTAAAGGCTTTTTTCCTTGTGAAGGCTTTTGAACAGAAGTATTCAAGCTTTCTACCTGTACCTGTAGAGATAATTCCACGTAAATCAAGGAGAATTATGTGTTACAAATCAACACAGAGCTGTGACCTGAAGCAATAAATAGAACTTCTGAGATATGATAGGAGTCTTCCTACCTACAATTGTCAAAAAGCTGCTCAGAAAATTTGTTGGCTTCCTACCAAAATACATCTAAACAGGACATTCTTCTGCACTCTGACAAGTAGGTTGATCTGGGAAAAAAGAAATAGTAATTGTTGGTTTTTTATATTTGGTTTACCTCCATGTAGGGGTAAAACCAAGATATTTAGAAAGTTCTCAAGAGAAATTAAGGGAGAATAAGAGAGACTTACACCTCAAATCAGCATTCAAGCACTGAGGACAGGCACTTTAAAAGTGACTAGGTCCAGACTCAGCTACCTGCTGCAGCTCAAAGTAAGAGAGTTAAACCTAGGTCTCCTAACTTGCCCTGAACGCAGGCGTATCTTGATTTGTCAGGATTTGTTTAGAGATTCTATCCTGAACCTGTGAAAAAAAAAATCTTCACTATGAAAGTTTTATTGAAAAGATATACACTTCTGTGAAAAATTTTGGTTTCACCGAGTCGACATTTTCTTATGAAAAATGTTTTGTCAAAATTATTCTCACCAGGTCTTCCTGAGAGAGACAAGATGACAACTCATTATGACAGTATTTAAAAGATACCTACTCTTTTGCTTCCCATTTGGCATCAGAATCATCTTAGAAAAATGTGCATGATTCTGCAACATTGGGAAAGTATCATAGTTTCCGAGAATGACATTTTAGTTTATGGGAAATCTCATAAATAATGTTATCTAAGTTTAAAAGTAGCTTGGAAAGAAGCTAAGGTGGATGGATTGCAATTAAACTAGAAGAAATGTATGCACTGACAGGCTCAGCTTTTGCCATATTAAGCCAGTAATGGCTTTGCAATTAGGTGGAAAGTCTAATGATTCAAATGCTATCTCTTAAAATTACATTGGAACTCAAACTGACAAGACAGAAAGGAAGGAGTACTATGTAGAAAAGCCTCATCCAGCACCACAGTTAATCATAAGGGAGGAGAAATCACCTATGAAGACATCATTGAAATGTCCTGTCAAAAAAAAAAAAAAAAAGAAAATCCTTTATCTCCAGTTTTTATCACTTCTGAAGTTTGAAGAACATCCAGATCAGTCAAAACCTTTACAGTTCTCATACCTCAAAACTTCCCAGAACAGAATTTTAAAATATGTAAGATTTTACTCAATTTGTTGTCAGGGCAAATCTTTCTTATGACTTGCTTAAGATGTTGTGTAGATCTGGTATAAAGCACAAAGATTTTGGTGTGTGAAAAGGTATTCTAGTTACAGCAGGTTTGTTTGGTGGGGAGCACAGGGGAACTATTCTGTACAGTTTTACATAACACAGATAACTGAAAATTTGTGTCATACCAGATACCAACACTAAGCACATTTGAAAGAGAGTCTATGGACATACAGATATTCACAACAGACTTGAAGCATCACGTTAGTTTCATGTGATATCCAGATAATATATTAAGACATTATTAAGGTCCTTCCTGCCTGCCAAAGATGGCTTACACAGCTGATGAGATTTAAAAATCCATTGTGGAATAAACATCAGAGAGACCCCTAATGATGAGGGCTGGCAACCTGTCAAGGAATTCTACTGATTGCCTTAATTCATGATGACACAGAAATGTGTTTAGGTTCCATTTTTATTGTCATGATAACCTCAGTACAAGAATAAAAGGAATTAAAATATTAATTAGTGTTCTTGTAAACAAGTATATATTGTTTCCATATTTTAGGACAAGATCGGTGCAATTATTTTTAAATTTCTGCATTCCATTTTTTCAGTCCGGTACCTGAAATTGGTTTAACAGGCTGTGTGTCTCACTTTGTTCCAAACACAAAGCACCCCCTTTCAACCGAGACCATATTGAAGGATATTGGCATGATGGAGGCAATGAAGCTCCTTAGGGGAGCAACAAAACAATTTCTCAGAGACACAAAATCAGTATTGTCAGCCTTTTGTTAGTGTGCCCAACAAGAGACAGAATCAAGCTGCCCCAGACATAGAAGCCTTTCTAGGGTACTGACGAACCAATTATAATGAGCTGGACACTTGGGGGATTATCATATATTAAAGCCTTGTGAACCAAATGTGTCTATGATAACATGCACAGTTGAGTCATTCTGTCTTCCTACTTTTACTGTTGTATATTCAACAGGTTTCAATATGTTACAACATACATTTCTGTAACAAAAAGAGGTAATGCTGTTTATTCACAGAATCACAGGTTTAGGCTGCAAGGGATCTCTCAAGAGCATATTGTCCAAGCCCTCTGCTCAATCAGGGTGAGCTACAGCATTTTGCCCAGGACCATGTCCAATTGAGTTTCAAGTGTCTCCACAGATGGAGAACTCCACAATCCCTCTGGGCAAGATCTGCAAAAAAGTGTTCTGCAGCTTCCTCTATCCATCCATCCAACTGCCACCGCAGCATCCACAGGATCTACAGGCAGCTGACTCTGTCACCCTTTCTGCTGCTATGCCAAGTCTCCATTCCTCCATCATCACCAAGTCCTGCTCTGAAAACCCAGGACCTCCCCAAGGTGAGGCAGAGGTGGAGTGTTCCCATTAGGGCTGCCACCAGTAGCACATGGCCACACATGTGTGGCAGAGCACAGCATGTCCATGTCTCCTCTCCCCACAGAGGCCCCAGCACTAGCTATGGGTACTGTGTAAAGGGTAAATGTAGTTTATATGCCAGTACAGTTTATATGCAGAAGTGCTACTGTCACGGAGGTACCCCAAGGTTAGTTTAAGGGACAACAGGGTCCAAAACAACTTTTATTAAACCGGTGAGAAACAGGGTTTTAGCACTCCAAAATGACTTAAATAAAGGTTCGGATATCAGTTGAGGAAAATTATTAAGGGGCAGCAACTAATACAACAGGCGGTCCACAGAGTGCATGCACATGGCTTCACTCAAAACAACGCTGGAGCCGTCCCTGAGTCCGAGACGAGTACACACTTGCCTGAACACGGTGCGGGATTATTTTTAAAGAGATACACGTACTCGTAGTGAATACGGAAGGTGTACACTCGTGATTCCGCGAGGGTATATTTATAATACACTCGCAATCCTGCGAAGGTTAATTTACTTACACGTGCAAGTGTGCACGGAATACTACACGTGCTTATGTGGAAGCACGGGAGGAAAACATACTCGCGATTGTGCGAGGAAATAATTTAAAGTACACGTGCAAATGTGCACGGAAAGTACATATATACTCGCAATCCTGCGAGGGTTAACTTACTTACACATGTGGCGCAGAGGCAAGAGGAGTCTCAGTCCCGGGAAGCGGGGGACGGGGCGGGGGTGGCTCCTGGCGGCAGTGGCTAAGCTCGTGCTCCGAGAGACCCGTGACAACCAACAAAGTCTCGACGAGAATCCCGTTTTATATTGGCTGATCAGACCTGACTGTAGGCATTCTAGAAGCTTCTCTGCACCCTCACACCAGCTGTGGGGTGACCCTGAGGCCTCCAAACATCCCCCACACTGGTCACAGGTGCCCAGCGACTCACTGGCGCCTCAGCACTCTCTTCTCCTAATAGCCCTGGCCAGGGTGCTCTGGGGCCAAACAAAAGAAGATGTTAGCCTCAAGTAATAGAGGGAGAAGTGCCTACTCCTTCCATGATGAAGGAGGGAGGGGGAGAAAGGGGGGGGGTTGCATTCTGCTACAGCTACGCATAAATATTGCACAACACTGTTTAATTTGTACCGTAATAATCCCCAATGCGGTAAAGAAGTATCTGACTTCTCATTCTGAAACCTGCAGATTTGGAAGGATAAAAAATGAAGGTGTAGGGGAGAAGGCAAACAAGTTTTGGACAGCTGAAAATTATTTTTGTAAGAAAATTATTTCCAGTAACGTCGCTTTCCTAATTGTCTGTGTTAGTAAACAAATTTGGACTGGGTAGGATGAAAAAGAGTGTGAGTCTAAAGAAAGAGTTGAGAGGAGTGAATGGCAGTGTATTAATTGTAACATTTCTTTGATCTTGTCAGAAAACATTGTTGCGAATACTAACGTAATAATTTTATTTTGGTTCATTTAATGAAAACTACCGTAGATGTAGCTATTCAGGAAAAAAAAAAAGAAAGCTACATGTTGGTTGAAAACTGATTCAATGTCAGAAAGTTAATGCCGTGGGTTATCTCATTATATGCAATGTGATACCAAATTTGCCATGAAAATGACGTACTTACACCAGGTATTATCCAATCCACAAAGAATGGAAGCTAAGGCTAAGTAAATCAAAGTTTTCTGACATCAGTCTTCTTCAATGGCCTGTCTTTTTCATAATTAAGCACATTATACAGTCCCTGTCTAAATTACAGAAACCATCCTGGGATCAGGCAAGAAAAGATTGGTCTCCTCTCAAGGTGAGTACCCACATAAATAGTTACCTGCAGAATTAGTTTCACTTTTATACTTTCTCCTTCTGCCCTGTAAGTCTTGATTTATTATATGTACAGTGACACTGTTTCAACAAGGGGATTGTAAGAGCCCCATTATAGAACCATTGATTGATGCAGATTTGCCCACAGCAGAGAAAAGAGCTGAACTGAGCTCCCATACATCCTGAACTAATGTTGTAATGACTAGGATGCCTTGAGGACATGGTGTGGCATTTGCCCCATTGCCACCACTTCATTCTCCTCTAAATATAAGGAACGATTACAGGTGATAATGGTGATAATCTTCAGGAGTAGGGTCTGGCATAAAAACAGTTTATCTGCTTCTCAAAAAAAAAACAAACAAACAAACTTCAGCAGGTTCATAAGCTGCAGTTTGTACACAATAATTTACAGTAAACCAAGAGTTTCTAATTTCCATTCAAGAGGCAATTATTTGTTTGAGGGACATCCTGGTTACACAAAGTTATCTGCTTTCTGAAAGACAGCATAATGATATCAGAAACACCGTTTAATTCTACTCTATAGAGTGAATAGTTGAACTGGCAAAAGGGAGAATGCAAACAAGTCACATTCTCAGTGAAGTCTTACCAGCTCCAGATGAAGATTTTAGCTTTTCAGTCTGCAGCTTTGCTTAGTTTGTCACGATTTTTTTTTCCTGGGAAAATATTCTGCTGTTCAATGATGAACTTTGTTGCTGCATGGCAAATTCAACAATTCAAGTACCAGCTTAGGCAGAGCACAACTGCACTCACTGCCCTATAACTGAGTTCTTAACAATACATCTGTAAAATGTTTGTGCCTTGTCTCACTTTCAAACAGAACATTTCATCCAAAAGGTCTAGATCTTTACAGAAAAACCATTAACTGCTTATGGTTCCAGCAGAAACTAACACAAGAGACATTGAAACAATTGTCAAAAAGCTGCTCAGAAAATTTGTTGGCTTCATTAGCAACAGAACTCAGCTCTCAGAACATAATCTGGTACTCTATCTCCAGAAAACATCACCTCTTTCTTCTACAGCAAGGCTTGTGAGGAACTGGTGAGATTTCAAGAAAATGCCAAGAGGACATGTAGATAGGCCCATATGCCCTTACCTCTCTGGTGTGTGTTAGAATGTCGAAAGAAATAATGATGTACATAGTAAATCCATAGTTGCCTTTAGAGCACGCTCCCTGGAAGACAAGATTGTTCAGTTGCCGGACCTGTAATGATGCTTTTTCCCTTGAATGCGTAGTTGCTGAATGTATACACAAACCTATATAGGATACTTTGATTTCTCTCTCCTAGAGAACTCAATGCTGGGAAACTAACTGATACAGGACTTAAAAAGACCACAGATGACAAAAAAAATAATGAGGTCTTTGTGACTGTACACTTCTTAAAACATGCATGATGTGTAAGTTCTCAAATTGTGGTATATCATTGAAGAAAAACTAACAAAAGTAAATCAGAGAAAAAAAAAATACAAAATGAAATAATTTCCCAAACAAGTAGTTTATTCTTTCCTTGCTGTAAATCTGTTTTAAAAGAATTGCATATGGTATTGGTTATGTATCAAAAACATGTTTTTGTGGACACTTTGGAACAGGTACTGAATTCAGAGTCCCTTTCACTGAATACGCAAAATGAAACTAAACCTAATCCTCAACAGATCTCATTAATAACTTCTGTAATCTCCAAGACAGAAATTTGGTCATAGTTATGATTTCATATGCCCCTTAGTGGGAGGAGTGGCTGACACTCCAGAAGGCTGTACTGCCATCCAGCGTGACCTGGACAGGCTGGAGAGTTGGATGGAGCAAAATTTAATGAAATATAACAAGGGCAAGCGTAGAGTATTGCATCTGGGTAGGAACAACCACAGGTTCCAGAATAAGTTGGGGAATGACCTATTAGAGAGCAGTGTAGGGGAAAGGGACCTGGGGGTCCTGGTGGACAACAGGATGACCATGAGCCAGCACTGGGCCCTTGTGGCCAGGAAGGCCAATGGCATCCTGGGGTGTATTAGAAGGGGGGTGGTTAGCAGGACAAGAGAGGTTCTCCTCCACCTCTGCTCTGCCTTGGTGAGACCACATCTGGAATGTTGTGTCCAGTTCTGGGCCCTTTGGTTGCAGAAGGACAAGGAACTGCTGGAGAGAGTCCACTGCAGGGCAACGAAGATGATTAAGGGAGTGGAGCATCTCCCTTATGAGGAAAGGCTGAGGGAGCTATGTCTCTTTAGCTTAGAGAAGAGGAGACTGAGGGGCAACCTCATTAATGTTGATAAATATATAAAGGGTGAGTGTCAGGAGGATGGAGCCAGGCTCTTCTCAGTGACAACCAGTGATAGGACACGGGGCAATGGGTACAAACTGGAACACTTAAATTTGAGAAGAAACTTTCTCATATTGAGGGTGAGAGAACACTGGAACAGGCTGCCCAGGGAGGATGTGGAGTCTCCTTCTCTGGAGACATTCAAAACCCACCTGGACACATTCCTGTGTAACCTCATCTAGGTGTTCCTGCTCTGGCAGGGGGATTGAACTAGGTGATCTTTCGAGGTCCCTTCCAAACCCTAACATTCTGTGATTCTGTAATTATGCTTTATCTGTTTACTGTAATGAAGGTAATTTGCCATATTTGGATATATGTCAGGTTTGTTTGCTGTTCCACGTTCTGATTTCTTTCCTAATTTTTTAAAATAACCCATCTTCCTAAATTATCCATGTATACAAGTTAGTTATTTCTGTTCTTGCTGTCAAATTCAGCATATTGCATCACTGTAGCTCAGGTAATGACTCACTTCTGAACAATTTGGTGATTTGCTAAACTTCAGACACTTTCAATAATAGCATTCCAGATACCCCCAAACCTTTTTTTCCTAACCAATGAAGGTTGCTAAGTGACAGAAACGTACTTATCTGCCACATCAGTTATAGGCATTTCAGTGGAAAGAAACAATCTTATACACACACAACATAAAAATAAACATTTTATTAGTACATGCTATAAAGAGCTGTAGTTTATTATAACCCAACCTTAATTCTGATATTTGGGCTTCTTCCATATCAACATCAAAGTGTTTTTTTGAAATCTCAATATTTTTAAGATCTACGTGAGAATGCAGTAATTTTACAAAAGTTCATTTAACATCTGGGTCATCTATAGCTAGGCACAACCATTTTTATAGGATATTATATTGTTGCCAATTTTTAATAAAAACTGCAAACTTGCCTTTGACACAAAGTGGAATTAAATGCATCTTTAAGGGTTTCTCCTTCATGCTTTTTCTGCATTTTAGTGTAAAGTCTATAAATAATATTTGGTCAGAATGATAATGTGGATGTTGTGACAACACATCAGTTATACAGACAGGTATAAAAATGTTTTGTTTTGGCAGTATATTTCCACTGCCACTCTCTTGCTTTTTTGCAATTACATAGGTTAGTATAGTCATCAGTGAGCAACTTTATGTATTTTGTTTCCTGGGGTGAGGATTTCCCATAACTTACAAAAACTTTCATGCTGAATCAAAAGCATACAGCTTTTCAAACTATATCTATATCAAACTATAATGTATTTTGCAGGCAGATAAAGTTAGCAGAAAAAACAGCTAAATTAATAATGGCTAGAAAAAAACACTATTAACTGGTAGCTTGAACCTGTTACAGAAAGATCAGTGAAAAGACACAGTCTACGAGTAACACATCATAGCTACAGGTTTGTAATAACCAACAAATCATCCGTCAGTGAGAGCACCTGGCACATAGACAATATAACACAATAAAGCAACATGACTTAGCTTTGGCCACTGAATGGTCAATAGCTTCCTTCTAAATATATTTTGAGAATTGTGGACAGTTCTTAAGCACTTTACTGTTACTGACCTTGAAAAACACCCTTTTGCATAAACATGTATCAAAATCTCTATGAATTATTTAAGTACTATGTAAATAAATACTTTTACTGAAATACAGCGTGAGAACTAAGTTTCTGACCTCTTAGTTTCAGACATATACTGTTCTCTGCCATTTATACTCAAATATGATTTCTGTTATTGAAGGACTGAACTCACTCTCTAAATTATAATTTGACAATGAAATCAATATGCATCTACACACTCTGCCTCTCTTTCTTCCTTCCTCTTTCTTTGTCATAAATACAATACATTACTGCTTAATGTGAACCAATAACAAAACCTTCCATATTCAATAGATGGCCAATATTATGAGCACTAAACAGGGTATTAAAACAGTCACTGATGTATGTATGTATCTAGTTTCAATCTTTTTTTCAAATATGGCCTATGGGTAGTAAATACAGAGAGAGCAAATCTTCTCACAAAATCTAATTTAAAATGTTGTTTTTCTTTAACCATAAATCTGTGTCATCTGACCAGTCTCTGCTGATCCCTTCTTCTCAAGGAAGATGGAAAAAAGTTGCAATTCCTTTGCATTTTATCTGATCCTTGCTATGGTTGTTAAAAAGGTGCTATGGATTTTTATAGACATGCTTTGTTGAAAATGTAAACGGTTAAACAAAGTTGAAGAGGTTACTTTCTTATTATTAAACTCCACTGCTCTTCCTCTGAAAATTCTGTTGAGATAAAAAACAAAGTTGTTACATAGCTCTTCTATGCAATTCATGTTTTTAACATTGTGAAAAAAAAAGTTTTTATTAATGCTATTATTTTACATCTATTTTACTTATATTTATCTCAAAATTAATGTCTAGCCAGAGATTACTCTGTTCATTCTTGAAAATCAACATATAGAATCAATCAAAGCATTTTACTTTATCTACACCCAAAAGTAAGTTGTTGGCTTGAATATTATAGCTTGGCAATTCTTACGAAGTACACTGAATCAGTGTATAGCCATAGACTTTACCCACTTTTTACTTAGAACTTCTCTTTTCAAAGTAAATGAGAAAATTAAAAAAAAAATGGGAGGTCTCTCTGTAAAGATCAGAAGAATGTTACCTTCCTTCTACCATGTACATGCTTGATCCTATATGCACGTTAGGATTTATCCTCTGGAGGTTGCACCTGTAGTAGAGGTCAACACCACTGCACAGCTTTACAGGTCTGACATCCTAGTAGAAAGCAGCGGTGCGTATACACATCATGGACAAACTGACACTGGTTACAGCATACAACCAGCTTCAAACTGTGCCTGTTTCTAGTGAATAGAAATATTTTGCTTGTATTGTAATTCCAGTTGGAGCAATGGCACAACCTCTTTTAATAAAGAGCTTAAATATTATTTTCATTTCCTTGTAGATATTAACTCTTCCAACTGCAATGGCAGCACAAGAAATCTTTGTGTTTGATCATACGGTAATAAATCTGATTTCTGACAAGCTTATTTCACTTTGATATACAGCCTTTAACTTGGGTTTCTATTTTCTTGTCTGTTTTCAGACATCTGTCCATGGGTTTAATCTTTGTTTCTACATCTCTGCACACAGAAAGGTCTGAATACTGGGAATTTCTTGGGAGATGAGGGAGGCTTTAAAGGCAGAGGCTTCACACATTTTCCTTGAAAATCAATGTGAAGGGGACATGTCAAGAAAGAGGCAAGCAAATTAATTTAAGAACACATTCTGCCACTTTTTCATTGAGTACAATTTTACTTTGTGAATAGTGTCACTCTAGGGTGAGGTACTTTTTGATACAAGACAGCACAGAACAGGCAAACCATTACTGGAAATCAACATACACTTACAGAACAATGCAGCAGTGACCTAAAATTACATTTTCAAAGAGTGGTTTTAAGTCTTATCTTGTTCTCACAAGATTTGAAAAATCTGAAAAATTTGAAAAAGATTTGAAAATCTTTTTTCATATAAAATCCCTTATGTAAAACTACTACAGGTAGCTGTAGAAAGAAACACAAAGGGCTCAGCTTGGTGGTCCTGATTCTCAGTGAGTGGTAACCTTACTTCTGGGTAATAATACTTATCCAACGTGAGAATTAACCTGGTCTCAATTGACCAGTGTCAGTTTTCAGAACTAGCAAAGCAATACTTTAGTTTCTGCATAAACTTCAGTCTTTATATGGGTGAACAGTAATCATGACTCCCACTCCTCAGACTGAAAGCTGGATGTATTTCCAAGGGAAATCCTCTTGTATAATCATAACTTAATGGATAAACTCTAAGATTTACTATATAAAATTCTATACTGAAAGATATAGCAGCATATATACTGTTGCAGCTATCCCTTGTGGTTTCAAAGTCTCTTAATCTATACATCATACTATATATCTCTTGTTGAGATAATAATGCTTTTTCTTTTTAGCAATAAGAAAAAAAATATTCAACTGTACATTCAATACTTGCAGCTGTAATGGAAATCAAATTTCATACATACAGAAAACTGCTTAATTTACATGTTAGTCCTGGAATTGCAATGAGCAGCAGCACATCACGCTGAGGCATTTTTGTTGCTTAATACTTATTTACATTTGCTCTGAGAATAGGAAATTTGGAAGTCATATTTTTTAAACTCATTATGCAGTAGTCTTTTACAACATCAAATTGAACTAATACTTCAGGATACCAAAGAAGCTATGGAATTCATATTGACTTCCAAAGAAAATCTAGTGACTATGTCAGGGATAGATACATTAAAGAGATTTACTCTCTAAATGCAAAATAATAATAAAGTGTGACTTTAAATGACGTGGAGGAGAAGAATAATGCTTAGCATGTTGTCTTAATTCTTGAGTTGTGTTTTATTGTAGTTTTAAATGTAATAGAAAAGAAATTCCCACTGAAGATATGGGAAAGTCACATCTTGGAAGGAGATGTTATGCATGTACCTAAATGACAGTTAAAGCTTTGTCTCTGTAAAGCATACTTGAACACATCAGCCTACTGCTCTACCAGTTCAGGATGCAAACTATTGCGGCAAAAAATAAAACCTGAAATAAAAAAAAGATTACATTGATGATGTCCTCATGGTGCAAAACTGAAGTTAGTTTCAAATGTCTTCTCAAGTTCATCTGTACTAAAAAAATCCCTACAGGCCTGTCTTGTAAATAGGATATTTAAGCGGCAAACAGACAAACCTGGGACTACTGAAGGAATATTGATCTACTTTTTCATGATATTTTCATTATGCAAGCAAAACACAGGAGGAGAGGACTGGGACATTTTGTGACCAAACTCCTCTTCTAGCCTGCCAATGCTGCCTGTGCTTGGAACATGATTACTTTCTGTAGAACTTAAAATATTAATTTGAGGACATTGCTATGGAGACTCCGAATGGAAAAGCTCAACTACCTGGTCCCTCTTAAAACATTTCATTTTTTTAGTATTACTATAAAGGCTACTGGCACAAATTGGGTTTCACGTGGATGTGTTCCTGCCACTACGGCGACTGTCCCTGTAATGACCACAGATGAATACAGAAGGAGGCATGTTTTACATTAACACCTATGACCGTTTCGGGCAGAATACACCCCGGAGACTTCGAGCCGCACCGTGCAGGTGAGGACGTGGGAAGAGGCTCCCTCGGCCCCTTCTCCTTCTGCCGACACTCCGCCATAGCCAGGAGCAAAGTCTTCCCGAGGGGGCTCTGAGCAGTCGCCGCCTTCACCCCTTTCCCCTTCTTTTTGCCCTTCCCTTTTCCCTCCCCAGCCGGCGGCTCCCCCGCAGCGGCTCTCAGCTGAAGGCCGTGGGGAGGCGCTGGGGGCTGGAGCTGGCTCTAGCCCGCAGAGCCACCGCGTCGTCCCTCTGAGCCCCTCGGCCCCTGCCCACCGCACGGCCCCTGCCCACCGCACGGTCCCCTCCGACCCCCACCCCTGGCAAGGCTGGGAGCCGCCGCAACGGGGAGACTCCCCCCGCAGCTCCTCCTTCCTCGCCGCGAAGAGTTAAGCCCGCCGCTCGCCGTGTCGCACCGGGGAAGGCGAGCGAAGGAACGGGACGAGGCGCCGGCGGCGGGCTGGTGCGGGGGCGATGGGCGCCTGGAAGCGGGAGCGCTCCTCCGGCGGGGACGCGCAGGTGGCGCGGCGCCGGGGGAAGGACCGCTCCGTGCGCTCTTCACCTGTGGGCGTGACCACCGTCCCCCCCTCCTTCTCCTTCTTTTTACTTGAAGGGCCGGCGGTGCTCTAGCGGCAGAGCCTAAGAGCGGAGCCGGCAGCGCACAGAGAGGAGATCTGCCGCCGTTGACCGTCCTTGTTAAGTGTCCCACCTGCTGCGGATCAGGCCGCTCTTTACACCTCCGTCCCGTCGAGCCCGCAGGACCGGCCGGGAGGGGAGATCAGGCTGGACTCGCCAGGGGGGACGGGGCGCCTCTCCGCCCGGCGGGCCGGGCTGCCCGACTCCGCCGCCGTCCTCAGCCGTTGGCGGGCACCGCCGCTCCCCGCTCCTCCGCGGGGCTGCGCTCGGGCGCGCATCGCCCTCACCCCGCGGGGCTGCCAGGCGGAGCCCTCCCCAGCGGGAGGGCGGCGGTGGCCGCCGAGGTGCTCTCGCCCCTGCGCGCCCGCTGCCCCTGCGGCCATGCTGCCCTGCGCTGGGAGGCGGCGGCGGCCTGAGTGGGGGTCGCCCTAGAGCGGCGGGCGGGCGGGGGAGCCCTCCCCGCACTAGCATCGCTTCGGCCTGGGCTGCTGCCCGCGGGGATCTGCCTCCCGGCGAGGGGGAGAAGGCAGGGGAAAGGACAGCAAGAGAAACAACTTCTGCAAATTAAAAAAGGAAAGAAAAAAATAAAAAGAGGCTCGTTCGTGGGACACCTTCAAAGCTCAGCACCACGCCAGGCATCTGAGTCCAAATAAAACCCACTACGCTAGTGAATCCCGCCACAGTAACAGAAGGAAAGCTGGCTGCGGCCACTGCACCAAAGTCCTGCATGCTGTAGAGTCGCCTTGACTTTGTGGCTGGAAGATGGTTCCTGCAACAGGACTGTGTTGCTGCTGACAAACCAGGGGGTGGTTGGAAGATGCCTTCTTTGAGGATTACATGTGGAGAAAGGCCGTCAGTCAAGGGGAGAGCTGGCTGGTAAACTGACTGACTTTCCTCCCCACTGGGGAAGTGGCTTCAATGGCTCCATCTCCCAGCAGAAGCAGTAGGAAAGATGCCAATGCCTTGCCAAGCATGTCCTCAACTTTCTGGGCTATCATGATCCTGGCCAGTCTCCTAATCGCTTACTGCAGTAAGTACATATTTGTCCTGGTGCTTTAGCTTGGCATAAATCCATGCCTTTCCTGTTTGAGGTAATGCTTCTGGCAAAGGCCAAGCTCTGAAGCTGTCAGGTGTAGGTACTGTGCCTTAGACTTGCCACCTCAATGCTTCTCCTCCAGTCCCCCATTATAAAGCAGCTAGACTGACACTTTAATACTGCTGCTTCTCAGGAGCATGGGATGTCCTTAGGTTGCAGATGTGCCATTTTCAGTGCAAACAGAAACATCTCTTAGATCTTAGGAACAAACTTTTTAGTGGTAGTAAATGATCCACTGCTCACTGTTTATTATCAAATGTTACCAGCTCTCTCCCAGACTGCTCCCTCCGTGTACACACTCCCCATCCACCTTCCACAAACAGGAGCTGTTTTGCCTATGTTCATTGCTTTAGGAACCATGTACTTAATCAAGTGACAGATGTCTTAACATCTCCAGGATCATACATGATTCTCTGACTATGAAATTGCCTTGGAACAACCCAGCACTTGTTTAGCATATCCTCAGCAGTTCAGTAAGCCTATGTTATGTATCAGTTTTAGAGCTGCATCACAGGTTATCAGTAGAGTTTTATATATTCCTTTTCAGGCTTGACAGACTGTTCATTAATCACACTGGCTTGCAGATAAGGCATCTGTAAGAATCAAGTTCCTGGTGTATCAATCGTTTTAAAGGTCTTTATTTTTTCTTGTTAGTTTTT
The DNA here is from genome assembly GCF_963082525.1 of Nesoenas mayeri. NCBI lineage: Eukaryota > Metazoa > Chordata > Aves > Columbiformes > Columbidae > Nesoenas > Nesoenas mayeri. Next base: position 18,460,160 of record NC_137541.1, read on the forward strand.
TGTTCTTGTCAAGAGTAATTTTCAGCTGTTATGTAATATAAATACAGTTAATTACCATACTTCTGGGGAATCTAAGTTAGTCCATAGTACCAGAGTGGGAATCTTTTAAGGAGAACAGAAAAAGTAGTTTCTATGAAATAATAAAAGAATATGTAATTTATCAGGAGGGACGTGTATAACTTTGCCAAAATGAATCTACATTGTATTTTCCTAACCTGAGCTGAACGTGGTCTGTAATTTACCCATAGTATATATTCCTTTCGTTAGCTGTAGCATGAAAGACTTTGCACTAGGCTTGTCTTATTGAACTGTAATAGGTGTATGTTATGATGAATAGGAAATGGATTCTGGTTTTCAGGAGCATGTCTGCTGCATTTCTTAACCTTCTATTCCATTCCCTCCAACCATATTATATTCTTCATTTTCCAGTGTTGTCGTTGTGGTGTGGTTTTGGTTTGTTTGGGGTTTTTTGTTTTGTTGTTTTGTTTTTGGTTTGTTTTTGTTTTTGTTTTTCTGAAACAAGAATGTAATTGGCTACGAGGACCTTTAATTCACTATTTGCTTGTTACAGTGACTTCATACTTACAACAGTGAAAGAGGCTTATTCTAAAAATACAACATTTTGTATTTTTTTTTTTATTTAGCACATTTTACATGCACTTCTCATAAATATTGTATCAAACATGCCTTGCTTTTGAATAATTTTATTTTTTACATAATGCCATATTCAATGTGCAAATATAGAGGGTATACTAAACAACATACTTTGATTTAAAATCATTTATGTGCATACTGGGAGAGAAATGAGTCAGTAGATGCATATTACAGGATGAATAGCTCAAGTGTAAAGGGAATTCAGCTGGATATTAGTAATAGGAAATATTTCACTAAGTTTGTGATGGAAATATCTTGGAGGGTCCCAGGCTTTTTGTGAGAAGATAAGAGTTCTTCTGTGCAGGTATCTTCTGTCAGCATAGCCTCAGAAAGAGTTAACTGTAAACTCTGACACCTTAATATTATTTATATTCAACAAGAGACGTTTGACAATGTGGAATGTTGTTGTCCATTTGAATTGCTATATGTTGTTCATTATTTATTTTTTGCACTGTTTACTGATGCTGAACAATGCAAATGTTAGCTGATAATATGAAGGCAATTTCTGGTGTGCTTAAATGACCAGTTTCTGATTAGTTCTCTCATCCAGTGTAGGTGGTGTACTTCAAACATGTAGTACACTCTTCATTCCATATAGTGTTGAAAAGCACCATGCAGCTTAAAATATGCACTGTCAAAACACTCCACCATTTATATAATGTTGCACTGATTTGACAACTGCAATTCCAAATGTTAATGAAGCACCATGAACATTTTCTCTAGCAGTAGTATTTAAAAAAATGCAAAAAATGTTTTTGCTCTGTGGAAAGATTGAAGATATTTAAAAAACAAGTAAAAAAAAAAAAAAAACCAAAAAAGTGAAGTTATTTCTAGGTAAAGTAGTGCTGCAATTTTTATTATTTCTTTTAAAAATCATCTAGAATTTATTCAGGTTTTGTTTTTGTTTTTTTATCTGATGCCTTATTTTTTGAAGAAAAACATTTTCATGTGGAGGGTAGGGGTGGGCTCAGTTACATTTTAAGAATAACAGCCTTGCCGTATTTCTTAGGAAGTAAAGGAAAAGAACTTGACTATGTAAGGTGATCTGTATTTTTCCATACACCTTATATTCAGGTATATGGAGATACATCAAGCAGGCTTCTGTAAATAAATAAATAAATAAAATCTATATATATATTTTAAAAAAGGTGTATACATTATTAAAGTAATTATAAGAACCTCATATCTGTTTATCTCTCACTGTATCCTATTATTACACTTACATCAAATCCTGCAGCTCCAAAAAAAATCAGAACTTTTACATGTTTCAGTTTTTAGCACTATAAATAAAACTTCTCATCTACTTTGCATATTTTCGTTTTTAAGCTATTGGTCTGACAAAGCTTTTTCCTGAATCAGTTATATAAATGTTTCTTCCCCTTCCCTTAATTATTTTGTGCATCTTTGTTTCTGGGAATGTACTTATTGTAGAGTAGTCATCCCTATTACTGGGAGAAACCAATAAACACCATATTCTGAGTTTCACTTGACAGATACGCATATTTATAAAGCATGTTCTGGATGTATGTGTACAGTCCATTAGATTTCCATCTATACTTTAGTATCTGTAGCCCAATTTTGTTCTCTTTGACATGGAAAAATGATAAACTGATCATTTGTTCTTTCTTAAATGTTTAGATCATACTTAGGGATAGTGGCTCCATCCTATGGTGGAAGAGAAACCTGCATCAAATCAATTAGGTTAGTTGCTATAGTGATAAATATAACGTAATATTCTCCTCTTGAAGAAAAATGGTCTGATTCGGTAGGTTCTTAACAGGAGAAGCCTAAATGAAGTAGTAGAAATATGCTGTTTATGGTCCTTGGTGTGACCACCGAAGAGTTAATTTACTTAACAGCAGCAGCAGTAAATGTCAATACAGTCTCGGAAGGCTATCCTGGTAGAGGGTGACCACCTTTAATGGCAATACAGAATTAGAGGAGTTGTGGCATTTTTGGATGCCAGGCATGCATTCAGCATACTTGTTTAACGAACAGTAGTAGACCAGAGAATTACCTACAGTGGGTTCTTTAAGTTACTCTTTTTATGTTGTAAAGGTACACTGAACTGTGTGTTGGTTTTTTGTTTTGTTCTGTTTTGTTTTCTTCTTCTGTAACTGGGGTTTATGTTTATCCATGTTAGAAAGTTTGGTCAAATTAATAGTTTTCTGTGCTATGACAGCTGCATGCTACATCAGAAATCTAAGTAACATGTTTTTGAGTCAGAATTATTTTTAGTGCATTTATTCAGTTGGCTTTGCTGTAAATACTGAGTGCTTTTTGATGTAAATAGTGACTTTTTAAACAACACGTGGTTCAGCTTTAGCAAAGTTGTGGCTGTTATGAGCTTTTGGCTTTCCTTTTTTTATACTATTTTGTAAGCATAAGGTATAGAACATTAGACCCCTGTAGCATTCTGGGTTTTGCTGTTCTGTTAAGGTAATACTTCCAAGGACAAGCAAATGGGTTTTTTGAAAGTAACCATGAAAACTGAATTGTATTTGGAAAGTTCACCTTCTTTTTGAAAATATTGTGTATGGAAGAGGGCAATATGAAGCCCAGTATTTATGCTGATTAAATGGTGATAGTATAGGAAAAAAGAATCCAAAACTCCACAATGCAAAGTATTTCTTGGAACTCTACAGTTCTGCATTGCAACTTCGAGTTCTTTCATAGTAATAAGAAAAGGAAAGAGGAAATGTTCTCCTGATTCATTATTTCTTTTGCTTGCAGAATACAAAATAAGAACATTGTAATGATGAAATACTGGTAAGTTATAGTAAATGACTGATTCTACAGTCTACCATTTAATTCTGTGGAATTTGTTGAGCAGAAAAATTAGGCCCCAAGATTTTGCATGGTACCATGCAAAATGCAGATAATTCACCTGAAAAATTATATTGCCTTCACTTTAAACTGAGATCCTGTTGTAACACATTGAGTGGACACTTCCCAGTTGAGAAATACCTTTTCATTGTCCTGCTCTGGAATGTCTTTCTGTCTAGAAGACACAGGCTACTATGGTCTGTCTCTGGGTCCTATCATTCCCTTATGCTCTTTGAGACTGCCAGCAGGGATGACAATTAGCTGTTACTGCCACCTGGACACCTTTCCAACCAGAGCTACCATCTCATCATGCATTGGCTACTGAACAGTTATAAGCTGATAAATGGTCACTGCTGATACATGTTGGATGTACCCAAGTCACCTCTGAATGAAGGCCTACTGCTCCTGTAACTGACCTGACATCATTCAGATAACTTTCTCTGTTTTTTACAAATGAAGAAGACAGGTTTGGTTTTGGTTTTTTTTTTTATCTGTCCAACTGATTTGTATTTTTATTATATTTTCTGCAAAATATATTGTGCTTGTTTTTTTCTCAAGCTCTGCTCACAGGATAAATTTGACATATAGAGCAAGTATTATTTTTTAAACTTTTTTTAGTCTAATTTGTGTAAAGAAATTAAAAATAATGCTTTTATTAAATGAGAAAAGCAAGACATTGAAATTGTCATTTTATATAATGTCTTAGCTGCTCCTTTTTAAGGTTCATTTTTTGAACTAAAACCAGTGCTTTGAACTTAACGGCCTATGCAACATACTACCTGTCAATGTGAATACCAAACTGATGTTGAGATTGTCTCACCAGTTGTGTTGTAGTCTGTCCAGATGATGTACTACATAGAAGTCATTGGCATCAATATAAGAAATGTCTTCTTATTGCTTTTAATATTAAATTCAACCCTTTAAGGCAAAGTAAGCACCATTTACAACTTCTCAAATGTATTTGAATTCTAATAATTCTTACTTGCATTGCAAGTATAACCACTGCTATCGATGTATATAATGGGAAGCAGGGAAGGAGAGAAAACTAGAAACAAATGGATATTTTCAGTTAGATTTATGGCAGCGAGTCTTCCATGTCTTTCAGCAGTGTTGATAGGAGAGAGACTGAGACCTTCTTGACTTACTTTTTTTCTCTGTTTATGCAATTTACTGTATTGTTCATACTATATACTATGAAAACAGTATTGTGAGCGTGGGGCAGAGCCCTACTGCTCCAGACAAATGTGTACACATGGGCTAGATTATATCTTCTTTTACTGGGGCCTCATTAATCTTTCTTTGCTTAGGGACTCCACTGAAGAAGCAGTAGTAAGTCCCACTCATTCTTTGCTAGAAGCTGGGGGCATGAATCTCTCAGTTTTAGATGTAATTTAGTACTTCCTTAGTGAGTGCTCTAATCAAAAGGCTATTATGTTAAAAAACCCACATAAACAGCTAGTCCATCATCTGGCTTTCCAAATAATGTTTATTAGAGGTATGCCTTGAAATGCATTTGGATACAGAAGTGTCAGATACAGAGGCAAATCTAGATAGAATTGGTTAACCACAGTCTTCCTGGTCTGCATGTTCTTTGTTGCTAAATTCAAAACAGAAAGTTTTCATTCTGAGGCTCATATTCGGCCAGGTGTGTTGTTCTGGGGATTTGCCTAGTTTTGTGGGTTTCTTTTTTTTTTTTTCTAATGGCAGTTACACAGATGGCTGGCAAAATTGTTTATTGGAGCTGTTTTGGGAAGTTATCTCTTCTTGGATATGCTTTTACATTTCTCTTGCAAAGAGCAAATGTTATATGGTGACTATTTGAAAGTATATGAAACATATTTGGAGCAGGTTAGAGGTTCATTTCAAAGATTTTGTGCATGCTTTTCAATAAATGGGCTTTGGCTACAGTTCAGGAATCGCAAAGATAATGGTAGAGGGTTTTGCATATATGTGATGATCTACTGATCTCCTAAAGACTTTTTGACCTGTGTCTTATTTTGATTACTGGATGGACTGCTTCTCTGGACACCTTTCTTCAAACACTTGATTGGTCTTAGATAACAGGAAAATATCTTGTCTAATTCAGAGGTGAGGGGCATAAATGACTATTTTTCAAAGGACTCTCTGTGCAATTGCCCCTTTGGTGATTTCCTGGGGAACAGCTAGTTACTAAATTTCATCTATTATTTTGCATCTCCAAGCACTTCTTTTAAGTGTCTGTGATTCAGTACAGCAATAAGGAAGTTTCTTCCCTAAAAAAAAAAATGTTATTTATTTTGCCAAACTATGTGCTGCTGTTGGAGAAAGCACAAACTATAGAGAGACCTCTAGCTATTGTTTAGCTATTGTTTTTCTTGTGGTTACAATTCCCTTCAAGGCTGTAGACTGATATTACTTATTTTTAGTTATGATGTTCTCTCCCTCATTCTCTTTTAGCCTGAGTTAACACATGCTTTCAACTGATCCTCGTCTTTAAGACCTCTCCACCACTGGCACCTCTTGCTCTTCCAAGAGGAGAGTATTTTAACAAGGCAGTATCTTATATTTTTAGGATCACATATCTGGCAAAATAAAGCTTCCTTCTTTCTTTTCCTGTGACCAAAAGTAGCAACTTGAGCTATGACCCCTGTGCTGGTTTGACTGAAAATGAGTTAATTTTCTTCATGCAGTTAGAAACCTTTCTTTTTCTTAGTTAGCACAGTCATTGTTTGAGTTTAGTTTTAGAAAAAGAGATGACACCCCAGGAGAGAGTTAATATTTTTAATTGCTCTGGTCTGAGAGCCAAGGATGTTCTAAGCATTCTGCCTACAGGTGTGAGGCATCAAGGAGGCGGGGCATGGATGGGGCAGAGCTTGACTGACATCCAGACTGATCAATAAGAGTATTCCATCCCATTAGCATTATGCTTCGTATTTAAGGAGAGCTGGGATCTTCTGCTCTCTCTGACTCTTCTTCACCCTCTTTGTTGGAGGCAGGTGAGTTCTGTTTGGGACCTTCTTTCATTCGGCCTTTTGCCATTTTGCAGAGGCCTTTGGGCCTTTCTGCCTTTTTCCTCTTTTCTCTCTCTGGGATCAGCTGTTTGGTGTGGATGGACTTCATGAGGAATTGCATTTGGTATATTCTATTTTATATTCTATTTCTATTATATATATGTATATTTACTAGTAGCATATTAGTATTCTATTAAACTGTGTTTATCTCAATCCAAGTTTCTCAGTTCCTTTTTGATTCTCCCCCCTATTTCCCGGGTGGAGAGGGAAGTGAGCAAACAGCTTTTGTGTTTGTATTGGCAGCTCGGGTTAAACCACAACAACCCCATTGTTCAATTTGGTGTTTTGAAGGTCCAGAACTGGGACTGTCTCTGGTTTTGTTTTGTATGGAGGTTAATTCCAGAACGTTGTTAACAGATGTGCTCTGTTTGTATTTTGTGTAACAAAAACTGAAAAAAAGCCCAGAGCAGAATGCCTAGGAGATTGGTAACATTTCAAATTGCAAGTTATGTTCATTGGACTGATTCCTGATTTTTCATCTGTTGTAGAGAAGAATTGTAGTGACCAGTTGTATTCAAGCACTGTGGGAGAACCTGCTGGTTCTGTTAGCTGACATCATCTGAGAGAAAGGCCCTTAATTCTTACAGAAAAGACGAATTGCTGCATGTGAAAAAGAAATTTGGGGTTCTGAAATCTATCAAAATGTAAAAGGGAATTCTTAATCTGTTCTTGTTAATCACAGTGTAATTTATGGTGGCTTTTACCTTTTAGAACTTTTTTTTTTTCTGATTATATTAGGACTCTGTTGACAAATGTGTTCTAGGAGGTGATACTCTAAGAACATGAGAATACTGTTAACTACAAATATCTGTATCACTTTTGGTACTCTCAGATGTCAGTGTCCCTTTTAGTGGAATATTTAATTTTTCCGTTGAACTACACCAGTGTAAAGTTTGGCAGAACAGCTTAGCCAGATGATAGAAGTGGGTTTAAACTAAGCTCTTGTATGTTCATTAAATGATTTAACTGCAGGCAGAAATGTCAAAAAGCTGTGGGAACAGTGACTTCTGGCACTTTTTCTGGCAGATCCGGAGGAGGCCACAGAACTGATTAGGGGGCTGGAGCCCCTCTCCTGTGAGGTGAGGCTGAGAGAGTTGGGGTTGTTCAGCCTGGAGAAGAAGTGGATCTGGGGATACCTTATTGTGGCCTTTCAATATATGACGGAGGCTTATAATAAATACGGAGAGAGATGTTTTACCAAGGCCTGTAGTGACAGGACAAGGGGCAATGGTTTTAAACTGAAAGAAGATAGAGTCAGATTGGACATAAGGAAGAAGTTTCTTTATGATGAGAGTGTTGTGACACTGGAACAGGCTGCCCAGGGAAGCTGTGGATGCCCCATCATTGGAAGTGTTCAAGGTTAGGTTTGGCAGGGTCTTGAGCAACCTGGTCTAGTGGAAGTGTCCCTGCCCACAGCAGAGTAGTTGGACTAATGATCTTTAAGGTCCTTTCCAACCCAAGCTATTCTATGTCTTTTATTCTCTTGCTTCAAATTAAACGAAATAAGAGTGTAAGAGTTACTGTGAGAGGTTACCTTGTAACTAATAGCATCTCTGGTGTTACTGAAAGGATTCACCAGTTTCTCATTTTTCTAACCCAAATAGACTTCATATTTAGTTACGCCTTGGATAGACAGTTCTGTGCATCTTAAAAGAAAAGTGACTTTTTCTATTATTTTTTGTATAGTGAACAAATTTCAAAGCAGTTCTGTATATAGACTAGAATCATAAAAATTATATAATTTTTTTTTTCTGAATTGACCTAATATAAAAATGCGAGTTAATCTTCAAAATCATATTATTGAAAAATATCAAAAAGGTGTTTGAGAACTTTTTCAGCATACTCTGTCAGTAGTGCTTTATTGAACATTCATTTTAAGATAAGAATACATATGTGTTTGTATACGTGTGCTCATCATAAAAGATCAATATTTAATATAAAAGTGAGAGATTTTAAAAATTATTATCACTGAATGTTATTTAAAGGTGGAAATTTCCCTGAAATTACCTACTGTAAGGCATTTGATCTAACATGTCTTTGTATATCCTAATACCTAGAATAATGCTTCTTTTAAGATACTCCTTTCAAGAATTTTCACAGATGTTTTCTTTAAAGTTATCAGGTCCAGCTAGAAAACAAACAAACAATGACATCCACGTTTTAGAACTCAGATCCCATTGGGTTAAAATAAATGTCTGACAAATAGTTTCAATTCCATCTGAATAGAACTGGTCTTTCCTTTGGATTTCTCCAGTATAGTAATCTATATTTACTGTAATCTCCTTTTAAACTCAATGGAAACAGACATTTTTACAGTGCAGTTCATATGACCTGTTTTAGATACATGATGTAGTTTGAGGTAAGTTGTGCTGTAGAAGTGCTTGTCTTTGTTGACTGAAAAGCAGATGAGACAACTTGCTAACGTTATAACAATTGTGTTACCACATTAGTCCAGTTCTTCATTACAACATCTTCCGAGTGTTCCTTATTTTATTGTTGAAGCCCACACTTAATATTTAAATCCTTAATGCCAGTTAACTGGTTCAGTATTTTTGTAGGAAAGAAGAAGTGTAGAAAAATAGGCTTGTGATACAGATTCATTAAGACTGTAGGTCAAGATATTGAACTACTGTAGCAAAGGACTTGTACAAACTGAGAGATACAGTTGGCATAAATTACTGGGATCTTCTGAAGATGTCTTTGCAAACAGCTTGTATCCTGAACATTTTTTGCAACGTGTTTTGTCTTACTGTAAATTCTCCAGTTTCATTGCCAGTATTTTCACAATCTAGGCACTCTAAAAATACCGTCTTTCCCCCAAAAACTGGAAACTAGGTGAATTTTACATGCATGTAGTAAAGGTTATCAGCTTTAGCATGCTTTTTCTTGTTTTTAAGCTTCTTCCATATGAAACAATATTAAACACATTTGCACCATGCATCCTTTTATGGTGTGATTAACACGTTTGACTCACCTTCATCTGCTAGTGATTTAGGTAGCAAAAGGTTTAAAGGTGAACAGTGTGTACATACATCTAAAAAGCTTCAGGGGTGAAAGGGACTAGAAATGCTTGCCTTGAATATAAGAACAGATACGAATTGCATTGAATATTAACATGCCACCCTTTCAACTCCTCCTGCTCTTCTTTCTCCCCTCACCTGGAAAATAAAAGCTAAGTACGAAAAAAGTTTATGTTCTATAGTTATTTTTGGTAGGATATTGGGCTTTATGACCCAAATGGTTCCTCCAGTTCTATACTCTTCAGTGTAAGTGCTGTTTTTACAGCCCTTTTCATCTGGAGAGATTTGTTGCCTTCTATGCCTCATTCTTTCATCAATGTGTGTTTGTTCAAGGAATACGTTGATTTTTTTTTTTTCATGGTTTATATCTTCATGGATGGTTTTTGTCTAACAGCTGGCTAAATCTGGTTGCACTGCCTGTATAACTAGGGATCTGTACCTGAATCCTGTCTATAAATTTTATTATTCTCTAATGTAATCTTATTTGCAATGCCTTACCAAAAAAACTTTTTAATAGTTTGTGGTGTTAGACGATCTCCCTTTCCTGTGCTTTTGCAGAGTTCTGTGAAGTGCTGCTATGAACTCTGACAGTGATTACAGGTTGCATGTACTACCACTTGTAAATGCAATAAATGGATTTGAGGTATTTCAGATGCAATTCCAAGGAATTAGTTTAAAAGCAAGTTATACTACTTGGTGTCATTTTAAAAGTAATTCCTGTGAAACAGCTTAATGCTTATCTTCTTCCATTTTGACATTTGACAGGAATATATGTAAACCAATATATTATTTGGCACAAATATTACCTTGACTTCATAGGACTGACATTGTATTGAGCCAATGTAATAGCAACACCTGTTGCTTAATGTTTTCTCAGATAATTTATGTCTATATAGAGGAAAGGGATGTCCTTCAGAAACCTCTGTTTCACAGAATGAAAGTAATTTTTTTCTCTTGATAATTTAGTATAAGCACAGATGCAAAATAAAATGAAGTGACTACCTTTCTTTTTTTTTTTTTTTTTTTCCTCCTTAATTCCCTCAAATTTATAGGGGATTTTTTGTCTCCGTTGAAGACCAAATTTGTGGAACTCAAGAAATTGTTTCCTCCATTACCCTGTTAGAGCACACTCCCAATGTATTTCACTGCCTTTCCTTTCACTGCTTATAGTAAGTGATGTGCATTTCCTTCCTGAGAGCTTAATTTAGAATTTAGTGCTCCATTTTGGCATAGAGTCTCAATATTAGTTTTCTATATTTTTCAGTTTTACTTTCTTATTTTTCTTAGATAAGGTCAGGTGAATTGGCCCTACTGTTTGTCTTGCCACTTTCTGAAGTGCTTTTCTGTTACTTGATCTGACAAGTACAGCTATGTGAATCACAGTTTGCCAGTGACTTCTCAGACAAATTAACTTGATATATGTGCAAAGACTTTTTCTCCCAACTGCTAAATCCGCAGAGAATTGCGAACTGGGCTTGGCTGTTTTTCTTCCACATGCATCAGGTTCTTTGAGCCCAATTATAAACCCTGTGATATGGCATACTGTAGACTTGCACATATGTACCTTATTAGAAATTAGTATACTGGCAGTACACAGAGAACATAATACATCCAAAATTAGACTTTAATTTTTCTTCTGTCATTCTAAATTATTTTTAAAGTGTATTAAAGCAACAGATATGACCATGCACAGAAGGTTAGAACTACTGCACTGTTGAGGAAAAAGTATGCTTTCAATTTCAGTGCATGTAATTTGAACAACATTTTAACTTGCCAAAATGCTGGAAAGCCCTGGTATATATGATGGTTATACGTCTGTTATGAGAGGGATGTCTAAATTTCTTATGTATGTTAATATTACTCAGGTCATGCATGTTTTGTGTAACAAAGGACACCTATTTATTGGCTGGATAATATACATTTTTCCAGTTGAGGCGTAGGAAGAGCTCTCCTAAAAGTGGGTGGCAGGAAGCTAGAACTTCAACCAGAGCCAGTTGGTTTTGATCTTTGTTTGAAAGGGATGATCACATAAAGCCAGTGGAATGAAAATTTCAGAGCTCTTCTATAGAGTCAGAGTAGCATTTCTAAAGTGTGTTTTTGACCAATTTCATATTCTTATTTTGCTTTCTGTTTTACTCTTCTCAGAGTATATTTCTGTAATGCATAATGTTTTTAGATATATTGTTTTGTATATATATATTTGTTGTATATATATTGGGTTTTTTATATATATATTGTTTGGTTTTAATTGGAATATAATACGGAAACTTCAGAAGAAAAAAAATATAAATTAAAAGAAATATAACAGAGAAAGTAAGATTTTGAATTTTGTTTGCTGACATGTTAAAAAGAATTGGAAGTTGGATATTAACTTTCATTTGCAGGCTTTGACAGTATTTCTTTAAATGTCAACAAAACACCTTTCAAATCAGACACAACTATGTGACAGGCAACCATCAGAGGAAATTCTGTCCTCAAAAAATGAAAGCTTGTCAATTTACACTGAACCTTGTTTGTGTGTTGGTCTCTCTTCCTCTTACCTACATCCCAGGATTGATTGATGTGTAAACATGGGGATACAGGTATGAGAAAAACACGTGCTACTCTGGCTCATATATTTTAGTTTTGCTCCATTGGAAACAACTGTATCATATTGGTTAATTTATATCTTGTCTGGAGTTTCTGAGAGGAGTAATTCTGTTTACTTAGGAGTAGTCTGATCAGTAGATAAGTGTAATACTTTTTCTTCTGTGGATCTTTCCTCCAAAATTTTATAAAAATTATTAAGTATTTAAATATTGATAACAGCAGTTCTTTCTAGGACTGTAAGATAAATAACTTTATTGGTTCATAGGGCATGAGATGAGTCTATGGATGCAAATCATTTAAAGAAAGCTAAGAGCTGGGTCGAGTGCTTGCTTTTGGGCAGTGGATTCTGTGTGGAACCTGGTCCTTCTACATCTTTTCCACAGGCACCTGAGTTTGAACTGTTGCTGCTAGTCAAGAACTGTTCTTGGTGGAAGGGAGAGAGTCTGCTTCTGTCTCTTGCTTAATGCAAGAACTGGAGGAGTTAAAGCTGTTAACAGACTGGCAGAATTTTAGTTCCCAGTATTGGTGGTATTTTAGCTGAGAGGCAGGAAAATCAAGATTGCATAGAATGGTATTGGATAACTCATTTGGTTGATGCGCATACTGGCACAAATCTTGGCCCGGAGGTTCATCCACTGTTGCAGTGCTTAGCTCTGTAAAATACAATAGTGATAAACATATAAATGTATTTTTTTTCATATGGAAAGTAACTCTTATTTAGACTATACTCAGGCAGGCAGAGTGTTGCTCAATACATTTAAACCTATGTGTATTAACAGTGACAGCACTCTAGGAAAACGACAGTAATGTTTACTTCCTGAGAACAAGGAATTTGAGCAGGTTTAAACACACAAAATGAGGAATGATTTATTGTTTGTAAACAGTTGAAAACACTCTTTAAATCAATTGCAGATAATGAAGGAGAATTAATGACAAAAAGAGAAAATATTCTTCTTTTGCTGAACTCTAATTTAAGTTGACTAACAGTGAAAAAACACATTGGAAATTTGCATGAGTCTCTGAACCAGTGAAGCTAAGAAAGGAGGAAGAGCATCCACATGTGAAGTTCATGGAAATGCAATTAAAATACCTATCAAATTCTACCTTTATTCAAACCTGCCTGATTATTTTATTTGATATTTCTTACTTCTGTTTAAGTATACAGGGTTTTTTTTGAAACCAGCTAGATTTCAAAAGGTATCACTCTTAAAATGTGCATTGTTTTTTTGTTCAATTCAGTGTACTATAACATTTTAAAACCTGTTCTTGTATATGTAGAACTTCTATGAATACTGAAAAAATAAGATCTTTTGTTCCTAGAATGTCTTCTTTTAGAGAGTGATTCTGTCCATACTGATCAGGGTACACACACACAGCATACGCCTCATTTTATAGTTTTGGGGTTTTTTTCTCCATTGCCTAACTAGTTTCCAGGCATATAAAAAGGCAATTTATGTAAGCTGAAGAATATTAATGAAGAATATTGATCTTATGCTAACAACGTGTTTCTAAACAAAAATGCATTTTCTATATATATTTTCAATAGCATTGAAAAAGCAGTGGCTGTGGTGTGATTTTTGCAGGAGAGACTTAATGCATGTTATTTTTGCCTTTGATAAAAGACTTATTACCTCAAGGAACTTAAACTATTGTTTTTTAAAGAGACAGGAGAAAAAAAAATAAACCTATGAAACATTCTCATGAGCAGGAAATTTGGCTAGCAGATGAATCAGGCAAAAGAAACTAGTCTTTTTGACACTTCAAGTATGAGGTACAGACTCCAATTTTGTGAAGCTCAAAACAAGTGTCAAGGAGTTTTATGGGCCCCATTACCTTTCAGGTTCATAAAACACTGCCAACAAGCACATCGCTCTGCAATTTTCAGAGAAAAAATAGCTTAATTAGTTCACAGGAGTCTCTCGATTTTATGTGTAAAAGAAGAAAATTAGAGTAAATTAACCTGAATAAATATAGTTTGTATTTTATGACATTAATCTTGTGGGAATTAGTATCACAATGATGCCAATATCATCATAGAATTTTTGTTTCTTACACCTCAGTGTCAAGAATGATGAATGTAATTGTTTTCTGGGCATGGTGGTGCCATTAGAAGTTACTTTCACAGACCAATGCAGGCCTTTGAAAGTTGGAACTGGGCTTTGTACACACTTCTGTTGCTTAGTGGATATTTTCTGTTGCTGAGCATGGGCTTTTGAATTTCCACATAAAATCACAGTTCCCACTTCCTTCTATACATGCAGTGCAAATCTGAAGATGAGAATGATTGCTTCACCATGACCAACTTAGGCCTGAAAAGCGGATAAGTTCCAGTAAGTCTTAGATGAAAACCAGGAGAATATTTTTGTTGCTATGGCTTTCTGAGCCATAGGTGAGGAACAAAAAGTGTCTCTGAGGCTGTGACCTGATCTAGTGGCACAAACTTATTTGTATAATAAATGGGAGCAATTCTAGAGAAAGTTTGTTTTCCGGAGCACTTCTGTCAAGCTTCCAGCATTATTTTTGCCTTCCTGGATTCAGGTCTTACACATCTTTAAAAGAGAGCTTTTTACAGAGTTTATTATGTTCACGCCTTGCATGGGGTAGAGTTGGATGCTGTGTGAGCATTCTGCTGCTTGCACTCCAGATATAGATCCTGATGAGGAGTAAATAGGAGAAGCATGATCATTTTAAGAGTCTGAAGATGGTAGAGAAAAGAAATGCCAGCACCAGCTTGAGGTTGTGATCTCAGAAAAATGACCCAAGTCATTTCAAGCTATTGCTGTTTGCCTTTTGCTGCTGTATTTGGGATGGAAGTAGGAATATTTGGATATCAGCTATAACAAAGCTGCCCAATCTGTTAGAATTGATCTGACTGTCATCCCTTTCCATGTAATGCGGAGGTCATCCAGCAGAGCCACAGGTGCTGTCTTAGATGGGTGGCCTGGTCTGAAGCCCAGATGACAGGTGGTGTTAGACAGGAGGGGTTTTAACTACTTTATTGAAGGCCTTGCTTAGGTAAAATTGCTCAGATTCTGGCTGGCAGCTGGGAGCATGTCCAGCACTGGTGTGTCAGACTGTTGCATGGTTTAGTACTTTTAACACCTGGTCAGCAGTCGTTATCAAACAGACAGCCTTTCTGAGGTAAATAAATGTGATGTACATTTGTGTACATGCATATTAAAACTCAAGATCAAGGTCTTGTACCTGCATTTACAGAAAAACAATTACTCCACTCATTAGAAAATATTGTGTCAGATTCTCTAGAGGAAAATCATGGGTTTGACCCCTTTTCGAAAGAATAGTAAACTCATTGGAATGGTAGAAAAGCTATCAATATTTTTTTTATATACTTGATTGACGTGGGAGGAGAAAGAATAGGGTAAGGCCTAATCTGCACTCAGTCCCAGTGCATCTTTTGTTCCTCAAGTATGTAATTATTCACTTAAGAAATGAAGGCCAAAAAAAGTGTAATAATTTGAAATATCTTGTTTCATTGGCCAAATTGTTAAAACTTGCAATAAAAGAGGGAGAATGAGAGAAAGGAATGAAGCAGTTACTTTCTGTTTTACTTCAAGATTTTCCTGATACAATTAGGTAGCTGCTGTAGTGTGTGGGTCACCGGAGAATTTATTTTAAGGTGTAATTGTGTATTCTTGAATGCTGATACATGTGAACAGGCCAACAATTGATATTTGTAATTCATTTTTACCTTGATAATTATTTAAAAATCTTCTGAATCTTAACAGAGTTTATTTCAGTGCTTTGCTGTTAATTTTCCAACAACCTACTGGCAGCAGCAGTTATTCCCAGAGTTGAAGCTGGTTTTCACTAAAAATAATACAGTTCCTTAAACAGCTACTTATCCTCCTGCTTTCCAGGTAGTAAAGTTAGGAGTGTAGCTATTTCCTACTAAATTAAAAGCATTAATAATTTAATTTCACATGTAAAATCAAATCGTTATTGCAGTAGCCTCTGTATGTAGAATTTGTTGTTCGACTTGTTTCACTGTTTTAGAACAAATGATTCAACCATGGCATTATTTGATATAATATGCATTTGGGATATTTTTTATTGCACTTAAGGGTGAAAATAATACCAAAGAATGCCTTATATCTAATGCTTCAAGAAGCAAATATATTTAGGGAACGCATGTCTTATTTAGCTTGTATTTTAAAATCCTACTGATATTCTAAAGTATGAGAAAAAGTGTAGCACCAGTGGATGATATTGAAGACTGAAGTAACAGAAAGGCGGGTGATCTACATTTAGATGAAGTATAACATCATGCATCTATTAATTATCAGCATGAATTTCTGCAGTAAAATGAGACCTCATCTATGATCGTCCAAGAAGAGAGATCTTTGGCATATTGGTTAGTTGCAGGATAGCTATGAATCATTACTAGCATTGCAAAAAAGGTGTGTGACCCCAAGGTGAATTAGAAAAAAGAGAAGTATTAATGTCGCTATAGACAGCATTGTTGAAACTTCATTAGCAAAGCTATATATAACTCCCTTTATTCAGAAACTCATACTGAACTAGGTGGAAAAGTAGTTGGATGTTCAGAGGAATGGGATGTCTAAAACTGCTTGGCTTCCTTAGTCAAACAACAACTGAGAGATATAATGTACATCAGAGAATAAGCAACAGAAAAGAAGAAAATAAGGACAATGTTAGCTCAGCATTAAGTGGATGTACACTGACATCAATAGGGATCTCTGATTATCAGAGTAACCAGGGTTTTGAATGTTCTTCCAGAGAGCCGGTAAAAAAAAAAACAACCCAAAACAAAACAACAACAACAACAAAGCCACACTGCTTGGAAGTAGGATTTAATTGATTTAGAAAAAGGATTTTAATACATAAGGGTCTGTGATAGCTAGGCACTGGGTTTTATGACTTGGAGAGATGTCTTCCGGTCTTGTGTTCATCTAATTATATTGCTGTTCTTAATGCTAGGCATCTGTGAGATGGTAATATCTAGCTGTTAACGTATTTCTGTGTTGCTTTTTTTTTTTAAAAACAGCCAGTTGATTATATCACTCATCTGCTTGGTTTTAATTTAAGCTATTATGTGCCAAAGTTGTGCAGAGTCTCATCAGGACTATAGCCTTGAAGATTCTCCTAACATTGTGTTTCCAAGATTGTAGGCTGTTCCCCTCATGGACAAGCCAGTGAGGGAGACTGGTTATGAGGAAGTTACTTTTAGGGTATGTGTTATTTGTATTTGAGAAGGGTGGAATATGAACATGTTGCTATTCCCTTAAAGCAGAAGACAGTTGCTATAACAGCTTCTAAACTACTACCTGTTCTGATTGCCAGTGGTTCATGGTGTAGGTGGTCATACATAGTAGAATAGCCAGCCAACAAGTTTGAATATATGTTCCTATACTTGGGTATTTTTGTTGGTACAAATTAGAACAATCTGCAGCATTTGAATAGAATAAGAATATTTTACAGGCCTTGGCCCAGTGCTTCTCTGTCACTTAAGTCACCAAGACTTTGAGCTCTTACCATAATGGAAGTCACATCATGAAGGTGATGGCCGTCCAAAAAGTTATTTTTTCCTCCCTCTTCCTATTTTGGTCAAATTGGTTTTCAGACAGATAGCTTCCTTGGGTGCTATAGCTGGCATAGGGTGTGTGTAGGAACATGTTGCTAGTATAAGGGAGAGGTTACACTTTCTGATAGCAGTCTGCACTAAAATCGTGGAATTGCCTATGGATTACTGCCTTCATCTCCTGAAATCACTGACAGGGTGCTTAGATCCTTTGAAGTGTTTGAGGCTTTTCAAGTTCAAGTTTTGACTTACAGCTGGAGTCTCTTCTATTCATCAATATTGAATGTCCAGTGAAAATGTACTTACCCTTAGGACTTCCCAAAATGAGTCGTGGGAGAGATCCCTGCCTTTTGGGTAACGTATGTTCTGTTAATAAAACATATTCAAGAACCCAAATTTGTCTGGTATCATTTGTTTATCATTTATGGGTTATGGGTGTATGTGGTTCAAAGGAGAAATTTACTTGGTTATATCAAAAACTTATTCTGTCCAATAGTCACAGCAGTAGCCATAAATAGATACCTACGGAAGTTTAAGGACAGCACAAGTTTATATGACATTTGTTCCTAAAGTCCTTCTGTCCCACAGCTGTTTTTTGCTCAGGGAGTCCTGGGTTGGACATAGGCAGTTAATAAACCACAAATGTTTTCCATTAGCTCCATTTAGTATGCATGTTGAGAAAGGGAGTAATTTTTTGCCTCCTGTATTCCATGAGGTCACCGAACACCACTATAACTGGTGTAATTTAGAATAGCAGTATACTGCTATACATTGTATCCAGCTGCAATGGGCAATGAAGCATAAGAAATGGGAAAGCACCTGTTTGCTTCAAGTGATATAATTATCTTTTTTCAATATGACTGACAAAGGCTTTAGTCCACTTTCTGCTCTCTTAATTCATGACCGTCATGTAACATTCTTTATCACATACATATCTGAAATCTGGAATAGGGAATGAGACCAAGTAATAACTACATTTGGGAATCCAAGTATGTATGTTATGATGATGAGAATATCAAGCACTCTTCTACTAA
Organism: Nesoenas mayeri; assembly: GCF_963082525.1. NCBI lineage: Eukaryota > Metazoa > Chordata > Aves > Columbiformes > Columbidae > Nesoenas > Nesoenas mayeri. The sequence continues at coordinate 18,478,893 of NC_137541.1, forward strand.
TAATGTGTTCTAAATCTTCTGCCTTTCTTTTGCTAAATTCAGAATAGTATCTTATGTGTTTTATAAAGTATTCTATATGCATGCACTGAGATAAAAATCTGTTCTAGAGTGTGATGTGGGTTGGTTTTGTTTTGGTTTGTTTTTTTGTTGTGTTCCCCCCCAACATCTTTAGGGGAAAGAGATTCTTTTAGGGTCATAGGAAATGTTCAGTTCTGTAAAAAATTGTTACAGCATTTATTTTTTAGGAATAATAGTTTTAAAGATAGACAACACAAAGTAATTTTTAGCTAGGATTTTAAACAATAATTGGTTCCTCTTGAAAGTCAGCTGGAATGGACTTGTGAATTTCACTAGGAATCTCTAAAATTGGAATTATGCAAAACTGCTCAAAATCTCTTTTCAACTCAAAGGTGTTGAAGTGAATCCCTAAATCCCTACTGTCCCTCTTGTATTACAATGGATAATGAACAGTCCATATTTCACTTGCCTAGTTGATCAAAGCAGTGGATTTCAGAAGTCTCACTGGGCATATCTTTCCTTGCTGAAATGAGGACAGACATTGACTTTAGGATTTTTTGACTCTTTAATCAACATGAATTTTATAAACTGCAGGTTATTGCCTTATAACAGACAATCCTGTAAGATCTTGTTTTTTTAATGCCATTGTCTCTTCTCTACTATTTTTAAACTATTTAAATAATTTTAAAATTAAAATTCTGCCTGAAACTCTAAATTAAAGGAGCACTTTAGATTATGAGTAAATTCTTTCACTGAATAAGCAGATCTGAGTCAATCTAGAGGTGACAATTCTGAGCTAACATCTGCCAAGCACTGGCAGTAACGTAATACTTATGCAAAAGCTTATTACATTAACCTCGTAGTCAATGGGTTTAAGAGAAACATCGTTGGTAAAAAATCACATCAGAAATGTTCTTTCTGATTGGCTTAACAATGCTGTTACTATTAACTTTATAGTGTGCTACCTAAGGAATAATTAAACCAGATGGCGTGTTAAACCCAACTGAAAGAATAAAGACATTTTTACTTTTAAGTTGATCAAAATTAGGTAAAACAACATATGCTCATGTGCATTATGATTCCTTTAACTACATATTAACTGCTTTCCTTAATATTCTTCCTGGTGATCGGAGAGCTCTGCCTCCTGGAAAAAAAAAGAAATTCCTCTTCAAATTCTTCCGTTCTGACTCTGTGGTCACTCAAACCCCTGTGCTGCTTTATTTTTGATGTAATTTAAATAAGCAGGTTGCTCACTGTAACATTCTCAAATTATGTGAAATTGAAACACAAGCTCTTTTAGGCTGCATTCAGATTGTACAAAATGGGTCAGCTACATCCAAAAAAACGATTTGGAAATTGTGTCTAAAGAAGCACAACTTGCACAAATGAGCAAATTACATTTTATGCAACGGATATTGAGGAGGGAATTACAAATATTTTAGTTCCAGTTGTATTAGTCCTGACTTGCCACCATTTCTCTTTAGCAATGCCATGCAGGGCTAATAATACAGAATAACACACTACACCACATACATTATAACTGCCTCAAAGCGTAAAGCACTATTATAATTACCACTGTCATGCCAATAACTCTTTCAAACACTGACAGTTTTTTCCTCCTGAAGATTGCCTGGCGAACAGAATGCAGCTCATGGAAATATGTAGTCCTGTTGCCTGAACTGATATAAAATTAAATGAGAGTGGAAACACCCAAATGAGATTTATGATCATAAACCATTATGGAATAATGGTTTATCTTCACATCTGCTGCATATCCAGGTGCTCTTAAAAGCACTGCAAAAGATTCATAAAATGAAGCTAACTATATCTTGGTTTTGTGGGGAATTCTGAATAATGGGCTATCATTAGCTTTATCATTTTATATGCTTCTGTCTTCCTAGTGTAAATTACTCTTTAGTCACAACTACCTGTTCAATCAACTAGCAGAATGTAAAGTTAACAGTGAGTATCTTTTGTTGTGACTGGATGAACCTTACTTAGGATTCTTTGCTGGGAGACCTTCAGATGGTTGAAGTGGGAGAGAAAAAATATTTTTGTCTTTTATCTATAATTGTCTAATCTTTTCCTCATCCATAAATTTCTTCTGGTTATAATGAAGTCCATGGAAGTAGTATGAGTTGTCAACCAGTCTAATAATGTTAATGTTATAAAGTCCAGAGACTAGTTTAAGCAGAAAAGACCCTTGATCCCTTGTTTGTGTCTAAATGAAGAAGCTATGTGATAAAAGATAAATCAATATGTTTTGCTTGTTTAGCAATTTCCTGTGGATATGCCTAGCAAGTCATTCATATCAGCATTTATATCAAGGCATTTGTATCAGCAAAGTTCGCACATACATAACATTCTACCCAAAAATGTATTGGTATTGGTACATGGCAAAGAACGTTATTTTCTGGATTTAATGTTCATTTAAGTGGAGGATTAATAGTATCAGCTAAAGCTAAGCCTGATGCTATTAATGTTTGTTTCATTTTACATAGGATGCTGTTGCCCTTTTATTCTGCTTTGAGCATTTTTGTTGAGTTCTTCACTGGGCTTCAGTCATACATGATGCATGTCTCTGTTACAGAATCATAGAATCACAGAATGGTTGATGTTAGAGGGGACCTCTGGGCTCATCTAGTCCAACAACCCTGCTCAAACAAGGTTATCCGGAGCTGGTTGCCCATGATTGTGTTCAGATCTTTTTTTAGTATCTCCAAGGATTCCACAGCCTCTCTGAGAAACCTGTGCCTGTGCTCAGTCACCCTCTGTCATGGATGGAGGGAGAGGGATGCACTTCACTCCTAAGAGAGAAGCAACAATAAACTTTATTGATATAAAACAGTGAGGCAACAAAGTTCAATGATAAAAGCAACAGTGGTTTAACAAGATTGGATGGCAAGGCACACTTGATTATTTACTGAATAGAGGACATGGTCAGACAAAACTGTCAGGGAGACTCCTTGGGTCATGAGGTTCAAAAAGGACCCCCTTGCTTTCTAACTCCTTTCAGAGAAGTCTAGAAGCAGCTAGATCCAGACTTAGTTTTAGGCTTGGTAAATGGTTTATATCTATATTATATATGCATAATCAGTCCTTTCTATCACTTGGCTAAGACTTCAAAGTTTATCATGCCATTAGTCATTTACTGAGAATCTGTTGTGGCAAGGAATCTCTCAGCCTCAAGGAGTTATCTTAGGAGGCATCCCTTCTCAAGGGGAGATCCTGGCGTGTAGCCCACTGCCATGCAGGAGAGCTCAAAGGTCTCTGGGCTGTTCACTATTTATAGAGTCAGATGATTGACTCATGTTTGCATACCAACTGCAGATGTTGGTTTCTTCCAAATTTGGCTCGAGTTGGACATCGACCAGCACTGTGATTAGTTGGGTGCGTTGCCATATTTTAGCCCTTACCTATTTTGTTATCTTTCTCTCCTGAATCCACTTTGAGTCAGGTGCAGCCTCATCCATGATGACCACTATGCGTCAGAACGGGTGGAGGGGGAGAACACCACCACACCCTCACATTAAAAAGTGTTTCCTGATGTTTAGAGGGAACCTCCTGTGTTTCAGTTTGTGCCTATTGCCTCTTGTCCTGTCACTGGACACCACTGAGAAGAGCCTGGCTCCATCGCCTTTACATCCTCCATTCAGGTATTTATGTCCATTAGTGTGATCCAACTGAGCCTTCTATTCTCCAGGCTGAACAGTCCCAGCTCCATCTGCCTTTCCTGATAGCAGAGAAGCTTCAGTGTCTTCATCATTTTCATGGCCCATGGAGGGGAAGGTTCACCTCCCTCAACCTGCTGGCAGCACTCCTAATGCAGGCCAGGACACCATTAGCCCTCTCTGCTTCAAGGGTGCATTGCTGGCTTGTGGTCAGGTTCTTGTTTGCCAGGACCCCGGGCCTTCTTCTGCCAGGACCTCAAAGTCCTTTTCTGCCAAGCAGCTTTCCTTGGTGGAAATGTTGAACAGGACTGGACCCACTGTTGAGCCCTGGGATACACCAGGGTTGGTGCCACTGATCACAACCTTCTGGGTCTGGTCATCCAGCTGTTTTTCAGTCCACCTCACTGTCTGCTAATCCAGCCTGTACTTCAATAGTTTGTCTGTGATCTTAAGGGAGATAGTGTTAAAAGCTTTACTGAAGTTAAAGTAGACAATATTCTCATGTCTACCAAGCCAGTCATTTTTGGTTAGAAAAGAGACATGCTTTTTTCCTTAAGCATGGATTAATGTAGCTTAGAACAGGATTGACTAAGGCTTGGAGGTGAAATTTGCTAGAGAAGGATGCGGAGAAAGCTATAAAAGAGAAGTAGACAATGCCAAATTCTGCCTGCCTAGAAATCACTACAAAATAACATCAAGAAGAAATGTTCTATTAATATAATTTGAATAAATTTATGGTTTTTGCCTGCACAGAGATTCGTAGGACTTGTAAACGACTATATGGAAAATCTTTTCCCAAATCCCCATTAAATTTGGCAATGATGACTGTTTTGAAAAAGCTGAAGATAATATGCTAGAGAGACTTACGAAATGAAGCAGTTCTTAGGGAGTCTTCTACTCAAATTATTACTTTATCAACTGGTGTCCTTAAGCACACGTCTTTTTCTACTACAGATATCTATAGCAATGTCACAGAATCATTTATCTGTAGTGAGTTTTCAAACCAGTGTGATAAAGAAATGCAAAAGTTGTAAAAGAGTTACACAGAATAAAAACTGATTGTAACTGTTTGATTGCAGGCTGACACTAAACCATGGCAGATGCTTTGTTAACCCTCCCCTCTTTCCTACCCCTCTCCCCCCTCACCCCTCCCCACTAAGGAAAGGCAATAGGAGGGCAAAGAGAGGCAAAGAGAGAGAGAGGACTTGCAAGTTGGAAAGAATTAAAAAGATTTTACTAATGCTGCTAATAAAATAGAGAAAATAATACAAAATATACCAAACCAATCTTGAAATTCCTGGCATAGTTCAGTACTGCTCCAGCAGCTGCAGGGCAGGCACCTGGAAATCCTGGGTTGGACTCTGCAGCAAACTGGAACTGGATTCAAGGATGCAGCGTCTGTCACTAGGCCTCAGGTCACAGAGACAGCAGACAGGGTCCTCCCCAGATGCCAGCTGTAGTGGAAGAGAGACGAGACCCTCTTGATTGCCCAATTTTATATGAAGTAACACATGGATGGGATGGAATACTTACTTGGTCAGTTGTAGTCACCTGTTCAGTTTGCTCCTCCTTGCAAATATGCAACATGCATTCTTATCAGCGACCTTGCATACCGTTGCTAAGTCTACCAAAACATGTATCCAACTTCAGAAAAGTGCAGTTACTTAGAAGAACTTAGCTGAAAGGAAAATTCACTAGAAGAGAAACTGGTATTGTTTCTAACAAAATCAGGACACTGCACAAAAAATGAGATTACACCAAAGTACAAAGTTTCCATTTCTAACTATTTGCCTGAAATCATTCACCACATTTTGCAGAGGTGCCTTATAAATGCTAATAGAGATAAAACTAATTAAAGCCTTCAGAAATTATGTTAAAACACTATTCAAATTCTTTCATAATTCCATATAACCCTCATAGAATTCTACATTAATATGATTGTATGTTAAATTCATCAAGACCTTTACGGAAAATCTTGACCTTGTTCTAGTCAGCAAGAAATCCTGCCCCTTTCTATCTGTAGTTATTAGCAAAAACCAGTGGGTCACGTTGCTATAATGTGTTGCTGCTGTGATCAAGGAAAGCATTCAACAGTCTGAAAGGAACAGGGTAATTGCAAAATTTTTCACCCTTGCACATTGAAATAGATTCTTTTTTTTTTTTTTTTTTTCTTTTTTTTCCCCCCCAAGCTAGTTTTTCTCCCTTGCCTTTACTTCTTAGTTTCTTTTATCAGTTCTGATCACTTGCTTGGTCTTTCTACTTGACTTTCCCTATAAGGCATTTGGGATTAAAATACTCATATGAAAGATACAACACATTTTGTACAGCATTGAACACTATGTAATTATGCCCTTCATATTGTCTCAAGGTAATTCAAATATAAAACAATAAAGTCAGTGCAAGCTGGTTCTTTACAAGTAAGTCAATACTGATTTCAAGTAGATGCAGCCTGATTTATGAAAAACAGGGTTGTTTTTGAAAGCTGCTATGACAGACATTTAAGCAAGAGGGATAAGATTAGTGCACAGGAGCAGACTGAATCTCATAGCATAGCAGCAAATTGCCTAGATGGAAAAAATTAAGAAGTTATATCTATGCCAAGTGTTCTTTCTCACTGAAAGGGTCTTTACATTGCTAGTTGTGTTTCATTAAATAATGAGGTAAAACACTGTTAATGTTACAAAACCAAACAAGCATATCCATAAGTCTTAAGAGAGCAACTGCATCTGTTAGTATAAATATGTCTTCTCTTTGGAATTGGGGTCTGGACTAAAGTAATATTTTTCTGTTTGGATGCCTAATTTTATTCTCAAACTCCATTTTTGAAAACTGAAATAGTGAGTGGATAATTGTTTGCTACAGTGTTTTTCCCAGCAACTTGTACTGTCAACAGCAGACGCAAGTTTCCCACCTCACAGAACTATGAGATAAAGAGAAGAATAAAGGCAGTGAAACCATCAGAAGAGGAGGAATTAGTGCAACTTATAGAGACATTTCACTCTTCATTTCTGGGTATTCTGCTTTGTGCACCAGATAATGTAGAAGTGGCAACTGGAATGCAAAATGTGTGTGTTAATGCTCTGGATTAGAAGAGTTTGGGACAGCAAGTCTTTGAATGACAAGCATTCTCTCTGACTTTGTTATCTCTAAATTCCTCAGATTTGTCTGAAATGTCTGAAACATCATCAATCAATTCATTTTATTCCTTCAAAGGTACTGGAAATACATAAGTGGTATAAAATATCATAGAGTGTTAAAGTCTAGAAGACAATATTGTCATTTGATCTAACACTTGAAAATTGAACTCAGAGGTAACGATATAAGAAATACCCTTAACAGACACCAAGGGTCCAGCTAGTCTAGTACTCTGTTTCTGGCAGTGGCAGGAGAACATGTGAGCCTGGCCATTTTCTGCACTCTGGAGTCTGTTAGCATGATTTATTTATCCTGAGCATCTGTGTTCACAGTAGATAACCCAAGGCAATAACTTTTCATATGTATTCGGGTTTTCTGACTTCCATGCTATCAGAAGAGCACACTATGGTATTCCTCCATTTCTGTTAGCACAAGCACACAGCCTAAATATAACAAAGAGTTTATATTTGAGTTAAAATGTGGTTTGAACATGTATCTCTAAGACATTTGCATAATAGTGCAACTGGGAGAAGATGACCTGTTATTGTTTCCCATGAATATTCACTGGTTTGTTTTGTTCAATTTGTTAAGGTCTGATACTTCTACCATTGATACAAAGGCTATTTCTTGACTAGAGATGGGGACATTCGTATTCTTGAGACATATACCTACCAGCAAATTGTATTATCTTAAAACAGCTTAAACAGCATGCCTGAGATTCTTGTGTTTAGGTCTCCTATTGTTAGCTGAACATTTTTTAACTCATTTAACACAATTTTTAATATTGGTCAAGATTAGAAAGTGATAGAAACTTAGGTCAATGGTGTTTAAATGTAAGAAAATTTACTGTTTGTTTTTTATTTGGCACAATATTCTAAAGCTAACCAGGGCAGCTATAAAGTCTCTTTGATGTAAAGAGACTATAAATAACTAGATTTTAATAACTTTTTGAAAGCAACCCACATTCCCACCCCCAACCCTATTTCTGCAGTTTCTGTTAGTATCTGCAAAACCTGTTCCTATGAAAAATTGAGCCACTTCAAAGACAATTTAGAAGTGCTTAATCTTCAGGCGTTGTACTTCGGTATGGAAATATTGATACGTTGTGCCAGAAACACAGCTATAGCCAGCTTTGTATTATAATCAAGAAGACTTCTACTAAGGAAGGATCACTGGCTTTTTGGTTTCTTGGTGCAAGATTTTGCTTTATAGTAGCATTTGAAGTAATAATAGTAAGAGAGTTCTGTGTCAGGATCCAGCATAGGACCTATCCTCCTAATAGTTAAACTCTGATAGAGTGTGGTAGCGGAGGAACCTTTTCCCTATGAATTTTACCTTTGCAGGTGAAAGAAAATATTGCATGCAGCCCATTTGCATTATTGTCAAATTGCCATAAGCCATTGAGGACAACAGCAAAATTATGAAATGCAGTCAGATTTCCAGGAGTGAGTTAAAATCTTGAAAGTTCCTGTCTCTACTTTGGTCTAACAAACTGTTCTTCACCAAGATACCTTAAATAAATGACTACAGGTTACTTTAAATTTGAAAATTCACATTGAATCAAAAGAGACAGGGTAATTTTTTATTCAACCTCAAGTGCTGTTTACTTTCTGAACTGGTACTTAAAATACTGATGTATGATGCCAAAAGGTAAATTGTTTTGAGCTAGATTTAATTTAAATTTCATTGTATTTTTGTTTAAAATAGAAGATTTGACATTAATTTCTTTCCCTTCACTCTGAGGATCTTTCACTTTTAATAATTCTATTGTCTAATGCCCTAATCTGTTTATTACACTATAACTTAACTTGAACAATGCTGCTTCTGTTCAAAATAAACAGATTTAGTATGTCTGTGAAATAGACTTATATGTAGTAGGATGTTTTAGCATCCTAGAAAAGCTTGGATGTTTCTGAATGCTTCAGAAATGATAATGCCAGTGGATTTAGCATTTGTATATCTGCAGGCTCATGCTTATTCACTTGTACCAAGGCAGCTTAAGCAAATATCTAGTCTTCTTATGGAATAGTTCTCCTTATAACAACAGGATTGTGCATAACAAGCTTGAACAACAGTTTGTCTCCAACTGCTGTGTCAAAGAGAGGAAGGAGGAGTTGCTTAACTTTTTATTCTTTACAATATGTCTAATTGCTTTTATCCTTGCATATGTAGGACAACCCAAGAGTCATGCTGTGATGCCATGTACTCAACTCACAGAAACCAAGAAGTCATGAATAAATTATTCAGAATTGTCCACCTTGATGATCTCTTTTATGCCACTATTCTGTCAAACGAAGAAACAGGCAAAAGGCATAGAAAAATCCGTTTGGTACTGTGTTGCGCTTAGCCATATTTGATATGGAAAAAAAAATGGATGAAATTCAGTTCTCTGTGTATTAGAAGGAAAACAAGTTGAAAAGTTTTAGCAATATTTCCCTGAAAAATAGCATTCATTACATACTCATTTTCTGACAAAAAAATACACTATTTTCAATGGCTTATGAAGCATGGAGTAGAAGGCATTATCTAAAAGTCACACATTTAAGAAAAAAAATGAGGTGACTTAGTTGTATGCAAAGATTACTCTAGGTTCATTGTTCATTTTGCTCAGCACTTTAAGTTGTACTCAATTGGCAAAATTCCCTTAGGCTTCAAGAAAAAGTGTAAATCATCTCTAGTAGGAAATGATAAGTCAAAGGAGTTAATAACTAAAGGAGGAGCATGCATTGCAAAAATCTAGGAAAAGATTCCAGAGGTGGTGTATGTAGGAAATAGCATAGGGAAGTGGGCAGCTTTTGCTTCTTTGCAGTATAAAAGAGTAAATAAATATCTTTCTTGTACATTTAATTGATCCCATTGATGAACTGAAATAACACAATAGCCAAGATGAATCTACCCCTTGATCTACCTCTAGATATTGTCTTCTCCATAACAAGCAGTGCAGCTAAAAGGGTCCAAGGAGAAAACCAATAAGATAAGCTTTCCTATGCAGCTCTGGATTAGGTTCATATCATCTATTGCATACAAACCTCATGGTTTTTTTTTCTAAATCCATACTCATTTTTAGTGTGATAAAAGAACACCAAATCACTTTACTGTAGCATGTTAGGTTATAAAAGCATTGATTATCGTATTTAAATTGAGAAACAAAAAGGGCATAGTATGGATTTTCAGATTTTTTCAAGCTGTACTACTATGATGGGAAGTCATAGACTTGCGATAAAACTGATTATTTCTTTTATTAATGAGAAATACATAATGTAAGGTACATCAGGTGTTTTCTAATATTAGATAAGAAAGGGAAAGATCATTCTATTTATTAAATAGCTTATGTGCTTTTTGCTTATTCAAGAATGTGAGAAATAAAAATGAGGATTTTGTTTATCTACTTATGCTAGAGATCCAAGAAATTACTTTTTTTTTGCTTAAAATGCATATGTTGCATCTGTGTCCTTATCCTATGCATTGTTTTTCTTCTAGTTAAGATTTTGCCTTCTACCCAATACATCTGTAACATAGCAAAACGAAATTTGGACAAGATGCTTATTGAAAGTAGATATTTAACATTAATTTAGTGCTTTCTTCATCTTATTGGAAACTAATCAGACTTTATTTTGCCTGTAGAGTCACCTTAATTTAGATAATATCACAACATACAAAAAGTGCACATCATCTCCTTCACAGTTATTGCTTCATACAGAAAATGTACTTTTAGTAAAATATGCCTTGATTTCTTCTAAAAAATGAGTTTTGATGCACCAAATTCACTCAGACTTGTTTTGTTCATAACACAATGGGGCATAAGGTGTTTCTGTAACAAGTTTAGAAGGCTGCAGGTTTATGAATAAGCTTTGGAATTATAGAATGAGTATGTTTTAGAGTAGCTGCCTATAGAAAAACCTCTTTGCAGCTTGTTTGACCTCTCATTGATGTAGTGTTGCTGTATCTATCCCTTTTTCTCCCTTGTCTTTAGCTTTTCTTCCTTTATTTCAAACACCCTTAATTATATTTTTTTTTTTCCTCATCACCACATTAAAGGGAAAGGATAATAATAGATCCATTAGACTTCATTAAACTCATGATTAAAGCCAGAAATTCTAAAGGACTATTTACAAGATGAAGAAGACTTATCTAAAAGTATGGCTTCTTGGATCTGTCATATCCTAATACATCTTTAGAGCTGTAACTAAAAAACAGCAGCAAATGGTTCTAATCTATTAAATATGAAAGAAAAATACGACAGAGGGATTAAAATTATAGTCAGACTCACTCTATTTGTCATTAAAAAAATCAGTAATTGCTCCAGGCTGTTCATTGTTATTAGCAGTTGGTTTCTTTTTATTTTATTGAATTTACAGTTTGTAACTCAGATATCTGTTCAAAATTGCATTCAATGGGACAAATTACAAATATGTTGTGGTTTGTTTGTATGTTTGTTTCTTGAGCTTCTAAAATAAAAATAATCAAATATTTAAATGTTTTTGTTCCTATTTTGTAGAATTTAGCATCCAAATATAGGACAATGATTGCATTTTGTGGATCTGGGCTTGTCATGGATTACAGCTAAATAGGGAGGAAAGCTGGGCCGTATATTTACCAAAGGTGAACAGATTTGTACTGTGGAGAGTTTAGGTGGTGGAAAGCAGAACAGTAATATGAAGATAACAATTTTGGTGTAGAAGACATATTGTAGCTTCATCTTTCTGAGTTAAGAATTCAAAAATTAATGAATGTTTAACAAAAATGAAAAAAAAAACAAACCTTTCAAAATTGATAAAACAATCCTTTTCCTAGATAGCACCTGATGAATCCATTCAACATTCTGCAACAAGGAATCAAGAAGGTTGAAAGCTGGATAAAACTGAAAGTATGATTATTTCTTTATAGGTTAAATGTAAGCATAGCTAATTCTAGGAAAAATAAAAGTAAAATGACACTTACAAAACCTCATGATTTATATGATAAGCCTATCCACAACTTATGATGGCTATGGAGAGGCCTCTGTATAGACATTGTATTCTGTACATGTTAGAAGGAGAATTTCCTCTTAGAGGAAGGTGAACCTGACTGTGTTCAGCAGCATGGTGCTAGACTGGATGGATCGCAAGCTGTATCTTGTGATACAGCTTCTTGGATTGCAAATAAGTGAGTGATGTTTCCAGTTTTCATGAGATGCTTTATAGGATTATTGGGAGATAATAGGATGACTTAGTGAGAAATTTTAGGGATGATATACGTCAGTTGGCTTACATTTTCTCTCATCTCTTGGTGTTAACTGAATTTACGGCATGTGCATCTGAAGGCATAACAGTAAGTGTCAAAGGAAAGAAGCAGATTTCAGATTATTGCTGAATTTCTACACTGAAGTTCTATAAAGTTTAGTTCTTGGAACCTTTTGAAGCTTTCCAGGGTTTGATTCAAATTAGTGCTGTTGCAAATTCTATCTGCACTTTCATGTTGATCTCTGTTATTTTGCCAAAAATCCAGTTTCCTTTATTTATTTGTTTGTTTGTTTTTGTTTTAAATGTAAGACATGGGTCCAAAGATCATTTAAGAGGTTATATTTATATCAGTGGTTTTTAGACCACCACATTTCCTAGCTTTTTCCCCACAAGTTCCATCACACTGACCTATTGTTCCTATTCACTTCATCTGTCTGTATGCTGTGCCTCTTAGCAGTGCACCAGAGGTAGAACAGTTAGGTTTCTCATCTTTGCAAGGCACAGCTAAAAAATAGGACCCAGCAGCACACTATCTCAAAACCTTATATAATCTCACTTCATTGCTAGTGTAATATAGTCTTCTAGTATGATTTTGCATTTCAGCAAGGTTAATTCTAGTCTTTCATTAAAGTTGCCTTTGTGCACTAAGCTTCTAATGGAGATTTAGAAATATTTAATCACTGCATATCTTCAGGGCCATAGATTATTAGGCCAGAAGTGTTAGTTTCTTACATAGGTATGAAAAGCTCTTTGAGCAATTATTATGATTGAAATAAGGTTTTGAATTTTTAAATTTGAACTACATAATATTTGCATTTTAAGTTTAGAAATGATAGTTTTCCCCCCTTCTTTTGCTCTCTAGAAAAGGAGACAGGTTGCTTAAAGGAACTTTATTAATATGAAAGTACGCCTGAGTAGTCTTAGTGCTACCAAGAGTTAAGAAATATCCTCGGGACCTCCAAAAGGAGAAGGAACAAGAAGTTTGGAGCTATTTAGAATCACAAAGACAAGACATGAAAGGATATAGCATTTGTAACTAAAACAGAGAAGTGATGATGCCATTTGGAATCAGAACCTTGAGGCCAATATGTAAAGTGAGCTTTTGTGTAACCGCTTTATTTCACTGGTCATCATAATACAGAATTGGAAAAAGTGCTCGAAACAGAATCCGTAGCCATGATGGCCTTCTGTTGCACTTCTGTGAGGCTTAGTTTTTTATTTTTCTTTCCGCTTTTCTTGGGCAAATGTACCTTGCTGTACCTGTTTGGAGTCAGATTCTCTTGGGAGGTGAGGAAGGAATATGGAAGATGTGTTCACGTGGAGTGTGAAGTTGCAGACCTGGGCAGGTGGGAAGATAAGCTTAAGAGCTTTCATTCCCACTTTTGCTAAGGCACTTGAGTGTATACTACAGTTAGTCATGTCAGCTGGTGCTACTAGTCATTAATATCTCAGGTCCTGGGTTCTGTACTGTGAAATTCTCAGCAAAGAGGATTCCTCATGAGGAAGGGATGTAACAAACCCAAATGCTGGTCTACTTTTGCTGTTGCTCAAATTTGCTCTAGACTCATAGTTGTGTTAAAAATGATGGATTTTCTGGACAGACATGCTGATAGATGTAATTTCTTTTCAAATGTGCATTAAAAATCTACAGAAAATGGATGCAGAAAATAGAAGAAAGAGAAAGAATTTGTGTAGAAATGGATGTTGTTCTTTTCACATTACATCAAATTCACACTTAAGCTGAGTTGTACTTGATGGATCAAAGCGATGCTTTAGTCTTGATGACTGACAGAAATCCAGTGAGTGTGACTATGAAAAATGTGCTCTTAGGTTCACTCCAATTTCACTTAAGAAAAACAATGTCTTGTTCTGTGATGAAGTGCTGAGGGTTTTATTGAGCTCAGACACAGGGATGACTTAATGAACATTCCTTTCATATAGCATCCAGTGATCGTGATATAAAAATTTAGAATAGAATAGAATAGAATATTTCAATTGGAAGAGAGCTACAATTATCATCTGGTGCAACTGCTTGACCACTTCAAGGCTGAACAAAAGCTAAAGCATATTATTAAGTTCATTGGCCAAATACCTTTTAAACATTGACAGGCTTGGGGCATTGACCACCTCTCTAGGAAGGCTGTTCCAGTGTTTGACCACCCTCTCAGTAAAGAAATGCTTCCTAAGCATTTTGTTGCTCAACACATGCAGTTTAAATACTATTTAGTGAATGGTCTCTGCTCCCTGTGTTGTCAGTCGGGAGATTCCAGGTAACTTCAAGGACGTTTAACTTACTCTAGACACCATAGTACATTTAAAAGAAGAGAATTTCTGACATTTTGTGTTAAAACATACAAAATCAGTGGTGATTTCAGAACCCTAGAACACCTTAAATTGAAGGATTTATTTCAAATGTTTAAAAATGGTGGAAGAGTAACGATTTGTACTCTTGTTACTAGGCTGCTGTCATCAAACTGTGCTCCGTTTCTTCTTTATGGAAAGATTCGCAGATCTGCATCCCTTCGAGCCTTGAAGTATCTGGCTGTGTTATGTCAATTAGAGACTCTCATGTTGTCATTGGTATACAAAATCACAGAATAGCTGGGGTTGGAAGGCATCTCTGGAGATCATCTAATCCAACCCACCTGCTAAATCAGGTTCACCTACAGTGGATCACACAGGAATGTGTTCAGGTGGGTTTTGAATGCCTTCATAGAAGGAGACTCCACAAGTTCTCTGGGCAGCCTGTTCCAGTGCTCTGGCACTCTCAAAATAACAAAGTTTCTCCTCATACTTAGATGGAACCTCCTGTGCTTCAGTCTGTGCCCATTGCCCCTTGTCCTATCATTGGGCACCACTGAAAGGAGTCTGGTCCCAACATCTTGATACCCACTCTAGAGATATTTATAAACATTGGTAAGATACCTCTCAGCTTCTCTTCTCCAGGCTGAACAGACCCAGCTCTCTGTCTCTCCTTATAAGAAAGATGCTCCAGACCCCCTTAGCATCTTTGTAGCCCACTGCTGGACTCCCTCCAGTAATTTCTTGTCCTTTTTAAACTGAGGACCCCAGAACTGGCTGCAATACTCCAGATGTGGCCTCACCAGGGCAGAGTCGAGGGGGAGGAGAACCTCCCTCGACCTGCTGGTCACACTTTTCTTTACACACCCCAGGATACCATTGGCCTTCTTGGCCACAAGGGCACATTGCTGACTCACGGTCAACCTGTTGTTGACCAAAACTCCCAAGTCCTTCTCTGCAGCACTGCTTTCCAGCAGGTCTGCCCCTAAACTGTACTGGAGCCTGGAGTTGTTCCTCCCCAGGTGCAGAACCCTACACTTGCCCTTGTTGAACCTCATTAGGTTCTTGTCTGCCCAGTCCTCCAGCCTGTCCAGGTCTCGCTGAATGGCAGCACAGCCTTCTGGTGTGCCAGCCCTTCCTCCCAGTTTGGTATCATCAGGAATCTTGCTGAGGGTGCACTCAGTCTCTTCATCCAGGTAATTGATGAACAGGTTGAACAGGACAGGACCTGATACTGATCCCTGGGGAACCCCACTAACTACAGGCCTCCAACCAGACTCTGCACCATAATAAGAGATAAAATCACATTTCTTGATGCTTTCTCCTAATGTTAGCTTTAGCTTTGTAAAGATGATGTGAGTCTTTTATATGTACAATTTGAGTAGGGCTTTGCTGAATTATACTCACTGCTTATACAGCAAAATACCACATTAATAGTCAGAATGCATTATGTTCACAAGCTAATCTATTCATAGGATTTGAGCTAAAGATCGCTTAGCTCCTCAGTCAGGCTTTAATTACTTCAGAAGCTTACAAGGGATCTATGAATCTAATAATTCAGGGTTTTTTTAAACTGGATTATTCAAGGATTATTGGTTGTCTGTGGTTACTTGTAATTAGCCACCTGATTTTGGCTTTTTCTGTCTCTAGGGGAAGGAACATAACCACATTAATACAGTACAGGACTGAGACTCAAGAGTCCTGTTAGCTTAGCACTTCGATTTGTGTGCTGAGTATACTTTAAAAGGCGCTTGACCTTTCTGTGCCTAAGAGTCTCCGTTGATAGCAGTGGAGATCACAACACTAAACCTTCTTTGTAAAACATTTTGTGAGTATTGATAAAAGCACTGCATAGGACTACGTACTTATCATATCCAGTTAGCAGAAACAGATCAAGTGGGAGAAACAGTGCAACAGAGAAAATAAATACCATGATAAACTTGTTACATATAAATTACTCTTGCAGTATGACTTGATAAGAAAGTCATATAGATGTTAATGAGGCAAATCTCAACTAAGTGGAGAGTTAGCGTCAAAAATCTTTGTAGCTGCTGATCTGAGCTTATTTATGCATCCATCACTATACTATATGAGAATTGCAAATATTGTGTATTAAATCAGTATTAGTCATGAATGTTAGAAGAACTCAGAATGTGTAAGCCAGCACTGATGCTCTTGCATAACAAGAAGAAGCTATATGGTTCAGTGATTCTTTCTAGGAATATTTAATCATGAGTTTCTCTATCCACTGTCCTTCTGCTGCCTTCCTTGAGGCAGTTGTTGACTATGATGAGATGACCCCTCAGCCTTCTCTTCTCCAGGCTGAATAAGCTAAGTGATCTCAGTCTCTCCTTCCAAGTCTTGCCCACGAAGCCTTTCACCATCTTGGTCACTCTCCTCTGGTCACACTCTGATGATTTGATGTCCTTCTTATATTGAGACTCCTCGAACACACAGTGCTCCAGGTGAGGCCACACCAATGCCGTGTTGAGTGGGACAATCACCTCCCTTGCCTGGCAGGCAACGCTGTGCTTGATGCACCTCAGGACACGGTTGGCCCTTTGGCTGCCAGCACACACTGTTGGCTCGTGTTCAACTTGCTATCAACCCAGACCTCTATGTCTCTTTCCATGGGGCTGCTCTCCCACTTCTCGTCCCCTCATTTCTAACTATAACCAGGATTACCCCATCTTAGATGGAGAATCCAGCACTTTCTCTTGTTAAATTTCATATGGGCATGTAAAATTGATGGAGCCTCCAAAGGTTAGAATTCCAAAGGTTATCTGGGAATTGCTATTGCCTAGGACAAGACTTCACTCCTTATAGTACAAAAATATACTGTAAGTGATGTGTTAACAATGTCTCTTGGATCCCTAACCACCATGTGTTCTCAACAGGGAAAATGAATACTACATGAAACACTTTCTGTTCTAAACCCTCTACAATAAGCTAGTCTGTTGCCTTTTTGTTATGCCACCACATACAGCCTAAACCTTAGTTGTCTTTATAATGAAAGAAAAGGAATGTTCATCTATTTTGTGTTGCTAAAGTGAAATATATGTCATTTTAAGGTAAAGATTTAAAAGTGTATCTTGTCTGAATCTGTAGTGGGCTGAGAACAGTCACGGGGTAGGAACTTGATTTCATTTTAGGTGCTGAACAAGCTGTTAGTAAAAACATTTCCTGCCGGAGAATTTATAATTCAGCTCTAAGACTACAGATAAGAAAATAAATTCTGAGAGGGCCAGAGGGAAATAATGTTAGTTAGGATGAAAAATGACAGTCACAACATACCATGCACATTGCTAAAGTGGAACATTTTCTTTATACTGACTTTTAATGTAGGGAAGGGGAACGACAGTGATGGGGCTTTTCCCATTTATGTCAGGGTATAATGTAAGGAGTTGATACTGATTTATGAGTCCTACAAAGCCTGAAACTTCCTAGAAACTGCTCCTCTGAGGCAATGCAGTTAGCAGCTCTCTAAATGGAACTAGTAGCTCTATGTATTTCATTGAGGGATGATAAAGACTCAAGATCCTGAATATTAGATTAGTATTCTTTTCTCTGGTGCAACCAGATAGAGTCTCTCTTTGCTTTGATGCAAAGTGTAGTCCTTTTCTTAAAGGATTTTTCTTAGTGTGGTTAGAGAGTTTGTTTACCATGACCTTTATGGATGAATTATATTAGTTGTTTTGATCCAGTTTTTGTATAAAACATGAGGCTATGAAATCTGTAACTTTATTGTTTTGAGCAAATGCATTTAAAAAAAGAAATAAATACGGTTCATATTCAAAATTAAAAGTAGGTGTGTTCTAGGTTTTCTTATGATATAGATGGACATAAACAAAGCATGATTAGGATTAAACATAAGTAAATAATCATTTTACATACCAATCCTATGAAGTGTCTTCACCTTACAATGTGAAAGATGTGGAAGATGAGGAGACTCAGCATCAGTCTGGGTGAGGCTTTAAATGCTGTTTATCACCATTATCTCTCTATTCATTAATTTCGTTTCAAACTTTGAGATCGTCACTTTCAGGAAGCTCATCCACACAGGATAGTGAAGAGGGTTTCTGTGCTGCTTATTGTAACATTTTCATGGTCTTTACAAGATTAGACAATGTCTTGTGAATTCATTTAAATGTTGATTACACTGTCATTATGTGTGCTCTGGGTTTTTTGCAGGAGAAGAATGAGATGATCAAGTTGCTATACTGTGAATAGACTTAACAAGATTGCAACATGGCACTTTTATTGGAGGAGGAGATTTCATTTAAAAATATACTATCAAATGTATTTTCTTAAATGCTGAACTGATGATTCCTTTTATTTTACTTTTGTTTCTTGAATGTGTCATTTAGGAAAATTAGAGAGACCTGCTGTTGGCTGTAACTGTGGTTTGTCTGATAGTGAGCTCTCAAGGTGTTATAGTGATTTTTATATTCTGTGAGGTTTTTTTCCTTCTTTATGCCATACTTCTGTATTCTGACTGTCCAACTTTTATAAAACATCATTTTCATGAAAACAAACTGGGGTTTCATTGAGTATCACAACCTGTAAAAGCAATTTGAACTGGACAGAAAAGTACTCATGGAAAAACCTTAGCATTAAATTTCCAGTCCAGTGTGGATAGCTAAATAATGTTATTTTCTCTCACAGTTTTTAACTAGTTGTAATTATGATGTGTTGCCTTGTAGCCATGTTGTTGTAGGGCAAGGAAAGGTCCGATAGCACCTTCAGCAGAGCTTATTTACCATGCAGATGAGAGAAGAGCCTTTTCATAGACCATATGTTTCCTTTAAGATAGGGCCATATATCCTTAAGATAAAGGATACTAATTATGTATTGTACCTGCTTATGGAGAAGGTGAAAAAATACATATTTAAAAACAACAAAAAAAATGAAAATGGATAAGTGGGAGTCACAGCTCCAGGAAAAAAAAAAGAATGTGCCGAAGTCTTCTCCCACTCCTTAAGTCATTGCATACATTAGAGACTACAGAAGTAATGTGAATTATTAAGAGAGAATTTTATGTGTTAGGGTCTGATCTGTATTTACTAGGCATCTGGAGTATTTCCCTGGAGTAAGTGGCTTAGTTGGAATTTACAGAGACGTAAGAACCAAATTTGACTTCAGAATTTTTATGTTCAAACCTTGTTAACTCTCTTACACTTTGCCACTCATCCCAAATATGCATGTATTTTCAGCTGCCAGGACTTGTGAACTCCTTAAGAAAAGGAGGTTAATGTGTAAGAATGTAAGACATATATATATTTTTATTATCCAATTAAGTAGCTACATTTGGAATGGCTGAAAGGAGAGTAGATTGGGATTTTCACCCTGACCTGGACCTCACTTTAATTGACCTCTTGTAACAGACTTGTAATAATTTAAATGAGGATCTGTAATCCTTGTAGGCAGATGCTTCTGTTAATTTTGAGTAAAAAGCGGGTGAAGGTTGTAATTCCTGGTCATATGAGCAAGAAGTGATGACAATGTTGAAGAGTTTGGTATGTTAGGTATGGAGCTCTTAGAAATAGTGCCAGGAACAAGGGAAAAATAGAAATTGTGTGCTTTTAAAAAGTTGGGCAGGTAGTTAACTCTTTAGCAGATTTTTAAGGATTTTGCATGTTAGAAGTACAATCACGTAAAACTCACTAATAATCTCCACCAAACAGAAGCTCTCACACCTCCAATTTTTGGAAAAAACTATACACCTGATTTAAATTTCAGTTTAATGTCCAAAATTAGGGGAGATGTAAAAGTTTGGACTAACTTTCGATACCTTAACTTTTACATCCCACACAAGATTATCTGTGATTAAGCAGTTACATATTCCTTTCACCATATCCATATTCTGTTGCTGATCAGAATTTGTTCTCTAGTTCGAGCCATTAAGTTGGTGGCAGTAGATCTCAATAGTCACTATTTTCAGCAGTAATCAGAACTTTATGATAGTGGAGGCACTTTCAGGCCTGCTACTTACACCAGTTGTATTTTATGAGAGGAGTCTGTTACTACTAATACTTCTTATCTTGAATATTTAGGCCTAAGTGATACATTTCGAACAGCAAGCAAATCAGAGCCTAGGGGTCTGTCTTAATCATTCCAGACTGGTACTGCTACAACTGCAGAAGAAGTGGCAAGAGAAGCAGAAGAGCAAAAATTTGACTCAAATGTAGCCTGTAGAGAACATTTATCAAGTGTGAAATTTTGTATTTTTCTTCTTTTTTCTTTAGAAAACACACTCCTTATCCATGGAGGGAAGACCAGAAGGGATTATTACAGTATCTTATCACTTCTCATGTTAAGTGGGCCATAGAATGTCACCAAATTGTCTGTGTACTGAGCACAGTGTTTGTTTGCTGGGTTTTCCCTGAAGCATTTTGATGAAATCTGATATCAATAATCTGTTTAGCATGTCTCTAAGTGAGAAATTTTATTAACCTTGATGGCTAACTTCTTTGCTTGTTTAAAGAAATAGGATAAACAAGTAGAACAACACATGCTTTTTAAAACACATTATCTTATTTTCAATCAGTTATTGGGCAATAATACAAATCCATCAGCAGTTGAGGATGCATGACATTCTGGTTGAAAAATTGGGAAAATATTTCTGATTTGGTTCAAAAGAGAAATTATTTTAAATATTACAATAACATATATTACCTCAGAGATATACTCAAAATAATCCAAAATTTTTAAACTTCCCCATATACATTTCTATTTGAATATGGTTGCAATTTTTAAAATATCTCTTTTTCCCTTGACTAAAAATAAGAGCACATTATATATAACAAGCTTTCTGTAGTAAGCTCTCTAAATTTGGATCATGACATTAAAAATCTGCGATGATAAGGAAAGAATCTGTGATGTTAAAAAAATAGCTAGACCAAAGGATTTAGCGAGGAGACAGGACAGAAAGCAAGTAATCAGCAGAGAAAAAGTTATTTAAAAACTATCCTTGAATGTTGCAATTCAATGAATGTTATGAAATAAATTAATCAATCAAATACATATTGTTTCCCAAAATGTTCCAGCAAATGAACTCAGTCTTTTGATGAAGTTGTATTTTGTGGGAATTTTACTAATATTATTACCTTTTGGATACACACGATGTTAGTAGGCAAGCAGGAGGAGAAGGTGCTGAGGTATAATAGATCTGGTAACAACATATTCAGATACAAAAGCTAAAGAAAAACACTGATCTGCTCAAGATAACTTTGGGAGAACAGATAGGGAATAAGGTAATGGAGATATTTAAAAACTACCTGCCATCTGCCTCTGACTATAATGGAGCCTGTTTCTCCTAATTTGTGTCTTTCTGCATTGCAGAAGCCTTGGTAGCTGGGAAGCGAACACTGAGAAACATTGAATCACCCTTTCTGGACAGTATTTCAAGGTGCTATTGGTGTTGTATAAAATACATAGGTTAGAAAAACTTAAAAGCTTTCCGACACAATCAAAACTTTTTAATCTGAAAGCTTTTTGAATAACCACAGTTGAACATATCATTTGCACCATGCAGAGTGGCGATAAGAATACTATAGTACAATTTTGCTAGCATTTTGCAGCCATCTTGCACAAGCAGAAATGAAACTAAAAGTAGAGAGCAATCTGATCAAAGTGCTGTATTTATGTTTTGATATCTTCTTGAAACCCAGTAGTTTTATCAGCTGTTCAGAGGGGAAATGTATTAGTTTGGGAAATGTACTAGTTTGGGTACATGACAACTCTAGTGCTCTTCTAGGTTCAACTGGCAAGCACCACTGGACAAACCATAGATAGACATTATGAAGACAAAACATTCAGGCTTTTTTCAAAAATATTTTTTTCTTTTATTTAGACTTTTTTATTTCTTATTCTGGTTCTCTTTGAATATTCTGCTGGCCAATTTTGAATGACTCCAGGGCTCTGCTGGGAACCTGTTGTTCAATGTTTTGCTATAGCGAACACTTTTCTGTACATCCAGAATGCACCTTTCCAATTGCAATTAGCTACTTACAGAGTAGCATCACCAAAAAGCTCTTTTCTTCCTCCCACCCACCTGTGTAATTCTGTGAGTAAGCATCTCTTCAACAGCTAGCTGACCATGCTGTTATATGAAAGAATAAAATGGTTACCATCTAGTTTTTATAGGACAAAACAATTTATCCTATGTGTAAGATACACAATCTCTATGAAATGGAAGCATCAGAATAATACTTGTAAAAATAGGGTATTTTTTATGTAAGTGGAAAAGATGAATTTAAATACTACTTCTTTTAGGAAAGGGTTTTCTGATTGAAAAAAAAAAAGGAGGACACACTAGTCAAGATGTTTTTTTCAGATCACATTTGACAAACTTTGCATAAATGTGTTTTTAAAAAATAATATAAAAGCCTTTTGATTGAAAAGATATTTCTATTAAAAAAATTACCTTCCCCCCAACAAACAAAAAACAAAACAACAACTAAATTAAGCATATATAAGTATTTCCAAGATGTAATAACAGGAGACTTCTTAAGAGAGCACTGATATTAAGGTAGTTTTCTAATCAACTGGAAGAATCAAATGCATCTTTAGAACAGCATGATACTTAAAGTTTGTTCCTATTTTGTGTGCTTGTGTTCAAGACACACAGGTATGTGTGATACTTTTTTTCATAGTTATGGTTCTAAAACTTTAAGAAAATGTTTAGAATGTCTAGAATATTTATTGCTGTATCCCTCACCATATATTTCAGCTTCTAAGTCACAGAAAAGCAGTAGCTACCTGGCTACTTCTTGAGACCTTAACAGGATCATCCATGATAAATGTTTGATGCACAAATGTATATGAATCATATGGAAAGGTACTTTGGCATGTCATATATTTTCTTCACTCTGGCTAGCCATCTCAGTACATAATAATGACTACTCTCTACCATCCTTATCAGATGTACTGGTCAGGTTCAGAAGAAATTTTTTTAAATTGTATTTTGTTCCAGGTATGGCTGAATTAATCAGTACACATATCAAATAGGGCTGTCTTAAACTGCAGTGGAGGAAAGTGCTACTTCCATGGTGCTTTTGTGTAAACTAGATCAGGAGTTTTTGTTTCCTGTCATAATTTTCTAGATGTTTCCTGACAAGTAATTAACTTACTTCAATGTGAGTACTTACAGATGGAACACTACTTGTCTTTGAAGAGGCTTGGGAAAGAAGTGATCTCTAAACCACCATCACTACTATGAAGATACAGAGATATGGAAGATGTAAATAGTGTAGATAAAAGGTGTTTATCTACATTAATGTAGATCAGGAGGTTTCCTGATCCTCGTTTACTGTTTACATTGAGTGGTCTTGGAGCCTGGGAATTTGATTCCTCTCAAAAGGAATCAGAAGATGTGAGACTAGGCTTGATCTGGTCAGGAACAGAAATTTTTGGGGAAGACATAATGTGTATCAAATGTTCAATACAATTTGTTTTGCAATACGTATCTTCTTCTATCAGATTATCCTATTTACTGATGTAGACATAGCCAAAGGTTTCCATCCTTGAAGTACTTCCTGGTCCTTCAGTCCTGAAGGGAGAGAGAACCCACGAAGAATGGCCTTATTTTTTTGTCTTTCATTCATTACTGCCATATTCTAAAAAGTTGTAGTCTTCCTTGTGAGAATGAGAGCTTTACAACCTCTACTAAATCACACAATAGTACTTTTGTCCTGTCTTTGTGTAGTGTGGCTCTGTCTAATCTATCAAGAGCTTGATCAACTGTAGTATGTTGCTGATGGTCAGCAAGCCCCAGTGGTGTTGGGAGGGAATTATGGGTTGTATATGCTACAGACATGACTGCAACTTGTAAGCCTAATTTATAAAGTTATTTATAAAGCTGTGGGTGCTGGTCAGGTTAGTAAGTCAGCCAGGGGATTGTGTACTTCAGAATAGGTTGACTACCTAAGAGTGTATCTAAAGCCTTGGAATAGTTTTACAACTTGCATGATTTGCTCAAGGCAAGGTCATATTAAAGCAAGAAAAGTCTCAGAGGTTCTCAGAATCCAAAGGCCGTATTGGCTTTTGCTAAAATCTGTTTTCAGTTCTTCAAGACTTCAAGATATGGCTATGTCTGTAAATAATACAGAGAGCATCTTCTGGACCTGAGGCAGAAAGAAACAGACTGACCAAACCCACACTGTATAAAACTTGGATCTGGGTCTGTACTGGCCTCATGTAATGTGTCTCTGGTCCTGTGATATTATGCATATTTTAAGCCGGCTATTTTTAATTCAAAGTAGTTGAAGTAATCCAAAGCTTGCGGTGAAGCTCAGAGAAAGGTGTGCTTACAGCATTAACCTAAAGGAATATGTTGCATATGTGGTCCCATCCATACTGGTCTGTCAATGTGCTCTGGCACATTTTAATTCTGAAATCATTGTCTGGGAGTGTTAGCTGGCGTGAAGTGAAACCACGCCAGGGAGCAGGCTAACAAGTCATCACCAGGGATTACTGCAGAGCAGTCCAAGAGTCTATGCCATGAACCTGTTCGGTTTCCTGGCAGAAACATACCTTAGGACAGTTGGAGACTACTCCGCAGTTTCATTTGCCACTGTCTTGCAGCCTAAAGCTGTGCAGAGCTCTTTGTTGTGCACCATGTCAAAGATTATAGTAACATGTATTGCATTTCATTCTAATTAAAGTTTTATTAATATTGCCTTTACTAATGGCAATCTTACCTTCCTCGATACAAAGAGATGTGAGGGCAGGTTTAAAAAGACAGTTGTTAGTGACTCACTACTGTGTACTTTGGAATACCAAAACCTATTTACACATTTTCTATTTCACCATGTACTACACTGAAGTTATTAACTTAAGGACCATACTTAAAACTTTGAAATATGTTTTAAAATAACAGGCAATCCCTTCCTTTTCCTTTCAGTGAGCCCTAATTATTACTAATTTTGTTGTAACCACTTAACTTTACAAATGAAACTTTAGTTCTGTGAAAGTCACAATCTTAAATGCATTGATTTACTTGGAATTTCTTTAGAGGAGATAAACTTGTAGCATTAAGAATGGGAGAGCTGGCCTAAGACTTTTTATTTCTTAAACAGAATACATTCGATATTTTTGTATGTTCTCATATATTTACAGATATCCATTAACGTATTATCTTAGATATTTATATACATAAATAGATAAAAATATCTCTCCACACTTCAGAGTGCAGTCTCTGTTTCATCTCTCTTCAGGAAAGATATTATACATACCACAATCTCATGGTAAACAGAAGGAAAATGAATAAATAGAAAAATAATCCTTGGACAAGAACAATTTCTATTCTCATTATGTATTATTATTTCAGTTTTCTTAATCAGATTTCAATTCATTCTAAACAAGCACCAGGGCTAAAGTCACATGTTAAAATACTGCTGATTTTCTGACTAGGTACTGGCTTTGAGCAATTAAATGTCTAGAACAATTCCAGATTTTAAAATGTTCACTTAGATTCAAAAATATTTGTTATCTTCAGAGAGTACATGAAATCATATAGGAACTGTGATATCCTGGTTATTCAGCATCAGTACTTTTAATTCTGTTTACTTCTGTGTACTTAATTTGAAGTAGTTTTTCTGTTCTGCAATGACAGTACTGTATAACAGATCTATGTTCTGTAGCACAAAAATTATCCTGAATAGAAATGTTAGATAAATTCTCAGTTTGCTTAGGAGCACTGCAGCTTCAGGTTTAAGGAAAGTTCTCAGGTTCCTCCACTGTAATCTGAAGGGCCTCATCTTGTATCACAATTGAATTCATTGCCTCTTGACCTGGTAAGAAGGACTTTTGACACAAAACTCCTTAAATCCACTTGTCAATGTTCTAAATTGAATGTAAGCACTTTTCACTATTTATTTCATTTATATTCTCAATAGAAAGCTCAACTTGGTCATCATGCACAGAACAATCTTCCTTTGAAAATCATCTTATAGCAATTATTTCTAATTCAAATGTGTGTAGGCTGAACAGTTTTGTAGAAACACTTGAAGATTAAAAAATAAAATAGGATTCAGCTGGAATGTGTGCAAGGCACCCAGTAGTCTCAAGGCTGTTGTAAGTATATTTTATTATGATAAGCAGTGTGAACACTGGACTAGATTGGTATCAGGAAAACTTTGGTCATGTTTTGGCAGTGGCCCACTTTATTTTTAAACAAAAAAAACTTTTCCCCACCTCTGTACCCTAATATTCTTATCCTAAAATCAGACTATCATAATGACAGCTTTTATATACTGTTACATACTTTTGCTGCACTTTGCATTATGGATCCCAAGCAGCCATTGATCCTTAAACAGGGGTCCCATGGTCATAGAAACCAAAATCCAGTTTGTGACACTAGCTGTGCAACCAATTTTTGATGAGCAGTATCAGTCCCATTCTCCTCACACTCCTTCCCCTCACCAGCAGGATTAAGGAGAACACCAACTCAGCCCTCATGCTCTGACTATTACCCCTGGTGCTCTGTAGTCACTTTTGATAGTCTTTAGGTTGTTCCTTGCACCACCTCTCATTGGTGCCCCCATAGAAGAACAGCAAGGGGAAGGAGTCAGAAGAGGCTCAGACAAGCTTTGGCCGTCTTCCTACAGCATCCCAGGTCTAGGAGCCCAACAAGCAGGAAACTTCTCAAAGTTACAGGTCAGATCAACAGCTGAGGGCCTCTGTCCCTTGCAGCAGGGACTCATCACTGCTACCAGTTGCCACTTTCTCCTGGTGCTCCTGTGTGGCTCAGGGTCAGTCAGCACAGATGCTTTGCTTGAAAGCACACACAGCTTGCACAGTTGCAAGCCTTCAGGTGGAGCAGGAGCCTTCCTCTTGGTGCCAGAAGTCACCAGCTTCCAGCCTTTGCCTTTCTCAGAGTTTCTTCTGGTAGTTCTGCTAGGGACAGACTGCCAGAGTCACTCCTGCAGTTGAAGTTCAGGGCTGTCAAGCTGTAGGGTCTCTGAGAAGAGCCTGCCCATCCCTCTATCATCCTCTTTGACATTGTGTAGCCTGTTCACTTCCTCCCATAACTCCTGAACTGGGCAACACAGCTCTTCAACACCTCTCAGGAAAGGGAACCACCTCTTTAGCCTCAGAGAGGGGCCTTAGTTTTTGTTTATATTGGATCACTGAACCAAAATGATTCAGTAGCTCATCTTTGTGATACTTCTGTTTCTACTGCTGTGTAGCTTTAGCAACTTTCTGTCCTCATGCTTCACCATTAGATATATCCTAATGCCTTTTTCCTTCCCTTTGGATAGGGTTCTTCCCATTTTCTCACCATGCTTCTAACTTCAAAGATGTTAGATAAATGTGGTTTTTCCTGACATCCAACTGATCCTTCAGGGGAGGGAAGAAAAGAAGCAGGAGAGGGCAATAGCAGTGCTTTATTCAGTTGCCAAAGTGTAGCAAAATACAGCATGTATTTCATCAAGGAATTGATTGTGGCTTTCCTTTTCCATGATGAGATAGATGAAGTATAAAACCTAAACCCGAGAAGAGAGATAATATATATTTCACTTCTCTGAAGCATCTTTTGATAATGTAAAAAACATTGCCCCTATTATTCAAAGGTGAAAACTGAAGTTGTAAGAAATTAAGTGGCTTTTTCTAAAATCACACATTATTCAGCATAACATAAAATTAGGTCATCTTGTTCTGATTCTGGTTCACAGTTCAACATACCCCAGTGAGAACTCTGTCTCAGAAAGACTTGGGGGAAAATAGAGTCAGTAATTCAGGACATCTCCAGTTCTATTTTAAGATATCTACTTTAAATAGATTTCTTATGTATTTTGCTACACCTTCTAAACACTTCCATGCAGCCATGTATAAATTTTCAGATCTTTCATCTTTTGCTAGTAAATTATTTATTGTTAAATATAAAAACCTGAAGGAAAGATTAATAAAAGCAACTAAAATCTTAACAGATGAGAAGAGTTTCCTTATTTTTTTTTTCTGTTTCTAAGAAGGATGGAGGCAGGAGGCAGATAGAGGATGTTTTTGTCAGGAAGATTATGTGTTTAGTACTAGAAGTTTTTATGTGGAGATTTTCTGAAGTGTCCCAGAAGTGATCACTTGCTGCTAAAAGCTTTATATGAGGTCCCCTGAAAACAGAACTTTAATCTGTCAGGCTCATCTAAATAATTTAGGCAGGTTTATTTACAGAAAGATTTTAACAGAACATGATAAAGATTCTGGAGACAGATTGCTTGTGGTCTCTCTTGGATTAGGCTAGATCTTGAAATCCCAGTTAAAAGAACAGTTTGGTTTTGGTTTTTTTTTTTTTTTTTAATTTGGAATGTCTTCTCCTAGTCATTTGCTCATTTTTTTTTTTTCTGAAAAAAAGGTTGTTTGCTGTCAGACATTTACTATATTTATTTATATATTTTGCCTTTTTGAAACCTTTGTGTGATAGTTCTTCTGCTGACAACCAAGATAATTAAATGACACACAGAGTTCTGTGAGCTTGCCTACTTTCTCTTGGAATAAACCATCTTGGAATTCATAGATGCGACATGTCCTTTTCCTAAACATTCCCAGAGCACATATATTCAGACCTCGCTACCTTACCTTTCTATATTTGGGCCCCAAAGCTTGTTATGCAAACATATGAGAACCAGAAACTTTCACTCACTTTCACCCACTTTCAGTCTCACATGCAATCCAGTTTCTAAGCAGTTATTACTGTTGCTGTATTACCCTGGTAAACTATGATTTAAATAGGCAATATTTTTGTTTGCCATCGTGGCAAGAAGAAAGCACGGTAATAGTGAAATTTTCAATAAAGACATGTTAAAATGGCATTCTTTTTGAAAAGACTTCTAATAGAAGATACTTGTCAGCTACAAGGTATGCATTCTATACAACTTGCCCCAGTCTGGCTGTTTCCCTAATTTTTCTGTCGGAACATGAATCAAGCTTCTTAATGCTTTCCCTTTCCAAAACATTTTCTTACTAGTTTTTATACTGGTACCTAACAACACTACTACCTGGGCAAAGCAAACTCATTACTGCTACAGAAAGATGGATGCAGCATCACATGTCGCAGGAAGGTTCTGCATTATTTTGCCAAAAGTAAACCTAGACCTCTCTCTGGTTACTTACTTATTTTTAAGCTTTGACAACAAACAAGTTTTTGATGAGTTGTTATCTTCTATTGCATACCAAGACAGTCCTTTTTGACATCTAAATTTTTAAAGGACACAATTATATTTAGTTTGTCAAAAATGTTACCTATTTTGATCTAATTTTCTATGTGTTTGGTGCAGTGATCACTATGGCTTAACCATTTATCCTTAGAAAACTGTGAAGTGGCGGCTAATGCAAGTATCAGCTGAACATCCTATATGTCCACTTAGATTTTATTCATGCAGCAGAATTAGATAATATCCATCTTTTGCAGTGTTCCTTAATTATATTACAGGTCAAAATTTCAGCTGATGGTTCACTCAACTAAGCATCTAATCAAATGAGCTTTCTTCCAAGAGAAAGAAAAATGCTCCAATCTGTCAGTCCTTCCAAATGTGGATGATAAATCCCAACATCCTAGATTATTATTTTTCAGTTTCTAATGAGTTAAGTTAGATGGCTAGGGAGAATAATTTTTTATTTTTTTTTTTTTAAGATTTTGGCAATCATTTTAATATTATTCTCCTGTTGTTTAGGACAATTTATGTTGCTCTACTGCTATTTATTTCTTCATAAAGACAAGATACATTTCAGGAACATTACATTTAAATGTTAAGTAGTCAAACTAACAAAAATGATCCTTCCTTCCTGGACTGAAACATCTGCTGAAACTACTGAAGAGTCTATTTTCTCTTAATAATATGATGCATATGTTACTTCTATTGATTGAGTTACATGTGCATTTGACGAAGAGAATAAAATTCTAAAGAAGCCTGAAGATATTTTTTCTGATCTAGCTTTCTGATATGGTTACAGATTAGGATAAGAATTACTAAGCAGTTTGTCCGTAAGTTTCTATTATCATTACTTGTAAGTGTGACAATATATGGACCTTGAGTGGAATAGAAAAGTATTATTCTAGTGTCATTCGCATTTAGGTGCAGCAGTTGTTTTCCATGTCTTCCAAAGACAATGATTAGTTACAGCTCCTCTCTTAGGGATTCAGATAGTATCATTTCTTTTTCAACTGTTCAGTTACAGTATCATGGTACTGTTCATGACATTAGCCTTGGGGAACAATAGTGATGAGAAATGTTGCCTTCTACACTTAGGCCCTTCACACAGAGATCTACTGCATAACAAAAGGAGCCCTGATTTGGAGTATACTTGAAATCTGTTTCCCCAGTTTTAAATACACCAGCCAAGCTTGGGGCTAGATGTGATCTTTTCTTCATATGAAAATCAATTGTCTTAAAGTAAGGTACTCCTGCATGACATAAGTTTGGCTTTGCAAAAGGAAAAAGATACATCCTTGACTCTGAAGGCATAAGGCATTTTAAGAATCACTATTAGGCAATAGACTTGGAGTCACAGAATCATTTTGGTTGGAAGAGACCCTCAAGATCATGGAGTCCAACTGTTAACCTGATACTGGCACTAAACCTTGTCCCTAAGAACCTCATCTATGCATCTTTTCAACATCTCCAGGGATGGTGACTCAGTCACTTCCCTGGGCAGCCTGTTCCAATGCCTGACAATCCTTTCTTTGAAGGATTTTTTCCTAATATCCAATATAAGCCTCCCCTGGTGCAACTTGAGGCCATTTCCTCTTGTCCTATCACTTGCTATTTGGGAGAAGAGGCCAACACCCTGCATGCTACAACCTACTTTCAGGTAGTTGTAGGGAGCAATAAAGTCTCCCCTCAGCCTCCTGTTCTCCAGGCTAAACAGCCCCAGTTCCCTCAGCTGCTCCTCATAAGACTTGTGCTTGAAAGGTTTTTAGTGTATTTGTACTTTAGCAGATGCCTTTTTCCTTGTTATGATTTATAAAATGTTGAGGTCCTGGAGATATTTCTACCCCTGCAAACCCAGCAGTATCCAACGAGAAATTACCTGCTAGTGAAAATTCTGATACTATCTTCTAATTTCTAAAAATTAAAATAATGTGTATTTCCTTAGTAGTTCTGCCAAAACTATTATGGCAGAACCCTCTCCTCTTCTCTATCTAGAACACTGCTTCTTTCTTGTAAGAAAGTGTTGCGGTTTAGCCTGGCAGGCAGCTAAACACCACACACAGCTGTTCGCTCATTCTCCCCCGGTGGGATGGGGGAGATAATTAGAAGAGTAAAAGTGAGAAAACTCATGGGTTGAGATAAGGACAGTTTAATGGGTAAAGCAAGAGCAGTGCACAATAGCAAAGCAAAACAAAGGATTAAGTCACCATTTTCCATGAGCAGGCAGGAGTTCGTCCATCTCCAGGACAGCAGGGCTGCATCACACATAGCAGTTACTTGGGAAGGCACACACCATAACTCCAAATGTGCCCCCTTTCCTTCTCTTTCTCCAGCTTTTATACTGAGCATGGCACCATATAGCGTGGAATATGCCTTCGGCCAGCTTGGGTCAGCTGTCCTAGCTGTGTCCCCTCCCAGCTTCTTGTATACCTCGCATGGCACGAGAAGCTGAAAAATCCTTGACTACTACTTAGCAACAACCAAAATAGTGTGTTATCAACCCACAACCCTGGGATGAAGAGTCCCATGCTCAACATTGTTCTCATTCTAAATCCAAAACACAGCACTACAACCAGCCACCAGGAACTAAATCAACTCTATCTAAGCCAAAACCAGGACAGTGGGAGAGGAGACAAAGAAATAGTTACCTCTTATTTTAAAGTTAACTGATCTCCAGTTCAAGCTGCTTCATCCTACAGATGATTCTGGAGATGATTAGAATTATGATGGAGAAAATGTCCATGCATGTTATAGATATGTTCATTACCAGACCTTATCTGAAGTATTGTGCTGTCCTCCATTTTGCTATGGCAGCCATTTGTAAAAGATTTGATGGGAGAATATTGTGCTTCCTGCAAGCGTGCTTCTCTGGCCCCTTTCATAGAGGACTCTCCATTCATTTGAGCCAACCCTAGAGAGCACCGAGAGCAGATGAAATAGCTGAGCTAAGCAGAAGTCAATTTGTAACAGTGCTGGCAGACTATTTGGAATGTTTTTGTAGTTCGTTTTTCTCTTGAAAGAGCTAGGTACTGGTACATTTGGATGTGCAGGTGTTGCAATACTTTGTTTCTTCCTGATTAGTCAGGGCCACAATTCATACAGTAACTGCCATTTAGAAAAAAACATGACTAGCAGAAATTTGCACTGCCAGGAAAAGTATTTTAAATGGTTGTTATTCCATATGCAAACAAGTAGCTGAATTTAATTTATGTTTGAGCACTGTAACACTAGTGATATATTTGTTAAAAATGACAGGATGTCCAAAATCTGAGTTTTATATGATAATGTTGATGTTTTCCTTCACTATGCTGTCCAAGGAATTTGAGAAACTTCTGCTCTTGTACTACAGTGCAGTGTAGACATATGGCTTTGCTCAGCCACTGAAGATGATATGTTGTCAAAGATTCATGCCAGTACTTGTTTCACCAAATAGTTTACTATGAAGAGCAGGGAATCCAACCTGGTTATCAAAATTTGATGTTTTGAGAGAGCATGTGAGATTTTTAACTGTAATGTTTCCGTGCCAACAGCTTTTCCTATTTCTAGTTGTCTTCATGATTTATGTCTGCCATTCATGAAACTGCAAAGCAGACTATTTTATTTTTAACCATTATGATACTTATTTGCCTCATCTTCAGTGCAGAAATGTACACGACGGCAATTGCTGCTCTGTGTAAATTGTATAGTACCTAAACTACCTCATATTGCTAAGGCCAGCATATTTTTTATGTAGTCAGGCAGATTAAATTATAATCAGGCATCAATGATACTTTATGTCAACAATTAGATAAGTAAAGTTTTAAAGTAGGTGATATAAGAACAAGATTGGGGGCACAGAGGTCAATTTTCTGTTCTTCACTCTGCTGGTAGGAGTAACCATAAGCAAAAGTGTTGGGTTCTTTTCAGTGTCTCTGATTTTGGATGCCTAGTTTCAGGTACTGAATGATTTTCATGGTGCTGAGCAGCTTCGTGTCTCATTTAAAAGAATCTGAAAGTACAAACACACACTGTCTTTCCTAACAGATAATAAAGCAACTTCTTACCACTATCATAACCAGAGAAAATCACAGTGAAATAATCAGTCTCCTTCCAACTCACAAAAAAAAGAAAATCGGGAGAGAGAAAGTGTCATTTGTTCTCCCTCGGTAGTCACCGCTGTTGCCTTAGGGCTGCACCAAGCTTGCTACACTCTGCCCTCTGCAAGACAAGAGAAGAAATCAAATGTGTCTGTAGGACTGAATACATTACCAGCAGACCCTGAACGCCTTGAGCAGGTGATGCAGACACATGCACAGATATTGGGGATTGCCCCTGCGTGAAGACAAAGCACCATTTCCCATGCGTACAGAACCTACTTGGATGGTATTAGAGTGAGAAATATTTTTCCTCTGTGGATTGTGTGCACTTTGTATGTAAATATAAAAGATTGAAAATACTTGTTTACTCTTTCACCAGTTCTTTAGCTTTTGGGTTCTCTGACAACGGTTAATAAAAAGTACACAGAAAACAGTTTGTTCCATGAGAAGCGGAACTAATGACACTTGATTTCTTAGGGATTTGTATTCTTCAGTCTTTCCTTCCTTCCTTCTTCCTTATGGGAAAACCTGTAGCCAAGAGACAGTACACAGTGTGGCTTATTTAGAGCTGTTTGAATATTGATCAGCTGGGCAATACACATATCTGACTGGCCAGCTGGTTGCTGTCAAACTGTGTGTTACGAGGTCTGTTCTCCTTGGATCTCACTTTCAGTAAGACTCTCTATGTAATGACTCAATTTTACGAAAATTCTAGGCGAGCAGTGGACTATGTTCTTCACATAGACAGAAATTTTCCAAAAGATTAAAAAGTTAAGGAGTGCCAGATGGAAAGACATATTCAAAGCAATGATCTACGTTTTGTTCCTGTAAGAAATAAGCTAAAAATATACTACATCAGTGTTATCCTTGTCTGTAGTGTCAAGTACTCAGAAATTAGAAGATGCAAGAATTAAGATAGTATCCATAATGTGATTTTAATCACTTTGTGAATATGCTGTATTTTTTAAAGCATTAACCATTTGACAACATAGTGTATTTTCCATCGTCACCTGGAATTTATATAAATACGAGGACTGCAAATTGCTAAAATATGTTTTCCATATTTCTCTGAGATTTCACATACAAGAGTCAAAGTGTCAAATTCAGGTTCTTGTAGTTAAATGTATGCACACACACACATACACATGAACAAAATCTTGGCACTCTTTTATTTTAAAGTACCAGTACTTCTTGCAGAGATATTTAAGATTAGTAGTTATTGATTGGGCTTGTTTCTGCTCTCGTTTAATTGACATAAACAGGGGTTACTCTAACTGAAATCAATAGAGAGCACTGACCTATGTTAAGTTTGTTTACCTAGATTTAAACACAGAATGCTGATTTTCTTTCATAATTTTCATGTAAATGGCAATATGTTTCAGAGTAATGAGTAGGTCATTGTGATACAAAAGTGGCATGAGAGGCAGCCTTTGTGTATAGGCCATTTTTACATGCCACATCAGTTATTTTCAACAAAAAAGCCCCCTCTCTTCTTGGCGGTAAAAATGATCATTTGTCATTGTTTATATTTCATGTAAATAACTATTAATTGTAAATATTTATGATTCTTTTTGTATATCAAATGGAGTTTTGGGGTGAAGCTTTTCACAGACACACATTAGACTGTTTAAACCAACTGTAGCATTTTAGATTTCATACAATTTGTATGGTGACATCTAAGCCATTGCTTCTAATTTAGCTGACCTCCTTGCCTGAGAGGGAAATACATTTCTTACATTCCTCACCTTCTGAGCCTTCCATCATGTAATCTGGTAGATTTTGGCACCTTATATGTGTGATGTCAGGCATTTCAAGGACTTCAAGATGGATGTAGACAATGACTGACAATCTGTGTCCCACTAACATATGTGAATAAAATAGCCCTTGGAAGCAAATATGCTTTCTTTTGCTTCCTTAAAAATGTGCATCTTTCTGAAATTATATTCATCCATTCCTTGTCCTATTTTTCCCTTAGATAGGAGGAATGATCACATTTGCATTCTAAATTGACACTGAAGAATGTAGTGCATATATATTCTGTGCAGAGATGATTTCATAGTTAGGAAAAAAAAATGAAGGGTATAAAAGGATAAAGTCATGTCTTGTCCTTAGACCCAGAGATGTTTTGAAAATGTCTCTACTAGATAAATGTAGTTTGATGAATGGAACCTCTGAGTCTAGAGACAACAAAGATTAGTAGCTGAAGACCATTTTGTAGGTGTAACGTATGAAGATGATCAGAACACAATGAGCTTGAGTCTTATCTTTCACTTGGGGAAAATTAAGAGTAATTGTTCTGAAATCAATAGAATTACATTAGAGCAAAGTTCTGTCTAGAGAAGGGAAATGGACCAGAATAAGTTATTCTGCTGTAATTATTTCCAAATAAATCCCATATGGACCTTCTATTCTGGAAAAAAAATGTTATTGTATTAAGAATAATTCTAGTCATTTTTTTCAGGCAAACCATGACTAATGTCCTAATATCAGAATTTTTTAATCTGCGGAGATCAAGTGGTTTAAATGTTAGCAGTATGACACAGAGATTTGGATATCGAGTTACTGATTTAGTTCTAAAATGATATTCTAGTAATTAGGAGCTTAATATTGACTCAATTGGTAGTCTCAATCCAGTACAGTATCCTTTATCTGAGACACTCTTCATAATTAGTATCCTACTCTACTCTTGTGGCAAAATAATAAAAGT
This sequence comes from Nesoenas mayeri, assembly GCF_963082525.1. Lineage (NCBI taxonomy): Eukaryota > Metazoa > Chordata > Aves > Columbiformes > Columbidae > Nesoenas > Nesoenas mayeri. The sequence goes on from NC_137541.1 coordinate 18,515,169, forward strand.
CTGACTTGTATTTCATCCCTGAAAAAGATATATTTGCTGGAGTATAATTAATCACAGTAAAATTTTAAATGTAAAATTTTGATAGAGGCAAAATCATATTGTTTTGTTTTGTATTTGTTTCGCAATTTTATAAACAAGGGGCGAAACACACAGCTAAAAAAATTAATATTTTAATAGAGACATATCCTATGGGAGACAAAATTTACTGCCTAGAGAGACAAAAGCTTTAAGGAAGTTGTTTTCATCCCTTTCTTCTGGTGACCTGTTAAAACTTTGGGCTGCCAGTACGGTTTGTCAAGTTATGGGAGCCACCTCACACTGCTTTAGAGACTGGTTGTTTTCAAGAATCTTGTCAGCTTGTCTCTATATGGCACTCTCTGTATGCCAAGCCTTAATCTGACCCCTTAGCAGGCATTATTAAACCTGTTTTTGTAGTATGTGCACTGGCAAAGCAATCCTCAATATGGTGATGGGGCTCTTTGGCCTCTTTAGACAGTTCTAGACACATGATTTACACTGTAGTGACCAAATGTACAAACAGATGAGTTTCTTCTCATGTAATGTATCAATCACAGTGCAGATATTTACATCTGAACTAGTTCTCTACGTTTCCTCTATAATTAATGAAAGAGAACAGGCACTTCTGAGGGAGATACACATAGCCTTTCTCATATGTGTCTTGTGAGAAATGGTAAGTGACATTTCCAGAAGGATCCATTTCTCTTCATGGCTATCAGTTGATTCTAGACAGGTAAGAAGATCTATATTATGAAAGTCCCAGCTTAGATGAGAAAACTTAATTTGCATGTCACGATTTCACCCAAATTCTGCTGCTGTGCTAATATTTTCCATTGATTAGCCTGTTTGTGGGCATGCATCAATTTGTTTAGTACCTCTAATCAGGGAATAAGGAGTCTTTACAGTTTTTCCATGTGCTTGGCATAGACCTGGCTATATAACAATGAAATTGTTCCTCATTACCAGCTAGCTGCCATTGTTTGTCTTCTGCTTTCCTTTATCCACATAATTTAAAACCTGGACCTCTCTAGGTTTTACACCTGGTGAGTTTGCTACTGACTTAGTATAGTTAAAGTAAATGGTACTTGCAAAATTAGCCCTACAGCCTGCATAGAAGAGTATTTCAGGATTGAGCCATGTTTTCTACTACATTTTAGATGCTTGATGGAACAATGAGACATCCTTTAGCACAAATCATGTACACTACATTCTGTCTAGTACCCTGATCTTAAAATGTATTTTATAATTCCTAAAAGAAGGATCAGAGTTAAGTTGAAACACCACCTTTCATTAAGACAGTCAAATATCTTTTTTTCTGGGGCAAAGTGATACTGAATGAGCCATTGGGATGATACACAGAGAATACAAAAGAGTACTATAGTTATTGAGAAATCATTTGTTTGATGATTTTTAAGATTTCTTTCAACATTAGCTTGAAACAGAGTAAAACAACTTCTAAGAGAAACTAGTGAATCTAAAGCTGTGAAGGGAGGAAGTTTAGGCATTAGACCTTCACTTACTGGGGAGCTGAGATTTGTCAGTGTTGATCTGTTCTCTTTAGGAAGTGAACGTCACTTGCTAAGGATGTTTTATGTTGTGAGAAAGAGCTTTAAATTTAGTGATATGAGTATTTCTCTGTATGTAAGATGTATTTCACTTTACAACCTTTACTCTAAACAATACATAATGAAAGATCTCATAAAAAAATGGTGGAAGTAGGCCAATGGGTAATGAATTCATTTAGAGCTGGACTACATTGATGTCTAGGTAATGTACTTTTATAGATATCTGCCAACTAGATTTGGCATGGAAGAAAAATAAATCTATTAAGAAACATAGATTAAGTACTTAAAGTAACCAAATGAAATTTTAGTTGCTTTTTTCAGTATTTTCAACTTTTTAATTGCAAATATTCCAGACCTATTTGTGTCACAGATACAATTAGAACACTACTTTAGCAGAACACAATCAAAACCTTCTTTAATTATCTATCGAAACTCAATCCAAATCTGTGTTAATTTGGGCCATACTTTCTTGGGTATTAGGTATCTTTGGATACCTCTTGAGGCTGCAATGAAGCAATAGAAAGTAAGAGCATGATTTTTTCTTAAATTTTTATACATTTAGCAATTAATTTATCAAATTCATAAATTCCTTTGACTAATACCACATAATTGGCAAGTGATTCTCACCAAGAGGGTGGAATCAGTGCTTGCTTGTCAATCTCTGTTCTCCACTGATGTCTACCCTGACAACACATGTTCATCTTCGCAGAGCTTTGGAGGCAATGTGATAGTCATCCTTTCTATCCTGAAGTTGCAAATGGTGCTGCAATTGATGCATTGTTAACTTAGATGACAGTCATGGACTACTACTATGGCTTTACTTTTGAAACTGTATTTTCCAGGATGAAGGAGCTTGATGATATACACATCTATATGTGTATCTTGGAATGTATACTTCTTAGCTGTTGGCACACAAATGTGTTTAGAGCACACAGATGGGCAGCTCGGTTCCATTTACCTCTGGTGTGCATTCTGTCATTGGCAGACGATATGAGGAAGCCACAGGGACACATCTCCATACAAATGTGATTTTAAAAAGGCAGTTTTCATTTTTTATGGTGGCTTTACAGAGTTTCCACAAAATTTAATGTGCAGATGACTTGCTACAGCATATTGAAAGTCAAAAGGCTTTATTCAATTTTTGTGTTTAACAGATTACGTGATGTGTCAAAATTAAAATAGCCATAATTATAAAATGTTATTTGTGGTTAGAGACATTGGACTTCTTTGCAGAGTTTAGTATTTAATCACACAAGATACTCAGCTGCTCTGAAGAAAAAAAAAAAAAAAAGCAGATATTAAAAATAATGTGTGATCATTTAACCAGTATAATTACTATTTAAATACAGGTTTAAAGTTTTAATGCTTTTGAATTATAGTCTATTATCCCTGCAGTGAAAGAAGCCTATACACTGCAAGAAAGGTTGTGAATCTTTGTTAATATAGTTCTTGCTGTTCCTTAGTACTGTTGCTCTGCTAAGTACTGCTCGAGCACAATGTTCAGATAACACCAGCCCTGGAGAGAGGAGACTCCTTCGTGAGCCAAGGTAATGTAAATACCCCTTTGGGTGCACTGTGCTGGGCTGTGCATAAGTTGAGATAGTCTTCTGGTCTTTAATGTGTTAACGATGGGAGTAGCAAACTCCTGTCTAACACTAACAGGGCTCTGCGCCAGTGGAAAACACACTCTCTTGTTTATGCTTTGTCTACTTCTGTAACATTCATTCCCTATATCTCAGAATAGCATGTGAAACAGAAACATCTATTTGTCCCATAGGTCATCATCTAGGTACTATTATTATTAAAAAATAACTGAAAAAGTAAAAACAAAACCAACCAACCAAACAAACAAACAGGGACATGAAAGGCTTCATAAGTGTTAAAATATTATGGATTTACTTCAGAGTCTTCCACCAGTTAGCTGAGCTATCTGTAGTTACAAAGCCTAAATAGTCTGTGAATTCATACAATTGGTTGGCATGAGAGATAATATATTTAATCTTTAAATATTTCATGTTCTGTCACTATTCTTAACCATGCAACTTATCCAAGACAGTAAATCCCTGGCACTACTCAAACTAGGGAATTCTTGCTTTTGCAAATACTTTCCACTTGAACTAGTACTTGATAATTATTTTATTGGCTTAAATGATAGCAGTAATAGAATAAATAATAAATTCATTAATAGATACTTGTGGAATTATTCCTTAAAGAAAGATGGTAAGAAGATGGGACATGTGACATCATGAACAATAATTGAAATAATGTAATAAAATAATTCTCAGTTCTTCTGGACATGATGGAAAACATTTGGCTTTGAGATTTTTGAATGATGAGTGAGTAGGGTTTGTTAAGTGAATAAAATTGTAAATAATTTTCCAATAAAAATAGCTTTTAGTAGAAGCATGCTATTCATAAATTGTACAGTTCACATTAATTATTTTGAAAGACCAGATTGCCTTATTCTTTATATTGAAAAATTTATATGATCCATTATAAACATTGTGTTATTAACTTTCCATTTACAATTTTCCTTTCAAAATAGTTAAGTGGCTACAGACCCTTACTCAGGATGCATTTTAGCTGATGTCAACTTGGCTGTTCCTCCTGCCTTGTGTAAACATTCATATCATTCCAATCAAACTTTGAAGACTCCAGAGAGTTTAAATGACTTTGATGTACTAGAAACAGTTCCGAATGATACTTCTGTAGATAGACAAATTCATAAGAAATATTTATCATAAATGATAGTCACCTGTATAGTAACATCTAATTAAATGGGAAGGCATCGAGTATATTTTTTCTAAATTAATTTTCCTATCATTTGTTGAGAGTAAACGTAGTACAAAATCATCCCCAGTAGTCCTAAATTTATCTTTTACTTGCAGACATGTTTTTGTCTTGGATTCATTGTGTTTGATGTTATGGTCTTTTCTACATCTGTTTGAAATATCATCTTACTACATGGGGATTAATTTGCCTCATTTTGAAAACCCACCAAATTGTTTCATCTTCCCATTTTAAATATTTTTAAGTCTGTCACTTATTCATGTAAATATTGGCTCTGGAGAAATGTAGATCTTATTTAGCTGAGTCAGCTACAGAGAAAATTATTTAGTGAACAAATTCCTCGAGGACCTGGGTGACTTTCTGCATTGGTCCGGCCAAATCAGTGAATTTGGAAATAAGTGAAAATAAATCAGGAGAAACAATCCCTTTATAATGACATTTTGAAATTTACATGTAAAGAATATTACTGAACATTCTCTACTTGGTAAATTCTTGTCCCAGCTCTGCTGCTGACTTATGTTCCTCAGGTTTTGCATCTGAAAATGAAGACATTGATATTGCCTTCCATATTAGAGGGTGATATCTATAGATATAGAATCATGGAGTCATAGAACAGCTCAGATTGGAAGGCACCTCAAAAGTTCCTCTGGTCCAGCCTTTCATGAAAAAGGTAGTCTAGATGAGATTACCTGGCACCCTGTCCTGTCACACCTTCTACTACATTCCTGAGGAAGTTGTTCCAGTGAATTGTTCTCACTGTGATTTTTCTTTTTTATATATTGAGAGGAAACCTCTCCTGGTGCAACTTTCACCTGTTGCTTCTTGTCCTCTCCATGTGGCTCCTTGTGAAGAGAGAACCTCTATCCTCTTTGTAGCCATCCTTTAAGTACTAGAATACTGTGTTGAGGTCCCTCCTGAGCCTTCTCTTCTCCAAGGCAAAAAGACCTAACTTCTTCAGTCATTCCTCATAGGGCAGGTTCTCCAGACCTTTGATCATCTTCATGGCCCTTCTTTAGACACTCTGTAGTCTGTCTGCATCTTTCTTGAATTGTGGAGACCAGAAATGGACACAGTACTCTGGATGAGGCCTGACAAGCACTGAGTAGAGTGGGATGGTCATGTCTCTACTTCTACTACTAATGCCCCTGCAGACGCCTTTGTTGCTGTAGTGACACACTGTGGACTGATGTTCACCTTGTCCACCAGACCCCTAGATCTGTTGCAGCAAGGCTGTTCCCAGCCACACAGATCCCAGCCTGTACCAGGCTCTTTGGTTATTCTGTCCCAGGTGCAAGACCTCGCACTTGTACTTCATAAACTTCATACTGTGCTTGCTAGACCATTCTTCCAGCTTGTCCGTGTCTCTCTGTAGGATGGCACTCTCTTCTAACATGTCCACCTTATCCCCTAGTTTTGTGTCATCAGCAAACTTGCTGAAGGTGCTTTCAATCCCATCATCCAGTTCATTTATGATGATGTTTAATAGTGTGGGGCCTAGTATTGATCCCTGGGGGACCCCACTTGTGACAGGCTGCCAGCCTGAGTAAAAACCACTGGTCACTACCCTGAGTACAGCCTGCTTGACAATTTTCTATCCATCTCACAGAGCACTCAGCCAATCTGTATCATGCCAGTTTTTCTAGAAGGAGTCTGTGAGAAACAGTGTCAAATGCTTTGCTGAAGTCGAGGTAAACAACATCCACTGCTCTCCTCATGTTGACAGAATACATGACTTTGTTGTAGAAGGTGATCAGATTAGTCAGGCATGATTTGCCTTGGTAAATACATGCTGGCTTTTCCCAATCACCTGCTTCATTTGGTTTCTGATAGTTTTCTCATTCCATTACTTATATAAATGAGATATACCAGTAATATAAGCTATATGAGGGCTAGATTGTGATATTACCATTTTATAATATATGTATATTTTGCCAAAATAAATAGTTTGCACTAAATAAAGTTTGTCTTTTATTTTTGTAACATGGCCTTGATTTTCATGTTTGTGGTTACTTTTCCTGAACCGAAACCCCAATTATCTCAATAGCCTGGAGATTTAGCCCTAACAGTATTTGCTTGTTCCAGTTTCAATTTTAGTTCTTGATGCAAGATTTTTTTCTTTCAGAGTAAACAGAGAAAGCAATGAAAATGAATTGAAATTATGACTGTGTAGATTCTCCATAATTGTTAATAATTCACTAGTTTTGCAAATTCATTGTGTTGTGACTTATGTGATGTAGAAAAAGCTTGCTGATGAAGGTACCTTAAAAAACATAGATCAAATGGAAATGTAACTGATCTTTCAAACTCCAGAAAAGTAAAATTCCATCATCTCCAAGTTGTTGAAGTGCTTTCTCTAAAGATAAAACAGACATTTGATGTAATGCTGAATAATTTTTGAGCCTAGCCTCTTATATTTTATAGTGTCATTACTGGTGGATCAGAAGTGTGAAGAGAGAATATAGTTGTGGCATAGATAACACATAAATTTAACATTAGTTTTAACAAGCTGTTTGGATTTTTGTTTTACTAATCTTTCTATGGATTATCATTACCTAAATGAGGCCAAATTTCTCTCTATTGGGAAAAAGTATTGGTAAAAAGCTGAGTATATCCTATCATAACTCCTTTATCTTTAATGTAGTTTTTTTTTTTCTTTTCCGATTTCCACAGTTCAATTTCAATTTCTGCTATACAAATTTGTATGGCAATCTCCAATTCATATTTTTCAGGAACAAAATATCTGTAGCCACACTAGGATCATGTTGTCTCATTGGCTTATAAATTATATAGTCTTTAAAATATCCTCCAACATTACAATAAAACTTCATTTTAAAAGGATGTTATTAAAATAATAAAATCCTGTTATAGGCCATACCTTATTAATTTTAGTCACCAGTTTTAAATTGTTTCCAGGAAAATAATTCAGTTTCTTGGCATGGCATTAGTTTTCACTTTTACCTTTTCCTTTCTAGTATAAAACGGTAATATTTTTAGTTTAGCTCCTGATCAATAATAGCAATGCAGTTTGTTCCAAATGGTCAACGTTAAATATTCTTTTTCAGTCTCTTCATAAGGCTTCTGTAGGCTTGACAGCTTTTCTTCTGAATCTTCAGTGCATGTGGGTTCATTCACATCTATTTCAATACAAACCGATGTTGAGCCATATCATATTTTGGAAACAAGAATGAAAGGAAACATTGAATTTACTGTAAAAAAATAGATTTTGTTGTTGTTGTTGTTGTAGGAATATGGAAATTAAGGGAACAGAACCAAGCCAGTTTTCAGGTTCATTCCCCTGTAATTTTAGCCAGTAATGCCATCCAGATTTAGCTCAGGAGGGTCAATGAAACCACATGGAGAGTTCAGAACATTCCCAACACCCTATAATGAACTTTAAACCTGGTAAATGATAGAGCAGCCCAACAGTGTGCTTTAAGAATACAGCAAGAGGAATTTGGATACTGCAAAGGCTCTCAGTCTCATAAAAAGTAAAGTTTTATCCTGGAATGCAAAGCAAGATTTTATTAGGTGAACTGCTGAATTAAGAAGTTAAAGTGGACTGTGTCTCTCTTGGGTTTGCATGGCAGGGTTTTGGTATTGGGGGGACCACGAGGGTGGCTTCTGTGAGAAGCTGCTAGATGCTTCCTCCATGTCTGACAGAGCCAATGCCAGCTGGCTCCAAGACCAGTCCGTTGCTGACCAAGACCAAGCCCATCAGTGACAGTGGTAACACCTCTGGGATAAAACAGTTAACAAGAGGAATAAAACTGCATAACAGCAACTGCAGCTGTAGAGAGGAGTGAGAATTTGTGAGAGGGAAAAGCTCTGCAGACACCCAGGTCAGTGAAGAAGGAGGGCAGGAGATGCTCCAGGAGCCAGAGCGAATTCCCCTGCAGCCCGCGGTGCAGCCCATGGTGAGGCCGGCTGTCCCCCTGCAGCCCAGGGAGGTCCATGGTGAAGCAGATTTCCTCCTGCAGCCCATGCTGGAGCAGATGGATGCTCAAAGAAGGCTGTGACCCTGTGGGAAACTCATGCTGGAGCACGATCCTGGCAGGACCTGTGGCCCTGTGGAGAGAGGAGCCCAGGCTGGAGCAGGTTTGCTGGCATTACTTGTGACCCCATGGGGGACCCAGGTTGGAGCAGTCTGCTCCTGAAGGACTACATCATTTGCAAAGAACCCCCACTGGAGCAGTTCATGAAGAACTGCAACCTATGGGAAGGACCCAGGCTGGAGAACTTCATGGAGGACTGTCTACCATGGAGGGACTCCATGCTGGAGAAGGGGAAGAATGTGAGGAGGAAGGAGCAGCAGAGCCGACCTGTCATGAACTGACTACAACCCCCATTCCCCGTCCTCCTGCACTGCTGGGGAGGAGAAGGTAGAGAAAATGGGGAGTAAAGTTAAGCCCAGGAAGAAAGGAGGGGTGGGGAAAGGTCTTTAAAGATTTAGTTTTTATTTCTCACTACTCTACTCTGATTTGATTGGCATAAATTTAATTAAATATCCCTAAATCAAGGGTTTTTTTGCCTGTGATAGTAATTGGTGAGTGATGTCTCCCTGTCCTTGTCTCAACTCACAAGCCTTTTGTTATATTTTCCCTCCCTTGTCCAGTTGAGAAGGGGGAGTGATAGAGCAGCTTTGGTGAACACCTGGCAAACATCCAGGGTCAACCCACCACAGTGTCCTGACAACAGAGGAACCAATGTTCTCTGCGCACCTAACGAGAGGAGAAACTTTTCCGGACTGAGAATGCTGTGTCTGATTAACACTTGAACATGTAAGACACAAAAACCGAGTACTTCAGAGAGTCTGATACCTACAAAAGTACCAACATAACCTATTTTACCTTCCCTCTCACGACACTCAATGCCCACTGGTTCAAGGAAAAGCAGCCACATAATGAACCAACAGAAATGTTGTATTTTCAACCCTTTCAAGTAATAGAAACACTGAGGCACATGATTCATCCAATATAAACAGTACAAACAAGGACAAGAAAATAGTGATCAGTATTATTTTTTTCATATGCCTGTGTTTTTTTGTTGTTTCTACCATAGAATTTAACACAAGAAAGTTCCATTTTTACTGTGGTGTTTAGGTAACTTAAGGGGTGAGATCTCAAAGGTGAAAAGACTGATGCATCTAGGAGGAGAAATTGTTATATTAAGCTATACTGTGCACATTATCTGTTACAAAGTGATATGAAATCCAGAGCTAAAGGGACCAGAGATGAAAATGTTGTTTCAAAAGCACCTATGATATTGTCCCAGAAAATACAAATGGTATTAAGTTCTGTGAAGTATCTATCTAGCTACCTTGCCACATAATGAATTTATTTCTTGACAGTTACTTTATACTTCAGGTCATTTTTTCCTATGTGCTATGCAAATAGAAAAATTGTTACCTAATTGTGATGATGAGGACAGTACCATTTTGGGGGGTAAAAAATCACAAAGTGGTGGAAAATATATTTAATTATGTTGATAATTTGGGATCTAATTTTAAGCATTATGATCATGCTCTGCATTTTACCTCTCTTCCTGGAGGAGAAGAGCAAAGAGGCAACAGCTCAGTTGATATCTCTGTTGGTTTAGCGTCAAACGTTGTAGTCATGCTTCTGCTAAAAATAGAATCTCTGAGACTATCCCAGACTAATTATCCCATCTCATCCCCAGATCCTGCTTCTCAAAGAGAACAGTGTCACCTATGGACATGGTTACACCTATCCCATATTATTCCCTAGCTGATACCCCTCAGCATTTTAAGAGTTGAGTTTGTGGCAACTGTTTTCAGCCACTTAAGGAAGGATGTGAAGAACACAGGCTAAAACATACACTTAGTATGTGAATTGTAAACAATCTTAGTATCTAGAAGCATCATTCCACAAAGAACTGTGAAAAACTCATAGTCATGACTGCTATGTGCCATTGCAACTGAAAGTGGAATCTGATTCCTCTGTCAGTATGCAATCAAAATCTTTTACGAATCAAAAATCAGTTGTGTTAATCTTCAGAGAGAGGGAGCATAAGCCTAAAAGAGGGCATTTTTCCACCTGACATCACTTCCTAATACAGTACTTCTGGAAACCTCAAAATTTGTTCATTTTTAAATTGTTTTGAGTTGGGATTTTTTCACTAATGGGTTTTGCAAATTTGACTTCAGTTTTTTGTTAATGTTTTAGCAAAGTGCTGTGGTTGTGGAATAGCTTAAAAATAAATACGCATTTTTAGCAAGAACTAGGAAATTAGAATGGGAAAGTCTTTCACTTTATCTTTTCAAAAAAGTAGAGTTACTGCTCTTTGTTATCATTAAGAAATAGTAAAAATCAAACGCAGAACACAGTTCTTAGAAAACTTGTTGGTTTTTTTCTATGTCAAAACATTCTGTATGTTCGGAATATACTGTTCACAAATTTCAGTAAATAGACCATCAAGTAATGCCTCTAAGAGTGAAGGTAAGATAATATTAAACTAAGAGAATATTCATACTTTATTTTCATCTGAAATTGTTATTAAGATAACACTTGGAGGGGCTTTTTGCCATTTTTTAAACACCTGTCATAAAGACTGGAATTAGTGTTGAGATTTTATAACTTTATATACATATATATATATATATTTACACGTACATATGTTTCCTTTGACCATAGTACCCATGAGTTTTTTTAGTAACTTCTATTGATTTTGCTTAGTTATTTAAAATTAGAACTAGTCTCACATTTCATGTTTCCAGTATCAGTTAAAGTAGTGCTGCAGGTTGTGCTTCTAAAGCAGCGAGTTTTAATCCACTTTCCTCCTCAAACAAATGTTCTCTGTAATAATGTTGAAAATACAACCTCTTAATTCCCCTGAAGTGAATTGTTTTGCTGAACCATTTTATGGTACAGCATTAGGTACTGTATATAGGTAAATGTATTTCCTAAGAGGCAAAGGCAGCTCCTTTTCTTGTACTTGGGCGATTGTTGGCATTTACTGTCATTTGCAAAAGTGCCAAACTTTGCAGTGTCCCTATTGAAGAATTATTATTTTCAGATTCTTGTGCGGATTCAGTGATGCATTCAACCTAATTCTCTCAATTTTTAGTTTTGTTAGGAACAATCAACAGGATTCCAAGGAGAAAGTCTAATTGCAATCTCCAAATACCTTGCAGGGCCAGTGGTGTGAGAAAATATATAATTAACATCTACATTAGTTAACTTGCTAGCTGTGCTACTAAGCCAACGGAATTCTGAATTCAACAGATAAGGCAACAATGCCACTATCTTTTCTATTAATTTTACCTTCTGTTGTTGAGTATACATATTTTTAAATGACTCCTTGGCTTAGTCAGTATTTTTCACACACTCACAAGTATTATGCCTTCTTGTTTTGGCAGGATACAAAGTCTAAAATCTATTTCCAAAGCAGCTATGGATGCAGATCATAATAGAAAGCTGCTTTGGTGTTCAGACCAATAAATAAATTAGAAGAAAGGCTTTAAGCTCTGCATGATAAAATGAACTGAAAGTAGGGCAGAAAAAGAACAACCTTTGTAACGAGCCTAGCCTGGGGGTAAGGAGACTCAGAAGTTCATTGTGTATTTCAGAACATGGTGCAACAACAGTATGAAGACTTGGTGACTGAGGTTTTTCACTGCCTTAGGGCAGCACAGATTCAGCTGTATATAATGATAAGGAATGCTAAGAACGCACTCAATAAATTCTGTGGCTGTACCTCGTGATTTCATACTGGAGCTATGGGCAGGATGGAAGGCCTGACAAGGGCTTGTAGCCAAGACGATGCAGTATGGAGCTGTTTGCTATATTTATTTGATCACTGGGGAATACAGAGTGTATTTTATTAGTGTGATTTTATAAAAAGATGAAATAAAGCCACAATAGAAATATGGCATGAATTGCCAACATAGAAACTTCTTTACTTGTGGAGTAAGAAAGCACCAAATTTGCAAATGGTAGCACATGTTCCACTGAAAATCACAGATGTCTAAACCACCTGCCAGTTAAGAACCCTCAAACTTCAGGCTTCTGCTTATTTCTGAAGAATATTTACAAGGTGTCCTGTCTGATCCTCCTTTCTGCTATGTATGTTTCACTTGTGAAAGCGTGTGTTTGCATAAAACAATTCAAAAAAATATGAATCTGTTGAGCTGTTTTTTATTTATATGCTTGCAATTTGCAACTAAATTAAGATATTTTTAGTAATGGATTAGGACTAGATTTTTAGCTTGAACTACTGAATTAGGAATTTACTAGGATGTGATTTTTCATCCTTTTCAATATTTTAAATTTCTCAGGTCTTGGTTTTCTACTTCTTTCTTAAACATTTCCAGTTATTAAATATTGTATCAAAAAGGTGGTTACTAGGTGAAAAAACAGGAATAAGGAATAATTGACATATAAATATTGCTCTGAACAGTTGATATCTGAACTACAGTATTTTGAAATGTGAGTGCATGGAATTTTCTCTTTCACTAACGTGGTCATTTTAGAGGCAGAGAGTTTCAAGGCAGAGGGTTTCAAGACAGAGGAGTTTCAAGTGTATAATTCATGGTAGTGATTGTGCTAATGCTGTTGACGGTGATTTTTGCTTAGAGGCTGAGTGAAAGCAGCCTTCAAGTGTGTATGGGCATAACTCAGTGACAGGTCTGAAAAATATATACTGCTCTCCCTGCTCACTGCCCTAGCAGCAAAATTTCCCAATGATTAAGATGTTCATTTAAAATGAAAAGGATCCTTTTAGTTTCATTATTGTAAAGAACCGATTTATTTAAATGGAGTGGTTGTTTACTTCTCTTCCTATTCCAGTAATTGCCATCTCAGCTTTCTTTATATGAAATCTGTAGCACTATCTCACCTAGAAATGTGAAAAATCTTGTTTGAAGTGCTCTTTCTAACCTAGCTGCTACACCTTTGCACAAAATTCAGTTGACTCTTGAAAACAGAAATAGGCAGATTCCTTGGGGGAGTTTGTCTTGGGCAGGCAGGCTACTCTGGCTAGCCAGGTAAACAAAAGAATTGAGCTGTCATGAAGCTAAGATATTAATCTATGAGAAGATCTTCATTAGATCTTTAAACTTCAAAATGCTACAGTTTGAATATCAGGTTACTCCTTAAGGCGGTAGAGGAAGAGTTCTTATGTCCTATGATGTAATTATACTCACACAGCTACCGGACTACAAATACTATTGGTAAACTGGTGAAAACAGGGCTTTTAGCAGCCAACAGGGAGTGCACAGAGATGAAAAATGCTGGGGCAGAGGTGAGACTTGCACAGCAGTGCCACTCGTATGCCCCCCTCTAAGCCTTCCTGCATTATTTTCAGCTATGTGGTGCTTACAGCTGTATGGTTTTCATACTGGATGGTAATAATTCCTTTAAATGTAAATTTTATAATCAAAATACGGATTTGTATACTTGCATGACTGTCCTTGATCCAACTAGCATATACTTTATTGTTTAAATATTTCGTGTGAAATACAGACTCTCCAATTGCATTCATTAACCTACTCTGCCTTAAAAAGAGCTTTTAAGCCCATCTAAAACCACTTCAATGGCCCCTAAAGTAAAGGGATGAACTATGTCACCTCTTCTGGGGTAGCTGTTGCTGTGAAAAGCAGAGCTGAAGAGTCCATGAGGCAGAGAAGAAGCAGGTTAAAGCCAGACTCTGTCCTTGCTCCGAGGAATGGCTTCCAAGGGACCATGTTTAACCAGGTCACTGAAGCACCTGACAGATGAGGCCCTGCATATTTTCCTGTGATTACATCTAGGTATAAACTAGCTCTAACCTGTTTGAGGAAAGAGGCTTTCCTGATTTTGCTATATCCGTATGTGGCTTGGAACAGACTACAGAGTCCAAAAAGCTGGATAAATACTTTTGTGCTATGTAGTCAATGCTGAGGTCTGACTTCTGAGACTGTTGTGTTAATTATACCATGTTTGAAATTATCTAGGTTATGTCTATGTGAGCTGTGTGAATTCAGTCATTAAAATGCAGGAAGATCCTAGATCCATTCTGAAAATCAGATTTATCTCATGTCACTTTGGTAATTCCAAATAGAGATTCTCTCAAGCTCTTCATCAAACATCTTCCTATTTCCAGTTAACTTAATACTCAGCTTTTCTTTTTAAATGCTGGACTGAGTCTGAGTTAATATACATATAGCTTTGAGTTTAAATAGCTGTAGTTAAACAGTATCTTGGATGGCAGTTCTTAAGTAGCTGGTGGCATTTCTTTTTATAATGCTGCTTTAGCTATAAGATAAAAAACTTCATCAATAGAAATTATCCTTTTAAGTACTAATTTCCTTTATTACTGTCCATAAACAGCAAAAAAATTTAACACAGAAAACAAAGTACAAGAAGTAAAATTCAACAATGATATAATAATCTGTTAAATTGAGAAGCTGCTTATAGGTGTTTCTAAACTAATGACAAAAAGACAAGAAACTGGGAAATATTTTCATTAAAATCAGAAGGAGACAAGTGATCGTGTGTGTTTACATTTACAAGATATAGTACGTATTAAACACTGAGTTTAATGATAAACAGTTTACCAACCTTCTTCATTATCTAAATTTCTCGGCAAGATATTAATGTTTTGATTCATGTTTGTGGTTTTTAGAACTGAGTCAAGCCAGCAGGGAGCTCTTTAAAGGGAATGGCTTGACTCCTCCTAAGCTGCTTTCTCGCTGTGTTAAGTAGGAAGGCAGTGGTTGCCTTTCTGCCTCTGTGGCTTCCAGAAAGCTTCCTTGCTCGAGCTTTAGACACGGTGAGTCACTGCTGCTTAGACCAACAGTCAAATAGGGGCCATTTTCTAAGGCAGGATGGGGAAATGACATTACTGTCAGGCATTTGTCCTCTCTCAGTGAGCTCATTTTAAGTAGTTTTGCAACATTTCTGTGCTAAGGCCTGAAAAGCACAGTAGTTATTTTGTGCCTCATTTACCTCAAATATCCCCTAATTGTTGCTTGAGGGTTCTAAAATAGAGGCATGGCAATAAAGGAATGCATATTACTCTTTGCAGTTGTGGTAATAATAATATATTTAGTATTTATTGCATTACTGGCTGATAATGGATAACTCAATTAGTTCAGACTCCATTTGTTAGGATGCCATTCAAATGGGGTGCCTCAAAAAGCTAATAACTTGATGGCGAATAACAGATAAGCTAAAAGGAAGGATAGTGGATAACAAAGATAATTAGAGGTTTTAGAGCAAACAAATAGTGTGAAATACTTGGTCGGTAAGCTTTTTATTACTCATTTTGTGCCAGTGTGTATGGCAGCAGGAAAAACTTAAGCATGGAGGAGATGCTGGCTTCATAGATTCTGACTGAGACTTCTTTACATGTGTAACAATCTGATTTTTGATTTTAGTGTGACTGGTAGCTAAAAGAGAGGCTGACCTTGCAAGAAGATATTGTAATAGGGAAGGTACAATTAATTTTGTGAAAGCTTTGCAATTTAGGGTAAGAAGTTCTGGGTGCAAAACGTAGAAGTGACATCCAGTGAAGATAAATAGAATTAAAAAAAATATACAGTAGCAAGTGATAATCTAGAAGATTATCTTACTTATCAGCACTTAAAAACTATTAAAAGAGGAGTGATTAGTGAGTATGTTAAGGACTTCAGGTATCAAGGTCAGTAAGAAATTGAAGTCTAACTATTAGATGAGAGTTCTTGCAAACAAACAAACAAACAAACAAAAAAGTGAGGAGTTACAAAACTTGAACTGTCGGGATTCACTTACTAGTATTTCACTCCATAGCTAATTAATAGCCTAAATGAAATTATGCTAGTTAATTATGTGGTCATTAACATCCCCCGAAGAAGGATGCTTGGTTTCAGCACACAAAGAGCTGCAAAGAAATATTCTGATTTAATTACAATTAACACTAAAGCAAGAAAGAGAAATCGTTGTTAATTATATTTAACACCACGTTAATTTCTTCCTATCTTTCTGTGAAAAGACACGTCATGAGATATATTGGATTTTATTACCATGGGTTGCAGCAACATGATTTTTTTTTTTTTTTTCTGCTATGGACAGTCTTCCTTTCTGCTTTTGGAACAACCTTCTAAAAATATGGGTTTTTTTCCCAACATGAGGTCAAATTTATTCACATAGTCATCACTTTTATTATTTAAAGGGGTTTATAACTCTATTTATTACTCGGAGATTAATATTAATTTTTCCTCTCAAAAAAATGCTGATGTGATCAGTTTGCCTGGTTTCCTCAATACATTACTACTCATACTCTGGTTGGCTTTGACTTTAGTATGACTCCATATAAAAGAGAGGTAATTGGGCCCAAGTTTAAAAACTTGATGTGTCTCAGTCACTGATCTGTCTAGGCCAAGCCCCTCAGAGCACAGACTGCACTGAACTCTCATTAAAAGGTTTGAACTATAGGATATATTCTGCTGCAAAGCTCTTAGCAGTGTAAGGTTTCAAACTCATTTGACTCACCAGGATTGCCTGGATATCAATAAATGTTCAATCTATCTCATGCTTTTAACTTTAAAATACGAAAGGAAATGAGTTCTTGAAGATGAACTGCCTGACTAAAAATTATCTACAACAAATATACCTCATTCACTTTTCTAAACATGCATAGATAACCTCTGTGAGTGTTGTGACCGGATTCCATCCAAATATTTGAGCGAAACTATTTTTTTAGCTTTTATTGAAGAATGATTGCCTGCAAGCCTGTATTTAGGATGTGGTCCTTGCTTTAGCTCTCATTCAGTACTGTTGTTCAGAAAAGTACCTTTTATATAACATTTTTTGCAATTAGCAGCTTTTAGTCATGTAAATATCATGTATAGCTATAAAAATTAAAAAAAAAAATATATAGAATACAAAGATCTCAACAAAATATAATTTACTGCTGCAGCTATGCATAAATTTTCTTTGTATGCATACACTTTTCTGTACTGTCAAAGCATCATATTCATATCTCAGAAATAAGTCTTATACTGAACGATTCTGTGTACTCTATGATAATGTATTACTACCGAATATCAGTTTGCATAATCAATTTATTTTTCAATGAAGACTTTCTACAAAACAAATATTAGGATATGAAAAAATCAGAAATTATTTATTTGTTATAATGTGCCAACTCCCATACATGCATCTCTTAACTGAATAAATTTCATTTTAATAGGAAAATAATTCCAAATGGAAGTGACACAACGTATTTAGGGATAGTTCAGCCTAAACTAGATGACCTCATATCTCATGCATCTTTATAACAGTTATAGAAGAGTGATATAATATCAGTCTTTAAGTGTTCATTTCTTTCTCCTGTTAGTACTAATATTAGTTAGTACTATTGACCCTAGGGAAGGTAAATTCTGTATGATCTAAATAAGAATCCCGTTCTGCTCAGTGTGATACCTGGTTAAATACTAAGTAAACGCTCACATAAACCTGGTTTCCCACCTCAGAAAAACATGACGGTCAGGGGTTTGAAGTGTTGTTTAACCTTAATGAAAACTATTATGTTCTAAATAACTGCAAGTTAGAAGACACATATTTCTTCTTCCTGATTTTAATGACAGAAGGGTTGTTTATCCTTGTCCTTTGTGTTCTGGTGGTATTTAGAACTGCTGAAAATTCTTACTAGCTAAAAGGTTGTCAAATTGCCTGTCTGTGTGGGCAAAAGAATATGTATTAAAGAAGACAAAACATGATAAAAACAATCTGGTGATACCATGGTTATTAAAATATTTGCCATATATATGCCTGTTTCCCAATATAATAATGGAGTGTCAGATTTTTTTTTTTAAGAAAGAAGTTTGATTTAATTAATTGACACATATGAAGAGAAGACATAAAAGACTTCCAAGAGGTGACCATCCAGATCTCCCAGTGGTAAACAGTGGACCACTGCAGGAGAAACGATGTATAAATTTTTATGAGAAATTTTCATATTATTTAAAAAACATTGTTTCCAGAAAGGATTTTAAAAGTAGAATATGCTCAACTTGGCATGTTTGCTGGGGTCTTTAATGATGTCAGAGAAATCCTTCCTCTACATGAAGCAAGGAAAAGAGTTCAGTAGGATAAAGAATGAAAGGTCATTCCTGAAATGTTTGAAATAGGAAATATATAAATTCATTTTTGTTCACTAGAAATAAGCTGTAGATTGTTTTAATATATGGAAAGGGCAAAAATTCAGAAGACAAAATTATCTGTTTGTTTTTGAAAACTTTTTTTTCCCCTGCAGATGAATTTAGCACATTGCAGATATATGGTACCATAATGCTGTTTAGATTCCAAAATTATTCAGAAGGATTTATGACATCACATCCTTTGTAAAGAATTATTGCTCACTGATATCAAAGACCCTTTTAAAATCATTCTATTAATCTTTACATTCAAGAAGGAAATGCACACTACTTACACCAGCCTCACCACCGCTGATTCTTACCGAAACACTAAAGTATTGGGTCCACAGCTTGATCACTAATCTTGTGTGTTCTTTGACCTATTTTTGAGAAGAGATCCATTCTTGTATGAAGAAAGGCTCAGTAATTTAATTCTGCAGACTGCTCAGCTTAACTGTCCATCACAAAATCATATCAAATACTTAAACAAATATATTTACATGTATATATAATATAGGAGTACTGAAATGACAGAATACCAAGCTAATTCATATTATCCCAAATAATAACTACCTTATGGTTATTTTCAATACTATTGCAGTATTCTCTTCTTAATTTATCTTGATTTAGAGAAAAAATATTTATCCATAAACTTCAGTGTAAGGCTATCTAATTGTATTTATTTTAACCTGCTATCCGTATCCATTTAAACATTTTCTTATTATTAATATATTAAAAAATAAACATTTTTTATCAAATCAGTTAATTGGACTTGAGAAAGACTTTATAAAGGCGAGTAGGATGGCATTACAGGTTTGAAAAAATGAGACTGAAACCCAGCTTTAAATGAGAATGCAAATGAGAATTACTAAGGTTCAGTGAAGGTCATAGCAGCTTAATCATCAATTTATGTCAGCAACTTCTCACAAGTAACAAATGACTATTAATAAAAACTGTTGTCTTAACAGATTAAACCACAAAATTATGATTGCTCTAGAATTTGACCAGCTGTCTTTACACACATGCCGTTTCATGTGTTTAAATTGGCTCTTTTATCTGCAGATTCAAGAATAATCTATGTAGGGATTTTTTTTTTTTTTAAATGAGCATTTTAAATGGCTTTGTATGGTCTTCTAAAAGGAATTATAAAAGCATGCTCTGGCAGTGCCTAAGGCAACATTTTTTTTTCCCTGGAAAAAAATAATTTTGATCATTTTCAGAAGAAACTGTAAACTATTTGCTTCAATTAAAAATATATAGTTTGCATGGATATGCTTCTATTAAGTTGAATAAAAATCCTGAATTTCCTAGGGCAAAATCTCTTCATCGAAATTTAATTTGAATCTCTTTCTACATCTCTTTCTCACATCCCTAGAGCTACATGGTTTTTAAGAACTGAATGTAATCTTGAGAGGGAAAATAGAAAAATAATCTTCCTTGTGTCTCAAAAATTCATGAAACCCAAACAGGAGAACCCCAAAAGGCAAACTTTGTTTTAGCTCTTTTACTTTGCCTAAGTGTCTGTTTTGACAGTTTGAATATATCTAGTGCTCAACTAATAATATTCCTTTGATAGAAATAAATTATAAGCTTAAAATAATATAATTCAGAAAGATTAATTTTATTTTATACAATTGTAGGTAAATGCGGAATTATTTAGCCATTAAAAGTACAGCCAGCTACTGCTGCGAGCAAATATTTTAAGGAAAGCTTCCTGCTCTTAAAATAAGCCAGTCATGTCATAGTTCAACAGTTTGTACTCTGTTGGGTATCTAGAGAATCAGGTAAGGGGAAGGATTCATTAACACAGGCACAGTTCTCTGCAAACACAACTTACTAGCTGCTGGATCATGGACAAGTCCCACTCTGACAGCTGGCAGTGTGGGTTGTGCTTGTGAGCTACTTTCTATACCAAACTGTTTGGACAAGCCCACAAAAACGTGTGCAAACAACCACATTAAGAAAACATTTTTTTTTCTTGAGAAAGTTTCCAGTATCAGACAATCATAAAGTATCTCTTGCTGTCTTAGAAACAGAAAATAAATGAAATAAAATAAAAAAATACTGTGTCTCTGTTATGAGGCCATCCCCCCATGCCCCTCCCTTCCCCTTCTTATATCGAGGTCTGGAAACTAAAGTTAGAATACTAACCTCACAGTGCATGAAACCTCTCTATAGCTGAGGTTAACTTCCTATAGGTGAGGTTGAATAATCCTAAAACTTAAAATTTAGCAGAATAGAAACTTCAAACTATGAAATTGATGAAAAATTCAGAAAATATGGAACACATTACTGCTGGGCATTTACAAAAAAGATTGAATGAAAGACTTACAATGATTCCATCTATATTACTGATTTTAGTTCAGTGTTAAATAAGAACAAAATAACTCTAGGGCAGTTCTTCATTGTGCAAAAAGATGAACTTCTTGAAAGCACAGATACCATCTATTATAGTAGAGAACAGGTAGTGACACCTGATCTGTCAAAAAGTGTGGAAGTAGTTTTATGTGTGTGCATGCATAGAGTTGCAAGACAGACAGAAATCAGATCAGGTCTAATCTCTGTCTCCTGTGGTAAAAATTGTACAGCTACAGGACTGTGAGCAAACTTTGCTTCAATGTTCAGTAGGGGCTGGATTGGTAGGATGGGTAGGTGAGGATATTGTACTCCTCTCTTCACCTCATTGCCACCACATGAACGTATATTTTTTATAATGGACTAGGGAATTTATTGCTCTACAGTCTTTTCTCACTGTCCAAGTACTGCAGTCAGTGGTTCTTTAATCTTCATTAATGTGTACCTTAAACACCAGCATGCTTTGTGGTTGTTGTTTTTCCAACTCAGGTTGGATTTTACATCTGTAACTACAGAAGTTAGTCTTCTCTTCCAAGTATGCACACTGGTGCTTTGAAGTTCCATGCCAGTGAGCTTCCTCCAACAGGGATCCAGCTTAAGTTGAAGAATATAGAAGGCAGAAACATGATAACATCAACCAATTATATTGCTAACTATGTCATACTAACATTCTAGACCAATGACCAATACGTTAGAATACTAGTCCTCTAAAGATATTGTATCTTTACCTACAAGCTTTGCTTCATCTATGTTCTTAGTCTACTGTAGGTACAACAACATAGCTAAACATGTAGGCTGCACTTAAACTTGGAGGAGGGAGGCAGCCATCTTCATGTAGGAGTCAAACATAGAGTGCCTGGCCTCACTCTAACCTTTTAACCTTTTCAAAGATTAAAGTTTGGTGAGATTAATCCTATTTGTACCAGTTTATGTTTATCTGAGTCGAACAGTAAAAACTTTATGCTTTGCGTTATATCTCTTTTGTACATTAGCTACAATACCCAAAATAGCAGGTCCAACTGCATTCACTAGAGTCAGAGGAGAGTCTAGAGCACCAGGCAAAACTGAAGCAATGAGGGATGTCCCAGGCCAAGCTGAGAAGTCAAGTCAGCAAGTCAGGATCAGGCCCAGTGACAGTAACCAGGATCAACCCCACTGCAGCCATCCCCAGGCAAGTCCATGGTGAGAAGGCAGGTCAAGCCTATCAAATGCAAGCCAGGAAGTCAAGTCCCCTGTTCAGGGTCAAGGTCCAGATCAACAGCGTCCAGGCATGGTGGTACACTAGCTCAGACAGCAACCAAGGGTGAGAGCCTGAACTCAAATGTGGCGCCTTCACCAAGGAGTGGGGAGGCCACTGCTTCTCACAGCAGTCTGAACCCAGGTGATGCAGCTGCACCACGTTGGCACTCTCCTTCAGCACAGGTGGTTGAACCCCAGGAGTGGAAATCATACTTGGGACCCTGAGAAATTCACAAATGATTGCAAATACATTTGCAGTGTTTTGCTGTTTTTTCTCTTAGCTGGTCATACGGAAAATAAATATTGATTTTTTCTAATGGATAGCGGGGAGAAGTAATGAATTTTGACCATTTAATTTCTTACATTATTGTTAACTTGTTAAGTGTTTGAAATGTAGCATTTAGAAAGACAACCTATTATCCTCACATAACACCAGTGTATTTGCAATTCTTGACTTGTAAGTTATATTTAAAAAAAAACCTATGGAATTATTTCTTCTTTTCTTTTTCTTTCACAATATTTTCCTTTAAACAAATTAAATTGAACTTAACAAATCCCTTTCCACTTTCTGTGTCCATCTCGACAATTGTCCTCATTCAACAACCTGAATCCATTGCAATCAACAGTTCTAGAAGATGGCATAATATAAAACACATACATTAACTATACTTTCAAAATTTGTAGGCAAAGTTTGTATATTTCTCAGTTAGACAGCTGCCTTTTGACCATGTATCCAGAAGGCAATTTCATTCTTCATGAAGTGCATAGGAAAACATCAGAAATATCTTCCCATACATTGAAGATCCTGTCTGCTTTGGCAGTGGTTGTACTTAGAACAATAACCTTTTGCATAACAGCTAATGATTAAAGTAGTCTAGTAGGTGAAAGGAGATTAAATTTCACCTTCTGCATTTCTGGCAAGTGGTCTAATAACCAGGCTTTGAGTGTCACAGATAAGAATACTTAAACTGACTCTTCTTGAAGTTGAACCCATATGCCAACAAAAGATTAAATAGTCATGGTACCAGGACAGAAAGTAGAAAAGATCTCATTTTAGTCAAATGGTGTGAGCAATGTGTTTGCATAAATTCAGTCCCAAATACAGTTCCTTGAATGCATGTCTATTTAACATCAGACATTAAACAAATGAACCCATTTCTGCTTTTAGCTGCTATTTTAGAATCAGCATTGCTTGCTCTCCTGGTTACACAATAGCCTAATTTCAAGAAGAGAGATAGGAAATATTTCACACAAGGTGATAACTACAGATGTCTTGTGATTCAATACACAGGGATTCAAGACAGGGATTCAATATTTCTAAGTTGAGATGGAAACCCATCTCACAATTCCAGAATGAATGCTTTAGACACATAGATGGGTTATATGACAACAAATACAATTTCTACTAAGTCTAATATTTTCATTTTCCTCAGAGACACACAGGTAATGTGGACCTAAGCCAGGATAGCAATGGATATAAGGGAATCTGTCACTTTAGAAATCAGCAAAATAACATAATGAGGTTAGATTACTGTATACCTTACTGAAAAATCACAGAATCACAGAATGGTTGGGGTTGGAAGGGACCTCTGGAGATCACCTAGTCCAAACCACCTGCTAAAGCAGGTTCACGCACAGCAAATTGCACAGGAATGTGTCCAGGCAGGTTTTGAATGCCTCCAGAGAAGGAGACCCTACGACCTCTTTGGGCAGCCTGTTCCAGTGCTCTGGCACCCTCAAAGTAAAGAAATTTCTTTTATATTCAGATGGAACCTCCTATGCTTCAATCTGTGCCCATTGCCCCTGAAAAGAATCTAGTCCCATCCTCTTGACACCCATTCTTGAGATATTTATAAGCTTTGATGAGATCCCCTCTCAGCCTTCTCTTCTCCAGGCTGAACAGACCCAGCACTCTCAGCCTCTCATAAGAAAGGTGCTCTAGGCCCCTAATCATCTTCATAGCCCACCACTGGACTCACTCCAGTAACTCCTTTTCCTTCTTAAACTGGGGAGCCCAGAACTGGACACAGTACTCCAGATGTGGCCTCACCAGGGCAGAGTAGAAGAGGAGGAGAACCTCCCTCGACCTGCTGGTCACACTCTTCTTAATGTGCTCCAGGATACCATTGGCCTTCTTGGCCACAAAGGAACATTGCTGACTCATGGTCAACATATTGTCAACCAGATCGCCCAAGTCCTTCTCTGCAGTCCTGCTTTCCATCAGGTCCACCTCTAACCTGTACTGGTTATTCCTCCCCAGGTGCAGGACCCTACACTTGCCAAGTCCAGGTCTTGCTGAATGGCAGCATGGCCTTCTGGTGTGCCGGCCCTTCTTCCCAGTTTGATATTGTCAGGAAACTTGCTGAGACTGCACTCAGTCTCTTCATCCGGGTCACTGATGAACAGGTTGAACAGCACTGGATCTAGTTTTGATCTCTGGGGAACGCCACTAACTACAGGCTTCCAATCAGATTCTGCACGACCCTCTGAGCTCTGCCATCCAGCCAGCTCATGATCCAGCTCACCGTGCTTTCATCCAGGCTGCAATTCCTGAGCTTGCCTATGAGGATGTTGTGAGGGATAGTGTCAAAAGCCTTGCTGAAGTCAAGGTAGACAGCATCCACTGCTTTCCTCTCATGTACCAGACAGTCATACCATCATAGAAGGCTATCAAGTTGGTCAAACATGATTTCCCCTTGGTGAATCCATGGTGACTACTCCTGATAACCTTCTTTTACTCCACATGTTCAGAGATGACATCCAGAATAAACTGATTTAATTGAATTTTAGATTTTAAAATTATGTTTTAGGGAGCATTCTTCTGGATTCTTCTTCTGAGCCACTCTGTGTAAATGAATCAAATAAAACCATAAAAAAAATGGTGTTTTAAAATGCTTTATTGCCTTTTGTTATGACCCATAGAGGAAGGATATATATGATCTGCTTAAAGAGTAAAATTATTTGAATAGGTATCATCTGACACATGGTGCTCCTAAATAAACTCGTTGCCAATAGCTTCCTCATAATAAAATTTCCCTCTGTTGTACCATGAGAGTCTAATGTTCCTAATTTCATTTTATCAAAGAAGGATTCCCAAATGTCTTCAACAAACTTCCAATCATAGCAGTTTTGGAAGCACTTAACATTTACAATTAACACTCTTAAGACTATGTAACAATGTTTTTTTCAGATTGTTAACTTTCTGCTTTATCTGGGAGTTGTATCTCTGGAGAAAATGCAAAATATGGGTCAGTTTAGTTGTTAACCTCTACCTATATTTTTGTTAACTTTTAGAAAACATCTATTTGAATTAATTCAGTCCATCCAAAGTATAGAATCCATCCACAGAAACATTTAAAATACAAAATGACCTTTTCTTTTTAATAACAAAGGCTAACACTTTTTGAAAGAAAAATTTTATGCATTTTTCATTACAAGGTGTGTTTACTTAAATATATTACATAGAATGTAACTCTGTTTTAAAAGTTGCCTTCCACAAAAGGGATTTCTGTATTCATATAAAAATCAACAAACAGTTAAATTAGAGAATAAACACCCAGAATGTTAGCTATTGCCGATAATACAAAATTGCATGCCTCAAATTACATAAAATGATTTATCTGTGTACTGGATAACTGATTTACACCCTTTGCGCACCACCTCAGAACTTTCATTGCATTAATAATGGGAACAGTCAGTTTAACATAATTGATGATGTATAGCACAAGCCAACGTCTGATCTTGGACTAGAACTAATTTAAGGTCTCTATTTTTTTAATTTATCAAAGGTGAGTGAAAGTGGCAGTAAAAAATTGGCTTGGATTTTAAATGCCAAAAGTTCCTTTTAGTGTAATGCTTTTTGCAAAAGGCCGCAAAAGGATATGAGTGTCATACGCTGGTATGAAATCACCATTGGCTCCCATGCTGCTGTACCTTGATGGCAACCAGGCTTTCCCTATAGGGACCTTAGAGATCCTACTGAAAATATATAGTGAGAAGAAATGTGTCACTGTGACATGGATCATATTTCCAATACAAGTGAAAATGCTTTGACAAAATGTCATGGACATCCTAAACCAATACGAATAAACAGGAATACTTTAAATGTAGTCTTTCAAATAGACACCATTGAAATAGTAGCATGCATGTGTAGTGTTAATGTTGTGGGCTTTTTATTACCTTATTTATTGCAAATAAAATAGATTGTGCATCTTCTCCTCTCTCCTGTCTCCAACAGCACACATAGGTTGGTGCACAAAAGTGAAAACAGGACAAGCATATGCAGTACTTCCCAGTATAACTCTTCCAGATTCACACAGCTTAGGTGTTTTCTTGAGACTGATGTAATTTCATAGAATCATAGAATTTGTCACTTTAGTAACTGAATTAAACTTTCTTCTGCATACTTGTCCTGTCTTCTCTTGAATCCATTCACAATCTCCCAAGGATTTCCACAGGTCTGCCTGTGTTGAGAACCATGTACTTTTGTTTTCCTAGAGCATGGCTGCTGCTAGCTTCATTTGATAGTCCCAAGCTCTTGTACCAGAAGAGACAAGGAATACTTGGTCCCTGTCTGCTTCCTCCGTGTAGCCATGATTTTGCCAAACACCATCATTTTCCCTCTTCTAGGCTGAAAATCCATACCACTCAGAAATATTGTTTTGCATGATTTAACAGTAATCCCTGTTTTTATGGTTATATTGACATGTGGGTTTTTTTTAATTCTTCAAGTTAAAACATCTGCTCCAAAACATTAGGCAAAGGCATTCAGGCTAAGAAGCACAAAGTAGTTTTTCATAATCCTCTATGTAATTTGTCATTATTTTTTGTTACATTTTTTCTTGCTTTCCAGGTTGTCTCTAAGATGATGGGGTAGGAGAATTGATAGTGGAAGCAGAAATTGCTTTTAAAAACTACTGATATTTGCCTAGCTATTGTTTGGATGATAAATGGTACTGTATGTCTCATTATTGCTAGGATCTACCAACTACTCTGCCTTGCAAATAAGCCAGCAGCCAGTGTTTGAGCCTATAGGCTAATGGCAAGAACTGTGACTCAGAAACGTCTCGATTAACAGAGTACTCTATTTGTCAGGTTGTAAACTGCACTAGAGATGTTATGGTACTGACCTGGGAGCTGGGTACATTTCTATTCTCATATCACCCTATTTGTACAACTTTCCTGAGAAGACCTTATATCCAAAATGGTATAGTTCAGGGCTCAGTGAGCTTTCTATCTTTAGCACTGCTTCAGTTAGCCTGCCACTTCCCATTTGCAGATGTGAAACTTCAATTGTCTTCCTGTAATTCAGCTGAATGCTTAAGAGCTCTGTACCGTATTGCAAGGCATTTGAGTTTCCTGTAGTTTCTTATCTGAAAATATGAATTAGGATTGTCTATCTAAAGTTTTGTGGTTTTTACATTAAATTACTCTTCCAAATAATAGGAATACATAAAAGGCATACAAAGGCAGGAAACTAATGTTCCATTATTTCCCAAGTTGTCTTCTGTTGTTAGTTATTTCACTGATGTACCAGATTCCACATTTCCCTCTGTGTTACACTTTCATGCTGTGCTTTTGTAGTGGGTATTTTAGATAGTGGCTATTGGACATCGACATAATATCACTGCTATTTAAGCAGTGTGGAAAATTGTTTTTTTAAAAAAATTATTGAAATGTGAATAAAGCATTTTTTATGACCCTTTTTAAAAATATAAGCCAAACAATCAGAAGATTTTTTATGAGTACATGTATTTTATAAGTGCTGTTTTCTACTAGCATGGTTTCCCTCGGATTCTGTATTTCCAAAGAGAATGGCAACATTTTCTTGTACAGAATTCTGTTTTGGCACATTGCTAACAGCAGTAGATGTTAGATACTGTCTATTACCCTGCCTCTGCCAACAACCATGAACGGAATGTTTGCATCTGCTTTGAGCCATGCACCAAATTGGAAACAGTTGTCATGCTTATATTGTGCCTGCACAATTGACTGATGACAACTACCCTTCAGAGTATATGGGGGGATTATGCCTAATTATTTTTACTGCAGAGCTGGGAACTTAAGAAAATCCTGTGAGCAAATCTTGGATAACTTAAAGTTTAGGAATAATAGGGTAGTGAGAGGAAGTAAGAAAAGGATAGGAATTTGTCTGAAGCCAGAAAACAATGTTTCAGAAGTAGATTCATCCTTTCACCTTGAATATTTTAAATGTTTGAAAAGGTCTGTAGCTGCTGATTTTTATTTTTATTTCATTTGTAATTACTATAAATACAGCAATCAGTACTACACTTTCCCATGACATTTCCTAATTATTTCCTGGTAGTTTCTCCTCCTTTCCTGGAAGTAATAAGGTTTTCTGTGCATTACATGTGGCTTTGAGGTACAAAGCTCAGTAATTTTGTGCCAAAATTATAACTTTCTTTTTAGTATTGGCACATTTTTTTTTTCTCACAGAAATTACATTAGCTTAACCAAACCAGTAAGAAAAAGAGCAATTGATTTTTCTTGAAAACTGAAATTCAATTGAGATATATTTACTTTTATTTTAAAAAATATAGTACAGTTCATGTATCTGTAACATGTATCTGAAACCAGATACATTAAGATTAAACCAGATTTTGAGTCAAAGGAATGGTAAAGCCTTTGTTCATATATTATGTTATTTGCAATCAAAAGGTCATCTTTAAAACAAATTATTATTTTCTTAATTTAATTAAACATGAAACTACTAAAATAACAAGGAAATTATCTGATTATCATATTTGGATTCAACTCATATTAAATTTGGCTTGGTTTTAAGCATACTTGAAATTTCTGTAAAGAAAACTCTTTGTATATTCATTTATAATGCATATATATATATATTATATATATATATGAAATACTTTAAAAAAATGCAGTCATAGTTAACCTGTGTGTTGATTTCTGTGCTTGTTCTTTTAAGTCTAAATAAAGCCATTGTACTGTATCAATTGTTTTAAAGTTGTCACCCATAAGCAGGAATACTTAACTGTTTCTTGGAAATGAGATCATACCCAAGTAATAAGTTGGTCTGATGTGATAATCTCTTTCAAAGGGAAAAGCATCTAACTTTCCAGGTTTTGAATGAATTTGCTTTAAGAATAGTAACCTAATGTGTTCCTATGCTTTACTGATTGCATTTTTTCACAGAAAGGAAAAGTACCTCTGACTGTAAACATATATGTCAGAAATATTTGATATATTTTGCATGTATATGCTTACATGTATCAAATTGAAAGTGTTGGACTTTTAAACTCTCATCAGTGTGAACAGTTATCGTGACTACCTGAGACTTCGTGACTATCTTGACTTCAGTAAAGCCTTTGAGACAGTCTCCCACAGCACCCTCACAGCTAAGTTGAGGTGTGGTCTAGACAATAGAGTAGTGAGGTGGGTTGCAAACTGGCTTAAGGAGAGAAGCCAGAGAGTGGTAGTCAATGGTGCGGAGTCTAGTTGGAGGCCAGTATCTAGTGGAGTGCCTCAGGGGTCAGTACTGGGGCCAATATTATTCAATATATTCATTAACGATTTAGACGAGGGAATAGAGTGTACTATCAGCAAGTTTGCTGATGACACTAAGCTGGGAGGAGTGGCTGACACGCCAGAAGGCTGTGCTGCCATCCAGCGGGACCTGGACAGGCTGCAGAGTTGGGCGGAGAATTAGCTAATGAAATTTAACAAGGAAAAGTGTAGAGTCCTGCATCTGGGCAGGAACAACCCCAGGTTCCAGTATAGGTTGGGAAATTACATATTAGAGAGCAGTGTAGGGGAAAGGGACCTGGGGATCCTGGTGGACAGCAGGATGACCATGAGCCAGCACTGGGCCCTTGTGGCCAGGAAGGCCAATGGCATCCTGGGGTGTATTAGAAGGGGGGTGGTTAGTAGGTCTAGAGAGGATCTCCTTCCCCTCTACTCTGCCCTGATGAGACCACACCTGGAATATTGTGTCCAGTTCTGGGCCCCTCAGTTCAAGAAGGACAGGGAACTGCTGGAGAGGGTCCAGCATAGGGCAATGAAGATCATTAAGGGAGTGGAGCATCTCCCTTATGAGGAAAGGCTGATGGAGCTGGGTCTCTTTAGTTTGGAGAAGAGGAGACTGAGGGGTGACCTTATTAATGTTTATAAATATATAAAGAGTGAGTGCCATGAGGATGGAGCCAGGCTCTTCTCAGTGGCAAACAATGATAGGACAAGGGGTAATGGGATCAAGCTGGAACACAAGAGGTTCCACTTAAATTTGAGCAAAAACTTCTCAGTGAGGGTGACAGACACTGGAACAGGCTGCCCAGGGACGTTGTGGAGTCTCCTTCTCTGGAGACATTCAAAACCCACCTGGACATGTTCCTGTGCGACCTCACCTAGGAGTTCCTGCTCCAGCAGGGGGATTGGACTAGATGATCTTTTGAGGTCCCTTCCAATCCCAAACATACTGTAATGGTGAATAACCTCACGCAAATAACCTGTGTGCTGACACAGCTAATTGTCCTAAGTTGTGGGCCTGTTCTGTGGTTTACTGTTGTTCACAACAGAATATACAGATTCTAACACAGATACTGCTGAAGAACTTCAGTAGGCAATGCAACTTAAGATCACTGAGAAAGCCACATAGTTTCTCTAAAACTGTAAAAGTAAAAGCATGCAAAGCTATGTATTTCACCAGGAACACTGATCGGAATTTATTGCACAAGCCTTATTAAGATACTTTTCCTGTATATCTGCTTTTTGTAATTTCTAGATTTCTTTTTTTCAAGAAAACAAGTCTTGCATAGAGGACTTTATTTTGTTTAATTTTGGAGGGGTTTGCTTTCAACTTTCAGTGGAATTCCTACTGTGAAGTATATTTTCTTTAACTACTTTTATGTATTTTCCTACTGCAGTAATGTTGGCTAATGGTGTTTGCATACAGCATACATGGTGGCTTTGCAAAAAGAGAGTAAGCAAAAGCAGGATCTCACAGCCAGCAAGTGACAGTCTCAGCACAGGTGCAATATTTGAGGTCAGTGCAGCAGAAGGTACTGAGATACTGCTCAGCTGAGATCCTTGGTCCTTAGCAGATGAGTGGAATCCCTGACAAACTGAAAAAATATTGCTGGGTTGAAGAAAATCTCTACATTACAGACAGTCCATATACAATTACACCAATGAAAGCAGCCACTGACGTGAACTCTGATTATTGTACTGTGTAGGAATTTGGCAGTGATAAAGGCATGTAGGCTAAGTTTGTTGAGAAAATAATTTCTCACTTAGAAATTGGCCCTGAATTGTTGCCAGTGGATTCCATCTCTAAAACTCATTGCATCATAAAAATTGTAATAAAAAGTAAGTGCTGTCACAGACACAGTGCATACATAAACCATCCTTAAGAATGGGCATTTGAGATACTGAAACAAAAATAATACATTTACAAACTATGCAAAGTCATCACAGCCAATAAGGTGATAACCCAGTATCAGGCTTTACTTGCTATTCTCTGCCACCAGAGATATTGCTGCATAAAGTTTAGAAATGATTCATAGGTCTCTGGTGAATTTTGAACTTTGAAATTCAGAAAACAAGATACAGAAATATAGAAGTCTCAAAGGAAACTTCTGTTTCCTTTGCTGTGGTTAGGAGAGGTGCAGACAGGGTTGGCAGAAGGACTCTGAGGGTACCGGAGAGAGACAGACTTCTTCCTGGGGAGAAGATAAGACTGATGGGAAAGAGGATCTAGGAAACCTTCTATGACCCTGGTAACAGATGGACATAAAGGTGCAAATGTACATGTTTGGTGTTTGGAGAAGTGTTGAAATGATGTGCTTTTGTGTCTGCCTATTTTGCCTAATATCTATCATGTTTCAATAATTCACACATTGAGCTCAGTTTTACATCAGCTGCTTGGTCAAGGTAGGGTGTATTGATCATTATAGGAACCAAAGTAAGTTGAAAATATTTAATTCCGTCCACCCATAACCCTTATTGTCTTGCAAAATTCTGCTGCAGTTGCATACATTCATTTGGCAGGTTTTCATTCTTTGTTGCTTTGTTTGCACAGCACAGAATAATGGCAGTAACATTTCATTAAGAGACAGCCCTGCTAAGAACTAATAAAAGCTTACTGTTGTTTATAGCTGCTCTATAGATTTGACTCTCCTTTGGCAGGTATAACTTTTTTTCTGTCATGTCCTGACTGTTTATAATTGTATGCAGCCCTTGTAAGTAAGCTATTTATTGCTTTTGCTAGTACTTTTATGTCAGAATAGATATGTACCATTGTATATATGAGTTTTATGTTTGGTTTGTGTACATTGATCTATAGTAGTGGATTAATTTTAAAGAGTCTATTCACATGGTGTTTTGTGACAGCATATTTCACAGAATCAGGGACAGGTATGAACTAAATTTTTTGTGGAAAAAGTTTGGTCCTTGTTTTTTAAACTTTAAACAGTCATTTTTTGAAATAATAGTTACTCCAGGGCTGCACAGCAGTTGCATGCATATATCATTTTCAGAGTGAGCTGTTAGGGGACAATGAACTAATGTACAGCAAAGACAGGAAGACTTTTTTGAAGACTCTATTTCTAGTGTCTTCTGTAAGAAGATTAGCAGAGTGTCTTTGCTATCTGTATCCTCCTTCTGCAGGAGACTATTGATGGTGTATGAGAGCTTAGACGTGCACACAAAGGAATAGTTAATGAAGTCTCCTCCTTCAGGTTGTATATGATGATACGTAAAGCTATTCATATCTATTGCAACATACTGGTACTTTCAGTAACGAAGGCATGTCTCACCAGGAATGGAGGTTTGCTGCTTACACTGAAAAGCTGAGGAACCCTGGCAGGCTAGATGCATTGTTTTTTACTTCAAGCACTTCTGTGACTGAAGAGGTTGAAATAGTGACTTTTTCTTCAGGAAAATACTTTCTGTGGCATGATACTGATTTTTCCATCTAAATTAATTAAACTAATACTGTAAACAAACAAACAAAACAGTATTAGTAGACAAATCTGTAGTACTTTGGCTTATTTCTTCAATAATTGAGCTAATTCAATCTATGTTTTCCACAAAGACACATCAGTAGTGCAGCATGATGCTCAATTAATTACAACTCGGCAGTATAGTGAAAGGAAGAGAGCCCCAAAATCTGTTTTGCTTGCCCCAGAATAAGCCATCAGGTAAATCAATGTATCTCTAGAATTGTAGAAATTGGGCAAATTAACTTGCTAACCCAACTTACCACACTTAAGCCTCCTATTTTATAGTCTAATGAGAAAATAAAACACCACATCATAAATGAAAAACTCTCCTATTTTTTGTGTCTTTTTTTCATAACCATGGGAAGAAAATGGCAATGTCTGAGACGTTTTTATATGTGCATGTGCATTTTTCAGCTTATGTGCTTCAGCCTGATTCTATGGTAATTTTATTAATTCTCTGTTCTCTTCATATTGTTTTAGTAATAAAAGGGGATGGATATTTTACTAGCAGATTTTTTGCTTTTCACAGATGAACACTTGGTGATGGAATTTGTGGTGTTGATTATCTGCTGCTTATTGCAGTCTGTGATGAGAAATGGTCAGTCTGGATTTCCTTAAATGATTCAAGTCCAACAGAATGTTTAGCATTTATTGCTAAAAGAAAGCCAAAGGAACCCCTAGAGTGGTCACTGTAGATATAGGGATATGCTATCTTTGAGCTATGGTGGAAGCCAACCTGTCTTCACAGTTAATAATATACATTACATTGTTCTGCAAATTTGTTTCCCAAATAAATACAACATTATATTGTTTTGGTTTGCCTCAGATTTATTAACTACATTTGCAAACTTTTCCGAATAAACCTCCATACAATTTATTCACCATAGTTCAGACCTGAATTTCTCTTGCTTTCCCTGACTGCATCTCAGTGTTCCTTTTCTTCTCCCCAGTTGTTTTCAACATATAGTTAAAATTATCACCACAAGGTGGAGTTCTGAACTTTCTGGCATGAACTATCTCTTCATCATATCCACAAGGAGTAAACATAAATTCCTCTTAACTACTATAGTTCAATTATATCTAAAATTTGCAGGGACATTTATGAGTATAAACATTCAACAGAAAAATGCAATACTTTGGAACTATTTCTATGGTCTAAATAGAGTCATTATGCATAGTTAGTGTTGGTTTTACACCCGGACTTTTTAATATCTTCTTGTATGGTATGTGCATAGATGACCCAAAAGGAAAAAAAAAAAAAAAAAAAAAAAAAAAGGTGGTAGATTTACTATATAAGAATATTTTTTTCCATTTTCTTGTATTCACTAAGAACCACAGTCTTGCAACACATGAAAGATGTTGCTGCAGATGAGCTTATTAGTGCTTACAGAGAAGGAATTTTCTGGCACTTAAAGTTTTTGGAAGGAAAACACCATCTGCACTTATCACCTATATAAACAACGAGGTTTTATAGTGGAGTATTTGGTACAATTAATTGGCTGTTTAAAGGAATTTTATTGTGCTCAGTTGTTGAGCTGAAATGGTTTCTTGCTTTGCAACTCTGACAAGATTTTCAAACACATATAGATATAACAAATGCATAGTTTTAAAGGAATTTCTTTGTCTTCTATGAAAATAGTGGTTTATCATTTTTTTTTTTTTTAGTTCATTGTAGATGGCAACTTTTACATATGTGTAGCTCACATCTGAGTTTGAATAGCTTAACTTGTGTCTTTAAACAGATAAGCTTTAGAGTCCGAAAAGGATGGCAGCGCTTTTCGTGTTTTCTGAGGTAATTAGCTGCTGGAGTTAATTGGAGGAGCTGCAGCGGTGCGAGGGCCATGGGCGCTGCGGTGCTTGTGGTGCTGAACGGACAGCGCAGAGCGGCCCGCGCTGCGTCGCGTCCGCGGTGACATGGGGACGAGCGGCACAGAGTCAGAGTATGGAAACGACCAGTTAAAAGTTTTTAAAAGTGCATTTATAATGAATCTTACAGATTATAAACAATTAGTTGCAATGTTCTTCTTCCTTATGGAATACACCACAATTTCTGAGGTCATACAAACCTGCCCTTTAGGAGGGCTGTGATAAAGTCCTTCCTTTAAATGTTTCTGCTTTAATACTTAGTAGAGGAAGCAAACTAAGATATCAGGTATGGCTTTGTTGGTTTTGTCTTGTCACTCTCTTTTTTCTTTTGTCATTAAATCTTTGCATTAATTTATACCATGATGTGAGATTGCCCATCAGCTTCCATGCAAATCCCTTGTTTTGGGATGTCACGCAATATGATTTTAATTTATGTTACTCAGTAGTGATGAAAAGTTCAAACTATTAAGCTTTAATTGAACAAAACAAAACCAGCAGAATTATAAAGATGCAATTAGCACTTTGCTTTAATTTTTGTTAACCCATTTACTCAGTCATTAGGAATTTAATTTCTGATATTTTGAGCAAACTTTGAAAACTCTATTGATCTTTTCACTTTTCATATGCAATGCATATGTTTCTCAGTTTACAAGACAGCCAAACAAACCCCTCAAACAAAAAAAAAAAACTTTTCTCTGGAGGTAGACATGAGAAATACCCTTCTGAATAAATACTAAATTCAGTAGTTTACACATATAAATGTGAGGATATGCTTATTAGGGACCAAGAAAGTTTTTTAATTATAGTTATAGTAAATGATCTAATTAATGACCAGAAATGATGTCTTGATGGGCAGAGACAGAAAGAATTCTAATCTAACTCTTCTACTAGTTCTTTCTGTGGCATTAAATGGCTCACAATGTGTTCAGTGTCTGAGCTCAAATCATCCCTAAAATGTTTAAAATAATTATCTGTCACACCTTGTGTGACCAGGCTCTCAGCTTAGTACATGGGCCCACTTTCTCTTAAGCTTCAGCAGAAGCTAGTACAAAACCAGATTTTAGAACACAATTTGCTTTTGTATATTTTAAATTCCTGAATGAGAGTTGCAGTTCTGTTGACAGCAGTATTTATTAAGAATTAGTTGTTGAAATTTTTCTAACAATATGTTGTTTTCCATATGCCATAATTAAAACCTTCTAAACGAAAGTTTCTTTTCTTTGTCTTTTCAAATTTTAAATAATGCTGCAACTCCTGGCCATCCCATAAAGGAAAATATTATCTAAATTCAGACGTAGTGATTTTCTGATATTAAAAATAAACAGAACCATTCACTCATTACAGAGCTAAACTTGAATTTATGCAAAATGCCAGTTGTATGTTTAAGAAACCTTAATGATGCAATATACTTACAAACTTCTGAGATCTAGATTAAATTTCACAGAATTATCTTTTGTTCATCTTGTAGCCGTATAAAAGTCTTGGGCTAAGCAGAGAGTGATCTTAGAAATCATCTTTAAAAGCAACACAAAATGAACATACATTTAGAATAAATGTAATACTCTCATCTAACTGTTTTGGTGGACGGCTCCTTGATAGTTATTCACATTGGCTTTTCAAGCTGAAACTAGTTACATTTTGCTAGAGATTGCAGGTACTGTTCTAAAGCAGATGCACATTATAATGAAGAAGGTGTTTATTAAATAAGAGCAATGAGAAGAAGCAGAAAAAATAATCCTACAAGTACAGAATGTTTTTTAACTCTTTGACAAAAGAGCAGTGCTGATCCTTGCATAGTTTGGTTACTATTTCCATAAGTTGCCTACCCATTTCTCCAAAAATGCTTTCTAATTATCATGATGATATTAGCCATGTTGGTAAGAATGTAATTTACAGTTAGCCTTGAATATATCAGCCTTTTAGGAACTAGGATAGGAACAAGATGTCAAATGGTCATGTTTGAGACAGGGCCATGATGAGAATGGCTTTAAAATGTTGCCTTAAACCTCCAATTTTGGCAATAATCACCGTTAGCTGTGTTAGTTCAGGTTTTTTGTCAGTATTTTGAAAATCTCTGTTTTGTAAACAGTCAAGTAGGTGTAATTTTAATACTGAGCATATCACATAAATACTATATAAATTTTGGAGCAAAAGCACTTTATCTGCTTAGCTTATGGCCAGGACTCATGTGGAGTTTACTGCAGTATCATTTCTATGGACATGGAAGCCCATGGAAGACAGAGCTTTGCTGTGGTGGCCTATAAATACATGTGTTAGCTAGTATCACATGCTACTGTTAAGCTGAACAACACCACTCCCGTCACCCTCTTCTATTAGAAATGGTTTCCGATGTCAGAAATAAGAGCATGACTCCACTTGAAAGTATTATTTCTTAGAACCAAGTCCTTCTGGCTGTCCTTCAAGGCTTGACATTGTATAGTCGTGATTATTTGCTGAAGTAACTTCTCCAAAAATTTGTGAGCGCATCAGTAACTCCAGGGAAGCAACCCCTTCCTAATTTGCAGACAGTGGCCATCACTTTCTCTTTTCACTAAGATATAGATCAAGAACAATAAAGATCCCAGTCACAACTGAACTGGAATTGTAGTTTATGGTTCTTCTCTAGTTTAATGTTGACCCAGCATCAACTGCAAATATTTAATAATACAGATCAAAGGCCCTGTTTTGGTTAGTTGCATTACCTGACTGCAAGGAAAGTGCTACTGTCTGTCTTGGGATTTCAGACTTTGGATGTTATGAATCTGAATCATTCATTCTCACCATATTGAGTACAATGTATTCATTAAATTCTTAAACACAAGACATTAACTTTTGCCAAAGAATTAAAAAACCTTACTCTAATAGTGGCAGGATCAGAAACAGGTAAACTAAAGATGGTCCTGCAACTTGTGTTTTAATATCAGAAGTATACTGTAACTATACATACTCACCATAACTAAATATACTATATGCTATAACAATGTAACTGTTGCATATTCCAGACTTTAAAATACTTATTTTACTTATTTTTCTAGTGTAAAGAAGACAGAGAAGTCTCACAATCTTCTCTCATTTGTCAAGTGGTCTCACAGTAGGTTTGTGAGTGGATAGGCACCAGACTTTCCTAAGTTGTCTTTATCTTTCGGAAGACTTTATTCCGGTTTAGCTATTCCCAGCAGCTCCCTACCATTGGATATCACTTGCATTTCTATGAAAATAATGCACATACTGGACCTTTTCATGTGACCACAAAAAGCAAGATCCTAAAAACAGACTATACAACAAAGGTAACTCATGCAAGGAATTCAAAATGTA
This sequence comes from Nesoenas mayeri, assembly GCF_963082525.1. NCBI lineage: Eukaryota > Metazoa > Chordata > Aves > Columbiformes > Columbidae > Nesoenas > Nesoenas mayeri. Next base: position 18,553,406 of record NC_137541.1, read on the forward strand.
AGTCATAAAGTAGACTACCAGCCCAACAAAGTAATTTTGCAGTACCTGGGTTATTTCTAACTTTTTCTTTTCTTTTTTCTTTTTTCTTTCTTCTTTTGCATATGTTTTAATTTCTTCAGTATTTGTTAATTTCTTCAGTATTTGTTTTAATTTACTGAAGTTTATAATTAAAATGGAGTGGACTATGATAGAACATCTAAATATCTGCTACACGCAGGTTTAATAGAATTTCTTTGGTGTAGCTTTTGCTGCACCCAGAGTAACATGAAGAAGGTCATGTTTTTGCATTATTTCTTTATCCTACTTCTTGTCTTCAACTAGAATTATTTGCTGGTCCACATCTATTGTGGTGCAGATGGCAAACTGGATCATAATAGTTTAGTCTGTATGCTTAGCACTTGAATATGAGATACATAGTTCTGTGTTTGTTGGGTTCCAGTTGGGTTCCCATCTTTTGACTGTATTACTCACTGATTTCCTTAGGGTGTATCTGACAAGACAAAGTAGCATTGTCTTCGTGGAAACAGCTGGACAGACATTATTTTCCTGAGAATATCAGCAGTTATTTTCTTATGGTACTTCTTCCTGTAGACTGAACTATGTCATTATACAAATGTTACTGCACATATGTATGAACATAATTATGACTCTTTAACCACTGACAGTGCAATTATTTTTTTAAAATTCACTTAAATTAATACCAGATGTTATATGATTAATTCTTCTGTTCAAGAAAGACTCAACAATTTGACTTACATAAAATTTTGCTATCAACTTTTATTTCTTCAATTTTGCCAAAAGATTGGTTAGGTTTTGCTTCAATTATTCTGACAGGATAAAAGACAATAGGCATACATTGAAATATAAGAAATTCCATTTAAACATTTAAACCCACTGCACAGCTAGATTTCTAATTGTCTTTTAGAATTAATTTGTGAGACTGATGATCATTAATCCAGGCAATGAAAGTGAGACCTTTCACAAGAGAGAACGAATTTTCCTCACTTGTGGCATTCTTGAAGATCTCACCTCTATATGTTCTTGACAGTCTGTGAGCCTTTGGTAAAATTAGCACAATGCTGCTCATGAACAAATGTCAAGTAAGATTTTATGATATTTTTGTTCACTGGATCATCATCATTCTCTTTGCTGGTCATGTCGATGGTTGTTGCCCATTTTAAGTGAAACTGTCCATTTCAACTGATACTTAAAATTATCCTTTCATGGATGTGGTCTTCCTATGAGGGACAATAAGTGCTATTGTCTGAACCATTACAACTAGCTGGGACTCCTACAGCTTGCTTAGCTCCATATGTTCATATTTAACAGCTTAACTTCCAGTTTCCAGTATGGGATTCCTGTGGCTTTCTTCATTAGTGTTTGGCCAGGCACTCCACAAATGTCTCAGCAAGAGGGCCCTTGCTAACATCTTGTAAGTGGGCTCTCTGCTACCCACTTTTAGCTTCAGTAGTCTTTCCTTCCAGATTTTCTGAAAAGCATCCTGTGGGTTCCTCCACATTCTAGCCAAAGGTTCCTTTTCTCCTCGAGTGAGGACTTAGCTCCATGTATGTACTTCTGGACACTTGCCAAAAGGTGTATTTTTTTTTTTTATGAATCTTCTATACAGTAACTTCTAAACTGCACATAAATATAGCAATTCTAAGAAGCTATATCCCAGTGAATATGAATTGTTTGTTTAAGGGACAATACCCTTCCTTAGTGTCAGCTATATAGGCTGCCATTTCACATAGTGAAAGTACACTTGTTGATATTATTATGGCTTTTCTATAATTTCAGAAGATAACAGAATAGTTTATCCCAAACATCTGCGTATCTCCGGGGACAAAGTAGGATGAAGAATACAGTAACCTGTTTTAACCAGATAATATAGTCTGATCTCATTTTTAAAAAGCAGACCTAGAGGGGATTATATCTCCAAGAGAGTGCTCCAAGTTTAAAGTCTTCCTTTAGTATTTCCTTAAAAACATTTCCTCCAGTCCTATTTGACTGTTGAAACACTGCATCCCACCTGGAACTAGGAACTATTTAATTCTCGTATTCTTTTGTTTGAGTGCAGTTTCAGTTATCTCCATCCAGGCTCAGTTGCAACAGTCTCAAAAGAAATGAAAGGAGACAAAATGATGATACTAGACACCAGTTTGTTGTCTTTCTTGTAACACTCGTTACAAGTGGCTTATATGTTGACCCAGCAAAGTGGCTTTTATGACACAGGATGATCAATACTCATCACATTGAATAAGACTATGTTTTTGTATGTGCCAATATAGGCAAGTAGCTTATAGGAACAGGCAAAATAACCTTGCCCTGGACTTGGAAGAATCAGAGAAAATTAAAAGCTATGCCTGCAACCTAACTGACTACCTAAGCTCTTTAATAGCAAGAGTCTCTATTTCTCTAATCTGATAATTTTGCTAATGCACAGTCTATCATCTTCATAATTTTTCTGTTACTCAATGGTAATAAAAATGATAATAAAAATCACCCAGAAGTACCCAGTCATTGTGGTTTTCTGATCCTATAGTGAAAGTATGATATGAACTTAAATCACATTTTATCTAAATTTGAATCTTTATGTAGTCTTATAGGGAACAGATATACGGTCCTTCAGAACAGGATGTTCCTTAACATGCTAATCTTGCTTAAGGTAGACTCATAAGGAATTTCCAGTCCAACTAGGAATGCATCAGTTTAAAAGCATATAGAAAGACCAGAGGTAGAGATAAAAGGATGAAGGAAGAAAGACCGAAAAGGAAAGAGAGAGCTGATGGGGGGCAGAGGGAGGAAAGGGGAAAGAGAAAGGCAAAATAAGAGAGAAAGTGAAGCATGGAGGAGGGAATGAGTGATTCTAGAACAGGGGTTCTTGGAGAATAAGTGATCTGAATAGCTGTTTGTACTATTTGTACAGTGATTAAATGTGTGTGTTAGACAAATAGATCTGAGGACACAATCTAGTCTATACTCTTATGTGACTAAGGATCACTCCTGATGGATATTTATTTAACTTGGTCTTAAAGACGTGTTGAGATGTGGTTATCCTATCAATGATAATCTGCTTCATCATTTAACTGTCCTGATAGCTGGGCTGTTTTCAATTAGTATCTAATGTAAATCTCCTTTGCTATACTGGTAGCTCTAATTAAAACCAGGTCTAATTTATCTACATCTTTCTTAAAACATGAAGCCACAAACTGAGAAAAGTGTTGTTGTCAGGAGACACTACTTACCTTTGTCTTTTGTCTCTGCCAATGCATTCCAAAATTATATTTAACTTTGTTGCAATAATATTATTTTTAGATCATTATTTACTTTATGATCTACTACACTTTCATAGCCTTTTCCATTTTTTATGCAGATTTCCTCTATTTTCTCTTTTATAATTGCTTAGCATTTGAAGAAAAATGTAGTGGCTATGCATCCCCCCTGCCAAAATGAAAGACAAATTGCTGTGTTCCTGATTTAGAAGAATCCTGTTAAAATTTGATCAGATCTCTGAATTAATTAAAATGAATCTAAATTACTGCAAAGCTAAATATATTTATAAATATATTTGCATGACTATAATATTAAATTTATAAGCCAGATTCTGTTCTCTGATATTCAAGGGTAAATACACTTAGTGCAGTTGTCTCTCCAGATTTGACCTCATTAAAACAGAAAATACTGTATATGTCTTATTACAGAAATAGTTTATCCAAAAGGAATTACACAGGGAATACAGCTAGACTGCCTGTTTTTTTTGTTGTTTGTTTGTTTTCCCCAAAAATTCAGACTTCTCTGTATAATGTAACACTTTACATCTTTACATTAGCTGAAAGAAAATATTTTGGTATCAAAATCATGTTCTGGATATGATGCCTCCTGTTCTGAATGTGACGATCAGGGAATTCTCTTTCAATGCTCTCGTATATCAGGACCAGTTATGGCCCATATAACTGTCATTGTTTCAGTAACCTGCAAATTTGTTGCTGTAATGAAGCTTCTTGATAAACAAAGTTATTTTTATTTATTGAGTCAGCAGTTGGATCTACAGCTGAACAGAAAGTCTTATTGTGTAAAGATCTGAGGTTATATGTATCATATTTTGAAATGCTGTATATGGACAGGAGAATATAGTCATGGTTACAGCAGTGGGCAGGAAATCACAGTTTTGAGTCTTGGCTGTGCCACAGACTTTCTGTGTGACTTTGGACAAGCTTCTCTTTGTGCATTAGCTAATAATACTATCTCTATCTCCCAGGGGTGTTGTGAGAATACATTCATTAATGTTTGTAAGGCGCTTGGATACTATAGCGATGGGGCCATATAAGCACTTAGAGAAACAATCCATTTTTGCAACAATGTGCATCTTCCTGACTAAGGACTTTTTTTTGCTGGAAGTTTTTCATAGATGCTTGTTATGAATAAATCTACTTTATAATGATACAGTGAGGTTAAACTGCCTTTTGGAGTGCAGTTTCACTTTAGTATTCAGAACAGGTGTAAACATTCATAAGTTTGGAAGTTGTTCCCAAGGAAAGAGAATACAATTTTTATACTCAGACATTTGAATAGAAAATATACCTCTCCTGATTCATCTGGCTCAAAACATGGAGGATTATTTACATCTGTATCTGTCTCACAAATAGTTTATTCTATTGTAAGCACTTCTCATTACATTGTCTAAACTACCTCCTCAGGCAAGTCATTCCATTGCCTAATTGCCTTTAAAGTTAAACAGTTTGCTCAAATGTCTACCCGATTTTTTCCTTGTGGATATAAGCTGCTCTTTCAGTCTGTCCTTTCTTTATGAAATAACCTTCACTCATACGTGTTCAGTTCAGATACACAACACAGTTATAGCAGGTTAACAAGGTATTGCTTTAGAGCTGATGGGAGGTAAATTGGTAAGCCACTGTAATTTGATTTGATAATTTGCCCAGCTGAGTGCTGTACAGTATTAAAATCTGAATACAAGGCTCAGAGCATTAGCACCAAGGAGAAGAAAAAGAATATCCAATATTCCCAAGGCCTTTGTGGAGGACTTGTTGGTGAGAATAGGGGGAATATGAGCTGCAAAGGCTTCATAAAGGATTTTGGGTTGTTATGGTTTGTTTTGTTCTCATTTGTAGAAACTAGTGGCAGCAGATAAATTATGGAAGTAAGGGGTTTCGAAGGGTATGAACAGTCCCTGAGGAAAGGGAAGAGGGCTCTGCAGTTTTTGAGGCTCAGAAAACAAGGTATCTGTTGTGCTTTTTAATTTGGAGGCCGAGTTGAACTTAATTTTTCAGAGATACAGAAGTATCAAATATAAGTTTCAAAATGTTTATGAAAACAGGCAATCATTAGAAGAGAAAGACCCTATAAATATTCCAGTGGTGGGAACAAATACTATGTCCTCTCCTACCATATTAAAAGTAGAGAATTTACATGGTCCCAGCTGTAGGAAAGCAAAGCTTGCAGTCAATTACAAGATGTCAACATACAGGGGAACAGGCCTCATTTGTTGTGGGGTTCATGGGGTTGCTTGTTTGCTGTGAAGTCCATCCCTTCACTCTTGTTGTTCAAATACATACACAATAGGATTGCTTGTTATAAAGTTCCCCTATGAGTAATAGTGGAAATTCTTCTCAAGATGAATATTGTTTGAAGCTATGGTTAGACTTTCCTCACAATGCAGGAGAGGAGAGCTTTGTAATTTTTTTCCTTTGTATGAGTGTTAGGGATTGAACGGGGTTGATATTGTCCTCTATTATACACATACATGACATATACTACTCTGGACAGAAGAACTAAAAATGAAATAAAGAAGTAAATTACAGTATTGCAGTGTTGTACAAACTTATTACACAAGGGGCCACAAGCATCAACTCCTAATCTTAACTTGGATTCACAACCATGAGGCTGCTCCCAACCTCATATATTGTATCTTGTTTTCTGGGGTTAACTGAAGGCTCCGTACAGTTTGTCAGTAAATACAGGACCCATATTAGAGGATTATTTATCAGAATTCCAGACTTTGTAGTATAACTTGATGCAGGCTTGAATAAAAAAGTATCAATTAAGTCAAGGAGAGGAAGGGTCATTTACAATTGTTAATGAAACATTATTTTCTCCTAGTTGTTTTATACCATAACATGTCTTTTATTTTTTTCCTGTTTCTATTTATTAGGCATTATTTAAGTAAAATCATTTATTACCAAAAATTCCTCTTACAAATATATTTTAATAGTAAGCTACTGCAATGACAATAAAATCTCTACCAAACTATTCAGGAAAAAATGTAACACAAAGGATTGCTTTTATCTTCTTAAAAAATTAGAAAATATTTTACATTTTGTGTCAAACTAATCCTCTTTGATACACTGTGTGCATCACACAAAAAACTAACTGGGATGATAAAGATTAATATAGTTTGAAACCAACAGTTTAAAAAACCAAAAGATGCCCGCTCACAGAACTCAGTTCTGATAGTTAGCCAATTAGAAAAGATGAGCTCCACAAACTGGAAAATTCAAACTGCTGTTAAATTATTTTTTACCCTATATTGTGTCTGTCAAAAGGAAGATATGTATCTTCAGCGGTATATCCTGAAAAGGAAAATAGAACAGTTAAACCTACTGCAGCTATTGCATTTGCATTACTATGTTTTAATGACTGCTTTCTCAAGGATGTTTTTCTGTGTGAGAAGCAGCAGGGTACATAATTGGGAAAGGGTAAGTCCTTTCCTTATGGCAAAGTAAATTGCAGCTGTTTCTCACTGTAGGAGGTCATTGGTCATATACTGATTCTATCCACTTTGGTAGGACAACATATTGATAAACACCTTCATACTTATGGCATGTCCTTAGGACTGATACCAGCTGCACATGTTTACAGCAGCAGAATAACTCTTCCTTGCCGATGCCTCAGACAATACTTACTATACAATTAGATGTTATCCTGTTTATATTATTTGATATTTCAAGTTTGCTACATGAAGTACATACCTGCTTCTCACATCTCCTCTATATTGTTCTGAAGCAATTATGAAAAACAAAACAAAACAAAACAAAGCAAAACAAAACCAACAACTAATGGTTCCTAATGGAAAAAAAAAATAAAAATCTGTTATTTGTAGGCAAAGAGAAAAAAACAATCAAAATGTGGTTGACATTCAAAATACATCTAAAACATCCTTTTTAACCATAACCATTATTCTAGCTAGTATACTGTCTTTTGCTAGTCCCTCATTTCTAGATGTAATTTTCATGTGTTTGGGGAGTTTGATTTGTTCTGGTTTATAGAATTCTGTTAGTTTTCTGTAAAAAAAAGTGGTGTTTTTTTTTTTTTCTTCTGGCATTGTTTCTTCATAAAGAAAAAAACAAAAACAAAACAAAAACAAAACAAAAACAAAACAAAAACAAAACCCAAGGGCAATCTGTGCATCTAACATTTGGTGGCATTAAATTTTAAGTTTTTATTTAACACAATTTTACTTTGAATGCTATAACTAAATAAGTGTTATGTACTATACTATATCTCTTTTATAGGGATGATAGGAATACTTAACTTCTTTCAAAGAGAGGAGAAGGGGGGAGAGAGACTCCTACCAAGTTTCAGTTATGTCAGATGCAGTTGGATGTGTTTGGTTAACTTACAGCTGAAATGATGCAAAAAAACTCTTCAAAAATCAGTGAAGGTCAATTTTATGAATATTGTTCTCTGCATCTGAATGTAGGTGCTACATACAGTAGGATGGTTGTAAGGGGAAACATCAAAGTCTTCAATTCTAAATCTTCAGGTGTGCAGGCTGTTAGACTCCCCAATGTTGTAGTTTATTCTGTGTTCATTTCCTTTTGCATTTTCAGAAGTTATTTCAATTGAATCATTTATGGTTCTTCCATTCAGATTATAAGAGCTATTTTGGAGCGGATAACCCTCAATGGCTGTATATGAGACATTGCCCGGGGTGCTTCCAAGATGCTTTTGAGCTGGGTAAGGAAATCACCAAGTGTTGACACATTCTCAAAGCACTATGGCATGGATTGAGAGCATATAGTTTATAATTATTCTGTGTATTACTGACAGAATAGACTATGCCAGTTTCCTCTGAAATGTTAAATGAAAACAAATAAATATTTTTTGTTAAAAAAAAAGGCTAACAAGTATTTTAAAAAATTAAGTGCAATATCTAATCTGTATGCAGCAATTTATACATAAAAAACTTCCATTCATCATTACCCACTTCTGATGTGTCTACTTGTACTATAGTAGCCATTCAATGTATAATATTACACTAATGTAATGTCATAATATTACCATTATATTAGTATACTGGTAAAGTAAATCATACTCAGACTTTTACTGTGACTTTAAGGTCAAAGTTGTTTCTGCAGGCATGGCTTAACCAATATGCTAGTTTAAGACTTAAACTTGTATTCCTGGATCATCTCTACCATCTGCCTGTTACCTTATGCACTCTTGTTCTGTCAGGAGCAATTAATTATCACGACTCATCTCCTCTTTCAGATATGGACCCAGAAAAGTAAAATCATGGGTTAGTGAGCTTGAATCTGTGCATGAAGGACAGTGGAGACATGGGGTGTTGATGCGGGACAGTCCAGCATGGGCAGGATGCTAAAACCTCCCAGGAGCTGGCACAAAGAATGGTCCATGGTCTACTTTACTCCTTCTCTGTTTAAGGTTAAGCCATGTCTAGGGAGAGTTTATATTCTGCTGTAGAGAAGGATGGTCTCTGTCTTACAATGTTTGTATAAGGCTCTTTTGTAATGTTTCTTCCATCTGAAATCTGGCTGAATCAGCTACAATGTCTCCAGGATTTTTACAGATGTCAGTTTAGGCTGTGCATTGTTACTGCCCTATGTGCCAAGAGTACTATTTTAATATCTGGCATTTTTGTTAAATGACAAAATTTTAGATGCTCCATTTCATGTTGTAATTAAAGCTTTCTATTTTAAAACAATGTAAGCATGCAGAAAAATTGTTCCTATTAGAACAGCATAATTCAAAGCAAAACCAAAAGCTTTTTTGCCTTTTAAAATATGCTTTTCATAAAAAGTTTTGTGAAAAGCTGCTATACAGTAGCTGCTTCATTAACTGTAGTAAGCTATGGGCTGCCTGATGTATCTGGTAGGTATAAGAAACACACTTTGCACAAAACCTGACAGACAATCAAATAATGAATAGGTTGTGCATGCAAGGGAAGGTAATATTAATCTGCAGTTCCTGCCATTATCCCACTCCAGGTGTACATAGATGAGCCTCCAATGCCTTAATTCCACAGAGTCCAGTAATAAATCTCAGAGTAGCTTGCAGTAACCCATTTTCATCCTACAGAACAAAATATGTCTTATGCCATTTAGTATTAACTGGACATATCCCATAATAGCTAGACACTAATACTTATCTTTTTCTTTACTATCAAGAACTAGTGGACTATATTATACATGAATGGCTTGTAAAATTATTGGTTTCTATTTCATAATGACAAACAAGTTTGTGTTCTAAGATTTAAGATTATAAACTTAAAAACTTCTTTCTTTTTTACTTATGCAAGATTTTGGAATGAAGTCCTGAACACAGACCCAGAAGAAACTTAATGTATAAAATTCTGGGCCTCCTTTAATGTCACAGTCTGATGCAAGTGTAGATCTCATGAATACATGAGAGTTTTCAGGTTAAAAAAAAAGAGTGCCATAGTGGTAAAGTCATTTTAATTTATACTTAAAATGTAATAATTGTTCATTTTGTGCATGTAACAATTTTCAACTGTTTTTCTTTTTGAGGTTTTGAATAATTTTTAAAGCATCTGCACTTAACATTTGTCTGAAAAATATTTGTTTCCCCTCCAGTAGTTTATCAGCAACCAAAGATTAGCTCTTGCTCAGTACTATCACCCAGCACACTCAAATGATACAGAGGCAGTTGTTGTCTCTTCTATGTTCAGAACCTGTTTCAACTGTGGAGGTGTCTTGTTTGTTCTGGATATGCTCCATTTTTGCTGCAGCACCCTTTCCTACTTACTACAGTAAGAATCTCTGATGGAAAGAACTAAAACTGTCCATTGTGGCCTGCCTTCAGTTCCTGATAAATTTTTGTGATATCCAGGTTTTGACGTAGAAAGTTAACAGCTAGTACAGAAAATTATCTGGTTAAAGTTCAAGCCATAGCTCAAAGAGATTATTGGTTAAGTTGCCAGCGAGTATGAGTTTATATAGAAGTATAGCAGAATTCACTCTTGCAGAATTTGGATTTTTTTGTTTTGTTTTGTTTTGCTCCCCCCTCCCCCAAGATAAGAGGAAGCAACAAAACCCCCAAATACATTACTTTATTAACTTTTCCATACAATATTGCTATAGGACATTGTAGAAAGGTTTGCTGTGACTTGACTCATAGAGACACTGGTTATTCAGCCTGGCTTTCTCCACGGGTCTCATTTTCAGTTAAGAACTTACTCACTGAATGTTACAGCATTTTAGTTGTGTGCATTTAGGCTAGAACCTCAGGAACTGATGCTGGAAACTGTGGATCATAACTGAATTTCTTTAATTACATGTGTTTTACTATCTTGGTTATAATACATTTTTTTTTTTTTCTGAAAAAGGAGTAAACAATTGCATTTTGAGAAGGTTAAAAAATCCAGATGATCTTAAAATATATATAAAAAAAGAATTTGAGGATAAGCCCTCTAAATATCATTGTGATTTTTGTGAATAGACCTATAGTAGTTGAAACATTCAAGCCTGTGCCTTGGCCACCAGTCTTAACTGTGAGTTTCAATACTTTCTTACTCTCTTTGATGATCAAAGTATCATGGTGTCATATAATAGCATGGTTTGGGTTGGAAGGGACCTTCAGAGACCATCCAGTTCAACCTCCCTGCCATGGGCAGGAACATCTTTTACTACATCAGATTGCTCAAAGTCCCATCCAATCTGACTTTGAACACTTCATTAGCATTTCATGGCAATAATCTTACAACTGGAGGCAGGTAGAAAGGCCCTTGAGACACAGTACACTTTCTCTTTGAGATTAGTTCACCTCTTGGATGTAAATTGCTACCTATTCAGGTGTTTTTAGCTGAATGAAGGCGTATTTTGAAAACAAGAAGAGATGAAGGTCGTAAACAAACCAGAAAAAATCGGGAGTGGGAAAGAATGGGCAGCCAGACACTGTAATATTACAAGTTCTTTATTAAGACGTGTGATTCTCTCAATGAAATGCTGAGTTTCTTTTTCCCCTCAAATACATAAAACTATCCACAGGCAGCCATATGTAAATATGTATAATAAAAATTAAATCGCATCATTTAGATGACTGCCTGCAAGTATTTGCCACTTTCTTCAGACATTAAATTATTTCTTCCTGAACAGGTTGTGTGAAAACTTAGTACATCGCACATTAAAAAAAAAAAAAAAAGTAATCAGTACTCTGGAAGGCAAGAATGAGTTTCAGCACTGCAGGTTCTTCACACAGCATGTGCTGCCCTGGCTCCCTCCTCATTGGCAGCTCATTCCTTATAGCTCATGTATTTTCTCGTATGCATACTGGCACCAGTTCCGTTGGATCGGTACTGGTTGCAAGTACCATCAGTGTGGGAGCTGGATTTTTTTCAGGCTCTAAATTTTGTAATCCCAGATGGGTTGGGGTTTTTCTATGTAGAAAATTCCCCAGGTCATAATGCTGTCATTGTTCTCAGTAGGAAACCTTAATTGCAGAGCTAGTTGGATAAGAGTTGGATTAGCTGGCAGAGTGTTGTCTGGAAAACCTTTCAGCTGTGCAATGTTATCGCTTCCCGTGTCCCCCGCCCCCACCCTGAGGATTCCTAGCCTACTGCATTTGGTGAGATACATATGTTTTCCCCAGCTACAGGAGCTGTGAAGGGTTCCTCTGGGATATCTAAGTATAAATACCTAAGTGTGTCTTCAGTTGCTAGGTTATTTTTACTCAATGGGTGGTTACCAAGTCATCTATAATTGTGCTGTTAAATGTGTCAGAGCAGTTACTGCAAAGCGAGGTGCTCCCTGTGACAGGTTGAGTGTACAAAGTAAAATAAAAGAGGACAAAAGCAACATTTGAGAAACTATATGTTTAAAAATAAGGGGAGATTGCTTGTTGAGCAGATATGAAGAATATGATCCGTGAGTATAACCATGGATGGACAAGCACGGTAACATAGTTTGACTATAGTACCCATAGTACCTGTGACTGGCAAATTAAGTCATTTCAGATTTGTGTTTTGGGATAATTCACCAGTGTTCTAGGGATCAGAGTGGTCTTATAGAACCTTTCACTTCTTCTTAGGGAGCTCCTGTACAGCCTTTGTAGTGACCAACAGCTATGATCAACTGGTGACTGCTGCAATGAGTTCCCAATGGGCAACTGTCCATGTGACATGAACTGCTGGCACTGGCACTATAAATAAACAAAAATAAATAAATAAATAAAAAGGCAGAAGAAAATAGCACCTGAATAGAAAGTCAGTAAGATGGCAGGAAGAAAACAAGAACAGCAATATAATGCAGCTGAAAAGCAGAAGGAAATAAAATGACTTAAAATCAAAAGTTCTAGGTAGACATGATGCACTATAGCAAGAAAATGGCATATTGGTTATTCTAAGTATCTAGGCTGTGCTATCCCTCTTATTAATCTGCCACTAGGAGAAAGAATGGGAAGTGGGGTTTGGTACATCAAATAATTATTAAAGACATATTAATGTATCACCTTACTGGGTAAATGAAGGAAAAACAAGTGAAAGTTTTAGGTGTCCATGGAAGGAGGTGGCCAAATGGATGTATATTTGTGGTTCTTATGGTGGCTGCATCATGTCACAAGTCAGAGATTAACAGAATCTCCCTAGAGATTAATTTCTACTCCAGTGGCACTTGCCCAGCACAGGTGAGGATCAGTGATAAAATTTTCATCACTACTGTAGCTGTGACCAGCCTAGTAGCAAAGAAATGTGAACGAGCCATTGGCATGCAGAGAACAGAGGGGAAAAAGTACTTACAAGTTGCAAAAACTAATTGGTGGAAATATATCCATCTATATTCATTACTATATATTCAATATATCATCTATTTTGGAAAAAGATTTATAATGCCACTTCAGGCATATGTGAAGGATGAACTGTGTGAATTTCAACAAAATAAAATGTTAAACTTAGCATCAGGAGAAACATTCCAGCTGAGAGAACCACTGGGCTGGAATAATCGCCTCAAGTGACTGGTGACAGACTACTGCCTGAGTAACTCAAAAGTAACAGAAATAAAATCCAGTGGGCATTGGCAAAGGATTGGTCTAGATAACCTAATTATAGATATCGTCTGCTCTATTTTTTGTGATTCAAAGCCAGTAGTAGTTTCCAAATTCATTACTGAAAATCATCTAACGTCATACCTTGTGCTACTGCATTTAGATCTGCATTGGCCATGCACGATGTTGGGGTTTATTGCAACAGGCATAAAATAAAGGCGTTTGACACAACTGAAAACACTAGGGGTTTAGCTATAGGTATATGGAATACAATCTGAATATGATTGTGTTCCAGGAATTTTAGCATGTTTTTATTTATAAAATATCTCAGTAGTGAAGAATAAATCTATTACAGTTTCATAGAATCTTTTTCACAAAATTAAATTCAGAGCATAGATAATATTTTTAAACCTCTAGAATTAAGAAAAGGCTGCTGTCTTTGCTACAGAGTTCCAGTTTTAGTAATTCTGCAGAATCAGATCGAAGTTTTGGTAAAAAGAACAAATGAGCTGTATTTCCAAAAGGGAACATACATTTGGAAATGATGTGCTTCATTTTTGTGCTACTTTCCGATGAGAACTCAAAAGAACTTTTATACACATTTGCTCTTGCTCCTTGATCATCAGAAAAACACATTCCTCACTCCATCACTACTTTTCCATGTTGCAACTGTCCTCTGTGTTGGAAATGTCTTCCAAAACCATCACCATCCTTTACTAGTTTTCAGATGCTGAGCATCCCTCCTTTAACATTAAAAAGAACTGGGAAAGTTCCTATGAAGTGGCTCCCTGTCAGAAGCTACTGCTGGTACCACAGCCTCTATATTGCTGGAGATGTATGGGGTCAGAGCTCTGGCAAAATCCTGAAAATGCACAGTGAGATAATTCTGTAAATCTGCCTTGGCCTAAGCAGCTTTCAAGTTGTTTGACGGGTGTTATTCCGTTAGTTGGGGATGCAAATCTTAACAGGATGAAAGATAAGGGGGATTTTCTGTCAGTGGAATTTATTCAGAAAAGTCTTTCAGAGAAATCTACACTGGTAACTTGAGGTATCTTTAATATTTTATAAATCATTATGCAGGTGACAAGTAGAGAAATTGAAGACTGGTATTTTTGAATAGGACTCACCCTATTTCAAAGGTCCAAAGCTATTTAGAAAACAGAAAGTCCACAGTGAACCATATTTAGAACAGCAAGCAGCGTTGCCAGGTACCACTGTCCTCTCAAATGGGAAGTCTTCTGGAATCCCTTGTTGCTATGAGACTAAATATCTCTGTACAATGTGAGCACTGAACCAGATTTTGCTCCCACTTACGCTCGTGTGCACGTAGAGTGACTCCCCTGTGGCCAAGAGGCATAGTGCCACAGTCTGATGTCTTCCTTATGAAAGGATCTGAACCGAAGCCCAAAAAAGCTCAAGAGTATTTGTGTAATTCAATTCAGATGCTCAAACAAGTAAGACTATTTTAAAATGGGAGAAGGGCTATCATCTTGCACCTCAAAGGGAGTAAGCAACATGGGGATTTTGACCCATTGCCAGTGGATCTTCACATATCTTTAGTCAAAAAGGAAAGTAATGTCTAAAATTTTTCATAGGGTTTATCTCTAAGTAGCATGTTCAAACTGATAGATATTGCTTATCCTGGATTGCATAAACTCTTAAGTTTGAGACACTTATCTGTGGACTTAAAAGCTGCTCTCTCAGGGGGAGGAATCTTTGTTTGCTTAAGTATAAGATGGGTGAATTTTCTTTAGCTACTGGACACTTTTTCCTTTCACCCAGAGGGTAAATAAACAAAACCCAACTTGAACTGCACCCAAGCATGGTCAATATCTCACCAAAGTGTACATTTCAGAATGAAAGATTTACAGTGGAATATCTGTAGTGTAGCTATGACATTGCTTTAACATTGCATTGCTGTAATCTTCAAATATAGTAAACGCAATAAATGGGTTTATAGGGATTTGTGTGAAGTTTAAAATTCAAAAGATATTTGGTTTGAATGTTTCTCTGCGCTATCAGTGAAAAAACAAAAAGCACAGGGATGAACTTAACACACATCAGCAACACGAAGGGAGATGTCAGCCCAACGAAAAAAATGTTCATTAATCTGTCCTTCCAAGCATCTGCAAAACCCTCCCCTTTTTTAAAAATTAAGACAATATTTAAGTGTTACAAAAAACAACATAAAAGTAAAAATGTAGCCAAATATCTATGAAAACAAAGCTCTTAGAATGCAAGTATCCCCTTCCTTGAATTATATCCTCAAAACTATGGATGCACTTTCGTGTCTATCCGGATAGACCGGGATACTGCATCGGCCATCGGTGCGTTACTATCATTCCTAATGCAGTGCAGTCAATCTACAGCCAGCCGGAGGAGCACGGCAACTTCAAGCTCGCCGCGGAGCTGCAAGCGGGGAGGACTAGCCTCCGGACCGGGCCGGGCTGGGCCGCGTCGCGCCGCCCGGCCCTCTGGCCGCCTGCTGCCCGCAGTTTCCCGCGGTGCTGCGAACTGCACCCGCCTCCGCCCGCTTCCCTCTGCTACACCTTCCTCCCCCCGGCTTTCTCTCGCACCCCGTCAACACCCCCTCCGGCCCCCCCGGGCCGCTCGCTCGCCGCCGGCCGCGGTCCGCGCTCCTCCCCGCAGTTTCTCTCCACAAGGCACCGCAGGCCGCGGTGCTGAGCGCCCTCGCGTCGCCGAAGTTGCGCGGGGCAGCCGGCGGAGTTTGAACGCGAGAGGCGCGGAGCCCCACCACGTCCGCGGGCAGAGGGGCACCCGAGCGGAGCCAAGCCCAGGCACTCCCTCTGCCGCCCAAATACGCGCAGCCGGCAGTGCTTCAGCGCGCAGCTGTTCCCCCAGCCCCCGCATCGCCCCACCGAAGTGCCTCTAGCCGCCTGCGCGGCACGCAGCTCGGTGCCCGCAGCAGGCGGCCGCCGGCCGGCCGGCCCGCTCGAGGCTGAGGGGTTGGGCGTGCGTGACTGCCCCCGGGCCCTGGCTGCAGCGCGTCCCACAACTGCACGGCCGAGCGCGCAGCCCTGCGGAGCGTCTTCGCATCGCAGCACCTCCCCAGCCTTCCTGCCCCCCCGCCAGGCTTCTCTACGGCAGCCAGCCGGCGCGGCTCGGTTCTTCCCCTGGAGTGGGAGGGCGGCAGCAAAATCACAGCCCTGGTCTTTTTTCTTTTTTCTTTTTTTTTTTTTTCTTTGTGATTTACGGCATTCTTTCATTTGCGTTCTTGTTTTCCGTGGGGATGGCTGCAACGGAGTCATCAACCTGTAGGCTGAGAGAGCTCTCGCCGTAGCTCTGAGGGCGCTCTGCGAGGCCACCGCCGGGGAGCAGCGCCGGAACGGGGTCGACCCCGCAGGCGGGCTGCGGGTGAGGGACCGCGGCCAGCCGCGGTGCCCGGGGAAGCTCCCGGAGCCGGGCGACGAGGAGCCCCGGCGGCGGAGGTGCGAGCCCGAGGGGAAGACAGCTATTTTTGCAAGAGCTCCCGAGCGGCGCCGCGTTTGCCAGCGATGGCGGGATGAACTGAATGTGTCCCCGTCCCCCCCCGCACCAGAGAGGATCCCCGAGCCGGGGGAGGAGCGGGGGGTGCAACAAATTGCCGGCAGCCTGGAGAAGTTGCAGTAAAGAGAGATCCCTCCCCCCATCGCTCCCTCCCCTCCGCGCTCGCTCTCTCCTCCCCGAGCCGTGGACAGCAAGCAGCGGAGCGGCGGCCCGACCAGCCAGCGAAGGAGCGAGCGAGAGAGCGACCGGCGCCCGCAGCCCGGCGATGCTGCAGCGGCTCCCGCGGAGCCTCGGCGGGATTGGCCCGGCCCCCGCACGCCCCGCGCCGCCCGGCGGCGGCGCGCCCTGAGCGGGCGGCGGCCCCGCGCCCCCGCGGCGCAGCGGGCGCTGTTGCGCAGCCCGGCCCGGCGCTGCCGGCCTCCCTGCCCCCGCCGCCGGCTCGGCGCGGCTCCCGCGGAGACGGAGCGCTGATTCATGGGGCCCCGCGCCGGCTGCCTCGGCCAGGAGTGCGCGGCGCTGCCGCTGCCCCCGCGCGGGGTGTGAAGCCCCGGCCCCTCCTCCGCAGCCCCGGGCTCGCCCGCCCTGCTCGGGAGTGTGGTCCCTGCCGGGAGCCGCCGCGCCTGGCGCACAGAGGGAAGCGTTGATGCATCGCTCTGGAAATTCATTGTGTGACTTTCTGGGTATTTACTGAGTTTCAGACCGAGATGCAGCTCTTGAAAGCTTTATGGGCACTAGCAGGAGCAGCGATCTGCTGTTTTCTTATATTTGTCATCCACTCACAGTTTCTTAAAGAAGGTAATTATATCTGCATGTCTACGTACCCTGTTCTTTAATACTAAGGTCTTTACGAGGTGCCTTAATTATTTTTTACGGTTTCCAGTATGTTCTATTTACAGCAGTGCTTCCACGCTATTTTTCCTTTCCGTTAAAGCCTTCTCATTTTTGTTCCTTTAGATAGTAGGTAGCTTTAGACTTACATTCTTGGCAAATGTGTATATATATATCTATATATCTATATAATCTGTATGATGTTTTCATTCAATGCTTTAGCCCATGTCTCATTTCTTTATGGGGCATGTATAGTGTATAGAAAATATTTGTTGCTATCAGATGACCACAGAACAGCAGTCATCATGGGAGTATTAATAAACGAAAAAACCCCTAACAAGTAAACGTCTTATTTTTATACCAAATCAATAGGCATCCTTTCCCTCTTCCCTATTCAGTACATTTTCAATAGATGGCACTAAAGTTCTATGGAAAGGGCAGGGCAGAGCAAATCCTGGGCATTCAGCATCTTCCTTCCCGATGCCCCAAAACTGGAAGAGGCCTTCGCCTGGATTTTCAAGGCTCCTGTTTTTTTCACCTTGTGGTCAGAAAACTGTGATTACAATTTACTGGAGAAAAAAGTTTGGATAGTGGGGCAGGCTTTCTTCTTCTTTCCCTATGTGAGTTGGATGGAAAAAAAAATGTTTTATTAAGTGGACAGAGGAATTTTCTTCGGGAAGAACCCTTGTATCGCTCTTGTTTGTTAGTTTGGGTTGTTTCCTTTTATTTCATCAGAAAATTACTCTTTTACTCTTTTTTTTTTTTTTTCCCCTCTCTTAGCTAAAATAATGATTCCACTGTATATTTGTAAAGCTAACTGTAGTCTGAGATTCAAGTGTGAATCCTGAGAGATGAATGTGTATTTATTTGTTGGTGTGTGGGAAAGCCCAGTGCTGTTTTTTAAGCAGTGTTAGCAAGTATAACACAATAATATGGGGCTTTTGGTGAACCCATTTATTCTTTTTTAACATTGCAATGTAGTTGAGATTCTACCAACCCGAAGAAGAAGCCGAGCTCATCTTGGAGTGCTGGCTGTGCAAAGCGTGGAAAAAAACTTTTATGTGATTGGGACAAAGTTTCAGTCAAGACTGGGCAAAGCGACAACTTTGCAACCACTGAAGTATCGCTGCTGGTGTGTCAGTCCAAAAAAAGCATGAGACTGCACATTTTCACAGATCTTTTCTGAAATGAATAAACGCTGATTTGCCTGATTTGGATAATTAAGAAGTGTTATCCAGATATCTTCAGTGCCAGAGATTTCTCCTTTAAGAAACTTACCCTTGTTTTAATTGCACTGTGTGTAATGCCTTCCACACAGCTACTTATTTAACATTCTTTTAAAATGCTTGGACTAGTGTATTTATATATCTCTGTTTAATGAGATGATTTATTTTGAGAAAATTTTACAGAATGAAATATTGCTAGTCATTTTAAGCTATTTTTTTGTCAGTATTTGCCTTTTTTTTTTTCTTCAGTCTTTCACTGCTTGATTTTGAGACCTTTGTTACTGTAAATAATCCACAAAGGAAGAGACATTTTTGTTTCACTTAAAATATTTCTTCTTACATTGTAGGAATAGAAAGCTAGCAAATTAATATATAAAAACATAAAACCATGACCATATACCAAGGAACATTTTGCACCATTTACATTGCTTCTCTTCCGGCAATTATAGTCGCTATTAATGTGGACTGCAGAGAGAAAACTGAAGCTCTTGAGCTTGTTGGATAATTTAATTGTATCAGTTTGTTTATATCTGTGAACAAAATATTTCTGCTTTGTTTAACACTGAGATCTATATACTTACTGTAAATACAGATTGCCTGTATTGGGCTAGTTGTCAACCTTTTCTTGATGGGTGCTAATCTCCACAATAACATTTTGACCCCTTTCACATAATTACTTCAGCAGTGTATGTATTCCTCCCTATAGTTTCAATAATGACACTGAATAGGTTAGTGGAATTGATTGGAAGTCTACATGGTATAACTGAGTTTTTTCTTTATGAAAAACTTTTAAAATCCCCGATTAAAAATGATTGGTTTAAACAGATTGGTTCAAACTCAGGCATCTAAGAGAAAGAGAAATAGATAACAGAAGATCTAAAATAGGATAGATACTGTAAACAGTTTGCAAAAGTGAGATATTTTTATTGTAAAAACTTTTTTTTTTATTATTTTCAGTAAGAAAACAATGGAAAGAAGTGTGAGGAAAGGACTGGCAAATCATTTAACTGCATGCCTGCAACATTAGTTTGCTAAGTAAATGTGTACTAAGAAGAATACATATGGGATGGCTGTTACCTTACCTTCAGAAGATTTGAAATTCTTTTCTGATCCCTGAGTTAGCCTTTTTCATTAAAATTTCAATAGAAAGTTAGGAATGGTATGTCTCATTGCACATGATGTTTAGTTAGACTGTTGATTTCCTGGCAAAAAGAATCATTTCCCATCGGAGCCTAATGAACTATGTTTGTAACTCAGCTGTGTGGTCGAACTCCTAAATTAAATGCCTGGACGTTTTCATTTGATTATTTCTTTTGCAGAAGGATGATTTCCTGTAGTCCCAAAGAACAAACAAGTAAACCACCAGTTTGCCTAGCTTGATAAGATTAGCTGGTAGCACATATCTCCTGAGAGTGTTTGACAGTACAAGCTCATACGCCAAGCATCTCTTTTATATGCAAGGTGATTGATTTAAGAATGACATGTAAAAGTAAAGATCTGACTTAATTTTTTTAATGCATGCTTTGTTTCCATTTTTGCTTGTTTTGTAGTATTTACAGCTTATTTTTTTCCACAGGCAGGTCTTAACAGAAACTGACATCATCTTCACTTTTTACATCTTCTCAAAATGATATAATTACCACGTCTTTCTCTGTGTTCATTTTCCTTTCACTCCCTTGGAATTAGTGATGTTATCTGTTATGTTAAACTCTTATCACCTATTAACACAATGTATTTTAATAATTTCAGTGGTACTGTATGGCTACAGTGTGTAGAACTTTCATTACATCCAGCTGAAACTTATTACCGGAACCAAATCCTCCTTCAGTCACATTTATAAATGTAAGATTGTGTGTTGCAACAGTCAACTGAGAATTTTCACACGGTTATTTTTTAAATTTTATTTCTTCTGCTGAACTTAGGTTATTCTCTAAGTAGCCCTGTCAATTCTTAGATATTTTTATCTACATTTTTGAATTAAGGCAGTTTAGGCATTACGTTACTGCAGTTTAAATGGTGTCTAGAAACAATGAATGCTTGTTCTGAGATGAGTGGGAAAGAGCTGTTTAGATGTCTATTTTCATGAATATGTTTTTTTCAGCAAGTGAAGAATGAGTGACACAGGGTGCCATTTTTCTACACTTAGGCTTTTGTGTGGAAATACAGGTCGTCCTGTGGCTAATCCGTTCCCCTATGTCCAATCTGTCCTTCAGTGTTTCTAAAAGATGAATAGAGCTGTGAACCCAGAAAAGGGCATTGTGATATATAATTGCAGTCCCATGCTTGTCTGATCTTCCTGCAAAGCAGTTTAACATATTCTGGTCAGCTGCAGTCAGTATGAAGGGGTGTTAAAAACTGAAATACCTTAAACTTTTTGCGTACACCATTGAGAATTAAAAGTAAGGTATTTATTACATCCACTATTCGTGTCTGATTTAAAATAATTTTGCAATTATTGTTTAACACATTTATTCAAAGAGAACTGAAAAACATGGAGTTAATGTAACACGCATTAATTGTGGGAACTCCTTTGCCCCTGGACAAGTACCCCCTTCACCTACTAGAACATTTTAACCCTTCAGAAAGAGTCGTGATGGGAAAAGGTAAAGAATACAGTTTCTAAATGTGTGTTTGAATCCCATGGGAAGTAGCACTGTTTGGGATTAACTTCAAAAGGGTTCGGATATATCGCAGCCAGGGTGTGTTACAGCCCTGAATGTACTTTAAAGCTTTGTTTATGTGGTGATTGCTCATTAAGAGACTGGAATGTCTCATCTATCAAGGGTGATTTAATATTTTGAATGGTTTATGAGATTAGAGTGGTGTGAACTTTGTTTGGAGAGGGACCACACAGAAACATGGATGCAGTCTCAAGAATCTTACTTGAAGTACAGAGGACTGGAGTATTCAGATCTCAAATCCATATTCTTAATCTATTGGGTAGATGTTCAGTAGTAAGTTGTGTAAAATAGGGCGATTTTCTGTTCATACACTGCAGTGGTTAAGTAGAGACAAGAGAGTTCTGATACTTCTGTTATAACCAGATGATTATAGCTATAAATGATAATTTTAGTATCACTTGTGCAGATTTAATATATACTTATATATATGAATAGGATATCTGTTTAGCACATTTTTCATAATTACATTTTTTTTTTGCCTTAGGCAAAAGTTAGCAAATTGGTTACACTGTTGTTGGCACTTCTCTGTCAAACACATTTAGAGGAATTAGTATCACAATAGCTAAAGTACTGCAGCACTTTCTTTAAAGAAATGCATTTAATTCACATAAGAACTTGGTGAAGTTTTATACTTAATATCTTTATTCTGTCACTTTCCACAGATTTAAATATTTTAGCCTGCTCTAAAAAGTATGGCAAAAGCTCTATGTGTATTTTTGTGTTCTTAGGGTATACATTTTGACCCTGAAAATAATAAAGAACGTTAACCTTTTTAGCTGTGTAACACCAAAGAATTGCTATTCCTCTGCTAATTTTGAAAATGTCTACTGACAGTATACCTAAGATGACATTTTTTTTCAGAGCTTTCTTTACATTTCACCTGATATCTTTAGAAAGTTTACTACATGTGTAATACATTTTAATGAAATGATTTATTGTCTCCTAAAACTTCTTGAGACTTTGGCCCTCAAAATTTTCCTGGAAAGAATTTGAATGTGACTTATTACGACAGCTAATCTTGCCAGCCTTTCTTGAAATTTGTTTTTCTTTTATCTTTTAAACATTAAAAAAAACCAGAATGACTTGAAACTGTTAAAACGAGAAAGAGAATTGCTCTTAAGAATGTGGGGAAAAAAATTTTGGGTTTATGTTAAAGTTGTTGTTTTTCAGTTTGACCTGTTATGCTTAACCTGTGTCTCAAAACAGTAAGATACTTTGTGTACCAGATGTGCTGCATATGTTACCTGTATATAGTAAAACTGAGTTGAGGACAGTGTGTCCCAGCTGCCAATTTGACTGCTTTTGAGGGGTTTGTTACTTTTAACATGCTTTAGTAGAATTATTTTCTCCTGTTTGTCTTCTATACATTTTTTTGTGGGGAGCAAGGGGGTTGTGGAGAGGCAAATGTGAATGAGATTGTCAGAGCAGACCAAGAGGCACAGAACACACACATGGAAGGTTTCTCTTCCCATCCAGGGAACAGATCTGGCAATTAAAAGCCCTTAAGCTTGAATAAGTGCTGCACAAGAAAATAAAATGTGGGAGGTCACCAATCTGAGGGTTTTGTTTGCAATTTTGTATAGTTTCTTGGCAAATAAATAAAATTAAGACTCAGTTCAGTGGCTATTTGATAGTACGGGGCACAACAGGGCTGAAGAAAAATGAGAAAAGGTCCTGCTTTGAGATAAATAGCTTTATATCTGCAAAGTTTTGGTATTTTCAGAGGGTTTTTTAAAGATGGGGTTAGAGAAGTGTAGCAGTGAAGGGAAGCTATGCAGACAAAAATTCTCACTAATTTCCTTTTCAGGGAGGTGAGAAAGATGTTCTCTGGCATCTGCTGTGCCAGGATGTACCAAGAGGGGGAGTCAGACAGTTTTTCTACCCATTAGAAGGCAGCTTTGAAATAGTTTTTGGGTTTGGGTGATGAAAAGGAAAAATGTGTATGTCTTCATAGGAAGGTGCGCCATAGACAGTATAAACCCTTACTTTTCCTGACTGAGCAACTTGAAAAAGGGAATTAGTAGCAGATTTTCAGTAACCTTTTTATGACTGGCAGTTTTCATGCCCCAAGAGCACAAGTGAGGAATTATTGACCCTTCTCAGCATTTATCAGCATTACCTATTCTTTAAGGCAGTCCTGTAGACTGATGTGAGTCACATCATACAAAAGTGCATGCTTTTTAGATCTGTTGATTGATATTTATTTATCTCGTTTCTAAGCAGGCATACACTGTATCAAAAATAGAACTGGAATAAAACCAAGACACACACAATTCAGATTTTTTTTTAAACTGAATTTAAAAGGGAACATCGGAAAAAAGCACATGTATTCAGAGGTCAAGAGTTCAGTATAGTATTGATAAGAAAAGCCATAAGTGTCTTTAAATCATGACTAAAAATACAGGTAAAATTATTCTTATCTCATATATATTTAAAAATAAGTTTTTATGATCATATGAAGAAAAGAAACAACACAAGTTTTTGTAGGATTGATAAAAACAGTATTTGTCTTCTAGTAGTATGAGATGTCCCAGTAGGAATCAGTGGCTCAGCCCGAAATAACTGGCCAACTGTACTGTATGTTCATCCAGGTCCAAGCCAGGGATATATTCCATCCACTATCTGGATTTTAGCGAAGGTTTATTTTGTTCAGAAATGATATCCTCTTGCCACTTGAAATCTGTAGTGATAGAAAGTTCTGTTTAATAACAAAATCCGATTATTTGCCTAAATGTGCTTTTTATGCCTATTCTAGAAATCCAACAGTATAATGAAATCTGCCTATTCATTATATTTTACCTTCGGCACTACATCAGTTCACAAGTAAATCCCAGTTAGAACAATAGATCTTCCTACTAATTGTTGTTAGTGTTGTGAAAAGCAATGAGTAACATGTTTGAAATATATCCAAACACCAAATTAACATATAAATAACCAGTAAAATATAATGTAATGGATCAATACCTATTGAAATATTTTCTAGAAGCAGATGCTGTACTAATTTGTGTTTTCATGTGAGTGATTTATTTTTTTGACTGTAAGGAGGAAAGTAGACGGAAGTTAATTCATCAGGTGAAAAATTACATTTATAATAGGCCAGTACATTCTGGATCTTAGCTTCTTTCTGATGTGCCACAAGACTATATGATATTCCAAAGTCTATATGCTTAATTGGAGTCACACATGAAGAAAGCTGTAGGCCAAGCTAAGTGGATGCATAGGAGACCAAAGGGAATAGCTACAACTTCAGAAGATGAGGCATGCAAAGAAATAGTGGAGAGTTACTGAGTTTATATAAGAGATTACTAGCATGGTAAGAGTTTTCAGTGGGTAAAATTCTGCCTTAAGAGTAACAAACTGTTATTTCTATGAGGTGAGAAGATTACAGGAAGCAATGAGTGCAAACTGATTTAGGTTAGATGTTAGGAAAAATTGCAGTAGGGCAAATTTGTGCTGTGCATCAGGGAAAACTTGCCAATGATAAAGACAGTTGAGCATTGGAATAGATTTTCTGGAAAAGCTGCGAAACAGGAGAGTTTTGCTTTCAGGTTAATACATTATCTGTTGGGAATAGTATTGCCATGTTGAAACAGACAGGTGGATTCTTGAAGTCTCAAGTCTTATCCTCCAAAATGTGGGTTTACGGGAAACTTACTTATAGAAAGGTGAAAGATATTTAAACATATGACTTTAGAACAGTTTTCTATTGACTGGTGAAGCAAACAGGCTCATGAGAATGCACATTAGGATCTGAAAGTATTCAGGGGACAAATCTCAAGAAAACAAC
This sequence comes from Nesoenas mayeri, assembly GCF_963082525.1. Lineage (NCBI taxonomy): Eukaryota > Metazoa > Chordata > Aves > Columbiformes > Columbidae > Nesoenas > Nesoenas mayeri. The sequence continues at coordinate 18,578,689 of NC_137541.1, forward strand.
CACTGTTTTATGTATTTTGTTAGCTGAATCATGCCACTTTTTGAGTTGCAGATTTAATTTAAAAAATAGAAAATCTCATGATTTATGTAGTTGAAAATGACTCTTTAAAGTATTGTTTATGTTGCAAGTTCTTTAGGACTTGAAGGCATCCTGAAGCAGGGCCTTGCTCTGTTCACTCTCCTTCATACACAACGAGCAGTGAAATTAGAATATTAATATCATTCACTTTCTGGTATTTCTTGTGGAATGAGGATTTGGGTTAAGGATTGTTGAGCTTTGTCCATCTGTTCTTGTTACCGCAGCACCTGGAGGGCTTATCTCCAGGTGGCCCTGTGGCTGCTCTGATGGCTGGTATGGGGAGCACAGAACCAGCCCCACAGCAGGGTGAGCTGTAAGTGGCCTAGGGAGGTTCTTCGTCCACCCCTGCTGTTTGGTGCTACTGGTGATTAAGAGCTTTGTGTCTGTTTCTGTCTGGAATGGTGTGTATCTTGATGGCATACTGTCTGATTTTTATGATATCTGCATAGTTTCAAATCCAATAGCAGAAGCAAAATTAGCAAATCCTGCTGACAGAAGGAAAAGGGGTCACTCTTTTTAAATACAGATAGGCAAACCTGGGTGTACTCTGTTGGAGCTGTGAAGTGTCATCCTCCACAACTTGTACTTGGAGCAAGTCCTGTCTGGAATTTATTCATGTCTCTGGTACAGTTTTGTACTAAAAAGGTGTTCTACTTTGGGGGGTAGAAAAGCCAGATACTAGTTATTGTTTCCTTGAGCAGCACTAACATTTCTTTAAAGATGGGAAATATGAAAGTTTTTAGAAGTTACTATGTTGCAAGTTAAAATTTATTTACCTCTTTGCACTAGTTTTTGAAAAAGTGCTCACATTTTATGTGGTTCTGTGGTGACTGCTAATTAATCATGAAAATTATGTTATACAATATATTTTGTATTTTGCTACAGTTTTTATTGCATTAAATTACATGGGGTTTTCTGCAGAATTCTTTCAATACAAAATTATGGCTTTAAGGAAGAAAAAACCGAAACCATTGCTCCATTATTCAGAGTTGTACATGTTTTGGAGATGTGGATCTGGGGATAGATTTAGCCTCAAGAGAATCAAACAGTTGTTTGAAATGGTCACTGCTTGAGTATCACCTTGCTTATGGCTATGAACTAATTGAGATTAAACTAAAAATGATTGTGAGATGCTTTTTTTTCCTGGGCATTGGCAGTTCTCATTCTCTGTTAATGCTTTAACAGTATTATTTAGTCATTAAAAAAAAAAAAATGGATGTACTTCTGGGTCCCTCTTTTGTTCTGGTTTTTGCCTTTGTTTTTCTAAATACATGCTGGTCTTTAGCTTCTTTTATTGTGAGAAGATCTCATAACTGCTGTAAGTATTTTTGTATGCTTGGCTATAAAACTATATAGATTGTACCAGATGCTGCCTTAACTTCTTTTATAGAATTATAATGGATGCTGATGGGTCTTAGAGTTGTCTTTAAAGATAAAAATCCCTTTGCTGTGTGGTTTGTTTTTTTTTTTTTTGTAGTATATAGTAATAGCCCCTTTTTTGCAAACTTTTCACTGTTCTATTATTTCAATTAACAGTTTAATAAAACTTGTTCTATTTTAATATTATAAGTAATTTTATGTCTTCCATAAAGACTATAACAACATTTAAAAAAAAAGTATTTTTCCTGTTATTCAGGTAATAAATGGCATGATTTTTAAGTAGGCTGAAGACACAAGAACTCCTGTTGCCTGCAGTTAGAGATTGTGTGATAAAACATACAGGTTGAGCATTTTCTTGGCCATGTCCACTTACTAATTTTATGCCAAGGCCCAACAGGTTTATTGTTATTACTGGCTAATTTGTAGCTAGACAAATATCCATTTGCTGTGATATATTTACATCACTTGTAAAGTTAATTTTTTATTTAAAAACACACTGTAAGATTGGTGTATACTTTAGCAGCAATTTTTCCCTTTTTGTTGCATTTTCCTGAGCCCCAAAGCATTTCACAAGCCACACAGAGCTTTTCACTTTAAAGTAAACTATCTCTGGTAACAGCCTTCAGATGTTAAGGATGAAATCTTGTCTCCATTTGTGTTGATGCTCCAGTTTTTTCTGTTTTCACTGAGGCCTCAGTGTTAGCTGTGTTGGGCGTCATGAGGTTCTACTTTGGTATACTTATGCCTTGGTTACTGGTTTGGGAAAGTGCCCTTTCCTATCTGTAAGATGTGCAAGGTAAATGACTTTGAAAGATGCCTCCTACTGAAGCTCTTTTAAAGTCAACTGATGAAAGTGTGTGCTTCACTGGCCAGATTCTGCTTCATGCTACAATTCCTTGTCCCATACTCGGCCACTCTGGCTCCTGGTGACAGTGTCTTTTTACTGGTAAAATTATGTCATTTTCCTTGTTCCACAAATGCTAAAAACTGTGGCTGTTGTGTAACTACATACTTCAATGCAGTGAATTATTAGTGTTAGTAGTATGTGCTTCTGTTTAACTATGCACCGAGGCCTTACCTACAGCCAGAACCTTGTAGTCACTTAACAAATCTAGAAGTGTGCTCAGTTCACAGAAGAAGTAATAAAGAAAGATTATTAAATTATACATGAACAAGTAGTTAAAATAACAGAAGTTATGAACTATCATTTCTCCTCAGTGTCTCTTCACAGTCTTAATGCTTCTCTGCAGCTAGAATTGCTTGATTTCTTCAGTGGTCCTTGTCCACATCCAGCACGCTCCTGCCCTCTGTCTTGCATGCTTTCCCAGGGGAGTGCAGCTTCGTTCTGCATGCACGTGTGGGAACATGGGCAAAAAAGGAGATGGTCATGGCATCTGTTATGATGCTGAACATTGTGCTTTTATTCCCTAGTTTCTTGTCTCTTTTAGAAATAAATTCCATATTAGCTTTGCCTGTATGCTTGTATAGCCTTGACTATCCCTCTACCCATTATAAAATTATTCCAGTCTTGATTTTTAGCTTAGAATATGGCTGGCCATATGATCTAGTTCCTTTGCCATTAGGGCGGTGTGTTTTAGCTAATGCATTACCAGTATTCTGATTTAGTTTTGTTAGAACACAGTCATAAAATTTTATTTTCTAGTACTGACAGAGAAGTAAGATGAACAAGGAATTTGTGTCCTTTTTATAATTACTTCTCTTTGTTAGATGGTAATTTTTCACTAGATTACGCAGTTGCAGACTTCCAGGCAACTGGTCCCTTAGAAAGCCAGTACAGATCATAGAATCAAAGAATGGTTTGGTTTGGAAGAGACCTTAAGGATCATGTAGTTCCAACGCCCCTGCAATGGGCAGGGACATCTTCCACTACATCAGGTTGTTTAGATGTTCGTGGAGGGAAGACCAAGTAGTTAAACTCGTATGTTTTCACATGCATTTTATTGTAGTGTTACCCTTTTAAGTTTTCATCTTCAGTTTGTGAGTGCTATCACAATGAGAGCTAAAATGCATTAGGTTTATAATAATTCTTAATATTAAACCCAGTTAATAGAAATTGTGTATATTTAGCAATGTGTATTATGGTGTAAAATGAATCTAAATTCTCTATTTGTTACAAGTATTTTAATGAGCAGTTTGAAAATGATTTTTAGTTCACAAGATGAGATTTACAAACCTCCTCTTTTCAGCAGACAAATGATGAAAGTCAAGCTAAAAAGAGTAGCTTGTCTCTCAGATTCATTCTATGGCTATGACTTTCTGACATGATGTTGAAGATGTCAGATCTATCTCTAGGCTTATATAATTCCTCTTCACTGTGATGGGAACTGCAGACACCTGTGCATCTTCAGGCAGGCAGGTTTTGAATTCAGTAGAGCTGTCCAGTACTAGAGTGGAATGTCAAAACACAATTTTCTTCTTATGAAAACAGAGCAATCATATTTTCTTCTCCAGATTTTTTTTTTCCTGAGAAAAAGAGAAAAGAACACAGTAGAAAAATCAATGGAATTAGCAGTAAAAAGAGCAAGAAAAGGACTGCAATTTGGAGCATATTTTCATTTTACAATAGTTTATAAAAGCCAAACAGAGAAACCTTTGCCATAGAACTACTCATTTGCTTGATTGCTTTCTCCTGCACTTGTTTATGTTATAGTTTAAAAGTGGTCAAAGTTAAACAGAGATGAGTTTACTATCTGTGATTTAATCCTGACTTCTTCTCAATGTAGCTTCATCTTTTAATATGAACTGTAGCCATTTGAAGCAAAAAGAGCTGAATCCATATATGAGAAAAGATTATGTGCAAACACAAAGGAAATAAAGAGTTTGTAATGAAGCTTTACTTGCGGTTAATTTACATTTTGAAAAAAACAAAAGTTGCCATAGTAACATGTAGGCTGCAAAAATTTTCTAAATGTGATGTATTAGACTGAGGAAACTTTGAACTTGCATGATATGTTTCTCAAATTTTGTAAAGAAGAAAGAGCATAATTCTGTGCATTTGTGGGGTTGGCCTCAAATAGTTGACATTTGTGCAAAACATAATAAAATGCAAACACATTGGTAAGTTCTGCAAACTGAACTTTTTCCAATCAGCTTTCTAATTATGTTATTTGTAAGATAATAGTTGTTTGGATTTTTTTCCTAAAAAAATAGTAAAATATAGACGTGCTTTTCAGTATAAGAATTTGTTGTAGTTCTGTTGTTCAGCAATAGTGGATACAATATTGATGATTTTTAAATATGTGGGGCAGTATATTTTCTTATCCCATAGGTTTCTTTTTAGTTCTATTTAAACAAAAGATAGAGTTAATAGTGAGATCTGGTTTTGCTTTCTTAAAAAGCTGGTGTTAGTACTGTGCACTATGAGTTTTGTGAACTTCAGTTCTGAGTACCACAGACTGCTCTGTTAGCTTTATATCTCCCTGTGCAGCCAAACTGATCAAATTGCTTTTATGGAGCAACTTGCAGTGTCAGTTGTTTAACTAGTTAATTTATTGCTTATCTCAAGTCTCAGCAAACAGCCAGTTTTTATTTTCAGTGCTATTTATATATTCTATATTGTTTAAGAATTATGTAAGAAATAATAATATATGCCCCTAATCATCATCTAATGCTTTCTAAATATCATTGTGTTGGATCTAGCTCTATTTATCGTGGCCTTTTGACTCATGAGGTGCCTGAGCTATTTGACTTTTAAAGTGAATTTTTTGCTGTTGAATGATCCAGCTGAGTGTTATAGCTTGAATAATTCTTCTGTATTGGTGTATGTAAAATTTAAAAACGTATCTCATTTTTGAATATGTTAAATGTAATAACAGAAACTACTTACCACTAGACAGCACTAAGGTATTCCACCAGTTTTCAGCTGCAGTTCTATTTCAAATTTTCCTTTTCCATTATAAATTATTAGTATTTTTTTTTTTCCTTAAGCAACATTTAAGTTATTTTCTAAAGAATCATGAAAAATAAGTGGAAAGCCTACAAGACTTCTGATGATGGAGATTCTATAGCTCTCCTGGATTTTCATGCTGGACTCATCTACTATGTCTGCATTTACTCTGAGTGGTTGCTGTGGTATCAATCATTTTGTCATATGGGAAGGCTGGAGCAGAAAGCGCGCGCACACACACACACACACACACAGAGCTTTTTGAAATCATAACATACTTAACCCAATTAAATAATAAAGATAGAACTTTATTTATCTTGCTGGCTTGCAGTTGCAGAATGTGGTGAACAGCAAATCAAAAAGCAGTGTTCACACCCTGCCAGAGAGGAGTGAGGACTTGCTGGGGACCCTCAGGATTATTGGTGAGGTGTGGCATTCCTAACTGGGGAGACAGTGCTGGGACAATTCTTGTCCCTCATGCTTCTTCCTGTTTCTTCCTCTGCCCGTGACAGGGCTGCAGACATTGCCATCTTTGTGTTTGCACCTCACCGAGGCATGTTTTACATGTGTGAGATATATGTTCGCTATTTTTCTTGTTGTATTGGTTTTACGGAACTCTCAAGGCTGCGTTCCTTCAGTAACCAGTAATTGGTTGGGATTTGTGTTTATACCTCCTGCCTCTGCCATAATTTCTGTGCTTGCATCCTGAGGGGCCCCTACTCCACGTCATTCCAGCATCAAAAATGCTTCTGGTGCTGCCCTCAGTGCCCTTCCTCTGCTTTTCCAAAATATCCCATATCAGTAGACCACTAGTGGTTTTAGAGTTTGCCTAGGATTGCTATTTACTATTATTTCAGAGTTTTAAAATGCCAAGTCCATGCATGTTCCTGTTTAGGAGTAACATCCATGAAGGTCTTGAACGCCTGCTATAGTTGCCCAAGACTTGCTGCATGTCTTGGGAGCAGAGTTGGTAACAATGCATTTGATATTGCAACTAATGTCCTTCTCATGTTGCTTTGCTTTGTGCTGAAAGGTAAACGTGTAAAGGAGAATTTTAATGTGTTTTTTCTTGTTTTAAAAAATACATGAGTTCCTCTTCATGTGAGGTAGAACAGATATTCCAAGAAACACACCTTGCTCTTCAGCAGTACAATCTCTGACAGTTTTGAAGGAGGTCACTGGCAAACCTCTGTCCAGTGGGAGAAAACTGGGAAATGGCAGGATAAAAAGTCAGGTTTAAAATCCATTTTTATGCAAACATTTGGTTCCTGGAAGTGTTTAGGACACAGAGTTGCTGCTGTTGTCGATCTTAAATATTTTTGAAAACCTTCTGTCTCTAACTGCTACTCTCTAAAGTTTAACTTTTTGTTTCTGCTTTCAAAAGTCTTGGCAGGAAATATATAGCTTATTTCTTTATGATAGAGATGGTAATTAAATTGTATGTTAGAGCACAAAATCTATTCAGAAATATTCCTTGCATGGATGTAACTAATGTCCATCTTCTGCATTTTTGTATGTCAAGGTGCTGTAAGGGTCAGCGGCTTGCTGGGATTGGGGTGCGGGGGCTGTAGGGGCTCCCCAGGACACCCGTCTGGGCAAGGCCTGGCAAGCGGGCTCCAGCCCAGCCGGGAGTGGGGCAGCTGAGGGCACTGGGGCAGCCCCAGCCCTCCGCATTGGGCACCTCCCTGGGGCTGGACCGAGGCCAGGCTGGGCCCATGGGTGGGCCTGGCTTGGTGGGTCCCATGACTGGGCAGGGCTGTGGGGGGCTGAGACTAATCCTGCTGTGGCATTGCTGCGGTGGGGGCTGATGGCCCTTGGGGGTTGGAATGGGGACCTGTGCCATGGGCAGGGTGTGCTGTGCAGGGACCTGATTTCCTTCAGGACTCTGACATTGTATCTGCATTTGTATCTGTTCTGGTAGTAAGAGAGCTTCTTTAAAATATTATAAATGTAGCATGAGAATACCAGCATGCATTGGCACATTGATTTATTTTGCATATTATGTGGCAAACATATACTTGTGTTTTAAAGACCATGCACATTACTTTATGGATATGGTAATAAGTCCTGAACAAGGTCTATCTGGACTGACAGCTGAAGAGAGCTTGAGTCCTGTGCTTAGGATGACTGATATGTCACTGCTAGATGTCAGTACTTCAGGGATGCAGGATCTGTGCTGCTGAAAACACAACTTCTTCAGATAGAACAGGAATCTAAAACAAGAGGGCTAATATTGCATTGAACTGTATTGGACTTGAAGTCATCACCGATGTATCAGTTAGGTCCTTCTTCTCTAAACTGTGTGCCATAAGAAGTTTGTTGTGTTTCAGTAGTCCCCAAAAGTTTTAGAAATGCACAAATTTGTCTTCCACAAATGTGAGTTTGTGAAGTGTCTTGGGATGCTTCTTAAAAGCAATGTTATACCACCGCAGAATGCTTTTAAACTGGGACTTTCATCTCCTTTCCAGTCTCCATTTTTCCACCTGATGCTTCAGCCACTGAATAACACCGAATGTGGGACATCATAGTCAATCTACAGCAATGGACTGTGTTACTGTAACACAGAGTTTAGGAATCAGTGTGGTATCGCCCAGAAGGATACTCTCAGTAGTAGTGAAAAGACATAGTTATACACAGCAATCTTAAAACAATTTGTAGAAATCAGGCACAAAATATGCATTATAAAATTGCTTTTCCTTTTCTCTGTTTTCCTTATTGTAATTTTACAACAATATGACTTGCATCCCCACAAGTAATACTTTACTGTATTTATGAATGTGATAGAGTAGCTCATATTTTAGATATTGTCATGCTTGAATCATATATAAACATACTGATTCATTTAAACTGCAGTAATACAAAGTACCCTTTGTATTCCTGTATGCGAAAGACAGGCTGCTATGTCAAGAAAACCCACATTGTCCTTCTGTGGGATAATTTCCGTAGTTTGCAATTATGATTTCTCAAATGACATTTGATAGTGCTATGATGTGCTGCTGGTAAATCAGTAACCAGAACTCTTTTCTAACCTATCCAGCTAGAACAGTATGTACTCTTTTTAAATTCTGCAAGTATCTTGGAAGGTCTTTGTGTACAGATCTATGCAATGAATGTTTGCTAGTGAAACAGTAGTTGTCTTTCCCTCAACTCTCTGCTACAAAGGCTTTACTTCGTATTTCAGTTGGATCACAATCCCAACTGTTCTGGAGCTTTGTGAAGCTTATGCACCGTTTTGAGGCTTGACAGGCTTAAACACACATTCATGGATGGTAGTCTGACCAAATCTTGTTTTAGCTGCAAGAGTGACTGCTTGCAGCAGTGTGGATGTGCTGTACTTGTAAGAGCTTGCATACATGTTCCTTTGCATCTCATTATATGGAATGTGCTTTTGCTTTTCAGTTGTGCATAATGACTGCAATTTGGATTTTGGATTAATGTAGGAAATGTTGTGACCGCATTAATGGTATACTTACTGAATCTTCAGTTCAAACAAGTGGGGAAAGATTTCCTTATGTTTTGGAACCTATGCTTTTCATATTCTGTACAGGAAAACCAGTTATATATCCTTCATGTTCGGCACAATGAAAATTGAGTAAACATGTTTAAAGTACATGTTTGTGTTCTGTGGTATTAGGTGTACATATACCATGAATATGAAGATGAAGAACATTTCATAAATGCAGTATGCAAGGGATGTGTATATTCTGACTTAATGCTTATTAGTGTATGTCATAAGTTTTAAGGAACTTTGTTTTTTAAAGGTTTGTAACAATAGATGGAAGATGGAGAATAATTATAACCCTGTCAGCTAGTCAAAGACAATTGCTGCCTATCAGTTAGTAATGGTAAATTCTGAGCCTGCAAACTGAAGCATTTGTTGGCATAAAGTTGCTTCAGCTCTAACTATATGTATTACATGTTTCCTTATAAATGAAAAGTTAATAATCTTAAACACTGTAGGTCCCATCTGTCTTCGATCAGCTCTGCAGCTGTTCTGTTGTTCAAGTCCTTTTGCTGTCTCTTTTTCCCCTTCCCAACTTCTGTTCATTAATTTTTTCAAGCTAAAAACCTGAACTTCAGTTATAGGCCATAACAGTCAACTACATTATGTTCTGTCTATAAACTGTGGGTTTTCCCTCACCACCCTCCTCTCCCCCCATTACTACTATCATGGGCTGTTTCAAAATTTCATTGCTTTTGTTACTGGAAATCTGGGTTTTTTTGGGTTTTTCTTTGTTTGTTTTTCAGCCTTAATTTATTTGTAGCATTTATCCGTTTGTTATTCTGCACTGTCCTTCCACTATTTATCCCTGCTGAAATTATGAATATGATCATATTCATCTTAGCCTTTGTTTTGCCACACTAAAAAAAAAAAAAAAATTAAAAAAAAAATTCCAGCATTATTTCACGCTTGAATGGGTATGAACTGAATTCTAACTGTCTTGCAGTGGCGTTGAGCACTCATGTTTATATTTACCTTCCTTTCTTTAGCAGTACCTCTTCTGTTCCCATTTGTTAGAATTGCATTTGTCCTTTCACAGCATCATAATGGTGATAGTGTACAGTTCGTCTGTCATGACTTCATCCTTCTAGTCCTTTTTTTCTCCTCTGTCATTTCCAACTAGTAAATTCCCAAATTTTTCAGCTAATTTATTTTTAGTTCCTGCCTACTTGTCTTTCCACTTCATTGTTCTCATCCCACTTCTGTTAAACCCATCATCAGAATGGCATTCACTTTCTTCCTATGTTGTATTTTGAGCTTCTTCTGTATTAACAATACCTCTCAAATTTGTGTCTCAGAATTCTTTTGAGCTTCCAATTCAGAAGTGCAATAAAAAGAATTCAGTAACCACATTTGCAATAACATTTTATTTTGCACATAAAGAAGTGCTGAAACAAAAAGAAAGATTTAAGATCTGATATGGGTTTAAGCTGGCACTTGGAGATTAGATTTCCAAATTAAAACTGGTGCCTACTTCTCCAAAGACTTGATCAAAAGCAATACAAGCTTGTACAGCTAGCCTATTTTTTTGGGACTTGTAGCCTATTCAATAATATTCCAGGCCTTCATAATTAATTTTTTTTTTAAAAAAGGGATTTAAAAAAAAAAAAACAAACAAACCTGAAACCAAATATAAAACAACAACCAACCAAACAAAAGCTGCCACAGAACTGAACTCATAGTGGTTGGTTTAGCTATGGCAATTAATATTTCATGAATCACCTCTAATTTTAGACTCTGTATTTTGTCTTCCTGTTTGTACTGATAAAACCACTGAAAATGTGTGATGGTTTTCACTTAGTTGGTTTAGGAGAAGTATCATCAAAAGAATTACTGGGTTATTTGTTCTCTGACAGTTGCACAACAATTTTCTTTTTTCTTTTTTTGATACCTGCTGTTTGAGAAATGTAGTTTAGAATTGCTATGGCTTTTACCTCTTAGTGTCTTGTGAATTTGGCTGCAGATTTGCGGGTGTATGAGGGATGTGGGCTTTTCAAGTTGGTTTTGTATTTTTACTGTAAACATATGATCAGAATGTAGGAGAGGAAGAATTTCAGAGATTGTCATGTTTTTCCTTTTTTTAAAAAAAAAAAGAACCTCTTTAAATTTAGAATCCCCAAAAGACCCCACTGAAAAAAAAGTGGAAATTATTAAACATAAACTGCAACAGAAAGGCTTTTGAGTATTGTGCATGAAATATCTGTATTGATCATAAAATTCCAGTGAACCAACCAAATAGAAATAAACCCTAACAAACAAAACAGAACCAAAACATTTTCAGCAACTGAATGGGAGAAATTAGATTCCCAAATACATATTTTTTTTCTTAGGGAGGATTGTTCCACATTTGCTCACCTCTTTCATTTGTGAAAGAACATCTCAACTTTCTCATTCAGTCCAGCATATGTGGCTGCAAATAGTAACATTTTACTGTCTTTGGAAGATGAGTGCCGCTATATTGTGTCAAACTCTAGTTTCTGTTTTTTTACAGGAACCCATTACCTGACTTAATTTCACTGAAACATTAAGGGAAGTTCATGATTCTTTTAGGTGAACCATGGCTTTGCTTTGAACCAAACTGTACATCAAGGAAGGGTTTCTGATTTTATTCAAAGCCAGCATAAATTGGATGGTTTGACATCCTGACGTGTCTGATCATGAAATTCACTGCAGAATTTGGAGCTATGAACTCATATGAGCTACACTGAGCAAAGAAAAAACATTGTTTTCCTGTAAGCTGTTTTCCATCTCCAATTCTCTCATGCAGTACATCCTTTATCTTATGGACTGATCTCAATATTCTGTCCTGGTCCCTTGTGTCAGAGAGAGTGATGAAATTTGCCCGTAGGAGGATTTTGGAGGCATGTGCTTTATAAATTGCATCTTCTATCTTCTTTTGAAAGTTGTTAATACACTTTTAAAGGAACAGTTTTAACACATTTACAACATGGTGCAAACCATAAACGTGATTTATATGGAAGTACATATTTTACTGGAGAATGCAGTGTACCCTAGCTGCCTATAATCTGACTGTAAATTTACAGGGCTTTTTTAATACTACAAACTACACTAGAATTGTGAATTTCTGAAAATTGAGTATTTTGGCTGTGTGACTTCCTTTCATTTGTAAATACATCAGTATTTACATTGCTTCCTAGTAATCGCTGATGAAGGATTTCTATTTTAGGTTGTCATTATTTACTGTGATTGTATGCTTCTCAAATACTGCAACAAAAACTGGAGATATCTTTATGCCTTTCAAATTGAGTTTTTTTTTTTCCTTGAAGGAAATAAAAAAACCAAGTAAAACTGTTCTAGAATTTAAACCCTGCAAGTGTGACTTGTATATGCTATGACTTTTTCATTATTTACTTACTTGAGATGCTATAAATCTTATCCTTGGAATCAAAATATTCTGCTCAGTGGCTGCAGCAGTAGCAGCACTTACACAGCAAGTAGTGAGTTCAGCTAACAAGATTCTGGCTTGTGTTTCTCTGACACAAACATGGCTCATAGAAAATAGATACATAGGCTAATTCTGGCAGGAGTAGTAAGAGCTTGCAAAGGAAGAAGTTTTGCGCAGGTTGGAGAGCGGTCCAGGCACTGCTTGTCTGAGTCACCGAACAGACTGGGTTAAAATTCCTCAAATGTAAATAAGATTTATCAGTTTCAGCAAGCAAACCTGCAGAACTTGATAAACGTCTACAAAAGACGTTTTAAAAGATAGCTAGAAAGCTTTCTTGGCTTGAAATTCAACCAGCTTTGAACTTATCTATACTGTTTAATTAATGTCTTTGTGGAGCAACATTAAAATAATACTGTGCTCTAATCCTCTAAGAAGTAAGGCTGTCTCAAACTACAGCTGAATTACATGCAGCATAAATTAAAATTTGCAGTGCACAGTATCTTTCTGGAGCTTTATTAAGTGGTGTGATTATGCAAAAGTAGAAAACTATGAAAATAGACATTTCCATATACTCATTACTGTGGTGTTATCTTCCATTTTTTGAACATTTAAGTCCATTTCCACTTAGAATTAGCATGTTTTCATTTAATTATTTCATCTGTTACTCTTAAGAAGAGCATACTCCACATCTGGATTTTTTTTTTTTTTTCTAAATTAAATGTGCTTAATAGAGGGAAGAGAGTAATTTATTTCAAAATGTCATTAATTTTCTCGATTTCCTTTGCTTCTGGGTCAAGAGAATAGGGTTTTCAATGTAGTGTAAACTAATTCCAGTCAGAAGAAAGTGATACTAACTCACATGACATGTTTTTAAATAAGAAATATGACCAAATACTCAATGTATTTAGTCTGTCCAGGATGAGGCTTTAATAGGTCTGGAATATAGCTGGCATATTAACACTGCTGGTCAAGCAGAAAGAGGGAAAGGCTTCCCTTCAGAGATGGGGGTTAATTTAAACTGCCTGATGGTCTTGGCAGCTCCATTTTGCCTGATGGCAGAACAGGGGTGAGGCCTCACCCTGTCCCCTGCCTCTTGGGGATGGGTTTGGGGTGGGCTGGCTCAGGTCCTACACCGTTCCCAGCAAAGCTGGTGGCCAAAGGGCTGCTGAGGGTCCCTGTGGCACCTGTGCTGCTGTGCTAATAGTCTGCAGCAAAACATCAGCAGGTGGGAAAAACCCCATGTAAATCTGCTTTGTTGCTATGAAATCAATAGGGTTAGATATTTACCACCCCGGGAGAGTTCCTTTTATTTGATGGTAAACAGTGAAAACTGACTCCAGGATATTAAACTGAGATTATCCTCCTTCATTTAGCTGTTACAGAAAAGCTGACTTCAGTCCCTGTGAACCCAAGTACCCAGGGTCTTCTATTCAGGGGACAAGAACCTTGATTACTGTTCTAGACCACAGAGATCCACTTCCCATGGCCCCTGTGCTCGTCCTGCCAGGGACTCGGGCTGGCAGGGCAGCTGCTAAGATGTAAGCAAAGAAACCATCAGTTGCCTGGGAAATCTGAGAAAATTGCTGGCAGCCCAGGTTCTTCCTCACTACATGGGAAGAATAATGCACGTGTGGATGATCTTTCTATATATAGATTTGAAATTGAATAATGTGAGAATGGCACATATTTGCTCTTTGTTGGTGCCTTTTTTTTTTTTTTTTGGTAATATTCACAGAGGCCAGCATCAGGCAAGGAAAGACACTTGTTATTTTTGCTATTTTGATGATTATTTTTGAAAAGTGTGAACCAGTAGATTCAGTTATCTGTGAATATAGCAGTGGGGAGACATGAACCTTTGCATCTGTTTTTAAGAGTCCAGCTGTGCGCACACTGACACCGTGATTCATATGCTGACCTTAATTCATATTACAGTGCCCCTTGACAGTGTACCAGCTGTGAACATGCACATGAAGTAAACAGGATCCATTCTCGTGAGCTGTCATGAAAGTAAGAAGCTTGTTAGCCTTCTTTTAGTTACCTTTGCCTTGTCAGATCCTGTAAACAAGGATATTCGATGTCACAAAGTATATGGAAGATACTGATATTGTCTGTCAGCAAGATCTGATTGGTCCATGTTGGATCAGAATACTAATTGCATATAATGCAACCAATTGGAGAGAGTAAGGCAGAGTTTGTAATCAGCTTTTTAAACTAGAACTCACAGACAACTTCACTGTATACACATAAAATGGAAGCTATCTTTTCATTAGATGTAGAATAAGATTAGAAGTTGTTGGAATGGAGTGTTGCCAAAGTCTTCACCTTCTTATTTTACCATTGGTATTCAATCTAAGAACTGAGGGAGCCCTGTTGTTTTGAAATTGTTTGAAAAAAACCAATTTCCAGTAAAAAAATCCAGATGAAAATGCTAGCTAACCAAATTAAACCAGCAGATAACTTGATTTGCACTTGTTTGATTTTAATGGGAGGTAAGGATGTAGTTTTTTAGGTAAATGGCCCAATTGGATAAAAGGGTTTTATAATTTGAAATAGAGTATTCTCTGGACTGGAAAAAAAAGGGGGTCAGTATCACAAACAGCTGCAATATTTTCATTGCCAAGCAGCAGGAACAATCTTTTGTCCCGAACTTGGTAATTGCTCATCCTTCTCTTCTCTTGGATATCCACTGCAGGAAACAGTCTCTGATGGACATACACATACAACAGTGACCTTTCTGCACTACACTTTGGTGTAGGGACACTGTCCTGTCCAGCTTTTAGCTCAAAATAGCCAGAATAATGCAGCAGAATGATTGGTTTAACATATGCTGTTGTGACGTGTATGGAGAAGTTTCTCTGGGCAGCATATCCTGTCCTGCGGCACTCCAGTAGCTTTACCTCAGGGATAGCCCTGCCTTGAGAGTGGATCTTCAGGACTGCACACAGTCCCACCCCAAAGCCAGAGTATGCAACTTGGTAAAAATACTGCTTTTTATTTTGTGGAGAGATGGGTGCCAGTTTATGTTGCTCAAAGTAGGGATTTGTAGGGGAGGAGGCTGCACAGTAGCATCCAGTATGCTGGTATTTCTGTTTCATGAAGAAGTACCATTTTTTTCTGTATGGATGTAGGCTTGTGAGGAAGATAGGGAAGGAAGAAGAGGTCCTCTGCTTCTCAGAGCTTTAGCAAAGGTAGTGCTGAATTGTCACTGTTGTGTCACCTCACACAAAAATGACTTCAAAGCTCTTCCTGTGTTGCAAGGATGTGCATTGATCCTTCTATTCCTGCTTCTGTGCTTAGTCGAGCTGTATCTGGCACCTAGAAACTTTGCTTGTGTTTAACTTTTGTGTTGCATTAAGCTGGAAATACATCTTGAAAAATACAATCAGTAACCTCTTATTTTTTGCCTAGTAAGCACTGAATTCCAAGCTTGCCATAACTATCTTTCCCTGACATTACGTCGTATGATTGTGATGTTTTACGTGACTTATGGTCTGTGGATGGATAGGAACAATGTTACTATCACCAAAGGCTCTGCCCTAAAAATAGACAGAAATGTTATGCTAAAAGGAAGACAAAAACAAGGCATGGGCAGATCAGTTAAAATGTTATTGCTTTGAATATCTCAATAGGAGGTTAGAAAGAGAAGAGGAAGCATCTGTGTTCAAAGAGGCAGGTGAGACCAGCCCATATATTCCGTGTTTAAAAAGGAAAAAAAGTGTATCTGGTATTTCATCACCAGTTCCGATCTCCAGTTGAAATGTTAGCTGCAGTTTGGTACTACACTGAAGTTATTTGTTTGTAGGATCAGACCCTCACTGTTGAAAAGGGGAAAGAGACTTAAGCTTTCAGATGTTGCAAAACCAAACCAATCCAGAAACAAAAATATGAGATCCACTAAATTTTTTAAATAATCTCAGATCTCTTTCACTGAAGAAGAATGTTGACTGGCTGAGTAAATACCATGTAATTTTTTTCCTAAGTAATATAACTCCCTCTATAGACAGAAAATCTCAGGTTTTCAGATAGCTAATTCTCTGTGGGGTGATTTGGTGTTTGTCTGTGTTTGTTTTGTTTTGTTTTGTTTTGTTTTTCTTCCTTAGAGACTAGAACAAAAGGGTTGATGACTTAAACATTGTTGTAGTCCACCTGGTAATTTTCATATTATATGCACTTACAGATTTTTTTTTGGCAGCTTAATGAAACAGAATGATTGCACCGGTGCTTACTTCGTAGTTTCAGTGAAGCGTGTACAAGAAGAACCAGGCAGATTGGTGCAGTCTTGCTATTAGCAAGAAATAACTTCATCTGATAGATGGATTTATAACTATAGTACTGTGGTTTGTTTTTTAAAATCCACGATTCTTTATTACAAATGTTTCGAGAAGCAGTCTTAGGTTTAAGGGAATGGGCCTCAAATACATTAACATTGCTTGTTTTACGAGTTTAAGCATTATTGGTTATGCACACAGTATAGAACATTTGGACCCACTGCTGAGAGGCTTATAAATGTTTCACGTATGGCACCATGAGACCTTGTGTATGAGTTCAGATAACTTAGAGGTTGCTCTGTTTCACACAGCTTTCTTGGAAGAACGTATTAGGTCAGAGAGTATCAACATTACATACTGTGCTTTGTCCTTCCTTCCTTCTGACTCATCTATTGTTAAAGGAGAACTTAGATTGGACTGGGTCTAGGGTTTCCCTTGTGTAAGCAAGGAGAATAATTAAACAGACTCAGTTAATTAGTATTTGTGAGTTGTTCAGACTTTACAGTGATAAGGTCCATAAAAATGCCAAGATATAAAATAAAATAAAATGATTTACTTGAAGGCCATAATCCTCTCTGTCCTTTGTCAACATTTGTCCTGTGTAGACTGTTACAGTTTCATAGCAATATAGTACCTTTCTGCAGCATTTCTCTTTTGAAGAATTCAGAACATTTTATAATGAATGAACTAATTTTCACAATACTCTTTGAGGTTGGTTTATGTTTTTTTCTTTGTTATAACACTCTGAGAGCTTAAACTACAATACATGCGAGTTGCCCATGGGAGGTCTATGCAGAGCTAATAATAGAACACAGGCCTGTTGAAACTGTTGCCCTCTGATTTTACTCTTTTGCTTTGACTTGTGAGGAGAGAAATTAGTGGTATTGGATACACTTCTAGCAAAGAAAGTATAAGGGACACTAGAACATGGAGAATGCACGTACAGTTAGAGGTTTACCTAGAATTTGTGGCTGTGCTTGTTTTGCTTATTGAGAAGTATCACCTGAAAGTCTAAAATGCTAGTGATAGTCATTCAGATACATAGACTTGATAGAATGGTTCAGATATGTCTTTACTAGAAGTAAGACTGCTGCTTTCAGAGATGCCACTAGTCCTACAACACTTAGTATAAGCCTTTTTCAGGTGTCCTGTTTTTGATCCACCTGTACTCTGTACAACCCTTGAGACCTCATACAGCTCTCTGGAAATCTGGTTATTGCTGCAACTTGGCATCCTCTTGACTGTTACAACCTTAGTATAAACCAAAGTGGTATTAACAGTGGAAGAAAAGGGTAAGAGGTGGAGCAGGAATCAGGCCCACCATCCAGCTATCTGTGCTGCTATCTGCCTGATTTATCTCATGGGTCATGCTGATCTCTCAAGAGGCTGTCACAGAACTGTAAAACTTTGTCTTACAGGCTGTCCATATTGACAGTACACCCTATGGGATCAGATGTAAGATAGCCACCAATTGACTGATAATTTTCAGATGTGCAAGATAACCTTTGTGGCTCTCTGTGATGAATTGCCCTTGACAGGAGAGAGGTTGCACGTTTGTTTCTAGTTCTGAATTGGAGCCCAGAAGCAGAAAGGAATTGTGCTCTGGAAACTGGCCATAACCAGGCTCATGCCAGTGTGTAGCACAGCAGTTCTGCAGTGAGTCTACGTGGTTATCATTGTCATTACAGCTCATCTTCTACATAAAACTTTTCCCCTGGTTGATGTCTCAGGAGTCACGACAGCCTTGCTGGAGGCATTGCAGAGGCAGCCTTGACAATCCCATGTCCACTTCATGACCTTTTTGGTCACTGATGGCATCTTCTACATGTCTGAGGTTTATATGTTCCAGAATTCTGGTATTTGTTTTTCTCCAGGGACACAAATGAAATGAACATATATCATGTGAGGAAACCTATCTGCTTTGCTGATGTTGTTTATCTGACAAAATTCTGATGAATTATGGTGTTCACAAGGCCTTGAGCCGCATCTTCAGCTCTGACCGAGTGCCCAGAGGTGGAGAGCCTCTGACAGATGAAGGTTTGCTTTGAAAAGAAACTTTGGCCCAACCTGCCCTGAGAAGATACCTACCCTTTTATTACAGTTAACAAAAGTGACTTTTTCCAAGGACCTTCCAAGCAAATGCATCTACTCCTTTTCCACTTTTGCTGCTTTGACTATTTTAGCTACTGCCAACATAAGGAGCTTCCTTGGTCCCTGTTCAGGTGCTTTCCCTGTCTGATAGGCTCTGGATAGGCCAGCTTGTGAAGGTGTACTATCAGCAATAAGAACAGAAATAAAAATCACCGTGGCCCAGGCAGGATGTGGACATGGAGGCTGTGAAGCTCCCTTCAATGCAAAGCTGGCTGTGTTGGATCACTGCAAGTGCTGGAATATTCCCAGCTGCTTATTAGACATACATTAGTGTTACTCTTAACTATGGTGTGCCTTCGTGTTCTCCCTATAGTACTGTTTTCTGTGGCCTGGTGGAAGTATTCACAGCTCTCTTCATATCAGGCAGGTTCTGCATGTTTTGGTGGTAGCACGTCCTGGGTGGTCTTCCAGTGCAGAGGCAGCAAGGGCAGTGTGGTCTATGCTAATCCTGGTCTTCCACCTGAAGAATTTGCCTGTAGGACACCTGGTGTAGGGTTGGCTTTCCTTGCTGTGTTTGCTCGTGTGCTTCAGTTGGCAGGGAGGTTTTGCCATGCTTACATTCATGTTTTTGCTGGATAAATGCAGCTGGCTTGTACAGACCAATAACTATCTTAGTTGCATGTGCTGTAGTGGTGAGTGTGTTAGGTGAATGAGTGGTGTTCTCTCCAGGGCTTTCAGGATGTGGCTGGAGACAAGGCCGAATGTTGGAGGTGGGCAGTCTCCTGCAGATATACGTTCAGCCAGGCAGTATGTATAGCTGGAGACTTGCTCTTGTGGTTGCCTCTGCAGATGCTTCTAGAGAGTGGTGGATATGCAGACTGCACAGCTAAGTACATATTAACTGGAAGGCTGAACAAAGAAAGAAGTGAAGTGGGTATTAATGCATAAGGACAGAGGTAAAGAAGAACAAGAGGAAGGTTTAGCCATTGTTTGAGATTAATATAAAAAGCTCTGCCAAATCAGTCCTTTATTTCTGTGGCTCTCAAGAGTTAAAGGATACCGTAATTCATGTATAATACGGTCTGCTTTACATCTGCATACTTAATATTTTTAAGCGGCAGGCAGTACTTTCAAACTGTGTTACATTTTCATAGATTTACATGGGATTACATAGGAATCACTGAAAACTCCTTTGTTAAATTAGTGTGTATCGGGACGCATGTGATGCCTGCATTTTTAGATATTCAAACTTTTGATTTTGTCCAGAAAGAACCTAGGTCTCTAAAACAGTGATGTAAAATCAGTGTTCTGTGTATCTGCCAAGAAACTGCATCCATGCAGGATTTTCTGGTGGGTTGGTTTTATTTTGTTGTGTGTGCTTTAGAGATGTATCTAGTCTCTACTAGAAGTAGAATCTCTACTGGAAAAAGGCACAAAAGGTTCCAGATCTTTAAATGATGTGCTATGCTTGGGACCTTGGTTTCCAGAAGCAAATCAGAGAAATATTTTTTCTTGACAACAGATTTGGGATTAGACTTCAGCCCCAGTGAATGCCACCTTTATTTCTTCTTGGATTAGTGTTAATTTGTAATTGTCTTCTCCCAGTTTATTACCATTTATTTTGGGATGACATGGTATCATTGGGACAATTTGGAGCATAAATGCAGGAACACCACTCTGTTAGATGACATGTACGTGGTACGTTTGCTCTATTGTAATAGCAGATAGTTTTGAATAATTAGTCAAGTTTCTAAATAAAAGATTCAAAAATGCTATTTCTTTTCCTTAAGGGCATTTAGTAGCTCCCATTTCCCTTTCAAACAGGGAGTTATTTTTAAAACAAAAATGAGAATATGAGGTGAAGTAAAGTGCATTTGTTTCCGTTGAATTAGAAAAATTAGCTTTGAAGCAAAATTAATATATTGCCTATATATATATATATTTTTTTTTTTTTTGCTTTTCATTAATCTAGAAAGAGTTTTTGATATATCTGGATGTGGTTTTCTAAATAGAACCTTGGCAGACTTCCACTGCAGGCTAGTTTTTACTGCTATTCATTAGCTGACTTATCAAAATAGTGTAATCAATGCCTGTCATAACATAAATACATGACCCTTTTGAGTAGCCCAAGTAGCTATGTTTACTTCCTTCTGAAAGGAGTATAAATTCCAAAGGGAAACAGAAGGTCAAATTAACATTGGCAAACTTTAGCATCCATCAGCTTGTCTATAAGGTTTAGAAACATTGAATTTTTTTGTTACAGGCTCATTTTTCATAATTTTCCTTGTAAGGCACCTGGTGACATTCCTTTTTTTTTCTTTTCTGATAATGCATTACTGAAAATTAGATTATGCTGAAATGAAAATACAGCATGGCTTATGAACACACAGCAATCAATGAAAGTTATTGAATGAGATATATGACTTCTGTTACATAAATTCAAAATAATCATGTTAAGTATCATATTTGCCTGGACAAATGGAAAGAAGTTGCAGTTCTACAAAGACTCATCTCACATTAAAAGAATGAGCAGGATGCTGAGTTGTTATCAAATAAGCTCCTTAAAAACCTGAAGAGATGATTGCTAGATTATTTTGATTTGGAGTGTAGGATGACAGGGAAATGGACTGGATTTTTTGTAAGGTTTTGTATCTGATCTGTGATTTCTGTGGTCTGTTGTAGGTTTGACAAGTTTGCATGGTTTTTTTTCTGCTTTTGAAATTTTTGGTGTAATTTGCTTACAACAGGAATTAATCCTCTTTTTTTTTTTTTTTTTTCCTCCCAAACTGTTCAATAAAATGTTACCTATGCTAGTATATTTATGTAACATCTTTTCACATGAAATCCAAATACAGGAAGTCCATTTTGATATTATGTTGCTTATTTGAATGCATTTGTGGGTAAATTCAATTGGCTTTTTTAAGTTAATGCTTTTAATGCATTTTTTTTGACATTAACTCTGAGATGACTAGTAGTCTAACATCTGTAACTTTAGATTAGCCTAGGTGTTTGAAATTTTCTTTAGGTTATATACATCATATGAGAGGTCCTTTCTGTAAATGTCCAAGGGAACTCCCAGAGGCATTTTAAAGCATGAGGTACTTAATACATCTCTAGAGGGTGGTGCTGAAAACTGGTATTAAACTGTTTTAAATAAAACACCAAATTCTTACTAATAATTTTTTGCCAACCCAATATTAGGGTAGTTTATGGAGAGCTGCTTCTCTGCTATTTTTCATGCATAGACTAGTCAGAGAATAATGTTAGAACACTACTGCAGGAATTAAACAATTTAGTGTTAGCAGTAATATCTACATACAGAGACATTTCAGCATTTTACTGGTCTTGGATTGCTCCCTGCCCCTCCCCCCCCCCCCCCCCCCTTTTTTTTTCACTATAACTTGCTGAAAAACAAAATCTAAATGCATTACCCTGTGTGTTTTCCAGATGTTTTAAAGATTTGCAAAAATGCAGTCAAAAGAGTTAGAAATTATATTTCATATCTATTTGCTTCTGGTGTATATCTAAACCCAATACTGAATTGCAATTTTGAGTTATATTTAAAATATTTTAAAAAAATGGCAGAAACTACAAATTGTGGAAAACATCTATAGGTTATGGCATAGGATTATTCTTTTCTTTTCTTTTCTAGGAAGACTTAAATTGGTATCTGAGATATCAGAAACCAATATATATTAGTAAAAAGGAAGCAAAGTATATGTCAGCAGCATGGAACATGTCCTCATAATCACACCCAAGGAGCTAGAAGTGAATGAATTCAGAAAGTGAATTTTCACTTTATGAAAGAATAAGGTTTCTGTACAGACTGTCATTTAGATGTAACATTTATTCTTTGACTCTTTTAGTTTGTGTAGTTATGTATTTTTTAAACCACTGAAAAGCATGCTGTCCTGTTTAGTTTTTTCTTCCTTTTTCTCTCATTGGCATAATCAGAGCAAAATTACTTTCTTTTAATGGAGCCTGACAATTCTGCATCTAACTTACTGTCTCTTTTTCTCAGCCTGTCATCTCTATAATGGGACAAGGCAGTTTGCTTTAACAAATTCTTATTTTATTGCTTGTCTTATGTCTGTTTTTGTTGCTATGCACAGTGGCATGAAATAGCTGATCAAATTGTGTTGAATAACATCACAAAATTGAAAGTTAGTGGCTTTCACAGTGTGAAACCAATAAAGAGCTGCAATATTTCTGTTCACATGACTGCACTACTACTGAGTTTTTGGGAACCTTCTTATATATCTATTAGTATGCTCCATTTGGAATAGGAACTTGTTATTGGACTGTGTGATATCTACAATTAAAGTTTCAGTGTGATATGTTATAAGCACATGATTATCTCATTTATCTTAATTGCATAGGCATTGCATTGCCAAAATAAAACATGCGTTTGTAAAGTCAGAATATATTCCTGAGGGCTTGTCAGAATATTTGATAACAGTCTGTCGTTACTTTGCTGAAAAGAGTTTATGACATGCACATGAGGACATGAGGTATGAGGACAGTTCATATTATGAAAATAAATCATAAGAAATGATAGAAAATAGAGACAGTACTGAAACTTTTAGGATGTTCTCCATAAGAAGTCCAGAGTTCCCTCTCTAAACATCCCTCTGAAGATATGATTTGATTTTTAATTTTGACTGATCTTCTTATGCAGTGTGATATCTATTTCAGAAGAAGCTGATATAGCTTGAATGTTCTGTTCTCAATTTGAGACTGCAAAATTTGTTATGTCTTGAATTATTATTGAAAGAAATGGAATTTAGTAAAGCAAAACAGACTTGCTGTCAAGATGCTGCAAAAAATAGAAAACCCTTTACATTAATTTGTTTGGTTAGTAAAGAGGTAGAGAAATTCTCTGGGCAATCATGAAAAACTTCTTGGAGATCCTTGGTGTTCCAAAACAAAGCTATCGCGATATTTTTTTATTCAAAGGCATTCTCTCTCTCAGTGTTAAACTTCCATTTTAGAAGTAGTGAGTTCATTGCACAAAAGTAAAAAGAAAATTGCATATATTTTTTTTCTTTTTCACATGAAAGTAAGTGTTCACATTTCCCACTTTTCTCAGCAAAAATAGACAAGTAACAATACATGTGGCTGTGGGAGTCGATAATCAGATACCACTGAAGTTTCCTCACTGAAAACTTTGTCTGCTGCTTATATCAAGGATCTAAAAAAGTCTAGAAGGATTTCCCAGAGACGTTTTTCTACTGGTTTTGCTCCTTTTTTTTTTTTTTTTTTTTTAATTTGACAGCTTTTTACTTTGGATAAAAACCTCTAACAAAGACTTCACTTGAGACTGGTATTAGGTCCCTTTTTTTTTAATCTTCGTGGGAATTGCAGTTTCTAGGGGCTTAAACATTTAGGTTTAATAAAGAAATATCCTAGAGCTTCTGTTATAGTTATCAGATAAGAAACGTATATGAATCTTTACCCGTGCATCTTCTCTAGTTTGCAAACATGCAAACCCAGCGCTGATGCTGCACCTCCTGTCTTTACCAATGTGCACAGGACTGAAATTATTGCCTCGCACTTTATTCTCACTTCTCAGCCTGAGAAGGTTTGAATCCCCACTGAGAAGGAGTGACTAAACCCCTAAATGCAGCCCTTGTGCCAGTGGAACCGGGGATTCAGGCATTTTTTGAAACAGAAAGAGCCTCTGTAAGAGTCGTTAGGTCTCAGCCTAGTGATTCAAGCCATCTTTTGAACAGACTGAAATCAACCTTGGTCCCTGATCCTTCAGTGTTCCTGTGCAACAGATCAATCATTGCATAAAATACAGAGCTGGTCCAGGGATTAGTTCTGAGGAGAGTTTGGAGAATTCATATCTATGGGCAGATGGGACACATTTTCCTATTGATTGGTGCTTTCATTTAATAGAAATCTTAATATTTACATTGCAAAGTTTATACATATTGAATAGTAATATATTTCTTAAAATAGAAACAGTACAAACCTTAGCATGAAAATAAAACTATTGTGATATAAACTTTTATAACTATGTCAATGAGAGACAGGTGGTTAGATTAGCTAGTCCAGAGGATTAATATTTAAAGTTATTAAAAAGCAGCACAGGAGTAAAGTTCAGTGTACTCCATTGAATTACAAAAAACACCTTTTGGCTAAACTAAGTATGAACTACTGGAATTGACAACTGAATTGTTTTCCTGTTATTGTCATACTGCACATTACTTATATGCAAACAAGTAATTTCCCTCTCATCCACAGTATTCCTTTAATTTTTAATACACTTCAAGAACTAAGTGTCTAACAGCAAAGCTAGCTTTTCATTATTTATATGCACTCATCTCTTTAGCATATACAGGCCAATAAAGCGTACACATGTTTTTCTGTCACTTTTTATTTATACTTTCTAGTTTGGAATTAGTTGCATACAGTAGTTCTGTACAGATGTCCTCAATATGTTATAGTGAATTCTGCCCAATAGATCCCAGTCTTAGGACCATGACCATATCTAGTATTTTTTTTTATTGATTTAAGGTCTAGGTAATTCCACCAGAAATCTGAGGATTTTGACCATTCCTTCTGTCTCACTGTCAAATACAGAACATTACTCCCTGAAGGTTAAATAAAAAGTACTTACGTGCTTATGGTAAGTTAATGCTTTGCTGAGCACATACATTCATTTAAAGCTTTCCCAAACTCATTTTGTTAGATTTTGTACTGCTTGCTTAGTCTTGTAAAAATTTGTTACTACTGCTGATGTAATATTCACTTAGATTTTCTTTTTTGTTTTAATCTAGGCAGTATGTTGTGATAAAGCTTAACCCAGAGGGTTTTTAATAAATATTTTCTATATTAATTATAAATTTTAATTATTTAATCTGAGATTTTTTTTCCTGTTGTATCAAAAATAAAACCATGACATGTTACACTCAAAATATTATGGACAAAAGGGAACATGCTATACATGGACTCAAGAATTTACTACTGGTCTATTTAAAATCTTAGCAATCTAATCAGAATACAACAAGCAGGTTCAAAAACATGAATCTAAATTAATACCTACAATTATTGCTAATAAAATTACTCTTGAAATAGTTATCTTGGGGAAGTGGCTAATTCTGCCTTTTTCTCAGGTGTTGCGCTCACCTTTCCAGCATCCCTCCGGGTCACTGGTGTCAGTCTTCCAAGGCAGATGGGTGGTAGGAGCGATGACGGGCAGCCCTCAGCATGCTCACCTTTGCTGAGGGAGTTTCAGTGTTGGTTGAACTCCTTCTTCCTCAGCATGGGGTCTGCTGGTTATGTCAGCGTGCTTCCCACGCTGCTGCCTTCTGGCTGCTCCCAGCTGATTGTGAGCGTGGTCCCTCTGCCTCCCCAGCCTCAGCCCCACAGGGGCTCTTTGTTGGGCAGCAACCCCCTGGGTTTGCCAGACCCTTCCCGTGGAGGCACTGGCAGAGCTCAGGCTCAGGCAGGGGAGGCAACAGGCGCTTGACCTGAGGCAGGAGCTGAAACCAGCCCAGCCCAGCTCTGTTCAAGGTGAGCCCAAGCCAGGCCTGAGACTTACGCTTTCCATTCAGGGTAGAGCCTGTGACGCTACTAGGAATAGCAAAAATCATATTTGCTGGGCAACAGTAGGTAAAAGCTAAAACTATGTATTTCTATCTGATTACTTATGTCGAGAAAGAGACATTGAAGTTAATAGTCAACTCTCTGAAGGTTGTGAACTCTTGCAATTTTGACTTGGATGGTTTCTCTTTGAGTTAGATGAACATCTCGAAAATCAGGCTACTATATTTCAGCATCTTTTCTTAAAGCAATATGCAAATGTAGGCCAGAGTTCATAGGTAATTTGTTTCATAATAATTAATCTTGCCTCTCCATGACGGTTCTGTCTTGTGATTATGTTTAATTTTTACTTTTTAACGAGTGTCCTTTTTGTTCCTTTGTGTACACTGTCCTCTCAGGTTGGTAAGCTCCTTTAACATAAGTCCAGCAAAAAGGACAGAGATGTGAAGGGTAGGCCAGGAGGTAAAATTTAAGCAAAGATGCCACAAGTTAAAACTACAATTTAGAGGAACGTATGACATCGTTTTACATGGAAATTTCTCAAAACTGATTTCTAATAAAAGGAATCAGTGAAGCTGTTGAAAAGATTCAACTTTTTCTAGTGTTAAGAGGCATCTCACATGTCCTCAGTGCCTCTTTGTAATCATGGCATGTTATGATTCACAACAGTGGGTGGCAAAGTGGCATGGCACATATCTGCTCCTGGGGGACTCTGACTCTGTTTGAGTGACATGTTCTGTGTCAAATTTTTTGGCTCCCAATTAGTGATGAGCCTGATGTACAGAACAAGGAACTGGGTTGTTTTGAGAGAGAGAGATTATCTGTTGTCTAAAAAATTTCAACAATTATATGTTCATCAACATTAGGTTTGACAAGGTAGAACTGAGGCTACACGGAAAGGGTCAGTGAGAAATTTGCTTTGAGTTCAGTAGGACTAGTGCTGCACTGCAGCAGAAATAAAGGAAGCCAGAGTAACCTGAATTTGACTAGTTGGATACTCTGGTCAGTTGTTTGGTGGCATCTGGCTTCCAAATCTGTGTTAGTTATTTTTTGGAGTAATGTGGAGGTCAGGAACTTAAACACTGAGAAGCATAAGAGAAGGCACAGAAAAAAAAGGGAAGAATTGCCGTCATGTGAACCAAGTCACAAAAGGACTTTGGGAAGGTTTTGTACTCCTACTCTTGTACTTGCCCAAAAGGACACACATTATGTGAAGAATGAAGAATTTAGTGTATTTAAATCTTAACTGTTTAATCATACAATTCTTTTTAATGCAGACCTAATTATGACAGAAAAAGATAAAAGAAAATAAGGGAAAGAATAGTAGTAAAGGAAAAATATTGATAATAACTAATGCAGTTATTACTATATGCACACTTTCCAATATCTACCCCTTTCAGTTGTGTTACATTCATCATTCCCACACTTTTCTGCATCCTAAGGCTGTTGGCTTCTGTTGTGGTGAGCCAGCACCATCATGAGAACTTTGATGGGAGAGTGTGATGGCTGTGGTGGGAGTTCCTTTGTGCTTTTCTGGGAGGACTGTGATGTCAATGTCAATGGTATCTTCTTCCTCACTGTAGTGTCCGCTTGGGACTACTGTTGCGTTTTCCTTATCATGCATTAAACCTTTTTTTACCCTTCAGTCTGCAAATCCACATTACAATCAAATATATTACATATGGAGTGTCTAACATGTTGGGTGCTGTTCTTCATGCTCTTTTACACCAGCATCTGGTTTTGCCTGGTTCTCAGGTCTGCACTTTTTAACTGACCATTGGTGTTTTTGTTTTGTTTTGGTTTTTTTTTTACAGTCCTTGGGTCTTCAAGGATCTACTTTCTTATCTTCTCATGTGTTTTACCCCCTATACTGCATCCTATGTCACCATTATTGAGGCTTCTGTTATGACATCATGTCTATATTCCTCTATGTTACACCATTATACTAGGATGACAAATATCTCCTTCTTCAGAAAGTAACTACTTGTTACTCATGTCTGTAAAAATTATGGTTATACCATACAATTATTCAAATACAAATTAGGCAGTAGTTCACACAAGCCTTAGAAAATTTCTGTTTGCAGTAAAAATGGGAAAAAAAAAAAAGGTTAAAGCAAAGCTCCAG
Organism: Nesoenas mayeri; assembly: GCF_963082525.1. NCBI lineage: Eukaryota > Metazoa > Chordata > Aves > Columbiformes > Columbidae > Nesoenas > Nesoenas mayeri. Next base: position 18,606,997 of record NC_137541.1, read on the forward strand.
GCAGACGAAGAGAAATTCAGACAAAGCATGTCTGATGGATGTCAGTCCCAAGTGCATGCAAAGGCAGTTGCAAAGACAGTGTGACCTGTTACAAACAACTGCAGCATGGTGGTGTTCACTGGGCTATGGGGCTGCAGAGGTCTGAAGGGAGGACAAGTCTTTAAAGGGAAGGATAACAAAGAGAAGTCAGACTTCAAAAGGGTCCACTAGTTTTATTGCAGGAATAAGCTGCTACTTGACTACTCATATCCAAACTGTTTTATCATTTGGGGAATTTTTTTTAGTGTTTCCTGTTTGCCGCACCATGGCACAAAGTCGTTTAGAAGGTGGTAATAAAGTATCTTCACTGAAACTAATACAGTCGCTTGTGAATCTGTATTAACTCAGTTAAGGGATTGTTCTGGCTGCAATTACACACGCTTTCTGTCAGACAGTGAGGCAATTCACTGCAAAGTGTTCCAAATAGTTTTGACAGGAAGATGTTCTCCAAATTTATCATGCAAAAAGTGAACGAGAAATTTTGTAGTGGCTTGGGTTTCTGTAACTTCTTGCAGAATAAAGTCTATTTTATATAAAGTCATTTTAATGGGTACTATGTATAAAGGCCTACAAAGCATACCTAGTAAAAAAAATAGCCGTTTTAGACATTTAATTTAATAGGTTCCAAAGTATTGACTCTTACAACATATTATAGTGGAAATTTCTGTTTTTAGTGTGTCTTTCCTGTTCATCAGCAAAATAAAATGGAACACTCCAAGGTAGATTTTAGTTAAAAACATAAGACAAAGTTCTTGCACTAAACAGCTCCAGGTGTGACGTGTGACTATGCAAAAAAAAAAAAAAAAAAAAAAGATTGACAGAATAGGAATGTTAATAATCTAATTTTACAGCTGAGGGGACTGTGTTATAATCGGTTTCAGGAAAGTTGTCAAGCTTTACTTTAATTCATTGTTTTTGGAATAGCATCTTGGCATTTCCATACTGAGAGCTTTCTCTCTGTCTGAGCTATTTCTTTAAAGCGTGGTTGTCGTCATATATTATGGGTCTGGGACAGTTGCCTGTGATTATATGATTGCTCATGAATGCTCTGCTAATGGTATTTTTCCTGAAGAAAAATATTGACTCATTTGTTTTGAACTCCTACTCCACCCACATGTAGTAGTGTAGAATTATGTAAATTTTGTAAATGAGAAAAGTAAAGTTCTACCAAGTGTAATAATGTTTATTTAAATGTGGATATCTCTTATTTCAGCTTGTTTTGAATGGTTGTTACGGAAGTCCTGTTGCAACGCATGTGAAGATCTAGGTTTTTACATTCGATCCTTAAAAATATTGTCTTAGAAGAAATTGTAACACAACAAAATATCACTGGTAGAAGACCTTATGGTTCTAATTAAACACAGTTAGTCTTCTATAAAATACCTAGAATTAAATACATGTATATATTTATCAAACCAAGGCTAGCAAAAGTAAGAAGGATGTTGTGTTAATTTTGGCCTACTCCAGCATACTTTGTTCAGATGAAGTTCTATGCTTTTGCTTGATAAAAATATCAGTTCATGCTAGGTACATTAAACATATCCCAGCTGTTCTAAACCACCTCTCCATTTGTTTTAAACTCCTTATAGATAAGGACTGTATATTACATTGAATTTAAAGCAAAAAAAAAAAAAAAGAAAAAAGACATAGAAGAGTTAAAAATGCTTCATTGCACAAAAAAAACTGAGAATAACATTGTAAGACTTTAGGCATAGAAGATGGTGTTGGTGTCTTTTAGGACATCCTTTATTTTTATTGTAAAATCTATATCGATTATACTATCCTTTTTTAATAGTGTTTTTTTTTTTTAATAGCAGGTATGCTCGTGAAAAATGGAAACTTAGCTACAAAGGATGAACTACAGTACATGCTATTGCAGGAGTACAGTAACATACATACAAAGCTTAAGTTAATGTGCATTTAAGCTTCAATATATGCAAAACTTTAGGGAACTACTGCAGAAACTTATCAGAGTTTTATAATGGCAATATTTAAAGAAACACGCTACGTTCTCTAAACAGGACTATGGAAGATTGGAAGTATCTAGAAACTAACAAACTGTATGGATATAGAGAAAATAATCTTCAGTTTTGATTTATTTTTTTTTTTCTTTCATTGCTAAACTTTTCATTTACTTCATTGGCAAGTTAAGAGTTGGTATTCTTGATCTTTGGTATAGGTGTTCTTGGTATTCATGATTTTTGCTATTCTTGAACTTTGGTTTCAATGAAGGACTAACAAATCAATGCAAACCAGTGTTTTTAAGTCATCTTGGTTTAGAATTTGAGTATCTTTTCAAGTTGAATTGCAGACTTTTTCAGAGCATTGATTTTTCTATAGAATATAGGAATTGTAAGGCTTTGTTTAAAACTTGCAAGGTTAAAATTTTGGCATATATATCTCCTCAATTTAACTCTTACATAGTTAAAAAGTTTACTTTTATCCTAGGCAATGTCTTTCTGATAAATGGCTTTAGTGCCTGAAGGGAATCAGCAGAGATGAATCACACCAGGTGATAGAGGTATGATGGAGAAGATTGAAACAGTGATTAGGGTTCTTAATTAGCAAGAATCTACAGGCTATAAATTAGTGCCAGCAGAAGTAATTAAACTACTTTATTTGAATTTGGTGACAAGCATATCTAGTTTTAGGAGTCAAACTTAGTGTGAAGATTAAAAGAAAAATATACTTGTTTGTGAGACGCAATACAGATGTTTCAAATATTCAAAGTCAAACTTTTTTCTGCTGTTATTAGACACTTCTATTTGTTATCCATTACATTTTTTTTCCCCATTCAGTTTCTTCTTTATGTATGTACTAGCTTTGCTTTATTTCTTCATGAGCACAGGTAGAAAGAATTTTGAGTCAGAGACATGTAGGGAAAAACACCTCTTCCTAGTTTAGATGCTTTTACACTCACTTTACATGCAAATGTTAAAAAAGCAGAAAAGCAAAGTGTTATTGGAAGATGTTCTTGGTCAGAAGACCCAGTGGGTTTTCAAAGCTCTTTTGTGTTTCTGTTGCGGTAGTCTGCTCTGACTGACTGAATATGAAGCTACTGGACATCATGTAATTTGCAAACAGACTGTTTCCTGATCTTGAGCAAATATTTGGTTATTAGGGATCTCCAAGATCTTCAGAGTTTTTAAATTACTTCCAATGTGGTCATTATCCTTCTCATTGTCTTTGTAGTACTATTACAGGAAACGGAAACCTGCTGTGGTGTGGTATGGCCAAGAAATATTAACATCTTCTTGGGTATTGCTGTTGACTGATGTTTTGTCTCAGTCTAAGCAGCAGATGGGCAGAATAGTGGTGTGGTGTGTTGTTTTGTTTTGTTTTTTTTTCTGACTAGTAAACTTTCTGCATTCCTCCCACTATTTTTTCCCTCTTTTCTTTAGGAATATAAATCATTGTCTTCAGTAGCTTCCCATTTTGCTTTTGTTGTGTTGAAACCGTACTGTAATCCTACCACCACATCTAACCATAAGAGATGGAAAGCTATATTACCTTTATCATCTCTAATCACATCAAAATGACCTCTCTTAGTACAATAGACAGGTGCTTATAGTGACATTACATCCAGCCTAGTTCACGTTCCTTGTTCATCATCCATGTGGCACAATCTATTATTCATATTTTTGATTGAAATCTTCATGGTGGATAATATATCTAGGGTTTGTTGAATCTAACTCTCAAGATGAGTCAGTTTTACTCCTCCTCCCCCTCCTACTCCTCCTGACATTTCTGCATCAGAAAGAGTAATGTTCTCTGACTCATTTTTTTTTTTTTTTTTAGAGATCTAAGGGAATTCAGTCTGAGGGAACCATATCCACATGCATCAAACAGGAAACTTTCAGAATATTAGTGCAACCTATTGAACATTTTTGTGGCCTCTTACTTTCTGGCTTCTGAGGGCTTCCTGGGAAGTTTTTTTTTTCCCTCCTTATCTTTTTGTTCGAGAATCAGTAGATCTGAAAAGCAGACTGCTAAGGAGTCTGTTCCTTTTGATTAATAAGTGAATATATTTGCTGTAGAGCCAAGAATGGAACATCTTGTAACTGTTGGCAGCGCTACTAAAAGAATAAGTATCCTCATGGAATGGGGCAGAGCATAACGAGAGTTTTGATCAAGAGGGAAGAAGACAGTCTTAGAAAGGCTTTCAAGAGTTGTTGCTTTACTGTAAACAGCTATCTATTCTCTTCTGGACATGGTCCAGTGACTGCAGGAACTAAACAAGTCATTTTCAGGCTCATATGATTTTGAAATGGGACATTTTTTTTAGCTACTTGACTTCTTTTCTTCCTTTCTGGCAGAGTCAGCCTGACTTTATATGTCTGATGCCAGGAATGTGGCATTCATATTTTTTAGCTTAGGAGGTTGCCATTGCAAATCTGCAAAAGACGGCTCTCATTTTCCATTCTGCAGTGCTCGTATTTGCACTGCTAAAGAAAACTAGAGCGTATCATGTAAGACGTTTGGGGAGGCTGTTTCAGTGAGTTCATCCCAAGATTAGCAGTTAGAATGAAAGTCCCCATTTCAGCATCTCCCATGCAGGGAGATGATAAGTGTGGGATAGTTCCCTCTTTTAACTTCTCTAGTGGCTGTAGAGATATAGATTATAATAGGTCAATGGTAGCCCTGTTTCTCCACTACTACTCCCATAAAGGAGATGCCAGGGAAATAGCTGGAGCACAGCATACTCTGGCTGTCTCCCTAGTTGTGTTATGACTGGATGTCGTTGCTGAATGTGACAAGTAAAAGCGTTTCCTTGTGTAGGCCTTGTATTCTCTGAGCCGGGGATGGAAAACACTTCCTGGCTGCATCCCATTGTGGATCTGCTGCATCCAGCAGATTTTCAGTGCTGCGGAAAATCTGGCAGTCTGTGTAGCTTCACAGATTTTACAATCTGCTCCTAAGAGCCAAAGACTACCATGCATGATGGAGGCTATGCTATTGAGGAAACCATTTGACCACGGATCGCTTATTTTAGAACTTTCAGCCATTTTATTCCACTCTCCTCCTCCCCCCACTCCAAAAAGAGAAGGAAACAAACAAACAAGAAATATTCTTAAAATTTTCCTCAAATTCAGTAGGTTCTTTGGGTTCTGACTACAGACCTCATCCCTTGAATGCAGCAGTGGTGTTTTGAATCATGGACATGAGCAGAATGTATTTAAAGCACAATTTTGGTACTCATAGGGAGTAGCAGAATACATTTGTTGAATCAGAGTCCCATTGAATTTATCAGGAGGATTCTATATCATATATGCAAATTTCAGTGAACATCAAGTAACTTCCTAAATGTTTTGCTTGTCTGGCTGGTTTGAAAAACCATGAGTACAATCTAAGGCAAAGTTCTCTATAAGTATTTAGAGCTGTAGTCTTGACTAACTCTGTGTGTTAAAAGGGAGTGCATGCAATATAGTCTATATGAATATGTGTGCATGTAGTTATGTATCTTTCAGAATTTGGGCATAAATAATTTGCTGTGGAGTCTGTTATTTTAATATCTGGACACTGTAGTAAGGTTCCTTATTAGATTGTTGGAAGTGATTACCAAAACAGTGATGCTCATTCTGCTATTGAGTGATTAAAGGATGATTTAGAGTAATAATTCTTGACAAGATTATCTTCCAGTATAATATTATAAAACCAGAATATTTGGGAAGACAAGAAACTTCATTAACTCTTTAAAAACAAAAAAAATCTCTGCAACATGAACTTTTGATGAGATGTTACAATTCCGGAAAGGGGATGCTTATTTTGGAATAGATGCACATTAATGGAAAAATCACATATATATATAAATCTACAAATTATAATTATGATCAATCATCTGATTATAAGATCTATCATTTATAAAAACTATATGCATACAATCACATACAAAATATTATATCTATATACATATATTTTTATCCATATGCAAATATTAGGCATATTCCTAAGTTTTTCTTTAGTAGTCATCTTCTTACTAAAAGGTTGTTTGTTTTTTTTTGCATTTTGTTTTCCAAGTCTTATACCGTCTGAGAAACTTTCTGTGTCAGGATACCTCTTAGAGTTTCACTGATAAGTGATTAGTCCCAGCCCTGCTGGAGGCTGTTTCCCCTGGGCTGTGAGGGCTCTGGCTCCTGCTCTTGGGCCACCGCAGACCTGTCACTTGGAGGCTGGCAGCCACGTTTCCTCAGCTGCTGGGACTGGCCTGCAGCTGGTCCTTTTAGAGGCAGCCAGGACTGCTGCGATGCTGCCAGAGCTGCACTGTGTTCTCCTGCCAGTAGGAAGGGTGTAGATTCTTGGAGGACATGGCATCTTCCTGCTCACGTGGAACGAAGATCCATTTTCTACACTGGTAGGAACACAGTGTCTGGGAGCCAGGGTGGGCGTTTGTTTTCCTACCTGGTGCAGCATTTCTGTGTTCTTTGGAAGACAGCAAAGATGAGGGACTTGCTTCCCTAGGTAGTAGAATATTACTGTGTCTCCTGCAGACAGTCAAGACTTGATTCTCACTGGCTTTGAAGAAGAGGCAGAAGGGGAAGGAAAGCTTTTAGTGTTTGGGTTCACACTGAAGTACTTAATTTGCAGGTAGACAGGTGGTGGTTCCTGCTGTGTATAAAATAATGCCCAGCACTGATAAAACACATTATTAATTTCAGTTGAAAGTGGCTTAGCTTCTCCATAAGACTGAAAAGAAAATTAAGGGCTGTCTAATATATGTTTTCTGCAAAATACTCATTTTGTTCATCATCTTCTGTAAACATGTTTTGATGTGATTTTATAATAAATTTTTATCATAAATTTTATTAGTCTTCCAGTTTTCCTTTCATACTGCTAGTTATTCATAGGGTGTCTAAAACACTGCTGTGTAATAAAATTAAAACTTTGTGAAAAAAATAACCCCCACTAGCAATGATAATAATAATAAGAATAAAGCCCTCATATCTGGTTAGGGAGTTGACTACTCTTGTGAAAATTTAGACTTGTCTTTGTAGCAAATGATGGCTGTGAATTGCTTTGCCATATTATCTTGTGTGGACTTACAATGTCATTAGTTTAATATTTATTATGCTTCATTAACTATATACAAGTTGCTAAATGATTTAATTTTCATAAATGGAAGTTATCTTTGCATAATTCTAATAATTAGGACATTTTACTTAGAACTTTGCTCTGTGTCAAAGTCAGTGAGAAGAAATTGACTGTTAATGAGAAAACCTGCTACTATTAGAGAGCTTTTTAACTTAGCTGAGTATTTTTCTTGAGGCCCAAAGAGATATTGAAGCATGTGAAAATAATAAGATTTTATATTTCTGTGTAAATACTAATGCTGCTCATTTTGGGTAAACAAAACAAATTGATAGGTTTCAAAACCACTTTGTGTCAGTGACCTTTTTTCCTTGACAGGTAACTCCAGCAGGAGTTACCTTCTGATAACATGTTGCAGACACTCATGTTGTTATAAACAAAGCACAAGCTCTGATGGTTAAAATAGACTGTTACAAACGTGCTTTGCTTTTAGATGGATTAAGTATGTACCTGTTGTACTTATCATGAAATACTCTTTGCAAGAAAAGATATCTTCTTTGGATAAAATGATCTCAGAGTGAAATATCAGTAACTTTAATTATTACTGCTCTCTTATGCATTGTTTTTATCAACTAAGTTCCACAAGTCAACACACGATGAGTAACTTGTCATGTATCCTGTTAAAAAGTACAGCAAATACCAGTGGCATTGCTGAAGCTTTTAGTCCACAGTTGCACCCAGGTCTGTTTTCTTGTTGAACAGACCAGGAGCTGTTTGGAATGATGTTATGGAATGGAATGTTATAATGGAGGAATATCTTCTAGTTTGTCTTAAAATTTTACCTGCAGAAATTGGTTAGCATCTGATGGACAAAATAAAACTGACATAAAATAAATCTAAAGAGGCTAGATATTAATAGGTCTTACTAGTCAAGATGAATGTATGATGCAAAAAAACAATACTAATCACTAATGTGAGAAAAGCGAGTGTTATGATGGTTTCAGTAATTCAGAAGACTAACAGCATGGAGATAAATTTATCTTTTAAGAATTAGTGACTTTCAATGTTCTATTTCTCTTTAAAGCATCGTTTATTTCTATTTATACTAGCCTCCAGCTGAGTTACAGACCAAGGAGGATAAGCACTAAGGACTGCAATTGTACCAAGTGTCCTTGCTGAGAGACTGTTTTGTCTCTTGTAGATGAGGTTGTATTACTGCTTAGGCTCAAATAACCTTTAAAAGGCTTCTACTCTGAAATCAACAATGTTAAAGCAAATGCTTTCTCGGATTTAGCATATGTCATTTTCTTCTCTTTTTTCCTCATTTTCCCTTTAAAACAAAACAAAACTGTTTTCCCAAAGTGATGGACATTTTGTTTGGCCACTGTTTTATAGTCAGGACTTGTCATTGAGAGACTCGTTCTCTGGACATAATGGAAGAAGGAAAATGTCCAAAATGGTACTTACAGGTATCTTAGACATATGGGAAGAGGACCAGAACAGAGGTCTAGATGCAGAAGAGTGATTCTTGCAAAGTGTTTTGAAGAAGGACAGAATTATAATGGGACCTTGAAAGTCATGGTGTCACTGACATTTAAATATTAATCTGTGTTCAAAAACCAAAGTATTTTTCTTGGCCCTCAGGCCTTCTAAAATATCAAGACCACCCTGAAAAAAGACCTGAAGCCCAGCTTCTTGGTTTTAGTTTTTTCCTTCCCCTCAGTAGTGTGGAAGCAAAACCCTTTTTCCCTTCCCGGGGAATGGCCCTTCCGTCCTTCCATCCTGGAAGTTTTGAAGTCACATGCAGTATGGTGTTTTTTAAAGAAAAATATATAACTTTTTTTTACCAGAAGCTGAAAGCTAAAATTCAAGTTCCTTCCCGCTCCCACCTGTCCCCTGCTGCAGCATGGGTCTGCAGTCTTCCAGGATAAACCTGCTCCAACACGAGCTCTCCACGGGCCACAGTTCCTTCAGGAAGTATCTACCTGCTCCAGCATGGGAGTCCTCCATGCAGTGTGGGTATCTGCTCCACCATGGTCCTCTCCCCAGACTGCTAAGGGGGAACCTGCTTCACCATGGTCCTTCTCAGGGCTTGCAGGGGAATCTCTGTTCCGACACCTGGAGCACCTCCTCCCCCTCCTTCTTCCACTGGCCTTGGTGTCTGCAGTGATGTTTCTCACCTTTTTTTTTCTCCTCCTTCTTCAGTAGTCTCCAGTGAGAGACTAGTTTTCCCAGAAGCACTGCTGTTGTGGCTGTGGGGCTCAGCTGCACGCTGGCTGGAGCAGCTGGAACCATCTGTGTCCGGCATGGGGCAGCCCCGGCCCCTCCTCACAGGGGCCCCGCAGTCAGTGCCTGGGCATGGACACCCTCTTCTGTGGACCAAAACTGATTTTATCCAATAGATCAGTCAGTTATTTGCCATCTTTCCTTCTCTTTGGTTCTTTGTTCCTGATGCATGTTTATGGGCAGTTATTTAACTTACAGGTGGGACAGTGCATTGCAGTGTTGGGTGTTCCCATGCCATTGGAGATGATACTGCCATCGTGGTTCAACCACAACAGTGATGGGAGCCTCATGCTATGCATGACCTATGTAGAGTACAGTAGAGTCTTAAATTCATTCTACAATTTGTCAGCTGATAGTGCTGGAAAGGCCCTGTAGATACATCCCTGTAAAGTGTAGAGCTGCCTTGGAAGCTGCTGACTCTCTCCTGCTTGTCACTCTGAAGTAACTTCTGCTGAAACCTGGGGATCTTGATCCATAAACAGTTTCCAGCCCTGAGATCCTTCTAGAGAACTAATGAAATAAGACTTCAGGTTGCTTTTTAATTGAAATGCAAACCAAACATTGGCAGGAGAAGGGAAATAAAACAGAAAAACAAAACAAAACAACCGACCATAAAAACCTCCTCAGTCCTTGAAGTATCAATTGACTTTTGATCCAGTCAGCTATTTCTGCTTTCTGCAATAATTAATTTTCACCTTATGTAGAAGGATATAAGCTTGAACCTTGAGGCAGATTCAGATTGATAAAAATCCTGACACATTTCATTTAGTGGTATTTTGAGCCTGTATGAGTGTGTTACATTTTTATGCAAATATATTAAAAGTTCTGGGACTAGAATGGGAGTGAGTAAGCACTGAAAATTGAATCTGGTGATAGAGAGGTGATAAAAGTTTATCTGGAATTGAGTTCTCAGCCTGGACCTTTATTTATTGGGCTGTTTTAGATGCTTGGGGCTAAGATTTTGTGTACATTCTTGGTAATTTTATTCAGAATTCGGTATCCAAATCTTATGTGGCTGAATAGATATGAATTCTGATTTTCTTAACAGAATGAGTAATGTGTACAGTTATTTTGCAGGCAGTAGATGGATAAGAAACTGGCTGAATGGCCATGTCCAAAGAGCTGCAGTCAGTGGCTCAGTGTCCAGGTGGAAACCAATACAGAGTGATGTCTCTCAAGAGTCCATACTGGGACCAATATTGTTTAATATCTTTATCCATAACATAGACAATCAGATGGAGTGCGCTCACAGTAAGTTTGTGGATAACACCAAGCTGAATGATGCAGTTGATTTGCTTGAGGGGTGGGATGCCATCCAGAGGGATCTTGACAAGCTTGGGCAGTGAGCCCATGTGAATCTCATGAAGTTCAACCAGGCCAAGAGCAAGGTGCTGCACCTGAGTCAGGGCAACCCTGGGTATCAATACAAGCTGGGGGAGTAAAGGATTGAGAGCAGCCCTGCGGAGAAGACTTGGAGTTGCTGGTGAATGAAAAGCTGGACATGACCCAACAATGTATGCTCACAGCCTAGAAAGTCAGTAGAATCTTGGGCTGCATCAAAAGAATAGTGGCCAGCAGGTCAAAGGAGGCTATTCTTTACTCCACTCTGGTGAGACCTCACCTGGAGTACTGCTTCCAGCTCTGGGGACCCCCACCATAAGAAGGACATGAACCTGTTTGAGTGAGTCCAAAGCAGGGCTGTGAAGATGATCAGAGGGCTGGAGCACCTCTCCTGTAAAGACAGGCTTAGAGAGTTGGGGTTGTTTGCTCTGGAGAAAAGAAGGATCTAGGAAGACCTTATTGTGGCCTTTCAATACTTAAAAGGGGGCTTATGAAAAAGATGGGGAGAGACATTTTACCAGGGCTTATAGTGACAGGACAAGGGGCAATAGCTTTTAACAGAAAGAGGGTACCTTTATATTGGACATAAGGAAGAAATTCTTTACAATGAGAGTGGTGGGACACTGGAACTGGTTGCCCAGAGAAGTTGTGAATGCCCCATCCCTGGAAGTGTTCAGGTTGGACAGGACTTTGAGCAACCTGATCTAGTGGAAGATGTTCCTGCATATGGCAGGGGTATTGGACAAATTGATCCTCAAAGGCCCCTTCAAATCCAAACCATTCTGTGTATCCATCATTCTGTGATTTTACAACTTTTTATAACTGTAGCTGATCTACTGGCAAGTAATGTTATTTTAGTACTTAAATGTTACGTTGTAGATATGAAAGATATGGTAATAGAGTGCATTTAAAAGAGAGTGTAAATTAGAAATCTCAGTAAGCTGTGTATGTCTCTCTCTCTCTCTCTCTATATATATATATTTTTTTTTTTTTAATAGTGATATGCCATTTGACCTATTTTTCCAGTATTTCAGTTGCTGGTATAATACTGAAAAAAATACATTTTTCTTCATCTATTTTTCTGTAGTCAGGTATCAATAATTTTCTTCATATTTATCTATTTTGGTAACCATGGTGAGGGAATAATACATGAATTGCAATCACTTGACTTGTAAAGAAGCCTGTCTCTTTAAAAGGAAAATGTAGATGGCTTACATTGAAACACAACACTTAAAGGTATTTTCGTGCCTGCAAAATAACGTATAAATAAATGAACTCATATGGGTGGTACTGTTGGGAGAGAAAAAGAACAAGCAATTAACCCTGGTATCACTTAAAACAGTGATTCTGTAGTCTCTCCCTTTTTCTTTATCCCTACTACCTTTGGCATGGATGGAGATTTTTAAATGAGTAATGCTTTGAAAGTAGTGGCTTAGAAAAAAAGTATTCTCTCCACTTAAGATAACTTGATATCTGTGAGCATCATATAACATAGTCTTCAGCTAAGAATTTGAACAAATCCCCTTCTATTTTCATTCCATTGCTAAACAGATTACAATAATAACTAGCCTCTGGAATGAAGTTTCAATCAAGAATAGTTGCTGGGATTAGTCTCTGTAAGGTGCAAAGGCGTAGTTCTGTCAAACATAGAACAGTTCTCTCTCCCTCTCCTTTCCCTTCCTCATGTCAGTGCTAGAAACCAATAAAAACATCTTTAATAAATATATGCACACATTAAAAAGAAACGGAGAAAGTTATTTCCCAAATTTGGAATTAAAGTTCAAACTCAATTTTAACTATAATGTTATTTTGAAATTGTATTCTACTTGTTTTCTTCTTTTATATGTATGCCTGATGTAGTATTTAAATAATAATTTTTACAAATAAAAGAAGGGAAAATTACTTTGTAATACTTAGAAATCTGGCCCAGTTGATCTCTGCATAAAATATATTGATAAAGAAATATGTTCATTATTCATGTTCCAGTAAGACTCAGTGATTTCTGAAATTGAGTAACCATGGAAACACAACTGGGTAACATAAGGATGAAAGTGCAGGGGTAAATTTACAGTTAGTCTTTTAATCAAAAGTTATTATGTGGCTTCTGTTTACAGTGTTATTGAACTCAGGTTTTTTTAACTAATCCTTTGCCAGTTTAAGTGTGTGCAGACCTTTTATATATATATATATATATATGCATACACATGTAATATATCTATATGAAACATACTTAGTTGAAATAAATGTTTTATTTACTTTAGTTTATAGCCTTTTTATTTTTCTGTTTTGTGTTTTTTTAAGTTCAGTAAATCCTATCCAGAAAACTTACCAGTTCCTCCCCCTTCTAGATGAGAGTTTGAGAACTCTTTCTGAATTATAAATTAATTTTAAAAAGCGAATTTTTAAAGCATTATATGATAGAATACTAGTCAGAGCATTAGGAGGATCACAGATGGAATATTGGACAAAAGTGTAATAAAAACGTTACAAATGTAAGGTAAAGTCAGTTTCTTGTTTCTGTATAAAGCATATGTTGTTTTTAATGTGATAAATTGCAGAACTCGTAGCATTTTGCGTAGTACTTGGCACACATTCCAGTGCCTGTCTTTTATACTGCTTGCGATTGTGGACTGAAAATATGTATTTGCTTTTTCAGAAAAGTATGCCCCAGGTATTTCTGGACTATGCTATTCATAGAAAGACCTGCTGGGTAATGTTTTCTTTTCTGTATGTCATTGTGAACCTCAGCCTTCTATTTTTTTTTTTTAATGTTTTTAATCCTCATGAGGATATACCTCCTTGTATGACAGAAAGTGTGTTGAGTTCTGTGGGGTTAATAGCAGCAATTTTTAAAATTATTCTTTCTTTCACTATCTAAACCCCATAATATCAAATGCGTTAAGCAATAAGGGCAAAGAGAACATTTTGAACTTCTCTACTTTAAACTTTTGAAATTTGTAGTCTGTGACTTTCTTTGTGATAAGGGTGTTTTGTGTCTAAATTTAGCATTTGTTGGGAAGAAAGTCTTTCCTCCTGATTTTTTTTTTTTTTTTCCCCTGCATTTCCTGCACTTGTCTTCTCCTGTCACGTAGAGGAAATGAAATAGGAAGCTGCGTCCCAGAACGCATTCTCTTAGTTCTGGTGCGACCTCTAAAATGCATCAAATGTCAAGCTATGCCCACTGTGAGCAATTCACGAATAAATTGCCTCAACATTTTGATCACAGTCAGGCTTTTATTATGAAAGTAGCTGGCATAGAAAGACACCTTTAGAAGTGTGAAAACAAGCAACACAATGAAGTAAAAATGATAAAATTGAGCACAGCACTGGCACAGTACAGCTGCTGTCCCTGGCAGTAACTGCTGCCTTCAACAATAGTCTGTGACTGCCAGGAAAATCCCACTCACTATGGGGAAGTAATTTCTGTTGGTTAACTTTCATTTTAATATCAAAGAATTCTTCAAGCCAGAATCTCATGTGTGAAAAACTCTGAACTTTGTCAGTTTGTCTGTGTCCATATAATGGTTTTATGAAGCCCTTTCAAGATTTACCTAAAGGAACACTTTATCCCATCTGGCTCAGTAAGTAGTTTTCTCTGTATTCTGAATGAATGCTGGTGACAGAGCTTTCCAATCAAAAGAATATATTCAGTTATGTAGACGTGCAAATCATTTGCACTGTGGAAGGTGAAGTTGCTTCCTCATTCCCTGAAATTTGACAGGGGAGATGCCTCCTTTTCAGTGGAACAGTCTGTGATATGGCAATAAAAAAGCACAGGTAGTGTCTTAGTTGCCCGTTATTTTCCTAGTGAGAATTTATACACTTAGACTTGCTACAACCTTCATGTCACTAAAGGATGAATTTAGGTCCATCAGATATCTCCTATACCTGCAGTATTCTGAAGTTCTGCAGCCCAGAGTCTACAGTAGCTCTTTGCCCATTACTTATAAGGTACCTTATGTGCTTTGTAGTATACAAGATGGGGCATGCATGCTGATAAAGTCTAGATCTAACCTGCCTGCTGGCTTAAAACAAGTAAGTGTTCTCTTTTGGATTTGGTAGTCACTATGGACCCAATTATCCGTTGCCTGCCACCTCTCATGGTAACTTATAGCTATGTGAGAAGATATATAACACTGCCATGATTAAAAGTCATTTTGTCTCTGGCGTGCTTATGTGACAAAGACTACAAAAAATATGAGGCAATGGAGCATCAAGCAATTGATATTTGTAATATCAGACCTTCAATGTTTCAGGAAATCCAAAGTTAAAATTGATGAGTGTCAAACCCTAGAAGGAGCTAGAGCCTTTCCTATTTTATTTTAGTCTTCTAATGAGCTTTCAGAGGTGAGGCCTCATGCTATCCTGAAATAAACGTTTAATCTGGAGGATCATTTTGTCTCATGAAGGCATCAGGACACTTGCTACTGGAATCATTTATTACACCAGGGAATAAATTGCCACATCATTACAACTCTAGAAATAAGGCCTTTTTTTAGACACCTGAACTATATGGAGCTTGAACTTAGACCTGGATAGATTAAAGAAGACACAAATTTAGATACCTTCACATTTTTTCTTATCCTGATCTAGGAGTTTTTCTTTTCTGTGTTTGTTGTTTTTCTTCAGCCAGACTAATTTAGCCAAACGTATTCTTCCTTTCAAGTAGTTGTCAAGACAGAAATACGCAAGAATTGAATCTCCGTTAATTTCTGCAGCTTTGTAAATATTAATATTTTCTACATTTTAATGTTCTGTATGCCTTTTTTGAAATCTCTGTTACTTACTTTAGGATTTGTTTTTCTGTGTTACCATCTTTCTACTACTGTGACTCATAGTTTGGGAAAATATGTGCTATTGTGTTTTCTCCAATTTCCCTCTATTTTAAATGTGGCTTTTGGAAACATAATCAAAAGATGCCACGTTATAGTGTTTCTTATACTTACGTTAACCATTACTTCATGTTACATGAGATGAAAACCATTCTAGCTTCCTATCCTAATGGAGTTTGTTCTAAGTATAATCCTGTTACGGTCAAAAGAGAAAATACAGCATATAGACATTAAAAAAACCAACTTTTTTTTCTGATTAATATCTTCACAAGCGTGTTTGTATCTAAACAAAACACAATAAATAGTTACTAGTCCAGTTACAAAAATACAACCACTTATTATCCCATTAATGACACCCTTGAGATGGTTAAAAACATGGTTTTAGAACAAACCCACTCTAGTGTCCTTTCTCTGGTGCTGTGCTCAGCCTTCCAGGATCCTTTTGGGTCCCCAGGTTGATGGTTGATGGCTTCTCCCAGCCCGCAGTTGCACAAGCACCATCCTGAGGTCTTTGCTGGGTGGGGTGCGGTGTTCCCCTCCTCCTCAGTCCTGTGACCTGCTTAGGTTTATTTTTATGTGTTTCCTTGCCCCAGGTGGCTGCTTTCTGGCTGGTCTCATCTCAGGACACAGCTTGTGGCCCTTTACTAGGAATGGCAGAAGTTGTCATTACTGGGCTACAATTTATTTTTAAAAACTGTTCTGGATAGAGTCAGCCACATTGATTTTAGTGAGGGTGGAACTACATCATTAAGCAAAACATCTGCCCCGCTGGTTCAGAGAACCAGGGTTATGTTTCCAAGAAATTTGTAGTTTTGGTTCCAATTTGTGTCATGGTCTGTCTCACCATTCCCTTTAAATATGAGATCTTTACTCTGGAATTAGCAGGGTAGTCTAAATTTATGGGAGCAGCTTATTTCCTGCAGAACCCAGGTGTGAGAGCTGCCTATAAGTCCTAGCTGCGGCATAAGAAACATGAATTAGAACATGGAACTGCAAGGAATTGCCATCTCTAAGCATGTGGAAGAAAAGAAGGTTATCAGGAGTAGTCAGCATGGGTTCACCAAAGGGAAATCATGTTTGACCAACCTTATAGCCTTCTATGAAGGTATGACTGGCTTGGTAGATGAAGGAAGAGCACTAGATGTTGTCTACCTTGACTTCAGCAAGGATTTTGACACTGTCTCTTACAACATCTCATAGGCAAGCTCAGGAAGTGTAGGCTGGATGAATGCACAGTGAGCTGGATCATGAACTGACTGGATGGCAGAGCTCAGAGGGTTGTGATCAATGCTGCAAAATGTCATTGGAGGCCTGTAGTTAGTGGAGTTCCTCAGGGGTCAGTACTACAACCAATGCTGTTCAACCTGTTCATCAGTGACCTAGATGAAGAGAGTGCGCCCTCAGCAAGTTTGCTGATGATACTAAACTGGGAGGAAGGGCCGGCACACCAGAAGGCTGTACTGCCATTCAGTGAGAGCTGGACAGATTGAAGGACTGGGCAGAGAAGAACCTAATGAGGTTCAACAAGGGCAAATGTAGGGTCCTGCACCTGGGGAGGAATGACCCCAGGCACCATTACAGGTTAAGGGCAGATCTTCTGGAAAGCAGCATTGCAGAGAAGGACTTGGGAGTTCTGGTCAACAACGGGTTGACCATGAGTCAAAAATGCACCCTTGTGACCAAGAAGGCCAATGGAATCCTGGGGTGTATAAAGAAAAGTGTGACAAGCGGGTCAAGAGAGGTTGTCCTCCCCCTCTACTCTGCTCTGGTGAGGCTACATCTGAAGTACTGTGTCCAGCTCTGGGCTCGCCAGTTTAAGAAGAACAAGGAATTACTAGAGAGGGTTTAGCGGTGGGCTGTGAAGATGATTAGGGGCATAGAGCACCTTTCTTATGAGAGGCTGAGAGTGCTGGGTCTGTTCAGCCTGGAGAAGAGAAGGCTGAGAGGGGAATCTCATTAATGTTTATATCTCAAGGGTGGGTGTCAAGAGGATGGGATCAGACTCCTTTCAGTGGTGCCTAATGATAGCATAAGGGGCAATGGGCACACACTGAAGCACAGGAGGTTCCATCTGAGGCTGACAGAAACTGAAAGAGGCTGCAGAGAGAGGTTGTGGAGTCTCCTTCTCTGGAGACATTCAAACCCACCTGGACATATTCCTGTGTGATCTGCTCTGGGTGAACCTGCTTTAGCATGTGGGTTGGACTAGATGATCTTCAGAGGTCCCTTCCAAGCCCAGCCCTTCTGTGATTCTCTGTGCATACTGAAATCCCTCTGAAAGATGTGTGGCAAGTGGGAACAGTGACGTGTGGGTGGCTGAAAGGACGTGGATGTAGGTATGCAAAAGGGAGGACCTGAGGTCAGTTATGCAGGTATAGGATAAAAGAGGATGGACAGCAATTCAGTGCTGCTGAAGCAATTAAAGGAATGAGTATTTGGGAATGGGTGAAGTGCAGGCTGTTGTTACTGAATCAGGATGTGATGTGAGTGCATGAACATCTTTGTGCGTAGGAAATCTTCATTAGAGCTGACTGGCAGAAGTTCTCATGCTGTTTCCAGATGTGTGGAAATGGAAAGAGCGCCAGGTAAAAGCTGTAGCTTCAGATGCAGCAGCACAGCTTGCCTGCCACTTGATGCCCCATGAACTTCCTTTCCTATATAGGATCCATAGTGTGGTGGGTTTTTTTTAATTGCTTAATCATATGATAGCTCTGTCTAATAACCCTAAGACAGGATGGCGAAGAGTCAGGGCAGAAATAGGAGATGAATGGCATTGCCCTGAACTTAAGGGTGATCAGTGGGTCAGTGGAGACTCCTGTGGAGCAGCCAGAGATATGTGCTTATTAGAGTGCATTAAAATTTGATTTTTCACCCTTATGGTATTGTACATATGTAGTGGTAGAGAAAATGAGCAGCTAAAAAGTCAGTAGGTAGACTAACCCTTCTCTTAGAACAATTTTATCTTCTCTAAAGTGTCATGAGTTGGGGATCAGTCTTGGGGAAGTGGGGGGTAATATGTGAGTTTTTAGAGGATTCTTGAAATAGCCATATTAGTTTTGTTAAGTATAGTGTTCTGAAATACTTTCCCAGGTTCAGGAAGCGTGATTCTCATTTACCCTTAAGACTCTTGATGTAACTTGTGTTTTTACCATACCTCAAGAGACAAATACAACAGGATATACTATCTTAAAAATATTTGACTGTAGCATTGTACGAAGAAGAAACTGCTATGTAAAAAAAAAAATATATCCTTAGTTCACTAACTTGAAGATGATTTTCAAACCAAAATGTTAATCTTCTTTGAACTATGCTGTTTTGCCTTGTTTTCCAATGCTTATGTAGTCCCTTCATCCTGTTTGTAAAGAGGTAACTTCGGTTTGAAGATCTGTTTCAAAATGGAAATAATATTGAAATCTCAGAAATTTTCAAAATTGAGAAATCTCTCCCTAAGATAGGTTCTGTATTGGGCAATAGCAGTACTTTCTTCAGTTTGAGTTCCCAAGGGTAAATATGGAGAAATACGAGAAATATTCTTGTGCTGTCTGCAGACAGACAGAAATGGTATTTTACCAGCTAGACTCTGTACACCATTATTATTATTATTATTATTATTATTATTATTATTATTATTATTATTACAATAGAGAGAGCTAGGAACACTTACCAAAATCCCAGACTGGGTTTGAGAGAGAGATGTAGCATATTTCAATCTATCCTTTCCCCCAGAAGCAGCAGCTTCCAAACATGAAAGTGGCAGCTCTTGTGTGCTGCACTGTGCTGCAGCACCAGCTCCTTTCCCAGCCACAGCTGATGGCTGCACCCTGTGCTGTGCGTGGAGGAAAAGTCCCTGTGTTTCTGTAGGTGTAAACATGTGTCAGGCTGTTTTGCCAATTTCCAGTTCTAAAGGCAATAGATGGAGCTTTACTGCTCGTTTATTAGTAACTGCTGATTTATGGGGAAGTATTAAGAATCAATGATCCATCAAATATAGGACCTGAGTTTCCTAGAAAACTGTTTGTTAGTTTACTTACTGCTTCTTCATACCGATTTTTTCTGTATTGATATATTTCTTTGTATTAACTGCTTTATGACTCCCCATGGTGGAACAAATTTTTTGCTTCTTAACTTGTGAAATGCTTGAACTGTTATTTCTGGAACGGTTTCATTTCGGTGGTTATAGATGCATCATTTATAGTAATTTTGAAATGCTTAACATAGAAAACTTTGAACCCTCCTCTTCTTCAATTTAGCAAGTAAACAAATTTGCTATTAGAGGAAGGGCTTGAAGGTGACTGCCAAATATCAGTGTCGATGAACTGTTCTTAAGCAATTAATTCTACTGTTGATTGAGTTAACTTATGTTTTGCCATGAATATGAGCTGAGGTGTTTGGAATCGATTTGGCTTATGCATAGCAAAACTGGCAGAACATTTATGCATCTATTTTCAATACTGCCAACTTTCAGTTGTGCACTTATAAATGAATTTTCTCAGCAGGTCTTTTGTTCCAAAAGAGGTGGATTGAATTACTTTGTTTGCATATCCAGTGGCACAGTTGAGGGCACATCATGAAAACAGAATTTCCTGCTGTAGGTGGTGTTGTTAGTACCAATATTTAAAAAAATACTTGGAAAAGTGTAGAGGAAGGATAATATTATAGATGATGAAGAGGGCTGGGATTTCAAATACATTCATCCTGCCACATCCATTGTGTGAGACTGCGAACAAATCACACTGTCTCTGTCAATCCATTTGTAAAGCAGTACAAATTGTACTTACCTTGGTAGAGATTTAGTAAAGATAAACAAATCATATTTGAATGGTGTTTTGGGAGATTTGAACCAAAGATACTATGATTTACTAGGAGTGTTGAATGGGATTTACAGTGGAGGAATATTTATTGCAGTATACTGCGCTCACTGGGAAGACCACATTTTTAGGGCATTTATATGCATCCTTTCAGTATTTGATCTGCTTATCTGTTTTCCATCCTTGCCCTGTGCAGTTCAAAAATCTTTTACCATACTCTGTTATTCAGCTACATTTCTTTCACCAGTTGTTACACTTCCAGTTTTTCCTGCTGACCTTCCTGGATAAACATTCACTTTCTTGGAGTTAGTGTGGTTTACAGTTCTTCTTCATGAATTATCTCCTTCTATCCTTATCTCCTCTTCTATCCCTCCAGTGCCTGGAGTTGTATAGTGATGACAGAAACTCAAGGCTGTGCAAAATTATCATGTACTTTTTTTCTTTTCTTTTTAAAATTTGATTTTTCTTAATAGGATTTTTTTTTTTCCCAGAAATTTTGTGCTGACCACTTCACATCTGCATATTTTTAATTATTTATTTGAAAATCTGAAGGTAATACAAAGTTCTTTAAAAATCTACTTTGGAGGTTCTTTTAACATCTAAGTGTGGATTTGATGATAGTTTTGTAGAATTTCCTTTAGACAGTATGTATTCCTTCATATTCAAAGAACTATGCAGTGAAGAAAAAAGGTTGTGGTTTTATGTGTGGTTGTGGGGTTTGTTTGTTTGTTTTTAATTATTGTGGCATTTTGTCTTTATTGGGGACAGTTTGTTTTACAGTGTGGTTCCATGTTGTAGAAAGTCATAGCTGTTTCTTTTCTTTGCCATAATCTGTGCTTTCTGAATTAGTTTGCTTCCTTCTTTGCAAATGTTTATTTCCTTTGCATACTGAATTATCTTTGGTTTTTAAAGTTTTTAATATCAGTTCTCTTTACAGTGCTATTTAAGCACTTTTGATAAGAGATTGAATGTTTATTACAACATATATGCCATATTAGAAACTGTATGTTCCGTGAACTCAACCATGATCACAAAGTTCAGTAAATTTAGAGGACTGTATATTCCATTTGATCCACTAGTATAATTAGATATAACTAGAGTGTGGTAAAATGGTCCTTTGGAATTGAAGGCATTTTTATAGTTCTGTGAATAGCGTGGAGATGGGGATAGTACTAAGCACTTCTTAGTGTCAGATTCAAAATAAGATTGACAAATTGGAGGAATGGCTTGAAATTAGTAATAGGAAGTTCAATAAAGACAAATGCTAACTATTGCAACTTAGAAATGAGAAATGAGATGTTTATGTACGAAATGGGAAATCAATGTGTAGGCAGCAGTACTGTGTAAATATATTGTGGTGTTAGAATAGACCACAAATTGAAATTAATTAATGATGTGATTATTTTGCATACA
Source organism: Nesoenas mayeri (assembly GCF_963082525.1). NCBI lineage: Eukaryota > Metazoa > Chordata > Aves > Columbiformes > Columbidae > Nesoenas > Nesoenas mayeri. Next base: position 18,628,742 of record NC_137541.1, read on the forward strand.
AAAGGACAAATAGCCCTGGGACATGCAGGCAGGAATGTCATCTGCAACACATGGGAGTTGCTACTGAACTTCCTTCAGTGAGTGGGATGTCACAGAAGTATTTTGCGTGTTGTTGGGCATTAGGCGTAAAGAAAGAAATAGATGAATTGGACAGCATCCAGAGGAGACAAACAATAACCAGTACAAAATAACAAAAATAATCGGCATATTTGATAACACTGAGGATTTGGGACAAGAAAATTCTTTATATATTATGCAGCTAAATACGTAAAAAACTGGTAGGGCATCTGGATCTCTGGAGGTTTGAAATATGTGAGGCAAATCTGTATAAAGAATAGTCTAAGGGTATGGTGTCCTCCCCCAGAGTAAGTGGGATGGATGAGATGAAGCCTGTATTTTTCACAGTCCTAATTTTTTCTGATTTTTGTCTTTTCTTGCCTAATTAAACCCGTACATGTTTATGAGGTGTGATAATGTAAGCTTTGAAAATATTTAAATGGTTTTATATGGCAAGGTTTTTATAAAGATGTATTAAGAGTTTATATATATATATATGTATATGTAAAATATATAAATACACATGTACGTACTTACATTATAATGTGCGAATATATATTTGAAAGTCTTCATTATATATGGTTCAATAGATCTGTGTGTGATGTTGGAAGCATAAACCGGTTTCTGGGTACCATTTCTTCAGACCTGAAACAAACCACTTAATGTTGAAAATAGTTGCTCTGTTTAATTTAATTATGTTCATTTAATATACAGTTTGAGAAACAACGGTAGGGTATTTTTACCTATGGGACAGTAGAAACTGCTTGCAAGGCTGGAGATATTCAAGTTGTTAGCTCTGTGGGATGAAAAGAGACAGATAATTATTACCTGTGGAACATGGAGGAGTTATCTGGGGAGAGGATGCAAGAGAAATAATAATGTGTTACTTTTAGGTCCATGATTTTTAGTATCTGGCAAAGATGCAAATTTTATTCCCAAGGTTCTTTTTTGGAGATATTTGGTAAATCTCTGCTGAGAAAAAGGTTGAATGATTAGAAATGTAATAAATGTTTTGTGCAAACTGCTTTTACATAAACTGCATGTCTTGTCTTTTACCATTTTCATATATGAGTCGATTCTGGTATTGGAAGGTCTGTTCACTTTGAACTGGATAACTTCATAATATTTGGTGCCTTGCATGTGTGTGCATGTGTAGGATCCATGCGTATGGTTGCTTTGTTATATCTGGTGTTTATCCCAGTCATGAAGAGGCATATTTTACATTTTTCATTCTGTGGAAGATTTGTTTGCTGCAGCATATGCTGAAGGCAATTTTGATGAGCAATCGGGTAAGGTGGAGGCTTGTTTTAAAGTTAGGCACGTGTGAAGAGGTTTCGGTTCCTGATTAGCTCTTCAGTTTCAGTGAGACTTGTACATTGAGGTCATTCTCTCCATTTTTTAAAATTCGACCTTAGATTCAAGTGTGAAGTCTTTAAATCAAGCTTAGTTGTTATTGAAACTATTGATGTGTAGTGGTTATCCCAGGAGTTTAGTAACAGGAGCGGTTTAAGCCTTCTCATTTTCTGAAAGAACACAATGTTTTTTGATGATAGTAAAATTAGCTTTTACATATATTTCAACAGGAAAAAAAAAAATAATCCCAGGCTAAAGATGTATAAAAAAATCAAAATTTGTAATTTATGATTTCAAGACATAGCTATAATCTGTTGCAGAAGGTCTTTTATTTATGGGTTAGGAACTTTGACTCTGAGGAACACAGAAGTTGTGATTATTTGCCCTTCTAGTCATAATAAATGGTAGAGACATTCTGGTTAAATGGTAGAAGGGTGTTTCTTTTAAAACAGTAGAAATCACTATGATGTTAATAGGAGAAAGACACTATACGAATATGGTTGGTCCTGCAATAGTTTTCTGTATGAACATTTGAAAATGATATTCAGTTCTGAGAGCAGGTGTGTAGCTGTGTTGATAGCAGCATGTCTGGAAACGAAGGTTGGAAAGTGAGAGACAAGTGGGTTTCTGCATCCTCTGCTGCAAGGGCGAGGGCTGTCACCGCGAGTTGTAAATGCCACAGCGGTTCGGCTGCCAGTCAGGGGAAATGACCCACTGGGGCCTTGTTGGACTGCGTGACGGAAAACCACTTTGAGACAAAAGCAGGACTTCGTGTCTGAGCTCAACAGTAGCAGTCATCACCATATGTAAAAAGTGAGTTCTGCTTTACCTAGGCGGGATGATCTTTCCGAAAAGGTGGTGTCCCTCGGAGTGAGCAAACAATCTCCAGTGATAGAGATTTTCTGCAGGAATTCAGACCAATTCATTTATATTGCCATAGCTCAAAGTCTATGTAACTTAGGCTGTATTGAAGTATAAGATTAATAAGCTTAGGTAAGCATGTAGGCTTTTTGTTATTTAAAACTAATTTTCTGTAATGCTTTGTTCGATTTGCCAAAAAAAAAAGAAAAAAAAAAAAAAAGCTCCTGGATTCACTTTCTGACTGCTTTTAAAAAGGCTATTTGTCTATGTCATGGCCACCTGAAGGAGAGAAGGGTTTGCACTTAAGCCTTCATGGTAATATGTTCTTTGATAGACAAGCTAAAGTAAATGCGGCTGCAGCCTTGGAAAATGTTATAGCTCTCAGGTATTAACTGGCTTCTTTTGGAAGTTACTGTTCATTGCAGCAGAACTGGCAGTGCAGAACATACACCAATCACACCAGTGCTGTATTTCAATGATGCTAGCAATTTCCCCAGCACTTTAGCTTAAAACGTCAAACTGAAGGCAGGTTTGCATTGAGGCGTACTCTGATCTGGAAGGGTGGGCATGTCTCCACATGTTCTGTCCCGCTGAGGCTGCTGTGGCCATGTACCTGCTGGCAGAGCAGGCTGGGTGCAGTCCTGTACGAGCACAGCAAAATTTCTGAGTGTTTTAATGTGAAAACTGTAAAAACTGGTTTAAGGGCAAGTGAGGCAGCTACCTGTCTGCACTACCACATGCAATTTAAATATGGAAGCTAAGCACATTTTAAAGACAAACTTATGTATGATATCTATACTGGTGCCGCACTCCTGGTAGGGTCCATCATTTTGGGAATTGTAACCACTAGTTCTTTCCTCAAAAAATTTTGTTGGAATTAGGCAGCCTTTCTGGGCATGGTCAGTGAATTACATGGGAAAAATTAGGACTAACATGTTGTTTAGCCAGCCTTCTGCAGAAGTTTGCCTGTGCCTTGGAATGGGCCGCTGGGACTGGGTATTTTACCATTTGTTCCAGGTACAGTTGGATGACTAGAGATGATACTGTCAATGCAACTGAGCAGCAGCCAGATTTACCTCTGCAGTGGAAATAAACCCTAAGAATTACAGATTTGAAAATACATATACAAATGAAGAAACAGGGGAACAGGGAAACAAACAGCCTTGAAATGCTGACACAGAGTGAAAGCAGGAATGCATTGCTTATCAGTTACCAGCTTCAGTGGTAGATTAATCTGCAGTGATGTGATCATTGCTTTTCTGCAAGTTTCCATTTCTGAGAATGAATTTTTAGGTATCGTGTTTATATATATAACATTGTGCATAAACATTATCTTTTTTTTTTTACATATTTTATACATAGACTGTTGTGGTGAGTTTGTGCTTCTGCCCTTCATAGGTATGCATGATCTGAATGTAATCCGCATGCTGTGCAGATGGAAGCTACATTTCTGATCGCAACATTTATGAAATAAGTGAAGAAAGACTGGCTGGCTTAGCCTGCACTGTACCATGACTCATAGGAGTCTTCCCATTTGCCTCAGTGAGTGTCTGTGGGGAGAGGATGCTGGCTGCATCTTATAAATTACAGAGCCAAGTACTGGAAGAGAGGATATTTTCTAGAGCTGCTCATGCCTGTGCATCTCTAGAGACAGCTGTTTAAAAAAACAAAACAAAACACAAAACAAAATACTGGCAACATAAAATGTTAGAAGTCAGAAAGGAGATTGCCTAGTGTTCAGTTTGATAATAAATGCCATCAATTTCAGATGTTCACAGGATTATGTTCTGTGTCTCCACAATGAAAAAGAAAATAAGAGAACTGCATCATAGAACATTAGCATAATTGTCATAATGCAAAGGCTTTGCATGCAGTCTATTAGTATTTCCCTAACCATCTCACTTGTATTAATTAGCAAAGGAGCAATTTCTACATGGTTTATTAGATAAGTACTGCATTTCAAAACCCACATTTGCAGAAATAAGGCTAGAGGTTTTCCACCTCATGAAAGGAAACAGAAACTCCTTGAATTTTCTGTAATTTGAAGACATGAGTAAAAGTAGTCATTAATGAAAGATAAAAAATTTATTCAAGAGATAGAGAAAGAAACAACTGGAAAGAGGATGGTCTTGATACAGATGAGCCAGTACAGCCTCTTGAATCTTGTGATCAAACTAATTTAAACTAGTGTACTGGAAAAATATAGTCACAGCAGTAGCGATCTTATCTTTCACTAGTCAAAAAAATGTTTACCTGAACCTAAAAGCTTTGAAGGCTGAACTGAGCTCCCCTTGCCTTAACTGTCATGCTGTGGTATTGAGTTAGGTAATATCAGCATTGCTTGGTTCTGTCTACAGGACATGTAATGTCTCAGGGTTTGTTATAGCTGGATGCTGGAGTGTCCAAAAGAAATGAAGGCACAGATGGTACTAATCTGAAAATATACTCCCCAATGGGTCATTTTCTAAACTGCAAATTGGGACTGTGTTTTAGGCCTGTCTCTAAAATATCTATTGATATGATAACATTATCTCATGTTATGCTTCCTTGGCTGCTCTCCCTCTATATAAACAGTTGAAGATCACTGTATATGGATATTTTGATAAATTTATTTTTGCTGTCATTTTGCTAATGTCTCAAATATTCTTATTTACATTACAACACCAAACATTATAGTCCAGTTGGGCCAAAGACTGTAAATACAGAGAGAGGATGTCAGTATGGTTTGTTAGCCTGGACACCTCACCACAGTGTCATTAAGTTTCTCTCTGGTTGGAGATGATTCCCATCCAGCCATTGTGCAACACAGAATGAGTTCTGTGTCTGCCCGCATCTGTGCAGATATTCAAATTGCCAAAAAAAAAGGAAAAGAAAAGGGAGAAGGAGGAGAAGGGAAATATGCCTAAGGTTACACACTGTATTACTGGTCAAACTATTGTATTAGTCTAGTCCTTTCTTAGTGATTCCACATTGCCTTCTATTGCCTTCTAACTCTCCTGACCTTTACACTTGGTTCCTCCAACTCTTTCATTATTTTAGTAGCTGTTCTCTGAATTGCTTCCAATTTCTCTCCATCTTTTTTTTATGGAGTTCAGGTACCTAAATTGTCTGCCATAGTTTAAATTAAATTACACTGGTTATTATACCACAGACAGGCTATCACATTGGAGGCATATGATGGGATACCCTTAGGAGCGGTTAGCTCTTTGATTGTTATAGTTTGTTACAGAGTTATAGTGGACTCACTGTTTGCTAGCACCTCTAGCTTTTTATTGCAGTATTGCAGTTACTTTATAAGCCAAAATCACTTGTAAATCAACCTTCCATCTGTGTTCAGTTTTACTTTTCTAGTATTAATTTCTTTACGTGGCCTAGGTTTGTTTACTGCTCAGTACAATGTTCTTCAATTATTTTTACAGTATCATCCAAAAATAATCATAGTTTTATTATTTTGGTGTTACTCATTCACCTAGTGTATTTCTCCTGGAACAAGTCCTTTAAAAGTTGTATTTAAAGACAAGTGGTTACTCTTTTGAAGTCTGACAAGTGTAGATTGCATTGGTACTTACATGGACCTGTTTATTGCATAGATAGTATAATGGTAATCTATTAAATCCTAATAAGTCTAATCTAATAAATGCAATGCATCAAACCTTAATGGTTGTTTTCTTCTGAGCAGTAAAATTCTTGCATCCATAACAGAGAATGTATGTGTATGAATACATATTTCTATAAAATTTTATTTCAGCTCAAAGTCAGTTATTGAATGTTATTCCTCAGTATTTGTAATACTGTAGTGCCCAGCCTTGGACCCAAATCTCTTTGTGTTGTGCAAAAACAGAAATGAAGAAAGAATTCCTGTCTCAAAGAGCTTGCAGTCTAAGGTAAGAGAAAAGAAGAAAAGAGAAGCTGAAGGAGACAGGATAGTATTACTTTACACAACATAATGCAGTTACAGCACATTGACAGCCTATTGTCTCTGTCCTGGTTTAACCCCAGCCATCAACTAAGCACCACACAGCCACTCGCTCATTCCCCTCCAGTGGGATGGAGGAGAGAATCAGAAGACTAAAAGTGAGAATACTCGTGCTTGGGATAAAGAGAGTTTAACAGGTAAAGCAAAAGATGTGCACGCAAGCAAAGCAAAACAAGGAATTCTTTCACTCCTTCCTATCAGCAGGCAGATGTTCAGCCATCTCTAGGACAGCAGGGCTTCATCACATGCAAGAGTTAGTTGGGAAGACAAACACCAGCACTCTGAACATCCCCTCTTTCCTCTTCTCCCAGCTTTTTATTGCTGAGCATGGCATCATATGGTGTGGAATATCTCTTTGGTCAGCTATCCTGGCTGTGTCCTCTCCCAGCTTCTTGTGCACTCTCCACCTTCCCATTGGCAGGCCAGTTTGAGAAGCTGAAAAGTCCACTGTTTAACAACTAAAACACCAGTGTATTATCAGTATTCTCATAGTAAATCCAAAGCAGAGTATTATAGCAGCTACTAGGAAGAAAATTAACTCTATCCCAGACGAAACCAGGACACTCTTGTTGAGTGCTCTGTTGAAAGAAGGGAATGTATCTCTCACTGGAGTAACTGATACACTTAAGAAAAAACCCAGAATTTCAGATGGATGGCAGGTCTGAAACAGAAGCTAAGTACATGCTGAAATTATTTGCTCTGAAGTTAAGTAATTAGATAATTTGGAGGTGACAGCAGGCATTTCTGTTGAGCACCGTTTTATGTTAGCAAAAGGGAGAGAAAGGGCATCCTAATAAGAAAGTTTTAAGATTACATTTCAAAGAGTATGATGAAGTTTTGGAAGGAGAGTTCCTGCCAGTTGTTGTGACAGACACAAAGGTGTATGTTTGAATCTTTAGCTTGTCCAAGACACATAAAACAGCCATGGTTTCTATTTTAATTTGAAAATTCAGTCTTCAGTTTGAGAGTGTCTGATATTTACAGAATACTATGTGAACAGTTACAGTAAGTATTCTGCAATGTTCAGGAGGGCTTTTATGGGGTATTTAAGAGATCTCTTATTCCTAAGGAGGTGGCATGTAGCCTCTGTGCTTTCCTAAGCCAGTAGAATTCTGTTTCTCTTTCTATAGATTGAGGTTGGTTACCTAGATACAAGGGAACAAGGTGCACAAAAAATGATGTGGTTTGATTATGATATATAATTTTCTATCCATTTCTGGTTTCTATTATCTATTTTAACTGTGGGGTTATCAGCTTACCTTTTTTTTTTTTAGTCAATTGTTCTGTTGAGTGCTATTGAATACTGGATGCAGTTTCATGGCTTTGTTAAGTTTTTAACTTGTGTTTTATCACTGCAGATTACGGTACAAATAGAAAAGACAAATCTTTTTGCCAAGCTGAATGGCTGAAAGAGTTGCTTCCTAGACTGCCTGGGAGCCTTGGTGCCTTGGAGAAGCAGTGTAAATGTCCATGTCGTTGGCCAAGGGCTGGTTGTCTAAATTAACATGTGGCCAGATATGCAGCCAGGTGATGCAGGAAAACAGTCAGCTGTGACTTAGTTCAACGTGTATGTGCTGAGCAGGCAGACAGGCTTCTTGGAGTCTGGCTACCCTTCTTCCTTAATAGCCCAGAAAACTTAGGAACTCTACCTTGTGTGGACAAAGGAAACCCTGGACAGACAGACCAGCTGTCAGCAATTCTGATGGAAATAGTCCTGATACTGGCCTCAAGCTTTGAGATATAAATGGATTTGTTTAGAAAATTTTGCTTATATTGGACTATCATTCTTTGTCAGAAAAAAGGCTCACACAAAAGATTAATGGGCATTTCCAGCTAGAATAAGGAATCACAGTAATTCCCGTCTTTCTTTAGAATATGGAGGAGCACTTCCATCTTCCAATGATGCATTTGGAGAGGAAATTAATAAGGTTTTAATATTTATGGGTTTTTTTGTTTGTTTTGGATTTTTTTGTGCAACCATTTGTCATAATTTCCTGTTCACACCAAATTATTTTATTACTTTTCTTGTGCTTCTACTTGTATGCCTGGTAGAGCTACTTTTTTTTTTTTTTTTTTTTGCTAAGAATGAAGGCAGGCATTCTTATTTTACCTTATTTTCATTTCAGCAGTCAGTAGAACACCTCTGTGAGTATGCATACAATACAATTCAATGTACAATAAGACAGACTAAAAATTCCCTACTATCTTTTTTTTCTTTTTTCCTTTCTGTTTTTTGTTTTGTTTTGGTTTTGTTTTGTTTGTTTGGTTTTCACTTGTTTTGAGGACACAGAGTTCAAGGAACTCACTAGTTACAACACAAAGGGCCTTAGTGTTGTTTCTGTTTCCTGTGGTCTTATTCTTGCGTTGAGTATTGGGAAATGCCTGATTTAATCGATTGAGATTTCCAAATATGACTGAATGCAGAGAAACAGGTTTTACATCACATGCTGTTCTAGGCTCTATGTGGGTTCCAGTGTTTTGTAGAAATTCCAAAACTGTAAGGGTGTTGAAATAGTAGGATTTATTATTTTTTTTTAGTAACTTCTGAAAGCCTTTGGAGTTTTTTGTTGATCTGTTGAAAGTTAAAAAAACTCATCAATAAATATTTTCTGAAGAGCAACAGCTAACTTTTATCTGACATGGTGATTCAAGTGAATGAGACCTAATGTTAGCAGGAATATTTTTTCTGATATTTTTATATCATATATATAAATAATAGAAATAAGATAGGGAAATATATTATATTGAAGAGGTAATCAGCAATAAGTCATTTGGAAGTAAATTTGCCTAACTATTCTATCTTTTGAGTGGAAATTTCTATGCGTTATTAATGAAGAGAGTTAAGCAAGCAGTCTTTTGACACTGATAGTAAAATATAATTAGTCAGTAAGACTCAAATATATCTTCTGATCAGCTAATTAAATGAAATTTTATTAAACTACTCAAGAGATACTGTCTTCGAGTCATGAAGAAAAAAATCTGTTAGGAGTGTTCCACACATCTCAATGAAATCCATTCACATGTTTTAAATCCGGCTATGAGTGTTCACATACTATAACTCGCTGCATAATTCTATGGGTTCCATAAATAGAATGAATATTTTAAAGTGGTACATATGTGGATTTGGAAGAAAAAATGAGCTGTCACTAACGGAAAATTTATGCTGGCAACTGTGATAAAGTATCACATTTAAAAGAATTTGGGGGGGGAGGTTGTTTTGTTGCTTTTTGACTTTGAGATTGTGTGACGATGAGAACCACTGAAGCATATTGCACTGATTAAATGTGGTACTTGGGAGTCTCAAATGTCACAAAACATATGGAATACCAGGAACATTCATCACTGTTTGAAGGGACTGTCTAAAGCCTTGATAGCCTGGTCTAACGACAGTGCCAGTAAAATAGTCAGTGAATGAAAAGATCTGGTAGCATGAAAATAAGTGAAGTAATGTTAGAAGCAAGAGCATTAGGCTGCTACAGAATTACAGCTGCTTCTTCCTCCTGTTTATTTAAGATTGTGGTCAGGAAAAAAACATACAGATACTATTAGCCTGTCTCTAGCACTAAGCAGATGTTAAATCTGCATATATGCTTTGGATTTTAAGAAACAAAATTTGAATGCAAGGGGGGATGGCCACAAATTTTGTATCAGTGAGAGCAGGCTTGAACAGTTTTTTCTCAGTAAGTGGTAACAGTGATCTCTCTAATTTTGGTGCGGAAGGGAAAGACTGTTGTGACAACTTAATTTTTAAAATGTCTGCAGGATAGTTTTAAGGGAAGAGGGAGGAGGTAGCTTCCTGGAAGCAGTCCACAAATATAAACAGATTGTTCACTCATTTGCAAGACTACATTTTAAATGTGTTTTACATAATGGAAATTGGCTGGGTATTAGTTGTCAAATGTTTGAAATCATTTCAGGATGCGAAGAGTCAGTTTCCTAAAAGCATCGTAATTCCTCTTCTTTCTAGTATCCTGCATTGAAACTTTACATGATGTAAAGTCAAAACTCATTTACCATTCTATGAGGCAAAAAGTATGAGAAACTCTCGCTGTTACAAGGCAATCTATGAAGAATTTTTAAAATAATGTAACTAGCAAATTGCAATGCTTTATTGTATCATGTTTGTCAGAGGTATCTGAGAAAGCAGCAGGGCTTCGTCATGTGTAATGATTACTTGGAAAGACAAACTCAACATCCTTTCCTCCTTCTTCCCCCAGCTTTTATTGCATGACATCATATGATGTGGAATATCCCTTTGGGCAGTTGCGGTCAGCTGTCGCAGCTGTGTCCCCTCGCAACTCCTATGCACCCACAGCCTGCTTGCTGGCAGGACAGTCTGAGAAGCAAAAAAGGCCTTGCTACTATATAAGCACTGCTCAGCAATAACTAAAACATCCTTGTCTTATCAGGACTGTCCATCACAACTCTAAAACATAGCCCCATACCAGCTACCATGAAGAGATACTGGGGATGCCAGGACACATATACAGTTATTGCATCTTGGTTTTATGACTAATGTAAATATGTAGTAAGACTACCTTTAAGATATCTCATTCAGGTGGAAATTAAGCACCTTTATAAGTTAAAATCATGTTTTTATCAAGAAGATGTAACTGCCTATTTTTGCTTCCCTGTATTATGTAGGTGTAGCACAATTTTTAATATTCACTTATGAATTGTTTTTAATATAAATTACAGTCCAAAGATGCTTCATAAAAGTAGATAAGTGCAATCTGAACTAAAAGAATTTGTAAATGCAGTGTATTAATTGACTGCACCCTAACATGCAATTTAACAAATAATTTTGTGCATAGATAACAGAAGCCTCTTTAATTCTCCCATAAGGGCAGCCAATTTTCTGCCTTCTTGTTCAAGAAATTTCTCTTTAGATTCTTCTGTATCCTGTATCTGGAACTAGTTAATGTTTCTTTGAATTGCTTTGAAATAGAAGTCAGAAAATAGTGTTTTACATGATCATTAAACAATCAAGAAAAGAAAAAAGCCAATTAGATGTCTGTATTAGATATGTACGACATTATTTGGGGATCTAGACATAGTTCTTGAATATTTGTAGATTCAAAATACTATTCTGATTTATGTAACATAAGTTATTGCCATTTATCCTTTGAATAAATGAAAACACCAAGTGATACACTGATTCTTTTCAGCATTATCATCAAATCTTGTTTACACACTGAACCTGTTGCAAAATAAGCTGGTATATGAAATTTAAACATGATAAGTATACTGTGCTGTCTTCAGTTAAATTCTAAAGTGAGCTAAATTACCCGAACAAAGAAATTTTAGGACTAATGGAATAAGAGTGTCTGTGGGAGAAGCTATTACAGGTTGTTTTCCCTGGGCAGATAAGCCCTGACTCAGTAGAGGAGCTGGGTTGAATCTGGGTCATCTGACTCCTGCTTGTGTAGCCAGTTCTTGCCACTAAAAGCCTCTTCTTGTGGAATTATGTGGTGATGTTTTCTACATTTACACCGTGATGTTAAAAGATTATTATGGGATATCTGTTGTTATGATTTTGTAGTATCCTGTTGAGACATCTACTGAGTGAGTAAGTTACAGTTTTGGAAAAATAAATTACTGACCTTCTGTTGTGTTGTGTTGATAGTAATACATATTCTATCTTTTCATTGTTTGGCAAAGATCGCTTAATTGTTTTCTATAATCTTTATTATTATTTGGAATAAATTGAAGTCACTTGCACATTTCCTTTATGAAAGCTAGATACTAATTCTGTTTGTGGCAGTTCAAGACTGCACAGATGATGTAGATTTAGGAGAAAAAAATATACTCGTGAAATCTGTAGCTATTCCATGTAGAAGATATTTCTACAGATTTTGGACATGGCAGTTGCCAGGTAAATTTAAAAAAAAAAAAAAAAAAGTAAAGTAAAATTTAATAGTTGACTGTTGGTGAATACTAATTTCAAGGTACAGGATAAAGATTTTGGTAGCTAAATCTAGAAATCTACATTATGATTTCTTGACTCCTTATATGTTCCTGGGAAAACACAGGTGCCTTGGAATGAGGTCTAAAGGAAATGGGATAACCACCTGCCTAGCGTGCCTGGGATTGCCTACGAGTAGCTTGTAGAAAACAATAAGCACAGAGGTTCATCGGCAAACCCTCTTCATGCTGGAGATTAAGCTTCTTGTTCAGATTGTCACAGGATGTTCAGGATGGCACCTTCCTCCATTTGCCATCTGCAACCTGATAGGTACCGCAGCACTTCTTCTTAGGTCTTGATCAAGTCTTACTGTTGCTCTTAAAGAACTGGAAGCAGTTCTTCAAATGCCTATGTTCCCTAATTGCTTGTTATAGTTGAAAAGAAAAGAGCATTTGATTATCTTAGACTTACAAAGATAATAAACATTTTTCAATAGAGGCTTTCTGAAGAAATGCAGTTTAAATGAACTGTGATCAAAAATATTTTTATCTTGGCTGTTTGTTGACTTATTTGATGGAGTTTTTGTTTATTTGACAGTTTATTTTTGTCTATTACTTAGGAAGCAAATAATTGAAAACCACGTTGCATTTGATTTTGGGTAAACCCCTTGCTTAAGTAACCTCAGAAGCCTAGAATTGCCTTCTTCAAGACAGGTTTTAACATACTGTGTTCTGGGTGCCCATTGCTTGTAACACAACTGGTTGCCATGTTGCAATGCAGAAGATACCCGATGTATATTTTTGTAATATGCACATTAAATAGTAAAAAACAAAACAAAAAAACCAAACACACCACAGCATTTTTTGTTAGAACTTCTCCATTCAAATCAGGGGGTAAATCTTAAATCTTGGAATTGCTAAGGTATATAATACTGCTTTGTTGGGAACTGTATGAATTGAACCTGTATTCAGTACAGGCATTTGACACAGTCTCCCACAGCATCCTTACAGCTAAACTGAGGAAGTGCAGTCTGGACGATCGGGTAGTGAGGTGGACTGTGAACTGGCTGAAGGGAAGAAGCCAGAGAGTCGTGGTCAATGGGACAGAGTCTAGTTGGAGGCCTGTATCTAGTGGAGTGCCTCAAGGGTCAGTACTGGGGCCTGTATTATTCAATATATTCATCAACAATTTGAAGGAGGGAAAAGAGTGTACTATCAGCAAGTTTGGTGGTGACACCAAGCTGGGAGGATTGGCTGACACTCCAGAAGGCTGTGCTGCCATCCAGCGGGACCTGGACAGGCTGGAGAGTTGGGCGGGGAAAAAATGAATGAAATATAACAAGGGAAAGTGTAGAGTATTGCATCTGGGTAGGAACAACCCCAGGTTCCAGTATAAGTTGGGGAATGACCTATTGGAGAGCAGCATAGGGGAAAGGGACCTGAGGGTCCTGGTGGACAGCAGGATGACCATGAGCCAGCACTGTGCCCTTGTGGCCAGGAAGGCCAATGGCATCCTGGGCTGCATTAGAAGGGAGGTGGTTAGTAGGTCAAGAGAGGTTCTCCTTCCCCTCTGCTCTGCCCTGGTGAGACCACATCTGGAATATTGTGTCCAGTTCTGGGCCCCTCAATTCAAGAAGGACAGGGAACTGCTGGAGAGAGTCCAGCGTAGGGCAACGAAGATGATTAAGGGAGTGGAGCACCTCCTTTATGAGGAAAGACTGAGAGAGCTGGGTCTCTTTAGCTTGGAGAAGAGGAGACTGAGCGGTGACCTTATTAATTTTTACAAATATGATTAGGGTGAGTGTCACAAGGATGGAGCCAGGCTCTTCTCGGTGACAACCAATGATAGGACAAGAGGTAATGGGTTCAAACTGGAACACAAGAGGTTCCACTTAAATTTGAGAAGAAATTTCTTCTCAGTGAGGGTAACAGAACACTGGAACAGGCTGCCCAGGGAGGCTGTGGAGTCTCCTACTCTGGAGACATTCAAATCCCGCCTGGACGTCTTCCTGTGTAACCTCATCTAGGTGTTCCTGCTCCAGCAGGGTGATAGGACTAGATGATCTTTTGAGGTCCCTTCCAATCCCTAACATTCTGTGATTCTGTAGTAAAGTGATGCTATGGAGTTGCTTTGCTCATTAGAATCTTCTTTAAGTGGTAATGTAGAGATACAGCTAAGTAAGAAAGTTGCTTCAGAAGAGCTTTTAAATTATTCAAATTGCAGTTTTAAAACGTGCTGATAAAATGCTTTTAAAATATACACCTTCCTACTATAAAAAAGCTTTCAGTGGCCAACTGATTCACACAATTTCTCTGCTGGTAGATCCTACAGCATGCAATATACTGAGGTCACTCAATTTTTAGGTAGTTTTGCGCTTGTGAAATAGGAAACAGTGCTACAATTCCACATGTATTTGTTCAGCAAAGCTGGCTGGAAATAAGGAGGTAATTGTTTACCACCCAGTATTACGTGGAAGACCAGGAGAACATTAAGAACAACGGGTTCTCCTTGGGTGTTCGGTGTGCATCACATGGATGGGAAACAAATGCTATATGTGCATGGGTTGGATTTTCATCAATGTAGCTATTTCTTGACAAATTTTGCATGGTTCTGGTTTTCTTCACAATTCTGGACCAAAAATGCTACATCTCTGCTTTTAAATGCAAGACTCAACAACACATATAACCTTGGCTTTGACTATTCAGTAGTGTCACTGAATGATTCGGTAGCCCTGCTGAGCCTTGGTTTACAGAAGGTTCCTGAGGCTCAGTGGTTCTGCTGCAGGTTTCAGGCACACAGCTGGTATGTGCAATATATGAAGGCAGCTTACAGAGGCCAAAAGATTTTATGTTGCTAGGTGATTTTTGTTATCTTATTGGTTTGATGTAGTACCTCATAAAACAGGTGCCCTTATTGTTTTCACAAGCTCGTAACCTTTTAAAATTGTTATCTTTATTATTGAAAATATCCATTGATTTTTTTTTTTTTGTTCTGTTTGCAAGGTTTTCTGAGAGAAGCATTAGTTTATTCTTGAGTTGTTTAAATATATTTTTTCCTTCCTTTGCTAATGAAAGTGTGTGTTTGTGTGTGTGCTTGCAAGTTTGCGTTCTAAAAAGAGCAGCAGAAATATCTGATGTCTGCTACAAACTGAAAATGGATAGTGCTTTGCTGGATTTAAAAAATGTTGCAAGCAGTTAGGAGTCACTCCTGGGGATTGTCAGTAAATGCTTACACTGCTTTAGACTGTAGTGTTTCCTCATGATTTTCCTGTTTTGATTTGAAAGTGACATAGTAGAGGCAAAGCACAGGTAATTTTTATTCTCTTCTTAGTTGAAGTCAACTTCATAACTTTCACTTTTTTTTTCATCATAACGTTCACTTTTTCTGTGTTGGTTGGTGTTCTGGTCCCTAGTAGAGCTTCACATTGAGATCTTTCAGTGTGGAGACAGCCTTGTTTTGGGGAGAGGGCCTGAATAACCTCAGTATTTCTTTCTTGGTGTTCTGTTTATGCCAGGAAAGCTTTGTGTGAATGATTTTTAGTTTCCAGGTGAGAGAACTAGCACATTTTTTACTAATCATTCTTGCAGAATAATAGAAGAATGAAGCTTACAAAATGTTGAATCATTTAAAGGTTAGCATGTGTTTGAGAGCTTTGTTTGATTCTGCAGCACTGGCTAGATTTTGAACTTGCAAAGAGAAAACAAAAATAACTATTCCCCATGCAATGATAAGGGGAAATGGCATCTGCTGCTTGCCTGGGTAGGCCAGATTTGGAGAACACAGTACAAAGCAAAGTGTCAGCGGAACAGAGAACTGTCTTTTCTTTAGTTTCATTTACCACAATGAGACTTGGAATTGGAAGGTGAATCAAAACCATTTTAATGCTGCTGTTATTAGGTGAAGGGAATTTATCCTATCTCTTCCTTTAGAGGAAAGAAGGGAGAGAAGGTTAACATAGAGGTAATACAAAGATTAAAAAAAAAATCAATTTCCCATTAATTTAAGACCCCTGCAAACATTTGCGGACATTCAAAAGATATATATAAAGCAGGAATGGTATTTTTTGGATACATATGAAAACCAACCTTTATTTTTCAATGAATACAGTAAAAAATACAATCAGAAAATGCTGTCAGAGTCATACATTTGCAGCCTTTTGTGTAGTTTTACAGCATACATTTTTCCTATTGAAGCTTTCTGTGTATTTCATATTATTAGACTTTAACTCTTTCACAAAGTGAGTATCACTCAACTGGAGAATGGATTTTCAAGTCTGTGACCACATCTTGCTATCACTTTGGTCTTCGAAGCAGGAAAAGTGCTGAATGTACAAGACCCAGCTTTTCTAAATTCTCCAGCAATGAGAATTCTTGTGTATTTTTAATATTTTGCCTACTCACATCAATCTTAACTGACTGGAAGTCTACAGTGATAATACAATTGTCATGCATGTATTCAGACTGCAAAGAGTCTAAGCAAGCTCTTATTGCATCTCATCACCTAGGATCGGTGAGGATGAAGTAAGAAGAATTTCACCTTTGTTTTACTTAGTGTTTTGAGAGAATGAATGATTTCTTGTCTTTGTTTGTTTATTTGTTTGCTTCTTAGTTTGTTTGTGCCCATCCCTCCCCCTTCCTGCCCCTGCCCCCCATATTAAGTAGTTAAAATTAGGTAGCTTATCTGTTAATTCTGGCACTTTGACAATGTCTTTTACAAAAATCAGAACTGTTTCTCTCAGGGTATTATCCCATGCACTTCTGTAAAAATTACAGTCTATTCAAAACATATTTATGAAGAAACTAGGAAAGATTTAATACAGGAGGTCCATGGTAATAGATAAAATTAGAGAACTGCATAATGCATGTGATAAATAGCAGTTTTCTGCTGTAAAAATGCTAATGTAAAATTCACATATTCTTCTTGAAGCAGCAATATTTTTATTCCTAGTGCTGTAACTAGATGTCTTTTGTTGGAAGGATATTTAGCAATATGGTTTCCTCATACCACAGCCATTTCCTGATTACAGTCTAGTGGGTTTTGGTTTTGTTTTTCTTTTGTTTTTCCTATTAGTTACACTGTGAAGTAACAATCTACTGAAGTCTCAGTTGTACCCTCATCAAGCAGTGAGGCTGAGGACCAGCCCGTGTCCCATTTCTGTCCCCAAAGCATACCTATTATTCCTACTGCCTTGAAAAAGATATTATTTTCTTCTCTGCCAGTGTGAAGCTAATGGGATTACCTTTGTCTAAAAAGAGGCATAAAAGTCAAGGTGGTTGCATGGTGCACCATCTGTATTCAAGCTGTGGTCGTCAGTGATGCTTCTTGAGAAGTGTTCTCCCTCCTGCGGCGTGGGCTGCCATCCTCTTCATCCCTGGTGACTGAGATACAGATACATTGGTACTAGTTAATACTGTGCCCACAACCTGCAGCACTGATGTAATCACAGTTTCATGAGTGGTAACTTAGATGATATATCCTGGTTGGAAATATCATAAGAAACAAGGAAGCATGTTTTACTAAATATCTAATTTTCTGTCCTTTCCCAATGTTCTCATTTCTTGAATAGATTCATCTCTATAGATCTGTGATTGTCTGTTTTTCATGCGTAGCAGCCTCCATGGCCTTTGAATCAAAGAGAAATCTGCTGCAAGAAGTACCTTTGTGTTTTGGGGATATTATTTTGTCCATATACCTTCTCTTCCAAGTCACAACATTACTGGAGTGTGTTGATTTGTTATGGGGAATATTTGCATAATAACTTTAATAACCAACTGGAAGTGAACCTCAGTACTGACCAGGCACAATGTTAATAGCTTTAGTCTGTGCATTTTTCATTTTTTTATTACTTGAATCTTCTTCTCTAGAATAGGATTATCTCTTCACTAAAATAAATAACATGTTGCAAGTTGCTTTTATTGAACACTGTTTTAATTTTAATGAACTGAAACATAATTAGAAAGTGTTTGTTATATTATGCCAACAAAGTACCAATCATGAACTGAAGACTGACATTGGAGCGGACAGTTTGTGATTATAACTGTATGTCAAGATCTTCATTAAGATGCACATTAACTGAACATAATTGACTGTAAGGCAGCTGGACAGTGGTAAAATATTTAGTAATGAACCTCCGCACTGCAGTATTTTCTGCCTCAAGGAGAACAATAAAAATGTCCATATTTTCTTTTAATACCCTTTAGTAAATGCTGCCATATTAGCAAGCCAAATGATAGGATCACATGAGAGCTTTATAGTTTCTGCTTCTTCAGTTTGCTAGGGTTATTAATTCCAAGACTGAAATTTTAAGAAGGAAACAGAGTAAAGAGTTCATTGTGCCTGTTTCACTTATAGTCAAAAATTTAAGAGCAAACAAAAATGATAGCTGATTTTACTCCATTTAAAGTTGGACTCCAACAGCAATTTTCAATTTATTACAAGTAATAGTGCATCCTTTTAGGAAATAACTGCTCTTTAGCTGAACAGAGGCTTTATTTGGTCAGCATAAAATAAATTCTATAGGATCAGGGAAAGTATCTCATACAACAGTGTTGTTTTTCATGATTTTTGTAAGTATTTCGAAGCTAAGTGATCTCATGCTAATGTTTCAGTGATATTTGATGGTATCTAGCCATCAAATTACTTTCATTTATTCTTACCAAATGTATGAATCTCTCTTTTAGTTGTAAGCAACTTAAAAATATATTAACAATAACATGTCAAGTTTATTGTGCATCATCTAGTAGTTGCCTCAGAGTTACCTTTGGAATAACGCATTTTTGAAATCTGAATTTGTATGAACTTTTCATCACATCATATTTGTATCCATTTATATCCATATCCATATAATGGACTAGAGGCAACAAATTTATGATTATTGGCTTTTTAGATTATGTAAGAATTAAACCTCTCAACAGCAAAGGAATGAAGTTCTCAATTTTCTTTAGAAAATGTAATTACATAATTGCACATAAAAAGTCTGTTGCAACAAATGAGAAACAATGTAATAGTGTTGTGTTTATTATCTCCAGTTTTCACCGTAATCTCCCTTATGTACTTGCACTGCAAAGTGTTATCAGGATAATATACTAGAGCATAGAAATGACCATAGTCACCTAAAGTATTTGGTGTTATTGCCCTTCTAGTTCTCATTACATAGATCTGTTGAGGCCTTTGCTTCACACAGGCCTGTAATATTCCTGTGTTAAATACAGAATGCTTTCAGAACAGATAATCCAATTCTGCACTGTGAGTTTTCAGTGGCTTTTTGTGGACTTTGCTGTATTTTAAAACTTGATGGGCAAAATTTATTCCTTCAGATGCAGCCAACCGTCACCAGTAATTTATTTTTTATTCTTTGAGTGGTGTTCAAAGGCTTCAGAAAAGGCATGTTACTTCCTTTAATTTAGGTTTTTGAGAATAGATAAATCATGTCCTAAAAAGATTTGCCCTTGTATTTCATGCAGCTTGATGTAAATAGTTCTGTTTAGTACAGATAATGTGGAAACAAACCAAAAGGTGTTGGTTTTCCTCCTGCTTTTGTGATTCCTTCAGCTCAGAAGCTTCAGCTCAGATGTACCATCTGTTGGGTATTTTCCACATTTTTTAAAATTAAATTTTCTTTTAACCCTTTATGTTTTATGATTTGGTTTATTTTCACACACACACAAAAGCCAGATGTTTTAGCAGCATAAGAACCCAAAATACTCTTGTGGCATTTTTTTTGTGTTTGTTTGTTTTCCTTTTGCTGATAGTAGGCATAAACACACTTACTTATTTTGAAGTATACAGCAACGTTTTCAGTGAAACTTCTTGCTCAGCTCTGTTTCAGGCATGTGTTGCTGTGATATGACTGCACATTATTTTGGTTATTAATGTCATCAAGGTAAATAGTCAGGTCTGGAAGAATTCAAAATTGCTGCCTTAATCTGCCTGCTGAATATGCGTGGAACAGATTAAGAAGAGGTCACAATATATAGTGTGCATGGCACATTTCTGTACAAGTAAATGTGGAAACAATGATTAAAGAGATATATCTTCTATTCTACACTGTCATATATTATGTCACATAAATATTTGGTTTTTGAAAATAAAATGTCCTGACATCTAGGTGTTGAATTCTTAGGAAATTTTATCTTCATAACAAACTTCTAATTTTTTTAAATGTAATAACTTTTTGTCCTGCCTGTGCATTACTGTTACAACATTCTCTAGCTTGCATGAGACCATCCTCAATCAGCAGTTACCCAAGATAACTTTGTAGGAATGCAAAAAGCCGTATTTTATGTCAGTTATTATGCTGCACGTCCTGACTGTTTGCATGGAAGGCAGAGGAGCTGACTTCTATCCCCAAAAAAACTTGGGAAGGATTACGTAAAGCTCTTCTCCCTCTGCTTCCATAACTTCATCTCTGTGATAACTGGGTATGATACATGTCCTGTCATTCCTTCAGCATGGGAACTCTTCACAGGAAGCACTAACTGCTGTGGTAGGATTATTCAAGCCATGATGTATCAGTGAAAGCTGAGTCATGGGAATCAAAAGGAATTGCAGCATTTGAGAAAGAAAGAATATAGTGGGTGTTACCCTAGTACTTTATTTTCCATAGCTCCCAGACAAATAGCTCCTTGAAATATGTTATTTCCTTGTGTTCTTGTGCGAGTGTTACCCTTCAAAGCACTGTATGACATTGCCTTGAAGAGAGAACCTAAATAATAGTGTTTGTTTTAAAGAAGCAATCTAATTTCTACTCACTTTGTTTGAATAACAAAAGGAGAGAGAAAAGACCCTGATTGTCTGTACCATGGAGAAAAAAAGTGGGCTTTTCATCTGCTATCTCCTACTCATCCCATGAGTAACTGTCCTGATTCAGTGCTGGAAAGATTGGCCTTTTCTTCAGATAGATTTATATTCTTTCTGTACAAATGAATAAAAAACTCAGAACACAGGCAAAACACCCACCCCAGAAAACGATGGGAATTTCCAAAAATAGCTTATATCATGACATTAATGCTCTTGCAGTCTTGTGTCTATCAACTGCCCAGTGTTCATACTGTTTTTTCACTATTATTCATTTTTCTGATAATATTTTTACTGTACCAATATTATGATAATCTCTTTAAACAGTTGATTCTGAATGACCTAATTTTTAAACTGCTGAGCATTTATTGCTCATACTGAAGAAAATCTGGTTAAAAAAATGTCTATTCTGCAGCTCTTTGGGGTGAAGATGTTGGTGTTTGTGTACGTATATCTGTCTGTCTCTTGTAAATGGTCCCTTGTATGTTTTTATTGTGATTCAGAATTGCATCTAATTTGGGGCTTCTTGTTCTTGGATTTTGTCATCTTCTTTTTTTCTGTGAGAAACAGGGTAGTTATGCTGTTGTTCTGGAAAGAATGGCATCGATTTAAGAAGAAGAAATAAAGGGGTGGGTGGAAAAAGACAACTTTTCAAATTGTCAGTTTACAATTTAACTGTTACTGACTTATTTTCTAAGTCTACGATTTCATCCCCAAATACATTAAAAAAAAAATAAGTCAATGAAGAATTGCAGTAAATGCAATTTAAATGCTGCTGCTCACCACCCCCCCTTTTTTTTTTTAATATCTCATTTGTGGAACACTTTTGTAAGACTTTGTGAAACTAGTGTGATAGTATTTTTGTGTTTACATTACATCTACGTACTTTAATAACACATTTCTTATGAACACATATTAGTATAGCTTTATGTTAGTATCTTGAAATGTGGTTTACACAACAAAACCTGTTCTATTAATAGGAGATTTAATGTGACATTCTTATATTCTGTTGGCATGGTATGTAGAGGTAGTACTTATTGCTACTAAATTTATCAAGCAATGTAGATAAAGACTGAATTAAAGGTTGCATTGTGTAAACCTATAGGGCAGTAGCTCTTGGGGAAAAAAAAAAAAACCAACACACTTTGTTTTGTTAATTGTGGCACAATTTATTGAGAAACTCTTTCATTTTTCTGTCAAGCTGATTCATAGGGTATGAATCTTTTTGATGTGAATTACTTATAAAGGAAAGTGCAGCTCTTTCCAAAATAAACTATACAGGTAAACACATAAGCACTGGATAGTGTTAAGACATTATATGGTTATATAGAGAATTCTTTTCTCAACCTGTATTTCTGGGTACATTTTAAGTAGTTATACCGTAACTACAATTACTTTTGCATGGTTCCATGCACAGCACTGAATATATCTAATGGTCGTTTATTAAAAATACAAAACTTCTAGCATGGGCACATTTTTCATCACCTTTTCATGCTTAATAGCCAACTACTAAATCATTTATATTAGAAGTAAATCAACAAACCAGAATCAATAAAAGAGAATTCTTAGCAGCCTGCTCTTTCGGAGAGACTGTTGTTTGAGGAAAATAAACTATTTTTTTTTTCTTTCCATGGAAAATTAATTTCATCTATGCCTGAATTTTGCATTAGTTCTGGCAAAGCTAGATTTGTAAGAGGGAAACTTTGTCATAGGGAGTATCTATGAATGAGCTCAGTGAACAGTCAAAAATTATTGCTGGACCCAGATTTCATATTGTATGGTTTCTTTTCCATCATTTTCCATATGAAGATGAACACAGCTGCTGTGTATACAATATAACAAATCTAGGTCAAGCAGCCAGATTAATGATGTCTGGCATATAATCATGAACATTAAAGTAACATTTTATTTTCTTTCTTTACATGGTTTCTATACATAATATTATATAGTTTACAGGAAGGCAATGCTGATTTATGATATAATTTTGCATCCAGGAACTACTGTAATCATGAAGTACTTCTGGGATGAGAATTGCCATGTAGCCTGCATAATCCCTATTCAGATTATAAATGGAAGTGTTCATCTAGTTAATTCTTGTCTGAACAGTTCGTCTTCCATCTGAGTTTAAAAGAAAAAATAATCTTTCAATGAAGATACTTTAAAAAGTATTTTAAGTCAAAAATAATAAACAAAATCATCACATATATAGGGTTGCTTACCCTTTGGCTGTGCTTATTCTAATCAACATCAAATTTTAATTCAATAGAAAAGCAGTCAGTTGGTAATTTTTTGCAGAGAGGTGCACAAATTCTTTTTTTTTTTTTTTTTGCTACAAACAAGATTTCAGTGTAGAATGTTATGCATGCATATGCACGTAAACATATATATGTTTACATATATAGTGTTTTCATTAGTAAGACTTTGAACATTTAATACGATGGTCCGGAGTAAATATTTTCTATATATGTGCAGTATTTTTTAAGTGTTTGGAGTTACATGTGCTTTATTACTCATTTGGTCTGATGTTTATCTAAATGAAAAGAAAGATCCTTACTTTTCTTACTTTTCTTAAGTATTCTTTTTCCTTGAATCACCTTGGTGAGTCTTTACATGTGTTGTTTAGGAAGAGATATCCTCTGTAGAAGGAATGTGCATAAATCCCTTGTTCAGCTCTTCCGTATGTCTTTTTTTGCCCACATTTGAAGGGAGTATTTCTAATGCATGTCTATGCTTGGGCCAGGGCGGGAAATAGCCTAGTTTACTTCTGAGGTCACTCTAAATAGGCAATGGAAACAAAATTGTGCCAGTTTTAGTTATTTCTACCCACATCATCATTTAGCTCTAACCAGGTAAACTTTAGCCTCTGAAAAAGAGATTTTCAGATGACACCTAAGAAATATGCAATTTTTTCTCAGTGTGGCAATAGAAAAAAAAAAAAAGATTCATTTGGTATTTCTTAGGAGAGACTGAGAGCTGTGTCTGTTCAGCCTGGAGAAGGCTGAGAGGGGATCTTTTCAATGTTTATAAGTATCTCAAGGGTGAATGTCAAGATGATGGGACCAGACTCCTTTCAGTGGTGCCCAATGATAGGATGAGGGACAGTGGGCACAGACTGAAGCACAGGAGGTTCCATCTGAGTATGAGGAAAATTTCTTTACTTTGAGGGTGCCAGAGCCCTGGAACAGGCTGCCCAGAGCGCTTGTGGAGTCTCCTTCTCTGGAGACATTCAAATCCCACCTGGGCATATTCCTGTGTGATCTGCTCTAGGTGAACCCGCTTTAGCAGGTAGGTTGGACTAGATGATCTCCAGAGGTCCCTTCCAAGCCCAACCATTCTGTGATTCTGTACAAGTTATGGGAAAAAATAACAGTATGTGTAATAAGAGATGCAATTAATAGTTAAGGGAAAAGGATGTAGTTAAGAAAGCGTAGGGGACTTTTCTATGGACTTAACATTTCACCAATTAATTTGTTTTTCTTGATAAGATGACAAGTTTGGTTGATAAATGGCAGTGAAAATGCAGCATATTTTAGCATTTTTAAGGTGTTTCATTTCATGCCAGCACGTACCCAATTGCTGATTATATATAGCTTTTAAATTGCAGAAGCAATTGTTGAATAAGACACTAAACATTTTTGGGAGGGAAATTTGAAATGAAGGAAAAAAAAATATATCAGTAGTAAGTCTTTAAGCCTACTTCTTTTGAACTTCAAATTTGTTCGGTGTGAACATCAACAGTGACAGCAGAGTAAATGATGTATTTGAAGGAGAAAAGCAAAGTAATAGATAATGATTGTGGGGTTATTTTACTTCAGTGTAAAGCATTAGCAGAACTAATACTTGATTGTGGCTGTTCTTTTTAATATTGGAAATAAAAAGAGTGAAGATATGAATACTAAAACTGAGCTTTTCATAGGTGAAAATACCATACAGTTTCATATGCATCAGAGTATGTTTAGCTTATCACAGATGTGATTGAGAGGTGGTTTGCTAACTTGTCTAAAACACTTAGTAATAAAAGGATTTTTAATTTAGCAAAGCAAGTTAGTAGAAGCTGATGCCAGAAATTTAAATTAAATATGTGGCAAATACTTTTAGTAGAGAGGTGATTAACCGCTGGGACAAATTGCCAAGAGAAACAAGTGATTTTTCCATCACATGAGGCTGTCAAATTAGAACTAAATAACTCTCAGGAAATTATTTGACTCTTGCCAAGAACAAATTATTGGTCTCAGTACATTGTTAACTAGATGAAATTTTAAAGCAGGTGGTTGGGATAGCAGATCAAATAGTTTTTTTTTATTTTTATAATGTAAAATCTGAAGGAATATTTATCTAGCTCTCCTTTGCTGAATCACCACATCAGGAACTTCATTTCAACGTGGTACAATTACAAGTTCATAGAGTATTATTATATCATGGCACATTCCCATTCATGCTATACCTTATTCAGGAGATACTCTCTTATCCACTTGGTCAGATACTGTCCAGTTTCAGTGACAAACTTTTTATTTATTGATTTTTCCTGACTTAAGTCTTGAAGAAACAACTGTTTGGAAAGAAGCAATAGCTTTAGTAGTAGAACCAAAGTCAGTAATTTACTCCAGTGAAAAATTGTTAAATACTGTCTTATTGGAGCAGAATCACTGAGTATCAGCAAAATTTATTCAATGCTAGTGTGCTAAATCAAATGGTATGAGCATGCCTTTAAACTTAGGGAATGAACTTGGTTACTGTGGGTGGCATACACACATCTTACTGCAATATGCGAGCATGTGATGTAGAAATAATTGAGAGAATTAGTGCAGAAAACCTGCAATCCCTTTTCAGCTCTCCTTTTGAGATGATATGTGTATTTTAGTTGGCTACCATTGGATTTTCTTCAGTACTTCTACGTAAATGCTGTAGTGTAAGCTAATAGTCTCTAACTGCTTGAAAGATTCATTGAACAAGTGTCTATTAAGTGCATGAGAATATTTAAATGGCAGGTGAGGGTATTTTATTAGCAATCACTTGGGAAATTGCACATTGAATTAGTCTGTTGCCAAGTTTAAGTGTGTGATTGAGTAGATGCCTCATGTCTGCAGTCCCTGGACATCCAGTGGTGTTCCTCAAAGCAGAATACTGAGGAGTTTGATCTTCAGTGGTCCTTCAGTAGGCATTGCAAAAATGTTCTGAGTCTCAGTTTCACTGCAAGAGTGAATAATTTTTTAATAACAAGGCTTAAATTCTCAACCATTTAAGTTCAGTGCATTATTTCAAATACAGTTTTATATGTTTCAGAGATGCAACAGTATAGTGCCATGATGAAGAGAAAGCGATGCAAAGTGAATAGAATACATCTGCTATCCTTAGCAGTCACACGCTTGTGCTTTCCAAGCTATTAGAATAATTAATAAACTCACTCCTTGAATTAATGAATTCACTTGCAGGACACCATCGGACATAAATTTTGAGACTGAATGATATTTACATTGCTATTTGTACTGTAAAATTAGTAAAGGTTATTAATTCTATCTGGTCTTCATATTGTCAGTTTTATACCATAATTACATGCACAGACACACACAGCCTCTTGAGAGGAGTGCTGAAACGCAGGTACTTCACAGTACATGAAGAGCTGAAGCAAATGTTCACAAGTTATCCTGTCTGTCAGTTTTACATTTTTTTCCCTTTGCCTATTGGTCCTACTGCTCATCTTGATGGCAAGATGGAATCATTACATTTGCTATGATCATGCGGTACCACTCAGAGTGTAAGGAGTTTCTGGCCCACCATTTTAAAGACAGAATCCCAGAGTGACAAAATCAGACTCACTGTCTGTCGTCCTTCTAGATCTCTCCTGCAGATATTTTCAGACTGCCCAAGATTCTTTAAATAGCACATTTTCTTAGCATTTAAAAGACTGTAGTGATGGAGCAGTTCTTATCTTAGCAGTGATGGTGTCATGCTGGACAAGATATGAAATGTCTTCAACAACATGTGCACATGCATGATAGATACTATTATGAGTGGGGAGGTGTGTATGGAAAAGGGAATGGAAAATAACTGAAAATATGAGACTTAAAGATTCCATGTGTATTTTGGCAATCTATTTTATATTTTTCTTGGTTTGGTTTGGTGTTTTCTTTAGAATCTGTTGTAGGTTGATTTTTTTCCCAGTTGTGAGATGCAGATTCCTCCAAAGCTATGAGCGTATGTTCCATTACTTTTTGGCTTTTTCATTGGGTTAGAAGAAGTTTACAGCCTCCTACTCACTGTAAGATTTTTTAATAACTTTATTTTTACTAACCCGTTTCATGAGCTTCCAGATCACTTTTAGGGAATGATGCTTCTCAGGTTGAAGACAATGCAGTAAAATAAAATTTGAACATAATTTTCTATAGAGAGTCCACATTTTAGAAATCTCTTCCTATTTGAATCACAGGCCTTTATACTGCTTTGGTTGCAGTACAGTAAATATATTTATTGATCTTTAAAGGATCTCCTTTCGGCAAAGTGGCTAGCAGGGCAAAAGGTGTCCCAAACCAGTCTTTTGTCACTTGATGTGCACTTACTATTATGTGTACTAAAAAACTAAAGAAAGATCTGATTTTACAATTCGAATTTCTTTCATTGGCATTTACACCAGGGTAACTGGAAGTAGAGCATACCCTGTAAAAATTAAAGATGAAAGTTACTAGATTTTTCAGTGCATTTCCCACCATATATTTTCTACTTCTATATCTCCCCAGGGAAGATGCCTCCACTGCCTGTGTCAAGAAATTATACTATAAACTTTATTAGACTTCCTTAACAATTAGTTTTTATGGCTTCATACTCTTTTTAAAACATCATGTAATTATTAATATTTTTCTGCATTGCTGTAGATCTTCATACTTCCAGCTTTTGGCTTAGATGCTCTGGATTTATTCTATTGCAATGACTGTTGTACCCAAATCCATCATAAGACAAAGGAGCACAGTTCTAGTAAATGGATGTACTATTTTTCAAATCTTGTTTTAAGATAAGATGGACACATTTTTTATAGATTACATTTTTATAGTTTGATATCCCATGGCAAATAGTAGTATAAATAGTCCAAAGGTTATTCAGCTACCATCAGCATATATAGTTTGCCAGTCCTTAATGTGACTAATTCCTAGCCAGAAAATATTCTGCATTCTCAATGAGTCATAATTGAAAAATAAATTATGGTGATAGGAAATTTTAAACAAAAATGTCATTTCATATTGCTGTAGAAAAGCCAGTTTCAGTGACATTTTTAGGATTATCAGTGAGAAGACATCAGTCTATGGTGACAAGAATCGAACAGAGTGTAATCATGAGAGTGTTTTTGGTTATTTGTTTAATAACAGGGGTTGTTAGGCTGACATATAGAGGAAGAATATTGCAAAAATTATATGTATTAGTAATAAATAGTTGCTTGATGACAGTGAGACTGGAAAATAATTTTATTTGGATAATTGATCATTGGTAATAGGTGCTATAAGCATTTTCCAATGGTAGATGGAATCATTATGGAAAATATAGCTGAAAAGTTTTTTTCTAGTGAGTATTTGAGATTTTTTTGCCTCAGAAATACCCAGAGAGACTGCATTTTATGTCCTTTATACCAGTGTTTTGTACGCGTTAGCACAAACAAATGGTGCATACCACATCCTCAGTTCTTTTCAACTACCTTATTAAGATTGAGCAGAATGTAAAGGACTAATAATACAGACTTAATCTACTACTTCTTCCACTGCTCCTCAAAATGTTGTACTCAGAATAATTACTTATTCTGCCTTAGAGGAAATCATATTTGAATGAATCACATCATTTAGAATGGATTTGAATTTTGGACAGTACAGATAACAGCAATATCTACTGAGAAAACATACAAGCAAATGTGATAGAATTTAGTAATTAGTGAAGTTCTTCTTCAGTTCCTAGATCTTACAAGAAGCCTTCAGGTAAGCAGTCTCTCCAAGAACATGCTGTTAGGGGAAAATTATTCCAAAATCACTGGTCAAATGGATTGGCATCCAGCTCCCCACAGGTTCCTGATACAGTTTTGTGAGTGTTATTAGGATCCTGCCATTAGGCTCATTCCAGCTGGAGTGGAAACTCATTCAGATAGCTGGCATCTCAGCACTTCCACTGGGAATTGTTGTCATAAATGCAGTAAACTGCATTTGTCATTTTTGTACTCCAGCTTTTGCAGATTGTGATATGTCTTCCTCTATGCCATTAAATCTAGAAGTCTACACTAAAGATTGTCTCATACCCTGCTTCAAAGTATTTGAAATGCCAGGAGCCCTAGAGATGTATCGGTGACCTAGTCATGGATGTTCTTCAGTCCTGCACTTTCCAATATATATGCAGATTTTGAAAGAAAGATGGATGTGCTTAACCTCTTTTTTTTTTTTTTTTTTCTTTAGTTCCACCATCTTTATACTTTATCCATCATGGGAGATGTGCAGGTTTCATGTTTCATCCCAAGGCTATTTTACTCATTTTTAAGCTTTTCTGTATGTGATCCATTTTCTTTGTTTCCAAGACCTTGTCCATGACGGCCTCTTCTAACAAAGTATAAATACTTATTAGACTACTGAATAATAGAACTGGTCTAAGGTTGTGTGAATTTTTTGTTTGTTTGTTTTGTGTGTGTATGTTTATTGTTGTTTTTTGCTTTAGAGTATGGTATTTTTGGTATTAAAGAGGCTGAAGACCTATTCTGAAACTCAGAAATTCAAGTTTAGAACAGTGACGTTGATGGTTTACAGCTTTAAAAGTAAGCATTGCTGTGTGTATTTTGACCAGCAAGTTGCTTACTTCAAGGTCTCAGTCACATCTTTGGACTGAAAGCATCTTTTTTTCTGCAAATATTAATTATCTCTGTGAAGCCTCTGCCATGTCAATATGAGGTCCAAACACTGGAGTACTAGAGTCTCTGGCACCAAATGTCTTAAAAAAAAAAAAGAAAAAAAAAAAAGTCCTGATAACGTTCTTTCCTCACCAGAAAAAAATGGAATGATGCTCTCTCCTGAACAATGGACTCTGGCAAAGATATCAAGTGTCTTGATGTACATTTTGTAGAATCACAAAATGGTTTGGATTGGAATGGACCTTCAAAAGTCAATTAGTCCAACTCTTTGCAATAAGCAGGGACATCTTCAGCCAGATCAGGTTGCTCAGAGTCCTATCCAGCCTTACCTTGAATGTTTCCAGAAATGAGGCATCTACCACATTTCTGGGCAACTTGTCCCTGTGTTCCACCACCATAATTACAAAAAAAAAAAAAAGTCTTAATTTATCTCGTCTAAATCTGCCTTATTTTAGTTTAAAACCTTTATCCCTTGTCCTATTGCAACAGGTCCTGCTAAAATATTTGTCCCCATCGTTCTCACAAGCCCCTGTTAACTACTGAAAGGCTGCAATAAGATCTCCCCGGAGCCTTCTCTTCTCCAGGTGGAACAAATGCAACTGTCTCAGGCTTTCTGCACTTCCCTTGGGTTCAAGATGAAGAATGTCCTTCTAGTTTTGACTCTGAATTTTGGATGAACATGGTGTTTCCTCAGCTTGCTTTTCCCAGAGCCTCCTTTCTGTTTAGTTCCATATTCTTTTTGAAAGCTGAAACAACTGAATTTATTATCAAATTAACTTCTTCCCTTTTTTTTTTTTGTCCTGTTTTAGTTTATAAGGCTTGTCTTCCACAACTGTGGACTGTTACCTGCTTTTATAGTGTGTGTCTATATAGCTCCTAATGGTTTATTTGCCTAATCTTCCTTCCCTGATGGGATAGTGAAGAGCTCTGCAAGATGTCCCTGTGGGTAGCACCTAGTGTATATAGGATAAGTCCTCAGTTCCAGTTACTTTTCTTTTTTAATTTAATAGTGATGAATTCCTCTTTCCTTGGATGGATATTTCACTTCAGTGATCTCAGAGTCCATAGTTGACCTTGAAGTTCAGTATATATGTCACTGTCCTGGAGCTCACACTAATGAGATGTGTCAAGCTTTCTGTGCATGTGTAGAAAGGACCTCCGCTACAAATAATGTACACCAAATGTATATTTTGCAACTTGTACTAGAGGAAGAAAAATAACCTGAAATGCTTTCTGGTTGTATGGCTCACTACAAACAACTAGCAGATCTGAGGAATGCTGCATCAGCCACCAAACAACTTAATCAGGGGTTTACCCTTGTCATGACAGCTAAGTAATTGTAAGCTGTTTGATCCATTGCAAAAAGGAGCATGAATGGAAGGTAAAGAAGGAGGAGGTTCATACTGAAATAAGTGGTTTTGGCTGGAACATCAAAAGAAAATGAGAGAGCCAGACCAGCTTCAGGAGTCCTGCAAAACATACTTGTGAATCTGCAGTCAGCGAAACTAGTAGTATTTCCTCCAATATGTTAACATAATTCATACATAACCTAATTGTTAGATTAGTGGTGGGCCAGCCCTTTGAGCCTTCAGACAACTGTAGCCTCTGTCATCTTTCCTTAAGGATATTCCTTTCCAAGCAAGAGAGGGAGAGAAATCTGGATCCTCATGGCTGATTCTTTATATACAAATATGGCATATATACATATTTACACCCTTCTCCCCCGCATTTTTCTATGATATGTTATCCTCAAAAACCACCTTATATTTTCTAACTAAGGCACTGGATTTTATTTAAGCTAAGGCTGCCTATCTTTGCCCCAGTGTATGTGCTGGTTCTTCTTACACTTTTCCCAGGCAAGCTGTCTCTTTTTTACATTGCCAGGATGAGGCCTTTCAGGAGGAATCCTTGTTTGTCCATATGACAACAAAGTGAGCTAGAAATCAGCTGTTTCAACAGATTGTCTTACTGGATAGATAACCGTGTGGGAAGCAGTTTGTCTGCTGAACTGGAGCCACCTTAGATTAACATAGCTGTCTTATTTTCTTCAGAATGCCTCCATCTCTGGCATATGGAGGCTGCACATCTAGCTGCCACCTAGAGCTTCATTCTGAAATCCACCAAACCTTACCTACCTGTTGAGGTGACACTGCTTTTTGCAAAAGACCTTTTTCAGTCCTTACTCAACTTTTGATCCTGAGACTATTATTCAAATGTGTGATGTTTTGTGAGGACTACTGCTTAGAATCACCACTGCATAACAGAACACCATGAGAGAAAGAAAGGTCACTTTTCTCTAGCAGTTCTTCTTCAGGCAATTTATCTGATTGTAAATTCACAGCTTTTCCTCCTTTACCTTGGAGATTTTAAACCCAAGACTTGGGTGAAGTTCTGGTTCATTACTGGTGCTGTGGAGAGGTAGGGGACCAGTAGTCATTTGTCATGTGTACTTCTGAAGCAACATGGGCATGCAGACCCTGCACCGTGAATACACATAGATACAAAATATTTTGAATCAGGAATTCAAGAATTTTCATTTATATATATATATATATATATATATATATATATATATATATATATAAAAGAAGGAATTTAAGATTGAATAACCTTTATTTTACTTTGCTGCAGGATTGTAAATGAAAATGAAAGGGAATGTGCATATTCCTTCGAAGTCAGAAGAGATCCTCTGGGCTGTTTAGTTTGTCTCATCTCATGTGTACTAGCAGAATGGAGTGATGTTAACTGAAAGAGGTCAGCATATGCTCCAGCTAATCATGGTTGTCAGTACAGCTCTTACAACACTGTTGTAAGATACTTTGATATGTCAAAGATGAGCTCCCTGAGTTTCTCTGTAGGCCATGTAGGCTCTGACACAATTCAGAATATGTGTTTAAAAAATTCCTGTTCCTTCTTACAGATAACCAAAAGCAGGATCCAGATTAATTATGCTTTGGTTCACAGTTTAATGTTGTGCCCTAAATAATTTATTTCTTTCAAAACAGACCATTTAAAGGGAAGTGGTAAGGGCAAGATTGTTCTCCTCCTCATAAATCCCTTTCATTACATATAGACCATGTGTTAAATTTTGTATTAAAGAGCAAACCGAATACATTTGAATCTTCACCTAAAATAAAGTAACTTCAAATGTTATGGGTTTAACATTAATATCTACAAACATCTGCTTGTTTTGTAAACAATTCTGTGTAGATACAATAATATAATCTTCAGTTAGAGGAAGAAAAGTTTGTGTTTTACCATAGCAGTTTCTCTTGTATGAGTAACAAAAAAACTCCAGAATTATATAAAATGTAGTGTAGAGGTTATCTTAATTGAGTTATGAAAGTGTAATAGCTTTCTTTTACCTGATGCGACCAGGAGAGGAATCTAAGATTCATAACATTCTTGGAGCAAAGTCTGGTTTTATTTTCCTTTCTTTTTTTCTTCCCCCCCCCTCCTTTATTTTTAGCTTGAGTAAGACAGGGACAGATTCAAATGGAAGACCTCAGAGCACTTATTGGCCTCAAGGCATGTTTCCTACTGAAATAAGCTCATGTTCAGCAATAGGCTTAAATTTCAAAGCACTTCAAGCAAAGCTCTTAAAGTTCAGACACTTATGTATAAATTAATGTCTATTTATTTACTGTTCTAGTTGATATTGTTCACATCTTTACTCGAGCATTGCCTCAGTTACTTGCCGAACAATCATCTACATGTAGCTGAATAGATGTGCAGATTGTCTTACTTCTCAAACCCATGATTAATTAATTAATTATAAATATGTAGTCAAAATGTTTCCTGTCACTTTTTTGCTTGCCTAGACTATGCATAATAATAGTTAAAGCCCAAAGTAATATTTAAAATGTAATGAAATGATACATGTTTAGGCAGATACGATTACATAATTTGAAAATGTTCAAGATGAATGAATGAGAGGGACAAAAAACCTACAAATTGAATCTGAGCATAATCATCCTAGGGAATGCACTTATGTGATAGAAAAACAAGAAAAGGAAATTTGTTCAAGACAAATTAGAGAGTAGGAGCTCAAAAATAAATGCACTAGGGGCCCTCAGAAGCTGTATGCTAGATTTACCAGCAAAAAGTAAATAACAAGTAGGGAAAAAAATTGCCAAAGGTGATATTTGCATTCTATCCAAAGATTCTAATTATGTATTTTTAAACAGAATCATTAAAAACCAAAATAACCATTCAATGCTGTTGGAAAGAAATTTTTCTTTTTAGTTGAACAGAATTTTTAAAGTACTATTTCTGCTAGTCAAAAATGATTGACATGTAAATGCAGCAAGTATTTAAAGAAGTTGAAGAACACCTAAACCATATCTTTACAAAGGCAGGATTAATACTGAAGCACATATATGTATTTTCAGATTATTTAAAGCTTTCACTCAAAGGATCACATCTTTGGTTTTGTAATTTAGTTTATTTTAGTGGAATGGCACTGACACCAGATGGAGTCTGTCACCATTTCCTGTAGTAATCTTCAAAATCTGCTGCAAATCTCTAAGTAACATGGAGAAAGATAAAGTTTTCAAAATATTCTTGTCTAAAGTATTGCCCAGAAGAGACAACTAGGTTTAGTGGTGTACCTGTTGCTAAAAGACTTTCTTATTGTTGAGAATCTCCTTAATTTATGTGTTTAGGTCATAACTAACTTACATTCAGTTAATGCTTTCATGAACAATTTGATTTTCTTCTCATGATAGTAATAATAATTGATTTTGTCATAGCGTAATAAAGAGAAGTTCAAGATTCCTTGTGAAGCCTGTGATTTAAAGCTTTGTTCTATAAAGGCTTTAAAGGATAATAGCAATGGGATTAGACCCATTTAGTCTAGGTTTGAAATAGAAGCTTTTCTACAAGCATGGCTAATGTATAATATATATGTTACTAAAATGCTGTTGGGGAAAGAAAAACAAAGGAAGTGACTGATGCAGAATTGTATATACTTTATGTCTCATAAAAAACCCAAAGTATTTATGAAATTTATACTCTGCACGTGACTGTCAAAGAGATTTGGAGAGGAGCAGTCAGTGAAGTCCGTACCGGTACTTTGTGGTTAGAATGGCAAACATAGCTGGATTTACAGCTGCAATACCCTTCAGGCATTTTGGAAGATTTTACTTCATTTTAGTGCCTGTTGTTTCTGTCTCAAGTATTTGGGAGAGCCAGTAGATTTTGGTGATGAAAGCAATGTTCATTGATGATACTCACTGTTATAAAGGCTGTCACTCCACAGCACAATTTCTTTTAAAAAGTAATTGTGCTCCCTAGGGTTCAGTGATCCTTAGTAGCATTTAGCAAGTGCAAAACTAATAATTACCATATGGGCTATCTCAGTATGATGGGCAAGTGATTGCTTACAGCATCATACCATGTATTTTGCCTATTTTTTTTTTCTGTATGAGGCATGTATAAATGTTGCCGCATCATCAATCCTTTCCCTCAGGAATTTTCTTCAACATCAGCTAATTTGCAGAACTCTGAACACCAGATTTAATAACTCAGCAATATGACGTACTGATTTATTATTTCATTGACAAAGAGGTTGCCTAGCATTATGGCAAATTCCACAAAACCTGGGCTGTATTCTAAATAAACTTTTTGTGGCAGGCTGCATTCATCAATGATCCCCAGATTTCATCGGGAGACTGTCACTGGTCCACAATCTGCAGCAGCTATGTGCAGCCACACTACAGTAGAATTTACTGTTGACCTTCCTGCAGATGTACTGACTGCTTGCAGAGAATTTTGCAGACTACAATGAGAAATTAGTCCAAAGAGCCTGGAAACTACTGGTTTAAGTTCTTCAGTAGAACTGTTTTGATGTGTCACAGTTGAAATGCAGATAAGTTGCTTGCTTTCCATTTCATAACCAGGGGAACGCACCGTTTGAGCAGACACTTTTCCATACTTTGTGTCAGTAGTTGTACAGCATGTGAATAATTAGGGTAATAATATGTGGTGTGAAATACTGTGCCAGGTTATCATGTATCTTGTTTCATTGATACCTAGGGATAGCTAAGTTTTCTGAAAAGCAAAATATAGTAGTATGCACTGATGTTAGGAGAGAATAGTGGTCTTCCTTGTGTTAATTAGTTCAACAAAGTTACGATAGAGTGTGCTTATACTTCCGTGTAATACAGTCATTGCCTTATGCGTACCTGATTTCTCCAAAGTATTGCAAATGCACTCACTGTTCCTTAATGTTATATTTTGACTTTGGATCTCTGATTTAGCTGACAAATGTGAAAAAGCACATGTTGCCAGAGAACTTTCGAGACAAGCTGTGAAGTCTAAAGAACACAGGTTATTCCAGCTAAGGTTGGCACTGACTTCTTTCTGCTTAAAAGTTTTTCTCCTAACATGTAGTTTTTAAACTTGTACCTGCAGAATATAGGTTAGCATTCTTCTGATACAGATTTTTATTTTCCATTTTTATTACGCAGAAGTGGAAATATTACTTTTATTTTCTCTCATTCTCTTCTGATGAGATGCTGAAACAGTTGAGAGCACTCCAAACAGCTGGAGAAAACTATTATATTCAAATTGCATGATTTTGGTGATTTTTCAAACTCTGATTGTGGGGGCATGTAAATCAGTGCAATAGAAATACATGTTAAAAATGACATTTAACCATTTATGTCAGCGGTATGAATCTCTCACCACTGAATTTGGACTAGTTTATATGAGCAGAAAATAGTATCACACAGGATTTTACACAGTTCTTACTGAAGTCAGTGGAAGAATCCTGCAATACTGCAGAACATTCTGGGCTCTGAAGTCTTACCAAATTGCATTTATTGTCCTGTGATAACCATGTGGCTTTGTTGTGCTGTATCTTACACAATTAGTTACTTAGTTCTATGTCTAGCAGTTAGCTACACAAGTTTATTTAGGGAACTAAATATCTCTCCTATCATTAAGATTGACATGTTTGTGCAATATCAATTGAAATTCAGACTGGTGGCCTTTATGGCCCATGCCATCCAAAAAGAAGACATGGCAAGTAAGACCACATATCTGAAGTCCATCTAAAGGGGAAAAAAGGACTAAAATACAGTAGCTACTTTTTGTTGACAAGGTAGTTTATTTTAAAGGTAGAGTAGGTATATAAGTTTCAGTGGAGCAATGATATGTGTTTTAAAACAAAGTCACAATATCCCTAAAATACTATCTCAGAAACCTAGAATTTATTCAGTTTGTTAGTAGAGCAATAAAACAACAGCAACAACAAAACCCCCAACAAAACAAACAAGCCCCCACGACTTTCCAGCTAAAATCAAAAGAAACATTTCAGACATCAACAATCAGCAGCCGCCTCTGAAGTCCAATGACTTAAATTTTTAGTTTACCCACAGTGATACTGACTTTCTGTTCTGTTGTCTTCATATATTATTTCTGGAGTCAAGAGAAAAAAATGGAATGAAATACTGCAGATGATAGGAATAGTGACTCATTCAGGCGCTTTTTATTAGTTTCTTTGTGTAAGCCACTTGTGTGGGGATTGAAAGTAGCAAGTGCAAAATGCCGAAAATAATTTGTTTCATGCGTCCTCATAAGGTACAAGGCAAAATGTAGACACTGTTACACGACAATGACCTCCAAGGCCATTGTAGAAATCCTCATTAAATTCATTTGGAGTAATTTTCTTTTTAATTAAGGTCAGGATGGTTGTCTTGCAAGTCTTTGGACACTGTGAGTGGGAATTCATAAATCCTGACATTGGGAAGCAGAGTTGTTCTTGCTCCACATTTGATAAAGAAAGGAAGAAAGATGAAAAAAAAAAAAAAAAGAAAGAAAGAGAGCGAGTTGCTTTGCCTATGGTGTTAAAAAAATGATTTAACTTTGCTGGAATCAAAAAATAAGACTTTTTCTTTGTTTAAGCGGGTCACAAGGCACCGATGATGTCTCCTGTGATATTCATCATTTATATTTGCAGTAAGTTGGTATGTTACCTGGAATCACTTGTCAGTTTTCCTCTTCTATGGTCTGTTAGTCTGTTAGCCTTCCGGTTAAAATACATCCTAAATGACTTCTGCAATAAAATAAGAACAGTTGAGAGAATAGTTACTTTAAGAGATAGATGTCTCATGAAGACAGGGTGTTTTTTTTTTCATATCTGTCATAAATAAATCAGATTGTGCACCCTGTTGAACAGTTGTAGGTTTTCTTTGTTTGTTTGTTTGGTTTTGGTAGTATGTTTAACTTCTTGGCAATGAAACATGTTGTTTTTAATTAAGGAGAATATATTTTAATTAAGCAGCCTGTATGAACATTTTGGAGAAAGTGTTGAATAAATAGAGTGGTATCAATCTTTAGCTGAAAATTCTATGTATGGTGGAGATGGAGTCATCCTAGCTCCCTTTTCCTTAAGGTCATAAGATTAGTCTGTTTCACTGTGTTTGCTGTATTCCTTTGTTGCAGCTGCAGAGAAGATCGTCGTCTCTCACAATTCGTTTTTTTGTTTGTTTGTTTGGGTTTTTTTAGAATTCAAGGTTGTGGGGTTTTTTGTTTGTTCTTTTTTTTTTTTTTTTTCCTGATTGAAGTAAATAGGTAATGAAACTGATTCCTTCAGAGTTCATAATATGATGAGAGTACTTAGGGAGTAGAAGGTGCTGGATTGTTTGATGCTACTTAAGTACCAAGAAGCTCAAGAGGAGCTTTTCCACTTCTCTGTTGCTTTCTTTGGTAACATTTGAATCACAGAATGTTTCATATGCTTTAGAAATCTATTAGACTTTATTGCAAGTTCAACCTGGATATAAGGAGAAAGTAGAAAATAGAGAACTTGCTTTGTTTTCTGGAGACAGATTTTAGATCACTTCCTTTAGGTGGCATTGTATTTGACTGAGTATTTTTTCTTTAAAAGATTGATTTTAACTATCGCAAGAATATTTCTGTGTCTCCCTGGGAACCCACAATGTTCATCTTTCTACCTCCTTCACTCAGTGATCTGTTTGCTGTCTCCAGATCTCAATGCAGGCTATCAATTGCTCTTTGCTTAGGTAAAAGATGGTGTTGAATATTCCATGAACAGAGTGTGGGTTTTTTCTTTTCCTTTTATTTTTGTTATGTTGGCCGCTCAGTAACTCTTTGGCAGTGGATAAAACTTAGTATAGGAGAAGTGGCATCTTCACATCCATAACAGTCCCTCTAGAACGAGCCCTCTGCAGGGCTCTGTCCCACTTATCTCAGAACAGTAAGGGATGGCCATGTGCCTTCAGTCAGCTAAACTGTAAATGCTTTCCCATCTGTGTCGGAGCACAGAGTATTAAATAGGTTATTTATTGCATTTTGTTTGGCTTAAGGTTACCTTTCTTATTAAATTACGACTGTTGTAGTGATGAAACAGTATTGATTTCAATTAAAAGAAAGCGAGTGAAAATCTGTGATAGTTTTGTGTACCAGGCTTGTGATTTCAGAGAGTCTGGCATACTGACCAGGAGAATTCAGCCTAGCTTCTAGAAGCAGACCTGGCAGATTTCCCCATAACTATTATGTATTTTAATATGAGGAAGGAGTAATGAAATCGTAGAAACACAGAATAATTTTGGTAGGAAGAGACCCTCAGAATCATCAAGTCCAACCATAACCTAACTCTAGCACTAAACCACATCCCTAAGAGCCTCATCTATACATCTTTTAAACACTTCCAGGGATAGTGACTCTACAACTTCCCTGGGCAGCCTGTTCCAGTGCTTTACAACCCTTTATGTGAGGAAATGTTTCCTAATATCCAATCTGAACCTTCCCTGGTGCAACTTGAGGTCATTTGCTCTTGTCCTATCACTCTCTGCTTGGGAGAAGAGACCAACACCCTCCGTGCTTCAAGCTCCTTTCAGGTAATTGCAGAGAGTGATAAGGTCTCCCCTGATCCTCCTTTTCTCCAGGTTAAACACCCCCAGGTCTCTCAGTCTTTCCCCATCAGATTTGTGTTCCAGAAGCTTCACCAGCTTTGTTGCCGTGCTCTGAACTCTCTCAAGCACCTCAGTGTCTTTCCTATAGTGAGGGGCCCAAAACTGAACAAAGTATTCAAGGTGGGGTCTCACCAGTGCTGAGTACAGTGGCACGATCACTTCTCTAGTCCTGCTGGCCACACTATTCCTGTTACAAGCCAGGATGCTGTTGGCCTTTTTGGCCACCTGGGCACACTGCTGGCTCATGTTTAGCCGACTGTTGATCAATACTCCCAGGTCCTTTTCTCCAGTCAGCTTTCCAGCCACTCTTCCCCAAGCCTGTAGCATTGCCTGGGGTTGTTGTAACCCAAGTGCAGGTCCCGGCACTTGACCTCATACAATTAGCCTCATACAATTCGCCTCAGCCCAATGATCCAGCCAGTCCAGATCCCACTGTCGAGCCTTCCTACCCTCCAGCAGATCAACACTCCCACCCAGCTTGGTGTCATCTGCAAACTTGCTTCCCCTCATTCAGATTATATGTAAAACAGAAGGGGTATTTTGACACAGCAAAACAATTGCTGCCCAGTTGCAGAGGTTGCTACTGCTTACTGGCTTTACATGTGTAACTCCATT
Source organism: Nesoenas mayeri (assembly GCF_963082525.1). NCBI lineage: Eukaryota > Metazoa > Chordata > Aves > Columbiformes > Columbidae > Nesoenas > Nesoenas mayeri. The sequence goes on from NC_137541.1 coordinate 18,669,115, forward strand.
AACTTTACCGTAGTATGTTTAAGCTACCAAATAGGCCCTAAGCTCTTCAGGACTCTTAGTACCTGCTGGGTGTAAAGCCAAGGCAGATTCAGGGAACTGGTGATACGGAACTGCATATCAGCTTTTCTTGGCAAGAAGGTCAGTAATATGCAACAAAAATTAAAACAAACAAACGAACAAACCCCACCACCACCAACCACAAACCAACCACAACCCAATACTGCAAAATATCCTTGGGATAGTTAAAACAAATCTTTTAATGAAAAAATACTCAGTGTTAAAATTCTGTGAAATACCATATTAAGCCAGTTACACTTCATTTACTATAAGCATATACGTTCATCGTATATATGTAATTTTGTACAGAAGGTAGTAGAAAGAATTAGTACTAATTATGAATTTTTTTTGGTTTAAGAAATCTGCAAAGGCAACGTGAACATGACTCAGTTCCTCTTCAGTAAAATAATGGTGCTTTGACAGTAAACCTGCAGATTACCCATAGCTAGATATTTATTGCATTTGGGGTGGGGGCAGGGGGTCGGCTGGAAACCTGACTCTCTTCCCCACCTTAAGTATGTAACAAACATGCACACAGCAATGATGGGATTCCAAAGGCGGGTGGGCAAGGAAGAATGTCAGAGTGTTTATCATACAGCTGTGCCAAAAGTAAAGGCTGAATGAATGAGATGGAGATTAAAGCCAGTAGTCTGAGCCTGTATTCAATCACTGCAGTCACTCTGTTTGCCTCCTGCATGCTGATGAAGTGTCATGAATGGTCCCATGTACTTTCATTCCAATATATTTCAGGCAGTAGTGATTATTGCTTGTACTCAGCTAAAGCTTGAAATAACTGGCAAACTCTTGCTTAGCAACAGAAGACCTCATCTTCTCTCCCTTGGGACCACTAACTCAAAAATGTGGTACTTCTTTTAAAAGTTAAAGTTAGGAGGGGTAGATACTTTATATTTATTGCTTTCCTTGAAAATTTAAAGAAGAAACCACAAACTAAAGCCCACAAATGACTCTGTTCCGTAAATAATGATTGACTGGTTTATGAAATCCAAATCCAATTTCTTTTATCACACATTAAACTGTTCTGTAGTTGGAATACGTGGCAATTTTTAAAAAGATATTGCCTTAATATGTACTGAGAGAATAGAAGGACTTTCCTTCCTTAAAAAATATCTATATATCTATATATATCTAATAGTGTATTTTGATAAAATCCTTTGGAAGACATTTATGTACTGTTAAGTAATTTCATGTCTGTGCTTATTTTAAGTGTTTAGACTATGGTTTTTATTTTTCAGTAAGCCCAATCTTGAAAATTAATCTATGTTTGTTAAATAAATGGCAAAATGCAGAGCATGGTTTGGGTTGTAGGTCTTCAGCACGTGTGCTGAAGAATTTGTTATAAAATGCAGCAACATTATTCTAGTGTGAATTATATGCTGCTCTGTGGGTTTCTATTTTGGTCACCACAAGATGGCAAAAGCAATGAGCAATGAGCAAATGCAAGGATGAGTGAGTTTCATAATAATGCGTTCTGCATTCACACTTTATGCACATCAAGAGAGAATCCAAGCACAGCAGGGGTGACAATCACTCCAACAGTCTTTTGAAATCAAAGTCCTTCCTTGAGAATGTCTTTCCAGTGCTAATTACACTCTTCTTTTGTGGTTCTTGTATTGTGCAAACTAAAATGTTTACACTGTCACTGGATACAGCTCCATCACTGGAAAAATAATCAGATTATTAAATAGATTTATTGTCTTTAATGTTTTGCTAGTCCTTCTTTGTATGTAGGGCTGAAATATCAAAATCTGTGGTTTTTGTCACCAAAGGACTTTGGCAAACATGCTTATTTTTCACCAACTCCAAGGAAGTCTCTTCACTCGAGAACTGTTACAATGTTGAAAGAATTGGTTGCCTAGATATCTTCAGGGGTTTTTTGTTGTTGTTTTTGCTTTTTTGTTTGTGTCTTTGTTTGTGGTTTTGGGTTTTTTTTGTGTTGTTGTTGTTATGTTTTGTTTTTTTCCACTTGTGTACTGATCACACAGTTTCTACTATCAATGATTTTTTCTAATGAGAGAAAGGCAAAAAAAATATGAGACATTTCTTATCCCAAGATATCATAAGATATAAAATACATCTATGTGTGTATGGGTGTGCATTTATGTAGATAAGATTGTATATACATCTTAGTAATTCCTTTGAAACTTCCACTATGTAGGAGAGGGTGCAACATACAATTTGCATAATCATATTAAAAAAGAGGAGAAAAGTGTTCTAACTTCATGACATTTGCCTGACTGTGCAGAGGTTTATGTGAAGGGTTACACAACCAGGCTAGTCTTGATCTTTTATTCTTGTCTCTACTGCTAGGGTTGCTGAAAAGGATAATTGGTAAGAAGAATTGTCAGATGTAAGTGGAACAGGGAACCATTAAATATTCATTGTTGAGAATGGAGCCAAATTTCCCCTTCCTTGCAGTTCAGAGGCCTCATTCTTCACTGCTTTGTGTTTATGTAGCCATTTCAAACTCGGCTCATTGCATGGGAAATAGTATTGCTGATCTGACCAGGAAAATGTGAGTTAGTAGCAGTATGTGCATTTTTGTGTGTAAGGTCTATATGAGCCATGCATACATGTCACCTTGGTGCACTATGTGTACATCAAAACATCCTTTCACAATCTGTATATTTCATCCATAATTAGCTCTCCTAGTAGATGTCCTTTATAGTCCATCCATAAAACATATACAAACACACACATATATATGCATATATATATATACACGCACAAGTGCACATATATGTGTATATTTGTTATTTAGGCAATAATTTTACTTGTGTGTTCTTATGTTCTGGTCAAATACTACTGAAGATTTCAGTTGCGTCATGAAACAATATTCCATCTTATCTGAAGTTTTTGAGTATGGAATGTATCCTAACAATTTTAAAGTATATACAATATCTATTATACATAATACATACAGATTATATATATATATATACACACGCTATTTCTATAATACATTTAGTTTTATATTCACTTAAGGAGTTTTGTATAGTCAGAAATTGTTTATGTATACACTTTACTCTTACTAAGGTCTTTGAATCTTTTATTGAGTTTGCTTTTCCAGCAGTGATCAGCTTCATTTGATTGAAGATATCAGAATTCAGGTATTAAATAGAATGGTATTGGAATAAGCTTATCTCTTATCAACAGAGCAGTTCTGTTACGGCAAATTGATATTAATATATGAAAACAGGAAGCACTAGAAAAGAGAAACTGCCTACTTGAAATTACTAGGAGTGGTGAACCAAATTAACTTATTCTAAGGACTTAAGCATCAACAACCATAAGCAAGCAGCTATGAGTACGAGAGTATAGACACAGTGTGTACTAGTGTAGACACAGTGTCCACTAGCGTATATTGGTACATTGTTTGAGTCATTTAATCACAGAATTATTTCAGTTGGAAGGAGTGCCTGGAGGTCATGTAGTCCAAAAAAGCTATAGAGCCCATAGAGTTCTCATACAGTGCATAGCCAAGTACAACGCTGCAGAAGTGTGTGCCTTTGGCTTTGCATCTGTCTCTGCTTCCTGATCCCAGAGCACCTTCGTGCAGAGCTGCTGCCATTATTTGTGGTACATATAAGTCAGATGAAGTGAATGGTTCTTAAAAGAGAACTTTCACTTGGATAAGAATTAATGTGACAAATGTCCTTGGTCAGAATCAGTTATTTAAGATGCAACACAAATTTGCTAAAGGTCTGGTGCTGCGAGTGTGGAGACTTTCTCATTGTTCTGTTGAATTTGCCATCTGTGAAGTTAGTGGTAAAACTTGCATTGATTTTATTGGGAGCAGGAGTAGTCACTGTGTAAAGATTCATGTTGTACAGAAGATGTACAACTGTTTTCACTTAAGACTAGTGAAGGATTGTAGTTTTTTAATTCATTAGGTTTCAGCAGATTTGAAAAACTGAATTTTGATTAATACAATTCTCACGGCTTCAAGTCTGTGCTGCTGCAAGTTTTGTGGTGGTGTAGTTTCACTGAAAATAGTGCTGTGTCCTCATTCTAACAAGAGCAAAATGGTTAGCCAGTACAGAAGATATATGGCAAATAAGAAACTGCATCCTAGTCTTTTGATTGTAATTCCTGCTTTAAACCATGACTGTGCAATTGTTATTTATACATCCCTTCCTCTTAAAGATAGTAACACAATCACTGCTTTCTGTATATAACCAGACTCATGTTTCTCTTGCAATGACGTTACGTGGTTGTCTCATCTTTATTGCAAAATGGCTGTCTCCCTCTGCTGTTAACCTCCCCAGGGTGAGGGGTGTGCATCAACATATACACACAAATAATGTGATGTGTAGTTACAGTTTTGATTGATTATTCAGTTCACTATCCTTAGTTGTCCCTTATGTAAAACACATTTGTGTGAACCTATTTTTGCTGGAGATACCCTACTCAATCTTTAGGCTGAACAATTGGATTGGTCTTAGTGTCATAATGACTGTCCCTTTAACAGTTGCTTTATAAATTCAGATTACCTATACCTAATTAAAATAACTTTATTTTGTTTGAACCTAATACATTTTGGATTTGAAGCATTTAGCCAAAAGGTTATATGGCCTTACAGAAACCCTTTTTTAATGAAATATTTATTGCCAGCTTTTCTGTTCTGATTCCTATCAGCTTATCCTCAGTTTTCATTCAAGCTGTTATATTGCCATTGGGAAAATTAAAACAAGAAGGGCAGGCCATAAGTGGTCAACATGACCATGTATATCTCATATAGGCACATGAATTGCTTGATATCCTTCAAGTTTTATTATATCTGGTGAGTGCAAACATTCATTCAATAAATCTCTTCGCTGCTTTCTTACTCATCCCTGTGGGATCATTCTCCTGTCCATGAATTTTATACTTTCTTCTGCTTACATATTACCACAGAAATGCAGTATCAGTATCACTGACCTAAACAACTTAAGTATATTTACCAAAAGGCAGGCAGACAATGTTAATGCTTCTCCATAATGTTAATGATTTTTCTTCAGCATTTCCTCTGGCTGAGGAGCAGCACTTGGTTACGGTCAGTGCCCTTTACCTTGACAGCTTTCACACTGTCCTCTGCACCAGAGAACTTCTGGTCAGTACTGCTTCAGTGTGACCCATGGTGCTGATCAAATCTCACATCCTCTTAGTTTTTCTTCTTAGAGACCTAGCTGATGAGAGAAAGAATGTAGTTTATGATCCTTTATGATACACTTAATCACAAATTTGAGAGGATAATTTAGTGTGATTCACCAGACGCAGTCAGAACACTGAAATGGGTACTACAGTCAATATTGTTGTGTTCAAGTTCTAGCAAGTAGGTGAGAACAAACAATGCAAAGCATAGCCAGTGCCAGATTCAGACCTGACTTTTTTTTTGCATGTGGTATCCCTTAGAAATCAGTGGGAATACTCCTTACACAGGTGGTTTCTACTTTGAAATTTTCCTCTGGGTTGGACTAAAAGTTATATATTGTGAAGTAAAAATATTGCATCCATTGATTACAGTTTCATAAAGAGCAGACTTACTGATTCACTCTATAGTGTTAGTATAATACCTACTGTGAAGGGTCTTGGCAAATTGCTTAAATCTTATGATCAATATGAGAAGCAATACATTCTGAATAATTTTCAACTTCAGTGTCATATAGTACAACACATCTTTTTGTGAAACATATGTGTATGCATAAATGTGCATGTATTTCTCTAAGTACACATTTTTTTTGTGTTATAAAACCTCTAAATGTGGCCTATTCTATGCCTTAGGAAGCATACTTCAGGATGGTACACCGTGAGTAATAGTAAACTTATTTCATCAAAATGCTGAGTAAAACAGTGACAGGCATCATTTTCATTCCTTTTTTATTAGGACCTGGATCTGATGGAGTATTATTTATTAGGCATTCACTGGGAAATTGATGGCATAACTTAACTTTTTATTAGCTAGTAAAACTAATAAGAAGTACATTAAAAGATGGACCTTGTTATAGAGGGAATAATAATAATAAAAAATGTTAAAGTTTTTTAAAAGGTCATCAGTGTCCGTTTTAACATTGTCTTTTATGATATGAACACATGCCTTGAAGTTTTGCTTCTGTCAATAGTTTGTGTCTATTTTACAGCTGCTAAGTCTAACACAGAATGGATTTGTACACTTAAACTGTTTTCACCTTTTCAGTATCTTGAGATCAATTTTACATCTGGTGTGAATACACATGGCATGTCTTGTTTGAGTGTAGGCCCCACTATGTGGTGTAGTGGTGAAATGATGGGTGTTGTGAGTATGCAATGATTGAACACTTAGTTGTGTAAATGGAAGACATTGATAAATGACATCCTGATACACGGGACACAGGAAGAGGTATTGTGTATATCTCTAATCTTGAGCCCTTTGCTGATTTGTAAAGGTGGGTGGGATGACTTGTCCACTGTACTGTCTTTTGATAGCATTGGATATATGTGAGTGACTTAAAACTTTCTTTACTGTCACCCTGCTCTGAGTTGTGCAGAAGAGAATCTTATCCCATAAATGATTATCTTCTTGGAGGACTAGAAATGAGGATATAAAAATCATGGATTTCATCCATGAAAACTTTTAGTTTCAGCATGCACCTGTTTCATAAGTCATTTTGAGCAAAATGGATAAAAACGGAAGTGAAGCTGGCCCAGATAGAAAATCACTTCTCCAAGTCTGTAGAACAGCTGAGAATAATAGCCAGCATACTCATGCTTCTCTGTCACACTTGCGTAAACTGTTCCCAGACAGACCTTTAAAATGATTCCATCACTTAAATTCATCAGTTAAGGAGCCTGTCAAGTTCGCTTCCTCCAGTTGGTGCTAAAGTTTGGTATTAGTCTGACAGAAAGGATATATTTATTGAGCATATTGAATCTGTTTTTTAATTTTTAAGACACTATAATTGTCTAAAACCCTGGTGATGTACCTGCAATAATGGGGCTTGTGTGCACCTAAATGAGGGACTTCATTGCTACAGACAGTACACATGGAGAAGCAGGTACCGCTGGGGAACATTAAATTGTGCTTGTTTGTTCACTAATGAAACTCTGAGAGCTAATCAAGAAGAAAAAGCAGACACAGCAGATAGATTCTATTCTCTTCTGGTCCTTATGATGCGCTTGATTTGATAATTCATGCTAGCACCCAGATTAATTCAACTTGTGCAACATAAACTTCCTTTACCATTGTTGCAGAGAGAGAAACACCTCCAGAGGTACAAATTCTGCCTGTTGAAGCTTTGGGCCAGAGAGTCCTTTGTCTGTTCAAGTTTTTCAGCATCAAATCCTGATATAGGTTTATCCATAATGCTTCTAATTAATTTAATATATTATTCAGTGGAATAATTTTTTTTCTCAGATGTAGTGAGACATTCAAAATTGTTGAAGTTTGTTTCCTTATTGGATATGGGAACTGTGCTGCTTCAATGTCTCAATTTTTCAATATTTACTTTTGCAGTGTTACTAAGATAAGTTTGTATTTCTCTGTGATATGTGTGACAGATTGTACCTCTATGTTCTCAGTAACTGCAGTACTACAAAGTCTTGAGAGACTGTATTTTGTATGGAGAATATTTGTGGACTCTTTCCATGAAAAAAATGGCAAAGTAATGAGACTAGCTATTAGAACATTTTCACAGAATCACAGAATGTTAGGAATTGAAAGGAACCTCAAAAGATCATCTAGTCCAATCCCCCTGTCGGAGCAGGAACACCCAGATGAGGTTACACAGGAATGTGTCCAGGCAGGTTTTGAATGTCTCCAGAGTAGAAGACCCCACAACCTCCCTGGGCAGCCTGTTCCAGTGTCTGTCACCCTCACTGAGAAGAAGTTTCTTCTCAAATTTAAGTGGAACCTCTTGTGTTCCAATTTGATCCCATTACCCCTTGTCCTATCATTGTTTGCCACTGAGAAGAGCCTGGCTCAATCCTTGTGACACTCACCCTTTATATATCTGTAAACATTAATAAGGTCACCCCCCAGTCTCTTCTCCTCCAAGCTAAAGAGCCCCAGCTCCCTCAGCCTTTCCTCATAAGGGAGATGCTCCACTATCTAGTGATTTCAGGGTAAACCTACCATCTAGAATGGAAAGGTAAAACAAACAAACAAACCAACAAAAAACCAGTGTTTTGTGTTTTTTGTTGGTTTCGGTTTGGTTCCGGTTGGGTTGGTTTTGTTTTTTGTTTTTTGGTTTTTTTGTGGTTTGTTTGTTTTTGTTTGTGTTTTTGTGGTGTTTGTTTGTTTGTTTGTGTTTTTTTTTAGTTTGGCTGGTTTTTTTGTTTGTTTTTTGTTGTTGATTGGTTGGTTGGTTTGGTTTATTTGTTGTTATTGTGTGGTTTTGTTTTTGTTTTTTTTCTTTCCTTTTTTGGGGAGTTAAAATAGATATTTGGATATTTTTGGTTTAAGTTACTTTTACCAGCTTAAATCAAAACCCACAGGGACATCTGAGATTGCACTTGACTTTGCAATCCAAGGAGAACCTTCTTTTGCTGTTTTAATCCCAATTAACAGCACAAGAAAAGATGTCCTCTTCTGCATCACAGGGCCATTACTAGAAAGAAAATGGATTTTTTGTCATAGGCTTTTGCAAAAAAGGAAAAGTAATGTTATAGGCAGTAGTCAAAATAAACAGGCTTATTTTAAAGAAAATATTTAGATCTGCTAAGAGTACAGTGAATGGTGTGATAACATTTGTCCTACAAAAATGACAGAAAATTTCCATAATTTTAATTTTTTATTCATTCATAGGTATGAGTCAGCATATGGCATGTAAACAAGGCTAGAGATTGTTAAGTAGCAGTTGTTTTCAGCTGCACACTTTGGCCTCCAGGTTTTCAAACCTGCCACAGCCATGGAGTAATGACACAATTCTTGTTGCATAGGATATTACTTACTTCCTAACAGATGGTAATTAGATGTTTGGGGTTATTATTTCTGCAGTTTAAGGATGAAGACATATTGACAAGATCTAACAAAATAAAATTTCAGCATATTGGTTCTCCTTTCCCATGTAATGCCTACTGGACTGAATTTTACCCAAAATCTGCCATTGAATCCAGGATCTTGTGGTGCAGACTATTTTTGTCAGCTGGAGGGACACTTGTATGATGACTTTTTACTCTGTGTTGCATATGTAAGTAGTTTTCAAGTCATTGTAGAGTAACAAATAGTTTAAATGTAAGAAGGAAAACCGGAGAAGTTAAAAATGCTGTTTACCTGTGCTGCTATGTTATATCTACTTCTGATATATGGCTTTATCTGCATGTTCCTTCAAACTGATTTCATGCTCCCTGCAATGACATATTTTGCTAACACAACAGACTTGTTCCTTCCTGACATACAGCTTCTGGCTCCAACAAATGTCAGTAGCTTTTTAGACAAACCTGTGCTTTTTATTCCTGTCTTTCTCAAGAGAAATATCAGCATCTCTCCAATAACATTTTTCTCCTTGTGGCTGTTCTGTTTGTTTTATAAAGAGACTAGGTTTATTTTACATGTAAAGGTCGGTAAAGACATAGAAGGATGTTTTTCTCCTTTTTTTTAAAAAAAAAAGAAACATTTTAAAATATTTTTAGGAATGTAGTAGAGTGACAGCCACTTCCCATCTTATGTTTAATCCTCAATTCATGCAGTTATTTCCTTTTAGAGGAAATAGAGATTTCCAGATACAATTAACTAAGCCTGCATGAGGAGGGGTGAGCAGGAGGTCCTGGGAGCTGCAGGTCCTCCTTGGAGGAGCTCTGTGCAGCTGAGATTTGGGGTTCACACTGGCTTACACAGTGGCAGAACTTTCATAAAGAAAGGGACTCAAATGCCTTGTCATTTCTGCTCATTTTTGGTAGCATTGGTTATATGATTTCCTTATTTGTAAGGCCTGCTTTTAGGTCATTACCCAAAAAGAGACATGGAAACTCGATACAAAACCCCAGAAATTACTATGCTAGGGGGGAATATTTCTATAATGTTAATGAAATCAACATTAGCGGGATTCATTTAGTTGATTTTTGTATGAATATGCATTAAAGACATTTCTCAAAAATGCCAACTGATCTCTGTGGCTGAAATGAGTGGTGCACGGGTCACCAGCTCTCCTGGTGCTGCTGCTTGATGGGTTCCTGGTCTCCATGCTGGAATTGACAAGATCCTCCCCAGGAGACCCGACCTGGCAGCCAGGGGGGCAACAGAGCAACCCCAGCCCAGGCACTAGACACCCCCCCTGGCCAGTGGGTCCATGGGTGGGCCTGGTTTGGTGGGTCCCACGTCTGGGCAGGGCTGTGGGGGACTGAAGACTGACCCTGCTGTGGTATCACTGAGGTAGGGTCTGATGGCCCTGGGGGTCTGGAATGGGGACCTGGGCCTTGGGCGGGGACAGAGAGGCTGGTTCTAGCCCTCAGAGCCCTGACATAGATTTCTCTCTCAATAAATACTGTACTTCAGCCGTGATTTTATTTTGTTTTGTTTGTTTTGGTTTTTTGTGGGGTTTTTTTGTTTGTTTTTGTAAAATGCAGCATGTCAAATGTGTCAATTTTGACCTGAGACTGCATAGGAATTTGAGAAATGACATTGCTGTGTCTTAAAACCATGGGATCAGTATGAATCATTTTTTAAAGTAGTGTACCAAATAGGAAATTTTTTTAGAAGTAGGTTCATTTATACAGATGCCTTGCTTACGCATGTATTTATACATCCTTGACTTGATTTTTCAAGCCTGTTCTGGTCTTGAATTCATCTTTGTAACAATTCTGTTTGAGTATTGCCTTCAGAAACTTAAATCTTGAAGTTTGTTTTTACTGAACTTTGGTTTTACATTTATTTTTCTTTCTGTTATGTTTTTAATAGTAAGATATAGGGGAAATGATTCATAATTATGGAACAAAATATTAAGCAATTACATACAATAGCAGTATCAGGTGCAATAAGTTAGGGCATTAGTCTTATCTGGAAAAAAAGAAATCTCGAAATGGGTCCTGAATGTATCTTGAATCTCCACAGACTCTATTTTCTTTCCTGTGCAACTATTTAGAGGAGTAGGATCTATCTTAATTAAAATTTACTGCTTATTTCAAAATGGAAGGGCTGAAAGCTATTTTCCTATCCTCCTAATGTCTGTGCTGTTTATGTGCTTTAGATGGCTAAGTGGTAGTCTGAAAATTGCAATAAGATTAGTAATTACTAAGGGGACATAATGTACTGTTTTGTTGCAGTATAACTCTGAAAATACTTCAACTGACTTAAAAGGAGAAGGCATTCATCATCTTTTTCTCTTGTTATCCGCAAGTTTTACTTAACTGGGTTCTACAGTGAGTTTTCTTTCATAAAATGAGCACTAAACCCACATCTTTTGAGCCAAATTCTCTTATTTTATACCACTAAAATCCAGAATCACTCCTTTTAAGATGGAGAAACTACAGAAGTTAGATTGGAAGGTTGATTCTAGTTAAAGATAACTCTGAACCTGTAATGAAGTAGACATATGGAAAGTTTTGAAAAATTCAGTCGGCTGCTTTTTAGTTTACTGGGCACTTGTCAGTTACACCAGTAAATTCATAGAATCATAGAATGTTCTGAGTTGAAAGGGACCCACCGACTCCTGTCCCTGTATATGACAACCTCACCGTTCACACCACGTGTCTGAGGGCGTTGTCCGGTCTCTTCCTGAACACTGTCAGGCTTGGGGCTGTGACTACCTGTGACATTTGCACATCCCCCTGAGATCCTGAGCCTTCAATAGGGCAGCTGATGGCTCCTTAGCCAAGGTTGTGCCCTAGTGCGCCTGTCCCCACGTACACACCTAGGGTGGTGCCAAAGTGCTGACAGTCACGTCTTCCCCGACCCCAGGGTAGGGTGACTTCACCTCCACCCAGCTTGGGGGGGCAGGAGGAGTGGGACCCTCAGTCAATTGACAGGATTCTTAACAAATGAGGTGCCCAGAGTAGCTGAGAACCTTCTGGACCATGTTGTAATGCCCACAGCCAAATATAACCAGGTTATAAAACAGGGTCCCTGCCGAAGACACCCTTTGAGTGATCTTCTCAGAGCAGCAGTTCTGTGAACTGCTTAGACTTGGACTTAACTCCTTAGACTGGAATGCCATCTAAGGAGACTTCCCAGGACTGAGAGCACCTCACCTCCTCCTGTGGTGAGTGATTATTTTTCTCTATTGGATATGGCCTTGAATGAGTCCTTGCCTGACCCAGGCAAGTGGGAGCCCTCGCCTAACACAGGCAAGTGATTATTTCATGTGGGTACTGTGGAGTGAGAGGCTTCTGGTTTTGTTTCTTGTGAGTGTACGCATGCACGTTGTGAATCCTCATTCTTATGTTGTTGTACCCCAATAATCTCCTCAACTGATAGCTGAACCTGTATTCTATGTTGTCAGAGTGCTAAATAATTGTATAAACCCTGATTCTAGTTGGTTTATTTCCAGCTAGAATAAAGTTTGTTTTGGAACTTGTCCACATAAAATTGACTTTTGGGGTGCCTCCATGACACTACCTCCCTGGTGAGCCTGTTCCAGTGCTCCAGCACCCTCTGGGTAAGGAACGTTACCCTAATGTCCAACCTAAACCTCCCCTGGCACATCTTTCTGCCATTCCCTCAGGTTCTCTCATTGGTCACTAAAGAGAAGAGTTCAGTGCCTGCCTCTCCTGCTCCCTTTGTGATGAAGCTGTAGACTGAGCTGAGGTCTCCTTTTAGTCTCCTCTTCTCCAGGCTGAACAAATCAAGTGACTTTAACCACTCCTCATACAGCTTCCTCTCCAAATACTTCACCAACTTTGTAGCCCTCTTCTGGACACCCTCCAGTAGGTTAATATCTTTTTTATACTGATTAGGATTATCCACAGCAGTTACTTTTGATTCAGTGACACTGGTCCTGGCTTCTTCTACTGACAGCATAATCATACTCTCAAGGAAAACTGGTAAAAACTATTTTAAACAGGTTGTCTTCCTGTAGTAGCTTGAAGAATTGCTTTGTGTAGTCTGTTACTTTAACACCAACAATATTTGTTCCAACAGACAGATACAAGGTCCTTAATGATACAGGAAACATCTTGGAAACAAATGCTTTCAATGTCAGTGACTTTAGTAATGGAAAAGGGAAATACTGTATTTCCATGAATATATTATACTGAAAAACGGAAATACCCTTGCAGCACATAAATTGAGACTGAAACAATGTTCTTCTTTGATAGTTATTCTGAAATTGTGCTGATTCATTTGAACAGGTTTTTACCATACTGAGTTACAGAAGCTGAGCCAATTCTGGTCTGTTGCATTAAATTAAATACAATTTTTCAGGAGTTTTGTTGCTCTTTCTTATTTTTTACTAGTTGGATTTCCCCAAATTTTGCTGTTGTACCTTAGAAGTGAGTGTTGTTCTTTAGGGCAAACCAATTCCCTCTGAAATAAAACTGAAAAGGTGATAAGACTCTGAAATTGCATGATATTCAGTGTAAGAGATCTTATTTTGGAACATTTTCTTTGGGGAAGGACCTGTAATATAAAAATTTTCAAATTCCCCTTAAATGTACAGGGTTTTAAAAACTGAAATATGTTTAAATATTTTTATTCAAGTTAATGTCAAACTGCAAACCATGAGTGACACTAAGTACTTAAGTTCACCCTTATTTCAGTAAGGATTGTTGATATTCAGCTCTCCTCAGGAGTTGGCAGGGCTCTGTTGTCAGAAAGACTTCAATATTGTAATAGAAAACTACTGAATGTATTCCTATGATCTGATTTTTAAACAACTGCTGCATTGTGTTCACTGACAAAAGAGTGTCTGAATCTAGCCAAGATTTTTAATAACATCTAACTTTATGCATTTTGAACTAAAAGAGCTTGTGTTGCTAGGCATCAAATTAGTGATGCATAGAAAAATTGTTCGCTGAAACTATAATATAAGCCTGCATGTACAATTCAGAAGTAGATTTTCTGGATCAGGATGAAATCTAAAATCCTGGAAAGACCCGTATATTTAGATCAAGTTTTATTTTCATTGTGCCCAAAAATACCATGAGTTCATAATCTGCTTTCGTTAATTTAAATGAATTTGAGAGAAAGTCTTCAGCTTTTCAGCATGCATAAATTAAAAACTCATAATATCTGTAACTTGCTTGCTGTAATCAATGTGGATTAGGCAGATTTTCTTTTCTGTTAGAGTACAGAAATGCTTTCCTCCACAGGAAATTAAAATATTATCCCAGGTACACCCCATGTAATACAAAAATACTTACTATTTGAGGGTTTTATCTATGATAGACAATACAGATCTGTGAAAAGCTTTGTTCTTTTAGCAATGGTATGTAGTTGACAGAGGACTCATAGTAATACACATTAAAAAAGCTGTTTACTTTTAAACTTTTCAATAACTCTTTTCTTTCAAGAACGTAAGTACTAAAGAACTTTTAAAAATATAATAATTTTACCTTGAGATATTTCCTGTGCCTTTTGCTAAATATGTATACATAAACTCACTGATCCTACAAACTTCCATGAAAGTCTTGCAGAGTGCAGTTTCAGAACTTATCACAATGTGACTTCATTCAGAAAAAAGCAAAATAGATGCTGAGTATGCTATTACTGTCAACAAGCCCATGTGTGCAAGCTAGAAAGCCAAAAGTCTAATCTTGTTGTATTTGGAATTTTAATTTGTGGGGTTTTTTTAGTATTTTATATTTTTAGTTCAGAATCGGGTACATTTCCTGTTTCCCTAAAGAATTCCACCTAGAAGCATGTGGGCTTGTGGTATGAAAGAAGAAGGACATATCAACTGACATTTTTAGAATGTGGTACATTACAGAAGAAAATTAAAGAACCTGAGCCATTTCTCTGTTTAGTAAGCAGATGGTGACAACACAAAATCAAATAACATCCTGTGAGGTCTTAATTGCTAAAATGATAAAATAAATATTTATAAAATATGATATATTTATATATGTATTTAATTAATATTAAAACAATAACAACGAGGAAGTACTCATTTGCTTGGTAAACTGGTTGATGGTGACTCTGAAATAATGTTTTTGCTTCATTCATAAAATAATAAAAGATGACATTGTTTTAGTGGAAGAAGAACTTTCAGAAAAGAATGAACCAAGATTTTCTGATGATGTTTGCCTTTTTTTCTTTCTCTCAAGATTATTTCATTCAGCTTGGACAGGAGTGAATTGTTTTTTGTGCTGCAAGCACATAAATATGATCTACTAAAAATATGGAGTCTTTGTAACTGTTCCATAGACTGTGGCTCTTAATCTCTCCACTGGAAAAGCTCCCATGAAACTCTACCTATTGATGCATTGAGATTTCCTCTCTGTCCTTAGGAGTGAAGTGGGGAGTGTTCAGAGGCTCACAGATGAATGACCTTTTTTCATTTATATCATCAAAAGAGGTCACTATGTTAACTTCCCTGAAAATGAAAGGTATCCTAATTCTTGAAACTCTGTACTTACAAGAACTGTTTTCCTTTTGTTTCATCATTTTGTACCTTACTTTTTACATTAAATTGTTAAAAAGCAGCAGTAGCCTACACATTTTCTAAGTGAGGTACTCCTGAAGACTTACCCTCTACTTAATGAGAGACATAGAGGACATGCTTTACAACAGGACGACTCTCTCTCTGGAGATTTCCCTCCATAACCTTAACTAATACTTTTCATGCTTTACAGCCATCTAAAGCCAAGTAACAGTGGATGTACACTATGTTGCAGTGCTCAATATACTTATATACTTTGCACCCTGCAATACAATGACCAGAAAGTATTTGTGTCATATATGTGGTAAGAGCTGCTGCAGCTCTACAATAATTTTAAATTTTCTTCTACTGTAGAAGCAAGAATGGCAATAGAAAAATGATCTTTAAAACAAAAAACAAACCACAAAACAAACAAAAAAAACCCCAATGAACCAAGCAAAAAGCAATTTTATGAAATGTTTGAAAAATCTTTTCATTTTTCCTTTATTTTTAATAGCTGTACAAAATTCCTTGAAAGGCAGTATGACATTATCTTTGTATAGCAGTTGCTCTCATTTAGGTATCCTAGTTTTCAAAGTTCAGCAAAAAATGAGGTCACTATGCCTGGAAGAAACTATCATCTCTTAACAAAATAAACAGCTAAAAACAATAAATAAAAATAAAATTAAAAACAAAAAAAAAAAAAGAAAAACAAAACAAAACAAACTCAGCTGGCTCAAAATGAACCTATGCAGAACTAAAACTGGACAGGTCCAAAGGCAGAAAAGATTTTCTATACGCATTCTTATTGTCACCACTTGTGCTCCCTGGAAAGCTTTTTGCTTTCACAAATTATCTTGACAAAGAGCCTCATTGCTCTTTTTCTGAGTATAGTCCTTATTCACCTTCACTGTGCTGTAAAACTGGTTCCTTTCCTCTGAAATGGGGTTTTATAATGATTCATCTAGATTATATGATTTACAATATCTTTTAATGAAAGCAACAATAGTATAAGGACTTACAGACAGTGAAAAGTATGGCAACCCATACTTGCAGGCACACTTACACATATAATATTTGTGCTTCCACTTTTTCTTTGGTTTCCATTCAATTTCTATTCTGAATGCAGGGCTGTAATCGTGATGTTCAAATGCCTAAGGGGTCAGGATCTAAATACACTTCTGATTATGTCTTTTTTACATGATCTACTAAGACAGCTGTATTCCTTGGGAGCAATGCATCTCCTACAACCCAGAATGAAATGTATTAGAAATCGGGGAGAAAATAATGGTTTTTTTCAGTTCAAGATGTTTCAGTGTAGCTGGATTTCCCTTGTGCTTATCTGGAAAATCATGTGCCACTATCTTTCTTGCCAAACCTTTGCTTTCTAATCCAAGATTTCAGAGGAAATGAAATAAAAACCCAACACATAATAGAGTGAAAATCCTCTCATCAGTATGTTTATCCGAAGATGTTTTTATTAACAGAGTGGGTGGAAAAGAGTAGAAACCCAGGATTGACCATAGCTCATTAGTTTAGTTGCCAGCACTGTGGTGATGGTGTTCACTGTTGTGACTATCATATCTGTATTTATAAATGCCTACTGTATATTGCTTGCATACGTGTCACATATTTGCATGAATTTGTAGAATACCTTGTTCTGTGTTAACCTTTGAGATCCTCAGGTTTACCGTGTTGTAATTCACTGCAGTGTGGGAGTCACAGCAACAAAATTTAGATGGCTTAGCAATGAACCAGTCACAGTGTTGTTGACAGCCTACAGTATTTTGCTTTTCTGACAGTTTCAAGCCAATATCCACACAATAGGAAGCATTATAAGCTGGTTCTGAGAAGAATATGATGGGTAAACTTGTATTTTGAATGGAAAAAATGCAGTACACAGAAATATCATTATACTTTTAGACTTGAATTAAATACTATTCATCTGTATTTCTGGTTTGGTTTTTTGTGTGTGTGCTTTTTTTTCCCCAATTTTGGTGTTAATATAGATTTTAAATTTCTGCTTTTTGTCTCTATTCTTTTCACTATTTCAACAGCATGAATATAATTTACTATGAATATTATTTAAGCTGCATAACATTTTTAGAACTACAATCTTGCATTTGTTCCAATCTTTTTTTTTTTTTTGAAAACAAAATATAGTAAGTATGTGATTAGCAGATATATTTTTGCACATATTTATTTGAAGGTTTATAATTGATTGCCTACGAAGACAAAATCCCATAGAAACTTTATTTACTACTGTACCATAAAATCCAGAAATTATATGTAACACAAAGTGATAACTGGGACTTTTTCAGTCTTACTATGCATTGAAATTCAATAACATATCTTTCTTGCTTGTAAAAGGTAGTATTTTGGTATATTAATAGCATAGTATTGGTTGCACCGGAGGAAGTGCATATTTTAAACATATAACATTTATTTCAGACTAATATTCTTCATTAAAAAAATATTTTTGCAGCTTCTTGTTTTGCCTCTCTTAGCATGGTCCAAATGTGGAATGAGATGGTGTGGATTTCCTTAGTATTCAGGAAAAGCCACATATATTGGAGAAGTCAATAAAAACAAAGTTACTGAGCTAATGGGACAGTGTAACTTTACTGTTATTTTTGTGATGGTTACATAGTAAATTTAGTAAAAGAAAAAAAGACCAGCAACTTCAGATGCGAGTCAGGTGGAAAATAAGTTATCTTTCAGTTTTGATGAAGAGCCAAATGACTGACAATGTGGTTAAAATGGGCGCACTTGGAAAGACTTTTTCTTTCAAAACCAACACTAAAAGCAGTTAAGACTTCATTATATTAATGGACATGTGGGAAAGTTGGGGTTTTTTCTCTATATACTTTATAATTTCTTTCTGAAAGTACATAAAGAGCACACCATTTAAATTTCATTTCTGTAAAAGCAGATTGTTCCTTTACTTAGCCAACATAAGTTAAAGGTAACCCACGTGACCTCAGCTCTCTGACTTTTATGGAACAATAATCATTTTCTGACAGAACCTGTTTGCAGGGTGTTCATATGTCCACCACAAGGAAAAATTGTATGTCATCTTGGTTTTATTCTATCCATCAGCTGGCTGCCCATTCGTTGTGGAGTGTCTGCTATGACATAGGCCGTGACTCTGTTCGGCTGTAATAGATTGCCTGGAGCGCATTCAGTGACTCTGGTACCTGTTGCTGGTTCTCTTTCCAGGTCAACTGGCTGCAGGTACATGTGAGATTGTTACTTTGGACAGAGATAGCAGTCAGCCCCGAAGGACTATAGCCCGACAAACAGCTCGCTGTGCGTGTAAAAAAGGACAGATTGCCGGTACCACAAGAGCAAGGCCAGCCTGTGTTGATGGTAAGAAGCAAAGATCTATTCAATCAGTTTCTGCCAATACAAGAGTGGTGTAAACTGGTAGTGTATCATAAAAAGAAATTAAAAAAAAAAAAAAACTCTGTAGAATAAATTTTCATGTGTCGTCAGCTAGCAATGGTAATACTACTGAAATTCCCTGAAAGAGTATTACTAATAGTATAGATATTTCAGTTACAATTTTTTAATTGGAATTTTCACTTTTCTTTTAGCTTGATACACAGTTGAATGTTAAAGGAATGGTGCTGTTATATTTTGCATGTGATGATAGGATCAGCAGTGAAATTACATTATTTTTCCCCTAGTTTTTATTCCTTATAGCATTAAAAAAAAATATGCAAGAGAGCTTCAAAGGTTTCATACCACTGGGAAGCTCATGTGTGATAGTTAATGTCATTGAAGAAAACACTGATGCTATAGTTGGAGTATACTATCTGGATATACCTCAAAAGTCCAGTATTCCTTCTCCATTTAAGATGATGATTCTGTATGATTCACTGGAGATGCAGTGATAGCTGGAAAACTGCTGACTTGCAGGGTGGTATGAAAATATTTCACTTCAAAATATTTTTTTCACAGAAATGAATTTGTTTTAGAGCTAAATAAGACATTAACAGTGAGACAGTCTTCAAGACAGGTGTGCCAGTGCAAGGCTAATACCAAGCATTCATATTAAAAATAAAATTTGAGATGTATTGAAAATAGTTGACCCAAAAATGTATGTTTTGATCTAGGCTTAGTTAGCAAAAGTAAAAAGAAGATGCTTATATGTATGGAACTATAATAAATTCACAGATTTCTTTTGAATACTGACTGGTTTGAGTCCTCAGATAAAAATATTGCTGAGAAAACCCTACTGTTGCCTCAGAATTTGGTCTTACCAGTGATTATCAAAGACGACAGCTCAAAGGAGATTTCAGAGCCTACCCACAAGGCTAAATATAGAACATCATGCACATTCTATTTTTGTATTTTCCTTTCACTGTTTTTGGTGCTCTGTAAGATAGTTTCTTAGCTGTCTCTTTCGTAATGTGATACTATATCCAGTAATTCTCTTCTTTCCTGTTTTATTATAAGATTGTAAGACATAATTGCTTAATAAATGAATTATTTTATTGTGTCATTTATAGTTGTAACTTTAGTAAAAATACTTGTTAGCAATTAAAAAATTAAACACGTTTCCCCTTTTAAAACAACAACATTCTAAGGGAAAATATGAGTTTTGCATAATCTGATGGGAACTAAACACGTATGGCCTATGGTGACATTTGCTTGCTGTATCTTGGTTATCCAAAGTTAGTTGTCTAACCTAGTAACTCTAGTTGTTCTTTATACCCAATAGAGAGCAAAAGTCACCTTCTTAGAGTAACTTATCTGAGGTGCCTAAGATAAATCAGATGTAGCACTCACTGGTACTCACTGTTTCTTTGCCTTGCCTTAAAACACCTGCAGTGATGAGACTAGAAATAGCTAGAATGTATGTGTCAGTAAGAATACATGACTACACCTCATCCTCCAATTGCTATATTAGCTAAGTTTCAAAGTATGGAAGGTTTGAGGTAATAAGTTATTTATTTATTTAATTATTTTATTTGGAGCTCATAAAGAAGGTCTATTTCAAATTCTGCTTTTGCTTTCAGTGTTCTTGATCATGAAAATAGTGAACTTGATGACAGGATCTAGGGTTATATATTGTGTAATCAGATACAATTCCTTATGTAATAGTCCATATTTGAAAAATAAACGGGAAGTTCATCAGTTGAAAAACAGGGCCTCCTATTTACTTCCATGTTAAAGTATTATTATTCATTTTTTAAAGCTTTTCTACATAGTTCTAATAACATGATTCTTTATTATTTTGTGAAATGTTTATAGTTAGGATGTTGAGCCGTTTTCAAAGAATAATAACTGCACAACATGTAAGATGTGCTGCTTAGCTTTCCTGGATGCTGCTAGGGATGTTTTGTAAGCAAAGCTCAAAAAGGTTAATGATACCTACAACTGTTATCAAGCTCCCAAATAAAAAAAAAAAAGGCATAAGCCAAATCTTTGATCTGTAGATTTTATTCATGAATTAAGTTGAAAATATGGTTTTACATACCAATAACACAATTATATAGGAAAGAATAAACAAGCACTTTATCTTGTCTCTAATCTTCTTGCAAATAAAGGTGGCAGATAAATTGGCCATTGACTGATAAATATCCATCTGTGAATTTACCCTGTTCATAGTTTGAGGAATATGCACTGAATTATTCTGTACTGTTTATATTCATTTCTAGAATAAAGTGTTTCAAACATAGCTTTCTTCTGGAGAGAATATGAAATCTACATAAATTTCTGGCTGAGAAAAGCTAGTTTTGTCTCTGATATTAAGTCAAATACTGCTGGTTTAGGAATGTAACAACCAAACAATTTTCATTTATTTACAATGAAGAATCCTGTTTTCCAAACAAAAAAATCCTTCTCTGAGCTTTCTTAAATAGGACATAGAGTGTGCTTTTGCAAAATTTCTTTATTTATATTGCAGTTGATGTCATAATAATTGCTATTTGAGATTTCATTTCTGCTATCAAAAAGAAAAAAAAATCTCATTGGGCAGTGGTTTTTATAGTGCCAGTTTGCTTTGCAACAATTTTGTTCTTTTAGTCTTATTCTCTATAAAGTCTGGATTTTAGTGAGATTATTTTTCAAGTAAAGGTAGCAGAATTAGACCTTAGACCTTTAATCATTAATACAAAGTCATTTGTGAAGGAAGCAAGTAGAGAGTAGAGTGTGACCTGCTAACCTACTAACAAGAAAACTTTAGCCAGCAATTGTGTTACAGCTTCTGGCAAGAGAGTGTTTTGAAGATTCAGTAGCAAAACCAGTGATTTTGACAACCTTGAAATACGTCATGTTGGATCTGGCTTCCATTTGTTCATTGTTTAATGGAGAGAAGCACCTTAGAATATATTCAGTTATGCTGTATATTTCCTGGAGCTCTGAAATGCAAGTGTCAATTATTGCAGCAAAAAGAGTGAGTAATTTAAGGGCTCTTAAACTTCACAAGCATTGTCTGAGATTGCACTTGTCAACATAGCTCTTAGAGTAAGTCCCAAGCTGATTACCAAAATCCACTCCGCTTTCCACTGCTACATCAGCTAAGGACTTTTTGTAAGAAATGAAAGACAGTATGTGTCAGGCAGATAAAACTGGAATTCTTAAAAAATGAAAATGCAGTGTTTAGGGCTTGATCTGAGCTGCGCGTGAAGAATAGAGATTTTCATGAAATGTTTCCCCGTGATAGAGAGTGCTGATGTAGTTGATTTTTTTCTAGCACTCTTTAAGTATGGCAGATTGCTAATGTAATCTGAAAAAATGACATCAGTATTCGCTCTGATTTCAAGCTTGATTTAGTGTTGATTGCTTCATTCCTAGACCCACAGAGTCATAATGTATATTTGGTATGTTTGGTTGTGATGCAATTTTTATTCATGAATCTAGGTTTTGTGATATTTTGACAGTAGTTTGCTGCACTTTTACTTATAGTAGTATTATTTACAACTAGCATTCCCTAGTCTCTTTTTTGAGATCAAATTCCATAGCAATGACCTCAGTTGCATTACTTTGATAAGATATTATATTTCAACATAGCATCTGGTTTATCACCAGAGTAATTTCCCTGTGTGTCAGTCAAGCTTCATCAGTTTTCTAAGCAGGAGCCTGTGAGAGACTGGAAGATAACAATTATTCTCTATTTTTGTCCAGTACATTTGCTGATTTAAATTTGTTTTAAAGCAAGTGACAGAAAGTATTTGATAATAGCGTGTGTACATGTGCACCCATGGTTTTCATTCTTTCACAAGAATTGCATCTATCTGAACATAAAATTTGTTATGCCAAAGCATTTTATAGAATACAAGTATATTAACCTGAGAAGAGTGGGATGAACATTTAAATGTTCAATAGATTTCAGTAATTCTGTCCAATATGTATTTATAGCTCGAAAATAAACAGCAATTTTCTCCAGAAAATAGAAACAGTTGATGAGAGGAAAAGTGGTATGAGAGAAGTGGTTTAATTGCTTGAGAAAATTAGGCTGGCAATCTTTAATTTACTTACCTGAATTCTGTGATTAGAAGATTCTCATGCTCTGGATTTGAGTTCTGGTTACTTTTATGTCCACAAAGTGCTATGAGAAATCCCAGGACAGTGATCCTGATATCCAAAATTCCTGACTTTGGAATAACTGGATCTCAGGTAACTGAATTCAACATGTTCAGAGAATTTATGCTGTAAACAAAGTCTTTGGTTTTGTGGTGTGTTTTTGTTTTGTTTTGGTTTGGTTTGGTTTTGTGGTGTTGTTGTTGTGTTTTGTGGGTTTTTTTGTTGTTGTTTTGGTTTGGTTTTGATTTGTGTTTTTACTTTTTAAAGTTTTTATAAAGTCTTACTTATTTTGCAAGCATTGTAACACTGTTTTCTATAGAATCTTAGTTGCTATCATTTGTTCATACTTTATGATTAACATGCTTTTCAGTTGGCATTGATTGATTTTGTTTAACACAGAAACTCAGGATCCACAAGGAAGCTACTTTAGTTCTGATCAATAATTCCCTGCTTTTCTCATTATCTCAAGGAGTCTGGGGAGGTGTAGGGTCAGAACTGGTCATTAATAGAATCCTAGGTCATGCACTTGAGACAAAACTGCCTAATACCTGGAGAGCTTCATCATTCTAAGATATCTTATCCATACTTAGGGAGGAAAAAAACAGCAATAACAACAACAAAAAGAGGACAAAAGTAGTTTTCAGTAATGAGAATTTTAGCTTTTACATTTAAAATATTTTATGTTTGTTAATGTGCTATTTATATTATTTTATCCTGGTTTTACTGCAGATATTTGCAAATGTTTTCTCGTTGTAAATATTATACATTTAACTTTGTTGCAGTAAAGATATGTGTCACGGAGATACCCCGAGGTTAGTTTAAGGGACAACAGGGTCCAAAACAACTTTTATTAAACCGGTGAGAAACAGGGTTTTAGCACTCCAAAGTGACTTAAATAAAGGTTCGGATATCAGTTGAGGAAAATTATTAAGGGGCAGCAACTAATATAACAGGCGGTCCGCAGTGTGCATGCACATGGCTTCACTCAAAACAATGCTGGAGCCGTCCCTGAGTCCCGGAGAAGTACACACTTGCCTAAACACGATGTGAGATTATTTTTAAAGAGATACACGTACTCGTAGTGAGTACGGGAAGTGTACACTTACGATTCTGCGAGGATTAATTTATAATACATTCACAATCCTGCGAGGGTTAATTTACTTAATTGTGCAAATGTGCACGGAATATTACATGTGCTTATGTGGAAGCACGGGAGGAAAATACACTCGCGATTCTGCGAGGAAATAATTTATACGCATGCTGGTATTGAGCACGGAAAGTTACACGTGCAAATGTGCATGGGAAGTACACGTGCTTGTATTAAGCACAGAAAGTACGCGTGAAAATGTGCACGGAAAGTTACACGCGCAAATGTGCATGAAAGGAAAATACACCCGCGATTCTGCGAGGATTAATTTATACACGTGCTCGTATTGAACACGGAAAGTTATACGTGCAAATGTGCACAGAAAGTACACGTGCTTGTATTAAGCGCGGAAAGTACGCGTGCAAATGTGCACGGAAGGAAAATACGCCCGCGATTCTGCAAGAAGTTTTACTCACCCCCGTGGCAGCAAGGCAAGTGGAGTCTCCATCCCGGGGAGGGGGGCTCTCGGCGGCAGCATCTTGCTTGTGCTCCGAGAGACCCGCGACAATGGGCGGAGTCTCGACGAGAATCCCGTTTTTATAGTGGCTGATCAGATCTGACTGTAGGCATTCTAGAAGCTTCTCTGCATCCACACACTGGCTGTGGGTGCCCCTGAAGCCTCCAAACATCCCCCACACTGGCCGCAGGTGCCCAGCGGCTCAGCGGCGCCTCGGCACTCCCTTCTCCTAATGGCCCTGGCCAGGGTGCTCTGGGGCCAAACAAAAGAAGCTGTTAACCTCAAGTAGCAGAGAGAGAGGGAGATGTGCCTACTCCTTCCATACTGAAGGAGGGAGGGGGAGAGAGGGGGGTTTGCATTCTGCCACAATATGTCAATTTAAAACAATCCAAAAGACAAAGTGGGATATGAAATTAAAAGGAGACAATACTGTCTAGACATTTTGCTGGACCAGGGGTGAGGTGCTGTATAGTGTGGAAGATTTAAGTCTAGTAGGAGAGTGGGACTATTTGGGCATGAAGATTATCAGAGGGCTGGAGCAATTCTTCTGAGAGGGTTGGGGTTGTCCATCCTGGAGAAGGCTGTGGTGAGACCTTACTGGGGCCTTTAAATATATAAAGGGAGCTTGTAAGAAAGACAGATAAAAACTTTTTTACCAAGGCCTGTTGTGTCAGGACAAAGGACAATGGTTTAAAACTAAAAGAGGGTAAATTTCAGGTGGACATAGGGAAGAAATTTTCTACAATGAAGTTGGTGTGACAGGTGTGGTGGAACTATTCAAGGCAAGGGTTGACAGGGTTTTGAGCAACCTAGTCTAGTGAAAGATATCGCAGCCTGTGGCAAGGGGGTTGGAACTAGATGATCTCTAAAGTCTTTTCCAATCCAAAATTTCCTATGATTTTATGATTCTATTTGACCCTTGACAAATGGTATTAGTTACATTATGGTGGTAACAAAACAGTTGGCTTTTCTGCTAGGTAGTTATGAAGTTTAAAAGGTTAGAACATGTATCCAACTAGCCTTGCTATTCTTCTTGAGAGACTGGAAAGAGTAACGGTTACTATAAACTCGAGAATATTTTGCCTCTAATGCACATTTTGGAAAAATTGCCTTAACAAAATTCTGCTGGTTCCCTGTGTTCTGAAAGACAATATAATCCATTTT
The DNA here is from genome assembly GCF_963082525.1 of Nesoenas mayeri. NCBI lineage: Eukaryota > Metazoa > Chordata > Aves > Columbiformes > Columbidae > Nesoenas > Nesoenas mayeri. The sequence goes on from NC_137541.1 coordinate 18,694,958, forward strand.
TTGTTTTTCCTTTATTCGCATAGAAAGCCTGGGTATCAAAAACACTGTCAATATTAACATTTCAGTTGCAGAATCACAGAAAAGGTTAGAGTTTTCTTAAATTTTTGATGATTCATGTACACTAAAGAGTTAAACTCATTGAGTGACCAGTGTGTGCAGAAGACCTTCTGTCTAGGAATTGTCTAGCAGCCCTGAAAGTTAACCCCCTAATTTGTAGGTACTTAAGACCACTTATGAGTGAGAGGCCACATGAAATAGTACAGAAATTAGCATGTAATGGTTTAATATTGCCTGGGAATATTCTCACTGTGGTCATGGTTTTAATTTCTAAAGAATAAAGCAGGTTTGTTATTGGTTTTTTTGTTTTGTTTTGTTTTGGTTTTTTGTTTGTTTGTTTGTTTGTTTGTTTTTTTAATAGATATAATCAGTGCTTTTAAACAATCCTACAAGTTAATAACTAGGAGTCAGATTTAATGCTACTTATGTTACTGTAATAATGCCCTGCAATATTTGAATATCTTTCAAGGAACAGAAAAATAATATTTTGGTCATCACTTATATACCCTTACTTTCAGTTTTAGCATAGCTTCTTGAGCCTTCTCAGTCTCTTGGTAGTTTTTGGTTATGATGTACCTGCAGTGTTCCAAACACTGTTTATGCTCTTTCATGAAATAGCCATTGAGTTCTTGTCTGATTCTGTACCATAGAATATTAATCATTTCCATTTACTCCTACCTGGAAAGAATTTTAGAAGAAAAAAAGAAATGTACCCTTAACTATATTCCTTTGCATAGGCAGTGAGGGAAGGGTAGCAGCTATGCTTTTGCCAGCACTATAAGTATACAATCGAATTTTCAACATGACTTAATAACATGACTTTCAACATGAAATACTAAATCCTTTCACCCTTTCCTCATCCCAACTCCTATATACACAGTCACAATTGGATCCGTACTTACAGATGCACCAAAGCATGTACAGCATTTTATTTCCATTCAGCTGCCTCTAGACAACCCCATCAGAACTGTAGATTTTCTGTTACTGACAATGGAAGTAAAATTGTTTCTGTGACTCATGAGCTTCCCCTTGTATGCATGGTACTGCCACATTATGACAATTTCCACCTTGTGAGTGACTTTTCATTTAGAAAGGCACAGGAAGTTGACTTTCACTCCAGTTGCTTCACTTTCTTGCTCCAAACTGTTAAGGACGACCTGTGACATTCCAAGTCGAGTAATAGCTTTTATCTAAATAGCATCACAAACTTGGTAAAAATCTTATAAATATGCTTACATAAAATACATATATTCGCCTTGCTTGTGAATGTCAAGAGATTGAAGTGTTGCTGGGGAAGAAATGCCACTGTTCAACCCCGAGAGAGAAAGTGAGCGATAAGAAAGGAACATATGAGTAGCTGCTGCATCCGTGGCAGCACTGATGTGTCTGTAAGAAGTACAGGGAGATGTTAGGTTTCCCCTCCTGACTGAGAAGCAAGCAGATCAATAACTACCCTAAAGAAATATTTTTGTTAAGAACAATAGGTAGGGGCTTCATGATGTTATAAAGTGTTTGGTACCTAAACTGAAATGACTGCAGCCCTACCTGGAGTACTGTGTGCAGTTTTGGAAGCCTCAATATAAGAAGAACATCAAACTATTTGATTTTGTTCAGAGGACAGTGACCAAGATGGTGAAAGTCCTTGAAGGCAAGATTCATGAGGGGTGGCTGGGGTCACTTGGCTTCTTGAAGTTGGAGAAGAGGAGGCTGAGAGGTGACCTCATCATAGCTTCCTCAAGGGGCACAATGGAGGGGCAGATGCTGATCTTCACTGGTGACCAGTGATAGGACAAAAGGAAATGGAATGAACCTGTGTCATGGAAAGTTCAGACTGGACATAGGAAAAGGTTCTTCACTGAGAAGGTGGTTGGTCACTAGAACAGGCTTCTCAGGGAAGTGGTCACAGCACCAAGCCTGTCAGAGTTCAAGGAGTGTCTGGTCAATGCTTTAGGCATATGGTTTACTTTTAGGTAGTGCTGCAAGTAGCAGGGTGTTTGGCTTGATGATCCTTATCTGTCTCTTCCAAGTTCAGATATTCTATGATTCTATGACTGGATGTGGCATAAATATTACAGACCAAGATTTTGCATAATGCTAATGTTTTCCACAGGATAATCCATTCTGCAGCAGTCAAGTAGCAAAGAGTGAGTACTGATCGGAGCTTGAAAGTCAGGCCCAGTATGGGTTTATGGATTCTCAGGCCAAGTATCTTTTTACTATTTTTTTTGGTACAGATTAACTGCTTCCTAATAGCAAGTAGATCTATAGATCTCTTGCCATGTTCTACAAATGTTTATGGAGTAATAAATCAGGAATATGTAGGAATTAGGTTCAAATAATTATGTAACAAACTGGCAGATTATTTTCTACAAGATTCTGAAGGATTATGCACCACAGATTGAGAGGAAACACTTAGGATATATAAGGGAAATAGATCTAGAATAAGTGTGAATAAAATGTAATTGAAGATAGCATACTTTTCTAAGCCTTGTACCTGTAACAAAGTGACAAAACTGAAATTACTTTTCACTCATAAGCATCCTTCTTTGAGGTTAAACCTCGCATCAATACACTATTTCAGGTTAAGAGGTGGCTGTCTTTCTAAATGATAGAACAGGGAAATATTTAGGAAAGCAGAATTTAATTATGTGATTTGGAGGGTGTCCAGAAACCAGGAGTTAACACTAGTACTGTTGCAGAGTGCTGAAAGAACTTTAATTGCCTCTAATGCTTAGTGCCATGCTTTCACATTTCATCTGAAAGACAACACCTTCAGCCTCCTGGTGTTTCCTTGGACACGTTAGTTCATCAATGCTAACAGCTTCATTTCCTTTAGTTCCTTGACGCTCCCAAGCAGTCACCCATGTGGTCTAATCCTCTTTCATGTACGTGCTCTGATGGCAGTTTCAGCACAGCAAAATGTTTGGAGGGTATGTGACATTAGATTGTGGAACAGTTTTCTAAGGGAGTGGCTAGAAGCCTAATTACTACAGACATTTTAAATTGAACTGGACAAAATACTAGGGAACATATTATGCATTAGCATAAGTATGCACTGCATCACTGACTTGAGTTTTCTGTGCTTGATATCTTGCGGCAGAGCACTACGAACAACCACAGCAGTCTGATTGCAGTCTCACTCATTAGATACCTTCAGGCAATAGGTCAGCTTAACATTCCTAAATTCAGGAGTTTGGCCACTGTAGGCTCCCTCTGCAGACAGCGATGTGAGATGGGCATGTCAGAGGTCACGTAGTGTCAATATTGGAATTGCCTTCTGAAAGCTGCTCTCTTTTTCTCTCCTACAGGATTGAAGAGAACAGGATGACTAGCAGAGTAGGTTTTCTGCTTGAATGTAATGTGTGTAAACACTTCAGGCCGTCAGCTGCTCAGATTGCCTTCTGGAAAAGCCACTGTCTTGACTGATTAGAGGCAGTTTAAGGAAAAAATGTTACATGTTTATATTACCCCTCTGCTTGTCATCCTACATTCCAGTTATCTCCAGAATAGGGAAAAAGAGGAACTTTAAAAGCTATTCATGTGTGAAGGTGGGCTTCTGTCAGCACAATGTGTTTGTCTCCAGTGAATACAAGAGAACATAGAGAGACGAGCCTTTGTAAATACCCCTGCCATCCATCAATGGGTGAGATAAAACCATGGCTAAATGATACTTCTGTCACTATGTGAAAGCAGCATGGTCAAGGAGTACTTCTCCCCCAACACCCTCAATAATCTCATATAGCACACAGAACCATAAACAGATAATACATTTCATAAAAGTGAATCAAGAAACACTATAATATGGTCAGAAATGGCATTTTAAAGCTATATACCACTTTATTTTTAACTTACCTTATATTTAATATCTGTGATGATAGATGATGTGTCAGAAGACTCCTAGAAAATGTTAAAATTGATTGCTAAATTAGTGACAACATTAATATCGCTACTACATCCAGCACCTGGAAGAGAGTAGTTAATGCTAGGCATTTTTATATGCCTCTTTCAGAATACTTTGCACATGGCTGATTCAGAGAAAATACCCTCTCTGAAGACAGAACTTTAGAAAGCTACCTATTTAAGGTGATGCAAAGGAGTTGGGTTTTCCCTGCTGTTAAGAGTTGAGGTCATACTGCAAGAGGAAAAAAGGTTTATGGCATTAAATCTGGCATTTTCATACCATAAATAAGCTTCAGGTATGACTGTATTTTTTATTTGCACGATTTGTTTTGCTTATGTCTTACTGTTGTATTATTTCTACAATAACAAAGGCACGCAAGGTGCTTCATAAGCAACTATCATACAGTCCTAGGCTGAAAGCTCTTGCAGTTTAATGACAAACTGAGTCCTTGTTTGTACAACTATGTAAGGAATAAGGATATGTAGATGCTTCCTTTTGTTAACTGTCCAGGTTGTGGGGAGTAGGATAAGGAAGAAAGCCCTTCAGACTTCATTGTACTCTCAGTTGAGGTGGAGTGGGAAAGTGAAATTTCCATCCACTTGCTTCAGAGTATTTCTTTGAAAGTTTCAGTCTGTCCTCTAGCATCCTTCCTCGAGGGCATACACAGAGGACCTCTACTCTTGCTCATCCCTTTTGAGAGGGCAAGGTTAAGCTCCAATTGAATGTGAAGGAAGAGGATATACAACTAGTCAAGGTTGGACCCCAAGGATTAGGTAAGAGAGAAATGAAAAGAGATGAAGGAAATAATTGCCTTAAAGGAGAGAAGGGAGAGGATATCAGACTAGGCTGTAGTCAGCACGAAAAAAGCAAATGTGACTGATGGTGCAAAACAGGGTGATTTACTGTGAAACAGATTCTCATTTAAAAAGAGAGTGGCACATACAACAAGAAGGAAGCAGAATACATAAAATAAAGAGATGCAATACAAAAATCAGGTAAGCCTGAAGGTGTTAACAGTTTTTTTCTCCTTTTCATATTTTCTAAAGCATAGAAAAAAGTACCTTCTGTTTACTGTTTATTCTGTGAGCTCCAATGGTGAATTCACCTTAAATAAAGAAATAAATTAAGCTGGTAGTTACCAACCTCTCTGAGTCAGACTCACCTTCAGCCAATTAATGCCCAGTTCCTTCCCTGAAACTCTTCCCCTCACAGCAATCAATAAAGTTTGGTTTTTTTTTTTCTAACTGGACAATACCTTTGATCTGTCAGCTAGGAGACATCCAGTCTTCTCCCCTATCCTCTATATTATACTCCAAAATTATTCCATATCTCTGTGTATCCTGTGTTACACACTGACTTTCCAGCCTCTGTGCCTAATTCCTTTACCACACATCAGAGTCCTCTTTGTTCAGGATTTTTGTGCTACAGCCGTGGTGTTGCTCTGCCTCTCCAACACTACACTGAGCACCTATTGCTGTACATCAGCAGGGCACTCAGCACAGACCCACGTCCAGACTCTTTCCATTGCCCTGCATGAGGTAATTCTCCTCCAACCCACAGATCATGTTCCGACAAAGCTCCTCACTGATCAGTGATTCAGTGACTTGTGGAGGGGAAGATGTGGAGCACCGCAGCAGTAGAAGGGCAGCAGACAGAGAGCTGTGGGGCAGTAGTCCTGAAGTGGTGCATTCTCCAAATGAAAGGGTGAGGTTTTGGGGAAAACACTGCTGGTACGGAGCATAGCAAAGGCATGAAGAGCCACAGTGACATGGAACTATTTGATATAGAGTACTTGGAAAGTGCTGGAAGAGGGAAGAGCAAAAGACAAAGAAATTGGAGAGTGTGGGCCAGGGCAGTATAGAATGAAGTCAGCCCAAAGGCTAGAAGTTCCTCACCTCAGCAAAGAGATGATGTAGCAGTCTAGACTGTTTATCACAACTAAGAAATAAATTCTTATTTGGTGTAGCAAAGAAAATAATATATTTTTTTTGTATTTCAGATAAAGCATAGAACTGATTCAGAGTTCGAACATTCAAAAAAAAAGAAAAAGGAAAAGTCTATGAATTGTTTTTTCTTCAGTTTTGACACACTGGCTAGCACTAGCATTGCAATAACGATAGCCAATGGGGAAAAAAAAAATCACCTGTTTTCTTTCCAACTACCATTTTTAATGTTTTCCTTTACTACTGTTTTGCTTTTTAGATTTCAAATATCTCCTTTAACAGTCCTACATAATTAGAAGACTCAGTCCTCCTGACCTTGAGAATAATCAGCTTTTAAATATATGTATTTATTTTTTAAAAAAGCTTACTATCTGGGGTAAATATATACAAGTAAAAAGATTTTAAGAACAAACTCTACTTGGAAATATAGATGTCTTCTACATAGAACAGTGAGCATATTTTAAATTTCAGGCTTCAGCTTTTGATGCATTACTGAATTTTTAATTTTGCTAAGCATAAAACATTGAATGTTTGCTAAGAATACTGACCAATTCTGACCAGCTTTTTTGAAGTAGTTGCCCTAGAATCAGTATTTACTTTATTGCTTTATCAGCCTTTGGTCAATTTTAGCATAAGTTTTGGAAGTCTAATGATTATGTACAAGTATAAAGCGAAGTGAAATGCAAATTTTAGAGTGCGGAGAAGAAGGCTGGAGTGTAGGTCCCAGCATAGCCCTGCCTGCACTGTGCTTGAGCCAGACTCATGTCAACTGGTCATGTCCCCTGACGTGTCCTCCCTCTGCTTTACTGTGTGGTCATGTGGGGGTGATACATGATGGGGTCTCTTTAGAAGGGCCTGTCTCCTGAAGAGCGTCAGCAGTTTGTGCCCAGCTGGAGTTTTAATGTCCTTGCTAAGACTGATGATGCTTCCCACAAATTATCTGGAAGTGAATTTTAATGTGATATGACTTTGTGAAACTGGATCAAAAATGTACTACATTTTAACTATTAATATCAAGCTTTTCTTTTGGCCTTTCATCTCAGAGGAGATCAAAAACTCCCACAGGTATCTGTTTGTCTCCTTTAATCTCTGTTTTTGTACAGACTATATCTGAAGTTCAGATTCTCCAATGCAGACAGCTTGCTTAGTAATTTCAGTTTGAATGTTGGCAGCTCTCTGTTGAAGTGGTGGGCAGCAGGCAGATAAACTGGCAAAGCACACTAACTTCATGGTGCTGAGGCAAGAGGGGATCTGGGTTTAGAACAGTGGGGTAGGTCTTGGCTGTTAGGGAAATACTGCTAGACTTTTGAGTACCAGATTTCCTGAAGAGCAATTCTTAGTCTGTTTATCCGAAAGAACTGGGTTTTACAATTTTGCATTTGTCAGACCTCAGAAGTGGAAGTCTCAGTCTCTATGAATATTTTAAGTACCTAACCTTTGCTCATTTTGATTCAAACCAGGCTTTACTTATTTTGTGATTTCACCATCATACACTGAAAAGTGCCGTGTTGGTGCCAGCTTCCTTTACCAGTGGCATGAACTGCATTATCTGCATTGTTGGCATCATCAGGTACTGATCTAACACGTTTTGGTGTATTCTTGCAGGTAACATAGAGTCTGGCTAATATTGAACCTCTTTGCACGTTACAGAACCCTTTGCTTTTCGTATTTAGAAACAAAGTGTATATGCTGAATATGACACTGCCTTCAGGTCTGTAGGTACTTTACACAGCACGAGATTCTTGGGGGTAATTATATGCTGTTCTTCATACTTACCTCTATATTAATTTAAGTTTTATCTATAAATATATAGTAAATAAAAAAATCCTTTTAAATTACTATGTGTCATTAGCATGAGTAAACTAAAACTGAAAGGCCAAAACACAAAACTCTTGACTAACAATTAATGCTTCTGCTGCAAAGTAACTTGCATGGTTGAAGATGACTTTGCAAGTAAATAAGCCTCTAAGAGAGAAACTGGACAGTACTGTACAAAGTAACCTATCAGTTGTAATTGTCCTAAGCTGTTAATTATACTCATGAGAGTAGTTTCCGGGACAAGCCAGAGGACTCAAGTCAGGTTTAAACCCGTGTAAGAGGCCATCTATCTATTACAATGGCTAAACTAATTTATTATGAATTAAGTGGTGCCAGTTCTTTGTGTAGGAAATTCTAAAATGACATTGTGTCCAAAGTGCAAACAAAGATTATGGGAAGGTTTCTGTACTTGAAGTAGTTTTTGCTTCTCTTTCAGATGTTGATGACTACATCTGGAACATGAACATAAGTTTAGATCCTGTTATAAATTAATAAAAAAGCCTACCCAGACAGAGACATGATTCCTATCTTAAGATTCTTATAATTTAAGGTTCACATACTTTAACCTCTTAGTCAAATTAAGAATGCTATTGTGGCTAATGAACCTGTTTCCTTGAATTTGAATTTACTGGTTCAGTACTTTTATGGATGGATAGACAGATGTAATAAAAATAGTGGCATCAATGCAGTGACAATCTTCCTGTAAGAGAGAAATTTCGAGAAGTTTAGATTTGTGTATAAAATAAATTGAATTCTGAAGTTATTTTTATTAATGGTTGCCATTTACTAACTTTTTATGAGAATTACTTTAAATAGTGTAGTTTTTACTGTAATCTACTACTAGTCTACTGCAGGCTTTTCTTTGGAACAGGAAGTTCCATAGGAAAAAGATTATGAAACCTTGGATCACTTCTGGCTCTAATGTTGTGGATGAATTTGGATGAAAACCAGAAACAAAAATCAGGAAAAAACCTCCTCTTTCAATTCTGGGATTAATGAAACTTTGTTTCCTATCGGGATGTGAACTTTGCCTCTGTACCCCTGCCACAATAATACCAGATACCTACCCACAGTTCTGACTTTTCCAAGTTCACAATAGTTTGTTTCTGAAGCCATATTTCATTCAGACAAGTTATTTCTTTCTCCTTTGTTGTATTTACGTCTGTGCTGGAAAAACACCAGAGTTAACTCATGAAATTCTCACTTTTTCTAACTTTCATATAGATAATGCCTTTCATGGAGTAATTTAAGCTGTGTGATACTATGGAACAAGCCACATGGAGTAGCTTTTGGCATGCAGGTGAAATGGACTGCACGTGGGGGATGCTGCAAATGACACTTTGTAATCTGTTGCTTCATGTAAAAAGAAGTTGTATAAAAGAAACACATAAATAAAAATAAGCACATTAAAAAACCTCAGGGTAGCTTCTTTTTTTTGAAGATGCAGTATACGAAGGTGAATACTGGAAGAGCAATGATAATTTAATTTTAGTATACAAGCTGTCTACAGCCTTACAAAGCTGCATTTCCAGCTTCACCTTTAACTTGAAAAATTACAACTGGTTTGAAAAAAAAGTTGATAGTCTTGCTTACGCTGTAATTTTGACTCATCCTATTGAAGTCTGGATGCACAGTTTTCTCAGAGCATGTCTGTAGATCAGATTTGGGGTATAGCTTCTCTTATATCCTTACATTTGCATGGGATGTCAGTCCAGAAAGCTTTTCATTTTGGCTCAGATTAAGTTCTAGTGGAAAATATTCTCTTTCAGTTCTACTCTAATGCTAAGGAAAACTTGCAATACTATTTCTGATTCAGTTCATGTTTTAAAAAAAAAAAAATAAGAAAATATATCAGAAAATATATTTTAAATTGAATTTATTTGCTGTCAGGTTTGACAAAGATTGCACAATATTCTAAACTCTTATTCAGATTTGGTTGAAGAGAAAATAATAATTCAGACTGCTTTTCAGTTTGGGTTGGATTCTTTTTGCTACTTTGGAATTTTTTACTTTTAGTATGCAATGCTTACCTAAGGTGGTGGTGGTGGTTGCTGTTTTTGTTGTGTTTGTTTTTTGTTTTATTTTTTCACCTTGTGTATGGATTTTTTAATTATTATTTATTATTGTTATTATTTTTATCTGTGTTTGCTTACTGAAGCAATGAAAAATAGCATTCCTAGGCTTTTGACCTTTGGGTTCATATCATATTACAATGAGATTTAGAGATGTGACATCCTGCTAGTGTGCCCATTCTAGCTTCCATTTTCAACTTAATTTCTGAGTCTTTTTCAAAATTATGGAAATTTACTGAAATGTTAATTTGTGCAATATTTAAGATTTTAAATTTCAATTTAGAACACTACACCTACGTATTATGTTTACCACAGAGAAGCTGTTGCTTTTTAATTTCCTGTATCATAAAATGTCCTGATTTTCTGTACTGACAAACAGTTGAATAAGACATTTGAGCCTAAATGATGAATTACAGAAAAGTTGTGTATAGTACTATTATAAGCCCAGGTAATCTATGATTAAAATACATCAGGGTAGATATATGCACATGATAAAAATAAAGGAAAAATTAAGGCAAACAGATTGAAATTGCAGCGGTATAAAAAGCTTGTGATGTTTGTGCAAGTGAGATTTAAGAAAATTATGAGAATATTAGTAAGGTTATAGAATAATATATAAAAAATGGATTGATATTAGCACACTTTTCATCATTGGAATTAAAACTTTTTTTCCTCTCCTAGACTCTACTGTAATGATGGGAAGACAAAACCACCTGAATAGTCTTTAAAAGATTTTATGAATTTAAAAATAAAAATATTAGTTATTCATGAAAATGGGGTAGTCACTCCTTTCCCTCTGTTTTCCCTGTCCCTTGCCTGCCCTGATTTGAACAGGTCTCTGCAGAATACTGGAGAATGCCTCCTACAAAGCTATTTGTGTCCCAGATTTGTTGAGTCTAAATACTGTATGATATCAGCTAGAAAATGGACCCCGGTGTTTGGCAATCTGTAGCCTTGATAACCATCTGTGTCCGTAATACTTCCATTAATAGGATGTACTATCCTTATACCAGAATTTCATTAGGCTGCAGGGGCAGAGTGGCTGAGTAAGTAGAGATAACTAGTAGCTTATAAGAGTTCCATTAAGAACAGTCATAGATGTTTTGAGAAAAATAAGACATAACTATTTTTGAAGGCCTTTGCTGTTTTCTGTAAGATATTCAGTAGCTCCTGAAACCAAAATGTTATGTTTTTTATATGTTTTATGAAGATTATTTGTCTACCAAAGTTTTTTATCATTGCTTTCAGGAGAGTAGTACTGATTTCCATTTCAGGTGTAGATTGCATAGCTACCATTTGCTCGTAGTCATTCAACAGTACAGTTGCAGATATCATAAATACAGATCTTTTCTGAAAATGGAATGTTGCTGCTGCATACTTCTGTATGAGTGCTCCATCGACTTAACAAGAAAGTAACACTTTCCATACCCTTACTCAAAAAAATCTCTAATATTTTTAAAAAATATTTTCCAGTAATAGTGTTATTGGATGCTGGACTTTTGTACTTTTATTAAAAGATGCAGGAATGTAAAAGAAGGAAGACTTAAAGGGGCCTAGAGAATGAGGAGAGGGTGGAGACAAGGACAAGAAACCATTGTGGCCCAGATAAGTAAAATTAGAGTTTAGCTAATGAGGTGAATCAAAAGGCAATACAGAGGAACTGAATAATTGCAGTGGTAATAGCACACGTTTCCAAGAGAGTAAAAGCTGTAATTAGCTTTGAATGCAGCTGAAATAAAAAGAACAGGTATAGATTCACCTGTAGACAGAAACAGAAGCCCATTTTGGACTCATGTTCATGATGGATATGAGAGGATGGAAGAACCTCAATCAGAAAACAGGAAAGTCAATATTGCTGTACATCTTTGAAAATATTCTTATTTTTGCCTTCCAATGAGATGGTTTTTAATTCCTTTGTGTAAGAATAGTGTTTCTTTTTACCTGTAATGAATGCTTCATTCAGCTAGACTTAATTAATCTCCTAAAGGGAGACATTAGTCAACAAGTTAAGTTAGTCATGTTTGTGCAGCTCCAGACTTTACTCATGTCTGGCCATCTTTTGTAAAAGTCGCTTTTTCAACCCTAAACGTTTTTCTTACACACCTGTTAACAGATATTCATCAATTATTCATCACCTTATGAAGAGAACCTGGAAATACCACCAGTCATCTAAAACATAAGATAAATGTGCCTGCTAACCAAAGACTTGCTTGAATTCCAAATTGATGTAGGACTTTTATTTTCATTTCTTTTCACCTTGTGTTCAGGGACAAAGAGTTTTCACAGTTTTGGTGAGGAAAACCTTTCTGTTGCAAGTAATTGTTGTGCAGAAGTTTCTTCAGCTACTTCTGTCTCCCATTTATCTGGTGTACACTACTCAGACTGGAGTGTCCTTCTTTGTTGTAAAGTAGTTAATAGATAATCATATATCTAAAAAGAATCTGAATTAAAATATGGATAAATCTGTTCCTCATTTCTTGGACAGTAGGACAAGGACATTGTAGATCATGTTTCCATAGACATATGTCTTCTCACCCTCTTTTTTATTCCCTGTATATGCTTTATATGGATGTATTTTATATATATATATTTTGGTTAAAAACGTCTTTCAGTCCTGAGCTTCATGGGACAAGAAGAGTGGATGGAGTGTTTAGTATTGAGGAAGTTGAAGTATGTTCAATGTAAGAATGGGAAAACAGAAGATAATGGTATTAGGTTTCTCATGTGGATAGACAGGCAATTTAATAGAAAGTAATTTGCAGTTTTGCCATAATGAGAGAGGAGTAACATCCCACATCTGCTTCAGGGTAAGTATTTGCTTGCATATAGTTAATATAGAACAGTTAATCAATTGCCGAAATCCATTATTACTCATTCTTATGCCCCTGTTATAATACTGAATAGTGACCCTGTCAGGAGTTTTCAATCACATTCACAAAAAACTTACCAGTGAAGACTGAAGGGTCATTTGTCCAGGCAGGGTCAATTTTTATTGCCTTAAAAGATAAAATAAAAAGATGGCAGCTCTGTGTAGTCCATTATCGTGTTGTGCTGGAGGGAAGGAAGCCTAAGAGGGCAGGAAGCATCTAGCATCACCCACTTGATTTGGGACTCTCAAGCACTTACTAGTGAAGAGACTGTATCCCTTCCCTTCCCTTCCCTTCCCTTCCCTTCCCTTCCCTTCCCTTCCCTTCCCTTCCCTTCCCTTCCCTTCCCTTCCCTTCCCTTCCCTTCCCTTCCCTTCCCTTCCCTTCCCTTCCCTTCTCCTTCCCTTCTCCTTTCCTTCTCCTTCCAATAGTTTGAACCCATGTACAGTTGGGCCTTCACAATATCTTCAACCAGTTAGCTCAAAGTTGGTTATGTCAGGAAGTCTTACATCTTTAGTTCTTTTATTGTGTGTCATTGTAAGCAATAGTTTGCCTTTCCTATGGCACTCATAAAGCTATGTGTGCATATATATCTGTAGTCTTCCAGGAGATTAGCCTGTTTAATTTGTCTTCATGAGGTGTTCAGTGATTTGACCATCTTTGTTCCTTTCTGTAGACCTTTCTAGTTCAACTGTATCTTTTCAGTTTTAAAACTGCCTAGGTCGTAGAGCAGATGTAGCTTTGTAATGGTGGGCTTTTTTTTCTTTTTCTTCTGTTTTGTTCTCTGGTCTTTTCTTAGTAACTTGTATCATTCTGCTTCCAATTCTGACAGCTACTGAGCACTGAGTTGATGTTCCTTTTGAAACATTTCTAGTTTGATTCCCAGATCTGTCTCTGAGATGATAATAGCTAATTTAGAGTACATTCCTGTGATCTATAGTTAGAGCTGCCTTTTTTTTTTTCCCCTATGTGTATTACTTTGTTTTTATTGACATTGGATTTCAGCTGCTATTTTATCATCTAGTTTCACAGCAGTATAAGATCTCTTTACAGCTTTCACAATTTTCTTTCTACAACTGAGAATAATGCATTTCCATCAGCATATGCACCTCACAGTTCCAGCTCAGTAAAAGCTGCTGAATCACAGCTGCTTGGCTGTTGGACATTCTGATTCCTGTTCATCTGTATTTTATCCTGTTTGCTTGTAAACAATACTAAACAAGTCTTACAGTTGTGCTGTTTTCTCAGTGTAAGAGAGATTATTAGACTTCAGGTTATCCTTGTCATTTTTTAATTTACTTTTTCTGATCTCCGTGTTCCTTTGTAGGACAAGGATGCTAAAAGCAGAGCAAACACACCTGTGATAACTTAGCTCACTTAACATAAGAAACAATATCACCCCCTGTTGTTTGAAAATGAGGATTTCTGAGATGGGTTGGGAATTCTTGTCACTATATCAGCCTTGCAGATCCAAGAAGTAGGTCCTTTTTTTCCAATCTGGTGTCAGTAGTCAATTGTTGTTGGAAAATTTGTCTTTATTGAGGAATAATTAGTTGACTGTGCTGACCAGCATTTAGCCTGATTGCTTTCCGCATTATGATTGTTTTCTTATTCTCTTTTTCCTTTTCCTTTTCATTTCCCTTTTCCTTGTCATTTTTTCTGTAATTAAATCCTTAATTTATTGCAAGCTGAAAGTTATTATGATTATCGTATAATCATAGAATGGTTTGGATTGGAAGGGGCCTTCAAAGGTCATTTAGTTCAACCTTCCTGCAATGAACAGTGACATCTTCACAGGTTGCTGATCCTGTCCAGCCTGGCCTTGAATGTTTTTGGGGTTGGGGCATCTACCACCCCTCTGGGCAGCCTGCTACAGTATTTCACCACCCTCACTGTAAAAAATTTCTTCCTTATATCTAGTCTGAATTATCAAGTGGTTGGAAAAGTAGTTGAGGCTGCTTGTAACATATAATACTAGTTTATGTAAATTCACACACACACACACACACAAGTGTGCTGCTTGTTTACAAGAATCCTTAACCTTTATTAATAATTCTTCACTTGGCAATCCCTTAGTTACAGCATAAGTCCTAATGCAAAACCTTGCAAGTGAAGATTGTTTCTCTTCTGGTAAATCAAAGTTCACTGAAACAGTAGGACTTTCTACCATTAACAAAGTTATAAATGATCTTACAATCTATTAAGTGCCCATGTAAAATAATTGACTCTGTAAATCTGAGCTTCTAGCCAAAATGACTTCTGACCCCGTATTTCTAATATGGCATGTTGATATGTTTTAAACAAGCTGAGGAAAATATAGTTATTTTTTTCAGTTTGATTACTTTGGGCTTTTTGTGTAAGAGTTTGAAACAACTCTCTGGAAATGCCCAGTACAGAAAATAAAGTTTCTGAATTACTAGACATTAAAACATATTCTGGGATAAGAAAGAAAAGAATAGTTAAAGTTTTAGAATTAATATTCTTAAAAAAAATCTTCCTTTCTTGGCATCCTAAAACATTTTTTTTCCTATAGTTACTTATTTTTATATGCTTTTTTATCTATGCTATACTTTTTTAGAGCTGTGTTGAAGAAGAATATTATTTTAATTCTATTAGCTTAAAAATACATGTTTTGTAGATGTATTACAGGTGTTTCATTCTTCATTATTAATTGATTTTTTTCACTCCTTTTTCAGATTTTTAGGTACTAAGTGCTTTTCTGTTCATTACTGAATTAGTGCTACAAGTTGTTTTAGCTTTGAAGCTTAGAAAGATAATATAAAATCTATTACTTTTGAGGCTTCTTCATTCACTGCTGATGATTAACAAAGATTGATAGTATTTTAAATTAGAATTTAATTAGATCTATGAAATAATTCAAACAGGAAATATGTATACTGTTAATGTAGTTGAATGTCAAACTCATTACATGGTATTATAATTTTGCCACATTTAGGGTAACTTCAAGAAGAAATACTTGAAAGAGTTGGCATTTACAGCACATATAATGTGTCTGCCTTTAGGCATAGCTTAAGGCTTAGAGCATTTTTAGCAAGTGGATCTGTAATAGGATCCATTTTCATAAATAAAAACAGAATTTAAGTTATTCTTCCCAGGGATTAGCTATCTGGGACTATTCAGTATTGTATTTATATTAGTGTTAATTTCCCTAGCATGCTAATTTGATTTTATTTCACATCTGTATGCTCAAGCACAAACTCCTTCAGGACCACCCCTACATCAATCAGTACATGTAAATAATTTCTTTTGGTTCTGTTTAAGCTACTCTTGAAAGAAATTCAGAAACATATAAAGTGGTTCCAAGGGATTTAATTTCTCATCAGTTAGCTTTACATTTCCTACCCATATTAGCAAAGTAGCATCATCACCTATCCCTATAAGCTTATCTTAATTTTGCATATGATGTTAGAAAATATAAGTCTCTTAAAGCATTACTAAAGTAGCTTACTTTTTATAGCCGATAAGAAACATTAGTCCCCTGAATTTCTTTCCAACTATTGTGTCCTGGTAGAAATCCCTTCACAATCCCATTTTCCAGCAGCGAGGATGGTTTGGGCAGTACAGAGTTAGATTTCTGCCTGAATATTAGTCTGGATTTCAGGCAACTATTTGATTAGCAGACATAATTATTTTGTCTTTTAGGTGACTATTTCTAGATTTCTAGATTATCTTTATAGGATGGTGAATGGATGATTAATATCTCTTGACAGAAGTACAAGAAAAACAGTAAAGGTGGAAGAAGTAACTTTTTAAAAAGGTACTAGGGAGGAATAGAGATTTGGTGTCAATTTTAGAGAGAGAGGGAAAGAGACTAGCAGAGGAAGAGGTTGACAGCATAATGTAAGAATTCTGTGTTTAAAGGATGTAAGTTAGAAGCAGAAAAATGAAGAAATACAGCATAGGGAAAAAAATTAGTTAAGTCAGTAAAGATAAATGATAGTGTTCAAAAAAGTAAGTCAGATATAATATATATATGTGTAATATATATATGTGTAATATACTGGGCATGTACTTTCTAGAGTATTTCTGTTGGCATCCCTTAGATGCATATGAACTCAATGACTGTGCAAATAAGACATAGTGATGTATTAGAGCTAAAAGCATGATAAGTTGAACACCAGTATTCTGTTGTTGTGAACTGCAAACCAAGTAGATTTAAAGGCCTGACCCGAAGGAGTGCTATTGCAGTTATTTTCATCTTTTCCTTCAGTATTTCATTGCATAATATGCCTTAGAACTTCCTGTTCTACATCTAGGCTTTTAGTTGATTTTTGAAAGATCATTTTTGCCAAACACAAATCCCCTGTGTAGTTAGTCTTCTTTGAAGAGTTCATGCCATGCCTGTTTGGCTTCTGTTCCAAGCCTGTGTTCCAGACCTGAGACCCACTTTCTGCCTGGTCCCCTCTGGGTGTGCAAATAATCTACAGCTTGAACTCCTGAATGTGTGCCACTGAAGGTCAGTCAGAACTATCTTGGAATCTTCTGGATTCATAGAATCATAGAATCATTCCGGTTGGAAGAGACCCTCAAGATCATCAAGTCCAACCATAACCTAAATCTAGCACTAAACAATGTCCCTAAGAACCTCATCTATACACCTTTTAAACTCCTCCGGGGATGGTGACTTCCACTTCCCTAGGCAGCCTGTTCCAATGACTGACAAACCTTTCCAGGAAGAATATTTTCCTAGTATCCAATCTGAACTTTCCCCAGTGCAACTTGAGGCCATTTCCTCTCATCCTATCACTTGTTACTTGGGAGAAGAGACCAGCACCCTCCATGCTACCTCCTTTTAGGTAGTTGTAGATGCAATAAAGTCTCCCCTCAGCCTCTGGTTATTGACAGTTTCTGACGTGTTGTAGTGTGTGATGTTTTCATGACACATGCATGTCTGCCCTTCGGTGAAATTTCACCTGAAGATTGGCAGTCAATATCCCCAGCTTTAGGCAGTGGAACAGCAGAGTTTCCTCCCCATTAATTCTTTACTTCTTGTATGATTTATGACCTGGAAAATGTTCTTAATCTAAATTATTGCTTTTGAGTTTTCTAGTGAGACAGAGAGATGGTTATTTGGTTTTGTTTTGTTTTGTTTTAGTATATTTTTAGTTAGGAAGGAAAAACAAAATCCTTTCTTCAAATTATTTTAAAAAATATATATATAGATTTTAAAGATTTCTCTACTTTCATTTCCTTAAGAAATCCTGTAACTTCTTCAGAACCAGAAAATTACATAATAAATCTCTTTATCAGAAGAAGTCCAATTCTGCCAGAGTCTTTGTTGCATGAAACCTTTGTCTGAGGAACCTTGTGGCATTTGTTTATTGAATGAAACATTTTTTTTCAGTTATGCTTCTATCAGTTCTGTTACTTGAAGAAGACCTACAGCTGTCACACTGGCTTGAAAATATTAGTCTGTTTTTATAAGATAATAATCTTTGATCCCTGAGAATTATGAATGCTGAAATTACTCTGCAGTGTATCCCTCATCCTTCATAAGCTTTCCTTATGGACTGTAAGTCCTAAGCTCCAGAAGAGCGTTTCCTACAGATATGTATGTAATTAACAGATCTTTTGTGTGTAAATCTCATTTCCTATCCAGTAGAACACCTCAGTCGTCTCTTATACTAGTGGGATCTAAAATTCAGATGTGGTAATAGTGGGGACTTGTTTTCTGATCCCTATTTTCTTCTTTTTAAAGTAGTTCCTGAAATTGTTTGGGCTGTGGTTCTAACATCAGACTGGTGTTTGTGGAATGTATTCTACAAGGTCTCTCAGTTTTATGAAAAATAAGCTAAAAAAAGCTATCAGAAATTCTAAATAATACAAAAATATAGCACTTAAAGATTTTAGGCTTCTCCAAATTTTGCTCAGTTTGTAGGATTCTCCTGGTTGAAGAGTCAGCTGTAATGTTTTTGTATGAAAGATGAATGGTCTGTCCTTTGAAAAACTGAAAGGTGTCTGTGGCTGTCAGCTGCAGGAATATTACCATATTACCTTAAATCTCAACACAGAGAAACTACGTGAGATTGCAATTTGCCGTTAACATTGTTTACTGCTTTCCCATTACCATGTTTCACTGTGTGGGAGGTCATAACAATCTGTCAATGAGTTATGAAAATTCATCAGTCAAAATGAACAAGATCTTTTTTGTGGTTAATGTAATATTAGCTTAATTTTAAAATCTACAGTTACTTTCATGGTTTTCGTATTTTCTCCTTCTTTTAGAGGCTTTTAACATTCGTGACTGTTTGTGTAACAGATTAATTCTGGTTCACTCCACAGTGCATACTGAAGTGTAACACACTGTAACAGAGAACCAAGCTTCACACCCTAACAGAGGACAATCACGTCTAACATTTGTTTCTGTGGATACAGTAGCTATATTTGCCAACTTTGTGCTCAAATCCATCACATACAAATTAGAGCTGTACATATGCAGCACTTACAGTCTTTATTTATGCTGCTACATTTTTATTTAGAATTCAACATTTAGAATATGACAATTTATAGGACATGCAGGTACAGAACGTGATAATTTCTTTTGCTGTTAGTTGCTTACAGCAGTTGAGATGACAGAAGTTGAGATGGATCTGAGTGTCTTGTAGCAGACATTGTTCTTCAGAGGTTACTACTGCTGGTATTATGATACTGGGACAAAATATTTAACAACAGTGGATACCTCACTTCTGGAGCAGGAAGCAGAATGAGCAGGAAATCAAAACACTTGGCAGAAGTCATATATTCTATTTCCATTTCTCCGAAGAGCTATTACAAACAAGAGTGAGGGCATAAAAACTGCGTCTGGCAAATCTTGGTGTCTGTGTAGAAGAAAGACATGAACACCTATCTGCACTAGCAATGTATGCAGTACTGGTGCTCAGCATTGCCTCAGCACATACTCTTCCTGCACAATTTGTTTTTGTTACTCAAAAACCAGTAGCTCCGTTTCAGCTCATTAATGTCTAAAGAGAGTATCAACACCTAGTGTATGTTTGAAAACAGGTGGCATCAAGGGCAATGATTTTTTTTTTTTTTTTCACAGCTAGTCATGAGTGATTAAAAATGTCTTCTTAAGTTTAATATATTTACCGATAGAACTGTATTTTGTTACGTGGCATAGGGAGAATTCTGCTATTCATCTGAATCATCGGTTAGGCTGAAACATCACTCTGAGACTTCACTTTTTTTCAGAAATGTTGCTCAGGTTGTTTCAGAAAGAGTCAAGGGAGTCTGACGGAAGGGGAAAGTGAAGTTGCAGGAAATGCAGCCTAAGAAGTCCCTTTGAGCAAGATGCTGTTGCCCTACCTGGTGATGTACAGACCAGCATGCACCTCAGCTCTTCCCTCTTCCACTGCTTGAATGCAATGCAGAGTGCACCCGGCTGCTTCTGCTGCCATGGACTGTAACACAAACAAAGTCAGCGAGGCAGCTGGAGCCATTTAATCAAATTTGTGTCTCATCTATCCTTTGCCAGAGGTGCCCCATAAACAGAAGAGAATTGAGAAGAATAAGAGGAATGGCAAAATCCTATTTAAACAATTTATTTTTGAAGTCTACAGAAATGTTATTATTTTTACACGGCACTGATGGCATTAGCTACAAGGCACAAATGTAAAAATTACTGTGCTTCTAAATGAGAGTAGGATTACTACAGATTAAATGAGAAAACAGCTATTTCATTGGCCTTCATGCAGCTCTATCTTTACTCATTTTAATATTGAATCTATTTAGTTTAGTGCTTATGCCTAAAATCTTCACGTTCTGATTGAAAAGCAAAATTTCTGAACAATTTTCTAACATAATATGATATTGATAATATTATGCCTATACAGAGTCATCATCAGATACAGCATTCAGTTAAAATAGGAATTCCTGTTATAAGAATCAAAACATATTTCCTTCCATGTCCTATGCAATGAAAGTGAAACAGGATATTTTCATTCACTGTTTTATGGGAAAACAGATGAGGTTATTAGGTTTTTTCTTTCCTTACAGTTTATATCTAAACCTACAATGAAATATTTATTACTCAGGTTCTTTTCACATATTGTCCAGTGAAGCAACTACATATACTCTAATACCACTGGTTTCTTAACCAGATTATTACA
The DNA here is from genome assembly GCF_963082525.1 of Nesoenas mayeri. NCBI lineage: Eukaryota > Metazoa > Chordata > Aves > Columbiformes > Columbidae > Nesoenas > Nesoenas mayeri. The sequence goes on from NC_137541.1 coordinate 18,715,745, forward strand.
GACAAGTTGCAGAGAGCTAGGTTTTATTATAGTAATTTATCTTGAATTTCATACCTCCAAAAAGGAATGAAATAGCCTCTTAGCATAATTGTATTAATATGTTCTCCATGGAATCACACTCCATGATGTGAACAGAAATTCGCTATTGGATTAAATCATTGCAATATCCTCATAGCTGGATGGTAACTCAGACTGAGGTTCTTGGTGAAAGTACGCATTTAAGTAATGTCAGCTTCAGCAAACCAGGCTGACCTTAATCAGCTTTTTGTTTTATGACTCTGTGTATGTGGGAGTAGCATTTTCTGAACAGCCTCATAATTTATGATCAGCTTGAGTAATTCCAAAGAAGTGAAGCTAGAAAGAAAACGGAGGAGACAAGGGAAAATACCCACATAATAAATCTGCTTGCTAATCAATGTCTCAGATATCACTGCCCATTAAAAGCCTTCCTGTGATATGAGGTGAAAATTTAATGGTCTAAAATTCCCTGCCAGGGAAATCTTGAAGCATACTAAGAGTGACTACAGGGCTCTAGGGCTGAAGGACATAGAGCTCCAGATGTTGTCTCTTCAATCCTACTAGTAAAAAGGAAAAGCTTAGGTAGGAGCAGATGAATGTTGCTGCATAACACCTAGTTTTACAGCTAGTGTCAACAACAGAGATTTGGCTTTTATGACCATGTGATTCACTTTGAGGACTGAGGACTCCTGGGGAGAGACAGGATCCACCTGGCAAAGTGGGGCAAGAACATCCTTTCCATTAGTCTGGCCCACCTGGTGAGGAGAACTTTAAACTAGGAATTTGAGTCACAACTGAGCAAGTGGTGATCAAGGGTAGAAAGCAAAAATTTCTGAGTTATAGGAAGAAGAGAGACCTCAGAAATTAAAAAAAACAAACAAAACACAAACACAAAAAAAACCAGCAAAAGGATACCACAAAATACACATTACTCACTTAAGTTTGACCAGTGCTAAAAACTAAAGTTGCATTAAAATTTTTAACATAAATTCTGAATAAGAATTTTCCTTTCCTATACCATTTTATATTATGAGGAAAGGAAACATAAAAGTCTTCGGTAATCCATTTAGAACAGTTTAAGATATTTTCATTATACCTATTAATACAGCATAAACAATTTGTAATACAGAAGTACGAAGACAGATTTTTAAACTTTGATTGTCATATCACTAAGTGACAAATCATCTTTTGCTTTTTAATCTGAACCCTGTCATTCAGAAAATGAAAAGTATAATATGAAGATTTTTGATTTGAAGGCATTAAAGCAACATGTTTTTTTGATTTTTATGATTATTACTTTAATTTCCCTTTTAAGTAACCTACAGATCTGAGGAAAACGTTGCTCAAATGTGGGCAAAGTCTGAATTTGGTGCAGTCAATAAAAATAAGTAAAATGTGACTTCATAATTCTGGATCCCGGGTGTATATAACAACACGGCATTAAAGTTCAAAACATTGAATTATATAAGTATGTATCTTCTGTAGTAGTTATTTAAAAATAGGTAATAAATATCAAATAGAAGATATTTAGCAATAGAAATGTTACTTCTCATCCAACTTTTCATCTACATGCAGTTCTGTATTTGAGTTTCTAACAGTTTAAACCAGTGAAATTCACTGTGAATTCAGTGTATTAGTGCTACAGACATCTTTGAAGTTATTATCGAGTAATGTGATTATACCAGTCACCCCACATCTCTGATGGGAGCACTTCAGGGATGAAAACATTGATGGTGCTGACATTATACTAACATTCTCTTATCAAAATAATTACACACCAAGTTCAGTCATATGTCAAAAGGTTACAGATACCTGACACAAAAAAATATGTCATTTGATAAAACAAATTGCCATAGAATTTAAAAGTAATAATTACTGAGAATCAGATTGTCACCCAAGAAATGTCATTGCTACATCCTTTTGGCCTGTAATCAATCTTTGCACTTGGTTCAATCCTGAAAAAAATGTTTGGGTACTGAAGTAATGCTTAATAGAAAAACATTATAACCATTCCATTATATGAATTAAGTCAGATAGCAGTATTCCAAAATATAGTGCATTACAAAAGTTGCTCTTCTTTCTGTTACTTTTACCTTTACAGTTTACCTCCTGGCTTTTAACTAAATTTTCCTCAGAAAATTCTCATTCTTACAAGCTCCTCCTCATCTTCTTCAGAGCAATTTTACCATACAAAAGAATTACTCACCAGTAGCAATATAGTGCATTTCTCGCAAGAGGAGAAGCTTATTTAAACGGGGGAGTAAAACCCTATTTTCATTGCTCCTTTGGTTCACATTTTGAGTCCAGTTTCAGGACATAAGAAAAATGAATCTGCTTGTCTCTCTTGTGGACAGTAGTCCACGTCACAAAGCATCATGAATTATTCAGTTAAACTGGCAGACTTTTGGAAAGATAGCCTAAATCCCAGTCAGAAGACAGGCTGATTTACTTCATAGGTGCATTCGGAACACCTTGTGGAGTTATGTTATTAAGTGTACTTAAAAAGCTTATCCTTTCTTATATGCAGTATAGAATATAGATAAATAGAAGATTCTGTTTCCATCATTTATAGGTTTTAACCTTCATTATAAGTAAATTCATAAACTCCTGGCAGGTTGCTGATCACTTTCTACTTAAGATTTATGAACCATAAAGCAACAAGGTTTATTTGAAACCTGTGTGAGATTTCCTTTTTTAATTCTTGTCCATAATGAAGTAGTTCTACAGATTATCAACTAAAAGAACATTAAAGTCTTAATATGCCTAAAAAGAGAATTCAGGCTTTTCTTGTTAATAAAGTAGTTAACTGTCTTGTTTGTTTTCCCTGTCTTCAATTTGTCTTTACTTTGTCTCAAAGACAGTGCCTTCATCTGTCTTTATAGGGGATGAAGTTGTAAAAGGTTTTGATCAAATCACCACTCTACATGCCACAGTTTAGAAGAGATGAAAGAAAACACTGAAGTCCATCAAAGCATTAGAGCGATTGTTTGGACATAAGAACATGTAAATCCCAAACAACTTCCCTGTTTTAAGATGTTGCATTTAAATCTTAGAATAGTATTTATAATTTATGAAATATTTATAGTATTTCTATTTATATGGCCTATTCCAAAGTTTAGAAGTAATGTAGAATGAAGAAATGAAAAGTAAATCAGAATGTCTTACTGATGAGGTAGATTTTACCTGAAATAGAGCTTCCTCTATAAAGTAGGCTTACCAGTGCACATTAATGCTGAACAAGCTAGAGTTCTCTGGGTAATGTTTTTTTAAGTGTCCAGAATAATTTCTTTTACTATTAGTTAACTACTACATGTAATTGTTTGTTTGTTTTGTGACAAAATTCCTAACAAGATGATTAGAAACACAGAGCATGACTTATGAAGAGAGAGTTTGAGATTTTGAGGAAACTTGAGGAGAGATGTGACAGATGTCATGGGAAGGAGAGGACTGAGTACTTGAAGGAGAGGTATGGAGATGATATAATGAAACCTCTGTAGTGGCAGATGGGAGCTGAAACAGGTTACCTCTCCTTAGGTAAAAGCCACTGTTCATCTAGGATTGAAGGTAGTGATCTTTGGAACAGAATATTAAACCATATGACCTTAAGAGATCACTTTCAACTGAAATTTCTATGATTCTAGACAGAAAATATTTAAAAATAAATTGTCTGAGATGTGTAGCATTTGGAAACTATAACTACTGGCTTAGCACATTTTCTCAGTAACCCAGCCTAGAATATTTACATTTTTGTTTAAATGTGCTAGCATAGTGGTCCTGTCACTCTCTGACTTCTTTAGCTAAGTAGTGAAGGAAGTAGAATTGTAACTACATTTAGTTTAGAATACTATACAGAGACTGTCTTTAAGATGCACACTCTCTGTTTAACTCTGTAGATATGCATAATACTGTAATATGTGCATAATACTATGTTAAAGTCTTCACAATGTTTTCCCTGTTCAGTAGGATTTATTTCTTTGTTTGCCTTTTTTTTTTTTATTTCCTCCCCTCCCAAGAGCTTCCATATGATGTACTGGTCTGTTTGCCGCTGTTATTCTCAGCAGCTGCTGACTACTTTGTGGCCAGGTACTGTGTTGTCAGAAAACACGGGTGTTTATTTAATACATCGGGAGGCAGCCATTCCCAGAAAAATATATATATTGCAGGACCTTAAATTATTTTCTGCTGCTAACTGATATTGGCAATTTGAAGCTTCTAATATGAGAGACTGAGCCTAGTGAGAATGATGTTGTAATGGGATCCATATGTGTATTCCTTTTTCTCTGTTCATTAACAAGTATCCTTTGTTTTTCTGCCTCTCTCTTTAAAAAAAAATCTATTTTTTGAACTGCACAAAGTCCCTATGTAACACCTTCTAAAATTTAAACAAGAATCAATGAAAATGCAGGCATCCACTCACACCAACCTGGCAAGGTTTTTTCTTTTCCAAAATTTGTATGTAAAACCATGTTAAAATAGTTTGACATGTATATGTCTGTACGTTTGTTTTCTTTTGTTTTGTTTCATTTTTTGGTTTTGTGTTTTTTTTTTTTTTTCTTGTCAGATGTTATCTGTAATTGGAAAACTGATAAATACTTACATAAGCCAAATTTATTAGACCTCTTTAGAGAACGTCTAGGCTAAACAGATTCAACTCAACAAACAATGCAATTTACAAGGTGACTTATAATTGAAATAATACATTCCACACTTGCTGATAAGTATAAGAAAGTAAGAGCTGGTGTGATATTTGTTCACTGGATGACAAGCCTCTGCTGCCACCACTCTCCATAGGGCTGCCCTTAAAAGAGCGGGGAGACCAGAGAGTCCAGAAAGCAGATGGCCATCTGTTGCACACCCAGGCTCTGGAGAGGTGGGCCATACTGTGGATGACTTGCAACATCTGCCCACCAACTTTAGACCTATCAGATAGGTACAACATACTATGTGCCCAGAGAGAGGACGTTTTGTGAAATGCAGTTATTAATAACATCTTGAACTGTAGACATATGCAGCATATAGCCTCAGAGGTTAGATTATCCTAAAGCAACACTCGTGGCAGATTGTGTCCAGTCAAGTGCAGAGTCATGGGAGAAGAGTTTCATGTTTTACCCTCTCTTTATCTTTCTTCACAAAGTTTTGCACTGGCTTCAGCATTACCAACTTTTACTATTTTTTATTGCATTCACAAAAACAAGTCAGTGTAGAAGTGCCCCTTATTTCAAACCTAACTAACAAGAATTGTGATTCTCATCCAGAAAAAGTCACAGCCTGCATCTAATTGTGGAACGCTTACTCTTTCTGAGACATCCACAGTAGCTCTCAGCACTGAGTTCAGGTACTGGAACCCATATAGTCACGTCAGTGTGGGTCTGTGTTGTCATCCTGAGGATCTTTGTTCTTAGGGTTGATTGGAAATACCCCAAGTACGACCACCCTGCACAACCAGGTGGAATACAATATCTCACAGCATGGCCCTTGAAATAATTCTCCTAGTTTAATAGTTGCTTGTGGTTTTGTATGTCAAATTTAAGGAACTCTGAAGGAAGCTTACCTTCCCAAATGTCTTTGATGTTAGCTATCTGAACTGTGTGGCCAGTACCAGGAGTTAAGGATCTGGCCATTGACTAGAATGAGAATAACATTCTGAAATCACGTAGGCACTGCAAAATGCACAAGAATTACATCGTAAGTGTGTATCTATAAAAATTCGTTAGCTAAAAGCATATGAGTTCTAAACTGAGAAGTTTCTTTCTTTTTAACCATTTCCCCCTGCATGATGAGGAATACACCTAGCAGAGGTCCTTACTGAGTCACAGTATGCATGTCTTTCTGTTCAAGTGCACCAATGCTCAGTTGTGCTGATGTAACCTGGGACTAATATGAAGAAAAAACATACTTTATGGAGTCTAGGGCTTCACTTTTAAGGCATCTTAACTTCAAAAGACATTGTAGTCTCTTTCCTTATTTTTAAGGAAACACCAAGTTAGTAATTAACCGTTTGTATAGTGCATTAGAGGACGCAGCAGTTGCACAGAGCCTGGTACTCTGAAGTGTCCTCCCCATGAAGGAAGCTTAGCCAGTTTAGATCTGTGCAAATTTGCTGCTTTTTCCTTTTTGCACTTCAAAATCGTTTCGACCCAAAGTACTATGAAACAGATTAATACTGCATATAACAAAGAGGTGATCCCCTTCAGAGGTGTCAAACTCATTTTAATCGGGGGCCACATCAGCCTCGCAGTTGCCTTCAAAGGGCCGAATGTAATTTGAGGACTGTATAAATGTAGGAGTAGTTACCCTGGTGAAAATAAGTTTGACACCCCTGCCCTAAGCAGTTTTGGAATCATCCATGCTTAATATTTTTGAGCGTTGCTTTGAATCTGTCTCACCCATGATTGTTTTGCCCTTGACAGATCTGATGCACACCTCACTTTCATTTGCTTCTTTTTTGAGGGGGAGTTTCATTAGTAAGGAGGATAAGAAATAACATCTTTCTTAGTTCTCAGGTACTTCACCAGGTCAGTTCTCAGAAACTAAACAATTTCACATGAGCAAAGAATAATTTCATAATTCTGCTAACATGGAGTGGTCTTCCTAATTTTAACAATTATTAAAGAGAAGAAACTGCTCATGTTAACAGGATTGGGTGCTGAGCTGTGAACAGCAAGAAAGGATAAGCCAAAAAAGCTAGTGAGGAGAGTTGACAGTTGTAATTATAGAGGTCTACAAGAGCAGGTAGAACCACTAAACAAATGTGTACCATTGGCTGATAATAGACATGTGGGTTGGCACATGTTGGCTTGTAAATCTGTACAAAAGATAAAAATGTTTTAACAGGAAATGTTTGTAAAATGGCTTGAGACTATAGGGCACAAATTGAATATTTACTAACAAAACATGATTACTAGTAATATGACTTTGCCAGTTAGTTTTCCTGTTTACATGTTTGGGTGTTTTTTTGAGTGGGTGGTGGTTTGGTTTGGGTTGGGTTTTTTTGTTTGTTTGTTTGTTTGTTTTGTTTTTTCATTTCCCCTCCCCCCCTCCCCCCATCTTTGCAACAAATAAGCTTTCAAAACACACAGAGGAAAAAAAATAGTGTTAAATGTGAGAGTTTTGTTTAAAAGATATTGAGATGCAACAATCTTGATTTGTCTTACTTATTTTTCTTGATTTCTATTGCATTTTTATATTAAAATACTGTCATAGAGAAAGGAGTATCTTCTATTGCTACAAAAAATGTGACCGTGACAAATGTTTATATATTTTCTGAGGGATTTGGTAAGAAACAGTCTCAGAGCTTTTTTTGAGGTATTGTTTTGACTTGGGTTTATTCTATTCCATGTATAGAAGACGTAGTCAAAGTAATTTGAGTATTCTGCCTTTTTAGAATTTGTTTTTAAAAATTAACTCCCTCCTCCCTTGAATTTGTAAAGTGGAAGTGTGTGAGATAAAGGTGATCTATTTACAGAGAAAGCAGATTTGAGTTGACAAATCTGTTTCATGTCCAGCCATCTTTGCCATATGAGCAAATGCGTGTGAATGTTTTAGTTATTATTTTCAGTTAGTATATAAAGCACTGACTTTTAAAAATTACCTTAAGGTTATGACGAGGAACAAATGCACAGATTCTTAGAAATGCTCTTTAGGAACATTTGGATTTTTTATGATTGAAGAACACTGTTCTGCAACAGACCAAATATAACATCTTCCAGTTAGGTTGTTTTTTAGTAAAACAGTTTGTTTCATTTACTTTCTTGAATATAATAGCTTATTTCTCCATGTTTTGAAAAAAAGCAGGAAGACATGAACTTTTTTTTTTTTTTTTAAATTTCAAGTACATTTCTGAGAATTTTCCGGAGCCTCATTCAGTATTTTTCAGGTTCCTTATCTGACCTTTCTAGTGTTTCTCTTTACCTTGCTCAAAACAGATTATAGCAATAAATAATAAATAACAATATTCAATGTAATAGCAAAATTCACAACAGTATACTGTGCGAAAGGGAATTTACGGTGTGCCTTTGTCTTCACACACATCATAGGGTAGTCAGCAATTGTGGATCAGGACAAGGCATTACAGTAGTGTATTTAAAACAATAAATTGTCTAAATATTATTTGGTGTTCAACCATTTTGAAGGTGGAATACTATTAATAGCAGCTCTACATCTAGTAATTATATATATGCTCACCTGAAGCAATGTACAGAGGGAAGGCAATCAGTTTCTCAGATCCTTCTCCTTTATGCTACTTATATAGCATTGCAGTTTTTATTCACACTAACTGATGCTTGCAGTCTGTGTTTGCTTTTTTCTGTACTTTGAGAAGCAGGAAAAAATTTCAGAATCAAGCTATTAAAATATAATAACGGTTTATTGGAAATAATGCAGTAGAGAGGTGAATGGGGTAGTTTGTACTACTCATAACAAATGGTATCGCTTTATTTTCAGAACTACATTGCAGGAAACATATTTGGGTTATAGTTTGAAAGCTTTTATTGCATTATAGTTTTTAAAGGGGATTTTGTTGGTGTCAATATTAGATTTTAAATTAATTCTTATGCTCAGAAGTACAAGAATACAAGTAGAGATGGTTGTATTTTTTTTTCTCTGCATAAATACCTCCATCCTTGAACTTCTTATATGTACTTTCATATCCTGCCACAATTACAAAGTTGGCCATATTTTGAGATAAAATATTTGCAGTTGACCAACTATTACCATTTACTATTACAGGATTACTCTAATATTACAGTTATTTTTTTCCTGTCTTTTAGTCAACTTAAAACAATTTCATTGTGTAATGCCATCTGGCTTATGAGATAGTCTTGGTGCATTTATAAAAATGCAGATTGCCTAAGAAACAATGAAAATGAAACATGTAGACCATTTCCAACCTATGTCTCATTGGCATGCTGAGAAAAGTAAAAGATTTTTTTTTTTTTTAAGGTATAGCAGAGTGAAATAATTGTTTTAGCAATATAAGTATAGCCACCATCTCATAGTATCCAATGAATAACGTATCCCTTAATTCCTCTCACCTCTGTTACCCATTTGTGCTCACTGATGCAGCTGGGAAGTTCTTTTAGTTGAATCTTAGATATTGAATTTAGCATTCACACTATGATACACAGATTTATCACATTCACTGGAGGGCTTTAGCTTTTAGATGCTCCATTAATTTGATAGCTTTATATATGAACTATTTAATTTTGACACCTTTGTTCTTGACTTTTAATTTTTTTTTTTCATGTACAGCAATTTAGTATTTACCATATGTAATCAGGCCACTGCTCACCACTTTAGTGTTTACCTTAGCTAGTGGTACAAAGCTTGTAATTTAAAGGATTAAAACCAAAACTCGGAGCAGTAAAACTCAGATCATTACTTCTTCAAGTCCGTGATGACTGTACATTCCCTACTTCTATAATAATCTTATGCATTCTTTAATGTGAGCTTAAATTGTTGTCTTACGTTGCATGGATATAAAAACTCATATTTTTATTCTAAGATTTTCCAGTCCTTATAAAAATCTTCACCCAAATCTTTGTTTTGCTGCCACGTTAGACTGATTATAACATGTGATTGTGCCATCTGAATTCACATTACTTTAGGAACAGTTGTCTTATGTCTTTGGAAAAAGTATACTTCCATTTTGCCTGGTTTGTATAACTTGAATGTGCCAAAAAGGGAAGAATCATTGTTTTTTGCTTCTGACAAGATCATTTTATCTTCTTCCTCTCTCTCCCTCTTTTTTTTTTTTTTTTTTTTCCACCTCTTCTTTTCGAGCAAGTTACCTCAGTTCTTGTGTCAGTGCTGCCACATCTCTCTACTATTTCGTGCTACATCCAGCAAGATGCTGGAGAGGAAATGAGTGTTATTTATTCTTCAGTGTCCAAAGGTCCCTTGACAGTGGAAGAATTGCAGGGCAGGGTTCAGGGTGTTAGGTGACCTGTAAAACAGGAAAAAGTTTTTTTTCCTTTTGATTAGATTATCTGATTCTGCCTTTTTTTTTTTTTTTTTCCCCTAAGTGATCAGAGTATACTCCCCGTTGACTCTTTCTTTAAGCTAATTTGAGTCTTAAAAATAGAAGTCTTTCCATCCAGACTATACTGCCAAAAGGACACTAGGCATAGTTGGGGTTTGTTTTTTTTTTTTTATGTATTATAAGTGTACATTGGGCTATGTGTATTATACATACAGCTTTTAGCATATTATTTAAGTTGTCTAACACAAAGGCAGGTCTTTGGTTTTGATTGTTTGTAAGTTTACTAAACTTTATCCTTTTGGACTGAAATTTTTCATTCCAGCTGCTTCCCTGAGGCTAAATATAGTTCATCTGTTTCCAAGAAAGTGACTAGGGAAATAATAAGTTCTGCTTTGTTAAGCATGAGACTAGGAATGGGTAGGAAAGGGAGGCAACTGGGAGAACCCAGTGGAGAGAAGATGGGAACTAAGTGAGCAGAAAGGGGCAACAGTGAAGAGCTAGAAATGAATAAAACAGTTTGGTATGATGTCAAATTGAAGAAAATTAGGCATATGGACTTAATTTGGAGAAAATGAGTGAAAGGATATTCCCGTATATGTTTATGATTTCCAAACTTTACTATTCTTCCGCTGTTAGTCAATATCAGTGAAACACATTGGACAATTTCTCACCTACATCCAGCTCCTCTGTCTATCTCCCAGCTCCCATCTCTTCGCAGTAAGTAAAACAGGGCCAGAGGACCAGCTTGAGCTCTGGCGTGCACTTATCCATCCCCATTATTAGCAAGGTCCCTGACACATTGGTGGTCTGGGCCAGCTAGTCCTCTTTGAGACAATACCTGAGGGAGTAAATGCCAGGGACCATTCCTGAAGGAGCAGTGTGAACAAGATGGAATCAACTTTGGCTCCCTCCACAATTTTCTACCACTATCTTATTACGCTTTTCACCATTAAATACTCCCACATGCTGTCATGTTTTATCCCAGGGAATGGCAAACAAGCAGTTGCATGCTAAAAAGTATACCACTGTGAGTGGCTGCAGTCTGCCCTCCTATTATTTCAGACACTTCAGAACATGAAACAAACAAAAAAAAAGAGTATAACCAAACAATAACTTTTCCTTAGAGGCCCCTGTTTACTGTATGAGGCTCAAAGAAGATCTAAGCTTATGCCATCTGACTTCAGGACTACGAAATGTTCCCTGGGAATATTTTGTTTCAATGTTGATGTAAACTGGTTCTTTTAGTTAATTCAAAAGGCAGAGATCTTTGTGATAAAGCTGCAAAATCTGCTTCTCGTTCTTCTATGGTCATGTTTGTTTTATATCATATAATTTCTCATTTTTTCCATTGCTAGCTTTCCTGCTCCCCCCAAAAAAGAGCAAAATTATTAAGCAAGCTGTGGACCTGTGGAGCATGGTTTCCAATCAAGTCCTACCTCATGATGGGCTCGAGCTGCCACTTTTCCTTCTATAAGGGCCCACAGCATTTCTTTCAACCACCCAGATATCTGTTTTCCTGGAATTATAGAAATATTTACTGATGTTTGCCATACTTGTTTGAAATCCACCAAATAACTTCTGGGTTCAGATGTTAACAGCAGGAGTGCTCAGACAGAATTATTCTACATTATCATGTCTTTAGGAAATCAGATAGAAAAAACAACATTAGAAGAATATTATGAAGGTGGCAAAGTTGAACTGGACAATTGAGACAGGGCTCTCTGTACAATTGTCGAGGCAAGGCTATGCTTGTATGAGCAGACACTCTTGTGGTCAGAGGACACAGTGTTGTCAGAGCTCATTCACTGTGATGTTGAAACTTCAGTGGTGATTTAAAGAAGCACAAGATCTGCAGAAAGGCTTGTTTCTTGAATGATATCCTGGAAAATTGAATTTTATTCCTACCAGTGCCACAGATTTCTAAGTCATCCTAGACACGTCACACTAAACTTTTCAGAAATCATTCATTTAGGTATTCCTCATTTTCTGGAGGAACCCAAGATCTGAGGTTGTGCTGTTTCTCGGTTTGTCAGCCTAACTTCACCAAGGAGTATCCTGTGTCAGGGGCTGTCTGACGTGAATTTCCTCTATCAATGGAAAAGGTGGTGACTCCAAAACAAGTGTTACAAAATGCTAAATTGCAACCATTTTCACTGAGAAGTTACTGCAGGTCTCTGAGGATTCTTTCTCCCTCTGATTTCTTAACAGTTTGTCTTTTCTCTTTACCAGACATCTTGGTGTTTCTCCTAATTGTTTATTACAATTATGACTCAGATTCTGATCATAGTGTGCCTTTTTCCACTAAAACACCTCAGCAACCTCTGTGCCACTGTGCTTTACCATGCTGTAAACAAAATGCCTTTGAGGCCAGCCATTATTCAGATGAAACCAATCTGGTTCTAGTGAAGTAAATGAGTATTTCTGACAATTTTTTTTTCTTGTGAAGGAACAAGAATGGCTCTGAACTCTCCTAGATTTAGGGATGAAAACCTGGTCCAGGTGAAATGACTTAATATTTTTGATTTTTTAATGGCTAAAATTTAACACTCCAAATTTTTGTGGCATACAATGGTTTTCATTCCTTCATACATCAAAACTTCTCAAAATAGTGGAATTAATCCATTCATCTGTCACTGATGTGGCAGTCCACTCTTCTTGTGTGCATATTGAGAGAGTTTTATTATTAATAGAAAAACAAAGCATTATAATTGACACTTCTGAAATTCTTTTGAGTGTGCTATGCCTTTCATCTGTTCAAGCTACTAGTAAGGAACAAATTTTCTCAAAACAACTGCGGAGTTAAAATTTGGAAGATCTTTCCTGTATTCATTCTTTTTCTAATTATAACTTGTTAGCAAGTTCCATGCATTTATAGATGTTTATACTTTTTCCAAAACACTTATTTCACCTAAAGAAAGTATCTGAAGAAATAAAAATTTCATAGAAAGCAATATACATTTGAGTGTATAATTGGTTTCATAAAGATGGGCAGCATCTTCTGTAGCCGGAATAGCTCCTCATGAAAAAGTAGTGTCTTTTTTCGACAGAGTACTTTCTGGAGACTAAAAATGTACTTTCAAGTGTCTCAAACGAGAAAACACTGCTTGATTCAGAAAGTGACCACTCTGGACTTCTTTGATATCTGTAGTTTATATTTTGTGAGAGGATCCTGTGTCATAAATAAATTATTTTAATTATTAATGACATTTTATTATTGCTTTATCAGTCATTTGTCTCATATTCAATAACTGCTGCTGTGCATTACTGAAAACTTTTTAGTTGACCATGTTCAGAAGGAGAAGGAAAATTAGTTTGTTATGTGGCAAAGCAGAGTCAAAAATTGGGATAATCCTGTATCAGTGCTCTTTACATTGATGTGTTTGTTGTGTATCAGTAAATGTCTTCGACATTGATACTACTTTCAATTTCTGTGTTTGCTGTATGTCACTGATGTATATTTATATTACAAATGTTACTTGAATAAAGATGTTACTCACTACTTGTACACTGCACTGAAGTCTACTACTCATTTAGTGGAATTCTTTTTATATTCTCATACAGCTGACAAAAGTAATCTACATCTTGCAGTCAGCAATGCAAAGTTTAAATTGGAAACTCATATCCTCAGGTCTTAAAAATAATCCCCTAACATTTTAGATCTACTGATCAGATTATTAGAATGGGAATATGAAGAACTGTGATGTGGCATCACCTTGTTTCCATGATTGACTTACCTTCCCAAATTTTCAAGGAGATTCTGCTGCAGATGAGGGCTAAAGCATTAACTTTAATGGATTAATCAAGATGAAAGAGACTGATCTGTCCAAATGTGCATTGATTCATCTCAAAAACACTTAAAAATGAGAATGCTACTGAAAGCCCAGCAGTTGTAGATTTATCAGTATGTAAAACCTGAGAGACCAATTCATTCTGAATTGTCAGATTAGTGGATCAGACGCCTTTTTCAAACCCAATTAGATGTGTTCCTCAAACAAGGAGAAAGTCATTTCTCTAAGGGCAGATTTTATCAAGTGCTTCTCAATGGTTTCTGGGATTAATGCTAAGTAATAAGTAGATTTATCACATTATTAACTTACTAATACCATATCAAACAAGCATCACTCTCCTTTGCCCTACTATAATAGCTACAAGTCTGATGTCATGCTTATTTTTTGTTAAAAATATTAATTAAAATTCCAGACATAAAGAAAATAAAGTGCTCTGAGCTTGTTAGGTTGTATTTTTATTTTAATTTTGACATCAGTGTTCTTGTCTGTGTTTTATTTATCTTTTCACTAGTCCAAAAGGATATCATCTGTGATTGCACTTTCTTCTGAATGTCCAGATTTGCTTTTCTACAGGCAGGTATCTGTGATTGCACCTTTCACTGCTCGTCAATCCCTTTTTTCAAACACAAGCTGATAATCAGCCAGTATTAGGAAGATGCATCTTTTTGTCACAAAACTTTGCATAGCTGTCCAAGGGATAGGACTAGCAGCAGCTTTATTTCATAGCTTTTGGAATGAGGCATTGTCAGAAATTACTTTGTGGCTGCTGGATCTTTAGACCAGCAACTTTCTTTTGGGAAACATAGATTATAAATATTTTACTGTCTGGTATGTTTTGTTTTGTTTTGTTTTGTTTTAGTTAGTTTGTTTGGGTTTTTGTTGTTTTTGTGAGGGGTTTTTGTTTTGTTTTGTTTTGTTTTGGTTGGTTGGTTGGTTGTGGGGTTTTTTTGTAGCCTGGACAGTTAACTTTCTGTGAGTACTGCTCTTTTATATTTGTAAGAATTTATTTTATAAGAAAATGAAATGCCAAACTCTTTAACAAGAGGGACAAATATGACATTTAAGTATATCATTAAAATGTTAATAAATTATTGACAACATACTGGTGATCTTGGAAAAGAACACTGTTGGTATATCATAATTACATCCTATTTCCAGATTTAGATCTGTTCTGTCTCTGTTTAAGAGGGTTTTTTTATATTGCTATTACTTTTTCAACAACTGTGAGTCAGAACACTAAGTCCTGATCCACAGAACATTTGGTGGTTCAAAGAAAAATCTTTCACTTTGCTACAAACTATTGTTTGTTAGCAGTGTTGACAGATCTAAAAGATAAGCTGAAAAATCTAAGAATTGAGGAGTGATCAAATCAAGCATTTGAGTTTCCGGAACAGCCAAAGTTCCTTTTGTTGTTAAAAGAAGGAAGAAAGAGAGTTAGGGGCCAGTTGTAGCTCTTCTACAACAGCAAGAAAACTTTCTAATCTTACATTTTGCAGCTCCACAGTTTTCCTACCTCATTTAGATGTGGAGTTTTGGTTCTGAGTTCCTGTATAGTCTCTCACAGTCCTAGTAATATCACCTTAAGTCTATGAGAGCAGTTTTTGCGTAGAAAAAACAACTTCCATTAGAAAATATTCTATTAATCTCTTTGGTCTGTACATTATATATTGCAGCAATACTAGTGGACACAATACCTACTTAGTAGCTTCCATGTTTATGACACAGTGTCTTTCACGGTTATGTTTATTAATTGTACATTTAAAGATACATTTTTCTCTTTCCTTGCCTCCCTGTTGTCTCTCATGTCACAAATTGTCATTTCAGGACAAGATACTTAGCAGTGTCAGAATCACAGTCACGGTCATATTCATTATAACGGATGTCAGAATTAGGCCAGGAATAGCCAGGACATTTTAAATAAATCATTTTGTTGGTTTACTTAGTCTCACTATAGGGCTTTGTTATAGTTTCCGTTTTCACACTTCCAATAATGCAGTTTGTTTCAGAACAGCAGTAGCACTGGTAGGTTTAGGCTTTTGGGTCACTTTTTCAGGTGTTTTGATGTAGGTTACATTATTTTCAGCATGATGACAAATAATTAACAACAAGAATTGATAACATACTGAAGCTGTTTTATAAGGTGTCCCTGAAGAGTAAGTGTGGTGTGCATGAAAAATCACAAACAAGACAAGTGTTGAATCTATACCTGACTGGTTGCAAGACTATGTGAGAAGTGCCGTCTCCCACTATCTCCCTTTTGAAGAAAAACAGCTATCGACATTGCATTTTACCTGATGTTATAAGATTATACATATGTATATGTTTCTTGCATGTGTGTATATGTGGAATACTTAGATTTGCTTTGGAAGTAGCTGCTGTATCATGTGAGGCAGAGTACTGAGGGGTACTGCCAAGTCTTTGAACGTCATCTAGTTTAGGTATCTAAAAGAGATGCTTCTGGGCATCAGGAGCTCTTGTGTGTCGATGCAGTTACAATCACAGCTGCACAGGGCTGCACAACTTGCATAGAAGTTTCTCCTAAGGCTTACGATATCACTTGTTTGGATCTATCCCAGTGAGATTTTAGGTTACTCTTACGGCACTTTATCTAGGCTT
Organism: Nesoenas mayeri; assembly: GCF_963082525.1. Lineage (NCBI taxonomy): Eukaryota > Metazoa > Chordata > Aves > Columbiformes > Columbidae > Nesoenas > Nesoenas mayeri. Next base: position 18,732,146 of record NC_137541.1, read on the forward strand.
TTTGTTTTGTTTTGTTTTTTTGTTTTTTGGTTTTTTTTCCTGAAGTGTAAACTTTCCTCTGAGACTTTCAGTTGTAAAGATTATACATTATTAGCCTCATTAAGAAACCAACAGGGAACTTACCAGAAAATAAGCTCAGATGAATGAATTATCACAATTATTAATTTATTTTATGCTTGAAGACTGTGTTACTCTCCTATCTTTTTAGAAAACAGCAGTTGTCTTGCTTTTGTATTCTCTGTTTGTTTTTCTTAAACAGCTATACAGGATTGTAAGCCATTTTGTTCTCTGTAGAACAATGCTGTAAATCTCGATGTCTTTGTACTTAGCTTTGAGTCATTTTTTTTTGCTTGCATCAGTCTTATTTTTAATGTACAACATTTACTGTGTGGTGTTGGAAATGTATGATTTATTTGTGATAGTCTACTGCAGTGTAGGATTTTATTAGCTTTATTAATAGAAGCTCATCACCTTTACCTTTTCTGTGGGAGGTGAAAGAGCTTAATTCTCTCTGACTCAAACAGTACTAATCTGCAAACACAACTGAGTCAGGAGATGTTATTTGTCATTCCTTTATATAAACTCAGGCTGAAAAAGATATAGATATTAATATTTCAAGATAAAAATAGTTAATGAGGAGCAGATATATTTTGGGGTTTTTTTGTTTCTAACTCTCTGAGGGATCTAAAAAATGTTATATTATACAGCATTTATGGTTTTGCTTTTTTATTTATTGCCATGACATTAACTGTAATAATAAACTAAAGGTCACTAAATCAAAATCTCTTACCTTTTCTTGATTAATTTATGACAATTTTGCCCTCTCAAAGGCTATGATAGTATGGTGAGAATGGCAACATCAATTTGTATGTAATTTTTGTTTTCTGAATAATATTCTATAAAGCTAAGAATAAGTGACAAATAGAACTGTAGACACTTATAAGTGTATTTAATTTTCAAAGGAAAAGGAAAGTAGGATGGGGAGATGAAAGAAAGAAAGAAAAAGAAATGGGAAAGGAGGAATGGATAAAATAAACCTAGAGCCCTTCATTTCTTTTTCAACTAAAACAGTATCTGCCCTCGTTGAAGGACCCTGGCTAGATGCTTTAATTCTTTGTTAATATTTAGTTCCCATTTGTAAGCTGTTCTTTTCAGGAAGAACAGTACATTTCTAAATATCACAATATTTGTATATCAGAAAGGTACACATTAAAGTACTGTATGAAAACCATACAAATACTGTATGAAAAACATTTTAATTTTGGACACATCATTTCTCACCAGGCAGACACCATTTATTTTATGTTTCCTCCAAATCTCATTTTCTTCATGACTATAAATGTGACAGATTCTTTGCTGACTCTGTGATCTGTTATGAGGGTCTGCTGGCTCATTTATGAGTTACCTCAGTTAATTCATCCTGCATAGAGCTCCTTTTCACCTTTACTTTTATATAGCGTTCACCCTGAGAGTGTTAGTTCAAGTAAACAGAAAAGTCCACCTTCAGAGAACTGAAAAAAATCCATTTCTTGTAGCACATTAGAAGAGCGAGGAAGTGTCAAAAGGAGGTGGCTATAAATGCACAGTTCAGATAACCTCCATTACCCATGTGAATGACAATTGAGTAACACTATTGAATAGTCATCTTATGGAAGTTAGGCTCCTACCTTCTTACTAGAACACTATGTTTATTTTATCGACATACAAATTTTGCAAGTCTGCATTTATTTGTGCATTGATATTTTGACTAATCCATATTAATGAAATTATATACAGCAAACTGTAACTTAATTACATGGTAAGCAGGAGTGATGCATTGCAAAGTCATCTTAATGTACTTGCACATCCCCAGAGACTATTGGCAGCATATGTTAATCTGCTCACCATTGTATTAGTAGTGATTGGCAAAACTAGCAATGAACAAGCCCTCCCTCCTATCATTCACATAGTTTTAAGTAAGTATTGCATTTTACTTCACATTGAAAAGAAGTTTGAAATAGAAGTCAGTGATAGATAGTTAATGGAAGAGCGAAACACTTTTTGTATGTGTTTGGAAACATTACTCTCCTATTTTTTCTTTGGCTTTGAAATTTTCATTATTAGGAAGTCAGAAATTCAGAGTAAAAGCAGTTAGACTTACTGAGCATATCCTTGGGTCCCTCCAAACACAGCTTCAAGAAGTGGCAGAGGTAACAAATTTCTTGTCTCTCACTTTGCTTTAAAAAAAATGGTTAAAAGCACAACTGTGGTCACAGAGGTCCCATTCTGCCACTACTTGTCTTCAACATAGTAAGTTATTATATGAAGTCAAGAATTAATAATATTGCTGAATATCCTATTTGGATACGAGAATGTATTTCATCATAGTACAACATCAGATGTTTTCCAGTTTGGTACTACATTCCCAACCAGTGATCAGAAAAAACATAAAGTCACTACAGACCAAGACATACTTAAAAAAATCTTCATGTTTGTTTATGTATATGTATAATAGCCTGGAGAACAGGAGGCTGAGGGGAGACCTTATCACATTCTGCAGCTACCTGAAAGGAGGTTGTAGCTTGGAGGGTGTTGGTCTCTTCTCCTATCACTGGTTACTTGGGCCTCAAGTTGTACCAGGGGAAGTTTAGGTTGGATATTAGGAAAAAATTGTTCATGGGAAGGGTTGTCAGGCATTAGAACAGGCTGCCAAGGGAAGTGGTGTAGTCACCATCTCTGGAGGTGTTTAAAAAACCCATAGATGTTGTGCTTAGGGACATGATTTAGTGGTGGCCTTGGCAGTGTTAGGTTAATGGTTGGACTTGATGATCTTAAAGGTCTTTTCCAACCTAAATGATTCTCTGATTCTAGGAGTGACTTCAGTTGCAATAGGAACTGATAAACACTGGGGAATGTTGAATGCTTCTGCCTGAATTACAAGAGATGAATGAGCCTTATTCTCTCTCCTCACTCTCTCTCTTGCTATAATTTTTATTTCAGCAAAAACAAGGCTTAGGAATTGAGAAAGAGAAAAAAATCCATTTTACAAACAGGACCTTGTTAATTACCAGACATCCTGTAATACTAAAAGTGACACTTGTAAATAATTTTAATATTTCAAAGTGTTAGATGTTTGGGGTCTTGGCGGGGGGTTGCAGTTGGGGTGATGGTGGTGTATTTTTTTGTTAAAACAACAAGGAAAAGTAAAGTCTGAAATTATAGACCATCTAGCAAATTATAGACCATCCATCACAACTTGTAATATCACGTGTGATATCATGATATGTCCATTCTAGAAAAATAAGTGTTTTTTAAAAAACTTCGTGATGGTACTATTTATTATTTCTACATGTATTTCTTGACCTTGTCCCTTTTTGCTCTTAATTCTTTTTAATCACTTCTGTATATAGCAATTTTTAAAGTGATTCTGAGGGTAAATCAAGGTAAGTGAAATGAAGAGGATGCTAATGATGGAGTTCAGCTTGTATAGAAGTGAGTGAGCATATGACTAAATTAAATACTCATTATACAAGTAGAACACGTTGTTTTGAGTTGCTAGAAATAATCATGAGGACTGAAAATGTTATTCATTCCAGAACAGTTCTGGTGTTTTAGTATACAGAAATACTGCTTTTTAAAAATTATTATTTATTTTTGAGGAAATCAGAGATTTTCTGAAAATGAATACACCTAGAGCTTTTAGTTCTATTATGTGTTATAGACAAGTATTCTTTTGATAAATGTAGTTTAGAGAAGGCATATATTTAATTGGTTCAGAAGTCTATTCTCAGATTGTAGTACAGGTGGACTTCATGAGAAAATGAGGTAGATGGTAGGAGGTGCTTTGCTATGAGCTAAATTGCTCCCATGTAAGATTTAAAAAAGCTTTCATCCTTTTTAGCCCTATTAGACGGCATAGTTGCAGACTTACTGGTTTTTTACTAATATCTAAAGTAAAAACCATTCAGAAGGGACAGGAAAAAAGCCATGCCATATCTTTGCTTCTACAGCATGTACCAACTTCTGTTCAGAAGAGTTAGTTATGCAATGACTACTAAGAGATTCTGGAGAACCTGATGCTAGAACAGCTGCAAGGGCTCTACCAGTGTAATTCCAGATCAGTCAGACCCTGTTAGGATTGTCATAACTTCCTATTTTTGTTATTTTTTGAATAACTAAATGACTGACTGACACAACACTCTTGATCTCTGTAGGCATCCTGGCCAATTTATGCCTTCTGCAAGTTGAAACTGAGTTTGTCACAATTGGCTGTGCTCAGCTTTCATTGCACATGTGTAAATTCTCATTTGTAATGCATAGCAATCCCAGCTGTTGAAGTTGCACCTCTGCAATGAAATCTGTGCTGAAAGCAGCTGTGCAGAAAAGAGGTGCTTAGATTTTTTTTTTTTGTGGCTAAATGGTCCTAACGCTTGCCAGTAAATTGCCGCCTTTTTCTTGTATAGCAAACACAGGTAAAAGAACATTAGAACCGTCCCTAAGATGAAACAAAGCAATCAATACACCCTTCAAAAATATGCATAAATAATTCCAGTCATAAGATATTTTAATTTTCAGTCAGTCACTCTGCTACACTCTCCTGTTAGACAAGAACCTGACCAGTAAGGAGTAAGAAAGTGGCTAATCTGGAAAAAATATATAAAAAAAAGAAGCCATTAGTTTTTGATGTTGCCATTGTCTTTGTATATTAACAACTGGATTTTAAAGTCATTCTGTGTCGGCTAATAATTCAACCTTGTGCTAACATAAGTCACATTGGCAGTGAGTACTATAAGAAGTAGTGTGAGAGAAGGTCATCACTTCTAACCATATCTTTCCAAAAGACTAAATCATGGAATGTCACAAAGTCTCAGGAAAACCTGTATCACATTTTAATATGGATCCACTAATACACTTTTTGCATAAAATATCATTATGCGAATCAACAGAATGTGTTGTTAAGTGCAATAGAGACATTCTTTATTGGTGTGCAAGCCAGATCTCAGCCTCCATTAGCTTATTTATTTCAACAGCATTTAGATCCTTTCTTCTTGTACAACACTTAATACAAGTACTCACAATTTCATAATTTGACTCTTAATCTTGTTTATGTTTAAAATAGTAAATGGGCCTAGATGCAAGGAGATCTTAAATCTGTGTGTTGGATTTTAAAAACTGTAAACTGATTTTAAAAATATGTTGCCTTCTTAAGGAGCTGGTTATTTTAAAGGATTTGAACTAACAACATAAACTGTAACCATTGCTTTTAAAATTTGTAAGAGTTTGAAAGTAATCTGTATCAAATGATTCTGAAGACGGTGACCTTTTGTCTCCTGAATTGTGACCTCCATAAACTTAAAGCTTTCTTTCAGTTCATAAGAATACTACTACAACATTAACCCTTTCTCCTTAGTCTGACAAATTTATTCATCGCTGTACTTCTCAGGTGTTCCAGCATACAATATATAAAGCTGAGATTTGAGCTGAAATATCTTTTGAGACTTCTTGGATGACCTTGGCCAGGAGTACTTGGATTAATCTCCCTTAACATCATATGACTGCATCTCAGCTCATCATCCTAAACTCCCTCTGTTCATTGGAGGGAAATGGGCAGTACTGGACTTGGTTCATCTGAACTGTTTTAGACAGCCACTTTCAGATGAGATGAATGTCTGAAGTTGCACAGGATATATTCCATCCCCTTTGTTGCACTGCCCTTCTGGGAAATGAAGAAAATGGTGCTGTTCCATAGCTGCCATATCAATGTACAAGAAGGGATAAATAATAGTAAGAGGTGACTGAACCTTGATAGTCCATCAGCCCCAAAAGATTCTGATTTATCTGTCCCCATAAAATGTGCAGCAGTATGGACAATGAGTCAAACAAGAGGGAAGGTACAGAAATGAGATGAGTAATACATGACTGTAGACTAGGAGATTGATCTAAAGTGCTGATGCACTCCATGAAGCATAGCAGGATGGGACAGCTGAAAACTAAAATATGGCAGCATCATCCCCCCAAAAAGGATTATTTTGGATTAAGAATAGTGCTAGAAGAAGTTGAAATTGTAGAAAAGAAGGTGGTATAGAATGCTACAACTAAGCATATGCAGAGATTGTATATTTTTCTTAATTATTACAGTTTATTGATATAGTTAGTGAGAAATATATATATATATCTATATATATATATTTTAAACTTGTACTACTAAGGAAAACTGGTTCTGTTTGTTTTGCTGATCACATATACAGATGGTAACAGTTAAAGGACATGACATAAAATAAAGTGCTTGTTCCTCCCTCTCTGGAAGATCTTGCACTCTCAATTTGAAGACATTCTGTTAAGAAACCTTTCTCCTGGCTACACAACTTCTCATTACAGAAATCTGCTGTATAGCACTCAAACAAATCTATCATTTAAGGCAGTAGCCTCTGGAAATTATGATTACTATATAAATTAGAAGACATTGTTCTTCTGACCATATATATAGGTGTTTTGTTTCAGTTTCTCAAAATGAGAAAACCGAATAACCTGAGAAACTAATGAAAAACTAGGCCTTCACAGTCTCTGACCTGGCATCTACATTTCAATATATATATCTCAAATTATGTCTGCTGTCCTGTATGTAAAAGTCCAACATATAAATTGAAATATAATAAAAATGCTAACCTTCATCATAGTGAGAAAACTATTTGCATGGCACTTCATTTGCATGTAAAGGTACAATCTGCACTAATTACATTAACAAGATCTTTCTCATATTTGTATGTTCATGTGAAACTCCACTACTAAATTACTCTCCTTTTAATGAATAACCCTAATAGATGTTATCTTGTGCTACAAGAAGTGTGGAGCCTCCTGAGATTTCATGTGAAAAAGTTCCTGTGTAGCTGATAGGCTTCTCCAGAGCGTAAGTCAGAAGACCAAGTTCACACTCTGGAGGGGGTCTCTTCCTTGGGTTAGAAGGGAGCTTAGTCCCCCAGTAGGAGAACTAACATGAACAGCTAAAAGCTTGTAGCTGATTTCCTTTCTTCTCCTTCTACATCTCCTCCTCCTCCTTCTTCTTCTTCTTCTTCCTCTTCTTCTTTCTTCTTTTCCTCCTCCCCTTCTTCACTCCATTGTTACCCAGTTTTAAGAGAGGATTACTCAGCTACTGAATTGCACTCCTGAAGAAATACAGCAATTTGTCAGGGGATCCTACTATTATTGTCTAAAGAAAATAAACCTTTCTGTTACTCCTCATGAACCTTTGCTTTTTAAGGTCAAGCAGTCACTATCGGGGTATTTTTTGTTCGTGGGTTGCTTTTGTTTGTTTGGTTTCGTTGAATTTTTGTTTGTGGAGTTTTTTTGTTTTTTTCGTGGGTCGCTTTTGTTTGTTTTCCTTTGTTTTGTTTTTGTTTTCATATGCATATACTCCATGCAATATGTATAGGTTTATTGTTGTTACCCGTTCTGAAACAAACAAAATTTATCCTATAGTAAAACATCAGGGTATCAAAACTTTTCATCACTCAAGTAAGGTCTAACAAAGTGAGAAGAATGTAAAGAATATGGAAAAGTGGTATTTTTTTCCTTTTTTTTTTCTCTAGCACTGAAAATGGAGTGCTTAGTTAAGATTGCTGAAACTGCCCTTCATGACATGATTGACTGACTCTGTTGTAGTTGTTGGTTATATTTCAAGGCTAAAACCAAAGCTTCTCTAGAGAGCATGGGGAATTAGGTCTGTATAGGTAGTCAGGCAAGATTACAATTTAAAAGATATTATATCTTTCCCATGGATGATTCCACAGGTGTACTTGTATATTGAAGATAAATGAATAGTAAGAGGGCTTATTCGTTGTTGTTAACAAATTCAGAAGTGGTTTATCAGATCTTTTTTTCTCCAAGAGTTTGAGAGGGGGAAATTCAGTAACATACAATCAAAGTGTCAGATTAGCAGAACTGGAAATGTGAGTACCCTTTTTAACAAAAAAAAGACAAAAGCCTAAAATCAAACAGTTGCTCAAGCCTGTGCAATGGGAAATTTCTCACTGACTCATATGAAACCACGCTTTTATGTCTTCTTTTTCTAACAGAATAGGCAATGTCAGTTTATTTCATTCATTGACATATTCTACCAGAATTTGTTTTGAACTAGGTATAATTTGACCTTAGATTTTTTTTTCATCCAGCAATATTATAATAATAATACATGTAAGTTTATGAGGATTGCATTAGACTAGTTACATTCATAATAGGACATGCATTTAATAATCAGGTTTTATTTCATTGTAGAGTTAAAATATTTCAAAATATTTTGCCAAGATACAAAATGCTTAGCAGATTTAGAAAAGAGTATACGCATATAATTCATTACAGCAGTCTCA